>NC_134106.1:13527500-16027500 GCF_040939455.1 Microcebus murinus
AGGGAAGGGAAAGAGAAGGGGAAGGGGAAAGGGGAAGGGGGAAGGGAAGAGAAGGGAGGGGGGAGGGAGGAAGAGGAAGGGAAGGGAAGAAGGAAAGAAAGGAAAGAAAGATGGGGAGAGAAAAGGTGAGAGTGAGCAAGGGAGGGAGGAAAGAAAAAAGAAAAAATAGAATAATAGGCCAAGAAGCTTGAGGAAACTTCTTAGAGTGTTTTGGCTCTTGATCCCTTGAAAGCATTCTCATTTTGTTTCTGGATGGGAATTTGACCACAATTGTGCCAAAATGGCTAATGACTAATGGTTCTGAATCTTTCCCACTGACATGTTTGTAGTTCTGTATAGTTTCCCATATGAAAAGGAGGGAAATCTATGACTTTAAAATTATCTCAAATTCAGAAAAATGACAATATTATAAAATATCTTTAATATGCCAGTTAAAAATAATAGAAAAATTAATATGCATTCCATCTTATTAGCAGAGATTACTATTATGTTGCAAAGGTAACATAATTAAAAAAACAAATAGGGGCAATTAGTCAGATTCAGATCTGGGTTTGCTTTGTGTTCATATGAACTTGGAGAAGTCACTTTATTCCTCAAAGACTCAGTTTCTTAGGGGACAAAATATAAGTAATGAGTAAAATAATCAAAATAATCAGAAGATCGACATCAGCAACATGGTAAAATAGAAAAAATACTGCGCTATATGTTTACAACCAAATTTGAATTCTGACGCTGTCATGCAATGGCTATGTGGCCTTAGGCAAATAAATTAATCTCTCTGAGCCCAGCCTTCTCATTTGTTAAATATAATTTATAAACTATTTTACAAAATTATTGTGAAGACTAGAAATAATATATATTATGCTTAGCAGAACCTTTGCTTTTACTTGACACTCAATAATAGTTATCATTAGTTTGTTTTTAATAAAGAAGTAGTATTTGCTGTCCTCAAAGAGCTTTTAATTTAAATCAAAAAGTTAAATGAATTCATAATCAAGAAGGAGGAAACTGAGCATGGCAGACAGGCTATCTTTTGCACTAAGTATATCTAAAACCATTTGTAATGTTAATGGATACTTTATCTAGAAGCAGGTGTTTGAATTCAGCACATTGTAACTATAAAGACTCATACATAGCACAGTGACAGTAATATCACGTTATCGTACTACTTAAGCCTGCTTATTTAGGGAATGTAAAGTGAGCAGCTTCTTCTACGTTATGTGAGAATCATTTCTTCAAATGCCAACTGGAGGTTCCAGATAAGGAGTACCCAGATTTTTGTAGTAAGTCTGAAAGGCTATACAGCTGTGAATGTAAACTCACTGGGAGATGATATAATAGAGGGAAGGCTAAAAATCCATACAGTGTTCCAGCTAGCTTCTCTGGAATGTAGTTATTAGTTCTTACAGTACATAACTAAGAATAAAAGTCATTTCTCTGAATTTGGCTCCAGCATGGACACCACTAATTGTTATCATGGTGTTTGATACTGCTTCATTCTAATAGTGAGAATATTCATTCTGTGGTTGTCTAGGACCAGATAGAAGTACAGAATTCTTATTTTCTTAAAAAAAAAATTACTTTAAAAAGTTCAATAGATTTAGGAGGTACAAGTGTTTTTTGTTACATGGATGAGTTGTGTAATGCTGAAGTCAGGGCTTTTAGTGTACCTGTCACCATAATAGTGTACATGGTACCTGATAGGTACTTTTTTTATCACTCACTCCCCTCTCTCCCTTCCCTCTTCTTAGTTCCCAATGTCCTTTACACCATTCCATGACCATCTATACCCATCGTTTAGCCCCCACTTATAAGTGAGAACATATTGTATTTGTTTTTTCCATTCCTGAGATACTTCACATAGGATAATGGTCTCCAGTTCCATCCAAGTTGCCGCAAGAGACATTTCATCCCTTTTTATGACTGAGTAGTGCTCCATGGTATATGTGTATATGCTCCATGGTAATATGTGTGTATATATACACCACATTTTCTTTATCCACTCATCAGTTAATGGGCACTCAGGTTGATTCCATACTTTTTAAGTAAGTTAAGGAGACAGAAATTACATTTTTCTTTCAGAAGACATTTACTAGTTTTACAAACTCATTGGACAAAACTCTAAGAACTAGAACTAAAGAGGGCTGTTGTTGGCATTCAGGTAATTCACTGAACAGATACTTGGTCTTCCAAGTTCCCGCTCTATACAACAGCTTTTAAGTGAGTCTCATGGAGAACTGGGAATGTATCTTTTCTTAAGTACTTGATAATACCTTTTTCTGTGTAAAAAGAATAATGCTTGCTCATTGTTGAACATTTAGAAAACAAAACAGAAAAAGAATAAAAATCACCTATAATCTATTACTAATAAGTTATATTTTCCTCCATCTAAAAATATTGTTTTCTAATTGAGAATGCTCATTCCTTTTATATCCTAATTTTTTTAACATTGTAGCAGAATCATGACCTTTTCAATTAAAACTCTTCACAAACGTAATTTTTAAATACTTGTATTGCACAAGGTATGAACAAGGTTTACCTCACTATTCCCTTATTGTTAGACATTTTAACTTTTAAAATACCACTGAAGGGAACTTCTTTCTGTACGTGGCTGTGAGTACAGCCTGGCTAATCTCCTCAGCATAGATCTCCCATCTCTAGCAGAGACTTTACACTTGCTGCTTAGCAGGCAGAGGCTTGGACTAGAGATCTGTAGGTCTGAAGAGTCATGACATTTAGTACTTTAAGGAAAACGCATCTAAACTACTTAGTAATTCCCAGGGCCAGGTTTATAAGCAGATGGCTGCTGCATTCCTTTCAGAACCTCTGAAAAGCCTCTCCTGATCAAAACCTACCTGAAATTGCTCAAAATTCCATTACTTCATTAGTCTTTGGATCTCTCAGAAGTCTGTATACCTAAAGGATCCTCAGAGAACATTGCTAGGTGCTTTAAAAAAGAATTCACTCATTTATATTTTAGTTTAAATAAATTTCTGATTCTTTTTTTCTTGAAAGCCAGTTTTGTTAAAAGAAACTAAGTAGAAGGCTCCCCGACGCCCAGGAGGTGGTGAATGACAACTTGCATGTGCTCAGAGTTTGTCCTGTCTTGTGCCAGCCCCAAGTCCCACTATGACACTTCCAGGAGGCTCTTAACAGATAGATTTTTTTCTCGCTCATACAGCAAACATCTCTTCTGCTTCTTCTATATGCCAAGAATTAAGTTTAGCCCCAGAGATACAAAAATCCTGAAGACAAATCTCTTCCTTCATGAAGCTCCTAGTCTAAAGCAGGAGCTAAATGAAATGGGCCATGTGTTACACCAGTGTTAAAATGACGGTATTTTAAGCAAGCAGAATACCTGCTCAGATTTTTTGACTTTTAAAACATGGCATCAAACCAAATGGCCAATACAAACATATCCACAGTTATATGTGGTTCAAGATCCATGAATTTGGTACCCTAGGTCTAAAAGAAAAATTCCTGGACCCTCACTTTTCCTTCCATTTTGAGGGTAATTTTTAAAAGATCTTGTGCCAAATGCAGGCAGTGTCCATGTACAAATGAACACCCAGCGTTTCTGAGCACCTACTTTTTAGAGGAGTTATTATAAGAACCATGTTTATTCTAATAAAAGGAAGCAAATTATAAAATGTTGCCAGCTCATTACTTCTTAAATCAATTAGACCATTAAAAGTGATTGATAGGCTGACATCAACATCGTGGTAAAAGGAAAATTATGGCTATAGTGTCACACAGACCTGAATTCAAACCTCTGCATTACCATTCACTAGCTGCATGGCTTCTGTTTCCTTGCATGTAAAATGGAACCATTAAGTCTATTTTGCATAGTCCTTGTAAAGATAAGTGAGATTACCCATGTGGCATACTTAAAACAGAGCTGGGGATGGAGTGAATATATGACACTGGACTTATCATTGTTGACAGTGACATGTGAATAACTGAGGCCCTAGTTCTTTCCAGGACTTATTTCCATTTAAACAAAGCTCTTAGACTGGAATAGAAAGGTGGGAATTTTTGTCTCCAAAAGCAGTTTATATCTGCTTGAGTTTAATAATCTGACATCTTTTCAGTTTTCACAGATTATTGCACTTTAGGATGTTCAAGTATTCCAAAACTGCCCTCAGTTAAACCAGCAAAGAAGGAAAAAATGGAAAAGATGGCTTATTGAAGTATGCCATATTTTTAAACAATCAGAACATATGGTCTTGTTGCCACGGCCTCTGCCAAGTGCTTTACATACATATTACCTCAGTCATTTTACAACAATCCAATGAAATAGATATTATCCCTACTTTAGATAAAGAAATTGATACTCACAGAGGTGGAGTAGTTTGCCTAAAGTCATGAACTTTGTAAGTGATACTTCTGAGATCCAAATCAGGTTGATCTTCTTTCTGCTCACTTTACCTTGTTTTTCCATTTATTGTGTAGCTTTTGTATTAGGTACTATCTCTTTGTTTCACCAATTTATTCATTCTTTCAACAAATATTTATTGAAGGTCTATCAATTGTGCCTAGCACTAGGTATGGGGGTAAATTAAAACAGCCATACTCTCTGCCTTCATAGAGATTTGAGTCTAGTTGGGGAAACAGATATTAAATAATAATTACAAAATAGCATCAGTTACGAATAAAATTAAGGGCCATGGAAGAAAGTATGTAATTCTGTAAGCAAATGTAACAGTGAGACCTATTTTGGGCTGTTTGAAGTAATAGATTCCAGGGAAATCCACTGAGGTCTGGATTTCCAATTCTGCCTCCTGGGATTGCTACTAAAATTTGTTTACAGTTGCTAGGCCTTACAAAGGAAGACTATTGCTGCATTTCTCTTTGAGAAAAGGATTCTAGGTCTTTCTTCCACAGTTTAGCATCTCCCATTTTATTCCTCACTCACAAGGCCCTGATAACAGAGGACAACAGAGCTTTTTGATTTTGGTGAATCCCCAAGAGAAACTTACCCTCTGATGCGAAGTTCCCTGGGATGTTTTCCAGATAAATCTGCAAGCCACCTGTGTGCCAGGTGCTCTTCCCAAACCCCTGGTTGCTTTCATGTGGTATGGATGTGTGAGTGGCTAAACACACTTAAGTGCTTCTACAATTCCATGAAAGAAGCATAGAGTGCTACGGGAGCACTTGTGGGCACACAGAACCCAAAATTCCCTAGGGTGGGATGATTCTCAGCTGTGTCAAGACTGGGAATTAGCTGAATAGACAGAGGGCAAAGGGAGCAGGGATGCTGTTATTGACAGAGGAAGCAGGAACCAAAGGATACAATTATGGCAGGAAATTCGTTTCAAATACATATGTTTTGCCATAATGTTTTAAAGGGTTATAGCATCTGATCAAATAAGATGAGCATGATGTCATGAAAAGAAATGTGGATTTTATAATCAGGCCTAGGTTCCAATCCAGCTTAGTCACAAAATATTTCAAGTTTTATAAATCAATTTTATCTGAGAAATTCAGATAAATGATATCTATGTGACAGTAATGTTGTGGTAATTAAATTACAAATATTGCCACATAAGTGTCATTTGCTGTCTTTAGAGGTGGTAGTAATGGTAGGTTTAATGATAAGACCAATAATACTATATGGGGCTAATTTATACTGGCTTCATTACATTCATTTACCTAATGCT
This sequence comes from Microcebus murinus, assembly GCF_040939455.1. NCBI lineage: Eukaryota > Metazoa > Chordata > Mammalia > Primates > Cheirogaleidae > Microcebus > Microcebus murinus. The sequence continues at coordinate 13,533,161 of NC_134106.1, forward strand.
TACAACTTCATGCTAAGAATTTTCATTATGCCCATTATAAAGATGAAGATATTGAGACTTAGAAACAGTAAGTGATGTGCCCACAGTCACATGGCCACAAAGTGGCACACCAGGTCGCCTAACTTCAAGTCCATTTCTTAACTGCTCGCCACTGTTTCCCTGCACTAGTCGATTCACAGATATTATTATTATTATGACCATTTCACTATGATCGTTATTTTGAATTCAAAGCTCTTAAGGCCATGACCAGAATTCTGATCTTAAACATTTATTTTGCTTTTTTTTTTCTTTTCCTGGAACCAGAACTTGCAGTTTATCTTTGAGATATTGTCTTTCTACTTTTGTTGTGACACCTTACAATTTACTTGACAAATCGGAGTTAAATTCAGCTTAAAATGATAGAAAATTCCAAATAAAAAATCCAGAGGTGAGCAGTCATGGGGTGGCTTCAGGGACCCAGAGCCCAGGGACCCTGCCTTTTCTCTCTGCCGTCCTTGGCAACTGGCTTCCACCTCAGGATCTAACATGACCACAGCCATCACATCTGCCTTACTGCCAGTAGGAAGGAGAAAAGGAAGATAAAGGACATACCTTTCCCTGTTAAGGACACTTCCCTAAGTCACACCTGAAAAGGCATGCCTGCCAATTTAATCACATTTAGCAAACCTTTGCTAAAAATTAGGGGGTTTATTACTAAGGAAGAAGAGAAAAATAGATCTTGGAGGAAACTAGAAGTTTCTGCCATACTAGTAGTAACAAAATTTTAAAGCCACAATAAATATTTTAATTTAGATTTTCAGTTAGTTCTTTAAAATGTAATATAAAAAAATCAGCACAAAAAGTCATGATGTTTTGAATTCATGTCCAAGGTTCTAATCTCTCTGTCCTGGACTGGTTGCATTGTTATTTATTCTCTTTGCTATGTATGTATGGCCAATGCAGGGTATCCTCTACTTCCCTTTTTTCAGGCTGATCAGTTTTTAACCGTCTGTTCGTTGTGCTTTCCCTGCCATAAGCTCCATGAGGGAGTCTGTCTTTTTTGTTTCTAAATTTTTCCAGTACAGGGCTTGGCACATAATAGGCACTCAATTAATGTTTGGTTTGAACTATTGAGCTGGATTAACTGTCATATTCGGACTGATGAAAGTTTTGAGGCCCAAAGAGGCAACTTAAGAAATCTATTGACAACAGAATTGCTCTCTCACACCTAAACTGTCTTAGTACAAGGTACAGCCTTCTTGTAGTACAGAGAGAAAGAGACGTTTATTCTGAGATCCTAAGCAGGGCTGGAAGTCAGCCAGGTGAAGAAAGGCTCAGAAAGAGTGCTCCCCACAGAGGGAACAGTATGTGCAAGGGCAGGATTTAATGGTGAACCCTGTGAGACATTGGGGCTTCTCAAAAAGGGACTTGGCAGAAGGACACTGGATGAGGATGAAGAGTGAGGTGGGAGCAGCCAGGTTCCAGTTTGCGATCAATCTCCTAAGAGTATTAAGGATTCTTTACTGTATCCTAAAAGGAAAAAAAAAAAAAAAAGCTAATGAAAGTTTTGGAAAGGAAGTGGTTTGGTCAGACTTGCATTTCCTTCCTGGAGAATGAATTTGGGAGATGCTAGATGAATACAGACCAGTTTGGAAGCAATTGCAGTTGTCCAGGTGACAGGTGATATTTGTTTGGTCTAAAGTGGTGCAACACAGATTCAGAGATGTACGAATCTGAGAGACATTTAGGATGTAGATCACAGGTGAGCATGGCTGTATTTGTGGGGAGAGGAAGAGAGAAGGAGTGAGACTCTTCATGGCAAATAGGTGGATGGTGGTATAATTCTTTGGACAGAGAATCCATGCCAAGTGTCTATTCTTTTTTGTGACTCTTAACAATACAGCCCAGAAGTTAATTCAGAAAATGACACTCCCATTACCTTGTTCTAAATAGGTACTCATCAAAATAAAAAATGGGACTTATACCAGATTCTCACGCAGCCCGCAGGGTCTTCAGTACTCCCAGCCTACTGAATTCCTATTCAATTCTATTGAGGTTCAACTCAAACCTATTGAGGGTCCCTCAGATCTACAGTTTGTGTCAGATGTTTTTAACCTTTTCTAACCCAACTTAATACTTCTAGGACTTCTCTGTAATGCCAACAACTTTTTCAAGCTCCCAAGGTTAGTAGTTGATTGAAAGAACACAAAGTGACAAGTAGCTATTATAAATTCAGCAGTTTAAAATTAATTTATATCTTATTAATAGGAATAGCATTGACATATATTTGAAAACTAATGTAATAATATGTGAAAGAAACACTATTCAATTTACAAGTGTTCATTTGTATTCACAAATCCTTGGCAATAATTTGGTGAATTCTTCCCCACCCCCAACTCCAACTTCACCTCAGCAATCCACAGACCAAATTTTATTTTTCAGATGATCATAAACGTTTTTCTTTAAAATAAAAAACAAAGTTAATGTTCACATGATCTCTGTAATAATTTCATATTCTTTAGAAATTAAAGCAGTAAGTTTTTTCTCCCTAATGACGGCATTTTGGCAGAGCAATGAGATCATATAAGCAGGTGTTCTTTCTGCTCCCTTGTAAGTTTGGCCCTAGGTTTAGGAACCTGCAGTTTGTCCCTGATGAGGGCATCCATTGTATTAAAGCAGTTTTATCTTCCTCTAAACTTTGTTATACAAAGAGGACTTATTTTAAGGATAAACATCAGAACTAGACCTGCAGAGCCATAGGGAACCAGCAGAACTCTAGGGATTTACTGCTGACTCCTTTTCTCAGTCTTGTGGGATCCAAGATGTTCCTCTGTCTGTACATAGCATTTCAGCTTCTCTCTCTGCAGTTTAGCTTGCATTCATTGTTGACAAATGATCCCGTACCTTCTGTCTTCCATCCTAATCCCTGAAGGAGCAAGTCTGATTACTTTTACCTCTATTTGCAGAGTTTTTCCCACTATTCAGCCTTACGACTCTCACCAGCGAGCCTTTGCTGTGCCACTCTTGGGCGGCACAGCAAGATTGCTGACCCAGTCTTGGTTGGATCTTAGGCCACCTATGCCTAAAAACAGCTTAACACTACCTCCCTGAACATGAAGCATGGATAAAGTCATTTCTGTTAAAAAAGGAATGTGACATATTAATAACTGATATGTCCAATATGTTTGGCAAGGAACAGTCAGGAAGGTGAGACAAAGGGAGAAGGGAGCTAACTACTTCATGCCAAAAATAATTCAGGTACCACATACACGTATTATGGAACATATTACCTTCAGAGCAAACCCCAGCAGGGTTATAGCATTTTCTCCATTTTACAAAAGAGAACAATGAGGCTTTGAGGGAGGGAGTAACATGCTTGATCATCCAGAAGATCCAGGCCTGTATGACTGCAGAGCTGGACCCGTTTGCAAACTTCCTGTAGCACAGGGCGTTTTGCTGTACCCAGCATCATCAACATTGTATACTCACTAGTGGGAATGGAGAACATTGGTCAGTCCATCAACTTTGTTACGTTTGGGTCGGTCGGGACAGCTCTTAAGATGTTAAGTAAAAAAGTAATTGTTAAGTATTTGAGAATTGCCTGTCCACTATCTGAATTTGCAAGTCCTCTTTTTAGAGTCCTTTTTAGAAAGTACAGTTTCATTGTAAAGGTAATATTGGACAAGGATAAAGAATCTAGAAAATATTAGAATAGAAAGAAATAAAAAAACCTCATCCTAATCTTCAGTGTTTATTATTGTGATTATTGGGCATTTTTCTTTCTGTTTTTTTGTGTACATTTCTATTTTTTTTTACATACTTGTAATGCAGATAAAATTTACCCTTTTACTTCTAAATATCCCTTTTTAAAACCAATTCTTTTAATCACATCAAGTGATTTTTCATAGTCACACCTTTCTCTGTCTTTTATTTATCTAGTCTTCTTTGCTTCAGAAAGGACTTCAGTTATGTTTAGAAAATGTGTCAAGAATTATAAAGTAAAACAGAAAAGATGAATTAATTTCCTTGTTAATAAAAAAAAGGAAAACAATGGTTGATCACTAAATAGAAGTTTTTCTATGCAGCCTGACAACCTCTTTTGTGCCTTCCTTCCTTCCTGGAAGGACCAACTTATAATGCACTTTCAGAGCCCATAAGCTGAAACTATGCCTACATAATTGGCCAAAGATTGTGTTCCATTTTGGCAATGAAATGTGATTTATCATTAAATGGGCCTTTATTACATCATCTCATGAAGCTTTTCAGAGTGGCCTTTAAGAAATTATTCTAAGACTTATGCTTAGGTTTCTGTAAAAACAACAACAGCAACTACAAGCAATTACATACTCATTTAATGTGTTTATCACAATGGCAAGAAACCAGATGGCTCAAAGAGTTTCTCTCCTTCCAACTTTATCCATTCTTTCTATCTTAGAACACCCAAAGATCAGAATTTTTCAAGTTGCCTTACAAACTTTTTTATTAAACTGCTCTATCTAATATCCCCATTCACAGAAGAAAATAGACATTTTAAAAATTTTTTAAAACACTTGCTGAATACCTACATAATATAGATGTTAATGAGCAAGACAGAGTCCCCGTCTTCAAAGCAGTTCAAGAGTCTAGTAGAGTCCGGCAAGTAAATAAATAGTTGCATTGCACAAAAACTAACTTGAAAGTATTATTGGCACATGCAATTGTAGTACCAAAAAAGCAGCCATAAGGACTATGGAAACTTTCCATTTTAGTTTGTGTTATCAAATATGAATGCCATGAATATGAAATCACTAAGAATTACCAATAGAGTATCAGATAAATATATTTTTTCCTAAACTTAAAATGGACATGCTTTAAATTAGTAAAATTCTTAGAGTATGTTACAATTTTCTTTTTAGTATCCTACCCCATATTTCCTTTGAAATGAACATGATTACTCTTGAACAGCAAGAAAAAAAACCAAGATTATCTAAGATCACAGATGACCATTTGATTAGTTAATCTTCAGAATTGTAAAGTACCTATGAAAAAGTCAGTCTGGATTAGAGAGAAGTTTGAACTACAAAATTCTTTAAAAATATGCATGCTTGAAGCTCTGACTCAGGTGGGTGGGCAAAGGCAATATATGTAACCTAAACATTTATACCCCTGTAATATGCTGAAATAAAAAAAAAGAAAATACATTTTTAATTGTGAAAAATTTCAAACATACAGAAAAGTTTAAAGAATGATATAACGATCCATTGACCTACCACCCAGAAGTTACAAATATTAATACCTTCTCGTATTTTGAAATTATTTTTATTCCTCTTCTCAGTCCCACTCACCTTCCTTCTTCTCAGAAATAATCATTCTACTGAACTTGGTATGTAGTTTCTTCATGAATACTTATTTGTTTTGCTAAATATGTGTATCTATATAGTATTATTTTGACTGTTTTTGATGTGTAAGTAGCTGACATCATACTGTATATATCATTCTCCAACTTGCTCCTCTCAAAAAATATTTTTAGAGCATTCTTTTTATTCATATAATATTATTCACTTATTTTAACTATGTACAGTATTTCATAATGTGCTTATACCTCAAGTTAATTATTGCTATTTGATGGACATTTAAGTATCTTCTTTTTTTTTTTTGGCTATTACTAAGTTGGAATGTATGTCTTTTATACATGCCCCTTGTGTATATGTATGAGGCATAAATGTTGAAATGGAGTTACTGGATCATGTTCTATAGGCATCGTCTTCTATATTCAAGATTGCCAAATTGTGGCCGGGCGCGGTGGCTCACACCTGTAATCCTAGCACTCTGGGAGGCCGAGGCGGGCGGACTGCTCCAGATCAGGAGTTTGAAACCAGCCTGAGCAAGAGCAAGACCCCCGTCTCTACTATAAATAGAAAGAAAATGGCCAACTAATATATATATAGAAAAAATTAGCCAGGTATGGTGGTGCATGCCTGTAGTCCCAGCTACTCGGGAGGCTGAGACAGCAGGATTGCTTGAGCCCAAGAGTTTGAGGTTGCTGTGAGCTAGGCTGACGCCATGGCACTCACTCTAGCCTGGGCAACAAAGTGAGACTCCGTCTCAAAAAAAAAAAAAAAAATGCCAAATTGTTCTCTAAAGAAGATAGACCAGTTTATGTTCCCATCAACAGTTAGAAATAGTTAGAAATAGTTCATATTTCTCTGTATCTTTGCCAACACTTGGTATCAGAATACTAAAATAAAAATTTTTACCCAGCTGTATAAAATTGCCTCATAAGTTTTCATATTTTTACTCTTTATTGGCCATTTATGGTTTCCTCTCTGTAAATTACTTGTTCATAGGCTTTGCCTATGTTTCAATAGGGTTGTTTATCTTTTTCTTACCTGTTATTTGGAATTCTTTATATATTTTGAATATAAATCTTTTGTTATATTTGTTGCAGATATTTTCTCTTTGCCTGTAACTTATTTACCTTTGTTCATGGTTGCTTTAGGGGTAGTTACATTTGTCAGTCTTTTACTATCATTTGTGCATATTGTGTTTACTTTCAGTTTTAATCTATCTGAAATATATTTTTGTGATTGGTGTGAGATTGACATCTAATTTTATTTTTGTCTTGTTGATAATGAGTTATCCTAACACAATTTTATTGAATATATTTTCTTTTCTCTGCATTGTATTAGGCATCCACTATTATACATAAAGTCCCCAAATTATTGGCTGTTCTAGTGCATTGATTTATTTTTCTGTTCTTATACTACTACCATACTGTTTTAAGCATTGTGGCTTTATATTAATAATAAGCTTATATATTTGGTATAGTAAAACCCTTTCCTTGTTCTCTTCAAATTGGCAAATATTCTTGACCCTTTGCTTTTACATTTGATCTTTAAAATAATTTTTATCAAGCTTCATGAAAAAATACACTTGGAATTTTTATTAGCATTGAATTGTTTACATTAACAAGAAGAGAATTCATGCATTTAGATGATTTGGTTTCCAATTTATACAGATTTTTTAAAAATAAAGTTTAGTAGTCTTCTCCATAAAATTTTGGCACAGTTTTATGAAGTTTATTCCTGAGTATCTCACATATTTTGTTTCTAATATAAATAGGGTCTCACTTTTCAATGTCAGTTTGCTATAGATTTTTGGTGTAGACACTTTATCAAGTTAACAATATTCCTTCTAGTCTTAATTTACTGAGAGGTTTTGTTTTTTCCTTTTTTTAATAATCACTAATGTGTGCTGATTTTATTGAATGCTTTTCTAATGAAAAGGCTTCTTTCTTCTCATCTCTTTTAGTGAGGTCAATACAAGCAGTAGATGTTCTAATATGTATTATCTTTGCATTCCAGGAATAACCCCTACTTGATAGTGATATTTTTAAATACATTGCTGGATTCTATTTGATAACATTTAGGTGTTTTTCCTTTCTTTTCAAAACTTAGAAAGCCTGTTCTTTTCTTTAAATGGTTTCTTGTAAATGGCATATACCTAGATTTTATTTGTGATGACTGATATATTTAAAGTTCTATTTTCTCATGTTATATTTTGTATTTTTTACTTACTAGGCTTTTTCAGGGGAAGGGGCTCCTCTTCTCCTTCTTAGTTTTCTATTAGAGTAACGTTTATTTATTTCCTTTCCTTTCCTCTATTTGGAAGTTGTAACTACCACTATTCAGATAGTGGTTTTATTATCTTTTTAATATGTTGCCTAAACAAATTTTAAAGTTAATCAGTATCTTTAGTTGCCTCATAATCAAGTGAAAGACCTTGAACGTTTTAATACCAAAATGTCCCCTCCGATCATCCATGTCATTGTTTTCTAGTATGTTTGTTACACCTTGTTTTTTAACCTCAAGACATCCATTGTTATTGTTTATCATCTTGTTGCATCAGTTTATTTGCTCATTATTGCTTCTTTTACCTACTTCTTCATTCTGATTTCAGTTTCTTACCTTCTGAAGTATATCCTTTAATGGTTCTTTCGAGTAGGGTCCATTGTTATTATTTTCTCTAATTTTTGTGTGTCTGAAAATGTCTTTATCTCATTTCATTTTGAAAAAACTTACCGAGTTTCTTAGTCAATGGTTTTTTTCTCTTAGCATTTTGAAGCCATTGTATTGTTTTCTGGCATCAGTTGTGGCTGGTGAGAAAGATGGCTTTAGACTAATTTCTCTTCCTTTGAGATCATCAGAGTTTTCTTTTTGAAAGCTTTTAAGATAATTTTCTTCAACTTTGATGTTCTTTAATTTCATTGCCATGTGCCCATGTATGGATTTGTTTTGTTTTATTTCTCCTACTCAGAAATTTGGGAAATTTTTCATTCTGAACTTTTTAAATCTGAAAAATTCTATGGTTTGGTTTCTCTCCTACTCTCTCTCTTTTTCCCTTTTGGAGTTCTTAATAGATGTATATTGAAGCTTCTAATTCTAGCCTCATTGTCTGTTACTTTCTTTTCCATGTTTTTTATCTCTTATCTCACTGTGCTCCATTCTAGGTAATTTCATTAGAACTATCTTCCAGTTTGATATTTCTCTCTTTACCTGCGTCTCAATTATTATTTAAACTCTCTATATTTAAAAATGTATTGACTTTATATTTTTAGAGCTTCTATTCAGTTTTTCCCCCTATAATTACCTGTTCTGATCTTAAAGTTTCTAATTATTCCTTTTTTAATTGACAATAATAATTCTACATACTTGTGGGGTACCTAGTGATGTTTTGATGTTTTGATACATATAATATATAATATTATATATCAGGGGAATTAGGATATCCATTATCTCAAATACTTATACTTCCTTTGTTTTGGGAACATTGATTATTCTCCTTCTAGCTATTTGCAATTATATATTATTGTCAACTGTAATCATCTTACAGTGGTATAGAACACTGGCAGTTATTCCTCCTATATAGCTATAATTTTGTGTCCTTTAACAAATCTTTCCCTATCCATCTATTCCCCCATACCCTTCTCAATCTCTAGTACCCAGAAATGTTATAAAAGGGGTTGTGAAAACATCCCTTTAAAACTATTTTAGAATTTGTAATTGCCAGAGCTTGGTGATATTTCTTGGCTTAGGGTTTTGATATTGGGTAGGTAGTACAAATTCAGACTATAGCCAGGTAAGCATTACAATTTAGGATTCCCACTTCTTGTTTTTAACTCTTTCTTTTGGAATGTTTGATTGGGGATCTTTTCTGCTCAGTCTCAGATACCTGGCATAAGGTAAAGGAGACATTTCAAAATCTTGGCGAATGTCTAATGTGAAGTCGGACAAGTAATTCTCTTCACGAAATACAGTGGAGTGACTGGACTCTTCGCTCTCTCTCCACTTCCATTACCAGCAGGAGGAGGTGTGCTTTTCAAGGGGACACTTTCCACAAAGGAACAAAGATTTTTTGTTTCTACTTTATTAGTCACTTATGAAAGATCCAACATGCATAAAGAAGAATAGAGATTTAAAAAGCTGCACTGAGATGTGGATTCTTAGGAGAATCACTCGTTAGCTGAGTGGCTTATTCCTATACTCCAGCCCTTCACTAAGCATATCTCAAATTCGCATGCCAGGAAACGTACAAATCTTGCGATTTAATGGATTTAGGCCCATCAGGGAATATCTTATATTTCAAATGTTTATTAATACCAAGGATGTACTGTATTTGGCATCAGGATTTTCCTTAATGGGTGTGAATATCTATGGATTGGTATTATTTTAAAACTTTTTTCCAAATGCAATGGAATATACAGATCAATACAATCTGGTAACAAAAGCCATAAAAGTAGATACTATTTATTGAGACTCTATAATATTAGCCACTATGGTAGGTTTCTTACTTATATGACCCCTAATTTTATAAAAGCCCTTTCAGTCAGGTGATATTATTACAGTTTTATGGATGAAAAAGCCAAGCCTTAGAAAGGTTAATTAATTGCCCAATATGGCAAGACTAATTTATCCAAAATGAACTGGCGATTTTTCAGTTGTTCAAACTTGGTTGATAAAAACCTCCAAAAGCACTCTGAAATAGCAAAGAAAGAAATTGACTTATGATCTAAAAATACCCAGAATACCAAGAGCCTATGTTTTAGCTATGGTTTGGGTCAGGTAACCTTGTCTTATAACCTGAATCACACTTTCCTCTAGGTACTAGGATACTATCTCACAGGAAATTAACACAACTAATAATAATCTTTTAAACAATATTGCAGCCTCTAATCTGACTTAAGCTTGTTTATTTCAGTTCTTCCATGAAGTTGATAATAATTAAGAATCACATCTACTGTTGCATACCCCTACAGAGCACATAAGCAACAGGCAAGGTAGCTAGAGGAACTTAAAGTTGAACTTTTTTTTTACTCAATTTGGCAGAGACAACCTCTTTGCATTGACCTATGAAAGGAGCACATTCATATAGTAAATATCAATAGTTGTCACTATCATGATAGGGAGCCTACATTTTAAAATGACAGAAAGTTAAGATATTCATTTGATAAATATTTATTAAGCACCTACTTAGTACCAGAAACAGTTCTAGGTACACACGATGGTAAACAAAACAGACCAGGCTCCTGTCCTCTTGGAGCTTACATCCCAATGAAAAGAGACAGTCAATAAATAATCGTGCAAATTAATAACTATATTAGATAAGTTCAGATAGTTTTAAAAGCTATGAAGACTATAAAACAAAGTAACAAGATAGTCACTAGGAGTGTGTTGTGGGAGAGGCTAGTTTAAATAGGCAGAAAGACCTAAAAGGTGACATTTGAGCAAGGATCTGAATGGTGAGAAGTCAGCCAAGAAGAATCTTAGGAGAAGAGAATTCTAAGGAAGGAGAAGAGTTTATACAAAGGCCCTAATGTGAGAATGAACTCAATGTGTTAGAGAGGGCCACACAGTCAACGTGGCTGAAGCATAGTCAATAACAGAGAGTGTGATAAGAGATAAAGTTGGAAACCTAGGACTAAAGTACACTCCAATTTTCTTAGGATAGTCTTGAATAATGCCTACTGTCCTAGAACAAATAATAGCACCTCCTTTCACTCTCCAAGTGTGCTCCTTGGAAAATAAATGATGTGATCTTTTGGAGAGATAAGTAGGAACCAAATAATTTGTATATAGATAGCAAATGAACAAAAACTTTACAAACTAACTAGCATATGAATTCGTTCTTGTTTGATTGGCCTTTCCTATTTTTGTCTGAGTTGGAGCCACTTGTTTTTATTTCACGTTGGTTTGGTGCATGCAGTAGGGTAAAAGAGAGATGGAGGTAAGAGCTGGTTGTCCACATAGAACATCTGGCGGAGAGGTTTTGGGGTTTAGATCCCAAAGGGGATCCGAGTCTTACCGGGTGACTGGAGCAGCCCAAGATACTTGTGCCAAACCAAATAATTAACACTCAGAAGAAGAAGGGGAAGAAGAATGAGGAGGAGGTGAAGGGGGAAGGGTGGAGGGAGCCACCTGTTCTATGCTATACCATAATCAGTATTCATCTCTTTTACTGAATATTTAATCTTCATTAAATTTCATTTTTAAATTTATTTTAAGATGAGTAAATAAAGCTAAGAGAGGTTTAATACCTTGAATGAAGTCATGCAGATAGTGAGAATTAATGCTGGGATTTGAACCTATTAATAATTTGTTCTAACCCTTTCCATGAGATTCTTCTGCCCACCTCAAGGTTTCCAGCAGTATTTTCTTACTCCCTGGTCCCTGAACATACCATGCTCTTTCACCCTCGTTGTGTCTATCTTTTCTGCCTTAAGATCCCTATTCATCTATCACAAAGGTTTCTTCTCATGTGAAGCTTTCCTCAATTTTCACAAATATGGCCAATTGTCTTCTCTGCCCTTCCATAACGGCCAATCAAATATCTGTTACCATAAATTGTCCATTCATCACCCTTTCATCCACTTATTCAACTATTAAATACCGGACATAGAACATCAAACAAAGCAGACAGAGCACCCATCCTCATAGAGCTTATGGATGAAAAGGATTAATTAGCAAAGATATCAATACCTTTAAGAAAAGTCTTTATTAAATCTTCTTTAACTTATTTGTTCATTCATTTGTCCATTCACCAAATGCCTACTGTGCTAACAGAAGCCTGCTAAAATACTGATGCATTTTGAAAACTGCAGATTCAATGTGGGTATGAGTCTTGGGGTATGACATAGGAGTAGTAAAAGATGAAACTAGAGTGAAAGGCACAGGCAAGATCATGGTGGCTCCTCTGCATCTGACAAAGGAACTGGGACTTTCCCTTCCCACAACAGAAAGGCACTGATGCCTGAAATGATCAGACATTAGTAAGATCACTAGGGCAGCAATGTCTCAAGACTAAATTTGAAGGGTAGAGGCTGCAGACAGGAAGACTAATTAGATAGTTGCTGCGGAAAAAGGGAGTGTGTGAAGTGAGGTTAAGTCAATGGGATGGAAAGCAGAAGATGAATTCATGGTTAGAAATAATAGAATTTCTGACTAATTATAATTAAGGGACAAGGAGTGGAAGAGCACATGCTGAGTCCTCAATTTCTGACTTGGGATGGCAAATTCATGCCTCTGCGCTGAATTATTGAGACAGAGAGGAGGTCCTGCTCGTTATATCCTTGTGCTTCTCTACAAGATGAGTTAGCATATCATTTCTGCTGACACCTACTTGGTGATTTTGTTGATTTACTCCGGGTGAAAGCTGCACCTGATTTGGATTTGGAATCAGGAGATGAGGCTTCAGAACTAGATCTGCTGCAGATGTTTTGTACCTTCAGAAAAAGCTTGTGTCTTCTCTAGCCCTATTTCTCATCTAGAAAAGGAATGAGCTGATCTAAACTGGGATCTTTTGGTTCCCTCTCAGTTCAGAGATTCTAGGATTCTGCATTGCACCAGTAGGTGGTTGAATATGGTTCTCAAAAGGCAAACATGCCTTTTTTATAAGCAACCTCACTTTAACACCAAAGAAGCTATTCACTGGCATTTGACTTACTGTTTTTTTCTTTATATTCTTCATGTATCTGATAATTCCACTTAGGCTTTCAAAGTTTGTCCTGCCTCCCATTCTATTCTTCTTCCTTAAGTCATAACTGATCCATAGGTTCTCAATCTATCCTATCCTATACCTTTCTTTGATTCTCCCCCACCCCAACCTTTATATTTCTCTGAAAAAATCAGCAGAGTTCAGTTAGCAGAGAACTTTTTCTCTGTCCCTGAAAATGATTGTTCATGGGCCAAAACACAGCACTTTTATCCCTACCATCCCACGTGAAAAGCTCCTTCCTGACCCACTATGTTCTTTCATGAAAGCTAAACTCCTTCCTGCACCACAGTTTCGGAAGTGTCTGCCACCTAACATTTTTTTTTAAACTGTGCTTTCTTAGATGAGTCATAAATTTAACTCTTATCTTCATCTTTCCTATTCAGATTTTAACTAATTTTCCAACTGAAAATTGTTTAGGCACATTAAAGTTAGTCCTTTCAAAAAAGCAATCAAATATAGTCCATAGAATTTTACAAGTAGTTTAATAAAGGTGCTCATCAGACAGGACAAGACATCCTCCCTGGGATCCTTGATAGCCACTGCCCCAGTGGAATGCCCAGGCATTTTCCTTTGTTTTTCTTCTACCCAATCATTCCTCATGCTGTGAGCAATGATTAATGGAAGACTTCACCATTTCATGAAACCTAACCCAGTAAACCTTTTGAAGGAGACAGCCAAGAGCTGAACTTCTCCTTTTGGTTAGCTGATGGAATGGAGTGAGGGTACTAGAAAAGTGGACAAACAGGCTGGCTGCTGGTCACCCCCCAACATGGGAAGAGAGCAGAGAAGGAACTCAGATTCCTGAAGTTGTGAGAAAATAGGAATAAGAGGTTACACATCATTAGCTTAAATACAAGGGACTACCTCCCTCTGCATCATTTGAAGGTCAAATCATTGAAGACAGTCTAGAAAATAATGGAAATAACATGAGACTGGGAGTTAGAAAACCTGGTTCTTGTTCTAGGTATAGTCTATCTTTCTGACTTTAGACTATTTATTTACTTTCTCTGGACCTCAGCCTTCTCAACTTTATAATAGGGAAGATTAAGTAGATTTCACAAAGATCTTTTCAAGTTTGATATTTTAATATAATTTAATATATGTAACCTATAGGAGATCTCTCACCATCTAATACTCATTCATTACCATAGAACCTTGTACATTATAGGAATGTACTATCATTCCATATTATAACTTATAATTAAATTTTTTGCATATTGTTTTTCTCCCTCATTGGAACATTGGTTTTCATAGAAAATAAGCAGTTTCTTTTTCATTCCATCGCCTGATACATAGCATGGTTCTATATATAGTCCACACTTTTTAACCATTTGTAAGGAGCAAGAGAGGAAAACAATTTACTTCATTTTTTGCAATAAATAATTGTAACTATAGAGTGTATTTAGTTTTGTGTTTCTGCTTTTTCCACTTAGCATATTGTAAGTAATTTGCCAAGTTTCAACATCGTACTCACAATTTTATATTCCATTGAGTTAACATGACATAAATTACTATCAATTTCCCTAATGGGGAATGGTTATGGTTCTAGAGTTCTACTATTAGTAAATGAAGATGCAATAAATATATCCCTGTGTATAACTTTTTTCTATTGAATTATTTCTTGAAGGTACCTTCACCTGGAATCAAAAATATTGATATTTGATGTTTCTTGATTTCTCTTATCTTCAAGTGGGTTGTACCAACATACAGTTTTACTGTATTTGTTTTGTAGGAATGAACTTGGCCACTGATATTTCATCTTTTCTCATATCCTGTGCCCACCTTCTTATCACAATCTTCTTCCCATTTATTTCTAAACAAGTTTAATACGTAAAAGACATTTATGTTGCATATATTTTCACATGCTATTGTTTATATTTTTGTGCTTTTTTAAGATCCCTTAAACTTGGAATCTTTATGTAGCTATATCTATCAGTATTATCTTTTATAGTTTCTACCTTTGCTTTTATGTGTAGAGAGTCCATCTTGCCCTTACTAATTAGGTTAAACATGTTTTCCTTGGTTTGTTTACTGTTTGTGTTTTCTTTGGTATGAATTATCCATTCACACTCTTTGATCATTCTTCTCCTCTGATTCTGATGGTTCTCTTAATAATTGGTTTTTGCTTCACATGTAAATATAGTCATGCATTGCTTAACAGCAGGAATACATTCTGAGGAATGCATCATTAGGCGATTTCACACAAATCCAGATGGTATAGCCTACTACATACTTAGGCTATATGGAATAGTCTATTGCTCCTAGGCTACAAACCTGGCCAGCATGTTACTGTACTACATACTGTAAGCAATTATAACACAATAGTAAGTATGTGTGTACCTGAACATGGAAAAGGTACAGTAAAAATATAGTGCTATCTTATGAGAACACCATCATATATGTGGTCCATCATCAACTGAAACGTTGTTATGGGGCACGTAACTGTATATACATACACATAGCCATTAACATTTTTCCATTATATTTTCAGTTCCTAAGAGTTTTCTTTGGCTTAATTTTTGTATTAAACTCTTTATTCCAAATGTTAATGATTTTTTAAAAGACAGAGTATGGTTCTCACTTTTTTCATCAAATTGCTATCAAGGGGAGATGATGTCACTTACAAAATTATATTTCCTTTCTCTCTTATTCTGAAAATTTTCCTTGATCATATATTGAGTCTGTATTGCTGGATCTATTTCTAGACTCTCCATTCTGTTATGCTGATCTATATGTCTATTTTTGTGCCAGTAAATCCTGCATTTATTTGAGGAGAGCTCAGATTTCCTCTCTTGAGTCTTTGTTTCTTCAGGCTAAACATTCCTTGTTCTTTCAATGGCTGCTCTTGTATTTAGCATCCAAGTCTCTTCCTGCCCCCCAGGAGGCCAGAGGCATGCAATTGTGAGACAAATGACCAAGCATCAGAGGACCTTCAAGTTGCCTCACTTGGGGAAAGAAATGCATACCAAAGGGTAGCACCCAGGCAAGGAAAGGAGTGTGATGAGATCTTACATTGAAATAACAGTTCTGGTCCAAAAAAGTGCTTTCTTGTTTTTCATCTCCTTTAATCAGGCAGAATAGTTTACAATGGCTAAGAGCCTGCCTGGGTTCAAATCTCAACTTCACCATTTATTAGCTGTGTGACCTTGGGCAAGTTTATTAAACTCTTTAAGCCTTATTTACCTCAACTGTAAAATGAAGACATAATAATACCCACTTCATAAAATTGTTGTAAAGAAGAAGTGAGGTAATGCATGAACACACAGTAAGTACTTAATAATGTAAGCTGTTGTTATTACTGCTGAAACATCAGTCATATAGACTTACTATTTTAACATTTTGAGGTAGTTACTAATATACGCAACTTAATGTCGAGTGAACATTAAGAAAAGTTCAGTAACTTTCCCACCCAGCCAATGGAAGTGCTACAGTAGATATCTCACCTCATCAGTATAACGCCAACACCCAGCTCTTTCCTGTAGACTACCCTACTCCACAGCCTGATATAGGTACTGATAGCTGAGTCTTTGGATTCTGTAATGGTTACACAGGGCGAGCTGTAAATTCTTAGAAAAAGATAAAAATACAAGGTTCAAATATATGATTGTCTTGAGGTTTCCTTTTGGTTTAAACATGGAAGGGCATTAGATTAATGGGAAGACGCAGCAATATGGTTTTATCTTTGTCTACAAATTAGCTGATATGGAAACATGTCCCTTCAAACAAGTATTGCTGGACACACTACTCCAAGTGACAGGGACACAGGCCCAGAAGCATTTGTCATCTCCATAGGGTGCCAGAGGAAGCAGCTCTTCCTCTCTCTCCTTCAGCACATGCTACCTGTGCTCTCAGAAGGCCCACGGCTGGGAGAGAGGCAGGTGGAGGAGTCCACACGACTGCCAAGTCAAACACACCGGAAGGTCTAATTTTAGCCCTCCTAGCCTTGGCATTGTCCCTGTCAGCCAAGATATTTTTCATGCACCACAATAAAGTGCTTTGTCCCAGCCTTGCTGGATACTGCACGAAAGCCAGCAAGGACAGGGTGAGACTAATTCAGAGCTGGAAACACATCAAAGACAGAAACCTCACTGTAGAGGGTCAGCCCTCCTCTGGCAACCTCTGGTAAATATGTCTTTTCCATCAGCTCCCCAAACTCTAAGGAGGGGCACTTGGTTGCGCTTTTCCTTCTACAAGCCTCCTCTCCCTCCAGCTTCTTTCTGTGAACCTTCTGTCAGCTGCCCATCAACATGTGTCTTTTCTCCTGTGTGCCGGGGATTTGAAATCTACTCCCTGTCTTTGTCTCTGTCTAACAAAGCCCACTTCTTTCTATGTATTTTGGCTCTTGTTTTCTTTCCTGGTATGACTGGAAAGTGCACTAGAACTAGAAACAACTTCACAATACAAACTGCCTCCATGGTTTGTTTCTTACAATGACCTGGTGAATTAGGTGAGGCAGAAACTTTCACAGTATTTTCATTGATAAGAAAACTGAAGTTCAGAGAAGATAACAAACTTTTGCAAATGTCACATGGAAAAACACTGGCAGAGTTGGGACTGAAACCTAGCTCTGGTGCTTTAGGGAAAGGTGTGGGCCCATGAGCCTATCAACACACAGAAAACCCACACAGGGCTTTAGCAGAGCCCTGGAAAACTTTTCCTGAGGATATCAGCTGGTTCTGTGGCCAACAGTTCCAGGTTGAGGTCCCAGAATGGTGGGCTTTTCCTCCAGGTAAATCATCATTTTCTTATTTCCTGGAAAGGCAACAAGTAAGGCTGACTCAGAGGTGTAACTGTTTCCAAAGCTTTCTTGAATCTTTTCTTTGTCCTTCGGGTAGGTCCCTTTCTAGACCCAAGACCCAGCCTTAGGCACCCAGAAGTGGTTATCTTCAGATTATCATTTTTGTCTACCTTTGAATTTTCTATTTTCTGAATTTGAATTTCCATCATTATAATGAGCATTGGATAGCACTTTAGCATTTGCAAAGCTCTTTCCTACCTTACATCTTATTTAAACTTGTGATAGCACCCACATTGGCATTGTTACCATCCATCTCACAGATGACAAAACTGCACCTCAGAGAGGTTTGCTGATGTGATGGATCTTGAGAATTGGGGACCCTGACCTGATCCTGGCTCCCAATGCTGTGTCTCCCCATCACTGCTTCTGCAGGGCGCTGAGTTGTCAGCCCATGGTTCTCCTGAGCTTCTCCTCCATATCCATCACTTCGCCCAGAACTGAGCAGGGTAGGCCGCAGAGCTAAAGATCTGCGACCCACAAATGAATCCAGAAATATGGCTGTGGATTAATTGTTTGAAAAGGGAGTGGCTCCAATTGAAAGCACCACAGGAGTTCCCTTTCCAGGATTCTTTCATTCCAGGGCTTGTGTGGGTTTTTTGTACTTTATAGGTTCATGGGACCACACCCTTCCCTAAAGCGCCAGAGCTAGGTTTTAGTCCCAACTCTGACAGTGTTTTTCCATGTGACCTTTGCAAAAGTCAATGTCTTCTTGAACTTCAGTTTTCTCATCTGTACAAGCTCTATGAAAGTTCCTGCCTCACCCAGTTCTCCAGGTCATTGTAAGGAACAAACCACAGAGGCAGTTTGCAAATTGTGCAATTGTTTCTAGTTCTTAATCTAGTGCACTTTTAGGTCATGTCAGGAAAGTAAACAAGAGCCAGATGTACAGAAAGAAGTTAGGACTTGATGGCTTTGTGAATGAAAGAAATTTTGTTTATTTTTTTGTTGACAAGGAAATTATTTATGTACGTTTTTTTCTGATTATAAATGTTATATATGCTCATTACAAAGAGTTCAGAAAGATATTAATGATAAAGTAAAATATTACCATCATACCTCAAGCAGTTATAACCATTGTTAAAATTTTGATGTAATTTATGAATTGGCCAAACTTCCTGTGCACCCAAGCTTGAGCAAGTGTGTGTATAAAGCAAAAGCAAGGTGATACTACACACACTGTTTTGTGATCTGCTTTTTTCACTTAACAGTTTATTGCAATATCTTCTCTCCTTTTTCCTTTCCTTTTGGGCCTTTTTTGGGCCTCACCACATAAGTTAATCATATTCCTCAGTTCATGGCATTCTATCATCATGGTCTGCATAAGGCCCTTCTTATGTTTTCTTATTATTTTTTATCTTCTACATTCACTTTCATTCTCCTCCTCCATTCTATTTTGTTAAATATATGTCCTCAGGTGAGGGTTTATCCTTGAAAATATATGGAGTTTGTATATTCATGTGTCTTTATTTAAATAAATGACATTGAGTCAATACCAATCCACATCAATCAGTGTAGAGCTATATTACCACTTTTAGTAGCTTCATAATTTCCATTATGTAGCTCTACCAAAATTTATGTGACCAGATTCCTGTGATACACATTTACATTGTTTTTAAAAGGTTTTTTTTGTTGTTGTTTTGAATACTGCTGGGGTAAACACCCTTGTATATATGTCTCTGAAGACTTGTGTGATTATTTCCTTGAGATGATTTTGAGGGACCTCTTTGTAAAATATTCTTCACCTAATCTTTCTAAAGAAGCTTTGTTGCTGATTATTTAGCCAGAAGTATTCTCTCTCTCTCTCTGTCTCTCTCTCTCTCTCTCTCTCTCTCTCTCTCTCTCTCTCCCCTTTGCTTGTCTTTTCCTAATAGCACTTAGTGCAGTCATCTTTGATCTCTGTTTCACAGGTTCTCTCTTATCACTCAACTGATAAGCTCTAGCTGTTGATGGCAGGGGTCACATAGAAATTAATTGATTTGACAACATTTGCTAGGTACCTATTCAGTGGTGAGCTCTGAACTAGGTGCAGAGGTGAACCAGACAATCATATGCCCTGGAGGAATGCCCTCTCTGTTGAGATGAAAGATGTATAGTGTAGATATCGCTGTGGCAGGTGACACGGGGATAGCAGTTGCAGAAAGTACAAAAGAGAAAGCCAGACAATGAAGTCATTAAAGATGAGGTGTCTCATCTATGTCTTAAAATATGAGATGGAGTACACTAGAAGATCAAAGTATAGTTAATGGGAACTGCCCTCTGAGCAAAATGAAACACAGTCAGAGAGGTTGGACATAATATAGGAGGTTGGAGCATGGGGTGAGAACATGGTGGGAGGGAACACTGAAGATGTGCTGAGATAGGGAAGAAGAGGAGGAAGGTGGGAGGCTGGGGGGTGGGATAGGCCCAGGTGAACAGGTCTGAAAAGCTACGCTGAGGGTTGGAGTTCAGAGTGAAGATGATAAAAGTCTTAAATCCTGCTGAAGGGTTTTAACAGGGCAGTGATGTGATTGGGTTTTGTGTTTCAGAAGGTCATTCTAGTTACTATAGTGTGGAAGATGGATTCCAGGAGGGCAAGACTGCAGACTGGGAAGCAAGTTAGGAGGCTATTGTAGTAATCAATAGAGAGATGACAATGGACTGAACCAAGATGGTGGCAATAGAAGTAGATGAAGTCAGAAAGTAGAATCTAACAACTGCTTACCTTGATGACTGATTGGGTTACAGAAACATGAAGGAGAAGAAGCAGCCCAGGTTACACTCAGGTTCTGAATGGGATCCTGGGCAGATGGTCAGGCCATTGACCCAGAGAGCAACAAAGATAAAGGGATGTTTTAGGTAGAAAAGAAAGGCCAGCTCACATTTGGATAATATGTTGAGTTTGATGTGGTTGTAGAATACAAAGGTGGAAATGTCTAGCAGGCGGATGAATATATTATCTAGTATTCAAGAAAGACCTGTCCTAGAAATTATAATACTGAGTAAAATTTTCTGAATAAATGAAACAATTGCTTAAGTTTCAGCTTCATGTCTTCTTCAAGTAGACCATTTTTCTTCTATAAAGCCACCTTTATATGAGAATTTCAAAGTTGTCTATATTGAAGACCCACCCACATGAGTATCTTTTTAGAATTACTGCAGAGATAATTTAGAAACATAACGAGAGAACATGGCTCTCAGAGGGGAAAGAGTGCTGGCCTAAGAGTCAGAAGAGGAGTGAGTTGTGACTCGGCCACGATTGTTAGACACCTGGACATCCAAGTCTGCTGAGAGCAGACAGGGGCTGCACCCCAATGCTCAAGGCCTAGCCCTGTGACCGTGGATGTGCAGGTGGCATGGGGCACTCCTGGTCTGCGCTTCTCTCTCAGCAGCTCCCTGCTGCTCTGAGAGGAGGGCCATCGTCCCTCCCCACTGGGACTTGGCGGCACAACCAGAACACAATCTGTTGGACAGAAGGCTGTGATTATTAATGAAAGCATTTCCTCTGTTACCTCACAGAACTAAGTGAGCTTTTGACACTGCCAAAGACGGCCCATTTCCTTTCATAGAAATCAATTCTCAGAAATACATAGAATGGTCGGAGACAGGACGCACAGGGAAGTAAAAATAAGAAGCAGAAAAGTGGGTGGCTGCTTGAAACACTCCCAGATGAAAGGTTACCAGCTATTAATCAGCTTGCACTTCTGTTCAGTGGGTGAGTGAGGAATTGGATTGAAACTTCACTCAACAATTGATGTTTCATCAGGGCTCTGGGGTCCTCAGATGACTTTCCTCTGTCGGGCGGGATATGACGCACTGTTAGGTAAAAGAAAGAGAGCCAGCAGTGCAGTTCCCATGTTTCCCAGTTTGCATTCTTCTGTTTGCATTGACCAGGCCTGGTGCCAGGTATCAGGGTTAGAATGACTCCAGGTGTCTAGGCCTGAATCTTGCAATGTCCACTCTCCATCTTCTGGAGCCCAGTTCACTGGGCCCCGTGACAGGGATGATAACAGCTACAGTTGAACATCTGCTTCATGGAAGGCACTATCAGAAAAAATTCAACATGTTACCTCATGTATCCTCATAACAACCGTGTGAGCAAATAGCATCATTTCCATTTGACGAATGAGGAAACTGAGACTCCAAGGGGCTAAATAACTTATCAAAACTCATATGCTTTGTGTTTAGCAGGAGCATCAGTTGATTCCAAGTCTGGCTCTAGCACACACTTTTCCCCCCAACTACACTAAGTCCAAGTGCAAATAAAAAAGATATCAAGCCCTGATAGAAAGAGAAGGAAAGCCACAAGGTGGGATGTGAGGGAAACTGAGTCTGAATAGAACCTTTTCTAAAGTCATAGACTAGCACCTGGGTGCAAGTACCTATATGATACTTCCTAGGTGCTCAGGAAATGTTCTTTGTGCCTTGGAAAGGAGGAAGAAGATGGAAGTTGAGTCAGACCCCCAAGGGCTGATCAGGCCATTTGGATCCCTTGCAAATCAGAGACCCTGGATACCCAGTCCCTGAGTTACCAAGTGGGTTTTAGCTTAGATCCACCTAATGAGATCCAAGAACTAATAGCCATGGCAGCTCCCAGCTGAGAGTTGGGGATGTTCCAATTGACAAGGCTCTCAGCCCCTGCCCCAGAGAGAGACAGCTCAGGTGGGAACTTTGCTGGAAGCAGCTGTGGCAGGCCTCAAGCGGGAGGCCACTGTTCACACCGTGTTCACATGGACCGGCTCTTCCCAGTTCTGCAGGGCCTAGACCTGCAGCCCATCTCAGTGCCCAAGGATCAGAAGCCTGAGCACCGCAGCAGTTGTCAGTCTTGTTGCTGAGACTCTGTAGCCAGGACACTGCCAGGCTCTGTGTCTAACTCGCTATGTTCCCTAGCAAAGGCCCCCTAGCCTCTCTGGGCCCCCTCTAAAAACAAAGGGATTGGATCCGATGACTGACCCCTGGGGCCCACTTCTGTTTGCACCTTCGTGTATGAATTATATTTTCCTGGACAGAACTCTTGCCACTTGCCCTAACGGTGCCACTGCTGCTCCCATCAAAATATTTTTCCTCATTTATCATAGATCAAAAAATACTTTTGCCTTATCTTGAGTCCCCAAGGATACAGTCCATGTCCCCTACCTGCTTGTGGGGAAGAACCTCAGCTACGATCCCACGAGGTTCATGTTTTGAGGTAATGTCAGCAGAGAATGCTATGTGAAAGGATTTCTCTTCTTTCCAGAAGCTTCTCTGGTCCCCAGATAGCATGAAATGCCAACTTGTGATCAACATCCTCCCTGCCCCCTGGGAAATGCTACTGGGGACTTGCGGGTACTTGGTTTCAAGAGGATGCAGAAGACAGGGCAATAGAAAGCCAGAGTGTCAGATATTTGCCTTTATTAGAAACACACACACACACACACAATGTGCTGGGTAACTTTGAGGCGTGGTTTACAGGGTTGTTTTTAACAGTCTCTGGAAACTAGCAACCTCATGTCATTTGTTTATAGGATCTGAGAGGGGTGGTTATGGGGTTGTTTCAACATCCTTGCATAGAGATAAACACTGCTAGTGGCTTACAGGCTGTGTTTGGCACGGGGACAGCACGCCGTGGGGTTGGGTACACCCAGCCAGGTCAGGGGACGGGCTTCTCAGCCCAGCTCTTCCATCAGCCGCCTCTGTGATCTTGGAAACTTCATCACCGTCCTGAGCCTGAAACTCTCCAACCTAAAACCAAAGGGCACAAAACAGAGAAGCACAGAGGCAAATCTTTTCAAGCTCTGGTCTTCCCTAGTTGTGTGATTTTTGATTTCTTAATGCTAGTCCCTAGTACAAGGATCCTGAAACCATATCAGGGATGCAAGGTGCAGGGAGTGAGGAATCAGAGAGAACTTGGATCATGTCTGTGCTGTTTTGGGCTGTGCTCCTTAGACATTCTGCTTTGATTTTTATTCTTGCTTTACAGCAGTGTTTCCCAAGTTGATTCATGACCATATTCACCAAGTTGCTTGTTAAATGTGTAGATTTCCCTCTAAGGGAGGGTCCCATGATGCTATATTTTTAACAAAGAAGCAATGATGATTATTGCATTCTGGCAAGTTTGGGAAAAACCGATTAAGAGTTTTCGTCTGGGGACCAGTCACAGGTGAAGGTACCTGATCTGGTGGGAATGAGTCTCTGTCCCCTGTGCTCCACAGCTCTCTGCTATGAGCATTCATCTCATCATGCCTCATATTCCAAGAGCTGTGAAGGTCTCCTGCATCCAGGTCTGAGCCATTCAAGATTGGGACTATGTCTTCTCTTGATGTCCCATCATGCCTAGCACAGGGCCTTTCCCATAGAAAATTCTTAAAAATGCCTGTACAGCTGAGTTTCTCAGAGAGTTTTCTGCCTGATTCCATCAAGTTAATTGTACCATGGATCATTATTGACCAAAATATGCAATATGAAGTACAAGAAAAAGAGGAAAGTAGTGACAGTTGGCAGAGAAGCATCACGAAGAAGACAGGATTGGAAGGGAGCCTTGTGAAAGGAGTAAGATTTAGACACGTGATCAGAAAACACAAGGGCATTCCAGGCAGGAGTCTAAGCACAAGCAAGGTCAGTTTCTTGCAATTATTTCAGTGTACAAGTGAGGAGCCTAGGGCCTGGAGAAAAGACCTGATTTATTCAAGACCGACCTGGGTAATCTGAAACTAACCCATTCAAGCCTTCTTCCACATTGGCATTGCATTCCAAAAGTCTCCAACCTGAGCCTCTAAAGCACTTTCTTCTTCTGCTCTGGGTCCTAGTTCCAAGGCTTTTTCCCCATTGCTGTGATTATCCTATTATGCTTCTGCACATGTGGCTGGACTGCTCCATCTCAACCACCCAATCTTTAGAGGAATCTCACTAACACTCAGCAAGATGATTGCTAGATTACCCAGGAGGAGACATGTATGCAGTTCTGTGTGCCTTATCATACTCAACAGGCTCTGGTATGTCCTGGGAAGCTGGAATTAGATAGACGGGGTAAGGAACAAGCTCAGGGCAACACACACATACAAATGTATTTTGTTCGAATCCTCTTTAATACTCAAAGTGTTTGTGGAGCAGAGATGCACATTGGTGCTTCTTGGCTCACTGGTGGGCCCTTTCCCTCCTCCAGGAAGTTCTCCTGGTCCTCTCCGCTCCTAAGAGCACTTACTGGCTCTGCTTCTTCTGCTCTGGAAACTGCTATCAAGACAGAGTATATGAGAGGTGAGCAAAACTCAAGGCAGGAAGACCAGTTCAGAAGTGGGTGCAGCATCCAGGTGAGAGAAGATGAAGTCTGTATTAGGAAAACAATGGGGTGCCAGAGAACTAGTTTGATTCTTTACTAAGCCTTCACTAGCTGGCTGAAGTAGGATAAATTACTTAACCTCTCTGACCTTCAAAGTTCTCATCAGTAAAAAGGGAATAATAATTATCTCTTTTTTACAGCATTGTTAGATGGGTAAATACTGTTGCACAAAAAGCTTTTTATAAATTAGCGTACAAAAATGCCATCTTTTGGGGGCATCATTTGTAATTAAGTGGTGCTGGGCTTTCCTCTTCAAGGGTTCTGTCCTTGTGGAGTTTCCTTGCCGCCACCAGTCATGTTTTGTACCTGGCACTGAACTTCTTTCTATTGCAACTCAAGCAGTGAGAAATTCCTTTGGTTTGGGGTTGGGCTATTTTTGTATTATAGCCTGGAACCACAGCTTAAAATTAACGCACTTCGGTTTCTGTCTCCTCCCTTCTTAGGTAACAAACACTCAAGTGCTGACAAGTTCTCAGGTAAAGAATCCAAAGGGCCAGTATGTGCTGAAACAAGGCAATTTGAAGTCTGACTCATATTTTCATATTTACAAAACTTACATGGCAAATCAGTGAACGGTGGAGTTGGAAGGGCCTTAGAGATCATCCAGTCCAACTCATTTTTTAAATGGGGAAACTGAGTAACTGGAAAGGAAAGGGTCTTGGCCAAGATCACAGAGTAAGTTAGAGACAGAGCTGGCATTCATCCCCCTCACATTATGTCGTGGAATCTCTTTTTTGGGAATTTTATAAGATTTACTGATATTTTTACCTTTTCTGTATCCATAATGAATGATATTACTTGGCCCAAATCACTGCAGCCCACAGCAAAAGGAGTACGGGGGGGTGGGGGGGGTGGGGGGGGGAAGCATTAATCCAACCACACTTCCATTCATTTTTCAAACATTACCAAGCACCAGCTTTATGCCAATTACTAGAATAGATACCGAGATAAAAGACATAGGCCTTGCTTGCAAGGTGTTCAAAATTTAGCGATGAAGACAGAGAAGTAAACAATCTCCAGGAAGGCTGGCTATTTTCTATGCAATTAAATGAAACATTCCTCCCATATGCAGACTGCATTTTGTATTTATATTTATGATTACGTTGACTCTCCTCATATATGAATTATAAGACTGATTTTCCCAGGAAGAAACATACCAAATAACTCAGACCCCTCATTTATTGCATTCCTCAAAATATATTTGTTTGAGCACCTAGAGGAGTTAGTCAAAGATGTAAAGATAAACAAATGACTGTCTTCTCTCTCAAGAAACTAACAATCCAATAGAGAAATAAATAAGGATCATGCAAGCTTTTCCAAGGAAAGGGAAATACCTAGGAGAAAGAGTGCCTAAATCTACCATGGGAAGTCCATGAAGGTTTCAGGAGGAGGCGGTGTGGCAAGACGTCTGCCAAGCAGATCAAGGGGGATGTCATTCTAGGAAAGAGAACAGCATACGCAGAGTCATGCAAGTGTGGAAGCACACAAGTCCTGGAACCTGTAATGGTTAATTACTGCTGGCATATGGGAAAAGACAGCTTGGCGGAAAATGAAGATACGAGCGGGCAGGGCCTATGCCATGCAGCCACGGGGCTGCATCCTGGAGACTAAGGAGAAGTATTGAGGGTTTTAGGGAGCAGATCAGGGCAGGAGGTTTATGTTTCAGAAATTCACTCAGGCAGCCATGGGGAGGGTGGTTGGAGTCAGGATGCCTGGTGAGGAGGCCAATGCTTAATCCAGGCAAGACCTGAGGAAGGCAGGTGGCAATGCCACTCTGAGCCAGGCCAGGACTTGACTTTCTGCGTGATCCACCCATTGCCAGGCACACCTGAGTGATGGTGCTGACTGCGACCTGCAACCAAAAAGCATGCAGCTTTGCACGCTTTGCATGTGAGTCTCCAAAGCTGTGATTCATAGTCCTGACAATGTGCCCAGTGTGTATAAGAGACCACCATCTCCCCAGTCAGCTGGAACGGGTGTAAGACCTCACAAAGGATCCATGGAGAATCTAAGCTTTCTTGCTCAACAAAGAAGCTGATACATTGTTGAACTTCCGAAGGCACTTGGGGGAAGTGGTGTTTAATAACCTTTAATCCATTTTCCCATCATTCTTACAAAGTCACTTCTGAGTTTGTGGTTCTGGTAAATCTAAGTCCTTTCCAAATAAGGCAGCCAGCCTGGCAAAGTGACTCCTCTTTCATCCCTTCTAGGCCCTGACTCAGCTCTCTCAAACCTTCCTGCTTCCAGTCCTCCTGTTCCTTCTTCCAGAATGCCTTTCATCCACTATCTATGATTGCACCTTAGAGTCTGGTAGATACAGTTTCCAATTCCAGCTCTGTGATGCATTAGTTGTGTGATCTTGTACAAGTTACCAAACACTTCTGAGCCTTAGGGAGCTGCCTCAATCTGTACTGTTCCGTTGTGAAGTCTGTGACATGCTCTCTATAGTGACTTCTCCATAGCCAAAACTCCATATTCAGTAGCCATGATTGTTAGGTGAGAATCTAGTTTAATAATGAAAGTTGGCAATTCTCTACTGAAAAGAACAAAGTGAAATACTGAAAAGTTTGGCAAATACACCTTTTGATTATCAGGATAACCATGAATTATAGTTTTCTTACCCATGTTAATTAAACCTGACACCTGAGTACCCACTTGAGTTCCACAACCAGCTGTGGAATCCCACAGTAACTTATAATTAAGACAGTTGCAAATAAGAGTCTTGAAACTTGAAGTTTAGAGCAAAAATAAGTAGAGAAGCTCCATGATAGAGGGCACAGTTGCTGATCCCCGGGTCTTTTTCTCAGACTGAAGAGCTTGGGAGATAAATGTCCATCTTCATGGTGTTATATCATCTGACCACGTGGTAAGCTGCTGGGGTGGTGCAGAGTGGAAGCTTTCCCTGGGAGTAGCAAGAGTGGCGTGGTTTGATTACAGTGAAAGGATTGTTCATTGTTAGGGCAGGTTATTGACAATGGGTGTGGAAAACATTTAAGGAGAGTTAAAAAATAATAACAATAAAGTATGTGATGAGGTTACCTCTTCTGGGCTATTGCAAGTGCAGACGTGCCTAAAACCTGGGAGAGAGTTCGTCTCAAGCACTTTGAAGGACTGGGTGCACTCGGGTAACTTCTTCAAAACCTAACTCAGTCTCCTCTAACTGGATCCCAGAAAATCTTCTGGCACTTTCTTGATTCTGGTGTTCTCTCAGATTTTCAAGTTTAACTTGACTTTTTAAATCAATCTGGGGTTAAAGTGTTATATTTTAATTTTTTATTATTATAAAACAACAACATGAAAGGGAATTTTTTAAAATTATCCTTAATTTCCCTATAATTAAATTAACTATATTAATTTTAGAGTATTCTTTTTGGTCTTTGTTTATCTACTTAATTCTTAATTAGCCATCAGAGTAAATCTATTTTTACTTACTATCAATAATAATGGAGTCTAGAATTATATCAACTAAAACTCACCAAGCAATCCCTAGAAAAAGCCACCAAGAATTTGTTAACTCTGAAGACAATGTTGTAGGAAGCATCTAAATATGAGAGAAAAAATAGAATATTAATATGGCTAATAAAAAAAGATGTTTTCATTTGAAAAAGCTGCAACTTTGAAATCACAATAACTGAGACTCCCTAATATTGCTGATCAGATTTTCCAGGCCACTTTTTGATCACTTAGTTATAAAGTCTTCTTATTGTTCTTGTCAATAAGCCCATTTATTATCAACCTAAATGTAGAATTAGACACCTGGGCAGCAAAGGCTAATGAATTGTAATGCGTAGAAGAAAAATAGCTTCCATATGCTTTCTATGAATAGCATAAAAAGAGATGGTTTCCTTCCATCTGGGAGTCAACACCTTGTGGAAGATGACACAAGAGGAGGAGGGTGAGCTCTGCAGCCCTTGAAACTGTCAGAACAGTCTCTTTTGCTCGTATTTTCTCTAGAATACCAAGTAGAAGGAGGCAGACTTGGGAAGACATGGATCAGACATATTGGAGGGAGTTCCAACCAAGGGACTACTCAGAACTCTAGCTTGGCTCCTAATTACGTTTGAAACAATCACAGTCACAGTGCTAATTACATTAATTTGCTTTTCTTCAGGCAGAATGGGGAAACAGAATAGCAAACTGGCCCCCGAAGTGATGGAGGACCTGGTGAAGAGCACGGAGTTTAATGAGCATGAACTCAAGCAGTGGTACAAAGGATTTCTCAAGGACTGTCCGAGCGGGAGGTTAAATCTCGAGGAATTTCAGCAGCTCTACGTGAAGGTAAGTTGTTTTTCATTCTCTCTCTTTTTTTTGTTCCCTTAGAACAAAACTATTGTCGTCATGAAATATAACTTCACACGAAGTCATAATTCTAGGCAGCCCATTTTTTCAACTCCGGTGACTCTCTGCCCATAAAGAAAAATGAACATTTTTAAAAAACGCAAATGTATGTACATTGTTCCAGAGATAAGCAATTTCTGAACAAGAAGAATAATGAATAATTGTTAAATCAAAACACTGAATAGAGTTCAGAGAATGACAGCATCTGATGAAAGAATCATAAAAATCTCAGATAATAGTGTTTGCTGATGATTATTGACTCTGCTAATTACAACATTGTTTGGCTTGCTGAAAGTATATGTACCTCTGTCAGTTAAAGAGAAAGTACATAGGAGGGCTTCTCCACCAAGATCCTTCTTTATCCAGATAAGATAAGGGCCCAGATTTTCACAACAGTGCATTTAGAAAAGGAGTGGAGGGTGTAGCATACATCTAGGCAACAATATCTACAGTATGGACATATAACTCAACATTTTATGCTGTTTAGGAGCTAATCTTGAGTTGGACGTTAGGTAGAACTGTCCCATAAAAGGTATAATTTCTGCTGCGGTGGTATTGTTTTGGTTTGTCTTAGTTTATGAGTTGTATTGGTTCTAGACTTGGCATGATCTAAGACATGCCATTTTGTGTACACTTGCCTAATGTTATGCTCATGGAAGAAATGCATTGGGTTTTTTTTTTTAACTTTTTCTAACTAAAACACTAAATAGAAAATATTGCTTTTATCATTTAATTGTAGCAAATATCAATTTAAGCAATATGAATCATCCATATATATATATGTATGTGAAATGACTATGTAAAAGATTAAACATTGTCATTATCTCCTGAAGCTGAGCATTTTCTATAGCCTATGATCCAGCAGTTCCACTCTTGTGCATGTACAAGAAGGGGCACATATAAGAATGCTTATAGCTATGCTGTTCACAATGGCAAAACTGGGAAATAACCCAAGTGTCCATCAAAGGGAAAATGGAAAATAAACCATGGCATATTCACACAATAAAATGTTATACAGCAGTCAAAATGGTTGAACTCTAGCAACACTGAAATATTAAGTACAAAACATAAGTCTCAAAATATTCTAAATTAAACACAAATGAAATAAAAAAATATATACCCTATAGGACTAAAAGTAAATGCAATAAAATCATATAAAAAAGGAAAGCAAGGGAATGGTGAACCCAGGATTTAGACTGATGGTTACTTCAAGTGGGGAAGAAGCAAGGGATGGGATGGGGGTATGGCCATGTGGTTAGATATAGATTCTGTTCAAAGTTGTAGCTGTTGTTTTGGATGGAAGGTTTGCAGGTGTCCATCGCATTGTTAAAAGCTCACTAAATAACTAAATAAATAGTTTGCATGTTATAAGATCACTGTGACACTTCTAAGAGGATCTGAGTAATCAATTATTAGCATGTAGAGATTGTTTATATAGAAGTACTGAAAAATGCATCTATTATTCAATTGATATCAGCTGCTTTTGCAGAGAAGTAGGATAGTATGCATTTCCTAGATTATCATACCACTCTGCATAGTTTTCAGTGTCACATCTTCTACTATTTTATCACCTAGAAGTTAGCCTGTGCCTCAGAACTATCTTTACTCTCATCAACCCTAAGGAAAGTACAGACAAATGAGATTTGTCAAAGTCAGTTTCATGTTGCTAAAGATCATGCAAGCTGTCACTCTGTTATTAAGAGAGCCCTGTGTCCTGCGTTCCTCACTATTTGTTTAAAATGAAAGCAGTTTTCCCTTTGAAGAAATAGCTGAGACGCAGGAAATAAGGTATTTCATTTATACACTGGAAGTAGGTAGCACTGAAAAGCACCAGCCTGGTGGTGGGGGGCCAAGTAAACATTAAGCATTTTATGGTACAATTAATATATATGAGCCAAAATCATCTCCCATCTCCCCCATCTTACCCCTGGAGTGGGTTTTTTTTGATACAGGAAGGGAATAAATGACTTTCTGAACTTAGTTTATATTCTTGGCCACCTCTTATTTCAGCCTCTTAAGAGCCATACTCAAACTCAGCCTGTGCTTTAATACCAAACAGTAGGAAAACAGGCAAAGTCTTTTTCTCCTTCCAGAGTTGTCCAAGAACAGAAGTCAAGGGAGAATTACAAAAGAAATATGTCACGTACACAGGAAAAAAGAAAGATCTGATAAGCTAGAGGGGGAAGCCTGGAGAAAGATGTGGATTATGTAATAGGCCCAGGAAAGGGGCTGATGAGAAAAAAACTTCTTTTAATGCTTCTGGAAAATGCATTTATTCAGCAAGACTCAGTCATTATCCTGGTGGGCACTTTTCAGTAGTTCCTTCTATCTTTGGTGTGGAGATTGAGAAGTCCTGGAATGCAGCTGAAAGGGCAAAGCCAGCTGTGGCCTCCGCCCTCCTGTCTTTGCAGCCTGACGTGTCTACTCTTGCTGTCTGACCCCTTTCAGGTCCCAGGGTGGTCACTTGGGCTGCTGTGGACTGAATTCTGATGAAAGTGTAGGGAGGAGCAGGATAATGGGAGAGGCTCCTCTGCGATGCCAGGGGCCACAAACTCCCAACTTTGGAAGATCTATGTTTAAAAACATTTAAAACTGAGGTTTAGAAAAATGTGGCAATTTGCCTAACATCCCAAAGAGCATAGGCAGGATGGACTTTAAAGTTTGGGATGCTACGCCGATTCCGCCTGCAGCGCGTGGCCGTGCCTCTCAGCAGCCCTCCGTCCACCTCCTCCGCCACACGGCTGCCTGGGTGAGCTTTGTGAAATCCGGGCATGGTCCATCCCAGGTAGACGCAGCTTTCATTCTTTGGTCCTGTAGACCACAGTCACCTCATTTCAATCAACACAAGACCCGGTGGCGAGTGCAGAGCCTGCCGCAGAGCAAGTGTCAGCAGGCATTTGTCGACTGAAGATGATAAATGCTGGCAGCGTATCTTCTCCTCGGGAAGCCCTGTGCGGCAGGCATATATAAATGACTACAGGACAGTCCTGCCTGCCCTCCGGGATTTCACGGGCAAGCCGGGGAAGACACAATCAACCACATGCAAGGCGGAATGGCATACATTCTCTGTGGTGGGGCAAGAGTGGAAAGAAGAGAGCTTAATTTCAAAATGGAATGTTAAAACAAGAAGTTGATAAATGCAGCCATGGGAACAGGACTTTTAGCCTTTTAAAAAGGAAAATGTCCCCTAGTAGATAGTTTTTTTATCTTTTTCAAGCTTGGTGCCTGAGTTATATACCCCCAAAATTTCTTTACAGAGGTAATAAAGTTAAAATGAGGTTGTCAGAGTGGGCCTTAATTATGGCTGGTGTCCTCATAAGAGGAAATTTGAGCACGGGGACATACGTGTGGAAGACCACGTGAAGGCATAGGGCCAAGATGGCCATCTGCATGCCACGCGGAGAAGCCTCAAAAGACAATTCTGCCGGGCGCGGTGGCTCACGCCTGTAATCCTAGCACTCTGGGAGGCCGAGGCGGGCGGATTGCTCAAGGTCAGGAGTTCAAAACCAGCCTGAGCGAGACCCCGTCTCTACCATAAAAATAGAAAGAAATTAATTGGCCAACTAATATATATAATATAAAAATCAGCCGGGCATGGTGGCTCGTGCCTGTAGTCCCAGCTACTCGGGAGGCTGAGGCAGGAGGATTGCTTGAGCCCAGGAGTTTGAGGTTGCTGTGAGTGAGGCTGACACCACGGCACTCATTCTAGCCTAGGCAAGAAAGCGAGACTCTGTCTCAAAAAAAAAAAAAAAGACAATTCTGTCAGTACCTTCCCTTGGACTTCCAGCCTCCAAAACTGTGAGAAATAAATTTCTAAACTGTGAAAAAATAAATTTCTGTTGTTTAAGTCACCCAGTCTGTGGTACTCTGCTATGGCAGCCCGAGCAAACGAATGCAGTCTCTTCTCCTCTGGTGACACGTGCAAACTCAGCGCCCTCTGCCCCTGACGTGCAGATGCCGTCTGTCCGGGCTGGCGGGCACTCCCCCACACACAGGGCTTTCTGTGCCTCTGGTCGCACAAGTTGTGCCAGATGTTTCATCATGCCCCAAACAGCTGATAGGTTGGGAAGAAAGCTTTTGCATTTTGTCACCAAGAACCAAGTACCTGATTTTTCCCCCATGGGAATTTCCTGTTTTCAACAATCTTTTTGATTGCCAGTTGATTACAAATGAAGACGGACAGTTTGCAATTTTAACTGCCTTTTCAAAGAATTGGCCCCAGTTTTAAAAGAAAATCAACCCTGGGGAAGAACAAGCAGCTGCGTGAGGGAAGAAGTGGGCCTCTCCCAGGGTCCTCTTCCTGGGAGAGATGATGCCATTCCTATTTTCTTTAGCCACGATGACATGAAAGCCAAAGAATCCAAGAAACAAACCTAGTGGAGTCCTGCAAAGAGCCCTAAGGGGATTTAAATATAGGTTTGGAGTTTGACTTTTAAGATTATTTTCATCGGGAGATTAACCTATCAGGAGATCTAACCTATACTTTGAAATAAGCTTCACTGGCATAAGAATAAGAATAAAAGTTTCTAATCTTCATTTTGTTAAATCAGTTTTCAGTTTCTAGATGATGTTTTCCTGACTCATTCAGGACCCGTTAATTGAGCGTTATCTTGTCTAGAGCTCCATGCTAATGCACATGGGAGGGCTCCAGTAGGATAAAATGCAATCCCTGGTTTCCATTCATTCTCCTGAGCATTCCTACATACCAGAGGCCGTGCAGGCCCCGGGTTTGCAGAAGAAACCATCCCGAATCCCTGCCCAGCTGGCTATGATCCAGTGCCATCAAGAAGCCTATAGTCAAAGTAGGGTTATATATAGGAACAGCTGTATGTATAGGGCTGGTTGTAATCAGGACCAGCAAGGACAAGGAGGGGCTCCAGGGCCTAGAGAGGGCTGGTTAGGAGGGTGATATTTAAGCTGATCCTCAAAAGAAGGGTGAATTTGAACATGAAGATCTGTCAGTCTGTCAAGAAACTAAAAAGTCTCATTGACTAGAATCACAAATTTTGAATAAAAAGTGACTATTGTGTTTTAGAGCCCTTGTGCATGGTGTTGGCAGGAGGCCCACCAGATCAAGTACATTAAGTTGAAACAAAAGTACAAAACATAAAAACAAGTAAACAAAAACTTCCTGGCAGTCCCGCTGAGATAAACAACTGGAAAACCATCTCCAGAAGAAAAATCCTATGCATTTCGGGGGCTTCTGCCATGAATCTCTCCCTTGTTCCTCACTCCCATTTTCCTTCTCTTCTCTCTCCCTTATCTTCTTTATTCCTTTCCTTTCTTACCATTCTAACCTGTCTGCCCAACTGCTCACTTGATTCTCAGTATGGCCTGTGTACCCGGCCTTGGAGGTAGCATTTCCCTGACTCTAAGCTGTAGAGCTTGGAAAGTCAGGAGACTTGGCTGAGATTACAGAGAGGCAAGCAGAGACAAATGTCACTTCACCCAGCCCAGCCTCCTCACCTCTTTCTGTGCTTTCTATGCCCTCACATTCAGGACCAAGTGTCTGGGAGTTTCTCTGGTCTACTTTGGTGTGAAGCAGTGTGCCTCAGATGTTCTCTTGTGGTTCCATCATAGCCATCTCTCCAAGACCAGTTCAAAGGCTTCTCCCTGGGGAATCCTTCCTTGATCTCCCCAGTTCCCAAAGCCAAAAGACTCTCTTCCCCTTTTGTGTTCCTATGACTTTGGTTTAAATCTGCCCCAACTTTTAGCAAGGACATTCTGTTTTTTATAACATAATCGTGCAAGCTTTTCTCACCTCCTCACCTTCCCTACTCCCTAGAGCCTAACATTGCTCCAGGTGTTTTGCCTGAATACAGGTAAATGCGATGTGGTTTAATCAGAAGGATAGATGTGTACCTGGCTCTACCATACACTGGCCATGTGAACTTGGAAAAGTCCTTTATGCTGAAAAGTTTGTTAAATAAATCCACAAACTACCCTGACCCTCAGTTTTCTCATCTGAGCCCTGCTTATTTCATAGGCTATCGCTGAGATGAGAAGGTGGTGAGAGCAAAAGTGCTTTGTAAACAGTGAATCATCTTGCTCAGGTAAGGTTGATCAGTGGCTTAGTGTTAGGTGCCTAGTCATGGGAGGATTTCCAGAGGCCAAACCACCCAGTTTCTTGGGCTGTGGCATCAAGAGTTTGCTCCTCCATCAGATAATCTACTAAAAGAAAATATGATAGAGATGACTATTATCTCTTATCAACATCTGATTCAAATAATTTTGAAAATAGAGCTCTTGGCTGAAAAAAGATTTTTTTATTTTTTTTATTTTTGAGACAGAGTCTCACTTTGTTGCCCAGGCTAGAGTGAGTGCCGTGGCGTCAGCCTGGCTCACAGCAACCTCAATCTCCGGGGCTCAGCGATCCTACTGCCTCAGCCTCCCGAGTAGCTGGGACTACAAGCATGCGCCACCATGCCCGGCTAATTTTTTGTATATATATTTTTAGTTGGTCAATTAATTTCTTTCTATTTTTGGTAGAGACGGGGTCTCGCTCAGGCTGGTTTCGAACTCCTGACCTTGAGCAATCCGCCCGCCTCGGCCTCCCAAAGTGCTAGGATTACAGGCGTGAGCCACCGCGCCCGGCCTTGAAAAAAGATTTTTTGATGATCAATTTTCAGGAATTCAGATTCTGCTTGTTAATAAGGTAATTAGGAATAGACTTCATTAAAAATTTGTTGGGCAGAGCTATATATAGAAGCATTTTAATTCCGTAGGGAAATAGACATTACATAAGATACATAACGTCACCCAGATTGGGCAGATGAGACTGTTGCAACTTGTAGAGAGAACCTAGGAATGCATTTCCACTTGGAATGTTTGCCAACATAATCGAGGCTATGCTTCAACTTGAACTAATGCAGAAAACAAGAGCTGGGGTCTGAAATCTCGAGGAAAAGACAACAGTAAAGTTAGAGTTCTGGGAAAACAAGGTCCTACATGAGGTTCCAATGGCATTTTATTGTGATGAGATGGTCTCAGGGAACAGTTAGCCAGCAGTGTGGTTTGCATTAGAGACAGCACTTACCCCAGAAGGGTCGAAATGATAACCTTTCCCTGTCTCAAGGGTGTGAAATTACTTTGGATGGTTTCCACATCTTGAGATTTTGCTTTCCCATGGTAGGCCAGATGTCAGTTAGAGGGATATCAGTGGTCCCTGCGACTATGACATCCTGAAGGAATGCTCTTGAAGGACACCTCGGCTTCTCTGTCCCCAGGAAAAGGTTGGAAAGAGCCCTTTAAAAGTCTCCACCCCTCCCCCATGTCACAAAGGAGGAAACTGCAGACCTTGTGTGAGGCTTAAAGCTAGGGCCTAGTCCCCAGTTAGTTACTGTCTGCAGCTGATTGTTCAAGGACACTCCATTTCTAATAGGAAGCAGAGCCAAAGAGGAAGAAACAGCCCATTTCTAGCATAGGATTGGACTTGAACATGCAAAATCATGTCTGGATCTCTCAATGTAAAGCTGTTTGACATGACTCGGTTTTTGTGCCCCTTCAAAAGGTGATACGGGTTTGGATCTGGTTGTCATCAACCCACCTGGGGTCTGTGAGTGGGACTGGCTGTCCTCCTCAGTGGCCCATTGAGCACCAGCTGGAAGAAAGCTCTCTGTCTTCTTGATTTTTCACTCTCTTGTGGCTACTCGGAACGATGCTCAAACTACTGGCTGTTTCTTTCTGCGGGTTGTTATGAAGAATGTGGTCACATCCTCATGGCTGCCCTGACACTGCTGGGAGTCGGATCCTGCACTGGGCTCTAAGTTGGCTTCTCCCCTCACAGCTGAAATCCGGTCCTGTCATAACTGGGGGAGAGAGATAAAGTCAGTCATAAAACAGGCCTAAATCTGTCTATCTTAAATGTCCAAGGGCCTCATTTGCTGTATCTTAGAGGAATTCCTGTGCAGATAGTAATCCACAGAAGCTGTTAGCGGTCATCCGCCGTCAATAGGCAAATACTGAACAGTGTCTGTAACAAGTCTGTAGCCAAGAGCTATGGGGCACGCGGAGTTTGAGTTCGACTCTCTCACTCCTCTTAAGGGCTCCCAGCCTGGGAGAAAATGGAACAATCTGTGTAAACAGCTAAAAGAGAAGATAGAAAATGATATTGTCACAGGAGAGGTACAGATATTCTAGCCTAAGAACTTTCTAGATAAATAACTTCACTAAAGATTTCAAGAAAATCCTACCTTGAAATTTAGGTAGGATTTGTAGCTACAAGGATAACATTCCTAACAGGAGGACAACCTAAGAAAGGATACAAGGGCAGTGTCTCCGTCCATTCAAGCTGCTATAACAAAATACCATAAACTGAGTAGCTATAAACAACAGAAATAGACTTCTCACAGTTCTTGAAACTGGCAAGTTCAAGATCAAGGCAGATGCAGTGTCTAGTGAGGGACTGCTCTCTGGTTCATAAATGGCGGCTTCTTGCTGTGTCCCCACATGGCGGAAGGGGCCAGTGAGGTCTCTGCAGCCCCTTTTATAGGGGCACTAATCCCATTTGTGAGTTCTTCCCCCTCATGACCTAATAACCTCCCAAAGACCCTCACTTCCTAATACC
Source organism: Microcebus murinus (assembly GCF_040939455.1). Classification (NCBI taxonomy): domain Eukaryota; kingdom Metazoa; phylum Chordata; class Mammalia; order Primates; family Cheirogaleidae; genus Microcebus; species Microcebus murinus. The sequence continues at coordinate 13,571,162 of NC_134106.1, forward strand.
ATCACCTTGGAGGTTAGGATTTCAATACATGAATTTGGGGGGAGATAAACATTCAGACAGGGGAATGATATGGGGAATAGCAAGCAGTTCTGTTGGCTGAAAGGTCAGATAACCAAAGAGGTATCAGGGTAAAAGTGCGGTGGGAGGTATGAGTAGAGCTTGGTCACAGACGGCATCCAATGCTTTTTCTAAGCAACCATCTAAGGTGATGGTTGCTACATAGACATCTAATGCATAAACCTTGCCAGAACGTGTGGGAAACTCTGGTGGCCTGGGGTTGTATTCTTAAAACACAATGGAGGCTGGGCGTGGTGGCTCACACCTGTAATCCTAGCACTCTGGGAGGCTGAGGCAGGCAGATCGCTCAAGGTCAGGAGTTTGAGACCAGCCTGAGCAAGAGTGAGACCCTGTCTTTACTAAAAATAGAAATAAATTAATTGGCCGACTAAAAATACATAGAAAAAAATCAGCCGGGCATGGTGGCTCATGCCTGTAGTCCCAGCTACTTGGGGCTGTGACAGAAGGGATTGCTCTAGCCCAGGAGTTTGAGGTTGCTGTGAACTAGGCTGATACCACAGCACTCACTCTAGCTGGGGCAACAGAGTGAGACTCCGTCTCAAAAAAAACAAACAAACAAACGAACAAAAAAAAACCGCAATGGGCAGTGCCAGGATTAAGAAGTTAGTTTTCATTTTCCCTCATCCCTGTCCCAGTGACTCAGTGGGTGAAGCTGCAGGAGCTCACGGTGTGCCTTCAAGTGACAGACCTAGAGCCAGAGTTGACTGGAATTATTCCTCAAGCATTTCCCAACTGTGCCTTGTGTGTGCAGCACTAGACTCAATACAGGAGAGCAACAGGTAGGACGTCCACGGGTTCCCCATGCCATCTAGGGAGGTGAAGCCTTCAAAACTGGCAAATGCAGCAACAACCCAGAGCTAAGTGAGGTCATGGGTGAGTCAGGGCCTTGGAAGCTCAGAGCAGGGAAGGGCCAGGGCAGGTCGGGGAGGGTCTGGCAAGGCAGAGAGGGTGGTGCAGGAGCTAGGCTGATGTCCAGGAAGGACTCGGACAAGACAGAGAGGGTAAAACACTCCCTGCATGGAGCAGGCGATGAGGGCAGCAGGAGGTGGGCAGGGACCTGCTCAGGGGCTGGCTGGAATTTCCCTTCGTGGCTCTGTCTGTGCAGCCAGCCCCTAGGGGCAGGGCCAACCCCAGCCCACAAGCCTCGTCCTGTTCTGTCCTCCTGGTTCGGTTCCCAGCCAGAGCTGCCCGCCCTGACCCTCCACCTGCTTAGGGAGGAGGCCTTTCCTGGGCTTTTGTTTCTGCCGCTTTCCGCAGAGAGGAGCTGGTGGCGACTTGCTGAGAAAGAAGTAGATTGATTAACTTTCAGGGTGAAAACCACAACCTGGGGCGTTCCTGTGGGGACGGGCTGGGCCTGGCTGCCGCAGGCTGCGTCGTTCAGCCAGAACCCCCACGCCTGTAGATGAAATCCCTTCTCACTGAAATGAAGAAGCCAACTCAACACGTTTGGATGTGAAAGTAAAGACAAACAAATGGGTTGTCTAATCGGGCATTTCACAGCGTGTTCAGGGACAAGTGCAGGATGGACGCTGTCCTGTGTTTGTTTATTTTTTTTCCTGGGTATATTTTTTATTAATTAATGGCACTAAGATGTGAGGTGGAGTCACATTCATCGCCATTTTGGGCTTGGATCCATCAGAGGCACCAATAGCACCTTAGACACTTAAGTAGTAGCTGAAAAGGCAGCTGCTCTGGTGGAAAGAACGGCCCTGCAGTGAGCGAGACACACCAGTTCGAATCCAGGCTCTTCCCCTCAGAAGCTGTGAATTCTCGGGCAGGGTCCTTCACTTCCCTGACTTCAGATTCTGTAGCTGTCAAATGGTTCTTCATTCCTACCCTACAAGGGTCTGCCATCCACGTGCTCAATAACTGGTAAAGGTCACTCTCATGATGACTGGGGCCATGGAGACTGTGTGACGGAGCTTTGGGGGCGGACAGCTCTGCTGTCGCTGTCCACGTGTGCAACAAGGATCCTTCTGGGTCTGTTCCTCTCTGTGCAGCCTCCAGTGACCACCTGCTCCAGGGACTGCCCCTCCCCTGGTGGCGGGGAGGCTTGTCTGGGCCTTCAGTCCGTGTGTGCTGGCCCTCCCCAGCCTCCCCCAGCACCTGTCCGTCTGGCCCAGCCACCGCTGCTTCCGTGTGGAAGGAGGTTTAGGGAGGAAGAGAAAAGGCTGTCCCTGTGCGGGTGCCAGGGAATCCTCCTAGCAACTGGAGAGGTGAGGCAGTAGGGGAGGAACTCTCCCTCCTTGAGCAGCTGGTAACAGTCTCGGAGGTGTGACACCAACTCGAGAGAAAGGCTCTGCAGGATCACAACTTCCCCTCGACAATACCCTCGGGCAGGTGCTTGGCCCTGTGCAGAGCCCCTCAGAGGGCTGAGCCAGAGGGACCCAGCATCCTAGCACCAGATGCTGGCGTGGGGGTGGCAGGAAAGGTGTCTGCTGTCCTCATGCAGTTATCAAATTTACCGTCTTGCTCCAGTGGACTGTCACACCCTGGGTGGGTTGGAGGAAGGAGCTTGCTGGCTTTACAACATAAAATATCACAGAAAACCAGGCACCTTAGGTCCTTTCTAGAATAAATCAAAGGACGACTAGATGGATAGATGAATACTGGATAGATAATGCCAGCCGGCATTAATTGAACGTTTATTATGTGTCAGGTACTGTTCTAAGCACTCTGCATATATTAACTCATTTAACTCTCATAATGGTATATGAGGTGAGTATAATTATTATTTGCCCCATTTTACAAATGAGGAAATTAAGGCACAAAGTAGTGAAATGACTTGCGCAAGGTCGCACACATTCAAACCCAGGCAGTTGGACGCCGTTGCCGGTGCGTTTAACCAGGTAGACAGAGCCTTGATGGAAACCTCAGGTGATCCTGATTCCTACCAGTAAGAGTGGTGTGTGTGGTTTCCCTTCCTGTAGTCTTCAGATTAAACACATTCACATGAACGCCCGGTGTGGTTCCAGGTGACATCTAGCATGGGGTGCAGGGAGCTGGAAGGAGTGAGGAGCCTGGAGTCCGACAGAACTGAGTCCAAATCCCGGCTCTGCCGCTCTCCTGCTGCTTGGCTGTAGGCAAGTCCTTTACTCTCTGAGTCCAAGTTTTCTCACCGGGCAAATGGAATGACCTGCCTTGCTGGCTTCCCAGAGCAGAGGCAGAGGGTCTGATGGTGCCTGCATTTCTGGTGTGAAGGCTCCTTCTTGGCAGCACCGGAGTCAGGGCAGAAGAAAACCAGCATAGGTTGACTATGCCTACGAGCTTCTAGAAGCCCACCCACCATGAGGAATTGCAGCTTCCTTCTCCATAAGACTTAATGGCTACAAATTATGGGATTATATGTCCTAATGCCTGGCACTGAGGAGCCACAGTAGGGCGGCTTGGTTAAATGAGATGCTAGACACTGGCTGCTTACTAAATGGCCAGCCCCTCCCCTCTCTTCCTCTCTGGCAGTGGCCTGCCTCTCAAAATAGGGGCTAAAAATCCAGGTACATGCTTTCCTGGTCTAACTTGCATCTATGATGTAGGCAAGTTGATAAAACCTGGTCAAAAGGAACCAAAGAAAAGGGCTGCTGGCTTTGGTTCTGGGAAAGGTTTTCCTCCCTCATACAAAGACAAGCATTCTGGATGTTGTGGTGTCTGCATGTGATGCCTGGAATTGCCCCGGCTAACTTTCAATGATGAGGGGAGATGTGGCCAAGTGGAAAGACGGAAAGAGCCTGGACCCTTGGGAGTACCCTCTCCCCCTTCCCCCAAGCTGCCAACCACAGGTGTGGGCTAATGAACCCTCTGTGGTTGAGGCTACCTGTAGCTGGGTCTTCTCTTGTTGCAGGAGAAAGCACCCTGCTTAGTACAAAGGAGAATAGGGCCGGGAGCCAGGAGGCCCTGGGCCTGGCCAGGACTCTGCCACTGACAAGGTGTGTGATTCTGGGCCGGTTACAAACCTGTCTGGGTTATAGGGTCTTAGTGTATTGAAGAGGGTTAGTCATTCCCGCCCTACGTCCTTCAAAGAATATTTGTGAGACCACATGAAACATTGTCTGATCTCCACCTCCTACTTTGTGCTGGAGATACAGACATGAATAAAATATGGTACAAAGGCAGAGATGGGAGTGAACACTGTGTTCAAGGGACCAAAAGAAGTACACTGAGATTGGCTCAGAAGAGATGATAAGGGGAAGCATGGTAGAAGGTCAGTAAGAAAGGCAGGCCTAGCCTTAATTTCTTCCTTTGTAAAGTGAGGGAGTTGAACCATATGACCCTTGAAGTTCCCTTCCAATGCCAAGATTCTAGAAACCAAGTGGAGCTGTCACTAGATCTCTGCTAGACATGCTTGTCCCTGTAGCACAGGTCACTTGACATCATGGCTGTTGCCTTGCCCAGCTACCCATATGGGCAAGGACTGTGTCTTATTCAGCTCTGTATCTCCAGCACCCAATAACAAAAATTAGTTGGTTGGTTGAAAAAATTAACAAATGAATAAAGGACACTATCTTATAATTTAACTGAAATTCAATTTTAAGAATAAATGAAAGGAATGAAACATTTTTTAGTGTTACCCAGAATAATAAAATACAGAGATTCACAATGAACCCTTTCAAAACATTATTTTTTAAACAAGTAATATACAACATAACATAACAGAATAACATAGTATCTCCATTCTTGGAGTCAAGTGGCTACTTAATTTTCTTATGAATATGCAAGGCACTTATCAGTAAAAGAGAGTAGTCAATGAACTTCCTTAAATATTACTTTCCCAAAGAGGAAATGAAAAGGATAAACTGTAAAACTTGAGATGCCCTGTATGAAAAAGCTGTCTGATGACTTGAAAATTAGGCTGCTTATGTTTGAGTTTGTAATGAGATTTTCAGAGGAAAACGTGAACTAACTGAAAGGAATTTCTTTTAGAACAAACACAAGGCAGACCATAAAAGACATAGCTGGTCTCTGAAAATAGATAGCTGTGTCTGCTTTCTAAGTAAATCTCACTGCATAGTCAAGGTAGGACTTATTTTTATCCATGTTCTTTAAAAAAATGTGACATGTCTACCAGGAGCACGATAAATGATGACATCGTGTTAAAGCTAATATGTCGTGGCTTCACGGCTCAGCCCCAGTCAAATCTCTTGCAGACTCCAAAGCTGGTGCCGGGAGACATCTTTCAAGATGACACAGCTGGGTTGCCAGGGTAACTCACTGGATGAGGCTCTAGCTGGCTTTGGGAGAGATTACATAAGACCAGACCAACTGGGGAGAGTCAAGGGATATCCTAGGGGGTGGATGGAATTGGGGCTGTCGTCTGTTCAGCTTTCAGAACAAGGGCTCGGTGGTGACATTTGGAAGTGATGGCTTTAGACACCTGGAGCAGCCATCTCAATACAAAAATCTTAGTGGCCAGACTAATGAAGAAAGCTCCGGGCAACTGAGGATTCTGGTTGGTAGAGAATTGTAAAAATATGTATCAGGCAAAGATGACCATTTTCCTAAAAATCAGTCTCACCATTTATTTTTAAGATTTCAAAGATGTTGTAGATTTCCTATTATTTAGTGTTAGGGACATGTGTTAATATGTGTTTATCATTCAAAGGGATGAATGACTCCCTTGAAGGACCAAAATTCAATTGAATCCTTAACTTTCAAAGGAGGAGGGATGAAAAACCTGCCAACTCTGTGTGTGTGCGTGCACGTGCATGTGTGTATAACCCACGTGTGCACACACATGTACATATATATATTCGATTCATTTCTGTGGGTGCCTTAGTTGGGGTCTAAGCTCAGCTGAGTATGACAGAGACTCACGTGGTTTCCATATAACTGAAGATTGTTTTTCTCACATGGAAAGTCCGAGCTGGCTGGGCAGCTCTGCCCTGTGAGTCCTCTGGGCCTCGGTCTCCTTCTCTCCCTGTGCCTCTTCCTAGGGGGCTGCTCTGACTCATTTGACACCAACTGGCTCACCACAGTGTCACATTGCAGCTAGTAGGAAGGAGAAGACAGAAAGGGTGAGGATTTGTCGTCCCTTTAGGGTCAAGGCCCAGAAATGGCGCACGCCACAGCCTGTATCCAGAACTCAATCCTATGACAACACCCAGCTGCAAAAGACATTGGAAGGGTAGCCTTCATTCTGGGTGGCCATATGCCCAGTTAAAAAGTCATTTACTATGGAAAGATAGAAGACTGGGGGACAGCTGGGAGTATCTGCCCAGTGGGCACATTTCTGAAGGGGCCTTTCTGTCGTCACTTCTCTCATGAAGGTCAAGTGCAAGACGTGCAGCTCTTTGAGCTTCCCTGTGGATGGGACCTGAGGCCTTGATAAGCAGGAATGGACTCCCTGTGTGTGTGCTTCTGCTCTTCTAAGAGTGGATGGTGCCGAAATACCCTGTTCCCCTGGCTGGGCTGGACCTGCCAACCTCCCTAAGGCTTCACTCTGTTCGAAGCACTGAGGACTGATAGAAACTTCATCCAAATAGAGAGAGTTATATGTGACCATAGATATCACACCAATTGGTCATTTCATATGTTTCAGGCAGTGGGGTTTATTTTGAAATCATGAGAAAGTGTTATTGATAACTTGATGAAAACCCCATCATCTCTACCCTCTTGCTGCACCCACTTCCCCACACTTGGAACCCCTGCAAGGGGAAGCCGCTGGACTGGTAGACCATGATGAGTGCTTTTCTTTCTCTCCTTGTGTCAGTCTGGCAGTAGAGGCATTTATTTACCCACATGATTTGAATATCATGCAAAGAGCAGGCCTGCCAGGGCATTAGGCAAATGCAGTAGAGGATAAGGGACAAACACCTAGCAATGGGTAAGAGATTCAGAGACATAGGGGCTTGGACCTGTAGTCACACTTGCATTAAGATTTACTGACACAGAATGACTGTTTGGTCTTTGTATTTCACCCATCCACCCATTTATTTATTTGTTAAACATTATTGAGCATCTGCTCTACGAAAGCCCCAAATTAAGAACCAGGGATTCTGAAATGAAACATCAGCCATGGCCTCTGCCCTCAAAGAGCTCAATCAAAAAAGCAGCTCATCAACTGAACTGGCAAAGATAACGCGGTGAGACATATGTTGCCCAAGATGCTGTGAAAAATCGGTGGTGCTAGAAGAGGCTCTGAGATGACTTCCCAGAAGAATTAACACTCAAGCCATGTCGTAACATAGTGAACCAGGTGGAGATGAAGAGACGGGAATCCTGGCAGCAGGAAGCATTTGCAATCATTTTTCCCCCTTGCTAAGATTTATTTCTTCCTAGTCCTAGTCCACAAAATCATCTTGCAAGGCAAGATTCTAGATATTTCCCAGCCATTCTAAAAATATATCCATAATCTAATGGAAACAAGCGTGTTGGCAAGACATCCCCCTTCCTGCCCATTAGTCAGCCCTTTATCAGAGCAGCCCTGTCGAGGACGGACAGCATGATGCTGGATTGCAATGTGTCAGTGATATGGGACTGGAAGCATCCGGATGACAGGGGCTTGGCTCGCCATCTCCAAGGGACCTTCCTCTGAACTCTAGCCAGGCAAGGGCCACAGTTCACGGCCCTGACCTCTGCTTGCTTTGATCAAGAAGTGCCAGGGTTGGCTCCTTTTCCCAAGGAAGATGAAAATCTTTCCTAGATAAACCAAGCAGTTGTGACGTTTTTCTGGTCCTGATGGTAGTTTTCAGAGAAACAAAGGAAAGGGAAAACAAAGGGAGCTAATATTTATCGAGATCCATCTATGTGTCAAGTGGATGGTAAGAGAGGAACAGAGATCAGGAGACAGGATCCTGTGGAAGCAGTGAATAATAACAAAAAACAAGAAAAAAAATAATAGCAAACACGTATGTAGTATTTACTATATGCTGGGCACTATTCTATGCACGTTCTTTGTGTTGATTATTTAATTCATATAACCACCTTCTGTGCTAGACACTATTACTAACCCCGTTTTGCAGATGAGGCAACTGAGGCACAAAGAAAGTAACATGTCTAAGGTCACACAACTAGTCAATGGCTAAGTTGTGCATAGGCTGGTCATGCCGTAGCACGAACCCCAGAGTTTACAGCTGTTTGAGGGCAAGCCTCCCCCAGGAAGTGGGCCGTGAACTTGGCCAAAGGGTAGCCTTCTTCCAGGCTAAGAAGAAGTTTGGAGGATTTTTCCAAATGCCCCTGGAATGGGGTTGACTCCAGAGCTCTCTGAAGAGGAGAGTGGTGGTTCAAGGTGTGAAAGGAGCCAGCTCTGTCTGCAGCGTCCCCACTGCCCCCAAGCTGAGCCTTGTTCTCTGCTCAGTGTCTCCCCACCCCGTGCCTACCCGCTCCACTCTGGCCCTGCCTCACCTGAACCTGCTCCCCTCAGTGTTTCTAATCAGTTTATTTATACTAACATGTACTAGACTGATTATATTTAATGTGTACATCCTGCTAAGGGGTTTGCAGTTTATCAGGAAGGACAAAGCCACAATGGTGAGATTTTAGGGCCTGTGAAGGGGGCTTTCTTTATATTCTGAAATTCACATCATACAGGTGGGTAATGCAAGGCAAGACTTTTGTCAGTCATCAGAGATGGGAATTGACAAGCCATGATCTTCCTTCAGTGTGTGTGTGTGTGTGTGTGTGTGTGTGTGTGTGTGTGTGTGTGTGTGTGCACAGTGCTGAGAATGGGGAGAGGGATGAATGTGTTTGAAAGTTTTCGCCTTCCTTGATTTTGACCCCATTCATGAAAAGAATCTCTTTGCCTTGTGGTCCTTTTGGGGGCTGAAGCCTCTTTAGCCTGAGGCAGGAAGCAGAGGTGGCCCCAGAGGCTGTTTGACACTCATGTGATCCCAGTGGCTGTCTGGGGAACTGACCAGCCAAGCTGCTGAGCAAGGAGCTCGCCCCACAAAGTGCTCCTTAGGGTGAAGGCCCCTCCCTCTCCTGTGCAGCCCCGAGTCCTGCATCAGAGGCTGCGGTGGGGTGTGAATATGGTAATGGTTCCTGTAGGCGGGAAAATCCACGTAGATCTTCGGTCCTACCAAACCTTACTGAATGAGTCACCCAGGTATGACAAGGAGAAGAACCTATAGTTAATACAAGGTCATCTCCAGCAGAGGCCAGGGAAGCAGGAAGAGTGTGCAAGAGTGGGCCTCAACTGCAGACATATGCATTTTTGATTCACACAAGCCTGATGTAGCCCATTCATCCCTCTTCTGATTCAGCATAAAAAAGATGAGACCAGAATCTATGCATTGGAAAAAGCTTCAAGATAACTCTGAAATGCATCCCAAGTTGCCACTGGGCTTTAAGATGTTGCTGAAAGAGGGCAGGAAGCTCCAGGTAACAGTGATTGCTTCATGTTCCAGAGGGGGGATGTGCCCTTTCTACAGTTCATTCATTCCCTCAACAAAGGGCTCCCAAAGCCTTCTCCAAGCCAGGCCCCAGGCTCCATGCTCGGTTCTCAGGAGGCAACAATGAGTAAGACACCCAACCTTGGCTCCAGGTGCTCCCAGTCCGGTGAAGCCACTCTCCTGTCCCCACTGCTCCCCGGCCCACCGCATTCCCTTTTCTCCCTGGGCCATGCCCCTCCTCCTGTCCTCATGCCCAAGCACACCACCCGCTGTCCCTCCTTCCCTCCCCACTCGCTCTTTTGGGAGCTCAGACTTCGCACTGCAGCATCCTTCCTGTGACGCACCACAGTCCAGCCAGAGCCAGGAAGACCATTTAAGGGGAACAAGAAAGGACACAGCTGTGGGAAGGTACCAGCTGCAGGAATGATTTTTCTCATCTTCAACAGTGGGTTATTTGGTAAGTGCATAAAAAATATTAACTGAGAGAGAAAAGAGGCATTGCAGAAAGTGTATCAGCTGAAACAGTGTAATCCTTGGAAAACATTTGATGAATTATACATATGTTTACATCCCTGAGATCATTCCAGCCAGACTCAGCTGATGTCCACCGGAAGGTAAACAGAAGCTGCCTGGGCAGCCACGTGAGCGCTGAGCTGGGCCTCAGCAGACAAGGGCTCCCGTCCCAGCCCCACTACTGCCCCCAAGATGCCTCATATAAGACCAACATTTCTCTTCTCTGGGCCTCTTTCCTTATCATGAAAGATGTCAGGACTAGATAATCTCTAAGGACTCTTCTTGGAACAATCAATCCAATGTTTCCTTCATGTTGAACATTCTTCACTCATGGTAATGCCCAGATTTCTTCCCCAAGCAGAAGGAGGGTCGAGGCGCAGGAGGAGGCTTGGCAGTTCCCTGAGCTGGACAGACCTACGGGTCTAGACCTCCTTCACTCATCTTCTCACTGTTCATCCTGTTGTTTCCAAGCAAAGGACACATCTCTCCCCAGCCAGGTGTTCATTTGTTCATCCAACAGAAACATAAGTAGCTCCTGCCTTTTAAACAACTATGTGTAGGGCAATCAAGAATTAGAAATCAGACAGATCTTGCTCCAAAAGAGCTCCCAAGTCGAGGGGAGAGAGGTAAACAGTTAACTCTGTTAGGCAGAATGTGCTCAGCTGCCTTCAAAAGGGAAGTCCCAGAAGGTCATGGATGTCGGGTGAGAGCTGGAAACATGCCTGGGGAGGTAGCTGCTTAGAAAAGACTTCCTGGAAGAGGAGAGATTAGAGCCGTGTTCTGACCCAGGGTGGAATTCCAGCAGGATACCTTGGTTGGGAGCATCACACCAAGGGGTCCAGGCCCTCTGGGGAGTAGCTGAGGCATAAGAAGTCCTGGTGGCCTCTCTCACCACCTTTGCCCTTGTGACAGCGTAGTCCTGGCAGCTCTTAGGTGGGGGCATTGAAACCGCACTTGCCTGTTGTCGGACTTCCCGATTGGGGGAAACATTGGCTCAACAATGTTCAGCAAATTACACACTCCCAGTGAATCTCGTTGGCAGATCTTCCTAGCCCTTAGCACCAGGGAGTGCCTCTAACAGCATAATTACCCCTCGTTATGAGTTTTGCCAGTTGTCATTTTCCCAAGAGCTTTGGAGACGCCTCTGCCTTTGCTTAACAATCGGTAGGGAAGCCAGCCTATTGGGCTCCACACGGCATTTCCTTTGGCTGTCTCGTCCTGTCCCCATTTTCCTCCAAACCTGTGCCAGTTTGTCCTTGCCTCACTCACTTGGCCCCAAAGGGGGTGTTTATCCCTCAGGATCAGGTCCAGGGCATGTTGTCTTAGCAGGGCCCACTAGGAAGCGCCTCTCTGGGCACTCACTTTGCCTTATGCCTTACTTAAGAAAATTCAAATATTCGCATTTAGCAGCAGGAAAACGTGGGCAGTTATGACAGCCCACCCCATGGAAAAATGTGAAACCGCTTGTTGGCAAGTCAGACAGACCAGGGGTTTGGGGTCAGATAGAACTGGGTTCCAACTTTCAGTGAGCCTCTGTTTCCTCGTTTGTAAAACGAGCATAATCTCACAGAGGATTTGGAATTAAATGAAAATGCCTAGCATGGTGCCTGCACTTAGGAAGTTACCAATGCTTCTCAGTTTCCCTTTTTCTTTTCAGAGGGAGGGCAGGTTTTGTCTAATGTCATTCAAACCCAGTTTATAGATTACTAAATAAATTGTCAACTTCATCTTCCTTAAGTATAGCTCCCACAATACTCTACCTTGCCTCAAAAACTTTCTGTATCCATGACATATCAGTAAATGAGAAAAGCAAATTGCAAAACACTATAGAGATGTACGGCATGATCCGATTTTTGCAAAATACACACACATCTCTCCCTGTCCCCTCTTGCTTCCAACAAGTGGGGTTGGTGAGAGTGAGGCGTACTCACACCTTTGTGTTCTTCTTTATGGCTTGAAGTTTTCACAACACGTGTACTATCACTTTTTTTAATAGTTTAATTTTTTTCTTTTTCTCATCCCACAGTCCAAAGTCATCTTTTTTAAATTTTTTAATTGACACATTACAATTATACAGATTTATGAGGTATAATTTGATGTTTCAATACATACATATGTGGAATAATGATCAAATCCAGGTAGTTAGAACGTCACTTTTCATTTTAAACGAATCCTAAGCAATAACAACAAAAACCCTTCTCCGGTTCCCTTTTCCTACTAAAAAAAGTATAAATTCCATTTCCTTATACTGGGCCTGTCTCAGTTACTTGGCAATGAGTAACCAATATCCAACAAACAGTGGCTTAAACAGATCGGAGTTTATTTTTCTTGCCTAAAAAGAAGTTTGGAAGGACATTTGTTTAGCATTGGGTCACGACTTCTGAGCTTCCCAGAGATTCTCTCAGCCTCTCGCTCATGAGTACAAGATGCTGGCTGCAGTTCTAGGCACCGCACTGCCATCCGAGTGCCAGAGATGGCAAAGGGTGCCAGCTGCATGGTCCTCCTTTATCAGGAAGTCAAAAGATTTCCAAAACATGCCTCCTAGCCACCCACATTCTGTAGACCTATTCTTCTTTCTCCTTGGACTAAACTATATCACATAGACAAAAAATAATAATAATAAAATGCAAGAAACAGAATTGTCATGATTAGTTTTAGTCCGGTCATCATCTATTTCCTGGAAAAGGCAAGGGAGTGGACTTTCCCCCAGGGTTTGCAACGCTGGTGCCTTGAACAAAAGCACCTGTATTTCAGTATGGGAAAATCGGAAAGGTGAAGTAGTAAGAGAACTTAGTCCGCGGAAATGCACAATAACTCTCCTTCTTCCCTGCAGTAGTCTGTCCCTCGCTAACGTGGGCTGCTTGCAGTTACCAAACACTCCGCAATGTTGCCCCCAGCCCTGAACGCAAGCTGTTCTCTTGGCCTGTGACATTCTCCCTTGGGAGGTCGTGGTGAGGGGAACAAGGCGCTCACATGCTGTGAACATCATCGCAGCAGGGAAGCCTGCAAGCTCCATGCTGCTTCTCCACTCTGGGGAGCCCCACGCCCAGCTCTGCGGCTCCGGTCGGGCTCTCATATTTAATGGATGAACTTCAATTGGTGGCTCTCCTTATCATGAAGCGTTATGAAATGGCATCGTGTAGCCCCAATTCCTCTCTGCAGCACTGTGACAGGCCCAACATAGAAGGGGAAGAACACAGTGCACTTCTCCAAACGCCCCCTGGTGACTGCAGGCCCAGTGGTAGGCGGTCCGAGCTGACCGAGGGAAGTGAATTTGCTTCTAAAGAGCCAAGCTTGGCCAGGCGAGCTCAGTCAGGCCCTGGATTGCGGGTGACTCCTGTGTCTGTCTCCACTTCCGCGCCGTCAGGAGCTACTTAAGCGTTCTTAGAAAAATGAAGTGGTGAATAAGGTTGGCGTGAGGATTTCCTTCTGCCTTGTGCCATCTGGGCCCCAGAGTCCATCCTGCCCGGTGACAGAGCTTAAGAGCTCCGAGGTGGCCCCTGAGGAGCAGTAAAGGAAGAGAGGCCCTCAGTGCCAGCAGAGTCCTCTGACGAGGAGGACTTGGGGGTGGCCTTGCCACCTGTTGTCCCCACTCACTGACTTTGGAGTGGGATGCCGTGAAAAAGGAGGGCACTGCGCGTGACACAGAGAACAGCCTCCCCTGACACCCAGCTGTCCCTTGGGGCTTGGCCCCATGGCGAAAAAGCTGGTTTTTAAGAATACTGAGAAATTGCCATCAACCCGACCACTTTTTAGCTCTACCTTGTTCCTCAGTCTGAGTTTTTGATCGCCCCATGAACGTAATCTCACAGCTGTGAGAGGGGCTCTTAGAGGTCCTTCTGGCCACCCCCGTGTTCATCAGACAAGAGAGGAAACAGGGCTTTGGAGGAGGGAAAGGACTCTAACAAGAGATCTTGAGTCCGGTGCTCTGTCCACGGTACCTCGAGGCCTCTCACCCTTGTTCTCCAACCTGTTTCCTGGCTTCTAGAGTCTGTGCAGTTAATTTAGAAAGAGGTAAAATAGCAGAAGTGCTGTAGCCTTGTGGTATCCGGGACCCTGGGAGAGGGCTGTGCTGCTGAGTGCTGGGTGGTGACCGCATCGCACGGTGCGGGCAGAGCCGCACCAAGGAGGCAGCAAGCAGAAGCAAGGGATGCTGTTCCCATGGCAACTGCCGTTTATCCTCAGCTTGCCAGGTTGGGCATGCTGGAGTTGAGCAGGACTGAATTATTGCCCCCATCATCTCACACACACACACACACACACACACACACACACACACACACACACACACACCTCCCTACAGCTATTTCCTATACCTTTGCTTGCAGATGAATAGATGTGGTTCCTGGTGGCACATTTCAGGTATGGCAGTGCCTATCCTGCTCCAGAAAGCAGCAGTCACCTTAGGAAAGGATATGGAGAGAGAGGATAAGGGAAGAGGGAGGGGGACCAGCTGCTGTCATGTTACCTGGTAAGAGGAGGAAGGGTTTGGTTGTCATTGCTGCTGTCTGTGCTCAAGGCTGTAGTCACCTGCTGTATCAGTGTCCTACTGCTGCTGTAAAAAATGACTACCAACTGAGTGGCTTAAAACAACACAAATTTATTATCTTACAGTTCTGGAGACCAGAAAGCTGAAATGGGTTCCACTGATGTCATCAGGGTTGCATTCTTCTGGAGTTTCTAGGGGAGAATCCGTTCCCTGGCCTTTTCCACCTTCTAGACGCTGTTCTCATTCTGCCCTGCTTCATCCTCAAATCCAGCAGCGGCATCTTCAAATCTCTGCGTGCTTCTCTGACTCTCTCAAGGAACCTTGCAACTGCATTGGGTTCATCTCCACAGTCCAGAAATAATTCTCTCATTTCCAGGTCCTTAATGTTATCCCATCTGCAAAATCTCTTTTGCCACGTCAAGTAACATACTCACAGATTTCAGGTATTGAAATGTAAGCATCTTTGGGGAGGAAGCATCATTCCACCTGGTTCTATGAATGTGGACCCTCAGCAATCCATTATTATAAGAGTAACACTAATCATATTTCCCACATATTGAGTACCTAATATGTGACCAGCAGCACCCTGCTGAAGTTTTACACACATCAGCTGATTTAATCCTCACTGAAGTGCTACAAGGATGGCTTAACTGTCCTAATATACATGAGGAAATTGGACATAAAGAGTGAAGGGAATTCCAGTGGGTTTAGGTAAGGGAGGCAGAGGCAGAAATGGCTCCAGGTATATGTGAGTGTTTTCCATATGTCACCCCAAAGTTCTCTCAGCACTTTAGAGTCACTACTGCTTAGTGACTACTGCTCGTTCTCCCATGACCAAGTGAATTGGGGTGGGAGTGGATGGGGAGGCTTGTGAAGGGAACCTGAGAGGCGGGGTGAAGGAAGAGAACCAATACTGAATACCCACTGCACGCACTTGTAGGGCTCGCCCAGGCTGCCTCCCTGACTCCTCTGGGGGGTTGTCATTACTCCAGGGTTGCCTGGGGGGTTGCCATTACTCCAGTTTTCCAGCAGAAACCACCAACACCAAAAGAGGCTAAGTAACTTGCTTGAAGTAACACAGCTAATAAGGAATAGAGCTGGGACTGGATCCTGGATCCAGTCTTCTCTGAGTCCAGAGTCAGTGCTCTTTCCTCTTCCTCTACCGGCCTCTAACCGAGTTACCCACATGGCATAGAGTGGTCCCGTGCCAAGGGCAACCATGGCCCATCCTCTCGGAATGCTCATTTTATTTGGAGATGGAGTGGTGGTTGAGTAAGTCAACTAACTGGTGGGTTTTGTAAACATTTTTCAATTTTTAAAAGGAGACATTTTAGAGAGTATAACACAAATTACACATAAATGTTCACTTAAACGTGAAACTTCTAACCCAACAGCCCTCAGGCCTGCTGAGACCCCAGGTACTTTCTACTCTTAAGGGTGCCTTGGTGGAAAAGTTTGAGCACTGGAGCCCAACGTGGTTAATCAATTTTCGCACATTTGCCTTTTCAGAAAAGACAGCTTCTAGGCAGGGAAGGAGAGAAAGCAGTTCATAAAGAATGTAAGAACACACCATCCTGACTCCCCAGACAATGCTCCTTGCATGCGTGGGCCGCCTCCCTGCTTGTGATTTTTCCCACCGGAAAAATGAGGGCAACACTTTTACTCACTGAGTAAAGATTTACTGGGCACATACTACAGTCAGGAACTGTACTAGACACCAAGGATTCAAAGATCGATCAGTTTCAGTCTTTAAAAAAGAAAATGGATCCAGATCCTACTCTGAAAGACCCCAAGGATGTCACAGGGCTGTTCTAAGTGACAACAATAGCATGTGGCTAGTGGCATGTTGGAGTCATGCTCAGGGTCTTCAGAGGGCAGAGGGGAAGGGCCCTCCACTTAGCTCTCTTTGTGAGCCGAGTGCTAGAGGATGTGCAGGAGAATGCCAGGGGGTAGGGAAGAGTGTGAGAGGGAGGCGTTCCGTGAAGGTGGGGAAAGCACGGAGTAACCGCAGCTCATACACTTGGAGGTGCACGGGAAAGCACAAACATTTACTTTGCTCAGGCGTAAAGTGCCCACCAGGCAGGGAAGTGCCACTATGCGAATGGGCTAAGCCCACGGATGAGAGCAGGGCCCCTCGTATGGGGGTTTGACTTGCCAGAAAGAGATGAAAAACCAGCGAAGGGTTTTAAAAGTAGGATGGCTTCATGGAATTTTCCTTTTTAAGTAGTTCACTCTGGAAGCCGTCTGGACAAGGGATTAACAAAATGAGAAGAGGGGTAGGCTAGAGGTAGGCAGACCGCGGAAACTGAGGAGGGACGCAGGTGGGAGGTGATGGGGGAAGATCAGCTGCACTGTCAGAGCATCGTCCATGAGGAAGGTTTTCTGGATGGAGCACTCACTGGCTCCAGCCTAGGATTCTTCACCCACAGATCAAGCCTCTAATTAAAACCAAGGAACCACAGAAGAATGCAGTCATCTCTCCTCCCCTGGGAAAGTAGGTGGGTAGGGGAGCAATATGCTACTCATGATATTATCTTCTGAGAAAAAGAATTCCAGGCCGGGCGCGGTGGCTCACGCCTGTAATCCTAGCTCTTGGGAGGCCGAGGCGGGCGGATTGCTCAAGGTCAGGAGTTCAAAACCAGCCTGAGCAAGAGCGAGACCCCGTCTCTACTATAAACAGAAAGAAATTAATTGGCCAACTGATATATATATATATAAAAAAAAAATTAGCCGGGCATAGTGGCGCATGCCTGTAGTCCCAGCTACTCGGGAGGCTGAGGCAGAAGGATCACTCGAGCCCAGGAGCTTGAGGTTGCTGTGAGCTAGGCTGACGCCACGGCACTCACTCTAGCCTGGACAACAAAGTGAGACTCTGTCTAAAAAAAAAAAAAAAAAAAAAAAAAAAAAAAAAAGAATTCCAACACCCACTATTGTCTTTTATCCAGTGACATTACAAATAGATTCCAAGCCTCAGAAATCAAAGAGAGTATATAGTAGGAAAAAAAAAAAAAAGCAAAGATCATACAATCTTCATTTGCTTGTATAAAAAAGTACAGAGAGTAACCCCTGATAAATTCAGAAGAAAAGTAGAATGAAGCCTCTCAATTTAGACTCACTGGGGAAGGCTAATTTGAATTTTTACATTGTTTCTAAGGAATGCTATTTTAATCCTCTCACATTCAAGCATAATAAAACGTTAAGAGAATATTTGTGTAATCAAATGCTAATGAATAGAATAAGGCAAGTTAATAGGAAAATTATAATAGACTTATATTACATAATGTTGAGTCATGAGCAGTCCGGTCATTTTATATACAAGAATGAACTTGATGAAGACTAGCTATCTTAAAACAATACCAAGCATCTTACTTAACAGGGAATCTGGCTTACCAGACAGTCCTATGAAAACCCGCAGTTTCAAGAGAGGACACTGATTTTTAGATTGGATTCTTCTGGGTAGCTGAGCAGACCCTGATGAGTCGTAATGAGAGAGGCTGAGCAGAACAGTGAGGTCAGCCTGTGTCCTCATTCCTTCTCCTCCATTTTTCTGGGTCCCTCTCCCAGTCTCCCCTCCCCCTCTCATCACAGATGTCAAACCCAGGGGCATCCCAAAGCAGTCAACCTTCTTCCAGCTCATCTCACCAATCTTCCCTCTAAACATAGACAAAAAATTATTCAGTGAATCCTAGCAATCCATATTTACTGCATATTAAAACAATCATTTACCACAATCTTTTTTTGTCCAGGAGTTTAAGGATAGTTTAGCATTAGAAAAGCTATAAATATTTTATAATTATATCAATATATTAAGAAAAATTCATTTGAATAGATGCATTTAAAACAATAACATCTTAAATAGAAAAAAACTTTATTATTTGGTAACTGAGGGAAATTCTTTAATTTAAAGAAAAGTTTGCTATCTTAAACTTACATTAGCATCATTGCTCATAACAATAAACATCTATTAAAATTAAGACTGAAGAAGGGACACTCTTGATCATTGACCACTGTTATTTAATTTTGATATGGAAATTCTCCCCTATCCAGTAAGATAGGAAAATAAGCACTAGTATCATTATTGCAGGAGCATGTACCCTCAAAAATCCATAAAAATCAATAGACAAAATTATATTAATAATGATTAATCTTAAAGGACTAGATATAAGTTAAAGATATAAAGGTCATTACCTTTCCTGTATACCATCAAAAAGTAATTAAAAAAAATATTAGGAAAAGACAATAGTAATAAAATAAAATACCCAGAAACAGCATTTAGGAAAAAAGTACGGAACTCATATGAAGAAAACTTGAGTGAGAGACATAAGAAAGATTTAAGTAAATGGAGAGAAATACCATTTTCCTAGAAAACAAGATAAATATTAAGAAAATGTCAATTATTCTCTGGGTAATTTTAGATGTAATTGAATGTTAATTCTAAATTATTTTAAGGCCCAATTGGAAGTATAAATAACCGAGGCCAGCTGACTTATAAGATACCTGTTCTTTCCTATATGAGAAGATGTTTTGTAACTTCAGTATTTACAACAGTGCAGTACCTACACCACAGCAGAAAAATGGCATGAAAGGTCAGAAACAACCCCTGGCATATTTGATAATATATGATCAAATGCTGTCACAGACTAAGGACTGCTGAGACATCTGGTTGAAATTTTGTGAAGAAAAAGTAGAAAATACATTCAGATCCTCTCCTTTTACCAGATACCAAAATAAATTCCAGATAAAGAACTGATTGTTTAAATTAAATAAGGAAACACTACTGAAATGGGATTGTTAAAGAATTCCCTGGATGGGAATGATTTCTAAGAGTAAAAAAAAAAAAAAAAAAAAAAGTGATGGGAAATAACTGTTAGATCTATAGCATGACTACGCACAAATTAAAGATAGCGTAGGTCCAAAAATGTCACCAGCCAAATTCAAGGCCACGAACCAACTGGAATTCTGCTTTAGAAACACCTTGTTTTGGTGAATTCACGAGAAATAAAGGGGCTGATCAGGAACACCAATATCTGCAAGGCAACTCCAGGGAAAAGGAAGAGCACAATCTCCCATACTTGTTTTTGGGTTAAAAGCCAAGGTCGATTTGGGCTGATCAATGTCAGACCCAGTGCTTTTAGGGAACGAAGCCCGTTTGTGGGCAGATGGGGCCAGTGTGTGATTATCTCCAGGTCTGCAGCTTACTCGCTGGGTAACCTTGAACTAGTCCCTTCACCTCTCTGTGTGTTTTGCCTTCATATGCAAAATGTGGAGAATAACAAATGTGGTAATCAGACTAACATGCCCCCCACAAGATGCCCATGTCCTATTCCCTAGAATTTGCAAATATGTTACATTACAGGGCAAAGAAGATTTAAGGTAGCAAGTGGAACTAAGTTTACTAATCAGCTGACCTTAAAATAGGGTCATCCTGAATTTTCCAGCTGGACTAAATGTAATCACAAGGGTCATTAAAGGTGGGCGAGGAGGCTGAAGGGATTTGATGTGAGGAGGGCTCCCCCTGCCGTTGCTAGCTCAGAGGAAGGAGGAAGGGGCCACAAACCAAGGCATGCAGGCAGCTTCTAGACACAAGAGAAGGCCAAGGAAAGGCTTCTCCCCTACAGCCCCAAGAAGGGAACGCAACCCTGCCAACACCTTGATGGTAGCCCAGCAAGACCCACGCCAGACCTCCAGCCCCAGAACAGTAAGATACTAAGTGTGTTGCTTTACACCAAAATGCTTGAGGTAATTTGTTACAGGAGCAACAGATAATACTCAAATGTAAAATTAAGATTATTAAATGAGAGCACCTGTGTCAAACTCCCTTTGGTGCTCAGTTAAAAGTACCGTGGTTACTGCAGCAGCGGCAGCTGTAGCGAGACGCAAGTCTGGTAACCAGGTTTCCTGAAGTCTCTCTACTCCTCGAAATATAAACGTGAAATGATTTTTTTTCTTGCAACTCCACAGAGCAACCATGCTGTGGTAAGAACTATCATGTCCTGTGTTATAGTAGCTTTGACAGCATCTTGGCAAGATTCCCTAAATTAGCATCACTTTCCATTATCGGTTATCAGAATAGACTCATTTCAGGTATTTAAGACTCAGCTTTACTCATTAAAACAATTCCACCTCCAACTCAGTTCAGAGCCCTCCTTCCCTCCCCAGCACAGGCTGGCTTGTCTGTGGCTGCAGTCAGGAGGCGGGGGACGGGGGCGGGACATGTCAAGGATCGGCTCTGGGCACCCACTCCTTCCTCTACTACTAACTCCTTCATGTATTGGGGCAGAGAGGAAATAGAGAAAAGGAAAGTTGAGCAAGTTCCCCGCTGAACTAGGCAGGTTATAGTCTTCTCCTTGGCTGATTTCCTAATCCAGCTGTCTCTGGGCTCCTTGAGGCTGGCCATGGCTCCGACATGCTGCACCTGCAAGAGTGAGGCTTATGCCCATGCAATGCCCCTAAGCCCTGGCCACCCTCTGGGAGTTCTGGCTGTGGCTAGCACATTGCAAGCTGCATTTCCAAAAGAACTCATGTGCTCTCCCTCAGCTACTGCCTAAGAACCCACAGGCCAGAGGGCATATGCAGAATCCACTGCCCAACCCTCTTAGGAACTGGGAACTGGAAGGGGTGACAGGAGTGGGTAGCATCTGGCCTAGGTGTCCCTTGCCACACCTGTCTCCCCAGCTCTCTTTTCCTCATTCAGAAGCACAGGGGCCACTAAGCAACTGCCTAAGCAACAGCCAACCAAGGAGCACAATGCCAGTGTTTCCTTTACACAGGAACTGCCATTCTTGTAGAGCAACTCTTGGAAGCACCAGGGAAGCACTCACCTACCATCCCCACCCACGCCTGCACCTGCACGGGAGCAAAGAGAACCTTCTCTGGAAGCTGCACTGGGAGACTGTGGTCGGATGGGGGACTGATGCTTGAATTCTCGCCTTGGTACAGACTCCAGAGGCGCAGGGCTGACCCCAACTCTCAGCAGCAACCTGAAATTAGAATTAGGAGTGCTTAGCACTTTTCATTTCCAGGTTTTATCAATGGCCACAAATGAAAAAAATGTCTGTCCCTGGCTACAAATTTCAGTAGGATTCTCAGAGGAGGCACCGCGAACAGCCACGCAATAAAGAATAGTGGCTCTCGGATGCCAGGTCACCCCAGCTTGGTCTGATCACTGCCGGGGCCTGCTCAGTCCAACATGTCTGCCTCAGAGACTCTGGATGAGGTAAGCCCGAGAGGGCTTTTTAGTGGCAATAAAAGCAATAAGGGACTATTTTGCCCAAGGCCTACCATTGCTGGGCTATCCCAGCAGCTCCACCCTCCTTTCAACCCTGCATCCAAACGGCCTCAGGGCCAGAGGTGAGCCCAGGCCAGGAGACCCCTCAGCCCCCTCCCACCACGTCACTGCACGTGGCTGCCTGGGCCCGCGGGGAATAAGACAAGGACACCTCACACACTCATAGCATGTTTACGTGCATGCAAATCTGTGACTGCTTCCGGAGCCTAATCATTTATTTATTCTTTCAATGAAGCACGGATCTTGTGCCCTGCTCTGTGCTTTGAGGGATACGAAGATAAGAGATGACCTTTTTCCCCTTGGTAGTTTCCCCAATCTAGCAAGGAAGGCAGATAAAGCTATAAAATAAGCACCAGCAGGATAAGTACCTTAAGAGCAGTATAAAGCAAAGGTTAAGAAAGCACAGATCCAGGGTAGAGATTCTAGGCTGAGTGAGCAAAGGCATAATAGAGTGTGAGTTATTGAGGGCAGCGGCGCATCTCCTCTTTCTCCAAATTCACTGGGTCTAGCACATATTGGAGGTCTAACAATTGTCGAATTGACCTGGCAGTGGAGGCCTGGGAGTACAGAGAACTTGAATAACAACGAATAATTCTCTGTGTCTGATGGACAGAGCTGGGAGGAGGGAGTGTATGGTAGGAGATCAGGACCCTATTTTGAAGGTCCTTGCATGCCAAGCTGAGGAGCGTACACTGCTTCCTCCAGGTACAGAGGGACAGGAAAGATGTTAGAGAGAGGAGTGACATTGTGCAATTTGTATTTTAGAAAAGTCCCTGTGAGGGCCCTGGACTGGGGTTAAAATCAGGAGCTGTGGGTAAGTAGGTTTGTTCCAGGGAGAGAAGGGACTTGTGCAGACTGCAGTAATCCCAGTGTTCAGTTGTGAGTTTGAACTTACTGGAATATCTCCTTTTAAAACGGTGTTAGAGAAATTCAGAGTCTCACCCCTGGGCAGCCTGCCCACCTCTGAGGTGTCAGGGAGGTCTTACTCTGTACATCCAATGTCCTTGAGTTTAAAAGGGTCACCCTGGAAGGCACTAGATTCTGGCAGGCTGGATCCTAACCTGAGCTCAGAGCTCAGCCACCTGCCTGGTCTGCAGCCCTGCTGGGATCTTTGGGGAGCCAGGGCTCAGGACCAGCTCTCTCCACACTCTGCTTTCAGGTGCAGAAGAACAGGGCTCCTCTCTTGGCGATCTCATTCTCTCCCCTGACCCACCTACTTTGATGCCTCCTCCCCTACAGTCGCTGAGCCTCAGCACTTTCTTGTCTGTGCTTCAAAACCCCTCGCTCCAGCCGGACAAAGAGATTGTCTGCCTTCTCTTCGCAGGGCTCGGGGCCAGGAAAAGCTTTGGAAAACCAGCCATGGCCAAATCGCCTGTCTCTGCATCTTCCTTGAGTGTCTGCCCCACATTGCCCCTCTCCGGGCGCCGGCTCCAGAGCTGCCACCTCCCTTCAGTGAGGCAGCCCTAGCCTCAGTCTTCACCCACCCCCAGACTGAGTTTTCAGGGCTGTTACTAGGTCCCTTACCATCTTAGGGTGGTTTAGTTGAAAGGCTTAACGGCAGACAGATCTGGCATCCAATCTTAGAGCATTAGCTACAAGACCTTGGGCAGGTCACTGAACTGTAAGCCCCTTCGCTGTCACCCGGGGCAATGCTAGCCACCTTGCAGGGTTGGCAAGAAGATGCAATGAAATGCTTCCAGAAAATATCGACCGGAGGAGGTACACCAAAATCAGCGACCCTTCGCTTTGCTCAGGAAAGGCCTTTTCCTACTGAGATCTAGGCTGTAGCAGTTTCTCCAGAAAAAGTTATATTGATTCCTGGGGCAGGATTGTCCTAAATCCCTGGGTTCCAACTGCCACTGGTGGTCTAACCCAGTGGGCTCTCCCAGGTCACCCTGAGGGCTCGATGCCTCCACTCCAGAGCTTCAAGGCGGGTAGCTTAGAGAGAAAGGGAGGCGGCTGTTCACGCTCCAGAAGCCTCATCAGTCGGGCGGACATAAATCAGCAAATGAATGTTCCTTGTCCTTGGCTAGGAAGGCCCAGTTCCACAAAGACGCCAGCTCTCCCTAAACGAATGTAGCAGCTCAGAGCAATCTCAATCAGAACCTCATTGGGGCTTCCTTTGTTTGGCCACTTTGCCACTTGATTTAATTAATTTGAAGTTCCTCAGGAAGAATACATTTTCAATAATAATCAAAAGAAA
The DNA here is from genome assembly GCF_040939455.1 of Microcebus murinus. Lineage (NCBI taxonomy): Eukaryota > Metazoa > Chordata > Mammalia > Primates > Cheirogaleidae > Microcebus > Microcebus murinus. The sequence goes on from NC_134106.1 coordinate 13,595,056, forward strand.
AAGAGGGAAGAAGATACCTTCCACATATTAAAATTTATTATTAGCTTGTAGTAATTAAGATACTATGCCACTGACAGAGGAATACATTGACAAAGAAAGAGAGCAACAAGTTCAGACATAGGCCTGAGTATATGCAGCAGAGTGGCGTTCAATTGTGTAACAGTTGTATAGCCGTTACATCCAGAAGATAGACATGAACATTCAAAGGTAAATGAGAGAGAGAGAGAGAGAGAGAGAGAGAGAGAGGAGTATTAGAAGAAAACATAGGTGAAGATTCTGAATCTCAGTGTGGGGGAAACCTTTCAAAATGACACCAAAACCAGATACCATTTGGGAAAACACTGATGCATTTCATTACATAAAAATCTAAATTTTATACAGAAAAAACACAAAAATTAAGTAAGCTTGCTTATGATTTTCCCAAAAGAAATACAAAACATATTCAACCCCACTGGAAGTGAGAGAAATGAAAAAATGCTTGGATAATAGTGTGGCATCATTTTCCTTCTATCAGAGGAGACGTTGTTGAGGGCACGGGACAAATTAGCACTTTGATTAACTATTCGATGGTCGTTTGGCAACATGAGTCAAAAGTGAAATTTGTGTACTCCTTTCACCAGTAGTTTACATTTAGGAAATAACCAGACAGATTTTATAAATAATAAAAAAGAATTTTCACTAAGGCACTGATAACAGGGAAGATGTTTTAAACCATCGTTAGAGGGTTAAGATTTGGTTAAATTATGGAATATACATACAATGGAATATTAATCAGCCATGAAAAAGGAGCTCATACATTTAAAGCCAGTGGCCTGCAAAGGTTTTCATAACATATCGCTAAATGAGTGAATCTAGTTAGAAACTGTGAATGTGCCAGCAGGCATGTGTGCACGTGTATGAACATGCAGAAACATACATAGGCATGTACATAGTAAGTATAACAGAATGAAGGCTTCTGCCGGTGTGAGTCATTGCTGTGTCGCCAGTGCACGGAGCTTTACAGTGTTCAGTAAATGCACATTGTTATCAATGAACAAACTCCCACGTCACTGCTCCCGGTTAATAATAGGTCTCTCTGAGTGGTAGGGTTTGGGATAATTACTGCTTGATTATTGTGTTTTGAATTTTTTCTTCATAAATGTGTGTTATCTTCCTAGTCAGAAAAAAAAAACCATTGCTATTTTCACTAAATAAAAATAAAATTACTTTTTAAAAAATATACACAACGAATCTCCTTCAGTTATACATTGAATAAATCATCCTTTGGAGAAGAATTATGGAATGCAGAAATCAGCATTCAAAATACCTCTTGGTTAATTTAGTATTAAAAGTAAGTAAAAGCCAGGTGCGGTGGCTCACGCCTGTAGTCCTAGCACTCTGGGAGGCTGAGGCGGGCGGATTGCTCGAGGTCAGGAGTTCGAAACCAGCCTGAGCAAGAGTGAGACCCCATCTCTACCATAAATAGAAAGAAATTAATTGGCCAACTAATATATCTAAAATTAGCCGGGCATGGTGGCGCATGCCTGTAGTCCCAGCTACTCGGGAGGCTGAGGCAGAAGGATTACTTGAGCCCAGAAGTTTGAGGTTGCTGTGAGCTAGGCTGACGCCATGGCACTCACTAAGCCTGGGCAACAAGTGAGACTCTGTCTCAAAAAAAAAAAAAAAAAAAGTAAGTAAAGACCTGTGTGTGATGGATCTGGTGGAGGGTCATCTTCACCTACTGAGTTAGAGGGGAAATATGTATTGCTTGCCCAATGTCCCGGGACTAGGGTGACATAAATGAGTCAGCCATGGCCCTTCCCTGGGTTGGGGGCAGCTAATTACGATGACAAGCGGCACGTGTACGGTGCATTGAGGCAGGTTGTTGGCTTTGCTCAGAGGGGAAGCCACGGGAGGGTTGGGGTATGGGGCTAAAAGAAAAGAGCAGTCTGCAAGGTGGCTTAGGGGAAGCGCCCCCTGACTGAGTGATAAAGGACGGCTAGCAACCAGCAGGGAGTGAGGGGGAAAGGGAGTTCCTGGAAGAGAATTTCTGGCACTGTGGAAGGACTTCCTGTCCATGGGTACTGGCTTGGAGTGCCCAGAGTTGGGGGGTGGGGGTGGCAGGGGCAGCGGCGTGTGGAAATGAAACTGCAGAGATTTGCAGGATGCAAGTCCTGAAGGGCCTTGTGTGACTGGACCGTGCAGTGTGACTTTCATCCTGGGATGTGGGAGAAGGATGTGGGGAGGGCACCAAAGAGCTTGCAGTAGAGAAGCCAAAGGGCCAGACTTGCAATGCACTCGCCCATTCTAACGGCAGCGTGCAGGCAAGACCAGGGCTGGCTTCGTGGGCATGTCACCCGTGCAGTTGTCCAGGGCCCTAAGTTCTCAAGGACCCCACTGTTGGCTAAATGTTCTGCAATTGCTGGCTTGAAATTCTTAACCATTTTTGAACAAGGAGCCACACATTTTTCATTTTGCACTGAGCCTCGCAAATTATCGAAGGAGTCCTGGCAAGATTAGAGGCGACCTTCGTCCCCCAGTTGAGCAGGCGAGAGGGCAGTAGGAACTTCTGTCTCTCCTATCCCAGCCTTTGTATTCGGAAGTCTTCTCAACACATGCCCGGGGAAGAAGCAACAAAGAAAAAGGCAATGTGGGCCCTTTGCAATGGCGGAGAAGGTGTCCTGCAGCGCGTGAGGGGTACAAAGGAGGCCGAGGCCGACTTGCAGTCCCCTCCCCTCCCCTGACACCCTCATTTCTCCTCTGAGATCAGCTGAGGAAGAACGAGGTTCTCAGGAAGGAGTGAAGAGGGGAGGCAGACAAATGTTTTTGTGTATTTGTTTTTGTTTTGCTGGGAGCACGACTGCCAAAGAAGAGAAAATGGTTAGCTCACTCCCATGGGTCATACAGCTCCATCCCACCCACTCTGTGATCCCGGTGCCGCTTCCACATCCTCTGTCCTCCAGCCCCTCGAACCCTGGCCCGGCCTCCGCTCCCCACGGTCCTGCTGCAGGGAGTTCTGCTTCCGCTTGGTTCTGCCTGGTGGCCGAGCTCTGGCTGGCAGCTCAGCCTGAGTGGGAGGGAAGCTCAGCTCCCAGCTCCTTTGAGCACACACATACACGCACACACACACGTACACACACACACATGCACGTGCACACACGCATGCACACGTGCACACGCATGCACGCATACGCACACACGTGCACGTGCACACACACACATTCGGCTCAGGGCACATGAGGGTTTGTTTTTGTCACCAGGAGGGTTTCCTTCCACACATCTCAGTGTGCTCCAGCTGCTTAGCAACGAGCTGTGGGGCAGAGCTGGGAATTAAACCACAGGTGCCGCCGGGGAGGGGAACGGTCCACGGGCAGGGCAGGGCGTGCGGCCCCAGAAGGACACGCGGAGATGGTACAGTTGGGGCTCTGGTGCCACGCCAGGATCTCAGAGGCCTGCTGGGAACGATGCTCCAGAAAATAGAATCCCAGCAGAGAGCCGTGGGTGGTGGGGAAGCTGCAGGGAAGGCTGATAACAGGTGGCAGCAACATGTAAAGATTCACAAGTATCTGTTGTTGGGATTTGCTTTGGAAAGCTCTGAGTTCAGATCATTAGGTCCACCCTGACATCTTTCATCCTGGTTTTCAGTTCTTGCTTTTGCAGTTGAAGGCCGAGAGCCCCCTCCTGCAGGAGTCTTGTGTCAATCGAGGCAGAGCACATTGGCACCAGGGTTTTGTAGTTGGAGTTCCTGGGTTCACATCTCAGCTCTGCTGTGTGACCTTAAGAAAGTTACCTCGCTTCTCTGTGCTGCTGTTTTCTCACCTGTGAGCCCCATGTCATAGGACGGTTGTGAGAATTAGGTTAAAACAGGTGAAAGGACCTAAAGCAATAACGAGCACATGGGTGTCAATCCATGTGTGGTCAGTTCCACTTCCCTAGGATAAAGGTACTTTATTGTCAGAGGCAGCACAAATTGTGATATAGACTCCAAAGGTGACATCCATGATGCTGAGGGCAGGAATAGGAGAAGTAAACTGTCTTTTTTTTTTTTAGTGTCTCCCACGTGCCTGGCACTGTACAAAATGCCAATCACCCATAGGATTGGTCTTTTCACGCCCATGGAAACTGAGGCTCAGAAACAAAGTGCCCTGCTCGAGGCGACACTTCAGAAGTGGAGCCGGGGATTGCTGTGGCCGCTCTGGCTCTGCAGCCCTCACGCATTCCCCTAAGCCAGCAGGCCTCCCCTGCTGCTCCTCAGAGAAGGAAAAACTCCCAGTGTATCTGGGGTGGGGTCAGGCTTTGCTGGAGAGAGCTCCTCCCCAGAGTTGCACGTCAGAAATATTGTCCAAAGCCAGTGTAATTACTATAGCACTCCTCGGTGTGTGATAATATTAGCCAGAGTTTTGGGAAACTGGAAGATGTCACCAAGGGACAAAGGCATCAGACACCTGGCTTTGGAGAGGAAGCATGGATTCCACCGAGCTCCAGACAAGCAGAAGGCCCAGCCTGGCAAGCCACTCGCTGGCCTGGAAGACTGGTCGGTCCAAGGGCAGGAAGAGAAACTGCTGTCGGGGCCTGGGAGTCTGCAGCCTGTCCTCAGAGGCTCGCGGCTCCTGGTTCGCACGCACAGTCCTGCTTCCCTGACCAGTGGGTGCTCACGCTGTGACATGCGCAAGCTCCTGAAATTCTTTTATGTCCATAGCTGTTTCTCTGGAATTGGGGTAATCAAAACACATCCTTTTGCACTGTACACACTGTTGAGAGCTGCAGGGTTCAGTGTGGTGGATGCGAGCCACACGTGGCTGTTGGGCACATGGAATGTGTCTAGGCGGCACTGAGATGTGCTGTGAGTATGACATGCACACCTGCTTCAGAGACTTAGTCCAGAAAAACATATCTCATTAATAACTTTAATAGTGATTGCATATTGAAATGATGTCATTTCGATGTGTTTCGAATATAGTGGGTTAAATAAAATATAATATTAAAATTAATTTTATTTACTTTTTTACCTCTTTAATGTGGCAGTTAGAAAATTTCAGATTACTTATGTGGCTGGTGTTTGTGGCCAGCAGTATCTTTTTATGGGGCCGGGCAGCTCTCAGAGGTCCTCAGCAGAGGCCTGGCATTTGGGGTGTGTTTTACCAGTCATAAAACATCGTCTGTCTTTATGGCACAATCACAGGAAGCCAGGCCTGGAATGAGGACCCTGAAGCTATTTTGTTCCAGCTCCTGATTAGACAGGCAGAGAAACTGAGGCACTGAGGGGAGAAATGATTCTGGTGCTCCAGGCGTCCTCCACAGGCCCCCACCCCTGCGGGGCCCTGCCACCCCCAGCACCTAGAGCCGGCTGACTTTTCCTCCTCAGCACCTTGTGCCCTGCCCTTCCTCTCCCCTGCGCCTCCCCTGGGGAAGGCCTGGAGAACTCTGCGGGGGGAGGCATCTTTATTCATGAACCTGGCAGAGGGGAGCCCTGGGAGCCTGTCTGCTCTCTGCTTTCCCCGCAGACTACACTCTGCAGCGGGAGATAAATATGGAAACGTGAGAGGAGAGCTTCCCTGTCAGGAGTCAGGGCTGCCTCTGCAGCATCTGATGCATCCACAAGGAGGGAAGGAGGGGGTGGCTCTTGTGGGGCTGCAGCCAGCAGTGTCCTCAGCCCCAGCCCATCCCCACCCCCTCCCGCCAGGCCCAGCCAGGCTGGGCTTTGTTTCTGTTTCCCATGCACCTCCTGTACGCTACCCCCCAACACCCCACAAATAACCCCGCTCCCTCTGGGAATCCTCCCTGGACCTCTCCGGCCTGCCTGGACTTGCTCCTTCAAACCCCAAGTGCCTGAGGCTGCCCTCTTACTTCCAGAGGACCTTCCAGCAGCTTCTGCAGCCGAGGAGTGTGTTAGGTACGCAGAGCCCAGCTGGGCCCAGACCTGCTGAATGAGAATCTGCGTTTTCATAAGCCCCCCAGGAGATTCGCTCGCACCTCGAGGTCTTCACAGCCCAGCTCTGGCTCATGGCCTTCGGAGCAGGGCACTGTGTCTGGTTTATACTGTCCCCACTGCGGTGGCTCCAGCGGGGCTGGGCTTCCGGTAACAACTCCAGCCACAGATAGAATGACCTTTGTAGCGTCCTTGAGGTTGACGCAGCACTTTCCCTGATGTGGTCTCACGTAACCGCCCACCGCCCTGGATAGTGCTGAGCAATTAAGTCAAGAACCCTTGGCTCCCGACAAACCCTACAACCCCCAAGCAGTCCCGGAGCAAACCCCGCCTAGAGCTTCGGAGAACCGCGGACGCCACTCGCTCAGGCTCGCTGCTGCCTGTCGCACCGGGACGCAGCCGGCCTACTAGCGGCAGAGTTGAGATGTTGCGCTGTGTGACGTCTGTGCTCCTATATTAGGTAGATGACAGGATGCCAGGCCTGTAAAGCAGCGGTCCCCAACCTTTTTGGCACCAGGGACCGGTTTCATGGGAGACAGGTTTTCCACTGTCTCCCATGGGGGCCGGGGGGAGCTCAGCAGGTGATGGGGATGATGGGGAGCGGCTGTAAATACAGCCAAAGAGTCCCTGGCTCCTCTCCCTCCACCCTCCTCCCCGTTCCTAAGTTTCATGAAAGACAATTTTTCCACCGAGGTGGTGGGAGTGGGGGCCGTGTGTGCGCAGGGTGGGGCGGGCGGAGCTCAGGCAGTGATGCTGAGGCCCAGTTCCTAACAGGCCATGGGCAGAACCATGTGGGCTGGGGAGAAGGGCTGGGGAGAAGGGCTGGGGAGCGCAGGTGTAGAGTATTCATAGCCACAAGCCAAACTGTCTGAGTCCAGACTGCCCACGGCAGGCTACTAGGGCTCCAGGTGAGATGCAGCCAGACTGAGCATTCTCATCAGCGTTGCCCTGACGCTGGGAAGCGATTTGGGTGTAGGGTGATAGGAGAATTGATCTTGACTAGACCACTTTGTTCCGGAAGGGTCAGGGAGATAAAACAAACAAGTAGTGTCAGAACTAGATGTGAAATCTACTATCCTACCCCCTTCAGTGGGAGCAATTGAAGAGAATACCAGGTGTGTGGTCTCATCCCAGCTCTCCCCATAGCAACCAAGCTTCCACCAAGCATCTTCAAAGATCCTCACCCCTTGCCTAGTTTCAAAGATCAGTTCCTTTTAAAATTAATAAAAACAAGGGGATGGGTATATACAAACATATATGTGAGTGAGATGTGCAACATTTGGGGGATGGTCATGCTTGAAGCTCTGACTCGAGGTGGGGGGGGCATGGGCAATATACATAACCTTAACATTTGTATCCCCATAATATGCTGAAATAAAAAGAAATTAAATTAATAAAAACAATCTGCTTTCTAACCTAGCAGATTAGCTCTAAAATAGAATATCGTCACAATTTCCAGAGCATAATTTACTATTGACATCCTATTTTGATAACAAATGGTAACAAGCCAGTGGCTCAAGATTTATCAGCAAGAGAAGAACTAGAGGAATCCCCTGCCCCAAATCAAGATGCCATTGACCCAATTTGTAGTGCAAATTGTGTCTTGTACAGAAGTAAAAAGAGAGTTCATTTGATTTTAAAATCTGAGCAACCAATGAGTATCCTTCAGGGTCTGTTACACTTCCAGTAGAGGCAGATAGAGAAAGAGAGAGAGAGAGAAAGGGAAACATAGATTTAAGTATAGGTGTAGGTGTAGAGATGGAGATAGGGACATGATATAGACACAGACATAGACAGAGGGATAGAGATATGAGATAGATAACATATTCTCTTATCAAAAGTTTAATCCTGGCCGGTCGCTGTGGCTCACGCCTGTAATCCTAGCTCTTGGGAGGCCGAGGCGGGCGGATTGCTCAAGGTCAGGAGTTCAAAACCAACCTGAGCAAGAGCGAGACCCCGTCTCTACTATAAAATAGAAAGAAATTAATTGGCCAACTAATATATATATAAAAAATTAGCCGGGCATGGTGGCGCATGCCTGTAGTCCCAGCTACCCGGGAGGCTGAGGCAGAAGGATCGCTCGAGCCCAGGAGTTTGAGGTTGCTGTGAGCTAGGCTGACGCCACGGCACTCACTCTAGCCTGTGCAACAAAGCGAGACTCTGTCTCAAAAAAAAATAAATAAATAAATAAAAAAAAAAAAGTTTAATCCTGTAATTAGAGCATCAGACACAAGGGGGCAGTAGGTGCTTTGGTCAACAGCAAATCCAAACTCATGAAAGTACTATCCATTTGTCGAATTCATTATTTCCTTTTTTCTTCCTTTTTAAAAATTTTACCTCCAGAATCAGAAAAACTAAATAAAACATTACAGCTAAATGGAATGTTGTAGTTTATTTGATTTATCCCTCATATTACATCCAGGCAAATGAAGTCCTGAGAGACAAGATGGCTTGACCTGAGTCACACCCAGACACTCTGTCACTCATTCAACATCTTTCCCTCTGCAATGAACTTTTTCCTTTATCCATCCTAATATAATAAGCATTTATAAAGCACCCACATTATACCAGAACCTAATCTGAGAGTAGTGAGGGTACAATAAAGAACAAAGCATAGCCTTCCCCTTAACATCAGGGTGGTTTAGGCTTTTCCCATGGAGAGAATTCTAAAGTGAAGGAGATGTGGAAATTAGTGAGGATATGGATTTATACTGCCTGTATCTTATTTTTTATAAGGAAGCAAGAGAACTTCTCTGGAAGTTCACACCCTTCCTGGGGCAGCACATGCATACGGAGAGATCTGGTCTAGGACATAAGTGAAAATCGCTTATCTTGCCCCAAGAGGAAAGACCCCTTTTCTAGAAATTTAGTTCAGGGTCAATATTCTTCTCAAATAGAAGTAATTGTACATAAGAACTGTGAGCTCATAGTGGCTGCCTTGTAACAAAGGCTGGAAACGGTGAAGAAGCAGTGATTATAGGAAGTGGGTGTTGTCACCCAGTGAAAGAGCAGCTCCAAAGTGCAACTTCAAGATCCGGTGACCCCTTCAGGGTGGGGGTGGGGGAGTGTGTCCTTAACCTCTTTCCAGAGAACCCACGTGTGCGAGGAGCTCACGTGCTGGGCTGCATCTACCTTTGATTTGGTACATCTGCTGGAGAGCAGGGACCGGGGCTTAGACCTTCTGACTCCGTGGCTTCACCTGGCCCTCCCTCCTGCCCACACAGAGCTCAGCATCCGGCCAGGCACCGGCTGGGCTCCTGTGAGTATCTGTTGAATGAACGCTTTGGCAAAAGATGGTTTTGGAGCTCACCCTTTCTGATTAGGGGGAAATGTCTCTCTTCCCTTCTCGTCCATGTGACCAAGTGCATGCACTGCTCCGGGATGATTCACACGTTCATGAATCATCGGCTGAAGCAGTCATGGGGATGCGTCCTCGGGCCAAAGGGAGAGCTGCTTTAGCAGAGCGGACATAAGGCAAGCTTCAGGGTGCATTTCAGCCCTTTCACTGGTCAGTGGGTGGATTTGCTACCATCTCCACTGGCCTGAAAAACATCTGCTGTGCTGAGTCACTTGTGTATACCACAGACGTTTACTGAGCACCGACTGTGTGCTTGCCCCTGTACTGGGCACCAGGGCTTACAGGAACGGCAAAGCCAGGTCATTCCTGGCCCCTGTGTGGCTTAGAGTCTCCTGGGGTGGGGGAGAGGACCCAAATCAGCAATCCTGTGACTATTTCTTCACAATCATGATAAGCATTCCCAAGGAGGGGACCCAGATTTAAGGAGTGAACAGGCTTAACTGGGCCGAGGGCAGAAAAGGAACTTATGAGACCACAGTGGTGGCAGCAGGGCCACGGCCCCACGACTGTGGCAAGAGAGCCAGTGAGGCCACAGAAGTGGAGGCAGCTGTGGGACACGGGAGCCACATGACTAGCGGCTGGACACGGGTGCAGGGGCTGGACACGGACAGGTCTCCGAGGTCTGGGAACACTCCTGTTCCTTCTTCTGAGACCAATTAGATGCCATGGTGGGTGTGGGAGCTGGACTTGGCCACACAGGGTGTGCGTAGTTCCTTCTGGAGTTGCAGGGAAGATGGATGGAGGGGCTGAGAGCGGGCGCAGGGGGAGTTTGGAAGCAACACATGTTCTCTGAGGCAGCCAGGGCAGTGGGGTCCTTATTACGACGTTAGGCCTCATGAGTATGCAGAGCTGAAAGCCAAAAACCAAACAGTCAGTTAACCCTCAAGGGCACTGCATCAGCCAGCAGCCCAGGGCAGGTGCCCGGAGGCCCCATGGCCAACCGCCCTCTTGCCCGGCTGCAGGGGCCCACTAGAGAGGCTGGTCACACTCCCTGGAGCCTCAGCTCCCAGGGCAGGAGTTGGGAGTGAGCTCACCTGAGGAGCCCCTACCCTGGCAGGTTTCCACAGGACATGGGCAGCCCAACGGGCCAGAAACAAAGCGCAGCCTGGTGGGGTGTGAGCAGCGACCCCTTCAGGGAGCCTCCAGGTACAGCGCAGACAAGGGAGGACAAGACCCAGAAGAGAGAGTCCAGGGACCTTCCTGCAGGCTGGTGCAGGGGGAGAGGGGACTCAGGTGGTGGGCAGCGAGTCTGAGAAGAGCCAGCTCCGACAGAGACAGAGCTGAGTTTGATCCCACCCACTCCCTTAGTGCTCAGTGGTGTGACCTTATCCCAGTCACCTAACCCAGAATAATGCCCCTCCTCCAAGTGCTAACCTTGTTGAGAGAATCGGCCAAGGCGGCCTATGCAAAGGACCTTCCTAGAGCCATACCCCATGAAAGTCACCATGAAATGACAACGGCTGTACCTAGTAGGGCCTAGGAGGTAGGTACAAGCCCGCGTCATCCAGAAGAGTCTAGAAGCTGCTAGCTAATTCTGTCAGGGTTGAGGGAGATGACCTCAGAGGCGCAGCAACCCTATTCCAGGGGTGCAGTAAAGAGGACTCCCCCCTTGGGGAGGCGACTGAATTTGTGTGCTCACAGGCCAGGCAATATAGGCCTTTGACATTTGAGAACAAAAGAAAACAGAATTGACCTGAGTGAGGGCGTTTTAAAAGCAACTGTGTGGTATCAGGGAGCAGATGGCAGACCTGTCCAAGACTGTGAGCAGCAGAGCAGTCCAATAATACTCTTCTGGTTTTTGATCTATCATGAGCTCTATTTTGGGCAGGCGAATGGGCAGAAAGCTGAAGTGTGATCGCTGCCTGGCATTAGCTGGCAGAGCCCTGGAGGGAGCCCACCCCTCCTGGCACAGCACATCAGCCGTCACGGTGGGCTGGGGACACAGCCCCTAGCCACAGCCCTGCTGTGCCAGCCCCACCCCACCCACAGGCTGGGCTGGGGGACTTCTGGGGCCGCTGCGTCCTCCATACATTATTAGGGCAGTGCACCAGAACCTTTGCAGAGGGAGACTGCTGTGGGAACGATTGCAATGTTCTCTCTGAATTTCGTACAACTTCTGGAAGGATGAGATATTCAGGCAGCAAGACGGTGCTGAGGAGAGCTGGGATGGGGTGCAGTGGGAGGATTGTGTCAGGGGACAGAAGCACAGTGCTTTGAGGCCATTTCCTAATTCAGCCATCACACAGCCTTTGTGTGCCCACGCTGGGCAGGGCCCTGGAGGCACAGAGGCTAATGACATGACACATGTTCAGCAGGTTGTGTCTGGTGCTCATTCACCTCCTCTTAGAGGAAACAAATCTTTTAATATTCATAACTAGATAGATTACGGAAGAGAAAGAAACGTAGGGCTTGGGCCCACCATCTGTAAGAAAAGCTCCTGCAGTGGCCACGGAGGGAGCTGGTTAAACCATGTAAAGACCCCTGTCGTCTGCCTGGGGAGAGACAAATACCTCAAGCACCTCCCGGAGTTTTCTTCTCCTGCAGTCAGTCGGTTCAGGGAGGAGTGTGGATGCAGTCGGGAGCAGTCAAAATGTGTATGATCCCAGGAAGGCTCCGACTCTGAAACTCTAGGCTATGATGAAGAAAAATGAACTGTCAGCAGCCTGTATGCTAGGGTGTGGACAGGGGACCTCACACTATTTCTTTTTAAGTTTGAAACTCATAATACCATGTCCATTATTTTTGTCTGCAGCTCTATACACTTGTAAATTGTCATACTGTAATTCTACACTTATTTTTGTGGTGGTTTGATTAATATATACTTCCCTCACGATCCTTAATGCTCCGTGTCTTCTTCTAACATAGTCCTTCACACAGAAGCTACTCAATATATGTCTGTTGAGTTTAATGAATAAGTCAAAAAATAACCTCCAGTAGCATCGCCATTTCCTTGCAGTATGTATGTGCTGCCAGAAGGTGGCGATAAGTACTCACAGCGGAGGGTTTCAAGCTTTAGAGGTGATGGAAGCTTAGGAATTATATAATGCAATGAATTTGTTTGCTTCTTCAAATGTGGTTTTAAGACTATTTCCTCGACTAACACTTGATTAAAAGAAATATCAAGGGATAGCGGAAAAGGTTGAACAGATCCTCTGAAACAGTCAGCCAGCAACTTTAAGCAAATACCTTTGCTCTTTCAGGCTGTAGTTTCCTCGGCCACAAAATGGAATTTAGAACACCAGGTTTTGTTGTAAGCGTTAAATGAGATAATACTAATATATTTTATGTGTGTGTGTGTGTGTGTGTGTGTGTGTATAAAGTTTCCATCCCCAAAGTTCTTTTTATCGATTATATTAAAAGATTTGTAGACTATTACAGCCACCAAAAATTACTTCCATGTCAACATTTAATACAAGAGTTGATGCAAAATATATTGAATTAAAATAAAAAGAATTTTTTTCAACAACAGTATGAAAAAAATACTTGTACTTCTCAGGCCCTGTAGTTCTCTGAGAGAAGTGAACCTGAGTTCAAGACCCTGACTTCTTCCTAATGAGATTAAAGGGAGCATGGCTTCATTTCTCCATGATGATCCAACTAGTTTAATTATTTTTTTCAAAAGAAAGTGCATTCCCCTGATTAGAAAAAAAAGTCAAAGTACTTGGAATATGATAGGATGAATTTTCTAAAGGAAACAACCCCTCCAGCTATTTGAGGGCTCTTGAGCGCACTCGGCTCTGAAGTAAATATGTTGGCTATAAAAGTCTGTAAATAGACCTTCTGCAAGGCACATGTAACTTTTATAGCTCAAAATTTACAATCGATTTTTTTTTCTCAAGGATTTTTAGACCTAAATTAATTTTTAATGTACTGACCTAAGGTGCCCAGCTATTTTTAGATAAAACTGTCAAATATCCCTTAACCTGAAAGTAGGCTGTGAGAAATAAGATAGTTAAAGCGTTACACTGCCAGAAACCTACGCGAATGAAGAAAAATATCCAGTGGTCTAGTGTCATTGCACATAGAAATTTGGCAGGTAAATGGCACTCAGGGGACCTGGGAATCAGCCCAGGAGCTCGCCCTGCCCTGCTCTGCCCCCAGCTCCACGCAGGACCCTGACCACCAAGCAGATGGACACATCAGCAAATGGCATCTGCCCAGAAAGGGAGGAAGACCGCTCATGCACACGGCACAGGAGGGACAAACTGGCTTATTTAGAAAGTTTCAGGTTCAAAATTGCTCAGTTCAAAACACTCAGCACCTGGCAGCCTGTCCTCAGATGCCAAGCTCCTGAGTAGCTTTGGGGGTGGGTGGCGGTGGGAGTCTTGCTGAACTGGTCAAAGAGGAAGGAATCGCCTTCCCTCCCGCAGCTCTCCTGCCTGAAACCGACAGCTCATTTTTTGAACTTCAGGGATACTTCGTCCACTCCTCTGTCACAGTTCTTTCAGACAACGTAACCAATGTACATTCCTGTTGGGTTCCTCCATTTCCTGTGTGGTCCGGGAACACAGGGACCTTGCCATGTTGATCTCTGTATGCTCAGCACCGAGAGTGGGGCCTCACATAAAAAAAGCCTTAGCGAATTGTGATGAATAATGAAAAATGAAGGGCAGCAGAAATAGAAGATGTGTTTAGAGAATGATGGAATAAAAGGAGAAGCCAGGAAAAGATATGTTATTTGATGAAGAAAGAAGTGGTCCTGAAATTTTTATTTTCCAAGATAATAAAATGATTATTGTTGCTTTAAGGCACTAAATTTTGGGGTGATCTGTTACCTAGTAGTAAAACCAGGAACAGATCTTTGTGTCTAGAAGTGGGTGCTACTGAAACACAAGCCTAAGCTGGCCTCTCCTTCCCCTGGAAGGCTTGGCTCGTCTCTGGGCCTTATGTATCAAATCATTCTATGGAAATGTATGTTTTATTTCTGGAGGAAATTTTCTACCTTCCAATGAGCTTCTAGGTATAGGAGGAATGGGGAGCAGAGCTCAGCAGGACTCAGGACTCAGGGCAGGATACACAGTGAGAAAGGTGGATCAATGGCTCCTAAAGGGAGACAGCTCAGAGTGGGCACAGAGAGGCCATCTTTGTGAAGGCTGCTCAGCTTGGCACACTTGGCAAGTGGCAAAACTTACGAAGAAATAGGAGCACTAATGAACATCCTCAGTAATCTGCTGCAGACCATGCAGTTGTGGATTTCTTTATCCAGAAACATATACACACATTCCCTGCTCGAAAATATAATAGTACACAGTTCATTTTTGGTTTTGAGGCTTTGCAGTTTGTTTGCTTGTGTTTTTTTTTTTTTTTTCATGATGCATCTTTAAATGCTTGCTTTTTTTTTCCATGATGCATTTCTAAAAAAAAAATTATTCCAATAGATTTAGGGGGTACAAGTGTCTTTTGTTACATGGATGAATTAATTGTATCATGCTGAAGTCAAGGTTTTTGGTGTACCTGTCACCAGAATGGTGTACATTGCATCTGATAGGTACTTTTTATGCCTTACCCCCACTTCTTAGTTTCCAATGTCCATTACATCACTTTATTACCATAATCCCCATCATTTATCTCCCACCTATAAGTAAGAACATGTATTGTTTGTTTTTCTATTCCTGAGCATAGGATAATAGTCTCCAATTCCATCTAAGTTGCTGCAAAAGACATTATGTCATTCCTTTTTATGGCTGAGTAGTACTCCATGGTATATATATGTGTGTATACACCACAATTCTTTATCCCTTCATCAATTTATGGGCATGTTAGGTTTATCTATGTGGATGTTCCCTGGTCCCCGGTTCCCAGTGTCAAGCATGAGTAATGGTGCTGAGTTGAGCTGATGACCGAGTGATCACAAACCCAGAGCAACTTCATACAAATAGTTTATCACATAAAAGAAAGAATGAAAGTAAAGAAAGCTACACAAAGGGAAAATATGTTCCAGAGAGAGTGGGATGGGTCAGTCTCCAGCAGTGGAGAAAGAGGCTGGAGGTTGAGCACATGCTGTCTTTTATCAGCTCACTAGTTTGTCCCGCCTTTCCCCTGGCAGGATTAGTTGCCATTTCCTGCCTTTGGGGGTGATTGACAGGTTGGTGTTATATAAGAGATCACATGACAGGTTACATAGCACGGTAGGTTACATGATTTTCATATGATGGTTTCCCTTTCTGCGCATGTGTCTTTTCTAGAATTCTCCATAAAGCTCCACCCATGTTATGCTAATTAGATGTTAATGAGCTTTAAGTCAGTTAAAGATTACTAGGAACATTTTACTATGTATATTCCCACATGTTTCTTGGCCATTTGTCTATCTTGTTTTGAAAAAAAATCTGTTCATGTCTTTTGTCCACTTTTTGATGGGGTTCTTTGGGTTTTTTTCTTGCTGATTTGTTTGAGTTCTTTGTAGATTCTTTGTAGATTAGTCCTTTGTTGGATGTATGTTGGAAATATTTTCTCCCATTCTGTAGGTTGTCTAATTACTCTTATTTCCTTTGCTGTGAAGATACTGTTCAATTTAATTAAGTCCCATTTATTTATTTTTATTGTTGTTGTATTTGCTTTTGGGGTTGTAGTCATAAATTGTTCGCCTAGGCCAATGTCCAGAAGAGTTTCTCCTACATTTTCCTGTTTGCTGGTTGATGATCAGAACCACTTGCTGTCTGTAACTGGCCTAGGCTCGCGTCCACGGGGGACCGGGGCCACAGCCTGCTGATCCCCCACGGTCTTCCCTCCTCCTGCTCTCTGCTTCCTTCTCCTCCTGCCGTCCATTCTCTATCTCCCACGCAGCCCTGGTGACTGCTGGCTCTGTAAAGAAACCTCTTTATGTCTCTCAAAAATAAGCCCAGTCATGTTCTATTTTTAATGGGTTTTAAATGTCTGTTCTGCAAAAGAAAAGTCCCTGTAAGAAGAAATGAGAAACTGGAACCTTAGCCAGGGAGGGGACGACTGTGGGCTGGGGACACAGCTGGTGGCAGGAGAAACCAGGTCCAGGGACCCTCCCACTGGCCTCTAGGGTCGGTGGAGCTGGATTTTCACACCTAAAGCAGTGTGGACGTTCAGGTAGCACCACCCAGTGTGGGAGGGAAACCTGCTGTCCGCCTCGGTCCTTGTCCCTGGGGGAGTGACCAGAGACGCCGCCTAGGAGGAATGCTAGCATCAGTTGGTGCTTGTTGACTGATTCTAGAGCCCCCAGCTGAAAGCCACGAGTACCAGCCCCACCCACAGGACCCGATGAGGGGCTGTACGCGCGCACGGGTGGGAGACAGTCCCCCTCTGCCTGTGCCTGCCCCCGGCGCCGGGCCAGACCGCTCCGAGGGCGCACGGGGCTGTCAGTAGCAATCCGCCTCCGCGGCCCTGTCGCCTTTCCCCCCTTACGCCTGACTGTGCGTGTTGTGCTTCGCAGTTCTTCCCGTACGGAGACGCCTCCAAGTTCGCCCAGCACGCCTTCCGCACCTTCGACAAGAACGGGGACGGCACCATCGACTTCCGAGAGTTCATCTGCGCTCTGTCCATCACCTCCAGGGGCAGCTTCGAGCAGAAGCTGAACTGGGCCTTCAACATGTACGACCTGGACGGCGACGGCAAGATCACCCGGGTTGAGATGCTGGAGATCATCGAGGTGAGGCTGGGGCCCGTGGGGCCGGTGGGGCCGGTGGGGCCGGCGGGGCCGGCGGCGACTCCCTCCCTGCGCGCTGCGCCAGCCCGGACTTCTCCCGCCTGTCTCCACTGCAGGCGGTGCTGGGGGGCGGGGGTCCCAGAACCTCGCTGTCCTGCCCTTACTGTCAACTAGTCGTAGGCATTTTAAGCAGCCACTCACTCACTGCCAGGTCTTCTGCAAACTTTAGCCTTAACCGGCGCAAAGTCGTTACCGGCTCCGCTTCTCCAGCGCGTAGTTTAGCCCGGCTCTGCCAGATACGTTGCTCCTTCCGCCTCTTTCCAGCTTCCCCTGGTGGCATCAGGTGCTGCCAGTGCTCCCAGGGGGCGTCCTTCCAGGTTCCCAGCATCCCACAACAAACAGGCTTTTCCCCCATGTGTTTGCAAGTATCCGGGATTCCAGCTCCCCACGTGTGGCACTCCGGAAGTGGGTGTGGCCTTCTTGGTTTTCCTCTAATGCTCACTTGCATTCAGGCCTGTCTACCTTTTCCTGCTTTGCCCAGAACGCCCTCCCCTGGCCTCCCCGGGGCTTCCCCCCTCATTGCACCCCTCCCCGAATGTGCCCACCCCACCCCAGTGCAATCCAACCCTGACCATGAAGGGATTTTGTCACAGTGGTTCTCCCTGCCCCAGATCACGGTGCACAGTGGACTGTGTGACAGCGGGTAAGCTCTGTGAGGAGAACTCTGACTGCTCGCTGCCGCTGTGTCCCCAGAACCTAGACCCGGCCTGGAGCCTGGCAGGCACTCGGCAGTGGATGAATGGATCAATGGTCTTTTGTTGATTCAATGTCTTAGCCTGGATGCCCACCCCTGCACCAACCGCTGTGACCCAAGGAGAGGAATGTCCTATTTGCTGTAGGCCAGAACCAGGGGCTCCATCCCAGAGCTGGGGGGAAGCCCTGGCCAAACACTGGGGATGATTGCGAGAAACAGGAGCCAAAACCCGAGGGCCTCCCGCCACTCTGGCAGTGCTGCCCTGTGCCAGGGCACAGCCCGCCCCCTTGCACCGCTCCCAGGGCCAGTTCTCTGCCTGCCTCAGAGGCCTGGCTCTGTCCCTTCCCCTTCCCCTCTTCCCGCATCTTTAGTCTGTCCTCCTCCTTTGCCTCCTCCTTTATCTTCACTGCCCCCTCCCCTTCGAACACACTTGGCAAACTAACATCTCAGTTCTCTGTTTGTATTCACTACATTCAATTAAATATATTCTTCCAAACAGGTTATTGGAAGAGACGAGGCATGAGAATTCTAAAACTGTGGCTTCACTGTGTCATCTTTCTCCCTCTTTCATCTTCTGTCCATCTTCCACACTTCACTGGGCTCTGCCCAGCTTCTCTCTCGGACTTTCCTACAAAATAGGTTGTTTCATGTTTATTATCCTCTTTGACTTCTTGCCATTTTTCCCACTGGTGACTGATTCCTTCCTCCTCCAAACCCTCCTCTCTAATATTTGTCAATGCCCTTCAAAGACCCCCAAGAACACTCCTGCATTGCATAGATGAATTTATTACTCCTTGCGGTGAGGGAACCAGGGGGCAGTTCACTAGGAGGGTGTCAGAGAGGACTCATGAGATCCGGGCCTGGGAAGATGATCTGAGGAGGAAGCAGGTGTCCACTCTGGGTTGGGTGCTGTCAGAGAGTGGGACACTTCTATGATCAGGTATCTCAGTAAAGCTAGAAGGAGGCAGATAGACCTCGGCAAAGCTGTAATTGGTGAAGAAGCAGTAGTCACTTTTAATAGCAGGGAGCAATGCTTGGTGTTTTGTAGCCTGGACAATGTTTTGTCTGTGTTCAGACATAATGACAGAGTGGTCTTGTTTTTGTCTTGCTCCGTCATGGTCACAGGCATTCAGTGACAGTGCTTATGTTTGACATGAAACATCAAGTCTGGGCTGTGCAGGTCAGGCCAGCTCAAGGCAGCCGCCGGGCCCGGGGCTAGTGCAGGCCGCTCCCACTGTCCATGGCTGCCTTTTTTTCTCTTAGCTCCTCCACGTCTCTCCCCCGTCACTTCTAGCTCCTCCTTCCTCTTTAAACATGGGCATTCTCATGGGAGGCTTTTATGGACTGATCTCTTACCTGGTTATGGGTCACATTTTCCTGCTTCTTGGCATGTCTAGGAACCAATTTTTATTGGTTCCTAGACATTGTGTTATAGTATACATACTTTGTTGTCTTCATTTAGAGAGTGTTGAGCTTTGTTTTGACAGGTAAGTTACTTATGGATTAGTGTGATCTTTGCAAGGCATGTTTTTGAGCTTTGTTAGGGCAGAGGGAGAATAGGTTTTCTTGAGAGTTAGTGAGCTCTGCTAGCAACGTGGGACCATTACTGATGATCTCATGATCCAGTGAGGTCTCTCTACATTGGCTGATGGGAACCAGCCCTGTGGTGAGACCTACTCAGGTATTTAAATGACTAAAGGTATGTAAGATCTTCTAGGGAGTGAGTATAAACAGGAAAGAGTGTTCCAGAGGACTGGGCCTGGGGCATCCTAATATTTAGAAGTGAGGAACAGGAGGAGCAGTCAGTAAAGAAGATTGGAAAAGAATTTTTGATAAGGTCAAAGGAAAAAGATAGAATGTGAAGTCCTGGAGGGAAATGCAGACAATGTTTCAAGGGGGATGGAAGGAGCCACCTTGTCAAACAGAGAAGAGTTTCAGCAGAAAACCCTAACTGGAGCAGCCCAGGAGAAAGGGAGTGGAGGAAACTCTTGCAAGAGGCTTTGCTTTAAAAGGAAGAGAAATGGGCAATAGCCCTACTACTGAATGTCCCAGGTATTCAGTAAGCTCTCTGCATTCAGAGCTAGAATGTTCCACAGCCTGGGTGGATGCCACGAGTTGTTCAGCTTATCGTTCAGAGTCTTCTCTGTGGAGTTTTGTCCTCTGTGTGCAGCCTAGTTTTCAGGTGAACATTGGCGAGACCCCTAGGCAGATTTCTAGAGCTCTGTCTATGCATAGCTTCCTCCTTTCTGGTCCTCTGCCCCAACATTTCTGGCTAACTCAGCCTGCCCTCCACTCCTCAAGCCCCCCAACTTGTTGTCTCCTCCAGTCTGGTGAGACTCAGGCCCTACCTGGGGCTCTCCTTCCTCTGCATGGGCAGAAAGGCCTCCAGGCAGGAAGCTGAGCTCTTAGGGCTCATCTACTTTGTTCCCCTTCTCTTAGGAACTGCAGTCCTGCGCTGTCAGTTGTAAAGTCTGAAAAGAGCTGTTTATTTTCTTTTGCCCTGTTTTCTAGTTGACAGGGGAAGGCAGATCAGGAAAGGAAGTCTGTCATGACTGGGGACAGCTGTCAGGGGAGTGTCTTAATCCATTCAGGCCGCGATAACAAAATACTGTAGACTGGGGGGCTTATAAACAGCAGAGATTTATTTCTCACAGTTCTAGAGGCTGGGAAGCTGAAATCAAGGCAGTGCAGTTTCGGTATTGGTGAGGCTTGTTTTCTGGTTCATAGAGGCAGCTTCCTGCTGTGCCCTCACCTGGTGGAAGGGGTGAGGCAGCTCTTTGGGGCCTGGTCCATCAGGGCACTAATCTCATTTGTGAAGGCTCCACCCTCATGACCTATTCACCTCCCAAACACGCCCACATCCTAATGCCAGCACCCTGGCAGGGGGGCAGGATTTTCACAGAGGAATTTGGGAGGACACACACAGTGAGACCGCAGGAGGGAACTTGAAGATTACACCCTGGCTTCCTGGCTGGGGGACTTCGAGCAGCAAAGCTTCCATGTTTTTCTGTACAAATAAGGGTAATCAAATCTGCCCCTGAGCCTGTACAATGATGAAGCGAGACCTGTCACACTTCTCCTCTCACAGTAAATGCTCCATAAATGGTAGCTATTTCTCGAGACTGTCTTCAAGTGCTTGCTTGTTTTCTCTCCCTTGAAAATACCACCCCCCCTCAGTGCTCAGCCATTCCTGCCTGGTTTCCCCCTTTGCTCCCTCTTGCCCTGCTCGCCCTTTGTCATCTCTGTTATTTTGCCCGGTTCCAGCCCCCAGCACCTGCGCCGTCACATGTTTTCCTACCTTCTGGTTGCCTTTGTTCATGGCCAGCTACCTGTGCTCTGATAGTGCTGCTCTCTTGAAGGCATTGCCTGGCTTCCCTAGCTGCTCATTCACTCCGCCAAGAACCTTTCCAGAGCAGGCGCTACGTGCCCAGGCCACGGGCTTGCACATCTCTGTGGCTGATCTGAGATCAGTGTGTTTGCGTTTCTCCTGGGCTCCGGCCTCTCCTTCCGCCTGTGGCTCCACACTGGCACCCCTGACTGGGCGCTTTTGCTTGCACCGTTCCTTCCACTTGCAGCGTCCTTCAGGGGTCTGGGTTCATCCTCGCGCTCTCACCCTTCAAACCTTGCTTTGTCTGAAAAGCCTTCTTGGCCCGCTTCACCCTGGAGCTCTCCTTCCTCACTTAAGCTCCTAGAGCCTGGAGCCAGCCATTCTCCAGGTGCCAGCCTCCCTGCAAGGTGGCGGAGGGACAGACGTGAAAAGACACGAGTGCCTGCTTTTGAGGAGCCCGCTGACCCGAGGGCCAGTGCCCGGATGAGTGGATAGGCAATGGCAATAGAGTGAGGCGGGTGCTGCCAACAGGGCAGGGGGCCATGGGAAGAAAGCACCACCAAAGCCACAGAACTCCCCTGAGGGACAGTCTGTCTAACTTGAAGTGCTGGGCACAGGCCTAATGGGTCCACACATTCTGCTTGTATGAGAGAATACTGGAGACTTAATTATATCTTACTAGGAAAGCACGTGCAATAACTTATCCTGTCTGCACGCAAGGCCATACTAAACACTTTGATACACCCTGGGAGTGCCTAGAGGAATTCCATATTTTCACCAGGGGCATGGTCACACTGAGTTCCAAGTCTGGCATGCCCTTGGCCTTTCTTGATTTACCTGTAAGAAGAATCTGCATCTAGAACATCCTTTCTTGGTTGTCATGTTCATGGTTCAAATCGCAGGACTGCTTCAGGGATACAGTTAATGAGACCCTGCCTTTTTCATTGCTTCCTGAGGTCCAAGATGGACCTCTTGTGTTTACATTTTTTATTACCCTGGCTTTATTAATAGCACACTTGTCTTGCTGTCTTTATATCCATTGCCTCATAGAAGGCCTTTGATTTCACCTTTTAAAGGCCACAGTGAGAGCAGCAGCTTCCATATATATAGACGGGCCATTCATTTCTTTTCAAATGTCAGGCACCGTGCACAGTCTCTGCTTTTTCCCTGTGACCCACTCAGGCTGTGAGACTGATCAGGACCCTGTCTACCAATTGTCCACAAGCTGAAATTTCAGTAGTCTTCCTCTTTTAAAGACAAATTTCTTAGATTTTTTTCCATGATAAGTCAATACAATCTAGCTACAAAAGTGAACACACACAAACTATTTTCTCCCAATGGGCATTTTAGCTTTTTATATAGGGCACTTGCTAGTGGTTTGCTCTCTCTAATTGGCATTTTAAAAAACAACTTTATGAGTTATAAATTACAGACCATAAAATCACTCATGTTAAGTCTACAACTTAATGATTTTTAGTAAATGTACAGAGATAATGCAACCACACCATAATCCAGTTTTAAAATATTTTTATTTCCCTACTCAGATCCCTCATGCCCAGAGGCCCATTCACACTCCCAGACTCAGACAAGCATCACTCTACTTCATGCCCGTGAATTTGGCTGCCTTTCTACATATTTGACATAAATGGAATCGTATAATAATATATGGCCTCTTGTGTGTGGCTTCCTTTTTTTATTTTGAGATTTATACATATTGTAGCATATATTAGTATCTCATTCATTTTTATTGCTAAAATAGTATTCTATTATGTAGATATATTTTATTTATCTGTTCACTAGTTGATGAGCATGTTGTTTCCACTTTGGAGCTATTAATAATGCTGCTATGAATGTTCACATGCAAGTCTTTGCATAGAAGGGCACTTATTTTTTTAGGTACTTTTGTAAGAAAAAAAAATTATTGTATAAATAGGAAATTCCCATAATGAGAATTAATTGTATACAGTTAATTGGCGGGGATTGGAATTTTCTCACTCTATTCTTTAACTTATAAACAGAGTTCCTGACCCACAACTCTTTCTAAACTAACTTCTTTCAGAGCTCAATTGCAATGGTATACTTGGCTTGGTAGCCCCAACAGTTTCTAAGTTTCTTATCAGCTGGGAGCACACTTTATGTTTTTCTAGATTTTCAGGGCTAGTGGTTGTTGACTGCCATCTGCACCTCAAACACAGAATGTTTAAAATTGAACTCGTCAGTTTCTTCCCCGAACCTGTTCCTACTACATCATTCTTTGTCTCACCAGTGAGCCACCCTTTCTACCCACTTCCTCCAGCCAGAAACCTGGGAGTCATCGAAAAGTCTTCTGCATCCAATTGGTCACCAGATTCATCCATATTTGATTATATCACTCTCTTACCGAATAGCATTTAAGGAGTCATTTGAAATACAATTAAATTCTTTATCCTATCCTAGGAAAACTCTGTGATCTGCTTCTCTCTCCTCTCTCCAGATTTCGTCAGACTCCCACTTAGCCCTCCCTCCTAGCGCCCCTTGCCCTGCATCCAATGCTCCAGCAAGCTAGATTTTTTTCATTCAATCAATATTTATTGAGCATCTACTATGTGCCAGGCACTGTACCAAGCCCTAGCCCTGGACTTACAGGAGTGAGCACCTCACGTGCTTCCTAGCTTCCTAGACATACCGTCTGGTGGGGAAGACGAGCATGTTACTGTAATAAAGCGCGAGATGTATTCTGATGGGGGAGGTGGTGCGTGCTGCCACAGAAACTCGCAGCACAAGGAGTGAACCTCCTCTGGGGAAAGGGAAGCTGAGGTTTGGAGGATGAGTAGGATCCAGTCAGGTGAAGGGGAGGCAAAAAGAGCTCTCTGTCTTCCTGGGTTTCTGGTAAAACCGTCTGCAATATTCATTTCCCCCAGGCTATCTACAAAATGGTGGGCACTGTGATCATGATGAAGATGAATGAGGATGGCCTCACGCCCGAGCAGCGGGTAGACAAGATTTTCAGCAAGATGGATAAGAACAAAGACGACCAGATTACGCTGGATGAATTCAAAGAAGCTGCAAAGAGCGACCCTTCCATTGTATTACTTCTGCAGTGCGACATTCAGAAATGAGCTGGTGTCTACAGTATGGACTGCACAAAAGTCTCAATGTTCCATTCAGTCTGCAGCTATTCACACACACACACACACACACATACACACGCACGCACGCACACACACACAGATATTGCTTGGACTACCTATAAATGGACTTGCTTCTTGTGTTTGAAACACTTGTGTGCATGAGAATGTCATTTGCTAATGAATTTTAAAAGCATATATTATAAAACAAAACAACCTGCCACAATGTGATATGTGTAATATCATTTCATGAAAACCCTCCTCCAAAGCCTGGGCAGAAATGTGCTACAAAGAGTTATATGATTTCTTGTACATGTTTTGCTAATGCTCGTGTCTCCTTGATTACATAATGTTAGTAGCACTGAGACCCCCATGGTAATGTGACGATTATAAGCTGTGTCACCACCCTCCTGTAAAATAGTACTGGACAGACACATGCAGGGGCCCTTGGCTCCCGTGTCTGGCCCACACACAAGAGCTTGTATTATCAGTGAATATAAATGTACTACATTTGCATGCCTTTTGGGTTTGCCTTAATTCTTACCTCATTTGCATCCTATCAATCTGGAAAGAGCTGTTTTGGATGAATGCAGTATAAAACTTAAAACCCTGTTAAATGATTCATTAATTAAATATATCTATCTATATATACATATACACAAAGATATTATTTATTGAAAGTAAAAAAAAAAGATGGAAGTGTATCTGTTTCTGCTTGAATTTTCAAAGGCTTCCAAAGTGGTGGCAATAAATGTCCCAAATAAATTTATAACATTTGATTTTCCCCCTAATTCTTATTTTATAATTTTAAAATCGAAGCAGATGTTTATAACAATCAAAGGTCAACTGTCAACAACTTTCTAAATCTACTCTTAAACACACAACTTTGGAATTTGAAGAAGTAATGACAACAAAAGGGAAAAAAAAGCAACTTTCCAACTTTTCATCCAGGCCCCCAAAAGAGGGACAATTAATATGGCATGTAAAGTTTAAATAATACAGAAGATTTGTTCATTCTGAGAAAATGTTCCTTATATGACAATAAATTTTATCTCAGTGTGATTTGGTTGCAAACAACATATGTTCTATACAACTATAGGCTGAGAGGTGTCCTCCAATGTAAGCCAGTAGGAAAGAGAACTTCTGTCTTCTCAAGTGTATACAAAAATAACAAAAGTTGTTATTTTTAATGATAGAACAAAACCCTGACCCTTTTAATCTTAAAGAAGGAAGGCAGAAGAGATTTCATCAAGAACTCTAAAAGCAGGTCTCTATTTTCAGAACATGCCTAGAGAAGTTTTCTTTATACAGTGCTGCCCAATAGTACTGGAAACATCTGCATCTGCACAGTACACTAGCTACATGCAGCCATTTCAATATGGCTAGCATGACTAAGGAACTGAATTTTAAATTTTATTTGAATTAATTTAAATTTAACTTGCCATGTATAGCTTTATCCTGTCCTAGGAGGGGCTACATAACAGACAGTGCAGGGCTACAGTATTCATCCAAGCACTTTTTATTGAGTGCCTTTTTTTTTTTTTTTTACTAAATATTGTTCTTTGTTTGTCTTAGGATCATTAAATGACACCAGAGACTAGGGCCTAATGGTTTCATCTGTCCATTTAACAAGAAACTATGACGAAGCAAACCTCACTACAAACACTTAGGACACTAGTGCTACCTGAAACACAGATGGAAATAAAGTTCTGCCCCCTGAGAGGACAGTCCTAAGTGCTAAAAGAATGTCCTGATGCCCTTAGCCCGTGCATGGTGAGCCCAGAGGGCGGGCAGAGAGAGATCCGGGAGGTTCTGTACCTCCCAATACTTCCCCCCCACCAAGTGAGGAGCGGGGAGTTTGCATCCCTACTGTCCCCGCTTGGGCTCTTCAAGGTTAAGAAATTGAAAACTCTTAGGCCACATGTGTTTTAATTAAAACAAAGAGTGTAGTTGTATTGTGAGCTTCCTCTTAAAAGGAGCAATTATGTGCTGTGAGTTTATTTTTCTAACTTTCTGTTTGACAATTCATTTTCTTCTGTTAGGTAGGTAATTAGTAAGGCCACCTTTCAGTTCTTTAGTTCGTCCCTCTCCTCTTACATTTTGTCATAGGCAGCAAGCGGCAGCCAGGGAGTACTTTTTGTATGTTATCCAGACATTTCCTTATCTAGATCACCTAGTTTTTTTGGATACATTTCCCTGTTTTCCATGTTACCATGACATCGATGTTGCCAAACTTTCCACCACTGCATAACAAGGGTCCCCTTTTTTTCCACTCCCAATTACATTTTTCTCTCCTTTAGCCCTCACTGAAAGTATTCTTGAGACTCTAGGCTTCTGCTAACATTTTCTGAAAGGCCCTTTACACTCATGAACAGTCTCCTCAAGGCCTTTCTAGCCAGTGCCACATTTTGGATTTATTTTTATTTTGGTACTTCTGCTTCCAGATACTAGTTACTATCGTCATATAACAATCATGGCCAAGTTTAGAGGCTTAGAATAATTATTCTCTCTCATGGTTTGGGGGCCACAAATTTGGAAACATCTCATTTGGGCAGTCCGGCTTGGGGTCTCTCATGCAGTTACAGTGACACGGTGGGTCACGGGGGTGGGGGCAGTGGTGCAGCTGAAGGCTGGCCAGACATCTCTCTCTGCTCATGTGGTCTCAGACCTTCTACACGTGCTTTCTCCACGTGGGATAGTTTAGGCTTCCTCATTTATGTAGCAGCCTCAGAGAAGTCAGATTGCTTCCATGCTGGCACAGAGCTCCAGTATGAGTATTTTAGAGATCAAGGCAGGACTTTCAAGTCTTTTCATTGCCTTTTCTGACCTAGCTTTGGAAGTCACAAAGTATCATCCCTATTGCATTCTATTGGTTATAAGTGAATTACAAATCCGCCTAGATTAAGAAGAGAATTAAACTCTACAAGGCAAGGTTCTGGAATAACATGAGAAGGATCTATTGTTATGGCCATCTTTGGAAAATAAAATATGTTACAGGTAATGAGAATGAAGATAAAGGGAAATAAGTAAGTATTGCATGGACCAACGCTGAAGATGAGCCATGAACTGAGGTGTGTCCAACTGAACACTCTGCAATTGAGTTCCATTTTAACACACATTATCCCAGCAACCTGGGTGCTCCCTGACACCAACACCCAGCCAGCCACAGTGGTTTCCTCACAAAGGACCAACTATAGGCTTCCTGTAATCATTCAAGTGGGCCTGGGTTCTACTGCTTCTAGCTGACCCTCAGCTGCCATTTTAATTATCACGTTAATTAGCTGTTTAACCTCTGCTGTTATTCGTAGTACCCAGACCTGCAAGTCTCCAAATCACTCACCCTCTTTCTACATTTGCTCCACCCTAATCTATTCATGCAACAGGCAGAGGGTTTCTTTTAATGCTTACCAGACATCTAAAAACCTGCTTACAATGGTTTTAGGGCCTCAAATGATCTTGCTCTGCCTATCTCTGAACCTTACCCTCTATCAGTCCTCTTTGCTCACTAAGCTCTATAGACACTAGCCTTAGGATTCCTAGACATGAAGCTCATTCTCACCTCAGGGCCTGTGCACCCGGGTCCTCTGCCTGGAACTGCTGCCCTGCGTATCTTCTTTCTCATCGCCCCTATCACTTGTTTCAGGCACCAGCTCAATTATTACCTTCTGCAGTCTTCTCTCAACACTGCATTCAATATACCACTCCCCTCCATCCTCCTCAAATCCTTACCCTGTTTTATTCTTCTTCATAGGAATTGCTGTCAGCTTATATGCAGTATTGTTTACATCTTAGATTTTAAACACCATGAAGGCAGATTACTCTCTATAACAGTGTTATAACACTATAACACTATAACAGTGTTATAACTCTATAACACTGTTATAGAGAGTAATCTGCTCTATAACAGTGTTACTCTCTATAACAGGGCTTAACATAGGGCTTAAAACAGTTGCTAGCACATGGCAGGAACTTAAATCATTTTTTAATGAACTCATCTCTACATTCTTAAACTGGAGAAAAATCAGGTGGCAAAAGCCCTCTTAAGCTTGCTATGATTAGTGAGTATACTCAGGCCACTTCTATTTCTATGTATTCTATCCAGATGCCATTGCCGAAATTAAATATGCTAAGTATCAATATTAATATTTTAAAAATTCATTTATTGACTCAAAGAAACAGCTTATTTATATCTGTATTATTAGTTTACACCAATCCTTAAAGAACCTACTGCTATTAAGTGTAAGGCTGGTGGCGGGCCCCTTCCTCTCTCTAGATCAAAAAAGAAAAGGCTCACGAGACCAGACCCACCAAGGACAAAACTGCCAGGCCCCGCTGAGAGGAACCACACCCAGATGTCCACCCAGATAAGAACGTTTCTGCTCCCGGATTCCACAAATATCTCCAGCCCCTCCTATTTCTCAATGACCACCCAAGGTCACAATGGAAAATCCCCAGCTCTTCCCCCCAAGTCCCTAGCCAGGCCCAAAGGGTATAAAAGGCCTCAGCCCCTTCAAACAGTGGCGACTTCTGCCCCCACCCCTTGGGGCCCCAGAACCTCATCCAGGAGTGTATAGTAAAGCCATGTAGTTTGGCCCCACTCTTTCTCTGTCTTTTCTTTTCGCTGCCGCCGAAAAACCTTACATTAAGTATTTTGATATATCTTCAAGTCCGTAGGCATTTAATTCAAGTCACAAAACATGGGTAATTGTCTAAACTTTTAGGACTAAATTTCAAGCCAATTCTCCTAAAAATCTGAATTGGTCAAAGTAGAAGGCATATATGTAGATGCATAACCAAATCATAAATCTAACCAGAAACTTATTGCCTCAGGATACCATAAACACTTTTTCTTCCCACATCTAATTTGTATACTCAGGAGAACTTTTAATCAGACATTCTGGATCACTTTTTTCATTATAGTCGGTTACATTTCCAATCTAATTCATGAGTCCTAGCCAACAGCTTCTTACACAGAATGTAATCATTTTAATATGTCAAAAAAAAAAAAAAAGAACTGGGAAATGAGAGAAATGAAAACTCGAAAATCATTAAGAAGTCGATGACTGAATCTTTGTGCCGATTTATCAATTTGAGTAACTGTATTACTTATACTTTGGTTTACCAAAACTCATCACACTTGTCATTTTAAAAAAGATTTTAATCATTTCTATCCCTAATATTTGAGAAGGTAGGATTTAAGATCCAAGTAAACCTTTCTTCTTGTTTCCTGAGACTTCATTCAGTCATAGATGCAATGATGATAAACTAGGTGTTGAAGAGTTGCCTGAATGATGTATTTAAGTCACTATTCATAAAGAGGATCAATTTAGTTAATACTACCTTCTCCAATCCACAAAACCATGATCTTAATACACAGAAATTTTGTTTTATTTTTAGAATTTACATATCTTAAAAGAACAATTTCTTCTTATTCTTGTTATTCTAATATTACTACTACTTAGAACATTAAATGAAGACATTTTCACTTATGATAGTTGAAACCAAAACTTTGTGAAGCTAAAGCAATGAATACTCTTCAATTTAACAAGATTCTCAGATACCTGAGAATTATATTTTCCATTCTGTATTAAGAAGCACAACATTCAAAACTATCACAAAAATTCAGACACTTTAGTTCCTTAGCTAATAAAAATTGATGCATTTGGTATTTTCTATTTCATTTTAATTTGAAAAAGCACATGTATGTTAAAATAGTTTTAATACAAATGAGTTATAAATGTAAATTTAAAAAATCAGACTTTGTATGGTCAGTTGGAGATGTTTAAAACATTCAGCACACACTTTCCTCTTTCTATAAATTCTTAGATAAGAAAGCACAGGTTTTTGGACTTTTCATTTGGCAACTGATCTCAATTTCAGACTAAATTAGACTCCTTCCCCCACCAAAAACAAAAATAAAACTCACTTTTTCGCAATAACTATAGAAGTGGTTCCTGTTCTTAAAATACTGCCTTTTTTCTTAAATACTTCCTTTTTAATTTCATAAATATTTACTTTAATATTTATTGCTAGTAATATAAGGAATGCCTCTTGTTGATATCCAATGTGTTTTTAAAAACTTTAGCAAGAATTCTAGTATCAAACATAGAGAATACAGGCAGCAATTTTATTCATGTACCCTAAAGAAAAGTTCTTACATGCCACTTTTTACAATATTCTACATTTGATCTTTCTAAGAAGCACAATTTTTAACATCTCTAAAATCAGGGTGTGCCCTATAATTGATGTCAACTCACTATCACCAGCTTGGGTTTGGACTCCTGTGGCCACTAGCTATTAATACTCTCCTGTTCTATGAGGAGCCATGCTCCACCCCCAGTTTTCCCAGCCCTTCTCTCAGCCTGGTCTGCACAGTCTCTGTGTAGCCCATGTTCTCTTCTCAGCTGAGCCCAAACCTGGCGCCCTGGACTGCAAACTGAGGGCTTTTAAACCAGACAAGCATGCTGGAAAAGATGCATCATGATCCAGTTCTGATAATGGTTACAAGGTACGAGCTGGGTGGAGGACAGTTAAGGGATTGAGAAAAAAGTATGTGTCAGACTTGGCATTGCTGCAGTGCTCTGCGGAAGTAACTTATAAATAGCATCTTAAATTTGATGAAATACAATAATTAAAAGTTACAGCCCAAATCTATATTTGTATTTTTGTGGTTAAAAATTACCTATAGGCAAGAATTGTATCTAAAGTACTCATAGTCCTGTGCAGGTCCCTCATAATTAATAAGCAAAAAATTCACCATAACCCGGCCCCTGTCCATAGACCTCCCTTGTACACCACCCTCTGCAATGAGAAATCCCTCCATTTGTCTATATTTGATAATTTAACTATAGAATGTAATATTCCGGAAAAGCAAAACTAAATATAATCAGGTGCTCCAACTTTTATTTTCTTACAAAATACTATAGAAATGAACCCAAACCAAACAGATATGTACATGTATATATGTACAAAATTTTACTTCTGAAAAAGAATCTATAAAAGTAGATGGTTAAAAGAAAAAACAAAAAAAATTTTAAAAGATTTAAAACCAGTACTATGAAATTGATTTTCTTAAAGCAAAGTAATAGTAATTTAATTGCTGGTTGTAGTTAGTTTTCTAGGCTTATTTACACATTTGATTGTGGTTAGATATATAAAGGAGTTTCTTTAATTTCAGAGTATCTTCAGTCTCATTTTATTATATCAAATGTCTAAAATTTTTTTCCCTTCACAAATATTTCAATGTGAGGACAAGGCATGTTAAATTGCAAATCAACTTCGGTCATCTTCTTCCTCTTGAGTCACAGGTCTGAAAGGCAACGTAGTTTGTCCTCTTTCAGGATCAGACATTCGAAGAATTCTTATCAGTTTGCTTGAAGGAAGTGAGCTAGAGAAAACAAAGTTAATTACTCAAATTTCCAGGAATGTTTTTACACATTAAAAAAATTCTAACACTACTTCATGAAAATATAAATCTAAATGGCTGTTACTTACTAATAGTGGGATATGTCTAATATGTAGAGTTCCAGGAGAATTATTATTTGCAATAAGAAAATAGTTTGTTTTCATTTTTAAAAATTAACTTCCTGCTAGATAGATCCCATTGGGTATTCAAGTTTGAAGGCAAATAAAACAAAGATTTATATAACAACTATTTTTAACTCTAGTTTTTATCTAACAAGGAAGGAGTTACTCGGATATTCCCAATGGCAAATTTAAATGCTCATATGATCGATCACGTGATCACTTTAGAGACAGAATATTAAAACTCTAAATAACATAGTGCCTGACACATTATAGGTACTCAATGAATGCTGACTGACAGGAGAGTAGAGCTTTGTTTATAAAGACTGGTATTTGCAAGTCTTCAAGAAAAGAGCCACAATGAGGGAAACCATGAATCCTTACTTCAGTCTGAACAGGATTACTAAATTAATTACTTTATATTAGTTGGTCATAATAACTGCAAAGAAGCAGATTTGAAATTGAAATAGTAACAAGTTGGCTGGGCATGATGACTCACACCTGTAATCCTAGCACCCTGGGGGTTGAGGTGGGAGGATCCCTTGACCTCAGGAGTTTGGGATCAGCCTGAGCAAGATCCCATCTCTACCGAAAATAGAAAACATTACACAGGTGTGATGGCTTGTGCCTAGTCCTAGGTACTCAAGAGGTTGAGGTGAGAGGATCACCTGAGCTCAGGAATTTGAGGTTACGGTGAGCTATGATGATGCCACTGCACTCTGCCCAGGGCAACAGAGTGAGATTCTTATCTCAAAAAAAGGAAAAGAAATAGTAACAAGTCAATAATCATATTCCAATCAACTTGCTTCAGTTACGCAAGGGAAATAATACAAGTAAAATTGTGAAGATCTTGAAAAGGAAAAATCATCATAAATCTCCTGAATTAATATAAGGAGTTCATTTTTCTTTTCATTGGTCATTTATGCATCTATATTTTAAAAATTTAAATTATGAAAGATTTCTTTCCTATTTTTATATACTTGAGATATATATATCAATCACAGAAAGTTTTAAAAAGTTACCTCATGCTTTGAGGGGTAAGCAAGATAAATTGTCTAAAACGCTGGGAATCTGCCATTTTAAGTATCATGTCCATGGCAATTCTTCTATTAACCATATCCTGAAGAAAAAAGGCAAAAGTTAAGATTGCTGTTGTGTAAATCAATTTCTGTGAAAGCAGTATTCTGCTGGCTGATACAAACCCCTGGATCTTCATCAGGGATTACCCATTACCTTATCTGTGACAGCCAAAGAGTTTACATAGGAAAAGGTAATATCAGAAACTATTATGGGATAATAACTAAATGAATATATCTTCCAGGTAATTTCTATAATCAAAGCATTTATATGCATGGCCCCCTCCCTCAAATACATGTACCAATTAAAATAATTAGAAAATAGTCAAATGACAAACAAATGTTACAGACTAAATCTAATCTATATAGTAATGGTTAATTCCTCAGGGTAATGGCAACAAAAGTATCTAATCTCAAATTCATTAAGTCTCTCATATTTTTCCTCAGTGATTCAGGTATTTTAAAAAGGCTGCCCCTCCCCATTGCCTCTGTAATTTGCACAGTGTAAACCAATTTGAATTTACAGATGAATTTCTCAAATGAATCTTTAAGTTATACAGCACATCAGAGTACAGAAAAAGAAAAATGCTTAGTTATGATAGGTTTGGAAATTAATCAGACCTATGCTTATATTTTCTGAGTTAAATAACAGTAACAGAAAAAAGTCAAAGTATTCCTCAACCCTCTTGAAAATTCCTAAATGTTAAAATCATAAACAAATGAACATAAACATTTTTCAAGGTCTTATTTGAAACAATACGTGGTAATAAAGCATGGTGGCTTAGGACAAGGGCTTCAGAGTCAAGAGGGGACCCTAATCCTTGCTACATTGATCAATGGCTCTGACTATAAAAATTCCATCAGGCATATCTGCCCTGGGAGGCCTATCATTTAATAAGAAAGTTGCCAATGCACCAAAAATTATTTATTTGTTTCCCTTGATTAGCTGTTAGAACTTGGGTACATTCTTCTGAATAATTCACAGGGGCAAAATGCCACTCTCATTAAGAAACTCTAAGATTCTGAAAGAGAGAAAAACCTGTTTAGAATTAAATTGGACATACAAGATAGGCAGTAAGACTGCACAATAGCATTTTGGACAAAAACGCTGCATGTTGAAAGAATAATTACCTTCTATGATTTGTGAATTAGCTTTGAAGATGAGTCTCCGAGGAATTTCTAAACCATCTTCAGCAATGGTATCATAGAAAAAAGTCTGGGTTTCTAGACAAGAGGCTACTGCCACAGGCATGAGGTGAGGAGAAGGAGGTGGGAGCAATAGAATCTCAGGGAGGAAGGAGAAGAGGGCAGAGACTAAAGAGAGGTCTTAAAAGAAGAGCAGAGATCAGACTTAAAGAAGGAAGAATCACAGATAAATCACATGTTTTGAAGTTAGGTGACTGGGTTGGTAACGACAGTTTGTCATTAATCAAGGTAGGGAATTCAGGAAAAGGAAGAGGCTGTGAGAGGAAGACATCTTCACTCTCACCCCTGCTGAGTTTGAGATCCTGGTTGTTTACCAGGTGAGGGTGATGTCTACTAGGGAGCAGGTCACATGGGTCTTGAGTACCAGAGAGGTGTGAGGATGAGGTGCTTCGAGTGAGCAGGTATCCATCCATATGCAGTTAGTAGTTCTGGGGACTGTGTATCTGTATGTGTGCAGGGGTAGGTAAGGTATAGAATCCAGGATATCAACAACAGCATAACAAGCAAACGAAGAAGACCTCAAACATTCAAGGACAATATAATTAGGGGAGGCAGCTTGACAGATTGAGAACAAAGAGTAGGACACAGGAAAACCAGGGAAGAGGAGGGTGGGAGCTGGTAAGGAGATACATTTTAGAGATGGAAGATAGGTCTATGGTGCCAAATACTCCAAAGAAATAAAGTAAGACTAAAAGAAAGCTCATTTATGATCTTTTGTTGAAGTAGTGTAGTCTACACCCAGATTACAGTGGATTTAGGAAAGGATGAGAAAAGAAATAAAGAAAATGGTTCCTTGCTAATTTATGAGGACTTACTCTGTGCCTACACCACAACATGTGTATTACATGAAAGACATCATTTGAGCCTCACTCTAACCCTATGAGGTAGGAAATACTGATAACCTTGTTTTATTGATAAAGAAACTGAGACTCAAAAGGATAAATATTTTGCCTATAGTCATCTGGGCAAACTGGTACAGATGTCAGTCTCAAATCCTAGGCTTTTTAAGCTCAAAGTCAAAAGCTCTTGCTTCCTTTGTTCTATGTACTGCTCTTCTGGAAAGTGTGGCCAGGAGGGAAGGGACAGCACACAGCAGTAAGGGGGAGTGAAAGCAGGGGGACAAACTGGGTATAATACCGTGTCAAAGCAAAAGAGCTTGAGTGTGTTAATGGGCTGAGGAAAATAAGCTAGGAAAGAGTCTGGAGGAGAGATAGCCTATCTGACAGAGAGTAATGGCATCCATACTGGGAGAGAAGAGGATGGAACCCAGCACAGGGTCACTAGGGGCATCATGTGGAAGCAAGGGAGAGAACGCAAGTTCTTCAGTTCTTCCCTATCACTGATTTCAGACTAAAGGGTCAGGGTAGGATCTTTCTGTATGGGTAAAACTAAAGAAAGATTTGCTTCCTTTCAAAATGTATGTTTCAAACAAACCAAATTTAGAGAATTTAAAATTTAACACTACCATGTAGACATCAAACTCATCCAGGCATCTGAAAGGAGATTCAGCAATAGACCACAGGGAAAGAATGAAGCACACCGTGGAGAAGGAACGTTCACCTCCGGACAAGGCTCTCATGTCATTGAAGGCGGCTTTATTTCCCTCTCCAGGCTGAACCTTGAAGAGAATGAGTTGACAAGGAACAAAAAACTAAATACAGAAAAAGATTAAATTCTTTACAACACAGGTAAAGAAAGAATGGGTTCACAGTAAAAAAAACAAACAAACAAACAAAAAAACCCCAAAACATAAGAATAAAATGATTTAGTGACATGGAAATGATATCTATTCCATTCAAAATATTTTATAGTAACAGATCTAAGTAATGGTGTTTTTGTTTTAATGCATGATAATCAAATTGAAAATTCTTTCTCATCATAACTGAATACAGCATACCAAAATTCTAAAGGCTTAATGATATGTGGATATTATTCAAACATTTTGATCAAAATAAATAATTTAAACTACTTTTGAAACTGAGTCCCAAAATCTGAAACTGCTAAGATAATTCTTTGTTACTTGAATTACAGCGACATCTAGTGGTTACGCTGCTGTAAAAGTAATTTTGAATGTCAAAAAGGACAAAGGACCAACTTGAAGAGGCTCACACTGGCTAAAACAATGGATTGAAACACACTAAAAAACTTTAAAAAAATTCTTGTTTACTAAATAAAGGTCCAGAAGAATAATAAAAAATCAATTAATAAAATAATAACAAATATTTCACACAATTTCCTGAGAAGATAATATAAAGTAACCTTAGGAAGGATTCCATTTCATTTTGACAGAATTCCAGATATACATACATGCATACAAAGTGAAAAAACAGCACCAACCAATTTTATATCAAATAACAGCCACATAGCTCCCCAAATTCCAATTCACTATTTGAAAAATTATGTTGCTTTCAAGGAAGCATTCATTTATTTTTTAATATTCTAAGGGCTATAAAAATTCTGAATTTAAACATATACTGAAATTTTAAATCTACCAGCTATAAGTCTGAATCCTCTATAAAAACCCAAATGAAAAAACATTAACATAAGCAATAAAAAAAAAAAAACCAACAACTGACCAAATAAAAATCCTCAAATAAAGAACTGAATACCAAGATGTGATTTTTTGTTCCAAAACTACATTTAACATCAGTCTAATAAATGAAGCCCTACCTAAATTATGGAGATCTTTTACTTCTCATCTATTACTAACTCATCATGAGACTTCAGTGTCAAGTTTATCAGTAAAATAAAGAGTAGATAACTTAAAAGATTCTTAAAGCAATAACAATAACTTTTATTCTTTTGAATAACAGAGATGAAAACATCAGAAAGTCTAGCTTGAGTTTTCTTGTACAGTTAGCTCTGATAAATTATTCAAGCACTACCAATACTTTCTCCCCTCCCCCATTTTTATTAGAGTATAATTTAAATACAGTAACTAACACAAAACTTAAGTGTATAGCTCAAATAATATTTATACACACACCCCTGGGTGACCACTATTGAGATCAAGACATAGAACATTCCCAGCATCTCAGCAAACTCCCTGTAACACTACTATCCCCCAAAAGGTAACCAATATTCTGACTTTAATCACTATGGACTAATTTCACCAGTTTTTGAACTTCACATGTACATATGGTATGTATATGTACACATACACACACACACACACACACAGTCTTTGTGTGGCTTCTTTCACTCACCATTGTAGTTCACCTATGTTTATCCATTGACTCTACAAAGATATTGGAGTTGCTCAGTTTTTGGCTATTATGAATAAAGCTCCTATTAACATTTTCAAACACATCTTGTTGAGGACAGAAGCACTCATTTTTCTTGCGTTTTGCTCAAGAGTGGAATTGCTTTAACAGACATTGACAGGTTTCCAAACTAGTTCTACCAATTATGCTCCCACCAGCAGGGTTCTAATACCACATCCTTACCAAATAAGATATCACCAGTCTTGTTCATTTTAGTCATCCTAACAGGGTGTGACAGTAACTTATTGTGGTATAAATTTGTGTCTCTTTGATGATTAGCAATTCTGAGTACTTTTTCATGTGTTTATTCATCATTTGAATACCTTAATTTATAAGGTTTCTGTTTAAGTCTGTTGACCATTTTTATTATAAATATGTTGTCAGTCTCTTTAATATTTATTATTCTTTAAAACTTCTAGATTTGAGTCATTTGTTGTATATATGCATTGCACATATCTTTCTCAGTCTGATGAAGAGAAGTTCTTAATTTTAATAAAGTCCAAATTATCAATCTTTTCTTTGGAGTAGGTTATTGCTTTCTGTGTCTCATTTTAAAATCTTCATGAAAGAACATGAGGACATTCTCTTCTAGAAGCTTTTACATTTTAGATCTCTGATCAATGTCTAAATTAATTTTTGTACATAATGTAATAAGGTGAGGGGGTGTCAAAGTTTATTTGCTATTTATTTCACCAAAAGAATATCAAGCAATTTGAACCTAATACCATTCAGGACAAGACTGCCCTTTTTCCACAGGCTTGCAGTGGAGTCTGTGTCATTAATCAGGTAACAATATTATGTGTGGTCTGCCCTGGGGACTCTATTCTGTTTCACTGCTGTTGTACATTTGTTGTCTATTCTCCAATTCCTGCTCTTATATCTTCATTATATCCTTCTTTCTACTTGAATTTATAATTGGCTTTTCCTCTTCTGGTTTCCTGATAGAACTTGGGTCATTAATGTTCAGCCTTCCATTTTTACCAATATATGTATTTAGAGCTATAAATTCTCTCCTGAAAAATCCTATGGCTGTATCCTACAAATTTTATTTTTATTGTTGTTTGGTTCAAAATTATCTTCTAATTTCCATGTGATTTGTTTTTTTGATCTATGGATTATTTAGAAATATGTTCCTTAATTTTCTAACATTTGGGAAATTTTGGGTTACCTTTGGTTATTCCTAATTTCATTCACATTATTCTGTATAATATCAATCCTTTGAAATTTATCAAGATTTGTATTATGGCCAGGGAAAATGGTCTATTTTGGTAAATGTTCCACATGTAATTCAAAACAATTTACAGTTTGTGATACT
Source organism: Microcebus murinus (assembly GCF_040939455.1). Taxonomy (NCBI): domain Eukaryota; kingdom Metazoa; phylum Chordata; class Mammalia; order Primates; family Cheirogaleidae; genus Microcebus; species Microcebus murinus. The sequence continues at coordinate 13,633,507 of NC_134106.1, forward strand.
TTTGAACAGTGTTCTATAATGCTGCCAATCAGGCCAATTTGGTTAATTGTGTAATTTAAATTTTCTATAGCCTTATTGACTTTTAATCTGATTGTTCCACCAATTACTAAGAAGTTAGTTAAAATTTCGAACTATAAATTGTTAATTCTTCTACTTTGCCTTTTGTTTCTTGACTTTTATGTATTTTGAAGCTATGTTATTAGGTATAACAAATTAAAATCTCTTTTGAAATAACTTTTATCATCATGAAATGCCCCTTTTGGTCTCTAGTAATATTTCTTGCATAAAGTCTATTTTGTTTGTTATCATTACCGCTTTCTTTTGGTTAATGTTTGCACATTGTATGTTTTTTCCATATATATATTATACTATATTATATTATGGTATAATGTAATATACACATATATTATATCATATATATGAATATGTGTATATATATACTTTTTATAAATATATATATATATTTTTAAATAGAGATGGAGTCTCACTATGTTGCCCAAGCTGGACTCTAACTCTTTGGCTCAAGTGATCCACCCACTTCTGCCTTCTGAGTATCTAGGACTACAGGTGCATGTGACCACGGCTGGCTTTCTTTTTCCCATAAGATCTTTCTCTGTCATTATGTTAATTTTTATTGTAAACAGCATAAAATTGGCTCTTATATTTTTCTACTCAGTCTGATATTCTTTTGCTTTTAATTTATTCTGTACACTTAAACTAGTTACTGATATATCTAGATTGAAGCCATACATTTGATTACTTATTTTTAATTTGTCCCATGAATTTGTTTCTCCTATTTTGCCTTTGCTTAATTTAATTTAGTCTTCTTTTCCATTTCTTTTATTTGGTTTCCATTAGCTTTTTAATTACACATTCCTTTAAAATCCAGTGGTTACTCCAGCGATTGCAATATGTATCTCTGATGTTTTAGTTTACCTCAAATTATTACTGGTATTAGTTCCAGAAAGGTGTAAGAACCCTACAACAGTTTAACTCCATGTATTCCTATTCCTTTATTGTGCTACTGTCATATGTTTTACTATTACAACTTTTAAACCCCTCAAGACAATATTATTATTGCTGTTTTAGACAGCCAAAGTTAGTTTATATTCACCCACATATTTACCTTTTGCAGTGCTCTCTGTTTTTTCTGTAGTTCCACGTTTCCATCTGTGATCACTTTTCTTTCATCTGAAGAAATTGGTATTTCTTGTGGGCCAAGCATACCAAAGAATTTTTTCAGCTTTCATTTGTCTGAAAGCTAAGATGTTTCATCTTCATTGTTGATAGTTTTGCTATTTATAAAATTCTAGATGGCAGTTTTTTGAAAAATCCCCTTAGCACTTTTAAGTCTGTCATGTAAACTTTTACTTCCATAATTTCTGTTAAAAAAGTTTGCTTTCAATTTTATTGTTGCTTCTTGGAAAGTAATGCATGTACTTTCTTTTGCTACTTTTAAGATTATTTCTTTGCTTTTGGTTTTCAGCTATGTGACTACCTCGTGCTTAGATGTGCTTTTCTTTGTATTTATCTCACTTGGAGTTTGCGGAGGGTTTTGAATCTGGGCTTATGTATTTCAGTTTTGAAAATTCTTAACTATTACCTCTTCAAATACTCTTTCTGCCCACACTTTGTTCTATCCTACAGTGACTCCAATTACACTTATGTTAAACCTGCTCATTGTACCCCTCATATCTCAAGTTCTGTTTGGTGTTTATTCTTCTGTTATTATGCTGTTCAATTTAGATATTTCCTTTTGACCTGCTTTGAGTTCTGCTCATTTTGTTTTCTATTGTGTCCAGTTAGCTGTTAAATCCTTCCAATGAGTTCTTCATTTCAGATATTGTACTTTTCAGTTTTAGAATATCCATTAAATCTTCTTATAGATTCCAATTCTATTAATATGTTGAAAGTACAGATTCCAGTTTTACATTGAAACTGTATCTTTTTGCCCATTTTGTTTATTTTTAACTCCATTTTCATTAACATATTAACCCTGGTTAATACTATTCTGCTATGTCTTGTAACTATCATCTGTGAGTCTGGCTCTATTTCCTACTTAAAAAAAAAATCATCAGTTACATTTCCATGCTTTTTCACATATCTGGTAATTTTTACAGCTTTCAGGTGAAAATGAAATACAATAAACTACACATATTTTAAGTGTACAATCTGATAAGTCCTGCATTTTTGTTCTTCCTTTTCAAAGTTGTTTTGCCTATTTCACATCCTTTGCATTTCCACATGAATTTTGGAATCAGCTTGTCAATTTCTATAAGAAAGCCTGTTGGCACTTTGATGGGAATTGTATTCAATCTATATATTAATTTAGGAAGAACTGAAATCTTAACACTGAGTCTTCTGATCCATGAACACCATAAATCTCTCCATTTATTTAGGTCTTCTTTAATTTCTCAGCATTTGTTTATGGTTTTCAGTGTATAGGTTTTGTCAGATTTTCCCCTAAGTATTTTATATTTCTGATGCTAATATTAACATAAATAGTATTTTTTGAAATTTTAATTTCTGATAATTTGTTACAAGTATTAATACATAGAAATATAATTCATTTTTGTATACTGATTGTATCAGCAACCCTGCTAGCTGCACTTACTAATTCTAGTATCGTGTTTCCCCGAAAATAAGACAGGGTCTTATATTTATTTTTCTTCAAGAAGACACCCTAAGGCTTATTTTCAAGGGATGTGTTATTTTTTTAAAGTACGGTGCAACAATCTACATTTATTCAAATATAGTTAAGTTGTCTTCTTCTGGATCATCATCATAACTCTCCAAACCCTGAATTCCATCCTGAATTTCTTGCTAGTAGCTGTCATGATGGGACAGATGAGAAGAAGGGCTGCTTGTCTTCTTTACCACTTCGTGATGAAATGCATGGGCTGTGCAGATATGCTGCTTAGCCATGCCCATCACTAGGTCTTATTTTCAGCGTAGGGCTTATATTGCACAAATGCATAGAAATCCTACTAGGGCTTATTTTATGGATAGGTTTTATTTTCGGGGAAATACAGTAGCTCTTTTTGTAGATTCCATCAGATTTTCTGCAGAGATAACCATGCTAGTTGTGAATAAAGAGAATTTCTAATATGTATGCCTTTTAATTCTTTGTCTTGACTTACTGCACTGGCTAGAACCTCTAATACGATGCTAAACAGAAATGGTGAATATGGACATGATTGCCTTGTTCCTGATTTTAGGGGCTGAGCACTTTGTCTTTTTTACCTTATGCTTGGTATTTTGTATAAAGGAGCACTGGAGGCGTCCGATGACATATTATTTCACCAAAGAGGGGCCCCTTTTCCTTCCACGAAGTTGGAGGTATGGTAGGGCTGACAGTCAATTAGGGAAAAAGCTGGGTTGGAGTTGAGTTTCACCTTTCACTCATCCCTGTTCCTTAGGCTAGTTGTGCACAACGTCAGAACTCAGGAATTGATTAATGTAAATATTAGTCAGGTACCTAGCACTTCCCAAGTTTATACTCTGTTTTGCCAGTACTCTACTACCACCAAAAGTCCAGAATTGGCAAATGCTATCAGGAAAAAACACATCTAGCAAATGTCAGCTTATTGTGGACAGGCTCCCCAACCCCCTGGAATTCCAATTCACCTAGTCACTTTTGCTTCTACAGCTTTCCAATGTCTTTAAAAATACAATTTTTGCAATTTCCTTGGCTTTCTCATAGTTTGCAGTGACAACAATAAACTACCATGACACACTATCTCCCTACTAACTAGCACAATTCCTCCCAATACTTCCAAATCTGTATATCTAGTGATTGGGTATCAAAAATAAATGGTGGGCTCAAAGAAACATAAGTTAACTTTGAGAAAAAAAAATGGTGGGTGAGAAGGATCTACTAATGATTTACCAGTAGAAATTTTAAAAAGGGAGGGTAAAAGTTAACTTTCTAATATATTTAAATGCAGAGGTTTCAAACAACAAAGATGCTCCAAACACCTAATATTTATTGTAAGTATTAAAATAGTGGGATAAAAATTTATAGCAACTAAAAGTAGGAAGTAACTATTTGGAAATTCTGCCCCAGATTACTTCGAGTGGATAGCTGCTCCTGACCTCCTGACTACACAACTTTTAACACCATATCCCCAAACCACAGCCCTCTTTTAACGCACATGACTACAAAAGAAGCCATAGCTATATAAATATCACAAAGTTGAATGTGGTAGCTTTGTTTATTCAAAAGAGGTCAGATCTAGGGACAACTTCAGAAGTAAATAGTACAAACACAATTACATGAGGTAGAACCTTCTTGGCTTCCTTCCTAAAGTGAGACCAGAGACTACAGACTTTCCATAATGTTCCACATAATTTTATATGCTGTGTGAATTTGAAAAAGGAACTAGTGGAGTGGAAAGACAATACTTGGCACTGAAAATAAAATTCCTAATTATTTTCCTAAAAAAATAATGTGTCTGTCTAAAAAAACAATCTAAATTAGCAGCTTTATTCAATGAGATCAATTCAATTTTCAACATGTTGGCAAATACTATCCTTTACTTGGAAGTAAGTTCTTCTTTCTTCCAAAGACAACAGGTTAAATCTTATTAATGTTTAATCAAAAGAAAATAAAAGCAGCTAATTCTCAAGATGCAAAGAATTGAGATACTTACTGATATAGTAAGAGTTTCATTCTTGTGGTCAAAATTCATTTTTCCACAATAGGTCCGCTGAGATAGTAAGTTGTCAAAGTACAGTTTGCATCGTAAAGTCAAACACCTTAAAATAAAAAAAATTTGAGCACATTAAAAAGCACATAAAGATAAAAAACTGCATATAGTGCAGGATCTAAGCATGTAAGAGAACCAGATGGAAATATGCAAAAATGTTGACATTGGTACCCATTTAATGGTGGTGGGTTTTAGGTGATATTTTTCTCCTGTGTCTTTATATTTGTTTGTGTCCTTATATTTTCATCAGTTTGTTTACTTTTTTTGGAGACAGAGTCCTATTGTATTGCCCGGGCTAGAGTGCCATGGCATCAGTCTAGCTCACAGCAACCTCAAACTCCTGGGCTCAAGCAATCCTTCTGTCTCAGCCTCCCAAGTAGCTGGGACTACAGGCATGTGCCACCATGCCCAGCTAATTTTTTCTACATATATATTTTTAGTTGGCCAATTAATTTCTTTCTATTTTTAGTAGAGACGGGGGTCTCACTCTTGCTCAGGCTGGTCTTGAACTCCTGACCTTGAGCAATCTGCCAACCTCGGCCTCCCAGAGTGCTAGGATTACAGGCATGAGCTACCACGCCCAGTTTGTATACTTTTATAACATCTATACAATGAATAAAAGTGTCATCCCATATTTAATATACCCCATTATACCAGTCAGTACTTAGAAATGTATCAATAATTCCACTAATTAATGTAAGGCATTGCCCTAATAGATAAGACAGCTATCTTGTCCTTGAGAGGATTAAACTCTAGTGGTGATATGATAAATGGATAAACTATGTATTCATTTGCCTGTCTTCTCCCAACTTCATAGTAGCAAAGAGGCTACTATGGGGTAATCTCTTAATCTAAGGGTAATCTCTTAATCATCATACACCTAAAATGTCTTATACATTGCTTGACACAACTTGAACTCTATCATTCCTTCTCTATTTATTAGATGGAATTCTATTCTAAGGAAGAATTTTTCCTTCTTCCTCAATTTTTTATTTACTTATCTACCTTTGTATTTATCATGATGGAGTTGGAGATTCACATTCTATTAATTGGGTCCATTTTTATTTTATTCATATTATGCATTACTGCCCCTATTTATTATGATCCTCAAATCGTCCCAGATTATGTCAAAGGGCACCCCTTCAAGCTGGCTCTTGTGTCCATTTATCAAGACTCCACGTTTTTTTTTTTCTTTTTTGAGCCTTTCATTTCTTTCTAGCTGGCAAGAGGCTCATCTATACCTTCCCTGCTCAGCTCTAAAATCAGTCATTTCTCCATGTGGGGAAAACAAGATCCAGGTGACAGGTCACTGGCTATTTTTCTTAACATCTTTGCTCCTTAATAAGACTAAGTCTTGTTTTGGAGGAAGTATGATTTTACTCTTTTTCCTCCTATTTCCCTCCCTAAACTATATACATTCCAATACTAGAAAACACTGATAGCCTGAGATTCCTTTTGCTGCCACAGCAACTACTGCTAGCTGGTTGTCAGAATTTTCTGCTAACTTTTCCGTCTTTCAATACTTATATGTATTCTTTAATTGCTTCTATTTATGGGATGTCTAAAAGAGACTGTAATCATAAAATGGCAACATTCTCCAGAGTAAAGACATAAATAATTTTAAAAATTTGATAATTTTTATTCTCCTCCTAAGATTGGGTAAACAATATAGAACATGTAAGTGGTAAAGAATCATATCAAAGTAATACAGGCACACCTCAAAAATATTGCAGGTTTGGTTCCAGACCACCACAATAAAGCAAATATTGTAATAAAGTGTTTTGGTTTCCCTTAAATATAAAACTTATGTTCCTACTATAGTTTATTTAAGTGTACAATAGCATTATATCTAAGAAAACAATATATATACCTTAATTTAAAAATATTTTATTGGCAGGGCACTGTGGCTCACGCCTGTAATCTTAGCACTCTGGGAGGCTGAGGCAGGCAGATGGCTCAAGGTCAGTAGTTCGAGACCAGCCTGAGCAAGAGTGAGACCCCGTCTCGACTAAAAATACAAAGAAATTAATTGGCCAACTAAAAATATATAGAAAAAGTTAGCCGGGCATGGTGGCGCATGCCTGTAGTTCTAGCTACTCGGGAGGCTGAAGCAGGAGGATTGCCTGAGCCCAAGAGTTTGAGGTTGTTGTGAGCTAGGCACCAGGGCACTCTAGCCCAAGCAACAAAGTGAAACTCTGTGTCAAAAAATAAATAAAAAATAAATATTTTACTGCTAAAAAGTGCTAACAATCATCTTAGCCTTCAACAAGTTATAAGTTATAATCTATTTTTGCTGGTTGAGGGTGTCCTGACTCAATGTTTATGTAATGGTAGCTAACTGATCAGAGGGGTGGCTACTGAAGGTTGGGGTGGCTTTGGCATTTTCTTAAAACAAGACAACAATGAAGTCAGCCACAGCAATCAACTCTTCCTTTCATGAAAGATTTCTCCATAGCATACAACACTGATAGCATTTTACATACAGAACTTCTTTCAAAATTGGAGTCGATCCTCCCAAATCCTGCTGCTACTTTATCAACTAAGTTCATGTACTATTCTAAATCCTTTGTTGTCATTTCATCACTGTTCACAGCATCTTCACCAGGAATAGCTATCTCAAGAAACCACTTTCTTTGCTCATTTGTAAGTAGCAACTCCTTATCTGTTAAACTTTTATTATGAGATTGCAGCAATTCAGTCACATCTTCAGGCTCTTTTAGTTCTCTGGCTATTTCCACCATATCTGAATTTACTTCCTCCACTGGTCTTGAACCCCTCAAAGTCATCTATGAGGGTGGAATCAACTTCTTCAAACTCCTGTAATGGTAAATTAGCAATCCATTCTACTTAAAGTCATCATTAGCCCCTACCAGGAGAGTAAGCCTTGTCATTTGAAGCCAGGCATTGACTTCCTCTCTACCTATGAAAGTTCTAGATGGCATCTTCTCCCAATATAAGGCTGTTTTATCTATGTTGAAAATCTGTTGTTTAGTGTAGCCACTTTAATCGATTATTTTAGAGAGATCTTTTGGATAACCTGCTATAGCTTATACATCAGCACTTGCTGCTTCACCTTGTACTTCTATGTTATGAAGATGGCTTCTTTCCATAAACTTCATAAACCTACCTCTGCTAGCTTCACACTTTTCTTTTGTAGCTTCCTCACTTTGTTCTGCATTCATAGAATTGAAGAGAGTTAGAAGTTTCCTTTGGATTAGGCTTTGGCTTAAGGGAATATTGTGGCTGGTTTGAACTGGTTCAAACCAGTTGGTGGCTGGTCTGGTTCTATCCATATCAATAATAATAATAATAATAATATCCATATCAATAATGAGGCTGTTTCACTTTCTTACCATTTCCTGTGTTCACTGGAGTAGCACTTTTGATTTCCTTCTAGAACTTCTCCTTTGCATTCAACATGGCTAACTATTTGGCATAAGAGGCCTCCTAGGTTTTGGCCTGTCTCAGCTTGGACACGCCATTCTTCCTTTCACTTAAACAGTTAGAGGCCAGTACAGGGCTGTTAACTGGCCTAATTTTAATACCATTGTGTCTCAGGCAATAGGAAAGGCCAACGAGAGTGAGAGAGACTCACTCTCTGAATGGCGCATGGCCATTCAGTGGAGAAGTCAAAACATACAACATTTATTAAGTTTGCTGTCTCATATGGGCACAGTTTGTGTTGCCCCCAAATAATTACAATAGTAATATCAAGATTGATGATCACAGATCACCATAACAGATATAATAATAATGAAAAAGTCTGAAATATTGCAAGAATTACCAAAATGTGACACAAGAGACATGAAGTTGGAAAAATCGTGCTGATAAACTTGAGGCAGGGTTGCCAGAAACCTTCAATTTGTAAAATAATGCAGTATCTGCAAAGTGCAATAAAGTGAAACACAATAAAATGAGGTATGCCTGTAAACTATAAGACCAATGGTTTACAAAAAACATTTTAAATACCAAGTTTCTAAGTAATAATATAAAAACAAATCCTACTGCATCTTGAAAAGATGTATGTAGTAATAGAGATTGGGTTTATTCTTCTACTTGAAACTGAAAAACTAGACAAAATATATACAACAGGAGTTTTTAGACTTTGGATATCAGATAGAGCAGGCAGTTCTAGTCAAACAATCTCTGAAATATGGGAAACAAATTGAGCCCCACGAATGCCCCAAATTACTATCCATGGAAAGAGTAAAAGGGAGTGGAAACTTCAGTGGAGCCAGCAGTCTTCTTATTTGACAAGACAGAGTTGGGAGTCTGGGGAGGCCAAGGAAACTTCAGAGCATCCACAAAGGGTTCTGTTCTAGTCTTGAGCTGAGTACTGACCAGTGCGTATGTGTGAAGACACTACCTGAGGCTGGGAGAAGAAATACCCAAAGAAGCACGAGGAATCCCCAAAGCTCACATGGATCCAGGAATAGTTCATGTTCACACTAGCTAGAATGAAAATCTCATAATTCACAAGGTATCGGTAGAGGACTCGAAAGAATACTTAAGTAGCCAACCAAAGCCTACTTTAGTCCCACCTAACAAAGCTTAAAATAGCCTCAAAAAGATACAAATTAATGCTATTTAGTTTAAGTCCTAATAACATGCCTCTAAAACTGAAACAGGCATTTCAAAAACTAACCTATAGTTTAGTTTAGGAATATGGTCAAACATATTTCTCTTTAAGGCTTTCTCTAAATTTCCCCAAAGTATTAGAGCTAGGTATATGTTTTTTTGTTTTGTTTTGTTTTTATTTCTATAGTCTGAAGATTGTAGAGTTTACAAAAATGTAAGGTACAAAAATGATTAAAAAGCATATTGTTGAGGGAATGCCATTGGGTAAAAACAGAGGCAAGCAGAAGGACTAGGACTGCCCTGAGTTCAAGTATATTAATGTCCATCCCTCCCTAACAACTGTCCTTGGGTTTATTTCTGTTGCTTGTGACACTAGTTGGGGTCAATCCTTGTGAATCTGTGCATCTTTGGGTAATGTTAATAATATTCTGTTTTCATGATCCTGTATTCATCTATTTAATCAGTATATATTAAGTGCTACTGTATTTTAGGTACAGTTATAGACACTAGAGATACAATAGTAAACAAAACAGAGTATCTGCATTTATGGAACTATGCCACTCTAGTGAAATGTGAAAACACAAAAAACCCACAAAAATATATAATATGTAGTAATATTTTTAAATTCACTTACCTTCTAAATTGTTGGTATGTTTTATATCTATGGGTCATTATTTCTTCCAGTAATTTAATAAACCTTTTTAAAGTCCTTACTTTATTATCCAGATTAAGATAGGTTTCTCTCGCTTCTTGGTACTGCCTATTTTATGAACAAAATATTAAGTTAAAAAAAATGCCATACATAAAAAACCTAAGAAGAGTAAAATCTCAAATATATTTAACTGAGGAGAACAGGGAGGGCAAGGAGTACTAAGGTGGCCTAGCAAAATTTCCAGTCAGAGTATTCCCAGAATGAGAGCACTATAGAATGAAAGTGTGCTAACCTGACTGGTAAGGAACAAAGTCCAAGGCCTGGAGAAGGCAGAGAAAGTACATGAGTAAGTGCTCAAGTGGGCCTAGAGGAGGGAGATCTTAGAGAGTGCTAGCAAACATACATCTTCTAAAAGTGAAGGGGTCACACTGGAAGAAAGGTTTCCCTTAGTGATAGGGGAGCTAACAGGGGAAACAGAAGGATGCAGGCTCAGCATTAGAATCCCCTCTCCCTCATCCTAAACAAGATAAAGTCAAAGAGACAGAGAAGGCATCCCGTGTTTCCCCCCAAATAAGACAGTCTTATATTTATTTTTCCTCAAGAAGACACCCTAGGGCTTATTTTCCGGGGATGTGTTATTTTTTTTAAGTACGGTACAACAATCTACATTTATTCAAATATAGTTAAGTCGTCTTCTTCTGGATCATCATCATAACTCTCCAAACCCCGAATTCCATCCTGAATTTCTTACGACTCTATTTCCTTTAGAACTATTGGCCCCAATCTCTCATGTCGAGCAATAGAGCTCTCATGGGGCAGATGAGGAAATGCATGGGTTGTGCAGATACACTGCGTAGCCACACCCATCACTAGGTCTTATTTTCGAGGTAGGGCTTATATTGCACAAATGCTTAGAAATCCTGCTAGGGCTATTTTATGGGTAGGTCTTATTTTCGGGGAAACACGGTAGCTATTCCAAAGTGCAATTAGAGAGGGCAATAGCCTATTATTTTAGCTAGGGAGAGAAAGATCCTGGCTTAGTATGAAAGGCAACCTTGGCCAAGGCTCCCACAGCTACCCCTCCCATTCTCCTTCAAATAACCAGTCCAGGAAAATTCAACTAATTAAAAAGTGAATAACAAAAAAGACAAAAGCATAGCATTCATGTGAAGACATTTATGGAAAAAAGAACAACAAAACCCTCCCATAGATAAAGAAAACTTATTAGAACAATATTGCCATAAAGCAGATGAAAATTATAATTGAATACCATAAGACAAGTACTACCAGAAAGGGATACCTCAAAAGCAGACAGAAAAGAACTGAAAGAACAAATAAATAAAAGAACTCAATGAATAAACAATAGAAGGTGATAACCAGACAACAAAAGAAGTAAAAAACAACAAAAAGAAGTAAAGCAGAACCCAAGGTGGCGGGTTAGAACACCACCACAACCACGAACACAGCAAATGTGAAGACAAAATGAGAAGATGCTGGGGGTAAAAGAAACATGGAAAACACATTTATGGACACTGAGAACATAAAGATGAAAAACAAAATGGAAAAAAGATCACATAAAATGGTCAGACAAAAGATTAACTAGAGAAGATAAGGATATGAAACATATGTATAACTGAAGACCTCAAAAAAGAAAACAAAACAATGAAACAGAAAATAAAAGATAAACTCCATTTCTTACAACCATACACAGGAATAAACTCTAAATAGATCAGAGATCCAAATATAAAGAATAAACATATGAAAGTATTAAAAATAATAGGTGAATACCTCTATACCCTAGATGCAGAGAAAGGCTTTTTAATTTTAACCCAAAATCCAAATGTAATACGAAGACTGACTAATCAAACTAAATGAACATTATTTTCATGGCAAAAAGCCCACAAAACAATATAAACAAATTCTGAAGAGATATGACAAGAGAAAAATTTGCAACATATGGCTAATATCCCTAATATATATAGTTTTAAAAACTTAAAATTTGAGGAAAAAAAATCAAAAATATTATGGAAAAATGATATAAAGTTATTACTTTACAAGGTATAAACTGGTTCTTAAATGTGTAAAAAAAGTTGAACTTTATTTATAATGATGGAGTGTAATTAAAACATTACTATACCATTTTTCAGCCATCAGACAGGCAAAAATGAAAAGGCTTAATATATACTATATACTCTGTTAGTAACATAGTAGGGAAGCATCCTCTCTTATACAGGTTGAGCATCCCTAATCTGAAAGTCCAAAATTTGAAATGCTCCAAAATCTGAAACTTTTTGAGCACAAATATGATACAAGTGGAAAATCCCATACATGACCTCACATGATGGGTTGCAATCAAAACACAGACACACAACACAGTTTATTCAGTGTTCCCAAGGGAAAAAAAGACCCTACTATCCCCCCTTCAGCTGTGATACATCTTTTCTGCACATGCCAGATATTTATGCTATATTTTTTACTGTGCAATACATACATGTGAGTAAGTGTAAATGACTGCTTATTGGTAGCATATAAATTCAGAGTCAGGAATGATGGTGATGCCGAACAACCAAAGATTGTCTACATGGGGGGCTTGGATAGTGACTTAGACAGAAAGCACCTTTGCTTTCTGATGGTTCAATGTACATGAATTTTGTTTCATGCACAAAATTATTAAAATTATTGTATAAAATTACCTTCAACCTATGTGTATAAGGTATACATAAAACATAAATGAATTTCATGTTTAGACTTGGGTCCATCCCCAAGATAGCTCATATATATGCAAATATTCCAAAATATAAAAAAAATCCCAAATCGGAAATATTTCTGGTCCCAGGCATTTCAGATAAAGGATACTCAACTTGTACAATGTTGGTGCAAATGCAAAAATGGTATCTACCCTATAGAGGGGATTTAGCAATATCTAATAAAACCACTTATGAATTTGTAATTCAATCTAATAAAGTCACCTCTGGAAATTTACTGTGAAAACAGAGATAGACATCTAACAATACAAAAGCAAGCGTGTGCATGCACACACATACACAGTAATTCATTGAAGCATTATCTGTAACTGCAAAATACTGAAAATAACCTGAGTGCACAAACAGAATGACTGAATAAACTATGGTACGGTTTAATGTGTGTCTGCCCACTCACACAACAGAGTACTATGAAGCTGTAAAAAGAATGAGGAAGACCTCAATGAACTGATATGGAGTGATTTCTCAGGATATACTGTTGAATGATAAAAGCAAGGCAGTTGGCTATCTTTGGTGAAAGAAAGTAAAACTAAGGAAAAAAGAAAGCACTTATGGACCTATTTACTTTCATAAACAACAAACACAAAAAACAAAAGATAAAAAAGAATTGGTACCTACAGGGGTGGGTATGGGTGTGGGGAAATAGAGTGGAAAGGAGCTTATCTGGTAGCACAATAGGGTGACTGTGGTTAACAATAATATGTTTCCAAATAATTAAAAGATTTGAAATGTTCCCAACACAAAGAAATGATAAATGTTCAGGGTGATAAATATCCTAAATACCCTGATTTGATCATCACACATTGTATATACATGCATCAAAATACATGTACTCCATAAATATATATAATTATGTATCAATAAAAAGACAACACAATCTATAAATAGTTTATACAGTGTGCTACCTTGTTTATCTGTAAGGCTGAAAAATAACATATGTCAGATGCTCATATTACTTTGTATTTGCATATAGAAACACTGAAAGCATATTTAATAAATTAATAAAATAGAATAAAAAGAAAGAAAAGCGATGGGGATGTGTTACAATTTTGATGTTTCTTTCCCAATGTTTTTGAAAAAATAAAATTGAGATCACTCTGTTCTCAACTTTTTTTTATATAGGAAGTTCTTCAAAAAGTGTAACAGCTGTAATTTTCTAATGTAATTTAATTATTCTCTCAACAGCTACATATTATTTCTAATTTTTCAGTATTATAAACATCTCTGAGCACAAATTGTTAATAATAACAACTAATATGCTATGTTTCCTACATAGGTAACTATTATAATTATACCCATTTTGTCAATGAGAAATTAAGGTTCTGAGAGATTAGATAATTTATCAAAATCACGTAATAGAACTGCAATTCCAAATGAGGCATTCTTTCTTCAGAACCTGTGCTCAAATTATTCTACAGCTTCCATTTTTGCTAAAAATGTAAAAATATCTGTTTCACTGAAATCTCTCTGATTTGGAGCACTAGTGTTATTTTCATCCTATTCAATTTAATGCATTTGAAAAATGGCTTCTAATTAACTCAATTTGCATTTCTTTACTTATGAAAGTAAATATCTTCTCTGTATGAACATTACAGATATAAAAAAGTTATTCTGTTAAAATGTCCTTCCATAATGAGTTTTGTAATAATTCAGAAGAAAAAAACTTACTGTATTGTTAACACATATATAAAAGACTAGTTTAGCTATAACTATCTGCCATAGTAAAATTTCAGCCAAATTTAAGATATATATATATAGAAAACATTTATTTCTTATGTATTTATAATATGCATGGGTAATGTAATAAAGTAGAAAAGCTACCAACCACTTACCTCATTATTTCTTCTCTATCTCCATGACTAGCATGTTCTGCCTGTATCTTTTGTCTTAAGCGATTAATTTCTTTGTCTAGAAGTGATGCAGATTTTTTTACTTCTATTCGCTCTGGGCAGATTTGTCTTGCTTGTGACATTTTCTCCTAGGAAAATAGATGTTTAATGTCTTTAACACTCTTCTTTGATGTAATGATCCATTATACTATTTGTGCCAAAATATATAAAGTAAAATTCTGAACTTATATTTAAGAAATGTATTTTAGTTACATTTATTATCAACTTATTTATCTAAGTTTTATATTGAAGATATAGTCTCAAGTCATTATAAATCTTCAAGAGAAAACTACACTGCTGTGTATAACTTTAATAACTTGTAAGATCTCCCCAACTTCCTAGTAAACAAGTTTAAAGTAGCAGTTACAAAAAGTGTAGCACCCAGGCCACTGAGGTCAGACCTAGCTTTCCCTCTTCTTAGGATGGACTCTGAACACTAATGGTATTGAAAACTCAAACAAAAAGACTCTCATGTTTGTAAAAGATTAAAAAATGCAAAGCTCTTTTACATATAGTACTTATTTTATATTCACAACATTATAAGTCTTAAACAAGAAAACAAACAAACATAAAAGGAAATGTATTACAGAGTTTAAATCATTTTCATGAAGATACATGAAAGCAAAGTTGGAATCCAACTGTTCTAGTCAGGACAAGGCTGCTTTCAATTTATTCTCCTCTAAAACCAGGGCCACTCTGCTTACTGCTGCCAATAGGCATGTCTAGCAGGAACTA
Organism: Microcebus murinus; assembly: GCF_040939455.1. Taxonomy (NCBI): domain Eukaryota; kingdom Metazoa; phylum Chordata; class Mammalia; order Primates; family Cheirogaleidae; genus Microcebus; species Microcebus murinus. Next base: position 13,648,832 of record NC_134106.1, read on the forward strand.
AAATCAACCCCAGCCCACACCCTAACTACTCAGAGGAAGGGGTACCTGTTTCTGACATAAGTGGCTTTCTGCATGCCAAGCAGGGAATTTAAAGGAGTTAAGTGTGCCAAGACAGAGTGCATTTTCAAAATCACTCAGAAGCATGATACAAGACTATTGCAGTCTTGCCTATTTAAGTCCTCACATTTTGAGGGTCCCTAGCCTCTTCTGTTGATTCACCCAAATACTGTTACTCTATATAAAACAGAAATTCAGATAGATTGTCTGTTTTTGGAAACACGACATTAGGGAAAACACACTTTAATAATCATGACTACTGCTACAAATAAAATAATGAAAAAAAAAATGGTGGATAACCTCTAGTTCTTTCTCTTTCATATCCAGTTCTCGTTTCTTTTTATTTAAGGTATCCAAGTGTTCTTTTTGTTTTTCTTCATAATGCCGTTTCCCTCGTTTTTGGTTATCGACTTCAGAATCAGCAAGGTTTAATTCATCCTGTTTGAATAAAGCCAAAATAATCTATAAAGAAAAGATTGTTTACAAAACAATTTCCAGCATAGGTATAAAACTAATTAACAACTCAACAAAGAGGCTGGGATTATGTTATTCAAGCCAAGTAAGAGCTTCATATCTGTATGTGTCTGAATAGAAGTGAGGAGTTTCCAAAAATTAAGAAGTCATATTATATTCAAATTCTTACAGGATGTCTCCATATATTATGGTACCTTCAACTTTACTTTGATAACCAAGGTAGTTTTTGGGGAATCCACATTAGCCTGAAATTCAGGATTAGATATTTACAGAGGTCACTTGACAAAAAACACCTGACTTTTTAAAAGGTATATTGGGAGAGAAGGAAAAGATGCAAAGAAATTTAACAGCAACTTATTTAGTTATCATATCTAGATGTATAACTTCACAATTTTGAATATAAAATGTAACTGTAATGAAGCTATCCCAAGATCAATTTAAAATACACAGTAGTAGAGTAGGGTAAGGTAAAGACGTATATCATAATGCATAGCAGCCACTAGAAAAATAAAGCAAGAGGTACAGCTAATAAGCTAGTTGAAGAGATTAAAAAGGAACACTAAAAATTACTTGGTAATCCCAAAGGGAGGAAGTAAAGAGGGAAAATAGTTCAAATACAGGACAATTAAAACACAAATAGCAGCTATTGTTTCATGATGAAATACTGAATGCTTTCTTTTTAAGATCAAGTATAAGGCAAGAATGTCTAATCCCCTTGCTTCTATTAAACATTGTATTAGATGTCAACATTTACTAGGGGTGGACCTGGCTAATTCAATTAAGACAAGAAAAGGAATAAATAGCAAAAAAAAAAAAAGAAAGAAAGGAAGGAAAGGAAGGGAGGAAGGGAGGAAAGAAGGAAGGAAAGGAAGGTAGGAAAGGAAGGAAGGGGAGGGAGGGAGGGAGGGAGGGAGGGAGGGAGGGAGGGAGGGAGGGAGGGAGAGAAAAGAAAGAAAAGAAAGGAGAGAAAAGAAAGAAAAGAAAGAAAGAGTAAAACTGTATTTAAAAGAGAAAGGCCGGGCTAGGTGGCTCATGCCTATAATCCTAGCACTTTGGAAGGCCAAGGCAGGAAGGTGGCTTGAGCTCAGGAGTTTGAGGCCAGCCTGAATAAGAGTGAGACCCCCATCTCTACTAAAAATGGATACATTAGCTGGGCATCATGGTGCACTCAACTAGTCCCAGCTACTCAGGAGGATGAGGCAGGAGGATCACTTGAACCCAGGAGTTTGAGGTTGCAGTGAGCTATGATCATGCTACTGTATTCTACCCAGGGTGACAGAGGAAGACTCTGTCTAAAAAATATATAAAATAAAATAAAAGAGAGATGATTATCTATAAATTCTAAAGGAAGAGCTTTAAAAATAAATGAGTTTAGAAATATCACTAGATACAGGTCAATACAAAATTCAGTGACACCATCAAGTTGGTATTAACTGATCAACAACATTAAGTGCATATATAGTAATTTCATCAGGTGTCGGGCATATGAGAGAGGTGAGAAGGGGATGGGTATATACGCATGAAATGGGTGTGGTGTGCACTGTCTGGGAGATGGACAAGCTCGAAACTCTGACTCGGGTGGGGAAAGGGCAATATATGTAACCTAAATATTTTGTACCCCTGTAACATGCTGAAATAAAAAAATATTAAAAAAAGACAAAAAATTTCAGTGACATTTCTATATACTAGGAATAACTGAAAAATGAATTAAAACATTTAGTATAGCATGCAAAACAGCAAACACATATCCAAAATACCCAAAGAACTCTTACAACTCAAAAATAAAAGACATAATTCAATTGTTAAAAGGGCAAAAATTTGAACAGACATTTCTCCAATGAAGATAAACAAATGACCAACAAGAATGTGAAATTTTTGCTCAACGGCATTAGTCGCAAGGAAAATGAAAGCAAAATTACAATGAGATACCACTTCACACTCATTAGGATGGTTAACATAAAAAAGTCAGATAATGACAAGTGTTGGCAAGGATGTGGAGCAATTAAGACATTCCAACACTGTCGGTGAGAATATAAAACTGTATGGTTCCTTTGGAAAACAGTTTCAGAGTTCCACAAAATATAGCATAACAATGTAGCTTAGCAATTCCACTCCTACATATCTATTTTAGCAAATGACAATACATATTCACACAAAACTTCTACATGAACGTTCACAGCAGCAGCACTCAAATGTCATCAACTGATGAATGGATAAATTAAATGTAAATATTACCAGGCAATAAAAAGGAATGAAGTTCTGATATACATGGTATGATACAGATGAACCTTGAAAACATTATATTAACTGAAAGCAGTCACAAAAGACCACATATTGTATGATTCTACTTATGTGGAATGTCCAGAATAGGCAAATTTATAAAAATGGCAAGTAGATTAGTATTCCTAGGGGCTTTGGAGAGGAAAGGGGGAGTCACTATTTCTTTTTCAGGTGAGGAAATATTCTAAAACTGTAGAGATGGTTGCACAACTCTGTGAATATACTAAAAACCACTGAATTACACAGTTGAAATGGGTGAATTTTATTGAACAATATATAAATCCTGTTGAGTTTTTCTATATCCTCGCTGATTTTCTGTATAGTTGTTCTATCAATTGTTGAAGGAGTGCTATCACGTTTTGCTTCTCCTATGTTGCAGCACTGATACTTGGTGCACACATACTTAGAATTGCTATGTATGCTTGGTGGATTGACCCCTTTTGTCATTATGTTCATATAATGTCCATCTCTGGCTCTAGTAATTTTCTTTTTTTGATGTATACTTTATGTGATTTTAACATAGGTGTTTCTGCTTCCATCTGATTATTAGTTGCAAAATATATTATTTTCCACCCTTTTACTCTCAAATATAGCCTATATGGTTATATTTGAAATGAGCATCTTATAGATCAGCGGTCCCCAACCTTTTTGGCACCAGGGACTGGTTTCATAGAATATAATTTTCCATGGACCTGGGGGTATATGGTTTTGAAATGACTCAAGTGCATTACATTTATTATGTACTTTATTCCTATTATGCAGAGCTCAGGTGGTGATGCAAACACAGAGGAGAGGCTGTAAATACAGATGAAGTTTCCCTTGCTCACCTACCTACCACTCACCTCCTGCTGTGCAGACCAGTACTGGTCCAAGGCCTGGAGGTTGGGGACCACAGTTATAGATAACATACAGTCATGTTTTAATCAGCTCTGCACATATCTGGCTTTTGTTTACTTAGATCATTTATATTTAATGTAAATTATTCATATATTAGAGTTTAAGTCTGCCACTTTATTTTTTGGTTTTTTTTTTCACTTTTTTTGTTGTTAATCTATCTTCTTTTTCCTGCCACATGTGGGTTACTTAAGCTTTTTTTTAACGATTCCACCTTGATTTATCTATAGTATTTTTGAGTGTATCTCTTTGTATAGCTTTTTTTAGTAGTTGCTGCATATATTACATTATATACACCTAGCATTATAGTCTATTGGTGTCATTATTTTACCAGTTTGAGTACTTTATTTCAAGTTGGCTTTTATAGCAACTAATCCTTTAGTTACTAAAGCAAAGATGAGAAAGTTTCAACATACAAGATGTCCCTGCTCCTGGTTCTGAAAAAGAATCACAAAATAAAGAAGCAACAAAAGTTATAATCCTCTGGGGGAAATTTGGTGATTTATTCTCCTAAAGCCATGAGCAGAAGTGTTTAATATTAACTGACCTAATGATAAAGGTTTGGTTTCTACCATTCTTTACATTCCATTTTTATGTGGCTATCTTTGTATTTAATCAAAAATTCTCACAGGGTAACATACAACAAATACATTGTGGATATAAAACTAAAACATAAAATACATATATAACAGTTTGCCAACAATAGATACCTTCAGTGGATCTGCTAGTTCTGATAGTTGATTAATTTTTAATTTAATTGCATCATACTTGTTTTCTGCTTCAATTTTTAGACTTTTAAGATATTCCATATTTTCCTTTTGTTGCTCCATATTTTTCTCAACCATTTTCATTTTGCTCTTATTTTCTTGAGCTTCATCTTCCTGATAATATTTAAAGAATGCATAGAATTAATTAAAACACTTCAACTTATCAAACAGAAAAATATACAAATAATTCTGAGAGAGAAGAAACTAGAGGCTGTAGGCAAATCAGATCAAATACAAAGAACACTAGAATATTTTCATACCCTTAATGATAAATTAGGAAATAGAAGACAACAGATTAAAAAATATGAAGGAATAACATTTAGGAGACAAGTTAAATAACATTTTGCTTGAGATTATAACCAAAAGGAATAACTTTTATTCTATTTACTCACTTTTTTCCCAAATATATTTAGTGTATACAAATATATACCTTGTGCCAGACAATGTCTTAGATGCCAAGTAAATAAAAATAAATAAGATACAGTCCATACTTTTTAGTGTATCAATGAAAGGAATTAAAGCAGAAAAATAAAAATGGAAAACAAGACTATTAGTAAAAAATGAAAACAAATTTTCTCATTAGAGTAAAACTTCATCAGCATAAAACCTTTTTCTGTTTTGTGCACTGTTGTACTCCTTAGCACTTCATATGCTGCCTAATACAGAGTAGACACTCAATATTTATTCATTTTAACAAGACTGTGCTTTATCTAATTTACTATTTACTGCAACTCAGAAAAAGCTAAGCTGAATGTCATAAGCAGATGCCTCAAAAAAATATGGAGTAACAAATATGTGACAAATTAAAATGAAAAACCTCAATTTGGAAAAAAAGACTACACCTAACTAAAAGATGGTTCTGACATCTGTATCCATTCATATTGATAACTCTAAGAGTGCCTATGTGAAAACCACTGTGCTTAGCAGTTTAGAATCATAATTAAGTTTTGATAAAGTTGTATTTCATGTGGTAGAAGATAAAATCAATTATTATTCATGGAAGTTATATACACAGAATATTAAGAAATCTGAAGGATATATACCAGCTAGTTTCCACCTTATCAGGGAATGGAGACAGCAATCACAAAGAGTAGCTTCAATTAAAACGATTTAAAAAAAAAAAAGCTGAGTGTTTTTTGCCATTAACCTAAATGATGGTTTAATTCTTTAATATTATATTTAATTTGAAAAAAAACATTTTACCAAGGTTGCAATGTCTACAGATGGGTGTTCTTCTATGTTCTCAAGTTCCCGAATTTCAGAAATACTTTTTCGTATTTTCATCTGAAAGAAAAGTATTTTAGTAACATAAAAAGAAAATAATTTTGGAAAGGATGTATTAATCCACAAAGCTCTACTATGCTTTATGATATAGAAGGATACCATAATTAATGAAAGGGGTACATCAGCAATCAATGAACGAATGGAGGTTATATATAAATTCTGACGTGATCACCTTATTGGTAATCCATTCCCATGCAAAAAAGATGTAAGTAATCCATCTTAGCATTTAAAATGATGATAATGTTGAGTCTACAGTCTCAAGTTATGGAAACATTATTCTAATCTAGTGGTTCTCCAAGTATGATCCAAGTAACCCATGGCAGTTTCTGAGACCCTTCTAGAAGATCCATGAAGTCAAAAATATTTTGATAAAAACACTAAGATATTATTTACCATTTTTACTAGCATTTTCTCATGAGTGTATAGAAGGTTCATAACTACATGATGTGTAATATCACAACGGACTGAATGTAAAAGCTGATATAACTAGTTAAATTTTATTAAACAAGACATTGGAGATTTACCAAAAAATGCCAATCTTCTCATTAAGTTTTTATGGTTTTAAATTTTCTTTTGACTTTTCATAAAGAATATTACTTATGTCAATATAGTTTATGATTATTTTTAAATGAATTAATAAATATTTTTAAATTTTTGGTTTTAATTTTTAAAAATGTAAATATTGAGAGCTATAACCCACACAAATGAAAGCTCTTTGAAGAGTGTAAGGAGCTTGAGGCCAAAGGTTTGAGAACTATTGCTCAGAGTGAATGATAGGATCTTTTTTTTTTGAGACAGAGTCTTGCTTTGTTACCCAGGCTAGAGTGAGTGCCATGGCGTCAGCCTAGCTCACAGCAACCTCAGACTCCTGGGCTCAGGCAATCCTTCTGCCTCAGCCTCCCGAGTAGCTGGCACTACAGGCATGCGTCACCATGCCCGGCTAATTTTTTCTATATATATATTAGTTGGCCAATTAATTTCTTTCTATTTATAGTAGAGATGGGGTCTGGCTCTTGCTCAGGCTGATTTTGAACTCCTGACCTCAAGCAATCCACCTGCCTCGGCCTCCCAAAGTGTTAGGATTACAGGCGTGAGCCACCACGCCTGGCCCGATAGGATCTTAAAATTAACTTGGAAGTGACAAATTGGAAAAACAAAACGATGTTTATTTTTTTACCTTTAATTCTTTATAATGTACTTGGCACCTTTTAAGAAGTTCTTCATTGCATTTAATATCCTTTTCAAGGGCAGACAAATGTTGCTGAAGATTTAATATCTGGGCCTTCTTATTTTCCACTTCTTTTTCCAAATCGCTTGATGGAGAGGAGAGGATAAAAAAATACTTGAAATCTTTTTCTCCATATTACAAATACTTTAGTCCTTTACAAAGAAAAGTTTATTTGTAACAACTTATTTGCAAAATCCTCTTCCGTGAAACTAGTTCTATAATCCTACCAAGTTATTAATAACATGAAAATCTATTGTAGAAATTTCAAAAAACATCTTCTAAACTGGAATCTAGTTTTACTTATCTCATTAACAAGTACTTAACCTTTGAACAACATGGGTTTGAACTGTGTGGATCCACTTATACATAGCTTTTCTTCCACCTCTACCACCCATGAGACAGCAAGACCAACTCTTTCTCTTCTTCCTTAGCCTACTCAATGTGAAGACAACAAGGATGAAGACCTTTATGATGATCCACTTCCACTTAATGTGGAAGTAAATATACTTTCTATTCCTTATGATTTTTCTTGATAACATATTCTTTTCTCTGCCTTACTTTACTATAAGAATACAATATATAATATACAAAATATGTGTTAATTGACTGTTTCTGTTATCAGTAAGGCCAACAGTAGGCTGTTAGTACTGGGGGAGTCAAAAGTTATATGTGGATTCTCAACTGCACAGAGAAGCAGCACCCTTGACCCTCACGTTGTTCAAGGGCCAACTGTATTTATGATCTGACTTCTGTGTGCCAGGCATTATGCATAGTGGTAGTTAGAGGTAGAAATAATTAAGGTATGATTCCTAAAAAAGAAAAATATCAGGAATTGTAACATTAAAATGTGAACAAGACACTATACTATATGTCCACAGTACTAAAGGAACATGAGAATGAGTCTAAGAAAAGAGACAACAGAATTGCTTTCTCTAAAGTTTTCAATCAGTTGGACCACCTAGGGGAGAAGACAGAAAGAAACACACAAAGGCATAGAGTGACAAAGACAGATAAAACTAATAGCTTAATATTTTATTGGTGAATGCTAAGAATGTGTGGGGAGTGAAGGGGAAGAGAAGGACAAAAAAAAAAAAAAAAGAGATGGAAAACAAAGTACGCAGATACCAAAGCCATATAAAAGGGTCTCCATACAGCAGAATCAACTGGCTTCAGGAGTGATGTTTTCCTGCCCCACTGATCCAAAGCTTTGTGCTTGGTGGAAGAGAACCACCTTTTGCAGTTAAAAACAACTTTTCCCTGGTGTAAGGAATATTCCCTGGTGTTGGCCATATTCTACTAAGATGTATACATTACTTCATAATTTAACATCTCTAAAATCTGAAACCATTTTCCAGTCCATGCTTCAATTAGCAGCATTTTTTTCTTTTTTACTGGTACATAAAATGATAGTAAATAAAACATATATAGTATTTTATAGTATATAAAATAACTGTACTACCTTGGTAGAATTTCAAATTAAAAAAGGCTCGATAAATGTTAGCTGAATAAATGATAAATTAATTATAAAAATGGGAAAAGGAAGAGAAAATTCTGATAAAAATGAGGTCCGATGCAAAAATTTATTAGGCTCCTCAAGATTTAATATGAAATATTTATTTTATCTTATATTAACATACAGTAATTTTGCTAAAAAAAATTGCCAAATAGGCCAGGCATGGTGGCTGATGCCTATAATCCTAGCATTCTGGGAAGCTGAGGCAGGAGGATCGCTCAAGGTCAGGAGTTCAAAACTAGCCTGAGCAAGAGCAAGACTCCGTCTCTACTAAAAATATAAAGAAATTAATTGGCCAACTAAAAATATATATTGAAAAAATTAGCCAGGCATAGTGGCGCATGACTGTAGTCCCAGCTACTCAAGAGGCTGAGGCAAGAGGATCGCTTGAGCCCAGGAGCTTGAGGTTGCTGTGAGCTAGGCTGATGCCACAGCACTCTAAACCGGGCAACAGACTGAGACTCTGCCTCAAAAAAAAAAAAAAAAAAAAATTGCCAAAGAAACTTTTAAAACTAGAACCTACACCAAAAATAAAAAAACAACAAAATGAGCAAATATATATATTATATATTTTTCTGAACATTTAGAATAAACTTAAGCAATCAATATACCTTGCTATTAACTGAGTAGCACCTAAGTGGACACATAGGTACTACAGTAATAGGGCATTGGGAAGGGGGGAGGGGATAGAGAGGTGGGTATATACATACATAATGAGTGACATGTGCACCATCTGAGGGATGGTCATGCTGGAAAATCAGACTTGTGGGTGGAGGGGGGGAAAGGGCATTTATTGCAACCTTAAAATCTGTACCCCCATAATATGCCGAAAAAAAAAAAATCTGTGTATCTGTGTAAAAATATAAAGAAGAAAGTAATGATCATTCATAATCACTTGCGGGTAAAATCAACGTAAATAATTTAGCATATGAATACCTATATATTTATATAAACGCATGCACATTTATGTCTCATTTTTTACATGTGTTGTTAGAAGTATTTCTCAATAATTTACCTCCATATCATCAATAAATGTCTTTTGGAAATAAATAAAAAAAACAAACAAAACATACCTTGCTTAATAAATTGCTAAATTTTACAACTTCCTTTTAATGGGTAAAACTATTTTCACATAGTGTTCCTCCTTAGTTTTTAATTAGTTTGACATGGAGAAAGAACATTTGCTACCTAATGAAAGCTATATTAAGCCTGAGCTGAGTATGTGAGATGTTTGTGTGGGATGAACACAACATTCCCCAACAGCCTAACTAAAATAGTACACCCCTCATTCCCTTACCCTATGCAAATAAGCAAAAGTAAGGGCCATAACACCCAAGTTGCTGGTCATTCAACTTTTTCTATTGCTAAATAAGTTTTACTAAACTTTCCTATATCCATTATGGTTATTTTCCTTTTTTCTGCTCTCATAATCACACAAAAATGACTAATATTATTTGAAAAGAAGAAATTTATTTCAACAAAACTCTCATTTTCCCTACATGTACAAGCATTTAGAATTATTTTTTGCTTAATTTTCTTAGCTATTTCTTTTATTTAAGTTCTACGTTCTTCTACTCAAGATCTTCTAAATCATTAATTCAGGTCACCCATCAATTCATCAACTGAATCAGTTCAGTTAGGAAATCATGATTTTTGGCACCAAAAATTCTTTTTGTATGCTCTTGAGATCTCATTAAGTATACTTCTTAGTTTCATTTAATTACTCAATTTGTCTCCTCTAGCAGCTGTTTTCCTAGGAATGTGTTCTAATTGTGTCAACTAATCTTTCCACAATAGTGCAACTCAAAGTACCAGTCAGAAACATAATAAGGATCTCAAGCCAGAATGTTAATCAGCCCTCTGTGGGCACAGAGATATGGCTGATTAACATTCTGGCTGATTTACATCCTTATCTCCTTGAGGACAAGTAATGAACAATATGTAGATCAGCCAGTTGAGGGAATAATACATTGTGTTCTCAGACTTGAACACTGGTGTCAAACTGACAATGCAAAATAACTGACAACCTAGAATTCTACATCCAGCTAAGTGATCTTTTAAGACCAAGTACTGAGATAGATTACTTGTAGTTCTTCATTGAAATAACCACTAAAAGAATAGTAAGAAAGAATCAGAACCCTAAAGGAAGCAGTGAAAATAATATAGTACAGCTAAACTTGATTCCAACCTTATTTCAGAATCCACATCTTTACTTAGGAACTTAGGTCTTGTATTTTCTGATGAATAATAACGTCCTGCAAAAACTTGATCACCATCAGCAGTAAAAGCTTCTCTACAATTTTTGGGTGGCTTTTGGGACTGCATTACTGCACGAGCTACAGTATTACTCTAAAAAAAAACAGGAGAAAATACATTTTAAAACTATAAGAAAGCATTCCTGATGTACAGAATTTCAAAATGCTACCTATCCTTATTATACTAATTCAAGTATTCTTATTTAAATATTCAAATGAAATAATTCCATAAATACAAGAATTTCATAAACAACTTTCAAGGTTCAAAAAGTTAAAACTATTTAAAAAGTCACTAAAAAATGCTTCAGGACAGATGTGCTTTATTTTTAAATTCTAGTATTGCTATCCATTTAAAATTAAAAAATATTTTAAGTACTTTTTTAAGTGAAAATATTTACATTAGGCCACTTCATACAGATTATTTTTTCTAAATGACTTTTATACCCTAGAAAAGATATGAGTGAATAGCAAATTCCAAGATTAGTATACCAAATTAAGTAGGGAAAGCATGGAAATATTTAAGCCCCAACGAACATAAAAAGAGGATTAGGTTTAATCAAGGCCTACTCAACCTCTCCAAGGATAGACGTTTGCAACAGGGCTTTATTACTTTCTTTCAAGTATGCTTCTAAAATATGAGAGAGCCAAACCCACAATTACAACATGAACATAAACATATACAGACATTTGGGTTACTAAGACCATTACTTCTCAGTTTCTATGAATTAAAAAAATAGACTACAGACCCATTTATGTTTGTCTTGATTATAAATTTGTTTTGAATCTACTTGTCCCTTCTCAGTAAATTTATGTCAACAGATGAAACAGTATGGTGATCTAACAAGCACATAAAAATACATACACAGATTAAGAGAAAATATCGACTTATTTTACAGAGTGCAAAGTTACATAAGAAAGAATTTATAAAATATCAAGCAAAGTACTTCAGCTAAAAACTAGAGCAATAATAATATATGTATGTAAGGGCAAATAAAAAATGATTTGGCAGTCAATCAAGAAAGAATGAACAAAATAAATTTTATAGCACTATACACCAAAAAATAATATCCATTTGTGAAATTATTTTACAAAGAATAGCTGAAAGTTATAAAGTTTCCTGGGGCAGAAAATGCACAACCAGCTCTATATTATCCTATAGATTTTCTCGTGAGGTAAAAGTGCAATAGTGAAACATATCAACAACTCTACGATAAAAAAGGACCATAAATTTACATAAGCATATTCAGTTTTAAACATTTAAGGAAAACATAAAATTCAGCAAGAATCTAGTCTTACTTTGATTAGTAGCACTGTCTCTATGCTCCTCATGTCAATTAGGCTATTTGCAACAACTGCATTATCTATTTCTAAAGCTGTCAGAACTGTTGGAAACTCTGGATGATAAGCAGCTCTAGGAGACAAAAATATATATAGAAAGATTAACTGTAAATTTTAATAAATATACATATGAAAATTTTATAAGTAAATTATATATAAATACATGTTTTTAATGGGTGAGATTATAAGTAAGACTATATAAAATATCTGATAACATTTAAAAACAAATCTGTAATAGGCTTATTTTATTTATTTAGCAAACATTTATATAATACTATGTGGTAGACACTGTTCTAAGCATATTATAAATGTTAGCTCATTTAATCCTCATAACAACCATATAAGATAGATACTATTATTCTCTCCACTTTTTGTCAGATGAGGATGCTTCAGAGTTTAATGTGTTCCCCAACATCACAAAGCTAGTTAAGTGGCCAGGCTAGGATTAAAACCAAGCAGCTCTAGAGTCCAGATTCTTAATCATTATGCCCACCTGCATGTTATAATTAATAATTACAATTTCCTTAAATATTATACTGCTATCATACATAAATATAAAAGTCAAATAATTAAAATACATTTTAAATAGCTAAACAGTTCTCCCACTGATGAGACAAGAAGAACTGAAAGTTTACTATCAACACAGAGGAAATAGCAGAGAAAAGATATTCTTATGAACTGTAATTTGAGCATCTTAAATGACATTCAATCTTTCAACTAAAATTTAAACATCTGAGCTATTAACAGCACTGAGGAATGGAGATACTAAGAATAGTAGCTACAGGAGCAATGAAAGGCTAACGGGAAGATGATGGTAGTGTTCTTAGTGCTTTCTTAGTCTTAGAATAACAAAACAAAATGTGCTTAGTCCTAGAATTCCAAAATAAACAAAGTACCTTTGCATATATGTTTTATACCTATTCATCCATTAATTCAGTAAACATGTATTTACTGAGCACCTACTAGATAGCAGGTGCTGTTCAGAGAGCGGTACACAAAACAGACTATATCCTTTTCCTCATGGAGCTCACATTTAAGAGAAAAAGAGAATAAAGCAAAAGAAAGAATACAAAAGTAGTACATAGGCTTTTATACACAAAAAAGGTCAGGAAAAGCCTTATTAAGGTGACACTGGACAGACACTTCATAATGGGATAGTCACATAAGTACCCTGAAGAAGAGCATTTCACACACAGGAAATAGCAATCACAAAGGCCCTGAAAGGGACGTCACAAAAGCAAGGAGGCCAGAGTGCTGTGGTGGACTAAGCAGGGCAGGGCGTGCACCCAGAGACAGGGCAGGAAAGATGGTGAGAGGACAGATCATATGCAGGCCTAGAGGTCACAGTCAGGCCTACAATAAAAGAGAGACATGGGAAAACTTAGGGCACTCTGAGCAGAGGAATGACATGATCTGACTACACTGGCTGCTGTTCTTAGACTGTTGTGGCAGGAAACCAGAAGCAGAGAGGTCAGCCTGTGCAATACTCCGATGAAACATGATGATGTCTTGAATCAGTGTGGTTGCCACACAAGTGGTCAGATCCTGGATATATTTTTAAAGTACAGTTGATAGGATGTAGGGTAGCAGAGAAGCATCAAGGATGACTGGATGACTTGGATGACTATGGGGTATTTGGCCTTAGCAACTGAGAAATGAAGATGGAGAAGATTATAGAAGGAGCAGATTTTGGGGTGGAAATCAGGAGTTTGGCTTTTACACATTAAGTTTGAAATACCTATTGGATATCGAAGTGGAAAATACATATCGACCTGTTGCTTTAGAGCAAACTATATACTTAGGATAGAGTTCAAGTGGAAGTGAAAATAAGTATAGGAAAGAAGAGGGGCAGGACGCAGTGGCTCATGCCTATAATCCTAGCACTCTGGGAGGCCGATGCGGGAGGATCACTCAAGGTCAGGAGTTCGAAACCAGTCTGAACAAGAGCGAGACCCCCGTCACTACTAGAAATAGAAAGAAATTAGTTGGCCAACTAAAAATATATATAGAAAAAATTAGCCGGGTATGGTGGTCCGTGCCTGTAGTCCCAGCTACTTAGGAGGCTGAGACAGAAGGATTGCTTGAGCCCAGGAGCTGAGGTTGCTGGGAACTAGGCTGATGCCACAGCACTCTAGCCCAGGCAACAGAGTGAGACTCTGACTCAAAAATAAATAAATAAATAGATAAAAAATAGGCCTCACTGGTTAGAGGAGTTATAGAACAAAACAATCTTATGATCCTAATTAAGCATAAAAGAAATCATTGAATATAAACATAGGATTTCTAAAACAAAGTAAAAGGAAAATACCACAATCAAATTAAAATATGGAAAATATGCTTAAAATTTGGTGCATTTTTAATATCTCTGAATATAAGAATAATACATAAAGTGAGAAAGGATAATAAGCCAAGAACAGAGCTGTGGGGAGCACCATAATCAAAGGAGTAGATGAAGAAAAGCCCACAAGATAGGCTGAGAAACATGTAAAGGGTAGGAGAACCAAGAAAATGGTGTCACAGTAACAAAAGGAGTACAAAGTTTTAAGGAAGTCAAGCAATGTGTACTTAAAAGTATCTAAGGTCTATGAGAAGGTAAATACATACATATAATATACACATATATTCACTGGATTGACAACAAGGAAATAAATTGAGAATATAATGAGGATTTCAGGGACCAGAGAAGAATAGTGGGTCAAGGAGTAAATGCAGTCACCCAGGAGGAATTTGTTTTTAATATAAGAGAGGCAAATCAGTGAGCTAGCATGTATAAAGGGGAGAGAAGTCAATGCAACAGGAAAGTGTACGGGTCAGGAGAGGGTTGAAATAATTTTAAAAAATGGTTCATGAGTCAGATAAGAAAGTAAATATACAATTCAGGGCACAAGTAGAATAGCTTTAGAAGAATATTTCTTCTATTGAGATGGGGCAAGAAGTGCAAATGCAAACACGGTTCTGGGTGGTCATAACAAGATAAGTAGTTCAGTCGCTTCTACTTCCACTGAAAAGAGGAGACAAGGCCAGGAAGAGAGGACACTACATTTCCTGAATACCTCCCTGGGAGCTAGGCACTTTCCTAGGTACCTGTGCTCAGGTTATTTAAAGTAAGCCTAAATGAATAAAACGAGTCCTAGATATCTGATACATTCTAATACTCTAATAGTATTTCATTGTTCTTTTCTACATTAATACATCCAATTTTAAAATGTAGCATTAGAACCATAATTTATGCTGACAAAAGTTCTTCATACTCACAAAATAAATCATCCCTTCAAAATATTGATAAGGCAGCGAAAGTAAATGGAATATTAAACACTTTCCAGACCCTTGTCAACACACAAAAGAATTAGAATCTAACTTCTTCCACTACTCCAACAATGTGTGCTTCAGCAAACTACTCTTGAAGGCAAAATATGGACTTTGTCATCACCTAGACCTGTTCCCTTCAATTCTCAATTCTCTTACCACAAGCCCCTCTTCTTTCAGGCTGTCATGCCTGTTAAACTTCCTCTCTAACTTTATTAAGATGGTTCTTTCTAATGAAGGCTCCCAGGGCTCATCTTCTTTGTACTACTTTTCTTAACAGCACACTCAATTGTTTCCCTCCTCTGTAATATCCACCCACTCTAAAAAATTCTGATGGCGTATTAATCCAACAATACATACTCTCCACTCACATCTATAAGTAAATAAACATTATTAGTGAAAAATCCTGCAGGCTTGTGTGTCTAAAGTGTACTTGGAGTCAGCTTCTCTCTCATTCTCCTCGCCAGCTACTTTAAAACCCTTAAATAGGGTAACTCCCAAACTTCCTGCCCAACTCCCAAGGCCCCTATTCTTGGCAGATGAACCCATCTACTTCCAAGAAAACTGACATTATGCTGCACAAACCTAGCTCACCTTTGCACCCCTTCATAGGATACCGTGTGCCACGTGTGTTACACTGTTAAGTGACTGAAAACATATATGCCAGCAAGGCAGTGCTAGGCATTCTCCCCGTTCATGGGAGTCCTTATGGCAGTTCATAGAACAGGCTGTCCAGCTGTCTAGGACGATACTTTCTGGTCTTAAAATGACAGTTCAGGTTCAAGGAGGATATTCCTCACAGAAGCCAGTATCTCGCATAACAATTTCACAGGAATGGTTTCCGAGTTCCCCACAAGGGAAATGCCCAATTACAAGAGTCACCATAATGGCATCCCACCACAAGATTAGAGTTCTCCCAGTCCAGGTGCAACTAACCTGTCAGGGGTCATTTTACCATAAGCAATGTTGTCTGGTAGCAAAATTGAAATTTCACTTTTATTAGGTTTTAGAAACCTGGAATCAGAGCTAGAAATTAACCTAAAGTCAACTTCTCATGCAGACAGAGAAAACACTTTGACCCCTAACTCTCAAATACTTATCTCTTGGCTAAAAGCTCAAAATAAACAATACTAAAATAGAACTTACATACTTTTGAGAGATCCACTTTTTTAATATAATTCTTCTAAATTAACGGACAGCATATCCTTCAACTAATTACTATGGACAGAAACCTAGGAGTCATCCTGATTCTCCCCTCTCTTACATTCAATTAACAAGTTTTATTGATTTTGTCCTAAATGTCTGTCAACCTGTTCCTTTCTATCAAAACTGCAAATACCATTTTTTGCAAAATAACTTACAATGTCATGCCTCCATACGTTTTGTACACAGAATTCTATTTATGTAGAAGGCAATTAACCTTTTCTGTCACTTGACAAACTCATCAGTTAAAAGATTAATCATTTATCATCTCTTCTCTGAATTCTTCCCTGAGCTACCTACTAAAATATGAGTTAATTACTATCATTTGAATTATAACTGCATCTTGTGATTCAATCTAATCTATGCCCACAAAGAATATATGAGATAATTATTATTTGTATACAAATTTAGACTTAATTAAAAAAAAAAGCAAAAATATGGCAGGGCACAGTGGCTCACACTTATAATCCTGGCATTCTGGGAGGCTGAGATGGGAGGACTACTTGAGTTCAGGAGTTTGAGATCCTATCTCTACAAAATATTAGCTGGTTGTGGTGGTACATGCCTGTACTTCTAGCCCCTTGGGAGGCCGAGGAAGGAGGATCACCTGAGCCCAGGAGTTTGAGGTTGCAGTGAGCTATGATGATGCTACCGCACCTACTCAGATGACAGAGCAAGACTCTGTCTCAAATAAAAAAAAAACAAAAATAGTTTTATTATATATTTAAAAAAGCAGAGATGGGAGAAAAAAAATTTAAATGCAATCTGGGGTTAGATACATTTATCTATTTTTAAAGTAAAGTGATTAATCAGCAGTTAGCAAAGAGACTAGTTTGGGTATTGAGTTCTTAAAAAAACTTGATAGGCCATCAAAGAAAATAATTACAGCTCTTTATAGAGTCTATGAAACTGTGAGCAACGAGTGCCTCTGGTCTTCCTCAGGACCTTCCTTTTAATTTGGTTAGGTCTGCATCATTTCCTTCACTGGTATAATTTCTATGCCATATTACATCTGCTTCCTCATATTGTCTTCCACACGTCAGACCTCAAGGGCAGGGGATATCTCTTAGCTATCTTTGTTTCTCTAATGCCTAGAACCAAGGCCTAGACAGAAATTAAAGTGGGTTGATATAATTGTACAAATCAGTAGTAAAGATATGATTAACATTAAAACTCTTTTAACTCTTTCCAATCTTGCATATGATTAAGCAAAACTAGAAATAGTATTTAATTACTGATGCTTTACCTGTGTCTTACATCATACATCTCATTCCGAAATTCAGAAACTATGATCTGTGGCCGTGAGGTCCCAGGTAAATAAAACCGTTTCATCAGTGCCTGAAGGACTCTTTCATCAGCATGATTATGGCAACAATAGGCTTGTAGAAGTCCTTTCAAGCAAGATTCAATAGCCAAAGCAAGCTCAGGGTCCCGAAGATGAATGCAAGCTCCTAAAAGTTGGAGAAAATTATAGAAGGGCTCATAAATACCTATTTTTGAAATAGTAATAGTAATAACTTTGAAATAGTAATAACTATGTTTTTATTATATTTCATAATGACTTAAATATTTTCATTTAAAGTAGTTTTAATGATATTACAGATCTTATTTTAACTGAGTAGGAAATCTCCATTTATCCATTGGATACACTAAAGAGAAAATCCACAAAATTCTGTGAAAAATATTGTCCCACTCTAATGTAAATCAACAGTGGCTTTTCTATCTAAGTTTATATTATTCCAGCCTTTCAATACCGTTTTGAAAATCAAGTCAAAAGATTTACAGATTCTTTATTATTTTCTATAAAACTGGCTAATATTGAGATTTTAGAATTAGGGATGGGGGAAAAAGCCTCATTCATTGAAATAGCTCCTGTTGTAAAGGTGCATATCATTTAAATAAAGAGCCATCACTACAATACTTAAATGTAATACTTTACTAACAAGATATATTTATATTATAGCATCATTGTCACCTAATGATGTACAGAATTAAAGATAATTCCCAAGTAGAAACTAAGAATATCTTTTAAAATACCATAAATATATGAGAACAATTTAATAACCATAGATTTTACAGCTGAAAGAGAACTTAGAAATAATGTTGTCTGACCTAAACAGAAACTAAGAAAGTCATTTTACAGAGCTTACAAAAATTCCAGAGAGTATTCTTTTGACTATATATCTTAATGATACTGGATTTTCTGATTAATCAATCATATTCATTCATTTATTCACTCAGGAGAAAAATAAGAACCAGATTATTCTACTCTGTAATTACTTTTCCTTTTCTTAAGTTCTCTTTCTTTTAGCTACTTTATGCTTTAAAAATACAAAATAAAAGCTACAAAATTTAACATGATTTTATTACTTTATTTTTTAAAAATATGTATAATTTAAATTCACATATAACTATATAGGTCTTTGATAACAGAGTTTAAAACTAGATTCAATAGACCCCTTTCTGAAAATAAACTTATTTCTAATGTTTATTATATCCTCACTAAATCATGACAAATACCTAAAGGGCCTATAGGTTTATAGGTAAAATGTCCTCGTCTATAAGCATCATCTATTGCTTCAAGAAGAGCTGGAACATGAGGGCCAAATCTTTTTAGTCGATCAGTTTTACTATCTTTTAATTCTTTCAGTTGCCTCTGATGATAGTTCAATATATGCTTCACATCTAATTCTTCCCCCCTGAAAAACAGAAGCAGATAATCAGGACAGATATGTGATATGGTTATACAGAAATACTCAGTTTTTGCCCATATAATATCAGCAATGACCCAGCTACCCTAAAAACGAAAGCAGAATTCTTTATTTGAAAATAATTGTGTTACCAGAGAAAAACAGTCTGAAGTCCTCAAAACTTGGCATAAAAAAGTGACAATAGTTATGGACTAGGAATCCTGGAAATTGTTCAACTCAACAAGTGTAAGAAAAGTCTTTGTTTTTGAGACAGTCTCACTCTGTTGCCCTAGCTAGAGTGCCATGGCGTTAGCCTAGGTCACAGCAACCTCAAACTCCTGGGCTCAAGTGATCCTTCTGCCTCAGCCTCCAGAGTACCTGGGACTACAGGCACGAATGGCCATGCACGGCTAATTTTTACTATGTATATTTTTAGTTGTCCAACTAATTTCTTTCTATTTTTAGTAGAGACAGGGTCTCACTCTTGCTCAGGCTGGTCTCGAACTCCTGAGCTCAAACGATTCGCCCACATCAGCCTCCCAGAGTGCTAGGATTACAGGCGTGAGCCACTGCACCCAGCCAGAAAAGTCTTTTAAAAAGTGCACTGTCTGGGGGATGGTCATGCTTGAAGATCAGACTTGTGAGGGGAGGGGGGCAAGGGCATTATTTGAAACCTTAAAATTTGTACCCCCATAATATGCTGCAATTTTTAAAAAAAGTGACTTTAACACACTGAGTGCCACATTAGAAAAAAAAAATGTTTCCTTGGAGCCATAGTGTTTTATTAAAATAGACTAAAAACTTCAAAAACAAAACAAATTTAATGAAAAACTTGTTATATTTTATTTTTTTTCTGTGCATGAGTTATACACAACTTGAAAAATAGTTCTCGTGGCTCCTAAGGTGAAGAGACATGTGAGTTACGTTATGTTTCACAAGGCCCTGGGCTCAAAACTTGTGTGAGTTAAATAGAACTCTCCTGGCAGTTAATGTGTTAAAAGATTCTTTTTTATCCACAGAAAACAACAACAAAAATTTTCTCTTCATATAAAGAGCAAAACTATATGATGTTCAACTAACTGAAAAAAATCATTCTAAGATTGTTGCAACTTACTTAATTCTGGTATATTCTTCTTTGTCCTTTTCTATGGCTTGCTGAAACTGTTCAATCTCTTGATTGACTGAATTTTCTTGATCCTGTAAGGCTTTTACTCGCTCTTTTAACCAAGATATTTTTTTTTGCCTTTCCAACCGCTCAGGTTCCAAAGATTGATCAGTACTAATAGTAAATAATCCAAAGTGAAAAATGTTAAATGAAAAACCTAACATTTAAAAAACACAAACCAATGTAATAAAATTCCATTAATAATAATACAGAAAATATTCTATTGCACCTAGATTACTTTATTACAAAATGAAGTAGTCATGAAAACTGCAAAGTAACTATCTTACCTTTTAAGTTCTTCAATTCTTTTACAAAGCTGCTCATCATCTTTCTTTAATGCTTTATATTCATTTAGGGAACGGTTATACAAAACCTAACAAAAAATTAGACTTGCTTTAGTGAAATGAAAACATAAATATCCCAGTCAAGTCCAATTTTGACAAATCTTCAAATCAGAGGCTGAATATGTGCAGGAATATATTTTTAAAATAAAATATATAAATGGCCATTTGAAATCAATGCATTTTTTAAAGTCTGAAAGCAAAAGAGATTTTAACACAGGTATAGAACATTTACTTTTAAAATAGATGAACAGTCTTTATGTTTGCTACAGAGCTTTTAATATTCCAGATTAGAAAATTTCTCTCACCTCAGCTTCATTATAGGCCCTTTTCTTAGCAGTGACATCTGCTTTCAATGCCATACATTCTGGTGCTCGGGCATTTGTCTCCTGACTAATCTTTTCTAGTTTATCTTGAATATCCTTGTAGTTTTTTTCTGCTTCATTAAGTCTGACCTTTAAGAAAATGATAGTATTGGAGTATATTTTATTTTTCTTTAATGAAGAGAGAAAAATTAAAAATAATTACATATAGTTCACATCCCCAGAATAAATTTAATTTCATTCACAACATTAGGTAAACAAACATAATCATATAAAATACTAAAATATAATTTAATTTTAACTCACATTTAGCTATCCAACAAATTTGCTATCCTCTGGGAATACAAAGACACAATAATAATTGTCTTTAAATAACACAATTAAAAGAAGAGTGACACAATTTAGCAGAGAAATAACACAAACTGATGATACAGTTTGTATACAATAATGCTTACATAGGGCATATCTATTTATAATTGTGGTAGCACAGAGAAAGAAACCATAGGTCTGCCAGAAAAAGTCAACAATACCTTCAAAAGAAATTAGCATTTAAGCTGAGAGTTGAAAGATCAACCAAAGTATATACCAGGAGACAATTTAGGCAAGGGTATTAGAGACAGACGGAAGAACGTGTGCAAAGGTATTGATATCTATTTTGGAAATTAACAATTTTGCTGGACTTAAGAGAATAATGGTGGAAGATGAGATGAAGGGGTAGAAAGGCCCTGCATTCCATAATGAATGGCTTACAACTTAATCCTCTAGACAAAGGGAGACAAAATATGACCAAATCTGCATGTCAAGTCACTCGGGAAGTACTCAGAAGACATGATAGAAGGGAAAATTAAAGGAAAAGATTTCACTAAGAAGTTAATATAATATTATGGAGCAAAAATAATTAGGAACCAAAATGAGAACATTGACAATAGGGATGGATTACAAGGGACAACTATAAAAACTATTTAGATCAGCAGTTGGCAAATTTTTTCTATAAAGAGCTAAACAGTATATGGCTTTGTGCTCCATGTGGTCTCTGTCATAGCCACTTGACCCTGCCATTGTAACATGAAAACAACAAAGACAATATATAAAAAAATGAATTTTTCATAAAAATTAAAGTTGGATCCAGGTGTTATATAAACTAAACATAATTCATATATTTTGAGTTTTGAATTAGATTAACACAAATTTAAAGTTTGCTTTAGATGCTATTTCTTGAGAAACCTTCCTTTTAATAGTCATTCTACAAGCAATAACCAAGCACATGCTATGTGAACGCCTTCATGTAAGATATGGTGAGAAGAATGTAAATATAAAATAAGATAGTACTTACTCTTCAGAAATTTGCCATTTACGACAGAGTGCCCAAATGCATAACTGCAGAAAAATGACTATAGAACTAAATATTGCCTAGGCTTAAGATCCTCCTTTTTCCATTTGAAAAAGGGGTAAGCATATATTACTTAGTCTGGATTCTATTTTAGTCTGGGAAATGTCTAAGGAGGAATATATTTAAGGCCTTCTCCAATAACAAGCTGAAAAATCAGGTTGAGAAGAGAAAAATATTTGCCAAAAATTTCATAATATTCTCTCAGAAATAAAAATTTGAGGTGAGAGTAGGAAAGGATTGAATTTCCATTTACTACCTGAAGAGGGAGTAAGAACTCAGCCCAGAGATCACTAAGTAAATGTACTACCTTCACCATTTGACTATTTTTACATACTCACCTTTGATAATTAATGTCATAGCCCTTAAAAAGAGAAAGGAAAAGCTGTTTATCTTGGAGGCAGACAGGAAAAAACAAGCTGGGGAAGATGTTACTTCCTATATCACAGTCAAGCTTGGAGACCAGAAAGAAATTCCTAAGCAAAGCAGAATAAAATACTAAGAGGTAAGCTACACTGACACACTGAGTACATTTGCAGGTGGAGGAGTAAAGAAGGAGCTAGGAGTTCTACTTCTGGCATGACAGCATGAGAATCTCCACCATGGTAACTGCTCAACCTTGTGAATACACTAAAAACCCACTGAACTGTACACTTTACGTGGGTTAATTATACAGTATATGAATTGTATCTTAATAAAACTGTTTAAAAAATAAAGGCTAGTATAAAGAGTAGATCTACTGACCAGTAAAAAAATCCATGTGGAAACTCCTAACACAACTATCACTCAACTAACTTCTACTGTACCTGTAGGCCCATGTGGAAGACTTTTGCAACTTCCTTAAATTGTAGACAAACATAGTAGTTTCTACCTGTGTTTTTAGATGTCAGATTGAAATTAACCTTAACAGACCTAACAATTTATCATACATGTGTTCCACCTATATGAAATCCTCTGACAGGCCATCTTTGTTCTGGACCCTAAAACTCAGTTCCCTGAAAGTTCCATTAGCAATCTCTAGGCATTGTTTTCAGTTCTGAATTCTTATGCTTCCTAATATTTAGCTTTAATGCTATTCCAACTGACTATTATCCTAGTACCCTTTTATTTCTCAGGTCCTTTTGTGTTTCAGCTCCTTAATGAATCCAGGAGTAAAAGCTTGACATTCCAGTATTTAGTCAGTAACAAAATTCCATTGTCCACAATCATGAGAGTTCTACAGCCCTAGCATTAGACAAGCTTATTATAGCCAAACACAGTAGTAGCATTTTCAAAAGAGAGTTGCTGGCCAGATGCCTATAATCCTAGCACTTTGGGAGGCCAAGACGGGACGATTGCTTGAGATTAGGAGTTTGAGACCAGCCTGAACAAGAATGAGATCCCCATCTCTACTAAAAATAGAAAAATTAGCCAGGCATAGTGGCGAGCACCTATAGTCCCAGCTACTCCGGAGGCTGAGGCAGGAGGATCACTCGAACCCAAGAATTTGAGATTACAGTGAGCTATGATGATGCCACTGCACTCTAGCCTGGGTGACAGGGCGAGACTCTGTCTCAAAAGAAAAAAAAAAAAAGGGAGAGAGAGTTGCCAAACAGGCCTTGGAAAAACTCTGCTTCACCTCAATAATAAATTCAAATATAGATATAGATACAGGTTGAAACTGCCACTTTTGTGGGTTAACAGACTAATATCAGCAATTTCATAGGATTCAACCTATTAAATCTTTAAAAAACTATAATTACCTGCTGTTCTTCCATTTTCCTGTCAAGTCTAGCAGCACGCTCTTCTCCAATTTTGATATTATCTCTGATAGCATTCAACTGTTTTTCAATTTCATTGACCTGAAGAAGAAATCATATAGCAAATCACTGATAAGATGAATAATAAGATGAATAATCACTGATGAGATGAAATATATTCTATATATCACAAATATATGTGAACAAGTAATTAAGTGAAAATTACCACTGCCCAAGCCATTTCATGTTTCAAGTACTCTAAATTAGTCTTCATTGTACTTAAACCAGCAATACTTTGAAAACGTTCCTCTTTCTCCAAACACTGGCGCTTTAGTTCAGTAAGCCGCTTAAAAAAGAAAAAAAGAAAGGATATATTTCTTATTAACATTAAAAAAAGACATTTTGCAAATGTGTTTCTTATCAAAACAATGCCTAAACAAATACTCCATAAAGATTTGTTAGGAAATGACTTCTTTAAAGGGGAAATAAAAATATTTTTGGCTCTTTGGTACACTTTTAGTAAGTACAATAATTTTGCTAATTTCTGCACTCTAAAAATGTTGGCCATTTCATCAGATGAAGAAAAGCAAAGGAATTAAAGGTTCAAGGCCATACAAGTACAGATAAATGCCAAAACTCGCTGTCCCGTTTTCCCTCTTTATTCCATATCTGATAAACACACTGGTCTGTTCTTCCAGACAAAGTACAGTAAGTACACATTCCAAAGAAAATTGAAGGATCACAAGGAATATATTTCTAAAAGTCAAACAAGTTATAATTTTTCTAAGTTCTCTTCTAATAATTAATAAATAAAATCATCAAATATTAAGTATCATGACATTAGAACAGCTTCTGAAGTGGCCTTTAGACATCATATTCTGTATACTTAGGTAGATAGCCTCTCCTCTTCACTCAAAGTTATCATATTTAACTAGGGCCTTAACACTATAGATCTTACTTCGTTTCCCCATACAATTTACTTTACCATTCTCCAGGATTATTTCAATCCAATACCACTCTCCAAACCTCATACACACACCACCTTATTCCCTCATTCATTTTCTATCTCCAGCTTCAGAGAATTTAGAAGCCGTCAGAAAGAAACTCCCTCCAACCTCCAACAATCTTATCTACAAATCTAAAGCAGTCATCTCTTCCTTCTGCAACAAAAGAGAGGTGGCTTCATAATATTTAAGTCTAGTTCCCATCCCCTACCTATATCTTGGATGCCACCTTCTTCTTTCTCAAAGGTCTATATCCACTTATTTTCCAACCATCTTTTTATCTTTGTTTCCACTTCACCCTCTTAATTCTTTCCCATTACCATGTTCATCTCTACTTGCTTATCATTTCAACTTTCAAATAAAACCACTACTACCCATCCCCCAGGCACCCCTTCCTCCTCTAAAACTTTTCTTCCCTTTCCATCCAAGTTTCATGAAAATTATTCCTATCTTCTCCATTTCCTCAGTTTTCAGTCCACAAATCTGGCTTCTGTTTGCACCCATTTTGCCATAGTCATCTATGTCACTAAATACAATGAGTTTTGTCAATTCTTATAGTGCTTGACCACAGTACATCTCACAGTCCTGACTTGTTCCTTCTCAAATTCTGTCTTCCCTTGGCTTCTTATAGCTTCCATGAGAATTTCTAACGGTTCAGGCCTAGGCCCTCTTTTCGTCTTCCTCTCAGCAATTACAGCTCAGATACTAATAATATACTGATGACTCCCAAATTTTCACTAAGGCCAGAATTGACTTCTGTATGCCTAACTCATATTTCTTCCCCCTTGACATTTCCACTTGGATGCTTTAAAAGCACCTTAAAATTAATGTGTTCAAATGGAATTCATATTTCTTTAAAAAAAAAAAAAGAAAGAAAGAAAAGAAACGAAATAAAACCAAACCGGCTCCTCTCACCATGCTTCCTATCTCAATAAACTTACTCTACTGCTGAGGTCATTACTCTGGAGGTCTTAGGCCACCCTTGATGCCTCTGTCTTAACTTTATCCCTCCATGTCCCCTACAACATCTGTCCAGATCATTTCAAAGTTCTTCTCTCCGCTACTACTACCAATACACTAACTTATGTCATCATCATTTCTCTGGACAATGATAACGTTTTCCTTACTAATCTCTCTACATCTGTTCTTTCCTTACAGCAGTTCACTCTCTTTTACAGCAGAATAATCTATTTAACTTCAATTCCCAATTAATGAAGTCATCCACTTTCATATCTTCTACTGCCATTAAGTTTTACAAGGTCTTCCATAGTCTGGCCTCTCATCTGTCACTCTTGTATTCTTCACTGTAGCAAATCTGGAATTCTTCCAGTTTTTTTTTAAAGGAGCTACATGCTTTCTTGCCCTTGAGACTTCAGCCATGCTATTTCTTTTCTTTTTTTTAGACAGAGTCTCACTCTGTAGCCTGGGCTAGAGTCTCATGGCGTCAACCTAGCTCACAGCAACGTCATAATCCTGGGCTCAAGTGATCCTCCTGCCTCAGCTGGGACTACAGGCATACACCACCATGCCTGGCTAATTCTTTCTATTTTAGTTGTTTGGCTAATTTTCTTTCTATTTATAGTAGAGACGGTGTCTCGCTCTTGCTCAGGCTGGTCTCAAACTCCTGAGCTCAAGCAATCCCCCTGCCTCAGCCTCCCAGAGTGATAGGATTACAGGTGTGAGCCACCATGCCCAGCCAAACCATGCTATTTCTTGGAGCACCTTTCCTTATTCTTACCATCCTTTACCTGGTATTATTCATCTTTCAGTTCTCATCTTAGATATCACTTCTTTAATAACTTCTCCCTGTTGTTAACTCCCCCACCTCCTACTACTAGTATCCTAAGTGCTTTTGTACAAACCTAGTCTACAACTACTTTAGTAGTACTCACCATACTCAAATTATTTACCAAATTATTTTCCTGCTAATTACGTCCATAATCCCAAGAATCTTGTTATTTATTTGTCAGTATATGCCCAATGGCCAAAGCAAATGCTGGCAGGTATATGGTAGGAATTTACTATTTGTTGTCGGAATGACTTCTAGTTTCTAATCTTCACATAACTATTTCTTAAAGATTTAATTATTCAAACTCAGAGTTTATTTTGAGAATATAAGGCATTTAATCAATTAGGAAAAAAGTTCTTATTAAGTATATATGAAGTATCAGGAATTCTACACAATATAGGGAAATGCTTCTTAAACTTCATAATCAAAATATTTTTAATTGTTTAAGACAAAGTATACCATGGAGAAAGTGTGTGCTTAACCCCAAGAGGTCTGAAGCAAACAAATTTCTTCAAAGTCCCTATTTATTATTTTTAAAATAATAAATGAAACAAACTATGTATGACTTGTTTAAATATGCAAATACTTCCTCTTTCCCCAATAATAACACTGAAATTCCAAAAAAGTGTACTGTATTAATTCTGTCGTTTATAGTAGCTCCTTGCAAACCACCATGTAATCCAGGCTTGAAAGGATGATGTGGGGAATAAAAATATACTCATTCCTGATTTTTGAGTTTTCATCTAATGAACCACACAATTATAGACCTAATTTACAACAAGTATTCCTCAAAAATTTGAAGTAAAAAGTTCAGTATAACACCTAATGAGTTTGACTTCAGTCAATTATTAATACAATTCAACCTCAAAAGGATAAGCTAAAAAGCTGATGAAAGCTCACTCTGTTGTATAAAACTGACTACCAAAAGAAAAAGATTTGGAATCATTAGTGGGACTTAATGTACTGGATAAATAGCTGTAATGTAATCCTTGTGACTCTGAAGTCTCTGATTATCAGATAAAAGTTTGGATCATCAGGAATTTGAAGGAGATGGTATAAGAACAAAATATAGCACATGTAAAAACAAATTTAAATAAGTCATGGTCAGCATGAGTGATTTAAAATTCAAGCAAATTTGTACAGCTGCCAAGCTAATAACATGATGTGACAGCTGCTACTAAGCTATCAGTTGCTTAAGGAATGTTAACATTTTATCAGTGTAAGGAAAGAGTCACCTCTATAATTTATAATTGCAAACGTAATTATAAATGCATATTATGTTTACTATCAGTATGAGTCTTATGCTTATTATCCCAGCAAAAGAAATGTTATAGATTTTTTTTTTTTATTTCGGCATATTATGGGGGTACAGATTTTAAGGTTTCAATAAATGCCCATTTCCCCCCCCCCACGAAATGTTATAGATTTTAAACTGCTTATAGTGAGAGTTAGTAAGACCTATTATAGAACCAATTAGTCATACATCAAGGGATAAGTACATAAGATGCTTCTCTGTCTTTCAGCTTATAGTCTAATACAGGAAGTAAGTCATGTTCATACCCATTATTACAAAGCAAAAAAGTAAAGGTTAATACCCTGAATATAAAGACCACACTTCATATACTTCATAGAGTGCTATAAAAATATTATTATTTTTATATAAATATACAGATACATAATTTTACAATATCATTTAAGTATTATAGGAAATTTGGTTGATCTCAAAAAGATTTATATTAACTGTTTACAAACCTCTTCTCCTTGATTTATCTGCTCCTTTGTTCTTTCTTTTGTTTCCATAATATATGAATAATCCTCCTTCATTTGTTCAAGTTGAGTTGCTTTCATGAAGAACTATATCAACAAGAAAAACACAATTAGGAACTGTAAACTTTCATGGAACTGTGAAAAAGAAAAGGAAAAATTTGGTCTCTGAAAACTTTCAGACCAATTATGTAAAAAGCTATTTAAAACATAAGCAAGTACACATAAACACAAAAGAACACATCTTATTAGGTCATTAAGTATGAAACATCTGATTTCCTTAAGTACTAAGTTTGACAGTTGCTTTGACACTTCTTGGTTTTTTTCCCCTATTGTAAAGATATCCTCAGTCTTTCAAATGTACATTTTTGGCTTATGATTATCTTTCACATTTTTTTAAGAGCAATTTTTGTGAAACCATGGATAAGTAAAGAATTCTTGTTATTTTTTAATATGAGTTCCGTCGTGTATCCAATGCAGAGCAGATAGCTTGAAATATC
This sequence comes from Microcebus murinus, assembly GCF_040939455.1. Lineage (NCBI taxonomy): Eukaryota > Metazoa > Chordata > Mammalia > Primates > Cheirogaleidae > Microcebus > Microcebus murinus. The sequence goes on from NC_134106.1 coordinate 13,678,133, forward strand.
ATCAAAACGTTTGGGAAAGATGTGGCTAATGAACTCTTGCAAGGCAATGTTCAGCCACATGTTGCAAAACAACACTGCTCAAACTACAGAGGCTGGACTTGGAAACTCTCTGTTATCCACCGTATTCACCAGATATTGCACCAACAGGATACCACTCCTTCCTCCAGGCTTTGTACTACTTCTTGCAAGGAAAAATATTCAATTCTCAACAGCCTATGGAAAATGCCTTTTTCATCGCCACTGGCTCTCCAGGCTTTTTCACTGCTAGTATAAACAAGCTACCATTAAGATGGTAAAACTGTTATAAAATGTAACCAAAATGTCAAAAAAAAAACAAAAAAAAAACCTTTATTGGGTGGTGGGCAAGTGGGAGGGGGGAGGTGAGGATGGATGTCTACTTACATAATGAGTGCGATGCGCACCACCTGGAGGATGGACACACATGAAGCTCTGACATGAGCATGGGGGGGATGGGTGGCAAGGGCAATATATGCAACTTTAACAATATTTGTATCCCCATAATATGATGAAATGAAAAAAAAAAAAAACAGAGAAAAACTCCAGGTGAGAGGAAAACAAAAATATCCATTTTAAAATACAGTTTGTATAATGTGACAAGCTTTATTTGTTCTTATTTATGTTTTCGTCTTCATAAGCAAATTAAATTCTCACATAGAGTGAAAAAAAAACATGGCAAAACTGTGTCGCTAGTTTAGGTGCATACTTTGATTAATTGTACTGCTTCTTCTTTGAGATATAATAAACTAAACTTTTGCTTCAAAATCAGACATTTCATATTTAATGACCTAATATTTCACACTCAAATTTACTAAACTGCTATGCTCACATTTGCAAAAGCTCTTAAAACTCCATGAAAGAAAATACTATTTTGAAAGCTCATTTTTACTAATTCTTCAATTCTTTTTTTTTTTTTTTTTGAGACAGAGTCTCTCGCTTTGTTGCCCAGAGTTAGAGTTAGTGCCATGGTGTCAGCCTAGCTCACAGCAACCTTAAACTCCTGGGCTCAAGCAATCCTGCTGCCTCAGCCTCCCAAGTAGCTGGGACTACAGGCATGCACCACCATGCCCGGCTAATTTTTTCTATATATATTAGTTGGCCAATTAATTTCTTTCTATTTATAGTAGAGACGGGGTCTTGCTCTTGCTCAGGTTGGTTTCAAACTCCTGACCTCGAGCAATCTGCCTGCCTCGGCCTCCCAGAGTGCTAGGATTACAGGCGTGAGCCACCAAGCCCGGCCTAATTCTTCAATTCTTTAAGTAAAAATGACTAAAAACACTTACAGCTTTGATTTGAGTGCATCTTAAAGTTTTAGAATAGGAAATACCAAAACTCATTCAAAAGGCTACACAGACAGTTTAGTAGTAGTCAAATATTTTGTTAGCTTTTAAAATTTTAAATAGTTTAATGTTTACAAATTATTACATATTATGGCCAACTGTTACCTTGTATTTCCTTAAAGATTAAGAATTAAAAGCCAAAAAGTGAAAACAAGGATTTACCAAAACTACACTCCCATTTTATTTAACAATTCCTAATCTAGTCCTACAACTTTACTTTAAACAGGTGGCTTTAAGAAAAAAACAAAACAAAATTCAGTTTCTATCATGTAAGCAAGAAATATATCTAAATGTATTCTTTTGGGGTAGATTTATATTTATTTTGGTGCCCCTTACTTTGTATTTGTCTCCCTCATTTTTGGACTGTAAGAACTGCTTGCTCATCTCTTGTGTTAAAACAGAAACTGGATTATCCACCTGAAATAAACCAAAAGTATTTTTGAATATTTTATTTTAATGCTTTAAAGATAAATATAACTGAAATATACATTACAATTGACCTATGCTGCCAAGAAGGCGGCTAAGTACTAGCCAAAGGTTATAGAGTTGGAGTAAAAATATAAAGAAAAAAATGTTAAAAATTTTTAATGCAGGGAAAAATGTTTCAAATTTTCATTATATCAAAATAAATACTATCGTCAAAATTCAATATTCTACCATTACATGAAGGAACAAGCACAAGACCTGCTGAAGAAGTATTTTTATTAGAAAGTTTTTCACATCTTCTACCTGTTTTATAGATTATCAACTCTTATGCCACTGGTTAATCATAGGACAACAGAGCAGAAATAGTTCTAGCATGGAAATTAACTATCCTAGGTTCTTGTTTGGGCTCTATTCCCAACCTCCCAAGTAGCCTTGAGCAAGTCAATTAGTTTCTTCAATTAAACACAGAAAGTCCAACTCAATTATTCCTAATCAAAATTATGATAAAAAGTATTGTTTATTTTTCTTACAGAAGTTCCTCAGATTTCCCATGTGTTTTACTCTTTCATGAGGACATTGTAAAACAAATGGAAATAATGAAGTCACTTCTATCTTTTGGAAGTAGAGTCATTTAAGTAAGCCACTGCTTGAATGAAACTACCTTTGCTAATAAGACTATCAAAGTACACTTGGAAAAGTATTTAAAAAAATAACTTGTTTCAGAAACATACAAGGTCATTATGCAATTACATCTTTGGTATTAACAAATCAATAAATGTGTTAAAAATAATCTTATTCATAAGTTATAGATACATGAAAAAAAAAAACCTTTAAACACTTCATTTTTACCTTCTAAAAATACAGATTACATAACTTGGTATACCAATGGTAACAACATTCCTTTTAAGTAGAATGTTGGGCCCTCTCCTCTAAGATAACAAAACATATTTATGTACTTATAAAAATCATGACATGTGACGTATTTCTTATTTCATAGATATACCAGACTCCAACTGTCACATATTTTTACAAAGTTTCCCTGGATCTTAATTTCACACTGCATCTGACATCTTAAAAGACCTAATGCAGTGACATGGCAGTTATCTTACTACCAACACTGGACACATAGCTTCACCAAAGTTTATATTCTTTTCTCTTATACCCTTTTGACTGTTTCTGAAATGGGGTTTCTAGTTTCTATATTACTTTGGGGATTATTTAAGAATCTTGTAGCTTTAACTATCAGGACCCTGGAAAAAGCAAAAACCAAGCACAAAAAAACTTCAGAAAAAGAATAAGAAAGGGAGGAGGCACAGGAGACAAACATAATCAGTACTTAAAGACATTAAATATTCTTCTCCCTCTTGGTTATTCTAGATCAACACTGTCCAACAGAAATACGATAGAAGTCACAAACAATTTTAAATTTTCTAGTAGCCACATTAAAAATATATTAATAAAACTAAACAGGTAAAATTAATAATATATTTTTAATTCATTATTTCCTAGATATTTTTATATGTGGGTTTTATACCTTTGTATTAAATCTTCAAAATCTGGTGTGTATTTCACATTACAACACATCTCAATTTGAATTACCCACATTTCAAATGCTCAATATCTACCTGGGGCTACTGAACAACACAGCTCTAGACCTTCTGTATTTTAATCAATGCACCTGTATCTTTCATTATGGGTTAACTAAAGCATGCAACAAAAGGACTAAAGGAGTTTAATAATCTTCAAATATTTCAATACAGTATAAACATGTTTTACATTTGCTGAGGAAGTGGGAGCTTAGAGAAACAGGCTTTATTCAACTTTCCCATAAATACCAGGAGTAAGAAGCCTCTGGGAGAGGTGATGTCCCTATGACTAGCTACAGGAATACCTGGTAGAGATTCTACATAGGTCAAGTACAGAGGGTGATAACCATAGTGGATCCTCTTCAATATGCTCCCAACACCTATGATTCCATAAACTTAACTTTTGGCTTTCCTGATTCTAACAAATTGTCTGGAATTCAGCATGCTAGTCTGAAATTATTTGCTGTATCTGCTTTTCTCCATATTTTAATAATTATTTTTCCTAAACTTGGCTATCTGACATGCAATACCACTTGTCATATATGGCTTTTTTGACTTAAGTAAAATTAAATACAATTAAAAAATTCAATTTCTCAGTCACACATTTCAAGTGGTCAACAGCCACGTGTGGCTAGTAGTTACCACTAGATAGCGTGAATATAGAACATTTCTACCATCACAGAAAGACATTCTGGACAGCTTTGTTCTAAACCAAACTGGGAAAGAGACCTGGTCTCCTAATTGTTCTTTCTCTTTGGTAACTAGTCTTGGTGTTCTAGTTCTGGAACAAAGCAGTATGGTACAATGGATAGAGCATTCATATGAAACACAGATGCTCAATCTAGGCTCTGCCAACGACCACACCTAGACAACTGTAAGGACAAATTTTATTTTTTCTGGCTCGCTGTTTCTTATCTGCAAAATAAAGGGCCTGATCAGGTGAGCTCTAATGACAATTCCAGTGCTAATATTAATAGGATTATATGTGCCCTATTTCTAATTAATTCTGTCAAATCTTAGCAGAAAAGACTCAAGCCTTGCTTTATCTTTCTAAAATAAATTTTCTTTCTTCAAGAATTTAGCAACTGAACTTAGAGAACAATGATACTATTTTACCTAGGATAGTAAGAAGCAAAGAAGCTTTACAGCCTTATTAACAAAAATTTTAACACATACCAGTATAAACTAGATGTTCTTGACTGCTGCATCAAATTAAAGGTGTTATATTATGTATTGACAATTTGTGTTGAATTAATAAGCTTTAAAGAACTTCATTAATAACAGTTATCCATATTCTTCCTGAAGTCAATTTACTAACATGAGGCCATTACAATTTTTTCTACACTGCAGGTGAAATCACACCAAAAAAGAACCAATTGCATGAATTAATCTGAAACACAAATGTGGCAATTACCTGGATGTTAAAATGATCAAGAATTGCAATCAGTTCTTCTTTCCTAGTAGAAACCACGTTTCCTAGTTATGAGAAACATATGAAATGACCAGATTGTTTCTAGAACAATATACAGAAAAAAATGTATATTTAAAACATATAAATATTAATTATCTTTCATTGTGTCATCCAGAAAGGTACTATTAAATAGGTGTAAATCTGAATGAACACGGTACAACTATACAGTGGAAGAAAAAGTACCCAAATGTGGTAATAGTGCTTATCTTGTTCCTATAGCTAAATATTTTGCCATTTTGCTCCTCATCTATCTCTTTTTTTTGAGACAAGAGTTTCACTCTGTTGCCCAGGCTAGAGTGCAGTGGCGTCATCATAACTCACTCACTGCAACCTCAAACTCCTAGGCTCAAGGAATTCTCCTGCCTCAGCCACCTGAGTAGCTAGGACTACAGGAGCATGCCATCACACCTGGTTAATTTTTTTCTATTTTTTATACAGATGGGGTCTTGCTGTAGCTCATGTTGGTCCCAAACTCCTGGCCTCAAGCAATCCTCTCGCCTCAGCTTCCTAGAGTGCTAGGATTACAGGCATGACCCATCGCACCAGGCTCTTCTTTTCAATAATTAAACACTCACCTCTTCCTTTACACCATTTTCTACCATTTGCTGACCATTTCTTTCCACACCCTATAGAAATTATATGGATGAAAGGAGGTCTGTAAGCCAGAACAAAATGGCATGGCCTGTTTCAAACTGACCCAAATTCTGCTAATCATGGTTTTGTTGCTGGAATGTCCAGTGCTAAAACAACTATATGTAACATATGCATGTATCTATACATACACACATAATACAACCACCAATCATGTTACAAGAAAAAGGTTTCAAGAGACAAGAAGTGCCTTTTTAATTAATATAAGCATGGTCACCTACCAACTATTTTTAAATGAGTATTTACTAATATTTTATAAGAAATAAAAAGAAAATCACAACAAACCTGTTTCACTTTTTAGTTTATAAGATCGACTTCCATCCATGCTGATGTGTTGTTGCACAACTATAGAGTCGCCATATACATTTGCTTTAAAGGCATCATCTCCTCTGTTCCTTAATGTTATTGAGATATCTGCTGAGCTAAAACAATGAGGGTAAGCTAAGTCACATGAAAGTACAGTGCAATTATAATGATAGGTTACCAGAATTTTCAAAACCATCAAATAATTTGGCTAATTTATTTGAATATTAGCTTTATATCACCAGCTTATGGCTGATAGTCTACCACAGAATAATGTCAAAGATATCATGCCTAACAGAAAAATAAAGTTGATAAATAAGTGAAACTTCATAAAAAATAATTGACTATTTTATCCCTAATAGAAATAGTACATTTGCACAAAAACTATTAAGTTTTGGATGTTTCAAGTCATACAGATAAGTTATACATTTTCCTATAATATAATCAACATTATATTGGCTGAATACTGTGAATTACATAATAAAGCAGCATGCTGACAATAGGCCTTTAAGAATGATGAAGTAAGCATTAGGTAAAGTAACAACATTTTCTAAGAAAATTAGAATTAAGGGAGGCAATTTTAATTTTTTAATTGCTTGGCAATAAAAAATAAAAGTTTCTGATATCAAGAAATATAAACTAAAGTCCAAAAATTCTTAAAGCTTTATTGGCATTAAGAATTATTTCAAAATATATAATTCAGCTAAATGCACATATAAAATATTAAGAGTATAAATCTGCCTGATAGCTTCCATTATAGTTTTTCAAGTTTTAAAGATGTTTTAGACGCTTATAGCCATGCCTATTTTAAGATACAGGGGGGAAAAAAATCAATCTTTGTGTATTCCAACTTCTGTTAAAATAAGACTTGGTAGAAATATAAAAAAGTTATTGATGAAGGACATTAATAAATACATACTTATAATTTCCTTATATATAAAAGCAGACATTTTTTTATTTTCTCTGGTTCATATGAGTATCTGCCAAAATCCTAGAGTCCTCTGTTGCAAAACTGTTTTAACTGGTAATTAAATGAAAGCTTCAGCAGAACAAACTTATTTTTATGCATCTGTAGTAATACTCCCTAACCATTCCTATTTGCAGAAAATGTAGGAAAAAATACTCAAGATGAATTTCACTATAAACTATTGGCATGATAGCAGACACTTTAAAGTGTTTGCACCGCTTGGGCTCCCCCATCTCTTCTTTGCAAGTACCCTAGAGAAAGAAAGGTATTAGCAATTGTATCAGTCCCCATCCCAGCCTCCTGGGATTGAGCTACATATAAAGCTCTGTACTGAGAAATCAGATTCTCTTCTTTGAAAGTTCAAACTAAGATAGATAATGTAGATATGTAAAATATCTACATTAAGGAAAATTAGGTGAGGAATATATAAGAAACTCTGCATTATTTTTATAACACTTTTGTAAACCTAAAATTATTTCAAAGTAAAAGTTTTAAAAAAAATTCCAATTAAGACATGACACCCTTGTTTCATTAAGGATGGAGATTCCTTACAACTACAAAGTTATGAGGTCTCTGGAACTAGAGAAAACAATTTAAGGCATTATACTCAGATGAAAAATCTGAAAGTCTGCAGAGAGAAGCCAGGAGCACAGAACAGACAAGCTCTTGGGAAACCACCTAGATAGACTGACAGAAAGAGACACATACCCTACAGATACTGGCAGTGAATCAGAGACACAGAGACTACAAGATCATTTCCTTATATACACATACTCACAGACTAAGATAGTAAGACATAAGTTCCTGCACACACAAAGACACATAGAGTGATACTTAGCTGAAATATAAGAAAATATACTTATTCCAGAGACAATGAGAGAGAAAAACACACTCACCTGTACACTTGTCATAAGAAGAGATAGGAGAGAAGAGAGGGTACACACAGAAGTACAATCAATTAAGTTAGGAGGGTAGGGAGGTGGTATAGACGAAGAGTTACAGATCAGACCAAAGGAAAAGAGAGACAGTGGCCAAGAGACAAAGACACACAGAGATAGCCAGAGATGTAAAGAAGATAGCCCCAGAGACAGAAGATACTTGGTTCCTGTGGGGTCTCAGTCTGGTCCCTCAGGGCTGTGATCCCCAACTTTTGGGCCACGGCCCAGTATGGGTCCATGACCTGTTAGGAAATGGGCTGTGCATCATTGCCTGAGCTTTGAACCAGGGCCCCCACCCATGACACTCCCCCACCCCACCTCCAGGCCATGGAAAAATTGTCTTCCATGAAACTGGCTCCTGTTACCAAAAAGGACTAGGACCGCTACCTCAGGGACCCAGCTGCATTTTCCCTGCAGTTTCCAAGATATATATTTGATTCCTGCATCTTTGTGATATCCTTTTCTAGAACTACCTTGAGTGGATTAGTGGTGGTGTTTTGTTTTTGTTTTTTTAACAAAATTACCTAATTAAGACAGATATATTCCTGAAAAATTGTACAAAGGATTTTTAAAAAGCTTCCCAGGTTGATTCTAATGAACAGTCAAGGTTGAGAACCATTACCTAAAGTATGACAGGGGAAGGACAGCTAGCCTTGTAATATGAAGCAAACAAATATTGTATTTCATTAACCAGTATGATTACCTCATATTAAAGTACATCATGAAAGTATTTACAAATTACAACATATATTTGCTCTCTGAATTATCCAATATCTCTCTTGATTCACAAGCACCTACTTTATTATCTTTTTTTTTTTTTTTTTTTGAGACAGAGTCTCGCTTTGTTGTCCAGGCTAGAGTGAGTGCCATGGCGTCAGCCTAGCTCACAGCAACCTCAAACTCCTGGGCTCGAGCGATCCTTCTGCCTCAGCCTCCGCCTCCCGAGTAGCTGGGACTACAGGCAAGCGCCACCATGCCCGGCTTATTTTTTTTTTATATATATATCAGTTGGCCAATTAATTTCTTTCTATTTATAGTAGAGACGGGGTCTCGCTCTTGCTCAGGCTGGTTTTGAACTCCTGACCTTGAGCAATCCGCCCGCCTCGGCCTCCCAAGAGCTAGGATTACAGGCGTGAGCCACCACGCCCGGCTACTTTATTATCTTTATTCCTAGCTATTCCTTGTATAAGAGTTTTTTTAGTACAGTGAGAATTTTGGAGGCACTGGTATCCTACTGCTATATGAATTTAGTAAACATAAGATAAGTACTTTAAAAATTAACATTTGTTTAAAAAGCCTCATAATTACTGCTCAAAAAACAAACAACAACAAGAAAAATGTGTGCAAGGAGACAGAGACAAGTGAGCTGGGCACTAGCCCAGCAGTCTCCCCCACTACGCTGTGTGGCCTTTGCTGATGCTGAATTCAGGTCAAGAGCCACAGAGCACAAGGTCTGTAATACAGTAGACTCTTTTTTTTTTTTTTGAGACAGAGTCTCACTTTTGTTGCCCAGGCTAGAGTGAGTGCCGTGGCGTCAGCCTAGCTCACAGCAACCTCAAACTCCTGGGCTCAAGCGATCCTCCTGCCTCAGCCTCCCGAGTAGCTGGGACTACAGGCATGCACCACCATGCCCGGCTAATTTTTTGTATATATACTTTTAGTTGGTCAATTAATTTCTTTCTATTTTTAGTAGAGACGGGGTCTCGCTCAGGCTGGTTTCAAACTCCCGACCTTGAGCAATCCGCCCGCCTCGGCCTCCCAGAGTGCTAGGATTACAGGCGTGAGCCACCGCGCCCGGCCTACAGTAGACTCTTAAGGGAAAAGAAAGACTATCAGTGAGAGCTCTTTCAGAATGACAACACAAACAAGTGGTGCCACAATAAGAATTTGGTCTCTTTCTCAACTCCAGAATAACCTATCTACACAGAGATAAATGGCAGCAGCACACACTGATGGGACCAAGGAACAAGTCATAAAAAGATGACATATCTGCTCCTTCTCTGGGTAGCCAGTTCATATGCATTAGGTTCTGTATCCTTCACTAAATAAATCAGGAACAGAAAACAGTTGTGTGAGTTTTTGTCCTTTTATAACCCTTGTGCCATAGCTGATGTCAAAAATAAGGAATACTGCAAAAACCCCAAGGCCACCACACCAGAGTTAGTATCAGGAAGGCCAGGAGAGGGAACAGTGAACTGAACATGTTCAGAGAGAACCTAAGTAGCAAGAAGGTATGAGACCTTGGGTCACTAAGAGAGGTTTTCATGTGAAGAGATACATTAGGAGAATTCATTTACTGTCCCCGTGCCATTGCAAAAGACTGGTGGATAACCACAGGGCTGGGCCCCAGGCAAAGTGTCTCAGGCACAGTCCTCAGGCTTCTCTTAACCACTCTAGGTAAGCATCTGTAAGGAGAGCTAAAACACCCCAAGCCAGGAAGCCCACAGCCCATAGCCCACAACCCAGGTGTAACAAATGGAGAGTGTAATGTCTGAGATAGGGAAAGGAAGGAGAGTCCTTAGGACTACCTCGAACTTCTGCCAGATTGCCAGTCATCCTAAAGTAGGATGGCTGCATGGATTTTACAAGTGAAATAGAATAAGAACAGAACTGAAAATCTCAATGAGCCGATTCTGTGAAAAAGTGATGACAGAATCAGAGACTATAAAACAAGGCAAATTTTATACATACCAAATGTTTTAAATAAGGGAGAGGATGATAAGCAGAATAGTAATGGATTTGGAAAATCTCTGCTTTTAACTACTTTTTTAGAAAAGGCCAATAAAAACGAGACTGAGCTCAGATTAGAATTTTTAACCTGTTATTAACCATTTTAAAACATATCAATGTTCCCTTCTACAGGCAGTCATTTCCTTAAAAGTCAGTGATCTGTGTTAGTCTTTTTTAAAAAAAAACAACAACCCCCCCCCCCCCCCCCCCCCCAGTATTCAGAGGACAGGTCTCCAAAAGAAGTTTCTACTTTGGTCTAAATACTCAAATGCAAGAATATAAAAAGTATTTAACTGAGACAGAAAACATTTAATGGTACATAAAGAATAATTTCCTTCTGAAGCTTACATTTGAAAGATCCATGTGTTATCTGGCCAAGTAGATTAGGTGATTGGACAACAAAGAAACAAATAATTAAGTATAATGAACTGAAATACAGCTGAGACCATCACCTTAAAAGAGTTAAAACAACTAAGTTTTTACTTTAGACATAATTTTCTTTGGGGGTGGGAAGAAAACCTTGCTGGGCTGGGGCCCAGACAAGTGGACACAAACTCTGGTGGAGAATTGTTATCAAATAGTTCTTTTCCAAGGCCACAGAGCATGGGAAATGATTTTCTGTGTATCTTTTCCCCTTCTCCTGAGGCAATTTGGAATCTTGGCTTAAGGTTAAGATTCCTAAGGCTTCTGTGCAATACATAAGAAGCCTGTAGGCCTGATTGGTATTCTATCCCTGTTCTATTTTTTAGTAATAAAATAGGGAGAAGTTAAATGGATAAAACACTGAGCAGAGGGAAAGTGTATTACAGGAGAAAAAAGACATCAGTATCAATTACGAATGTTTCAAAAGTTCTGGGCCCTGGGTGTGTAATAGAATGAGCAGTGGGAAAAGCCTCACACTGGGAGATGTATGACAGAGTTTGGGACATTCAGTTGGTATGAAAAACAAGGACCCTTTCAGAGGTATCTGGGGCAGGATGAAAAATAAAGAGATAAGTCTAAAGAGAGAGCTGCTAGTGGGCAAAAGGCAATAAGTCCTAGATGATGCAAAGTGGACAACAAATATCAAATCAAATACTCAATATCTTTCACAAGAGCTACAAAGAAAATAAAATACCTAGGCATATATTTAAGGAGAGAAAGATCTCTACAAAGAGAAGAATGAATCACTAAGGAAGGAAATTGTAGATTATGTAAACAAATGAGAAAACATATCATGCTCATGGATTGGCAGAATCAATATTGTAAAAATGTCCATACTACCCAAAGTGATTTACAGATTCAATGCAATCCTCATCAAAATATTGTCATTTTTTGCAGATCTAGAAAAAATAATTCTACACTTCATTTGAAACCAGAAAAGAGCCTGAATAGCCAAGCAATCTTAAGCAAAAGGAATAAATCTGGAGGCATCACTTTACCACACACTTTACACTATGCTACAAGGCTACTGTAACCGTGGAACAGAATAGAGAACCTAGATATAAACCCATCCACATACTGCCATCTGATCTTTGACAAAGTAGACAGCAATATACACTGGAGAAAAGAATCCCTACTCAATAAATGATGCTGGGAAAATTGGACAGCCACATGCAGAAGATTGAAACAGGATCCATATCTCTCACCACTCACAAAAATTATTTCAAGATGGATAACAGACCTAAACCTAACACACGAAACCTTAAGAATTATAGAAGAAAATGTTGGAAAAACTCTTCAAGGTATCAGCCTAGACAAAGAATTTATGAAGAAGACCCCAGGGGCAATCACACCAACAACAAAAGCAAATAAACGGGACTTGATTAAATTTAAAATGCTTCTGCACAGCCAAGGAAATAATCAACAGAGCAAACAGACAATCTACAGAATGGGAGAAAATATTTGCATGCTATATATCCAATAAAGGGCTAATAACCAGAATCTAAAAAGAACTCAAGCAAATCATCAAGAAAAAATCAAACATCCCCATTAAAAAGTGAGCAAAAGATATTAACAGAAGCTTTTCAAAAGAAGATAGACTAATGGCCAATAAACATAAAAAATGCTCAGTATCACTAATCATCAGAGAAATGCAACTCAAAACCACAATGAAATATTACATAACCCCAGTAAGAATGACATTTATCAAAAAGTCCCAAAACAACAGATACTGGTGTGGATGAGGAAAGAAACACTCATTATACTCTTAGTAGGACTGCAAACTAGTGCAGCCTCTTTGGAAAATAGTATGAAGGTTCCACAAAGAACTAAAAATTGACCTACCATTTGATCCAGCAATCCCACTACTAGGTATTTATCCAAAGGAAAAAAGTCATTTTATCAAAAAGACACTTGCATTAGAATGTTTATTGCAATACAATTCACAATTGCAACAATACGGAATCAACCCAAGTGCCTGTCAATTCATGAGTGAATTAATAAAATGTAGTATATGTATACCATGAAGTACTACCCAGACATAAAAAAATTACCATCTTTTACAACAATCTGGATGGAACTGGAGACCATATTCCTAAGTGAAGTGTCATAAGAATGGAAAAACAAACACCAAATGTACTTGCTATTAAATTGGAACTAACTGATCAGCATTCATGTGCACAGATGGAAGTAAAACTCAATGGAAATCATGCAAGTGGAAAGGGAGAGAAAGGAATAGGTGAAATCATACCTAACGGGTACAATGTACACTATCTGGGTGATGGGCACACTTACAACTTTGACTCAAGCAGCACAAAAGTAATCCATGTAACCAAAACATTTGTACCTCTGTAATATTCTGAAATTTTAAAAAAATGGTCTTGACCTCAAGCCACTATATTTTGTGTACTGCCAATAAAAAAAATTTCCTTCAAAAACAATATAGAGCTATGTGAAGGCAACCTATGACAATTTGATGCAAAGAAATATAAATGTAAAACCAAAGAGTAGTGATATGACCATTCATCAAGGGTTCAGAGGGACCACAAATAAACTTGTGATTGTGGTCCTCAAATCAAACTCAGCCCACCGGGGTAAAGAGTCAGAAATTTTTGGAATTCTTAGCTGAAAACAGCAATTTTGTGCAGGGACACCTTGGCTGTTAATTGATTTTGATCTCTCCCCTGTCATACCAACGTGGACTTGCTGATGCTGGGTTTGGGTCAAGAGTCAGGATTATGCAATGTTTTTAAGTATTCCTTCTAACAGAGAACAGAGAACTATCACTGCCATTTATTCCAGAAAGGTAACAGAAGCATGAGTGTAGGTGGCCAGGTACATGGCAGTAAGTTACACAAGCTATCTGTTTTGAGAGGATAACAGTCAGCAGTGGGCCATGCTGGCAACAAGGGGCAAGAGAAAGGAAAGATATGATATCTCTGCTTCTATTTTGGAAGTCACTCTATTTCCAGTGATGTCTACATAAATTGGTAATCTAAAGTAGCTGCCTCTTACTAAAGATTTGAAAATAGACAGTAGAAAGCAAACACTTACCTCTGTCCATCTTTCACAAAACCTTTTAAAGAAGATCCTCTATTAGTAGCAACTGCTTTTCCACCAAGACCAACTATGAGAGCCGTCAGTACTGCACTCTTCCCACCTAAAGAAACAGATGTTGAAGAAATCACATTCATTAAAGAAAAAAGAAAAGGCTGACTCCTACAATTTGATGCAAAAATGAATGAATTACTCTCATCCTAAAATAAAATGTTATACTTCAATTATAATTTTCTTCCAGTGCCAAAACAGAAACATTAAAAAAAAGTTGTATATGTCATGAGATATTTAGCTGCCACTATTAGAAAAAAATTAGTACATTTCAGGAGTCAAATTTTTGCCACTAACAAGGAAATGGAAAAAATTATTGTGATACTTTTCTAATCTAAAACTCCCATTGCATCACCATGGCCCATCAGCCTAATAAATGAACTTACTATTTACACTATATACATACACACTGATTTTTATTACATTCTAGTTTAATTACAGTTACTATTTACTTTTTTCATAAACTTTCAGGCATCAAAAACTGTTTTTAACATCCCTCAAATATAAGCTCCACATGGATAGGAATGTTGTCTCTTTCATTCAATGCTATATCCCCAATATCAGCACATAATAGGTACTTATACATGTTGGCTGAATGAATGAATGAACTTAAATAGGAAAAAAATTAGCAAAGTCACATAGATATTTTTATGTAATATTTTGATACTTATTGTTTCTATTTGAATAGTTAACTTTCTAGCCTTTAGAAAAGTGTACTTCTTTTTAACCTAACAAATATAAAATTATCTGATAAGCTAAAATTTCAAAATCTCTAACAATTACCCAGAATATGGTAATCATTTTCTGAATTTCATGATCAACCAATCTAACCAACTCTTATCTTCTACAATATAACCCAAAGTAAGCAAAATACACCACTGATTAGCCCAATTTAGTTCCTAAAATGCTTTTTAAGTTCCTATTCTAATTTCCTTTTCTTCATTACCAAATGCCATGCCTCCACTATTTGCATTATTTTCCGTTCTATTAAATTTTGTTAATAAAATCAGAGTTTCAAAAAATATTTTAAAAAGACCTAACTTCAGAACCCCCTAGTATTTCTTTGCTGCTTCTCCCATGTGACCCCTCTGAAGCACTGACCCCTTTAATTGTTCATCATCTCCTAAAAACACTTTCTTCTTAATTGAATGATAGAGTAAGAAAAACAAAGAACAAAACAGACTGTGGAGCTACACAAACCTAACTTCCTATTCTAGCACTGTCACCAGTTAGTAGACTCTGGCAAGCTTCCTTTCCCTGGGTCCATCTCAGGCCAGCAGTTAATCTCTCTTGCCTGCCTGGCCTATCACAGAACTGCCTCACATATTTCCCCCCTTCTAACACATCCTCCACAATGTGGCTGGTTTGTTTCATTCCCTTACTCAAAAACTAATTGAGTCCCCACTGACCTCTGAATAAAACTCCAATCTTTATCATGACATACAAAATCCTCAACAATATCACCTACCTGTGACTCTCCAGAGTCAGCTTCTGGCCCTATCCACTGGGCAACATACGATAAAACATGTAAGGTTATTCACCATGCCTCATACACATCTACTTCTACTCCTCTAAACCTTTGCAGATGAGCAATTTTTGCCTGGAATATCTCAGCTTCTTCTTCCCCAATGAGACCTAAAGAATCTATAATTTTCATTCAAGTAATGGCACAAATACCACCTCCTCTTAAAACTTTCATTGGTCATAACAGTAGAATTAGTTACTTTCATGTTTGGATTGCCAAGGTACTTCATTTGTGCTCTATTACGATTTTTAGTCAATGTAAGAAACAGGGCTGCCTCAATCACAGTGAGGATTGCTTGTCTCCCCTTCTATGCAATGGTTTCCAAGGTGAATGAATGAAGAACATAAGCAGGAAATGTTTATCCCTACCATTTAAATAATAAACCTAGAGTTAACTCAATATTTTCTTTAAGTGTACACTGGCAGCAAATACTGAAAATATTCATAATCACAAGTCATAGATCTATAAACCAAATACTTATCAACACTAGTAGTCACCTATTTCAAAAAGCTAATGCATTCTAATCTCAAAGTACTGCTCTAAGTCAAATGAGGAGGGCAAAAGCACTTACTTCCATTGTTGCCAACAACAAAGTTGACATTAGAACCAAATTTAAAGGGTCCAAGCATTGAATGACACATGAAGTTTTTTAGCTGAATACTCTCAATTATTCCAACTTCTGCTGCAGTCTATTAATAAGAAACAATGGAAGAAAACAGTCAATCTCTCTAATTCACTCATTATAATCATCCAAGCATTGCTGGCAGGAGAAAGACTAGCAGTATTACCAATGAAAAAAGTTACAGACCGTGAATAATGGCAACTTCAAAATGGGAACCTTCTATGAGTTAGCACTCATTCTAGAATCTTTAAAGATCTAATAAATGTGTCACAAGGTTTCTTAATATTGACAATATTGGCATTTTGGGTCTGATAATTTTTTGTTGGTGGGGGATCTGTCCTGTGCATTACAGAATGTTTAGCAGCATCCCCAGCCTCTACCTATTAGACCCCAAAAGTACACACATGTTCCAGTTGTGACAACCAAAAACAGATTCAGACATTGCTAAATGTCCCCAGAAGGCGGAAGCAGACTTCTCCTGGTTGAGAACTGCTATCTCAACTATTATAGTAAAACTTCCTGTAAAATACAGAACTATATTTAGAACATCCCTGAAAGATGATTATCCAGCCATGGTTTGAACACTGAATTCACTATCTGACAGAATCTCAAAGAGCAGAGTACACATCTTAAAAGGTAAAGCCTGCTCTTGTGATTTTCTGTGTCTGTCATTTATTATAACAGTTGTGTGACTTTTGGTAATGTATAAAGAATATACAGCTTCCAAATCTGTAAAACAGAAATAATTCCTGTACTGTAAATATATGTCAGCATTAAATTAGAGAAGGCTTATAAATAGTTTAACCGAGAATTTGGCACACAGTATTCACTTGCACGGTGTTTATCTAGGTATCAGAACAAATCAGCCTTATTTTATCAGAATAAATTTCAATGTTTGTAAAGACCACTTTCATGTTGCTAGCTATTTTAATGGTTTCTTTAAAAACTCCCCAGCTCTCTTCTTCCAGACACACATCTTATTAAAAAGCAGAAAACATTTACATCCTTATATGAGGAGAATACTGGAAATCATGGTTGAAGAATTTTTAAATACATTTTTATTTTGAAATAATTACAGATTCACATGCAGCTGTTAAGAAATATCTTGCATACATATACTACATGAACAATCTATAAAATCACAACCAAGATACTGATACTGATACAGTCAAAATACAGAATATTACTGTTATCACAAGGATCCCTCACATTGACTCTTCATAATCACATCCACATCCCACCTTAACCCCTCTTAACCCATGACAGTAACTTTGTCATTTCAAGAATGTTAAATAAATGCAAACAGACAAAAATGTAACCTTTTGGGATTAGTTTTTTTCACTCAGCCTAATTCTCAGTTTTTGCCTATCTCAGTAGTTCACTCCTCTTTATTGTTAAGCTATATTTCATGATATAGATGTATCACAGTATATTCACTCATTGAATGAAATCAATGTTTCTAGTTTGGGGCTCTCACAAATAAAGCTGCTTTATAAACATTCTTGTACTAATTTTTGTGTGAAGATAAATCTTTACTTCTGTGCGACAAAGACTAGGTTATGTGGTAAATGCATGTTAAATTTTTTAAAGAAAGTGACAAACTGTTTTTTCCAGAGTGGGCATATTTCACATTCCTACTGGCAATGTATGAGTGATTCAGTTTCTCTACATCCTTGCCAGCATTCGGTGTTGTCACTAATTTTTACTTTAGCAATTCTGATGGCTATGTAGTGGTATCTCACTGTAGTCTTTTTTTTTTTTTTTTTTTTTTTTTTTTTTTGAGACAGAGTCTCACTCTGTTGCCCAGGCTGGAGTGAGTGCCGTGGCATCAGCCTAGCTCACAGCAACCTCAAACTCCTGGGCTCAAGTGATCCTCCTGCCTCAGCCTCCCGAGTAGCTGGGACTACAGGCATGCACCACCATGCCCGGCTAATTTTTTGTATATATATTTTTAGTTGGTCAATTAATTTATTTCTATTTTTGGTAGAGACGGGGTCTCGCTCAGGCTGGTTTCGAACTCCTGACCTTGAGCAATCCGCCCGCCTCAGCCTCCCAAAGTGCTAGGATTACAGGCGTGAGCCACCACGCCCGGCCCCTCACTGTAGTCTTAATTTGTATTTCCCTTATGATGAATGATATTGAACATCATTTCATGTGCCTATCTGCCATCTTATATACTCTTCTTCAGTAAAATGTCTGGCTTCTGCCCATTCTCAAATTCGATCATTTGCTTTTTAACTGTTGAGTTTTAAGAGTTCTTTATATATTTCATACTAGTATTTTATTGGATATGTGTTTTATAAATATTTTTTCCTTAGTCTGTAGCTTGACTTTTCATCCCTTAACAGGGTCTTCTGCAGAGCAAAAGTTTTTAAATGTCATGAGATCCAATTTATCAATTTTTCATTTTATGGCTAATACATTTCTGTTTCTATACCCATACAGTATACCGATAGGCAGTTTGCTTTTTTGGTCCCTCTTTGCCTGGTTTTGGTATCAAGATAATGGAATTGAAAAGTGTTCCCTCCTTTTTTGTTTGCTGGAAAAGACTGTGTAGAATTCGTGTTAATTCTTCTTTAAAAGTTTCGTACAATTCTCCAGTGAAACCAACTTGGACTGGAGATTTCTTTTTAGGAGTTTTAAAATATGAATTAAACTTCCTTAGTAGTAATAGAACTACTCAGATGATCTATTTCAGATTGGGTGAGTTATGGTAATTTTTGCTTTTTGAGGAATTGGTCCATTTTACCTAACTTTTCAATTTTATGTGTGTAAAGTTGTTAACTGTATTTCCTTACCCTATTGATGTTTGCAAGGTCTGTGGACAGCCCCTATTTCATACCTGACATGGGTAATTTGTGTCTTGTCTTTTTTTTCCTTTTTTGGACTTACTAGAGGTTTTTCAATTTTATTCATCTTTCCAAAGACCCAGTTCTTAGTTTCATCATTTTCTCTATTAATTTTTCTAATAATTAACTAAGCCTCAAAATTAGCCAGAATAGATTGTTTTACCTTGGCTTTTAAAAAATCATATTGCTTTTTACTGATTTTAAATTATCATAGAATATGAAATGTTAAACTCAACATGAGAAAAATGACAATAGAAAAGCATAATTTTGTAATTTTGTACTCACCAAAGTGGAGGTACCATTAGTGAAAGAAACTGTACATTCATCTTCATCACCATCTTTATCAAAATCCTCCAATTCTTCTTGTCTTGGTCTTTTGGCATTTTCAGGAGAGAAGAAATTTTCTTCCTTTCTTTTGGCCATCAGGTCTGAACAAATATTTATAGTAACAATGAAGCAAAGCAAGTATAGCATCTATTTAGTTGTTATTTACATTAAACTTAACAAAATAAATCACACAAAGCTTATCAAATTTTAAATATTATGTCCATCCATTTTACTTTAAAAAATAAAGTAAACTCGTGTTCCATCCAGCATGGAGGAAGAGGACCATGAGTCAAAGAATGCTAGTTAAAGGCAAGGAAACAGATCTTCCCCTATAGCCTCCAGAAAAAACATGGCTCTACTAACACTTGGATTTTGCCCAGTGAGGCCTGTATTAGACTTCTAACCTACAGAATTGTAAGATAAGAAATTTATGTTGCTTTTGAAAAAAATCACCCACATACTCTACACTATTTGATTTTAAATTAGAGTAAAATTGGTCAAGATTTTATCAATTTCAGTCTACCTAAATGTTTTGACTCCTAAACTCACAAAAGGTAAAAGAATTTGTAAAACTGTGGCCTCTAGTTTCCTAATCTATTAATAGTGATGGCATAGTGCCTTCTGAAACTATTCCAGAGCAATCAACTAATTTTTACAAGTTGTAGAGTAACCAGATAAAACTTTAAATTTTTAAATTATTTTCCCAAAGAAGCACATTTTAAGTCAATGTTGCCTACCACCAGTAGTTTCCTTTATTTCCTAAAAAACAGTCCATGTTGATTGTCTATTTTTTGCCAATATGCCATAAAATTTAAAACTAGAAATTAACATACTTCAAATTCCACAGAATTTTGTTAAACATATGAATACTGAACCTCCAAAGTTGATAGCCCGTGACTGAAATTAAACTTTATGACTACTTTGATTTTGCTTTCATTTTTTTCTTTAGAATACATTTAAGACCTAAAATGATAGGTACCTAATAATTGCTTGCTGAATAAATGGAGAGAAATATCCCTAACATACATAAGTTCTAGGCTTGATGCATTTAAGTCCCCCAAATATTAGAACACAGCAGCTCTGTCTATACCATGTACCTGGTTCCTTTCTCCCCCTTGGCAACAGTAGATTGAATGAGATTTCCTCTCAAGAATTTGGACTCAAAAATTCTAGTCAGTCCTCACTGACATGACAGCTCTAGCTCTTATGTCCACAGGCCAATAAGCCCAGTCTTAAGTGTGTGTAACTTGTGAGTGTGGGGACTACTGGAGTGGTATTTAGAGAAAGAACATGAGGTAGACATGCAGAAACAGAATAGGGACTCTGGAGAAGGAATACAAGAGAAAAGGAAAGAAAGGGAGACAGAGACATTCACAAATAGGGTTTAATTTTTTTTTTTTTTTTTTTTTTTTTTTTTTTTTTTTTTTTTTTTTTTTTTTGAGACAGAGTCTCGCTTTGTTGTCCAGGCTAGAGTGAGTGCCGTGGCGTCAGCCTAGCTCACAGCAACCTCAAACTCCTGGGCTTGAGTGATCCTTCTGCCTCAGCCTCCCGAGTAGCTGGGACTACAGGCATGCGCCACCATGCCCGGCTAATTTTTTATATATATATCAGTTGGCCAATTAATTTCTTTCTATTTATAGTAGAGACGGGGTCTCGCTCTTGCTCAGGCTGGTTTTGAACTCCTGACCTTGAGCAATCCGCCCGCCTCGGCCTCCCAAGAGCTAGGATTACAGGCGTGAGCCACAGCGCCCGGCCTGGGTTTAATTTTTTAATCCACTGCTTTCCAAATTTATATTGACAGAACCAATTTTGTGGAAATGTTAAATACCTACACATATTTTGGAGGAACAATTTTTTGGGAACTGTCTTTGTCAAGTTTTGGTATTATGACAATGCACGCTTCATTAAGTGAACTGAGTAGTTTGCACATCTTTTTAATGCTCTAAAATTGCTTCGATGGCATGACATTTAAATATTTTTAGAAAGTGAGAAAGAATTAAGGTCAAACTTATTAGATAGTATAGACTATTTTAAAGTTAATTTTATAAAATTATTTCAATGTCTTTCTTATATATTGGCTTTTATAGGTTCATACCTTCCTAAATCAAATTTTTGTAATTTTATTTCCCAAAACATTAATAATTTAAAGCCTCAAACTTACTATAAAAAATTATCTTCTATTTTGTAAAATCCTCATTTGTAGTCATGATTTTACACAAATTCCAATTAAGTTTGAAAACTATTTTAAACGTTTTCTCCAAACTAGTTATTTGCTTTATCAAATCTAGTTTTTCTTTCATGAGAATATTTTTATATTTATTCACATATTTTTATACAACTAAGTATAAGGGGTATGCTGTGGGGTAAACTTCAGTCTCTAACTCCTTCTCCTGAAACACAAGTTAAAAAAGAAATGAGAGACTTTGCTTCCAAGAAGATAGAATAAATGTACTTTTTCCTATTCTTTCTGCTAAGTGAAACAAAAAACCTTAGACATTACATATAAAACAAACATAAGAAGACTCTGAAAGGTGAAGAGAAGAAGGCAGACCTAAGGAAAAACATAGTAGTTAAGTTCCTTGAGTTTTCCTTTCTCAAATATCCAAGACTTGGAGAAGCCAGTAAGTGGGAAACACCAATAAACGGGGTGTGGGAAGCCCTAAGGAAAGCTTGCTCTCTCTAGCCAAAGGGCTAGAAAAAGGAGAGCCTAATAAGACAAAAAAAAAGTTTTACAAAATATCTGCTCCACTCCCACCAATCACTGAAAAAACTGGCTCCTCCCCAATCCACACAAGCAAAGGTAAGTGGGTAGCCTGGACTTCCACCCTGGTAAGGCTGTAAGGTGGCATCTCAACACCCCAATTGGTGTAGTGTCAGAGAAGGCTAACTAGGCCAAGTAGAGGGGCATGATAATGGTGTCAATGGAGACCACCTAGAGAGCCTAGACTTCCACCCATACCAAGCAGTAATAGGGTGCTACCTACTCCCTCCTCCTTGGCTGTTGTCAAAGGAAGCCTACTGTAAAGTCAGGACTTTTACCATCACCCAGAGGTGAGAAGACCACTCTCACTGGAGTGGCATTGGAGACCACGTGGGGAAGAGAAACTATCACTCCAGCTCAGCAGTCATTGTCACTAAGGAAACAGCTGATTAAATTCTAGATCTGAGTCTTTGTGTCCATGGTCCAGTATGCACAGGGCAGCTCTCAAAGATTGTGATCTCTTAAAAAATACTAAGGACCTCAAAGAGTTTTTGCTTATATCTATCAATATTTATCTTATTAGAAACTAAAGCTAAGAAACTTTTAAAACAAAGAACACATAAGTACACATTCCATCAGTCAGAGCAATGACATCTCACTAGTCATATAACCTCTGGAAAACTCTGCTGTTACTCCTAAGATAATAAGAGCAAAAAAGGCAAATAACATGATGATTATGATTATTATGAAAACAATTCTGGCCTTGTAGATCCCTTGCAAGAATCTCATGGATTCCCTGGACAACACTTTACAAACTGCTGCTATAGGGGATACTATAAGCAAGTCCATGATACTGTGCCATAAATTATAAGCCATAGTCAACAGCAATACAGTTAGAGCAGTGGGGAAAGAATGGACCACAAATGGACTTGTAGATGCCTCATATTCAAAGCATGGTCTAAGGACCAGCAAGCAGCATCTGTGTCTTCGCTGAACTTACTAGATATTCAGAACCTCAGGCCCCACACTAGGCCAACTGAATCAGAATCTTTAACAAGACTTCAGGTGATTCATATGCACATTAAAGTTTGAGAAGAATTGTTGTAAACCACAAAAAGAACGGGGACTTTTTATCCTAACCAGAAGGCAACAAAGAGCCTATTATGATAAATAAAATACCATTTAAAAGGTATATTAACACCCAAAGGTCATTTAACCTAAACAAATGCCTTTCAAGACAATATTACCATCACAGTCATAACTATAATTTTCAGCATCATTTTTACAAATAATTTCATGCTTATTTTGAATCTCTTATAGAAGTCAAAACTTCAAATCAAACATATTTTTCAAAGTTTTTAATAACAAGAATCAACATATATTAGTTTCAGCTTTGTTAATTTAAAGTTTCTAAGATACTACCAGGCCATTATTTTTCCAATGACACTTTCTTCTTTACTACTCATCCTTTATTCCCATCTCAATTAATGAGAAATAATTTATTTATTATAGAAAAGCAAAGAGAAAGCATTACTTTTTGGTTTTCCCAACATTAAATGCTCTTAAAACACTGCTTTTATTAATATCTAATATATAATCTTGCAGTTAGCAGGCACTCAGACTTCAGCTGACTGATCCGTACAAGAGAAAATGTGGTGTGCTTCCCACAATGAATGTGAGATTCTATACTACAGAAAGGATAGTACACTCCAACACTACATGATGACAATGTTTTTTATTTGCTGAGCATGACATGGGATTTGCAGTTTGCTATTAGGTTGCCAAGGTAACTGGTATCTAACAGACACTGAAGGATCCTACCTTTTAAAATAGGAATCAATTTGCAATTTAATGATGGATTTTCAAAAACAGATATAAATGACAGAGTCAAATACAAATTTAAATAGTAAAATTGTTTCCAACATGCTAAAGAGACCTATTTCTAGATGCAAAGGAATACACAAAAGCTTCTCTGGGAGTTTCAATATATCCATAAAGATCTTCATAGTTTTTAATATTTGCTTAATTAGTTATTTATAATTTAAACATATCAGATGTAAAGAACAATACTATTTTTCTCCCTTATAGGAAAAAGCAGGGACAATGAAGATTATCAATAAAATAAGTTCAAGAAGAAAAATCAATAACCATGAGTTCATTACAGCATGTAGATGTATAGGAAATTTGACAGAAACCAAATGCATTTTAACAGAATCCTAAATTTTAAAAAGTATCTAATAATTCATACTTCCCATTAATATCAAAGTAAGAACTAAGAATAGCAACAAGCATAACAGAATTATCAATAGAAAATGGTGGGTTTGTTTTTTTAAAAAGGTAAATTACTTCTACTTCTGAATCTGCCCTGAACTGTGTTTACCTCATCCTTAATTCTGCTCTTCCCGCCACAATACATTTATTCTACATTAAACTCTCATTTTTTTTTTTTTTTTTTAGAGACAGAGTCTCACTCTGTTGCCCAGGCTAGAGTGCCGTGGCATCAGCCTAGCTCACAGCAACCTCAAACTCCTGGGCTCAAGTGATCCTCCTGCCTTAGCCTCCCGAGTAGCTGGGACTACAGTCATGCACCACCATGCCCGGCTAATTTTTTTTTTTTTTGTAAATATATATTTTTAGTTGGTCAATTAATTTCTTTCTATTTTTAGTAGAGATGGGGTCTTGCTCTTGCTCAGGCTGGTTTTGAACTCCTGACCTTGAGGGATCCTCCTGCCTAGGCTTCCCAGAGTGCTAGGATTACAGGCATGAGCCACCACGCCCGGCCTAAACTCTCATTTTTAATGTACTGAATTAAGTATACTGCTTGGAATATATCACAAAATCATGAGACTCACAGATAAGAAATAATATAAATATTTATGTAAAAAAATTTGTAAGTCCATCCATCAAAGATTTCAGGATCAGCAAAAGCACAGCATTTCAGATAACAAAATTTGAAAACTTAAGATTTGTGTTTTGAAAACATCTCTGTGGCCTCAATGTAGAGGACAGATGAAACAGTAAAAATAGTGGCAGAAGAGACCAGTTTCTAAATGATGAGGGGCTAGACAAAAGCAGTGGTAGTATCAGGGATGAAGGGAAGAAATGAAACTAAGAGATTTAAAGACTGGGTAAAATGGGTAAGTAGAATTAACATTTGTTGAATACCTATTACTCAGCTTTTGAGATGAACACTTTATTTCCTTTGATCCTCAACATTCTTATGAACTAAATATTGCCCTTATTTTACAAAAGGGGAAAATGAAGCTCAAGTGAACAACTTGAACTTCCGTAGCTACAACTTAGCTCTAATTTATAAAGGATTATATAGCTATAACTTAGCACAGCCCAGATCCAAATCCAGGTTTGCCAAAACTCAAAGTCAAACCTCTTTAATGTCTAAGTTCCTACTAGCATAAACAATTGAGTTTAATTGACAGTTTAATTATTCACAGGCAGGGGAAATTGGCTATTAATCTGTTCTTCATCTTCATCTTCCTGTTTATCCTTCATTAAAACTACAAAAAGGATTTTATTATCATGTGTCTTTTTACTGACCATTAAAGTCAACCAAAACTTTGAGCTTGCTTTTAAAATTTCATTGTTTCATCTTTACACTAACGCCAAATGCCACTATAAGCAGACAGAGCAAGTTCAACAAGGAAGGAGGAAAAAATAAGTTATGTTTGAAAACACTAAGTTTGAAATGCCCCTAGGACACTGAGATAGAGAAGCCAATAGGTAATAAACTATACTCTGCAATACAGGAGGATTTGGGAGTGGAACTAAGAAAGCTATACACTGAATTTGGTGACCAAGGAAAGTACGCTGTACTTATTTAACTAGTGAATCAAAAATGCTAACAATATAAGTGACTACCCTTGACCCTCAGCTGGACACAAGTTTGTATATATATATATAACTGTGGCATTTAATTATGTCTTAAATATATTGCATACTATTATGGTAAAATTTTGAGTCATTTATTAATTCTGAAAGTAAACCAAGTACAACTTTGATTAATTTTCCTAACTGTGGTCTAAAAATGATACTTGAGATTTAGACAGGTTTTATCTGTAATTCTACAGACTAGGCATTCAGCCAAATATACTGAGAAAATAAACCTTTAGGGAATAAAACTTGTTTTTCACTGTAACAACTTTAACATACCATTTGTACTTTTTGCCAGGCTCAATACTAAATGTCTTATACTAATTGTAGACAGATAGATAAATATAGATGTCTATCTATGTAACTTTCTCTTCCTCTCTCTGTCTCCACATATTTAAGAACCCTGTTAGGTACAGTCATCCCTCAGTATCCATGGGAGGTTAGTTCCAGGACGATACACCCCCACCCTCTCGGATACCCAAATCCACAGATGTTCAAGTCCTTTATATAAAGTGGCACAGTATTTGCTTATAACCTATGCACATCATATACTTTAAGTCCTTTCTATATCACTTATGATGCCTAATACAAGGCAAATGCTATGTAAACCGTTATTATACCATATTGTTTATGGAATAATGACCCAAAAGTCTGTACATGTTTAGTACAAATGCAACCATCATTTCCGCCCCCCTGGAATATTTTCAATCCCTTGGTTAAGCAACATACTAACGGTCTCTGAACTTTTTTGTACTTGCACCCATTAAGGAAATTTTGAATACACATTCCAATATAAAACTGTTATTCTTTATACTTTATACAGTAATAGAAATGACATGAGGTAAATAAATCTAAGTGTAAAGTTCTAATATGCTCCCTCCCCACCCGTATACCCATGGAACTGACTGCAGGCCATTACACGTGCTATTAAACGTTTTAAGACTACACAGCAGCCATCAAAGTCAGGGAATCTGTAAAAGTCCAAAGTAGCTTGTCTTTAAAACACTGGCGTTTAGTTTATTCATGTAACATACAGAGAGTAGTAAGAGCTCACATAACTTGTCTTCAGGCTTAAACGTCAAATAGTTGCTGTTTATGAGAATTATCACAGTATTGCCTCAAGCCCTACTGCTCCTACAGCCCGTTCCCTACCCTGGAGTCCTGTTTCTAAATTAGGAAAAAGAAATGCCATTAAAAAAACCTTCAAACATCACGATTTAATTTTTCTAGATAACACAGTTTGCGTTTTCATGAAACTGGGATTTAACGACAAATCCAATTTGAGTGATATTTGCACATACCCTTTAAACACTTAAGTTGCTGCCTGTGAGGTATCGTCAGATACGTGACAAGAGCCCACTTCCTGACCCCAACTTCAAGCCAGACCCCGACCCCCTCAAGCTCCTTGCCAAAGCCCGAGGGCCGTCTGGGGACTGGAGCCAAGAGGGAGGGAGGGGCCCCGCGCAGACCGCCAAGTTTCCCGCGGCTGAGGAGACCTGAGCCGCCCGCGGAGAGCGCGCGAAGATCCCGCCGGCCACCCAGCCGGCTCTAGGAACCTGCGTCTTCTGTCCGGGCCCGCCGGGGGCCTCCGGACACCGCCGCAGCTCCGACGACCCGGCCGCTCCCAGGTGCACTGGGGGTCGCCAACCAAGGAGGCGCGGGCGGGGGATGAACCCCGGGGCAAGGGAAAGCGACAACGCGCGCCTTCACCCTACCGCCAACAAGTCGTAATCTCCCAAAGGAACCCGATCGGCAGGGCTGTCGTGGTGCGACCCGACGCTTAGGCCCCCCTGAGGGCGTCTCGGCCTCGGCTGAGCGCCGTTGGCCCGCCAGGAACCGCGCGCCCGCAACCGAAGGCAGGAGTCCGGCCGCCCCGGCGCCCACCGCGGGACAGTCCGCGCCTGCGCCCCGCCCTCCCTCCCCCGCGGGACTTCGCCCGCGCCTGCGCAGTTCGGGGATTTCGCGCCTCTGGAGTCTGAGAACGGGCCGGAAGTGCCCCTGGGCGGGCGGGGGGACGGGTAGGTGCGAGCGGGTCAGGGCGGCTGGACGCGGGTGAGGCGGGTGATTTGCCTAAGTGAAAGGGAAGACTACTGGGCGCCCCCAGCAACAGGTCTACGCATGCGTCCATCGAGCCGGCTGGAAGCCGAGAAGGGAAAACTGAGAGCGCGCCCCGGGGGGTTGGGGGGGGCGAGTAAGGGACAGTCACTTCCCGGAAAGGGCGGGACCTTGTGGGCTGGGGCGCCGAATTCGAAAGTCTTTCTGGAGCTTCTCAGGCCCGGCCGCTGAGCCCCAACTCTAGTCTTATTTGGGGAAGAAAAGAGGACTTTTTTCAGAAGATTCAGAAACTTGGAGGCAGCAGTAGTTAGGGTTCAGGCCAAACTGGTAAAAGACGAAGGGGCTTCTTCCAAAACCAAGGAGGAAGTGTTCGGGTAAGTCCCGCGGGACGGTGAAGAGACGGCACCTCCTGACACACTGGGAGGCGCGGCCTTTGTGTTCGCGGCCCCTAGTCTGCGGCTCCCTTTGAATAAAGTAGAGATCCGAAACGAGCTGCCCGGCGGCGATCTGGCTCTGCTTCCCGAGCCTGGTCTCGCGCCGGCCCTGCGGGCTGCCTGCGCCTGGGGAGAAGGCGCGTTCGCCGGCCGCGACGCGCC
Source organism: Microcebus murinus (assembly GCF_040939455.1). Classification (NCBI taxonomy): domain Eukaryota; kingdom Metazoa; phylum Chordata; class Mammalia; order Primates; family Cheirogaleidae; genus Microcebus; species Microcebus murinus. Next base: position 13,706,654 of record NC_134106.1, read on the forward strand.
GTGCCTGAGCGGCTGGGTAGGGATTGTCCTTCCCCGGGGCGCAAGGTGGGGCTGACTCCCACGCCTCGTTAGGCCCCTTCCGAGCGAGCACTCCCTGATCCCCACCGGCAAACTTGTGTTCTCTTTTCCGTGTTAACCTCATTGTAGTTTGGTACTCTGATTGTACTATGTTCATTTAAAAAAACCCGTACTTTGGAAATAGTTCTATTATAGTAATTAAGGCATTGTAGTTTATTTACAGTCTTCCTTTCCCTTGTGCTAGCCTCTATAGAATATTAAACCTCAATAAATGTCAGAACTAACGAAGTTTAACTTTTTTGGCTTAGCTTTCAGTGCCCTTCTCAACCAGACTGTAACCTACCGCTTCAGTCATTACACAACCCTTCGCATAAATATGCTTATGTTGCCAAGTAACCTACTTTCTGTACTCCAAAATCTCTTCTTGATGGGTAAAAAATGGCATTCACTTCCACCTCACTCCTCCTCAAATAAACTGATGTTAAACCTCTGGCCTCCAGTAATGGAATTCCTTCTATTAAAGTCACCTTTTATTTCTAATAGTAACCAAGTATTAATATATCAGTATATGATATTCCTATTGTGGCCCAAGCCATGGATCAGTGAAAAGTATGACATAGTCAGAATAGACTAAAGCATTTGCCCTATGTGGTCCTTGTTGGTAACCAGTGGGAAACACAGGAGGTCCCTACTTAGATGTCACTTCCTTCAGGGAGCATTCCTTGATGTCCAAGACTTAGGCAGGGCACCTCTTTTTTATATAATACCGTAGCTTGCTCTTCTTACCTCTGGACTTGTACTCATCATATGGTTATAATGCCCTTTTTAATCGGCAGTCTCACTTACCCTACTAAGGTTCTTAATGCAGAGCTTGATCTTCCATTCTTGTAGCTCCAGCACCTTGAAACATTCCTGGTAAATGGTAGGCATTTAATAAGTATTTATAGATAACAAGTTAAACCTGGATTATATTATGCCTCAAAGTGTAAGCTAAATTCATATGAAAATAAAACTGAAAAAATAATTTTAAATAAGAGCTTTAATTGGTGAGATTATGTGTTTAATCCTATACAGTACAATCTTGCACTGAAAGTTTACACCATTTATCAACTTTTATATGAAAATATGCTCATCTTAATGGGAATTGGAAAATTTAAGTATTTCCTGCTTTATTGTCAATATAGATTTTCTAATGTTTTTGCTTAAAGCTGAAATAAATTGGAAACTTGCTTTAATAAAATGTGTATTTTTACATAAATCAAGCTGACCTCTTTGTATATTCTTTAAATTTGATTCATTAGTGGAATTAGCAACGTTCTGTGTTTTTCTCACCTCATTCGGTTTTATAATCAATAAAAGCTTATTAGCTTTTAAGGAAGTTTTAGGAGCATAAACTGATTTATGGGCACCATATGGTTACATCAAAGGATTTGTTTTGTTTTAACTTGAAGTGGATTTTTAAGCCATTTCTTTTTCTTTTTTTTTTAGCGTATTATGGGGGTACAGGTGTTAAGGTTCAAGCCATTTCTTTAAGCTAGAAATTTATGTTCTTTCTACCAAGCAAAAATTTCTAAAATAGTGATTTCTTTTTTATTCCATGCTGCCAAAATTGGTCATGAGATTCAGATGATATTAGGATCTTGTAATTCATCTGATTTATTTTAATATCTCTCATTTTGTAGAAAGGTTAAATGTCTGTCCAAGGTCATACAGCTAATCAGTTGTATATCCAAAACCAAAATCCTAGGCTTTCTATCCCAAGTCCAGTGCTCTTATCACTAAATTAAATTAATTAAAACCACTTGTAGGTTATAAAGTTATTTGCTATGTGTTCTGACATTGATTCACATAAGTAAGCTAAAGTAAATTGAAGCTGTTAAAGTATTCTTGTGTCACAAATATTTCTTAGAAATTCTGAGGATGTTAGGAGACTCTTTTTATATGTAATATATAATGTTTGACCAGACTGACATGAATAAAATTATTACATTATAAAAGATTTGAGTAGGGACTCAACCAATCCCACACCACAATTCAAATTTCACTCTATTGCAAAATGGAAAGCAAAACAAAATTATACATAGTTTTTGGTGGATTTAATATGTGTAATGTTTTTAAATTTTTTTAATGCTGAGCTATTTTCAAGTAACTATATCAGATTATTTATTACCTCAATCAAGAATTATCTATTCTATCTTTCAGTGTAGTCATACTTTAATATCTTTAAAGCTGCTTCATTCTGTACTTTTTTGGAATTTTATATGCTTTTACAGTCTTAACTACTTAATTGCTACTTTGTATCACTTAAGAGGAATTGCTGGTGCAAAGAAAATGTAACAAGGAATAGAAAACAATAGATGATGAAAATAGAAATTTTGGATTAACTATATTCTTAAAGTATGGAACTCTTTTTAATAAAACATATTTCAGTTAAGTTTCCTCTTTCAGAACTATAGAAGTATTCTTTTAATGTTCTGCTTTTATGAGTGTTCTGCAGAACAAGCATGTATTTTTAACCTTAAACAACTTTGGTTGTAGATCTATTGAAGATAATGCCTAAAAGTATTTTAAAATAATATGTTACATTTTGGAACACATATAATTTTACATTAACATTTTTTTTGCATTTTGCAACTGTTTGTCACATATATTGGGACTGTAGGTTAAGGTTTCAAAGTGGTTTAAAAAGCTTTCACATAAAGAATATGGTGATCAGAAGGACTGGTAATAAAAGACATTTTTCTAGAAAATGTCATATAACTAAGGGAAAATGGAGAAGAGGATACTTCAGCACAGAGTGAAAATCAAGTTTTACTTTCTGGGAACTAACAATTTTGTTACAGATTTTTTTTTTTTGCCTATGTCATTTATACCAGTTGTGTTTAAATAGCCATTATTATAGCTTTGTAGTCCTTACATTTTTAAAATATAGCCAAAATAGATGTCCTAGGTACATGTCTCAGGTAGACATTGTTCGGCTGCCATTATTAGTTATTTTATAACATAACCATGGTTAGTCATTTTTGTTTGTTTGTTTGTTTCTTTTCCCAGCCAGGGATCAAGACCAAAGTTAGTCATTCTTTAAACCAGGTTTACCTCTGACAAAAACTAATGTGAAAAATGAAGTTTTATATGTAATAATCATATTAAAGATATTATTTATGGATTTAGTTAAAAGCTCTCTTGCTGAAGAGATCCAATAGTATAATCAGTTCAGGACTTATTTTTTTTCCAGGAATGGCTACCCATAGTGAAAAATATATTCCATTAGAGTCTTTACAGAACGATCCTAATATACTTGAAATATTTTGAGAACTATAGTTTGTAAGATCAAGAATCTATCTCATAAATGTTTCTCTAATTTCTTTTTACCATAGCCCTCAAAAGGAATACAGTTTCTATCAGTGTTCTATATAAAATGTATGTTTATGTGTGCCATCTTAAACAACATTGTACTAGGTGGCAATTGTCATTACTATTTATATATGTATAGTCAACTTATGTAATGAAACACTGGAAACATGGTAGAAATGACTGAATCCTTGAACTGGAAGGACCAGAGAAAAGATATGCCTTGCCCAAGTTCACACAACTAGTTCCTAGCCATTATTAGGCAATCTGAAGGAAACCAGAAAATGTGAATCTCTCTTCCCTCAAAAGGTCACATTGAAGTAGTATTTAATATTTTAGTAAAAATTTTGTAGAATATTGCTTTTTAATTTCACCCATTATACACACATTTGTCACTTATTTAAGAAGCAAACCATTTAAAGATTTCTAGTTCATTTCCTTAACTCCTTATAGATAAGGTCACATTTTTAAAATTTTTTTTAAATTTGAAAAGTAATACATACATATGGTTATTAAAAAAATATAACAACCAAAAAGTATATATTTTGAAGAGTAATTCTTGTCATACCTGCACTGTAATCATCACTATTATCTATTTCATACTTGTTTTTCAAACTTGGAGACTTTTATTAGTACATATAGGTCTAATTTTTATTTGCAATATCATCTAATCCATTGTTTGAACATACCATAATTTACTTCTACTTCTCCATTAGTCTCTTACTAATGGAAATTTGGTTCTTCTCAATGTCTTAGTATTGCAAAGTGCTACAGTGACTATTGTTGTGTATAAATCTGTACACACCTAATAGCATATCTTAAAATAAATTCCTAGAAGCATTGTTAAATCAAAAGATAACCTGTGTTTCAAGATTTGACCTCTATAGTTGCAGTAACATTTAAATGAAATAAGATTATTTATGATAACTCCAGAGAGAGGAATTGCATAATTTTCTTCAACAGCAGTCTGTTCTGGTATCCAACTTAAGCCACAAAAGGAAAGCAAAAGTATCAACAAGAACTTGCCCCTCAAACTTTATTTCTGAGTTTTACATGTTCTAATGGTTAAGAATTTAAAAATGTCATTTCCCTTCATAATAATGACTTAGAAAATATATGCACCTATACTCTCTTTGCAGAATTAACCACAGCTTTCACATTAATTCTGAATCTATAGCACAATGCTACACTCAAACAATGGGGCTTTATTATGTGAAATAGACAATATTAGCACTGGGCCACCATTAATTACAGAATGCTTTTTTTCCTCATAATTTAAATCTGTATTGTTTTCTTTGTAAAGTGGCATCTGCAGGTAATTGTGCACTTCATAAAAATGAGTGTAGAATAATACTTAATGGTGGCACTAGCCACATTATAAAATTAAGATTCAGAAAAACACTACGAAAATGACAGTAACATTTCCAGCATTTATTTTCTTTGCACCCATATACAATTTGAGAAAATTTACTTTTAGAATGGACTCTTTAAAGGAACAGACAATAATGCAGTACTTTTTATTCAAAAGGTTTCTGCATAAAGGTGATAACCTTTTGATTATATTTTTGTCTCTTTTTTTCTGTTTTTGGAATGAATTAAAGTCATTCAGAGGTAATAATCTGGCTGGGTGCAATGGCTCATGCCTCTAATCTTAGCTTTCTGGGAGGATAGCTGCAGCTCAGGGGTTTGATACCATCCTGAGCACAGTGAGACTCCATCTCCTGAAACAAGAAACAAACAAACAAAAAAGACAAAAATATACACAAAACCGGAGGATAATCTGGACTGTGTGTGTGTAGTCAGACTGACTCTTCATTGCAAATGCTATATAATATCTTTATCAAATAGTAACAAAGGAACAGAAAAGCAGATACAGATGTTTAATAAGGAAAAGCTGACCTATAGAATATAGCAAAGTATGTTAACAGTAGCAGAGTTGAAGCCAATTTTGTTTTCACAATGTCATGTACACAGAAAAAAGTTTAATATTAGTTTTCTTTGAATAGTGGAACTATAGGTGATTTTAAAGGTTTTTCCTTACATTTTTATTTTTCCACAGTGAACATGTATGACCCTGCAATTCAAAAAGCCAATGCCCTTTATAAGAGTTTTTTTTTTGTTTTTTTTTTTGAGACAGAGTCTCACTTTGTTCCCAGGCTAGAGTGAGTGCCGGTGGCATTAGCATAGCCCACAGCAACCTCAAACTCCTGGGCTCAAGGGATCCTGCTGCCTCAGCCTCCCGAGTAGCTGGGACTACAGGTATGTGCCACCATGCCTGGCTAATTTTTTCTATATGTATTAGTTGGCCAATTAATTTGTTTCTATTTATAGTAGAGACAGGGTCCTCGCTCTTGCTCAGGCTGGTCCAATGCCCTTTTTAAAAAGATAATTCCATATCCCTCCAACTCTCCATTTTCTCTCTTATTTCTTCTTCCCTCACTTCTCTATTAACATTTTCCTTCACTAACTCCCTTGTTTCTTTAGTTTATTTACTTGTTAGCATGCTTCCTTGCTTTTGCTTTTTGTTTTTCCTGATTATCATAGAGAGCTATTCCCATTATTTTTTTAGGTCTGTAAATCAAGGAATGAATTCTCAAGTAGACAAAAATGGTTTAAAGCATCCTTATATTTTCTACCCATCTCTGCATTTGTTAGTTATTGTTATTAGCTGAAACAAAGCAAGTTACCACCATTCTTAATGTTTTAGACATTCTTGATTCATTTTGAAAAGCTGACTAATGAAAGAAATAAGGAGAATCCTTTATGAATTATCCTGAACTGGCTCATAATGTATTGTTTTGATTCCTGTTCTGAGCTTCTGTTTCTTTTAACAGTATTTTGTAAAGTGTGTTTCAAATGACAGCAGATAATCACCAGAATGGGAGTGAATGACTTGTGGCAAATTCTGGAGCCTGTTAAGCAACACATCCACTTGCATGATCTTGGTGGGAAAACCATTGCAGTTGATCTGAGTCTCTGGGTGTGTGAGGCACAGACAGTCAAAAAAATGATCGGAACCATCGTGAAGCCCCACCTCAGGTAGAGTAAAACTTCTTGGAGTAGAAATGTGTGATTGTATAAGCAGTCTTGGTGTCTTGGTTTTGTTTCAATTTTTGTTGTTATTCTTTTACATCTTGAGATATTCAAATATATATAACATGTCAAGCAAGATCTGCCATCTTTATATTGACACTTCACAGATTTGTACCTCTTCCCCTTTGAGCTCTATCTCCTGTTTTATATATCCACTAGGATGCATTAGTTACTAAAAGCCAGAAATTGGGGAGACATTGTTTCTCCCCCACATCTACTCCATCAGTAAGTCTTGCCAATTCTACTTCCAAAATAGACTGTGTGTTCACAAACTTCTCTCGGTGTTCAGAGATAACCACCTCAGTATATGCCAACCTCGTTTCTCATCTGTACTGCTGGAATGCCACCTTCCCTAGTTTCCCTCCCTCTGCTCTTGGCCTGCTCCTCCAAACCATTTTCCACATAGCAATCAGAATAATCAGAAATCTCTTTTGCTTAAAAACATTCAGTGGTTTTCCACTCCACTTAAAATCTTAATAAATGAAATGTTATCGCATGTAACATTTTGGATATGAATTTAATGTTCTCGCCTTTATGTCACATTACTATTTTGACTTTTGCTATCAGTATATGATGATTAATATTACCAATTTATATATTTCAGAAACTTATTTTTCCGTATCTCATATTTAATGCAAATGGATGTAAAACTGATTTTTGTTATGGAAGGGGAGCCACCAAAGCTGAAAGCTGATGTCATAAACAAGAGGAATCAGATTCGGTACGGGCCTTCTGGAAAAACATGGTCTCAAAAAACAGGAAGATCACATTTTAAATCAGTCTTAAGAGAGGTGAGCAAACAGATTTGATTGAATGATTCTGATTTGAATCAAAGAGTACATTTTAGTCTAACAAGTTTGTTATTTGTCATCTTTAATACTCAGTAACCTCATTGTGACCAGAAGTCCAATGTGGATAGAGAAAAGAGTTTGTGTTTTAGAGTAAAGCTGACATGAGTTCAAGTCCTAACACTAACATTTAGAGTCATAACTTGTAATGCTTATGCAACATATTCAAAGCTATGAATTATTCCTGATTGTATACATCATTTGCTTTTTTAGTTTTTCTGTATCATACATGAAACTATGATGAACCTTTTTTGTGTAAATAACTTTTTCTTGTGATTTGAGGTTTAGATAAAATTACCGAAAGTTGGATTGATAGGTCGAAGTTTTGGAATGATTTTATAGCTCTTGCTAATTACTTTCTACTATAGATGTGAGATAAGCAATTTTGGTATACCCACAAGAACACGGATATTAGGAGATTTATCTTTGTACTATTTAGTGTGTAGCTACAAAGATATTTCATTTAATACGTATTTGACTTTTAATGGTAAAGTTACACATTTCACCTATTTTTAGTCCCTCATTAGGTAATGACCATCATGTCCTTTACCTACTTAGCTCTTGAGATTTTAATTTTTCCTATTTTCCATCCTTATGTGATTTTTTAAAATAGTTTTCAATTAGTGAATATTCCACCTTAATGACTATCAGTAGTTGAAGAAAATATCTGTACTGGATTCTAATTTTTTGTTATATAATCAGTTCCTGGAAATATCCATGGTCCTCAAACTTAAGGCATTAAATGCAAAAGGATGTATAAACAAAAAGCAATGTACATCTCTTCTTAAGAAAATTGCTTCTTTCCTATTTCTTTATTGCAGTAATTATGGTGCTCTTAGGCATTTTGTGTCAATTCAGTATTTCCTATCTTTTATACATTTTCATATTTCTGTATTCTCAGTAGGCCATACTACCTCCTAATCCACTGCCATCTTTTAGATATAATCATGAAAAGCAAAGATTAGTCCTCCAACCTACATCCCAGACATAGGGGAGGAAAAATTGCAACCAGTCTCATAGCAAATTCTGAGCTTATTCTTTGAAAAAAGTTGTAATGACAAATAGCACAAGAAACTAAAATAACTTTATTATGAAAGTATACCTCTTATCTAGGGGTGAGGTAAAAGCAACACTTGTAACAAAACTATCTCCCTAAAGTCACCGGGCCAAAGTCCCGAAAAGTAATTTCTTTCAACATAGTACTTTGTCTGTTTGAACTTTGTCTACCTTGGGCAACATCTGGCAGAGGTTTTCATTATGTAATATGGCATGTAACCAATTAGTCAAAGCAAGAGATGATATTTATTCTATCAGTCTAAAGAAGCTACAAGTAAATACCCTTTATTCCCCTGCCATACTCAGTATTCCCAATACAAAGAAAATTCATATTCCCAATACAGAGAGAATCCATACACAGAGAATAAACTAGATTATAAGGCTAAACCATAAGCTACTTAACTGGTTTAAAATCATAACCTAAAGAAAACACATAGCAGATTCTTTGTGCATCAGCAAAATGGTATAAGCATCCTACACAGACATTTGGTTTCCTAGGAGGATACCAACAACTGACCCAGATTTGATTTCCCACAATATGATAATTTCATTGTATAGGGGAGGCAAAATGAGAAGAAGAAGAAAACTTTAAAGCCTCAAGCCCAAATTGTGTAATAGCATCTTTTTTGGAAGGATTCATATGGAGCTGACTATCATATGAGAAAAATTATTGTAGCTTTATAGATGTAAATCTTAATGTGATTATTATTTAAAGATATTTCCAAAATCTGAATAGCACTGAACAAAACAATGAAAAGCAAATATGGATTATTTTGTAGTTGACATTAAAAATCTAACTTTTTATTACGGAAAATTTTAAATGAATACAAAAGTAACCCGCCATCAATCTTAAACAGTTATCAACTCTTGGCTCATCTTGTTTCATATATACCCTTACCCACTTCCCCACTCCCATATTATTTTGAAGCAAATCCCATCCATAATTGTATCATTTGTATCAATGGTATTTCAGTACCATTCTCTAAAAGATGACTCTTAAGAAATAAAAAGAAACATAACCATGGTGTCCTTTTTATCACACCTAAAAAAGTTCAGCAGTCATTCTTTAATGTTATCAAGTATTCAATCAGTGTTCAAATTTCCAAGTGTTCTTCAATATCTTAATTTTTAAAACACCTAAATAGTTACTATTAATATGTGTCATTTAAAAGTAAGTTAAACACTGAAATTAGCAGTAAAAACATTGTTTAACTTCTTGCACCTACTTTTTGTTTGCAGTGCCTCGATATGCTAGAATGCTTAGGAATCCCCTGGGTTCAAGCTGCTGGCGAAGCTGAAGCCATGTGTGCTTACCTCAATGCTGGTGGCCATGTAGATGGCTGCCTCACCAATGACGGAGATGCCTTCCTTTATGGGGCCCAGACCGTTTACAGGAATTTCACTATGAATACAAGGGTAATTTTTTTCTTTCTCTTTTCAGCATTTGTTTATAAAATGTTTACCTTTTTCAAAGGGCTGATTAAATGAAATAATACATGTAAAATACTACAATCCCTATGTGTAATGGCACATAGCAATTACTAAATAAAATGTTCACTGTTATTAAACAATCGTACATACTTCATTCTCTTTGAAATGTGGATTTATCTCCTGAGGACTTGACTTATCTCCCATTATTTAATTATAAATCAGTTTCAATAATACATCACAAAATTACATATGAAATGTACTGCTTTGACTCAGAATCTCTAGTTTTAGTATTTCATTCTCAAATACATCTCCAAATATGCAAGGAGAGATATACAAAGATGTTCCTTCTAGCATTGCTAATCATTACAGAAATTTGGCAAACAATCCAAATGGTTCATTCATAGGGAAATGGTTAAATACTTTATAGTCCCGGTTCTCAGACAGGGAGGTACTACCAGGGGACATTTTGGTTGCAACAACTCAGGGTTGGGCAAGGGAGACTATAGACTTTTGGTAGATTGGGGCCAAGCAAGATAAACCTGCAAATTGTGTTCTCTCTCCCAAAATGCTGGTATTCCCCCATTGAGAAACATTGGCCCGGGATCCATATGATGTAATACTAAGCAGTCATTAAAAAGCATATGTACTATTGACATAAAAGATATCCAGATGTATTAGTGGGCAAAAATGTTGCAAAAGAGTATGTTTATGCAATCCTACTTTTACTTAAAAGTAAGTTAATAATAAATATTAGTATATAAGTGTCAGGGAAATGAATTTTTTAGAAGAATATGTACTGAGGAATTAATGATAGTTAACTTTAGGCAATGGCAGTACAGGGAATGTTTACTGCATATAATATATTTTACAATGTTTAATTTTGTAAGATGGAAATGTACTCTTTTTAGACACCAAAAAGCGAGAAAGTGGAACAAATTGATTACTATAGTTTATTTTTTAAGCCATTTTTGAAACTATCACTTTATTTCCATATATTAAAGTATCAGATTTTATTATGGTGATCAGGATAATTTTCCTGTTTAAATTTTTGTGAATAATTAAATATTTAAAGATAACTTCAACATTTTTGTAATGCTGTTTTAATGTATAAATATTTATTTTTGGAGATTAAACTAAATCTGTACTTTCTTTAGGATCCACATGTTGACTGTTATACAATGTCCTCTATCAAGAGTAAACTAGGTTTGGATAGAGAAACTCTGGTTGGACTAGCAATACTTCTTGGCTGTGATTATCTCCCAAAGGTAAGCTTAAATTGTCATGTTAATTTACTATTCATAATGTCTTTTTGTACCTTATATGTTGTATAAATATGAATATAATATGGCTATATTACTAGGAATCTAATTTAAATATAATTTTAGACATAATAAGCTATTCAGTGACTAAAATGATCAGTATTTCAGATGTCATTGAAAAGCTGACTTGTGGCACTGAATGTTGTAAGCAAGAATAGAATAATAAGTAGTAGTACCACAGCTTGAATCTCAATAAATCATTTCTATAGATTAAGAGATTCACATTCAAGTTCAGCTACCCTTTTAAAGAAATATAGAAATTACTCTTTTCTTGTATAATTCCAATGTTAATTTCCATCACTATTTTGTCTGGTTTTTAGTTTTCAATATCAATTGTGGCTTTCCAGCTGTGCACATGCTTAATGTTACTACTGTTGCTAAGCAACATGATTATTGGGGTAAGCCATTCATACTTCAGTGCCTCTCCAGTGTTGCATTAGGTTTTATTCATGAAAACATTTAATTTATATCTTAAGATGCAAAATCAGGTACTCTGTAACAAATAGATGTAATAGGTGACTGATGGATTAAGAATTATGGGAATAATCCCATTTTCTTAAATACAATGTTTAAAAATATAAAATGACTGGTATTGTAGGTCTTATTATATAGTCCCATAATTATGTTCCTACTGATCGTCTCTGTATCCTTACAAATCCTTCATTTTACCTACGTTCCCAAGAGAAGTATAACAGAAAATGCCATATAATTTTTTTTTCACCCAAACTTAGGAGAAAGGAACACAAAGCAGGATAATAAAATTATTTATACCATCAGTGGCCAGTAGGGAAATCAACAATTTTTTTTTAAACTGGTAAGAAAACAGGAGGAAAGAAACATTTTAAATACCACAGATCATTAATTTATTGTAATTCTCCCTCTGAAATAGAAGACTCCCATTTCCCGTGCGTAGTTTTATCATGATTAAAATCTAGCAATGGCCCTGTGTTGAACTTAAGAAAATATTTGCTAACTTGAACTCACAGAAACCAACTTTATCTACAATGGTGTTTATATTGTACATTAGCCTTAGCTATTTTGAACTTTTGTATCCTTTGTAACTAAAACTGCTATCTACTTACATTGTTCTACTTACAGATTTTTAAGACTACGTAATAAGACAATTTGTCTTCAAAAAATTAAAGATAGGCCGGGCGTGGTGGCTCACGCCTGTAATCCTAGCACTCTGGGAGGTCGAGGCGGGCGGATTGTTTGATCTCAAGAGTATGAGACCAGCCTGAGCAAGAGTGAAACCCTGTCTCTACTAAAAATAGAAAGAAATTAGTTGGCCAACTAAAAGTATGTAGAAAAACTTAGCCAGGTATGGTGGCACATGCCTGTAGTCCCAGCAACTCGGGAGGCTGAGGCAGAAGGATTGCTTGAGCCCAGGAGTTTGAGGTTGCTGTCAGCTAGGCTGACGCCATGGCACTCTAGCCCAGGCAACAGAGTGAAGCTCTGTCTCTAAAATAAAGCTGAATGCTAATACAGGAAGAATGATATTAACAACCTGTATGTTGAAGACATAGGCTGTAGATAAGGAGGAAACTTCTGGATGCCCTCTGCTGTACCACTGACTAGCTTCTTTGTAACTAGATCCTGGGTATAAGTGGGTAGTGGGGCATTCAGGTTAGAAAGGAGACTCTTGTGCAACCAGGCACTCAGGATGTTTGGGCAGTGGCTATTTACTAACCAGTTCAAAAGTATTTTAACACTGGTGTGTCTATCCTAGTGCATGCTGGCTAAATAGCAGCCCTGCTTAGAAGAACATATTCAAAAACTTTTATAGTAGCTAGAAACTTAATTTATACCAGAAATTATGACATGAATATACATTTATGCTATAATTTTTATGTGTAGGAAATTCATACTTGTTTTAATTTATTTAAGCTTTTAATATCAATATTCTCTTTTGATATCTGGGTCTTTAAATATTAAATGCTTATATAATTAAGTGAATTTGCTTCTTTCATTATTATAAATATAACTAAGTTATATCAAATTAAAATATTATCAAAATAATTAACATAATGAAAGCCCTCTAGAATTATATCCCTCCATTCCCTAAAATAAACACTATCAGTGCTTTGGTATACAACCCTCTGAATATTTTATTTACATAGACCAACGATGTAATTGTCATTTAATTTACAAATCCAGATCATACCATATGCCATTATGCAATTTTCATTTTACACATATCAATATATTTGGCACATCTTTTCTTATCCTTTCTTATGTCCTTCTTTCTTTCAGCTGCACAATATTCCATTGAATTAAAGTACTATACTTTTAACTATTCCTAGACATTAACATTTGAAATTTTTTCCCTCACTTCCTGAAAGGGAGTCCCTGGAGTTGGAAAAGAGCAAGCATTAAAACTTATACAGATTTTGAAAGGGCAAAGTTTACTTCAGAGGTAAATAAAAATTACTTTTTCTTGTGACATTGGACTTTTATTCTTTTTGAACTTAACAGTGAATATTACAAAAAAGGATGTTTTCCCAAAAAGGGTTTTGATATTTTTAAACTATATTTTCATTTAAAGTAATTTATTTCTATTTATTTTGAAGTTTTCCAAAGAAAGGATGGAAATATATGTTCTAAGCCATACTATATTTGTAAAAAATATATTATTAGCTCACTAAAATATATTATTAGCTCACTAAATACAATTAGTATGATGTCAAATGCATTTATTTATAAAACATTGGCAATTTAACACTGCCTATTTAAGACTATTTTGCCACCAGGTAAAAATAAACATGATATTGAAATAATTGTGCCTTTTCTACTTTGATATTTGTATTTACTTTCTATAAATGAAATGTCTGTGGCATGTTGCAGATATCTAATAATAAACAATGTTTGATCAAAAATGTATTTGACTATCCTTTGTTCTATAGCCACACATTTAGTGATACATTAATTCATTTAGACTCTACAATTTAAGGATTTAAAACAAGATACAGATTATATTGAAGTTTATAAACGATTTATAACTTTATTTACTGTCTTAAAAATATGAATTATATTTACTTAATGAAAGCAATGGTTTATAAAAATTAACATTAATGATGATAAGGTATAGAATAAGTGAAAAAGGAGGTAGGACACTGGGACATGTAAAACAGTCTTGGCCTCTAATAGATTTGAGTTAGCAAGTGCTAGAAAAGAAATGTTAAGAGGTAGAAATGAGAAAGGAATGACCATGAAAAAATATTTCAAATCACTGTACTCCTTCCTATAATACTTTTCTTTCAGTTGTAAATCTATTGATAAATCTAATACTTCAATAAATCCATTATTGACATCAGTGATTACTGTGCCAAAGCAGGAAAGAAAAGGTATACTTTGGCATGGGGGTGAGTTAAGGAATCATTTGGGAATTGTGAAGAATAATATAAAGAAGGAAAAGCAAGTAAATATGGTACTTGGCTAACTCCAAACCATTCTTATTGAAAGAATTTCAGCAAATATGTACTTTTGGCAACATTTCATTAAGTGTTTGCCTTAACACTTAATAATAAAATTATGTCTTTTATAATTATCTATTATTCTAATTTTTATTAATTGAGACTGACTTTTCTCCTAGTTACTTTTATATTTTGAAGTTCTATTTATTATTTATCCAGCAGCAATGAATGCTAATTTTTAGCAAGTTTGTACTTAGTCTTTGTAGTAGATGAGCTAGAAATTCCATAAGTACCAGATACTACACAATGAACTGAAGAGAGAATTTAGCTTTTTATTAAAACTTCAAACTCTTTAAATAGAAGAACATAATTCAGAACATGTATATTTTATGATTAATACCTAACCATGCCATTGGTGCTTTTATGTTAACCTGGAACTTTAGCCAAAAATGAAATTAACTTCTAATTAGTAGATATCTTAACAGTAATATACATTTCTCTTAAAATCTTTTATTGAACAGGTACTAGTATTTTTCTATTTGCATAAGAGATTAAGAAATCATTTCAAATGTCCTATATTTAAGAAACAGTTTTTACCTAGAAGATTAATGTTTTATTTAATTTTTTCTGTCACTCTTTACCCTTATTTCTGATATAAAGAAATGTTCATGTTCAAGATTCTGTTTGTTTTATACTCTGGCACAAAGAGCAGAGATCAAAAACAGACATTTACAAATCATTCTATTCATATTTTGCTTACTAACAAGATTCTCTTTTAAAAAGGCTGAATTAATATATATTAATACATTTATGTAGAGATATAGACATATAAATATACACACACATTCTCCTGTCTTGTAATTCTGCTGTCCTTGGGCCACATTTAAAACTTGTGACTGCCGGACTTGTAGTCCCGGACACATCTGTAGTCCCAGGTGTGCTGGACACACCTGTAGTCCCAGCTACTTGGGAGGCTAAGGCAAGAGGATCACTTGAGCCCAGGAGTTTTGGGCTGTAGTGTGCTATGCCGATTGGGTGTCCACACTAAGTTGGGCATCAACATGATGACCTCCCTGGAGTAGGGGACCACCAGGTTGCCTAAGGAGGGGTAAACCAGCCCAGGTCAGAAATGGAGCAGGTCAAAACTCCCATGCTGGTCAGTAGTGAGATCGCAGCTATGAATAGCAACATAGCAAGACCCTGTCTAAAAAAAAAAAAAAAACTTGTGACTGAGGGTTTTCCTAGGCTTGGCCAACAACTTTATCTACCACCAAAGGGAAAATAATTAGGCAGATGGAAGAGAATAGAATAGACTGATACTTGAGATCATAGCATTTTTGTGACCTTATTTTTTTTCTTTTTTTAAAAACCATTTTCTATTAAGGTTTAATCAGTGGAGTGAAACATCTTGTTACTCGAACCCACAACCACAGGTTGCTAAAAAACCAGCTCATTGCTCTGTGTGTTCCCATCCAGGTAAGCAAACATAGAGAATGATATTTCTAGAATATCAATGTCTGACACCCATGTTTTCATTCCTGTTCTTATAGCACTTTTTCCATACTTATATTAAATAGCACCTTGAAGGGTTTCCTATTGTCTTTCCCATTAGACTGGGAATTGCTTGGAGTCAGGTGTTGTGTTATATACACATAGTAGGTACTCAATACATGTTTATTGAATGTAGTAATGTGATGTAAGTGATAAATACAGGATAAGTGAGGTTTCAAACTATAATACCAAAATACTTAAATCTTAGAATTATCATCTTTTTACTGTGGAAATCCATGTTAAATATATATATACTGTTAAGTATATATATAAATAATGTATTTTATATGTATTATATATAATAATATATATGTTATATATATTATAGTGATAAGCCTTTGGGGAAAATGGAACTGAAACCATTTGTTTTTGTATCAGTGATTTATATTTATATGTTTAAATGATTCATCATTGTCCTATAATGCATTTTTATTGTGTGAAGATAGTGACTGTGTAAAGATAGTGACTTTATTAAAACTAATTTCTAAGACATGTTCACTATTACTGAAAATAGCTTGGATCTTCTTCATTAGACTTGGTAAGAAAAGATATCGCTGAACATATACTGGATCAAAAAGCCTTTCATTGCCAAAAGAGATTAGGATATCATGTTAACTCATCTTTTAAGAGAAATTCTGCTTTATTGGTTTGTCTTAATATGTTTTTGTTAATAGTGTCAAATTATAGATGAAATCATGGAGGAAAATTAATGTTTTTATAAACAAGATACCATTCTATAGTTTTTTGGTACCTTATAATTGACAATTTTAGGTCATATCAAGTATAAATGCTTTTCCATATTGTCAAAACAGTGTTGAAGATTATCACACTTTCCCTCTAAAGGGGACTAGGTTCCCACAATCATGCTGTAGTTATAATTTGTTTATGTTCTAAACATAGTTTAGAAATAATTATACACATAACTGAGAACTAGATACTAGTAGAGGTAATTAACTGCTATGTTCTTTTAATATGCTCATTAAAAAAACCATTCTATTAGAATTATTCTATTAAGTAAATAATCCTTTTTGCTAATAATTACATTCTACTTTTCTTGCATGTAGCTTCCACTTAAGCCAGAAAGTGTTCTATTGCTGATTATTGTAAATATATCATTTCAAGTTACAAATTAACACTTTCAGATGGAAAAGTAATTTTTTTAAGTGTCATGTGGTAGGAATACCTCAAAGTCTACTCTATCATAAGAATTCCTATGGTGTCCATTACTCTATTAAAGTTAAATGTGTTGAAAGCCTTCTATATGTTATGTAATGTGCTAGGTAATATTAATTCTTGAAAATTTGGATAAAGGCCAAAAAATATACATAGAAGATAATTGTCAAGAGCAGTAAAAACCATACTTTTTCGTATCTCCATAAAGGTTCACCTAAGGATCACGAACGTAATGGATGCAAATTATGTAAAAGTGATAGATACTGTGAACCACATGATTATGAATACTGCTGTCCTTGTGAGTGGCACCGTACAGAACATGATAGGCAACTAAATGGAGTAGAGAACAATATTAAGAGGTAAGGTTTTTTTTAAGATTCATTTTTTTCTGGCACAACCTACATATATATATACTTGTGGTTGAATTATTTCCACATAATCTTTTCCCACATGTCTAGATTAGTTACATGTTTCACAAAATCCTTTTCTTGATTCTGTTCAAGAATTCAGCTATTGCAGGAGATAGTAATGTAATAGTTATTCAAAGAGAAGCTTGATGACCGAGATACTATATACATGGACATTTCTTATTAAAATCAAAGTAGATGATTTCAAAGTCTGTACAAAATTGCCTGGTTATAGTAATAACATGTATATAATTTATTTTCAGGAAAGCTTGCAATTGTGAGGGATTCCCATTCCATGAGGTAATAACCAATAATTCAACTGTGTTTATTTTAGAAACTTTCTAAGAAGTCTTGAAGTCTCAATTCCTATTTTCTTTTTTTTTTTTTTTTGCTAGGTTATTCAAGAATTCCTTTTGAATAAGGATAAATTGGTGAAGGTAATCAGGTCCCAAAGACCTGATTTACTATTGTTTCAGGTATCTGAAAATAAATTCTTACTTTACAGTATGAAGTTAGATACTGGAAAGGTAGGAAGAAATGTTCACTTTGATTGATCTAAGAGGAATTTTAAAAATTAAAACAGGCAACTATTGACTGACCATATATTTTTCAGTGTTTATTTCTAATCCTCTCTCCTTTGCCACATAGTGGCCATACTTTGCAGACCACACAACAAACTACAATTACGCTATTCTTTAGAGGAACCCTTAATTATTATATATAGATATATTGTATCCAGGGATATGTTGAAGGAAGAGGGACTAAGAAACAGAAAATATCAGGATGAAGTATATTATTATAGAAGGCAATATAGTTTATAAAAGTATTGGGATTTTGAAACCAGTGATTTAAATTTAGATTTGGACAGTATTTCATTTACTGTGTGATCCTGGATATGTATTGTCCACAAAATAGAAATAATATTACTTATCTCATGAAATCACCCTGAGGATTAAATAAGGTTATTTATGTTAACCTCTAATATAGTGGCTAGGTGCACAGAATGGCTCAATAAGTTATAGCTACTTATAACTTATCACTGCCAAAAATCATATTAATAATGACAGCCAACATTTATTGCACACTTAACATTTACTGTTATATTTAACACTTTATATGTAATCTCACTTAGTCTTCATAATCTGTGAGCTGGGTTTTATTATTTCAACTTTACAGATAGAAAAACTGAGGCTAAGAGAGGTTAACTAAATTACCCAACATCTAGGAAACATCAAACTGGCATTCAAACTGAGAACCCCCACATTTAATCATTATATAGTACTTCCTCCTTAGAGGCTCATCATTCTTTCTCAGAATATTCTAATTGATACCACTTTAACTAGTATTAATTCCAAAGGAAAAAGTAGTATCACCCAAGAGTACTATTTGTCTCCAAGAGATAACATCTTGTTGTTTTGTTTTTATTATGTTTACAGAGATTTACTCTTGAAAAAATGGAGTGGCCCAATCACTATGCATGTGAGAAATTGTTGGTGCTTTTGACCCATTATGACATGACAGAAAGAAAGCTTGGTAGAAGGAACTCTAATCAACTACAACCGATTCGGTAATATAATTTAAAATATGGTGTGATGAAGACGCTGTGTTTCCATTTGCATGTCTTATGATCTAAAATATTCTCAATAAAAGATTATAAAAAGAAATACTTATGAAAAGATATAACCAGGCTTAACAAGATAACTATTTCAATGTACCAGAAAAGGAACGAAAGTGTAAAGTGAATGTAGGGACTAAAACTGGTTTTGCAGAGCCTTAGATCTGGGAGCAGCAACATCATCCCAGAGGTAAGTCCCCACAGGGTAAAAGAAAAACAGAGACCAAAAGTGCAAGAATCAGGCTTATTTCTTAAAACCGAATAGCTAGAATAGAATTCTTCTGTTCCTATCAGGAGATAAGAGGCTAGTGTAGGTGATAAAAAAATTAACTAAGTGCTGCCTGAAGCCCAGAAAACTGAGGCTAAGAGAGGTTAACTAAATTACCCAACATCTAGGAAATATCAAACTGCCATTCAAACTGAGAACCTCCACATGTAATCATTATATAGTAGTTTCCCACTGGAAACTACTCGAAAAGAGAGGTAGAAGTGAGGACAGCTAAAACATAAAAGAACAGAAGAAAAAAGAAGAAGAAATATGAAGAAATATAATATTTTAAAAATCAACAATTGGATCATGAATTCACGTTGGATTAAACCAGTTTTATAAAACAATCTAGCAAAAGCTTTTTTTTTTTTGGCTTTCAGAATGCTAAAATGCTTAATGAAATGGACAAAGTCATTTATCCATAAGCAACAGAAGGTGAAATTATAAAACAATAATGGGTAGAAATAATTTTAAATGGATAGATATAAAAAGTGAACTGTTTGGAATCTTAAGAAAAATAGTTGTTGAAATAAAAAGCAATAATAGATGGGACTCTGGGCTGAACTTGGTCAAAAAGAATCAGTGAATTGGAAGACAGTATTAATCAAGTCACACAGAAGGTATCTTGACTCAGATAAAAATATACTGCAGAGCAGTTTTAACAGGGAGAATAATTTGAGTTTCAGATTTACTTCTAGAAGCTAATAGAAGGAAAGGTGAAGTAATTTTTGAAGAGATGACATCTGAGAGTTTTCCAAAATTTGAGAAAGATAGAAGTTCTCAAAAAAAAAATATACTCCAACTAAAAGCACAGTAAATAAAAATAAGTCCATACCAAGACATATTGTAAACATCAAGGATAAAAGGAAAATCTTAAAAAGTACCAAATCAGCTGGACAAGGATTGTGAGTGGATGTTAAAACCATTGGGTAAAGATTGCTAGAGAAAAAGAATAGTCAGTGTCAAGTTTAACTCTTCAGATTAATTACCAAGGAAAAATAGTATGATCAAAAGTGGAGAAATCCACCAGGCATGGTGGCTCATGCCTATAATCCTAGCACTCTGGGTGGCCAAGGTGAGTGGATCCTTTGAGCTCAGGAGTTTAAGACCAGCCTGAGCAAGAGCAAGACCCTGTCTCTACTAAAAAAATAGAAAGAAATTAGCTGGACAACTAAAAAACTATATATATAAAAAAAAATTAGCTGGGCATGGTGGTGCATGCCTGTAGTCCCAGCTACTCAGGAGGCTGAGGCAGGATTGCTTGAGCCCAGGAGTTTGAGGTTTGCTGTAAGCTAGACTGATGCCACAGCACTCTAACCCAGGCAACAGAGCAAGACTCTGTCTCAAAAGAAAAAAAAAAAAAGTGGAGAAATCCAGTGTAGCTTGATTAAATGATTAATGACCCAATAATAGGCCAACAAAGACACTACATCATCTATATAATATTTTTGCCAAAAGTGTTTAATCTGAATCTGATCATGAGAAAACAATCTAATGAATCCAAAACATGGAACATTCTGTAGAAATACCATCCTGGGCTCTTCAAAAATATGAGTGTCTGAATGTTTTAATTCAGAAAGTTTTTCTGAATTAAAAGAGATTAAAGGACATGACAATTCAAGCAATTTGTTGTGATTCTGATTGGATTCTGAATTTGTTTTTTAGCCATAACAGACATTTTTTTAGGACAACTGGGGAAATTTGAATATGGGCCACATAATGTATCAATGTTAAATTTCCTGAGTGTGATAGCTGTACTGTGGCTATGTAGGAGAATACATAGAATAGATTGTAATATTTAGGGATGATATGTCATGAGACATGTTTGCAACTAACTTTTAAATGGAGAAAGTAAATGTGGCAAAATACTAACAATTGATAAGTCTTTCTGAAGGGATGTGAGTATTCATTGCACTATTCTTGCAACTTTTTGAAAGGTTTGAAGATTTTTAAAATAAAAACTTTGGTGGGGAAATATCAAAGAAAAAAGATAACTTCAAAGGAATGACAATCTGATAGCACACGTCTTTCATAACATCTAATCATGGGAAAGATGATGGAGTGATATTTCAAAGTACTGAGTAAAAATAATTTGCAAACTTGAAATCATTAAAACATTGTTCACAGGAAAGGCATATTCAAGACATATGAAGATTAAGAGAGTTTACCACTCATACACTCTCATTAAAAGCACTATTAAAGAATATACTTTAGGAAGAAAAAATGAACCCAAAGGGAAGATGTGGATTACAGGAATCAGAGGTCAACACAGAAATTGATAAGATATATTTCACTAATTTAATAAACTGACTAGAAAAAAATTATGTATATAAGTATTTGCAAAATGTTTAATATAAGATGATAGTGATAAACTAAAACTCCCAAAGTATACATTTAAACACTTAAGAGTACTTATAAAAATACAGGTCAGGCATGGTGGCTCAGGCCTGTAATACTAGCATGCTGGGAGGCTGAGCCTGGAAGATCACTCAAGCTCAGGAGTTCAAGACCAGCCTGAGCAAGAGCAAGACCCCATCTCTACTAAAAGTAGACAAGATTAGCCAAGTGTGGCGTCATGTGCCTGTAGGCCCAGCTACTTAGGAGGCTGAGGCAGGAGGATCGCTTGAGCTCAGGAGTTTGAAGTTACAGTGATCTATGATGACTCCACTGCACTCTAACTGGGGCAACAGGCAAGAATGTTGCTCTAAAAGAAAAAGAAAAAAAATACAACTTCTGTCTTCCCAACCAGCACAATTAAAAAAGGAAAGTAAAGCTATCAAGCTAAAAGAATACAGGCATGAGGAAAGGGAAGTAGCAACCCTTTTCTATTACCAAAAAGCTGGTAATAGAAAACAAAAAATAAGATGCATGAATGAGTGAGTCCAGCTGTATCAATAATCACAATAAATGTAAGTGGATTAAACTCATTTATCAAAAGACAGATTATATGGGATAAATAAATAAAATAAAGCAATATTCTGCTTATAAGACACATGCAGAACAAGATACACCAAATTTCAAAATAGGACATTTTAAGATTTATAAGGAAAATACTGTACTTACCAAAGTCATATAACAAAGTAGACTTTAAAACAAAAATTATTGTTTTGGAAAAGAGGAACCCTGCATAAGTACATAAGAACGAAAGGAACAATATACTAAGAAGATCTAACAATTATAAATTCTCTGCACCTAACAATAAAATTATCTTTTGTATAAACTAGTCAAAGGCATAACAAGGCAGTAATTCCTTAACATATTTTTACTTAGATAAAAATAAATAGAAATGAAACTATTCAGGTTACTAACTGAAAACTTCCAAATAACTTAAGCAATTAGATGTCATTAGATGAATTTGTTTTTCAGAATTGTTAGGACCCGAATCAGAAATGGAGTTCATTGCTTTGAAATAGAATGGGAAAAGCCTGGTATGTATTTACTTAAGGAAAATGTTTAATTTAAAACATTAAAAAAATATATATATATATACACACACACATATATACACAATATGTGTGTGAAGAATAAAGATGAAACCTGTCTCATGTACCATGGATTAATTTCATATATAATTAATATGAGGTGCATGAGCCCTGTGTTATCTTAAATAGGCTTTGACTAATAGTAAATATAATAAACTTTAACTGATTTTATTTAATGTCCTAATTTGACATTTCTTTTTTAATGTTTAAGAAAACAATACCAAAATAGTTTTGATTTATGTTTCTCAAGAAAATGCTTCTACAGATGGTCTGGTCATTGGATTTCATGTATAGCTGCATCTCAAGAAATTGAGATTGCTAAATAGCACCTGGAATACACATTCTCTCCTCTCTTTACTCTCTTTAGGGAATTTTAGGGAATTTATAATTGTCAAATTGCCCTTTTTTTTTTTTTTTTTTTTTTTTGCTACAGAGATACGGTGAACTCTGAATTAGCTCCCAAACTGGAGACAAGAGAAGCACAGATAATCTATAATGGAAAAATGATACCAAGTTGATTTCTATTTGACTTAGAAATTAAATTGTATGATTCTATTTGAATGAGTAAGAGAATAGATTTGTCAATGAAAGTTTAAGCTATAGATAACTCTGAAGGATAAAATTATAAAGAATTAGACAAACCATTCTAAGTAGTAATAGGAAGATAGAAGGCTGAAGAATTTTGAAAACTGTTTAAGAACAATTCCACCAACAGTATATTTTCAGGAAAGAAAATGATATTAACCCAGATTGGCAGTACATCTCTCTTCTATCTAGAACTAAGGATCAAGTACCCATTTTTATTCATCCTTATGGGAGCTCTCTCTCAAGAGAGAGAGAAAATGTACCCCAGGCTAGTTTTAACTAAGAAGCACTTTAAGATCATGTATTTCCTTTGTTTCTGCTTAAACTTATCAATATTTTCATTATAATTTGGCTTCTTACATAGTTTTGCCCACTTATAGAAAAAGCACAAAAATCTAGAGTACTTTTTATATATCATAAACTTGCATATAAACATTCTCATTTTCAGTTATCAGATGCTTGTGAGTCTAATAAGACTAAGGTCAATCGATAACTTATGAAACAGTAATTTGAAGAACAATAATAGTTTTGATGATCCTTTCAATTCTGTTCTTTTCAGAAGCTTTCACTAAAGAAAGCTGATGTTAAGTCTATTTCATTCCTTACCTGGAATTTTAACACTAACTAAACTAAATTAAAACCAACCTTATCTAAACAAAGTTTTCTATTCTCTAAGCTGCTATTACCATCTCTGAAACAAGAGAATTTAAATTTCTAATTTAAAAAGAATCTCCTACCAGTTCTTGCCAGGCAAAAGAAAATACATTCTGTACGAGTATCAACAGATTATTAGAATAGAGATTTTACAAAGCAATATTTGCAATGAATTTTCCATTTGTGGATGACTTAGTTTGCCTGGTAAACTTATTAGTTACCAGGTAAAATTGAATTTTTTAGATTTGTAATTAAGGCTGTTTTGCTGTATTTTTAATCTTCTAGAACATTATGCTGTAGAAGATAAACAACATGAAGAATCAGTTCTAACAATTGAAGAAGAATCATTGTTTGAAGCAGCCTACCCTGAGATTGTTGCTGTTTATCAAAAACAAAAGTTAGAAATTAAAAAGAAGAAACAAAAAAGTAAGTATTGGGTTTGGTATCTATTTATGCCATACACAAATGTCACAGAAGAGCCACCTATTCTGTTAGAATCTATTTTGTCTAAATTTTACTGAAAGTTTTAAAACATGAAGAGTTAGAGTTATACTCTTGTTTCTTTATCTTCACATACTTTCTTTTAAAGTTGCCAGGAGTAAACGATCCTGCTCTGTGTCTACTAACTTAACCAAGCGTTAATAGTAATAATGATACTAACCAATTATTGAGCAACTACTGTGCATAACATAATTTGGGTTTTAAATACATTTTCTTTATTTCCCAGAACTCATTAAGGAAAACAACTCATTTATAATTTATAACATTGGTTCCATCCCTGGTGGTCTAGTGGTTAGGAAAAAGGAAAAAAAAACACATCGTTTCCAGAGGAAAATATTTTATAATATTTGTAGGAATGCACTGAGACAAAACACACACAAAAAAACTGCTCATATAGAAGATTTCCATCTGAACTCTTTATTTTTTAAATGCAAGGTAAAGAAAGAAAATAGATGTTAATTATATATTTTTTCTTTTTAGGTATGAAAATTACACCTAAAGAAAACAATTTGCCAGAATCAGATGATGTAGTGAGTTTTAAGTCACACATGACTTTAAAACCCACATGTGAAATCTTTCCTAAGCCAAATTCCAACTTAGATTTGGAAATTTCTCCTGATCCTACATTACCACGGGAATCTATTTCTGCCTCATTGAATAGCTTGCTTTTACCTGAAGATGTTCCCTGTTTGAATACACAAGAACAACAGTTCATATCTTCTCCAAGACCTTTGGCTATACAGCAAATTAAAGGTGTCGATAAGTCTTTAACTTCAGAACATAGTCAACCCAGTACCTCATCTCATAATATGTCTGTGGTTGCTGATCTACACTTGAGCACCATTGACTGGGAAGGTACTTCTTTTAGTAATTCTCCAGCTATTCTAAGGAACACGTTCTCTCATGGTTTAAAATCAGAACTTGAATCAGAGCTATCAGTTATCCCCAATGGCTTTGAAAATATCCCAGAACAATTGTTATGTGAATCAGGAACACGCACCACAGATGTCAATAAAGTGTTGAATTGGGATCTTCATAAGATTAGCCCTGAAGAGCATCTACTTTCGGGCATTGGAGATTTATATCTTCAGGATTTGCCTTTAAAGGAACGAATATATATAAAATCATCATATACTCAAGATAATGTACATCCGGATGTCAACCTGAAAACATCCCTACTTAGGGTAAAAGAATCTTGCATTGGTAATAGTAGTTGTGATTGTCCATCATGTCTTTCAAAGCATCTTCCAGGAAGTCATTTGCAAAATGAATCCAGAAACTCTAAAGTTCTAAAAGGAGACCAACTACTTCAAGGAAACTATAAAGTCAATACTTCTATACCTTATTTTAATAACCCAGTTGTGAAGACCTCCACTAATACAGCTCAGCCACCAAATACTATTTTAGATCATGGAAGAAAAGTTGACATGCAAACCACTCAGAAAATTGTAATGAAGAAGAGTGTTTGCCTTGACAGACATTCCTCTGATGAAGAAAGTGCCTCGGTGTTTGGGAAAGCCAAGTACACAACTCAAAAAGTGAAGCACAGATCTCAGAAGCACAATCCAGCCCAATTCAAAGAAATTGACCTAAAGTTGAGTAGCCCTAAGATACATATCAAAGAAACTGAACAGTGTGTCAGGTCTTACAAAGAAGCTGGAAATGAAGAAAACTATTTCCAAGATCCAGCAAAAAGTTCTCTGAGTTTTCTACAATGTCATAAGAAAGAAGACGACTCTAGTATTTGTTTGGATAGTCCTCTTCCTTTAAGCCAGAGATTAAAACTAAGGTTCCAAAGCACTTGCAATGCAATTGAAAATACTTGAGTATAACTTATTATTTTAGTACTGTCAGCATTAGCAGAGGCGGAGGGAAGGTGTCTAGTTAATGTTTGGTAGAAAAATTTAATGTTCTATATGTCATGAAACAATTTTGCCATTTTAATCAAAATTGTAATAAAAAATGTTACCTAAAATTTTGGTTTTAAAAGGTGATCCTATGTGGTGAAAACTTCAGATAATGTATATTTTTATAAGACATTTTTTGTCATTTTAAAAATCCTTATTTTCTTTAGTTATATTTTATAAATGTTAGTATTTGACAGAGTGCTTTATCCATATGCTCATTTTTACTTCTATTTCCACAAGCCTCTAAAGTATTTATTTATATTCTTGCTTATTCCCAAGAGGATAACTTTATAATTGTCTACACTCTTGCAATATCTCCCATTGTGCCTTTCCTGAGAGTTATATTTTCCCTCAGTTTGAAAATACCATTAGTGGGCTCTTCAACTTTTGTTAATCTTATTCTCCTTTATGAGGGGTAAAAATGGAAAAGGAGAGAGGATGTCAATATATTTAGTAAAAATTTATGATTGTAATGGCTGAGTAAACTGAGCAAAGTAACTCTTTCCATATCCCCAGAAGTTCACAGGAATATCAGATGGAGAAAGATTTGGAAAGTCAAATACATAAACAAGAAAAGGATTAGAAACTTGCTCAGGATCACATAGGTAATTAATGTTGTGGGAACCAGTTTTCTTGCTTCCAGTTCTTTGGTTTTTCTGGTTTCTTCTATAGCACTTTTTTCTACCTTTTGTTTTAAAAATGATTCTCTTCATTATTGACTTAATACCTCCAAA
The DNA here is from genome assembly GCF_040939455.1 of Microcebus murinus. Taxonomy (NCBI): domain Eukaryota; kingdom Metazoa; phylum Chordata; class Mammalia; order Primates; family Cheirogaleidae; genus Microcebus; species Microcebus murinus. The sequence goes on from NC_134106.1 coordinate 13,734,060, forward strand.
TATTAAGTCTTACATTAATTTATTTAGCACTCAAAAATTCTAGAGTGGCATCCAGATTGGAAAGGAAAAAGTAAAACTATCTCTATTTGCAGATGATGAGATTTTGTATATCGAAAATCCTAAAGAATCCACTAAAAAACTATTAAAACTGATAAATGAATTCATCAAGGTCGTAGAACACAAAGTCAATATACAAAAAACAATTGTATTTCTATATACCCACAGGGAATAAACCAAATGAAATTAAGAAAATAGCTCTACTTAAAACAGCATCAAAAAGAATAAAATACTTTGGAATAAATTTCACAAAAGAAGTGCAAAACTTACTTAAAACTAGAAAACATTGTTGAAAGAAATTAAAGAAAACCAAATAAATGGAAAGATATCCCATGTTCATGGATTAGAAAACATAAGATGGCAGTATTCCCCAAGTTGATCTACAGATTCAGTGCAGTCCCTATTAATTCTGCTGGGTTCTTTACAGAAACTCACAAGCTGATTCTAAATTCATATGGAAATTTAAGAAACACAGAATAGCCAAAACAATCGTAAAAAAAATGTTGGATGACTTATCCTCCCTTCCATAAAACTACAATAATGAAGAGTGTGTTGTACTGATGTAAACATATAGGTCAATATAGAACAATGGGATAGAATTGAGAGTCCAGAAATATGACCTCACATTTATGCTCAACTAATTTTCAACCTGAGTTCCAAGATGATTCAATGGGGAAATAACAGTCAACAAATAGTCTGCTGGAACTATTGGATATCCACGTAAAAAAACATTTGATCCCTATCTAATACCATATAAAAAATGATCTCAAAATGGATCAAAGACATAAATGCAAGACTATAAAACTCTCAGAAGAAAACATAGGTATAAATCTCTTGACTTTGGATTAGGCAAGGGTTTCTTAAATGTGACACCGAAAGCACAGACAACAAAAGAAAAAATATGCAAATTGAAATTCATCAAAACTAAAAGCTTTTGTGTTTCAAAGGACACCATCAAGAAAATGAAGAAACAGCCTATGGAATGGGAGAAATATTTACATATGTGATAAGGGACTTGTATCTTTTAGGACTTGTATAAAGAACTCTTACAACTCAATAATAAAAAGACAACTTAAAAATGGACAAAATATCTGAACTGATATTTCTCCAAAGAAGATTTACAAATGGCCAATAAGTATATTTTAAAATTCTCAATACTGGCCGGGCACAGTGGCTCATGCCTGTAATTCTAACACTCTCGTAGGCCGAGGTGGGAATATGGATTGAGGTCAGGAGTTTGAGACCAGCCTGAGCAAGAGTGAGACCTGTCGCTACCAAAAAATACTAATAATTAGCTTGGTGTGGTGGTGTGCGCCTGTAGTCCCAGCTATTTGGGAGGCTGAGATAAGAGGATTGCTTGAGCCCAGTAGTTTGAGGTTGCTGTGAGCTAGGCTGATGCCATGGCACTCTAGCCCAGGGTGACAGTGAGACTGTCTCAAAAAAAAAAATTCTCAATATCATTAATCATCAGGAAAATGCAAATCAAATCGCAAGATACCACTGCACACCCAATAGAATGATTAGAATAAAAAAGACATAATAACTAGTGTTGGTGACGATGTGGAGAAACTGGAAGCCTCATAACTTACTGGTAGAAATGTAAAATGGGGCAGCCACTTTAGATAAAGTCTGGAAATTTTTCAAATGATTAAACAGAGTTACCATATGATCTAGCAGTTCTACTCCCCGGTATGTACCCAAGAGAAATGAAAACATATATCCACATGAAAACCTATGCACAAATGTTCATAGCAGCATTATATGTAATAGCCAAAAGGTGGAAGCACCCCAAATTGCTGAGAAACAGAAAAAACATGTTGAGTACCTGCTATGTGCTAAGTGCTCAACTAGGTTCTTTACAAACCTTTTATCATCTTAACAACTCTATAAGGACTGTATTGCAAAGTTTTAAATATTTAGAAAAAAGTCCCTATTAAAACATTCCTCCAGAGGTCTGCTTATCTTGATTTGTTCAGTCTGGGCTATGATATTAATAGTTTAACCATCCGGTCCAGATAATCATTAATACTTACAACAATATCTAGAGGCGTTCTTAACTTGAGATTTTATGAGATGAAAACAACAAAATTACTTGGGTATGACTGGATTCATTTTGATATGTAGTTAATACAGGCATAAATGTCCAATTTCACTTAAGGATTTCTCTGTTTTCCTTGTTCAGGTTATCCAATCCTTTTTAAAGCATTTCATGTTGTTCATGTTCCTTGCTAATCTGGGCATGATGTCACGTCTATATCAATTTTTTTTTATTTCCGCATATTACTTGGGTACAAATGTTTTAGGTTACATATATTGCCTTTGCCCCACCCGAATCAGAGCTACAAGCATGTCCATCCCCCAGGTGGTGTGCATTGCACCTGTTAGGTGTGAATATACCCATCCCCTCCTCCCCACTCTAAATTGCCCAACACCCAATAAATGTTACTACTATATGTGCATTTAAGTGTTGGTCAGTTAATTTTGTCATAAGTTGCCTATGTATTTGCTTATCACTTCCATTGACCATCTTGTTGAGGATACCTTGTTTCCCTTTAAATACTCTGCCAAAGATCTGTCTCCAGCCACTAGGATCCTGCAATTGGTTTCTTTCAGTTGGCTCCACACTGAGGCCCTACTCTAGGTTTGGTATGATTAGTCTTAAGACGTTGGGGTTTGTTCTTCCAGATTTCACAATAAGGACAACCCAACTTTTTTCTTTTGGGTAGTGTGGCCCAATCCTTGTCAGTTTCAAATTCTCTTGAAACTGCCTAGTTTCAGATTCTTTTCTAACAGGTATTCTCTGTGACCTTGGAGACATTTTCTGACTTTTCTGAGACTCATTTATTCAATATTTATGGAATATCATCTATTATGTGACAGGCATTTGCTAGACCCTAGAGATAGAGTGGTGAGTGGTATCTTTTAATATCTGTAAAGTGGCCACCACCACTGACACATTAGAGGCTCTCAGTAAATGGTAGCTATGTCAATTATCATCATTTGGAAAGAACTAACTTTCAGATTTGGATTCCAGCTGAATACAGCCAACCACTGCCCTTTACGTAAAAATGTGAATACCATAACACTCTAGTAAGGGCAGTGTGAGTATGGGAGAGGTGTTTTCAGAAAAGGGAAATTCTCTAGGTTAGCATGATCACACAAGGGATCCTAACAGACATGGCATTTGACCTAAGGTTATAATATTGCAAAAAGAATAAAGTGTTTGTTTATAATTTGGTTATTAGTATTCATCCAATCACCCAACATTTGGTGAGCACCAACTTTGTGCAAAGCTCTTATGCTTTTCTGTGCATAACAGCCAGCTGGAGGCCCAGTGAGTTTTAAATAATTTTTCCAGATCACCCAGCTGGAAAAGGCTAAAGCTGGAACTAGAACTCAGATCTCCTAATTCACTAGTAAAGGCAGTTCCCTGTATTTATGTTTCCATACTTCATTCAAGTCTTGACTCAAATATCATCTCAGAGAGTTTTTCCTAATCATTTTATCTCCTGTCATTATAAATGTTGGTTTTGTTTGTTTCATTGTGTATTTCCCAAACTAGAGTGCAAACTTAATGAGAACAAAGATTTAGTTATTTTCTGTTCATATAATTCTAGAATAGTGCTTGGCACAATAACCACTAAATGTACAATTGACCCTCTTCCCCTTCCCTGTGGAGCCTGTACTGGCAGTGGCTGCACTTTCCTTGCAGATGTGGTCTTAGTACTTCAGTGTGGCTCACAGGGCTGCGGCAGCCTGGCCCCAACCTGTCTCTTCAGCTTCTGACATTCAAAGCCATAAACCTCAGCTCTAGCCACTAAGACCTTTTGTTATTTCCTGAACAGATATCCCTGCCTGAAATGCTTGCTGCTTCCTTATTGGCTAGAAAAACTCCTCTTCATCTACCAAGAACCAGCTCAAATGTCATAACTTTCCTCTAATTGTAAGTGGAATTAATTCCTCTATTTGTGTTCCAAAGAAATTGCACATATTTCCATGATAGTATTTACCACATTTCATTCATTCATTCATCCAACAAATACTAATTGATGCCTACCCTGTAGGAGGCACAATATTCTTTTTTTTTTTTTTTTTTTTTTTTTTTTTTTTTTTTTTTTTTTTGAGACAGAGTCTCACTTTGTTGCCCAGGCTAGAGTGAGTGCCGTGGCGTCAGCCTGGCTCACAGCAACCTCAATCTCCTGGGCTCAGCGATCCTACTGCCTCAGCCTCCCGAGTAGCTGGGACTACAGGCATGCGCCACCATGCCCGGCTAATGTTTTGTATATATATATATATTTTAGTTGGTCAATTAATTTCTTTCTATTTTTGGTAGAGACGGGGTCTCGCTCAGGCTGGTTTCGAACTCCTGACCTTGAGCGATCCGCCCGCCTCAGCCTCCCAAAGTGCTAGGATTACAGGCGTGAGCCACCGCGCCCGGCAATATTCTTTTTTTTTAAGAATGCCTTTCTCCCTCAGATAAGACATCTCTTTGAGCAAAGGGAACAAATCTTATTTTTTTATTCCCCAACTCCCTATCCAGGAAGGCTCTGCTTCACAAAGTTATTTGTCCATCAAGATTCAGTGTAAACATAGTCTTCTCTAAGGAAAGCTTCTATTGCTTCTATGGATCCCTACCACCTCTAAAATGTTACCGGTAAATAGTTTTGTGTTAGTTTACCTTTGTGTCTTCCCCCACCAGAGTGTGAGCATCCAAAGGGCAGATAAACTATTTTGTATTCTTGAATCTGTAGCACCCAGCAGAGGGGCTGACACAGAAAGTGTTCAGTGAATGGGTGCTAATAGGTGATGAATTCAGGGTCTTAGTTCTTCAGTTCTCTGTAGAGAAAGACCAAATCCAGTTGCATGGATTAGCTTGGTCACTAGTCGAAGTTAGCCATTTCAAGATGCCCTGGTGAGATGCCTGCTTTCTGAAGGTGAAGAAGCTAAATCGGCTGCTGTTCCTGCTATGCTGGTAGCACTTAGGGTAAAACAGCTTAAATAATATTACAGAAGGCAGCCTCCTTTCATCTGCAGATTAACGGGCAATGTTTATCACCTTCTTGGCCAGGAAAAGCTTTTATCAGGCTCAGCTAACAGCTTGCATTAGCCTCTTTTCAAGGACTTGCCACATTGCCTTTAAACTGACATGCTACAGAGTCAGCCCTAGCAATAGTCCCAAAATGTGGGACTTTTTTGATAATTGTCGGAATGAATAGCTTATTTAGCCCCAGGCCAGATAAATTCAACAAATCGCCTGCTTGGCAATGGAAGAGAAGCTCATCAGCATTCTATGGTCAGAATGACTTTGAATATTTTGCTAATGTTTAGAATTCTTTTTGTAAGCACCAAAGTAGAACTTCTTTAATAGGGATTGTCTGGCTTCCTCGGCATTATTCTGTGCCAAGACCCAAAAAGGAAAATGTTGACCTCCAAAATGGCAAAAAATATTCATGTTCAGAAGTCTCTGATGAAAGACCTAATGGAAGCATTCTATAATATTTACATCATCACAACTTAAATCTCTTCATCGGTCACTCAACAGATACCTGCCTTTTAACTGTGAGTGAAGTCTGTAAGTCCTGTTCTTACAAATGCTTTGAATCTGAAAGTGAGAATGAGTGATTTATGAAACACCCATGTGAAGGTCGACTACAAGTCCTTTTGCCTTTTTGTATTCACACAGTAGTGGTTGGGTAACTGCTTGTAATTACTATTGCTAAAATCATTTACATTTTTGTTAAACTGAGAATGCTAGCTCTGTGAATGCCAGTGTCAGAGGCTTATTTTACGGGGCTGTCCAAAAAGAGACGTCTCTAGGCCAGGTCCTGTGAAGGCCCCACGACTTCACAGCTGAGAGAGTTCGATGAGAGGTGTCAAAAGACTGGGTACAACCAGGTCTACATCCTGTGAAACAGACTAACCTACATCCTGTGAAACAGACTAATGGACATTTTCTTAAACCTAGGGGGCAGTGGTCTGAGGAATGGTCCTGGTTCTGACAGAGACTAGCTACCCTGGGCAAACCTCCCTGGGCTTCAGCTTCCTTCTCTTCCCATAAGTGGGAAGGTTATCTCCTTCTCTCTTCACTCTCGATTACATTTGAGAGACATATATCGATATAGAAATTCAGTGTTACTGATTGTTATTTGCCAGATCCACTGATGAACCACAAATTCTGTCTTTAAAATGTGTCCCATTAAAATCTGTATCATTGAGGGTTTTTTGTTTGTTTGTTTGAGACAGAGTCTCACTCTGTTGCCAGGGCTAGAGTGCCATGGCGTCAACCTAGCTCATAGCAACCTCATACTCCTGGGCTCAAACAATCCTCCTGCTTCAGCCTCCCAAGTAGCTGGGACCACAGGCATGCATCACCATGCCTGGCTAATTTTTGTATATTTTTAATTGGCCTAATTTCTTAATTCTTTCTATTTCTTAATTTTTTTCTATTCTTAGTAGAGACAGGGTCTCACTCTTGCTCAAGCTGGTTTCTAACTCCCGACCTTGGGCAATCCACCCGCCTCGGCCTCCCAGAGTGCTAGGATTACAGGTGTGAGACACTGCACCCGGCCAATAATCTGTATAATTTTTTGAGAAGGGAAGTGTCTCTTCTTTACATATGAAAAAAAAGAAAGTTCACTGGGCTCTAAGGAGTATGAATAGGTTCTCACAGTTTTAAAAGTCTTTTATGCAAAACACTAGTGAATCTTGGGGAAAAGCTGATGTATATTAAATGTTTACTATCTGCCACATACTACTAATTCTTCAGATTCCTCATCTGCGCCCCACAAAAACTGAAAAACAGATACTTTTATCCTCTATTTACATTTGAAGCTATGAGAAGTTAAGGAACTTATCCAAGGTCAACATCCAGCAAACAGCAGGACCAGGATTTGGACCTAGAGCTACTCTAACTCCAAAGCTCACTAGCTCTTTCTGCTTCTTTGGCAAGAATTAAGGCTTCTACTGCGTACTCCACATCTCTCTAAATCCATGGCACTTTTAAAGAAACCACTCATCAGAAAGAGGCAATGACCTCTACTGATTTGATTTATAGAAAACGGACCACTAAATAAGAGTAGTTCAGAGTCCCAGGAAAGCAGTCTTGTGAACCCTCAAGAAATTATCCCAGAATTTATTTTAGTTTTCAGAATTAAAAAATAATTATCACAGTCAACATTCAGGGCCACTGGGGGATTTTGGTATGAAGAAGAAATGAGAGGGACAGGCAGTGTTCTAAATGTACCAGAAGCTTCGTTCTCCTCCAAAACTCTAACCACTAGGACAGAGAGTCCTCAGGCCTAGGCTGTCTGTAAGTTCTTAGTGGAGCATTAGTTAAGGGCATCTCCTTTTCAGTGTTCTCACTTTTGCACAGTGCCTGCAGTGACCCAGGCCCTGTGCTAATTGTGTTTACGTTTTTACTCATCTTGAAATCAACCCAGGGAAGTAAAGCAACATGCTTGAGGTTACACAGTCAGTACACAAATCTCCTCCCAGTTGTGTTGCTACCTCCAAAGGACAAGTTCCATCTTCTCTTGCAAGAACCACTAAAACAGCCTTCTAATTGATCTTGCTTCCAAGCACTTGTGCCCTTCTATAGTACACACATCAGCCAGGTAAATATTGAAAACGCAAATCAAATTCTAACCTACCCCTGTGTAAAAGCTTCCCATGGCTTCCCATCACCATTGGTAAAAATCCCAGCATCCTTGGCGGTGCCCCCAGGTCCCATGTGGTTGTTGCCTCCCTCACCTCTTCTCCCTCCTCTCCCTTTGCTCATCCTGTTCTGGCTGCACCAAGCTTATGCCACCTTCTGGCTCTGGCACTTGCTGCCCCTCTGCCTGACTTCCCACAGGCCTTAGGAGGGTAAGATCTTTTCGGTCTCAACTTTTCAGCTGGTTCTTTTGTGACCAAATTAGCTAAGTAGCCAACTCCCACCCCGACCACCCCCACAATTGCCTCTCACCCTGCATTATTTTCTGCACAAATTATTAGATTTGTCTGTCTCCTATCACTAGAATAACAGCACAAGAGAATGAACTTTGTCTTGTTTTTTGTTATATCCCCAGAGCTTTGAACAGTACCTAACACATAGCACGCATTTAATACACACTTGTTGAATGAATGAATGGATGAAGGTAACCTTTGAACCCAAATGTTTATGTTGCTAAAGCCCATGCTTTGACCACCAACATGCTGCAATTTTTGATTAAAGTCTTAAGATGGATTCAGTCCTGGGATAAGCATGGTGCAGAGTACCCAGGAATAATACCTGCTGCTTCCCTTCAAGATGTTCATAATGTAGTTGTGATACCAGACTCATTTGTTCTTGAGATAAATACAGTAACGGCTGGATGATGGGAGTGGTTTTACAGGACCTCAAAAGGCAGAAGAGAGTGGCTGGTGAAGACCCAGCTGTTCCTAGAGATGAGCGACTTGATAGGAGCCTTGGATGGAGGATGTCTGGTCTTGCATAAGACTTAGAGTTGGTGAGTTTATCCAGGAGAGAGTCCAATAAATGGCATGTGCTTTAGAGCATTCTAGGCTGGAGACATTTGCTAGCTCTTTTTTCTGGGGAAAAAAACTCTTACTTACAAATAGAGTTTTATGAGAAAACAAGGCCAGCAAGAGAAGAAGAAAGTGAGGAAGGGGAAAGTGAGAAAGTGGAGTTCCTTGTTTCCGACTTACGGCCATGGTTGTAGTGGGGACGAGATGGGCCAAGACCTGGCACAGAGTGAGTGTCAGATGTTTATTGCCTCTCATATTCTTCAAGGTCTCCTCTGTGGGGTTTTCCTGGAATTCCACACTTTCTCCAGAAATAAATCGCTGGCTATGGGACTCATAAGAGGAGGCCACCTCTTTGGGGCAAGCAGTGGGGCAAAGCTGCTCTGCAGCATCACATGGCCCAGGTCAGGGGCTGCACAGAGCCTGGCCATTGGCAGAGACTGTTCAAACCCTCCAAGAATTTCTCAGAGGGTCCCAGCTGCCCTGCATGAGGACTGCCCCTCTCATCGCTGCTAGAAAAGTTTAGCACAAGAGGATCCCTGAGAACCAAGTCACTGGATAGTGAAGATAATTATGCTTATGATTAACTTCCATCCATCCAGCCAGCCAGCCATGCAGCCAACAAGAAGGTATTCTATGCCAAGAATCATGCAAATTACAGGGGCTACAGTAAGGGTTGGGCTACAGTAAAGGTTAGACAAGTTTCCTTTCCTTGAGGAACTTGTGGTCTATTCACAAAGAAAACCATATGCAGTTAGTTTCTACCCATGTTTCCAGATCTGGTTTGAAAGAAACATTTATCACATACCCAGGCTTGGCCACAAAACCACACATTAAACCAAACCAAAACATTCCACGAAGGGAAAGACTATAATTCACCTTTTTTGTTCCTCGAAAGCCCTTCCCAGAAAGGTGATAATGAAAGATTTGGTCTCATCTGAGCCACAGGCAAGGGATTTGCATTTTAAAGTTTGACAGATATTTATAGGTCTTTTGATCTCTTCTCCTCTCTACTACCCACTCCAGCCTCGCTGCCTCCCCCTCCCCCACCTCCTTAGTTCTCTTCCCATCTTCAGAAATGATGGCTGTACAGGCTCCTGGGACATGTGCACTGGCGAGATGTGCCTGTAGCCACATAGCTCTTATTTATCCAATACCAGCTATATACCAAGAACTTTCTTCCTAACCTCAATAATCACTCTGTAAGGTTTATATTATTTACTTTTTTTTAAGTGAAGAGGAAAATGAGGTTCAGAGAGGTTAAGTGACCTGCCCAAAATCACTAATAGGAAGTAGGAGAGAGAATGAAAACTCGGGTCTATGCACATCCTAACCTAGGACCTTTTCATTAAACCAAACTGACTCTAGTAGACAACACTGGTTATCGTAGGCTACTTAGCTACGACCCTTCTTGGAAAAGGTAATCTTGCATTCCCGTTTTCTTGCGGGTGTTATTCTGGAAATAGCCCAATAAACGTCACAATTTGATTTACTCGAGGACAAACTTGCAGCTGTCTTTTTCTTTGGAGCTCTTCTTGGGCCTGATTTTTTCCTCTCCTTCTACTCATCTTTCACACAGACTGCTGCAGCCCAACAGCTGCACATCTTAGCTTTGGACCTTCCTCCACAGCCCCATGGGATCTGTGGAGCAGAGGCTCTCCAACCAAAGAAACCCAACTGAAAACAAGCTCAGAGTCTCAGACCCTAATATTTTTGCAGCTGGAGGGAATCCCTAAAGCCATCTAGGAAACTGAGGTTCAGAGAATGACATGTGCAATGCAACTGGTGTCAAATGTATTTGGATACTACAGATTTGCTATGTTAAAGTAAAAGACAAAGGAAACAAGTCAGATTAATGAATACCTAAATGTGCTAGGGCTTTGTATCATTTAATCTTCACTACAACCCAGTGAGGTAATAAAAAAAAATTTTGTCCTTGTGTTCCAGATGAGCCCTGACTCAGAGAAATAACTCACTCCAACAAGTTCAAGTCAGGATCTGAACTCAAGTAATCGTAGCAGACCCTTTCCCACAATGTGTGGCGGAGTGTGACAAGGCACAAAACCAATCTGCTGGCTGAGGGTAGTGACTGGCCTATGAAGTGTGTTCCTATGCTGAAGAGCAAAGAGCTAACAGGACAAAGAAATGACCTCAATCATTTTGTGGACTTAATGAGGCCAACCAAGTCAGTAACCTAAGTTCATCTGGCATTCACAATAACCTGGGTCATATTTTGACCAAGAGGGCCTCCCGTAAAAAACAAGGTCTATTCGCTGACCTACCACATTTTCTAAAGCTTTCTGAGACTCTGTTACCAGTCAGAAGCTTCTACAAGTTCCCTTCCTCCTTGGAAAATCCGTCACCCTCCTAAAAGAGAGGGCCTTAGAAGTGCCAAATTGGGAGCCATAAGAAAGCCGATGCTGGTTGCTGCATCTTCCGGTTGAGGTTGAGAGATCAGGTTCAAAGCTCAAGCCACAGCTCCCCCACCCCCACTCCCCACTTCCCACCCCATCTCCAATCTAGACAGGGAATGGTCCTTCCCTTCCCCCACTACAGTTTCTTGTAAAAAACCTCTGGATTGTGCTCAGCTGGGGGCAGACTGGGAGTTTGAGGCATCCTTTCTGCTCTCTCCAGATCAACCTCAACCTCACATAGGCACTTGGGAAAGTTCCTCTCCAGGAAGAATGACTACAGAAGCAGAAATCTCCTTGGGCTACTCCTAAGAAAGCTTTTTTTCCCAGTGATTCCTTGTCAACTATGCAACTGTGGGTCCAGCATTCAGAACAACAAGGGTGAGAGGTGATGCTGGTCTAATGGCCTCAAATCTTACCCAGTAAGCCCTGGCCCAGTCCCAACTGCTCTTTAAGGTACAACTCACAACCGGTTTCTATTAAGACATTTTTCTACACTTTCTGTTCATATTAACCTCATTCTCCTTAGAAAAGAGATATGCCCACACATAATTATCAAGAGAACAGGCTGTTATCAAGTGGCAATTGAGTTGTGCCTCTAGGGATACCTTCCACTTCCCACATAAGAACACTTTTCTTCATCTTGATACCTATTCTGCAGCTTATAATTGACCTGCTACTGACAGTGTTAATAAAGATCACTACTTGTCATCATTTTACTAGCTTGTAGGTGAGGACCTTTTTTCTTATTTGGAAATATTCATCATTTTCATCAATCTATCCAATAGCTTTTAGCTTTTTTGGAGTCATGCAAAACCTTTAAAATCCTATGATATCTGTAGATCTCCTTACCAGTAAAATACATGTGAGCATGCATACCATTTTTGTTGCATGCCTTAAGCCCATTCCTGACCTCTTTTACACTAAAGACTCCTGTTCTAGGCAGTGAGCTTCCCGAAACAGAGACTTTGTCTGTGACTCTTGTCTCTGGATCCTCAGACAAAGCACAGTCCTCTGGCCCAGGATCAGCGGGTGGGAAATATCTGTTTGAGCCAAGTTGAATGCAGATTCCTCTCAGAGAGTGCCCTTTGGGTTCTGTTTGGCTGGCTGTTTTAAGGTACAGTATCTTCAGAGGTAAAAGCAGGTAACAGATACATCTGTTTTAAGGAAGGTGGAAGCAATCCAATCCAGAGCAGGATTCATTTGAGAGGAGTGGGGGTGGGAAGAAGCTGGGGGCACAGGGCACTTTGGGGAGCAGAAAAAGGCAGTTGAACCAAAGAGGCAGGTACCAGTTACCTTCCCCATCCTGTACTGCGGGATCAGGCACTGTAGACAAAGGCAGTGGTGGCTCCGAACCACATATTCAGCCTCCTTAAGCCGCCTGAGGAATACTAGCTGCCAATGGATTCGATTGGGGTGTAATGTGATCACTTAAATCTCTAAAAAAACAGCTGTGGCCAAAATGTGTTTTCAGCAAAGATTTCTTCCGAAAACAGGTTGAACCTGTTCATACTATGGCCAAAGACATCCCAGGAGAGTTCTTGGGCTTACCTCATAATTCAGCAATTGCCTCCAAGGTGATATCCACAGATATATGATCTCTCAGATAGCTTTCCAGGAAAGCTTTCCAGGAAACAAACATCTCTTGAGGACATGAGAGTTCATTCCCCAATTCTCTGGGTCCTCTGAAGTCAAATAATCAATGTTCAGAGGTACAGGGACTAGAGTTGGGAACTCCCTGAGCTGGTTGTCGCCAGTGGTATAATACTTTCCAACTAAGAACCTAAGGAGGACCAAACCCTGGGTCAGACCCTGTTGTTCCCATATGAGGCCCCAAGATATGGTGGCAAGAGCCCAGCCATTGGAGAGGAACACTCTGTTTTCCAAATGCCAGCTCGCCAATTTATTTGAAGCATCCATTATACTAGCACTCTTAACTTGCATACTTCCTAAAAGGTATTTTTGGTGGCTAGGCGAAGCATAGTAACAAACCTTAAGGCTTTGGACCACTAGCACGTGACCTCCAGCAAGTTACTTTACCTCTTTCAGCTTCAGGTTCCTCGGCTGTGAAACACTGGCAGTATCGTGAGTGTTGATGAAGCTATGAGATAGAGCACTAATTGAAATTCATGGAAGGTGCTCCATAAAAGTTCATAACTACTTGAAAATTATACCTACCACAAAGCAGGATAATTGAAAGCAGAACAGTGAGTTTAAGAGTAGAGAAATATTCTCAAGCGAGTGAGTGCCAAATGCACATCATGTTCAGAGCAAGTGATGGTAGCTGAGGGTAACTGGCAGGAAGGCAGAGCCTCCATTCGTCCTAAGCTACTAGTCTAGTTGAGGGGACAATCCCAGAGGAGGAAAACCCTGTGTCAGGGTGTGAAGGACCAACTATACTCACAATGGAGGCCACCAAGGGGTTGACTGGGAGTCAGAGTAGATCAGAAAAAACAATTAGGATTTGGACAGGCAGTGGGATGGGACACCTCACCCTAGATAGGAAACCTACACCAGCCAAGGCACAGCAATGGGATGATCAGCCTGTCTTCCAAGGAAAGTGAGAAGGGAAAGTCCAGACTGGAGAAAAGGGGAAGGAGAAGTAGTAGGAAGCTTTAGTGACCTGTAAGACGGGTAATAAGATGATCAAAGGAGACAACAGGCCAGGGATTCATCGCAGGCACAGTCCCAATGGTATCAGAAAACAATGCTGAGAGCTATAAGATGGCAACAACTCACATGGCCGCAAAGGGATGGGAGGAGTAGGGAAGGGAGAGCAGTGGGGAATTTCCTCGATTCCGTGTCTGTTCCTTAGCACAGGCACTGCTTCGGCTCCCCAGCTCTGCCAAGAGCACTCTTCTTCAGGGCCTGTCACAATTGCTCTCACAAATAACTGAAAGGGTCATGCAGCCCCCAAAGACTCTCCTCCTCTCTTTTCTTAAGAATGCTCTGCAAAGGCTAGTTTCAGGCACTTACCTTCTCTCTGCTTGGCTTTCTCACTTGTACTTGCCAAAGCGGGTCTTCCTATAAGGGATAATTAGATTACATCTTTAGAACATTTTGAGCTATGCGGAAGAGAGAATATCGTGCATAAACATACAGCCACAGTCATTATCGCAGGATTCCATTTCCTTTGTTCTGTTTGAATCCATCTCCTGGCAACAGCTGTCCGGCTCCCTAAAGCCAGCAACAGCTGCAATAATGAGCCTACCCTTTGAGTGTGTGGATGACAGTCTCAGCCCCACGGTGCAGCTGTTCTTTAAAGTCTGCTGTCTTGACCCTCCCTCGGGTATGGACAACAAAGAGAGCCATTCATTAAACCCCTGTGTTTCAAGTTCTCATATGGAAAAATCCCCTACTCCTCTTAACCAGTGGTACAGTCTTTTAATTCTGCCACTTACTGGTAGTTTTACCACAGGCAAGCGCAAAAACACCTCTTGGAACTTTGGTTTTCTTAACTCTCCAATGGAAATAATAATATCACCGACCTCATGAGGTTGCTGTGATGCTCCAAAGAATTAATAGATGTGAAAATCTTTTGCAAACTATAAGAAAATATTCCTGTAATAGTTATTAGGGTCCTTGTTCCTAAATTTAACAGGTAAAAAAATTTACTAAAAATATAGGACACTACTGTCAACTCCTGACTTGGGCTACACAGCTGAAGGGTCACTGAGGACTGGTGGAGGCAGAGAGTTTTTCTGGGGGAAGTGGTTGGCCCTGGCTTAGAAGGACACACAGATTCTGAAAGGTGGTCAAGAGAAAAGAAGGGACAGCCAGGTGAGGGACACAGCCCATGCAAATGATGAAAACAGAAAATTTGGCGTAGGGACAGTGTAGAGCCATCCTGGAGTCAGGCAGAGAATGGGCCTGGCACCAGGGGTACATAAAGTTCGAAGAGTCAGGATGGGCCAGATCGTGAATAGTTTCTGATGAGAGGTAGGGAAGTTATCGGAGATTTTAGTATCATGAAAAAGTCCAGGAGTTATAAAGATCCACATATCACCTAGTCCTGCTCCCTGTTTCAGTGATTTTATCTTTGTTCAACAATCTAGACAGAGGGGCTGCACTGGGTGTGCTCTTGGCATCCTGGTGCATGGCTCAGTTGCTCTTGTACCCTGGCAGGTCTTCAGTCTGTGCAAGCATCAGCATCCCCTACCCTGCTTATTAAAAAGAGACTACCGGCTGGGCGCGGTGGCTCGTGCCTGTAATCCTAGCACTCTGGGAGGCCAAGAGGGGCAGATCGCTCCAGGTCAGGAGTTCGAAACCAGCCTGAGCAAGAGCAAGACCCCATCTCTACTATAAATAGAAAGAAATTAATTGGCCAACTAAGATATATATAGAAAAAATTAGCCGGGCATGGTGGCACATGCCTATAGTCCCAGCTACTCGGGAGGCTGAGGCAGGAGGATTGCTTGAGCTCAGGAGATTGAGGTTGCTGTGAGCTAGGCTGATGCCATGGCACTCACTCCAGCCTGGGCAACAAAGCGAGACTCTGCCTAAAAAAAAAAAAAAAGAGAGAGAGAGAGACTACTAGGCTCCAGCCCAGACTTACCAAATCAGAACCTCTAGGAGAGAGACCTGGGAAAATTCTCTTTTTGAAAATTTGAGTCCCCTCTCCCCAGGTGATTCTTGCTCTCAGGGAAGTGTGGCGATAGCGTGACTGTGCACTATATGATCCCTGCAGAGGAAGGCTCGTCCAGGCTCCATGCCTGCTGGGGCTGGAGGATGACTGCTCAGTCTCCAAAGGGCTGGGGACGGTCATTCAACTGCTCAGTAGCTACACTTCTGGACCAGAAAAGACTGGAACCTTTTCTTCAGGGAACAACTTTTCCTCTCTTCTACCTTTCTTGTTATCTTCCCCTGAGTCTTTTCTCTGGCAGCTGAGTGCTTACTCCGTCTGAGGCCAGGTATGACATTTCTTTACGTGTATTAATCTTTGCAACAGTTTTATAAAGTAGATACTGTCGTGATTCCCATATTACAAAGAGAGAAACTGAGATACAGAGAAATGAAGTTACCTATAATCACATGGTTAGGTAAGTGGAGGAGTCAAGGTTTGAACCTAAGAACTCAGGCTCCAGAGTTTTCTATGCTTCCAACCATGTCACCAGACCACCCCCTCAAGAAGAAATAAGATGAATGAAGAGAAAATTGCTCCCAAGTCCTATTACCAGAAATAGCCACTCTTGCCACTGAGTCATTTTTCTATGAGAAAGAAATTTTAATTGGATCAAAGTATTAATTTTATATATCCTGCTTAAAAACTCTAATCCTAGATTATATTTCCTATATTGTGTTCTACATAAATATGTTTTCTTTATCAACTATATAATATTCCATCACATGAAGAGGGCGTAATTTATGTAATCATGTCTTTATTCGATATTTAGGTTGTTTATAATTTTTTACTATCATGACACTATAGCGAATATTCTTGTTCATAAGTATTTGACGGTAACTTTATTCAGTTCTACAGAATAAAGTCTTTGTATCAAAAGTACTTTTAAATCTAAAATGCATTTTGGAGACTTCAAAATGTTTAGAAAATTGAACCAGTTGACTCTCCCACAAGCAGTGAGTGGGAGGACTTCCTCACCCTCTTGCCAACTTTGCCAATTTGGGAGGTGAAAAATGGCCTTGACTTGTTGTTTTCATTTACATGTCTTTGATTACTAGTGAGGTGAACTTTTCTTCTATGTTTATTAGCCACTTGTATTTCTTCTTTTGTGAGCTGTTTATTTATGCCCTTGTTCATGTTCCCAACAGCAAGCTTGTGTTTTCCTTATCTGTATGAGTTCTTCACAGCCATCACCTTTTGACTATCATCTTTGGCTATCCCATATCTAAATACTGAGAAATATTTTTCCAAATTTGTTCTTTGCCTTATTTCTATTTTTAGATGTCGGTTAACTTGCAAATATGGAAATCTGAATTAAAAATGATCAGAAGCAGAGGCCAAAGTTTGCGAATATAAGCAGGCTCATTATGCAGACATCTTACTAAAAACATTTTTAGAATTCATTTTAATAATAGGAGTTTGGGCACTGTGTAAGAAGAATGAAGACATGAACTTTGCATTTTTCTGTTCTTTAGGCTGGTAAAAACAGGGGGGGAATCCTTGGAGAACAACCTCTGTGCAAATTGCTTTTAACTTTTTGACATGGGTATTAAAATGCCACCCCAAATACCAGTGGTAATAAAGAATCCAACTTAAAAGGGGGAGTAGGTGTAAATGTAACACATGAGATTTTTTTAAAATCTTGCTGGCCAGTTGCTGAAGAATCAGTGGTGAAGCACTCTAGGCTGCCTCCCCTCCCCAGTCTGGGGCGAAAAGCTTGGCTATTTGGGGCTAAATGTTGACATCCTGAGATTTTTGAACCGAGATGAGCTGCTCATATGCCCTTGCAATAAGAATAACCAAAACATCCTGCTCTGAGGCTCCCAAGAGAGAATTAGCTTCTACTTCCTCTTTTTATTGCCCTCTTCTCTGCTCTAATGTTTCCCTACTCCACACATGCCCTTCCCCTCTCTGCCACCCGCCTGTCTGCCCTGTAACCGCCCGTTTTGTGTGGACCTGGTGATTAAGAAGTGTTTTTTTCTTTCAAATGAATATATTTAGCGATATTTTCAAAAGAGAAAGAGGCTTATATTCAGGTACCAGAGACCCTGAAGGGACATGGATACCTCAGAATGGATTCATTTTAGAGAAAACCACACTGCCTTGGCTCGTGTCTTCATTCATTCAGCAAAGGAAATTCACAAAGCATGTGACTGTGGAGTGAGTTGACCTGACAAGAAATGGGGATGATCTTGAGCTCAGATTGTTGAAGGGCTTGAGGAGAATGGAAGGTTTCCAGGTGTTTGGGAGGGAAGATACTGCTCTTCCATATGCCTTTGCCTGGGGCTAGAGAAGGAATGAAGATAAATTAACTTCTGGTAGGAGAATCCTTAGGAATGGCTGGAGAAGTCCACAAGAGTTTTCTCTTTCTTTTCTAAAGCATTTCTTCAATTTAGCATATTTCACATCTGACTCTTGCTACTCCTATGAAGTGAGTCTAATTATTTCATCCCCATTTTTTTCTGCTACTTTGTCCTGTCCACAGGTCAAATACTCGGCCTGTGAAAATCATCTATCCACACATTGCATGATGCTCTACAATGTAAATTTTAAGAAGATCAAAACCAAAATATTACTCTTTGGTTTTACAACGAGCCATGAAGTCAAATCGGGAGAGCCAGGCACTTTTCTTAGTTTCTAGTGAGCATGGTGGCAGTCACATGAAGACATGCTCCGATGAGCCTCATCTAACTTTGCAGGAACTCCCGAGGGCTTGACATCATAGCAGCTTTCGGCCAGTAATCAAGCTGGAGAGCGCCACTTTTTTTGTCTTTGTACGAACTCAAGGACATAGGAAAATCTTACATTGCACCTAGGTGTTCTCTTCTCTTATACACGTACACACACTCACTATATGCCCTTTGCCCCACAAGAATTATCTACCTGATGTTTGGTTGGGTGCCAAGACTGTGTGATGGTGTGAAAGGGTGCAGGTTTCTAACTTATTCCTAGCTGTGCAAACATGGGCTCTGTCCTGTGGCTGGCAGGAAGGACAAGGGCTGGTCTGACACAGTGGGGTTCTGTGCAGCTACGGCCAGAAAAAGAAACCATAGAATATAAAAAAATCAGTAGGCTGTGTAGAGCTAAGGGTGGGCAGGAAACCCAGTGGCCCAAAATAGCTACTGAAATCAGGGTACACAGATCCAAGGGGCTGAGTGTCTCAGTGATGAGCAGAGAGAGCAGGAACTGGTGGCACATTGCTGCAGCTGGCTCTGGGTGTGTCAACCGCAGAGCCCTTGGGCAAGGCTGTGGCTTTAAGGGAAGTGGTGTCTCGTGACCTTAGCATGTGAGCTTTGCTTCCTCCCTTGTAAGGTGCCCACCTAACTGGACTGGATTGAGGATTACACGTGAGAATGCATGCAAGGCCCTTACTTTTAGCTCCCAGCACAAAGTGCTGCAAGTACTCAAAAAATGAGTACTTAAACTGGTTTAGATGAGTGCTTGGGACCAATCGATTTATTGGTCCCAAGAACACATTATCTTCTAATATTTACTGGGTTCCAGTTCGAGCCTGAGTTTTAGCTTCAACAGCTGTGCAGAGACTATCATTCTGATGCCTCCAACTACTCTGAGGAGGTAGCAGAGGTGGTGTGTGAAAGCCTGGATTCTGGCCAGCCTTCCTAGGCTCTAATCCTGGGGCTGCTGGTTGTTAGGTATGGGGCCTTGGGCAAGTTACTTAACTCTTCTGTACCTCAATTTCTTATTAGTAAAACAGGATTGGTGACAATAATTGCACCTACCTCTTAGGGTTGTTGCAAGGACTAATACGAGTTCATCTGTGTTAAGCACCTAGAATAATACCTAGAATAATAGCTAGAAAAGTACTGGTGCACCCTCTGCCTCTAATCATGCTCCATTTATGATGATTAATTTTATGCGCCAACTTGACTGGGCCTTTGAATGACATAATCAGCTTTCCTGGGTCTGCAGCTTGCAGACAGCAGACTGTGGGACTTCCCAGGCTCCATACATAGATCCATCCTATTGGTTCTGCTACCCTGGAGAACCCTGACCAATGCACCACTCAAACACCTTCTCCACAAGCAGCCGGAGTGAGGCTCTAGTGCACTGCTGACCAAATCCCACCTCTGCTAAATCCCATCAGGAGCTCCTTGTCATCTCTGAGATAAAAGTCCAAGCATCTCACCATTGCAGACAAGACTCTTCTCTCCAGGTTTACCTCCTGATGGCCGAGACAGGCAGGAAAGCTTCTTATAGGAGGTGGTATTTGACCTAAGCCTTGCATCTTGTAGCTAATCCCAGTGATTACATTATATGTGTGACACTATTTCTGGGGAGGCAGTGCAGTATAGTGGAATTTGACTCTAAGATTAGATTTTTTTAGTTTGCTGACCAAATTCTTATCTATTGAAGGCTTTTCTGGAGCATAATTAGAGGCTGAAATTTACTCAAGTCCTCCCTCTGCCACAAGTGAATGGCCTACACAAATTGTTTCATGTAGAACATATCTGGGGATAGTGCTATTTCTCATGAGACAGGTTTTTGAAAGAGCATGAACCATCTTCCATGCTGATTTGCCTGGTGTCATATAGCATGGCAACATGGCCAAGTTTGACACGATGATTGCATTGGTGAAAGTATTTATTTTTGTTAATCCCAGTAATAGCAAAACATACCCTTGTAGCCCTTTTACCCTTCCAAAAGTCAAATCTCAATTTTTAATTTTTTTTATGACATCTTAGCAACATGATATATAGGATTCCTAATTTTCACATGTGGAAACTGAGGTCTAAAGGTTGAATCACTCACTCAACGTTCCATAACAAAAGTCAGAACTTCCACTAGGATTTGTGTGGTTTCAGTGACAGTTCCAAGCTTCTAGGCTAATTTTAAGTTCTCTTTTGCAGTGGTATGCCAAGCATTGGGGTAGTGGCGGATGTGGTCAGCCCCAACGAGGATTAGTCATTTTATCGCTGTCATTGTTGAGAATTACCACTATATGGTGATAGTAAAACACAGACCAACTTTTAGCCAGCTTTATCACTGTTTTGAAATTATCTATAGACAATATAGTCCTTTGTTGCCTGCACCACCCACCCTGGGTACCACTGCTCTGGCTCCACTAAAAAAGAAAGGTTTCATATGAAGGGAAGAATTTTGACTTCTAAGCAGAGGTTGGTTGAGGCCAAGAAAATAGGGGAGTGATGTATTTGTGGCTACTTGTATTGTGGCTTTACTTTCTCTTGACTCAAGGGACCAAGAATTTACTGAGCATAAGATTAATAATTACAGTAGCATTCGTTACCATACTTAAAGTATACAATGTATATACAGTAAAAGTGTGTACTCTAGGAGGCACGTATTAGTATTTCACTTGTACAGATGATGCTGAAGCTAAGGAAGGTTGAGTAATGTGTCCAAGATCACAATAATGCAGGAGCAAATATAAGATTTAACCCAGGTTTAGTCTGACTCCTGTCTCTGCACTCTTACTGCTACTCCCAGCTTCTATCTGTCCACCAATGTTTGAACAGCCACTAAAGTACTACAAATGCTGACATTGCAGAGGAGCCACACCACAGAGGGCTCCCAGGCCACCACTTGTGGAGGTTGTACCCTGCACACAGGTACCCAGCTGAGGAGGCAGGCAGGGCTGAAATAAGCCCGAGCTTGGCAGTTTTCTATTTTGCACAGAAGTGCCATAAGGGTTGGCAGTGGCATGGAACCACTGGGGTTGCAGGTTCAAGAATCCCATCAGCCTGTTGCCTTCTATTTTCTGTCTACCATTTGAGCACTATTTTTTGATTTCCTGGACATGGCTCTGCCTGGATAAAGCTTCCTGGCCCTTAGGTATGGAGTTTACAATCCCCTGCAGCCAGTGTGAAATGCCCAGGTGTCCTGACATTGGGGACATAACTGGCACTCCTTTAGGACCTCATCATTCTAAAAATTAGACACAGACCACTCACTAATATGTGGCAAATCCTGGGTCCTCCTTAATGGGTGTAGCTATGGTATAAAGGCTAATATGAAGGCCTGGGTTTGAGAGCAGAGACAGCCTATTCCACTATATTGCCTTTTGGAAAATAGGACTAGGAGGTTTTTCAGGGTCTCTTGTGAGTATGCCTCAGGGTTGCGGCTTCTTTTCAATCTGTTACAATCACAGCCACAATAGCTTGTAAATATTTGTTGAGAGAATGACATTTAAATTAAAATATTTATCCCAATAATTCAGTAATGTGGGAAATATGTAGTCTTCTTAATTCATGTTTAGCACTTAATCCATATTAGTTTCAAGGGAAGAAAAAGGATAGATCCGGAAGTCAGGCAACTTTGGCTCTTCTAGTTCCATCTCTGCCACAGCTTTTGGATATGACATGGAGCAAGTCTTTGACCATTTCTAGACTGCAGATAAAGATAATGATGGACTCAGTGATCTCCAATCCCTTTGTGCTGGCATGGTGTTCTTTGTGCAGTGTGAACATGCCTGTTCACAGGCATGTTCACACTGCAGTAATATATTTCATGGCATTTTGGAGATGGAAGGGTTTAATGATCTCCGGATCCACTCTCCTCATTTGACAGATGCTCTTCATAAAGAAGACAGGACAAGTATTATTGTGCCCTTTTACAAACTAAAATACTGATTCCCTGAGGGGTGAATCATTTCCCTAAAGGACGTAAGATCTGGTTCATCTTACTACCACCCACACTCTTAGCTAAGGTTATTGGGTCCAGTCTGGATCTAGCCTGTCCAGAACACTGTCTAGTGTTCTGCTGTTTGGTTCTCAGTAGAGACAGAAAAGCACTCACCAGTGTGTGCCCAACTACAGGCCTTCAAATGCCTATAGTGTAGTGTCATATTGTCCTTTACCTATATGTTCCTCAGATAGAGCACAGGACGCTTCTTAGAGATAAGTGGGATGAATGCAAGTCTGGTTCTGTTTGATTTTTTTTACCAGAGGGAGAGTATGTAAATTGAGAAGATGGAAACCAGGAAGTTTCCTTGTTCCAAAAATAGATTTTTGGGGGAGCCAACAATGCTGGGAGGCTGGTGTCTGAGGTAGAAGAGCCACAGCTCAGTAAGTCACTCTGACACTGGCGGGTCTGACCATAACAGACAGCAACAACAATAACCAGACCTACACTTATTAAGTGTCTCCAGTAAGTGCACCAAGGATTTGACAGATATTGGGTCTTTTAGGAAATGAAACATCTAAAAATGGAGATTCAAGAAATTAGCAATGTTAGAAATAAGCTGTAGAAAACGGGGGGAAATTATGGAGCCTGAGAGCATAAGGCTCTCGTGTTGTTCCGGCAATGTGTACAGCTAGTGTTACAGCTCTTGACTGGGGAAAGAACAGAGCAGCACATGAATAATCGGAGAACAGCCTTTTATTCTTCCACAGCAGGCTCAGCACACCTAGTGTTACAGCTCTCTTCAGGTCTTCTGGTCTTCTTCCCTTCTGTCCCCCCTTTCTTGTTCTCCTCCTGCTTTTATACGCTTGGTAGGTCTCAAAAAGCGTCCAATGAACTACAAGCTTTAACATCCAATCAACATCAAGCTTTAACATCCAATCAAAAACAGTGGGATTTAAAAATTACCCAATCAGGATCAAGCAAGCAGTGTGGCAGGAAACAGGCAGTGGCTTGTGGGGCCCCAGGCGGCTCTCTGCCACGGCCCAGCCCCAGCAGCGTGTCCTCCAACTGGCCATGCGCGCGGCGCTGGCCCGCAGCGATGTGTAGAGACAGGGAGGTGGCAAGCCGCCATGCCGGGTGCCTGACATTTTCCGTATCAGTGTTTCATGGAAAAGTGTGACATTTAGAAAGTAAGGACTGAGAGCCTACATTGCAGCAGCCACCACAGCCACCTTGTGTGCACTGGCAATCTCCTCTCTTTGAGTCACACTTGGGTTGCAGATTTTACAAAAAGGTTGGCTTTGGGTTCTTACAAGGAATCTTGGCTCTAACCACTTCCTACCAGGGATTTCTTAACTGAATCTCTTAACCTCTGACAGCCTCAGTATTTTCATCTGTAAAATGTTATTGTTTGGTTTTTTTTTTAATGAAGATTAGTTATAATATGTAAAGTTCCTTGCATAGTATGAGCAGATTCTAGACTTCTCAATGAAAGTTGAAGGGAGAGGAGAGAGGAAAAAGGAGGAGAAATTGTTTATTACATTTGTTATAGTTTTTTAATGTTATTATTCTTTCAGGTCTGGCTTATGGTTCATTAGTCAATGGTAAAATTAAGAACATTCTTCTACAAATTACCTGCTTGAGATTTTTCTTCCCTGAGCATTGCTAATTAAAAAATACCATAGATGTTCTAATTAGGCCACTGACATTTCTTTTCAATAATTGCAAAAGGACTCAAATAACTATGATAAAGGACACGTTAATATTACCCTAAAATGCAACTCACTGTGACTCTGATGTTAATAGACTCTGATGTTGTAGAATTAGTTACACGGAGAACAAATTACCTTCATGGGACAAATGGGGAATCAGAGATCCCTTTTCCAAAATATAGGGTCTATCAGAGCATATAGGAAATGAGACAAACTAGCACAACCGTCCCACCTAACACATTCAGCGGCATTTGGAGCAGTGGTGGGGAAAACAGGCTCCCTAGTTAATTTCACACTTCCTCTATACATTTCAAAAAACAAGGTGTGACTCATTTAAAAAAAAAAAAAACAGGTACAGCTACAGCTGGATTTTAAAAAGACCTTCAGAAGGCTAAATGCCAAGTATTCTGCAAACTTTCTGGCTTTAAGGAGTTTTCTGTTTCCTGATGTCTGTTTGCTGTGGGGAAACCAAATCTGCTCAGTTATAGCAAGGGCGTTATGCTTCCTGAAGGTTATTTCCTGCTCATTAAGGCTCAGGGCTTGCTTGAGTTGCTGGCCTTCATCATTCTGAGTGTAGGAATGTTGGGGGCATGTCTATACTCTAAAAATCCAGAGAAATTTGCTAAAGCGGAAGGAGAAAAGGAAACGCATCCACAGTATGCCTTCCTTGCGTGTGCTGTCCTCCCAACAGCCCTAGGAAATAAGAGCTATGGCTGTCTGCACTGGACGTTTTAGGGAATCGAAGCTCAGAGGGGTCCCTGGACCATGCTGCTCCTCCATCAATGCACCCCATCTGCTCTGAACTATCTAGCAGGCCTTGGTGCAGAGGCTGGAGGCCCTACTGGGTCGCTCTGCAACTCTGCACCCAGCCCCTCAGCCACCCCCTCCTTCCTGCAGATGCCCCAGGTTTGTTTTCTTTGGCTCCCTCATTAATGAGTTCCACAGGACAATGCTAAGTCTAGTTATGCAGCCTTAATTGGTTTAGTTACAACAAGATAATTCCTTTTTTCTTCTCTTGGAGGCCTTTCTGTTTAAAGACATTTTAGCTGGAAGATGCTAATTATCAATGAGGAGAAAGTGACACCTGAAGAGTTCATTTTCCATCTTGGTCCTTGGTTTTTCCTTTGAACTCCCTTTACCCGGCCCTCTTTCCCACCTCAGCACTTCTCCCCCACTATCATAAAAGACAGCTCTTCCCTGGTCGGGGGGCAGAAACTTCTTTCTCACTTGCCAGGGAGCCATTCCCTCTGCAGCTGCCTCGCGGGCATGGACAACCTGTGTGAGACCTTCCTAAGCCTGGAAGGTGGCTTGGGCTCCTCTGACAGCCCTGGCCTGCTGTCCTCCTGGGACTGGAAAGACAGGGCAGGGCCCTTTGAGCTGAACCAGGCCTCCCCTGCTCAGAGCCTTTCCCCAGCTCCGTCGTTGGAGTCCTATTCTTCTTCTCCCTGTCCTGCTGTGGCCGGGCTGCCCCGAGGGCATGATGGGGCCAGCAGTGGGGGCAGTGATGACTACAGTATCCAAGGGGCTGGTGGCCTGGTAGAGGTGGACTACAACATGTTGGCCTTCCAGCCTGCCTACCTACAGGGCACTGGTGGCCCCAAGGCCCAGAAGGGCACCAAAGTCAGGATGTCTGTCCAGCGGAGGCGGAAGGCCAGCGAGAGGGAGAAGCTCAGGATGAGGACCTTGGCAGACGCCCTGCACACCCTCCGGAATTACCTGCCACCTGTCTACAGCCAGAGAGGCCAGCCGCTCACCAAGATCCAGACGCTCAAGTACACCATCAAGTACATCGGGGAACTTACAGACCTCCTCAACCGTGGCAGAGAGACCAGAGCCCAGAGCGCCTGAGCTGTGCCCCAGGGAATGCCACCAGACCCAGCCCTCTGGGCAGAAGTAGAAGAGCTTTAAAGACCTGGAGTATCTCATGGGACAACAGTGCAGAATTATAATTCTCATAATAAGTGATCTGAAAGGAAGGGAATTCTTATCTGACCTGTTGGACCCACCAGAACACTTACCCACCAGACAAGCAGAGACTTTTACTTCCAGTTTTTCCACCATCTCTGGGAGACTCCTCTTTTGCAAAGAGACAGATTATTTTGCCCCTCTCTGTCTCTTCAAGGTATTTTAAAGGGTCGATTATTTTAAATGCATTTTTTTCAATAACATAAAATTGTTGCAATTAATCTTCTCCTGCCATTTTGGTGTTGGGAGCTTTATTTCTGTTACTAACTAAACTTGTATCTTGTACAGGATCCAGTGTGACGTGTGGATTTTTATTTAGAAATAATTGTGCTGAGTAAAAGGCATCAGTGCTCCTGTTTCATTTTGTGTGTGTATGTGAGTATGTTTGCATTTGACTGAAATCATGCCTTTGCTTTTTGCAGGGAACAAAATCACTTAAATACAGAATGAATTGGTGTCATGGTAAATGGAAAGTCACATGCAGAAAGGCTGAGTTAAGAGTGAAGACCAGAGCCTCCTCTCCTCTGGCGCAGGGGATGAAGGCTGCACAGTCACCCCAGCCAGTGAGACAGGGAGTGGGGTACAGGGAGGAGGAGGGCACAGCACCTCCGGGTGGGCCTGGGGCAGGGCTGAGAGTGCAGGAGCTCCCTGTCTCAGGCCTGGTATGAATAGGATTTCATTTAATCTCTTCACCTACACATTTCCCAAATGAAGAGATTGGCTCAAACACACACACACACACACACACACACACACACAAAAGCTGTTTGAATTCCATAGACTATAAGCACAAGGGTCAGGATTAGAACTCCAGTCTGTTGCTAACCTCTCCAAAGGTACTTATTTCTTCCTCCACAGCATCTTCCCTGCTATATGCTTACCTCTCCACCCCAAATCCCCTCACATGCACCCATCACAAACACACACCCTCTTGTCTTAGGGTGGATGTCTGTAGCACCCTCCATTTGGTTAATTTGAATGGCACAGGACATTGAAAAGAGGGCTTTGAATTAAGGAGGCTCTCAAAAACTAGAGAGTTTTTTTAAGGTTGAATTTTTCTCCCTGTGGTTATCAACCATAATTATTTGTTTTACATGTCTCCTGTCATTTTCTTTCTATTGGAGATTTTTCTTCTTTTCGCTGACATAAATTACAAAAGTAGTAAATGTGTTCAACAATGTCATGCATAACTTCTCCACGTTTTTCCATTGGTGACACAAACATATACAAATAAATATGAGTATCTGTAAAATTTTAAGAATACCTTTAATTCTGTAAATTCCTTTTTTATTAAGCAATGTATAGTAAAAATTCTTCCAAGTTAGCACAAATAAATCTGTGATGTAAATATCATGATTACCTTGATTTTATAGATGAGGAAACTGAGGCATGACTTGCCTAGAGTCACCGTATGAAAATGTAGTAGAAAGTAGAGTTACAACAATGTTCTGTAGTACAAGTTCTGCAGAATTTCTTTAATGAGTCACCTTTTAAATGATATTTAAGTTGTTTTAAGTTTTTTTATTATAAAAAATACTGTAATAAATACCACAGAAAACTAGCTTTATCAACTGATATTTTCATCCCCAGAAATGGGATTTCTAGATATTTTACATTTTAATAAATTTAAATCACTTTTATAAAAGTTTGTAGTTATTTATACTTCTCCTAACTGTATGTGACAAAATCAGGTACCCTACATTGTCATTGGATATTATCACCCTTATGAATTTTTAATGGATAAAAATGGTTATATCATTATTGTGTTAATTTTAATTTTCCTATCTATTATTTAAGAGGGAGTATATTTTTTTTATTTTATGTGACTATTGTTAATTTTGGTTCCTTTTCTAAAACTTGCCAGTTTATGTTCTTTGACATTTTTTTATTGGGTTGTTTATCTTCTTGTTAGTTGGGAGAGTTCTTTGAATATTATATGCATTTATATATTTCCTTCCAACCTATCATTTTATTAGATTATTTTTTCCTTTTTAATTGATATATAATATTTGTACATATTTATGGGGTACATGTGATATTTTGCTACATGCATAGAATGTATAATGATCAAGTCAGGGCATTTAGGTTATCCATCACCTCAAGTATTTATTATTTCTATGTGTTGGGAACAATTCACATCCTCTCTTCTAGCTATCTTGAAATATACACTACATTGTTGTTAGCTATGGTCACCCTACTCCGCTATCGAACATTAAAAATTACTCCTTCTATCTAACTGAATGTTTGTACCCATTATCCAATCTCTCTTCACACCCACCAACCCCATTCACTCACTCTTCCCAGCCTCTAGTATCTAACATTCTACTCTCTACTTTCATGAGATTAACTTTTTTAGCTCCCATGTGTGAGTGAGAACATGTGATATGTGTCTTTCTATGCGTGGCTGATTTTACTTAACCATAATCTCCTCCAGTATATTCTTTTTTGTGATGTCTTCTATTTATGCTTTTGATTATGGCATGTATCTTTTGCTCTTTGAAGCTTTTCATTTTTATATAATCAAATCTGTTTTTAGTTTAATGGCATATGT
Source organism: Microcebus murinus (assembly GCF_040939455.1). Lineage (NCBI taxonomy): Eukaryota > Metazoa > Chordata > Mammalia > Primates > Cheirogaleidae > Microcebus > Microcebus murinus. Next base: position 13,762,479 of record NC_134106.1, read on the forward strand.
GTTTTTTTTCCTTTACTTAATTTTTCCCAGTTCCAAGGCTATCCAAATGTTCTCCTGATTTTTTCAAATATTTGTATGGTTTAATTATTTATATATGGATCTTTAATATGCCCACAATTTATTTTGTGTATAACGTATGTAAGAAATTAACTTTATTTCTACTAGTGTTTCATATCTGAAGAATAGTGTATCCTGTCTTCAGGGGGTGATGGGTGGTGGGTGGTGGTGGGACACAGTTGCTAGAATGTCATTCTATCCATACCAACCTTCATCAGCTTCTCATATATTTGTCTTTAGTGTTTTAGAGAAGAAACTAGAAGACATTGGACAATATCAAGATTGTCTCGCAAAAACTCTACCCTATGCATGTATAGGTATTCATGTGAAAGCACATGTGTGCATTCATGGATGTGTGTGGGTTGTTTTATGTATTGGAGAAGGAGGAGTAAAGAGGATAAATAATATGGGGAGATGGGGAACCAACTGGTCTAAAAACCAACTTTTAAATCAAATGCTATTTTCCTCGCCAATTTGAAATGAGTGGAACTCCAATGCTCTTGGCTTTGGTTTTTCAAGCTCGAGCATTAAGAATGGTTTATAAATAGCTTGGGTAATTTTGGTTGTCCTGGGGACTGAATGCTGTGAAAGAGTTAGAAAGTGCCTGTCTTTAGCTTTAAAACATGCCTGAAAGCCAGTGACTCACCTATTAGCTGGGTGTGCCTTCAGAAGGACTAAGGGGCCCACTGGAAGGTAGGCATCTAGAAAACCAGGAAAAGGTGACAGCTTCCTGAGAGGAGGCCTTTAGCCACAGCCTTGTCTCAGAAATGCTGCTGAGACCTCTCCAGACTGCCTGGCTGCAGCCCCAGCCCCTCCCCAGGAGAAGCAGCTGAACATGAGCATCTGACCCCTGCAGCAAGCAGTCCCCAAAGCAGTTGGCTCTCTCCTAGGAAGATAGCTGGAACAAGTCCCTGAGTCCTCCAGGGAGTGTTTCAAAGCATTCCGCCTGGGCAAAGCTCAAGAATAGGAGTCAGTTATTTCTGGTGCTTGGATAGAGGAAGGGTTGTAGAACCACAATTCACGCGTGCCTAATTTTTGTGGTCAGTATTTCCATATTTATTATTTCATGTAATCCCCATAACAACCCTGGGAGATGGGCATTATCCTATTTTGAGGATGAGGGAACTGAGGTTTAGGACAGGTAAGCAATGCAAAGCCATGTCGTTAGCTAGTGTCACGTGGCTGACTAGTTACCTAGTGACCTCAGCTCTACCTCCAAAGCTCAGGCTCCTTCCCCTGAAGCATGCTGACTTCTTTTCCGGCTCTCTAAGGACGCTGCCTGCTGCCGGTGTTGGGCTTGGCAGTAGGAGAACAAGTTCAGCAAATGCTCCCACTCCTGGGGCCTCTCGACCTTTTCTCTGCTTCTCTACCTCCGGGCCCTCATCTTTCACCATCTGAAGCATTTCAGAAGGAGCGATTCATCTTGTCCTCTAAATTATTTCCCTTTGAACTTCTGCCTCCGCCCTGAACATTTTCTCAGAAATTCCCTTCACTTCCTTTGCTGGCGCCTGGAGTCTTTCTTAATCTGCAGAGGAAATCTGACTTCTGTTCATTGGTGTTCAGTAAAGTGTTCCACAATTCACACCGGGCTGAGGTTTCTTTGTTCTGCTTGTAGTTTCTGCCACATTAGCTAATTGGGAGAGAAGCCAAAGCAGGGGCAGGGGATCCTCTGCAAATTGACAAGTCCAAGAATTACCCTCTTGGTGGTAAAATAGTTTTTTGACCAACAGGAAAAGAAGATGCATATGCAAATGCACTTGTGCTTTTGAGGCCCTACTGCAATGGTTTGGTAAATTATGTGCCAACACTGAGGCACCATTTGACTCCCCCGACATGACTTTTCCTGGATACCCCAGGCTGCAGGAGGAGCCTTGACCCTGTAGGGCTCAGCCCACCCTGCTCCCCAGGGACCAGAGCCTGGCTTGCCCCTCTCTTCCTGCTGGGAACCCAAGAGCACGTCTATCTTGCCCGGTAAAATACTGAAGCTGAGATAGCACCCCTCTTAGAACAGCCCAGAAGGACTCAATCTTGTTATTTTGACCCTTGATCTCTGAGGAATAAGAAAGCAGAAAAACTTCTGAGAAGGGAAAAAGGATAATTATTTGTTTGTCTCTTGGGTTCGGGAGCTATTGACCTGCCTTCCACTGTAATGTTCTTCTCCTGCATCAACCCTACTGACTTCTGTTTCTCTTCATTAAGAGGGGGACCCCCGCAGGGCTGGAGTCGGGGAACCTGTGGGAGAGGGTGTGTTTAGGAAGCGCTGTCACGGGGCCTTCCCCACCCAGTACACAGCAGTCTGGCCTCAACATCTGAGGTGTCAAGCTCCGTGCTAAGAGCGCTGTATATGTTTTTTCCTTTAATCTTGACAGCTAACACTACACGATAGCTATTATTAGCCCATTCTGCAAATAAAGAAAATAGGCTGAGAGGCCAAGTAGCTTTGCCCAAGGTCTCGTAATTGGTGTGGAGCCAAGGATTCCACCCAGGTCTGCCTGACCCATTTCTTTAACGATACTACGTTCATGTGCCAGAAATGCGGCAGTGAGCAAAACTGACAGAACAGTCTCGGCGCTCTAGTCTTTTCCACTGGTCTGTGCTGTCACTGGAAAAAGGTTTGTGTTTAGTGTCCAAACAACTTATTCAGATTTCTATAGATGAAGGCATATTTTAAATCGTGATACCCTTTATGCTCTCATCCCACTTGGTATGGAGCATGAATATTTTTTTATTCTCTCTAGTTCTCTCCCTATACACCAGGTGTGCCTTTATGTTGCTTAAAGATTACAAAGCATTTTCTATACATTATCCTATTTAATTCTTACCTATAACTCACTATATATCAGATTGAATGGGGATTGCTATGTCCATTTTATAGATGAGAAAATTAAGGCTTGGGATGACCAAATATCGTAACTATTAATAAACGACAGAGCTAGCACCAGAATCCAAGTGCTTAAACTTCTAATCTGGTTCCCAGGATTTTCTTGAGGAACTCTGTCCCCAAAGGCATCCTTGACATGTGCCCGATGGTACATTTCTTCACGATGGGTTTTGCATTGGGCCTTCCTGAATTTTTGAGTCTAATCAGTATGCACAGGTAAAAACAATCAACATCTTCATGTCGGGTAGGGTGGTGGAAATCTAAACCGTTGAACAGAATTTTATTCCCCTTCATAATTCAAGAATTTGCATCTCCCAAGAGACCCCTATCTCTACTTTTATTACATGTCTAATTACTTCCTAGCAAAGAACACAGAAAACATTTCAATAATTTAAGCACCAGGGATACTAGGAAACATCAAAAGGCCTGATGTGTTCTGTGGGCTGCTGAGAGTCAGGCAGTTCCAGCTCAGTGCTCAGTTCCAGCTGAGCACCCAATCGCTGGAACAAAGAATGGAGACACACGATGATGGTAGGAGCCACCAGGCCAGAGAAGGAGGGCAGGGAAGGAGATGGGAGTCAGCTCTCAGCCTTGGCCAAACCTGCTGGGCTGAATAAAGGGGCTGCAAAGATGAGAGGCTCACAGCATAGGGAGGGAGACAGGCAGGTAAACAGACCCCAGGAACCAGTGCTCCCTGCAGGACTCGGGGAAGGTTCACACAGAGGGAGGCTCTTGAGCTTGTCCTCTAGGCCCTCGAGGGAGCCAAAGGCATCCTCAACCAAGGAGCCTACATGTGCAAAAGCAGGGAGATCTGAGAAGCCTTTGGGGTTTGAGGGATCACAGTGGGCTGGTTTGGCTGAAACACAGAGTGAGTTTGGAGGAGCAGAGATGGGAGGATGAATGAGCAAGCAGGAGCAGGAAGCTGGGGAGCTGCCTCTCAACCTGAAAGAAGCCCTTCTCTCTCACTGGGTTTACTCAGTGGTTGGTGATCAGTGTCCCAATCAAACAACCCGCTGCAGGAAATAACACGCATGTAATGAGCGATTGAAGCTGTGGCCCTCGTGGCTCAATTACTATTAATAGATACTCCTTTTTCTTGTTTTACTTCTTAGTACTTGCTTACATGTCCGTAAAAGGGAAGCCCAGCCTATAACAGTAGTTCTTGAAGTTGTCTTTCTTCTCGCATCTGCTTTCTCTGCATCTCACAGCTTTACTCTCACATATTTTTTCTGAACTCTGCAAACAATTCCTCCCCAGGTCTATCCTCATGACTTTTGTCATTTTCCCCTGCCCCCTCTCCTTAGATGCCTGTCCCTTCCCCTGTTCTGCACCACACCTAGGGCCATAGGCCATTCCTGCTGCTATAACAAAATACCTGAAACTGGGCAGGTATTATTTATAAAGAATAGACATTTATTTCTCACAGTTCTGGAGGCTGGGAAGTCTAAGATTAAGGCACATTTAGTGTCTGGTGAGGCCTTCTTGCTGTGTCCTTACATGACTGAAGGTGGAAGGGCAAAAATGAGTGAACGCTATGTGAAACCTTTTTTTTTTTGAGACAGAGTCTCACTCTGTTGGCCAGGTAGTATGTGGTACAGTGGTGTCAACGTAGCTCATTGCAACCTCAAACTCCTGGGCTGAAGCGATCCTCCTGCCTCAGCCTCCCAAGTAGCTGGGACCACAGGCATGTGTCACGACACCCAGCTAATTTTTCTATTTTTAGAAGATGGGGTATTACTCTTGCTCAGGCTGGTCTCAAACTCCTGACCTCAATCCATATTCCCGCCTTGGCCTCCCAGAGTGCTAAAATTACAGGCTTGAGCCACTCTTCTTTTATAAGGCATTAATCTCATTCATCAGGGGAGAGTCCTTTGATCATCTCCTAAAGATCCCACCTCTTAATACTATCACGTTGGTGGTTGGGTTTCAACATACGAATTTTGGGGATCACATTCAGAGCAAAGCACCTGCCTAGGCAGGACTGGAGCTTTCCTTGAGGGAGAAACTAAGCAGGCAAAGCCAGAACCCTCTTTAGTCACCTAGGTGCACTCACACCTCATTCATCCTATCATACTTGCTATGCACACAGCAGTTCCTGGCTGCCTTGGCCTATGTTTAGGAGCTGTTTTGTTTTTTTTATCATTCATATATTACAGATTATCAACCATGTGTGTAGGTAGCTCCATACCAGGCCTTGGAGTGGCAAAGGGGCAGAGGGTGACGAAGATGCTGCAAATTTAAACACGAGTAGCATCATGTTCTTTTTTAATCTATGGATTTCATTTAACCCTCATAATAACCTTGTGGAACTGGACAGTAAGGTGCATGAGTGACCAGGAGAAATGGCAGAAAGGGAAAGGTAGGCCCAGCTTTGAAAGTTCTGGAGGCACTAGTACAAAAGACTCCATTTCCAAATTCTGATCAGTCCCTGAGCATCCTGTTCTGGAATGTTCAGTGCATAACTGCCACATCCTAACACTCCCAGCAAGGCTGCGAGGTAGATGTAATTATCTCCATTTTACAGATGAGAAAAGGAAGCTCAGAGAGGTGAAGCCAGTCTCGTGCCCCCCACCCCTCCCGTGAAGGGCTGTCCCGATTCAGAGCTTCTCTAACCTCCTCCGCTGCACCGCCTTCATCCAGAGCAAGAGCCTGAAAGTAGAAACTAGAGAATGATGATCATACCTGAGGAATGATTCCTCAGGACACTTCTGAGCATAAATACCCTGTGATTAACACTTCCAACAGTGGGAGAGGGAGGGATTTATTTCCCCAATTACAGCTAACACATGGCGCATGGCGTGCAAATGCTTCCTCGTTTTGTTTTTCTCATTTAGGGGAAGACCTTTTCAAAGATCCCAGAGTTAAATATGGATATAAAAGCAATTTACTCCTATCAAATAATACACTCCAGTTACTTCTCTGGGGTCTCCAGCCTTCGAGTTCGTCCTGCTCAGGTGTTCCCCTGCCCATCTCTCCCGGCAGGTGAGAGTCAGAGTCCTCCCAGCCGGCTTTTGACCCTGTGGACCAGGCTGGAGCACTTGGGGCCAGCGGGACGGGGAGGCTCCTTCTTAAAGTGCTCCAGTTAAACGGAGCAGAAGGTGCCAGAGAAACGCTAGAGCCTTGTTCATGTTGGTTGGCTGTGTACTTTAGTTACCAGGAAGGAAGAACTGAGTTTCCACACCTGAGTGAGAGGCTGATCTAACAAACCCGAGGACCCGTGAGCAACTGAGCAGCGCGAGGTCCCTGCTCCTGTCTGCCCAGCGTGAGTTGTCTCGGGGGACACAGGTACCCGACGCGGATGCTCCTTCCCCCACTCTTGGAAGCCCCTGCTCATCCCTCGCGAGAACAGAGGCCATTCTTTGGGACGATGACGGTAAGTTGCCCAGCCACCAGGTCGCTGGCTGCAGGGCCCGCCGCCCGCGCGGGGCTCCCGCGAGGCCTCGGGCGCCCCCTCCAGGATTCCGCGCTAACTGCAGGCGACCGCGCTCGACCGGAGGGCCAGAGGTTGGAAAATTCAGGGAATCCTCTCAGAGCACTGCTTCCAGGAGAGGTGGCAGCGTTCTTCAGACTGGTCCTGGACTGCGGAAAGGGAAGGGCAGAGCGAGTGGGGTTACGCACAAGATGCTCGAGCACGAGCCTCGGGTCTGGCGCTCCCGGGCCGTGCTGAGGGCAGGGAGGGAAGGGCAGGTGCTTTCCTCTGGACCAAGTAGAGGGGGCAGCTTGAGGCTCTAATGTAGTGGCCAGAGAAACCGAGACAGTGAGAAACTCCGTGCTTCAGTGAAAGGGGCTCAGTTTTGGAGTTACTTAGCGACGTCCCCAAAACCAAGGGGTTCATAAACTGCAGGTAAGTGTCCTTATCTGCGAGAGGGGAACCAAGCTTGTTTCACAGGCCCGGTGTGAAGATTAAATGGGACAATGGAATTAAGCTCCCTGCACAGCGACTCATGGAGTCAACAGCTGTTTCCTTCCCCTCAGGTTAAAGAGCTCAGGTAAATTATCTTAAGTTTTCCTCAAAGAGTTAGGTCAGTAAGCTTGCAAGATAGAGAATCACACCTAGACACATTCTAGAGAATGTATAAAACATCAAGGACAAAGGATGATCTCAATAACAAGATAGGTTATCTATAAAGGAATGATAGCAGATCACCAGCAGCAGAAGCCAGAAGACTGTCGATATTTCCTTTATATTAATTTTTAAAATTTTTTTCTATTTAAAAAACAGGTGGGAGACCAGAGACTGTGGATATGTCCAAAGTCTGACAGAAAATAGTTATGAGTCTATTATTTTAAAGTCACAAAAACTGTGTTAAAGAGCATTTAAAAAGATATTTTTTCAGACTACTCAATTAACAGTGCCGTCAACAGACCACTATTAACATCAGATACCTTATAGTCCCTCAGTGGAAGAATCTCTATAGGGCAGACTTCAGGAAGGAAAATGACACCAGAAGAAAGAGTTAAGATGGGAGAAAGAATGGTACGCAGAGTCTAGTGAACGTGTGAGTTGGATCTATTAATAGTAAACATGGGGAAAGTGAAATACTGGTAGACTCAGTGCTGGGCAGCAGCAGTGAGAGGAGGGAATGGTGAGGGTTAAAGCCTTCTGGGCATTTGGATGTTTTGAGTCTTGTAAGTCAAACATGCATGTCAGTTAAGTGTGAATACTAAATGTACAAGAATATCTATTTGTGAAACAGGACAGGGGATAATGTAATAAAATCTAGAATTAATCCAACGGGAGGAAGAAGTGGAGAGAAAACAGAAAAAGACAAACAGCACTAAATGAGATAGAAACTGATGCAAAAGGCATCAGTAATTATAACAAATGTAAACAGACAAACTGCTCTGTTTAAAGACATGCTCAGATTGGATAGAAAATAATGAAATTTAGCTGTATGCTATTTTAAGACAATTAAAAGAAACCAAAAAATTGAAAGGGGTAGAAAATAAACATCAGGTGAAGATATCTAGAAAGTGGGTAAACTGTATTTTGTATCAGACAAAATAGAACCCAAAATAAGAAGCTTTATTAGGTATGATGACAAGTACCATAATCATAAAAATAATTTATCAGGAAGATATTAATCCTGAATTTACATGTTTACAATATATCTCAAACTATGATTCATATGAAATTGCTATTTGACTATTTTTAGCTTATAAAACAGCAATTTCATAGGGTTTAACCCAATATTTAAAGTAAAATTTGACAGAATTTCAAGGAGAAATTCACAGATGAATTCACCATGGAAATTCACCATGGAATATTTAATACACCTTTGTTGATAACTGTTCAAAAAGACAAAAAGTAAGGTTGTAGGTAATTTTAATAACAATTAACAAGTATTCTTTCTAACTGACATGTCTGGAAGCCACAATCTAGAAATTAGTGAATACACATTTTTGAGTACACATGGAACATTTATGAACACAGATGCCACACTTGGCTGTAAGTCTCAATAAATTTTGGAGAATTAGTGTCATACTGTTCTCTGATCAAAATGCAATGAAGTTAGAAAGGAATAAAGAAAAAATTAAGCAAAAACAAAACACCTCCATAGATTTGGAAAATTTAAAACGTATTTCTAAGGTATTCACAGTTCAAGTATGAAAACAAAGTTAAATATTTAATACAGAGCAATGAAGCAAATATATCAAAATTTGTGAAATACAGCTAAGCCATAGAGATTTAAATACACACCTTAAACATGTCAGAAAAAACTGAAAATTAATGAGCTAAGCATCCAACTTAAATTAGAAAAAGATCATAAACTGAAAGAGAGGAAGGTAATAATGAGAGCAGAAATTAATAAAACAGAGAAAGATATGACTCAGTGATTACAAAAGTTAGTTATTTAAAAAGCCTAATGATTAACTTCTAATAAAACTGATAAAGAAAATAGACAAGGCAAAAATAAACTATGAGGAATAAAAAATAGAATTTTATTAGAATAAAAGCTAAATTAATGCAACATAGAAATTTAAGCTACTATGTCTAAAAACTTTGAGAAAATGGACAATATCCAAGGAAACTATGAAAAAATTCAAAACCCAAGTAGTTTTATAATCATTAAGGAAATGAATTCAACAACTATCTATAGTAGGCCCAAATGATTTTATGTGCAAGTTCTTTCCAACATATGGAGCATGCAATTTCCATCTTAAATATGTTCTTCCAGAGAATTGAAAGAGAGGCAACTTTGCAGAAGGCTGAGATTTACTGTTGCTTATCTGATGTTTACTTTCCCTTTTTTCTTTACTAATACCACCTCAATTTTATTGGCCATGGCAATTAACAAAACCTAAATCTCAATTTCCTTTACAGTGAGGAATGGTTATGTGACCTAGTTCCAGCCCATGACACAGGAGAAATCTGAGTGGGCCTTCCAAATTCAGTTACAATAACAGCATGATGTTAATAACAAAACATCATATAGCATGATATATAATATAGCACAAAAGAGAAAACCATGGAATTACAAAAACCAGAACTTCACTAACAGATGCAAATAGTTAAAATAAAATCTAGAATATACTCCCCCAAAGTCTCTATCCCAGAGGTCTCTACCTTGGAGGGAAGGGACAGAGGCACCCAGAAGGGAGTTTCATACTAGAAGTAACAATAAGAGTCCACACTACCCCTGCCAGCCTTGGGCTTCCCAAGCTCCTTCTCTATAAAGCAGGGACAGTAGCACCAATACTGATAGCATCATACTTACACAGGGAAACACTGTTCAAAGCACATGGTGAATTCTATGTAAGGCTAAATGCTGGCAGAGACTGATATTCAACTACCACAAAGCGAAGTTGAGAAGGCCTATGCAAGAGCTCAAGTTTCAATCCTGCAGAGAAATTCGCTATTAGTGTTCACACTCAGAACATTCTACCTTCGCTAATTATCCAGGTCTTCCAGGGCAATCTTTCGTCTTGCTTTCATCTCCCAGCCTTTGTTTTGCTTCTCATCTTGCTCTGTCTTCATTATGTTATGAACTTTTTTTTCCATTTCTTAAAAGCATCATTTATATTCAACTCAGGACCTTTTCCCTTATTCCTCTATCTAGAATCAGTCTTTCACTAGCATAGCTTAAAGGCCATCTTCCCTCTTACACCCACCCCTCCGCCACTCTCTCACAGCTAGTTTATCTTTTGCTGTTCATCATAAACAAGCTAGCTTTAGCTAGCGTTTGTCATATAGTCAGTGAACAAGGTCAGTATGTTATTAGTCTATCCCCAGTACTGGGTACATAAATGCAGAGATGGCATTTCTATGTATCAACTTGTCTGCGCCCTGGTACCCAGATATGTGGTCAAACATTATTCTGGATGTTTCTGTGAGTGTAGTTTTGGATGAGATTAAGATTTAAATTGATAAAGATTTTAGTAAAGCAGATTGTCCTCTGTAGTATGGGTGGGCCTCATCCAATCAGTTGAAGACCTTATCTACTCCTCACCACCCTCCTTTCTGAGCAAGAGGGAATTCTGCCAGATGATCTTTGCACTTGAACTACAGTCTCAGCTCTTCCCTAGGTCTCCAGCCTGCTAGGCCCCATAATTGTGAGAGACAATTTCTTAAAACAAATCTTTCCATCACCCCCTCCCCCATACACACATCCTATTGGTAGTTTCTCTGGAAAATTCTCAGTAACTTAATGAATGACTGTGGAAGTACCTGCTGCAGTAATAGCTTCTCCCCACCACTCCCTCCTCCCATGAATGTACACGGTGTAATTTGGTCTTACCTCTATGCCCTAGTCCAGACTCCTCCTTGTCCTGGAAATGCTGTATATTCATTCCCAGCCACTACTGGAAGCAGCAAGTGGCCATAATAATTTGGTATTTGGATCAAAATATAATTTGAATGTATATTTATTTCAGTCCTGTGGAAAAAATAAGACAATTAATAAGTAAAATAAATAATTCATTTAGATACATTACCATTGGCATTATCTGATTGCTGAAAAGTTTGTGTTCTCCCACATTTTACAGAGATCTGTTATAACTTAAGCAATAGTTTCTTAGACATTTCAGGCTTCTTATTATAGAAGTTTTTGAACCACTTAACTTTTTCTTCCCAGCAAGAGAAATTAGAACCAATTAACACTATTATTTGGACAGTCTTTGAAATTAATTTCTACAGTTGCATACTTGATTTATAGGCCTCTTATAATAACTTAAAGGTCTTCTAATGTTTGTACCACAAGGTTTGGCAAGTGTTTAGTGTTTAGTGTATACTTCTTATACCCAAGGCTTTTAGGCCAATTTAGGTCCATAAAAAAATACATGGGGAGGAAGAGATGGGGGGGAAAATAGCAAAGATCTTATGAGCTCAATGCTAAAGGGAATATGTTAATGTGTGTAGCTAAGTCGAGATTTTAATCCGAAGAGCACGGCCTTAATGATTCTCCTTGTGTGAAGTTCTCTCAGAAGACAAAACCTCATTATCCAGATATTGGTTCATTTGTATGCCATAGGAATAAAATAAGCACCTTAGTTCTTTTGTGAAAGTACATTTGAAAGGTCAACTTTATATTTGTCTGTATGCTGAATTTAAAAATTTGCTTTTCATAAAAATTGATGAAAAAAGAAATACTATTGAATTAGAAAAATGAAAGCCACTGAGAGAAGAGGGAACAGTTTAATCCCAGGTAGATGAAATGTTCACTTCTGAGCCTCCTGCCGGCTAAGGCAGGAAAGGAAATGGTGTCATGGAATTCATTGTCTGAAGACAAAGTACAGAAGAAAATGTTCCTGGTTAGTCAACATTAAAAGGAATGGATCTAATAAGTACCAGTCCATTTTATTCTTCCATCTTCAAAAACAGTTTCCTAGAAGATACAGAGATGTGATGGTTTTACATGGATTCTCTGTATGAGCCAAGAACACAATGTAATTTACTCTCAGAGAGAACTGTAGCCATAGGTAATGAGTTCAGTTGGCCAAATTTCTGACTTTGAGGCAGAAAAGTTAACGTTGGAGTATTTTTATTAATTTCCTGGGAATTTGAGATAGTCAACACAGATGCTTTGTGATAAAGCACTTTCCAGGTCTCTTCCCAAATGTCACCTCCTTAGGGAGTGTAACTGTCCCATCTACCTCAGGACTCTATCACTGCAACCCTTTAAAAAGCTTCATGTTCTTCATAGCGTCATATTTTGTCTATGCTTGTCTTCCCCAAATGAATACAAGGTTAGGGCAGAGACTCTTGTTCACAGCTATCTTCTTGATATACATACACCGTGCTCAATGAGTTTGAGTGAATGAATTCTTACCTCTAAGATACTATCTTACTTTACATTCAAAATAAGTCTGTTAGGACAAGACTTAAAAAAGAAGATTTCATGTTATCCACCACCCTTTAAGTGCAGAAAAACCAAATATTTCAGACTCAGTTTCTACAGGTTTGAGGGCATGAAAGGTAAAATATAAAGAGAGTATATAGAAGTAATTTAAGTTGTAAAATAATGAAACAAGACTTGTACCCTAAGCATTCTAATAAATTAAAGACCCACTTTGCCTAATAACATACTAACCCCTGTTACCAACTTGAAATGCTTGTTAATGACGTTCGACTGTGGGCTGCTTTTGGGATCTGGGCCTAGGGTAGACCAGCAATCCTCTAGAAACAACTCTAGCTGCGGATCTTCGGAATACAGAAGCTCAATTTTGAAGAAAACTGCTTCTTTTAAATATTTTATGACTGGCTATTCTACATCCTTGTAGAATTCTGAACACAATGAATCTATAAGAATCAGTTTGGAAATTTTGAGCATAAGTTTAAATTGAAAGTGTTATGTTTAAAAATAATGACAGACAGTTCAGCAACTGTGATAATGACAATTAAGTTAGAAATAGAAAACTTAGGTGTGAGGAGGACCCCCTCTAAAATATGTATGCACAGATGAGAAATCCTAACACTCATCCAGAGAAAAGTTTTTCTAGATTTTTCTGTTATCTCCAGTTTCATTTTATATTGTTATCTTCCTAATACTTCCCCCTTGACTAAATAATCAAGACATAATTTGAATTAACTTGATAGCTAACACTTTTTATCATCTGATGTACCATAAATTTGAGAAGCCATATATAGAACATGTATTTATGTGAAACATTATATTTTTGTTCCAGATACTGAGATGACTGCATTTGTATACAAGTCTGAATAAGTTTCATTTTTATATATTACTAGAAAGAATATAATCCAATGATCTTGAGGCATTTACCTTTTATAATTTGTTATGATACTCAGTTCTACCGTTGTTAGAACTGAGCCTCAGTTTCCTAATTGATAAAACTGCAGTGATTCTTGCCTGCCTCTTAAGGTAGTTGTGGAACTATTTAGGCCAAAACAGACTGGTAGCCAGGAAGCCTTACTGTTGATCATTAAGGGTTCTTGGAAGTGCAGAGGAGTTTTTGTAGCTTTGATCCTGGTGTGCTTAGTTACCCCCCAGTTGTCATCCTCCCACTGGTGTTCCAGAAGCAAGTTAATGCTATATGGTATTCCACAGTGCCCCTCTCTCACATGAGTCTAAAAGGAAACAGTTGAGACAAGATAAGTAAGGCATGGCTTTTTAAGAATCTCAGTTTCTACCACACCAGGCATTGACTTTTTAAATTAGGGATAAATTTACCAGTAACATGGAAATAGACTCCAGGCTTAATTGCCACTAAGTTACCAACTTTGTACATCTTCTAAATTCCCTTTACTTCCTTAACTTGTGTCCTAATGTAAGGAAATATCTAAGTTTTTCTTCTTTGGTGCTAGAAACACCTAATTCCTTTCAGAAAGCTGCAGACATTTATTTTGGGGATTAGAATCTCAAGCCCTATACTCAGGGTCCATGTTGTGTTGAAGTCTCCTCCTTCCAATAACCATGCATCTTAGATAACTAGTCCAATAAAGATAGGTACTCTGATATTTGTGCTATCATAGGCTATGTTAGGATGAAGCACCAGTGTAGTCAATGCTATATGTATTTCGCCTGTATTTATCTTGGTATTTCTATATATGGATTGATGCCTATCTTTAAGCTTCAATTAAGTCACCAACCTTGTAACAACCACCTTTTGTACCAATAGCAATCTTGATGATAGTTGTGTTGTCATCACTCCTCAATTCATAGTTCTTAGAGACAATGTCAGCCATGGACAGTTTGTGAAGATCCTCTCCCATCTCTACAGAGAGGTCTTTGAAGCAGCCAGCCCCAGCTGAAGGGGGCTGATGTTTTGGGGGATGGTCTAAGTAACAGTGTCCACAGAGTAATCCAGGCCATCTTAGAGAAGTGACAGTGTATGTCTTTTTTCTGTACATAAATATTAGACTTAAGTTATTAGAATTTGGTTGTTGTAGAAAGAATGTCTGTGTCCAGCAATGGGGTGTGAACCTTGGGAAGGGGGATTATTAGAGAGACAGACCAAAATGATTAGAAAAATGAGGTCCTAACTCATTTGTTTAGTTATGAGATGAAAAAAAATTCAGTTATAAACTGAATTGTCTCCTAGAATAAGTAGGGACACTAATCAGGCTTTGGAGGGTGAATTTAGGAAACTAATGGACCACTGAAAGTATCTTTTAGATGGTGTTAAGGATGGGAAGAAAGGGGTGGAAACTCTGATAGGAGTAAGCGCAGCTGAGTCAAGATGACAGACCAGCCAGCGTGGAAGGCACATGGAGGGGAACCATGGAAGGAAGATGGGGGAGCCCCATGTTGTGAAAGGCCTTGGAGTTTGGATTATTCATAATATTCTCTTGGGTATCTGGGTAGGTGTGTGTTTCCTCCTATCATTTCTGACTTTCAATTGCTCTATCCCTGCTGCACTTGCTTGGGGGTGTCACATGACTGTGGACCCTTCCAGGGGAATCTGGAGGGCAGACTTGGCCATAATGATTGTTTCAGGGATGGTTAGGGGATAGAGGCCGGGCTAGCCAAGTATCCTAGGAGACTTTTGCTTGAACTATTGGGACTGAGGCATTTCCTCCGAAAACTTCAGCAATAAAGATGAACTCCAGCTGTTCTAGGCTTATCTTTACCACAACAGAGGGTGTGAGAATGAAGACGAAGGACGGACCAACCTAGCCATGCCTCTGGTTAACTCTAACCCTGGAGTTTAATTTTCTGAATGAAGAATTTTTGTTTACCTGATTAGAACTGGAGATCTGTTGGAATCCAACCAAGAGCCCCATACAGAAATAGTTCCTACATGTACAGCAGGCTTCAGAAGCCAGATATCCAAGCAAGTCCTACCAAAATTCATCTCTTTATCTCTTACCCACAGGGTAAGCCACAGCTATGCCCACCATCAAAATCATCCAGCGCTGCTGGTAGAAAGTGCTTGATCTAACAGCAGAAAAATAATACCTTGAATCTGCCAAGAATCACAAGTAGTTAGAATCCTGGAGCTTTTTAAAAGTTTCTCTTTATAATACCTAAGCTATACTTCTGAGTAATCAAAATAACTATTTTTGTTTTCTATGCAAAAGCTGTATCTTAGAATGTTATGGGAAATAAAAGTCTGTTTCTTATTTGCAAATAGTACCTCCCCCAATAATTTAAAAACCACTCTGAATAGAATTTTAATGACTAACAAAGAGACACTACAGTTTAAACAATTTTATACTTAGAGATTGAGATTTCTAACTTCTTATAAAGATGTCATAATATTTACATATACACATATTTTCTACATTCAGTGTGTACATGTGTTACTTTAAAGGGCATCATTAGGTCAAGAAAGATGAATTTCAAGACAAATTTAAACTGCTTTCCAATTAATATTCCTATTGAAAACAATGTCTTTGTTAATTTTATGAGGGAGGAAAAAACCCTGCAAGTTTTCCTTTCTTGAGTGCCTACACTGCTGTTTGTTAGAAGGAAAAAAATGTCTTAGATTTATAAACTCACCTACCTTTAATCGCTGGACTTCTGGGGCTGTGAAGCCAGCTCCCAGCAGGATCCTGGTGTCTGTCACGTTGACTCTGCAGACAGCCTTGTGGGCATCTCTCACCAGGATCCCATGCTGCATGGCTGGCATGTAAAAGACCATCTGCCAGATCGAAGCCACCTCTCAAGATCACAGGTGTGAGGACACTTAATAATGGAAACCCCAAACTCCATGCTCTTTTATGGGACCTCAAGCTCCCATCCCAGCCAGAGGTGAGACTCAGTTTAGTGGAAGAACCTCCTGGATTTTCCTACCACAGACTCTCCTCAGGGAAAGCTGCCGCCAGTCCTCTGGCTCATCCTGGAGCAGGTCCATTGGGATTGATGGAACTTCTTTCTTAACAGAGACCTTTGGGGAGAAGGTTTGCTTAGCCTTGTTCATTTGTGAACATTGTAGGCTGCCTAGTCTTGGTAAATTAGATCTCCTTTTGATCCCCAAATGGATATGATTATCTTATTCCTATACACACTCAAGAAAGAACCCATCATCTGGGTATAATAGGTTACTGAACTTCTGCATCTTGAACATCGTAACTTCTACAAAGAAGGCTGAGGGTAATTCCAGAGTGCTCTGTATTTGTTTAAGAGGTGGGACTGCTTAAGACACTTAGAGAGCTGGCAGGCAGTACATATCCAGGAAGAGGTACTAGCCATTCTGCATAAAGCAGAAGCGTGGGGTAAGCCAACTGAATGAGCAGGAATAAATGACTCATTCAGAGACAACTGCCATATTGCATACTCTACATAGCATTTAAGTGCTTATATTAGCACAGGCAGAGCCTCTTGCTGGTAACTGATTTAGCAGATTTTTAGCTCGTTTTGTGCAGAATTGAGTGAAAATGTGACACTACAGTGCTTTTACTTCAACTTTGTGAATTGTGACCTGACTTGTTTCCAGAAAGTTTTTTTTTACTGGCCAAATAGTAATTCTCATTCATGGGAATTGAAGGTAGTAAAGCTACATGTTCACGTCTTTCTCTGGCACCTGCTGAATATTAGGTTTAAGGATAAGGTCCTATTAACTCTGGAAGCTATTTCTTTGAATCTTGATTCTACTGCTTTCTGTATGAGACTTATTTATACTTATTTTCCACGCCTAGTTTCCTTATTTGTAAAGTGGAGATAACACTTAGCTGGCAGGGCTGTCGGGAGATTAAGTGAGCTCATGCCTGTGATGTTCTTATAGTGCTGGGTGTATACTAAAGGCTCTTCCTGATCACCTCTGTTTGCTGGGACTGAGGGTCCTATGACAGCCATATGAGGGCTGGCACTATAGAGATCCAAGGGGAACGCAGAGCTCAAGGAGACAGGCCCATTGCTGAATTGTATCTAGAAAACTGCTAATAACTAGACATACATACAGACACTGAAGTTCTCTCACCAGACCAAGTTCCTTGAAGACAAGTCTTGCAGACATTCATAACCTCCCTGATTACTTCATACTGGGTCTGACAAGTCATCTACTTGTTGAAATGTTTAAAAATCCTCTATTACAGGCCGGGCACGGTGGCTCACGCCTGTAATCCTAGCACTCTGGGAGGCCAAGGGGCGGATTCCTTGAGGTCAGGAGTTCGAAACCAGCCTGAGCAAGAGTGAGACCCTGTCTCTACTATAAATAGAAAGAAATTAATTGGCCAACTAATATATATAGAAAAAAAATTAGCCGGGCATGGTGGCACATGCCTGTAGTCCCAGCTACTCAGGAGGCTGAGGCAGGAGGATCGCTTGAGCCCAGGAGTTTGAGGTTGCTGTGAGCTAGGCTGACGCCACGGCACTCACTCTAGCCTGGGCAACAAAGTGAGACTCTGTCTCAAAAAAAAAAAAAAATCCTCTATTACTGAAAGGAACTAATGGGAGAATAGCAGGAATGTTAATATGGACATTGACATGGCAACATAACTAGTTAATGGATCTCTCAAACTAGTTGGTTTCTAGTTGACTGGTGGTAAAAGGAGGTGAGTAGAAAATAGCTGGAGCTGGAGTAAGCTTTGGTCACACTTCCCAACACAGAGCAGCAAGGCGCCTGCCTTACAGGGCTGGGAGGGGCCTCCTCTTACCTCCATGTAGTTGGTCTCACACACGATCTCTGTCGATCATGGGGAGGTGTATGGGCAGCTCACACTTTTCTGATAAGAAGCAACATTGGCTCTGGCAGCATCAGTGGCAACATCGAATCACACAGTTATGGTAAAGCTGACATCTCTCTGGGAAGAAAGAATCCTGACTTTGTCAGAG
The DNA here is from genome assembly GCF_040939455.1 of Microcebus murinus. Classification (NCBI taxonomy): domain Eukaryota; kingdom Metazoa; phylum Chordata; class Mammalia; order Primates; family Cheirogaleidae; genus Microcebus; species Microcebus murinus. The sequence goes on from NC_134106.1 coordinate 13,780,590, forward strand.
CTATATACTTGTCTTCCACGGGGGAGGATCCACAGCTAATATGGGAAGTTTTAACTGAATTTGCTTAGCTTTCTGTCCCATGGTCTTGTTGTGTAGGATGACTCTTCCTTCCTCCCCAAAGAGAGGCCAGTGGACAAAAACTGTTCACTGCCATATCCACAGCACACAATACAGCACCAGATGGAAAACAGGCACAATTTGAACACATGAAACAAAAACCTAGCTATATGGCTTTAACCTGCTTACATACAAGTTCCAACTTCCACCCTTTTTCCAAGGAGTCCCTTGTGAAGTCACTCTTGGGTGCTCTGAGAGTAACTTATCTTCTAGGCCTTAAAACTCTGATGGGATCCTTGTGACTGCTGGGAGGGGGTGAAATGTCTCAGAAAAATAAGCGCAACTAATTAACTTGGAAATCCTTGGGTACATGGCAAATATTAGATTCAATAAAACCAACTTCATTTAGTCAGACCAAATCGCTATCATCTACAACACAGCCCCCTTCTTTTTGAACACTGTTATGCGGGGGACCTCTCCCCGCAAAGGAATTGCTTTTCCATGCTGTGGGTGCACTGACTATACAGCACACCACGAAGATGCAGTGCAAGAGAACTCAGTATCGCCCCTCCTGAGGCGTGAGATTTGACTTGCTGAAGGGAATGGGTTGGACGGGGGTCCTACCCCAGCCCTAAGAGTGCAGCTTTTGTGGCTGACTTAGCTAAAGTCCTTTTCCCAAGGAAGGGCTTAGGGAAGCCAAGGGTTAGAGTCCTAATATCAGCAGTCCAGAGAAGATCCCAAACTCCAGGCTTATCGCTGCTTCTCAGGCAGACTGTGCACCAAGCCAGCTGTGCTCAGAGCACGAGACACTCACTGTGTGTGGGTGTAGCTGCTGAGGAGAGACGCCCAGAACTCCACATTCCCCAAGTGGTCAGAGAGGATGCTGCAGCCACACTGGTTGCCAGCACCTTATTTATCTTCCTTCCTAAGCCAAAGTGGTCTGAACAGAGTGCTAGACAGCTTACCAAACGCCCTTTTCCCTGTTCAGCCTCGAGGTATTAATCCACCAGCCCCGACCTTACAGCTGAGAACTATCTTGCCCAAGTTCACACAGCTGAGAAGAGTTGCATCCAGGATTCAAACTCAGGCAATGGACCCAGAGCCTACATGCTCAACCCCTTCTGTGATGTAGGTTATTTTTAATAAATGTTGAAGTTCGGGTAATCTATCTCATTGGCCCCATCTCCTTAGGCCTCCAGGAAGTTCCTGGCACACCACAGGTGCTGAATTTATGGTCATTAAGGAATAAGTTGCTACCATGCGGCAGGGGCTATATATCATTGCATCCACTCATCGCACTGCCCTCTGCAAAATACATGGTCCCCAATTTATGGGGAAACTGAGGGTCAAAAGGCTAAGAACCCATCAAGGGTGCACAGCTAGTGAGGAGCAGAGATGACATTAAACCCAAGTCCAAAACTCTCTCCACAATCTTTCATGATTTCCATAAGGTGGATATCAACTTCTTGAAGCATTGGCCACCCCAAACAGCTGTATCTTATTGGTGGTCAGTTCTTTACATACATATCCACCCAAATGTGAAATTCACCAATTATGCCATGGCCAGAGGTCTAGGTCCCAGAGAAATAATACTCCTCAGATGGCACTTGGGGCTGTGTTGATGCTATGAAGGCCAGAGAGAACCACGGATTTGTGGGAAACAGGAGGTCTCTTGGAGCTCTCCCTGCAGAAGATATGATCCTTGGACGTGGCTAAGGCCGAGATGAGATTACATGACCACAGCTCTCCATGAGAACTGAGAATAGTCAAGACTGTGCCCCTAAGATCTGTGGTACTCACCACTGCATAAAAGTCGAGATACTTGTCTCTGACATAGATGGCCTCTAGGCTCATTTGCACGAGGCTCCCCTTTCACTCCAGGGTCATGAAGTCTGCATGTGCAGGAGCAAAGAGAAGGGAAGCAATGAGCCTCTGGATGCCACTTTTCCTAGACTCTTTTTGCCCGCGGGACAAGAAAAACCTTATCACCTAACTGCAGCAGGGGCCCCAGGTCTGAAAGACAAAGCTCTTGGGAGAATTAATCTGATAAAAGAGCAAACTACTGTCAAGGCTATACAGGAATATCTTTTCCGTCCCTGCTTCGAGAAGTACAAGGAGAAGCTCACCAAACATTCAGAGAGAGAGACACGGACAGATAGAGACACAGGCAGGCACAGAGACACTGACTAATCCCCTGATCCCTGTTGTCTAAAAGGCCACAACCCTGAGGCCATGTGGTCTGCTCAGCTGCAGACCTATACTAAGACCATGTGGAACTGCTCACCTCACACCAAGAGGCAACGCCATGGGACAGCAAGAAACCCAGCACAGGCCTTTCTGCCTTTTATCTCTGCAGAAAAGCTCTGCTCTCTGCTTGGCCTATCAGCATGGACCTGGTCTCAAAAGGACATGCAGTCACCAGGGGAACTGACTCCAGCTGCTCTTCCTCCTTTTCCCAGCAATAAGGTGGATCCAGGCAGCTGCCCTGACCATCCACTGATTGCCTCCTAACACTTCCCTTCTGGCTCTCCCAGAATGTTCTACTCAAGGATAGGCCCAAAGAAATGTTGCCAGATAAAAATACAGGATGCCCACTTAGATTGGAATATTGCAATATTTGGAATATCTGCAATATTTGGGGAATACATACTAATCACCTTCATTTATTTGGAATTCAAGTTTAGTTGGCATCTTGTATTTTTATTTACTCAATCTGGCATCCTTACTTCAAAGGTTTTGGTTTTGCTAAGCAGAAAAACAACAACAACTTAGGGTGAGCAAGAATAAATACATATTTCCAAATAATTTTTTTTTTACCATTTTTTATCAGCTGTGCAAATTAAGCGGGTAGCAGGGAAAGGCCTGTCAGAAGTTTGGCCAAGACTGTATGACATCATCCAGGGGTAAGCAAACCTGAATGTATCTGTGCACATTGCTTTCATCTCTCTGCTTACTAAAATGAGAATTCTTCCATAGCAGGAATTTGTCATTTATTTAAAAACTTGTAATGAAAATATGCTCTTTACCAGGGACTGTGCTGGTGACTAGAATTGTAGGGATGACTACAATAGTGAATCCCTTGCCTGCTTCAAGTCTGGAAGTTGGTGTCTTACATATCTGCTCACTCTAGCCCCCAGGCCTCGCACATGGGACACATTCAGGGAATACTTGCAGGTGGAGCTCTTTGTTGACTTATTTATTCTCAGCTGCCAACCTTGGTTGGGCACCCAGTGCTCAGAGAAGGCTCATGGAGCAACTAATGGCCCTCACTACAACCCTGCCTGTGATAAGGAGGGAGGGGCCTGGCTCTGGGATCAACCTGTCACAGGGCCTGGTTTTAAATTTGCTGCCAGTGATGGGCCAAACACTGGAAGCTTTGCTCGTCCCCTGTCTTACACACGAGGCTCTCTCTTAGGGTCTACAACACGCACTGCAGAGCTGCCTCCTTCTCTAAGTGGCTGAGTGCTCTAACCTGTCTCCTCTCCTCTCTGGGCTTCTGTGTCCTCACAGGTGAAAGGAGCAAGTTGGGCTAGATGATCTCTGAGGGTCGTGCCAGCCAGGGAGCTCCATGAATTTTCATTAAGGAGTTTTCCTCTAACAAGGGTAATTGGTAATTGAACTACAGCTTTGGCAGAGGGTCCCGGCTGGAGCAAGGGCTGGTGACTGCTGGAGGTGGAGAGAGATTTCTTCTCTCAGTCTGGGAGTTCCTGGCTGCACATCATCACATCTGGTGTTACGGATGCTGAAGTACAACTGCAGAGAGAACTCCCAGGATCTGGAACATCTCTAAACCAACTAAGGAGCATTTACTGGGGTCAGGATCCAGGAGTGACTTCTTAGAGTGCAATGTGAGCACCCATCTGGGGGCAACTGTGGGTGAGCTGGAGCCATTCTGGATGAATGTGTAAAATTGATCAAAAATAACTCTGGGAGCTGTTACAACTGATGTCAGTTGATGACACTGTTCCCAGGGGTGAGAGGGAGCTCTAGTTTGGCAGATCTGGTATCTCAGAGATAATAGGGCTTTGGGTCCTAAAAGAGTGTGCTTGATTTCTGGTCTGTGGTGTGACCTTGAGCAAGGTTTTTAACTCCTCTGAACTGAGGTTCTTTGTAAATTAGGGAGTTCCAATGTCACAAGGTTCTTTCGTAAAAATCACCTGGCAAATTATGGGCACACATTGAGGCTGACATGCAAGAAAACCCCTAAAAAGTGTGTGTGCGTGCGTAAGAGAGAGAGAGAGAGAGAGAGAGAGAGAGAGAGAGAGAGAGAGAGAGAGAGAGAGAGAGAGAGAGAGAGAGAGAGAGAAAATAAGTGATTGTTTCTCAGTATTTTAGCAATGATTTCACTATTTTGTGCAATAATTTTTCTATATTGAAAAATTCCCAAGAATGGCAAAATTAAATTGCCTTCGGCAATTGAGTGAACAAAGAAGGATATAGAACTGGATCTTTACTGTGCTCGCGGAACGCCCTCTGGAAGTAAATACAACAGAATGGCACTGTGATTATTTCTGCGTATTGGAGTCATTTTAATTTTCAGGTGCTGCAATCTTGCGCCGGTGCAGTGGCAGAAGCTGGCCACAAGGGGGAGCCTGCCGCCCTCTAATGGCTTCTGCGCTCAGGGGCGCCTTGGGCGGTGTGAGGCTGCTGCAGCCCCAGTCGCTGAAAAGGCCCTTCCCCCAGATGGAACCTGCCCCAAACCCTCCTTGGTAACATTAGCCGGCCCCATTTAGGGAAGGCAAAGTGTCGTTCTCGGGCCTGCAGGAGGTGGCGTTCTCCTCCATTTGGCAGTGCTGCCCAGCGGCGGAGACCAGGCCTCCCTGTCCTGCTTCGGGTTAGTGGGCTGAGGGGCTTTTCCTTTGCTCCACGGGGGTCACTGGACACGTCCCTAAAGGGAGGGCAAGACAGCACCGCAGCGGAAAGTGCCCGCGGCAAGCTGAGAAGTGGGAGGCTCCAGGAGATTTACTTGGGAGAGTAAGTGAAGTAAGTATTTCAAACCAAACTGGACTTTTAACGACCAAAATGCCCTGAAAGTCCGTGGTATCTGCTCATCCTATCACTAAGGGCAGAAAAAGCCATCTGATAAGACGTGGTTGAAGTCGGTGATTAGGAAAAACGATCCTTTTCCGGTTCACTCTTGGGTGGAGACTGATCGCAAGCCTCCCTGGTCCTGGTTCCTCCTGTTCAGGACGAGCAAGAGCGGCGCTGGTCCCTGCTCTTGCAGCAGGCCTGGGGCTGAGGACAGGGTGGGGCAGGGGCTCCGAGAGCAGGCTCAGAGGCCAGGGCCCTGCGGCCCTGCCGGGGTCTAGGAGCGCCAGGGTCTAGCCAAAACGCTTGCCTGGCATCCATCTGGCCTTTGTGGGGTCAGGAGAGGTCATTCTTCAGACAACCAGAGAAGAAAAGGCATTGTGGATCATGGCGGAGGGAGGTTTCCATGGCCCTAGAACAGAGGTTGGCTTTTTCCGTTCAGTCTTTGTTGAAAATACCCCACTCTGCCCAAGTAGCTTGAAGGCAGACATACCTACTACGGGTGTGGAAGAGCATGGCCGTGTTCCAAGTAAAGCTTTATTTAAGCACCATAACATTTGAATTTCATATAATTTTCATGTGTTATGAAGCAGTATTCTTCTTTTGATTTTTTTCAACCATTCTTAGCTTGCAGCTGTAGTTTACGGACCCCTATCCCGGATCTTTCCTTACAGGATAATGTTGGTCAATACATCTAGCCTCGGGTGTTCCCTGCAAATAATTTATCTCACAGACCACACATGTGGGAGAGCAGACGGCAGAGGATGTCCTAGCTCCTGCAGACTCCAGCTCCACGCCTCCCAGCTCTCAGCCCAGGAGCTGCCGCAGATCCCCCTGCCTGGGCATTTAGGCCCAGCTTTGCTCCTCCTCTTCTCCCTTGGTTGTGAAATTTGCAACAGGTAGTGACTGTCAGCCTCAGTGATGACTACTGTGGTGTCCTGCAGAGCACGTGTGTGTGGAATTCGCGTAGGAGGTTTTACTCATTGGAGAGAAGAGCTGGTCTCCTCCAGTCGCCTCTCTCAGAGGAGAACGAGGGAGCCCAAGAGGAAAGCGGTTAACCCAAGACCACAGAGCAGCCCTGCGGCCGGGCCAGGGCTAGGGTGTGATTAGGAGAACGTGCTTGGAGAGCCCTCTGTGGTTCAGCAGCCTGCTGGGAGCTGTGGGAAGATGGAAGGAGGGAGGGGCTTTCTGAGGACCGTGTAGTCACTGGTGTGAACACAGATGATTCCTTACTACCCGTCCTCTACTGGGATACAGCCAACTCGCCCTTCCCACTTCCTGGGCAGATTTCATAGGCTTTGGTTCCTATGCTTATTAAAATCAGTACAGTACGGTTTATAACGCCAGTCTCATATGTGATTCCAAACTGTTCTTGGCCACCCTAGGCCATTTCCATGCTCAAAGCACGCGGAGAGGGGAGCAGGGCTTGGGCTGCTTCTCCTCCCCCACCCCTTCTCCTCCTCTGCCGCTCCCCACCCCCATCAGCTGTCACTCCAGGGCAGCGGGACAGCGGGGTGCTGGTGAGTGGTTAGCAACTCACAGGTTTCTGAGGGGTAAATGTTCCATCGCGGCTGATTTCAAGATACCCATGTGTTGTCACTGAACGTGGGGTTGGGAAGGGATAGGTAGCAGTCCAGCTGGTGTGAGCTCATGGGAGCTGCTGTGAATGCACCCCTGGGTGAGGGTTGCGGGGCCAGTCTCTAGCCTAGTGGGCACAGATAGTCCGCTCTGCTGACTGTCACTGCTGCCCTGGCTGATACCGATGGGCTCCCTTTTTTGAGACAGAGTCTCACTTTGTTGCCCAGGCTAGAGTGAGTGCCGTGGCATCAGCCTAGCTCACAGCAACCTCAAACTCCTGGGCTCAAGCAATCCTCCTGCCTCAGCCTCCCGAGTAGCTGGGACTACAGGCATGCGCCACCATGCCTGGCTAATTTTTTGTATATATATTTTTAGTTGGTCAATTAATTTCTTTCTATTTTTGGTAGAGATGGGGTCTCACTCAGGCTGGTTTCAAACTCCTGACCTCAAGCGATCCGCCTGCCTCGGCCTCCCAGAGTGCTAAGATTACAGGCGTGAGCCACCGCGCCCGGCCAGTTGTCCTAACTTAATGTGTACCTGACCTGACCCGACCCCAAGAGGGCACATCCATATGACATGTGACATGTCTCAACAAGGGGACTCTGGAAGGAGGAAGTCAATCATCGTCAATCATCTTGCACTCTTTAGAAATATGTATTTTACTGCTTCACTGAGAGCCCACCAAGGATAGAAACTGTATTTTGTCCACCTTTATATTCCTGTTTCCTCTCTCCCTTCCCCTCTATCTTGCCATGCAGATTTATTGAAAGTACCTTTTTTATACTGAACTGTACTGTTCCACCTTTCCAAAGTGAAGAGTATATATCACAGGAGCTTCTTGCTGATTGTTGAAATGCAGGGCAGTGTCCTGCCATCCTGGAATCAAAACATGACATAGAACTGAGCTATGCAGGGTTTCCTTGTAGCATTTTAGCTCCTAGCAGAACGGTGCCCAGGAGTCTCAGAAGTGAGGAGCTCACCAGGAGAGGGATCTGTGTCCCAGCACTATATCTGGTTGAGAATGAGTATATCCATCAGGAGTCTGGAATTGTGCTTTCCTGGGAGAATGCATCAGGCTTTTACCCTCACAAGATCTCCTGCAGGAGAAAGTGACTTTGGCAGAGAATTTTGTAATGTGTGCCACTTGACATGGGATTTTTAGAGAAAGTGGCTTCCTGCAGGAGAGAGGAGAGCTCTTTAGCAATGTGGCAGAAACACTGGTGGGATGACGTGAGTAGCCGTGAGAATCGGTGGCGATCACACAGGGAACCTGGCAGGTTCCAGGACAGCAGTGATAGATGCTACCGGTTACCTAAGGCTGTGGATTTGTGTGTGTATGTTAGGGGTGGTGGTGGGGCAGGGAGACTGTGGGGTGGCACAGGTAGGAGATAGGTTGTTAGATTTAGCAACATACATATATATATACACACACACATACACACACATAAATCCATATGTGGAAGGATGCGTGTGTGTATATATACAATGCACAGTTCATGTTTTTAGTATAAATATGTCTCATGTAATATTTGAAAAATCTTTGGAAAGAATAGTTCTATCAGTGCAATGAGTTAAGGGAGTATATTAAATCAATAACATTGTATGAGAGTTTTTTTTTTTTTTTTTTTTTTTTTTGAGACAGAGTCTCACTCTGTTGCCCTGGCTAGAGTGCTGTGGCATCAGCCTAGCTCACAGCAACTTCAAACTCCTGGGCTCAAGCAATCCTTCTGCCTCAGCCTCCCAAATAGCTGGGACTACTGGCGTACATCACCATGCCAAGCTAATTTTTTCTATATATTTTAGTTGGCCAATTAATTTCTTTCTATTTATAGTAGAGATGGGGGTCTCGCTCTTGCTTAGGCCGGTCTCGAACTCCTGACCTTGTGCGATCCTCCCGCCTCGGCCTCGCAGAGTGCTAGGATTCAGACGTGAGCCGACGCACCCAGCCTGTATGAGAGTTTTAAAATTCATGTGGATCCCCACTTGTATTGGAATGTCAACATAATCTGAAAAATTAAAATATGTGTGAATTATGGGACACTAAATAAATGCAGTAACAGTAACCCAAAGTTTGGAATACCTAAGATCTGTTTAGTAGTGGGCCTGATTTCCAACCAGAAATCAGGTTGGATTTCAGGTGTGAGTATTACTAGATAAATCCATGGCTGAGGAAGAAAAGGAAGGAACGGCCTTAATTTTTTCAGGATGATGATGATTTTTTTTTTCCCATTTTGATATTCCCCGAGTAGCAGCCCTGTGCTAGCAGCTGGGTGAGAGAATGCTGGGGAGCAGGACTGTTTGGTGGTTCTCGCACATTCCATTTTATATGGGAGGAGCTGGAGGGCTCGGAGGAGTGGTTCTCTGGGTGCTGGCCTGCTGCATGGAGACAGGGCGAGCTTGGCCCTGACAAGTGAGGATTCTCTCCAGCCTCTCAGAAATCGGTGGCGGACACTTCCAGCTGGCGGTGAGTTCTGATCTGGAAATGCTTCCTTCCTGGAGTACATGAGAATCACCAACCTAGGGAGCTAGCACATTGGGAGGGGTGTAGTTCAGGGTAGTTCAGGGGTGGGGAACCTGTGGCCTTCTAGGTCTTTAAGTGTGGCCTCTTGACTGAATCCAAGTTTTACTGAACAAATCCTTTTATTTTTATTAATACATTTTCTTCCTTTTTTATATTTTTATTTAATTTTTAAAATACAAAAGAATAAAAGAAGCTTCAACCAAATAATCTTCCCAGATTGACCAGCGCAATTAGAACATTAGTAAGCCATAAGGGCTAGAGTGATGGCTGCTACGCTCATGATTTAGTTCTAACTTCCCCTGCCTGACTGGCGCCACTACCGCGTGAGGCTGGTTGGCGGGAGTTTACGGGGGTCGAGTACGCCGGTCTGTTATCAGCTTTTGACAAAGGTGCACTGTGTTTCTGTTTGAAATGGACTTTGTGAATAGTTGTGCAGCTCGGAAGTATTTTTTAATTCTGTCTGCTTAACAGCCCATCTTGTCAAAGAAGACCAAGGGGACACTGAAGGAAGAAAGCAGATTTTTAAATGAAGATTGGGAATTGCAATATTATCTTATTTCTGCTAAAGATAAGATGGTTTGCTTGCTTTGTGATACTGCAATATAAGTATTATTTAAAAAATTCAGTGCTCATCAGCATTATAACACTCATAAAGACTGCAAGTATTTTAAATTAGAGGGAAAGTTGCAAAGGTTGTATTGCAGAAATTAAAAGATGAAAAACAAAAGCAAAGACAATTCTTTTGAATAGCAATGAGACCTGGAAATAATGCCACTGAGCCAACTTATAAAGTAGCTTATATTCTCAAAAAAAAAGGGAAGCCATTCAGTGATGTAGAAATTGTGAAAGAATGCATTGTCGAAGTTGTAGGATGTTTAGACGCTGATAACATTTCAAAGTACAAACAACTGCCTCTTTCAAAGAGAACCATAACTGATCGGCAGCATGAATTAGCCTTCAACTTAACAAGAAAACTTCATGCAATACTTCAAAAGGAAAATATGTATTATTCAATCACTTTGGATGTATCAACTGATACTACTGACTAGGCACAGGTTTTATACTTCGTTTGGGTCATAACAGAAGATTTTCTTTGCTATGAAGAGTGACTCACTTTGGGCACTCTTGTGAACAGAACATGGGGAATAGATATCTTCAACAACTTCAAGATAAATGTCATGAAGTTGGACTGGATTTGGTAAATTTAGTGAGTGTATGGTCAGATGATGCACCTTCCATGACAGGAAAACATGAAGAGTTGATTGCACAGGTTAAAAAAAAAGCAGTATTTACAGATTCAGATGTTCTTATTTCTTTTCATTGTATCTTGTACCAGCAAAATCTCTGTGATAAATAGAGGCTAAAGCTTCTATTTTAAGTGACACTTTGCAACAAGTTATAAGTATTGTTAACTATATTCATGCAAATGCAACATGGCATCATCAGTTTCCCAACATGCTAAAGTTGAATGATGAGATATTCAGTGTGGATTTGCCATATCATTCTAAAGTGTTGGCGATTGCAGGGACAGGTGATAGCCAAAATTTTATCTCTGCAAGAATAGATAGTTAAATTTTATGAAGAACAGTATCAACAATGTGAATTATTGAAAGAAGATTTCTATAGGAATGCAGAATTTCTGTATGATATCAAAGTCAAATCAAAATGACTTGAATATTTCTTTGCAAGGTAAAACTAAGGGTATATATGCTATGTGGCCAAAAATCCAAGCATTTCAAAAAAAGCTATTCTTTTTCAAAACACTTCTTGTTTAAAAAGAAATTTTGGATGAACATTTTCCCCAGTTAGCAAAGGTCATTGATGAGCAGGATGATATATGCGGATCAAATAATACGCAGCTGTCACAGACCTGTTAATCGGAGAATACAATGAAAGGTTCACTGACTTTGAGAGTCATGACATCACCCTCGAATTAGCATTTCAGCCTCACCTAGTTGATATCACTAAGGCACCTAAAGAACTGCAGATGGAATTGATTGAGTTCTCAGTAGATGGGATTTTAAAGTCATTGTTTGATGCTAAGAAAGATCCAAATGCAATATGGAAAAATGCAGTAGAATACTCATACCTGTGGCAACATGCCTGAAAAATGCTTTCTTGCTTTTCGACCACTTGTTTCTGCAAATCTACATTCTCCTACCTATCCCAAATCAAGATCCCCGTAAGGTCACAAATCACTGACACCCATCTGGAGGATAAACTGAAACCATGGACCTCCATGCTGCAACCAAAAATTCAAATGCTTTCCAACAAAAAATAGACACAACAAAGTCATTAAAAGGTTAGTGAACTTTAAAATTAACAAATAGTTTTCATTTCTTGAAATTATTAAGTATATAGTAGTTAGATTTTTACAAAATAATGTACATTTTTAAGTATATCTAATTGAAGTTTCTTGAATATAGCCTTATTTGATTACAACTAAATTAATGCAGCCTTCCAACATAAAAAGGTTCCCTATCCTCGAGATAGTTTGAACAGTTAGGAAAAAAAAACAAAAACTAGGATTATAGGTTTCTCACCAGCAAACAGACCGTCAGTTTGCCTGCAGGGCTGAGGTGGATGGATGAATGAATCAATGGATGGACAGATGGATGGGTGGATGGATGGACTGATGAATGAATGGATGGATGAACAAAGGTATGAGTGAATGGATGGATGGATGGATAGATGGCTGGCTGGCTGGCTGGCTGGATGGATGGATGGATGGACAGATGGATGGATGGATGGATGAACAGATGGATGCATTGGGATATTAGTCTCTGAACTTGCTCTGGGGAGATAAACTGAGACCTGTGAAAAGCAGTCGAAACTCTGATAAAATAGCTAGACAGGATTTTATATCAGTGTTTGGTGACCTGAATACGCCTTTCGTATGACATACTGATACCTGTTCCAAAGGCTCAGGCGTGGTGTTCTATCAGGAGAAAGGAGAAAAATCTTGTGCGATATTTTCAGAATTTGTAGAATCCATCAAAAGGCAAGGTCCAATACTCCATTCATATTGTGGAGTTGTTAGTAGTAAAGTAGGTTATTACTTATGTCCTGATCAAGGTGTAGTTGGTGCAGATCTGGGTTCCAGCTCTAATCAACATTAGCTTTAGCATTTATCACCAATAAGTATAGAGGCACAGAGATGTAGGTCTTTTTTATTTTTTAAGACTAGTCAAGTGCAGTAGTGAGGAGGGGGGAAAGTAGTAGAACAAGGAGTTCCATCTGTAACTGACTGTGAACAATGTGAGATAAAATAATGTGAGAACAAAGTGAGATAACTCACTACCTTCAGACCAGCCAAGATGTAGGTCTTTTGCCCTGCCAGTCCCATGCTTAGAAACATTGGCATCACCTCCAACGGGAGACCACGGGTCATCTGGAATGACCAAAGGGCTGGTCTCCTGAAGAAGGTGGCATGGCTGGTGGCCGGGAGATTCACTGAAGTGGGAGGCTAGACTCACAGCAGTCACAAATAATGTCACTCAAACCTGCCTAACATAGGAAAGAAAGCAAGCTTGGCAAAGAGCTCATGAGATTTAGAAATGCAGACAGCAGCAGGAGGAAAGAAAGAGGCCTTTCTGGTGGCAAATTTGATTGAGTTCCTGGTTGCAAGTAACTGAAAAAAATGACTGACAAATTTAATCAAAGGGCAATTTCTTGGGAGCTCACAGAGTTCATGAGAGGTGAGAAGATCACAGTTGGGAATTGGCAAGAATCAAAGGCACTCTGAATGGTTAAGAAACAAAAAGCAGGAACATAGCAACTGTATCAAACCTGCTGCCATAGCCACTGCCACCACCACTCTGACAGGCCATGTCCACTACATGCCCTGTGTTTGCACAAAGCCCTGGGAGAAACCAGCTGTTTGGTGAAACATAGATTTCCATTCCTCTGAGGTTCAATTGCTCCCCTTTTCTGAGGAAAGGTAATCCACCCATCTTTTGCTTTCTTCAATATCCACCCATCTTTTGCTGTGATCAACCTTCTAAATTCAATGAATATTGTAAAAGAAAATAAAAATCTCAGGACCATTCACCCCACCTCTTTATGCAAAAGGGAAGGTCAAAACTGGAGGTCGAGTCACACAATACCCCTTCCAAATGAACAGCTGTTACTAAAATTGTACTGCAGCCAGATACCCATGGATGGGTAAAAGGCCTCAGGCTTCTACAAAGGGCTGTTCCTACAGATCCTTCTGAAAGAAATTCTTTGCTGGCCTCCCTTAAACAAGGACATGCAAGTTATAACTGGGTCTGCAGGCTAAGTCTAACTCATAAAACTAAAGTCTGTGGGACTCCACACTAGCAATGTTGATTACAAGTTTATCTTCCCAGGTGCAGAACAGAGAAAAGACAAGATCAATCATTTTTTCACCTACCCAGGGACATCTACGGGATTGATTCTTCATTCACTTCATTTTTGTCTTCAATCATTAACCTTATTTTATATAAAATTTAGATTTCCTGGGCCTCACCGCTGCCCGGCTTTCTTTCTGTGTGCCTTCTTCCCTTAAACACTGGTGTTCCCAAATCTCCCTCTGGAAAAACAGACACAGATGTGTCTGTGGTTTGTGTTTTTCCCAGGTGTGTCCTCAAACTTTGGATTAATAAACCCCCATTGATTGAGATCTTTGTCTTGGTCACTTATTTTGGGTTGTCTCAAAACAGTGATTATTACCCTTACATAAAGCTTGGACTACATACTGAGGGAGAAGGAGCTAGTCCATTCCAGTTTGGATTCTGGATGAAATAATTCTTTTCTACTCTCATATTCAGATTTGGGGTTTGTATTTATACTGGTTCTTACGGTCCCTAGAACTACAAAGCTGAGACACTAACCTAAACACGGTCTCTGGGTGGTAACACATCTGAGAAAATAAAACATTTCAGTACAGCATGTCCTGAAGCCAGGCTTTCTAGATACATCTTGGCTGGGTGGGTGGAGGTGTCCTTCAGGATCAGTGTGAAGCTCACTTATGCTGTTGGAGAGAACCAGAGTGGGAAGGCTGTAGTTTTTGGTAAGGAGCTGAGGACCTCTATTTGTGCTCTTGTCCGGCCCCCACAAATGTTTGAGATAGAATCTAGGGGTTGCTTTATAAATGAGCTTTTGCTGATTACAGCCAATCTTTACAGTTTATATTGTATCTGGTCAATTGGCCTAACTCTCCATTTGGTGAAAATTTCCATTGACTGTGAGCTTTTCAAGGCAGGGACAATATGTGGTTAATATGTAGTGAGGTAATATTTTAAAATATTAACCAGCATGTTTCCCCTTCCATAGTTTTTTGTACAAATCTTACCACTATTTAGTCAGAGCCATGCTGTCACCTCAGGGAGGATTAGGATTGTTAATGTAGGAATGCAAAGAGGAAGAAATGTCAGAGTTTCACTTTAGACTTGCAAAATAGCCCAAAACTATGACTTTGAGACAAAGGGATTAATTATGAAGTTCAAAAGGCAAGTCCTAGAAAAAACAACAGATGGGAAAGAGAATAGTTGAAGAGCCAGTTTTTCTACACAGAGTTTATAGAGCTTGCCTTGAGATGGTGGGAAGACCTTTGGGATTTAGGCCTGAGAGTCGGTGAGGCCCTACCAGAGGGAGGAAGATGGATATCCCAGGTAAGTTTGGAAGAATCCCAGAGCAGAAGCTACAAATTCCATCTTTGCAAACCATATAGAGGTATCTGCCTCCAGCATGGCTATTGAGCCAAAGAGTAGTGGCAGCTGAGTGAGCTGTCTGGAATTGAGAGGCTAAGTGTGCCTTACAGAGTTGCCTTGCACCCTATGAGTTCATGGAAAGGGGTGGAGAGTTTCTGAATCCTGCAAATGTATTTCAGAAGTACTGTAAGGGGGGTGATGGACTGGAAGCATTGGGTCAGGCCCATGAGGGAACAGAATGCATTCAACAAGCAACTGAGGGCCCTGTGAGCTTGTGGACATCAGAGATGAGTGGTGGTGTAGGATGGGTATCATGAGTGGGAAGCCCATCCCAGCAGAGGCCCATGCTTGGGACTTTACTCCACTTACCCCCACAACTGGGGTGAGACCTTGCCCTCCACAGGCCATAGGTGCATCAGGGGACAAGGGAAGGAAGGGGGCAGAGGAAGATACTGAATTTACAGAGTTTAACTCTAGGAATCACCAGATTGACCTGGAATTACCAAAATTGTTTTCTGCTGCAATAAATTCAGTGATAGAGAAATCAAGACAATTAAAAATTTATCTCTGTGAATCTGTGCCTTTGAAATTCACATTTACTAATCTCAGTTCTTTGCACTCAGCATGGTATAATGTTAATGCACAGAAAAATGTTTGTTGACTGGGGGGAAGAATGAGTGAAAATGTGGCTTTTCTGATTGTCAGGAAGAGCATACTTGGAAGCCATGCTTCCAGCCCTTTAGTCTAAGGGAGCCTCCTTGTCATCATGTGGCAGTACTTGCCAACCACACCCTGGGGTGGTTTACATATAATGAGAACTCAGTTCAACTAGACTACTCACAACCCAGTACTTCACTGTGAGAGTGGAAGGGTATGCCTTGATGTTTATAGGATTTATATTGATGATCCTCATTATGCAACTAGGAATTTATTTTGTTTATGGAAAATTTCTCTTTATATACAGAAAGGAGTATGAGTACTAAGGGCAGGAAGGGAAGTGGAAGATAATTCACATTTATTACGCCCTGTTATACTTGGTGGTGCACAGAAGCCTTAAAACAAACTTATAAGTTAGTATTAGTACTACTCCCATTTCATAATGGTTAAATTGTAGCTTAGTTTAGTACACTTGGCACTAAATAGACCTTTAAATATTGGTTGAATGAATTAATGAATGGAAGTTGAGCCATGTTCTCAAGGCTACACAGGCAGTGAGTTATGGAGCCTGGAATCAGCTCTGGAGCCCATAGATTTCCACTAGGCTATGAAGTGCATGCTACAGCTGTAAACTAGCTATGTGGTGATTGTCTTAGTCCATTCGTACTGTCACTAGTCCATTTGTGCTGTTATAACAAAACACCTAAGATTGTGTAATCTATAAGTACTAGAAATTTGCTTCTCACAGTTCTGGAGGCTGGAAAGTCTAAGATCAAGGTGTCGGCAGGTCCAATCTCTGTTTCCAAGATGGCACCTTGTACTCCATGTCCTCATGGGGGAAGAGCAGAGGAGATTGAACCAGCTCTCTCAAGCCCTTTTATAAGCCCTAACCCCATCCATGAGGTCTCTGCGCTCATGACTTAATCATCTCCTAAAGACCCCCACCTTTTAATACTATCACATTGGCCATTAAGTTTCAGTACATGAATTTTTGGGGGGGATACATTCAGACTGTAGCAGTGGTTACTCATTAAAACTCCCTTTCTCTATAGTCTTGGATCTATTATCATCATTACTCTGACTCTCCAAAGTACTTGGGTATAATTATCTTTCTTCAAAGCAGGAGAAAGAGGGAGGATGTGAAGTTTCAGGGAGACTTCAAGGTAGACAAGTTGGAAGTTGAGGGACCACACCTCCTATGGCCTCTCTCTTTTCAGTAAATAGGTAGACAGGTTATCTGCTATGGACGAGAACCAGGAACTGAATTGGGATGAAGATATTCCAGGGTTTAGTATGGAGAAGACTTGGATGGGGTTTGTGGGAAACATTGAATAAGTGAGTTGAATAAAAGGTTTGCAGTAGCAGGGATCCTTAAATAATTTATGAGAGTGGTTACTAAGCTCACAAGTTTCTGAGGGCAGAAGTTAATATTCCAAAGTCGTGGGTGAGAAAACTGAGAATTTCTCAAGGTTCTACAGATAGTGGCATTTTAGATGTGTATCAACTCCCATGATTGTCCATACATTTTTATGGAGTAGGCTGTCAATATTTCTTTCTCATTCGATTAATTGATAGAATGCTCACTTTTGAGAGCAGAGGTTATATCTTCTTCATCTTTGTGTTTTCCTAAGTCCTTAGCACAGTGGGACGCCCCAGAGAGGTTCTCAAAGGAATGGGATCAAACCTAGAGGCTGAGCTCAAGGAGATATCAAAATATACAAGCAGTGATTGAATCAATTAATAAGACTAGAGGAGTGGCCCTGGAGGAAGAAGGACAGAGGCTCAGGTAGGAGCGTACCCCACACTCTCATGTCAGTGTCCTCCATGAAGGTGAGGCCTCATGATGTCCAGAGTGCCACTGGCTTGTCAGGATTCTCCTTCTGACCCTGGGACTGATAACATGGGATGGGGCTTCCTCTTCTTGCTTTTTCATGAGTCCACCTCCAAGGTCAAAGATTGGCCACCTGGCTTTCATACTCTTGCTTTTTATGACTCAGTACCCCACTTCTAGCTTTGTATACCACATTATTGAAAATAATAACTCATAATAGCTTAGTGGCCTGCTGACGGGGAAACCCAGGGACTTCACAATTGCAGGGAACCTGCTGGAGACTGTCACTGGGTATCATATGAGGGTGTACCTGTGTGTGGCTGTGCATGCCTGTGATGCATTCGTGTGGCTTCCTCAAAGTATGTGCATGTCTGTACAGGTGTGTGCCTGTGAATGTATATGCATGTGAATGAGGGTGCATGTGGGCCCAAGTCCTGTACAGCTGATTTATTGTCCTAGAAGTTGACCTGCTAGTTTAGAAGAAGGTAGATTTTTCCAGACTTTTCAGTCATAAAGCAATCTGAGCCCAAACATTGATTTGGATCTCCTCAAGGTAGTTGTGAAAATACATTGCTCAGCACCACCATACTGCTTGACATTCCAGAAGCTAAAAAAAATGCTTGAAGAGCCTTAACTTTAATAATATTTCATGAGATCTTTAGGAGCTAATGAAAATAGTGTGTAGTACTTGTGTGTGTGATACTTACTAGTGCTATTTGTTGTATCAATGGAGATTGGAATCAGTTCCATTAATGCACACATGTACAAATAAGGTAGCTGTTTATTTCTCAGGTAGAAGAAGTGGGGTGGCTGGCAGTGTGCAGCACTGATAGAATAGCCCTGCGAAGTGGCGAGGGCCCCAGGTACCATTCAGTTCACACTTTACCATTCCTTAGTGTATCCATTGTTCTCATGGCCCAAAATTGCTGCAGGAGCTCTAGTTAACTCATCCACATTCTAGGCAGGAGGTTGGAGGGAGGAAAAAGGCCATACCTCCTCTTTTTAAACAGACTCTCTGTAACCATCACAGGACATGTGGACTTACATCTGACTCTAAAAGTTGGTGTGGCCACTAGTTGCAAGAGAGGCTAGGAAATGTAATGTGTTGAATTCCCCTGTAAAAACTGGAGTTCTGTTACTAGGACAGCAGGGAAGAATAGAAAATTGAGTGACAAGTGACAGTGCCTCTCACATAATATAGTGATCTTATCTCTCAACGCTACAATCCTGCTATGTCATCCTAACACCCTGCCTGGTGGATGAGCCAGATGGTGTCAGCCCACTGAATTATGAGCTCTTTCAGGGAGGAACCTGCTATCAAGTCTTTTTGATACTGTCTCTTAAACTCCCTTCTTTAGGTTGGTATCTGGCAGATTAGGAAGTTTTAAACCCCCATTTTGCAGGTGAGAAAACTGAGTCAAAGGGAGATGAGGTGACTTACAATGCAGATTAATGACAGAATTGAGAGAAGAGTCAGTTTCTACCACTGGCCAGACCCTGGCCATTGATCACCCCACAGTGGCCTTGGAGCCCAGAGACCTGGCCTCTTCTCCATGTTCCTGGGGGGTTGGGGAGGAAAGCAGTCATTGTGTTATACCTTTGTCTCTTAGATCCTGGGAATGCAGTAATGTCGCCTGCCTGAGCAGTCACCATTTCAATGCTGAATGACAGACAGTTCTCATGACACTAAGAAAAAGAGAAATCATTTTTCTATGTGTTTTTTCCCCTTTGGAGATGAAATGTGAAGGCATTCAGCATAAGGTAGGTCTTTTCAAGCACACTGAAGAAAGCCCCTGTGGATTCCCACCAGGTCTGGCAGTGCCCCTCCTTCAGCTGTCACCAACATCTCACCTGTGGCTAAGCTCTTGTTTGCTTTTCTCTTCTACCAGACCTAGACAAGGTGTCAGGTGCTTTCTGTATATCATTTACTTTAATTTTCCAATTCTTTAAGATAGGCATCTGTTCTGATGACCTCCTACTCACCCCATTGGTGAAGGAGGATGCCCCTGCCCTGAACAGTATAAGATGGCCGAAAGCAGGATGCTCGTCACCAGTTTATTCATCACAGATACAGCCCTGGGAGGAGGATGCCCATGCTCTGCAGGGCCACATGGGCTGGCATTCAAGAGGATGAACGTACAGGGACTCTGGGAGGCAGGCTTTGTAGTGACGAGAAGGCCATGTGCCCATTGGCTTCTTGGGAAGATGCGATTGGCTTTTCCAATAGTTGCGTAGGCTGGCAGGGAGGTGAAACTCATTAGGCTGAGTTAGGGTTCGGGTGTGCAGCTGGTCCAGCTGGTACGGGATCTACCAGGCGAGGAGCCCGTCCCACTTGGGGGAGCCTATCAGGCTAGAGCAGGAAACTCATGGCTAAGCCTCAGGGGCCCTGTGAGGCTTAAAGATGGCAGTGCAGCACATGAGAATTCAGACCTCCCATGCAGTGTCATTATCCCCACTTTACATGGGAGGAACTGAGACATGGGGAGAGCTAAGGTGACACAGCTGGTACGATGCTGAGTTTGACACTAAAAGGCTTTTCCTTTCCTCTCTATCACTCTGTATCATGTCATTACCTTATTTGAACCCTTTGCCCAGCCTATTGGGGAGTATCTTGAAAATGAGACTGGGGGTCAGAGAGAGAGGAGTGCTCGAGATCACTCAGCTAGAGAGGGTTGTGGACTGCAGCACTCTTCACCTGCAGGGACAGCGGCCTCTGACGTTGGCTCTGATATCAGAAGAGTGGTCACAGCCCACTGGCTGTCACATCTCTGGGCAGGGTAGGTCATGACTTTGGTAATGCAGACTGCAGTGTCAACCGCCTTTCTGTAGCTCTGAGGATACCCTAGAGGTAGGACAGGAGACTGGACTGAACTATTCAGGTAAGTTCTTGTTTTGGGTTGCTCTGTGAAGGAGTGAGACAATCATATTATTATACATCCAGAGGTGATATTCAAAATATTTAACAGCTGCTGGAAAGACGGTCAGTTCTAGTTGGTCCATACGTTAACCCTTTAGTTGCTGGATGGTGGAAAAGTCTGGAGGGTCCTGGGGCAGGGGCTGGGGCAATGGCAAGGATACCCAGGGAGCTTGGAGGCATGGCTATTTACCAGCCTATGTAGAAGCATTTTCATGTGCATATCCTGTGGCCAGCAATCCTGCTGCTGGATATATATTCCTCCCCCTCAAGTCCTCTCTAGGTCCATAGGGTGACATGTGCGAGGACATTCATCCCAGTGTCAGCTGCGGTGGTGGGAATTTGGGACATTTTGGCATCAATTACAGGGGAGGGGATGGGTAACATGTGGATGATGCACAGAGCAGTGGAGATGGAGCTGAACACAGGAGACCTGGAGAGAAAGGACATGTTACCATTTGTGTGAATTACAAACGTACGCATTCAAAACAGCCGTGCACGCTCTACACGGACACATGGAAAGAAAGGCTGTCTTACCAATACGCATGTCAGAGTGGCGGCCTATGGAAGGTGGGACAGGGATAAAGGAACAGAGGCCGTGTATGTGCTGAGAAGGACAACATGCCATAACCTAGGGGTGGGATTCAATTAACCCTCTGCAACCAAGGGAAACCAAGGAAAGGAGAGAATGAACAGATCAGAGCAGCTGAGCAGCCCTGCTGGCAATGCGAGCTGCATGCGAAGGGAAGAGTGAGGTGCACTGGGGGGGCTGAGCTGCCAGTGACTGCTGGCAGAGAGCGGGACACTCGCTGCCCTTGTGCTCCTCCAAAAGACCTCTGGATTCCTTCTCACCATCATGTTTTGTTACCACAGAATTTCCTCCTTTTTTTTGGTGGTAAGACATTGTAATTTTTTTTCAAAAGACATTTTAATAAAAAATGAAAAAGGACAAAATTTGTACAAAGGAAACACATTCAGAGAAATAGTGTCTAAAGACTTTTTTTCCTAATCCTAAGAAACTAGCATTCTAGTCCCAGCGCTCCTGGCTGACCCTGTGCCTGGACCCCTGGCCCTGGGCTCCCTTTCTTGCCCAGAACAGGCCTGGGGTGCTGATCGCTGATCTCCCCTGCCCCCCTACACTTGAGGCACAGCTGCCTCCAGGCCCCTAAGGGCTCCTACCCCCACTTTTTCTTTCAGAGGATCAGGGGCAGTTTCTTTCCAGATACAATGAAAAGATGCCACAGGCAGCTCTCTCATGGATGATGTTTGCAGTTTAACACGGGCTTTCTGGAAACATGAGGGGAGACTTTGAGAGTCTGTGTTGTGGGGTGCTGGGGACAGGTGGCACCACTTGAGCACTTGGAGAGCCCTGCACCTCAGGATGGGGGGCACTCCTATTTCTTTCCTTCCCCGAGCCCACGCCACGCTAGACTTGTCACTCTTCTTTATGGTACCAGAGAGCAGGGGAGCACGTTTGCCAGTTCTTGCAGTCAGGGCTGAAGGAAGGCTCTGTCCTAGAGGCATTGATTCTGGCAACACAGGGCATTTTCAGAATCCAAGGGACTGGGGGACATGAGGATGGTATCTAGATCCTCATCTATCCTTTGAGATGGAGTTCAGCTGTGAGTGACAGAAACCCCAGATAACGATGGCTGGAAATGAGATGCAAGTTCATTTCCCTCATATAAACTCGGGCGGTCAGGGGCTGTGATGGGCACCCAGGCCCCTTCTCTCTGCTCGCTCTGCCATCCTTGTCATGCAGCTTGTACTTGTGGCTGTAGATGACTCGTCCAGACCCAGCCATTTTCTCTGTGCTCCAGAGAGCATGAAGGCAAAAAGCGGGAAGAGGATGAGTGGCCCCCACCCCTTTCAAGGATGCTTCCCAGAAGCTGAACACACACGCCTTCCTCTCGCTGCGGGAGAGGCCAGGACTTGCAGAGTTTATCTGCGGCAGCAATATCACTGGGAGGATGGCCAACTGTCCTGGTTTGCCCTGGACGGAAGGGGTTCCTGAAATGCTGGACTTTCAGTTTTAAAACTGGACAGTCTCAGACAAACTGGAAGAGTTGGTCACCCTCGTACTTAGGTTACACTTGGAGATACTGCCACTGAGAAAGCAGACAAGTTCCTGGGGCTATGCCAAGCCATCTCTGCCCTAGGAGATAGATAATCCTACTCTTCCAGTTGGAAATGGGGGATAGGCCCTACATTTCGCCCTATAGATGAAGGTTACTAATGGGCCACAGAATGCCCCCAGAGGACAATCCATGAGAGTGACATGTCTGGTCTTTGGCGCCTCTTAGTTTGCCTTTCTGCACCTTCCCATGCAGTTTCAAGAACTTATTCCATCCATCCATCTAGGCATTCAATCATCTGCCTTTTCGTTTCTAAAGCATTCACTGATGACCTAAAGTGGGCTCTGAAGATATTGAGATGAATGACACACTTAATTCCTGGCCCCAAGGAACGCACAGTTTAATGCGGGAGATGCAATCCACGCAGGCGATGCGTGACAGCGCAGGAGTGGAACTGTACCTGGAGCTTGCCACAAAGCAAAATGGGACCTAGAAGAGGAAACAACTAAACCTGGTTTGTGAGTCAGAGAAAGTGTCATGGCATGGGTGTCATTGTGCTCGACACTGGAGGTTAGGTAGGCCTTTTCCAGGTGGGGGAGGGAAGCATTCCAGGCACCAGCAGCAGCAGAGCAAGGCTCAGGCGGCAGACAGGGAGCACGGAGGAGGACAGGTCAGTTCTTTCAGGCTGGAATGCAAGGAGGGTGCAAAGAGGAGGGGAGGTGGTGGGGAGTGAAGTGAGTAAGGCAGAAAGGTGTGAAGAGCTTGGAATGTGGTAAAAAATCAAGTTGTGACCAGAGTCAGAGCAATCTGAAAGGCCATCCCTTAAGCTATTTTCGTGGTCTGGCTTCTCAGACAGAACCTTTACTACGCTAAAGTGAGTTACAAGAATCCACCAGTATAATGGGGGACACACTGTGGTGCCCATGGCCCAGCTGTTCTGTGGGACTCCTCTTGGGCCATACCCAAGGGCTCTCGGAGGGCGACTCCAAGTACCTGAGGAGATCATTCCTTTGGGCCTGGAGACTTAGGCCATATTCTGTCACAGGGTTTTCCATTCTTTAATAATTTATAAACTGTCTCCTTTTATCTATAGAAACATAAAGCTCTTAGAGTTGGCAAGGACCTTAAAGATCATATAGTCCAAACCCAAACAGAGAACCAGAGAGGAAACAGCACTAATCAAGGACAGAAGTGAATTAGAATTCAAGTCTTTAGACTTTTAAGACCATAAAGGTTTATGGTACTTTCAATATAAAAATAATACCAAAGTAGCACACAATAATTTTGTGAAAGCAGAGGGATCATTGTAGCAATCATCTGAGATTAAAGCATTCTAGCTAAAAATGAAATTTAATTTAATATGAATTTAGTTCTGAGCTTGGTGGCATCCAAGCAAAGACAGAGAAATGATGGTTTATATGTTTTTTTTTTTAAGCTGGCAAAAGGTAGTATAGAAGTAAGGGATTTAAGTTCCCACCAGGAGCAGATGGAACTGAGCAGCCCCATGACAAAGCCTTCAGTAATTCACTTCCCAAACATGCAGAGCCTGCAAAGGTTCTGGGCACGCTGGCTTCAGGAGCTCATGGTCTAGTGGAAGATAAACAGTTAAAATCCCACATGGTAGGTGCTATGAAAGAGAGAGCCCATGATGACAGAGGGGGCTTCCCAGAGGGTTGTGACTATCAGCTGAGTCCTGTTGGGAGGGAGGGGGATCTGCTGAGCAAAGCAGGGCTTGGTGGCTCCGACTGCAGGGAGACATGATAAAGCCTGGTGGGTTTCAGGTGCTCAGATCGGCTGGCATGATAGGCTGCTGGGTAGAGAGTGGAGAGGATGAA
The DNA here is from genome assembly GCF_040939455.1 of Microcebus murinus. Classification (NCBI taxonomy): domain Eukaryota; kingdom Metazoa; phylum Chordata; class Mammalia; order Primates; family Cheirogaleidae; genus Microcebus; species Microcebus murinus. Next base: position 13,804,758 of record NC_134106.1, read on the forward strand.
GCACCAACAGAATGAATGTTGCCCATGATGACTGATACCCCCTCACTCCCCACCTTCCTGCCAGAGATGAGAGCATCTTCACTCTCACCTGTAGACCTGTTCCAATTTAAGAAGCAAATTCATACTTCCTTTTGCTGCAGGGGTAAGTTATGTACCAATCCAGCTGGTTTTCTGTTAGCTAGTAAAAACGTCAAGGACAGGTTTGGGTGGGGAGAGGGAAGAGAGAACACAGATGGGTAAGAGAGGGAGACCACAAAAGGGGGACAGTGCCCAAAGCAAGGGGGATATCAGGGCCTGGAAGACCGGCTGAATGCATCCCAAGTTGGCTTGAGATGTCTCCAGTCACCCTGGGAGTCCTCTGAGCCCACGGAGGAGCAAGCACTACTGCCAGCACATGATTTACTCCTCACAGATTAATTCGTGGCTCTTCTAGATGCTTGCTAGTGGGCATGGTTAATTAAGAGGGGATGGGGAGTCAGATTGGGTGGCATAAAGGCATTCTGGTGGGGTAGGAAGGAGGCAGGTACAGGTCAGAGACTGCCCTGTAGTGATGGAGACTGAGGTCAGGGGAAGGGGCTACGTGCCCAGAGGATATGTGTGGGGTATGGGGTGTGTGCGTGTGTTTGTGCACATGCACATGCGTGTAGTGGTGAATTCACCACTGCCTGGCTCAATCTTAATCAATATTCAGTGTGAATTTTGGGGGAGCAGACATGCCTATGGTCCATCCAGTTCTGTCCTGTTTATTATTTCATTTACTTCACATGAGTACTCTCTGAGGGGGAACTTTTTTTATAGATGACAAAACCAAGGCTGAAGGGCTAAGTGGCTCCCACAGGGCACAGAAAGGTGAGAAGCCCAGTCTGATTGACCCTCAGGTCTGTCCCCCTGCACACCCTGTCCCCCACACATGTGCCCTGGCATGCTGACCGTGGAGGCCACCCCTTCCGTCCCCAGCTTGGCAGACTCTACCGGGGCCCACTGACTCCCACCCTGTGTGCCTTCCCTCCTGTCCACATGTGCTGTCCAGACCCATTGAGAAGGACCTCACTGCCGGCTCTTCTGCACTGCAGATGACTTCTGCAGTGCTTAGAGATTCTCAACATATTTCCTTCTCAAATAAACAGGGCTGGACTTTTTGGATAAACTTAGTGATTTTGAAATGATTAAATAGCCAACTGCTGGGAGAGATCTGGGAGCATTCTTCTAAGGTGTTGATAAAATGTAAACACAGATCTTACACTAAATATGATGGATTGTGTATGAAAGTTACCTTCTTCAGCCTCTTGCAAACAGCAGTGTAGACAAGTGCTTGGATCCTCTTCCACAGGAGAGGTGACAGGATTGGGGCAACCAAAGAATCATGAGATTAGGGACAAAGGGCCCCAAACAGTGCTTGCAGCAGTCACCTGCACCGCATCCCATCTGGCCTTCCATGAGCCAAATGAAGTCTGGAGTCTGGTGGTCCCCAAGCCTTGGAGGGGAGACCACCCTTGCCCTTCCTGTCTGCTGCTACCCTCTTCTCAGGACCAAACCCTCCATGAAGATGCAGGTTTTACCTCCTCTTTGAAGCCTACCAGATACAGTAAGCATTGCTCCCTTGTCTTTGACTCCCAATGTGGGTTTTTGATTAAATAAAGAACAATCGGAAAATCCGCAGGTACCATAAGGCATTCGTTAAGGTCAAGAAGGTGTTTTTCACCTTTTCCATACCTCCCTTTGCCCCCATCTCCTCCCCAGGGCTTGGCTCAGGGTCTGGGACTTAAGCAAAGAGTGGTCTTGCTAGGCGCTCGCCAGAGGTGAGTGGTCAGCGGCTGCTGGGTTGGTGGCGGCTGGCAGGGCACAGGACGTGGGGTGGGATCCCAGAGAACACTGGGCGCCTACAGCTTGGAGCAGCTGGCTCTGAGGAATTACTGCACGTCTGCACAACTTAAAAATCTGCAGTTTGGGGGCGGGAGGGGGAGCGCGGGGGTGGGTCCCGAGCGTCGCATTTCTTCTCCTGGCTGTCGACTGAGCGTTCTCGCTCAGTGCAGAGAGGCCAGCCCTGCCTTCTGGACCACACTGCCCTGGCTGAGGTCCTGACGTGCTCCTCAACCTAGGCTGCAGACATCTACGTCTGACTCCCTCTTCCATTCGTCCTTCAGAAAGGGGACCCGACTCGTTCCTCTTCCACATATGAGGTGTATTTTCCCCATGCAAATGTCTAGCCACCTCTTCTGATTTGGTAAGTCGAGGAATGGGACAATCCATCTTGCTCCGCACTGTGCATGAGTGTTCAGGCAGTGGGATTGGTGGCAAACATTCCTCCTTCGCACTTTGTTTTAAAACAAGTTGGGGCCTCGCGACTTCTTAAGAAAATCCGCGCAAATTTGCAAAGTGTTGCTAGGGCCGCGACTTTCAAGAGACTATAGCCTGAGCCGCTGGAGCCGTGGGGAAGGTCATTTTTTTCCTGCGGAGCTGCGGTGCTTCCGGCCGGGAGGGAGCACAGGTGGCAGGCGCGGGGCGCGCTGCTGCTCCCACCCGGACAGGGCTGGACGCTCCGGGGGTGACTGTGCACTTGGGCCTGGGCGGGGGCGCGCGTCCTGCAGGACCGTGTCTCGGTCCATCCATCCATCCGCCTGTCTCGCGCTGCGAGCCCCGCAGTCCGCAGCCGCCCGCGCCCTCGGCCCGGGGCGCCCCAGCTGCTGGCCCAACGCGAGGTGGCTGGCGGAGCCGGGACCAATGGGGCGGCGGCCGAGCGACGGGCCCCGCCCCGCCCCGCCCGCAGCTCCCCGGAGCGCCGCTCCAGCTGGGCGGGACAGACGGACTGACCGACCGACGCGGGCCACCGGGCTCTCCTCGCCGCCGCCGCGGCGGGCGCGGGGCCGCGCCGCGAGGCCTGATCCCTGCAGCGCGGGCGGGCAGCGTCGCAGAGCGGAGCGAGCCAGGCGCGCCCGGACTCCTGCAGGTACCTCCTTGCGTGCCCACCTCCCCTCGCGCTCGAGACTTCTCCGTGCGACCCTGCAACTTTCCCGCACCTTCTCCCACCTTTCGCTGCCCCAGACCCTCGCTGTCCAGGTCGCGGGAGCACGACCCCGCAGGTCTAAGCCCTCAGGGGACTTTGCATCTCGCTGGGCGTCGGGATCCCGGAGCCCCATCTTCTGGTCCCCAGAGCCGGCCGTCGCTGGAGCCCTAAGGCTCCGCCTGTTGCGTGAGCTGCGAGCAGCCAAAACGGTGTGTGGGTCCCTTTGAAAGCCGCGGGAACGTATCTAGGACCAGCTTTCTGGCCATGGGGTGGGGTGGAGTGGAGGACCGGCTGGAGGCGGGAGAATCGGTGAGCCAGGGAAAGGCGGCACCTCGCGTAGGGGTATCCCCGGGGCGTTTCCTTAGCCAGGAAGCCGTTCCTTTGCTTCCTCGAGAGGAGGCGCTTTCCTGGAGCTTGTAAGTGCTTCCCAGGCCTCCTGCTCCGCCTTCTTCCCAGTCATTCCTCCCCTCCCCTCTGCCCTGCAGCGGTGCTGGGCGCCCCGCGACAGTTGCAGGAGCGCATCCAGGGCCCTTGCCCTTGTGCAGCGCTGCGCTCGCGGACCGCCGGCGCTCGGGGTAGAGGCGGCTTGGGGCTGGTAGGGACGGTGAGGGATCGCCTCGGACTCTCAGCGTTTGGATCAGTGGTAGTGGTGGGGATGGGTGCACCGGGGTCAGGAACTCCTCTTTTCTGCTCCCCTCTGGGTGGCTGCCTGACCTCTTCAGGTGCCCGGGCTGTGTAAGTGAGCCAGTCCTGCCGGCAGGGGCCGCGGCGAGCCTGGCTGGGCGCCTTTCGCATTGCAGGGCTCCTTCTGCACCCCCATCCGCGCTCGTTCCCTTCTCGTCTGTTTGGCGAAAGGAGCACTTTTGCACCCTTGGTGTTTCTCCCGGGGTTTCGGCTGGGGAAACTGGGCCGAAAGCTTAAGTCAGGCGGCCCGCGGCAGGGGCAGAAGACAGCAAAAGAACCACTTCCATCTGCCAAAATGACCCAGGCGCCCTGGGTTTGGTGCACGGACGTGAAGGGAGGGGGAGGGGCGGAGGGATTCCTTGTGGTCTTCCTGGAGAGTAGATCTGCGGTTCCCCTGATCTCTTGGTTTTTGTTTCACACCTTACCCTTTGAAGAGAGTGAGGCAGGTGAGGAAAACCAGTTCAGAAACCTTTCCTGTCCCTTTTCGTGTATTTGCTTAAGCGATTTGCATAACCATTCGCTTAGGACTGTGTAAATTACTCCTAGTTGCCCCCCTTCTTAGACTACTTGCAAATACCTGCCCAGGTAAACAGGAAACAAGCATTTCCCTGAGCACCTGTCTCCTTGCTAAAGGCATATGCCCAAGTGCTTTGTCCTCCCCACATATCTGGAGCTGAAAGCGGGTGGCGTTGTAACGCACGGGTCCCACTCCTTACCTGGGCTGTGATCTTGAAGACCTTGATCAGTTCAGTACGCATTTACAACCAGCGGGCCCCCCCCCCTCCTCCACCCCCGGGGAGGGGCTGCGCTCTGGGGACAGTGGAAGATGATATGGTTTCTTCCTTTGCTCTAGTTCTGTTCTTGTTTTTCACCGGATTCCTTCCTTCTCTTGTCCTAATATTAAGTTTGTCATTTCAGAACTAGGAATATTTGTCAATATTGGGATGGGGAGGAGAAGGTGGTGTTGAAGTGCTTAAGAACTCTGAATCCAAAGCATGTTACTAAGGAGACATGTGGGATCTGTTTTAATTGAATCTTGTGTCTGAGCCTTATTGCCTGAGAAAAGCCACTGACGACTGCACCTATGCTAAGCTTTTGCTGGTCAAGTGTATGGGAGCAAATTGGGAAGTCAGAAGCAGTCTTTGCTCTGTTCAGAAATGCTAAAATATTAAAAATCCAATGCTCTGGAGCTTGGATTTGCCAGCAAAGCACCAATTGAGTATCTTCATCCTTTTTTTCCTAAGAAGGAAGGGGAAGAGGATTGCAGTCCCCTCCTGTCTTCAGTGAGTTTTGACCTTCACAGACATGCATCCCTCTGTTCCACCACACATCTCAATCTGCCCCGTGTCTGGCATTTGGGGTTGGAATGTGTCAGCTTGGAGAGTGCAGGCACCACAGGGTTTTCCTCCTCCTCCTCTTCTTCTTTTTTCTTTAATAGATAACATTTATTGGCTGCATACGGTATGCCAAATACTCTGCTAGGCACTTTTCCAGGCCTTATCTCATTGAATCCTCATAACAACAGCATGAGGAAGTGGGGCTTGTGTTCTTCCCTGAAGCATTGCTGTGGGAGGCAGCAGTAGATGACACCTCCCTAGACGCACCCTGAGTTATATGGAAGGACAGCTCTCCAGGGTAGGTCGAGGCAGAGAGGAAGGCGGGAGTCTTTATTGCCCCAGCTTATCGGGTGTCAGGAGGGTGGATCTTCCAGAGTGCCACTTGTGTGTAATACCCACATAGAGACATCGTAGAGTACAGACTGGGACCCAGGGACCCGTGTTTCAGCCCTTATTTCTCCTTCTTTATGACTCTTTGACTTGACCATGTCACTTTGATTTTTTTCGGTCTTGGTCTGTTCAGCCATAAGTATCTGTATCTCTGATATCTGTTACCCTGTACTAGGCACTGAAAGCTAAGAGCTTTTTGCATGTATTAACTCATTTCATCCTGATGGTACCTTTAAAAGGTGGGCTCTATTATTTCCCTATTTTAGATGAGGAAAAAGGGACAGACTGGGCAACCTGCACAAGGTCACCCAGCTGGGGAATGTGAAGCCGGGATTCTCTCCCTGGCAGTCTGACTGCTGAGCCACTGGGAGAGTCAGTCTTCCTCATTTATTCCTACAGCGCCAGCACTGTTCCCTCGCTTAGTAGAATCCCAGACTAGGTTTGTTGAACAGTGACAGGTAGAGGTAGCTTGCAGTTATCAAGTGACTTTTGGGTCTGGTATGTCAGCCTTAAAAAGAACCTTGAAGACTGCATTAGAAAAATGTTCTCTTTTCCTTTGCCAAAATAGTCTGCTTTTCACTGGAATTCTGCCCAGCTGGTTAGGAAAAAAGGAAGATAGACTTTGAAGATCATGGGCCAGGCAAACATTATGTTTATTTCCAGAAAATGTGTTTATCGATATAAAAAACCCCCAGAAAAATCACAGAACACTTTGCATGCTGAATCAAATCTGTCAAATAAGTCAACCAGTAATGAACCCAAAGTATTTATTGTGTGGGAGCCACGTACCCAGTACTCCAGGCACTGAGAGCAGGCAGAATCTGTAATGTGGTCTTTGAGCTTGAATTTAAAGTGGATCCGGGGAATGAAGATCAATGGGTACAAGACAGAACAATACAAGATGCTAACTACTGAAGTCCTGATGACAATTACAATGACTTGGTCCCATTTGTATAACTTATTGTGGTTTGCAGGAACTTTCACAGGGGACATCTCATTTCAGTCCCCAGAGCAACTGAGTGGTTAAGTGAAAGGCAGGGCAGAGGTTGGGAAGTCCAGATTGCACATAAAGAAATTAAGGCAAAGGGAAGCCTTGAACTTATGTGTAAGCAGGGGTCTTCTGACTTCAGATCCTACGTCTTTCTGCCTCATTTCTGTGTGGTGCTGGAGGGCAGAGCAGGAGGGCAGAGCAGGAGGGCAGTGAGATATCAAGAGTCCTTAGAGGGGGCTAAGTTTCAATTTTATCCTAAAGCTGGCTTTTGCTTGCCAGTATTGACTACCCAGTGTGCTTAGTGGGAGCAGGGGAGGAGGAGTAAGTAGAAATAAGGGGGGAGGAGAAAGAGTGTTTTTTGTTTTTTTTCTTTTTGCTGTTTTATTTTTTCATGGACCTGCTGCTATGTGAGGCATGGAGTGAATACCCAATTATGATGAACACCATAACAATGTTTAGAATGTGCAATAAAGTGTAGAGGCTGATTTAGAATTCCCGTCGTTGTGTTTCTTTATCATTTCTCTAGATCATCTTTTGAAACTTCACAGCATACACACATTAGAAAAGTAAACTCTCTTTAATAAGCTAAAAAATATTTATTAGATTAGGTTATAGTATTTTTCTTTGTGCACAAGAGGTCTCATTCTCTTTGGCATCATGCAGAGCCTTATGCCATGATTTATTTGCTTGGAGGAGATACCATATAAATATATTCTTCAACTGTACAGGTGTTGAATGATAAAGGCATAAGATCTGCTTTTAGTCAGTAATGTTGCAGATAAGCTGTTAATGTTGACAGCAGCCAGCTTCAGTGGGCTTGCTGAAGTCCCAGACGAATTCAATGTCCTGCTGACTGTCCAATTGATCAGTCAACTGAGCACCTACCAGATGCTCTCTGAAGTTCACTTAATGATTAACTTATGGAGGTATACCTATTTACATATTCATCTGTTTACATATTCAAATATGTAAATCATCCATTTGAAAACATTTGAGTACTTACCTGGTATTATGTACTATGCTAGGTGCTGGCTATACTGTGGTAAAAGAAACAGATTTGGGGGGAAAGTGAAAGTGGTGGGAAGACAGATGTTAAATAAATGCAAAATTTGGGTTGTGGTCAAAAGGGCTTCACAGAAGAGAGTTACAAGGGTGGGGAGGGCATCAGTGTAGATAGGAAGGTCTGAGGAAGAGACATTTCATTCTGCAGGATGGATAGGAGTCCATCCAGAGAAAAGTGGGAGGAGGGAATTCCAGGCTGTGGATTCTAAGGCAGGAATGAGCACTGAGCATTGGAGGAACTTCAGGAGAACATGGGTGGGGGTGGCTGGGGGGAGTTTGGAGAAGAGGGCAGGGGCCAGATCAGGCTGTGCCCTTTAGGCCAAGTTCCAAGGGCTGAGGAAAGGAATTAATGGATTTGTAGCAGGCAGCGAATTTGTATTTATACAAGATTGTCTACGAGAGCTGTGAAGAATAGACAGGTGCCAGTGTGGTAATTGGGAACCTAGTTTGGGAGGCATGTTGTGGAGGTGGGACCTAAAGCCAGGTGGGACTGGGCTGGAAAATGAATGGGAGGTGAGGAAGTGCAGACCGTACACTTACAGCTTGGCTACGCATGGGAGCAGCAGAGAGCCAGGGTGGGTGTGGGGGCGGGTTTGTGTCTATGCATGTCTCTGTGGAAGGCCACCTTGGCTGAGGTTAGAAAGCTGAGTCCAGCTTCTTAGTAAATCGACACATATATAGCTCTGTGTGTAGAGTTATAGGACACTTGTGCTTCTAGAATATTAGACATTTGAACCCTAGTTCTGCTTTGTCTCCAGATCTAAGCAATTTTGAGCATATCACTTGTTCTTCCCTATAGTTTTCTCCTACTGCCTGGTTATCCTATGATTAAAAAAACAAATGCAATCTTCCTACAATGCTTGTTCTTTAATAGCCTCATTTGGGTGTGTTTTATTTGGGAATATTTTATAATTTGAATTAGGAGAACTATGATGGGCACACAGGAACATTTGTGGTGGGATTCTAAGCATTTGCTCATTGATGATCACCAATAAACTGCTTTCAAATTGGCTTAAATGGAGAGACCCCAGGGATAAATGAGGAGACACCAGCCCTTTCAATGTGTTAATAGCTGGGGCGAGACCTGGTCAAGAGTCTGTGTCTCAGTAGGCTACTTCCTTACCTGGTTCTTCCTCTGTCCCCGTGGATATTTGGTCAAGAGATGAAAGGTACGTCTGGTCCATTTTCTGAGAACCCATGTGTGTTAGTCAGGGTTCTTCAGAGGAACAGAACCAATATGATGTGTGTGTAGGTAAAAAGAAATTTATTATGAGGAATTGGCTCACACAGTTACAGAGACTGGCAAATCCAAAATTGGCAGGGTGGGCCTGCAGACTAGAAACCCTGGAGAGTTGATGCTGCAGTTTGAGTCCAGAGGCAGTCTAATGTTGAATTCTTTCTTGTTCAAGGGAGGCCAGTCTTTTTATCCTATTCAGGGTTTCAACTGGTTTGATGAGGCCCACCCACATTATGGAGGACAGTCAGCTTTACTCAAAGGTCACCAATTTAAATGTTAATATCATCTAAAACACCCTCACAGAAAAATCCAGAATAATGTCTGACCAAATATCTGGGCACCCTGATATTTTATCTGACACATAAAATTAGCCATTTGCATCACACTTAGCAGAATGTGCTGGCCTGAAGATCAATAATGAATGTCATAGACAGTCTGATGGGCCTTAAAGGAGGCTAGAGTACCCAGTGATCAATTTTTCTAGTTGAAGGGATAAGAGTGTAAATAGGGCCATAGAATTGAAAGTTACTCCAAAGATCAGTTAAGTCATTTGGTGCCTCTAGAAGACTTCTTTTGAGAATACTGTCTTAAACCCTGGCAAATTAGTGAGTTGAGATAAAAGAATGCCAGCAGACTAAATTTGGGGGCTTGAAAATACTTACATTTTTTTACTTGTATTCTACTATGGACTGGTTTGCCGTTCGAAAGCTTTGCTGGATGTGCCAAGGTGAACCTAAAAGCATTTCCTGTGATTTACTTGACATAAAAATGTAATTGGCTAAAGATATGGGAGAACTTCGTGGTTATAGTCTGTGGTTTGCAGATTTGGAATGAGAGGGGTTGGCTGGGTTTTGGCAGGGGCATTTCAGCATTCTTGTCTTTGAAGTCAATAAATCACGCCTCTGGACGGTGTTTTTCTTGTGGGTTTTTAAGGTCCCAGTTTTTAAGTGTGGTATCTTTGAGAGGCCACTAACATAAGGCCCCCGACCACCTTTCTTTGGTGGCTAGACATTGCCTGGACAAGATTCAGCCTCTACGTGATATTTCAGGGTTGTGCCTCTTTGACAAAGCTTGTCTTTCTCTTGGTTAAAAGTGTAAAAGGAAAGTGCCATGTGTGACAGTGTCCATCTATCTATCTATCCATCCATTCATCCATCCATCCATCTATCTTTGCCATAGCATAAAAAGGTATTGATGTCCCCATACCTTCCCATACTCTCCTTAAATCACCATTCCTACAAAGTAATCTCTCTTGAGCTGTGCAGATTGGAATCTTGTGCAAGTTCATGCAGTGCCTGAGGACTTTGCCTTTTAAGCAAGTTCCCCAGACTCTTCGATCCAATTAGAAATTGAATGTCAATTCAATGGTGCATCTTTTTGGTGATGAGCACTGAGTTTTTGTTTCCCAGTTTCTCTAGACTTAAAGCAGATCATTTTGCCTTCTCATTTAGTTTCTTTTATACAGGGGTTTGAAATGAAGAGTTCATGATGCACAGCTATATACTGTGGCCCTGAGCTCCAATGCGTTTGCTTCTAGTTGCTCTGGGCCAGTCATCCCAGTCACCCAGTCAGCAGAGATAAGGACACACAAGCAAGCCCTGTTTTGTAACCCTTTATTTGTATGTTAGTGTGAGCACCTCAGAAATAATTCCCATGCAAGCATTTTTAGACACTGGGATTAGGTTTCAGACTGCCTCACCAAAGCAGATGTAAGTCCCAATGAGTGGACAGTGAGATGGTTTTGAGTCCTGGGACCTAAACATTTTGTAGTGTAGAAGGGAGGAGCTTTCTCCTCTAAGAACAAGGCCACACAACTGCTCCATGTACCCATCCACCCAAATACACACCCTAGAGGAGACAGAGTGCTCATTAGTTTGGACTGCTTAGCTGATTTGATAAAAGCAGACAAACCACAAAAGAATACCATAGTATTTTTTCCAAGTTTATGTAATAAATAGCAACAATCCCCCCAAACCCTGTTTTGCACCATTCTGTTGTGAACTTCTTCAGAAAGTACCAGATTGGTTGCGTGTGGAACTCTTTTGAATTATCCCTTTGAAACTTAACTTGAGTAGGAAACTCACAGGCATAGAAACTTTGATTGTGAAAATCAGGTAATGAAAGCCATGTTTTACTCCAGGATACCTGGAGAATTTTTTTCCCCCCAGTATGTATTCCTATCTACTATGGAGGAAGGACTTGCTCAGCATGGCAGAAGGAAAGCCTGCACCTGTCCAGAGATGATGCCTGAAGCTGTCTCCTGAGACTTGGCCCTGAGCTGGCAGATGTCTTTTCTGGGGTCACTGGAGGATGTGGGTGCTCTTTCAGAGATTCTTTTTCTTCTTCCTTCCAGATCACTTTCACCTTGTTCTTTATATGGAGAACTTGGGAGCTCAGTAAGAGGTGGGTGCATTTAGAAATGGATTGGAGACAGGAGAAGTGTGAAAATTATTATTATTATTATTATTTTTTGAGACACAGTCTTGCTCTGTTGCCTGGGCTAGAGTGCCGAGGTGTCAGCCTAGCTCACAGCAACCCCAAACTCCTGGGTTCAAGCAATCCTTCTGCCTTGGCCTCCTGAGTAGCTGGGATTACAGGCATGCACCACCATGCCCGTCTAATTTTTTCTATGTGTTTTTAGTTGTCTAGCTAATTTCTTTCTATTTTTTTTTTTTTAGTAGAGATAGGGTCTTACTCTTGCTCAGGCTGGTCTTGAACTCCTGAGCTGAAACGATCTGCCTGCCTCAGCCTCCCAGAGTGCTAGGATTACAGGCGTGAGCCACTGCGCCCGGCTGTGAGAATATTTTTAATAAGTCAAATTGAAAACTCTTTTGCCTTGTGTTGCCTGGGGATCTCATTATTTTATATATTTTTTCCATATTGATGAAGTATAGAATTAGTCAGATTGGATAGTTCAAAGCATTTTAAAAAATCCTCCCAGGATAGCTTCCAGGAACTAGACGTGCATATTTGTGAAGCATAAACACATTTTTTTACTACCTTCCAAATAATGGACTAGCTGCTATATAGACCATCATATTTCCTTTATTATAGCTTTTAAAAAGTAAGCGAAAGTTTTTTTTTTACCCCATGAAATAAATAGTCACTGTGGCAACTTACTATAGCAGTAGACACTTGGCCCTCTGAGAATTTTGTTGTAAATATGCGGAGGATTTATGGTCTGGCAAAAGCACTCTGTTTTCTTCTAGCAGCAATAAACGCTTTCCTGAAATCCTTTGGAAATGCCATAACATGTCAGGTGCTCGGACGGGGTGCAGAGAAACAATAGCCTAGTTAGGCATTCTCATCGCAGTGTCCGGGAGCCCCCAGGAAAGGCAAGTGTGAAGGCACCTCTCAAGCAGCCCTCTCCACTCCATTTTGAGCAGGAGAATTCTTGCCTCTTACCTGTAAGCGGAACATTCGTTTAGTTGTACTTTCCCCACACATCTCCTACTTGTCTGCTACGTGGCAGGCACTGACATCGCTGCATGCCAGTGATACTGCCAAGAAACGGGGCTCTGCAAACACTAAGGACAGGTGCCTACTTAGCATTAGGTGTGTGGGGGTGGGGGGAGGAAGGGAGAGAAAGTGTTCTGGAAGAGGTGACATGCGAGCTGATTTCTAGAAGATGGGACTAGAATTAAGTGGAAAAGAAAGGAAAAGGACACTCCAGTCAGAGGGAACAGCTTCAATGAGTTCTGGAAAGGAGCGTGCATGCACGGTGTGGTTGGTGACAGCGCATAATTTGGGCTGAGGCAGCGGGGTGTGAAGTAGAGGGGAGGATGCAGCGGCCAGATGGGCTGCAGGGGTGGGGAACCTGTGGCCTCTGGGTCACGTGTGGCCTTCTGGATCCTTGAGTGCTGCCTTTTGACTGAATCCAAACGTCACGGAACAAATCCAAAGGATTGGATTCAGTCAAGGGAGCACCCTTGGGGATCTGGAGGGGACATGTGGCCTTAAGAGCACAGGTTCCCCACCCCTAGAACTTGCTTTGTTCCTTATTGTCTGAAATTCCTTACTCTTCTTTTAGAGGTCAGGAATGGAGAACTCTTTGGGAAGATGGAGTGGAATTTTTGGCCATGCATCCATATCCTCTTCCTGAAATCCCTAATCCTTTGGGCCTGTTTGAATATTGTCTTGCTTGGGTAGTAACTGCTAAGGATGTCCCCAGAAGACCCTTCTGCTGGCCTCCCGTCCTTGCCCAGTACAGCCATAGAGTGGGCAGGTGGCATAGGCTCAGCCAGTCAGTCGCTCTGTCAGTTAGGTGGCTCGAGGACGGAAGAGACCACTGGAGTGAATTCCTTCCTGTGGTGGCTCCCTGGCCAGACCTCTTCCTCTGTAAGTTACTCCTGTGGTTTCTGCTTCTGGGTTCCTCAGAAGGGCCTCGGCTCCTGCGGTTTCCAGGTGTGGCTCTTTAGACTTCTCTTTGATTCTAGGAGCACCCCACAGCCTCCTGGAAAAATTGTCTTTGTTTGAGTTAGTCACAGCCAGTTGCTGTTGCTTGTGTCCAAAGAACCCTAATAGGTGGAGGAAGTGTTCAAAGGCCTTACTTAACATCAGAGTTTAAAGGCTAATCTCACAGCCTTTCCTACTAGTATGAGAGGGACACAGGGAGAAAACACAAGGGAATTATTTGCAGAGATGGAACAGGATGTTTTGCAAGGGGCGGAGGAAAATAGATCCCTATAGAACAAACTTTGCTGGCTTCCCAGTATCGCTGCAGGCTGGTCCTGCTCCTAGGTCTACCTGGAGCAGGTCAAATGAGCATCAGGTAGGTGGGGGCAGTTCTGTGTATTTACAATTATAGTCCTTGCTCAGATGACACTCAGGGCTCTGGCAATATTTAGTGATAAAAATAATAATAGTAAGTATTAATGTGATACTTATATAATGTACCAGACACACTATCATAAATGTGGTATATATATTAACCCATGTAATCCTCATAAACATACTTCGATGTAGGTACTATTGTCTTATAATCAGTTATTATTATAGTACATCTATCTGCCTATCAACGGGTGAGGAAACCTCAAGGAGAGTTTTGTTTGTTTGAGACAGAATCTTACTTTGTTGCCCAGGCTAGAGTGAGTGCCGTGGGGTCAGCCTAACTCACAGCAACCTCAAACTCCTGGGCTCAAGCAATCCTACTGCCTCAGCCTCCTGAGTAGCTGGGACTACAGGCGCCACCATACCCGGCTAAGTTTTTCTATAATATATTAGTTGGCCAATTAATTTCTTTCTATTTATAGTAGAGATGGGGTCTCACCCTTGCTCAGGCTGGTTTCGAACTTCTAACCTCGAGCAATCTGCCTGCCTTGGCCTCCTAGATTGCTAGGATTACAGGCGTGAGCCACTGCGCCCGGCCTCAAGGAGAGATTTTAAGAATTTAGCCACGTCATACAACCAGAAAGTGGCAGGCTGGGATTCTAATCAAGACAGGCTTGTTACAGAGTCGATGTTCTTACGTTCTGAATCTTAGCTCCCCCTCTTCCTTGCTGGGCCAATTACTTAACCTCTGTGGCCTCAGTATCCTCATTTACAGAATGGGAGTAACAATAGTATTTGTGTAGCATTAGGTAGTATATGGTAAAATGGTTCAGGTAGTGCCTGGCACAAAGTAAGCACTATGTAAGGGTTTTCTAGAAAAGTTGTTTTGCGATGGACACTATGAAGAAGATTGAATGTACATACTTTATAAAGGTAAGCAGGGAAAGAACTGTGACTCTTTCCCTGTCCCTGTGCATTGTAGATGTCTTGTGGTTCTTTACGGAAAGGGCATGGAGTGAGAAACAGTCATTGGCATTGTTCCCACACTCATTTAGGGAGATAAGGCCAGAGTACAGGTTATTTTAAGGACATGATTCTGGCGTGTAAGGACAGACAACAGACCACACCCCCAACAGGAGCAGAGTATGACAAGCCTCCCCCACAGGGGTCACAGGTGAGCCGGGCTCCGCCTCTGGGCTTGCCACCTTTGCTTTCCCCTTAACCATTCTGAACCTCGGTTCCTCATCCATAAACGGTAACTCATAATGATCCCTACCTCTCTGGGTGGACCTGGAGATTAAAGAAGATCATTCATTCATTATTTCTGGTGGGCATTAAGGATGCAAAGACTAAGAAAAAAATAGGTCCTACCTTTGCAGAGCTCACAGTGCCACGTGGAGACAGTGAATGAGTCGTTCTCAGGCATGTTCAGTGCTCGGACAGAGGCAGGTGCTGGTGTGTGGAGGGCGGTGGGTGGGAGCCTGGTTTTGGGTAGGGAGAAGGTCTGGGGTCAGGAGTTGGCTCTTGAGAATATATATGGTAGAGCTGAGTCTTGAAGGGCATTCTGAACAGAAAAATTAAGTGCAGAGAAATGGAGTTCTGAGGATTTGGAGCATTTTTGGAGAATTTCAAGTAATTTTTTAGAGCTCTAGAGTTTGAGTTGTGTTGTGGCAGGCAAGGATAATGGATGAAGAATAGCAATAATAACAATAGCTAACATTTAATTGAGCATTTACTGTGTCCCAAGCAAAGAGAGCTTTCTTTGTATTCTCTCTTTTTCTTTGGTCTACAAAATTTTATTTTATGTGTTACACAGAAATTAAACTGTCAATTATCCATTGCTATTATACTTTGAATTAATTCAGGGCAAGATGCCCTCCAAAGAATATATCATAGGCAGAGGAAATAGGTAATTATTGCTGTAATTTTTATATTTTGTGTTATCTCATTTTTAATCCTCATAACTTTTCTATGCAGTATGCGATATTTAGTATCCATGCCTTACAAATGAGGAAACTGAGTCTCAGAAAACTTAAACGACTTGCCCAAAATTACACAGCTAGTGAGTGGTGAAGTAGGATTCCTGCTTAAGCCTCCTGGATCTAGAGTTTATCCTAAAGGCTAAAGGAGCCATCAGAGGATCATAAGCCCGATGTGTGGGATATAATATAATTTGATGTGCATTTTAGAGGTACCTTTAGCTTAGAGCAAAGAAAGAGTTTGAGTATAGGGAATGAGGACAGGCCTAAGGCAGGGGGCTGTCAGGAGTCTGTCATGGTGAACCAGTGAAGAAACACTAAGCATCTGAATTCATGCCGAGGCTGGAGGGATGGAGAAAGGAAAGAGATTTGAGCAACGCCCGGAACATGGGTTTGCCCACGCTCGGTGCTGGCTGGGTGTCAGCAGGCCTGCGTGGTGAGGGAAAAGGGGAGTCAGGATGATCTGCAGGTGTTTGGCCTGAGTGAGCAGGTGCATGGGAATAGAGGATGAAGGGAAGGTTTGGACACGTTTACTTTAAGGTCCCAGTGGGACAGTCAGATGGACACGTCCAGTAGGCAGTTATGTGAGACTGGAATGTAGGACGGAGATCTGGGCTAGAGATACATATCTCTGTTCTGTAGTTAGACGACATTGGCCAGGGAGAAGAGCAGAGGCACAAAGAAGAGCCCATGGGGGCTTAGGCTGGGGGGCGGGGATGGCAAAAACTAGAGGCCTGCAGATTGTATCCAGGCTGCGGTTTCTTTGATTTTGCTCCCAGTATTAAAACATGAAAAACAGTAGTTGCCAACATTTAAAAAATTGGGAAAGTTCCCATCAAAATAAGATTTGTGGGTGTTCTTAACAAATTGGGTGATGCGACAACCTGATACCCACAGATAAGGGACAGCAGTCAGCTTGTGTCCTCTGTCAGCTGGGCTGGTACTCTCCAACTTGTCACAGTGGCCAAGTGTCCTTCTTTCATTTCAGGCACCTGCTTGGCTCCTTCAGGTCTTTTATTTTGTGGTCCCAGATTTAAGGTTTGAGAAGAGGACTCAGGGTTCAATAGGAAACTAAAAATGAGGAGTCAGACAAGTGGGAGAGGACAGAGCAAGTGGTGTTAGGAAACTGCAGGGGCAGGGGAGGTTGGTAGTGACAAAGGCTTGGACAGGTAAGTCCAATGCAGACTGGGAGGTGTCCTTTGAGTTTGGTCACCTGGAAGCCACCTTAGCAAAAACACTTAGTAGGGTATTAGGCTAAGGATTGTAGAAAAGAAGGAAGCATGAATATAGAAAATAATTTGAAGAAGCTGTGATACAAAGAGGAATATGCAATTGGGAAATTTTATTTTGTGTATGTGTGTGTTTTAGTGTGAGTGACTGGAGTATATCTGTATAAGAATGTATATGATATAAAGTAGATTAAGGATTATTTGTCCTTCACCTACATTTTATAAGAACTACAAGAAGTCCAGTCTTAGCTTTGATTGGCAGATCATCCTAAAAGAAGTGGTTGTTCTTTTTAAAACAAAGCCCTTTGGGTTATAGAATAGGACGAGGTGCTTTTTACGTGTCTGTGCAAAGACAGCCCTGCCAACTTTAAACTTTACCAGTGTTAAACACTTTTTTGCTAGTTTAATATATAAGCAGCAGTGCCTTAAAATAAGCAGTTTTACATTTTAACAACTGCAGTTTAAGTGGAGCAGAGTCCATGTGGAGATTTGTTACCTGCATTTACTTGTGAGTGTGTCCATTTCTTTCAGTGTTTGCCAGGTGTAATCTGTGTGATGATCTTATCAACCGGCATCATTTCTATTGCAATCTGGGATAGTGTAGCTTTATTGCTTTTATGCCATATCCTAATTTTTCCATTTACTTTTTTGTATTTTATGATAAAATCTGAGCCCATTAGTAAGTTGTACATGGGCATATGTTAGAACTTATCTATCTTGTCTTTGATAAAAACTGTCCTAATTAAGGAAACATGTATTCCCCCCACCCCCCCATTCTCAATGGCTGAAAAATTAGATACTTTTCTTCTGTGGTGAGCACAATTTCAAAACCACATTTGTTGTGCTTTTTGTTTTCTCTAAGTTAATGCAACGGGCAAGAGAGACTATAATTTGCCATGGAATAGAAGAAGCAGCCGGCACCTAAGCTATGTTGCACATGTCAACCAACTCATTAATTCGTTAATTATTCCAACAAATAATTTTTAAGAACTTATTATGTGTCACATGAGGTTCTAGGCACTGGGAATACAGGGGTGTATCAGACAGACAAAAATCCCTGCACTCATGGAGCTCATATTGGAGCGGGAAAGCAAACAGTAAATAAAATAAATATACACATATATATGTTTAAATATATTTTAGGGAGTGATAAATCTAAGGATTAAAAATAAAACAAGAATGGATTAATAAAATGTGGTATATGTATACCATGGAGTACTATTCAGCTCTAAGAAACAATGGTGACATAGCACATCTTATATTTTCCTGGTTAGAGCTGGAACCCATACTACTAAGTGAAGTATCCCAAGAATGGAAAAACAAGCACCAGATATATTCTCCAGCAAACTGGTATTAACTGAGTGGCACCTAAGTGGACACATAGGTACTACAGTAATAGGGTATTGGGCAGGTGGGAGGGGGCAGGGGGGCGGGTATATATATACATAAGGAGTGAGATGTGCACCGTCTGGGGGATGGTCATGATGGAGACTCAGACTTGTGTGTGGGGGGGAGGGCACTTATTGAAACCTTAAAATCTGTTCCCCCATAATATGCCGGAAAAAAAAACAACCCAACACTTGTACCCCCATAACATGCTGAAATAAAAAAAAAAAAGAAACCCCCCCCCAAAAAAAAATAAAACAAGGAAGGGGATAGGAACTTTTTGGGAGGGTGTTGACAATTTAAATAGGGTAACCAAAGACGGTTTCATTGAGAAGAGATCATCTAAGTAGAACCTGAAGGTGGCGAAGAGGCATGCCATGGAGTCACCTGGGGATATGGCATTCCGAGCAGAGGGATTAGCTGGTGCAAAAGCCCTGAGGCAGAATGTGCCTGCTTGGCATGATTAAGGATTAGCAGGGAGACCATATGCCAGATGGGAGTGACAGAGGGTGAGAGGAGTAGGTGGTGACATTGGACAAGTAAAGTGGGAGAAAGGTGGGTGGTGAGAATTTCAAGTAAAATGGAAGCCACTGGAGGGTTGAATACAGGAGTGACATGGCGTGACTTACACTTTAATAGAATCTCTAGCTAAAGGATTCTCAGCCGCAACTCCCTGCCCCCTCCCCCTGCTGCCTTTTTGCCATGGACCCTTTTGGTAGTCTGGGATAGCCAATGGACCCCTTTTCCAAATATCACTTTTAAATGCAAAAAATAAAAGACATAGGATATAAAGGAATCCAATTGTATTGAAATACAGTTATCAAAACAGTAAGACAAATTTATGATTTACCAATATATGTGCTTCTTTATTAATTCATTGAATACTAATAACATCTAGAAGTAGGTCTGTAACTACTGTGATTCCAAAGTAATAATGAGCATAAATGACATTTTGGGATATCTGGAACAACTCCGGTAGGATATGAAATTATTCATCTTTCTATTGGTGTGAAGTCACAGGTGCTGCTAATACACACTACCTGCGGCCAATGCCTGCATTTTTAATGGAAGGAATTTATAAATTTCAGTTAGAGATTAGTGAAAATAAAGGTTTTTTTCCTCTTCTAAATTCAGACCCCTACTCTAACTGTTAGGTAGGGAACATATTAAATGAAATCCAAAAGAGAAGTGGAATGAACAAATGAAGTGTTGCCATTGTTTTTGTTTTTGTCTGTATTTCAGTCAGCATTAGTGGAATTCCCTGCTTACTATTTCAGATCACTGGAATTCCTACTGGACTGGAGTACCTGATGGCAGCTTCTAATTTTTAGGTGTCCCAGGACAGCAGTAACTCCAAGAGGTCTTGATATTTCTCCCACTGGTTCTCTGTGGCTAAATTGTTCAGGGGTCTGGAGTGTGATCCAGATTCTCTATGGCCACAGGCAGCCCATTCTCCTCTCTCAGGGACAGCGCTCACCTTGGTCATTCCTAGTTCACAAAGATATGGAGAGTTCTTTTTATTCCAAAAAGAAGTAATCTATATAAATATCTCCAGCTTGTAGAATTACCTACTATAGCCTAACTCCACTATTTTCTGCTCTCTGTCCATACCACAAGCGTTCTTGCCACTGTGTCTTATGTGTTCTTTCTTCTCCTTGAAGAAGAGCCTTCTTACCCTTACCTGTCTCCTTTACTTCTTCATATTTGACCTGCCCCTCAAGGCTTGGCTCCAGGTGCTACCTCTTCATGTAGCTCCCCCTAACTCCCTATCCCGAGGGATTCTTTGCCTCCTCTGAACTTTCGTGAAACCTTCTCTGTACCTTTCGCCGTGTAACCTGACATTGCACCTTGTAGCAATTATTTGTTATTAATAACATTTACCTATTTGCCCTCCTATGTGTTATTCTAAGCTCCTATAAGCTCTGAGGGCAAGATCCATGTTATCTTTCATCCTCCGTCATTCCCGGGATAGCACCTGCCATAAAGCAGCCGTGAGCAAACAGCAGTAGCTTGTGATTCCTGCCCAGGACACAGAGCGAGTGTTCTGCTGGGGTTCTTCCTCACGCATATCCGTGAGTTCACTTAGCTTCTGTCTCACTCCCCCTTCTCCTCCGTCCAAATGCTCACTAAAGCTGCTCATGAACTTTTATTTTTCCAAATGGAAATAAATATTTTTATGAGTATTTTATAATATCTACTCATTTAAAGAAATTCACACAATGTTGAGAGGCAGAGAGTAGAAAGCAATAATCACAGCAAATTCTATTATCCAGAGAGAACACATTTAACATTTTGGTGTGTATTCTTACAGATTTTTTTTTACTCTAAAAAATCAGACATTTTATAAAGATGGACTCATGCCATGAATTCATCGTAATTATTTTCTTTTTTTACTTAACATACCGTGACTATTTTCTATGGCTCTAACGGCAGTCGACGGCGTCGTGGTTAAGAGAGTGGCTTTATTGTTTGGGTTCGAATCATGGAGTTGTCACTTAATAGCTGTTGACTCCAGAGAGTTAACTTCACTATTTATCAGTTTCCCCATCTGTAAAATGAGTGCAATAAAAACACTGCTTGTACAAGTGTTCTGAGGATTTCATAGGTTCAGACACGTAAATACTTAGCACAGGGCCCGGCTCAGTATATGGGAGCTGTTATTGTAATTATTTCAGCAATTTTAATGCCAAAGAGTATTCATTGCATGGTTACTCCCAATCTATTTACTTATTCTCCTACTGATGGACATTTAGGTTACCTTTGACTTGTTACTCTTACCAGTATTTAATTATGCAGTGAACATCCTTGTGCATACATTGTAGAACACTTGTCTATTTCCTTACAATGCATTCCAAAATGTGAAACTGGGATTTTGTGATACACATTGCTGCAATGGCCTTCCTGAAGGGTTTCCTTTACCCAGTTTACACTGCTATAATCATTGCCCAGTGTGGTTTTTTCCCTGTGCCCTCCAAAGATGTTTGCTTTCAGTTCCTCTTTTTGTCAGTGTGTTAGTGCAGTCGTTGATATGTCAGGCATTTAAGACATGGAGACAGATGAGGCTGGTGCAGGGTCTCAAGTCCCCAGTTGGGCTGATCTGCTTGCCTGTTTCCTTGCTGTAGCCTGAGCCTCTGTCTTTAGCTACCCATGCTGTAGGAAGAGGATGACAAGACGGATGGGGCCAGGGAAGTTTATTCCTGGTGGCAGTTGCGTGGGCCACTCGGAGTGACTGCAGAACCCTGCCAACACTCATGTATAACCAGGCTGGTGTTTTCTCCTGTGTGGTGCACACCCTTCCCCAGGGAGCTCCTGGTCTGGCTGTCTCTGTTTTTCTCTCTGTGGGTTGTTTTGGGAAGGTGACACAGCTGCATTCCTGCTGCCTCCCCCCTGTTCCCCAGGGGAGGTTGTCTAGAAACACAGAACCCAAGGAGAGGAAGGTGGCATTTAGTTACTCATGCGTCAAGCCTTTGGGATTTCTGGAGATGGCATTGCATTTACTCATTCTGAATGGCCAAGAGAAATATAATTTATACCTTTCAAAATTAATTTAGAGGCTTTGCTTTAAAAGCACTTACTGGTTTGTCCCTGAATATATTAGTCTCTAAGAAGTTTTCATTTTCTTTTTGGGAAAGATAAAAAAAATCATGTTAATTCAAGGATTCATCCTATTAACTGAAGGTACTTCTTGAAATTTGATAATTTAGGAAAAGTAAGTGGTTCAGGGATAATCTTAGTAATCTACTATCTGTATCTGCTGGAAGATATATGTTTTGATTACTTTGGATTATAGGATTTAAACATCATAAAATTTTCCTAGCATACTAAATCTAATTATGGCAGTCTGATTGTGATATTTTAATTTTATTTAAGAAAAAAAAAGCACTGGGTGACAATTGTCATGAGTTAAGCAAGATAGAAGTAGGATTGAATTTCACCTTCCTTTATTATTCATGTAATTTCATTACTTTCTGATTTTATTGAAAACTGGTCTGTGATTGACTAATAGTGGCAAGACTGTGAAACTAACATGTGTGCGCCTTTTTCCTGGGACACCAGTGAGTGTCCACAAGATTGGAGCTTTGGTCAGGGTCGGGTGTATTTAGCAGGAGCACTGCTGCCTGCGGAAAGTGGTGGCAGGTTGTACATTTGAAACGAGGTTAGTGCATGTGTGCAGTGTAGCATTCTGGCACTGAAAATGTTAGAAAATTTAAGACAGACTGTCTTAGAAAAAATCACTAACCTTTAAACTCAAACCATATGAAGTATGCTTGCTTTTACCTTTCCTTATTTTAAGAGTTTTGGTTGTCTGACAATGGAAATGCCATGACTGAATTCTAAAAGAACGAGTATCGGGGGAATATCCGGCTGTCAGCAGGTGAAGTGTTAGTACAATTTGTCATTCCAAGCTTTCTGAGCTTTTAGCTTCCAAACAGGTGTCCAAGGTCCTTTTACTCTACCTGCAAGACATTGGTTCTCAACTAGGGATGATTTTTCTGCCCAAAGGACATTTAGCAGTATCTGGAGATGTTTTTGGTTGTCACAGCCTTGGGAGGGGCTGTGCCCCTGGCAGCACCTGGGTGGAAGCTAGGGAGACTGCTAACCATCCTATGGTGCATAAAACAGCCCCCACGAGAATGACCTGGCCCCACAATATTAATAGAGCTGAAGATGAAACACCCTCCTGTAGAAGTTTCCAAGGTCAAGGATGTCTCCTCCAGGAAAGCTGGCTAGCTGCCAGGAGGGTGTTCCAAGGTGCTGTTTCCTTGGTAACCTTATTACAGGTAGGGAGGGGTTGGCTCTCTCATGTCCTTGCAACTTCAGAAACTCACTCTCAGGTGTCCCAGAGCTGATCAAACTCTAGGACGTTAACTTGCATTGAAACTCACAGGAAGCTGCATAAATAAACCTCTTCCTGTCTTACTAAGTTCCACTAATAAACAGAATTAATGGACAAAGTGGACACTTGTGTTGACTACAGAGTTCATATGCTCCCTGTCAGCAAGATGCGTGGAAATCCAAACCACCAAGAGCTTCCTCGGGGAGCCTGGAGTCAGAAAAAGGGGACATGTTTTGGATGTTTAATGATACCTGAAACTCTGAGGTCTTGACACTTAAAGCCGTATTCTTGAGATGTCCCACGATCAGGGTGGACGTGCTGAATCTTCAGGATGAGACCCTTCTCCTTAGCTGGTCTTGGGAACCAGCTTCCCTATTTCACACTTTTCTTCTCTGCTTCCACTACTGACAAACTGCCTTTCATTATCCATATTGATCCTTTTCATTAATTTGCTCCTTAGTCTTGTTGGCTCAGGGGAGAGGAATTGTTTCAAAAATATCTGTCAAGCACCACTGTGTGACAGGGATAATCAATATGAAGATTGATATTAGGACACTGTCCCTAACTGGAGGCTTTCTCAGTCTAGTGGGTAGCACTGATGTGACAACATTTCAGAAGACTGTGGACAGGACAGTGATGGGGACACACGGGATTCTCTGTGTGCACGTACAGACGACACAGACCTATGCTGCAGTGTCACTTGCAGTGTCTACGTTGATCTATCAGGCACCGGTTTTATAGTTTTTGGAGGGTCTTACCCCTGTGAATCCCAGTCATGGGGGAACCAGGGGTGGGGAACCTGCAGCCTCAAAGCCACTTGTAGCCCTTCGGATCCCCAAGTGAAGCCTCTGCACAGAATCAAACCGTCACAGAATAAATCCCTTCATTATAAAAGGATTTGTTCTATAAAAGGTAGATTCAGTCAAAAGGCCTCAGTCAAGGATCCAGAAGGCCATGGGGTCCTAAGGCCTCAGGTAGGGAGTTGTCATCACTCTGTGGACTATGTGCTGTCCATGGGTTCTGTTCCAAGAATGGATGTCAGGTCTCTGGATGATGAAAGAGTCCAGTATGCCACTTAATCTTCACCTTTTCCCTCTCAATAATGGAGGCAGTCATTTCATACATTTTTGAATGCCCGTAGTCAACCCACCAGGACATATAGCCAGGGCGGGGGGGGGGGGGAGTGCAAGGATGATGCAGAGTTATTGTGAAGAGAGGAATTCTGCAGAGGGTAGCAATACTTGAGTGAACTTGATGTGTTTTTCCAGGATCCTGCTGAATCACTCAGCAAAATCAGAAACCTGTTAAGTGCTAAATCACAAACAATGCACCTTTCTTCTGAACGGGCCAACACTAGTCAGGATGGTAGGAACACAGAGAAACAGAAACATTGGATGGAGTTAAGCAGAAGGGGAGAATATGTTGGATGTACACATTTTTCTTCCCCAAAGCCTGCTGGTTTGGGTCATGTTCTGCTCACTTCCCCCAATCCTTCCTTGACCTGCCCAACAACTAAGACGGATCTTGATTTCCCACACTAATTGGAATCAGGCAGACCTACCTGAGTTTGAATCCTGGATCTGGTACTCCTTAGGTGTGTGACTTTGGACAAGTAGCTTTTCTGAGCCTCCATGTCCTACCTATAAAATGAGACTAATAATACTTAGCACGTAACAGTGGTTGAGGAGAGAGGAGATATATGCAAAAATCCTATGAAGTTTCCTGGCTTCTTGTGAGGACACTGAAAATGCTAGTTATCATCTTACTTTGAGAAGTCATACTTAGGATGCGCATGTTCTTAGAGGGTGGGAGTTGACATGAATTCACAGTAAGAGGCATTGACTAGTGTTACATCTTTTCTGAAAATCCAGTTTTTGGATAGGAATCATGGTGATGGAAAATGGGGCAAGGCATAGGAATTCTGAGTTTTGCAGGCAGGGAGAGAGAGAAGGACAGCCTGGGCTGGCATTTATTCTTCAGACATTGACTAAAGGCCCACCAGGTACCAGTGTCTGTATAAAGGATGCACTTGACTCACCTCTCACTGTGTCCTTGAGCCAGGCCTGACCTTTCCATGGTGATCTAGTGCAGGGGTCCTCAAACTTTTTAAACAGGGGGCCAGTTCACTGTCCCTCAGACCGTTGGAGGGTGAGAGTATAGTTTTAAAAAAACTAGGAACAAATTCCTATGCACACTGCACATATCTTATTTTGAAGTAAAAAAACAAAAAGGCAAAAACACCCGCATGTGGCCCGTGGGCCGTAGTTTGAGGACGCCTGATCTAGTGCAATGAACTTCTAGGCAGTGCTTGGGGTTTCTTAGAAGTGCTGCGTAACTTAAGTACTTTGTTATTTTTTTCTTCAGTAATTAATACACTGATATCAAAGCTGTTTTCAGTTAATTATCTCCCTGCCAGATTAATCTTACCTTCCTTTAAAATGTGCCACAGTTGGAAAGGCGTCTGATAGGGAAAGGAAGATGTATGTGTATACTATATCTTTTTAAAAAGGTGCAACAACATTTCTGTGTTTCACTGGAACACAAATATCTGAGGCTAAGCCAATGGTTTGCTACTGGGAGATTGTGGAGAAGGAGGAGGAGGAGGAGAATGATGAGGAGGAGCAGGAGGAAAGGGAGGAGGAGGAGAAGGAGGAGGAGGAGGAAGAGGAGGAGGAGGAGGAGGAGAAGGAGGAGGAGGAGGAGGAGAAGGAGGAAGAGGAGGATGAGGAAGAGGAGGAGGAGAAGGAGGAGAAGGAGAACGAGGAGGAGGAGGAGGAGGAGGAGGAGGAGGAAGAGGAGGAGGGGATTTGGCTTCTGAATTGATTTTATTTACTCCTGTTGTGATTTCTTTACCTCCTCTGCTTAGAGTTCCATCTCAGTTCAATTTGGGAGGAGCTGCGTTTTACTTCTAGATCTTTCTTCGTTATCATCTATCTCTGCTATAGGTGGAAATTTACCACCCTGCAAAGCCTGAATGTGCTGAAGGATTGCTCTGCCTGCCGGGACCAAGTCAGAAACTGTGTTCTGCTTTGTCCCCCACCTCCTGTCCCCTCAGTGTTGTTAGGACACCATGACTTGTTTATTTGGTTTTGGGCCTGTGAGCTCTGGGGCTTTGAGGGTAGGCGCTGCATCTGGTTTGTTTTCCTAATGCCTAAGATAACTCCCAGCAGATCCTAAACCACAATGACTGTTTGTTTAATCACTGATATAGCCAGAGGCACTTCTTTCATGTCTTTTGCTCAGAATCAATATGTTTTTCTTGTCCTTTTTTTCTTCCCCCTTTTGCACCTGCCGCTGATTGGAAAACATGAAAATCAATGGATGGATGCTTAGATGCTAGTACGCATCAGTGGGAATGCCTCAACGTGAGACGAGACTTAACCTGGTTGAGCATCAGCATTTTTTGCTTTCTTCAATTTATTCAGAGACAGAAACTGAAATTTGTCTTTTCGTTTGTTTTGCCAGAGACTTAAAACACCCTCTCCACCACCACATACAGATTAACCAGAGGATTCTGTGTTAGCACCTGTGGTCATTTCTGACGTGTGACATATAACAGTGGGCGAATAAGGCAACATTGAATTTGGCCAGCCTTTGAGTTCTATTGATTTCAAATTAGAGCAGCAGTGTTAATTCTATTAGAGCAGTAACACCCAGAAGTTGTTCTCTGAGATGGATTAAAATGTGTTCATTTAGAAGCTTATAAGTATATCATTGATGAATGAGCTGGGAGAATAACACTCCTATAAGAAACTGCATGGGAATGAGTGCCTCTGTCTAATTCTAGTGCCTGGTTTTATCTTCGGATATGTCATTGGCCATTGCTGGTGGAGACATCCCAAGCATTCCACTACAGTTGAGTTACGAGAGTCCTGAAACCTATCCACATCTCTGCGTAGCCACCTGGCCCATGGGAGTGATGTTTCCACAGGGGGAGAAAGAACACCTCCTGCGTGAGAAATTGATGGGACTCTCGAATATGGGTCTACTCTGTAAAGTGTATCTCAGACCACGGAGTCTGAGATAGAATGTCTTGGGTGTGTATTTCCTTCTTGGAGTTACAACTTGACTGATGGTTTTTTTCTGCAGGTGACAGTGATTTTCCGGCAATTGCTTTGGCCTGTACAACCAGAGAACAGGAGTCTCCTCTTCTTTTTGGCCACTAGATGCCTATGTGCACCACACGGTCCAGTGAGGGGAGAAGGGTGGAGCTTCTTGGATGATGATGGACGTCCCACTGGGCAGGATGAAGGCAGAGCGTGCGTCATCACCACCTCAAGGGTAAGAGTCGCCTTTCTCTTTTTATTTTTCTCTGGCACATGTTATTTATCCAAGGAAGAGGAGAATGAACCTCATGGTGTAGGGACAAAGGTGAAGGGTAGACACCAGGGAGACTCTTCTGATTGTCACATCCACTGGGCGGTTGGGATAGACAAGTAAAGGGGAGGCTAGTAAAGCATCAGGCGAGAAGGATTAGATGGGAGTTGTGCTGAGGGACACCACAGGGCACTCTAGAAAACTCTGCAGTCCATATTCTCTTGTCCACTCTTTTTTGACATTTATGATTCAGACTTGAGAGAGTGACACTACTGTGATTGTGACTAGATTCCTTTTGAGTTCATATAAGGCAGTCTGGCTTAAAATGGGTGTCATGGGGCAGGAATTGGTCAGTCTGGCTCAGGTCACAGACCAGGTAGCTCATCGGAAATACGTGGCCCAGAAGCACATCTGTGTTTGAATCACATAGTGTTTAAACCATGCTGGGTGTATTCTAACTAAACTCAAGATATCCCACATAATATTCAGGGCTTCCAGGTTCTCCTGGAACACTGAATAGATAGACAAGTCTATACTGGTTCTTTGAACCCTAAAAGGACTCTGGTGCTGAGTAGCCTCTGCCTCTGAGACAAGTGTGGACAGTTCACCATAGGCCCTGACCAGCCTACTTCGTTTGTTTGACTTGGTTGACCACTGGAGGTATTTCATGCCATGCTTGATCTACATCATTCTTCTGGCTCTTTGACAAAAGCAGTGGTAGCTTTTGTTAATTCCTGCAGATAAAGGCAAATATCTTTTATTAGACGATGGGCAGCAGTTAGCATAAGGGGCTGTAGCTGTAGTGAGGACAGTGCACGATCTCTTCCAGGGAGGAGCTTAGAGTCTAGAGTAAGCAGCGATCAGACCGGTGGTGAGGATGGAGATCTGTAGTGACTATTCTAATACTTTGTGAGGTATGCTAAACTAAAGATATACACAACAGGCTGTGGGAGAAGGTGAGTAGAGTGAGGGAGGCAGAGAAGGGAGAACTGTTGGTCTAGATGAATTCAAATTCTCCAAAACTCCCTCCCCAGACAGCAGAGCTTTCCCGCTGCAGATATCTGTGTGTCTCCATGCAGCCCGGCTCAGCTGGAGATGTTGGGGGCATCGACAGCAGGGCTAGGGGCCCCTCTTGTGGCACAGACCACATTTTTCTTGTTTCTGTTTGAAAAGCTATCATCTGGGATTCTTTGCTTTTTGCAAAGAGGACAGCTTTCTGGCTGTTTGGCTCACTAAATCACTCAGCCTTCGGAGCAGCTCTCTGCTTGGAGATGAGCTGTGTGAATTAAAGAGATCCCTAGAGTTTCCAAAAAGGAGCAGTTACACTAAATAGAGATCTGGAGGGCATGAGTATATGTTTAACATGATTGCACTAGTTGGAGAGAGCAAGAGAGAAGGGAAGGGAATAGGGCCAAGAAGGGGCTGGGGAGAAATACTATTCTATCTATCACTCTTTAGAATGAAGTTTTACATGTGTCTTGTTTTTTATGTTTTCAGAAGGCTTTTGCATTTGTTATTTAATATTTTATCCTCAAGGTGGTTTTATCATCTCCTTCCATGGATAGAGAATCTACCTACCTAGCCAAGGTCATGAGGCCGGGAAGAGGTGGCTCGAGCACAAGTTTTCTGAATCCCAGCCTTTTGCTCTTGCTAGTTGCCTCTGATAGCTCAGTATGAATAAGGAGACACGGTGGGTTCATTTTGTTTAGTTCAAGCTTTACAAGTTTGGTTCAGGTTATGAATATTCTGAAATAAGGTGACCTGGGACCCTGGAGACTGCTAGGGCCTGTGCCATTGCTGTTGTCAGCTGTGGCCCTTGCTGTCAGAACACAGACCTGGGAGGGGGTTTTCTTGCCTGTTTGGCCAGTGGGACTCATATTGTACATCCAGGCTTCCTCAGTGGCCTGCACTACACCACTTGGGAGGCTACTGGAGGGAACGGCCCCATGTAGGAGCCTCTCGTTCCTAGACAGTGCTGTATGAGGACACCATCCCAGGGGAGGTGCCTGGTGGAAGGATGCTAAGGAGGAGACATGGGTGTGGATTGAGTTTAGTTTTTTAATTTTGTTTACATTTGCTTAATGTTATTTTGTATGTCCTCACATGGCATGGCCAGAAATTGAATTTAGCATGACCTACCCTATTTAAAAACCTAAATAATTTTTCTTTTACATTTAATAGAATGAAATGAAGCCCTTAGAAGAATGTTCCAAAAAGATGGCAACAGGAATTCTGAAAATGGCCTATTTTTTTCTTTGATGAAAGGACTAATGTAGATTTTTGGACAAGTGGGAAGGAAAAATGAATCTAGGTTTTTATTTACTTTTATGGAACTGATTTTCAAAAGTGGTTCTGTTCAATAAGAGAAACTGGCTTGTATTATTATACTTTCTTTCCTGAGCAAAGCAAGTGCATTATCAAAGATGGCCATGTGTATGTGTGTACTAATATGTGTCAGCCTTGAAAAGACACAGTTTTGGGAGTATTTTTTTTAAGTGAGTTTGAGAGCATGAAGCAAAGAGAGCAGGAAGGGGACTAAAAGGAGGTGAATAAGTGGCTTTGAAAAGGCTTTACAGGGTGCTAGTTGGAGAGAAGTGAGTCAATGTAGTTTTCCTTTTAATCTGCCAGTGAGTATCTTGGATTTTTGACATCTTTTTCTTTCTTTTCTATCTTATAAACACCAAGAGACACAAGAAGTCCAAATACTCTGTATAGTGTTCTCACCATGAGTGATTTGGGTTGATAGTAGGCAGGTGAGTCGATACAGTGAGCCTGAGCTCTCCTCCAGCAAGAGAATGAAAATAGCAGCTGGTTCTTCTCTTTTGTAGCTGAATGCCTTTGTACCCACAGACATGTCTGATCTGAGAGACCACGTGTCCACAACATGCAAATAATATCAATGGCCCTACAGAAGTATATAGCATTCTTCAATGAGAATGGTTGAGAAAATATGCAAATTAGAATATTAGCCAGTGTTTTTACTTCCTCCCACTTTTTAAAAGATTTAAATGCTCATATTTGAGGCATAGTAGAAAGAGTTTGCCCTAGCAGCTGTTTAATGTTGGCCAAACTCTGAAGCTTAAGTTTCCCCATTTGCAACACGGAGTCTATGATCTACCACTTAGGATTGAAGAATTGAAGGAAACGGTTCCTTCATTCATTTATTCTTACTCATTGCCTGCTAGTTGCTAGCAACTGCTAGTTACTGAGTCCCGCTGGCCATTCATTCATTTATTCCTACTCATTGCCTGCTAGTGTCCATGTGCTACGCCATTGCTGGAAATAAAAGTGTATATGAAAGCACTTACCACACTGTATGGCCTAAATAAAGGTGCTTAGTACATTTTTCTTAAAACACTTTTAACAGAGAATCTTAACATGTACAAAATTAGAATAATAAATTAAACTCCTGTGTACCTGCCCATCACCCACTGCAGCAATTATTAACTCATGGCCATCTTGTATGATGGCCTTCCCCATGTATTATTAGGAAATAAATCTCATACATTGTATAATTGTATCTATAAATATTTTAGTATATCTTTCTAAAAGATAAGGATTCTTTTTTAAAATTTAAGTACAACACCATTAGGACCCTGAAAAATTAATAATGATTCTTTTATATTATCAAGCGTCTAGTTGGTATTCAAATGTCTCTGATTTGCACACACACACACACACACATACACACACACATATATATATATATCATTTGACATGTTAGAATCATGATCAATACAAAGCCCATACTTTCGATCCACTTGATGTGTTTCTTATTTGATCTATGTTATTTGTCCTGTGTGTTTTCTCACAGTCTGGATTTTGCTGATTGCATCCTTATGGTGTTATTGAATATGTTCCTCTGAAATCTTTTTTTTTTTTTTTTTTGAGACAGAGTCTCGCTTTGTTGTCCAGGCTAGAGTGAGTGCTGTGGAGTCAGCCTAGCTCACAGCAACCTCAAACTCCTGGGCTCAAGCGATCCTCCTGCTTCAGCCTCCCGAGTAGCTGGGACTACAGGCATGCGCCACCATGCCCAACTAATTTTTTCTATATATATATTAGTTGGCCAATTTTTTTTATTTATAGTAGAGACGGGGTCTCGCTCTTGCTCAGGCTGGTTTCAAACTCCTGACCTCGAGCAATCCGCCCGCCTCGGCCTCCCAGAGAGCTAGGATTACAGGCGTGAGCCACCACACCCGGCCCCTCTGAAATCTTTATTTCAGTAAAATCTAGTTATTTTATTATATTAGGCTTGATTAGTAGGTTGAGATATTGTAACTCTGATCTCCCTGTTATAAAGTTCCTTGTCAACTTTTTTTTTTTTTTTTTTTTTTTGAGACAGAGTCTTGCTTTCTTGCCTAGGCTAGAGTGAGTGCCGTGGCGTCAGCCTAGCTCACAGCAACCTCAAACTCCTGGGCCCAAGCAATCCTACTGCCTCAGCCTCCCGAGTTGCTGGGACTACAGGCACGAGCCACCATGCCCGGCTAATTTTTTTTTTTTTTTTTTTTTTTTTTTTGAGACAGAGTCTCGCTTTGTTGCCCAGGCTAGAGTGAGTGCCGTGGCGTCAGCCTAGCTCACAGCAACCTCAAACTCCTGGGCCCAAGCAATCCTACTGCCTCAGCCTCCCGAGTTGCTGGGACTACAGGCACGAGCCACCATGCCCGGCTAATTTTTTTTTTTTTTTTTTTTTTTTTTTTTGAGACAGAGTCTCGCTTTGTTGCCCAGGCTAGAGTGAGTGCCGTGGCGTCAGCCTAGCTCACAGCAACCTCAAACTCCTGGGCTCGAGTGATCCTTCTGCCTCAGCCTCCCGGGTAGCTGGGACTACAGGCATGCGCCACCATGCCCGGCTAATTTTATACATATATATATATCAGTTGGCCAATTAATTTCTTTCTATTTATAGTAGAGACGGGGTCTCGCTCAGGCTGGTTTTGAACTCCTGACCTCGAGCAATCCGCCCGCCTCGGCCTCCCAAGAGCTAGGATTACAGGCGTGAGCCACAGCGCCCGGCCTAATTTTTTATATATATATATTAGTTGGCCAATTGATTTCTTTCTATTTTTATAGTAGAGACGGGGTCTCGCTCAGGCTGGTTTTGAACTCCTGACCTTGAGCAATCCGCCCGCCTCGGCCTCCCAGAGTGCTAGGACTTGTCAACTTTTTATCTGGGTTTTAGCAGCCATTGATGATCATTGCCTAGATCCATTATTTTATTATGAGTTGCAAAATGTGAGATTTTAATTTTCATTCTTTATTAGCTGGAATCCTTTTTTTAAATGACAGCATTATTGAGATATACTTCACATACAATAAAATCTGCCTTTTAAAAGTATTTAATTCTGTGGCTCTTAGTATATTCATAACACCGCACAATCATCTAATTCCAGAACATTTTTATCACCCCCAAAAGAAACCCATACACATTAGTAGTCCCCATGTCTCCTGCCCCCAGCTCCTAAGGGCACTAATCCACTAATCTACTTTCTGGGTTTGACTATTCTGGATATTTCATATAAATGGAATCATAGAATATATAGTCTTTCTGGTCTGGCCTCTTTCATTAGCATAATGTTTTCAAATTATGCATGTGGTAGCATGTATCAGTACTTCATTTCTTTTTATGGCCAAATAATATTTTGTTGTGTGGATATACCACATTGTGTTTATCCATTCATCAATTTTTTTATTTATTTTATTTTATTTTATTTATTTATTTTTCAGCATATTATGGGGGTATAAGTGTTAAGGTTACGTATATTGGCCATGCCCCCCCCCACCTCCCTTGAGTCAGAGCTTCAAGTGTGACCATCTCCCAAACGTTGCACATCTTACTCATTATGTTTGTATATACCCATCCCTTCCTCTCCCCTTCCACCCGTCCGACACCCGATAAATGTTATTCCTATGTGTCCATTTAGGTGTTGATCCGTTAATATCAGTTTGCTGGTGAGTCCATGTGGTGCTTGTTTTTCCATTCTTGAGATACTTCACTTAGTAGATCCATTCATCAATTGGTGGACATTTGAGTTATCTTCTCTTTTTTGGCTATTATGAATAATGCTGCCATGAACATTAAGTACATGTTTTTGTTTGAATATATGTTTTTGGTTCTCTTGAGTTTATACCTGGGAGTGGAATTGCTGGGTCATATGGTAACTCAATGTTTAAGTTTTTGAGGAATGGGTCTACACTGCTTTCCAAAATGGCTGTACCATTTTATATTACCACCAGTGACACACAGGGTTCCAATTTCTCCACATCCTTGTCAATACTTGTCGTATTATGATACAACACTTGTATTATTATTACTTTTTGACTGTAGCAATCATAGTAATATGAAGTTGTATCCCACTGTGATTTTGATTTGCATGTCCCTAAGTAATTTAAAAAATTCTGTTAGTATTTTTATTACCTTGATTGATTTACATATGTTAATTCAAACTTACATTCCCAAGGTAAATAACACTAGTTATGTTGTTAATATATAATCCTTTTTATATATTGCTGGATTTTGTTTGCTAATGTTTTGCTGAGGATTTATGCATCTGTATTCATAGAGATTCATACTATCCCAATATTCATAGGGGATATTGGCCCATAGTTTTCTTGTGATATGTTTTTCTACTTTTGGTATCAGGGTGATACTGGCTTCATAGAATGAGTTGGGAGGTATGCCTTCATCTTCTGTCTTTTGGAAGAGTTTATGAAGGATTGGTGTTAATTCTTGAAATGTGTAGAATTTATCAGTGAGGCTATCTGCACCTGAGCTGTCCATATGGAATTTTTTTATTTTTATTTTTTTATTTTTTTTTTCATTTTTTTTATAGCTAACTACAGTGAAAATGAATGGAATTTTTTTAAATTGCAAATTCAATATCTTTGTTTGTGATAAGTTTATTCAGATTTTCTTCTTGAATCAGTTTCTGTAGGCTGTATCTTTCTAACAATTTGTCTACTAGGTTATCTAATTTGTGTACATATAATTGTTCACAGTATTTCCTTATAACTCTTTTCATTTTTGTAAGGACAATAACCATGTCTTCTCTTTCATTGTTGATTTTATTGATTTGAGTCTTTCCACATTTTTTCTTAGTCTAGCTAAAGATTTGTCAATTTTATTGATCTTTTAAAATAACCAATGACTTTCTGATTTTCTCTATTTTTATTTCTATTCTTCATGTTATTTATTTCTACATTAATCTTTATTATTTCTTTATTTTTTTTTAGCTTACTTCAGATTTTGTTTCTTCTCTTTTTAGTTGCTTAAAGTAGAAGGTTAGTTATCCATCTTATAATATAGATGTGTACAGCTATAAATGTTCCCATATGCACTGCTCTTTAGCTGTACCCTGTAAGTTTCTTATGTTGAGCTTTCATTTTTGTTTGTCTCAAAGTATTTTTAAATTTCCCTTGTAATACCTCTTTTGACCTATTTGTTATTTAGGAGTGTTGTTTAATTTCTACATATTTTTGAATTTTCCAAATTTGCTTTTGTTATTGATGTCCTCATTTAATTCCATTGTGGTTAGTGTACATACTCATACTATTTAAATACTTTTAAATGTGTTGAGGCTTATTTTATGACCTAGCATGGTCTACACTGGATAATTTTCTATATGCATTTGAGAAGAATGTGTACTCTGCTGGTGTTGGGTGGAATGTTCTATAGTTGTCTTTTAGGTCTTGTTTGTTTATAACATTGTTCAAATCTTCTTTGGTCCCTGTAGATTTTCTGTCTAGTTAGTCCATATATTATTGAAAGGGAGATATTGGAATCTCCAATTATCATTGTGGAATTGTGTATTTTTCCCTTCAGTTCTGTTAGTTTTTGTGTCATGTATATTTGGGGCTCTACTGATAGGTATGTTTTATATATATACATACATATGTATATATATATGTGTGTGTATATATATATGTATATATGTGTGTGTGTGTGTGTGTGTGTGTGTGTGTATATATAATTCTTATGCCTTCTTGATGGATTGGCCCTTTTTTTACTTTAAAATGGCCTTTTTCTCCAGCAACAATTTTTGTCTAGTAACAATTTTGTCACAAAAGTTTCTTTTGTGTGATATCAGTATAGCCACTCCAGCTCTCTTTCAGTTATTATTTAATGTTTTTAGTTTCATCCTATTTGTATTTTTGAATCTAAATACTTTCTAGTATGCCATTTCAGTTGTTTCTATTACTATATTGTTTGAATTATAAGAATATTTTTAATAAAGAAAAATTTTCCTCTGGACTACTATTAATGTATGGTTCTTCTAGGTATAATTCATGCAGGAAAGCAGAATAAATGTTTTATTTTTGTCTTTATTTTCCACATCCTAGAATAATTGGTTGCTATTCTTGCACTAGCTGAAGGTGACCAATATATTTCTCTCTTTCTTTTTAAGAAAATATTATTATGAACTTCGGAATTTTAACAAACTCGATATGTTTCAGTCCATTGCAGGTTTATTTTCTTTCCTTTTGAAGCCCAGATTTCCCATTTTTGGCCTGTGGGAGTCTCTTTAAGTTGGGCCTG
This sequence comes from Microcebus murinus, assembly GCF_040939455.1. Classification (NCBI taxonomy): domain Eukaryota; kingdom Metazoa; phylum Chordata; class Mammalia; order Primates; family Cheirogaleidae; genus Microcebus; species Microcebus murinus. The sequence continues at coordinate 13,840,511 of NC_134106.1, forward strand.
AGTCCTTTTGACTCTTCCACTGTTGCCTTTGATAGCTTTCTTGCTTTCTGGTATAACAAAATATTACTGGCGTGTCTTGTACAGTTCTTATCTCATACCTGGGATTTGGCTATTTCTCCAAGGAGCTCTGGTTCTTTTTAGTGAGAAATTGTATTTAGATGTCTCAGTCTGAGCAAACTTGGGATGTTCAATGCTCCTGAGTTGGTGTCTTCAGTTGGGTTCCCTAGGGAATAGACTGAGACTGATTTATGTACAGAGAGTTTGTTGGAGGTGTCCTTGGGATCAACACCTGTGGGGAAGTGAAGGAAATAGGATTGGGCAAAAGGAAACGTTGACTTGTGATAAGGTTGCAACAATGACTTCAGTTGACCCTATGGGAAGCTCTGGAGCTGGTGGCCCTCCTTGAGAAAAGGGTGCTGAGACTTTATATCCCCCTCCTAGACAAGTCATTGGATGTGGGCTGGCCTGAGAAAGGAGTGTGACCTTGGGCAAGGCAGCTGTCTTTGGCCAGGGTGATTCCCAAAGAGAGACTTAGCTGAGAGCCCTTAGCTATTCACACTCCCCACAGGTGTGAGGATGAATGCCTCGGTTCTAAAGGAGAGATATTGGGTGATACACCCCAGCGTCCACTACCTTGTCATTTGTTCCAGACCTTTTTAGTGTATGAAGCTAAAAAATAAGATTTTCTTTTAACAAAAAAATAAATCATGAGTTCTTACTGATATTTCCAGTTCAAATTCAGGTTTTTACTTAATTTCTTTGATTTTTATATTTATGTTTCTTTTATTTTACACCCAAAATCTTGGACTTCCTGGTGACATTAACATACTAATTGATTTGCTTTATCCTATGTGTGTGTGTATAAAAGTTTCAAAATAATCGTACAAATATGATTACTAAAAGTATTTTAAGAATTTAATTTTTTTCCTACCATATATATTATTATGGATGTACAGTCAGATTATAATGTGCTAAAATACCTTGAAAATAATTCATTTCCTTCAAGTTAAGCCACCACCAACTTGATACACAATAAAATTTAAGTTTTGCCTTTTTAATTTTTATTTAATTTTGTTTCATAATTTTGTAAAACATTTAGATACTTCCCAAGTCTAGCTTTCAACACTATCCCTATATTCATTCCCTCTCTCCCCATATAGGGAAGCATTTTATTTATTAGTTTTTGGTTTAGTATTCCACAGTTTCTTTTTCTTTATATAAGCAAACATACATACACACATGTGTATATGATTGTATGTGTGTATGCATAGTTATGACTCCTCCATATTTTGCAGCATATTATATGTATTTTTCTCTAATTTGCCTTTTTCTTTCCACTTAACTAATATATCTTAGAAATCACTCCATTTTTATATAGAGAAAGACAGACCACAATTTTTCAGTTAATTCTCTATTGATGGGCATTTGAGTTGTTTCTAGTTACTGAAATATTTTCAATTTTTGCCTGTCTATCTTTGGGAGGGAGTTATAGAAGAAGGATTGTGGGGGCAAAGGGTAAATGCATGTGCAGTTTTGCTAGGTTTTACCAAATCCCCCTCCATAGGGGTTCTCACTTTGCATTTCCACTGCAGTGGGGAGAGTGCCTGCTTCCCTACAGACTCACCGATACAATATGTAGTCCAATTTTTGGACTTTCCTCCCCAATTTGATGGATTAAATGTTATATTTCAGTGTAGTTTTAATGTGCATTTATCTTCTTATGAGCAAAGTTGAGCACTTTTCCCCTGTTTTGAGGCCCATTTGCATTTCTTTTCTGTGAATTGTCTATTCATCTCTCTTGTACGTTTTTCTATATCACTGTCACTCTTTATTTCCTGTTTTAAAGCTCTTTCATACATTAGGTATTTTAACCTCTTGTCTGTGATGTAAACAGCAAATATTTTTTTCCCATTTTCTCTTTTTGCACTGTGCAGGTATCCTTTTTTTATATAAAAAATTACTCTTTTGTAATCATTTTTTCTACTTTTTTATGTATTTTGAGTCAGAATTAGGAAAGTCTTTCCCACTTTGGGTTTATGAATGAATAGGCCCATATTCTAATTTAGTATGTGTATGGTTCATATACATACATTTCATATATGTATAAATATATAAATTATAAATCTGTCTATATAAATATATAGAGATATACTTATGAACCAGTAAATGTTTTCTGAAAGAAGTAAATGAATAGCTATTAAATAAAGGCTTGCCTAAATATAGGATACTTGGAAATAATGATGTTCAGTATCTTGTTTTCTTTATGTGACTTTAATTATGTGAGCTGGAATGCTGTAAAGAGTACGGAGCTTGGCAGAGGGGCCCTGGCTTGGGCCTCTGCCTGTAACCCTTAATAGCTGTTCCGTGCCCGCTCATCTCTTCTGATCCTGCCTCCTCGTCTGCCACATCCCAGGCTGGTAGTGAGGAGCAAATGGCACAGGGGATGTTCGTGACTGGGACAGCGGGTGGGACTGTCTGCAAGGAGGGACACTTGCTGCAGTTTGTACACGCGGAGGCTCCTTCTTCCCTGTCTGCAGCCAGCTGCTCTGGCCCTGCACAGCCAAGGAAACCAACACCGAGACTCTGGCCGCAGTGACCTGGAGAATCTCAGCTTGCCCTCCGACCTGAAGCTTTCGATCTGCTCTGGACAGAGATGCTTTCCTTTTATTCTCTTCTGAAAGCCCCACAACAAGAAACCCCTCGTTATATGTTGCGTGTTGCTTTTATGATTAGACTTTGTGGACTTCATAACTCTTACTGGCACAGAGTGAATAAAATACATGGAGAACAGAGCGAGAAGACCGATATTATGAGTGATAACAATGTTCTTTAGAGAAGTGGCTATGGAGAGATTGGGAAGTGGATTACACACATATGTACGTACATATGCAGGCGGTATCATGAAAGCAGACACCGATTTTCTATGCTTGTGGGTTTTCCAGGGTAGCCAAGGAGATGAAAAATAATCCACCGGAAGATAACTTCCGTTAAAGTCTTAATGGCAGGTTAGATAAAACTAGTTCTTTGGAATATTTTACTACTATACTTGCCATGAGCATAAGCCAGCTTTCAGAGAACTGAAGTCCATAAATGTGTGGAGCTCTCATTTAGGCCCTTCGAAGAAGATATCTAACTAAAACTAGAAGCAAGGGGTGTGGGGGAACCAAGTCTTTTGAGAAAGGTCAGCAAAACTATTAAACAGTGCCTCAAGCCATGCTATGGTCTCTGGTTTCATGGGACACATGGGCGTTGGTGTGTCGAGAGCAAATGCCCATGTATTCTTTATGACTATGGACTTCTTTCTGGGGTTGACAGCATAGGGCTGTATTTTAAGGCTGTGACTTCTGGTGTGTCCTTTTTAGAGGAGGACTCTTCTTTTGTGGACAACCTTGGCTTTCCATAAACATAAGGCGAAAGAAATTCCATTCTGAACTCTCTCCCTCCTTTAGTGGTTACTATCTGCCCATTTATGCAGACTAGAAAACACATCCTCCTTCTTTCTAATCAGTCACCAAGTCCTGTCATCCTACTTTATCAACTTCTCTTGGATTTGTCACTTCCTCTTTACGTGCACTGCCACTGTGCGAGTGTGGGTCCCTGCCTCCCCTCACCTGTCCTGCTGTAGCCCTGCTTCCTGGCCCAGCCTTTGTCCCCTGTAGCCTTCACCCTGCTGTCAGTGGGGTCTCTCCATGTCACAGATACAACCATGTCCACTTGTTGATTAAAACTGTCTTGTCGTCTTGCTGACAGGATGAAATCCAGATTCTTTGGACTGATGTACAGGGCTCTGCCCAATCTGGCTTCTGCCCACTCTTTGATGCCCCGTGGTGGGAATTCCCTTTTCCCTTCTGTTTGGTGGACTCGGCTTGACCTGCTGGGAAACCTCTCTGGCCAGTTTTAAGAGAAAGCCCTACTCCTTTAAGAGAAAGCCCTGCTCTTTTCAATAATACCAAAAATGCTCCACTCACCTCTAGCATAACACTTTCCACATTGGATTATTACATTTTATTAATATAATAATAAGAGAGAAGACAGGAGAGGGGGAGTCCATGTAGTGGAGAGAAGATGGATTTTGGAGTTAATGCAACCTGGGTTTAAATCTTGGCTCTACCATTTACCTATTGTGGGATCTTGGACACAACCTCTCTGAGTATAGATTTTTCTATCCACCACCTTATAGTACTGGAAGGATTAAATGACATAATATGTAAAGGCATCCAGTGAGGCCTCAGTATGTGACAGTCTCCTACTTTTCCTTATCTGTGTCATCTGCTGTGAGCAAGCATCATTGCATTGTGTGATGGTCAAATGCTAGGATTTTCTCTCTGAGAAATGGATCTGCTCCATCCGGTTAGTGTCGGAACTTTAGAAAAAGGCCATGGGCTCGGCCAGTGTAGGCAATCTATGGAAAGATAATCATAGATTAGGGCTGCCTGGAGACTGTGAGGGGAAGGAGGAGGTGAGAGCACAGTGTGTTTGTGTCAGGAAACCGATAGTGCAATTAACTTTAAAAGGTTTTCCTGAGTCGGTTCCTTTTCATGTGGATGTACCTGAAACACCATCCCATGAAGTGTAATGATATCTTTAAGATATAGGGTACTTAAGGACAAGGAGATAATTATATCCTCTTGATTGTCCACATCCAGACATTGGTGCGTAAGGAAAACCCACATTCTTTGTAAGAGCTGAGTGGAGCCTCCCAAGATGTGTGGGTCAGGGGCGAAGGGCAGTGCAGAGGGCTGTTTCTGTGGGTGCAGGACTGAGCTGTAGAGACTGGAGGGATAGCTTTGAGCCTGGCAGCAACTAGCCCATCGAATGTGGATCGAGCATTCCTGAACTGAGAGAGCCTGTGCTTGAGACTGCTTGAATGGAAATGCGTATGTTGTGTAAGTGATCTAAGACGCGTTGTTTCCGCAGGGGGCATGGAGGAAGGTAAAGTTTGGATGCTTAATAAATAGAGAAATGGGAATTAGGGCTCATAAAAATTGTACCCTCTTTCTTTCTTCTTTCCTAAAAAACTGGGTTTTTGGGGAAAATATGTTTTGTTTTGATTTTCTTCTAGGCAAAATGTGTAATAATGCATTCATTTTTATTGCATTTCCTGCTTTGCTTTTAATGTAGCCTGGAAAAGGGCAGATTAAAAATAAGCCTGGCAGCCACAGCAGGACACAGCGCTAATGCCGTCTTGTGCTCGTTCCAGGTGCAGCGTGATCGTCCTCGACTCCCTTCCCAGCCAGCACTCTGCCTCCTGGATCCACCATGGTGTTTGGTGAGTTTTTCCATCGCCCTGGACAAGACGAGGAACTTGTTAACTTGAACGTGGGGGGCTTTAAGCAGTCTGTCGACCAAAGCACCCTCCTGCGGTTTCCTCACACGAGACTGGGCAAGTTGCTCACCTGCCACTCGGAAGAGGCCATTCTGGAGCTGTGTGACGATTACAGCGTGGCCGACAAGGAGTACTACTTTGATCGGAACCCCTCCTTGTTCAGATATGTTTTGAATTTTTATTACACGGGGAAGCTGCACGTCATGGAGGAGCTGTGCGTGTTCTCGTTCTGCCAGGAGATTGAGTACTGGGGCATCAACGAGCTCTTCATTGATTCCTGCTGCAGCAACCGCTACCAGGAACGCAAGGAGGAGAACCAAGAGAAGGACTGGGACCAGAGAAGCCATGAGGTGAGCACCGACTCCTCCTTCGAAGAGTCGTCTCTGTTTGAGAAAGAGCTGGAGAAGTTCGATAAGCTGCGGTTCGGTCAGCTCCGGAAGAACATTTGGATCAGAATGGAAAACCCTGCGTACTGCCTGTCTGCTAAGCTGATCGCCATCTCCTCCCTGAGCGTGGTGCTGGCCTCCATCGTGGCCATGTGTGTCCACAGCATGTCAGAGTTCCAGAATGAGGATGGAGAGGTGGACGACCCCGTGCTGGAAGGTGTGGAGATCGCGTGCATCGCTTGGTTCACCGGGGAGCTTGCCATCCGGCTGGTTGCTGCTCCCTGTCAAAAGAAATTCTGGAAAAACCCTCTGAACATAATCGACTTCATCTCCATCATTCCGTTCTATGCCACGTTGGCGGTAGACACCAAGGAAGATGAGAGCGAGGACATTGAAAACATGGGCAAGGTGGTCCAGATCCTCCGGCTGATGAGGATTTTCCGAATTCTAAAGCTTGCTCGGCACTCAGTAGGACTTCGGTCTCTGGGTGCCACCCTGAGACACAGCTACCATGAAGTTGGACTGCTGCTTCTCTTCCTGTCTGTAGGCATTTCCATCTTCTCTGTGCTTATCTACTCCGTGGAGAAAGATGACCACACTTCCAGCCTCAGCAGCATCCCCATCTGCTGGTGGTGGGCCACCATCAGCATGACGACCGTGGGCTATGGAGACACGCACCCAGTCACCTTGGCCGGGAAGCTTATTGCCAGCACGTGCATCATCTGCGGCATCTTGGTGGTGGCCCTGCCGATCACCATCATCTTCAACAAGTTTTCCAAGTACTACCAGAAGCAAAAGGACATTGACGTGGACCAGGGCAGTGAGGACCCACCAGAGAAGTGTCACGAGCTACCTTACTTTAACATTAGGGATATTTATGCACAGCGGGTACACGCCTTCATTGCCAGTCTGTCTTCTGTAGGCATTGTGGTGAGCGACCCTGACTCCACAGATGCTTCAAGCATTGACGACGAGGATGTTCAACACGCCACATCCTTGGAGAACTGCACAGCGAAATGAGCAGGGATGGTTGTGCCTGTATCTTGTGTCCCTTCCTGACATTAGGTTAACACAGCTTTATAAACCTCAATGGGTTCGTTAAAATCATTTAATTCTCAGGGTGTATCTTTCAGCCATAGTTGGACACTCATTGCTGGATTCTGAAATGAGAGAATTGTCTTTATTTTTCTCAGCGAGATCAATTAAATACTTTGTTCTGAAATTTATTTTTTACAAGAAGAGAGTTGTGATATGGTTTTGGAATAAAAGGTAAATGGTATGGGGTGGGATTTGTTGCTACAGCTTATGCATCATTCTATGTTTGTCATTTACTCACATTGAGCTAACTGTAAATTACTGACAAGTAGAATCAAAGGTCCAGCTGACTGAAGACTACATGCATGTAAGATCCACAAAATGAGACAATGCATGTAAATCCATGTTCACGTTCCAGACATGGAAATTAGGAGCCTAATAAACTTCCTAATTCAGTATGGAGAATGTCTTGGTTGTGTGTTTTTATGTTGAGTAAATACATTTCAGTATGTTCAGGGTGGGCTTGGAAAAGAAATGCTATTTTTGGAGTATCAAGAATGCTTTCTTTATGTTTTTAAATTTTGAGTATGGCCCAACAATATACTAGCTCTCTTGTTATCAGCCTCCAGGTGGAGTTTTTTCCAAGTTCTGGGTGACTGTGGGGAAAAGAATTTCAGAATGTACCGCATAAGCCAACCAAGTGATAGTTTGTATTGAAAGCAAAAGTACATTCTCAGGAAAGAGAACCAGCAGGCTTGACAGGGAGCAGCTGCACTGGGAGGAAGTGGCTTTAGATCTTTCGTAGTTTTACTAATTGAAGGGAGGAATATTCAATGGGTTGGCTTTTGCTAAGAATTTGAGTAGTAACTCCTAGAATTGTGTTCCCTCCCATTTTCATGCTTTATATGATGGTCTTGAAATTGTCATGGTGATTTTGAGGGTGGAGAAATTTTAAAACCACAATGTAAATGATATTATAATTAGCCAAAGTTCATGTAAGGTGGCACAGAGAGCTGACAAGCTGGTTGAAGTGGGTTCTTGCCTGTGGTCATCAGCCTTTCTAGTTTGCTTCTGCCTGAGGGCTGTTTACTTTAACACCTGCACCCCCTCTGCAAGTCCCTGTATCTGGTCTCAGCCCTGTCTCCTAGTCTCCTACTCTAATGCTTTTGTTCAGTAGACTCGTTGGTGGTTGGCAGGTAGAATAACATGTCTATGATTAAACTGTGCTGTTCAGTGCAAACTGGTTAAACACATGGGTGGTTAGAACTTACTCAAACTGTCATCTAGGAGTGAAGCTGAAGCATGTGCCCTTGCAAATATATTTCCGGTATATATTTTGAATTTTGTATAATAATTTCCACTGCTAGGATAAAACTTCATCACCTGAAAATTATGCAGAGCAGAGTAAACCTACACACTCCCAGGCAGAGGTACCTTCAGCGAATGCAGAAAGGAGAAATGTTGTACAAACACACAGATGGGATGCATTATGGTCAGAGGAGTGAAACTTAAATCCCTGGAAAAAGCTATGCCAGCAGCTACAAAATGAGCCAACATTTTTCAATAGCCTAGAGATGGTAATGTATGCATCTTATGTAGAAACCTCACATGATGAAAGAAGACATACATACCCATTTTCAGAGTGGTGACTGAGCAATTCTATCCTGTGTGGGAAGAATTTAGCTAAAGTCTCAATTTTGGAGATGTATGGCGACGCTAATGCATGCTGTCAGGCAGGATCTGGGGTTCTTCCCCTGAGGTCTTTCAAATGGAAGAGTCCACATGGATTTGTTATCCAACCTTTTATGTTTGGAGACGCATTTCATTGAAGGAAGGACATTGTAGGTTATCAGATAAAGGTATCTCTGACTCATCACTCTTCTTAATATTTCTATGACTTCTAAGATAGATATAACCAAACAGGGTTTATGGTCACTTTTAAATCTGGAGATTTATTACATGCATTTGTGTCATCTCCTGCCCATTTAAAAAACCTTTATTTTCCCCAAAATGTCTTTTTGATGCTGGCATAAATATAGTTTTGAGGCAAAGCATTCAAATTTGAGATCTTATTTTATTAAAGATTTCCTAATTAGTGGTGAAGTAACTGAAGATTGCTTATATACTAATGGTCATAGCAGTAGTATAACAACATCAGGAATAATAATAATAATTAGCTACTTATGTGAATGCTTTACCCGTTGAATCTCATTTAGTGGCTCACTGATGGTTATGCAGCGAGTGATGGGGTTGGGCTTTGAAGCCAGGAGCAGACTCCAGGACCTGTGCTTTTAACCACCTCCTGTCCTGCTGTGCTAGCACACGGATTTAAGGAAACAGAACAGGTTTCATCTGAAAAGACAAAGAGCAACAAATGCTGTCAGACTTTGGTTTTTCTAGTATGTGAGTCAAAAGGGGGAAATGCTGGCTTGTATACCTTTCCTGATCCAGAAATCAGAGACATTTGTTTACAGAGACAGATGTTCCAGAATGCACTCTGAGGCTGGAACAAGCTCTGAGGGTCCTTCCTTGAGGACAGTGGGTGGCAGACAAGTGGGAAACTGTGGCTCTACAAGAGCTCAGCAATGTCTCTTACCTGGTGGGGACTTAAGGGGAGCTTTTGGCTATATCTTGTTTTAAATCATGGAAAGTGGCTTGCGGAGTGGCATGAGTGGTGATGGTGGCTTCCCTCGGGCTGGGCCAGCTGCAAACCTCTCCCCCAGCACCTTCTCACCCTGGTTCCTTCTGTACTCTTCTGTTAAAATCCCTGCCACATCCAAGCGACACAAAGTTGCAGTGCCTTGTGTCTATCTGCGCCTCTCTTAGCTTTCCCGAAGTCGAGGCAGGTCTCCTCTCGTCCATTCACACAGTGAGATGGTGCTGGGTTCCTTCTCGAAGGCCTGGATCGGTGGCTACACGCCCACTCACAGGGATGCTGGTAGGGGACTGGGGCATTGAGTGGGGGGGGAGGAAGCCAGGCCACCTGCCCTGACTTCAGGCTCTGCCTATTTCTGTATCAATTGGTCCTGGGCATTGGGGTTTATTGGAGTTCATCTGAGTGGGACCAGACCACTTCAGCGAATTTTATCCTATAATTCTTTCAAACTCTTCGTTCCAACCTTGTGACCTTTTTCTCTCCTCAGATTTGTTTTATCATCTCTGGCAGCAGTTCTTTATGGCAGTTTGGAAGGCCACCAAATCAACCAAGGACCTGTCCCCACAGGGTTGATTTTCTCCTTCCTAGTCCTTCTCCCCTGCTGATTCTTGCAGCTTCGTCTTGTTTCCAGTTAGCATTTCCTGAGTGCTCTAGGTGATGTGTGTTCCGGTGATGTGTGTTCCGGTGATGTGTGTTCCAGTGATATGTGTTCCGGTGATGTGTGTTCTGGTGATGTGTGTTCCGGCGATGTGTGTTCCGGCGATGTGTGTTCCGGGCAGGCACTGGGAGTAGAAGACTGAGACCCCATCCTTGGCCTCAGGGAGCCTCAGGCCAACAGGAAACAGGTAAGTCAACTGGCATGTGTGTGTGTGTGGAGGGGGATGGGAGGGGAGAGACAGAAAAGAGAAAAGGCTCCCTGGAGGAGGTGACACCTGAGTTGTTTGTGGGTCTGGTGACTTCAGTTCCGTGCTAGGAGAAAACCTTCACTGATATTGGACAGACAGAGTCTGTTGTCTCCCAGCCACGTGCACCACTGGTCTTTGCTTCTGTGGCTTCTCTTTTCTCCCTCTGCTGACCACCCTACTTTAAAGGGTCTTTCATCTTTAGATGAACTGATCCTTTTTCCTTCCTCTGGAGGTTTAAAAATGTTGACACAGGGAGACTTTGTGACTTTATTTGCTTTTCCTTTTTTTATTTTGGTCTCTCATTTGCTTTTGTACATGCCTGAGCTCTTGCCCGAGTATTGATTTTGCATTTAACTCAGAGTTTGGGGGGCACTTGCTATTGTCCCTGTCTAGAGAGACATGTTGGACCATTGTCTTGGGACATCTAGGCTGTCAGACCCCCGTTGTATTTTGTAGAGGCTGATTAATGTTACTGGAGAAGCTTTGACTAAGGTTCAGAAAAGGATGATTTGCACCATATGAAATTGCCACTGTCTGTCATTATTGATCTAGAATAACAACAGTTTCAATATGGTTCAATGTATTGTTAAGGATTTGCCTTGTGTTAACTAAAAGGTATCTTTCAAGTTCTTAGGTACACTTGTGACAGATCCTTTCTACGTGTTTAGTTTAAGGGAGAAGTAAGCACCAGGATGCCTGGGATTTAGCCCTAGCACCAGGGCTTACTTGGCGTGTGGAGGAGACCAGGGAGCACCTCTCTGAGCTTGTTTCCTCAGATTGGAGATGAGTGTGCAGCCCAGCCCCTTGAGATTTTAATAGCCTGGCAGTTTTTAATGACCGAAATGGTGTAAAATTGGACCAGGCCCTTGTTTGCTTGCTCGTGTTAACCGCTTGCTTTCTGCCCAGCACCTCTTGTTCTCACAGCAGTTATGATCTGCCAGTGCACTGTTTGTCGAGCAGGAGGAGAAAACTCCAGGCTCGTGAGGAAGATTTATGAGTTTGTTTTGCAGAAGGAATGAACGCCCCTGCAAAAGTTGGGACGAGCTGCTGATGCCCAGAAGTCTGGTTATTTAAGGTGTTATTTGATACTAAAAGCAACACAGAAATCCTTCTTCCGACCCCTCTTATTCCCTGGCCATGTAAAAGCTCCCTTCAAGGAGGCAGGTCTGAGTAAGATTTCGCTCTCCCATTTTCTTGCTTTGGTCAAGTAGCATAAACCTTTCGCTGTCTCTGAACACCCAGTGCCACAGTGCTGGGCTCAGCTGCACATCTGCATGTCAGGTACATGAGCCTGAATCTGGGGTTGTACAGCAAGTGTAAAAATTGCTGGAATCCTTTCCATCCCTGACACATATGTAATTTACTTTGTTTCTACAAATTGGCTCGTTCCCCTGTAACTTTGTTTACATGATAAATTTGCATAGCAAAAGCTGATTTTAACCTGCTATCTAATTTTGCTTATAGTCTCTATAGTAGAATCCCAACCGATGAGGTTTCATTTCTTGTTGGTGGTGGCCCAGGTAATTGGCTACCTTAAAACTTAGGTTATTAACAACATTTGCAAAAGATCACGTATTTCCTAATGTCTGGTGGTGAGGAGAGAAGGTCTTTTGAATGCCAGAGTGATGTCAGGTGAAAGGCCTCTTGAACATCAATAGGTACATGATTTTGGTTTAAAAATCACCTGGTGGTTTAATTGTTCCTTTTCAGAATCTTCCACTTTGCCCTTCCCAGGAAAAATGCTAAAGCAGTTAGAAACACAGGAGAGAGGAAGGGTGATCTGAGAGAGAGAAAACTCATAGGTCTTAGATGGCTAAGTGCTACTTAAAGCCATGTTATGTGACTGCTCAGAGGGACCTGGAGAGGATGTCTGGCCCCCTCCCCATTTTACAGATGAGGAAAAAAAGTGACTCACCCAAGGCTATGCAGTAACAGAGACCAAATCCAGACTAGAACAAAGCCTACCTTCCTTCCTTCCTTCCTTCCTTCCTTCCTTCCTTCCTTCCTTCCTTCCTTCCTTCCTTCCTTCCTTCCTTCCTTCCTTCCTTCCTTCCTTCCTTCCTTCTTTCCATTGTGAAAAATTTCAAATATATACAGAGTTACAAGAAGAGTATCACGTACCTCCATGTGCCCTTCAACCAGCTTCAACAATGATCAACTCATAAGAAACTCGTCTACTCCACAACTCACTTCTTCCCCTCCCCAGTTTACTTTTAAGCAAGTCTCAACCATATCATTTAATCCATAAATATTTCAGAAAGTATCTTTAAAAGACCAGTCTTTTTCTAAACATAATTACAATGACATTAATAAAACTGACATGTAAGGATGATTTCTTATTTTTTATCCCTGCACCCTCACTTAATTTTTATTTGTGTATCTTCATGGAGTACGAGTGCAATTATGCTACGTTGATAATATTGCATTGTGGTGAAGTCAGGGCCTCCAGTGCAGACTTCACTTAAGCAGCACACACTGTCCCCACTAAGCAACCTCACATATGAAGTACCCTGTCTTAGAAGGCAGTGCATGACCATTACTTTCTAGTTATCTGGTATCTCCGAACACCCAGGGCACATGAGAATTTCTAGAAACCATATGCCAAAGGGTCACAGGGATGCAGTGAGCCTCAAAAAGTAATTGAAATGATTTCTGCTTAGATTCTCAAATGATCTAAGATGGATAATTCTTTTCTCAGTTTCAAAAGACTTTGAGAGACAGAGTACAACTTACAGTTTATATTTAAGTTAAATATTGCTGCCAGTAGTTTCAAGTTCACTTGTCCTTCTTTCAGACTCACTGAAGGTGGAACCAACTACTGACTGCCCCCTGAATAATGACTGTCCTTGTTTTTCAAGTTATTTGGTTTCCATTTGGAGCTCTCTTCTCTTGCTATAAAGAATCTCAGATTTAAAATCTTTACTCGCTTTCCCTCCCCCCAGGAAAGTAGGAGAAGGAAGGGAAAATCTTTATTTTATTTTTAAAAAATTTTTTTTGTTTTAGCGTATTATGGGGGTACAAGTGTTAAGGCTATGTATATTGCTCATGCCCCCCCTCCTCGAGTCAGAGCTTCAAGCGTGTCCATCCCCCAAACTTTGCACATCTTACTCGTGTTTGTATATACCCATCCCCTCCTCCCCTCTCCCACCCTTCCACCCTCCCGACACCTGATAAATGTTACTCCTATATGTCCACTTAGGTGTTGATCTGTTAATACCAATTTGCTGGTGAGTACATGTGGTGCTTGTTTTTTTATTCTTGAGATATTTCACTTAGTAGAATGGGTTCCAGCTGTATCCAGGAATATACAAAAGGTGCTATATCACCATTGTTTCTTAAAGCTGAGTAGTACTCTATGGTATACATATGCCACATTTTATTAATCCACTCATGAATTGATGGGCACTTGGGTTGTTTCCACAGCTTTGCAATGGTGAATTGTGCTGCTATAAACATTCAAGTGTAGGTGTCTTTTTTGTAGAGTGTCATTGGATCTTTTGGGTAGATGCCCAGTAGTGGGATTGCTGGATCAAACGATAGATCCACTTGTATCGCTTTGAAGTATCTCCATATTGCTTTCGATAGAAGTTGAACTAGTTTGCAGTCCCACCAGCAGAAAATCTTTATTAGGTGTTGCTTAATTTGATCAACATCCAAGTGACGTGGGTGTTTTAGTAGAGAGCTTAAACAACTTTCCCAAGAGTATTAGGTCCCTATGTCTGCTATAACAAGTTATCACAAACTTGATGGCTCAAAACAACAAAAATTTATTCTATTCCAGTTCTGGAGGCCAGAAGTTTGAGCTGAAACTTAGGGGCTAACATTAAGATGTTAGGAGGGTTGGTTCCTGCTGGAGGCTGTAGGGGGAGAATCTGTTACTGTCCCTGCTGCTTCTGATGGCTGCTGGCATTCCTTGGTTTGTGGCCATATCATTGCAGTCACTGCCTCCATGATCTCATCGCCTTTTCCTCCTCTGTGTCATATCTCCTTCTGCCTCTCTCTTATGAGGACACTTGCAATTACATTTAGGACCCACCTGGATGACCCAGGATACTCTCCCCATGTCAAGATCCCTAACTTAATCACACCTGCAAAGTCCTTTTGCTATATAAGGTACCATTCATAGGTTTCAGGGATTAAGATCTAGATATATTCAGGGGCCATTATTCAGCCTGGGACACCAAGATTACACAGCTACTAAGATGCTTTCATTTTAGGGGTGTGCTATATAAATACATCGTATTGGTCTGGAAAAAGGTACATCGTATTGGTCTGGAAAAAGGTACAGAGCATGGGTTTATTGTCAAACTGGAGTTCTAATCCTAGCTTTATGCATAAGCTCTTTAACTTCTCTGAGCATTCAGTCTTTTCATCTGTATGTGAAGATGATATCAACCTTCTCATAGGAATAGTATAGGGATTAAGTTGGTAAATCCATATAAAGTACCAAGTGCAGTGCCTGGCATATAGATGCCCTCCATAAATGGGCTCCCAAATTATTATAATGCAAGACTCCTTTTGGCTTATGTCAGGTGGCATCCACACAAGACCAGATATTTTCTGTCTGATTGCAGTACATTCATGAAACCAAACACAATTTGACTGTGAAGACATCTACAGGTATGAATAGAAAGGTAATTTATGAAGTATTATTGTATGAAAAGATACTGATGATAACTTCAAATTAAGAAGTAGAAATCCAAAATAGCAAAATCATATACAAAATTGGAGCAACTTTTGAGTGTGACTTGTAAGGGTTTTTGGAAAACATAAAATGTTGCCGAGCTTCAGAGGACTTTAAGATGAGAAAGAACACTGGATCTGGAGTCAGAGCACCTTTCGTTTGTGTCCAGGGTTGGTTTCTTTCTCTCTGGATGGGCTTGGGGAATCTAGTTTACCTTTCTAAGCTTCAGTGTCTTAATGCATGCAAAGGGAAGAGCAAGATCATGGTTGTGAGGATATAAAATGCTTCAAGTATATTCCATTGACACTTCTCAGTAAGAAGCCATTGGAGACCCTCTTCCCTTATAAGAAAGATAAAGAAAAGCAACTGCATGTGTGTCCACAGTGGACTTTATAGCATCATTAAAAAAAAATCAATGAGCAGAACATTTGGTTCCTGAAGCATTGTGTGGCTTTATTTGAACTCAGCTTTCTTTCCAAATGAATCCTGCCAGCAACCAGCATGAGTATACATTTTATTGAAAAGTTCCATGGTGCTGTAAGGCCAGATGTATGAAGCACACACAGAGCTCTTTTTCCAGTAGCAATTATCTGATGAGATTGCGCCTTGTCTGCAGCAGGCAAACCAGCTATATTCCCATTGGAGTAGGGAGCACGTGCTATGGTATTTATAAACTGTAAAAGATGTTTGTCAGCACGCACAGCACATGCACTCATCCCTGAGTGCCGGCAAGAAATAGCCTCATTGTTCTTGAAGCGCTAATGATGGATTCATAAATTCTGTCAGCAAATCTATTGCTGTGAGGGATTCTCTCCATAGATGATGATGGCTCCAGCATGTGCAGTTCTGACCGTGGACTGGGTAGAGTGTGAAGCCCCGGGTCAAACACTTGGCCCATGCTTCCCTGGGCCAACCCCGGCAGATTCCAGAAGCAAAGGAAGAGTCATGGTGTGTGGTGCGTGGTGTCGTAGAGAAGATGAAACGTGGGAAGTCAGCATGCTCGGAATCCTCATCTTCATCTCTCTCACTGCCCAGCAAGAGAAAGCTTTCAGAGCCGATGCAGACACTGTCTCACCCCACTGCTGGGTCTGCATTAGCCAGGGCGTTCGAATACTTTCCGAGCTCTCAAGGGTGTTGGCTTTGTTGGGAGGATGGGGGTAGGAATAGTTCACGCTGTACCCTTTGTCTACAGACCAGCCTGACAGTGGAATAGCCCGTAGAAATGAGCTGTACGCCCTCCATGGGGTTCACAGCATAGATCCAGGCCCTCCCCACTGATCCTTCCTGCTTCCATTGGTTCTGGGTGTGATGACTCTCAGCTTTAACTTTCGTTCCCCACCTGCCCTTGGGTCTTGGCAAATCATCTCTCTGTCCCTCCCTCCAGTCTCTTCTCAAACCCTCAAGTCTATGTGTCTTTCCATTTTAGAGCATTTCAATGTGAGCCTAGCCAAGCAGGCTCTCAGGGCAACTGCAAGCCCCAGCCAGCCAGGGTTTGGTCCACCCTGATGAAAGCCCTGCAGAGAGAGACCTGGGCATGTCAGGCTGTTGGAGTCCATGGCCTCAGGTGACTGATACGGGCCAGGTCAGACTCCATTCCAGGTTTCAAAGCAGCAGTTGTCAACTCACACTGGGAGCTTGGGGGCATTTCAACTTAATATTGTGTGATATGTAGTAGGATTTTAAGGGAACCATGCTTCTCTTGCATATTCCTGGAACCTCCAGTATAACCGCTGCTTTTCTGATCAGCCAGCCCCAGTGGCTCTTGGTGGTTTGTCCATAAGGGACTTTGTGGAGTTGTTTGGTCATTTGTGGCAGCTTCCCAGGGTAATAGGAGAGAACCCTGGAGCTTTTATCATGGGTGATTGCTGTTGAGAACCAGATTATTATGTTTTTGCCTGATATTCAATTTCATTTACTCATTAAAAATAGATTAAAGGCTACTTTGTGATGTGTTCCATTCTACTATGTGCATATGCTCTGATAGAGTGACGAAAAAGGACACAGCTCCTGTTTATAAGAAGCTCACAGTCTGATGGGATGGACATCCAAGGAACTGATGCCTAAGACTAGAAGAAAAAGAGCACTGGCCTTGGAGGTCAGATCTTGGTTCAGAGTCTGGCTTCACCACTTACTTGTTCTGTGACCATGGTCAGGTTACTTAAACTCTTGAAAGATTCTGTTTGTCTCAACCATACAAAGGGGGCTAATGAGGCCCATTTAAGAAGGTTAAGATAATACACATTAAGAACACATAGTAGGTGTTCAATAAATGTTACTTTCTTCCTCTTTTTGTTAACTGATATTCCACTCTTGCTAAGGTTTATTACATAAGCTGAATTGAAGCCTTGACATAGGTTTAGTGAATCTGAATAGTATAGATAGTAAACTAGATAATTTGGAACTGCAGTCCCTTGCTCCTCACTCATTCTTTGCCTGATAAACCCATGTTGGCTTATCGGTATGATATTAGTTGCAGTGCTGCTCTGAGGCCACATGCAGCCTCTTATACCCCTGACAGATCACTAGTACAGACCTTTTCCCTCTTCCCCTCCTGGTCATGTGCATGATGAGTCAGGAGAACCCCTTAGCCTCAGGAACTTCCTTGAGCAGCAACAGACTTGCTGATATTTATGAATGCAATATTGCCTTATCAAACAATGAGAGAGTCTAAAAACAACATGGACCCTAAGCAACTGCCTCAGGAACAGATATTTGAGTGCTGACGATCATCATTGTGGTTGATGAAAATTTTGGCAAGGGTTTTCATTCCTCATTGAGCACCAGATTTCTACAATGCAGCTGCTTGGGTTTGTCCTGGGACAAGCACTCTTCATTTCCAATGGTTAAATGTTTTAATCCATCCCAGGAAGCTGTCTGGGCAAGGAGCAGATCTAATAAAGCTAGAATGTTTAAAATAGTTTGGATCCTTTGGAATGCACTACTGCAGTTGGAATGGTAACTGTACAATAATATTATTACACATGTGCTTGACATTAAGTACCTTATCCAAATTAACTTATTCAATTCTTACAACAACTCCAAGAGGTAAGGTATTGTTACCATTCTCATTTTACCATTGAGAAGACTGAAGAACAGAGGTATTATAAAACTTGTCCAAAGTTATGTAGCTAGTTAGTAATTGGGGAGCTAAGAACTGAACCCAGGCAGTTTAATTTCAGAATTCATGCTCTCAACTACTACAATATACTGGCTCAACATTAATTTTTTAAAAATAATTTTATTTCCAATTGACAAATAATTGTATATTCAACAGTAATATAAGTCATATGACTAATGGTCATTTAGAAATTTAATTGAAAGGATTTTGGTTATCCGAAAAGGCTGAGTTTTTAACATTTACTAGTAGTGTGACATTCACATTTGAATACTGAAAATTAGTTGCCCATTATTTCATGACATTGCTATTGTTGTCGAGGCCCTGCTATGTGATGAGAACTTTCTTGGGTATTTGGGAGAAGAGAGAGAGATTATTGAACATGATCCTGTCAAGAACTGTGAACAGTCTGAAATTTCCTCTACTTGCATGATAACAAGTTAGTCTGCCACAGCTTCATGGGTGCTGGCAGAAGACATGTGATTCCTGGGCTAGAGACAAAGAGCATTTAATTAGTTACAGCAATAGCAGTACCCAGAGTGTCAGCATTCACACTTGTTCCTTAAGCGGCATTTTGCATAGGGTGATGGAAAGTGGGCTCTATGAGGACACCTGAGCTGGAGGAACCCAAATATTTTATAATAGGCAGTAAGCATGCCTATCTTTTGCCCTGGAGGGAGACATTACTTTTATTATACTGGACAGTAGGTAAACCTGCCCTTTGCTCTGGAGGAAGACACTATCTCTGTCTTCTGAGGCTGTTTGCTCTGTAAATATCCTTGAAAAAGTAGATCAGAATGAAGGCAGTTGATGGGTCTCTCGTGTATCTTCTCATCTTGTGAGCATGGATTCCCTCACAACAGGTCCCTCTGTTTCCAGGGATCTAGCATTTCAATGTGGGCATAGGGATAACAGGCATGAAACAACATAGGGCTAGTCAATGGGGATTGCATAATTTGGACTGAAAGCATAAAGGGGCTCCTAGAGGGAAAAGCCACTGTGAGCTGGGGTGGGAGTAGAAGTCCTCATGAATGAAGTAAGATTTCTCTAAGTCAGAAGAAATTGAAGAGTGAAACAAACGTGAACATTTTAGGTTTTGTATCACAGTTGACGCCGTGTGGTTGAGCAAATAGGGCATTTGCCTTGGGGTCAAACCTGAGTTCCAATCATGGCTTAATTGTTAGTTATGTGACCTAGACAACCTCTCAGACCCTTCTGGTGACTGTTTGTTGATTTTTTTTCCCCTTGAAGAACATGAACACTTATTACCTGTAGATGAGATGTAAAAATCAGAATTTGATCAATATCATAGTGAAACATGGCAAAATCTTTGCCTTATCTACACCCTTAAGGCAGAATGGAGAGTTGAGAAATGAGTTAGATTTGCTTTCTAATGAGGAAAGGTGGTATGGCTGTGATATGGCCACAGCTTACCCAGCATCTGTGAATAAATGTTGATTTCTCCCATTTTTACCTACTATTACACAGAAACATGATCTCCCTTCTTTGGGAAATTTTTATCAGTTTCCCCAGCAGTAAAGTGAGAATGATAAAACCCACTTAATTTGGTTATCATGAGGGTTACATGAAATAACACATGAAGAACATTTGGCATAGTACCTTGCAAATAGCAGATGCTCAGGAAGTGGTCCTTACTGTTACTAGAGAAAGAAGCTGCATTTGTTTATTTGTTTACTTACTAACATTCCACTGCATTCCAAAAAAATTTGGAGTGGCTTAAAGAGAGTTAAAAGGGATTAGTTCCCCAAACACATTCTAACCCCAGCTACCAACTTTGTCTGGGACTGTATGGAACAGAGATGAGAGAAACAAGAAGAATGAATTCGATTGGGAAAAGGTGACAAGTGTGAAATACATTGGAAAACATGCATAACTGTACATTTTAAAATATATATTATTAAATTACTTGTACTCGGGCTTTTAGGAGGGGTTTTAAAGTAGTTTACAATCATGGGTACATCTAACATGACAAAATTTGAATAATTATAAAATATTCATTCATGCCCTGACTAGCTTCCCCAAAGGACTTTGTTAAACTTATAAATTTAAAACAACAAATACTAGGAAATTAATAGTAAAAAAAGAGAACAGAAATGAGTTTGCATAATAAAAATTGAATAGAGCCAAGATTCTAAGTGTGGGTTCTTATGTGCAGTGAGTGGCTGGTACCTGTCCTGACCCTTTATCTCATGTGCACAAAAACTAACGAGGACACACTTGGGACAGTTGAGCTTGGTTTTCTGCCATCATCTGACTTTGCCTGCCTTACTTCTGATCAGCTCCTCTTCTGCCTCTGCCCTGGCTCTGGACTGTGACGCCTCTTTCCAGTTCTGCTCCTGCCCTCTGGCTTGTGCGTCAAACACTGTCCTTCGATCTTGGGCTCAGCAGAGGCTCTCTCAGGACTGTGGCTCAGGGCCCCTCTAGCACTTTGTTCCTGGCTGCCCAACTTGGGTGCATGGAACCCAAATCCCCATATGGACAAGTGCTGTCTGGGAGAATGGGGCACACCGCACCTACTGTTGGCCCCACACCCACACTGATTGACTACTTTGCTGGGTTGTTTCCTTTGAGTGAGTGTCTGTTTAACCCACCTGCTACCTTTCGGTGTAGAGCCTGGGCTTGCTGTCTTCCACATCTCCTCTGACTGTGTTATCAGGCATTGGGCTACTTTATATGTGCATTTGTTGGTTTCAATAAGTCGCTGGCTGGCTTGTCAATTTGCTGATGGGACACTGTGTTCGCATACTTAGGGGCAGTCAGTTTATAAAGTTTTCTATTAAATAAAATATTTTGCTTATCTGTTGCAAAACAACAACATCAATGACATGAGTAATAATAACAACATCATCTTAAATGTTTGAGTGCTTCTGTGCCAGGCATTTTGGTATACACGTTACGCTCATTCTCAAGAAACCCCATGAGTAAAGAATAACTTTTTAGCACTATTCTATAGGGAATTGACTCAGGCACAGAGAGGTTAAGTGGTCTGGCCCCATGCCCCTCACTGCCCTGGAACTGCCCTTACTGAAGTCACTCTACTGAGCACTTCTGTGCCGTCCTGGGCCTCTTGGCTACCTTGGACAGCGTTGGTCCTTCCCTCCTTCTGGAAGTGATTCCTTGGTGTCTTTGACCCTACTCTGGATCTTTGTAAGCTTCTGAGCAGTCTTTCTCTGTTTTCTTAAAGGATAACGTGGGCTCTTTGTAAGCTTCCATCTGGCCCACGGCTCTTCCTTCCCTGCACATTCTCCTGCGCAGTTGCATACGCCGTGCATCTGCGGCTGACTTTGTATTGCAGCCCTTGCTCATTCCCCCGAGCTTCAGATAGTCAAAAAAGAATATCCTATGGAATGCCACCATTGGGCTGTCTCAGGACAAGTCCCAAACTGAACTTATGATCTTCCTGAGACAATCCTGCTGTACTGTTTCGGGGGGTGGCCATATATCAACCCTACCACTCCAGTCAGAGGCCCCAGATCACTTGCTAAGTCAGGATCTTCCTTCTTTCCTTCCCATATTCCTCATGTCTTGTGCTAGTTGGTGGGAAAACAAAAGCAAGCAACAAAACAAAGTCCCAGCCTTTGCTCTCGTGAATATCTAATGCAGTGGGAAAGACTGACTCTAAGAACCGTAAAAGTAAATGGGACATTTTATTTATCATCAGTGTTGGGATAAGGACAGGCAGTAAGAATTCTCCCCATGGGAAGTGAGATTCAAATTGAGCTTAAGGAAGAAAATGAGTTAACTTGTTAAAGCATAGAGAATGGATGTGTTCTCAGCAGGTGGAATGGCATGTGCAAAGGCCCTGGGGAGAGGAAGTGGGAGCATTGAAGGATCTGAGAAAGGCTGGAGTGGCCACTCCAGGAAACAGTGGGGCCTGAGTGCAGCTGGGAGGTGGCCGGGCAGACCATGCAGGGGCTGGGCTGTCAGGAGAGGGGATCTGGTCTTTATTCTATGAATACCTGGGCAGTTGTTTAGGGGTTTTAAGCAGAGGGGTGACATGATGGGATTTTAATTTTGTCTTCAAGCATGGATAATGGCGAAGAGACGAGAGCGTGTGGAGGTGTAGATGCTTGTTAGGAGGCATGAGGCGATCGATGGAGGCTTGTAGGTAGAGCTGCCAAGAACTATAGGTCACTTTACAAAATATCTATACATTTGGCTTGAAATAACTCAGTTTGCCTCTCTGAGGGGAGTAATCTGACTGTTTGCACTTGAGGGTCAATTATGTGCACCCCGTTCCTTCCTCAGCAAAAGGGACTTTATTAAATAATTTAACTTGAATCCTCCTGAGGAAGCATCTTTGCTGACATGTGGGGACATTCCTCTAGTTGTTCCTCCACTGGTGCCGAAGCATGAGCCAGTTGGGCTGCATGAACCAGGAGGCTGAGGTCACCTGTCACCAGACCCCTAACCCCCTCCCCCAAACCCTGTACAGAGGGAATCAGCTGCCTCCCCCCAGGCACTCGGACAGCACCAGAACTGTGGGCAGTGGTGGTGCTCCCTTCCCTCTTTGGCCTTGGCAGACCTCTCTGTGACACAGCTGTTGTGTTGGTGCTGAAGCTGTGACACCAGCGGCCCAGTGATGTCACATGCAGTCTGGGTTAAATGAGGCCACTTGTAACTGCCAACTGGAGTGGTATATGCATGTATGTATGTATGTATGTATTTTTCCTCATTACACTTTAGAACTGCAATGTAGAACGGAGCTGGCATCTGAATGTGAAACACATCTTACATTTTCCCTGTGGCCCCCTTCTTCCCCTAGTTATATGGATACAGTAAGAGCTCAGTAAATATTTGCTGAGTGAATGTGCAATCTATTTGCCAACGTTCTAGGAAGCCTCACTTTGCAAGAAAAGCGAGACAGCAAATGGTAGACCAGTGGCTGCAGGGCATGCTGGGGAAAATCCTTGTCACATGGAGGCACTTGGAGGAGATGATGTGGGTGCATGGGTGAGGGAAAGGATCAGAGAGCATTTGGCAAGGAAGCCACTGCATGAGGGGCAGATGTGAAATAGCTGCCCTGTGTTATCAAATTTCAGGGGAATAAGGATATGTTAAAAAAATTTTAATGAAATCTTGCCTTGTGTCCTATGGGAGTAATTTCTCTTAAATTTCTTTAAAAGCTTACGAAAGTTCTGCATTGTTCTTCAAGGTCTTTGCAGTTAGATTTGTGCCTTTATTACATGAATAAAGAGGCAGAGGCATGCCTCAAGGAAGGGCGACTTTAAACAAATGTGTACACAGGCTCGTTCTGAGCTCTCAAAAAATCACAGGCTGTCAGCATCCGAAGGCTTCTTGGAGATCTTTTAGCATTTTGCAGATGAGGAAATTGAGACTTACAAAAGGATATCATGTAACTTCTCAAGAGCAAGAATCTGAACTTGATATTCTTAATTCTTAGGACAAAGAGCTCTTCCCTTTCTCGTTTCTTTTTTCTAGGTTTACTCACTCCCTTTGCTTTAATAACCTTAATGGAGTTGAATAAGAAACTCCCTGTGTCTGTTAAGATGTTTTTGGTTACAGACAACAAATACTACTTCTAACTAACTTGAGCAAAAAAGGGAGATTCATTAGAAAGCACTAGGGACACTCATCACAGATCCAAGGGAGAGCAGGACACCAAGCCGTGGGAGGACAGGGGCAGGCAGCTGCCCGACTTCGAGGTCTCCTCTCCAGGGTACACCTGCTGATCGCCTCTAGCTGGGGTCATGTTAATCATGGAGTTCTTCAAAAATATTTTTTTCATCTTTTTAAAAACTAAAATCTAGAAGCGTTTTAAAGACTCAAAAATGCTACAATTTTTGTCTGTTCAAAATAATCAGATCTTTTGTTGATGACATGGATAGTTGTTGCCACTTTGTATGTGAAATTTACCAAGCACTTTCATAGACTGAATGTTTGTGTCCCGCCAAAATTCCTGCGTGGGAGCCCTGAGCCTCAATGCGATAGTATTTGGAGATGAGGCCTTTGGGAGGTGATTCGGGTTGCGTAAGGTCATGAGGGTGGGATCCTGGTGATGGGATAGGTGTCTTTATAAGAAGAGGAACATCTGAAGGCTTACTCTTTCTCCCTCTGCCAGGGGACACAGCGACAAGGTGGCTGTCTGCAAACCGGGAGGATGGCTCTCACCGGGCACTGAATCTGAACGTCTTGATCTTAGACTTTCAGCCTCTAGAACTGTGAGGAATAAGTTTCTGCAATTGGCCATGTGAAAGGGCCACTCTCTGGTCCCACGAGTGGTTAGACTGCATCTCCAGGGATGCTAAGTGAGTTAAGGAACTCAGCACTTAGGCCATTGACTGAGTAGCTGAGGATCTTGCAAGTTCTGTGACCTGAGTTATGGCCATTCCTTGCTCAAGCAGGGCCACAGTTTACACGCGGGAACCACGTTGATTTTCTGTGGTTACTCTGCTCAGCTGGGCCAGCATGTGGGATGGAGCGTGCAGTGCGACTGTACCTGCCCCATCAGAACTTCAGTGTCTCGGCTGGATTTTCCCGCGCTTGCTAGGCAGGGGAGATGGAAGGCAACGTGGCATGCAGTCCTTCCCTCTGCACCTTGGGGGCTATGCTTCTGCTATGACTCCTCTGAACTTTTTTATTTTTTAATTTTTTTACTGACACATAACGTACATATTTCTAGAGCACGTGTGATATTTTGAGACATTCATATAATGCACAAAGATCGAATCACCCTGAACTTTTACATTAGCCTCATAATCTATTTCCACCTCCTCCCTGTTCAGCACACATTGTTTATACTGTCGTGTTCTTTACATCTTCCCAACATGTTGGTTTTTTAAAAATAAAATAAAAAAATTAATTGTGGCAGAGTATAGATAACATAAAATATATTAATACTATCTTAACCATTTTAAAGTGTTTTAAGTTTAGTAGTGTTGAGTAAATCCTCATTTCACATGGTCCATAGGTTATTGGAAACTATGACTTTAAGCAAAATGATGTTTAATGAAACCAAATTCTTTTTTCATCACTGTTATAATGTCGAAGGAAACATTATTCGAGTACCTGCTGTACTTTGCTATGCTTAAAAAGTCATGGTTTCCAAGAACCCTTCAATGATGTTAAGTGAAGATTTCCTGTATTCACATTATTGTAAAACCAGTCTCCAGAATTCTTTTCATCTTATGCAACTGAAATTCTACACCATTAAACAACTCCCCACTTCCTCTTCCCCCAATCCCTGAAAACTACCATTCTACTCTCTCTCTCTCTCTGATTTTGAGTGCTCTTAAGTATCTCATATGAATGGAATAACACAGCATTTATCTTTTTCTTACTGGCTTCTTTTACTTAGCATCATGTCTTTAGGATTTATGCGTGTGTTGCAGCATGTATCAGGATTTCCTTCTCTTTTAGGGCTCAGTAATATTCCATTGTATGGATATACCTACCGCATTTTGTTTATCCATTCATCTGTTGATGGACACAAGATTGCTTCATTTTTTGGCAATCATGAATAATGTTGCTATGAACATGGGTGTGTCCACAAACCATGTCATTTTTGGAATAAAGTCCCATCTAGTCTCCCCACCCCTGCCTTTCTCCCACCTAGAGAGCAACCACGTGGCAGATTTCCCTGCTCTCTGATGAGCCACCCTCCACCCAGAGGCCGCAAAGGAGTTTCCTTTCTACAGGGACATTCCATATACTTACATCTGGACTGGTTAGCCTTTCTCCTTCAGTTCCCTACAATTTTTTTTTTCCCTGAGGGGAGTCTTTGTGAATTTTTTTTTTTTTTTGAGACAGAGTCTCACTTTGTTGCCCAGGCTAGAGTGAGTGCCGTGGCGTCAGCCTAGCTCACAGCAACCTCAAACTCCTGGGCTCAAGCGATCCTCCTGCTTCAGCCTCCTGAGTAGCTGGGACTACAGGCGTGCACCACCATGACCGGCTAATTTTTTTTCTCTATATATTATTTGGCCAGTTAATTTCTTTCTATTTATAGTAGAGACGGGGTCTCGCTCTTGCTCAGGCTGGTTTCGAACTCCTGACCTCGAGCAATTGGCCTGCCTTTTGTGAATTTTTTTTAACAGGAGTTTTGCTCCTTAGCTTCTTCTCCATCGTTCGCTTCTCGGGGGATTGAGCGGAAGCATGAGTGTGCAGTGAGGGGAAATGCTACCTGAGTCTCTAGCAAGGAAAAACGAGCAAGAGAAGAACTACAGTGCAAAGGAGAGCGCAGTGGCTTCCTGGTGGGAGGGGTCAAGGTAGATGGGGAAGTATGAAACTTCTGGCTCCTTTAGCTCTCCTGGATTGGAGAAACATGACCAAATGTTGGGAACAGCAGGCTCAGGAATGTGCATCGAGAAGGTGCCAGGTGGCCTGTCACACACATGTGCAGGAGGAAGGGACTAGGAGGGGTGGTGGTGGTGGTGTGGGACATGCATGCAAGACAGGGAGGGAAGAAACAATTCTGGAGAGATTTCTAGGAAGTTTTTTGGGCGCTGAGACGTATGAAGACCCCTGTACTCCCCTCTTAGAGACCTGCATTTTTCTTTAATGCTACTATGGACCAATTTATATTTCCTTTGACTGTGACTCCATGAGAAGGCTGGGCCATGTGATTTGTTAAAATTAAATGTTGATTCTGTAGTCACCCGTCTTTGGTCAACATTTCCTCAGTTTGAGTTTTGCTGGTTTATCTCCCGTTTTCACTCTTAGATTTAGAGTGAGAGTGGTTTGTGATTTTATATCTAAAATGTCATCTTTCTCTAGGGCCCAGGAAAAGAGAAATCTTTAAAAAAAAAAACCACAAATAAAAGGGAGGCAATTTTGTTCTTTGTATGGGAATTCAAGCTTTAAAGGGGAAAAATAATTTCCTTGAGTAATGCTTTGCTAACTTGAAATGTGATTTCACCTAGTTTTTCCTACACTACACACATTAATATTTCTGATTATAAAATAGAATATAATTATGAAATATAATATTTCCTATGTTATAGCTTCATATGCAGTTAGCTTGAGAAACATTTCCTTACTCTTGGCCTGGTAATTGAGGTCACATATACCAAATGCTGTTCTCATCAGCGGAGAAATCACGGAAGGTTTAGGAGAGGAATTTAGGCTGCAGACCAGGGGTGGCCCCGGGAGATCCTGTGTGTTGCTGGTGCACTTAGCTGCTGCCTTCTGGACCACAGGTTCTCTCTGTGCAATGCCGCCTTCAAAGGACTCACAAGGCTTTTTCTCTGCTCTTTTGAGAAAGGTATCTGCGGATCACATTTTAGCATTCACTTATCTGAATTTTGTCACGAATTCCAATGGATATGTCCTTTGAGATGTAAGAGATTCCCTTCACTAGTTTCCTGGTGGCTTCTACATCTAGCCATCATTTTGAGCTATTTGTTTGATTTCAGGGCTGACTGGTCACAGGAAATGTTGTTTCCATTAAAGCAAGTAATTTCAAGCTTGTAACATTTAATAATTATTGAACTTTTCCATTCAGAAAAATCTCCCCAGGATAGGAGTATTAGATTAGGAGAAGGCAGCTTTAGAAAATCTGGCATCTATAAAGCTTTGCTTTTGTGGGAGTCAGGCCATGTTATGAAAGAGTTTAGACAGGCATATAAATGCTTTCTCATTTGATGTTTTAGATCTGACTTCAATCGGAACTTTTTAATTTCTTAATTTTTTTATTGACACATAACGTACATATTTCCGGAGCATGTGTGATATTTTCAGACATTCATATAATGCACAAAGATCGAATCTCCCTGAACTTTTACATTAGCTTCATAATCTATTTCCACCTCCTCCCTGTTCAGCACACATTGTATATACTGTCGTGTTCTTTACGACATGTTGGTTTCTTTCTTCCCAACATGTTGGTTTTTTAAAATTAAAATAAAAAATTTAATTGTAGCAAAGTATAGATAACATAAAAATGTATTAATACTATCTTAATCATTTTTTTTTTTTTTGAGACAGAGTCTCGCTTTGTTCCCCAGGCTAGAGTGAGTGCCGTGGCGTCAGCCTAGCTCACAGCAACCTCAAACTCCTGGGCTCAAGCGATCCTCCTGCCTCAGCCTCCCGAGTAGCTGGGACTACAGGCATGCGCCACCATGCCCGGCTAATTTTTTCTATATATATTAGTTGGCCAATTAATTTCTTTCTGTTTATAGTAGAGATGGGGTCTCGCTCTTGCTCAGGCTGGTTTTGAACTCCTGACCTCGAGCAATCCGCCCGCCTCAGCCTCCCAGAGTGCTAGGATTACAGGCGTGAGCCACCGCGCCCGGCTATCTTAACCATTTTTAAGTGTTTTAAGTTTAGTAGTGTTGAGTAAATCCTCATTTCGCATGGTCCATAGGTTATTGGAAACTATGACTATAGACTCCTTCTATTTAACAGTAATATGTTTTTAGTTACAGTTAGTAGCCTTGGTGGAAACTTGCGATTACTCTGTTTTCTATTAATGCCCAATAATTTAGGGAGATTGTTCCTGTGTGAATTTTATCCTTATATCAGGTAGACTGACAAAGGGTGGTGAACTTTACTTTCATTACTGCATTATTCCCTGACCTCATGTGAGTACTAACTGCTTTATTTAGACAATCTCAGACCCCTGATTAGTCATCCATCATAGCCCTGCTTTGATTTCTTCCTTCTGCTATTCTTGAATCAATAAAGTAATAAGAATCTCTTTTGTTATTGGATTTGAGACTGAACAACAAATTTTATTGAGCAATATAGTCATTGTACGTTTTGCTTGTCTATGCGTGTTTTCTTTTTCCCAATTCTTTTGGTAGCAAAGACCATGTATTTTTCATCTTTCTTTTGGGACACTCATTCATAGGGTCTCTGCTGGGGCTAATATGTCCTCTTTTCAGTCACAGGAGTGTGCAGTGACTGAGGCCATTGAGAGTCTGCTATGATTTGAATGTGCCCCCCATATTTCATGTGTTAGAAACTTAATCCCCAAATTTATATGTTGATGGTATTTGGATGTGGGGCCTTTGGGAGGTAATTAGGGTTAGATAAGGTCATCAGAGTGGGACCTTCATTATGGAACTGGTGGCTTTATAAGAACAGGAAGAGAGACCTGAGTTGATGCACTCTTGCCCTGTCACCATGTGATGCCCTCTGCCATGTTATGATGCAGTAACAAGGCCTTCAGCAGATATGACCACTCTACCTTGGGCACTCCAGCCTCCAGAACTGTAAAAAATAGATTTCTTTTATTATAAATAATCCAATCTGTGGTATCCTGTTATAGCAACAGAAAATGGACTAAGACAAAGTCTTCCTGAGCCTTCTGTAGAAATAAACAGGAGAGAGACAGAGTTCCTTTTCTTCCTAGGATCATTAGTTGTAAGGATAATGTAAGCTCAAACTGCTGGTTGCCACCACGTGGGGAAAGCTTGCCTGAGAATGAAGACAAGACAGAGGAAAGCAAAGCTGAGAGATGAAGAAAACAGATTTTCTTAATGACATCATGGAACCTATTCATCTTGACACGCCTAAGTCTGCTCTGTTCCCTATACTTTCAGCTACAAGGGACAATACATTCCATCTTTTGTGTACACTAGCTTGAGTTGGGTTTCTGTCATTTGCAACAAAAATTATCCTAAGTAATATAACCACTAGGAATTTCATCCTTGGAAAGTTATTTTTATTTGGCTTGACTGCCTATATAATTTACTTCTCATTTATCTTTGGACATCAGCTAGTCCAGTGGTCTGCATGGTGTGGACAGTGAGATATTCACCTTATATGCAGGGGAGTATACAAGTGATTTTCAGAGAGATAAGAAAGTACCCTACTGGGATTACCAGACAAAATACAGAATTCCAAGTTATAATTGAATTTCAGGTAACCAAAAATCTTTTAGTATAAGTATATCCCATATAATATGTGGTATATACTTATACCAAAAAAATTCTTGTTAATCTGAAATTCACATTTAAGTGTCCTGCATAATATCTGTCCAACCTAGTCACACCAAATAATCATAATTTAAGAATGTGCTTAAAATAATATTACAATGTTCCTAAATTTAGAACATTATCCTACCTGGTATTTTCTTTTCTTTCTTTTTTTTTTTTTTTTTACATCAGATCTAAAATTCATATTTAACTGAGCTTCCTGTATTTTTATTTGTTGGATTTGGCAAGCTTATCCCCTGCCCATCCCAATTATTTTCCTGATGCAAGTGACACAGTGCTTAAACTCTAGTCTCTAAGAGCTATCTTGTTTACCTGCTCCATGGTCAAAGAAGAAATGTATGGGTTTAAGCCTCTTCAGTGGGTACCCCTCCCTCTCAGAGGAGGATGTTTGCAGGTGAAAGGGCAGGACAGTTAAAGAAGGGCTATTCCATGGCTGTGTGAAAGGGGAGGGTGACTCAGGAGAAGCAGTGTTTATGAAGGGTGTCTTGCTTGTCAGTCGCTGGGGAGAAGCTCTGTGTCTATTAACTCAATAATCATTGTGACAGTCCTGTTGAATGGATTTTCATCTACATCCATTTGAAAAATAAGGAAACTGAGACTCAGAGAAGGGAAGTAATTTTGGCCAAAAACAAGCAGTACCAGGTTCATCTGACTCCAAGTTTGTGTTCTTTCTTCAGGTCCAGTTTCATGGGGAGTAGACAGCTCCTGGTGTCTGTTAGCAGAATGGGGCATTCCCAGTGCACTGAAACAAAGAGTGACAGTGGCTACCTATATCTACAGTCTTTGACCAGAGAGTCTGCAACCTTTACTCTCTGCAATCCACCCCTCTGGATGGGTGGATACTTTGACCAAATTTGTCTTCTATGCCTTTCCTTGGGATAGCAATTAAAGCAAAGCAGATGGCCCTCAAACACATGAAAAATGTTCAAAATCACTCCTAATGAGAGAAATGGAAATTAAAACATCACAAGATGCATTCCTTACCTATCAGATTAACAATGATTAAAAATCTAACAACATATCCTGTTAGCAAATTGGTGGGGAAACAGGTACTATCACACAGTTGCTAGTGGGTATGCAAACTGGTGCAACTCATCTGGAGGGGAACTTGGCAAGACCTCACAGATCATCTATGCACTTGACTTTTGTTCCAGCGATCTCACTTCCAGACATGTACCCTGAAGAAATACCTCAACAATAGGAAAATGCATGTGCCCTATTTCTTCATTGCAGCACTGATTGCCATTGCAAAATAATGGTCTGCAGTTTAGTTAACAGTATTGTACCAATGTTGATTTCTTGGGTTTATAATTTTAATATGGTACGTAAAAAGCGTACGATTTTATATGATTTTACAGCTTTTCTGTAAGTTTAGAATTATGTCAAAATAAAAAGTTAGAACAAACAAACAGAAAAACAACAACAGTAACAACAAAGCAGATTTCTCATCTCCTGATGTGGGACATGAAGTCAGGGTGGGACCAGCGGGGAGTGGCCATAGCTGCTGAAGTCCCTCCCCCTGGGGTCTAGTGTCTCCTGAGAAGGGGCAGGGCTGGCCAGGCACTGGGGTGTCAGGTGGTGGGGGGGTCTCAGGCCTGGGAAAAGAGGGTGGAGAGGCACAGACAGTTGTCAGCCACATCCTTACTGATACGTCAAGGAGCCGTACCTTCCTGCAGGGGAAACTTGCCCAAACGGCTGGTGTTCAGTGCTCGAAATGAGTCTGTGAAAGATGTCCCTGGGAGCGGTTGCCTTACTTTAAAGTCTCATCTCATGTGTGTGAAAGATTTCCTGTCCTTTCTCAAATCACTGGTTATTTGTATTATATATTCAAATACCTTGAACTACACTACCCCTCTCTTTATGTGGCATTTTCAGGCCTACAGACGAGTAAGAGCTATGAAATATTTAAGAGAAATATTTAAGAATATTTAAGAAATATTTAAGAAATATTGAAGAGAAATATCTCTCTCCCAAACGACTTGCTCAAAATTGCAACGCTCTCATTTCTAAAAGATTGTAAAGTTGACAAATGAATCAGAGCGTCCTTAGTCACGGTGACTTAGGTGTCCCATAACAGTTTTATCTTTTCTACTTTATGCTTTATAGGAAGACACAGATTAGCTGTTTTTTTTATTGGCCATTCTGAGTTATTTTGCCAGAGCTTGGCTTTGGGCTTCAGCGATACCTCACTAAAATATTAAGCCCTTCATCCTGTGCAGGTAGAATGAATGAATGGGTGCTTGGGGGATGTTTTAACCACTCGGTGTCTCCAAATTTGTGTTGTACTCTCTGCTGCCGGCCTCCTGGGGTCAAGTCAGAGGCAGGGTGGGTCCAATCAAGGTGTCTCCCCTTGCAGTGTGGACGCCTCTCCACAGGGCCTCCTTGCTTCAACTCCTGTGTGAGCTGGACATCATGGTGAGGCTGATAGTTCATTCCATCACCCCAGGAACTCCGTCCAGGAGCAGAGAGAAGTGCCTTTCCCAAGGTCACAGAGTTAATAAATGGTGGAGCTGGGTTTGAGTCTGCCTGGCCCCAAGTCCAGAGCTCTTTTTACCAAGCACACTGAGCACCAGAAGAAGACCAACGCTGCCGACTCTGCCCCTGTGCCGAGTCCTGGCTCTGCCCATGCTTAGGGGTAAAAATAGCAGGTGCCCTTCGTCAGTGCATGCACCTCCTCTCTGTTCTCAAAATTGGAGCTTCTTTCAGTCATTTCCTGTGGTGTTTTCCTACTCATAGATGTCATTTTGAAAGAAGCCTCATGTGCTAGCTCTCACCAGCTTGGTCTGTGCAGGGAGCCTCACAGGAAACCCAGACTCCCCTCTTTCCCCCCTTAGAACCCATGACCCGTGCGCACCTGGGTGGGAAGTGCCGGGTACTTCCTGCCCTTCTTTTCAAGAGAAGGCTCCGTTTGTGTTTTGAAAAGAGCACAGGCTTAGACTCACACCAGAGCGTGAATTCTGTTTCTCGGCTCCATTTCTGTGGATAAATGAATTTACCTCTTCATATCTCCGTTTAAAAATAAATAAATAAAGCGGGGATGGCAATACTTTTATTATAGAATTATTATGAAGATTTAATGACATAACATAGAAAAAGCACCCAGCACATAGTGAACATTGAATAAATGACCTTTATGATTTTGATAAGCACTGCTAATTCTCAATGTAGCATTTTCCCCAGATAATCTCTCTGCAGTACTCAGTCTATTTCTTTTTTTTCCCCCCCAGAATATTACGGGGGTACAGATGTTTAGGTTACATATATTGCCTGTGCCCCACTCGAGCCACAGCTTCAAGCATGTCCATCCCCCAGTTGGTGCGGTGGCACCGCAGCTCAGTCTATTTCTAATGAAGAAGAACAAAGTTGCAAAGTGCTGCCTCTTGGAATCACTTTTATTTCTAGAGGACGGAAACTCTGCCAAGGAGGAAAATGGAAGTTATCCCAGGCTTTTGTGTGGGTTTTATTTGTATGCAAAAGCGAGCAAGTCTTTGTTCTGAAGATGAATTTCATTCTAATGGTGCCAATGAATCTTTTAAAATTTCATAATTGCCTATCCTAGCTTGCTCCAAACTGAAAGAAAACAAAAGAATTAGGTGGCCAGTTCAGATTGCGTTTGTCGATGGATGTGCATTTGAAATGCGTCAGCTGTCCCTGAGTCATCCCAGTCCACTGAGACGTGTAGATGAGTTTTATGGAGGAGTCAGTGGCACCAGCCCAGCCTTGCCCGGCCAGTGGTCCAGGGCACGGCAAGAGGGTGAGAATCAGGCCAGAGGGGCACTGAGCTTGATGCCCTGGCCACCCTCCTAGTCCTGCCTTTTGTTACCTATACATGCAAATGTGCCAAAGCACTTTACAACCTGCCAAGCACTTTTTACATTTATTGTTTCCTGTAACTCTCTTGAAAACAGATATGGCCAAGGTTATTATCTCATCTGATAGATGAAGAAACCGAGGTTTAGAAAGGTTGTGGCTTACACAGAACACATAGCTGGTGCATGGCAGAGGCTGGACTTCAATTCCTATCACTCAACTCTAAAACGAATTCTCTTCCCACTGTATTTGTCTGCCTATCATGGTACGGTATAATGATCCAAGTTTGAATTAGTGATATTCTTCTAATTTTTTTAAAGGCAGCCCTGTAATAATGTATAAATCACCAAAACATTAAGTTTTGTACTCTGGGGATTTGTCACGATAGTGATGACTATCTTATTCTGAGCATTTAGCCTCCACCATTACAAACTGCAGAAGTCTCCTGGGCCAAGGCAGAGCCTTCAGCTCTTCCTCCTCCTCCTCCTCCTCCTCCTCCTCCCCCCTTTCCCCCTTTGTCATTCATTTTCTTCGTTTTCTGTGTGGAAGCACACAGAGCTAACAATTGTGGAGTGTAAGTTAAGACAGCAGAAGCAAAGATGATCCAGATGATCTAGAGTGGGAGGAGCTGAGTGGTGAGAGGGAGGCTCATGCCGTCTGGGGATGTCTTTAGTTCTTGAACAATGCAAAGATCACATTCCAGTATTCAAAGCAGCCTGCCTGGTGTTTTTCAAATTCAGCAGCATACAGACCATTTTCAAAGAAAAAACATTCTTGAGACTTCCAGGACACTTAAGTTGTTTTTATTTTAGAGTTACTTGACTACATAAAAACATCAACATTATTGTCAATTCCTTATGCTTATATAGCTCTCACTAAAATGAGATTTAACAAGCTTGCATTTAATTTCTGATGATTTAAAAAATTAATGAGATAATATCCTGGGTCATTTGCCCCCAAATTTCAGTGCCCTCATGTGGGGTGGAGTTATGAGTGTGTGCAAACAAAGGTTTGCAAACAAGCTAGGATAGGCAATTATGAAATTTTAACCTCAGTAATGTTTTGGCACAGTTAACCAAACAGAGAAAAATAGTGGGAGAATTTGGTTATCATGGGCACCAGTGGTATTAATAGTCATGTCCTATAGACTTCAGGAGATATTTATTCTCGAGTCACTGAGAGAATCTGTGACTGATGATGGAGAGATGATTAATGCACTAATACCTGTGTTTGTTGCCTGAAATGATAGAAACCATCTGCCCCACCTGTTTCTGGTTAACTCGTATTTAGCCTTCAAAACCCAGCTCAGGTGTTAACAACTTCAGGGAAACTTTCCCAGCTACTTTCTTTTGCTCACTCTCTTACAGTCACTTTCTGCTTCACCTCTTAGACCTCTTTGATCACTTTTCTTCCTCGATACTTTGCTGTCACCTGGATGTTGGCTCTAATGGTAAGTCACTCCTCACTTTATTGTCCTGTCCTTGTATTTCTCACAGTACCACCAACATAAAGCTAAAATGTAACAGGTTTTACTAAACATTGGAGATAACAAGAACGTAATATTGAAGCTGGGTGTTGACTGTCACTAATTCCATCATCCAGGTGGAAAAGGAAAAGGTTAACTTCTTCCCAGAGATCCCTTCATGGGGGTGCACCCCATTTGTTGCCTTACTTTTTCTGTCCCACGGAGAAAGCCCTTTTTTCAACCCTTTGCAGTATAAATCTCCACCACCTGTAAGGAAACCACCATTTCCTGCTCCTAGAAATTGGCTTTGTCCAAGCGTCTGTGTTTTAGAACTTCTCTTACCCAGGCCATCCATGGGGCAAAGTGACTTGTCATCCCAAATATGGTTGTATGAGTGGGGCAAAGGCCTCGGCTGACTGAGTCTACTTTGAGGTCTTTACTAGTGTGAGGTGAAGATAGGAGCTTTTCTTCCTGTGGCCTGCCAGCTGCCTGAGGACAACTCACGGGCACAAATCCATACTTGGATGCAAACACACACACACTTCCCCTCAGGACACGTGCAAATGCTCGCAGGCAGTTCAGACTAATTCTAGGTGGAGGATGAGAACCATTTTCCTAAAGGTGATACAAGTTCAATCATTTCTCTTCCCATCCTACTACTTCCAAGTTCACCTATGGGAAGCTTTCTGTGCCTAACAAGTGGTATTCCATGACACTGCCTTTCTGAACAGCAGCACCACCTACCTCTTCTTCCACCTCTGGCTACAAAAATAAACAAAACAACAGAAACTTTGAAATAGAATTTGACCTTGGGTTAGCTAAAATGAAGCTTCCTCTGTCTTAAGTCTCCCCCATCCACATGTCCACATTAAACATATGGGTTTT
The DNA here is from genome assembly GCF_040939455.1 of Microcebus murinus. Classification (NCBI taxonomy): domain Eukaryota; kingdom Metazoa; phylum Chordata; class Mammalia; order Primates; family Cheirogaleidae; genus Microcebus; species Microcebus murinus. Next base: position 13,876,696 of record NC_134106.1, read on the forward strand.
GTGTGCAACTATATGCACATTTCCTCCCTTTTTTACACTAGGCTGTTACTCTTTAAAGAACATGAGAGCCCTGGAAGCAGTCATCATTTTTTACGCAACTTTATGTTTTCACAGCCCGGCACATTTGTGGCCCACAAAGGTTTCTTCACAACAGACTGGCTGGCTGATAGAATGTACTAAAAAATTTGAGCGTTCCTGCAACGAAGGGAGATTTAGAGAAATGGTGGGCACAGTAGATTCATATCTAAGCAAGAATAAAAAATAACATAGTTCCCTTGTATCAGTTTGAACTCTTAGCTCCTCGTATTAATTTCTGTATTTACTAAGGCACCTAATATCAGTGCTTTACGTAAATAAGTTCATTGTAATTTCTATAGCCTTAATGATACCTAGCATAATACTTTTCATACAGAAATGACTGTTCTTTTGAATAAATGAATTTTAGGTCAACATAGGTGTCTTATTTTTTATGTTGGTTTTTTAAAAAGTTAGTTTTCTAGAAAAATCAATTATTGCAGTAAAACCTTCTCTGATGATGATAGATTAATCAATTACCACTGGAAACATTCTTTACATTTTAGAACACCACTTTATAATTTATTTTCTCAGTTGAAAGCAAAAATTTGGCAACTGCTTTTGGTTGTAGCTCCTAGGTACAATTTTCAATGCCTTTTATATAGCCTCTCTGGTAAAAGAAATTTAAAATATGGTGGGCAAATTCTTAACTATTCAGTGGCACATTTAGGAGATTAAGTCAAGGAAATTTCCTGGGAAATAGAACAAAAGGTGGGAAAATAAAAGAGAAAAGATAAAATGTTTAGGGTACCAGTCTATGGTTCCTGACATTGAAAGTGTAGGCTTTCCAAAAAGAAAGAAGAGGAAATACAAGGGAGGAAATTATTAAAGAAAAAATTTCAAGAAAACAGGTTAAAAATGAAGGACAAAATATGAACTGTGTTTCCATATTGAAAGGACCACATGATGTCCAGCCTGATAAATGTAAAATGACACAAATAAGGGCAAATAATGGTCTCATAACACTGTAGATGAAGGGAAACATTCGAAAAATTTTCAAAAATATGAAAAGTAATTTAAATAAAAAAGAACACAAGAATAAAAACTGTTACTTCTTCAACAGTAATGGGAAACCAGAAGACATGGTGATAACTTCAAAATTTTGAGAAAAAGTAACTTCTAGTCCATCATTCTATAGCCAGCCAAAAGATCAATTAAGTACGAGGGCAAAGTAAGGTAATTTTAAACACATGATGTCTTAAACTTTTATTTCCTGTGCACCTTTTATTAGGAAGCTACTGAAAGTTATCTCACCATAAAGAGGGAGACAGAAAGGAGACAAGAAAGACATCTGATGCAGGAGAGTGGATTCTACTAGAAGAGAGGCGAAGGGGATTCCCAGATTGTTGATTTAGGGAAATCCCAGGGTGTGCAATTCAGCGGGTGGGCAAGAGAGGAGCCGCCTAGAACAGAGCAGGCAGTAGGCATCCAGGAGTGATGCTCCTAGGGTTTGCGTGTGCAATTTTGTGTGTGCACGTGCGTGTGAGAGAGGGAACAGACAGATTACCTGACGTGCATGACATTAACAGGAATATTGCCTTGTGTTGGAGCACTTGGGGAAAAATTGTGTGATAGACACATTTAAAAAAACAACACCTAAGCAATTATTCTTTCCAGAAATTATGTAAATTTCTGTGAGAAGTGAAATGTGATCAAGGTGCACTCTATGTCTCAGCTGTAAATAACATTCATATGGTCTTAATACTGTCAATATTGAATATCAATTTAACTGAAAATCTGATAAAAATATTAGAAAGATAAGGAAATAGTGTGTGTGTATATGTGCATTTGTGCACCTGCAGCTAGTATAGGTTTAAGGTAAACTTTTCATTTTCCATAGTGATAATTCAATAGATAGAATCTGAAAATGAGGAATAATCAGGAGTTGCAGTGGAAGCACGCTGTTCAGAGATGTGGTCTCAAATACATGTGATGGCTAAGAATGGAAGGTGGCAGCTTTTGGGCTATGGGACTCGGTAGAAGGACATGGGGCAGGGGACCGCTCTGGCCTCCTCACCCTGCTTTCTTTTTCCTCTCTTGTCCTTTTAACAATTCTAAACTGGCCAGATAAAATACAGACCTTTATTTTGAGGTTCTGGAATGAGAGGAATGAAGTTAACTCAGTAATGTTGTCATATAAAGATGAACTTTTTTTTCCTCCTAAATATTTAAGTTCTTATTAGTCTTCACCAGTGTCACTCACTTCTTTCAGAGTGCTACACTCTATTTCTGAAGCAGAAATCAGAGATGAGATTAGAAGGGAAGAGGAGGAAAGTAACCACTGATTGCTCCACCCACAAATAGTTTTTGGCTCGATTTGAGGCACTATGGGAAATTTGCAGAAGTGTAACAAGCCACATTTACCATCATTTTGGCCTGGCAACCCTACAAGGAGTATTTCTACATATATATTTTCTTTCTAAAGATTATTCTGATTGGACACACTCTTGTGAAATCAGTGAGTAGAGGTGGACGATGATTGGGAAGGTTTTATTTTGCTCTGGGAATTGAGGCAGAGGAGCTCAGGGGACGGATGATGTTGATATTTGATGTATTTGGAACTGGCTTTCTAACCCAGTGTAACTCCTCTGCCTCTATTAATCCATTATTGATGTTACCTGGGGAATGAGGCTTCCTTGGGGTCAATGTATTTGCTCTCTCTCCAACTCTACCTGCCCCTACCCTAGCATCTTTTCCTGCCAGTAAGCTACTGAAGCCCTGGCTCTTTTGCACCCAGACCTCATGGGTCCTGGATCTCACCAGGCGAGTGCCCAGGTGGGTGAGGTGCACTTCTACCCACAGGATGTGGTTGTGTTATTATACAGTGACTTTGGTTCCAAATAGACTCTAAAGACATCTTGCTCATTAAGGCAAATATTATAGTATTTATTTTTGAGTGATGACTGCTAAGAAGGCCCAGGCATGCATTGTGTGGCCAGCTAATTGAAAATTACTTCCTCTTCTCAGTTGGCTGCTTCTCACCACAGACAAATGATGATGCATCTGACAAACTTCTTGTTGTGGGTTTTATGTCCCCGCTCAGCTCTAAATATTTAAAGCAGCCTGTTCTCCATTCTGTATGCCCTGAAGTATGCTTTTGAATGCAGCATGTTTTGTTCTCTATTAAAACTACCCAAGCTTTTCTAAGTGTTGAATAAAAGACATTAGTAGGTCTGGGCTGCGTCTGGCTGTGGGAGCCAGGAGGATTATTTGTCTGTGAAATCCTCAGAGAAGTAGCCAGTATGTATATTGCCCATTTTTCTGTTTCTCCCAGAAATTCTTTTGCAAAGCTTCGGGAAGGCTACAAAGTCTCCTTTTCCTATTGTTGATAGAAAAACTTATATTTTCAAAGGCTGTTGGTGTCATTGAGACAGAGGCCAAAAGGATGATTAAAGGATGGCAATGGATTAATGATCTAAGGCCAGTTTCCCGGTTAGCTATCTGGCCCCCTTTATAAAAAGAGTGTCCACTAAAATCCTCTGTTGTTGCTAATTCACATGGTCAGCACTTAATGAATGTTTTTCTAGTGTGTGAATTAAGGTTGGTCAAATGGCATATAGAAAGCCATATCTGTAAAGTTCTCTGGGTTCACAGAGCTGAAAATTTGACTTAGAAAACCTAGGTTGCTATTCCAGCTGTCATTTGCCTGGTCCAGTGACCTTAACCCAGTTTCTCAGGACCTTAATTTCTTTTATCTGTAAATAAGAGTGATTCCAGTTACCTTCTGTGATCAGTAAGTAAAATGTATGACACAAAGTTATACAAATATATTTTTTATTGAGTCTTTATAATGAGAGATAAATGAAAATAATTTTTTTGCTATCTGCTATTAAGAAGATTTGGTATTTTTATGTTTATAGTCCATCATAATAAATAAAGAATTATTTGATATGCAAGCACTTAGAAATAAAGGGACTATATTTTTGTGTGTGTAATATGGAACACAAGTGTTTCTAGCTCAGAATAATTTGATTAAAATAGAAATAAGTACAAGTCACTAAGCATTTTAGGTTACATTGATACTGCTCAGAATTCCTGCAGCACTTTTTCTGCTATTCAGTTAGCACTTAATTAATTAAGGATGTGTGATAGGATAAAAATTATCAACTTGAGAGTGTTCAGACTTTTCTTCTGCCAAAGAGAATCTGTAATTGGCAGCCAAATGTACCACCCACCTACCAGTCTGTTTCCTAAAAGCTATTCTTCACAGTAAAAATCTGTGGCAGAGAGTGGAGAGGGAGGCAGGAATGGGAGGAGAGTAAAAAAGGGGATGGAAGAGGAGATTTTTCTAGGGGCTGTTTGCAAGTGAGAAGCTCTAGAGAGAGAAGGCTACAAAAAGTTGTGGTGACACAAGTGTAGAGTGGAATTGTTTTAAAACTGTTTTTTGTAGGTCGATCTCTATATGGGAAGACTGGACCCTGTGAGTCACAGTTTTAATAGGGTTACAGATGAAAATCACCATAGGATATTTTATGTGATTTTTTTCTTTGTCCAATCAAATAGTCTCATCTTCATTTTCATCCTTTCCCAGTAGATTCTTGCCCAGTGAATCTTCCACTACAAGCCATCAGGACAATTCCTGTGAAACACAGATGTGATCATGTCAATCCCTTGCTTAAAACCCTCTCTAGTGACATGGATCACCATGTCCTTTTATCCAAGTCTGACACACATGCACACGCACACGGGCATGAGCCGTTTGCCCATCCGAACGCTTAGGTGGCACTCTCCCCTCCCCCATCTGAAGTGGCCTTCTGTCATGCTGTAAATAACACTGGTTATCAGTTCAGGAGTTAAGAGGAAGATTCCTCAGTGGGAGATGGAGAACACGGATGTGCTCCTAGATGCTTTGATCATCTCTGCCTTAAGCCTACGGATAATGCCACCCGCAGTGACAACGATTGCAACTGAATCCCACATGAAATCTAGCCGTTAACAGGAGGCACCAAGGACATGCCAAGGAGCAGGGCTTGCGGTGGGAGCATGCACCTCGATGGGGAGTAGGGTTTTATCACTGTCTTTTTAAAAAATTTCCAGCACAGGGCAATAGTTGGTCTTGTAATTGTTTTTAAATTCTCTGCAACAAATCACCCCTGTTTTGTCTGGGGTAGACTGCTCTCCTGTGGCAAACTGTGCCCTCTCCCCACCCCCTTGGTTTACGAGAGGATGACATAGCAGCTACTCACCCCCTCTTCTTATCCTAGAGATCGAAGGGCAATTGCATCACATGCTTGATTTGATTGATAATAAAATGCCTGGTGACCATTTGAGTGGCAGCCTTCCCGGATCTGTAGAAATCATGATGCGAACATAACAAAGAGACTGATTAGTGTCTCCAGGGCCAGGCACTATAGATGCATGTACAGTAACACCAGTGGAGCCCACATCTTGGGCTCTGGAGATGGAGTTCTGGGCCCAGAAAAACAAGACACCTGTGGCAAAAAAAAAAAAAAAAAAAAAAGACCACTGAGTTGTTCATCAGCTGTAGTTGGGACATTAAGTTCTGCTGGCATATGTAGTATTTACTTAAGAACTTTGGATCGCTTTTCTAAGTACTTGTAGCTATTAAATAGTATTAATATTCCTTTTTACAAAAGATAAATATCATTCCTTTCAAGAGTCTCGATCAAATAGTTTAGGTCCCAAATTTATTTTATTTTAAGGTGCTTTATTAAGTGATTTTTCAAGTGCAGTTGTTTTGGTTATCCTAGCGAGTTTCAGTTAAAAGTAAAAACTCTCGACTTGCTTAAAGGGCAGATATTTGAGATCGTGACTATTTCCAGCAAACTCATCCATAAAACTTGATTCCCATGGTACAGAGAGGAGGGAAATGGTCAGATGCTAAAACAAATGTCATTAGCAGTTGGGCAGTAGTGAGAAAGAGAGGGCAAAGCTTGGGGAGGAGGCCAGTGCTTCTGCTAAAGACCCACTCCTGGGCAAATCTCATCACCTGCACGATGAAGTCCGTGCTCCTAAATGTGGCAGCGTTTGGACACTCTACCTACCTCTTCCACTTCATCTTTCTACGTTTTCCCTCGCACGTATCCTGCCTCTGTGGTCCAGGCACCTCTAACTAGCCAGACCCTGAACATCACACATCTGTCAGGCCTCTGTGTCTTGGCATGTGCAGTTTCCTTTCCATGGAAAACCTAGTCTCTTCTCTCTCCGTCTTTGTATACTCAACCTTTGAGAATTAGCGAGAAACCATCTCTTCTGTAGAGATGTCCCTGATTCCACTTCCATTCACATCCCAAACTTCTGTAACGTAGTTCTGGAATAGGGATGCCAAGTTTGGATCCTGTTTCTACCACTTTATGCTGTGTGACCTTGGCCAAGTTACTTAATCTTTCTGTGCTTCCATTTCCTCAATTGTATAATATAATTACTTATGAAATTATTGTGATGATAAACTATTTAGAAAGTTTCCTGTAAACATGCAGTAACTCAATAATTATAATTTTGTGTTGTTTTTGTTATCATTTATTGTCACCACTACCATTATCATCATCATATATACCACCCTAGTGCTTTTATTCACACAGTTATTATTATTTGTGTCAATCCGACCTCATCTCAAGTATCTTTAATCCTTAGGGCTTAGTACACTATTTGGCATGAATGGGTGTCCAGTAAGTATTTTTGAAATTTAATTATTGGTGTCTAGGTGTCTATGCCTTCTTTTCCTTATCAGATTATAAGCTCCCTTAAAGTGTTATTTCTGCTTTATAAGAATAGTCAGGGATGCTAGCCAATGCCTTGTGCATAATAAGTATTCAGATCCCTCCCAAAGAAGCCAATGCATTCATACAGAGAGTGTAGAAGTTACTATTTAAATGTTGGCTTATAGAGAGCAGGGCAGATCCCAGGTGTCACGAGAGACTGCCCTAGCATGTCACGTGGGGCTAGCCAGAGGGCTGATGGCAAATACTGTGCTCTGATTGTTTCCTAAACCTCTACTGAAATGAAAAGTCAGGCAAGATGTGCTGTTAAAGATGAACATCTGTCTTCCGACCCTGAGACCAGTGTGTGGAAGTGGGAAAGGAAAGACTGGGGATTTGTGTGTGCAGTGGCCAGCGGGCTAGCCTAACTCTCATGAACTTCGTAACTCTGATACAGATCTCTGCCCCTTAGCTTTAACAACCTGTATTTCCGTGAAATTGAGAGTCTTATAATTTAAATTCTCTGCTTCTACAAACTATCTAATGGGCATTATTTGATCAGATGTTTCATCATGTAACATTCATTGGGTCACAAATAGTTTTAAAGTCATGCTGTTCTTTCACTAGGGATCAGATCCAATGGAACACTTTGATCTGACTTCTGAGAGCAGGACATGAGTATTCCCATGTAAGTGTTTAAAGTGGGGTGTTTCATGGCCTAAGAGTGTGATGTGTTTTTTGATCCATCTCACATCATCCTCTATTAATACCATTATGAACTTTGCTTTTTTTTTTTTTTTTATTTTTTTTTTTTTTTTTTTTATTTTTTTTTTTTTTTGGAGACAGAGTCTCGCTTTGTTGTCCAGGCTAGAGTGAGTGCCGTGGCGTCAGCCTAGCTCACAGCAACCTCAAACTCCTGGGCTTAGTGATCCTTCTGCCTCAGCCTCCCAAGTAGCTGGGACTACAGGCATGCGCCACCATGCCCGGCTAATTTTTTATATATATATATCAGTTGGCCAATTGATTTCTTTCTATTTATAGTAGAGACGGGGTCTCGCTCTTGCTCAGGCTGGTTTTGAACTCCTGACCTTGAGCAATCCGCCCGCCTCGGCCTCCCAAGAGCTAGGATTACAGGCGTGAGCCACAGCGCCCGGCCCATTATGAACTTTGGATTGATTATTTAACAGCTCCCACTATTAAATACTGTTTCTTTATAGGGACACTTGTTAAGCTGTTCAAGCCCTGAATTTATGTTTTGTTTAAAGAGTGCCATATAAAGTTGAGATCAAGAGATTTAGGGGGAATGGTTTAAGTTAAAAAATGAGAACGTTACTTGAGTTCAAATGTAACCTTTTAAAGATTTTTTCCCAGGGAACTGAAGCACACAGAAAAAAAAAATGTAGGGTCATTATAATGGAATGTAAGACTCTTTACTGTTCAACTTTAAGCTGCTGGAAATGAAAAATGTAAATAGAAAGATAAATGAGAGAGGGATTTTGAAAGTTCTTCATCAAGCTGAGTTGTTGCCTGAAATGGCAAAGAAAGTAGAGCAGTTGGATGCCTCTTGATGAAGCCTCACACAGGCCCGAATGCCCAAGAAGTCCAAGCATGGCTTCCAAAGCCCCTGCTCAAGGTATCCTACCGGGCTTTCTCTGCTTTTCTGCCCATCACTGACTCTAACAGCTCCCATTCTCCCAAGTTGAAGATGACACTCCTTCATTCATTCACTCAATATCCAGCTTCCTTTCTAGACCCAGTGGATTGAGGAATAAAGACTTGCCTGAAAGCGAGAGCACACCATTTATCACTAAGGAAGTATGTACTGACAACCCGCAGCACCATGCCTAGCACTGTGATGAATGCTGGAAGTTTGGGGCCGATGTGGCTTAGGCACTGCTTGTTGCTCATACAGGGGTTTCCTTTTTCTCCTGAGCACATAGCTAAACTATATTTCTTAGCCAACTTTCAGTCCGGGGAGACCATGTGACTAGGTTCTGGCTAATGGGTTTGAGCAGAAGTAATGTGGGCCACTTCCATGCCTGCCTCCTAAAATATCTTACATGATCTTGCTTTCTCTCCCTCTTTCATTATTGCCATCCGAAAGCAGAAGATGGAGAAAAGGCATCCCAGGCCCTAGGAGTTAACACCAACATCAGACTAACAAGTCTGGGTTCCTCGAATTATCACTTGGAGGAGAGCCATCTGGGATAACTGTCTGCCCAGAAACTTCCACATGGGAGTTTATATGATCAGGAAATGAACTTTAATGTTGTTGTTAAGCTACTGAGATTTCAGGGTTTGTTACTGTAGCAGCTGTATTACATATTCAGACTAACAGACATGAATGAGATACGGATCCTGTCTTTAAGGAGTTAACATTTTAATTGGGAGAAGCATATAAATAAATAAATGATTATAAAACAATATATTCAGTATAGCAAATGAGATGTATAAGATGCAATAGAAATAGAGTGGGGGGTAAGATGGGGACGATGATGGTGATAGAAAGAATTTCTGGAGGAGACCTGTCATTGTGTGATTCTTGCAAGTGTGGACTTGGTTGAGGGAGGGGGTAGAAGACTATAAGCAGCCCAGTGTTGCTGGAGCAGAAGAGATGAGGTTGGTCATGGGGACAGACGGGGCTAGAGGGGGCATCGGGGGCAGATCACAGAGGGTCGTACACACCATACTGGGGACCTGGACTTTTCTATCCTATCCCAAGTGCTGACCTGTGATGATGGAAGAAGTTTGTGCCAGAATGTTGTAGACCAATACTCTACTTCATTCCTCAAGTAAGTCTTGCTGTTAAAAAACAGAAGTTAGCTGAACTAAAGAGCAAGCTTAGTGATGTGGGTGATTCACACTGTGGCATAAGCATCTTATTTTGTCACGTCTAGAAAACTGTCCACTCATCTGAGGCCCACACTTTGAGTAGCGTTGTTTTAGATAATTTATTGTGCTTGCTATGAATGCTGGGCATGAGCGGTATATATCCAGGGGCAGGGAGACCACTTCAGGTGAATGGAGAAGTAATTCCAAAGGGAGATGATGAAGGCTGAACTCAAGCAGTGTAGTATGGAGGGCACAAAAGGGAATGGATTTCAGAAATATAATATTTAGCACAGGGGCAGGGCATGGAGAGAGAGAAAATTAAAAAATGAATCCTAAGTTGTTTGATTGAGTGGGTGGATTTTAGTGCCATTAACTGAAAAAGAGCCCATAAGGGGAGCCATACATGGTCTCAGTGGGGAGTTTAAAGCATTAGCTTTCAGTGCTGTAGGATGTGATGTGCCCGAGGACCTCCATGTGGAGGGGTTGGGCGGCCAGTGGGAGTTCACTCTCTAGCACTTGAGGGGAGAGCTCTGGGATGGAGGTCAAGATTTGGAGTCATTATCATAGAAGGTATAGAAAACAGGAGTGTGAGAGGGACTGTAGCCCAGGAAAGAACCCTAGGGCACACCAAAGTTAAGGAGACAGAGATCTTGTCAGACAGACCTGGCATCCTGGGGGAGTGAGGAGTCCTAGGAGCCCAGAGGGCAGAGAGTTTTCAGAAATACTGATCCAACAAAATCAGCAGGGCAGTCCAGAAAAATATCAATGAAACCATCTCCACTGGAATTATTAATTGGGATGGCTTTGACAAAATCTGGGGCAGAGGGGTGGAGAGGGCAGCCACAGCACTGCAGTGGATTTCAAAAGGATTCTAAAACCATCATGCAACTGAGAGGCAAGTCCCTATTTCCGCCTCTGTGAGATGAGGACTCAGGCTGGATGAGCTCTGAGATGCTTTCAGCTCTTACATTCTGTAATAATAGATACCAATGTGAGCACCTAGTGTGTGGTAGGCACTAATTTTCATACAAATCCTGCAAGATATTGGCATGTCACTTTTCCTGAGGCTGAGAGAGCTCAAGTGTCATGCCGAGCTTCATATATAGTCAATGGCTTTCTGAGCTGAGAATTAAAAACTAGGTGTGTCTGACAACAAAACCTGTGTTCTTTTCGCTATCCTGCGCTGTGTAGCAATTTTAAGGAGTGATAAGGTACAAGTCAGAATGTGAATTGAATTTTGGGTGTAGATCATTTGTAAGAGCCATCCTCGCTCTATTTTCGTAGGCAATCTCCTTTAATAAAAGGCAGAATGTTCCTTTTGAGGAACATAAACAAAATTCAGTGTGAAGCCTTCAAACTACTCTGATATTAGGTGTATAAAAAGACCAGGTTGCTCAGCAAGAGACAGGGAAATAGGGGAATTTTATATAGACAAAAAAAAAAAAAAATCAATAGTAGCATAATAGTTTACAGAGGCAATGCATTTTCCAGTTAAACGTCTCTGAAGATGAGCTCAATAATTGATAGATATATAAACTTCTGGGGACATAATTCTTATTCAATGCAGATAAGCTGATATTGAAGCCAATTATCTGATAAAATAAAAGAAGAGCTCATGCTTTCTCAAGGTGTCTTCCTTTGAGTATGTGTTAGGAATTCTTGTTTTCAAAGTTGGCCAGTGTACTGAGGGAATGCTCAACATCTTACCCAGAGAGAAAAAGGGGAAAAAATATTTTGAGCGTATAACACTTTTAAACAACCAGTGATGTTATTGGGTTTTGGAGAACCGAGCAAATAGGTACAGCCAAGGTTTTCAGAAGCTTTCTGTTTTGGGTATGTAGACTTTTCTATAAACTCTTTCTGGTACAGATACCCTCTGTCCAGTGGTCTTGCAGTTGCTTCTTAATGTTTCCAAATAGTCCTTTCAGGAATAGTCTAAGATATAAAGTGTTTTAGAGCTTATCAAATCCAAATATTCCATTTTATTTTAATCTTTGATTTTCTTTTTGTTTGTTCTTTTTGTTTTCCTTTTTCCTTTTCCTTTTTATTTTCTTTTCATTTGTTATTTTTTACTTTTAAAATTTTTATTTTATTTTTTAACTTTAAAATTATTTTTTTATTTTTAAACTTTTATTTATTTGTTTTACAACCCAATATTCCATTTAATAGTTCTAGAGGCTACTCTGCTCCATGTCCAGCTCATACTTGTCTTAGGATCTCGAAGCAGCTCCATCCCAAGGTGGAAGTAAGGTGAGGAGCTGAGAGGCTCTTCAGGCTGGCTTCAGTCCTGCTCTGACTTGGCTCTAATTCTTACTGGGTTCTTGCTCCACCTTAATTCAGTGCCTGAAGCTATTTTGTGACAACCTCAGGCCTAAGTCTCTGCCTTGACTTCTTACTTGTTATTTCTGTTAGTTAGGATAGCCCAGATTTTAGTGCAATAACAAACAAACCCTCAAATCTAAGTGGCTTAACCACCTAAAAGTGTTTTTCTCACTCATGAATCTGGTGGCTGTCTAGTACAATTCCCTTTTAAGTAGTGACTTTAAGATCTTAGTCTTTTGCATCCTGTAGCTGTGGCATGTGAAAAATGTGACTTTCAGGTCATCTGGCAGAGGGAGCTGGAGGGTTGAATGTCATCCCTGAAATGCTTTCTCTTGGAAAGGATACACGTTACTTCTGCTCACTACCCATCCGCTAAACTGGCTCACACAGCCTTCACTAATGGCAAGGGGGGTGGATTTAGGAAAGCACCTGGATTTCAGTAAGCAATAAATGTCTCTGGTGTCGTACATAACTGTTATAGACTGCATGCATAAACATATTCATATTTATATGTTGAAACCCTAACTCCCAGGAGAATGGCATTAGGAAGTGGGACCTTTGGAAAGTGATTAGGTCATGAGGAGGGAGCCCTCATTATGGGATTAGTGACCAGAGAAGAGCTTGCTTCTTCTGTCTCTGCAATCTGCCATCTGAGGACAGGGCAAAAATATGGCCATGTATAAACCAGAAAGAGGGCCCTCACTACAGCGCACCATGCTGGCACTCTGGTCTTGGACTTCCCAGCCTCCAGAACTGTGAGAAATAAATTTCTGTTGTTTGAGCAACTCAATCTGTGGTATTTTTGTTATAGCAGCCATAGCTGACTAAGAAAATAACGTAGGGTTTTGTAATTGGTTCTTGCTCTGTTATAATTCAGTGATTGAAGCTATCATTTGTCAACCCCCTGCCAAATCCTGACTTGATTGTATGCTTTGCGTTCCACACAGGGTTTGCGATTCTGCCTCGATCATTTGAGGGGCAGGTGTTGGACCTCAGCCTACAGGTGAACTTCTCCAACTACCTCCCTGTCAGTGTGTGCTGTTCAAAGCCTCTGCGCCCCTCCCACCATACGTACATAAAGCTTATGCCAACACCTATAAGGGGCTTACAACAGCAGCGATTCTCAAAAAGGGGTGTGGGAAGTAGACATAGCCCTTTAATTGGGGTAGGAGGCGTAGTTTGAGAAAGGCTTCAGGATGAATGTGATGTAGCTCCCTTCCCCACAGTTCCCAATGGGAGCTGGTCCCAACTTGTCTGACTTACATGTTTCTCTAGAAGAGCAAGAGGAACTGTTTTTATTCACAAGGCTCTTGATTGCTGAGTTAATATAGGTGCTTCCAGAAAGGTTGTCTGTACTTCTGATTCTGAAAATATGCATCTCAGTAGTATTAGGTAGTAAAAAGTGAGTGAGGCAGTGATTTGGGGTAGAAACCACAACAGTTGATTGTTTTGTCTCCAGACCCCACCCTCATGCCCTCCAGTCCTATAAACAGATGGCTTTTCCTCCAGAACGGGATATAACTTTTCAGGGACTCCTTGGGCCAGCGCACACTGCATTCCTCTCTCCATCCACATCAGCATGTGGGATCAGGCCAACAAGAGATCACCCATGTTTTCCTCTTTCTTTTTTTTTTCTTCCTTAAAAAAATTGTAATGAGCTGACTTTGCACAGTGGAATGTTCTTTGTGGCTTAATAAGACATAAACAGTAGTCTTGGTGGGTCTTGGAAATATACATGGTGGGGCTTTAGGCTCTGGAAGGCTTTGCCAGTCCTGGTGACTATGCTGCAATTAGGTCCCATGACTTGTCTCATTGAGTAATAAAAGGAGGGGGTGGACACGGCTGGGCTGACCCCAGTTGGCTGATTATTCAGTTCAGACAGAGCTAAAGAAAAACAGTCGCCCACTGGCCTTTCAACTCTGCTCCTTTCCTGTTGTTTTTTCAGCCATTTATAGTCTAGTGTCTGCAGAGAGCTGGGCCAAACTTTGGCAGGACTTGAGGCAGATAAATCACTTGCAGACCAGCAAGGGACTCACAGCTTTACTAGGAAAGGGAAAATTGGAAGCTTGGATGGAGGTGTGCTGATGTCTCCTTTTACTGGCAGAGGGCTTTCATTTTAACGCCCACTGAGGCCAAAGCATAATTCCAGGATCAGGCATTCTGCACCTTCAGTGGGCAAATGCTCTGCTAGGCACTTGGTGGGCAGAGTCTGAGGATTCCCTGCAGGCGAGTGAATATCAGTTGGACAAGATATAACAGATTGCAGTGGCATGAGTGGCGGTGAGGCCCTGCTGAAGTGTTACTCACCAGCTTCTGCCCTGGTATAGGGTTGTCTACAGAAAGAGGGCTTTGTTTTTCATTTATAAATAAAATTAGAGTCTTTAGGTTACATCTGGTAGAAAAGAGAGGCGAGAAAACCACCTGTAAGTCATTCTCTATTTCTCCTCCATCCCACGCCTAGTAAGTTATCAAACTCTCCTGATTATGCCTTTTGAATCACTCTCCAATTTCTCTTACACACAGTAGCTTTTCCTTAGGTGAAGTCTCCACCATGTCCCATCTAGAATATTTCAGTAGCATCCTGATTGGTCTTGCTGCCTCCAGTCCTAATTTATCCGATGTAAATTTGTTATCCTTCCAATGGAGTGATATTTCAAAATATAAATATGACCCTGTCACAGCCCTGTGTACGATTTTCCAACGGCTTTTGATTGCCTGTGGGATAAATTCCAACCCCCCTGTTTTAGTAACATGAAGCTTGTCACGATGTAGCTGCTGGTTTTCCTCTGCGTTCTCTCATCTCCTTTCACTCCCAGTATGCACCGTGCTTCAGCTCTCTGCGGGGCAGCCTGTAGTTCCCAGTCTGTCTAACGCCCATCTGTGCTTCTCTCCTTCCCACGTGTTGCTACCCAGAATCATGCCCTCTTGCCTTGTCATTTTGCAAACTCTAATTAATCTTTCAGGATTCAGCCCAGGCATTACCTCCCTTAGGGAAACTTTCTATTAATAGATCACTTCAGGTCGCTTAGATACTCTGTATCTGGGATCTGGTGGCATTTATTACACAAAATTGTAATTTTTAATTTGCTTAGAATCTCCAAGTAGACTTTAAAGATCTTGAAAGCAGAAACTGTTTCTTATTTAACTTTGTCTTTGTCATGTGTAGCTGTTTTTTGGGAACTGTATTCTGTTCTATTGCTATATATGGCTATATTTATGCTGTCTTAATAACTGTAACTTTATAATGAGTCTTGATGTAAGATAGGGTAAGTGTCACAAGTTTGTTCTTCTTTTTCAAAGTTGATGGGGCTATGTATAACCTTTACATTACCCTATATATACGTTTAGAATCAGCTTGTCTGTTTTGACTAACAAAACCTCCTTGGGATTTGGGTTGGGATTGTATTTAATTTAATTTATAAGTCAATATGGAGAAATAGACATTTTAATACTGTTAAGTTTTCTTGTCCAGGAACATGGTATATCTCTCTATTTATTTATATCATCTTTCATTCTCTCAGCAATGTTTTATAGTTTACAGTGTACTGATCTTGCAAATCTTTTGTCAGTTAATAAAAAACCTGACATACAAAAACTCAAACTTAGGAAACAAATAAATTGGGAGAAGATTCTTTGCTCTCCAGATAGTTTCAACAAAAAGCTTCTTAAATACCCCAAAGGTCCCTCATTCGAAAAAAATGTATTGCAGAGTAGGCACCCCAAACAGTACTGACAAATGAATCTCTGCTTTTATTCAGAGAATTTTCATTCTTAAGAAACTTTCCTCAAACCCAAAGACTTCAGTCTTTAATCTCACCTTTTCTGCTGCCATTCTCACTGCATGACACGCCCTTGCTCTCCTACTTTACTTTGTAAATTTAAAACAATTTTAAAAATGTATTTTCTGAGAGATTTCTACAATTTTATCTTTCAGTCCTTCCACTGAAATGTTCACTTCTACTATCTAGACAATCCATCTAGCCTGGGCTGCTGGAATAATATTTCTAAGTTGTAGCTCTGCTCATGTTCAAAAACTTCCAGGGCCTTTCTAACACCAAAAGATGGCAGAACTTGTTAGCCTGGCTTTAACGCTCTCTAAATCCCACTCTCCCACACCTTGACTTGTTTAATTTCCTGGGTTTCCTACTCTGAGTGTCCGACCCTGAAGTTGCTACCCATCAGCTCTTCTCTAACACTTATCTGTGGTTCCCATCTGCACATCATATTTTGTTGCCGATCGTGTGTGTGTGTGTATGTAGATGTGTGTGTGGCTACATGTCAATGTCCCTATCAGACCACGAGCTCTCTATGACCAGCACCTATTGTGGTTATCCTATAGCCTCCTTAGGACCGAGCACCACTTCTTCCCCATAGTAGAGGCCTAATAAATATTTGCTGGTGGTGAATAATAAAGAAGTGGAGTGAATGGAGCACAGGATGCCCTGGGTGGGCAATGAGCATATCAGAATATATACAGTCCTCCCATCTAGAAGCTCACAACCAGGACCTGGCTGGGGGTGATAAGAATAAATGAGTGCTCTTTCAGTTCCACTTAATAGATATATATGGATCACCTCAAGGTTAGATATTAAAACATACTATTAAACACTGATCCCTGAGGAAGAAATGCAAATTCATGCTCAACTAATCCCTACTGGTGAGATATTAAGCTTGAGCCCATTTTTCATGATTCAATGAGCTATAAAAGAGGACACCATACTCTTCATCTGTTGCCCCAGGCTTATGGTCACAACCAGGAGATAGCTGAACTCCATCAGTGGCTAAATGAATATAAGCGTATGCCCAGTCTTGAGATGGAAGACCACTGAACATCAGAAACAGAATAAAAGGGAAGAGCGTCACTTTCAGCCCACTGAAGAAATTTTCAGCTGACAGGAATTCCTAAGTGAGCCAGTGAACTAGCGAACCAAAGGCTTTTTACACACTGCTTTTTACACACCTACTTTCTGCTGCCCATCATGCAGAAGCCTGAGCAGACATGAGAATTAGACACAAGGAGCTGCAAGACACATGGGCAGTCATTTTAAAAAGTCCCTCACATTTATATACAAATTTACAGCTTTCCTTCAGACAAATTTGCTTGTATCATTATAAAGTTATATTGAAAATGTTAACAAAATAGATAAAAGAATTATATCCATATTTCTACACACAAAGATAATTGTTAAAATTATGCAATTTTTTCCCCTCTTTCTCTGCGCCTCTGTACTTTTCAGGAGTTGAGAACATACCATATGTTCTCCTCTTCTACTTGCCTTTATACCACACGCATATTCCCATATTAATACATAGTCGCTTTACAGTTTTTATTTTACTTTTTAATTAAGGTAAATTTACATACAGTAACATTCACTCCTTTACAGTGTACAAAAGTTTGAGAATGTCATGAATGTGAGTTTGATGAAAGTATACAGTCGTAAGCACCACCACAATCATGATATGTTGATGGAAGAGTTTCTTAATTCCCTCAAATTCTCCAGTGGCCCTTTGTGTTCAGCCACCCCTGACCCCCACATTCTGGAAACCACTGCTCCATTTTCTATTCCTATAGTGTAGTTTTTGCAAGAATTTTATATACATGGAATCACACAGTAAGCAGACTTTCGGTTTTGGCTTCTTATACTCAACATGATTTGAGAGTCATATATATTGTTTTGCATATAAGCAGTTTGTTCTTTTAAATTGCTGATTAATATCCACTGTATAGATGGGCCACACTTTATTGACTCCCTAGTTGAGGTACATTTGGGTTTTGTATAAATCCAATCATATTTTAGCAATTACAAACAAGAAAAGGCTTCTTAAGCAGTCATATATAGGTTTTGTTTGAACATAAGTTTTCATTTCACTTGGGTAAGTGCCCAAGAGGGGACTGCTGTGTTGTGTGGTTAATGGATATTTAACTTTATGAAAACCTGCCTACCCAGTGCTCAGATCTTGGCTTCTAATACCATCATTCTCTAGTAAGAGAAGCTAGGGATCCTTGGAGAAGCAGTTGAGTCTAGGACTGGGGCAGGAAATATATAAGATGAACTCAAAGCATCTTGTAGTATCAAAACCAAAATAAAAACAAAACCAAAAATGCTAGATTGATGGGGGTGTGTCAAAGGGACACAGGACCACTGAAAGAAGCCCCCAGTGGCCAAAGCTGGAACAATTTGAGCAACAAAGTAAACAGTATTGGATTATATCCCAAAGTATAAAAGAGATAACCACGTGTTCATACTGATATGAATGAATGATTGAATAAATTAATAAATGGGAGAGATGATTCTTCTATGCATAAGAATTCCAAATAATTCTGTAGATACTCTACCTCAAAGGAGGGGGAGCATAATTCCCAACTTCTTAGGTATGAGCTGCACATAGTGGCTTCCTTCCAAAACGTAGAGTGTGGAAAGGGGCGAGGAGTGGCAAGAAGAGTGACCGTAACGTTGAGAAACCTGACCAACACTGCCATGGCCAACATCAGTAGTCAAAAATCATATTGATTGTATGTACTCTTGATATGATGTGATGAAAATGCCACTTTACATCTCCAACAGAGAAGCAAACTCCAAGAGAGAGGCATCCTAAAAAATATCTGATCTGTCCTCCTCAAAACTCTTAAGTCCTCAAAAACAAGGGGCGTTTTGAGAAACTAACATGGCCAAGAGGATCCTAAGGAGACAGGATGACTTTACATTTTGTGGTTTCTTAGATGGGATCCTGAACAGAAGTCATCATTAGATACAAAATAAGGAAATCTGAATAAATTATAGATACTAGTTGACAGCAATCTATCAGTATTGGTTGATTAGCTGTAGCAAGTGTACCACACCAAGGTAATATGTTAATAATAAGGGAAATTATCTGCAGGGGTAGATGGAACTCTGTATTATCTGTTCAGTTTCTCTGTAAACCTAAAACTATTCTTAAAAATAAACTCTATAAATTAAAGAAAAAAAAAAACCTTCCAAACTACTTTCCAAAATGTTTATATCACTTTGCAACCCCACCAACAATGAATGAATGTTTCATTTGTGCAATATCTCACTAGCACTTGGTGTGGTCAGTTTATTTTATGTTAGTCATATTGATAGGTATACTGTATCTCCTCTGTAAAGTTTCTCTTCAAATCTTTTGCCCATTTATTGTTTTTCTTTTAATTGGGTTGCTTGTTTTCTTATTTTTGAAATTTGACAGTTTTTTGAATATATTTTGAATGCATAAAATATTTCATTAAATATGCGACTTGAAACTTTTCCTCACAATCTGTGGCTTATTTTTTCATTCTCTTAACATTGTCTTTTGAAGAGTATAAAGTTTTAATTTTTATGAAGTCTAATTTATCAATTTTTCTTTTATGGAGTGTGTTTTTTACACGTCTGTATATGTAAGAACTCTACCTAATCCAAGGTCACAAAGATTTTCTCCTAGAAGTTTTGTAATTTTAGCTTTTATGTTTAGGTTTATGGTCCATTTTGAGTTAATTTTTGTTTAGGTCGTGAGTTAGGAACAGAGAGTATATTTTTTATCCACCTATGCTAGTGGCATTTGGTGAAAAGACAATCCTTTTTCCATTTGTTAAAAATCCATCGATCATATATGTGTGAACTTATTGCTGGACTGACTTTTTATCCTGTTTCATTTACACGTATGTCTATTTTTATGCCAAAACCTCACTATTTTGATTGCTCTGCTTTACAGTAATTCTGTGCTTTATTATGAGAACTCCAACCTAGTTCTTTTTTTATAAAAGTGTTTTGACTAATTTGGTTCTTTTGTCTTTCCATATAAATTTTAGAATGAGCATGTTGATTAAATCCTGCTGGGATTTTTTTGACTGGAATTTCACTGACTCTACAAATCAATTTTTGGGGAGATTGGCATCTTAACAATATTGACTCTTCCAACCTATGTGCATGGTATATCACTCCATTTAATTAGATCCGCTTGGTTTCATTTGTGTTTTATAGTTTTCAACATACAGATCTGGCAATATTTTGTTAGATTTGTAATGGAATATTTCATGCTTTTGGTGCTAATGTAAATGGAACTTTTAAAAACAATTCAATTTCTAATTGTTCATGGCTAGTATATAGAGATACAACTGATTTTACATATTACCTCACAACCTTACTAGTTCTAATTCTAGTAGCTTTTTTGTGGATTTGTTAGGTTTTTCTTTTTTTTTTTTTTTTTTTTGGTCTGTGACTAGAAACAGTTTTATTTCTTCCTTTCTAAACTTTTTTTTCTTTTTTTGTCTTAAATGTCTTATGGTACTATCACAGCCTTGAGGATGGTGACGAATAGGATTAATAAGAGCATACATCCTAGTCTTGTTCCCAATCGTAGAGGCACAGGATTCAGTCTCTCAACATTAAGGGTGATCATTATAAGTTTTTTGTGGATGCCTTTGGTCAGATTGAGGAAGTTCCTTTCTACTTCTAATTTCCTGAGAATTTTTATTATGAATGAATGTTGAATTTATTCAAAGGCTTTTTCTGCATCTATTGACGTGATCATGTGCTTTTTTCTCTTTAGTCTATTTCTACAGTGAATTATATTGACTGGTTTTTGAAAGCTGAGCCAGCTCGAATACCATGTACAAGTCTGTCTTGATTATGATTATGATCCTTTTTGTATATTATTAGGTTCGATTTGCTAGAATTTTGTTGAGGATCTTTGTGTCTCTGTTCATGAGGGATACTCATCTGTAATCTTATTTTCTTGCAACATCTTTGGTTTTGGTGTCAGGTTAATGCTTGCCTCATAAAATGTTTTTGGAAGTATTGTCTTCTTTAGAAATTCTAGAAGAGTTTGTGTAGGATTGGCATTATTTCTTCCTTAAATATTTGGTAGAAAGTACAGTGAAGCCCCCTGGGCTAGGAGGTTTTTTTTGTTTAATTTGTTTTGTTTTTTGAAATCATGAATTTATTTTCTTTAAGGGTAAGTACAGTAAGTACCAATTAGGCATTTTCTCTTTCTCTCTCTCGTGAATCTTTGCAATTTATATCTTTCAAGGAATTTGCTCATATCATCAAAATTATTGAAATTAAGGCTTAGAGTTGTTCATATTCACTTATATTTTTAATGTTTGTTCAGTCTGTAATGATGTTTTCCTCTTTCATTCCTAACATTTGTAATTTTTGCCTTCTCTCTTTTTTTTCTTAGGCCATCTTGCTAGAGGTCTGTTAATTTTACTGTTTTTGTCAGATCACCAGCGTATTGGTTTCATTGGTTTTCTTTTGTCTGTCTGCTCTGGACATTACTGAGTTCTGCTCTTTATGGTTTCCTTTCTTTTGCTTGCTTTGGGTTTGTTTCGCTTTCTTTTCTATTTCCTTAACATAAACTCTTAGATCACTGATTTGAAAATTTTCTTCTTTAATGTAAACCTTTAATGTCATACATTTCCCTCATAGCACTGCTTTTAGTAATTTCCACAAATTTTGATATGTTTTCTCTCCATTTTTACTCTCAAACTAGTCATCAGAGTGCCGCTGGCCAAACATTAGAATCACCTGTGGAGTTTTGAAACATGCCAGTATCCACCCCTAACCAAGACCATGTGAGGCAGAAAATCTGGGAATGGGGCCTGAGCGTTGCTTTGTTTTAACAGTTCCCTAGACTATTCCAACGTTCACCTGTGATTGAGCATTCCTGTCTAACCTTACTGAAAGTGATGCTCAAACTCTCTTATACCGATGCTCATCTGGATGTTTGTTGAAGATGCATATTATCACCCCCACCCTTAGAGTTTTGATTCAGCAGGTATACAGTGGTCTGTGGAGACTGAATTTTTAAAAAGTAGTCTATGTGATTCTGATGCATGTGGGCCTCAGACTACTCTTTGAAAAATCTGTATTAGAAATCTATAAAATAAGAAGTGAGCCCCTGCTGTTGTCCCACCTGTATGCTTTTCAAAAGGCAAAAAATGGCCTGAGTACTATTGACACCTTTGGAGAGGATGCCCTGTCTCCCTTCTGCTGTGCCAGCACAGAGCAAGGAGGTCTTCCTTCCTGGGGACCCCAGCATGGCTTCATTACTGTGGCTGCCCTTAACATCACTTTGCAAGGCCAAGTAGAATTAACTTTAATGGATTTCAGGCCTTTGTTCCTGCAGTTTGCTGTGTAAGTGCCTCCCCTCCCCTTTGCACCAAGTGAAGTCATTTCTCCCTGCCACTTCATCCAGGAAGACTCTGACCTTCTCCCAGACTAAGAGTCTCCAGACTTCTCCGGTCTACATTAGGTGCCTGTCCTCAGGACCTTATATCCTCTCTGCCTGTCACTCTCAGGGTTAATGATCTACTTACTTTTCCATATGTCCTTGAGAATAAGTCAAATCTTCTGTGTCTTTAGGGTTTAGCCTCGGTAGGACTTTGGGACATAACAGATCCTCAGTAAATGTGGGCTGAGCTGATCTAAACTGAGTGCTCTTCAAGTAGAGGACACTCCTCTATTCCGCCTTCCTACTGGCTTTAGGGTGCCATCAGAGCAGTGACTTCCCGTGTGCCTTAGACTGACAATGCTGACCAGCAGGAACTAATCAATAGTGTGGGGGTAGCAGGTGGGGGCAGCACAGGTTGCTCTCCCAGTCTCTAGCCCAGGCTCTGGCGAATGGTAACCGCTCAGGAATATTATTTAATTGAATGACCAGATGGAAACAAAGTAGGAAAAAAACCAGCAGATATTCAGAATGAGGATGCGGAGGCCCCACAAAGTCCTGAATCATCAAAGAAAAACTCAATAACTTATTGTTTATTAGATTCTAATCACATTGAAATACCCAAACTCATTTCCAGACATTCTAAATAGAAGAGACTTATAATCAGAGAAGGACTTACTTTTGTTTCCTCAGAAAATAGGATAAGTGAGACTATTCTTCTGCACATTCCAGTTAATGGATTCATGTAATGAATGTCGGGAGGTTAAATAATGCAGTTGTGTAAACATGCGTTCATACTGCTGCCAACAAAGATGTTTCATCTCCCTGAAGGAAACTTAGTTTTTAGGCCCTTTAGAAACATCCATTTACAAGCAATCAACTTGATAAACACAGTATTTCTCAATGTATATCCCAGGGCATTTGTTTATCGCAGCCTGTTGTATTTTGCTATAGGCACTTGTAAATAATAAAATTGCTTTTCTTTAAAAAATAATAGAAATCACTGTGCAGTCTCTACAGTTATTCAAACCAGAGTTTTTATATAGAAATAAGTGTATGATTTATTTTTTAATTTAAAGGATTAAATGATGCCTTTTTTGGTGTAACATCAGGCAAAGAACCGGTGATGTGATTGTCTCTTTGTGAGCTGCAAGGAGGAGGGAACAGTTAAGCTCTGAAGGCGAGGAAAAGAATTGTTGAGGATGGTTTGAGGATTTGGCTGGAGAATACTGAGGACTCTAATTTGTTGATTAGGACCTCATTCATTCAATCAGAAAATATTTATTGAGTATCTACTGCATGTTGGCCACTGTTTCAGAAGCTGACTGAGCTGAATGATGGTACAAGAGGGTTTTGCAAAACAGATGGTGGTGAGGTGGGTAGAGCTCTGAATAAGAAAATCTGATTTTAGTTCTATGAATGGCTTGGGTAACTTCTTGCCCTCTTTGGTCTCTGTTCTGTATCGGTGTAAAATGGCACCCTTGGGATTGGACCACATAATCTCCAAGTCCTGTACATCTCTGCCATTAAGGTACCACAAGGTGACTGAAAAATGAGACATTGCATAGGTGATTTAATGTGGAAGGAGTTCAGTATGTTAGGGTTCCCTGTGGGAACAGGCTGAGAGATCTGGTTGTGTGGCTGGAATAATGGATAAGGAGTGTTCATAATTCTTTTTGAAGGGGATATGGGAAACTGAGATAGAAGAAATCTGAGAAAATTACAGGTAAGAACTGGGCCTATTTTTCTATTTCTTTGTACTATCATAGAAGATGGGCTGCAGTCAAAATGAACACAAAAACTGAACCCAAGCTTAATGTTGGAAGCATAATGTACCAGAAAAAAAATTATAATAATCCCAGGTTCTCAGGTTTGACATTTTTCATTTTTCTGTCCTACTCAATTGTTAGCTCTCTGGGGTCTCCCTTTCTAATTTCTTGCTTGATGTTAGAAAGTGTCTAACAGGTTCAGATAATGATGGATGCATATATTATATTAGATAATACATATAAGACACTTAAAGTAATAACATTATGCTGAGTAAGTTCCAGAATGTCACTTTCTTTTCTTGCTAGTATAAAAATATGGTGATCTGGGATCTTCTATTGAAGGGGTAAACTGTGAATATCTGTCACTTAAGAATTATTCTCTCATAAAGATAATGATGACTTTCCTATTCCTTTCAATCCTTGGATTGAAGTTTGTGTTTGTTTCACTGCATTTCCAGTTATAAGCTTCTAAGTATTTTCTCCCTATATCCAATTACTCCTTTTGCCAGTGCATTATCTACCTCCTGTTTGAACTTTCTTTCTAAAGCCCAGTTCTGATCATATCACTCTGCTCAAAATTCTACAATGGCTCTCTACTGCTTACACAATGAAATCCCGTCCCCTGAGCTTGCATTCCATGCTCACCAGGATTCAAACTCATCATGCCTTTCTAGCTGCTCTCTCGCCACATTTCTCCCTGCATGTTGCCGTATGTCCCAGTGGTTCTCAAACTAAGTATGCTTCAGAGTCACGTGGAGAGCTTGTTAAAACACGTGTTTTGGGCCCGTTGCCTAGAGTTTCTGATTCAGTGAGTCTGAGACAGACCGTTGAAATTCTGCATTTCTAACAAGTTCCCAGGTAACACTCATGGTGCTTGTCTAGGGTCTACACTCTCAGCACTGTTGCTCCTACAATACAAATGCTCTAACAATACAAATGCTCTTATAATACAAATGGTCTAACCATGCATTCTTTTTGGAATATGTCTGGTGTGTATGTTTACATCCTAGAATTTTCTCATGCTCTTTCCTTGGGTTCCTTCTATTGGTAGAGTTCATCTCACTTTTCAAGCTAATTTTACTTCCTAAGTAAGCTTGTATTGATCACTCAGAATTAGGCAGGGAGCACTGGCTTGTGTTTACTTCCAAAGCATGCTGCTTGAAGTCTACTTTAGTATTTATACCATTCTGCATTGTACTAGTAGCTAATTGTGTTTGCCCTCTCTCTCTTATTCAATTGTCAGGCCTATGAACGAAGGAACCATATTTCATTAATCTTTGGATCTTCAAAAGGATCGAATTTCATTTGGTGCCTGGGAGGCAGCCCCAGTAATCACACATCCATTTTTTTTCCTTTCTCTAATTATTACAGCCCCCCCCCCCCAGGGAAGACAACAGTCTTTTGGGTAGCAGCCACCCCTCCATCTGAGATATAAGGATACACATCATTTAAGTGCCTGAACTAATGCATTTCATCAGCAACATGATAGAGAAATTTACCAATGTTAGAAAGAAACCAGCCTAAAATGTTAGAGTGGTGGGTTTCAGAGCTGTGTATATCATAACGATGCTGAACTCCATTGCAGTAAGGCAGGCTGTCATGGGGAACATTATATAAAGTCAACTCTAATCTAATGAGGTATTTGAATTATTAAAAAAAAAAAAAAGAATGCCAGAAGCTATTTCTTCTCTGTGGACAGTCCTCTCCTATACCAAATGTGCAGGAAAGAACCAAGGGAATTAGTAATGAAGCCAAAGTAAGTGCACAGTCTGGAGAAAGTTTTGTTCAAAATAAATTTCAGAGAATGTATTACAATCAATCTTCTGAAATACCCTGTCAGTTTCCAAAGAGCACAGAGTGAACCCAATTCTCCCACGTGACTCGCTGCTCCCCATTAGTGAGGAAGCTGCTTCTTGGCCTCCTCCTCCTCCTGTCTTCTGCCCCTGCCTTTCTCTTCTCTTCTTATGTCTCACACTATCCTTGGGGCATTCAGTCTGATGCCATGATTTCCTCTGTCAACTTTTGGCTGATGACTACATCCTGCCAAAATCTTCCTCCTGGGCCTCAGAGTCCTGGAGCCAACACTTTCCTCTTAACTCCCCTTGGCTGTTTCACAGGTATCTCAGATACAATATGGCCCATTTGGGGCATAACCAAATAACCCATCATTTTCCTGGTACTTTGGCCATTTGCAGGATATCTATTACAAAGAGCATGGAATTGGTACAACCACTTCAGAAAACTGTTCAATCATTTCCACTGAAGCTGAACAAATACACAGCATGTGACCCAACAACTCTACTCCTAGGTAGGTAGCCAACAGAAGTGCTTACATCTATTCACTAAAAGATATATACAAGAACATTTATAGCCACACTATTGTAATAGCTCCAAATTGGAAACTATCCAAAGGACCTATTGACTGCAGAATGGATGCATAAATGTGGTTTATTATTCATATGATGAAATACTATACAACAATAGCAATGAACAAACTACATGGAATAGCATGAATGAATTGCCCAAATGTACTGTTGAAAAAAAAAAAAAGCCAGATACAGAAGAATGGAGACTAGATGTTTCCATTTGTCAAAAGTCCCAAAGCAGGCAAACTCAAGTGGTGGTGTGAGAAGTCAGGAGAGAGAATACTCTTAGGGGAATGTGATGGGAAGGAAGCCTGTGGGTTATGGGAGGCTGTTCATATTCTCTTCCTTGAACTGGGTGCTGATTTACATGATGGTGTTCAGTTTGTGAAAATTCCTTCTACCATACGCTTGAGTTGTGCACTCTTCTGAATATATATTATAAGTCAAAAAAAGTTATCAAAGACAGAGAAGAACGAAAAGAGCATGGACCACCACTCTGAGTCACTCTTTAGCTGCTTAGAGTTGAGCCCTCAGTTCTGGTTTCTGTCATTTCCCTATGCTGAGACTATGTGGTTAATTTCCCCATTGGTGGCCAAAAATGGAGCAAACTACCCCAATAGAATGAGAAGACATTATATGTGTGGGAAGACTATATGTAATTTCTAATCAAAGTGACATTTCTAACCATCTTCTTGGCTGTCCTGGCCTCCATGGTTCTGTGCTCCCAGAATGGGTCCAGTGGATGTTGGCCTCAGTCTAGAACTCAGCTAAGAAAAGATTGAGGGTTCAAACTCTGTAGTATGAGTAGCTTATGGACCTAGTTTCCCTATTCAGGTGGCTGTACAGGTGTGTGTGTGTGTGTGTGTGTGTGTGAATCAATTTTATAGTTTCCAGATAACTGCAATTTAAAAGCTAGAAATTGGCTCGAAACCTGGATTGTATCACGACGAGGATAGAGACCATTATCAGCTAAGTTGCAGCATTGCTGTTTTAGTCAGCAGATAAACCTTGGAATCTCTGTGGCTTAAAAGATAAAACCTGAAATCTCAGCGGATTAACTCAATGAAAGTTTATTTCTAGATGATGTTAAGTCTAACAGCCGCAGTGGCGGGCAGGCCGGGCAGGAGCGAAGGCTCTGCACAGTGCAGTCATTCATGCTTATGCTCTGGTGTCTTCCACATGGGGCTTCCAAAGTCACCTTGGACGCTGACACCCCGTTTGCATGTAGGGGAAAATGAGAGTAGAATATTGTGAAGTAACATTTTATGGCCAAGCATGGCAGTGGGCTCCATCACTTCCCTTCACTTTTTACTGGCCAGAATCTGGTCACATGACTGTATCTCACGGCAAGGGAGCTGAGGAAGTGTGGTCCAGCTCTGGGCATGGAGGAAAGGAAAACAAATTTCACCAATAGCTGCCAGTCTCTGACACATTCAGATTTAGCTACAAGCAGAGAAAAATTAAATAGTGGTGAAAGATAGGTGTAAAAAGCAAATATGAGCCTTTGTTGGCTGGAATATATTACAGGTGAGGTACCAAGAGGTAAGATTTCCTGTGTGGTGGGCTGAAAGGGAGTCACCCAAAGTAATATTGAGCCCTTGTTTTAACTTAGAGATGATGATGATGATTATTTTAGTGCCACAAGCTGAAATGGGAACACTGAACAAGCAGGTGAGTGTATCTATTCTGTGGTGAGTAACAGAAAAGAACAACTTTCCTAGTCAATGAATGTCCTGCCACCCCAACCTGTGCCTTCTCTTATACTCTCACATTCCCAGTCACCTGTGCCTGACACAGAGAGTGGCTCTTCCATCTCTACATTTATCCAAGTATTTACTATGTCCTGTCAAATGCACGCCCTAAATTTTATTCACTCCGTTGTGTCAGTTCATCCCTCCTGAGACTGTCACATTCTTGTCTCTCTTTAGCTCTCTGGTGGGCTATTGCAATATCTCTCTATCAGATCCTCCCACATACAACCTCTTTCCTTTGATCTAAACTCCATATGCTGTCAAAGTAATCTTAACTATTGTTCAAGTATTCCAGTGACTCTCTGTTACCTACCAAATTAAATATAAACTCCTTAGTTTGACATACACAGCATTTTCAACCTAGTCCCCAAAGGGATTGTTAACCTTTATTTCTGGAAATCTTAAAACCTTACAAATTATGTGTTTCTGGCCAACCTAACTCCTTGTCATTCTCTGTACAATCCTCTAAGCATTCCCTTTCTGGGCTCCAGCTGGTGAGCTCCTCATCATCAATTACACCTGATTCAATTGGCACCTCTTCCATGAGACTTCCAAAGCTCCTCCAGGGAAAGTTAATTCCAGTAAGACTTATCTCTGTTATAGCACTCATCACAGTGCTCTGTATTTTCCTGTTATCCACCTCCCTTGCTAGACTGTCCTGGCAGGCAAATGTAGTGTAGTGAACAAAAGTAAGCATTTAAAAGACACACTACACCTGGATTTGATTTCCACCTCTCCACATTACTACTTGTGTAGCTTTAATTTCTCTAAAGTGCAGGTTCCTTTTCTATAAAACGGGGATAGTAATATTTACCATATGATGCTGTTGTGAGGATTACAGTTGTGTACAAACAAAGCTTTGTTTAATGAATAAAAGTCCAGCATCTTGGGACTATCCAGTGCATGCCTTCATCACAGTCCTCCTTTGCCCCCCATCCCTTGCAATGAGGGCAAGACCCACAAGCTGCTTCATCCATAATGATCACATCTAGACAATGTAAGTTTATGCTTTTGGTTTTCTTTTGACAATGGCAGAGAATAGTTTTTATCAAGTATGGTTAAAATCAGAAGACCTATCTTCTTGATTATTTTAGGTTTATAGGTCTTAAAATCAAGTACTATCAATCCTCTGGCTTTGTGCTTTTTATTTCAAACTTGTATTGACTATTCTCATCCTTTGTTTCATATAAATTATTTAATCAGCTTATCACATATAAGTGAGATCATACAGGCACAGAAAGGTAATAAAGATTGTATCCTATGTTTGTTTTTTTCCATAAAGTTTAATAGTTTGAAGTTTCAATTTTGTCCTTAGCTCTATGTTTAAATTTTTTGCACATGGGGTGAGGTATAGTTCAAAGGTCATTTTTTCTGCATATGGAAAGCCTTTATTATTCACACCATTTATTTACAAGTATAACCTTTTTTCACTCAATTTCCATTGTGTCTTTATAAAAAATAAGTTATCTATATATGTGTGCATTAATTTCTGAACTCTATTTTGTTCTGTTGATATGCTGTCTACCCTTAATT
Source organism: Microcebus murinus (assembly GCF_040939455.1). Lineage (NCBI taxonomy): Eukaryota > Metazoa > Chordata > Mammalia > Primates > Cheirogaleidae > Microcebus > Microcebus murinus. The sequence goes on from NC_134106.1 coordinate 13,906,170, forward strand.
CAATACAATGCTGTCTTGATCATGATAGCTTTATAAAAAGTCATGAAATTAGGTAGTGTTAGCCTTCCTATATTGTTATTTTTCAAATTTATTTTAGCAGTTCTAGGTCTTTTAAATTTCCATATGAATTTTAGAATCAGCTTGTCACTTTCTGCAGAAAAGCTTGCCTGAATTTTGATTCAAATCGAATCAAATCTATAGATTAATTAGGGAAGAATCAACATCTTAAAAATTTTTTTTTGCTTCTTCAAAATATATTTTGATTGATATGGATATAGCCACTTCAGCTTTCTTTTCATTAGTATTTACATAGTATATTTTCCCAACATTTCACTTTTAACCTACTTGAGTCTTTTATTATTTTACTTAATTTTATTGATATATAATATTTGTATATATTGGGGGGGTTGTTACATGCATAGACTGTGTAATGTACAAGTCTGGTTATTTGAGGCATCCATCAACTCCAGTATTTATCATTTCTATATGTTGGTAACATTTCAAGTCCTTTTTTCTCATTTTAAAATACACAAAACTTTATTGTTAACTATAGTCACCCTACTCTGCTAGAACTTGTTACTTCTATCTAACTGTATGTTTGTACCTATTAACAATCTTTCTTTATCCCCCTCCTACCCACACACTCTTCCCAACCTCTGGTAAATCTATCATTCTACTCTCTTGCTCTTTGGGGTCAACATTTTTAGCTTCCACATATGAGTGACAACATGTGATATTTGTCCTTATGTGCCTGGCTTATTCCATTTAATATAATGACCTCCAGTTCCACCCATGTTACTGCAAATGACATGATTTCATTCTTCTTTATGGCTGAGTAGTATTCCATTGTGCACCACATTTTCTTTATCCATGTGTCTGTGGGAGGACACTTAGGCTGATTCCATGTCTTTGCTATTGTGAATAGTGCTACAATAAACATGTGAGCGCAGATATTCCTTTGATATACTGATTTATTTTCCTTTGGATAAATACCCAGTAGTGGGATTGCTGGATCATAGGGTAGATCTATTTTCAGTTTTTTGAGAACTCTCCATACTATTTTCCATAGTAGCTGTACTAATTTACATTTCTACCAATAGTGTACAAGAGTTCCCTTTTTTTGGCATCCTCACCAGCATCTGTTATTTTTGTGTTTTTAATAATAGCCATTCTAACTGGGGTAAGATGATATCTTATTGTGGTTTTGATTTGCATTTTCCTGATTAGTAATGTTGAGCATTTTTTCATATTCTTTTTGGCTATCTGTATGTCTTCTTTTAAAAAATGTTTATTCATTTCCTTTATTCATTCTTTAATGGGATTATTTGTTTTTCTACTATTGAGTTGTTTGAGTTCCTTGTATATTCTAGATATTGGTCCCTTGTCAGATGAATAGTTTGCAAATATTATCTCTCAATAGGCTGTTTCTTTGTTGATGTTTCCTTTGTTATGCAAAAGGTTTTTAGTTTGACATATTCCCACATGTCTATTTTTGTTTTTATTGCCTGTGCTTTTGAGGTCTTAGACATAAAGTATTTGCCTAGACCGATTTACTGCAGTGTTTCCTCAGAAGGAAAGAAATTAATAAAGATCAGAGCAGAACTAAATGAAATAGAGAGCAAAAAAAAAAAAATGAAAAAGATCAATAAAACAGAAAGTTGTTTTTTTGAAAAAGTAAACAAAATTTATAAACTGATAGCTACATTAACTAAGAATAAAAGAGGGGAATCCCAAATAAACAAAATCAGAATTGAAAAAGGAGACATTACAACTGATATAACAGAAATACAAAATAACATTAGAGATTATTATGAACAACTATACACTAACAAACTGGAAAACCTAGAGGAAATGGATAAATTCCTGGACACATAAAACCTACCAAGATTGAATCAGGAAGAAATAGGAAACTGGAATAGACGAATCATGAGTGATGAGTTTGAATCAATAATAAAAAGTCTCCCAAGAAAGAAAAGTCCAAGACTGGATGGCTTTGCTGTAGAATTTTACCAAACTTTGAAAGAAGAATTAACACCAATCCTCCTCAAATTGTTCTGAAAAATTGAAGAGGAGTGAATTCTTGCTAACTCATTTTATGATACTAGCATTACTGTGTTACCAAAATTAGACAATGATGCAATGACAAGAAAGAAAAGAAGACAAAAAGAAAGAGAGAGAAATAAAGAAAGAGGAAATATTCATGATGAACATAGACACAAAAATCGTCAAGAAAATATTACCAAACTGAATTCAACAGCACATCAAAAAGATGACACACCATGATCAAATAGGATTTATACCAGGGATGCAAGGGTGGTTCAATTTGTACAAATCAATAAATGTGATAAATCACATTAACAGAATGAAGGACAAAAAATGATATGATAATTTCAGTAGATGCAGAAAAAACATTTGACAAAATTCAACCTTGCTTCATGATAAAAACTCTCAACAAACTAGCCATAGAAGGACCATACCTCAACATAATAAAGGCCATATATGACAAATCTGCAGCTAACACCATATTAGATGGGGAAAAGCTAAAATCCTTTCCTTTAAGAACTGGAACAAGACAATGATGCCCACTTTCACCAATCCTATTGAAGATATTACTGGAAGACTTAGCCAGAGCAATCCTACAAGAAAAAGAATTAAAAGACATCCAAATTGGAAAAGAGAAAGTCAAATGGTCCCTCTTTGCAGATGATACGATCGTATATATAGAAAATCCTAAAGACTCCACTCTTAGATCTGATAAATAAATTCAGTAAAGTTGCAGGGTACAAAGTCAACATACAAACATTGGTAGCATTTTTATATATCAGTAACAAACTGACTGAGAAAGAAATAAAAAAGGCAATCCCATTTAAAATAGCTACAAAAATACCTAGGAATAAATTTAACCAAGGAGGTGAAAGACCTCTACAAGGAAAACTACAAAACACAAATGAAAGAAATTGAAGAGGACACAAACAAATGGAAAAATACCCCATTCTTATGAATGAGAAGAATTAATATTGTTAAAATGACAATCTACAGAGTGAATGTAATCCCATCAAATTACCAATGTCATTTTTCACAGAAATAGAAAAACAATCCTAAAATTCATATGGAACCAACAATGATCCCAAAATGGCCAAAGTAATCAAGAGCAAGAAGAATAAAGCAGGAGGCATCACACTACCTAACTTAAAAATATATTACAAGGCTAAGGTAATCAAAACAGCATTGTATTGGTATAAAAGCAGTCACATACACCAATAGAATAGAATAGAAAACCCAGAAATAAGTCCATGTATTTACAGTTAACTGATTTTCAACACAGGTGCCAAGAACATACATTGGTGAAAGAACATCTTATTCAATAATTGGTGCTAGGAAAATTAGATATCCATATGTAGAAGAATGACAATGGACCTTTATCTCTCACCATATACAAAAATCAACTCAAGATGGATAAAAGACTTAAATGTGAATATTTATATGTAGACTGTGTTTCTTGTAAACAGTGTATATTTGGGTCTTTCCTTTTTGTTCAATCTGAGAATTAATTGGGACCATTTAGATCATATAGATTAAATATGATTATTGATATGATTGAATTTAAATTCATCATCTGGCTTTTTATTTTCTATCTGTTCTCTCTGTTAGTTGCTCATCTTTTCCTGTTTTTCTACATTCTTTTGAGATAAATGGACATGCTTTATGATTCCATTTTTTATTTCCTTTGTTGTACTATTTGCTATAGTTCATCCCTTCCTTTCTTCTCTCCTCCCTCTCTCGCCCTCCCTCCCTCCTTTCCTTCCTTCCTTCCTTCCTTCCTTCCTTCCTTCCTTCCTTCCTTCCTTCCTTCCTTCCTTCCTTCCTTCTTCCTTTCTTCTCTTCCTCCCTCCTTCCTTCCTTTTCTTTTTCCTTCCTTCTCTCTTTCTCTCTTTCCTCCATCTCTCCCTCCCCCTCTCTTTCTTTCCTTTCTTTCTTTAGATTTATATATCTTTTACCTGTTACAGTCTACTTTTAAGTAATGTTATATTTCTGCAGGTATAGCATAAGATCCTTACAAAGGGTTGCATGCATTTCTCTCTCTTGATCTTTGGGTTAGAGTCATTATTCATATCAATCTTAGATAAATCCCACTCTACATTGTTATTACTTTTAATACTCAATTATGTTTAAAAGAGTTTCAAAAGTAAGAAAAAAATTGCATTTAATCACGTTTGCCATTTCCAGTACTCATCATTTCTTTGTTTTGGTGGAGATTTCCATCTGGTATCATCTTTTTTTCTTTCTTGTATTGCAGATTTCCTAGTGATATATTATTACCTATTTTCTATGTCTGAAAATATTTCTATTTTGTCTTCATTTTTGAAAGGTGCTTTTACTTGATAGGAAATTAATGGTTGATAGCTTTTTTCTTTTAGTACCATAAAGTTGTTTCACTGTCTTTTATATTGCATTGTTCCTGACAAGAAGTTTGCCTTAATTTTATTTTTCTTCTGTGTCTGACATGTCTTGTTTCCGGCAGCTTTTATGATTTTTATCTTTATCACAAGTTTTAATTAATTTGATTTTTATATGCCTTGGTGAAGCTTTTTTAAAAGGTATGTTTCTTTTGCTGGGTGTTCATTGAGCTTCTTGGGTTATGATTTTATAGTTTCCATGATATTTAAAAAAATTTTGGCCATTATTTCTTCAAATTGTTTTGACTGCTCCTGGCACTTCAAGGGACTCTAATTACAAGTGTATTCAGCTCCTGAAAATTGTCCCATGGCTCCCTGATGTGCTTGTTAGTTTGTGTTGTTTTCTCTATGATTTATTTTGGATAGTTTCTGTTGCTATGTCTTCAATTTCAATCATCCTTTATTCTACAGGGTCTATTCTGTTAATTCAGTGTATTTTTAGTTAATTACACAAATATTATTTGTTAACTCTATATAGTCACCTTCTTAATTTAAAGAAGAAAAATTGACATCTGGATTAGAAATTCTACTTCAGTTTGTTTGAGCCCCCTAATTATCTTTCACATTTTCCCACTCTGTTCCCTGTGCTCCAGCAGCTTCTAATCTGATAAGCAAATGATAAGCCACATGTTTAGCAGTGACTACATTACCATTCTCATATCTTACCACCTTCAGAGCAGGGTTAAAATTGAATTCATGTTTAAAATCCATTTATTAGTCTACATACTAATGACCGTAACATTTGAGTAGCCACATTATAGATGTAGAATTGATCTGTAGTTCATATAATTGAATCTTATTTATCTTGCCATTAGTTCTAAGTATTAATTTCAGAAGATCTGGGTTATTTAACTGAGGTTAGTTTATAATTCTAAAGTATATAATTCTGAATGCCATAATCCTGAATATTGAAATCCTGAAAGATCAAAATCCCCAAAATATAATTCTGGGAAAATAAAATTTTAAAAATTCTTTGGAAGACATTTATTTACATTTTTAAAATGGGGCTTATTTGAGAAACATAAAAAACATGGTAAAATACTTAATATGCTATTTTATACAATAAAATAGACAATAATATACTAACATCACACAGGTATAACAGTTATGAGCAGATGAACTGTATTCATAGAAGGAAAAAAACCAGCTTATATAACTGCAGTTATCTAAAATACTGTGAGGGACAACCTAAGTCTTTTGAAGAGAATGATCAAAACCCACAATGAGTCACCACTGTATATGTAGTCCTCCGAAGAGCTGATATTGCAAGAAATTTTATCTTTCACAAATGCAGATGCACAAAAAGAACACCTTTTCATTTATTGAGGAAATTTCAACATTTTTATGCACACACATAATGCTTACACACAAAGTCAACATTGTGATAATGCACTTTCATGGAGTCAAAATATTTTTAAAAAATTAAAACTCTCTAAAAGTCTTTACATGATTTATACCTCCTCTATTAGAAATGATGTGAAAATGAAATACATAGCATAGCAATTTGTAAAAAAATAATGCTGACAATTTAATATAGTGGGAAAATCTTTAAAAAACACTAAAATTTCAACATAATAATGAAAAGTATAGTGCAGGGGTAGATTATGGGCAATAACATAGAGGTAGTCTGTAAGAGCTGGCCAACTTTCACAGATCATTAACTATATTTTGAAGTCTTGCTCAGTGATGAATAGCTGCTTTTTTTCTTTTAGGGCATGATTCCTCAGAGAATATATTGACATTCATTTTCTATGTGGTGCTGCTCTTTTTGAAATTCTTCTATGATTCAATATACCCTACATAAACGTTTTCTATTAAAATTTTCCATCTTCTGTGCCATGCTTCTATGTTGTTTGGGGCATGTGGAAATCTATTTTGTATGCACTCATATACAGATCACAAATTTGGTGGAAACAATATCGGTGATGGAACAGCTACACCATTGTATAAGTGTCTTCTTATCCTGCCATGCATATAATTATTAATATTTTCAAAACAGTAACTTCATTTGCTTTTTTAGGCAAATGGGGCTTCAATTCATTAGACATTTCTGGAATTTCATCAGCTGGAAGGAATGCCAATGCAGATAAATGATGCATTTTTAAACTGAAGTTTTTGTCATTGCCCTATCAAATGGCTAACCTACTCATTTGAATTTTCCACCAAATGCATTGGAGTGAATGAAAAAAACAAAAACGAACTTTACTGGTAACACTTTGCAATTTATTTTTAGAAGTCGTGGTCACAGCTAATTCCAAATCTGTCATGATTTTGGGATTCAATTAAACATTAGGGATTTTAGACTTTATGAATTTTGATTTGTAGGATTTTGATCTTTAGGGATGATTTTTAGTTTTTCAGAATTTCAATATCTGGATTATGATGCTTGTGATTGTGTCTTTCCAGATTATGATTGGCACTGGATTTAACTAGTGATAGCTGGACACAGTGATGGTGCAGCACTTTTTCCAAGGTATTAAATATTTGTAAGTGAAGCGTACTCCAATCTAATGTGAATTCTAGAAGAAAGACTACTTTCTTGAAAACTCACATGGTTCAGAGATTCATATTGGGAACAATTTTTAAAACTTAAGATAAATTTCACTTACTATAAAACTCACCTTTTTAAAGTGTATAATTCAGTGGTTTTTAGTATATTTACTAAGTTGTGCAACTATCATCACTATCTAATTCCAGAATATATTCATAATCTCCCAAAGAATCCCTGTACCCAGTAGGGAGTACTCTGTCACTCCTCATTATTCCTTTCCCCTCTGCCCTAGCAACTATTAATGCTAATCTACTTTTTGTCTCTATTGATTTGCATAGTCTATGCATTTCATACAGATGGAATCATAAAATATGTGTCCTTTTGCACCTTGCTAATTTCACTTAATGTAATGTTTTCAAGGTTCATCCATGTTTCAGTATGTATCAATACTTATTCCTGTATGGACAAATGATATTCCATTGTATGAGTATGCCACATTTTGTTCATCCACTCGGTTGATGGTCAGTTGTTTTCATTGTTGGCTATTATCATTAATGATGCCATGAACATTCATGTACACATTTTTGTGTAGACATATGTTTTTTTTTTTTTTTTTTTTTTTTTTTTTGAGACAGAGTCTCGCTTTGTTGCCCAGGCTAGAGTGAGTGCCGTGGCGTCAGCCTAGCTCACAGCAACCTCAAACTCCTGGGCTCGAGTGATCCTTCTGCCTCAGCCTCCCGGGTAGCTGGGACTACAGGCATGCGCCACCATGCCCGGCTAATTTTTTATATATATATCAGTTGGCCAATTAATTTCTTTCTATTTATAGTAGAGACGGGGTCTCGCTCTTGCTCAGGCTGGTTTCGAACTCCTGACCTTGAGCAATCCGCCCGCCTCGGCCTCCCAAGAGCTAGGATTACAGGCGTGAGCCACAGCGCCCGGCCTAGACATATGTTTTTAATTCTCTTGGCTACATATCTAGGCATATAATTGCTGAGACATATGGCAACTCTATATTTAACTTACTGAGGAACTGCTAAACTGTTTTCCAAAGTGCTGTACTACTTTACATTCCTACCATCAGTGAATGAAGGTTCTAATTTCTCCACACCTTTGCTTGTTATATGCCATTTTCCCCCCAAATAATAACCATCTTAGCGGGTGTAAAGTGATTCTCATGTGATTTTGGTGTGCCTTTATCTAATGGCTAATGATGTTAGCCAATAAGCTTTTCATGTGCTTATTGTTTGTATAACTTCTTTGGACAAGTATTTATTTAACTCTTTAGCCCATTTTTAAATTGGGTTGTTTGTTTTCATGCCAACTTTATAAATATCCTTGTTTATAAACTTTATTACATATGATATTTCAAGATCTTTTTCCATTGATCGATTTTTCCCACCATTATGGTTTTGTAGATTTTTCCTTCTTTCAAAGTCTGGACATTTTTAATTGAATGTCAAACATTGTGAATTTGACCTTGTTGGGTGCTGGATATTCATCAATTAAAAAAATATTATTGAGCTTCATTCTGAGATATAATTAAGTTATTTGACAACATTTGATCCTTCAAATCTTGGTTTTATGCTTTGTTAGTCAGGACCAGAGCAGCCTTTCGTCTAGGGCCAATTCTGTCCCACTACTAAGACATATGCATATGAGCACTCTACTCAATGCTCTGCAAATACTGAGGTTTTTCTACTCTGGATGATGAGAACATTATTCTTTCCAGCCCTATGTGAGCTCTTTTTCTTATGATTATTTCCTCTGCTTTTTTTTTTTTTTTTTTTTTTTTTATAAATTTTCCTCTGCCTCTTGTAGTTTCCTCATACGCACATGCTAACGTGTCCTCGTGTCTGCAGTTTTTTAAAGTATTCTCTCTGTGCAGGTCTTTCCTTTTGGAGGTCTGCTCTGTAAACTCCAGCTGCACAGGTCTCTCTAGACTCCTAACTCTGTCTCATATTCTCAAGGAGACAAGCACCTGTAGAGATCATCCTTGAGATCCTGGCAAGTCTCTCCAGATCTGAAGCTGAGCGATAGTAGGCTCACCTGTTTGTTTTCTTTATCTCAGTGATTGCTCTCCTCCACCTCCTGATGTCCTTTTCCTTTGTCTGATAGCTGGTGTTGTACATACTTTGTCCAGTTTTATTCATTACTTGAAATGTGGAGGAAAATCCTATCTCATTACTCTGTTTTGGCCAGAAGCACAAGTCTGTATTGATTATTTTTTAGGGACATGTCTTTTTGATTTATTTTACTGATTGCTTTAGATATTATAACATAGATCTTTGAGTTATCACAGTTAAGCTTCAAGTGAAATTATACTTTAAAATGAATGTTAATGACCCTTACAACTTTATATTTCTATTTACTTTTCTGCTTTTTGTCCTGTTATTGTCATACATTTTCTCTGCATGTTCCATGCCACAGTTATATTGTTATTATTTATATTTTAAACTGCTAGTAGTTATGAAAATATTTCAAAATGCTAACAAAAAAGCCTTTTATATTTTCTTAGACATTTACTGTTTTTCTGTTTTTTATTCTTTCCTATAGGTCTGGAGTTTCCTCTGGTTTAATTTTTCATTAGTCCAAGGAAATATTTTATCTTTTTTATCTGAGATTAATCCTTTTAGACTTTGTATGAATAAAAAAGTCTATTTTGTCTTCACTTTTAAAAGGATATTTTCATTTGATAGAATTCGACATTGACAGCTTTTTTTTCTTTTCAACACTTCAAAATTATTTTTCTGTTGATTTTGTTCTCCACTGTTTCTGTTAAGAAGATAGCCATTATTGATATCATTGTCCTTTTTGTTGCTTGGCTCCATTTGGGATTTTCTCTTTATCTTTGTTTCACATTTTCACAATTGTGCCTGGGTATAGTTTTATTTGTGTTTATCCTGCTTGGGCTTGACTTTTTGAATCTGTGGGTTGATGTCCTTCATCAATTTTAAAAAATTCTTGGATATTTTGTTTTTAAATATTTCTTCTACACTAGTCTCTTTATTCTGCTCCTAGGACTCCAATTACATGTGTATTGGAACTTTTCATATTGTCCCACGGATTTCAGATGGTCTGTTCTTTTCTTTTCTTTTTAAATTCTTGCCTTTGATTTTGGTTACTTTATATTGACCTGTCTTCAAGTTTATTGGTCCTTTCTTGTGCTGTGTCTATTTTTCTTTTTTGGCTTTCTATTGAATTCTATATTTCTGATCTTGTATTTCTCATTTCTAGTGTTTTTGTTTGGTTTAAAAAATAATCTACTTTTCTGCTATAATCACTTTGCTCTGTAAGCATTTTGCATACTTTTTCCACTGGATTCCTTAGCATTTTTATTCTAAATATGTTTAAGACCCACTCTTAGATTTCATCATCTGGGCTATCTCTAGTACTGTTTTCATTGACTGTTTCTTCTCCTGTCCATGGGTCACATTTTCTTGCTTCTCCGTGTATCTTGTAATTTTTGGTCATATAATAGACATTTTGTGTAAAAGAATAGCACAGACAATATTTACCTCCAGCACACTTTTCTTCCTATCAGTCTGTTAAAATGAAGTCCTAAATTCATCTGATGAGTTATTGAGCTGTTTTGGGGCTTTGTGCAGCTTTGGTTTGATTTGGTTCAGTCACTGCAGGCTTTAGTTATTTGGAGAGTGGTTTGGGCCTCTCCTTCCAACCAGGATTTATGCTCTGGAACTGCCGCAGTTCTGGAGATCTTTTTATGAACTACAACTGAGTTGACAGCTTTCTAAAGTGTGTGACAACTCTCTCTGCTTTACAGCCTGCCTGCAAGATTTATCAACTGCTTGGGGGTTCTCTTTGCTCTATACTCTAGTCCCTGGATTTTTGTGGCTTAGGGGAGTTTTCACCATGCTAACCTGTGACAGCCTTCTGAAGGCATCTTCACTCCACTCTGTGAAGCCTTGAAATGCCTTGTTTCTCTTAGATATCTTTTACTTTCTCCAGTCTTAGGTGTCTGAGAACCTGTAGCACCTCTGATGAATTCTATTTATTTATTTATTTTTAAATTCCTAAATATTAAGGGGGTACAAATGTTTATATTGCATGGCTTGAGTCAGGACTATAAATGTACTCATCACTTGAATAGTGTTTATTATACCCATTAAGTGTTTTTTTGGTCCCTCCCCTTACCCCCTCCCCACTGCTTGATTTCCAATGACTTTTACTTCCCTTAGTGTACTTGTGTGCCTAAGAGTTAGTTCCAATTTATTAGAAGGTTCATGTGGTGTTTGTTTTTCCAATCTTGAGATACTTCACTTAGGATAATGGTCTTCAATTCCTTCCAAATTGCTGCAAAAGGCATTAATTCATCCTTTTTATAGCTGAGTAGTACTCCATGGTATACATATATCACATTTTGCTAATCCACTCATGAATTGATAGGCACTTGGGTTGATCCCAGATCTTTGCAAGTGTGAATTGTGCCACAATAAACATTCAAGTGCAGGTATCTTTTATATGAAATGACCTCCTTTGGGTAGATACCCAGTAGTAAGTTTGCTGGATTGAATAGTAGGTCTACTTTTAGTTCCTTGAGAAATCTCTGTGCTGTTTGATGAATTTGTTTTCATTTTCTTGTCATGTTCCTTACCTGAGGAGGCTCTATATACCTCATGAGTGGTCTCTCTCAGTGCTCCTGGCCTGCCCAAGCTGTTGGCACACTACCTCTGAAGACTCTATGAAGACCATTGGAAAGATTTGGCAGGTGGATTCAATCTCACTCTGTGCCTGGGGCTCCTTAGAATATTTATATGTCATGCCAGCCCATACACAGACTTAACATTTTGTTAAAATTTCACCTGAGTTGTCTTTATCCAAAACTGTTAAAATTTCACCTGAGTTGTCTTTATCCATGTTTTTAAAAATCTTCCCAGAAATCTACCAGGAATGTAAATAGCTGAGTATCTCTTCTCTCTTACAAAGGACTTTCCCTTTCCTGGAATTTAGTTCATTTAGATTTCTTTGTGTCTTTAACTGATGTATTTGGATTAAAAAAAAAAAAAAAAAGACCTGTAGCTTCTTTGGTTTGACTTGTCATTAGAGCAAGAGCAGCTCTCTCTTGTGACTCTTTACACCTTAAACAGAGGCTGAAGATTTATGTGTGATATTTTAAATTTTGTTTTAAATTTACCCAGCATGCCTGGCAATTGCAGCAGTTACCATATTGTAGGAAAATTGTAAAGGGAGTGTCCCCCGTAATAGTTTCTGTGTGATTAAACAGAACAAATTTTTGCTTTCATAAGACCATTTCCAAATTCCATTTTAGACCTCCTCTGCATCCTAAACTTAACCAGTTCTTGGAACAGATAGAGTCAATAGTATTGATTTCTTTAGGAATCCTCTTAATTATACAACTCACATTTATTTCATACTTCTACAGGGATTTAATTGTATTTACACTATACCCCCAAATCCTGGAACAGTATGTGGCAGAGAGCAAGCATTTAATAAACATTTGTTGAATGACTATTTGATCCTTAAACTATTATTACAGATAGAAAGGCAAAAGAACTCGTGTTTATTAAATGTCTATTTTGTGTTAGGATTTGTTCTACATACGTAATACACATTATTTCACTTAATCCTTAAAATACCCCATCTTTGACTGTCATAGATTATTATGAATGTTTTGAAGAATAGGAAACTTAGGTTTCAATACCGTCAGTGGAAAATCAGCTCCACTAGAACCGAAGTCAACACTTGGTTCTTGACTTTTTCCATTTTACCAGCCTGTTTCTCATAAAATGCATTTGCCTATATGAGGAAATCGAAGAACACAGGGTCTCCAGAAATCTTTTCCCCTAGAGAATTGAGACATCTCCTATTAGTTGTAATCAAAGTTCAGGGAAGAAAAGAGACACAGGCAGATTTGGATTCTGTTGGTGTTTGACATCCAGGATGACAATGGGCTTTTTTCATTATCATATTCTGCCTCTGTGGGAACATTAATATACTTCAGAAAATCAAAATGCTACAGCATTCCAATACTATTCATAAAAACTCTTCAATTGTTCCAAAAAGTTTTAAGATCAGCCTACACACCCATGTATACCTTTGCTATCTGTGATAGAAGCTTCTGGTTTATTAAGCCAACCAAGGAGTATCCTTTGCACTAAAAGTGAATTTAAACCACAAGTTCCTGAATTTACTATCTTTTAATTACTGTTGCTTATATGTATCATACATTTGCATTAAAGTAATTTTAAAAGGTGATCATTGGATTCTTTATAGGAAGCTGCATTTATTGAAAGAAATGGATACCTATTAAAGTTTGAAATGACAATATAATCCTCATTCTCTATAAATAAATGCATTTCCTAATTAGCACATCTGTAAAACATTTTTTAAAAGCCACATGTTAGGAGTTTTAAATTCAAATCTGATTGCTGATTTTTCTTTTAATCATTTAAATTTGATTAAATTGATTTTCATCAGAATATTGCCACATTTTCAGAGGTACTAGGAAGTAATGAGATCAAGAGATGCTGAAAGGTTCTGAATCATCCTGGGAGGAAAGGAAGACGAAGAGCTGATTCCCCCAGATGGGGGGCAGTATTTCTCCAAATGCACATGTGTCTTGGAACCCACGCAAAGGAGTTCCATTACCAAAATATCAAGAGGTTCTTATTATCTCACAGGACACTCTGGGGAGAATCAGTATATATGACACACTGTGAGAAATATCTTGCAGAAATTAACACTGGGAAATAATTTGTTTCCACTAAGTTGCTAATCAGCTTTCTCCATTCCTATAGTGAAACTTGGGCAATTTACTCTGCTTTATCTTGGCCTTGACTCCCAGGAAGCTCAGTATTAAATTATACAGAGACCTTACTGTCTGCACACACAGACATATTGAAATATATGTGCATATATTGTAGGAGTGCCAAGAGACACTACTCCCTTCCCCCTCCAAAAGTTCCCTGAAAAATCAACTTGCAAAAGGCTGATTAATTAGAGACAAGGCATACAGATTAACTTAACATGTATATATGGGAAGAACCACAGAGTGATTACCCACCCCTCCACAGGATTCAGAAGCTTCTAGACCATCCTGGCAAAAGAGGTCATGGGTGGGGTAGAAAAGAAATTCTGTGGAGGGCCCATAAAGGATTACTAGGGAGAATGAATGGATCTGGGGACAGAGATTACCTTTTAAATAGCTCCCTTTGATGGTAAAAGGGTCTGTTCTGGTGTGGTTACATTATTGGTCTCATAGGGAGGGAAGAAAAAAAGCAGTTATTCTTGTTGGGTCTAGATCTTAGGCAGATAAAGGGCTGTGCTTTGGGAGAAAAGGGAGGAAGGCCAGAAAGACCTTGAGCCTCCTTCCTCAGTACATCATCTCAACTCACCACCTTTGGGGATATAGGTTTCTGAGTCTCAATAATATATACAAATATGTATATTGAAATATATGTGTGTTTGTATATATGTATGCATATATATCAGAGGAGAGAGAGTGTGCTTCATTTAATTGATGGCAAGTTATAATTGGTATATTTGCTTTAGCTCTAATTTCTTCATTCCATATTAATGTTATTGGGCATCTTTGTTTTGTCATTACAAGACATCATCAACCTTTATAGAAAAAAAGTGGGATGTAACTAAATATAGAACACTGTAGGAAAGGTATATCAAGTAATAATCTAGCAAGGCTTTAAAAAGGTTAAAGTGATAGAGAAAATTGAATCTATTTATAGGATTAGCACATGGAGGAGATAGTAGAGGGGAAAGGCTAATGACCCTGAAGATCGAGGACAGTGGATAGAGGCAGGCTCAGAGGCAAAATGGTGTATGATTCTACTAATAGCTAGGAAATTACGACAAACCATTTAATATTTCTGACCTTTATGTTTACTCCTCCATAAAATGGGGCTAATAATACCTACCTCCCAGGCTTGTGGTCAAAGTCAAATGAGATAATGTAGGGCAAGTGCTTCACAATCTGTAATATGTCACTCATATGGAATTGGCCAGGGCACCGTACAGTGTAGGAAGGGACAGAGCAGGAAGTCATGCTTCGGGCTGTGATTTCAGCCAGGCCCCAGGGGCTGGGTACCAGGGTCGCAGTGGTTAGAAGGGCCTGGCGGGAAGCAGTGACTCCCCATTCTCCATTCGGGGAGCACCCAGTCCTGGGTTCCCAGAGGCTGAGTAGTTGTTAGTTTTTTGTTTTCTCCCTGTCTCTTAAAAAGGGGAGACTGCCATTTTGCCACTGCCATCTTGTTCTAGTCCCAAGGGAAATTCTTGCTCAGGTGAAGATTTCATGCTCTGGCATCCCTACTTGTGCTCCCCAGGCTCAGATATTTCTCTTTGGATAGCTGGTCATCTTTATTTCTGAAGTCCCACCCAGCAAACCTCACTAGTCCACTTTTGTAAAGGTAAAGGATGAGGGATCTTGGGTGAACAAGGCAACCTAAAATTAAAAAGGAATGGAATTACAGTCTGTTTTTAAAAGAAATTCAGTGTCATTTCTTTGAAATATGCAAGCTACCTAGACCAAGATGAATAACATTGTCCTTAAGGACCTTGCTTTGGTGAATAGCCAAATGAGATCCATAATTAGCACATCAATTGTGGTGAAAACAATTAAGTGGCTTAAATGCTTCCTCCCCCTCCCTCCTCTTGTTTACATTATTAATTTAATCAACTGACACTTCAAAGAATACAAGGTGAGCATCAAATCTCTAACTTAAATTACCTTCAGTGGTTATGAATTAAACTTTGAGATGCTTCACTTATCATAAGTATCATATGATGTATTTTAGAGATTACAAAGAATTTTGTTGTATAATCTCATTTTGCCTTCCATATAACCTTATTGAGGGGAGCAGGAAAGTTTTTTTTAAAATCTCTATTTCACAGATGAAAAAATGGAGAGTGCAAGGCATTAGGTTACTTATCTAAGACCACACAGCTAGAGATGTCATTGCATCCCTTCTTTTCGGATTCTTCAGAGATTTACTCCATTTGCAATGGTATGGTAAAGGAATCAAAGCAAAATGTTTACTTGGCAGAAACGTGGATAATTTTGTTCATTCTTTCATTTGTTCCTTCAGTCCTTCATTCCTTTATTTATTCATTTTTATTTCCAGTGACTGCTACTCTGCCTGGAACAGAATACATGTCTAAGTAGAGTACATGAATGGAAAGAGTGAAGTACAGATGTCTCAACCTCTTTTCACATTGTCCCTGATTCCACACTGTGCCATACGTGAAATCCTCTCAAGTAGGGCAGGTGACAGCCTCGCCTCATCAGTCCTCCCTTCTTCAGGTAGATGTGCAGCAGGGAAGGTGCTGCATGCCTGCTTGAGCGATGGACAACTTTTAAGTGTTCAGATGGCCGTCCCTCCCCACCCCATAAACACTTACCCTCCACCTGACTCTCTCATTTTGGGGCAGTGGGAAATTAAAGGCTGAGTAGCATGACTTAGGTATTTCCACAAATTGATGAACCAGGATTGGTTCCCTTGAGGATTAAGATATGCCATATGTACTTCAAGTTGAAATTCATTTTCCACATGAAATAGCCATGTTATTGTTAGAAATATTTGGGGCATTGATCTTTCCAGATGATTGGCTTAATTGTCTACTTTATGGTTCGCATTTTTTTTCTATATTAAGGATCTGTGCAAGGAGTATCAGGTATAACTCAACAAAATATTAGCTTTCCCTTTTGCTGGCTGAACAATATCTTGGAAAAAGACCTTCATTCAAGTTATCAGGAGGTGGCTTTGGACTCAATATATGGATTCTCTTTTGTTTTTTTAATGGCAAATTTCTTTTATTATTATTATTATTTTCTACTTATAGTAGAGATGAGGTCTTGCTCTTGCTCAGGCTGGTCTCAAACTCCTGAGCTCAAGCAATCCACCCACCTCGGCCTCCCAGAGTGCTAGGATTACAGGTGTGAGCCACCGCACCCGGCCAATATATGGATTCTCTAACAATCTCCTTGACATTGGTGAATGCCAGGCTCTTAGCATGTTGCACAAACTTCATCCATAACTGGCCTCTGTGCTTCTAATTCCTCAGTCCCACCACCCTCCCCAGTACCCAGCCCCAGGAGTGATTTTTCAAAAAAATCAGATTTTGTAAGTCTTCTACTTAAAATGTCAATTGGTTCCTTGTCAATAATGAGGTGTGGTTCAAATTCCTTCTCTTGCTGTACTGAGTCCTTTTTGACTTATCTCATTGATCTCTTTGAGTCTACTTGCAACTTCCTTCCTCATTTACACCTCCCATCTCCCCCTGACATGCCCGCCCTCTCCCAGTGCATCTATTCTACTCCTTATTCCTTGGTGGTGGAGAGGGAGGAAAGGGGATATATTTGAGAGGCATTTCCCAGGTCCCAAATCCATGAATCCTTCATATATTTTACCAGTCAGCATGAATCTCTCTGTTTCCTTGGTGTGTTCCTGCATTATGGCTCAGCATGTTTTGTCTTGTATTGCAATTATTTTTTTATGTGTTTGTTTCCATCCTGGCCCATGACTTTATATATCTTATTCACTATCCTTTCAGGGTGCTAAGCTCAGTGTGTGGCACATACTTGCTGTTCAGTAATAGGCAACCACTAAGTTGTCAAATTCAATTCTCCTGTGCCTTGAGTCAGAATGTTCTATGGATGATAAGATCCATTCAGTTCTCAGGAGCTGGTCCTTTAAATCACAGGCTATGAGTTCAGTGAGAAACTAAAGTTTAAAATTCATTTCCTTATAAATTAAAATTCTGGCCAAGGCTTCATTTTGTAAACATAACACAGAAATGCTGAGAATCAAAGCATTTGTTTTGCATCTATAGAAGATAGTGACTCAGCTACTATACTATGTTTGTTTCTGGTGGCCCCAGGCTTTCAGACCATGCATTCTCACCTCAGATGGAGACCAAGGGGTGATTCTGGCAATTTCTGTCTTCTGCCTGGAAAACAAGTCATTTTGGGCTATTTTCCCATGAAGGGGAGAATTCGCCACCTCCCCCACTCTAGCACATTTAGATTCAGTTTAATTTCTCTACTATTATAAGTCACATTTCTGGATTTTGTTGATAAATTTTTATTTCATGTTGTATCCAAGGCTGATAACTAATATGGAAAAGTGATAGTGCAAGGATTTGGAGTCAAGAAATTTTGGTTCTAGGCTTTGGGCAAGTCACTCACTCTGCAAGGGTCAGTTTCTCTTCTAGAATTGGAATAGTGATGTGCCCACCTTGTTGGGCTGTTGGTTGAATCACATGAAGTGGTTGCGAATAGGCCTCTCAGGCTGCGAAGTAGGCTGTGGAGGAATTCCCACTCCGGAGGTGAGGTTGGGAGGCTACATGGACAATTGAAAAGGTCCTTCCTAGCACTGCTATTTGAGGATTTATCATTTGTCTCCCATATTTTCTCTTTGTTTGGACCAAGATTAAATTTTATGTGCTTAGCCACATATATGTATCATTTTGTCTGGGACTCTTAACCTGTTTTGTGCCGTGGATCTGTTCAGTGCTCTGGTGGAGGCAATGAATCCTTTCATAGAATAATGTTTATAAATATATAAAATAAAACATTAGGTTGACCAAGAATAATTCTATTGAAATATGGTTCTATCTATAGATCCCTGGGGGACTCATGAACTAAAGTTAAAAATTCTGAGTATTTCAAAAATTTAAAATCCAGAGTGGAGCTTAAAAGTCATAGATTCCTGCATTCTCACTTTATATTATAATAGATGGGGAAGACTTGATCTCAAAGATAGCTCCTCCAAACTGGTCCAGAATCACAGAGTAAGTCTGTATTCAGCAGATAGTCACAAGAACATGATACTTTTGTTTGCTATTCTTTTAGCACCACACACACTCAAAAACCCTTGTAATTATTTGTGCCTTGGTTCTCGTTTCTAGGTCAAGACACTGTTTCCTTGCTGGGTTGAATGCTATTTGGGGGGATATGCCGGCTGATCATTTCAACCCAAATTGAAGATCACAAATGGAGACTTCCTAAATATTCAGTATACCCCTCCAAAGTACACTTGCTCCATCAAGGTTATCCTAATATTAATTATTCATAGGCAGAGCACTGACAAATTCTAATTGCAAATAAGTGCAATTGCTGTCGATTGCATAATTTATGATTCCATTTGTTAAACTAAGACAATGGGAATTGATGAAAGGCATTAAGTGGCCCCAAATTAAAGGTAATTTGGGTTCAAAGGCTTGTCTCACTGTGCTGCAAGTGTAACTTGAAGTTGTCAGCTTTCCTGAGACCCTCTCCCACACCGGTGATGCACCCACCAGGTAAGCTGCTTTCCATTGGACCTTGTGTCTGGCTGGAGATTCTTCAGTCTGAGCTTCCTGGAGACCTGCAGTCCAGCCCATGGTGAGGGGGCGGGGCCTCTTTTCTCAGTGAGGTGCAGCAGCTGTCATCTTTCTCCATGGCTCTGGGCCTGGCCTCCAGGGCTTGGCTGCAAGAGAGCCTGGCAGGACAGCTTTGTCTCTATTGAGATCTGACACTGTGCTGAGGGGAGTTTGGACAAGATGGCAAAATTGGCACTGGGGAAGTTCATTGGAAGTGATTTCCTTGAAAATGAGGCCAATGTTTTTTCTTTCCATGGGACAGACACTCCCACAGATCATCTCACAGAGGTTAAGTGGAGTCTCTGAAATTGCTCATGGCTCTTTCTACAGTGTAACATGAGACAAAGACTGTATCAAAGATGCAATCTTTTGCATAATAAATTTCAAGAGAAGTCTGTTAAAGAAAAAGTGGGTTTGGAGGGAGCTCATTTATGGTGCATGCAATGAGGCATTTGAGATTCAAGATGTGCATTATAAGAGTTCATTGCAGGGGGTCTAATTTCCTCATCTTTGAAGAAATAGAGCTGCTGTTAGGAAATATTTAGACTTTGACTCTAGCGAATTTGTTCTATAAGGATGAAATTTCATCCAAGCACAAGAGAAGAGTCCAGGAACAATGGACTTTGATATAACTGCATTTGTATCATGTTCTGTGATTAATTAATGAGAAGGCAATGGGTTCATTGACTTCTGATTATGTGTCATGTATAGCAGTGGGACAAACACTTGACTTAGATCAGTGACTGTCTTGCTAACAGCAGTAGTGTGGCCTTCAGCATTAGACTTCTGGAACTAGTGGGTACAGAAAGATAGAAGTTTGCTCTGCTCTGTAAAATGTTGTTTATTAATTCATTTGAGTCAGAGGGATCAGTAGGTACATCCTCTTGCTTGTTTGAGAATGGTGAAAAATTAAAGATGGCCAGAGCCTAAGGTACAGTGGGTACAACAGAGAAGGGGAGCCTGGAGAATTAGGCTAAATCATGGAGGGTAATGGATGGTATTCTTAGATTTGATCTTGTAGTTAATAGTTATTCATATGTTGCTTTCAAGCAGGAAAATTACATAATTAAATTTCTGTTCCAGAAATATCCCTCTGGATGCTCACATAGAGAATGGATTGGAGAGAGTGAGCCTGGAGGCAGAACAGCCAATGGGGAGGTGATGCTGTGGTCCAGCAGAGAGATGCTGCTGCCCAGACTGTGGAAGTGGCAGTAGGGACGGAGAGGAAGGGACAGATGGAGAGACATTTTTGGTGTCAAATTGACAGAATGGGTTGACCTGGAATGTCACAGCCTGGTCTCTGAAGAGTTTGGATAACATTTGTGGACAAAATAAGCCAGAACTTGGCCCTTGCACAGATGCCAGGGCTGGAATTCCAGAGGAGACAGAACATGGCTCAAGGGACAGCTACCAAAGAAGGAGACAGTCCTAGCATCCTGGGCTGGGTCAGAGCCCTCTGTCACCACAAATGAGCTTACAAAGGGGAAGTGAGTTGCTCAAGGTCATGTGGCAAGTTAATTACACTCTTTTTTTTTTTTTTTTCAAGTGGAAGTGGAAGTAGATATTACACTCTTGACTAATCCTTCCGAGCAGAATGGGAGCCCATTCTAAGAAGTGCAGATTCTTAGTGGTCAGGCGGCTGCCTCCTCAGCCTCTGTGGACTGGGCCTTTGATACTAGGCTTGCTGCTCCATCTTAGAAACAACCTGCTTCTTACCTGCAGCTTCAGGGTGGCACAGGGGATGAGGTGCACCTGGGGAGTGATCCTGCCTGGGAGTGAATGTCATTCTGAGTGTGTCTGTTCGTATGCATGTGCCTCTGGAATGTCCCCTCGACTGAGAATGACCTAGCCATCCTGCTTTAAACCTGATGAAGAATTCTGTCAAATAAAAATACACACAAGGCCGGGTGCGGTGGCTCATGCCTGTAATCCTAGCACTCTGGGAGGCCGAGGCGGGTGGATCACTCAAGGTCAGGAGTTCGAGACCAGCCTGAGCAAGAGTGAGACCCTGTCTCTACTAAAAAAATAGAAAGAAATTAATTAGCCAACTAATATATATAGAAAAAATTAGCCGGGCATGGTGGCGAATGCCTGTAGTCCCAGCTACTTGGGAGGCTGAGGCAGCAGGATTGCTTGAGCCCAGGAGTTTGAGGTTGCTGTGAGCTAGGCTGAAGCCACGGCACTCACTCTACCCTGGGCAACAAAGTGAGACTCTATCTCAAAAAAAAAAAAATACACATAGAGTTTGTTTCTTTCTTTATTCTAAATGATTTAAAAATGGTTCAGTTTATAAAGCAAACAGACAAACAAACAAATGCAGCTGATTTCATCCAGAGGCACAGAGGACTAAATTAGGTCGAACTGTGTTAGGTCATCTCTGGGCTAATTAACTGACTATCCTCACGGTGGCCCAGGGAGTCAGCTGTGCCTGCAGCTGTGCTTGACACACACCTGCTGTGTTCATGCGTCTAATACTGTAGTCCCCTTTATCTGAGGATTTGCTTTCCACAGTTCCAGTTACTTGAGGTCAACTTCAGTCTGAAAATATTAAATAGAAAATTCCAGAACTAAACTGTTCTTAAGTTTTAAATTGCCCACTATTCTGAGTAGTGTGATGAAATCTTGTGCAGTCTTGCTCCATCTCCAATCCTCTTTTTGGCCAGTGTCCCCACATTGTCTATGCTCCCCACCCATTAGTCACTTAGTAGCCCTCATGGTTATTGGCTCACCCAGTGCTGGTGTTCAGGTCACCCTTATTTTACTTAATAATCATCCAAAGTGCAAGACTAGTAATGCTGCCAATTCAGATATGCCAAAGAGAAGCTGTAAAGTACTTCCTTTAAGGAAAAAAGGTGAAGGCTCTCAACCTAATAAGAAAAAAATTGTATGCTAAGGTTGCTAAGTTCTATGGTAAGAACAAATCTACTTATGAAATTGTGAAGAAGGAAATATGTGCACAGTATATTTAGGGTTCAGTACCCTCCATAGTTTCAAGTACCTACTGGGGGTCTTGGAAAGTATCCCCGAAGGATAAAGGGGGGCTACTATACTCCCAGTCCAATGATTTGCTATTCACAAGGGTTTTGCATCATTTGGTCATCTCAGAAGCCTGTGTGACAGGTGATATTGTGACTATTTTATAAAGAAGGAAACTAAGGCTCAGGATTAAGTAATGTGTCTCAGGGTACATTCTAGCCCCTCTCCTGCCCCCACACTGCCAGGCCTCTCTGAGACTATTAAATCCTCCTCTGACCCTACACCAACCTACCTCTCTGGGAACTGAGCACCCGATGCTGCTAACAAACCCTCCTCAAAACATTCTACCCCTGTAGGTTTCACGACACTGTGGTACCCCATGCACAAGTGAGGGGCACACTGAACAGGATAATCTCCAGGGTTCCATAAAGCCCACACCTCCTCTGGCTTCCTGTTGGCACAGAACATGCTATCTCCACCAATGCCTTCTCCTCCTCCCCTTCTTCCTCACCTAACATTTCTGAAAACTGGACCAGTGCTCCTCCAAAGTCCTTCTGTGCCCAGGCTTATTTCTATCGTGTATTAGTCAGGGTTATTAGGGGTTTGGTGTCTGTGTTCTCAATACCAAAAATAATTCTGGCCATAGTGGGATGCATTTTTTTGAATAGTCATTATATAAATGTACACATAATACGTTTATTTCCCAAATTAAAAAAATTTCCCAGAGTTTTTTAAATATATATATAATAGATTTAAGGGTACAAGTGGATTTTCGTTACATAGATGAATAGCATAGAGGTGATGTCTGGGTTTTACCAGAATACTGTACATTGCGCCCAATAGGAAGTTTTTCTTCCTTCATTGCCCTCCCAACTGCCCCTCTTCTGAGTTCCAATGTCCAGTGTACCACTCTGTGTGTCCTTGTGAACCCACAGCTTAGCTCCTACCTATCAATTTTCTGTTCCTGTATTACTTCACTTAGGATAATGGCCCCAGTTCCATACAAATTGCTGTAAAAGATATCGTTTCATCCATTTTTATGACTGAGTAGTTTCTTTATGGCTGAATAGTATTCCATGGTATATATAACACTGCTTGGTTAATAGGCACTTAGGTTGATTCCATATCTTTGCAATTATGAATTGTGCAGCCATAAGCATTTGAGTATAGGTATCTTTTTGATAAAATGACTTCTTTTCCTTTGGGTAGATACACAATAGTGGCATTGCTGGGTTGAATGGTAGGTCTACTTTTAGTTCTTTGGGACTCTATATGGTTTTCCATAGAGGTTGTACTAATTTGCATTCCCACCAATGGTGTATAAGTGTTCCCTTTTCACTGCATCTATGCCAATATTTATTGTTTTATGACTTT
Source organism: Microcebus murinus (assembly GCF_040939455.1). NCBI lineage: Eukaryota > Metazoa > Chordata > Mammalia > Primates > Cheirogaleidae > Microcebus > Microcebus murinus. Next base: position 13,929,822 of record NC_134106.1, read on the forward strand.
TTTTTTTTTTTTTTGAGACAGAGTCTCGCTTTGTTGCCCAGGCTAGAGTGGGTGCCATGGCGTCAGCCTAGCTCACAGCAACCTCAAACTCCTGGCTCAAGCAATCCTCCTGCCTCAGCCTCCCAAGTAGCTGGGACTACAGGCATTCGCCACCATGCCCGACTAATTTTTTGTATATATATTAGTTGGCCAATTAATTTCTTTCTATTTATAGTAGAGACGGGGTCTCACTCTTGCTCAGGCTGGTTTTGAACTCCTGACCTCGAGCAATCCGCCTGCCTCGGCCTCCCAGAGAGCTAGGATTACAGGCGTGAGCCACCGCGCCCGGCCTTGTTTTATGACTTTTAATAATGGCCTTTCTGACTGGGGTAAGGCAGTATCTCATTGTTGTTTTAATTTGTATTTGCCTGATGAGTAGTGATGTTGAGCATTTTTTCATATGTTTGTTGGCCATTTGTATATCTTCTTTTGAAAATTGTTTATGTCATTTGCCCACTTTTTAATGGGATTATTCGTTTTTTGCTTGCTGATTTGTTTGAGTTCCTTGTAGATTCTAGATGTTAGTCCTTTGTCAGATGTATAGTTTGAAAATATATATTTTTTTACCATTGTGTAGCTTATCTATTTACTCTGTTCATTATTTGTTTTGTTGTATAGGAACTTTTTAGTTTAATTAGGTCCCATTCATTTATTTTGTTGTTGTTGTTGCTTTTAAGGTCTAAGTCATGAATTCTTCACCTAGACCAATGTTCATAAAAGTTTTTACTACATTTTCTTCTATAATTTTTATTATTTTAGATCTTATATTTAAGTCTTTGATCTATCTTGAGTTAATTTTTGTATATAGTGAGGGATAGAGATCAGTTTCATTCTTTTGCATGTGGCTATCCAATTTTCCTAGAACCTTTTATAGAGTAGAGTCTTTTCCTTAGTGTATGTTTTTGTCTACCTTGTCAAAGATCAGTTGATTTCCTAAGTTTTAAAAAATAGAAACAGAAATTGAACATCAGTGTTCTGTGGGAATATATTTATGGATTGACAGATTTTTTTGGAAGAAAAATTTTATATACCATACTGTATTAGTCTTCTTGGGCTGCCATAACAAAGTACCATAGACTGTGTGGCTTAAAATATGGAAATTTATTTCCTCACAGTTCTGAAGACTTAAAGTCCAAGCTCAAGCTATTGGTGGGTTGGTTTCTTCTGAGGTCACTGTCTTTAGCTTTAGATGGCCACCTTTTCCCTATGTCTTTACTTGGTCTTCCTTGTGTGTGTCTGTGTCCCAATCTCTTCTGGTAAGAGCAGGAGTCATGCTAGATTAGGGCCTGCCAGAAAGAATTCATTTTAACTTAATCACCTCTTTAAAGACCCTAGTTCCAGATAGTCACAGTCTGAGGTATTGGGGCTTAGGACTTCAATACGTATATTTTTGGCGGCACATTTTGGCCTATAACATATACTATATCTAGTCAGGACAAAAGTAAACATTATATAAATATATATAAAAAAGTACAAACAATATTTTTCTGGATTTGACCCTCTGTGTACCATAGATTAGTAAGTGTAATAACCATTTTTATACATTCTACGTTCAAAAAGTTATTATGCTTAAACATTGGGGAGGAGGTATTACCTGGGAAGGTTTTGATTAGACAGGATGAGGGGTCTTACCTCACAAATGAGCCCAGGGCTGATGGGACTGATGCAGTGGGTGCTGCACCCAGTGGACTCGTGGAAGAACAGGTATGTCTAGAGATGCAGCAGCCAGACCTCAGGTAGGCCTCTCCTTGGAGCCCATTGGTTCTGAGCACACAGGGCTGCGCAGATTAAATGTGAGGGTGCCGGAGCTCACATTCCCCATAGGCTGGTCCCTCTACATGGCTGTAGGAGACACATACAGGAAACCACTTGATCCTACTCCTCAGTGCTCACAACCTAGTGGTGGAGACTGACTGGGGGCACATGGGACACTAAGAAACACCTGGATGTATTTCTGTCAAGAAAACAAAATCGGCCGGGGGCGGTGGCTCACACCTGTAATCCTAGCACTCTGGGAGGCGGGAGGATTGCTCGAGGTCAGGAGTTCGAAACCACCCTGAGCAAGAGCGAGAACCCGTCTCTACTATAAATAGAAAGAAATTAATTGATCAACTAATGTATATAGAAAAACTTAGCCGGGCATGGTGGCGCATGCCTGTAGTCCCAGCTACTCGGGCGGCTGAGGCAGAAGGATTGCTTGAGCCCAGGAGTTTGAGGTTGCTGTGAGCTAGGCTGACGCCACGGCACTCACTCTAGCCTGGGCAACAAAGTGAGACACTGTCTCAAAAAAAAAAAAAAGAAAAGAAAAGAAAACAAAAAAAAGAAAACAAAATCACATTTTTCTTTAACTGAGAGAGGTCTTCACAAGGTAAAATTTCGTACCCAAGTGTAAAACCGCAATCCAGATCCAAAAGGAGGGTGTGATGGGACACCTGAGGAATCATCTGCCTCTGTTGCAAGCACTGGGTGTCACAGCCTCTCTTGCCGCTGGTGGTGACCTCACAGGTGACCAGGAAAGTCCCAACTTCCACAAGTGGCTCAAACGATCTGCTTGAGTGGGAGAGAGGTATGGTGGGGTGCACCTGAGGGACGAGGGGTGCTGCCCTCACTGCAGAAAGGGGCAGCTCCCTCTGTCACCTGCTTGCTGGGTATGAAAGAACCACAGGAACCCAGGGGTCACTGGATGAAAAAGATCAAGAGCTTTGGCATCAGATGGAGTCTTTATTCCAAGCTCTAATTCTGCCATTTTCCAGCTGCATGAGCTTGGTCAGATTCCTCAGCCTCTTTGATTCTGTTTCCTCATATGCAAAATGTGGCTGTTAGAAGGATTAAAAGATAACCTATAAAAACCCAAATAATGTTATTATGACTATTATTAATGTAATCTCAGATATGGAGGTGGTCTCCTATTTCAAATCCTCCATTTTGACATGCAAAAATTAAGGCCCAGGGAGAATACATGCCTTTTCTAAAGTCACAGGTAGGACTTAGAAAGGCTGCGGCTTAGGAAAACAAAGTCTTTTTTAGTTTCTTTTTTTATGCTGCGATCCTGGACTGGGTTCTCAACCCTTCACCCTGGCCCTTGCCTAGATCGTCTTCCTTCCTATCCATGTGGCCCCTTTGGGTCTTGTCCTCTGTCTTTGGGCCCTGCCAACCTCCCTGCTCTCTTTTCTCACCATCTTCTCCATCTCTTGTGTCTACCCTGTTGCATGGCCCAGGGAGGCTCCTCTAATTTCTTAAGGGAAGTGGAAGCCAAGAGCCCTGTTCCGTATCACAATGTTTCTGCCAGATTTTGCCTTGCCTGAAGTCCTCTTAGGCTTTCAGGAAGCAAAGTCAAAAGAGTCTTTCTTTGGTAGCCTGGTTACATTCCTCCCCAGACGTACTGAGTGCTAAGTAGCGAAGCTGCTTCATTCACTTCCACAGCACCACCAAAGCCTCGTACTCAATATGGATAATATTAATAGCTGCTATTCAGTGAGCACTCACCATGTGACTGCCCTGCAGCTGCTCTTGCTGTACAGGATCTGCTCTAACCATCACAGTCACCAGGTGAGATGAGTATCTGTAACCTCCTCTTACAAGGGAGGAAGCTGCAGCTGGGAGAGACTAAATGACTGGCCCTAGGTGGCACAGGTGATATGCAGCAGAGGTGAGACCCAAACTAAAAGTACGAAAGCCTGGCTCTTTATGCTGCACCAAAATGACTTTCTGATTGTATCAGAGAGGGATTTATGAAATGGAGAGAACATTAGCCTAATGCAAGGCCCTCCAGGCTGCTTGCTGTTAATTGGTTGAGTCAAAATGGGTTTAAGCATGTGTGGGAAGCCTGTGTGCTTAGGAGACTGACATTGAGTCAGTTCATTGAATGTTCAGAGCTTAACTAGCCACATTTCTGTAACTCGTGAGATGTTTGGGAAGCTTAGGTGTGGATACACCAGTCTTAATGAACTTAAAATGTTCAACTCTTTGAATTTAGGAAAGTAGTAGAATAAAATATCTGGAGCATTGTCCATGAGATTAAAAGAGATGATATCTTCAGCTGAGTGTGGTGGCGCATGCCTGTAGTCCCAGCTACTCTGGAGGCTGAGGTGGTAGGATTGCTTGAACCCAGGAGTTCCAGTCTAGCCTGGGCAACATAGTGAGACTCCCTCATCTCTAAACAGGTAAATAAACAAATAAGTAAAAATAAAAGACAATATCAAAGCTGGTTTCAGATTCTGGTATTCCTCAATTCTAAACCCTACAGACACCTACATGCCATTTCACTTAAAAGGACATTGAGGTCTAATGATTACCTGAAAGTAATGTGGAGTAGAACTTGAGGTGGCTGGAGTGAGAAGGAGGAGGGCAGCACTGTCAATGAAAGTTGAGCCTGGAATAAAGGAGCTCCAGCTATCTTGTCCAGGAAGAAGAGTGAGTTCGGTGCAATGGAAGGAGGCTAAGGTGAGAACAAATGGAAACAATCACAACGGGAAACTTTGTTAGAACTAAGGGCAACTCTTGTGGAGAGTAGGATTGAGAATAAGTTATAAAATCTTTATTTTATGTTTTTAGCACATATAAGAATCACCCTCGCCCTTTTTTTCCCAGAAGTCACAGTAGTAGCCAAGGAATGGGAGCCCTGCCATTCCTGGGAGTGAGAGGAGAGGAGGGTGCCCAGTTCTGAACAGCAGTGGTGGCAGATGGGGGGTGGACAAGAACGATGTCCTCCTCTGTAGAAACACTGCACTTTCCTGGGCCTCCCAGCATGGGTCCCATTTGGGGGACGCCCTGGCCACTCTCTTTCATGAGGAAGGCTCAACCCACCACTGCTGGCTTTGAAGATGGAGTAAAGGAATACAGGCAGCCTTTAGAAGCTGGAAAAGGCAAGGAAACTTCTAGAAAGGAATGTAACCTTGCCCAAACCTTGACTTTAGCCCAGTGAGACCCATGCCAGAATTCTCAACTACAGAACTGTAAGATAATAATTTGTATTCTTTAAGCTACTGAGTTGGTGATAATTTGTTGCAGCAGCATTGAAAACAAATGCAGTGTGAGAACAGAAACTGTCTGATTCATCTTTCTATTTCCAGTTTTCTACAGAGTGATGGGCACACGTATGAGCTCAGTAAATGTTTTATGGATGAAAAAAATTAAGAACGGAAGGAAGGAAGATGGAAAAGGAAAAAAAGAAGGAAGGAAGGAGGGTGGGAAGGAGAGAGGGAAGGAAGAAAGAAAGAAAAGAAAGAGGAAAAAAGAGACTTTAAGAGTTTGGCCAACTGTAGCTATTACCAGGCTCAATGGCATTAATTTGTTCAAACAATATTTCTTGAGGCCCCAGGAACCCAGAATGGTGCCAAATACTAGCGAGGAGATACAGAGGGGTAGAAGTGAAGGATACTCCCTGGAAGTGCTTCCAATCTAGTGCTTATATGAATCAGACAGTAGCACGTGAGTGCCAACAGACCTCAGAGTAGGAAGAGGTCCCCAAGGACTGGGGTGATCTGCAAGGTCTTTTTTTGGAGAATTAAGGTTTGAACTGGATCTTAAAAAATAATCAAGGTGATGGTAGTGTGAGGACATTTCAAGCAGGAGGACATGGCAGATCTAGAGGGTAAGGGAAGAGGGAGAGTGAGGAAAACAGGGTGACTTGGGGGGAGCTGGAGTGTAGAATGGGAATACAGTAGGCCAGCAGGAGGGGGTACATTCAGCCATTCACTCAAACACCAGGCCCTGACTGCCAGCGCTGGGCATAGATTGGAGGTTGGGAAAAGAAATGACATTACCCCTGTCCTCAAGGAACTAAAAGCCTAGTGGGAACATGTGAGTGCCTAGAACTTTCCCAGTATTTGGTATATATTAATAGATATTCAATAAATATTTGTTCGATTCATTAAGCATATAGTTCAAATGCACGGTCAGAAACATTACTCACAGTTGAAGACAGGAATTGCTTTTTCAACTGGTAGATTAGCTATCTATTGCCGTGTAACAAATTATCCAAAAACGTAACAACTTAAAACAAGAAACGTGTATTCTCTGACAGTTTCTGTGGGGGAGGAATCTGAGCATGGCTTAGCTTGATGCCTCCGCCTCAGGGTCTTTCATGAGGCTGCAATCCCTGTGTCAGCTGGGGCTGTGATTACCTCAAGGCTCAAGGGAGAGTGGGAATCAGCTTCCAAGGTCGTTCCTGTGATTGTTGGCAGGATTCAGCTTCTCACGGGCTATTGGACTGAGGGGCTCAATTCCTTGCTGGCTGTGGGCTGGAGTTTGTCCTCAGTTCCCTTCCACATGGGCTTCTCCAAAGGAAGCTGACAACATGGCGGCTGGATTCTCTCAGAGAGAGTCTGACAGAAAGTCAGAGAGTGCCAGAGAGAAATCCCAGTCTTTTTGTATCCTAATCATGGAAGTGACATTCCTTTACCTTTGCTGCTATTGTTGTTAGCAGTGAGTCACCAGGTCCAGTCCATACCCAAGGGAAGGACTGTATGAAGGTGTGGTACCAGGCTGTCTGTCACAGTGGGCAGCATACCAGTCCCTCTTTCCTCCACATTGCAGATGGGAGGACTTCTGTGAAGGCTTCAGGCAAAGGAAGCAGACAGAGCCCATCCCTATCCATCTGGGAACTACTAACTACCACAGCCTATGTGATCTGCATCATGCTCCCTGTGGGACATGTAGGGAGGTACTAAACAGTGACCATTTGTTCATGGTTGACAAAAATCTAAATTGGGAAATATCTAACATCTCAGACGTATGGACTTACCAGGAATGAGTAATCAAGGCCAGGAGTAGAAGGAGAGGTAGGGATCTTGGGCTATTAATATTATATAGTAAAGTGTTGGCTAAGGCATGGGAGAGCTTGTATTTGAATTCACATAGTAGATATGACTTAAAAACACATTTATTTAGACTCTCTGAGCCTGTTTCCATGTATATAAAATGTGCATCTACCTGTAGTATGGTCATTTAATATGTTTTGTGGTCATTCAGGAGATTTTGAATGCACTGCCCATGTCTGGGGAACTTTTCTAATTCCTAATTCCCCGAGAAACTCATTATCCCAGTTTCCCTTGTGGCTGTGGTCCAGGCATGTGATATAGGCACTGCCAATCAATGACTGGTGAGAGGTACTGGATTTAAAGTGTACTCATGAGCAAAGGGACAGGAGGAGAAAATAACTTTCTGGAGATTGTGGTGGCAGAGGCTTTGGCTCTTTAGTCCACAATATCCTGGTCACAGTTCAGCATCTGCTGTGTTGGTCATGGCGTAACATGGTGTGCTAGGTGCCTGTGCCCTGGGAAGGCTGCAGTGGAGTCCCCGCTGGAGCATCCTGCAGTGTGGTTTGTGCGTTATTCCCAGCTGTCAATCTCTGATCTGACCTTCTGGCCTGCATGAAGAGTCAGCGAGCTACCTAATATCATAAATCATAAATTAAATTTCACTTCTGCTTAAACTACCTAGGATGTGTACTGTTTTAGTAACTGAGAGCATGGACTGATCCACCACCTTTCAGGATATCATGGGGATAAAATTAGATAATGTATGTAAAGCACCTGGCACAGTGCCTTTTATATAGCTGGCACTAAGCAAAATGGCTCTTAATGTCTATTTTATTACTATTCAATGTCAATGTCAATGTCTTATGGGCACCTCATGAGCGAAAGTCAGATCTCATGGTTGAAGACCAAGGATCTAAGCCCTGGATGGTTTTGACCACAGGTGGCAATGAGTAATGTCTAGAGATATTTTTAATTGTCATAATTAGGGGTGAGGTATAACTGGTATCTAGAGGCTCAGGATGCTGCTAAATATTCTACAATGCACAGGACAGCCTCCACAGCAAGAAATTATCCAGTCTACCCTCTAGTCAACAATGCTGATGTTGATCTATGAAAAACAGTATGGAGATTCCTCAAAGAATAAATGTAGACCTACCATTAGATCCAGCAATCCCACTGCTGGGTATCTACCCAAAGGAAATGAAGTCATATTATAAAAAAGACACATGCACTCGAATGTTTATTGCAGCACAATTCACAATCGCAAGTGGAATCAACCTAAGTGCCCATCAATTCATAAGTGGATAAAGAAAATGTTTATGACACTTGAAGTCTGTCCAGAAAGCCATTGCTAACATAAAGAGAATAGGGGTACATGGCTGGATACTTTTGGGACAGCCTTTGTGTGTATATGTGTGTGTGTGTATATACACACCATGGAGTACTACTCAGCCATAAAAAGGAATGAAATAATGTCATTTGCAGCAACATGGAGGGAACTGGAGACCATTATCCTAAGTGAAGTATCTCAGGAATAGAAAACCAAACATCATATATTCTTATGAATAAATGAGAGCTAATAGATGGGTAAACAGGGGCACAAAGTGATATAAAGCTGTGGTCCCCAACCCCCAGGTATCAGTCCATGACCTATTAGGAACTGGGCTGCACAGCAGGAAGTGAGTGGTGAGCAAGCGAACTTCATCTGTATTTATATCCACTTATGAATTGATGGGCACTTAGGTTGATTCCACATCTTTGCAATTGTGAATTGTGCTGCAATAAACATTCGAGTGCATGTGTCTTTTTTATAATATGACTTCATTTCCTTTGGGTAGATACCCAGCAGTGGGATTGCTGGATCTAATGGTAGGTCTACATTTATTCTTTGAGGAATCTCCATACTGTTTTTCAGTCTGTGGAAAAATTGTCTTGCATGGAACTGGTCCCTGGTGCCAAAAAGGTTGGGGACCACTGATATAAAGAACATGATAAACCAAGAAGAGGGGAGGGAAGGAGGGTGGTGTGGGATAAAAACTTACCTATTGGGTACAATGAACACTATTCTGGTGATGGGCACACCAAAAGTCCTGACTTGAGCATTATACAACATATCCCTGTAACAAAAACACTTGCACTCCTTTAATTAATATTTTGAAATTTTAAAAAATGGTGCTGAGATTGAGAAACCCTGATATAGATGTAGAAGCAAAATGAAACCTGGCCACCACCCTCCACTCTTTCAATAACAACCTGCTTAGGTTTGGCAAGGACTGATTCCAGCATGGAAAACCTCCAGATTCAGGAAATCAGAGTGCAAATTTAATCACACAATTCCATGTCCCTAGAAAGCACTACCAAGGTTGTGAGAGAAGGGCATGGAATGATTCAAGTTTTCATAAATGTATTCCCAAGGTCCTGGATTAAGCAATTAGAAAATAAATCAATGAAATACCTCAATTTCTGGTTGGTTGGCTAGTACAATTAGGAAGTTTCTTTCCTTTGTTTGATTTTGATGATGCTGTTTTAATGTCTGAATTTTTATGTGCCAGGGAATCTTGGTATTTCCTTCACAGACTGTAAATCTATATTATGCCCACATAGAGCAATATACAGTTTCTCTGCAGTTATGCATTTTTATTGGTACACAGAAAATTGAAACATAAACCATAAAATAGACTATTTCCTTTAACCAAAGATATGACTTGAATGCATTTCTATATTGTTCTTCAACTTCACAATAACTGGAGCATTGTGAATGGAAAATGTGTCTAAGAGAAGGAGACAATTGTAAGGTAGTGCCAGTGATGAGCTTGTGACTCTCATTAGGTTTCTTTTCCTCCCTTGGCCTCAGCTTTTCATCTTGTCAGCTGAAAGTGTGGACTAAATTAGGACCTTTAAGTCTTCCAGATTTCTGGGATTCTTAGAGGCCACCAAACTCCCAGGGATCTCAGGGCCCTCCCTACAGGGAGGTAGTCTCATGAGTTTGTTAGGGCATGGCACGAACCCAGCCCCAACTTCAGGGCTATGACCTCTTGTCTGGGCAGGAGCTAAGATCACCTCTACCTGGTAGAATGCTCCTGTGAAGGTAATGTGGAACACACTGGTAGTTTTTTAGTTTAAGTGCACAGCTATGATGAAGAAGAACTTCTGAGAAATAGCAGTGCAACAGTGGTTTCCATTTTTGTTGTTGAAAAGTATTCCATTTTACGAATATAACATGACTTATTCATCCTATCTATTGTTGATGGGCATTTGTATTTTTCAGTTTTGTGAACATTCTTGTCACATATTTTGGTAGATATATGTACAGATTTCCATTAAGTGTATATACATAGGGATGATATTACTGTGATATAGAATATGTGTAAGTACAACTTTAGTTTTGCTGCAAATGGTTAATTGACTTTATACTGCCTCTAGCAATGTATTGATATTTTCTGTCTTTTTAATTTTCTTAATTTTAGTGGGTATGAAGTGGTATCTTTTATAATTTTAATTTACATTTCCCTGACTACTCATAATGTTGTGTATCTTTTTATATACTTGACCATTTGAAAATATTTTTTAATGAAGTGACTAGTTAAATCTTTTGAAATTTAAATAAATGGCTTATCTGTCTTTGTCTTTTTGATTTTAATAGAACTTTTTAATATATTCTGAATATGAGTTCTTATTACAGGTATTGCAAACATTTCCTACTCTTTGGCTTGGTTTCTTTAATAAGTAAGAGTTTATTTTAAAGAAGTCCAATTTACCAGCTTTTATCTTTAAGGTTATTCACTTTTGTGTCCTTCTAAAGAAATCTTTGCCTAAACCATAGTCATAAGGATATCATTCTATGTTGTGTTTTAAAGCTTTATTGTGTTGTCTTTTAAATGTCAACCTGTAATCACCTGTCATTGAATTTTGGGTGTGGTGTGTGATAAAGGTCAAAATTTACTTTTTTCCATGTGGGAAAAGGTACCGACTTATTAAAAAGTACTCTTTTTAAACTGGCCTTCAGTGTTGCCTTTGTAATAAATCAGATGTCCATAAGGGTGTGGGTCTCTGGTCATTTCTATTGTGTTGTATTTCTCTATACTAATACTAATGTCTTAATTATTGAACGTTTATATTAAATCTGATGGATGGTAGTATAAAGCTTTATCTTCTTTCCCTAAATTGTCTTGGAAATGCTTGACTCTTTACATTTCCATTTAATTTTTAGAATGATCTTGTCAATTTCCACAAAAATACCTGCTGGAGTTTTTATTTGGATTAATTTAAATCTGTCGATCTCTGTGTGGGAGAATTGACAACTCTATAGCATTGGATATTCCAGTCAATAAACATGATTTCTCCATTTATGTCTGTTTTCCTTAGTTACTCTCTATAATATAGTTGTCAGCATAGACATCTTACACAAATTTTGCTAGCTTTATCTAAAGGTATTTAATATTTTACTTGATGCTATTGTAATGGATTTTTAAAATTTTGATTTTTCTAATCATTGCTAGTATACAGAAATAAAATATTATATGTAATAATTCTAATAATTGGTTTATTGATTCTTTTAGATTTTTCATGTATACAATCAGATAATAAATAGTCACAAGCATATATCTTTCTAATTCTTACATCGTTTTATTTCCTTTTCTTGCCTTATTGCATAGAATAGAACCACCAATACAATGCTGAATAGAAGTGATAATGGAGTTCTTACTTTAATTCCCTATCTCAAGAGAATGTTTTTAGTATTTCTGATGCAATATCATGTTTTCTATAGGTGTTTGAAGATAACTTTTGATTAATTTAAGGGAATCCCCTTTTATTTCTAGTTTTCTGTAAGTTTTTATAATTAATGGGTATAATATTGGTCTTAACTACATTTTCTTCTTCTTCAGATTTTGGGAGCACAAATATTAATTTGTAAAAACAAGGCTTACATTTAATTTAAGGTAGAGGGGGAAATGATTTTATGTTATGTTAGTAATTATCTTTCCCAAATCACAGACTAGAATTTATAGTCTAATGTAGGATCATTTTCCTGATTTGTGAATTGGTTTACTTGAAAAGTCTTATGAAGATATAAGCTTAAATCCACTTAGAAATCAATTTGAAAAACCATCACTATGGACAGAAAATAAATAGTTGGAAATGTGAAATAGAGGGATGTAATGTTTGAATACTGGAGATAATATTGTTCCAAAAAATTTAGACCATCAAGCTGTTATAAGCATGAAAAATGACTCTTACAAAACACATTGTCAGAATAAAGGTACATCCAGGTTTCGCCACAGCATGTTATTATATATCAGCATGTAATCTGGAAGACAGTGACATGAGTAAGTATACAGGGGAGAGGCAATGAACTGAAGAAGCTTTCTAAGTAGTATTTACATCTAGTAGTAGCCGGAACATTATTGCTATTAAATTACATGGGAGACGAAGCCAATGCTCAGAACTGAATCTTTTATTCCCCTCCAGTTGTCCCACACTGTGGTGGGAAGAGGTTGAATTAGTGGTTAGGAGAGTAAGGGCCACTTCAGATTCTGCTCCTCACCTGCTCTGGGATTTTAAGCAAATCACTCTCCCTCTCTCGGCATTAGTTCCTCATTTGTAAAAGCCAGGAGCTGCTGTGAACAGAAGCTCAGCCCAGGTTAGCTGACAATCTACACACATTGAAGAGCTAGCAGATGCAGAAGGGAGCCAGCCCCTAGCACTGAATTGTCTGGGCATTTTTGAGAGCATTTTCTCAGCAATATGTTTCATTTCAGGTTATCGGTTTAGTTGGAAACAGATGACATTCTTAGCATAGTTTTCCATATTTCAATCAGATCGTTGGCTTCCAAAATGTGAGCTGTGTTTATTTCCATGTCAAAGTGAAGGACCTTGGGCTGCTCTCAAGCCGTCACTGGTGTGGGCGCCAACTCTCAGTCCCACGGCCTGGCCCATCACATCTCTCCACGTTGCCAACTATGAATTGTGCTGTTTTCTGATAGAGTGTCCCTTACAACCCATGCCCTTGTTCCCACGCCTCTCCCCTTTTGCTTGGTTGGTACTTGAGATCTAGGGTTCCAGCAGGGCTCTTGCATGGCACAAGGGCACCTTGGTTCAAAATTGGCGTGGCATGAGAGCACCACCCTCCATAGCTGGGTTTTAGGGAGCAGAATTCCAAAGGCTCTTCGTAGGTGGCAACAGCTTCAAAAGAAGAGTAAAGAAGGTTGGTGCCTGCAGTCTCTGTTGAAGGAAGAATTGAGAACTGGGGAGTCCAATTGCAGCAGACGAGTGCTTCTGAGAATGCATGGTAGGAAGCCGGTGTGTATTCCTGGGGTCTAATGGCCCAGGGAAAGAGGGCTGTGGGGAAGGGATAGCGGAAAACTCTGACTCCCCTCTTGTACCCACTTGCAGACCATTTCTCCCTCACCCATAGGCAGACACTGCTTCCTTAGGTCTGACGCCTGTGTCTACCGCACAGCTTCCTCTCCATTCCAAGTCGTGCCACCATCCTGGGTGACTTCCTGAGCCAGGTGAGTGAGGTAACCTATACCTGGGCCTTGCAGTTTCTCCACCTACTCACTTCATGGCCTTATGTCCTCTTTTCCTTCAGCACACATTGCTCAGCACCTCTTGGAACTCCTTGGTGTCAGAGATCTGGTCACAGTCCCCTGTCCTCCTAGCACGGACCCACTCTGCCTCACATCCCTGTTCTTCTGTCTCCCAGAGACATCTAGTCCTTGATTCTCCCACTTCTTGCCAGTCTACCAGCTCCCCCTTGTCTTATCATCCGTCCTGAGTTGCTGAGCACTCAAGCAGCCCTGGCACTGGGATCCTCAAGTCGTAGGTGCCTGTGGTTCTGCTGCCCACGGGAAGTACACTCTTGCTACCTGCACTTGCCCTTTGTTTTCACTGAGTGAGGAAATCTGATAGCCCTCAATTGCTTATTCCTCATCCATAGACTTTACCCAGGTTGTTGTCTGTCTTCGCCTTCCTTCATGTGGCCTAAAGGGATTGACTCTATCAGTTTAGACAGTCCTCAAAACAAAATTACAAAGACAGAAAGAAAGAAAAGAAAAAAGAAAGAAGAAAAACAAAAATAAAGAAAAGAAACATTCCTGCTTCCAAATGCTCCTGTATCATCACGTTGTTCTTCTCATTTAAATGCATTCAAAACAAAATTATGCTCGCTGAAACCACTTCCATGGGTCATTCATTCAATTTGGTCATTCATGCAATAGCTGGGTGCTGTGCTAAGTGCTGGGTATTCAGAGCTGAGTAAGACATGGTACTTTTCCTCCAGTACTTACAGTTTCAGTAGAGTTCTGCAGAGACAGAGGTAATCATCGCCATGCAAGCAAGTGCAGAGGATCCCAAAGCAGAATGCAGGGGTTGACCCTCAACCGTGGGGACAGCTGGAGTGAAGAGCAGTTGAGTGCTGTCCCAGCAGCAGTGCAGGGCAGGGAAGGTCCATATGTAGGGCTGATGATTTAGGCTGGCGGTGGCAGATCAAGAAAGGCTTGCAGGCCAAACAAGCATATTCTCATTTTATGTCACCCCTGAAAGACAGGAAGGTGAGTACATGTTCACAAATACCTCCTATAGATGGGGAAGAGTACTGTATCCATCAGAGGGTCTCTGTTCTCCCTCTTGATTGAATTTTTCCAGGAGCCTTTGTGGGTTTCTGCATTGGCCCCACAGGTAGGGAGGGAGGCTTGTGTCTGTGCCTGGGACTAGGACAGGGAAAGGTGGGGGAAGGAGCATTGAGCTGGTGGGCTGGGCTAGGACACTGACAGCCAGAGCAGCACATCTGGTTCTGCCTCTGGTTGGAGGCAGACACAGCACTGAAGGTTGGCTAGCCAAGGTCAAGAGGACACAATCCAGGACACAAGCTGCCGGGCTGGGCTGCACGCAGCTGCCCCTGATCCCCATTAGTGTCCAGCAAAAATGCTTCCTTCTCTACCCTCCAATGCCCTCCTCCCCCTTCTTCTAGAAAGATTGATCAGAGGGTGTGTCTGAGCTGAACAAGGAGGGAGGATGGATGGGATCCTCATATACTGTCAGGTGACCCTCCCCAGGTCCTAAGTGAGGATGGCCTGGCAGCTCTGTGGACACATGTTATGCCAAGTGAATGGGGCTCTGGGTGAATTTTAAAAGACACCTTTTCTGGGCTTAAGGTGTGCAGCTTGTGGCCTTGATTTCAGCCCCCCTCACTCCCTGGTTGGGTACCCTTGTGCAGGACACACTCTGAGTGACTGCAGTAGTGCTGTCCCCGAGGGCTTTGGTTCCCATTGAGAGATTCTTGTCACAGTGATGCATTGGGAAAGCCCTCCCTGCACCCCAGGTCTACCCCCTCCATCATGGCTGGAGTGCTGACCTTCTGCCAGGCTCTAAGCATTTACAGCCACAATCTAATTTACATAAACCCACAACAAAGGGCTAAGAATTTGACTAATTTAGTGCAATGTTTGCCTGTTTAGGGCAGGAGTGATAACTGGCATTTTTTCTTCTGCTTAGAGGGTTTTATAAAATTTCATTTGTTATTATCCCATAGGACTGGGGCTGGTGGGGAAGAAGGAAAGTGCTTGTCAGCCTGTATAGGAAAAATTTCTGCAGACCATCGTTAGGATTATATCCTTTGGGAGGAAAATTAAAAGTTATGCTGCTTGTGCTTAGGGTTATATTCCAAGTCTGTTTTTGTTTGGTATGTACATTAAATTAGAGATAATTGTATGGTGGTTCCTAAGACCCGACCAGAGAAATGTTTTTCTTTGCTGTATAACTAAAAGCAAACTGTCTCCTTAGGTAAGAAAAAGCAGTTGAGCCAGTACTGATTAGATCCTACCTTCTGACTGAGCCTCAAAAGGAAATGGCTCAGGGAGTAAAGGAAACAGGAGCAGGGGCTGTGGGCAGGTGCGTGACAGGGGCAGGTGTATGATGAGATGACTTGTCAGGGCCACCTGTACGTGTGGCAGTGGGGGACATTAGTGGATCCTTCATGGCTTCCCTTGGGGAATCAGCAGCTTAAACAATTGGGCTTAGGGACAGCAGCCTCCAAATCACATTCCAGGGAGTCATACATATCACCTCCACCTTCTACACGTAAAGGGAGAAGTGGTCAGACCACAAAGGCATCCTCTAACCCAGGGTCCGGGGTAAGAGAATAGAAAGAAGGGCAATTGTTATCTCTTCTATCTTTTCACTTTTTGTATCTGGTATCTAAATTTTTTTTTTGTTTGTTTTTTTGTTTTTGCCCCTTTAGAAACATTTTTAAAATTGAAGTGCTTTGTATTGAAATTGCTCAGTTCTACTAAGCCATGGGGATAGGCTGGAGGATTTGGACAAGCTGCCCCTTAAATCCTCAAGCTAGTAATAAAGCCATTTTGCTATACAAATTGGGAGGTATACCAAAACCACTTTTTGTTTTATGCTCCCTGATGACTAGAAATGTGTAAGTTCCCCATGCAAAAGAAAGCATATCTCAATATGAAGCCTGTGATTAATAGTGATGGTGGCGATAATGTGGCTTGAGGCAAATATAAAAAATAGAGCCTGTTAAGCTTTAGATTTATGAAGTACTGAGATCCCTTGTTTAAGCCTTTTGAAACTTGACAGATACCCTGCTCTACGTAGGGGCTGTGTCATAGATCTCTGTCTAATGAGCATTCATGGGAATTGCTCGTCTGAGCCTGGGAATGTCTGAAAAGGCTGACTCTCACCACTCTGAGAAACATTCAGAGACTTTTGGGGTCAAATTTCTTGTTGAGATAAAATGCTAT
Source organism: Microcebus murinus (assembly GCF_040939455.1). Lineage (NCBI taxonomy): Eukaryota > Metazoa > Chordata > Mammalia > Primates > Cheirogaleidae > Microcebus > Microcebus murinus. Next base: position 13,946,380 of record NC_134106.1, read on the forward strand.
ATTGCCATCATACAGTTTTCTGCAGTAGCCATTTTCTGGCTGTTTGGAAGGAGGGGGTCATTTATGATGTTGGTTCAGGGTGCCTGAGTTTGTACAGCACATGGAGGACCTACACATAGTAGTAGGTGGTCAATATGTTTTTATTTGTTGATGTTCTTTTTTGAGTGGAAGAAAAGAAATTGTTTTGAGATTCATGGCATGTGTAGGAATTCTTGGTGCAATCTAGTATCTGAAAGTTTTTATGATAAGTTGAAACTGTTCAGTTTTGTTCACTAAAGACTTCTAAAAAATAAGAGTAATGATGTAGACATAAGCATACATTATATTTGTATAACTTTTTATTTTATAGCTTATGCACACATTATTTTATCTAATTTAACTTGCAACCATCCTAAAAAATAGTTGTTATTAAAACCTCTTTTTATAGATGAGGAAGTCAGGGAAATGAAAAGGTTAACCTAAGCAACAGAATCAGGATGCATTTTATTATTTAAACTTCTTATCTTCTACTATTTTGGCCTCACTGTCATTAGGAGACCTTAGCTTTAGTTCAAGAGAAGCCATTCCTTAGCTGGGTGGCTGTAATCAAATTACTTTGCTTGTTTGGTCTTGGTTTTCTACTCTATTGAATCTGGTAATCAGTGCCTGTCTAAACAACCTAAGACCCACAGAAGTAGCCAAAGAGAGACTAAAGTAGAAGAGACATTAGGGATTGTCTAGTCTTCTTCTTCCCTTGCCAGAAAGTTAGAAAGCATAGACCAATTTTCCCATGACCAATTTTCTTCTAACTGCTGCCTGCCACCTTTCTATAAAGTTTCTGCCAATTCTTTTGTGCTTTCAACAATCCCTGACCTTGACCTGTTAAAGAGATAGAATAGAGCTTGCACTCTCAGCCCAGATTTTTGATAACTGTGTTAGAATCTGTCTTCCTCTTTTCCCTATAGGCTTATTTCTGCATTTTCGGATCTACCTCTGAACTCATTCCCCAGCTATGTGGCCTCATTCTTCAGTCAGATCCCTGGCCTTTAATCAATCCCTGGATATGTGATTCTAGACTCCACCAGTGCGACCTGTTCTTTTGCCACTATTACCTCACTATTCTGGTCCCAATAGACACCTGGGTCATGTAGCCAATTTCTGGTGGCACAGTCATTGTTATTTACAAACTTCAGACTTTGTACTTAGTTATCAGGGCAAAGAGATGTATCTCTCTCCCAAAATGTTCTTCCTATAACGTAGCCTATCTATGTCCCCAGTGGTCCTAAGCACGCAGTCAGAACACATGGAGCAAATGCCTTCTCTTCTCAGACTCAAGGATGAGGGAGGTTGTGCAGAGGTGCCACAGGTGGCAGGAGAGGTCCAGTGAAGTGACTGTAGGTAAACTGATTTGTAAACATTCCAGTAAGCGTGGCTTTTCTTCTCAAAAGTCTGCCTTGGAAACTGTTTCCATAAAATAAGATTGTGGTCATTAAATGTCATCTTGATTCACAGAACAATCTCTAGTCCACCAGCCAAATGACTTGCAACAAACAAGTTGATGAGGTGGCTTAAGAAAGAGTCCAAGTTTGAGTGTAGACAGTGGTATTTTTCCATGTGCAGAGATCCAAAGGAAGCTCTGTTGGTGACTTTGCAATAAACTTGTGATTTTTCTTGGTGGAAATAAAAGGGCATGCCTTCAACTGATATACTCTCAAGCAATGTTAAAAATGTGCATACAAATATAAACAGAAGAAACGTGGACACCCTCCTGAGCCTTAGAGGTCTCCATATTTGCAAGAGCCCAGGAATTTGCCGACTGTCAAGAGGGGTGGACCAAGAGAATCAGATGTGATTATGGCTGTTTATCCTGTCTAGACAGGAACATTCGTGAAATACAGAGACCTGAATTCCAGCACTGACATTTTAAGAGTGTGGAATTCCACAATTCTTTTGGAACCTTGGTTTCCTCACCTGTAAAATGATGAGTGAAGGAAGCTGGCACAGGAGATATTTATGGGTTCTCCTTGCTCTCAATTTTTACAATTCTTTGTGTTTCTTTCTTTCCTTTTTCTGCAAGTATAACTCTGTATTCAGAGATCAATCCTGTATCTTCTCACCTCGGACTGACAAGAGCCTCTGCCCACCTGGGCACCCATTAAATAAGCAATGATGGGCCAGGTTCACCTGGCAACAGATATTTTCAGATATGAAAATGCAGCTTCTCTGTTTTCTGAAAAGAGTTATTAAAACCAGCCATACAGCTTGAGAAGGACTCACTCAGGATGCTACAGATTACATTATAACTAGATTTGCTGAACATTTAAATTAAATTATTTCACTAATTACAGATGTCTGACATTTTGCCTCTAGGTGAACTTTACAAGGTCGAGTTGAGTTCAAGTCGGCCTTTTCTTATCCTTAAGGAAGGATTATTTGTTCTTAAGTCAAGAGGGGCTACCCACATTTGTTTTACCCTCTCTTCTTTCTCCTTAGGTGGCCCCCTCATTGTCTCCAGTGATCTCTCAGAATGAATCACTCTCACCTCCAGCAGGGTCTCTGGCCCTGCCAAGCATGGATGGCAGGGACCTGCAGATTCCCCGGGGAGATAAGGTTGCATCCTGGTTTCTGGGGCTTTGCTCTTGGTCCTCATAAGCTGCCCACACCTCCCTCCACTCCGGCAGGCTTTGCTCTTTCTCCTCCTCTCTGTGCACTGGGTATAGTTGCCCATCCCTCACTGCTTCTGCAGAGCCTCCTCCAAGTCATCAAACAATCTCTCTCTCTCTCTCTCTCTCTCTCTCTCTTTTTCGCTTGCTCGCTCGCTCACACACTGCTTACAGTCACACAGAGACTGCAAACACTTTTCCTCTGAAGTAGACATCATCCTTGTCAGTTTCTGCACAATGAGCATGTTATTTCCCCTTTGGAAAAGAAATAGCTGGTCTCAGAAAGATGTGCACCCTCAGGGCACAGTGCTAGTGCTTGGCCCCTGGCACATTCTGATTACCAGATCAAAGCACCTTGGTATAGACTGAATGTTTTTGTTCCCCCTAAATCATGTCATCACTTTGAGAAGTGGCTAGGTCATAGGAGTGGAGCCCTCATGAACGGGATTAGTGCCCTTATGAGAGAGGCCCCAGAAAGCTCCCATGCTCCTTTCACCGTGTGAAGACACAGTGAGAAGATCTGCTTATGAACCAGGAATCGGGCCCTTTCTTGACACCAAATCTACCTTGATCTTGGACTCGCCAACTTCCGGAACTGTGAGAAATAAATTTCTGTTGGTTATAAGCCACTAGATTTATGGTACTCTGTTACAGTAGCCTGCCTAGAATTAGACACCCATCAAAGTCATTCTTTCTGTCAGTCATGACAAGAAACAGAGGGGCCACTTGAAGGAATAACTCGAGAGTGATTAATAATTAGGCTATTTACGGAGGTGTGGGCAGTGTTAAGAATACCAGTAAAGGGGCCGGGCGCTGTGGCTCACGCCTGTAATCCTAGCTCTTGGGAGGCCGAGGCGGGCGGATTGCTCAAGGTCAGGAGTTCAAAACCAGCCTGAGCAAGAGCGAGACCCCGTCTCTACTATAAATAGAAGGAAATTAATTGGCCAACTGATATATATATAAAAAATTAGCCGGGCATGGTGGCACATGCCTGTAGTCCCAGCTACTCGGGAGGCTGAGGCAGAAGGATCACTTGAGCCCAGGAGTTTGAGGTTGCTGTGAGCTAGGCTGACGCCACGGCACTCACTCTAGCCTGGACAACAAAGCGAGACTCTGTCTCAAAAAAAAAAAAAAAAAAAAAAAAAAAGAATACCAGTAAAGGGAAAGTGACACTGAGGGACAGCAGTGGGGAGCCAGGGGCAAAAGAGGGCAAAGGCACTGCAGCTCCATAAGAGCTGAAGCATGGAGGGCGCCTGACAGGACCTCTGGCTGCAGAGAGAGCCACACCCCTACTGTGGCCCACCTGGGAGGGAACAGGGTGATAAACTCCATCTCTCTCTGCTCCCACATCTGGTGGCCTGCTGCTTCAGCCCTATAAGGCTGAACTCAGCAAGAGGCTGGAAGGCAAGAGGGGGTCCAGAGATGCCTCTAGAGGTGGCCTGGGGCACAGAAAGGGTGGAGGGTGTAAATGGATCTGAGGACAATAAAGGAGGCTGTTTGGTAAACTCACTGTTGTTTTTAAAACTTTGTCCCTCATTTTGTGTACTTTTGGCATTTGACACTTTGTGTATCCAAGAGTTCTAAAAACCCAAGGTGGTGAATAGAAAATCCAAAGAGGGTCCTATTTTTCTTTCCTTTTTATTAAAAGGTTGCATGGTTGCCTGGAGTATGGCTTATTCAAGAGTTTTCTATTTTAAAGATGGATTTATTTGAGAAATTGAGGAAAGAGAAGTATATAGCCATTTTCAAAGTTTTAAACAAATTTCTACCTGTCAGCGGAGCATATTCTCTATTAAAAATGATTTATTAAGCCTACTATAGTGGTTGATTGGAATTAGATTTATAAAATGCCTTGAGCTTCTTGGAGGAATGTTTCTCCTTGAAGGCAAAGTCCTGTGTATGCAATGAAATAATGATACATGGTGTCTATAATTTCAGAACATATGCTTGTTGTTACAATGATCTATCCTAGATGTTTATATCCTAGAATCATCTCTGGCCAAAATGATATTAAATCATTCATCTGGATAAGTATCAGGAGTAAAACTGCAGCAAGCAGAGTGAAGCAGCCGTGGCTCTGGGGGGCCTCTCCTGCCCCTTTTTTCTCTTCCTCTTCTTCCTCCCTCCCGCTCCACATCTCCTACCCCACTCCCTCTCTCTTCCTCTCATTTCTAGATGGAAGGTAAACTTTTGGGAATGAAGGCATTAGTGTATGAATTCAAGCATCCTAGATATGTGTACTTTAATATTTTTGAACCATTCTATAAAGTTAATTTTATCTGGAGCAAACTCATTTTCAAATTGTTGATTTTGAAGCCTTCATGGTATTAGATGTCTTCATTTTATTTACAAACTTGTTTTGATTTTTTGTTGATTTGCTTTCATTTTACTTAGTTTTCTCTCACTTTGTCCTTTTCTCTGTGACTATTTTTCCTTAGGTGGCAGTTTCATGCTGGCTTCTCTCTGCCCCCCAGTCCTCTGGTTTCTAGTGCAAAACTGGGTCTTAACGTGGCATTTTGAGGATCTTTTCTCACAGGAATATTGGGAATATTTCAGCTGCTATCACTAAGGCAGTGACCATTCAAGTCAAGAAAAGCCTCTGAATCTACAGGATTGAGAGGACCAAGACGATTGTCTCATCAGTGGGAATTGGGTTGTGCCAATCAAACTGCTACTAGCAGCATCCCAAAGTACTGGTTTTAACATGTCATGGTCAGCATGTAAAAACAGTTCTCAATTTCAAAATTAATATGAACGAAGGCATTTCAATGAAAGTTGTTTTAGTTTAAGAATATATTGAAGTAATAAGTTCAAGGATGTCTCAAAGTACTTAGATGGTTGAATATAAACTGGAGAAAGCTGCTATTGTATGTTCATTCTTTTTTTCCTCCAAAGAAAGTACTACAATTGCCAGTTACTAAAACATATTGCATTTCTTTTATAAATTTGGGGGAGATCTAAAACTCTATGGGCTTACCAAAGTCTACACTTATAAATTCATTGCTTTGCCTTCTTGACTATACGAGTTTGATATAGGTCTCTTCTAACAGGAACTTTAGTAGTTTTTATTTCTATGATATATATGAGTCAGTGAAATAGTTTCAAGTTATGATACTAAGAATATATGGCAATATATACAGCCGCTGAATCTCTTGGAGGGAAGTAATAGATATTTTTATTCCCTAGTTATAAAACATCCCAGCTGTTTGATCATTGACTGTTATTCTATTTTCAAAACGCTTTCTAGCTCAACAGTAGAATATATCCCAGTTGTTACTTGTGAATAATGACTGCATTGGTTGTCTCAAGGAGCTGTAAACCACAATCCCTACCGGCCTCTGAGCTAAGAACTTGTCAGACTCAGATACGGTGGGATATTTGGGTGAGAGATAAGGGCAGTAAAGAATGAGAGTGGACACTTTAACTACATAGTGGCAAAGGGCATGGGATCTGGAATTTTATACCTCATGGAGCTACTGGCATAAAATCCTTTCCCAGCTAATTCTTTGTGTTTTTGATCAATAGATTTCATTGCTACTCCCTGCCTCCTGCCACTCCCCTCACATTATCTATTAGATTCCTAGTTTCCCTATTTAGATATAAATAGAAACATGATGTTTCTATTGCTTTGGTTAAAATTGCAGCTACTGAAATACATTCCATAAATTTCATTTCCCTGTATCTTCTTTTATATTGTATCCAAAGGTCTATTTCTGCACTCTTCTTGTTTGACAAGGTGGAGCGGAGCGTCTTCTCCCAGTATCTTATCAGATGGTATCTGTTAGGTTCCAGAACTAGCATGCTTTCCTTTTAAAAGTCTTACAAATGCACTTGTGGGAACGTGAAGAAGAGCCCACAGGTTTCTGAAGAGTGCTGACATAAACAAACACTGCCAGCTTACACTGCACAGGACCATTTGTATCTGAGTCTGAACTCTAAAACTTCAGTGGTTTTTTTCCTCCTCATCTTGGACCCCAGGCTGCTCCATGGATCCTCTTTCTTCTTGAATTTTCTGTTTAGAGCAATGTCATCTCCCATGGGACATCCCAGTGTCCTGCTGTGGATCAGAATGGGCACTCCTGACTTCCCAGCCACGCAGGCTGGGCAGTGCCTTTGTCTTGGTCTTAGTGGCCCCAGACTTCATAACACAGGACGGCTCAGCCCTGTCATCCGGCCAGGGGTCTCCCTTGTTCCCAGTTTTCTATTTTCCTTTGATTCTGTCATTCTGAGACGTGGGAAACTTTGTGTTGGATCTCTTTGGTATTTCCTTGGAAGCATCTCTTTTAGAATTTTGCTCTGTTCAGATTTCATAACCAAGTGGACACTTCCATGCATACCCTCGGCTTCATACCCATATCATTCATTGATCCAGAGTTCTATATTTTATTGATCTACTGGCATAAAATGATTTTCAACTAATTTTTTTGTGTTCTATTGATCTTTATCATTACTGATAGCCAATTAGCCAGAAGTTGTTTATTATAATCATTTGCATGTTATGTATTTATTAAACATTTGTATTTTCTAATATTATTAATTCATGTGGTACATCTATGTGCTTGCCCTCTGACTTTGTCTATGGATCCAAGATACTGCATCTAGGACAAGAACAACTCAATTCCCTCTCAAATCCTACCACCTCTACATCACACAGTTTCTGGCAAACCATCTCTGGGAGGTGAGTCAGGCAAGTCACTCATCTCATCTGACAAATATTTTTCTGTGAAGGGTGGATGTGACACATATGTTCGTTCTTTGAGATTTAAGCTGGTCACCTAATTGGAGCCAGAGCAGACGCCAGGGGTTGAGTCCTGGAGATGTGCCAAGGCAAATGCTAGGACTGCAAGTCCACCCCAAGTGATGGGATAAGGAGGAAGGGGAGGCTAGAACATACTTGTCTGCTAACACACTGCTTGGGAAGGTCTTCTCTGACTTACCTCTGCCAGACCACCTGCTAGATACCCTCAGAGCAACTGACTCCTCTGTCTAATGTTTCCCCCAAACATTCCTGCTCTCTTGCTCCAGGCCTTATTCTTCCCTAACAAAGACAAACGAGTTCCTTGTTTAAGGAGAGACAGTGATAGCACATTTTCCTTGACTGGGTGAAGACAATTTATCAAAAATCCTAAGCAAGTGGAATCCACTCTCCTTCTGATCTCTTCTCAAGAAGTGCATGACTGTGGTCCTCATTAAGCCTGTGTTCTCGGTAGGCTCAGTATTTTCCTCCAGTGTGCTGGCCCAAGGTCTAACTTAAGGACAAGGAGTATTAGCAGTTTCATTGTTACCACAATTCTAAGCCACATTATCCAAAACAGCCCTGCTCACTAATAAATATGATATTCTGATATTCATCTGCCTGGCTTCTTTTCCTTCCTCTCTTAATTAGTTCTGAACTTGGGCAAGAAATAGTAGTCTCGTTTCCTACGCTATGTCAAACCCCAGTACCTCCTACACATAGGAAGAATCCAGGAAAAACCAATGTAGACATATCCTAATGTTGGAAAATTTTGGATCCAAAGAGGGAAATATGAGAGTTAAGGCTGGAAATAGGAGAATAAAGCTCTGAAACCGAAGGGTTTTTACCTGGAGTCAGAGGGTCAGTAAGCTTCCTGAAATGGTATACAAAATGTTCTCTGTACAAGAAGCAGAGGTTTCATCAGATCTCAAAAGAAGTCCTTGAGTCTCTAGTTTAAGAGCCATACATAGACCTTGTGTTTGTCTCCTGACAACTGGAAATTCGGTCCCACCTTCTCGTCTTCCCTCTTGCCTGAGATGGCCTTGCTGCTCCCCTCATCACACCCTTCAAGCCTGCTTGAGCCTCTGTCCTTCCCCCTGGGAAGCCAGCTCTGCCTCTCTCAGCCTGCAGGGAAATCACCCTTCTGTGGCCTCCTGGTCCCCTTGTATCTCCTGCTTTCATCAAGTGAAGTGTAAGCTCCTGAGAGCAGGGGCAAGATTGCTTAATAGCTGCTCTGTATCACTCAAACCACCTAGCATGCAACCATCATTTCTGTATCACACTCACACTTGCATGGTGATTTAGTTTCCATGTTCACTCCCTTGCTTGCCCTAATATGAGTCCTGGGAGGGATTCATTAGACACATTTTTACCAAGGAAGAGAGAAGCTTAGAGAGATTAAGTTATTTTTTTTTTTTCAAAGTCAAAGAATTAGGAAACAGCAGAGACAGGAATGTCAAACTTAAGTCACCTTATTCCTGGTTCATGGTATCTTCTACTCCAGAACGCAGCTTCCTTTAGAAAATATTGACCAAAACTTGCTACATTAGCTTTCCTCTTCATAGGAGAAATGTCTTCGTTTAGATAGAAATCTGGATGGACAAGTGTGATTTTGGACCCTTTGGGTTAAAGAGGAAAGAAAGAGCTGAGACCAAGAGAAAACTTGATTTTCTCACATAAGACATTGATGGGAATTTGGGGTTGTGTATGTTCCTCCAAAAGGAGACTATCTTTCATAATAGGTAGGAAACCATTAGACATAAGTATGAATACTGAAAAATCCTCCAAGGAAGGTTTGGCAAAAGGATATTTGAAGAACAGGAAGGTTTTAATTTTTCTATCTTAAGTTTATCATCTGTCTTGTACGTGATTTCCTCCTACTCCCAGCCCAGCTGTTTAAGAAAATTTCACTACACCCAAATTTCTCAAGTTCAATGTTGAGGAAATCAGGGAAAAGCAGGGATGTTCCATTTGAGTCAGTGGGTAGGAGAAAAGAGAACAGCTGGAGTGGGAAGAGCAAGAGATATTTGAGAGCCCTGTGTGAAGTTCAGAAGGATCAAGAAATGAAAGCAAGAGATGATAATGGAAATGTTAGCCCCTGAGAATTCACAGGTGCCTTGGGAAGGACATTGAACCTTCCCAAGATGAGGACCAGAGATTAAAGCCAATTTTATTTAGATCCTATAGACATCTGGGTGCCAATAGATTGACAGTAGCCCTCCCTGCATTTTCTGAATGAAGAGCAGTAGGTGGATGATAAAACGAGTGTGGTGCTTTAGGAAATAAATTGAATCCCTCAGTCTCCCAAAGGCCTTGTGTATTTTGGGGGAGGGAGAGAGTGTTAGACAGCTGAAAGCTATCCTGATGATGACAGTTGAATCATCTGCTGCAGAGCAAACTTGATGGCATTTAAATGCACGGGATTTAGCTCCAGAGAAGGTCTGTGGAAGCACCTTGTGCCTCTTAGCAACTGCCAGGCTTCTAGTTTCCATCTCCTGTTAAGAAATGTTCCCATGTTTAAAAGGTAGGTGATAATGTGCATGTTGTAATCTCTGCAACAAAACCCAATTATCTTCTCGTTTGGCTGTTTATCATCTGAATGACATGAAAGATGGGAGAGAAAGATGGGAGGCAGTGAGTAGGTGGAGTAGATGAGAACCAAAATGACATTTCGGAGCCCTGTGATGGCCAGCAGAGCCCACAGAGCTTCAACTCTGCTCGGGGCACCATATCCATCTCAGGCAAACAGGAGCCTTGAGTGTAAATCCTGCAGCAACTCACAAGGACCCAGGTAAGCAAAGAATTGCAGATTCATTAATTGCAATGGGAATGATTCTCGGTGCCTCTCTGTCTCCTCCTTCTCAAAAGCTGAAGTGTGGGTCTTGGTGATTTGCAGTCCAAAGCATCAGGCACGTCGAGGGGCAGTGCGTGGATCTAAGTCAAGGACTGAAACATGATCTTCCCTCAGTAAATGATGCAACCAGCCCAGCGAGTTCCCATTTCCTTTGAGATTAATAATACTGCTGGTTCCACGGTGGCCATCGCTGCTGCCATCACCACCTCTACAGCTAGTTACCACTCATCGTAGATGGCAAGCCAGGCACTGGATCTAAGGGCTTTCAATTACCATCCCACTTAACCTCCATCAAAACCCTATGTGATGAGCATGGTCATGACATCAATGTTATACATGACAAAACTGAAAGTCAGAAATTTAAGTGATTCATTTCCTGTCTGGAAATGATTGTTCAGGAAAAAAAAAAAAGGAAAATTAATACACAGTTTGAGAGGGAGTGTTGTACCGTGGCTAAGAATAAGGACTTTGTTATCAGGCAAATCTGAGTTTGAAGCCTGGCTCCTCAATCTGCTGGCGGTGTGAGCTTGGGCAACTCACCTGACTTCTCTGAGGCTCCAGTTTCTCCATCTGTAAAATGAGGATGACAATAATGCTCATCCATATCCACCACATTTCAAGTGATCAAGAAATGCTATCCAGTTTTATTAAAATATTGTTTTTTTCTCTGCTTATGAATCAAAAAGACTTATTCTATGACTCCCTACCAGGTAAGAAAGTCTTTAAAATAATTATCCCTTTAAAGGTTCTCTAAGGTTTGAGCAGGAAGGAGCTCTGGAAGGGCATTCCTCTTCCTGGCTTGGGGCAGTGGCAGTAAATGACCAAATGGCCTGGCCTCGGTCCCACTCAGAGTCACTATTTTAATCTCTGTTTTTATGACAAATGTTGTTACTCTGTAGCACAGCTGAGACTGAGTGGGGTTTACAAAAGGAACATTAATAACTGCTATATCAATTATCTATGGCTGCATAACAAAATACCCCAAATTTAGGGCTTAAAATATAAATTATTATTCCTGCTTAGGATTTTGTGGTTTGTCTGCTGGTCTCTCCTAAGCTCACCCCTATGACTCCAAATGATAAATAGAATGGCTGGGTAGTCCAAGATTTTATCAGTATCCCTTATTGAATAATTTTATGAATTTATATTTCCAAGAATTATGTAAAAGAGCAAGGCACCCCATTTCCTTCCAGCCTTCATGTGATTTTATTTAAAAACCCAAGATATTTTTTGTTTAGTTTTGTTTTTCCAAGATTAGAAGCAAAGAGAGCTAAAAGTTAAGTATTTCCAATCCAAGGAAAGAGCAAAACTTGAAACTAAACAGCTGAATTGCCTGACAGTCTGAGGGAACCCTGATGAGAATGTCCCAGCCCAGGACTTGCTGGAGACAGGACGGGAGAGGAAAGTCAGGAAAGCAGCAGAAGGGAAAGTCCAGCCCCCTGTGCTGTCCAGCAGAGCAGCGGTTTGCTGCAGCTCAGTCCCCAAAAGGGGCTGTGCTGGCACCACCACTACTGGTGGACCCCACTCCAGAAGCCAGAGCATTCGCCAAAGGCAACCCAAACCCCTCTGTTGTCCAGGTAAGATCATAAGCTCCCAGTGCAGCCTGGTCTCCAGTGGGAAGCTTTCATTTCCACTCAGACCTGAGCATGGCTCCAGATTTTGGGATTGATACAATTGGCAAGGAAAAAGTCCCTATTTGTACTTAAAGAAGCTGAACAGAGGCCGGGTGCAGTGGCTCACACCTGTAATCCTAGCACTCTGGGAGGCTGAGGTGGGTGGATTCCTCGAGGTCAGGAGTTCGAAACCAGCCTGAGCAAGAGCGAGACCCTGTCTCTACTATAAATAGAAAGAAATTAATAGGCCAACTAATATATATAAAAAAAATTAGCTGGGCATGGTGGTGCATGCCTGTAGTCCCAGCTATTTGGGAGGCTGAGGCAGTAGAATTGCTTGAGCCCAGGAGTTTGAGGCTGCTGTGAGCTAGGCTGACGCCACGGCACTCACTCTAGCTTGGGCAACAAAGCAAGACTCTGTCTTAAAAAAAAAAAGAAGCTGAACAGAAATATTCCAGGTACGTACCATGGACACAGCTTTTCTATCAACTCCAAATTCCAGACTCCCTCTCATTGACTCATCGCTTTCTCCAACAACTTTCCTCTAGCGACACTTAAAATTATTCAACAGAAAATAGTTAAAGGTCTTCTGTCGTTTGGCAACTGCTTCCAAATAGTACTAGAAAAGGGCCTTTTATTTCTTTGTTATGCTCCAAGCGTCTTGATTACTGTCTGAACTAACTCCAGGGATTATTATGTGAAGCCTTGCAGGGCTTTATTTGGTATCTTAATTCCAGGGGAATGCACACATAGGTATGGTGTAGTCTGGAGATTTTGGGGGGTGTAAATTGCAGGGGGTCCACTGCTTTCTCTTTTAGACCATGGTCAATGGCAGTGGAAACAGCCAGCCAGCTCAAGCCTTCCCCTTCTGCAGAGGGCCTTTTAAAATTCTGAATATTGAATTGAATCCTTGTTATAATAATCTCTTACTTCTTCACACTTGAATGCAAAAGTTTTATGGCTTTTCATTTGTACTACTTATCCACATCAGTGCAGGAGGTAACCTTAGAAATATATCTTCTAGTTCAATTTCCTCATTTGGAAAAATTGCAGCCCAGAGAGCAGACACGAGTTGCCTAAACTTACATACATCTTGTTGGTACCAGGCCCTGGACCCAAGTCTGGGCCTTCTGACTCATGGTAAGAAATATTTCCTCTGCTTCTTTTTAAAAGCTCTTTGAATTGAATACAATTTTGAGTCTACTCCTAAGTAGTCATTAGGCAGCAGTCACAGTGCTAAACATTTCACAGTCGTCACATCAAATCCTTGTGATAATTCTATCAGTACCATTATCCTCATTTTATAGATAAGGAAAATTGGTTTTGGAGATGTTTTTAAGTTGCCTGATATGATGTATTAGTTTTCTGTGGCTGTCATGAAAAATCCCCACAAATTTAGTGCTTAAACAACATATTTATTAACTTATGGTTTTGTAGCTTGTAAGTCCAAAGTGGATCTGATTGGGCTGAAGTCAAGGTGTTGGCAGCACCGTGTGTCCTTTCTGGGGGTACCCTGGGGTAATCTGTTTTCTTGCCTTTTCTAGCTTCTGCAGGCTGCCCAAATTCCTCAGCCTGGGACCCCTTCCTCCATCTTCCAAGCCCACAACCACTAGCTGAATCCTCACCTCGCATCTCTCTGACCTTGTGTCCCTCATCTTATCTCGCTCTGCCCACAGCCAGGAAATGTTCTCTGCTTTTAAGGACTCACATGATTAGGTTGGGCTCACCCAGAGAATCTAAGGTCATTTCCTCATCCTCAAGGTTTGTAATCTTAATTACAGTTGTAAATTTCCTTTTGCCATGTGAGGTAACGTATCACAGGTTTGAACATGGACATATTTGAGAAGATCATTATTCTCCCTGCTGCAGTCCAGCCTCAGGTTCCCAAAGATCCACGTCTGTCATACATGCAAAATACATCCTTCCTGTCCCAAAGTCTCAATGCATAACAGGAAAGAAGCTTGTAGATCAATGGAATATAGACCTGTTAACCGCTGGCCAACAGCACATGCTGCCACGTTGCCTTAACTTACAGTGTGTGATTTTCTTACTGATCTGCATGAGCCCGTCAAATTGCAGAAAGTCAGACTGTAAGCTCCAGGAAGGCAGGAAAAGTATCTATTTTATTAATCATTCTACTCCAGTGCCTGTCGCATGGTAAGTGCTCAAATAGTTGTCAAGTGAATAAATGTTGAAAAATTCAAGCATCTGTGTAAACCAACGGCATAAACATTGTAATAAAATCATTACAAAAATGTATTTTTCCTGTTCCAAAACAGGAATTTAAGGACTCATTGTATTCTTCTCAATGGTTTTCAGAAGTGCTTGAAACAGGTTACAAACTTCACCAAAGCCCAGGCTGCTTCCAGGTAAATTTATCAAACTGCTTATACCCCATCTGGGTTTTAATTACTAGTAAATGTCTTTTCAGGCATTGTGATTCCTGCCAAGATTGGCTCCCAGCCCATGGATTCTGTTTTAGGTTTAAATATAACCATTAAACTTACAAATTACCAAATTTGTTATTCTCAACATATTTAGGTGTATTCTTGATGTGAGCATCCTGGTTACTTTTGTAGATAGAATGCTCTCCTGCAGTTTTTTCTAATATTCTCCTCCATAATGACTGAGCCAATGGAACCTAAGAGAAAACAGTAGTATTATTTTCCCAATAAGAATATTTAACAAATAGTTTGCTTTAGATTAGTAGCCAGGCATGAGAGCGGGAATAGGGATTAACCACAAATAGGCACAACGGACTTTATTGAGTTATGAAAATGTTCTAAAACTGGATTTTGGTGATAGATGCACAACTGAGTAACTTCTCTACAAACTATTGAATTGTACCTGTACACAGGTGAATTTTAATGGGATATAAATTGTACCTCAATATGGGTGTTAAAAATAATTTGTCTATCATCTACTCAGAAGCACTATCCACATACTTTGCGTTTAACATAATTACTGTTTACGAAGGCATTCTCTAAATTCATGCCTTAGTAGTCTAATCCTCTTCAACTGCATCTTGGCCTATTAATAAGCACAGCTGAGCATGTTCACACTTAGTTGCTCCAGAAATAAGCAGAACATGCTTGTTTGTCCTCTTCTTCCCAAACAATCTAAGCACAAATAGATATTTATTCTTAATTTTTTTTTTTTTTTTGAGACAGAGTCTTGCTCTGTTGCCCAGGCTAGAGTGAGTGCCGTGGCATCAGTCTAGCTCACAGCAACCTCAAACTCCTGGGCTTAAGCGATCCTCCTGCCTCAGCCTCCTAAGTAGCTGGGACTACAGGCATGTGCCACCATGGCTGGCTAATTTTTTTTATATATGTTAGTTGGCCAATTAATTTCTTCCTATTTAAGGTCTTGCTCTTGCTCAGACTGGTTTTGAACTCCTGACCTCGAGCGATCCGCCTGCCTTGGCCTCCCAGAGTGCTAGGATTACAGGCGTGAGCCACCGCGCCCAGCCTTTATTCTTAATATTTACAGAATTCTGATATTTGGTTTAATTTATCTGAGTAATTATCTCAACATGATTCAAAGCACACATTTCTTATGTCCTACAGTTTATTTGGAAGCAGTAATCCAGTCCCTAATCCCTCAGTGTAGCGCTGAAGAGATAAGTCGATTTTCCACGACAGATAAAGCTGAATATGCTGGTGTATACACAGAGGCTGGGAAAACAAAGTGAGAAAACTAAACACTTCTCAGCTTTTTTAGCATTTGTGGACTTGAGCATCAATCACATAAATGCATTTCTGGGCAACTATATACAACACTAAATATAGATGCACATATACTGTCACAAAATAAAGATTCTGTAATCTTTGTTACTGGGTTTAAAACAATAAAACATCATTTTGAAATTATGCAAATAACTCATGTGATGGGAGGGCTAATGGAGGGTTTCATGTTCCTCGGACAAAGACCTGGACTAGCCATCTTATGCTGGAGCATAAGGTACGATGCCAGAGTCTCAGGCTTGGTTCCAGTTTGAAGCAAGGAGGCAACCTGTGACCTTTGGCTTTGTCCTTTTTCCTTGTTCCCTTGTCCAGTGTCTCTGTCCCATGAGAATCATCGGCTGTCAGTGGTTGTAAAAGTGTAGATTCCACACGTGCTGAGTCAGAATCTCCAAGGTGGGGTTCCAAGAATCTGCATTTTTCATGAGAGCTGCAGGTGATTATAATGTACTTGGATTACCTTTTGTATTTGATCTGAGGATCTTGCCAATATTTGGAAGATTCATCATGGACTCTTTATGAACATTCATGAACATTTCAAGAAAAAATATAGATCACCTGGAGATCTTGTGAAGTTGCAGATTCTGATTTCAGAGTTCTGGGGTTTCTCCATTCCAGCAAGTTCCAGTGATGCTGGTGCTTCACTTTGGCTAACTAATGAGGCCTCACATTGTATTCATGCCATGCTGCAGGATCACAGCGCCTCCTAGGGGGCAGAGCATAGTGGCAACACCAATGATTATCCTGTGCAAATGCCCTTTGCAGCAAGTGTGCCTCTGTGAACTTGGGCTAGATGTAGGGGTCTAATGAGACATCCTCTCTTGGACTATGGAAAGGGGAGCCACAGCAATGCTGAAAGTCACTATGGAGAGGACAGTAGAGGGAGAAGCGGAGAACAGAGCCATATAGAAAGTCCATCTGATCATAAATATAAGGGGCAGAGAAACGAAGAACATTAACAATGGAAATAGAAACTGAAGGTGCCAAACCATGTCAGTATGTCCAAAAAGGAAGACAGGAGGCAGAACCTGGAGGTTCCCTGCAGGCTGAGGAGTAGCTGCAGGGGACATATATAAAATGCCTGCAACGTCACTATGGGTGGAAAGAAAGCCATTCTGGATTCAAAACCTTCAGTTCAGTCCTGGATACATAATGTTTATACTTTTATGACACCATACATTATTTTTTTTTAATAATCTATCCTGATTATGTGAAATAGTAGTTTCCAAACTAAAATATGCTTAAGAATCACCTGGGCAACTTGTTAGAACAAGATTCCTGGGACTCCACCATCTGAGATTCTGACTCTAGTAGGTTTGAGGTGGCACCCAGAAACCTCATGTTCAAATGTTAAAAACATGTGATTTTCTTATATATATATACATGCTTAGTTATAGGTTGTCTTTGTTAAAAGATGTGTGTGTACTAATTAAACAATTACATCAGCGTAAGCTAATTTGAGAAATACCTTTTCTAGCCATTCGAAGTCGCACAACAAACAATTTTGGCCCCAAACTGACAGAAGTTTTGTTGGCAACAAAATCTATTCTTGGGCTTTACTTATATCTGTAACAAGACCTCCATAATTTAAGGGAGTTGGTTACACAGCCCCTATTATTTGAAATAAAGTGTACTCTACTTAATTCCAGAAACGGAAATAAATCTTCATCCTTACCCAGGTGAGATTTTGTATTTTTTGGCTATAAGACATTAACATCTTCTAATGTAATCCAAAAGATCCAATATGACCCAATTCTAATTATTTTCATCTTTTTTTGTTGTCAGGGCCAAATATTTTCTGGATGCTAAATTTTAAAAATATTTTTGATTGGATTTTGATGATTTTTCACCACATTATCTGACTAGCAATCCCAAGTTTCAAGGTCATTGCTCTTTGGCATTGGGTACCAATCAGGAAAGATACCAATCAGAAACCAGCTATGCGGAAATGTGAATGTCAGCTCTATTACTGGGGAGGATGGATTGGTGTACCCAGCCTGTGGCTGGTGTCATGCTTCCTTCAAATTCCCTTCCCTATACCATTCCCTCTCAAGATCTTGGGACACCCTATCAGAGGGAGACATTGAAAAGCAGATGTCTGCTTAACTAACTGGTGGTGAATTATGGTAGGAATTCAGAGCCTGAAGAGCAGGAGAGACAGCAAGACCACTAACGGGTACCATTTGTTAATAAATATTAACTCCCCCCAACCAGGGAGAATGACACTCACCAAAGAGATAAATGCTCCTCCAGAAAGGCCAAGAATTTTACTCCAAATAGAAATCCCACTAATAGGTACAACAAGATAGGTATTAGGAATTCCTCTAAAAGGTCTGAATAGTATATAGGAAAAACAGTTTTTAAACTGCTTTGAAAATTAGAAAGTCCCACCCAACTGCAAGTTACACCGATTATTGGGTCTAAAGGACTCTAAATGTTGGAATTGTGTCAGGAGAATTATTCAGATTGAATTACTTACTGGCAACAGATATTTACTGTTCCCTAGGCTTGCGTGACAATTTTAACATATTGACATATTGACAAAATAGGTCAAGAGAGAGAAATACATTGAATGAAATGGGGAAGTCTATTTAATGTAATAGCAACAAATACAAGATGTTTGGATTATCCACAAACTTTCGGTTCCAATAGCGTGACTAATTGAGAGTTGACTATAGGAATTTTTATTTTATTTTTATTTAGCTAGGCTTTTATTTATTTTAATTTCTTTCTATTTATTTATTTATTTTAGTGTATTATGGGGGTACAAGTGTTAAGGTTACATATATTTCCCATGCCCCTTTTAAATCACAAGACTCACCATAAATCAGTGAAAAGGCTGGTACTCACTCCTTGCCTGTCTCACCATTAACAGTATAAGGTTGATGGGTGTCTTAGTCAGTTTGGGCTGCTAACAACAATGCCATAGTCTGGGTGGTTTAAACAATTAAAATTTATTTCTTACCATTCCAGAGGCTGGGAAGTCCAAAATCAAGGTGGTGGCAGATTTAGCATTTGGTGAAGGCTCTCTTCCTTATCTACAGTAGGCCATCTTCTTGCTGTTTCCTCACCTAGCAGAAAGAGAGGGGTCATTTCTCTCATGTCTCTTCTTAGCAGAGTGCTAATTATAGTCACAAGGGCTCCACCTTCATGATGTAATCACATCCCAAAGGCCTCACCTCCAAATTCTATCACATTAGAGATTAGGATTTCGACATATTAATTTTGGAAGCACACAAACATTCAGTCCATAGCAGTGAGCCTTTAGATAATTGAGTGGAGTAGTCTGTTTAAGATTCTAGTCTTTTGCAAAATGTCTGTATTTTAACTCTGGGATTAAGTCTACAGTCAGTCCCTGACTTGACCTTCTCTTCTTGAAGGGAAAGATGGCGAATTCACTTATTACTCTGTCTTGTGGCACAGCTAACTGTATCCCCTACCCTGGAGACTGGGAGACCTTGTAGAATAGAAATACCACTACCTCCTGTAACCTCTCATCGAAGCTACTATATCCTTTTCCTAGGCAATCATGATAGCCTTATAACTGGTCTCCCTGGTTACACTCATGCTCCTTGAAGTCTATTTTCCACTTAGAAGCCAGGATAATTATTTTAGAATGTAAATCAGAATATGTCACTGGCCTACTCAAAACCCTCCAAATCTTTTTCTCTCCACAAATTTTAGAATCTTGACTTAATGCAGAATCCTAACTTAAGCCCTACGTGATTCCTTCCCCAGCTACCTCTCCACTGTCATCTCCAGCCGTGCCCACCTCATTTGCTGTTTCTAGAACATGATGACCATGGTTTATACTAACCATTCTCTCTTGCCCTAAATAGCTTCATGGCTTAATCCATCATGGCAACTAGGTCTCTGTTCAAATGCCTCTTTATCAGAAAGACCCACCTGCTATGAACTGAATTATGACCCCCATGAAATAATTTGAAGCTCTGCCTAGGGAGGTAGAGTCACTTCAGAATGTGACTGTATTTGGACATAGGGTCTTTAAAGATGTGATTAAATGAAAATGAGGCTGCTGTATATGTATCCAAACATCTACACTGTAACACATAAATATGGACAATTTCTATGGGTCAATTAAAACCAAAATAAAACAAAAAAAATGAGGCTGCCAGGGTGGCCCTAATATGATATGAGTGATGTATTTATAAGAAGGGGAAACTTGGGCATGCAAAGAGACATCAGGGACACTATATACAGACAAAAGGCCATATGAGGACATGGTAAGAGGCTGGCTATCTACAAGCCAAAGAGAGAGGCCTTAGAAGAGACCTTTGATGTTGCACTTCCAGCCTCCTGAACTGTAAGGAAATAAATTTCTGCTGTTTAAGCCACCCAATCTGTGGTATTCTGTGATGGTAGTCCTAGCACACTAATACATCCACCCTGATCACTCAATAGTATGCCTCTATTCCTTTAACCTAGCTTTATTTCCCTCTGTAGTACTCATTGTGTGACATTATATTATATATTTATTTTTCTTTTCACTTATTTTATGTTTCAGCTACTTATATACAAGCTCCATGAAGCATGGACTTTGCCATGCTTGCTATTATAATGCCCAGGACAATCACTGGCACACAGCAGGTGCTCAGTCAATGTTAATTAATAAAAAGATGAAAAGACTCTGCTGTTAGGATTTTTTGCCTCCCTGGTCTTTCTTGACCTGTCTATATTTCATCTCTGTAGAGCCTTTTATCATTCTTGCAGCCCTTCCTGACTTTTCTGAAGCCTTCTACCTCCGGGTCTTCCCCTGACACTCGACTCACCTGCTTGATCGATCCCTGGTCACTCATTGGCTCTTGACTGCTAGGCTGCTTTGTCTTGTGTTTATAATTTTTCCCCAGCAAAGGAAAGTTTGCCTGAAAAGGACTTTTGCACTTGGTTTTAAGTGCAATGCAGCTCTACTCATGGCTAAATGTATGTCTTCTCAATATGTCCTTGGCATTGAGTTGCACAGTCGGCCTTATCCTTATCCTGCTGAGTGAGGCTGACGCAACGGTTCTCAGACAAATCCAGCTAATATTTGTTCAGCTTGGGAGACACAAAGTACACAAAAAAGCACTAATCAATAACTTTGCCTCACTCTGATGAAAACTTGCAATTTTGATGTTCTAAACACTGTGTTCACTCTAATAGCCAAGTGGTGATGCCACGCACTTGCCAGATTAAGGCAATGTGGATGACTAGCTTAATACTTATAATGAAAGCCTGGGCAGGGGCCAAGACTGTGTGCAAATGCCTGCTTTTACGCCTCATCTTCCACTGTTCTCCGTGAGGCTTTTGTTTTACTCCCAACAGTATGCGTCCTGCTTCCTGGGCATATCCTTGACTTTCCTGTCATCCAATCTCTGATTCCTTTCTCCCTGGTTATGAGATGAGCAGCTAAGTGAATATAAATATTACCTTTGCTTTGATTATGAATTGTATCCTCCCACTCCTCATTTCCACTTATAAGACACTACCTACCCTCCAAGGCAGTTCTAACTTAGTAGCAAAAAGTAGCTAACAGTTAGTGAGTAGCTACTATGTGCCAGGAGCTATTGCTAGTTTTTAACATGGAATAATTTATTTGATGCTTATAAAGATGGCTATGAGATAGGTATGACCATTATCTCTATTTTTATAGATAAAGAAACAGAACCAGAGATGCCACCTCCACTTCTATAAGAAACCTCTCCTGGTCTCTCCTGTAAGATGTGATTACTTCCTTCACTGAGCTTCCACAGTACATGTGCCTTCCCTCATATTACTTAACTTGTATGGTCTTTTAGAGTAATTCTGGTATATCGGTCTGATTCATGCTTCTGGTCTATGAGCTCTTTAAGGGCAGGGACCATGTCTTAATAAACTTTTTATTCATCAACTACTTCTTGCTGAATATAAATGCTTAAGAACTGTCTCTTGCATAGGCTTGAATTGACTTCTTTGGCCTGGAAATCCTATGTTTGCTGGTGAGAGAGCTTCCAGGACTCAGACTTTGGTTCAAAGAAGGAGTACAAAATTAATTCCAAATAAGCTCATTGGATGTGGTTTCTGGAGGGAGGGTGTATTGGCACGCATTGGCCCAGTACAAAGGCTCTTTCTCAAGAACAGACCCAGCCAGCAAGCAGCTCAGGTGTCAGTATCTTTCTTTGGTGATGGGGAAGACTTGGAATGGTTTTTAGAAGTTCGGTGGACATGCAACCCCTTTGAAAGAATTAGGCTCTTCTGATCTGTTGGGCTCTTGACTGGAGGTATAAATATAGTTCTCTATTATTTTATTTTGTCCCTTTGGGTCTAAGTAAGCTGGGAATAATCTGAATTCTATTCATATTTCAGGACTAGCACTTCTCTTTAGGAAGCTTCTTCTTCCTTCATCTCTTGCTCTGATCTTTTCCAGCACTAATATGTGTGTCATTCACAGGGCATGAAGTGCAGATGGCCCTGTGTGACATTTAACCTTTTATAGGTATATGTATTTCAGCTCTTAAAACTGCTGAAAATCCCCAGAGACCAGAGATGGAGGCTTATACTTTGTTCGAGTTCCACAGTCGGGTGCGCAGCCCGGACACACGGGTAGCTTTGTGACGGGCCCATTAATCATTTCCCACATGGTCACAGGCATTAGAATAGGTACTATGGGATCAGATCAGACAATTGAACAGATAATGAAAGAAGCCAGGGTGCCTCACAAGTATTTAGATGATAAATGAAGAGAATTTCAGGGAAGGGTTTTGGAGAATCTAATATCATATCTTAATGGCCACTGTGGAAATCTTCCATAAATTATAGACTGAGGCTTCAGACATGTTTAGTAACCTGCTCAAGTTGCCCAACTAATGAATTGCAGAGTCAAAATTTGAACCCAGGTCTTTTGAAACCACCTCTGCTTTTCATCCTTATTACACTTAATTGTTAAAGGACTGTGGAACTAAAAACCATCCTAAACTCACTGACAGGGGTAGCAAGTTACACATTCCCAGCTCTGTCTTCTATGCTTAATGGTTCTTTCTACAGAATATGTTTGAATCAGGTTCTCATTTCCTTTAGTCCTTGGCTTTGTCAATGTGCAAAGCCATTTAAAATTAATTAAGTTGATTCTTATCTTCAAATTGGTACTAGATAATGCATTTGCGGTTGCCAAAGGAGCTTCCCCAAAGGCATGTTAATGATATATTAGTTTTCCATTGTCCCTTTTTTAGTACCATATTCTAGGCCTTCCATTCTCCAGGACAGTAGTTGTGGCCATTAGTATCATTATATAGAAGGTAGCAAAATGTTCCAATCTCGCAGAGAGATGGAATCCCTATTAGGCTCTGGTAACAATGGTCCAGGCTTTGCCCGTTGTCTGAGAGCTTTTCTGAGACAATGATGGGACTTTGTTCTTGGGCATGCTGAATCCATAGTCAGACATTATGGCTATTGAGACACTATCTTCCATGGTGATTGAAGGGAGCCTGGGTTACTTAAATTATGCTAAATAAAAAGGAAATGACAAATCCTAAAAAGCTTATGAGCACAATTTTATTTTATTTTGTTCCAAAGTGACTTTGTATCATTATGTGAAACAATGAACCCTATTGTATGCCCAGCCTAAAACCCTTTTTAATTGTAAGCATTCTCAGGGGTACAACAGAGATGTTTTGGTGTCCCTGGTCCATGTGTTGCCTTGTTTAATTCTTCCATCTGTAAAGTGAGACTAGAGACTTTAAGCTGTGGGAATAAAAGATGTGTAGAAACATCAAAGCATGGTGACTTGAGGACTTTTCCCTCCATACTCAGAATACTAGCAAACCCCAACTTTGAAAACATTCTTTTGAGGTGTTCTGGAAGCACAAACCATATAGTATGCAGCTGGATATGGTAATATATTAGCACAGAGAAGTCCAACTTGCCTGACATTACCCAGCAAAGGAGTGGAGAAATAAGGAAGAGAACCCAGGCTTCTGGTTAGATGACAGCTACTGCGTCGTCATCATGGAGTTAAGCCCATTAAATGAAGGAGCTTTAGAATGCCAGTCTTATGGGCTTCCTCATTCTGCTAAATCACTGTGGGATATTCTTGAACCCAATAGCAAGGCAGGATGTTTTACAGAGAGAAGCAGAGGTGGCTTGATGAATTTCTGCCTGAATTCAGGGGAAGCCCTTTTGGAGCAGCCAGGAGCTGAGCCAGGCAGGTAGATCCATCCTAGCTATCAACAATTCACTTCAGTCAGCTGCTTTCTGGCTTGAAATGACTCCCTGCCTTCTTTGTAAGGCCTGACCATGGGGCTGGTGTCCAGTGTAGCCTGTGTGTTGCAGACATGGTATTGTTTTGATTCTGCTGTCAACAATCTGTGCGACTTCCCCAATCTGAGAGTAAATTTTCCTTATCAGTACATGAGGATATCAGACTAAGAAATCTTTGAGGTCTCTTCCATTACTACAATGTTGTGATATTCTAACAAGACTGTCCTTCACGACAGCACAAATTGGTCTTCAACATTTTATAACAGGCTCCCCCTTGGTGAACACCATCCAGTGTCCCCACCTGGGACATAAAAGGTGTCAGAGGAAATCCACAAGTTTCTACTCTTCAGTCCTCTCTCCCTTCCTCTTTAGCTCTTTCTCCCCTTCCTTGTTTTCTTTGTTTTGCAAATACTTACTAGTTAGCTACCTGGAACTACAAAATGCAACTTTTTCAAATCTCCCATTCCTTTCTCTTCACTCTACCTTTCCTTCTACTTCACAAAGGTAATTAGAGTCACTGTAAAGGGAAATCCTACAATTTCTTTCCATCAAAATTTGAAACCCCATCTGCATTTCTTGCACCCTTTCCCTTGTATTTCTGTTATAGTAGAAGTGTGTCTTCTACTCTCTGGGACCAATGCCTCTGCTGCTGCGCAGTTCAAACCCTCACACTCATGGAAAACTTACCCTTAGATTATCTCCTGTGTATTCAGCCTTTCCTGCTTTAGCTGGATCCTTTCCTCAACATTTCAACATGCCCATGCTTTTCTGTCTTAACACAAAACAATGGTCCTTAAAAACAACCTTGCCCATGAGTCTACTTTGCCAGGCTATTAGGACACAATCTTTCCTTCTCCATTCATATTCACCCTAGCTAAAGAATTACCTGCCTTCATTGCACCCATTTTCGTATTCTCACTCACACCTTATGCCATGCCATTCTGCCTTCTACTCCCACCATTCACCCGAACCTTCCTTTGCTAAGTTACTGTGCACATCCGTGGTGTTCAGAAGATAGTTGATGTTGAGTAATGACCGCCACTAAATCCAAACACTGACTTCGATTTTTATGCACAAATTTCTGCCTTTCTTAATGGAAGAGGTGGTCCTGATCCTATTCATGACTTTCCCACTGATGTCCTGGATCCCATCACCTCCTTGAATACATAATTCCTGCAGTTATCTCCTCTCTACCGGATTATTCCCATTTGCATATCTTCATGAATTAAAAAATGAAACCCCTTTAACCAGCAAAACTACTCAAAAGAATTCTCTATTCTCACTCTTTCCATTTCCTCACTTCCTATTCCACACTCAACTCTCTTCATTTGTTCTTTTATTCCTACCATTTCACTAAAATTGTACTTTTCAAGGTCACGAATGACCTTCAGCTTGCCAAAGCTAAAGCCAAGTGCGTATGCTACACTGTCCACGTTTTCCTCTAGCTTCTCCATGGCAGCTGAGTGGGCTGAACACCCCTTCCTTCTCCAGGCTTTTGTGATGACATATTCTCCTGGTTTTCCACCTGATCATGGCCCCTCCTTCTTGTCCTTTGTACTACTTCCTTACCTGACTTCTTTCTCTCCTCATTCTTTCCATTCCTATCCGGTCTCATGTGTTTCAATAATATGGATAAGATAAAAAAAAAAGTCAAATTTATGTACCCAGCTATGATGTTTGAGCCATACCCAACTGCACATTTGACTTAGAGATTTAACAAAACATCGTAAACTCAATGAGCATAAAACTTATCTCTTGATCCACTCTCTCCTTCTTCTGCCCATTATTTTAATTTAAAAAATATGATCCCACCATTTATTCTGTTGCTCGGCTCATATATCTGGAAGTAATCCTTGATTACTTTCTCTTTTATCCTGTTATATTACTCTGTTTTCTGTTACTTATAACAGAATACCTGAAGCTGGGTAACTTATAAAGAAAAGGAATTTATTTCTTTCCAAGGGCACCAAAGTCCCCAATGAGACTGCTGTACCAGCATCCCAAAGATATCTCTGCTTCTGCTCTTGCCCATACCATATCTTCTTCATATACCATCCAGGGTGATCTTTATAAAATATACATTTTTTTAGATCACTTTCCTGTTTAAAACATTACAAAAGTTTCCCTTTGCAATGTCAATAAAATTTAAGTTCCTTAATTGTGCCTTTTATAATTTCTTTACATTTTATTCAATAGGAGAGCGTAGTCTTTCTTGGCCCTTGGGTGTGAACTCCACATAAGCCCCGTGGCTTTTTCTCACTCATGGTAGAAGTCACTGCAGTCACTCCAGTGAGAATGGCCTTTATCAAAAAGTCCCCAACCAACAAATGCTGGTGTGGATGCGGAGAGAGAGGAACACTTCTACACTGCTGGTGGGACTGCAAACTAGTTTAACCTCTGTGGAAAGTAATATGGAGATACCTCAAAGTGATACAAGTAGATCTACCATTTAATCCAGCAATTCCACTACTGGGCATCTACCCAAAAGATCAAAAGTCACTCTATGAAAAAGACACCTGCACTCGAATGTTTATAGCAGCACAATTTATAATTGCAAAGCTGTGGAAACAACCCAAGTGCCCATCAATTCATGAGTGGATTAATAAAATGTGGTATATGTATACCATGGAGTACTACTCAGCTTTAAGAAACAATGGTGATATAGCACCTCTTGTATAATCCTGAATACAGCTGGAACCCATTCTACTAAGTGAAGTATCTCAAGAATGGAAAAACAAGCATCACATGTACTCACTAGCAAATTGGTATTAACAGATCAACACCTAAGTGGACATATAGGAATAACATTTATCGGGTGTCGGGCAGATGGGAGGGGAGAGGAGGGGTTGGCTATATACAACCCCAATGACTAAGATGTGCAATGTTTGGGGGATGGACACGCTTGAAGCTCTGACTCGAAGGGGGGAGGGGAGCAGGGGCAATATATTTAACCTTAACACTTGTACCCCCATAATACGCTAAAATAAAAATTAAAAAAAAGTGAGGGTTTAAAAAGGTTTCTGTATCACAAGATAAATATTTTACAAGAAATTTTTATGAGATTTTGGATGCCTCTCTTCTGAGACCTCTTCCCAGTTGATTCCTTGTACCTCTCTTCCAGGAAATCAGATGTGCCCTTCTCGGCCTTTGAGAATGCCAACATCACCTCTGGCTTCTTGCTGCTGGGGTCCCTTCACTCTCCTAGTGGCCCTGTTGAGTAGGACCCAAGATAGAGCCTTCTAGCTCTTTTCCTCCCCTATGGCCCACAGTTAGTCCACCGGAAATATTTATGACTTCTAGGAAAGCAGGTCATTCCCAACACAGCTCTGCTCTGCTGGATCCACTGTCCAGCCAGGAAAGGATGCTGTTTAATTTCTCAACACATCTCACATCCACTTACGTCTCTTTCTTCTCATCCAGCCACGCCCCATCCAAGCCATGACAGCCTCATGTGCACCTCAGGAAGGCATGTTTACTGGTCACCTCATATCTACTCTTGCCTGCCCTGCCCAACCCATTCTCCTTGCTGCAGCCAGAGTTCTGGGGGTGTCAGAGGAGGTGGGGCTGGCAGACTAGGTGGCTGGGCTGAGTCAAGAGAGGCTGAGACATGCTGTGTATTGGTGGTGGCACCTTGGAGAAGGTTGCTGCAGACCCCCCCAGAGCAGTCGCGCTTCTCTCCTCTTGAGTGCTTGTTTGGCAAAGCAGTTTTAATTAGTACAAAGAGCCAGGCAGGAGCTCATTAGCCCCAGGCAGTGGTTCTGTTCCAGCATGATGAGAGAGCCAGAATGAGTGCCAAGAAAATGCTAGACCCATCAGTTAACTGCCAACTGTTAGGGCTGAAAGGCACCTAGTAGTTTATCTAATCCAAGCAAAGGAAAAGTGAATCACATAATTCTGGTTAGAATGAAAACAATAGTACCTTATTTATTTATTTTTCTGTGAAAGTTTCTGATGTGGTCCAGCCTCTGCGTTGGTCCATGTGTCATTGTTTTTCAGGCTATTTATGAACCATATTGCAGAACAGTAGTGCTCACATTTAAGGGCGCATCAGAATCACAGGCAGAATGTGTTAAAACCATGCCTCAGTCTACCTACTAGAAATTCTGCTTTTGAGCATCCAGAATGGGTCAAGGAATCTGCATTTTCTTTTTCTTTTTAAAGTATTATTTTTAATTGTGGTGTAATACACATAACAAATTTTACTATCTTAATCATTTTAAGTGTTCAATTCAGTGGCATGAAGTTGATGGTATGATGTTGTGTGACCATCACCACCCTCAATCTGCAGAACTCTTTTCGTCTTGCATAACTGAATCTCTGTACCCCTTAGACACTAACTCCCCATCCCCCCACCCCTGTCCCCTGACAATCACCATTCTACTTTCTGTGTCTATGAATCTGGTTACTCTAGGTACCTCATATAAGTGGAATCATGCAATATTTGTCCTTCTTATTACACTTAACATAATGTCCTCCGGGCTCATCCATGTTGTAGCATGGATATCAGAATTTCCTCCCCCTTTGAGACTGAATATTATTCTATTGCATGTATATATCTCATTTTATTTATCCATTTATCTATCAGTGGGCACTTGGGTTGCTTCCACCCTTTGGCTACTGTGAACAATGCAGCTATGAACATGAGTGTATACATGCTAAGAACATGGGTACATAAATGTCTCTTTGAGACTCTACTTTCTTTTGGGAATCTGCATGTTTTGAAAGCCTACAGGTGACTCCAGTGCAGATGGTCTTCAGCACACAGTTTGAGAATATAGGTGTGGTGAGAAGCAAAGTGTGGGTACAAATTCTGGCCCCAAGACCTACTGCTGTGTGTCCCCAGGCAGCCATCTAACCAGGAATTCCTCAGAAGGATCTGTTTGAACCAGAGAATTTAATGTCACTTCTCAAAATGAAAATGCCAGAACCTAAATTGTAATCTGGGGCTAAGCTTTTGAAGGTAATTTTTTTCAGATAGCTGTGAAAAGTACATTGCTTACAGAATCAAGGTTGTCTCACCTGCCCGACATGGAAAAAGATATTATTTTTTCAACTAAAGATGCTCTTGGCATGTGCCAGACACAGGTAGGCATTTTCACACAGGTTCTGTCAGTAATCCTCACAACAGCCCTGTACGTAGGGCATTTATTATTAATTCTCCTATTTTCCAGTGTGGAAATTGAAGCTTGCAGGAGGTTATTGTATAATGCCACACAACTGGCCTTGATGAGACTCCTGACTCAGCATACTCTCCGCTACATCAGAACAAAACGGAATTGGAAACAGTGCACCTTTGAACCTTAATGCTCAGAAACTGGTAGCTGGAGAAGGTAGTCGGACTAGATCTTTGGCAGGAGTTCCTGCTGGCGAAGGCAGGGGCGGCACTGGGCAGACCTGGCCAAGGCAGGGAGGAGGGCTCCCAAGATGGCTACACAGGCAGGCAGGATGGCTTGGGGCTGCCTGCCATAGAGCTATGGGCAGACAAGGCCACAGAGAGGCAGGGGCTGGATCCTACTTGAAGGAGTGAGAGAAAAGGCTTCCTGCAGGGGACAGGGGCCTCCTGGGCTTAGCCACTGAGGTTTGGCAGGTGCAGCTGGGCAGAGCTGCTGGGGGGAGGGGCTGGGATAGTTACCAGCTGCAGCTCCTCACTGCATTTGTCCTTATTCTGTCCTGCACTCCAGCCCCCCATTTTCCTGATTTCTGTCCTTCCGTCTTTCCTTTATAGAGAGGATGGAGGACGTTCTGCTCACCTGCTCTGGCCTGGAGAGTCACACCCCGTCCTGGGCCTCAGTTTCAGACTGGGCATGCAGCAGCTCAGGCTGGCCCTCACGAGTCAGCAGCAAAATCCCTTCTGCCTCAGCCGAAGCCTCCTTTGACCAGGGGCGCCAAAGCATGAAGCTCTCCAACCTCTCCTGAAGTGTGAAAAGGCTTAGAAAGTGAGCAGAGTCCATGGGCTGAACATTTCGGGAAGGTCTCGGCTACCTTCCCCTACAGGTGAGCCACACTGGTTATCTGACACCCCAGGAGGAGCCACAGGATTTCAACAGAAAATCCCTCCCCAGCCCCCCACAGATCCTTGCCTGGGAGGAGACAGGGCAGCTTCTAGACAGAATGACCCTGTTGGTCTGTGGAAATTTTCCCATGATAGATTTAGGGATGGTGTCTCCGCTAATCTGTTACTTTGGGACAGTATGTAAGGAACTGTCTAGTTTAGATTTTTAGAAATTAAATTATGTTTTTAAAAAACCCAAGGATTAGAATTCATATGCGTACTAGGATTTGTCCTACTCACCAGATTTAGGGGTTTTGCTATTGTGAGGAACCCACTTCCCTAAATAAAATTCCACTCAGAGCCTCATTGCTAAGGCCCTTTCTTCCTGAAGTTCCTCTCCCCCAAGGGCTGTTCTGACCCCTGCAGCCCTCCTGGCGGCTTCTAGAATACTGTGCAGACACAGTCTACTCCTTCTAGTTCTTGCCAGCACATGGAGGTGGGCTAGGACTCTCCAAGGACCAGGCTGCACCAAAGGGAAAGCTTTAAGGAGACAGACATGCATGACGAGGTGCACAAGCACCATACAATATGGAGCTTTTAACCCGCCCCAGGCTGGCCGGCAGATTCGGCTTGGGACCTTGTACATCCTCTCCTGCTGGACCATCTCTCTGGGACACTTTCCAGGCTCCTGCTCAGAATGGCCCTGCTCTCCATCCCAGAAGGCCTCACACACAGCCCTCTCAGATGCCTTTGTGCAGCTGCAGACCAGGCTAAGAGAAGGTTCCGTCCTTTCTGGCCTGTGCCCCCACCCTAGTTCTCAAAGACCTTTCTCTCCGCTATTGTCAGATGTGGTAACTGTCTCAGGGAATAATTCTGAGACCCCAGCCCCTAAATCTAGGGTGTTGCCTGGTCCCAAATGTGGTGTAAAAATATCTTAACCCTACAATGACCATAATAAGAATCATCTTTGCACACGTCCTGTCTTTGTGACACAGTGATGCTTTATCAGGACATTTTCTCAGTTTGGACTAAAGACAGACCAGGTTGACTTTACCTGAAAGTATTTTCTGTCGATACAGTAAACACATTACAGGGAGTGACGTAGTTAGATCTGTTTAAATTGGCCTTCGTGTGAGTTTTGGTTACAGTGATTCTTTTATTTTTAGCAGGCATAAGAGATGAATGCCTTCTTGCAGATCAGGGTCACATTTTCATGCCTTCATCAGCAAGTAGGGCAGAACAATTAGTCGGGTCCCCAGGCAGGAGGGGACTTGGGGCCTCTGAGCTTCAGATTCCCAGCACAGAGCCAGCCTCAGTCCCTAGCGCAGCCCCAGCCCCTGCAGGGCCTTGATAAGCTCTTGATTAAGTCTGTTCCCATTAGGTGCTGGTACTTAATGCTAAACAGGAGTGTGGGGGCTGGAAAATGAACCAACTGCAGAGTCAATAGTCTGGATTCTATTTCTGTCTTTCTCTCCAGATAACCTTGGGGAAAATGCTCACCTCTTTAAGCCCCAATTCTGCCATATGCATTTTTAAAACAATGAGAAAAAAAGTCTACTAAGTCACGTTGCTTTGTAGGTATAACAATTTTCTAGGAAGTACTTTAAACTAGTTCATTCTAAAGTGTTGGTGACTCATCAATTCACTGTCCCTCCTGTTTGTAAAGGAATCAGGAGTGGCCTGACCTCTCAGAGTTTCTGAGTTTGAGTGCCAGGCTTAGCATTTTATAGATATAACCTCATTTAATGCTCAAAATAGCCCCATAAGGCAGAAGTTCTCAACCTTTTTAGTAAGCAGCGGAGGCACCTGGAGGGCTTGTGAATGCAGGTTGCTGGGACCCACCCCTAGAGTTTCTGATTCAGTAGGTTTGGGGCGGGGCCTGAAAATCTACATTTTAACAAGTTCCCAAGTGCTGATGCTGCTGGTTCAGGACCACACTTTGAGAACTGCTGGTGTGAGGCATGCATACTTCTATTTCAATTTTATAGATGACTCTGGGACGTAGAGAAATTAAGAACATTCATGGAAATTACTAGATGGCTGAACAGGGATTTGCAGGCAGGCTTAATTGGACCCCAATGAGCTAGAGGCCTCCAAAGAGGAGGCGGAAAAGGAAGAGAAGGGCCAAGAGATGAAACAGACCTTGCCCATTCATGATTCTGCTGGATTCTATGAAATCCCTAATCTTGCAGGGATTATCCTCCATGTGCTATACCCTGCTCTCACTAAGGAACCCTTGGCATTTGAGTCTTTCCAACAATGAAAGATATCAGAGTTTGCAGAGTAAACTTTACTTAAAAAGCAAAATTATCAGAGATCTGAGCTAAGAACCTCTGATGTTGGGCAGTGGCTTGAATTTGGACTGAGCAATTAACTGTGTGACCTGGGCAAATTGTTTATCTTTATTGTTCTTCAGTTTTCTCAGACATAAAATGAGCATGATAGTATCTGTTATAGAGTTGTTATGAGGTTTAAATTAGACTAAAGACAATAATGTGCACAGTCAGCTCATAATGAATGACCGTGGGAGTAGCAATGATAATTGTAGTCATCATCACCACTGGTAAACTGAGATCAGAAAGAATTTTCAGGATTGAGCAGGAGAGCTGGCTGCATGGGGTTGGGGTTGGTGAGGAAAGGATGTTAAGAGGAGACCAGTGGTCTTGGTGGGTAGGGATGGGGTGAGAAGGTAGGGTCAGAAAAATCTAAATAAATGAAAATTTAGGAGCAGAGAGGAGGTTAGCTTTGAGAACTAGGCATTCTGACACTAATTGTGAAGTGAGACCAGACCGTTTGTTGAATTGAGTTGGTCTCTGTTGTCCTTGGTGGGTCAATGATTAAAGAAATTAAAGTGCTACCACTGGCTTCAGGGAACCTGGTTCTAAGATACTTGGGAAGGTGGTGGGGTTGGGGGGCAGATACAGTGGCTCTGGCCCCGCTTAACACTGGGGATGTGGGGTGGCTCTAGGCTCTCCATCATCAGAATCTCTTGCATGTGAGATGCATCTCAAAGAGTTGACACATCCAGAAAAGGGGTCCCACTTTGAGTCAGACAAGAGATTGAATTCCTGCTCTGCCATTTACTAGATCTGTCACTTTCAGTGAGTTCCTTCATCTCTTTGAGCTGTCTCCTCTTCTCTAGTTAAGTAGGCACAGCAATCCCCAAGCTACAAAACTGGTGTCAGGATTCAAGTAGATGAATGCCAGGAACCAGGTACAATGCCCGACATGCAGTAGGCCTCCATAGATAGTCTTTACTTCCCCCTTCTCATGTCTCTCTCGGTCCTGTGAAGAAGATTAAGGCAAATAACATTATCTCTACTATTCAGAGGAAGAAACTGAGGCTTAGCAATGTTAAGTGATTTGCATAAGGTCGCATAGCAAAAAGTCAGTATTTCTCAAATTCTGCCTCTGTGGCTTGCTTTCTTCAACCCTGTGATGTGCACTAAGTAGGAATAAAAAAATGCGTTTCAGAGAATTGGTACTTACTATCTGGAGTGAAGGATTCCAGGCTGCGTGAGATGGAAGGAGAAAGAGCCAGGATGCATCAGCCGTGCCTGCCAGGGCCTGAACAGGGGTGCAGTGTCCCCTGCGTGGTGGACTGGTCATGCTAGCCCCAGGTGAATGCTTTCCGGATAAGTTTCTGGGGTGGGCAGAATGCCCCTCTAAAGATGCTCATCCTCACGTCTCTGGGGGCTATAAATATGTTCTGTTACACAGCAAAAGGGATTTTGCAGATAGAATTACGGTTATAGGCTTTAAAATAGGGAGATTATTCTGGATTATCCCTGTGGACCCAGTCTAAGCACCTGAGCCTACAAAAGCAGGGAGTTTTCTCAGGCTGGAGTCAGAGAGATATAGCATAAGGCAAAGTCAGAGAAATTGGAACTATGTCCTTGATGACTTTGAAGACAAAAGGGGCTGGTAAAATTTCTCTGTAAAGAACCAAATAGTAAATGATTTTTGGCTTTGCAAGACACGTGATCTCTGTCATGACTACTCGACTCTGCCATTGTAGAGCAAATATAGCCATGGACACTGTGCAAATGAATGTGTGTGCTTCAGCTCCAATAAAAGCAGATGGCAGGCTGGATCCAGCCCACAGGCCGTAGTTTGCTGATCTTGACAGTGTTCAGAAATGCGGGCAGGTAGTTTATAGCATGGCCTTCTATTAGAAATTTTTCTGATATTTTTCTGATGATTAGACTGAGATGATAGGTTTTTGAGGGGAGGATAACAGAAGTAAAGTGCCATTTCATTACATCATACTGGGAATTCCTACTATCAGCATGATTTATGGCTGTCGATGTTGAGTATGGTCGCCTGTCTGCAGTAGTGTTGGTCGGATTTCTCCACTGTAAAGTTGTTCTTTTTTCTTCCCTTGCCATGTCTGCACAACCCACACTTCAGGAGTGGGGGATTATGTTTCCCCTTCTTTGGGGTGGAGTATCTAAGCAGTTTATTTGGAATTCTTTTGCATGAAAGATTTATCTTTTCTCCCTGTTTATTAGTTTATCCATTCATTTATTTATATCAGTATGGACTCATGAATATTTATACTGTGGGTTATAATCCAATACTATTTTATTTATTTTACGGTTTAAATTCTTCCAGCATTTTGACTAACTTTTTAATTTTGTAAATCTGCTAGATTTGAAATGGTATCTCATGGGGATTTTAATTTTGCCTTTTGCCTGATTAATGAAAAGGTTGAGGGTCTTTTCACATTTTTGTGTTTCCTCTACTGTGAAATGCCCATTCGTGTCCTTTGTTCATTTTTTTGTTATTTTAAACACCTTTTACTTATTAATATGTGAAAGTTGTTTATATAACCTGGATATTAATCTTTTCCAGTTATATCTTCTTCTAGGTTGAGGCTTGTCTTTTTACACCCTTTATGGTGTCTTTTGATGAATAAAAGTATATTTTTAACCTTAGATAAACTTAATCAGTGTTTCCTTTATATTAGATAAATTTTTGTTTTAAAAAATTCTTATTTACCACAAAATTATAATGGAATTCTCTGACACTATTTTCTTTATCTTTTACAAGTAAAGATTTAGTTACCTTGAAACTGATTCTAATGTTGCATGATGCAGGCATCAAATTTCAGTTATTTTTCCATATAGATAACCAAATACGCCAATGTCTGTTTGAACTCTCTCACTTGTTCATTGATCTTTATTTTCAACGTTTTCATGAAACAAATTTAATAAATTTTTATTTTTTCCCAAACCAGTATTATTATTTTTTCCTTCATTTCTACAGCTATTTCTTTCTTCCTAAAAAGAATAAATTTTTTTTAACAAGTCTTTCTATCTGGTAGGGCAAGTCATTCACTTTTTTCTTTAGGAGTCACTGGGATATTGCCCTTTGCTCTTTCATATTTATTTTAGAGTCAGATTTTCAAGTTCCATATGAAACTTTGTATGGATTTTCATTGTAATTGCATTGAATCTTTACATACATTTGGGGAGAATTGGCAAGTTTAAAATATTGAGTCTTCTTTTCCAGGGAGACTGTATATATCTTTTAACTTTCATTGTTTCTTCAACAGTCTTTCAATAAAGTTTTATAATATTCTCCATAAGGATCTTGCATATCTTTTTAAAGATTTATTCCTAGGCTTTTCTTTGTTGTTTCTGATATAAAAGTGTTCATTTTCAAAAATTAAAATTACTAGATATTACTGGCATGTAGAAATATAATTAATTCTTATACTGATTTTGTATTCAGCAAATGTGCTACTCTCAAAATAATTCAAATAATGAATCTGTAGATTATCTTGCATTTTCAATATTGACAATCATATTTCCCATACATAATATATTTGATCTCTTTTTACCCCAGTTTTTATACTCTTATTTCTTTTTGTTAACTTCAAGCACTGACTAGGACCTCTAGCACAATGTTGAATAGAAGAGTTCACAGGGTTTTCTTCTTGATTTACTCCTTTTACCTCCATCTGAGTTCTAAAGGGAAAGAAACCCCTGCCGATGGAATCTTTCTCTCTTGTGATCTTAGCAAAAATGTGATACTGTGGGTTTATAAAGTAATTGGCAGACCACACCAGCCAGTGTATGCTTTTGCTTCTGAAGTCTTGGCAGGTCTATCTCATTTAACTTAAATATGGGCTTAACTTTGAATAACTGAAAACGTCTTTAAAAAATGATAATATTAAAAATAGCAATTCCACTGTACAAGTGCATACCATTTATGCAGTAAAACCCCTTCTGTGAGATCTTCTGACCTAGAAAAATTACATATTCCTCCTTTGTAGGACTTCTGGCAATAGCTGCTCTACAACTCAGGCACAGATCAAAGCTGAACACTTCTGCTAGTTTCTTCAAACAGATTACTGGGAAACGACCGAATTAATAGTGTTAAAGGTCCCACATAATCCCTAATTCTACAGTGGCCTCATCTTCTCCATAGAATTCACAATTGTGGAGATGAAAACTGTGGGAGTAAGGGTTCAGGGTTGCCCTTCACAGCTGTTGCTGAGTCCGGTTCATCCTTGTGCTGGCCTCCGGAATCTGACAGATGTTCACTTGCTTCCAAATCGCACAGTAATGCTGCCCAACTTTTCCTTGGATGCTCTGAACTTGCTCCTAGATCAGTGCCTCTCAAAGTTATTATTAGTCCACAATGAGATAAATACAAAAAGTGAGAGCAAGCATTTAGACACACTTCTATAACGAACAGGTTGGCATTGTCTTGACATTTTTACTGTAATTATAAAAAAAATATTAGTCCATAATGGATTAGATTTTTTTTAGATGCTCCTGTATTGCAGAGAGTATCCCTGACACTCAGCCTGTTATTTTGGAGGAAGGTGCAAGGGAAAGATCATCCCAATTCTTTTTGCTATTCTCTCTGCCTTCCTTGCTCTTGAAGTCTCAGCTTCTACTGCATTTTCAGAGACACATTCTCTGACTACACCCCCCTGCCCCAGGTCAGACTTAATTGTCCTGTCCCTTATCCTCCTACATTTCTTATAATGTTATTTGCTGTTATTTCATTCTGCTTTGTTTTATAGATAGTTGTCTGCATGTCTGTCTTCGCTCCACATTTAATTGAGAGCCCCAAGGGTAAGGTTCATATTTTGTTTCTACCCCATCAGGAGGCCTGAATCACTGTCCTCTTTAAGATGAACAATGGATTTTTTCCTTTTTGTATCTGTCTGTGCATGACACATGGTAGCTAATAAACAAATATGTGCATAATAAATGTATAGGTTCTACATATTCACGTATTTATCCAAGTACTAATTCTGAGTACTGACGCCATGATAGGCACTGCTATGGAAGCTTGTGAGCAAGCAGTGGCCCAAACCCATTAAGTTTCTGTGTTCATGCAGCTTATGTTCTAGTAGGTAGAAATGAATGCATTATAAAGTCAGTGCTCAGGGAATATTTTAAGGCATAAAATAAGGCCCAACGAGTAGCTAATGCATCTCTCTAGTTTTATCATCTCAAAACAGCTTTGCCTGGGCTTTGGCAGGGTGAATCAACAAAGGACAGCCAGTCTGGCTTCGAAATAATCAGGCAGAGACTGCACTGAAAGTGCTTCTTGGGAGGCTCCAGCCCCAGGATCAATCACTGTAGGGCATTCATTTTGTGGGTCCAGTCATGATGTAGGAATACCACCCTGTAATCTTGTCACGGGGACAAGGCTGCCTGGGGAGGCCCTTATCGCAGTGTGCCAGCCCACCATGGGAACTTACAGACTGTGCTGCAGACCAGGATCTTTTACAAACAGAAATGGGGAAGGGAGAGAGACAATTGCTTACTCCTGAAAATCAGGGCCTCTATTTGGAATGTAATCCTGTCACTGCCAAGTTTAGAGTACAAAATGCCCAAAATAGAGCTATTATTTCAAAATGTTTCAAAGCGATGGACTCAATTTATCCAAGCAATAGCTTCTGTAATCGAGAGCAGTGGTTTTTAGACTTTATTTTTTCTTAAGGAGCAGCGCCCTTTATTGGGGAAAAAAAACCTCATGTGAAAGCTAAAGTTGTAAACCATATTAATTTATTAGTTCGACAGATGTTACTTGAGCACCTACCAAATGCCAGACACTAGACTAGGCGCTTTTGTGAACAGAAGTGAACAAAATAGACAAAATCTGGCTTGCAAAGAGTTTACTCCCAAGTGTGAGGAGAGAACACAAAAATCCATGTGCCACCTTTAGAGAAAATAAAGGTGGGAAATAGGGTTAAAGAATGCCACAATAGGAAATGCCTCTCTGGTAAGTTAACATTTGAACAAAGACCTAGAGCAAGTGAAGGAGGGAGAATTTGGGATATCAGGGGGATGGGCATTTCAAGCAAGGAAGCAAGTGCAAAGGTCCTGAGGTGGGTGTGTGTGTGCAGAGTTCCAGGAATAGCAGGGACCCTGCAGACAGAAAGAGTAAGGGGAAAATGAATCTGCAAAGGTGGGGAGCAGTATGAAGGATGAAAAAATCATGCTTAAGGGTTTTGACATTTTTTTTTTAGAATCCTGAGTGTGAGAGAGAGAAAAGTGTTGAAGAATTTTGAGAAGAGTGACATAACTTGGCTTACATTTTATGTTGTGCCTCAGGAAGTGCATGAATATATATCTGCAGTAACTAGAAGGAAGACAGAGTATATGGGTATAAATGCAGGTGTGAGGACAGGAGCTTATGAACTATTTCTTATGATTTCTTCTCTTTCCTCGGTGAATAAGAAGCAGAGTAATAAGCCAAGAGCAAGTATGGGTGAGGAGTTGTTAGAAGTGTTAGAAGAGAGGGAAGGCACAAAATAGCCTTTTAGCAGCATGGGAGAGTGAGCGTACTTGGAAAGTAGAAGGACCGCCAGGCCTCACAAAGTACTGGTCATGAATTAATCATTTGTGATCCTGAATTTTAAGGGAGATTGGTCAGAAGAGCTGTGTATGTTTCTCCAGCCACAGCCCAGGTTTGGGTGATGGTCCTGGATTGGGGGAAGGGAGATGGAGGCCTGGCTTCCCCCCAGTTCCAGCAGGAAGAGTTGGACTGATGAAGGGGGAGAAGGGCAAGGGACAGATTTTAATAATGATGAGCTGCAGTCCCCAAGCTGGGTGCAGAGGGAAGGAGAACCAGGCAAGGGATGAGATCAAAAGGCTGTAGGTATTGACGGGGCCATAGGTTGTCGTGACAGACAGGAGAGTAGTATTAGGAGTGAGGTACAAAGATGTGGGAATGGTCCAGAATGAAAATGTCCAAAATTAAGATTGGGGAGGTCATGTGTCTTCACTGTTAACAAGGCCTCATGTATGGCCACCAGAGGGGTCTCAGGGAGTGGAGGAGCAGATCACCCATGGTGTCAAGTAACTGTAAGGAAGTCATCTATGTGAATATTGAAATCACCAAGAATCAGGACAGGAGTAGCGCTAGAGAGAAGAACAGGGAGCCAGGAGCTACCGTTTCCCAGGAAGGAGAGGGAGAGCTATATGATGATGGGTGAGGAAGGGTGGTGGGTGGAATGGTCTTACTGCAGGAGCTCCCGAGCCAGGTTGGGGTGGTTTAGGGAGGGTTCAGGGGCAACGGCCAGCACAGGAACTCAACCCTCCTTTCTTTTCCTAAAGTGGACTCTGAGCCATGAAAAACATCCAGGGTTTCCCCAAGGGGCTGGAATATTTCAGATTGAAAGAACTGTAAAACTTCGAAGCAAAGGCTTTAAAAAAGTGTTTTGGACAAATGCATGCCCAATAAATTTTTTGCGCCCGTTGGTTTGTGCTTCCCTCTCAGCTGGAATATATATATACTCGCCTGGCCTTTCTCTGGCTCTTTAGATGTGTACTTAGCACTCCAAAAATCAAACCTCTGCAGGTTTGATGTACTAACACCTGCTTCTGGAAAGCAGCTGGGACATTTTCCTGTCTGCTCACCACCGGCTGCTGTTCAATCTTTTTGCAGCTCCCATTTCTGGCTTGATGTCCTAGCCTCTGTCACCAATCTTTGGACTCATGATTTTTGGACATGTTTATACTCCTTTTCTGGCTTACTGGACCCAGTCTCTTGCTCCCTTGTCAACTCTGAATGTTCACTTGGTTTTTACGACACTCACAGTTTTGGCTTCATCTGTCAGCCATGAGCATGTTGTTGGGATGAAGGAAAGTGGTGGTGTGACAATGTAAAAAACTCATATCCTTCATCAAGGTGAAAATAAAAAACAAAGAAACATGAGTATCAGCTAATGGAGGGAACTATTGCCACGATATCCAGATTATTTGTTTTTCCCTCCTAATAATTTTTACAAGTAGTATCTCTGTCATAACAACCAGGCCGATTCTTCCTCAGTGACTCACCTACACCTCATGCTGATCCCACACCAATAGAGAGAAATTTGGAGAAAGCCACCTCCATCTACCACTTCCTTTCAAATTTTTCCTTCAAAACCCTAATTCGGTTCCAGGGCCTTTAGAAAATCTTTTAGAAAATTAATTTCTTTTGCTAAATGCCCAGTTGCATAGTTCATATTGAGTATTCTTCATCCCAAATGCTTGAGATCAGAAATGTTTTGGGATTTGGATGTTTTTGGATATTGGAATATTTGCATTGTACCTATTTGGCATCCTTAATCTGAACATCCCAAATCCAAAATGCTCCTTTGAGCATCACATCAGTACATTTTGGGTTTTAGATTTTTAGATTAGGGATGCTCACCTGTATCACATGATTGAAACTGCTTTGCTGATTGTCTCCTGTTTTGTTTTTGCTTTTTTTTTTTTTTTTATTTCGGCATATTATGGGGGTACAGATTTTAAGGTTTCAATAAATGCCCATTTCCCCCCTTCCCCCCACAAGTCTGAGTCTCCATCATGACCATCCCCCAGATGGTGCACATCTCACTCATTATGTATGTATATACCCGCCCCCTCCCCCGTCCCACCTGCCCAATACCCTATTACTGTAGTACCTATGTGACCACTTAGGTGCTACTCAGTTAATACCAATTTGCTGGTGAGTATATGTGGTGCTTGTTTTTCCATTCTTGGGAAACTTCACTTAATAGTATGGGTTCCAGCTCTAACTAGGAAAATATAAGATGTGCTATGTCACCATTGTTTCTTAGAGCTGAATAGTACTCCATGGTATACATATACCACATTTTATTAATCCATTCTTGGATTGATGGACACTTGGGCTGTTTCCACAGCCTTGCAATTATGAATTGTGCTGCTATAAACATTCGAGTGCTGGTGTCTTTTTTGTAGAGTGTCATTGGATCTTTTGGGTAGATGCCCAGCAATGGGATTGCTGAATCAAATGGTAGATTCACTTGTATCGCTTTAAGATATCTCCATATTGCTTTCCACAGAGGTTGAACTAGTTTGCAGTCCCACCAGCAGTGTAGGAGTGTTCCTCTCTCTCTGCATCCACGCCAGCATTTATTGTTTGGAGATTTTTTGATAAAGGCCATTCTCACTGGGGTTAAGTGATATCTCATTGTGGTTTTGATTTGCATTTCCCTGATGATTAGAGATGTTGAGCATTTTTTCATATGTTTGTTGGCCATTCTTCTGTCTTCTTTAGAAAAGTTTCTGTTCAAGTCCTTTGCCCACTTTTTAATGGGGTTATTTGATTTTTTCTTCCTGATTTTCGTGAGTTCTATGTATATTCTAGTTATCAGTCCCTTATCGGATGCATAGGATGCAAAGATTTTCTCCCATTCTGTAGGTTGTCAGTTTACTTTCATGACTATTTCTTTGGCTGTGCAGAAGCTTTGTAGTTTGATCATGTCCCATTTATTTATTTTTGTTGCTGCTGTGATTGCCTTTGGGGACTTCTTCACAAACTCTTTGCCCAGGCCGATGTCTAGGAGAGTGTTTCCAACTTTTTCTTCTAGAGTTCTAATAGTTTCATACCTTAGGTTTAAGTCTGTTATCCAGCGTGAGTTGGTTTTTGTGAGAGGTGAAAGGTGTGGGTCCTGTTTTAGCCTTCTACAGGTGGCTATCCAGTTTTCCCAGCACCATTTATTGAAAAGGGATTCTTTTCCCCAGTGTATATTTTTGTCTGCTTTGTTGCTTTTGTTTTTGCATTGTCCCAGGTAGAGTGCAAACCCTTGAAGGGCAGAAGGCTTGTCATAGTTCCTCATTCTCCTCCCTGGACCCACAGAGTTTACAGAGCACGTAGGCAGTGCCCAATGCCCCATCAGTGCTCAGTTTGTTGGCATTATCTGTTTCCCCTACTGGGTGGGTGGCTGTTGCCCAGACCCTGCACAGGAAACCCCATGGTTCACATGGTTTATCTTCTGATGAGACCAAGGAGGTGGCTGAGATCACTGCCTAGGTTCAGCCCTTCCTTCCACTGCTTACATCTAAACCATGATACTTGGTCTGGTACCTAATGTCCTTGTGTGGCATTTTCCCTCCTGTAAAATGGGGGTGATGATAGTACCCACCTAATAGTGTGGAAGTGCAGATTTAATGAGACAATATAAGTGACGAGCTTAGAAGAATGTCTTGAAGGAAGTAAACACTCAACCTATATTTGCTGTTGTGAATATTTGCTCCATTTTTCTGTGATCCCTAATTTACTTCCCTCTGCAAGTCAAATGGTTTACAAGATAACCCATTTGCAGTGAGAGAGCTCTTTGTTGCTGTTATGCATATTCCTATCTTTAATTCAAGCAGCTCATTGCTCAGGCATGCCCCTGGTTAAAGGTAGAGCATCACTGTTGGGACTTAGGCATTCCATTGGATTTCCTAGGAAAAAGTTATAATGATTATAACAGCCTATTTAACAAGCAGTTTCATAGCCTTTATTCCCTTGATCCTCTCTCAGAGCCAGGGCTGCCACATACAGTTGTGCAGGTTGCGCACTGCTCAGCAGCTGCAGGCACCATTTACATTGCAGTAATTGTGAAAGGTGCCCCTAGAGCTCTGCCATGCCCTGCTTTCCACTGTCACCAGGTGGTGAACCTGACCACAGCTACCTCATGAGGTTAGCATTATTATTCTCATATTAAAATATAAGGAAATTAGGGTTTACGAGATTTTTAAAGATTTAAAATACAAAGGAAAAGGTTTTACAATAAGTGCATGACTTCTCAAAGTCTGTGTATTTTGTCAGTTGGCAGGAAATTACCCTGGAGAGAAGCAAACAATCAATTTCAAACTGTTTGCCTTTATTGCATCTTCTTCTCCACCCCCGCATTGAGAAATGGAAAATCCAATAACTAATAAAGAGCACTGTAAAGGCCTTTCCCTTTGTCGAAAGGATTTAATCACTGGGGTGAACTCCACAAATATTTGTGCAGTAGATGAGAGAGTGAGTCAGCGAATGTGGGGCTTCCTTGCGCCAAGTCTCCTTGAGCTTTCTGCAGGGCCTTTGGGTGACGGGGACCATCTGTCTGCTGGGAGGAACACGCAGAAGGCTCAGTGACTCTCCTAGCACAGGGCTCAGCCCACCGTGCTCACTAGGCTCCTGGGGACCACACTGACGCATGACTGTTGCACTTTTAGCCTGCCTGTGGTCCCAAGGTCTCTGTTTGCCAGAACTCACTGGGGTGTAGCCTGAGGCTTAGACAATTCACCAGTTGTCCACTTTCCAAGGGAAAGACTATCAATGTACACAGAGACTATTTTCAGAACTCATAGCTTTAAACGTTTCTCCTCTTCTCTTGCAGTTTGCCTTTGAGTGGGGTCCACCAGTGTCTTGGCAGAAGGAAACTGTCTCTTATTTTTCCCTGGTGTCTGATCTGCAGCATGGCTCCTTCCCATCCAGCCGCCATAGTGTCTTTCTCAAAACACAGCTGGGAGCATTCTGTGACCTTTGTCAAACACTAATTACTTGCAAGAATAAATTCTTTAGCAGAGCCTCAAAGCTTTCCATAATCCAGGATCTAATCCCAGCCTCCCTCCCACCACCCTCATTCCTCCCACTCGCCAGACTCCTGTTACACCAGACCCCGGCTACCCCAGACGGCAGGTAACTCAGCCTTCCTGCCTTCATCCTACGCCAGCTGTCCTCGTCCCCTGCAATTGCTCATCTTCTTGTGTTCAGTACATTCAGCATCAGTCTTCCTTTCTGTGTGGATTCTATTCCAGTTGAGATTCTACTCCAATTCTACCTTTTTATAAATATTTCATTCTGCTGCATATTAGAGACAGTCCACGTCAATGCATCTTTCAATTAGACCTCTCTTAGATGCTACTAAGGGTGAGGTTCTGTGTTTGAATTTGTCTTCAAGTTTCTTGAGGGCAAGAGCCATTATTTATACATCTCTGACTCCTCCATGGAAGGCAGACTAGGCCTGGTACATGGCTTGCCAAATTAAATTGAATTTCTAAACTATCTAAACATATTTCTTCCCTGGTGACAGGTGAGGTTAATTGTGTATGTTTATAAGTTGGTTGTTGCCAGGAGACGCTGAGGCAATCCCTTTCAGAGTTGCTCTTTGGAAATGAAGCTGAAGGCAGTTGGGTGCTGGTGAAGCTCTCTCTGCCATTAGACTGGCAGGCAACCAAATGCAACAATGGCAGGCAGGAGCCTCGTCAGCTCTTACTCCATGTCTCTGTCTGGCTTTGTGCCCAGGAGAATGTCCAAGCAGAGCTGATACTGGGAAGCCCATAGATTCAGAATGTCATCGCCACCTCTGCACAAAGCCAGCGCTGGGGGAAAGAGCCGTATATCCTGCCACCTCCTGGGATGGATAGTGCTGCAGGGTGGGTGGATTCTTGTGACCCCAGAGGAATAAACGCGGATAAGACAGACTTTACTTGCTATGGAAGGTACCAGGTAGGTCACATGCTCAGTCCTCAGTTAAATAATCATTTCATCCAGCTCT
This sequence comes from Microcebus murinus, assembly GCF_040939455.1. Classification (NCBI taxonomy): domain Eukaryota; kingdom Metazoa; phylum Chordata; class Mammalia; order Primates; family Cheirogaleidae; genus Microcebus; species Microcebus murinus. The sequence continues at coordinate 13,990,982 of NC_134106.1, forward strand.
GCAGCTCTCTGATGGTTGCTTTGCAGCCTTTACCTTGATAAAGTTTGGATAAGGACTGACTTGGCCTCAGGGCCTCAGGTGAGATCCCTGGCCCTCCCTCCCTCCTTCAGTTTTCAGGACCTCACTCTCTCTCTTCTAGGCAAATGCTCTCAGGCCCCTCCTTTACGAATAGGGGCTTTGGAATTAAAAAACAACCACCCTGGGGAGTTTACATTTTGACTGGGAGTAAACTAAGCAAATAGGATGTAAGTGGTTGCATTCTGAGCATCAGCCATCAGAAGAAGAAAAATGGGGAGAGAATGACAGGGCAGGTGCCCTAGGACTCACACCATAGATGGGCCTCTTCCTTAGTCTGTGTGTATGGAGGGGTCTGTCCAACACATTGGAAAGGTTCAATAGATGTTTGTTGAACTCAACTGTTAAATTTTATGAAAATAAGCCTGATCATGTTTTAAGAAACGTCTATTAGTATTGTAGTATGGTTAAAAGGACGGTAAGAATAAATGCTCTCTGGCTCAACTACTAGATCAACAAAGTCAAGATAGGCAGAGGGGAAGCAATAAAATTAATAGTAGTACTATAATAATAATAATAATAATAATAGAAGAAGAAGATGCAGGGAAAAAGCTTCTTGACATCGGCCTTGCCAATGAGTTCTTGGTTATGATACCAAAAGCACAGGCAACAAAAACAAAATTGGATGTGTGGGACCATAGTAAACTAAAGAGCTTTTGCACAGCAAAGGATATCATCAAAATGAATACAACCTACAGAATGGGAGAAAATGTTTGTAAACCATATATCTGATATATGGTTCATATTAAAAATATATAAGGAACTCAAATAATGCAATAGAAAAAAATCAAATAATCCAAATTAAAAATGGGCAAAGGAACTGAATAAGTATTTCTCCAAAGAAGACATAAAAATGGCCAGTAGGTATATGAAAATGTGTTCAATATCACTAATTATCAAGGAAATCCAAATAGAAACCACAAGGAGAAACCACAACCTCACACCTGTTAGAATGGCTATTTTGTATGCTTAGCCATCCCAGAGGTTTAAAAAAACAGAAAAAGAGGAAAAAAAAGTCAAAAGATAAGTGTTGGGAAGGACATGGAGAAAACGGAAACCCTGTATCTTCTTGGTGAGAATGTAAATTGTTGCAGCCACTATGGAAAACAGTATGAGGGTTCCTCAAAAATTAAAAATAGAACTACCATATGACCTAGCAATCCCGCTTCTGCATACATATCCAAAAGAATTTAAATCAGGATCTTGAAAAGATATCTGTATTCCCATGTTCATTGTAGCGTTATTCATGACACCCAAGATATGGAAGAAACCTAATGCCTATGAATGGATGCATGGCGAAAGAACATGTGGTATAGACACACAGGGAATATTAATCTAGCATAAAAAAGAATGAAAACCTGCCATTTGTGACAATGTGGATGAACTTGGAGGACATTATGTTAAGTAAAATATGTAAGACACAGAAGGACAAATACTGTATGATCTCACTTATATGTGAGCTCTAAGATAGTCAAACTCACAGAAGCAGAGAGTGGAATTTTGGTTCCCAGGGACTGGGGGGAGGAAATTGGAGGTACTAGTCAAAGAGTACCAGGATTTAGTTACACAGGATGAATATGAGTTCTAGGGATCTACTGTTCAGCATAGTGCATATCATAGTACTGTATTCTATACTTAAAGATTTGCCAAGAAGGTAGATCTTAAATATTTCTATCACAAATAATAATGATAAATAAAGAGGATAGAGGAAACTTGTGGAAGTGATGGATAGGTTTATATCTGCATCCAGAGGATTAGTATTGTCATTCTAACTGCACCGGAAGGTTTAGCAAAGGAATTACATAATCCAAGTTTTTTTATTTATTTAAATATAATAAAATTTCATTTTAAATTAAAACTTAAAATAACACTGATATGTTTTATTGCAATACGGGCATATCATAAAGAATTTAAAAGACAAAACTCACAAACCTAAGAAATTACACTTACCATACTATCCACAGAAAACCACTCTTGGCTGCCAAATATCTGCTTCAATCAAATTCTGACTTCAGTAGCACTTACTGGGTGTACATTTGTGCCAATTACCATATTGAGAGTGTGTGTATACATTAACATGTATATTTTACATAAACTGATATATAATTAATCTTTGCCCTACTACCTGAGGTACATGCAAGCACTCCCATTTTGCAATTGAGACGTCATGGCACAGGGAGTAGCGTGTTCCAAGTGCCATGATTGGCTATGCAAGGTTAGCTTTGTTTATAGCCAGGGTTTGCACCAATTTTGCCTTAATATTTTCTCCTCTTTCCTCTTGGCTCTGTCATCTCACACATAAAATGATGGGCTTTAAGAAGTTTTTGATCAGAAACTATTTCAAGAATGAAAGAGCCACAATATTTCTGCACTGGCTTTCATTTTTGCCTGCAGCTTTCTAGGCAGGGCTGCCCCAGCCTTATCTGGGCTTCCCCTGAAGTGCTAGAGCCAGGTCTCACAGCCTGCATGGGTGCTGCAAAGAGAGGAGCTTGCTGGGGAAGCTGCTCCTGGTCCTCCAGGTCATTTGCAGGCACGCCTCATAGTGCATTGCCTTGTAACTGCTCTATGGACCTCCCACCCAGGGCTTCTCTGCTACATAGACCACTGCAGGACCCACTTGGTACCTATGCATGAGCAACCCGGAAGACATGGATGGCCTGCAGCAGGAAGTGTTCCATAGGATCTTCTCTTTTATTGGTCACATGGTCCAAGAAATGTAGAAATCAAATCGACATTGTGCTATATTATTATGTCAGAAATGCAAATCTAAGCACTGGAAAATCTCTACACTTAAAAACATGCCTTTGCAAAATTGAAATTGAGTATTGTGTATCCTGTCTCAGAATTAAAGAAAATGTTAACAAAGGATATCTTCTGGCATAGGGTATAGGAATTATAGTGCTTTAGTATAACTTTGCAGAAGTTTGTATGGGGTCATCTCATTCCCAAAGAAGGGCAAAGCTTTTGAGCTCCCCACAAGGCCACATAAACAACTTCCTCCCTTTGCTCACTTAATGACTTGGCCTTATTTTAAAAAATTAGTCCCAAGATGAAAGAAAAATATATAAGCAAGTTTTTCACAAGCTAACTAAATATGACTTTTAGAAATTAGTAAAATAGAAATACAACTTCAGATCCAGAAGTAAAAGCATTAGCCAGATACAGGGCTCTGTGGTATTAGATACCAGTATTAAATACAAAAATAAGGGGTCAAGTAAACAGAATAAAGTTTAATCAGGGGCAAAATTTATTTATTTTTCAAAATCAAGTTAAGTCACCATCCCCAGAAATTGTTGCTTCTTCTCATTTACACAATCAAGTCTCCCTCATTAAGCCAGAATACTTTTCCAGGACAATAATGAAGAATAATGAAACTTTTTATTGCCTCTGGGGTATGTCTGCACACAGATGGCCTTGAAAATAAAACTGCATTTTGGACTGAATTCAGTTTGTTTTCTTTTTCTCTTAACCTGACTCTGGAGAACGGAAGCAATGCTATATTCTTCAGCTCCTGTGAAGCCTCTGAAGATGAATGGGAGAGAAAAATCCATGTGCACACATCCTTTATATTTATATTGACAACCTATAAATACATGTTTATGCAAATCCACCAACTGGTTATGTATTACGACAATCTCTAGAAATAAATTCTAGACTCTGCCTAAATTTAACTTCTCTGCTGCTGAATCTCTCTGAAATATGGCCCTTGGCTCAGCTGATACTCAATGGTCTGCAGCTTGAATGTCAGAAATTTTGCATCTTCTGTAGACGAAGGGAGCACGGAGCCTACATAGTCCTCTGGTCTCCCAGGAAAGTGTGGATCAGATTGGTTCTGAAGCATGTCCCTGGAGAACATGAGCTTTTCTAGTTGGCTTTTATTGATTTCCAGAGGCTTTCTTCCTTGAGGTATCCAAAATGCTCTGGAAGAATCGAGAGAATTAAATGGCAGGTGATGCTACATTCCCTCAACCATATTCTGGTATAAAAGGGTGAAAATTTTATGCAGGCCCACTTCCAGGTTCAGAAATCTTCAATGGCTTCTTGTATTCAAAAGATTAAAATTTCTAACCTGGAGATCAAGTCTTCTTCCACCTGGACTCACTCATGCATGAGATATTTATGGAGAGGTTGTTATGCATTGCTATAGGGGTTGTCAGCCTTCCTGACCTCATAGACCTGACAATATATGGGAGGCAAATAATTGCACAGCTAAGTATTTGATTACAACATAATAATTGTCATGACAGAGAAGTTCAGGGTGCTTTGATAGCTTCTAATTGAGGATGCATCCAACACTGGATTTTGCTGGGCCTTGATGAAAATTCTATGCGAAGAATTTTGGTCTTTGTCAAAGGAGAGATTGGAAGCCACTGTGGAATTTCAATCAGGGGAATAATATGCTTAATTTTGTGGTTAAACATACCATTCTAATTGCAATTGAGAAGCAGGCTGGAGATAGGGACTTGGAGGCCAGGAAACCAGTCAGGAATGTGCTGTGGGGTACAGATGGGGTTTTGGATAAAGGTGGTAATATCAGAGAAGGCAAGAAAGGAATGAAGCTGTATAGTGGTAAAATCAACTGAGCCTTTCTCTCTCTAATACTATGTTATGACCTCCTCCTCATTTGTTTATTTAAATTATATAATTTTCCTTCATAGGCCCTAATTAAGAAAAAGGAAAGAGAGGGGTGACATCCTCTTTGTCACAAGAACAATGCCAATTTCAGGCATAAGATTGAGTATTATTACTTAAAGCCACTGACCTTTAATTTCACTCTGGGTGAGGGAGGTAATTCTCCCTTATCTGATATCCCAAGTCCCTCAAGAAACTGACCTTTCCATTGAAGAAGATGCTTTCTTAGGTAAAGTAGAAAGACTCTTTGACCAGTATTTTATTCTTTTATTACTTTTTAGCTTCCCAAACCACCCTTATGGAAGCTGACCTCAACTATTTCAAGAAAAAAAAAATCTATAAAAGAAAATGCCAGTCATTCAAATCCTACACATTTAGAAGTTAGGCCAATTCACATAGGAGCTAAGTTAAATTGGCACTTAAAAAACGATTTGTTTACTTTCATGACTATTTCTTTGGCTGTGCAGAAGCTTTGTAGTTTGATCATGTCCCATTTATTTATTTTTGTTGCTGCTGTGATTGCCTTTGGGGACTTCTTCATAAACTCTTTGCCCAGGCCGATGTCTAGGAGAGTGTTTCCAACTTTTTCCTCTAGAGTTCTAATAGTTTCATATCTTAGGTTTAAGTCTGTTATCCAGCGTGAGTTGGTTTTTGTGAGAGGTGAAAGGTGTGGGTCCTGTTTTAGCCTTCTACAGGTGGCTATCCAGTTTTCCCAGCACCATTTATTGAAAAGGGATTCTTTTCCCCAGCGTATGTTTTTGTCTGCTTTGTCAAAGATGAGATGGCTATATGAGGATGGTTTTATATCAGGATTCTCACATCTGTTCCACTGGTCAATATTCCTGTTTTTGTGCCAATACCATATTGTTTTAATTACTACAGCTTTGTAGTATAGTTTGATATCTGGCATATTAATGCCTCCCAAAGTAAACAGACAACCTACAGAATGGGAGAAAATTTTTGCATCCTATGCATCCGATAAGGGACTGATAACTAGAATATACTTAGAACTCACGAAAATTAGGAAGAAAAAATCAAATAACCCCATTAAAAAGTGGGCAAAGGACTTGAACAGAAATTTTTCTAAAGAAGACAGAAGAATGGCCAACAAACATATGAAGAAATGCTCAACATCTCTAATCATCAGGGAAATGCAAATCAAAACCACAATGAGATATCACTTAACCCCAGTGAGAATGGCCTTTATCAAAAAATCTCCAAACAATAAATGCTGGCGTGGTTGCGGAGAGAGAGGAACACTCCTACACTGCTGGTGGGACTGCAAACTAGTTCAACCTCTGTGGAAAGCAATATGGAGATACCTTAAAGCGATACAAGTGAATCTACCATTTGATCCAGCAATCCCATTGCTGGGCATCTACCCAAATGATCCAGTGACACTCTACAAAAAAGACACCTGCACTCGAATGTTTATAGCAGCACAATTCATAATTGCAAGGCTGTGGAAACAGCCCAAGTGCCCATCAATCAAAGAATGGATTAATAAAATGTGGTATATGTACACCATGGAGTACTATTCAGCTCTAAGAAACAATGGTGATATAGCACACCTTATATTTTCCTGGTTAGAGCTGGAACCCATACTACTAAGTGAAGTATCCCAAGAATGGAAAAACAAGCACCAGATATATTCTCCAGCAAACTGGTATTAACTGAGTAGCACCTAAGTGGACACATAGGTGCTACAGTATTAGGGTATTGGGCAGGTGGGAGGGGGGAGGGGGGCGGGTATATACATACATAGTGAGTGAGATGTGCACCATCTGGGGGATGGTCATGATGGAGACTCAGACTTTTGGGGGGAGGGGGGGAAATGGGCATTTATTGAAACCTTAAAATCTGTACCCCCATAATATACCAAAATAAAAAAAATAATTAAAAAAAAACAAAAAAAAAAAAAACGATTTGATAGGTTTTGGAAAAGGGAGCTTACCTAGAAAATAAAAAATATAAACAGAAATATATGAGCCAGGGAGATACTGGTCAAATACCACTAGCTTGGCTTTTTACTGCTTATGTGTCTAGGAAGGTATACTTAACATGATAAGGCTCTGCTTTCTCATCCATATAATGGGTGGACTAACAGCATTGGTCTCATAGGGATCTGTAATGGTTAAGTGAGATGATGCATGTAACAATTTGCACAGCTTCTAGTGTGTTATATATACCCTAAAGATGATAGTTGCTATTGTTTTGAAACATTCATGATTGCCAAAACTATCAAAAGAGCAAATGCAAATAATTTTCTATTTCTTCAAGTTGGCACATAAAGCCCGAGAAGCTGAAGTCCAAATGGATGAGCCCTCATTAAGTCTCACTAACTTTCACACATAGAGAACTTGAAAATCATAACAAGCCATTAAGAATTCTCAGATTCGAGTTTCAGAGCTACTAGTTTGCCCCAATCCACTCACATCAACAATGTTTGCAAAATGGCTCAGTTTTTCCACACAAGGATTTCTTTTGTACTTAATATCATTGCACTGGGGAAAAGACAGTCTGTTTAATAAATGGTGCTGGGAAAGCTAGATATACATATGCAGAAGAGTGAAACTAGACCTCTATTTCTCACCATATATAAAAATCAAATCAAAATGGATTACAGACTTAAATCTAAAACCTGAAATTATGCAACTACCGTGTTTTCCCAAAAATAAGACAGGGTCTTATATTTATTTTTCCTCAAGAAGACACTCAAGGGCTTATTTTCAGGGGATGTGTTATTTTTTTTAAGTACCATACAATAATCTACATTTATTCAAATATAGTTAAGTTGTCTTCTTCTGGAACATCATCATAACTCTCCAAACCCCGAATTCCATCCTGAATTTCTTATGACTCTATTTCCTTTAGAACCATTGGCCCCAATCTCTGATGTCAAGCAATAGAGCTCGCAGATGAGAAGGGGTGCTCGTCGTCTTTACTGCTCTGCAACGAAATGCATGGGTTGTGCAGATACACTGCATAGCCACACTCATCACTAGGTCTTATTTTCCAGGTAGGGCTTATATTGTGCAAATGCTTAGAAATACTGCTAGGGCTTATTTTGTGAGTAGGTCTTATTTTCGGGGAAACACGGTACTAGAAAAAAACACTGGGGAAATGCTTTAGGGCATTGGTCTGGGCAAAGACTTTTTGGGTAAGACCCAAAAAACACAGGCAAGAAAAGCAAAAATGAGCAAATGGGATTACCTCAAGCTAAAAAGCTTCTGCATGGCAAAGAAAACAATCAACAAAGTGAAGATAAAATCTAAAGAACTGGAGAAAATATTTGCAAACCATCCATCTGACAAGGCATTAATAACCAGAATATATAAGGAATTCAAACAACTCAATAGCAAAAAACTGCATAATGTGATTAAAATATGGGCAAAAGATCTGAATAGACATTTCTCAAAAGAAGATGTATAAAAGGCCAATACGTATGTGAATGCCCAATATTACTAATCATCAGAGAAATGCAAATCAAAGCCACAATGAGATATCATCTCACCCTAAAGTGGCTTTTATCAAAAAGACAAAATAATGGATGTTGGCAAGGATGCAGAGAAAAGGGAATAGTGATATATTGTTTGTGGGAATGTAAATTAGTGCGCCCACTATGGAGGATAGTATGGAGGTTCCTTAAAAAATGAAAAATAGAACTACTATACAATCCATCAATCCCACTGCCAGGTTTATAACCAAAAGAAAGGAAATCGGCATATTGAAGAGATATCTGCACTCCCACGTTTTTTACAGCACTATTCACAATAGCCAAGATGTGGAAGCAGCCTACGTGTCTATCAATAAATGAATGGATAAAGAAAATGTTGTATATATACACAGTGGAATATTATTCCACCATAAAAAAGAATGAAATTCTGTCACTTGCAGAAATGGAGAACATTGTGTTTAGCAAAATAAGCCAGGCACAGAAAGGCAAATACCCACATTTATATGTGGCAGTTATAAAAGTGGACCTCATGGAAATATCAAGTTGATTGGTGCTTACCAGAGGTTACGAAGGGTAGTTGGGGGTGGGGATGAAAAGAGAGTGATTGATGGGTGCAAAAATACAGTTAGAAGAAATACAATCTAGGGTTCAATAGTACAGTAGGTTGACTATACTTAACAACAATGCATTGTATAGTTCAGAATAGCTAGAAAAGATTTGGAATGTTCCCAACATAAAGAAAAAAATGTGGGAGGTGGTGGATTTCCCAATTACCCTGATTGTGTCATTACATATTGGATGTATCAGAGTATCACATGTGTCCCCCAAATATGTGCAATTATTATGTATCAATCAAAAAAGATCATTGCTATTCTTTCATCTGTTCTAGGGCAGCCACCTAATAGGCGGGAGGAAAAGATATAGACTTTGAAGCCAGGAGTCCTATAACGCAATCTGATTCTGTTACTTACTCGCTTGTGACCTTGGGCAAAATCACTCTATTCTACCTGCTGTGCTTAAATTTTTCATTTATAGCAAAAAAAAAAAAAAAAAAGTGAATGGAGTGGCTTTATCTGTTCTGCTTATTCAGGTTGTTTGGAGAAAGAACTACATATTCTCCAAAGTAATATGTGGAAATAATGGACTATTATTGATGTTTTCATATTTTTGTCTTCTTCTTATAATTTGGCATCCCCTCTTCCCTCAGTTTGGAGTAAAAATTAGATGGTTTCTACTCCTTACATTATTTATTGCCCCTTACTTTCTTTCTCTAATAGGAGACTGCTTTGATTGTCAACATAAACGCCATCATAGGCAAGGGTTTTGGAAATGATCAGGGCTGTGATGAAATTAAGTAAAAACAGCAGGTCCCCTGGAGGCTGGGTCATAGCAACTGTATAAAATAAGAGGCAAAATGATAATTTAGGGTATGGATGACTCTAACCCAAACATTGGTTAGGGCAATGAGGATTTATGTTTTTGTCTTGTCCTTATAGGGTTTGTAAAACTTTCCATGAAAAAAGCGTGGGCTGTTGAGTTAGAAAAGTCTGAATTTAAATCCTAGATCCATAACTCACTAGCTGTGGGACATTAGGTAATTTAATTAACCTCTATGTTCTTCAATTACCTCATGTGTAAATGGAAGTGGGTAATATTCCCTCCTCCTCACTACACCCATCTCATTTCAGCCACACTATCATACAAGCTCATGGTTACCCCAGGGCCTTTGCTCATGCTTTTCTCTTTGTTCTGATCATCTTCTTCCCTGCCTTTTCCATGGCTGGTTTTGTTTTACCCTCCAGCATAGCTTAAAATGTCAGTTCCTTAGAGAAGTCTCATCTTAATGTTTTTACAAAATCAGTTCTCACTCCCCTACCGCCAATATTTTCCATGGACTCACTATTCCTTTCTGTTGTGTTCCCTTCTGTAAACTCTATAATTTTGTTTTGTTTACCAATGCATATTCAGCGCCTATACAATGCCTCTCATAAGGTAGGACATTAATAATATTTGTTCAGTGATAAACAAATAAATGAAGGAATGAATAAAATAATTGTCATAAGGAATAAGTGGGACAATGAATTAAAACATCTTCAAAAAGTACTTGACACATAGTAAATACTCCAGAAGTTAGTTTATGTCCTTTACTTTAGTCTAATAAACATTCTTTGGGCACTAAATATATGTAGACATTATACAAAGGTGCTGGGTTTCCCATGATGACAATGGAATCCAGAACATTAATTGACATGAACAGGCTAAGATAGTTATGAAGGGAAAGGAGGTAACTTATGTTAATAAATTTAATAGTTGTCCTTTGCCTTGATCTTTTAAATTAGATAAAATGAATGATTATTTATGAGAAAGTTCAAATATAGCTTTTGAATTTCTATGTGTTCAAGTTTACACTTCACTCTTAATAAAACATGATTTCCTGGTTTTATGAAAATAAGACTAAAGGGCTTTCTTCAACATTGGCTAGATCTTTAAAATATCATTTAGATAAATATTAACTTCCCCTTTCCAAATATGTGATTAGTTCTATTTCACTTGGGATGGTCAGTCCTACAGAATCTATGAATGATTCAGAAGGCAATATTTTTACTAATTTTATATTTATTTCTATTGATTTTTAAAAAGAACAGTACAGCCAGACAACTCAAAATTCAATTTTGTACAACTTGCAAGGGTGTTGCATTGAATTGATAGAATGAATGCAAATCACTTTATCATACATGTTTTGAGCACCTGCTACATGCCAGGCCCTATGCTAGGGGCTTTGAGGAATTCAAAGACAAGCAAGAAAATGCCCTCACTTACTAGAAACCTACAGTCCACTGAAACACAAAGACAAGCCCACAAATGCCTACTATATGACACAGAGTAATTTCCAGAGAAGTCTCAGGATGTAGTGGGAGCATGGAGGCTAGAAAACGGACTTTCTGTGTAGCATCACAGAGCAAAACTAGACAGATGTCATCCAGGTAACTTTTCCTGGGAAAAAAAAACAATTTAATGACAAAGACAACTTTCTTAATAGGTAGATGGGGTAAGTGATGAATTTATCTCATATTTTCCCCCTGACGTCACATCTACCAGTTAAGAGATTTGAGTTGCAAGTAACAGAAAGTCTAATTCAAACTAGGCTAAGCAAAAGACAGAGTCTGTGGCTAATGTAAATGAAAATGCCATTGCAGGCTCTGGCTCAAGCTATGCCCACAAAAATCCTTTCTCTCCATTGATTGGCTCTGAGTCCTGCTGTGCTGGCCCCATTCTCAGGGAGGATCTCCCTCCATGGTCAAAGCATGGTTCCAAGAATTCCAGGAGTTGTTTCCCTCTGGCTCCAACTTCAAGTCCAAAGGAAAGGCTGAGGGTCTCACAAAGTTTGCATGGTGTCTTATGACTCTGATTGGGTGTTTTAACCATCTCTGCATAAATCACTGTGGACAGGGGAATACAATATGCTGACTGGCTCTGGCCAGTAAGGCTCTAGAGCTGGGAGTGGGTTGAACTCCAACCACACTACGGTGGCTGGAAGTGAGCAAAATTCTGATGCACTTTACCAAAAGAAGGGTAAAAAAGTTTGGATAGCAAGAAGTATACTACATCTGACTAGGCAGACCAATTGGTAAAGAATATCTTAGAAGTGGTGATTAAAACAAAATAGTTATGAAGGACATTTTGCTAAGTGAAATAAGCCAGATACAGAAAGGCACATGCTGCATGATCTCACTTATATGTGGAATCTAAAATCATAGCAGTAAAGAGTAGCATGATGGTTACCAGAGACTGGGTGGGAGGTGGGAATGGAGAGAATTTGGTTGATGGGTACAAAGTTTCATTTAGACAGGAGGAATACATTTTTTAAGATCTATTGCATAGCACAGTAACTATAAATAATAATAATATAATGTTTATTTAAAAATCACTAAGAGAGTAGATTTAAAATGTTCATACCACATACACAAAAATGAAAAGTATGTGAGATAGTGGATATGTCAATTAGTTTGATTTCAGCATTCTATAACATATGCATATATTAAAATGTAACATTGTACCCCACAAGTATATAGTCAATTCGAAATTTAAAGAGAACAAAAAAGTGATGATTTTTCAAAATTGTTTTAAAGTTATAATATAACTGATATACTCTGCTGTTGTTCCTTATCTTTCATTTTCAAAAATAATGCATTTTCTCCAATGCCAATTTGTGAGATATTTATTGAGGCCTCATATGGCCTAGAACTATGTCAGATGTATGCAGTGTAATTATAATTTCCCTACTCTAAAAAGTTTGCTGTCCTCTGAAATAAGTAGAAAGGACAGAACTAGGAATTTCTGATGTTTCTGCTTTTCTCTTTTTAAAATATTTCCAGACAATATGAATGTCATATTGTTGATGAGTCAAGAAAGAGACTCAATAAACCAATAAAGAAACTGACACTGGACTGCATTAGTTTCTCTGATGTATGAGCTCTTTTAGTAGAGTGAAGACAATATCTGTCTTTCATCCAGCTGCCAAAGTGGTCCTCTTAAAATATGGATGGAGCCAGGCATTTGCTTACGTGGTTGTTACTTGTGGTCACATCTCAGCAAAGTGATTCCCAGGAGAGCTATGATATTTAAGTACTGAGAACAATATAGATAAATGTAGACCAATTCTAAATTCCCAAGCATGGTTCTCAGTTGGGGTCTCATTCTCTACCACTTCCTGTTCAAACACTTGATATTTCAGACCCAGTGAGCTCATAGGTCTCAAACATGCTTTCATGGCTCTCTGTCATTGCACATGATATTTCCTCTGTCCTATTGTCTACATACCTCAAGCTGCAGATCACAAGTTACCTCCTCTGTGGAGACTTCTCTAATTTTCCTGCATAGATTTAGAAGTTTCCTTCTCTTATTTTCCATCGCTTTGTGTAAAGCTTATGTCTCTGCTGAGAATTCATTCATTCATTGCATAGTAGTGGGTTTTCCTTGTCCATCTCTTACACCCTGGGACTATGAGCAACTTGGAAGAGAGCAGTGTCTTATTCATTTTTATATTTCCAGGACTAGCTTAGGGCATGGCATGTAGATATTGGTTGAAGATTAAAGGAATGTGAACAAGGATAGCCTGAAGACTGTTGCAACACAAGAGTCATTTCTAACTAATTTTCTAGCAGAAATCTATGTTCTTAATCACTTGTCTGGGACGTGAATTTTCACTTATATAGTGTTATTTTCAAAGTGGCTCAACCAGTTAAAAAAATAAGCTGGACCATTGATCAGAATCACTTTAAGATGCACCAAGGTAGAGAAGGAATAAGACTAGAAGGGCCTGAGATGACCTGGGTGTCTTTCTCCCCTCCACAACTAACATGCTCTATAAACTTCCAGTTAATGTCCAAGCATCTTAATTTACTCCTCTGTAAAATGGAGCCTAAGAAGGAGTAGGTCATCTGAGATAGATCACTCAGCTCTACATGGTAGCTAGAACCAAAGAACCTTGAGGGTTGTGAGGGACTCTGAGGTTGTGTCTCCCAAACTTCTCCCTAGACACAGGAATCTGCTGACCGGGCCTCCCAGGAAGTGGCACCTAACATCTGAATGAGCCCTCCAGGGACAAGGTATTCCTCTAGCACCCCCACCCCACTTATTGCTGGACAGCATTCATCTTAGAAAGTTCTCTACCCTGAGCTCAAATTTACTTCCTCTTTGTAACTTTACTCATTGATCTTGGTCAGCCCTTTGGAGTCGCAGGAGCAAGTCAGTTCCATTTGCGTCCGTGACAGCCCTTCAATCACTGTGAGACAGCTGCCACGGCTCCCTCGAGCCTCATCTCCTTCAGACTGAACAGCCCAGGCCCCTTCAAGCAGCCCTCGTGTCGTGGATGCTGACGCTGGATGCTGATGTCCTCACTATTCCGACCACCGTCCTTAGAGCACGCCTCACTGCGCCCCTGTCAAGGCCCCTCTGGCAGGGAGCCGAGTGCTCAGAACTGTCTGACACAGGCAGATCTCAGGAAGCCACTGCTTCCCTTGAGCGGGGTGTCGCCTGTCTTCCCTCGCTGCCTAAGAGCTCCACAATTTTAAGTTTCTTCAGCCTCCGAATCCTGTTGGCTCAGGTTGTGTTTGTGGTTAGTTGATATCTGAAATATTTCATAATTTGAAATAAAAATAACTTTAAAAAATCCTCTGTCAATCCAAGTCACCCCTCCTGGCACTTACTTACGCAATTCATTTTTTAACCCTAAATGGAAGTGTCTACATTTATCTATATAGTTCTCAGTCCTTAAATACCACAGCCCTCCCAGGAGTCACTTTGCAGAGTAGTGACCACAAGTAACGATCCCAGGCTGAAGTATTGAGCCAGAGTCACCCTGTGACCTATTTAACTGCTCTCTCCCTGGCCTCATTGACCTGACCAGCTGATGACTGGCTCGGAAACCTACTCAGTTTCCCTCTGCTCGTGCCTCCCTTCCCTTCACATCAGTGGACTCTCCACTCTTCCCAACGCTTTTTTTTTTCTTTTTTTGGAATCTGTATCAATAGTAAAAAATAACTCATAACCAATCTCAATCTGAATAACTACCACTGCCCTGGGAGGCACTGTTTTCCATCTTTACAACAGCAAACTGGAAGTGCACCTATCCCCCTAAATTCCATCTTATCAGTTTTGTAACGTCTTTTATCCTGTTGGTTAAGATGTTTTTATAAATTTTAACTCCAGTATCCAATATAGTCACAGTATTTTCCAGCTGTATGTCACCTGGGGATGTGACCTTCTGGCCCCCACGTCTTCATGCAAGGCCATGATAAAGATGACTGGTGGAGTGATGGCAGGGTCCTGTGGCCGGCAACTAAGACCTGCTACAAGACTGGCATCTGGCCATTTATTTTGAATTCTCTCGACAGTTAAATCAGCTGTGACTCTTCCTAAACTTATCATTAGGAAGCCCACATTACTCCATTTCTCCATCTTCTCAATCGACAGTCACAGCTGTGTGAGCTACTGCGTTAGGTTTGAGGATACAGCAGTTACAAGGTGTACTCACTTCCTCAGTTTGCTTAGGTTTTGACCTAGGAAACAGATTTTCATATGGTTCGATTTAATTCAGTGTGGTGTTACAGGGTCTCTGACGGACGCGGATAGAGAAACCCTAGGAAACACAAACTAAGGGAGCCCAGTCTTGTCTTGGGATCATCAGGGAAGTTTCCAGAAGCAGTAACATCTGAACTGAGGCCAAATGATGAGCAGGAGTTGAAGGATGGAGGGAGGCAGAAGGAATAACACACCTGTGCAATTCTGTTGGCACTTTGCGAAGATGCAGGTGCATTATGGATTCTGGAGCTTAGAGCTGCTTAGTATATGCTGATTCAAGATGATTTAACCTGATAACTCGATCAGAAAAAGGAAATGAATTAAACATAGTAGAAAAATGAGGCTAAAATCTGTTAAATACCAAAAACACCAGAGAAAGAGGCTGTTTCTAGTTTAAGAGAACTTGAGGAAAGAGGCTTTAGAGGGAGAATGGGCAGCTTCGAGTTAAGTAAGGGTAGCAAATGACAAACTTGATTCCAAATGTGAGACTGCTAAAATAAACCTTGCAAGAAAGGATCACATCAAGAATTTTAAAGAGAGAAGCACCTTCTTTGATGTGGTCTGTCTGATTTTATATGTCAAACCCAGTGGGGAGAATGTAATGTTCGAGGTGATATCACTATTGGTTGAACTCCTGGGCAGAGTTCAACTTCTCACCTGCACAGCCCAGACCTTTCCAAGCTACATAAGGCTTAATAGGTTCCCTCAGTCCTGCCATTACACAGCTCTGTCCACGTCTTAAATTCTCCACGAGAAGTGGTCCCATGTGGTAGCGCTGACCATACAACTTACAATCAGGAATGTGGATTTGAGTAGGCACGCCCTACGGCATTCTGTACTGTAGCTAATTGGAAAATATGGAGGGTTGTTGTCCCCAAGATTGTCATACTCTCACTTCTATTATTTTAGCTTCAACAAACCTAGAATTAGAAGAGTGAAGTTTCTATTAATAGCTCTTTCATTTCTTTCTTTTCCCAAAAGAATTTGCTAAGTGCCCACTAAGTGCCTACTGTACTTGGCCCTGGGGCAATAAGGATAAACTAAACAGAATCTCAGAACAATTTTAATGTATAGCAAATATAGTTGCAGAAGTACATACCAGGTAACAAATTGAGAGCATTTGTTTGGTCAAAGATGGTGGGAGAGGCACAATTAGAGGCAGGAATCCTGTAAGGACAGATTCAAACTGTGGGCATGAGCATGACTAAGAGACAGAAGCAGCCGTGTAACTGTGCTCCAAACGCTGTTTCCCTTATTACTTCTGGAATGCACTATGACTAAGTATGCCATTTCTCAAAAGCATCTCACTCCTGGGCATTGGAACGAGTATATGGGTTCTTGAATATAACGTGTCTCAAAGAATTATTTCCTATCTTGTCAGCAACAAAAAGTAATACTTCTGTGCTTTAAAGAATGAGTTTAAGATTATGTAGTGACAGAAAGATTTAAAAAAACCCACCCAAATGGATAGAAACTTCAAAACAAAGAGTATATTTGGAGAGCAAAACCATTTAGGAGTAAGTTGTCGAATATTAAATGATGCCGAGAAAAAACGTATTTGCCTTTGAAGTTGGAAAATATAGCTTCATATGCTTTATGGAGCTTAAACTATTTGAATAAAAATGAAATATCTCTCAGCTAGAAATGATATAGCTGTGGTCTGATATTATTTCCTTAGGACTACAACCGAGGTGGAGAAGCAGGGTTTTCAGAAGGCAAAGTTTTCTTTGTCTCTGTTTCCTGCTGGGTCAGTTGCTGAGAGGAAATCCAGGAGAGTGAACATGGAGCAAAGTTTGGCTTGAGGAAAATAACAGCAAAGCTTGAAGTGTGTGACAAGAATTTTTCTCCTGGAGATTAGCAGTTAGATTCTTTGTAATCTCTCCCTGTCTTTCTTTTTTCCCCCTAAACTAAGCAAGTAACTCCTTGAGGGCAGGATTTAAATTATATAGTTTTTAAAGAGCAACATTGATTTAGCTTAAATCTGTTTGGTGTAGTTTAAAAAGGTTGTTCTGCTTGGACTTTAATGATGACACTGCTGAAATATTTTGCAATGCCAGGAGATTACATTCTATACAGATTGGGCATGGTTCTAGAATTTCATTGTTTTTGCCAACTCTTATGCCCCAAAGACTCAAAGTCATTTGTCAAATAGTCTCATATGTCTTACTACAAAAACTAATCAGAAAACTCTAGTTATTTTGAAATGGTTTTTTAAAAAAAGAGTGTCTAACATTCAATATAATGTCAACATTTTTTTTTTAGATCTTTCACTGAATATATATTAGTTTGTTGCTTTACATAATGAGAAAAATTTTAATGATAAATCTAAACATTCTCAGACAAGGCCTAACAGCTTTTAGTGGGAAAACCAAACAAAAATGCATTAGGCCTCAAATTAAATGGTCAAAAGAAACAAGTTTGCTGTAAATATTTATCCATATTAAGTTAGTCATTGTTTCCATTTGGAGAAATGAATTGAGAAATGCTTGAAATGTTTTCTTGGGATTTCATTAAGTTTTGATGTCTAATCAGCAGCCTATTTGCTTATAGAGTTGTGCCCCCGAGTCACCTTCGAAAGGCCTCGAAGCTGTTTGCAGATGAGGTCTGTGTCTGAACTGGGCCCCCAGGCCCAGCAGATCAGGAGGCACCAGGGCTCTGTCCTAAATGCCGCTATAAATTAGATCCACACCTCAGGTGGATTAGGAGCAGAATGAACCTGAGAAGAAAGTTCTAGAAACCCAGCTTCTAATCCCAGTTCTCCACCAACCACACTGAGATGCCCCGTCCTCGAGGACTGTGGGAGATGCCCCTCCCGTGAAATTATTCACAGTTTTCACCACCTTCATTTCCTCAGCCTCATTCATTCCTGGACAGCTTAACACCTGGCTGCCTCTCTCTGCAGTCTTTACTCAAAAGGTAGCCATGACACACTTGAAGCTCTGACTCAGGTGGGGCAAAGGCAATATGCGTCACCTAAACATTTGTACCCCTGCAATATGCCGAAATAAAACAAAATTAAAAAAAAAAAGTTGACGATGCTTTTAGAGTCCTTACTCTGTCCTGGGGCTCTGTCCCTTTGCAGTGTTGTCCAATGCTTGGCGGTGGCTCCCTTCCATCTTGGCCACTTCCTCCCCCTCAGGCCTGTAAGAAGGAAATGGCGCTTTCCTCAATTTCTCCCTACCTCACATGGCTCCTTTCTTCCTTTTCCTCTCCCCTCAGGTAGGCAGTTACTAAAGCTTTTGTTTTCAGCAACCTTTGTTCTCTCTGGTCTCTTCCTCATCAATCATCATTACTTTTACCACAACAGTTACTGTATATTGATTGTGAATGGTTCTAAAATTTCCATCTCCAGTCCCAATTCTCTCTGGTTGTTTTTGAACTCCTGGGCTCAAGTGATTCCCCTGGCCATGGCCTCCCAACTAGCTACGTCTACAGGCACATGCCACATCCAAGGCACATGCCACCACATCCGGCTAATTTTTAAATTTTGTGTAG
Organism: Microcebus murinus; assembly: GCF_040939455.1. Lineage (NCBI taxonomy): Eukaryota > Metazoa > Chordata > Mammalia > Primates > Cheirogaleidae > Microcebus > Microcebus murinus. Next base: position 14,009,724 of record NC_134106.1, read on the forward strand.
AGACAGGGTCTCGTTATGTTGCCCAGCTTGCTCTTGAACTACTGACCTCAAGTGATTCTCCCACCTCGGCCAACCAAACTGCTGGGATTACAGGTGTGAGCCACAGTGCCCAGCCCAAATCTCTCTTGACTATTTGATATCTCTACATGGATGGTCCACTGATATCTTAAGCACTACATATCCCAGACTAAATTTATCATCTCTTTTTTTCCAAGCTAGCTCTTCTTCTTCACTTCCCAGGTTTTACTGAGAGCACCATCATGAAACTACTGACGTGTTTTTCCTTTTTCTTGCCCCTTCCGTCAGCAGTTTTCCCAGTGTTCTTGTCTCTTATAATGTGTCTCACAGGTTCCCCACCACCCTCTCTTTTAATTACTTTTTTTTTTTTTTCAGAAAAGCAAGTGTAATCTTTGATCCTCACAAGTCACATAGCTGCTTTCAAATCACTTGGGGGTAAATATTAAATTTCAAATATTTTGACTTACATGGCTTTTCTACAGCAGTTTATTTGCTTTTTGCTCATGCCCTATAGAGTTGCTATTAGTTACTTTGTGTGTTCTGATACATTCTGCATAGAGAAATGAAATAATACAGTAATGAAAATGACCTTAAGATATTCTACTTTTCTCAAGGTAATTGCTGAGATTTAAATTAAGGTGGATGTAACTTAGAAACATTTTGCATATTTTGTACACCTATAGTATGTAAACATGTATATGCTATATATTTACTTTATCATATCTATCTATACCAGAATCTGTAAATATACAGAGATATTTAGAACTTTTCCTCTATGCTTAAGTAAAGGTTATGATATAAGTTTTAATACCTTTGAATTATATTTAAAGACAGAAGGGTATGTAAAGGTGCTATATATTTTCCTAAACTATATTATTATAACAAGAAATCAAAATAGCATTGTGCCTTATTAACATATTTTAACAATGATTTATTTTTCATTTTTATTTATTATTTATTTTAATGTAATTTCATGTTTATAGAAAAGTTACAAAAATAGTACAAAGAACTAATAGCCCTCACCCAGATTCCCCAAATATTAACATTTTATGACATTTGTGTTCTTCTCTCTTCACATTCAAACATAGTCTGTATTTTTCTGAAACATTAAAAAGTAAGTTGAAGATGTGTTTTTATGCTTAAATACTTCAATGTATTTCTTAAAAAGCAAATAATTCTCTTACACAACCACAGTGCAGTGATCAAAATCATCTCCTTTAGTTTTTTTTTTTTAAACCAAAGTAACACATGCACATGAAAATACAATAACATGAAACTACTTAAAATGAAAACAATAGCCCTCTCCACTTCTACTTCTTAGAACTGGGAAATACTAATTATTAATTATTTCTATTTTTCATCCTTCAGGTAATTTTGTCTTTAATTCTAAATACTACATTTACACTACTATTTCTTGGATGAGTCATACATCTAATGAATATTTGTGGAGATATTTCTATGTTCCTAGCCCTGGCCCTATATTTTATATAGATACTTCTTAAATATAGTTACCTTTAAAAACTTTCTCAAAAACATTCTATGGTTCTCAGTTGCCTTCAAAATCAATGCTAAACTTCTTAGGCATTCAAGGACCTTGGAGATATGCTCTGCACCTGTCTTATCATGATTATTTCCCCGTGCTATCCTTACATTTTAGGCAATTGTGTTGGTCACCATTCTCTGATGATGGTAATTCCATCCCTAGATCTTTACTCATGCCTTGATTTTTCTCCATTTATTAGGCTCTCTTCTATATTCCTACTTATCAAAACTTAATTCTTTTGCAACATCTACTCAAATATCACTTTCTCATCATTTTATGACCATTCTCTCCATTTGACTTTATTATTACTTTTTATTTCAATAGATTTAGGGGATACAAGTATTTTTTGTTACATAGATGAAGTATATAATGCTGAAGTCAGGGGCTTTTGGTGAACCTGCCAGCAGAATAGTGTACGTTGTACAAGATAGGCAGATTTTTATCCCTTACCCCTTCCCAACCTCCCCACTTCTAGGTTTCCAACGTCTGTTACACCACTTTTATAACCAAATGTATTCCTTGTTAAACTCCCACTTATAAGTGAAAATATGTGGTATTTGATTTTCCATTCCTGAGATACTTTACTTAGGGTAATGGCCTCCAGTTCTATTCAAGGTGCTGCAAAAGACATTATTTCATTCCTTTTCATGGCTGAGTAGTACTCCATGGTGTGTACACACACACACACACACACACACACACACACAGACACCACATTTTCCTTATCCATTCATCAGTTTATGGGTACTTAGGTTGATCCCATATCTTTGCAACTATGAATTGTGCTATGATAAACATTCAGGTGCAGGTGTCTTTTTGATATAATGATTTCTTTTCCTTTGGGTAGATATCCAGGAGTGGAATTGCAGGTTCCAATGGTAGGTTTACTTTTAGTTCTTTGAAGAATCTCCATAATGTTTTCCATAGAGGTTGTAATATATATATATATATATATATATATATATATATATATATATATATATACATACATACACACACATATATATTTATATATGTGTATATATGTCCATTCATCAGTTTATATTTATATATGTGTATATATATATATATTTTTACTTTTTAATAATTGCCATTCTGACAGGGGTAAGATGGTATCTCATTGTGGCTTCAATTTGTAGTTCCCTGATGATTAGTGATGTTGAGCACTTTTTCATATATTTTTTGGCCATTAAGCTACCTTTTTGTGAAAATATTTGTCATATCTTTTGCTAGCATTTAAATGATATTATTATTATTATTTTCTTATTTATTTTTGAGTTCTTTGTAGATTCTGGATATCAATCCTTTGTCAGGTGTATAGTTGTGAATATTTTCTCCCATTTTTTAGGTTTTCTATTTACTCTGTTGATTATTTCCTTTGATGTGCAGAAAATTTTTAGTTTAATTAAGTCCCATTTATTTTTTATTATTGCTCTATTTGCTTTTGTGGTCTTAGTCATAAATTCTTTGCCTAGGCCAATGTCCATAAGAGTTTTTCTTAGGTTTTTTCTAGAATTTTTAATGGTTTCAGGTCATACATTTAAATATTTAATCCATCTTGAGTTAATTTTTGTATATGGTAAGAGAGAATATACAAAAAGAACAGTTTCATTCTTCTGCATGTGGCTATTCAATTTTCCCACCACCATTTAGTGAATAGGGCATCCTTTCCACAGTATTTGTTTTTGTCTTCTTTGTCAAAAATCATTGGTTGTAGCTTTATAGTTTCATTTCTAGGTTCTCTACTCTGTTCTGTTGATTTATGTGTCCACTTTTATACCAGTGACATACTGTTTTGGTTATTATAGCTTTGTAATATAATTTGAAGTCAGATAATATGATGCCTCCAGATTTATTTTTGTTTGCATAGGATTGCTTTGGCTATTTGGTCTCTTTTATGATTCCATATGAAATTTAGGATTATTTTTTCTACTTCTCTAAAATATTTTGTTGATATTTTGAAGGGAATTGCACTGAATCTATAAATCACTTTGGGAAGTATGGACATTTTATCAATATTTATTCTTCCAATCCATGAGCATGGGATGTTTTTCCATTTGTTTCTGTCATCTTTGATTTCTTTCATCAGTGTTTTGTGGTTCTTCTTGCAGATATCTTTCCCCTCCTTGGTTAAGTATATTCCTAGGTATTTTAATTTCTTTCCAGCTATTGCAAATGCTATTGAGTTCTTGGATTGATTCTCAGCTTGGCTGGTATTAGTGTATAAAAACGCTATTGATTTGTGTATGTTAACTTTGTAACTTGAGACTTTACTGAATTTATTTATCAATTCTAGGAGTCCTTTGGAGAATCTTTAGGGTTTTCTAGAAATAAGATCATACTGTTGGAAAGCAAGGATAGTTTGACCTCCTCTTTCCTGATTTGGAAACTCTTTATTTCTTTCTCTTGCCTGACTGCTCTGGCTAGGATTTCTAGTACTATGTTGAATGAAGTGGTGACAGTGGGCATCCTTATCTTGTTCCAGTTCTTAAGGGGAATGCTTCCAACTTTTCCTCATTTAGTATGATGTTGGCTGTCGGTTTGTCATATATGGCTTTTATTAGTTTGAGGTATGTTTCTTATATGCCTACTTAGCTGAGGGTTTCTATCATAAAGGGGTACTGAATTTTATCACCTACTTTTCCTGTATCTATTGAGATGATCACATGGTCTTTGTTTTTAATTCTGTTTATGTCATGAGTCACATTTATTGATTTGCATATATTGAACTGTCCTTGCATCTCTGGAATGAAATCCACTTGATCTTGGTGAATTATCTTTTTGATGTGCTAATGGATTCAGTTTGCTAGTATTTTGTTGAAAATTTTTGCAACTCTGTTCATGAAGGGTATTGGTCTGCAGATTTCTTTGTTGTTGTATCATTTCCTAGCTTTAGTATCAGGGTGATACTGGCTTTGTAGAATGAGTTATAGAGGAGTCCCTCTTTCTTCATGTTATGGAACAGTTCCAGTAGGATAGGTGCCATTCCTTCTTTGTAGATATGATAGAATTCATCTGTGAATCTGTCTGGTCCTGGGATTTTTTTTTCTTGGGAGATCTCAATACTCATTATTGGTCTGGTCAGGATTTCTATTTCTTCCTGATTAAAACTTGGGAGGTTGTGAGTTTACAAAAATGTGTTCATTTTCTCTAGATTTTCTAGTTTGTGTGTATAGAGGTTTTTATCATATCTTGTATGATATTTTGTATTTCTGTGGTATCAGCTGCAATGTCTCCTTTTTCATTTCTGACTAAGCTTATTTGTATAGTTTTTCTTCTATTCCTGGTTAGTCCAGTGAGCAATCTATCAATTTTGTTTATCTTTTCAAAGAACCAACTTTTTATTTCATTGATCCTTTGTGTTATTTTTTTGGTTTCTATTTGGTTTAGCTCTGCTTTCACCTTTGTTCTTTATTTTCTTCTGCTAGCTTTGGGTTTGGTTTGTTCTTCATTTTCTAGTTCCTCGAAGTGTGACATTAGATTGTTAACTTGTGATCTTTCTACTTTTTTCATGTGGGTATTTAGTCTTGTGAACTTCACTCTTAGCACTGCTTTAAATGTATCCCAGAGATTTTGGTAGCGTGTGTCATTTTTGTTATTCAATTTAAAAATTTTATTTTACTTTCATCTAGATTTTGTCATTGGTTCAAGGATCATTCAGCAGCAGGTTGTTTAATTTCCATGTTTGTGTAGTTTTGAGAGCTCTTGGAATTGATTGCTAGTGTTATTCCACTGTAGCCTGAGAAGGTATATGGTATTTCAATTTTTAAAAAATTTGCTGAGGCTTATTTTGTCTAACATATGACCTATCTTGGAAAATGTCTCATGTGCTAATGAGAAGAATCTATATTCTACAGTTTTGGGGCAGAATGTTCTATAAATATCTGTTAGGTCCATTTGTTTTAGAATACCATTAAGTCCAATGTTTCTTTTTTGATTTTCTGCCTTGATTATCTGTCTAGTTCTGTCAGTGGAGTGCTGAAGTCCCCAGCTATTATGATTTTGCTATCTATTTCTTTCCTTAAGTCTAGTAGTATTTGTTTTATGAATCTGGGGCTCCTGTGTTAGGTGCATATACATTTGGGATTGTTGTACCTTCTTGCTGAATCAATCTCTTTGTCATTAAGAATAGCTACTCCTGCTCACTTTGGTTTCCAATGCATAGACTATTTTTTTCCTACCTCTTTGCCTTGAAGCTATAAGAAGCTTTATGAGTTAAATGGGTTTCTTGAAGACAGTATATATTTGGGGAGTTTTGAAATTCATTCTGCTAATCTACATCTTTTAAGTGGGGCATCTGGACTATTTACATTCAATGTGAGATACTGTACCAGTCATCCTGTTGATGGCTATCCGGTTTCTTTGTTTTCTCCCTTGTGTTACTATTTTTTGTAAGAGCTGTGAGTTTTTACCTTCAGTTGTTTTTACAGTGGTTCCAATTGCTCTGTTTGATGTATAGAGCATTTTTTAAGGATTTCTTGTAGGGCAGGACTAGTGGTGACAAATTCTCTTAGTGTTTGCTTGTCTGGAAAAGACTTTATTTCTTCTTCATTTATGTAGCTTAGTTTTGCAGCATACAAAATTCTTGGCTGACAGTTGTTCTGTTTAAGAATACTAAAGATAGGACCCCATTCCCTTATGGCTTATAAGGTTTCCTCTAAGAAGTCTGCCCTTAGTCTGATGGTTTTCATTTTTAAGTTACTTGATGCTTTTGTCTCACAGCTTGTAGGATTTTTCTGCTTCACTTTGACTTTGCCCAGTCTGATGACTATGTCTTGGAGATGTTCGGGTTGCAAGAATCTCTCATGAGTTCAATGACCTTCTTGTATCTAGATGTCTGTATCTCTAGCAAGACAAGGGAAGTTTTCCTCCATTATTTCTTTAAGCAGATCTCTTTTTGTGTGCTTTTCTTTTTCTCACCAGGGATACCTATAATTCTTTTGTTTGATTGTTTTACATAATCCCATAATTCTTGAAGTCTTTGTTCATTCTTCTTGATTCTTTTTTCTTTATTTTTGACTGACTTAGTTAATTCAAAAGCCTTGTCTTTGAGCTCTGAAATTCTTTCTTCTGCTTGGTCTAGTCTATTGCTAAAACTTTCCCCTGTATTTTGTACTTCCCTAAATGAATCTTTAATTTCCAGAAGTTCTGTTTTTTAAAAAAACAGAACTATCTCTTTAGTGAATTTTTCATTCATGTCCTGAATTATTATTTTTTTTTGTTTTCTTGTGTTGGTTTTCAATATTCTCATTGATCCTATTGAGCTTGCTTGTGATCTATATTTTGAATTCCATGCCTGACATTTCAAAACTTTTCTTTTTGTTAGAGTCCATTGTGGGAGTGTGAGTGTGAACCTTTGGGCATGTCTAAAGAGCCTGTTTTTTAATATTGCCAGAAAAATATGGAACGATTCACAAATTTTCTTGTCATTCTTGTGCAGGGGCTTTGTTAATCTTCTCTGTATCATTCTCATTTTAGTAAATGTGCTGCCAAAGCAAGCACCATTCTCTATTTTAAACTACTATTATGCTTTTTGCAAGCATTTTACTACAGAAATAACATCCTGTCTGATATAATAACTACTCAGCATTCCGTTTTCTTCCAATGTTCAAATGAAATTTCCTTTAAGGTAAGGGCCTTACTTTAACTTGTCTTTATTTTCTCTCCAAAGCACCATGCATGAGACAGCAAGTATTCAGGGAATATGTATTTTCTCAATAAATTAATGCATAGATAAAGCTTTGCATTTTTAAGCATCTCTGCATTTCAGTTTCCTACAATGAACACAATACCTGCCCTATGTTACTGGTACCTGCTTTTTGAAAGAGAAAGAAGCTAAGAGGCCATGAAAGTATTTACGTAAGGGCCTCTGTCATATTATAAAGCCCTGTGTTTAGATTCCAGGAAGTAATTATGTTTATCATCTTTCTTTGTGTATGACCTTTTCTGCATACATATAAAAGTTGGTTTAGAATAATTTAGTTAACAGTATTTCATGACAAGGAATTCTGCTTTGATTTCTCATAAACCTGTGAGGTCTCACTTTAATTCTAAAGGAGAAAGTTACTGGTTCTCTGGAAAACCATCTGAAGCCTTGGGCACAGTATGACTTTGGAGTTAAACAAGGGCCCTTACAATCAAGGTAATAAAATTAAATAAAACATATTCTTCTCCAAATGGTAAATATGCCATTTTCCCAAATGATTATAGCAATATGCCATTGCTGCCCTTTGGGAGCGCATCACTATGGGGAGGGTGACCAGTAAAAAGGCAATCACAGGAACATACAATCAGTGCTATATTAGCAGGAAACACAGGTAAGGATGAGAGAGACTAAACCCAGCCAGAGTGACTTGAAAAGATGATACTTGATCCACATTATGACTAAAATAGGAATTTTGATTGAAACACTAGTGGTTGTCCTCAGAATTATAGCTACCTTCTTATCTACTGTGAGCACTTGTGACTACTTTTGTTATGCAGATTCCTGCATGGAAAAGGTTAAATCTGTGTGTTTTGCATAGGACGGTTTCTTGGATTCTTACCATGTAATCTCAGCACGTTCTCAGGGAATATTGCAGATGGGTAGTTCTCAAAATGTATTAGAGTCACCTAGGGGTTTAAAACGTCCAGGTTCCACCCCTAGAAAGGCTGGTTAATTGGTCTAGGTCCAAGAGCATTTTTTTAAAAGCTGCCCCACATAATTGTAATGTGCAGTTAAAGTCACAAATAGGATTTATGATAGGATTCTATCTGTGCATGAATTTTAGAATGGCCTTGCTGAAAGGGCATTTAGAAATCATACAGTGCAACTTCTATTTCCTTAAGGAAACTGAGAACTGGGCTGTGGTCCATATTCCTTATAAAGTTATTTGTTATGAACTGCATCATATCCTCCCAAAATCAGTGATGTTGAAGCCCTAAGCCCCAGTACCTCAAGATGTGACCTTATTTGGAAATAAGGCTCACTGCAGGTGCAATTAGTTAAGATGGTGGGGCCCTAATCCAATATGACTGGTGTTCTTATAATAGGGAGAAGGCTGGATACAGAGACAAGCACATGGGGAGAATACCATGTGAAGATTGGGGTTCTGCTGCCACAAATCAAAGAACTATCAGAAGCTAGGAGACAGGCCTGGAACAGATGCTTCCTGAGCACCTTCAGAGGGAAAATGGCCCTGCCAACAGCTTAATTTTGGACTTACGGCCTCCAGATCTATGAGACAATGAATCTCTGTAGTTTAAGTCACCCAATTTGGGATACTTTGTTAGGGCAGTCCCAGAAAACTCATACAGTATTTTAAATGTGAATATAGCCCTACCCTGGCCAACATGGCTATTCTGACTCTTGTATGGTGTGTGGGTTACCCCCTCCCATTCCCCATTCTACAGTAGCCAATGAAGACAGCTGTCTGGTCTCTGCATATCCAAAGGAGCAGGGTGAAAGCGTGTATGGCCTGGACAGCTGGGTGACTCTGCCATGCCAAAGCCTTCTCTTGACACAGTCTGACTCACCACTGCTGCAGCCAGGCATGGAGGAGGGTACTGACCCCTCAGAGTATTTAGAATTTCATCCTGCTATCAATTGCAAAGCATGTCTTAGAAATGAGATTAATGGTTAATATAAACTCTGTTTTTGTAGAATCAATGTCTTTCTGGCTGTGTGCGTGTATGTATACATGTGTGCATGCATGTGCATGCATGCGTGCCTGTTTATGGGCTTGAGAAGTCCCGGGTAGACATCTCTCCTTGATTTTCACTCTCAGATGAGAGTGCTGGTAGCACTAGGGAAGGTTCTGAGCAGCCAGGGCTGCAGGCTGTCCCTGACCTGGTAAAGTCTTTTCTTTGCATTCTTTTTGGCCATCTTGTTCTCTATTCTCAACATTTTGACCTCTAGCCTCCCTTCTTTTCATTTTTCTATTGCCTTGAATACTTCTGGTACTTCTGAGCCTAGAAGGAAAACACTGGATAATCACTGTATCCCCTGGCAGATGTGTGGGATGTATAGCAAAGGTTTTGTAAGAGTTCCTGAGGTAGCTCTGATGTGTTTTTTCCTTTCTCATTCTGTATTTGCATCTTTATTTCATAATAGAATTAGAATTGTGGAGCTCTAATTATGGAAGAAATCTGGAGATCATCTTGACCAAAGTCAGAGCAGAAAGTTGAGAGAGAATGGTTTTCTAATGGCCACACGTTGTATGAATGGTGAAGCCGGCTGGAACCTTGGTCTTGTCACTCTCCCTTCCGGTGCATTTGGACCCAGGGTAGTTCAAGTTTTGCATTCACTAAGCTGTAAGGTCTTGAGCAGCTCTTTTAATGACACTGAATTTTGTATCCTCTTTTAAAAAATGAGGACCACATTATTTACATGGCAGGATGGATGATTTCAGAAAATATATGTTAAAAGCCTAATTTCATCCCTGGCACCCAGAAAACACTCAGCATTGGTTGAGTTCAAGCTTTGTCAGGACAGATGAGGATGATGTTCCAGGGTGGAAAGCCTGGAGCAGATACAGACTTCATACAGCTTAACGATGCAAATCATTTGTTCCTCAAACAGTCTCTCTGTTGAAGTCTGTGCTATCAGCTTCCAAAACTATGAATAGCCCAAGTTGCATCAAGAGAAAGGGAGGAAAAAGACCAAAAAAGCAAAAACTCAACAAATCTCTAGGCAGCCAATCTATCTATTCAAGCTGGTTGGTTTTTCATTTAGCATTTATTTTTTGTTTGTTTGTTTTAATCTCATAAGAATGGAAATGGAGATCTTTTCTCTCCCTCTTTGAAATATTTCTGGAACTTGAGGATTTGAGGAGGGAGTAGGGGAAAGGAAAAGAATGAGGCTGCTCAACTCAAAAGTAGCCTATGTTCTGGGAAAGAAAGATGTCATCTCAGCCCCTGTGACAAGAGCAATTGGGATATAGAAGGAACCAGAAAGGCTAAAGAGCTCTAGGTAAGAGACTGGGTCCTGCCAAGAGTGAAGGAACAGGGGTGGGGCATCTCCAACTTCTTAGGCGTTACTATGAGAGACATCAAAGTTGTCACAGTCTTAGAGGTCACCTTGAGCAACCCTTTTGTTATATAGACAGGAATCGAATGCCAGAGAAGAAAATGAGCGAGAAGATGTTTGGTGCTCTACAAGCCCTGGGTTAGGCCCTTATCGTATATTGTCTCATTTTGTTTTCACAGCAAGGCTTCATTAACCCTATTTTTCAAGGCAGACAACCAGGCAAGAATGCACATATGGGAAGTGGCTGCACCTGACTTCCCACTTAGGCCTCCCCAGATATTAAGGAATGTTCTTTCTCACTTTAAGCCATGAGGGTTAATTGTCCTCTTTATGGACCTGATAGAAGTAAAAGTAACATTCTCAATCACTTGCCACTTAATGGAGAGGGGATTTACCACAATAAACAAAAAGGATACTTGTTGTGAAATGCGGTGGGCTGACAAATGGCCCTCAAGGGTATCCAAGTACTAGTCCCTGTGACCTATGAATGCTACCTATATGGCAAAAGGACTTTGCAGATGTGATTCAGTTAACGATGTCAAGATGAGGGGATTACTGTAATCACAGTGTCCTTGAAAAGGGAGGCAGAGAGAAATTTGACCACAAAAGATAATAGCAATGTAAAAACTGAAGCCAGATGCTACACTCCTGGCTCTGAAGACGGAGAAAGGAGCCATGGGCCAACTCATGCATGAAATGAAGCCCTCGAAACTGGGAAAGGCAAAGAAATGGTTTCCCTTAGAGACCCCAGAGGAAGCAGCACCCTGCAATTGCCTTGATTTCAGCCCAGTGGAACTGATTTCATTGTGCTGTTTTATAATCGAGTTTGTGGTAATTCGTTACTGCAGCCAGAGGAAACACATGCACAGAGGACTGCTATTCACATCAGCAGAGATGGAGTTTTGGGGTAGGGTGGTCTTGAGTGACAGCAGAGTCCCACTGAGTGCTCCCATAAACACAGAGTCATTCATGTTCGGTGTGTGGCATCTGAGCTAGATGTAGAGTATCTATAGAACAGAAAGCTGCTACTGGGGTGGGGATAGTTTCTGGCCACGTTCTTCACTGGTTAATCTGAGTACCAGGGGCAATTGTCCTTCTGATTGCTAGAAGTTTTGCAGGGTCAGTGAGATCCCCTACTGTCTGTGTTTGGGGGCCAGGGGGATTTGGGGCTCTGCTGCCATTTGCAAAGCTGACTGACATCACAAGCAGACATGTGGGGAGAAAGGAGTTAATTTGAAATCATCACCCAGTGAGAGAGGGCTGTAGGGGACAACATCTCCCTGTTCCTTGTCTTACATGGTGGAATCTGCTCACTATTTTTTTGCCTCCTTACAAAGATTAATAGGGCAAAGGCAGGAAGAAGATGCTGCTGCAGGCATTCTGAGTGGCGGTGTGGTGTGCACAAACACGCAAGGCACTCAGAACACGCCCTACAAAGTAGTATATGATGGCGCATGTAGGATTTGAACCCTGGGTTACCTAATTCCAAATTTCTCCTCCTCTGCCATTCCACATGGCCTCAAACAGAAAGGGAGTTAGAACTTCATCATAAGTTCCTCACATCTGGTCGAGGGAGGGTCCTTTCCACCTCACTATACTGCTGTCCTTTGTAAAAAGAAATTTTCTTAGCAAAACATCCTGCTTATTTGCATCCAATATATTATTTTGTTCAATCTAACAGAGGTGCTCTTTCATTGTTTCCATCAGTCAAAGAATTTAGTATATTAAAAGGAAGAAAAAAGTTGAAAACTTTGCAGAGATGATGTAGAATTTGTAAGACTCCTGAGAGAAAATAATGTTATTTATTGAGTGTTCTTTTGGGCAGTGTGCTTTATATCCATCTTCTCACTAATTTTTACAAGGCTTTGAGGTTAGTTTTTGTTACCTTCAATGTGCCATTGAGGAAAACTGAGGTTTAGAGGGGACAGGGAATTGCCCAAAACCACTCTGCTAGGTCAATGGTTCTCAGTCTTCAGCAAGCATGAGAACCCCCTGGCAGGCTTGTTAAAGCACCCAGAGTTTCTAATTCTGTAGGTCTGGGGTGCAATCAAGAACGTATGTTTCTTGCAAGTTCCCAGGTAATACTGATGCTGCTTGTCTGGGCACCACACTTGCAGAACTTCTGGCCTCCAGTGTTTTAAGATGGATACGAAACCAGAGTAGTTGAAATCCAAATCACACGTCTCAGGATTCCCTTTCTGGAACTGACTTCAGGTTCTCCAGCGACAGCAGAGAGCCTTGGGGCCTGGTTATTCCCCGGCAGAGCTGCATGTAAGTCCCACTGTCTGCTGGAGAGGGCTGCCCTGACTGCCCCAGGACTATGATGGTTAGCCCACTGCCTGGGTCTCACTGTGGCCTAGAGAGTAGAATTTCAGTGACTGTCAGAATCTAGGGGAGGGCGGGTGGCTGACTGGATTCCAGCTGAGAAGTATCGCAACTGCCAAGAGTTGGAGTTCCTCTTCCTTAACTCCCTTTTATTTATTAGAATTAAATAAATGTCTATTTATTAGAAAGAAAAAAAATAAAAAATAAAATTTTTGTTTATTTTATAATCTGTATTCTTTAAATTTATTGCTCAGCATAGTAATATGAAATTCCAGAACCTCTGGGAGATCACAACATTATTTCTATGGGTCACCAGTTATAGATAGTTTAAAAGTGTGCTTTCTCGGAAACAGTTCCAATCTGGTTAATTTTAGCATTGCTGTATACAGAAGGAATGGGCATGGCTTGGGTTTTTGTCTGATTTAACTAATTTTTATTTTATTCACTTCTAGCTCTATTATCAACATGACACATGCTTATTGTCAAAAATTTGGAAAATATAAAGATCGTGAATGAAAAATTTACTCATAATTCCAACACACAGGGGCAACTCCTAATTATTTTTTGTCTGATTTCCCTTACTCCTCTTTTCTGTTATAACCTTTTATATCTAGAAATATCTACACATACATAATTTTGTATAAATATATCAATGGTATGCTATTATACATTTTTTGGAAATGGAGAGTTCTCCTTCCCTTCTTTCTTCACCATCCCTGCCCCCCTTTTTATCACTCCTTCTCTAGGTGACCAACTTAGTATGCATCTTAGCTTTTTTCCAGGCTCTTATAAGTACCTACTAATCAGGTGTCAGTCTCTTCCTATTTTCAGTATTCATTGCATGCATATATTATAGTTTGCTGAGCTCTTCCCCTACTATAGGACATTTTAATTTGTTTCAGTTTTCACTGCTAGGTTGATGAAACATCTCTGCACTTAAATCTTTATCTGCATCTCTGAGCATTTACTTATCATAGACTCTCAGAAGTGAGATTCCTGGATCAGAGTAGATGAACATTTTTGAGGATTTTCACCATGGACATATTACTTTCTAGAAAAGTTTTAATAACTTATTTTCCCACCAGCAGGAGTGAGAGAGCAAGTGCTTTTGGAGGTGAGACTCTAGATTCCTTGGACTGAGGTGTTTGAAACGTTGTTCCCATGGCAGATCTTCCAAACAAGACCGTTAGTGGCATGACAACTCTATCTTCACTCATCCAACAGTCCTGGGACCATGTTCTATGTTTTAAACAACATAAAATCCCCCAATTTTTATGCTTGCATTCTGGTCTACATATTGTTTCTATTATATTTCTTAAAATTATTTTGCATCAAGCCATGCTACATCGTCGACCAACAAATCTGTCTGGACTTCTACTTTGTCCCTTGCACCCTGCCAAGCCAAGGTGTACATAAGTCAACAGCCCTTACCTCCAGGGGATTTGCAATTATGTTGGTCCTAGAGATGTACACGTGTCTAGGAGGAAAGGAATGAACTGTTCTATGAGGATCCAAATGGGGGGTACAGAGAGTATGTGCTGTACCAGTTCTGAGCAGGACAGCTGTGGTCTGCACCCAACATGGAGGATTACACACACACACACACACACACACACACACACACACACACACACACACACACACACTCTCACACACACACACACGAGAGAAATCTGAACTGGGCCTTGTAGGAAGGATATAAGATTTGGAGCTATGGACTAAAGAGAGTGGTCTGAGTGTCTGAGATTGGAGAACTACTGTGGCAAACAGCTAGAGATATGATTTGACAAGGTATTAGGGACTATCCACGTAAAAGTTGGATGCTGATGTGGAATAAGAGAAAAGAAAGACTAGCCATACTAGAAGTCCTATACAGGTCAAAGCCATCAACTTCTTTGCAGTTACCATGTTTCCCTGAAAATAAGACCCACCCATAAAATAAGCCCTAGCAGGATTTCTAAGCATTTGCGCAATATAAGCCCTACCCCGAAAATAAGACCTCATGATGGGCGTGGCTACGCAGCGTATCTGCACAACCCATGCATTTCCTCATGGAGCGGTAAAGAAGATGAGCAGCCCTTCTCATCTGCCCCATCGTGACAGCTACTTATCCCAGAGGTGACTGGAAAGGTGTGGGCAGCCCCACCACCAGGTGGCTCCCTGTCAGGTCCTGGTTATCCTGTGCGTGCTGCAAGCTGAGGCTTTGAGGGGAAAATAACACATCCCCTGAAAATAAGCCCTAGGGTGTCTTCTTAAGGAAAAATGAATATAAGATCCTGTCTTATACATACATACCGGGAAACATGGTATGTATTTTTAATTCCCCAGTACTCCACACTGCAGGAGCGCAGGTAGAGGCTGGCTGGTTTGCCCTGTGGTTGGGGTTTGTGGGTTGAGTAAGGAAGAAGAATAGCAGGGTGAGGGTTTTGAGGTCCTGGTGTAGAAGTGCTTGAAGTGACACACCATAGGGTCTAGGCTACATAGGGAAACACATGGAACAGGTAACTATTGGCTGATGATTCGAGGAAAAAAAGGAAACATCTAGGACAGTGCTTCCCAATAAAAACATCATTCAAGTCACAAATACAAGCCACCTAGATAGTTTTAAATTTCCATAACACATTAAAAGAGACAGGTGACATGAATTTTAATAGCATATTCTATTTGGCCAACATAGCATATTGTAATTTCAACATGTAAGTGATAAAATGTAATTAAAATTTAACAATTAAAAATTGTTAATCAGATATCATATATTTATATTTTTCATACTAAGTCTTGGAAGTGTGGTGTGTGTTTCATTCCCACGGCACATCTCGATTCACACTAGCCAGATTTTAAGTGCTCAATGGTCCCATGTGGCTAGTGGCTACTACATTGAACAGAGCAGCAGCCCTAGGGCTTGTGCTGGGATTGGGAAGATGAAGTGGGAACTAAGGGGGTTAGGAAGGCTCAGAGTTTGTGATCAGAGATTGGAATTGTTTGGGAATCAGGGGTCAAACACCCGGCGGCTGACAGTACCGTGAGTGTGAGTGCTTAAGGTGAGCTGGAAGTGAAGGAAAGTTCTTAGAGCTGAGCAGGTCAAGATACAGGGCAGCCAAGGTGTTGATGGCAACTGTCGGGAAGGAAGGGAAGCTTAGTGCTTGGCGCTTAGTGGAGGCTTACACTAATGATGGCGAGCCCAGCGAGAAAGCACCCGGTGAATATGAGGAGGTGCAGGAGTTAGTGGATAGAGTCCATCTGGAGAAGAATATATGACAGGGCTTGGCAGACTACAGCCCACAGGCCAAATCGAGCCCACCGTCTGTTTCTGTAAATAAGGTTTATTGGAATGCAGCCACTCCTGTTCCATGACATACTGTCTACGGCAGCTGTTGCTACGATGGGATAGTTGAGTAACTGGGACCAAGACTGCAAGTCTCAAAAAGCCTAAAATACTTACTATCTGGCCCTTCACAGAAAGTTCACCTACTCCTGATTTACGTCCGGGTCTAAATGAGCCTCAGAGGAGGAAAGGTTTCTTTGTGGTGGGGAAAAGTGAAATTCTAGGTGAATGCTGGGAGAGGGCCTGGCCGGTGGGGATTTTGCCTACAGTTTGTTACTGTTTCAATTCAACCTCAAGGAGGGTGCTGCACTGTTAAAACTCAACCCCCCAGAGATCTGAGGATAGATACTAACTTTCACAACGGCAGTGTCTTCTCCAGGGTGCATTCTTCAATCCTCTGCAGATACTAACATCCACTGGGGGCACTAATGTGCTTTGTAAATGGAATCATGATCCTACTGTTTTTATAAATTGCCACATTAGATTCCCAAGCCCACGGAAAGTTTGAACTTGAGTCGTGTTTATTTCTACCTAGAAACGAGGAGAGATTCTTTTTCTGCTTTACATACAATTAGAGTCTATTATGGGAAGAACAAAAACCCTTTTTCTCTCCAGTAGCGCCTGATGCATTGCATAAAAGTTCTCATTTGTCAGAAGATACATGAACCTGCTACTTCTCCTTTATGTAATTCTCCTCCCAGTAGGAAATGGTGCGGCAGATTCAAAGGGCAGTGGACTGGCAAGCATTAGACCCAGGATTTATTTTTAGCCTCTCTTCTATTTTGGTGCCACTAGATTTCAGTTTTCTCATTTATAATCATAATGACAATAAAATGCTACCACTTATTGAGTGATAATAATAACTACCTTTTCCTGAGAGGCAGTAGCGTTTGGTTACTATGGAAGCTGGCTGCCTGGGGTTGAATCCTACCACCCCACTTATTAGCTGTGGCCTTGGGTGAGTCACTAAAAATCTCAGGGCTTTAGTTTCCTTATTTATAAAGTGAGGACACACTACCTCATCAAATGAGTTAATATTTGTGATGAACTTGGAACAGTGCCTGGCACATAGAAAGTGCTATTTTAGACCCTGTTAAAAATAAATATTTAATACAATAAAATACTAGGTCCTTTATGACTACCATAATTATCAATGACATACTAGGCTTAGTCCTTTATGTATACTGTCTTTTAATACAAATGTCTATGCTCAAAGGCATTATTATTATCCCAAAGTTTATACCCAAAGAAACAGATTCAGAGAGGCTAAGTCATTCAATATCACACAACTAGTAAATGAAGGAGCCAGAACTACCCCAAGTCTTCTGATGCCAAACCCTTGTCAGATACAAAGCCGTGGGTTTGATCAGTCACTGCCAAGTGTAGACGATCCCAGCTAAGACTTAATCCCAGTTGCAGAGTTTATTGTTAGATTTAATGCAGTCCCATGTCTTGGTTATAAGACTGATTTGCTATGGGGCCTTGGACAAATGGCCCACTGTCCCATTCTTTAGGCCTCTCATGTAGGAAAGAAATGACACTAACTTACATCCAAGAGGTGGGGTGAACATCTATTGATTTTAGCCTGTGCTGAGTCTGGTTTCCTGGAAACCTTTTGAGAAACCACTCTTTTCCCATTCTCTGTCCATATGATTGGGATGCAGCTACCCCACCTGCCTGGGTTGGGTCTGGGACATTTAACATATCCCCAGTCTGAGTATGACATTCCCTTGGTCAGAGGATTGCTTCCAATGAGCACATACAAATATTTTTGAAGCCCCTGCCTATATAAACAATTTGCTTAAAAATGTATTAAAAATTAATGGGCCCCTGCTAGACACAGTGATTTGTTGATAAAAATTTGAATTATGGGTAGAGAAGAGGTACTCACATATTTGTTATTGTTCAGCCAGCACATGGAAAGATTCTTCATCATTTCCAGGCTCCATCTCTTTCTGTTCCAGTCCAGGAACTAGCTCGTCAAATTCTTTGTCAAGTGTGCCATTCCAGGATAATTTTGTATCCTCTGATCATGAGAAAAAGAAAACAATGCTGTTAGTCAGCATGCTGTGCCTCTTCCGAATTCGCCTGTGCTGAAACAATATAGAACTTCTTGTCTCTGCAGTTTCCTAACACCATTGATTTAAGGCGGGTTCCATCATTGCTAGTGACACTGCCTTGTCTATCCACTGTGCTGCTCCTGAAGACTGGATCTCAGTGACTCCCTAAAAGGTTGGTACTGTGCCCTGTTGATGGCAGTCACCAATGCGAGTCTCAGAGAACGTGGAACAATGTGAATGACAGTTTGTTTTTTTGGTCATTTTAAATTTGGTGTTTGAAATCGTAGAGAGCAAATGTAGGATGATACATTTCCCAACCAAGTCTTAATCACCGCCTTCCTAGAATTCAATCTCTTTCAATGTTAAGCATACCCTTTTTCACACACTGCCACCAGTGGAAAAGGATAGCTTAGAAGATGCTGGATAGAGTAGGAAAAGCATCCTAATTTTTTCAAGGAATTACTGTCCCTCATCCTACCTGGTTTGGGAAACCAACTGGGACCTACAGGGAGAGCATGATGTTACCATATTGGTCAGAGGCAAAAAGGGACATCAACTGAAGGGTCAGTTGGCATTGCAGAGCCACTGTCTAGAAAGCCCTCAGAATAAATGAGCATGGCCACCCACAGAGGACTGCCTGGCATGTGGCATGGAGCCTGTGGCAGGAGTGGGGTGCTCCTCTGAGTACAGGTTCAGGGACTGCAGTGGTTGGGAATGAAGGTAAAGGTTGCTCGCTGCCAACTCCACTTCTCTTGGGTGTTGTAGACCACAGGAGGCACCATGGCAGCTGGGTGAGGGGCAGTGCACAGGCTGCACACTGAGCTCAAGCCAGAGGGTGGACCATTGCTAAGTCAGAACCCTGAACTCATCCGTTGTCTGGTATGAGTGAGAGTCACCTAAAACCACTGTATCAGGACGATTTTACCAGCCCAATCTCATGAAAGAAATATGGCACCTGCCAGTGGGGCAATCTACTTGTCAGGCTACTCCCCTGGGACCAAGCTGAGTCATAGGGTCCCAGCATGACCCCACGCCCTGGAAATTGTAGGGCATCTGGTTGCCCTTATGCTGAAAGTAGAGCAGGGGTTACCAAATGTTTTCTGTAAAGGCCCAGATATTAAATATTTTAGGGCCATACTTCAATTGCAACTATTCAACTCTGTGTAGCATGGAAGCAGTCAGAGGCAACGGTAAGTGAAGGAGTGTGGCTGCATTCTAACAAAACTTTATTTAGAAAAATAGGCAGTGGGTCAGATTGGTCCTCAGCACAAACTTTCCAGCCCTGGGTACAGGGTTGGAGAGAGCTTTGAAGGGGGATAAATAGGGGTTGGACACTGCTGGGTGTTGATTTAAACAAACAATAAAGGGAGAGAGCAGAGAGGGAAAATAATTAGCATTTTTATAAGATGGAGAGTATAGAAAAAGCATTCTAGATAAAAAACAAAACAAAACAAAAAACCAGTATATGCATAGGACCATATGCAAAGACCAAGGCCAAGAAGGGGAATGGCTGGCAGCCGGGGAGAACACCACAGGGAGTGGCTGCAGGGCAGTGCTAGGGGCTGCTATGTGCTTGGCAGGACTAAGTGAGAAAATAGATATGAAAATGTTTTACAAATTCTACAAATGTCAGCATATTGTTTACTAATTTAAAGGACTGATATGCTATACATTTTTATTTTTTCCCTATAGGTCTTGGAGAGTCATTCCAGGAATTTTTTTTTTTTTTTTTTTGCCTGGAGTTACATGGTGAGATTTACATTTTAGAAAGGCCACCTGACACTGTATAGAAGACAGCCTAGAGGGCTGAAGTGAGGCCAGAGGTTGGTAAACGGGCTATTACAGGAATTTGGGTGAGAGATGGTGAGGACCTGTACCAGGGCAGTGGTTGCGGAGGTGGAAAGAGGGTAAGAGTTGAAGAGATAGTTAGGAGAGTAACTTGGCTTCATCTGATAACATTTTGGCTATAGGCAGAGAGGAAGTAAGAGATGTTTCGATGATGACTGAGCATTTCTTTACATGGACTGCTAGGCAGATTCTGATGCCACGTGTTAAGAGAAAAACCTAGCATTGCTAACTCTTGGACCCTGGCCCCTAACTGACAATTATGCCCATGCACGGAATGGAAGCAAGAGGATGGGAGTCTGGGCTTGGCTTGCGCCAATCCCTACTAGGGCAGCACAAGCTCCTGAGGGTGGGTGGAGAACAGATGTCCCTGTGAAAGGCTGGACCTTCTGATTTTCTTCCTGTCCTGGTTTGCTGGCTGATCAGGAAGGAGCTCTCCACCCTGGCCAGGCAGGAGGCTTAGTGCTATGCAAGTCAGCATTTCTGGCTCCACAGCTGGGCAGTGCCTCGGTACTCCAAGAATATCCCAATAAAGGTCTTTGTCTTGGACAATGAAAGCTATTAGAAACATATAATTCTACCATCTACTGTCTCAATTCATGGTATGCGTGCAATAAGATTAGATCCAGATGGAGATTACTGCCCGGCTTTCCCCCTCCAGACCACATGGATTTATTTCACCTACTTAAAGGGCAGTGGTTAAGCCAGCACCTCTGTCATGCACCTCTGGGAAGTGGCTTCCATTTTCTGTGCCCCAGTTCCCTCAAATGTAATGTCACCTTTCTCATAGACTTAATATGAGATCTAAATGAGTTAAAATATGTGAAGCACTTGACACAATGCCTGGAACATAGCAAGCTCTCTGTAAATATTACAGCAGGGTACTGAACGCACCAGGAGAGATGGGTTCCAACTTGTGGGGCTTCAGACTCTCCATGCTGTGCTTTCTCCTCTCCCTCTCTTATCCTTAGTTGGGTAGCCACTGGTGGGCACAACACTGGATCCTTGGAATGCAGCCAAGAAAAGGGATTTCTGAGGCCTGAGATTCTATTGGTAGGTGACATCTGGGTCTCTAATTCCTGATCTTTGTTTGGGTCAGATTGATTATTTTGCAGAACCAGAACACTGTCATTCAGATGACTTTTGGCTCTATCGGTTATTTCAAGCAAGTGATAAATTTCTCTTCCATTACTAAGAAATAGAAAGGGTACAGTGAGTCAGCTCATGGCTGAAATGGAGCCCACAAGCTAAGTGTAGGCTGGGCTGCTGCACTTGCAGTTGGTGAGCATCACAAGCATGAATGGGGAGATGGGAGCTAAGATTTCCAAACAATAGATGCTATTTAGGTGGAAAATGCAATCCCAGTTTAGTGTTTTTCTAAGATGTTTTCCTTTAAAATGAAAAACAGGGCCTGATTACAAAGGCAGGGTGGACATGCTTTCTAGACATTAGGAATAGCAGATGCTAAAAGTAATGTGTGTGTGTATGTGTATATGTGTGTACACGTACCTGTGCATACACTATAAGCATGTGAAACACCCCATGACCTATGCAACAAATAAAACTGACATGTCACAGCTGCTTCCAAACTCTGACTTTGGTCCCATACAAAATAATGAAGGGAACTTACTTTCTTCTGGGGGCTAGACTGCCTCTGTGTGTGTGTTGGGGGGGGGTGTGGATTGCAGGGGTAGGGAGCCATCCTTTCTGATAGGGAACTGAAGGTAGAAGCAACCAGAAAGCAGCTATCAGGGACTCCCGTGCATTCAGGACTGTGCGGGGGTGGGAGGCATCGAGGATTCTTATTAAGATTACAGTGATGCAGCTCTGAATGTCTGGTGGAGCTTGTAGGACACAATTAATACCCACGAAATGTTCTGAGACTAAATCAACAGGGAATAAGTGAATCTTGTGAAAAAAGACACGTAAGAATTTTAGAAAAAGGGCAAAGCTTTTGAGAAGGAGGAGGAAGCTTCCTAGAAGAAGTAAAGTTGAGACGAGCCTTGGAGCATGCTTTATTGCAATAACGTGAGCATGTACTTATCCCCCAAATTAACTGAGCAGCAGCAGTAATAGGGTTTGCATTTTTCCAGCTGACTTTTCCTCTGCACAATTGCAGGCCACATAATGCCACCCATTGGTTGAAACTGGGACTGTAAATATCTCCAAGTGAAGCCGAGAGCAGAAGGATTTAGACAGTAATGGAGCCCACAAAGATCTATAATGTCTCAGCTCAAGTTTAAGACCAATTTTATATTAACACTTACATTTGGAATAAGGGAAAAATATGTTTGCCAACATTGCATAAGAGATTTCAAGTACCTAATGTGTTTTACTGAATGCAGACACAGATAAGTAGAATGCAGCAGTAATGCATTTTTCTCACCTGGATCAAGGCTAGAATGTTAATTGTCAGTGAAGTTTCTGCAGGGTATGGTAATTTGTTATCTTAGCAAATTTTCAGGCTAAATTCATTTTCTTTTATCTCCCATGCCTTTCAACAATAACCTACCTTGCTTATATAAAAAGATTGAACTGAAAAGCTATTGATTGTAGATTGATGAGTTTTAGAATTTTTTTAAACCAGATTTTAGTGTTGGTTTTGTTTTTAGGTATTAACATTTAGGCTACTTTAAAAAAAGCATAAAAACATTCTTGGCTATAGTACAAAATTTAAAACTTGACATTTTTAAGAGGATTTTCGGTGTCTGCTTGTGTGTGTGTGTGTGTGTGTGTGTGTATTGAACATTGAACCAGAAATTGTGGCCTCATTGTATTCTTATTATTTGGTTAGAGGTTTATACATTCCCAGGGCAGATCTTAAACAATACTTCTGTAGTATCTCTAAACATATTAGAAATATTAGAAATCTAGCTTTGAATGGACATTTATAATTCTCATTCAGCAAAGACTACTGCAGTACCATCAATCTCTCTATGCCCAAAGCCTTAATTTTTTCTTCCCTTCTCCCACTCTGAACCTAATCAACCAAAGCAGGGGCTGGAAGCTGCATAGAAAGTGAAGCATAGATTTTGAGTGGTTGGGAACATTTAACATTTAGATTTTCAATCTGCTGATGAACAAAATTATTGAAATTCTGACCTGACAGAGGCAACTGGGCATAATACACAGTTGAAATCTATACGTGAGGTTATCTCATGAATTATTCTATTTGAGAATAAGCTGAAAATAAATAGATGTATTTCAAACTCAAATATGATGCTGGTATTCAAAAAGAGCAAACGTATTATAGAAGTAAAAAACTCTAGAAGAAATTGATCAAGATTTGGAAACGTGATTGGACATGGATGTAGGCTCTGATTGGTATCTGCATTTCACTCCTCTCTTCCTCCTATTAGCTGATTATCAATATATCAATGTTATAGACTTAATTTTTTCTAGTCTTGATATTTTCTTGGAAAAAAGACCTTAAAGATTTTTTTTTGGTTGTTATTTTACAGCCCAATATTAAACTTCAGTGCAAAGGAATTTTATCTTGGTCATGCCTGAATGGTTCATTATTATGCTCAGTATTTTCATACTTTCATATAATTCGAAAATTCTTCAATGAAGCAAGTGTAATTTAGAGGAAACATACTAAACTTTTTTAACAGGTGGGAGTGGATAGAGCTCTAGCTCTGGAGTCAGGCAGGCCCAGCATCAAAGCCCGGGTCTTGCACAGAGAAGACGGCTGAGACAGGTCAGGACACTTTCATTCTCTAGACATCAGCTTCAGGAAAAGTAAAGAAAATAGTTTCCTCCTTGCAGAGTTTCTGCGAGATTCTATTTGTGCCTGGTGGAGAAAGTCAGTAGTAGTTTAATAAGGAAATTTATAACCCATACATAAGAAAATATCAACTCAGTTCATCTAAATTTATGTTTAATAAATGTTGCTGAGACATGGACTCAAAACTTTGTCCATATCTCAGAATACTTGCAGCTTATTTCTCCTTACTGGAGTTATTGGGGCCTTTGTCTCATCATCTGCTCTGACTGCACACCTTCTCTGGGCGAGGACTGTGACTTCACCGGTGTGGTATCCTGCACAGCGTGGTTTCCCAATGTGTCGCCTGCCAGAGCCTGGTCCCACAATATGCTCCTCCAGGAAAAATGTTCCATGATCTAATAAGATTGAGAAACGCCACGTGCATGCTATGCCCTCCTCCAAGTGCTTTTCAACTTGTATGAACTCACTGAATGTGCTGAAAAGCCCGTAGTAAAGACGCTCTAACTCTGTTGAATGTGTTGTTTCTCAAACTTATTTGACCATGCAGAACCACATTTGCTTTTTAACAGCCTCCATTAATAGTCCATCTAACACTTCTCTTAAGGTGGCTCATGTAGTGCAATCAAACTAGGTGGACAGTAAATATGCACTGCGTTATGTTTTACATACTTATATCACATTTCATATGTTGTGTTAAATACAAATTTTAATGCTATACAACTCCTTTCAGAGATACATCTTGCTATTGTTTATTCAACATGTATTTATAAATTAAAAAACATTTCAAATATATATATTCTATATATAAATATATATTTCAAATAAATATATATATTTCAATTCTATATATATATATATATATTTTGATATATATAGCTATATATCAAATATATATATTCTATATATATATGAGAAAGAAAACCCAAATTATCATTTTAAATTTACCAAAAGCCCCTTGGAAAATCTTATTCCTATCAGGTATTTAATTCTGTCCATGTTAAATAGATCTGATTTTTCTCATTAGTTCAAGAACCCCTAGGCTGCTGGAAAGAGAACTAAATTCCATATGCCAAATGTGCCAACTTAAATTAAAATGTTAATTAAAACAATAGCAACAATTGTAAAGACAATGACAACTTCTGTTCTTTTAAAATGAATTGTGCTGGATGGACTTAACTCTGAGCAGTGAGATTCCATTTGGTGATACACGAACCTATTAAAGTTAAACAAAATATCCAACTCAGCTCATAAATGTTAGAGTAACATCTGCTCTGATGGATTCTCTTATGGGAACAATAACAGACAAAGGTATTCCCATAAATGGATATTTCAGAAAGCAGAAACAGCATGCTAAGCATTAATTTTTTTTTTTTTAAAAAACAATCTCAGCTTATGATAGAAATCTTTTCTAAAAGGATCACACACTTTTCATCCTCATTATTAGCTCATAGAAAATGTAATTTGACCCATTCTTGATAGGATGGTCAGGAACAGCTTCCTTTTTTCCTCCTACCCTAAATGGTCCTACACAGTAGCTCTCTCATTAATTTACCAGCACCTCGCTCTGCTGTCAGTGTGAATTTCTCAAAAGCTCTCCTCTCCTTGCCGTCTTTGCCCTACGAACTGGCCTCTAATATGTAGATAATGGAGACGTAAGATGAACAGTTTGTTAGGTCAGTAGCTATTTTTAGTAAGCATTTGTAAATCAATAAGGTTGTGTAATAATATGAAAAATCACTTCATATCAATTACTGTCAACTTTTATGACCACATGAAGTTAATGTAGCACTAAAATATTATTTCTTGATAAGTTTGGGCTTCCATAAAAACTTCCGCAGCTTTGCAATAGCCATTTCCCCACCTGTAATTCATGTACTTGCAGCTTCATTCAGTCTAGACATAGCTATTTAGTGTTAATTTGTGTCAGGCCCTAGGACAAATGCTGGGCATTGGTGTTTTTCTGAGAAGAACTAATTGACAGTGCTTGTCTCTTCTTCACCAAGTTCTTTACCAACAAAAATTATGATCCAGGGCTCAAAATACCAGTTTTGTTGCTGGTAAGCCCAGCAGCATTGGAGAGCAGAGATTAGATGTGTGGTCTTAACTGGCTTTTGTCTCAGCCCCTCCCTGACTGACCCTACCCTCTCAGCACAGACAGATCTTCCGTCCCCTGCAGACATGGCTGCTCCTCAATTTTTGCGATCATGGGCTAAAATAATAACAGCTACAGATAGAGCCTGCTATGGTGTTAGGCCCTACAGGCACCATTTCTAATTCTCAAACTCTGGGAAGTATTTTTACGGAGGAGGAAAAAGAAGGCTATGAGAGAAGTAAAGTAACTTGCTCATGCTCTGACAATTAGTGGAAGATAGTGTTGGTAATTTAAATGTAGTTTTATATGGCTCCAATACTATTATGCTTTTCTTAGCTATCAGAGAATGACCTAAGTTTCAAACTCTTAGGTTTCTCCATGGCAGTCCCATGTGGACTGTATCCAGCGGCACACTCCATTATTGTTCCCTTCCCATGGTTGTCCTGTGGACACACAATCTTGCTGGTGGACTCAATGCAGCCCCAAAGCTCCAACGTGCTATTTTTAGAAAAACCCACTTAGCTTAGCTGAGTCCCTCTCAGCACACATTTGACTATCCAGGGATTTCACCATTCTTCGTTGCATTATGGTGGTGTAAGAAAAAAAACAAAACAAAAAAGACACCTGTGTTCGAATGTTTATAGCAGCACAATTCACAATTGCAAAGCTGTGGAAACAACCCAAGTGCCCATCAATACATGAGTGGATTAATAAAATGTGGTATATGTATACCATGGAGTACTACTCAGCTTTAAGAAACAATGGGGATACAGCACCTCTTGTATTATCCTGGATAGAGCTGGAACCCATTCTACTAAGTGAAGTATCTCAAGAATGGAAAACCAGCACCACATGTACTCACCAGCAAATGGGTATTAATGGATCAACACCTAAGTGGACATATAGGAGTAACATTTATAGGGTGTCGGGTGGGGGGTATGTACCAACATAAAGAGTGTGAGGTGCACCGTCTGGGGAATGGACACGCTTGAAGCTCTGACTCCAGAGGGGAGGGGAGGCAAGGGCAATATACGTAACCTTAACATTTGTACCCCTATAATACGCTGAAATAAAAAAGAAAAAAAAACGGTTGAGGAAAAAGCACAGACAACGCAACTACTAACCGAGCAGAACAGGTCACAGAAGGCACATCAAGGCAAAGCCGTACGAATCACCTTCGTGGACGGCACCAGGAAGCCCGGTGAGCAGGGTAGCAAGAGGCTTTTCCTTCTTTGGAGAGAGATACCTTTAGTAACTATTAGGTTATTCCCTAAGCACTCTGATTCCCTGTGGAAGTGCCTTTCTCACTTCTGTACCTACCATTGCTATCTTTTGATTTTTCTCTTTCTGCTGTTTTTGGGCCATTAAGACACCAGCACGCTCTAGATGCGGCTGCACTTATGCCCAACTCTTGGTTAGCGCTCCCTCTAGTGGCAGCTCGATGAATCCCCCATACTTACCCTCCGTTGCTGTGTTAATTTGTATGGTCAGAAGAATTTTCACTCACTTAATTTTTATGTTTTTTTCCCCATAATTTTAATGACTAGAAAAATAACTATAAAGTTTATCTAACATGATTTATTTACCAGTTATTTACATTTTTTCCATTAAAATAATTACCTGTTGGATGTTAGTGCATATGTTTAAAACATTTCTTAAGTTAAATCCTCAGTACTGAATTTTGAAGACAGTGAATATGCCTCTTTACATTAAGTCAGATTCTTCTCAAAAGGGCTTTCAAAGTGTTACAACACAATCTCACTGGCATTGCATTTTGTATTTATTTATTTTTCCTTACTGTGTTCCTTACAGTCCCAGGCTGTTCTCAAACTCCTGGGCTCAAACCATCCTCCCTCCTCAACCTCCTGAGTAGCCGGGACTACAGGTGCATGCCACTGTGCCCAGCTCGTATTTACATTTTTTAAGTGTCAAGCGATACTCTTCAAAATTGTGTTTCTCTGGAAATGATAAGTTGGACATTTTGTGTGTTTGTCTATCATTTGTACTTTTTTAGGTGTGAATTACTCATGCATATATTTTTCCAGTTTGTCTATTAGGATTGAGATATGTAGGTGAGAGCTGGAAGAACCAGCCTAGGCAGACCCGTCGATCTCTCTTTACAGAATTGCACATTGACATTTTATGGGTCATACTCATTTGCTATCTAGCAAGACCTTGTTTATCATTAATATTTATATTCCACACTATATTGTATAATATGCTACAGGTCTGACACCTGTACAGAATTCCACTTTCTTGAGAAAAACGCGAGGTGACCGGAGACACCCAGTAGACGCTCAAAAAATATTGTGGGAAGAGGAAATCTTCCTAGGGACCCCCTAATGCATGCAGGCAAAAGTTTCTTCTTGTTAAAGGAAGCAGATGACAGTACCTGATACCCGAGTTGCAATGAGGGAAGAGAGCTTGCAATTTCTATTAAAAAAAGCAAGGAAAAGCCTCCCCACTGCTGTTTGGAATAGAGCATAAGAACGTTGTAGTGGAGTTTTCTCGCACATTCTTTGTTTTGGCTTTGAATGAAACAACAAAAGGAGTCAGAATATTCACCTCCTATGAAGGTGTGACCTAAGTTTTCACTGCAGGGTGTAGCTGAAGAAGGCCAGAAACAATCCTTGTGCCACCTGACACCATTTACAGGTGAGCTGGTCTTATCCTACCCTTAAGACTATTTTGATGGGTGAAGACAGCGGCCCCTGGGCAGGGGAGTTAAAGCACTGTGGTTAATACCTGGACTCTGAAATCAATAGAAGACAAAGGATGAATCAAATTGTTTAGCCCATCTCACACCTGGGTGTGTTAGGATTAGGTTTTTATGGAGATCAAAATAATGTCTAGTCTTACCTGCAGAGGGGAGGTAGCCCAATTTGTTCCGGCAGCCTAGGCTAGCACAGTGTCTGGTCTTGGCAGGTACTTAGCAAATGTTAGGTAAACGAGAAGCAGCAGAAAAGAATTCTCAGTGCAGATATGTTCCCTAGTCAACTGTCTGAATTTTTGTTTGGTTACACAAAATTTATAAATTCTCAAAACCGATGCCCAGGCACGGTGGCTCACGCCTGTTATCCTAGCACTCTGGGAGGCCGAGGCGGGCGGATTGCTCAAGGTCAGGAGTTCGAAACCAGCCTGAGCAAGAGCGATACCCCGTCTCTACTAAAAATAGAAATAAATTAATTGGCCAACTAAAAATATATAGAAAAAAAATTAGCCAGGCATGGTGGCACATGCCTGCAGTCCCAGCTACTTGGGAGGCTGAGGCAGGAGGATCGCCTGAGCCCAGGAGTTTGAGGTTGCTGTGAGCTAGGCTGACACCATGGCACTCTAGCCAAGGCAACAGAGTGAGACTCTGTCTAAAAAACAAGACAAAACAAAAAAACAAAAAACTGACAACATTTTCTGTTTTCTGTTCGTGCTTTAAAATTTAGAAAGGTGTCCAGTCCATTTAAAAATCTGACAGATCTGTGTCTGGTGGTTTTCCTACCATAGCTTCCTATGTGATTATTTACTTCAGCTGGAGTTGATTTCAGTGTGTGGCAACAGCACTTTTCTTGAGCAAGAAAACTAAATATTCCCTCTTGATTACTATCACATATGTTGTGAGATCACAAGTTTTATCAAGTGCTGGCAAAGTTTTATAAAACAATTGCTTTCTTTTTGTTGTTAAAACTTCAGTTACTTCTATAAGCTTTTCAGTGGCTATCTGTTGTTTATCCTGGCCCGACAGTAATTTCCCCTTTTCTTGGTCAAAGTACCTCTATTCCCCTCTGGGAACTCCCCTCTCAGTTCTTGTCGTTTGTGAGGAGTTGACCTTCTCTTTGCTCTGGGGTTGGTCAGGAGCTTGGGACCAGCACACAGCTTTTTGACACTGTCAGGCGAAAGGTGCCCCTTTCCCTCTGGGGTTTCTAAAATGGAGGAAACAGAACTATGATTGACCCCAGGCAATCTTTGTCATCTGTTGGGGGATCCTGCCTCAGAACAAAGATGACATTGAAAGCGAAAGGGAGGGACAGACCTCTGAGTTATCTTTTGAACACTTGGACCCAGCAATGTCTGTGGGTCTTCCCTTAGAATTTTTCTGTTTCAAGGGCCAATCAGTTTTGCTATTTAATAAACTAAGTTGCCATTGGGTTTCTGACACCCAAACCCAAAATGTGCTCAATAATGAAGTTGTGACAGATTTTGTAAACTTGAATTAATTCCCATTAACTTGATTTTTTTTTTTTTAAGGTGATGCAGATCCCAGAGTTGGCACATGATTTTTTTCTGTTTTTGCAGTTATTCTCAGTGATCACCCCGGGGGACACTGCTATGTAGCCCGAGCCGGCTGGAGGTCTACCAGGCATTTTACAATTAGTGGGGCCAAGATGGGCTTCCCAATTTCCACCCCAAATCGATCCAGTCCTAGCATCCCCATCTCAATGAATGACATCTGTATTCACCTAAGGGACCACCTAAGGGTCGTTCTGTAATTTTCCTTTTCCCTCATGGCTTACATCTAACCTGCCAGCAAATCTTTGTTAGCTCACCTCCAAAGCATCTTGCTAATTCCTCTTCCCTTCAAGCCCCCTCATCTCTTGCTTCAACTCCTGCAACAGCCTTCCAAGTGGTTTTCGTACAATGTGTCCTACGCAGAGTCATCCCAGTGGCCTCTTAACCCATATCAGAGTAGAGGTCCCTCCCTGCCCAGAACCTTTCCATGGCTTCCCCCACCCTAGTTATAAGATCCAAATTCTTTGCCACACCTGTACCATCTTGCATGATGTGACACCTGGTTACATCTTCATTTCTATCTTACGCTACTCCCCTCCCCCCCCATTATGCTCATCAATGTGCTGATTCTTGCGCACCTGCTGAAGAGTTTTCAGAACACATTAAAACCAAATATTTAAAGGAATATATAACTGCAGGACATAGTCTATTTTCCACCTGGTGTTAACTCCTCTGGAGATTTCCAGAGAGCAATGTTGATGATATCTATATAACCTTTCATAGATCCCTAAGATCCTCTACTTATTTTATATCAGTGGATACTTATGGCAACTACAGTGAGGCATGGGTAAGCTATGATTAGCATTATTCAGTGAAGTACAATAAAACTGATGCAGGTTTTAACTTACCCAAGATGATCATGATTAGTAAACTACAAGTGCCAAGACTTGGACTGAAGTCTCTTGTGTTCTGGGTCATTGATTTTCCTTCTGTTATTTTCTGGCAATAATTAGGCTGGGGCCAGAATGACTCTGTCCCTATAAATTTTTATTGGGATAGAAAATGTGAAAACATTAAATATGAAGTTTCCTTCAAGAGCTGCGTGAACCAAGTATATGATGATGGTGATCTTCAATGCACAGACATTGCCTGGCCTGTATTGGCAGAAAGTGGCCTGCTTTCTGCACCTGGGGACAAATTTATGAGGAATTCTGTGCCAATGAATACTTATACAGAAGGCTTCTATAAAGGAATGTGTAAAAACCAGAAAAAGTCAACCATATTTCTTATTACAAAGAAAGATGAATTTTGTAGACAGCTTCTTGGGACTGTATTTGCATGAGGATGGATTGAGGCTAGCCAGAGATAACCTTATACATTTCTACACACCTGGAGACTTACTGCCTTAAGACTCATGGCTCATTTCAGAAGAGGTATAGAAAAAGGCAGGTAGAGAGGGGAGGTGTTTCAGGGGCTGAAACATGAGCATCCAGGTGCTCATTGCCTTTCATGCAAATGACTAATAGTACCTATATGAGTGCATGCTTCCAAAGTGGATCCTATGTCTGTTTGCTTTTATTTGAAAAATATCTGTCTATTTATATAAAAACCTTCCAGATCAAGTGCACATTGGTAAGCAAAATATCTGCTGCCAGCAAAAAGTAAAAGCAAACTATTCACCACAGAGCCTGATAAAACTACACCATGAATTCCTAGGGTACAATTGTGATTTTTTTTCTTTGTCATTGAAATCCCCTAAACAAACGAAGATAGTTTGACATCGCACACGTCAACTTTATAGTGGCTACACATCTGAACCTCCTGTGTCAGTGACATGTGGAAAAATGGGGCTTGTAAGGATATACTGGCAGGCCATAAACTCTAACTGGGCTTCTGGGGACTCCTGTGATTTTGAGGAACAGAGAGCTATTCCATCCCTCCTTGCTGCAGAGAAAGGCAGAGGTGGCAGAGGCAGGGCAGCCCCACTGCACTCGCCGAGGCAGCCGGCAGGAAATGATGGGAAGCTGCATGCCAAGGAAGGCAGAGGGGCACAGGTTGGCAGTACCCTTGGCAGGCAGGATCGCGGTGGGAAAATGATGTGGAAGGCAGGCAAGAGGCTGTTGCCAGAGTGTCAATCATTGGCCTACAGGACTCTGACTTATTTTTCTCAGTATCTACCTATTTTTTTCTTTCTTGACAGGGGCAGGAAGGCTGGACAGGATGCTATGATTGCCACGAATCTTATAAACTACCCAAGAGACGCATGCTGAGCTGGTGCTAGCTGGAGGTCAGGTAGGGCATCTGTCTCCCCTGTTGTCATATTTACTGATGTCCATTTTTTCCTCCAGCCAGATTTCAAAATATATCATTCCGCTATATTTTGGAGATTGCATGGAACAATGAAAAACACAATTACCATACAATTTTGGACTTGAATTCTGACTTCATCACTAAGCATAGACAGGACAATGAAATGAACCTCAGCTTTTAATCTGCAAAATCTTGTTTCAGAGGTTGTGTTAAATATTCATTAAACATTAATTGAGTGCCTGCTATGTGCCAGACACTGTCTCATGAGTATTGGGAGCCAACATTCTCATAGAGTTTGCAGACTAGTAAGAGAGCTAGACATTAATCAAATAATTATACTAATGACTATGTGATTGCACTGTGAGAAGGACAGTGCCTGTGGCTGTGCAGGTTGTGCATTGCACAACTCCAGGGGCAGCTGTTCATATTGTAGTCTATGCGAATTGTGTTCTGTGAAGTTGTGCAGTATATAAACTATTAATATGTTTCAGTGCATGGCAGCCCAGTCTGAGGTAAGGGCTCTGAAAGAAAGGAAGCTGGGTCTATTGGAGAATATGAAAAGGATAATTAATTTAGGCTGATAAATTGGATAATTAATATAGACTGGTGAGTTGCTTCTGTAACAAAGTGCTACTTAAGCTGAGATGCAAAACAAATTGTTTAGTGCTTAGTACTGGCCTAGACATGTTATGGAATCTATAGCACTCTTTCATTTTTGTATGGTCTTTTTCCTGAAAGCACCTCTCTTGGGTCTTATTCCCCTGATGTGGGGTGTTGTTGGGTAGATTCTTGAGCAAGGCTGTCTCTATAGCTAGTAAGGGACTGGACCAGCAGTCAGCCTACCAGAAAAGGAACTTACACAGAGAATAATCTCCCCTTTTATCTCAGGATAGATTCCAAGCCCTGGTTGAGTTAAAGTGGGGATCTAGTGGTCTAGCTTGGGGTACATAAAAGGCGTGATAAGGGGTATAACACAGCAAGGCCTGGTGACATTACCGCTGCTATCAATGACATTTCCAGGCTTAGGTCATTCCCTGATGATGCTCCAGACCCTGCCTGTGGGGAGTGAGTTTAAGAAGTGGGTGCTGAGATCCACAGCACACCTGGCTCTCTCCACTGATCCCTGGTGTAGGACTTGGAGCAGAAGGGCCAAGGCAGACGGTAGGAGGGTGTGAGTGGAGGGAGGACCGCAATTGTGTCAGGGCTTATGGTAGGAGCTGAGCATCAGGGAAAAGGGACTCGCAGCTTGGGCCTGATGAGGCAACATTACCCTGAAGGCCAGGGCGAAGACCTCTCACAGCTGGCTCAAGTCTGGGGAGGGAGGCGTGTCTCATTTCCTCTGACACCTCTGTGGGCTGTAGGCATGCTCAGCTTCTCCTAAGTCACACCTTTGCTCAAACTGTGACTGTGGTCAATCCTGGGCAGAGATCTCTGTTGGCCCCTCCAGACCCACTCTTTGCCCTGTCCAGTCTGCTCTCTGTGCAGAGAGGCTGACTGCATGGACCCCATCAGTGGGTTCCCTTGCTCTTTGGCTACTGCATGGGTGTGGCCAATGGGGGCCACAGGAGATGCTGGAGATTAGAGGAGGTTGGCTCGGGCTGGCTTTGTGCCTTGACCAGGGGTTACTGTTCCTTTCCAGGTGTCCGATTCTACGTGACTTCTTCTTTTGGGGTTTTGGAAACTACATTCTTTCCAACCTAGGGTTGGTAACAGTGTAGCTTCTACTGCCTTGGGTTGCTGCATTCTTACCTGGGTTACTGTGGTTTCTCTCACCCGTGCATCCTTTTGGAAATGGTCCATTTTCAATTAATTCTCCTCAAGTGATCCCATTTTGAGAGTTCCCTTTGCCTCCTGTTGGGAGTCTAACTGATATTAATACAAGTGCCCTTCTACTTCCTTCCTGAATGATGAACTTCAACACACATTTCAGGTTCTAAGTCAAATGCTACCTTCTTTCTAGAGCGCTTCCTACCACCCCACCTCACCACTATACCCGTAATGATTTGGCCCACACTGATGTCCCACAACATGCTCTCCACTGCGGTTCATTTGGGGTTTTGTGGGAGTTATTTGTTGTATGTCTGATTTAGCTTCCTCTCTCCATACCAGACTGTGACCTTTTCAAGTCACATTCGTGTCTGGCTCACCTTCCTGTCCCTGGTGTTTTGCCTGCTGCCTGTTCATTTTGTGAATGAACCAAGGCCCAGCACAGGGGAGCTGGCCAGTGCCACGTAACTTCTACAGGACCTATCATCTTCTTCCTTGTGTTGGGGCTTGTGATCTGTATAGGGCCATGTGTGTTGGTTTTTCCAGCTCTGTTGAGAATCTCGGCATGATGATACCCACGTAATCAGGAAGTCAGAGGGGATGAGCTGCTTCCATGGGACTTGAAGAAAAATTCAGTCCCTACGTGCATTATGACTAGTAAAGTCATTCAAACCATGACATAGTGACGACTGTGGATTAAAAATCCACTATGCACTAAGAATTGCATTCACTCTAGGAAGGAGCCATGACTTTCACACCAGAATTTTGTAAACTTTACGAAGAACTTTGGAAGAAATATGAGCATAGACAAAATACAACTGCTCTTATTTTAAGCCTTACACCTAACACTGGGTATTCCTCAGTGCTCACAGGGTTGGGCAATCATACTAGCTCAAGACATTATAGAATCTCTCCTTCTTCCCCCTTCACTTACTTTCTTTATCCTTCCTTGTCACAGAGGTCTGCAGCCTAAAATGCCAAAGTTCAATAGTAAATAAAATTTTTCTTCATGCTCAAAATTTTCTCATGGCAAGCAGAAATGTATGAAGCCCAATATCATTCATATTAAGTTTCTAAATAGTGATCTGATAAATACATAACATGATTTAACTTGGTTATAATTGAGAATTCAGGACTTGTATGACTCTACTTAGTATCAAAGTCCTCCCCCCCCTCGCCGCCCACCTGCAGTGGGGGCTGCTGTCCAAGGTCCAGAGCTCCTTGGTCACAGTCTCCTTCCTATCAGTCTGCAGAGCCGGAATCCTCCGGGTGACGGCCCGTGTCCCTAGGAGCACTGGTGCTGCTCGGGTCATCGTGTCTAGGGACTCGGAGTAACTGGTCCAATAACAAACCCCGGAGCCTTCAGAGCAGAGGCGCGAGTATCTGCTGTCTCTTTTCATCTACAGAAGCACAACAAATATCTTCATTTATTCTCTCTGGGTGCATCCTTGTAAATTCCACTCATCTTTCTTCTTTGGACTTTTTGATTAAAAATGCTGTCAGCAGAGCAATTTGATGTCCAAGGGAAGATACTGTTCATGAGGCATCTTTATTTTTATTGTTTTAGAAGTTGGAGAAGGTCCTTTTATGCTTGAAAACCTTTCTATTTCTTTTCCCTACCGTGAATGTGAAGTGGAAGCTGACAGAATGTGTTAACCTTTCTTTCCTGTGCAACTTCATCTGCGATGCTCTGGGTCCCTGAACGCTGCTTTGGATTTCCCAGGCATGAAAAAGCAGCCGCAGCTGGGTGCCCTAGGTGCAGAGGAGTAGGGAGCCCAGGTGAGGGAGACCTCGCCTTCCTTGCCAAAATGTGCCTGTTCTGCATGTGGTGACTGAAGGGACTGAGAAGTGACAGCGCAAAAAGCACCTTCTGGGGGTCTATGGGGATGTGGAGCAAAGTCACAGCCTTTAAATCTGTTTGCCTAGCACTTGTCTCCTATACCAAGCTAATTTACATATATGAATAATGTTAATGGATTTGGAAGTCATTTAGCATGAGCCTAATATGTGCCTGGCACCATGCTAAATATTATGGGTAGAATGCATAATTACTGTCCTGGAGAAGCTCATGTCTAATGGGGGAGACAGATACACACACCCACATACCAAGTGAGCACAGGGGTTGGCACGTGAGCCATAATCTCTATGTGGCAGATGCCCCAGTCTAAACTACACCCACCGATGTGAGGCTGCTGGGAGGACAGGGTAGATGGGGACAGCCAGGTGGGTTGTACTTATGCTATTCTCTAGGGTCTCAAAAACTGATCTTAGTAAAAAGACATCCAGTTTTCAATCCAGTGAGACTGTCCTCTGGGGCTGATAAAATGAAAGCCCTCTGGAAACTTCTTAAACAAGTATAGTTTGAATGAAGACAAATACTTTAAATGGTGGTTC
Organism: Microcebus murinus; assembly: GCF_040939455.1. Classification (NCBI taxonomy): domain Eukaryota; kingdom Metazoa; phylum Chordata; class Mammalia; order Primates; family Cheirogaleidae; genus Microcebus; species Microcebus murinus. Next base: position 14,046,358 of record NC_134106.1, read on the forward strand.
TCTGCATCTGAGCTTCAGAGAAGAGGAAGCGGGATGCACAGGCTTCTGGAAGGCCTGGGCTGTGCTTTCTGTATTTGTAGAACCCAATGCAGTGCCTGGTACAAAGAAGAAACTCAGCAATTACTGGTGGCCTAATGAGGTAGGAGTTGAGTGATCTGTGTTCCAGTTGGATGACTTTTGATCCAACACTTTTTCCTTATCTTGGTTTCTTCATCTGTGAAATGAGGGGTTGTGCTTGAAGAGATCCAAGAACTCTTTCTGCACTGATGTTCTCCCAGCAAACAAAAGAATATAAAACAAAACAAAAATACACTCTCTCAGAGAAAAAAGGGGCTCAGGGTACCTGACAGTGCCCAGGAGGGGAAGACAAGCTCTCTGAAGGGTGTATATATGTATATATATAAAACATCAGTTCATGATGTAAACTGAAATCAGATAAGCTGAAAGGTTACAGTGGAGAATCTGTGGCTGATTGAACAGTTTGAAGATTAAGTATTCAATGTACATTTCCATTAAGGGGATCTATATCGCCGCGACACTTAACAGATTTTTTTTTCAATACCTCTTGTTTATAGAGGGTGTTTTTTTTGAACATTAAAACTCTAGGAAGATGGCTGGGCATGGCTGCTCATGCCTGTAATCCTAGCACTTTGGGAAGCCATGGCGGGAGGATTGCTTGAGCCCAGGAGTTGGAGGCTGCTGTGAACTATAATGATGCCATTGCACTCTAGCCTGGGCATCTGAGCGAGACCCTGTCTCAAACAAACAAGCAAGCAAACAACAAACTCTAGGAAGAAAAGGGTGGTAATCATATTGCTTCTTGGAGTTCAAAGAAAACTGGAATTAGAGGCCTATGGATAATTTATGAAATTAATTGTCATAGCTGATTGACAGAGGTTAATGATGGAAATGGTACATTTCATCCCTATTCCATCTAACTATTGAACAAATGAGATACCTCACGGCAATAAGTGACTTTCCTGGAAAAATACAGGACCACACAATGTCACTCCTTTCCTAACCATATCCACAGTTTAATACTAAGGACCACTTTGTTCAAATTGAAGACACTCCAAGCTCAGAATAGAGGGCCCAGTGTTACACTCCCATGTTTGTGCTCTAAACATCTCACCTACAATTCAGTGCAGAATTTTAACCTGAATCTTGGTTGACATTTGACGAGCTCTGAAAAAGGAGGAAGGTCATTTCTCAGAGGCTATTTTTCCCCTAAATTCAGGCGTGAATAGACATGAGTTAGAACTTTTGTTGCAAATTAGGTGATCAGTGTAGTGAGAACAAAGACAGGCAGGACAACTTGAACAAAGTAAACATGTCACTAATTAGGAATTTTGCAGAGGTTGTACCAGAGAGTAACTGATCTAAGAGATGTAGCCATACATATATTTGTCCAGAGACAGAAAACATCATTCCTGGAAAGAAGTAGTTGGTCGACAAGGCAAGGAAGAACTTAGAAAGAAACTGAAGTTCAGGATAGGGTGTTAGTCATGGCTGAACAGGAGGCAGGGCAGGGTAGAAAACTAGCCCTTACATGCATTGATTTGGAGCAGAATAGAGAAGATGGTTGAAAAAGCTGGACCCATGAGCTGTTTCCATCACACTTATAGCAAATGCCATTGTGCTTTACTGACTCTACATACCCTCTCTGCCTGCCTCCAATACTGACCCCAGAATCCAGGGTGGGCTGAAGTAGATATCAATTAATTTCAGCATCCAAGGGTGTGAGCACAAGGTTTCCAACCATCCATGCAGCACCTCTATATCTATCTCTCAAATTTCCTTCAGGGGGTGTTGGAATTTGGAGCACTCTCAACATTCTTCAGGAAGTGACAGGAGAAGTCAATGGCAAGTATGAATCAACTTGAGAGTGGCTGCTTCTGGAAGAGCTAGCTGCCCAGTGTTAATGACACTGATGGGCGTGTCATCTGTCAGGTGCGCCAATGTGAAACTGTCATCTGTGCATATCCCACCCCCCAAGGTTCCCTTAAAAGTGCTGCAGCTTGCAGGCTGTGGCCCATTGTATGCCAGAATATAGAGAAAATGTGGGGTCTCCAGCATTTCTTGAGGGTCTGTAGCAGTTAAATCCATAGGAATTTCAAGGGAAATAGTTCCTTAGGTGGGGAAGGAAGGTTGTATTTCTCAGATCCGTTAGTCATTAGCTAAGCTATTGTCCATCTGCTAACTTTAAACTTATTGATTTATTTTGAGAAATGAAAATAAAAATGAAAAAAAGACACCAGAATGAATTTCATGTGCTGCCAACCTTAAAAGATATCATTTGAATTCATGAATAATGAATAGAAGGGTTTTCACTTGGACTCAATTTTCTTGGCTGCTACCAACTTCCCTACAAAACAAATAACTATTAACTTGCTTGTCACCTTTCAGGACACATTGAGAAATATGACAGGAACACTAGATGGTGTCAGAAATCATTTTTAGTGTGAAAGGAGTCATATAATTCATTACCTTTTGAGTTTCTTACACTTAGAAAAGTCTCCAAGTCTAGAGAGAAATGCTGACTATCTTCCCATAGGAGAGCATTCAGATCAGGTAAATTAACACCTGGGCAAGACAGTTCCCTTACCTTATTCCTCAGGTTGTGATTCTAGAAGGGAGTTGGGGTGGATTATGAAGTTAGATAGCAGAAGACTGGTTCTGATGATGCCACTTAATAGCTGTTAAATCTTAGGCAAAGCTTCAAGTCTTCTCTCTTCACTGGCAATACCATAAAACCTACTTATAGAATTGCTTTGAAAACCAAATAAATGAATATAGAGGTACAACGTTAAACTATAAAGCATAGAAGTAAAATAGTCTAAATCCAAGTCTTTTACATATTTAGATTGCCTATATTAAAATGTAAAGGTACAAACATGTTTTCTGGAAGTAAGATATTATAACTGCATGTTTGTGTCTCCAAAGTTCATATATTGAAATCCTTACCACCAAGGTGATGGTATTAGGAGATGGGGCCTTTGGGGAGTGATTAGGTCGTGAGGGTAGAATTCTCATGAATGGGATTATGCCCTTATAAAAGAGGCCCTAGAGAGCTTTCTGGATTTTTTTCCCCCACCATGTGAAGATACAATGAAAACACTGCTATCCACAGCCAGAAGAGGGTCCTCACCAGAACCTGACCATGCTCGCACCCTTACCTTGCACTTCTAGCCTCCAGAACTATGAGAAATAAATTTTTGTCTTTCATAAGCCCCCCAGGCTATGGCACTTTGTCATGCCAGCCTGAACTGACTGAGACATAAGAGTGACTGGGTCTATCAGGATATTGCTTTGCTGAAAAAGTTTTCTGGAAAAAGAGCACATTTTATAGAGGAATATAGATTTCCTCATTTTAAAATTGTACCAAATAAATAAAATAAGAGCCATTATCCACTGCTTGTTTATTCTCTTTTCTTGGACGTGAGGAAGAGTGGGATGGTGTGCGCTATGATCTGGAGAACGCTGGCCAGGGCCGAGGGCAGTAGCCATTCCTCAAACCCCACCTGTCAGGACGCAGCAGATGGTTCCTTACCATAAAGGTTCCCCTCAGTCAGGGCTTTGCGATTGTCAGAATTCAGGGTGTATGACATGAACCTGCAAAGGGAAATCTGACATTGGCAGAATTTATACTTCAGTTCCAGCCTATAAACTTTGTAAACAAGTGTGTCTTTACATTTAAAATTTTGATCAACATTAAAAAAAAAATAAACTTGATTCAGTGTAATTGTGCTCCTTTTATTTGAAAGAGGGACCATTTTGAAGATAATGAATGCTGTTGATCTGAAGTTTTTCTCTGGTGCTATTCTTCCCGGGAGCACAACCTACTTTACTGACAATGTCTCATTAGTCCTCACAAAAAATGGTGTCCCCTGTGATTGTCCTTCTCCCAAGTGTCTTTTGAAAGAAATGAGATTGGAACCATTTGTGAGAAATGGAGGAATTTAAAGAATTTCTAAGAACTGAATGAAAAGAACTTAAGTCTTTCAGTTGGCAGAAAAAAATCACCAGAGTCTCCTGAGAAACAGAATCTACTGTTCACTTTCCTCCCAGGGACATGTTTGCAGAACCAAAATGCCAAAATGCCTTGAAACTGAGCCCAAACTCATTTCTAAAGTAAACTAACTTTGTTGGTTTCTGTCTTGCATATCATCAAAGTCAGAGAATGGTGGGGAAGCTGGATTCTTATTTGCTAAACGGAATGTTGTTAAATCCACATAGTAAAAGATGCCAAATAAATTCATAAGGGAGACAGAATGAAAATGGGAATTGCAAACATTGAGGCATGAGCAATATTTTGCATTTATTACTAAATCCTTCTTCAAGATCGAGGGCACAAATTATTGAATCACACATTGGAATGACTTCTGATCTAGTCCAGGGTCATCCCTGAAAGGTCTTTCCATTTCTGTGTGAACATGTACAATGACTGCATTTACATCCCATTGATAGGCAGCCTCTGGGTCAGAAACTTTATATTTTGAGTCAAAATTTGTCTCAGTATAACTTCCATCCACTTGTGCTAAATTCCACCTCACCAATATACAAGTTATATTGCAAATTACAGCCTTTCAAGAAGTTGAAGACAAATTCTTTATCCTTTACAAGTCTTCTGTGAAGGAATCTGAAAGGAAATTACCTGTTGTTTTCCCTTATGCTTTAGATATGTTTGGTATATCTTTGCAGAAGTGTGAAAGTCTGTTTCATTCTATGGGATGACACCTCTACCTTACTCTGTTCTGATGAGTGTAGGCTGTTAGACAAATGGTGTGTTCTCAGCCAATAGAGTTATTGAGATTTCTAAGCTATAGATACAAAACGGAGTTGTTCTTTTCTCCTGGATCTCTGCTCTGCTTTCCTAGGGCAATATGTGTAATTTCTGCTCTCTGCTCTCTCCTTAGTGCCTATTAGTGGAATGGCCATGAAGGTTGCAACCTTAGAAGCCAACTCCAGATTGTCTCTGATGCCTGAGGTCCTGTCAATATTGGATTTTATCTCCCCTTCTTAGTTGATAGAAACTGAGAGTACCATTGAAGCAGCCAGTGGTGCCATTGATCAGTTTGGACTGATCAATAAATGAGTAGCTAGGGTCTAATTTGTAGCCTTTTAGTTTCTAGGAAAAAAATAAAATGTCCTAACCAAAAAGACACTGGTTAAGTAGTAGCTGAGATCAGAACTCAATGGCAGTGAGTCATTCACTGGCAGAGCACTAACCTCAGAGTTCCCTCATTTTGCCCCACCTTTGAGGTTGGTTGTCTGCCCTGTGACAATTATGCAGGGCTTGTCAGGGTTTACCCATTGTATTGCTTTGCTAGATGTGCACAGTATTCTTATTGTAACATTTTGTTTTCTGGTGAAATAAATATCTTCCTAGTCAAGCAATGAGTTGTTGAGGTTATTTTTTCACATTTAGGTATTTTATAAAAAGACAAAGTTAACCTACTTTCTGAAAGAGGCAGAAAAGTCTAATTCTAAATGTAGAACATTATTCCTTAACATTGAAGCAGAAGCCAAGGCAATAAGCATTTGCTTTTTAAAAAAATCAACTTTGTTGTATTATAAATGATAAACCCATATACACAGTGCACCCATCATATGTGTACATTTCTATGGGTTCTCAAATATGCATCTGCCCAGGTTAACTACTGCTACAGTCCAGAAACAGAACATTTCCATCATACTAAAAAGTTCCTCTGTGGTCCTTGCTGGTCAATCATGATGCGCCAAGTTTGACCCCAGGGAAACATTAATATTCTACTCTCTGTCAATTTATATTAGATTTTATAAAGATTTCTAGAGTTTTATATAAATGGAATCACAAAATATGCATTCGTTTATGTCTAGCTTCTTTCACTCAGCATGAGGTTTTTGAGAATCATCCATGTTTGTTGCATGTACATAGGCCATTCTTTTATTATCTAGTAATACTTTATTGTCTGGATTTATGACAATCTGTCTTTCCATTATTTGTGGGTAGGCATTTGGATTTTCCAAAGTTTTGCTGCAGATGCCATGAATGTTTATGTAAAAGTGTTTGTGTGGATACAGGTTTTCATTTTTCCTGGGCAATGGAATTACTGGGTGTTACAGTAAATGTTTACCTTTGTAAGAAACTGTCACATTGTTTTCCAGTGTGCTAGTAGTGCCACTTAGCAGTACATGAAAGTTCCAATTTCTCTGCATCTTTGCCAACACTATAGTTAATCCTTTTAATTTTAACACTCAAATGGGGTATGGAGACATTTCATTGTAGTTTACATTTCTTCGATGGCTAACAATGTTAATCATATTTTCTATACATGTTGGCAATTTTCACATTTTTTGTAAAGTATCAGTGCAAATCTTTTGCTCATTTTCCATTGTTTTTTTTTCCTTAAAATTAAGTTGTAAGTGATTTTCTATATTATGGACACAAGTCTTTTGTCATATATATATCTTTAGATATAGACATAGATTATATATATATGTGATATATATAAAAGATATATATGTGATATATATGATACATATGTGATATAAAAATATATGCATATAAAATAAGCATACAATGCATATAAAAATATACATACACACATGCATATTATGTTTTCAACAAGTGTATGGCCTCTCTTTCCATTTGTTTTGAAGAATGTCCAAATTTACTTTTTAAATTTATCTAAGATAGTTTTCCTTATCCCAAAGACACAACTATTCCTCTTGTGTTTTTATTTCTAGTAGTCTTATACTTTTAGTTCTACGATTCATTTTCAGATAATTTTTGTATGTGGTATGAGATAAGAATTAAGATCCATTTTTTAAAATATGGATATTCAATTGTTTCAGAACCATTTGTTGGAAAGACTATCCTTTCCTCATTGAATCATTGAATTAACTTGGCATAATTGTTGAAATTCAATTGCCCATATGCACGTGCATATATGTATGAGTCCGTATCTGGACTCTGCCCTGTTTACTGTCCTTATCTTAGTAACAGACTTGTGATTACTGGAGCTTTATGTCTTGACATTAGGCAATGTTTATTTTGAATTTTTGTGTTTCTTTGTATTTCCATACAAATTTTGGAACCAATTTTCATGTCTCCAAAAAAGCCTATAAGAATTTTGTTTGAAATTTTACTAAAAATAGATTTATCAAGTAGAACTGACCTCTTAATGTTCAGTCTTTTGATGTGTGAATGTGGATTAGCAATGTTTTCTAGTTTCAGGTGTACATGTCTTATACATGTTTTGTTAAAGATATCCCTAAATCTTTTATACTTTTTGATCCTATTACTAATGGTATTTGTAATAACATTCCATTTTCAAGTTATTCATTGCTTACATATGGAAATGTTGATTTTGAATATTGACTTAGTATTTTGTTACCTACCTAAATTCTTGTATAACTACCAGTTGATTTTACTTATAGATTCCTTAGAATATTCCATGTATATGATCATTTTACTTGTACATTAATATAGTTTTAGTTCTTCTTTTTAAACTCATATGCCTTTTATTTCTTTCTCTTGCCTTATTGCACTGGTTGAGACCCTCAAATACAATCTTGAATATAAGCTGGAAAATTGAATATTGTCAATATTTTTGTCAATCTTAGGAGAAAAGCAGCCAGTCTTTTACCACTGAATATGACTTTTAGCTGTTGGCCTTTCGTAGGTGCCCTTTACCCAGTTGCAAAAGTTTCCTTTAATTCCTAATTTGTTAAAAAATATTATTTTGTAACAGTGAATGATAAATTATATCTAGTGTATTTTCTGCATTTTTTCAAGATGATTATAGGATTTTCTCTCCTTTATTCTGTAAATCTAGTACATTACATCAATAGAGTTTCAAATACTAATTTAGCTTTGCATTCTTGTGATGAATCCCATTTGGTCATGAGGCATTATCCTTTTTATATACTGCTAGATTTTATTTGCTTATATTCAAAATGATTTTTAAATATGTCCATGAAAAATATTGGATTATAGTTTTCTTACAATATTTTTGGCAGATTTTGGTATTAGGGGCTAGTAGTTTCTTAATATTCTTAAAGCACTTTGAAGATGTTGATCCATTGCCTCCTGGTTTGCATAGTTTTTGATGTGATGTCTATAGTTTTCTATGGACATCAGCCTAGGCTGTCTTTGTCTGTATATAATGTGTCTTGAAAACTGACTACCTTGAAGATTTTCTTTTTATACCTGAATTGTAGCAATTTTATTATGATATTCCTTGGTGTGGTTTTTGTTTGTGCTTATCTTGCTTGGCTTTGTTGAACTTCTTGGTTCTGCGTTGTTATAGTTTTCATCAAATTTGGAAACTATTTGGCCGTTATTTATTTAAACACTTTTTGTGTTTCCTCTTTCTGGTACCTTAATTCCATATTGATAGATTACTTGATATTGTCTCACAAATCAATTATTTTTTTCCAGTGTTTTTCTCTCTGTGCATCATTTTTGGATAGTGTCTATAATTATGTCTCAAGTTCACTGATATTTTCTTTTGTACTGTCTAATCTTTGTTAACCTTATCTTGATTTTAAATATTTCATTGTTCAACTCTAAAAGATTTTATTCTTAAAGATATCTTCCATTTTATTCCTCATTACGTTCCTCTTTCCTTCACCACCAAATCCCAATACATTGAGCTATTTATAATTGCCATTTTAGAATATTTTCTTGCTAATTTTATCATCTTTGAATCTATTTTTTATGGACTGATTTTCTCCTAATTATTATTTTTTTCTTCTAGGAGACATGTTCTGTAATATTAAGTGAATGCTGGACAAGGCAAATGTGACATTGTTGTATGACTGTATTTTGTTATTTCACCTAAATAGCACTGGGCTTTAATCTGATCAGAAGACAATTTCTTGCTAAGCCTTGTTTTTAAATTTTGTCATAGCAAACCTAGATGGAATTTATGTTAGGAGAAATATAGCTCTCCTACTAAGGTATCACCCTTGTGCATCTGTTCTGAATATCCCAGGTAGTCAATTACATTTTTTCTGCCTGGTTAAAGATTACTATCTTCTCACCTTGTACATCATTTGGAAATTGTTCAACTTCTAGCTCCCCAGCCATGCTTTCCTTGGCATTGTGTAGTAAATCATATGCGAACACAGATAAGTGATCACCAAAGACTCAGGAGATTTTGGTTGGGTTTTTGGAGTTCTTTTCCACAGTAGAGTCCTCTCTAGAGCTTTCCCTTGTACCTTCATGCTGCCTCATCTTCCCTGGACTTTAATTTGTTGCCTGAACTCAGAAAGATCATCTTGCTATGCTTGAAGTTTCCCTCTTTCATATATATATATATACACACACATATATATACATATATATATATATACACACACACACACACATATATATGTAATATTTATATGTATTTATGTACATAAATTCTTTATAGGCATTAGAAAATAGATAGCAGAAGATTGTGGTACCAGAGAGAAGGGAAATGATACTGTTGCCTCTACTCCATAGTAATTTTCCAGAACTTGCTCCATTTTATGATTTTCTGTATATACTTCTCAAATCTGTAAGGAATGGGGAAAAACAAAGGTTCTTCTCTTAATGTTATATCCTCCTTAAGTGCTTGTGCATGCATTTATTATTTGGTCAGTATTTTATATTGGACATTTTCATAGACTAATGGTAAAAATCCAAATCCTTAAAACCTGAAGATAAAAGACACATACTGTGTTTAAAGTGTGGAATCAGAATAGTTGGGACAAGTCATTGATGTCAAAATAAGGGAAAAGATTTCTCATCCATTCATTTTTAAAAAAAAATTGTCATAACATGTAAACATAATTTTTTGATACAGAAAAACAGTAATTAAAAAATCATTCCACTAAAAGTCTAAGATAAAATAATTGCTTACTGGAAAGGTAGATAGTTTCTGAGGGTGCCATTTCCCTGTTTATTCTGGGAACCTGGCATTTAGCTTTTCTTAACTCTACATATTTGGTAATAAACATTTGCAATGGGTAGGATAATCCATCATGAAAATCTGAAGAAGTAAAGAATATCAAGCCTGTGTGAGCATACCAGAGCTTCTTGATTACTCATACTTCTCCACCCTAGGTTAGGAAGAAAAATTGATGTGATATGAACATTTGAGTTTTCTCATTTCTCTTTATTAGTGTGTGGCTAACACAAGCAAGAAACCTACCAGCTCCCAACTTTATGTATTTTTGGGGATTGTCTTAAACCCCCAAACAAAATACACATGGGATGGGTAATTCAATATCAAGAGAGGAAGACCATGTGATCTAAATTGATAACTTGTCTCCCTAAATATTTAAGGCTTTTTCAAATTCCTTAATTGTAGCCCTACACCCTCTCCAACCCAAACATTGCACACAGTGTTCTGTTTTCCTGCTATGTCCCCTTACCTTGCCCTTTGGGAAAGCTTTAGTCAGTATCAAATTTCAATTCAAATGCTTCTCTCTGAATTATTTTCTTTCTTTAGCAAGATACATTTGCCACTTTCCCTGTGTTTCCTATGTGCTCAATACAATAGTAATCTTCTTGTATGTGGTTGTTTACTTGAATGCTGATCTCCACACTACTTTGATTTCCTTGAGTACAGGGCCATATGATATATATCTCTTTAATACTGAGGGCCTGCCATAATTCAGACCCTAATGTTTAGGTACCCATATATGTTTTCTATATATGTAGGGCCATTCTTTAAAGCAGCATCACTTCCTGTACGTCTTACCACCCATGGACCTTAAATAGCTAGTATTCTTCTCTCAGTTTATGGTATTTGACATCATAGACTTGCTTCTCTATTCTGCATTAAGAAGAAAGAGTAATTAGTCTCAAGTTACTTTGTGTTTGCATTAGATTGAACATTTTCTTTTGAAATAGAATCAGTTCAATGACTAAGAATAACTACATAACATTGATCCATGTAGTCACAATTACTGTTCCCATGTTACAGAAAGCATAGAGATGTAATACTTTGTTTATTTCAGATTTTCTTTAGTCCAATTTGTAGTATCCAAAGAACAATGATTTTGTGAGGTCCTTGCATTTGCACTGACTCTTACACTTTATATACCCGTTGCAGGGTCCATTTGCAGTTCACAAAGATGCTTTGTTGCGGGCCGTGTGCTTGGCAACTGTGCCACAGAGTATAATTATATAAGGTCCTTGCCTTTTAGAAGTCCCAGTGAGCTTGTAAAAAATATCATACAATAGCTTATAAAATACACACACATACATATGCACACACACATACCTGCACATGTAAGATGTATGGTGGGACTCAGAGGAGAAGGAAATACATCTTATCTACATTTGACATCTATTGACATTGATTATATTCTCCCAATCCTGATAAGAATCCTGTGAGTCAGGTGTATCAGGTTCATATTCAACAGTGAATGACAGAAATCCCTAAATTGGAGACTTATATAAGATATGTATTTATTTCTCTCCAAAGTAAAAGAAGCCAGAAAGTAGAGATCCAAGGCTAGTATAGTGATTCTACAGCCATGAAGGAGGTAGAAGCCTTAGAGCTTTCCTCCATGGAGTTTCTAGATTGTGGCCCTCACATCAGCAAGGCTTATAATGAATGTCTGAGCTTGGAGGAGAAGAGAAAATTCTCTCTCTCTCTTTTAAGGAGACTTGTGGATGTCTCATGTAATAACTGCACTTTGGTAAGAAATTAGCAGTCTGTACCAAGGTGGGAAAAGTCATGGAACTTTGAAGATAAAGAACTTGCAGGCTTAGGGAGTGAGGTGGTGATACCTGGAGTCAGAACACCTGGATTCTTGGTGAGCTCCATCATTTATTAGAGATGATACTTGGAGGGAATCACTCACATCTGTGCATGCTAGCTTTCTCGCTGAAAAAGAGTAGTATGTCCAGTATGAGAGACACTTTGGAATGATTAAGTCAGAGCACATGTGAAAATCATTGCAAACCATAAACTTTCATACTAATTTGTTATAGGTGGAGCTGAAATTTTTGTTATATTATGTCATTAGACAAGTCAAACGGTGAAATAAAAAAATGGTGGTTAGTGGTTTTAAAAGTGAGCAGGTAGAAGACTTTTCAAGAATTTGCAGCTACGCATCTACTTCCTTTAACAAATGTGGAGATTTGTTTCCACTTTTCACGTTAGAGTTTCTCTATGTGACATTGCTTCCCAGGATAGATCAAAGCATGCATCTTTCTGGGGATGCTTCTTAGAGCAAGAAAGCCAAACCCAGTTTCTTTCTAGTTTGTGTTCACAACGAAGGGGGCTGAGACAATGTGTGAATGCTGAGACCAAACAACTCAAGAAAAACATCATGTCTTGCTACACTAGCCACTTGGAGGGAGCAGGAAAATCTGAGCCAGGGCAGTTGATGGGTGGTAGTAGTGAAGAAGAGTTCTCCATACACTCTGGTCTGATACTGTGCCCAACCTTGGAGGGGTGAATTTTTATCAGAGCACTGACAGTGGGTAAAAAATTTAGGGAATTTGCCCAGGTTTTTGGAGGCTTAACTTTCCTTTCATAGGACATAACTATTTCTCCTTGGATTTATAAGATGTTTCTTCAAAATCATCTCCTATTTTTGTTGATTATTAACTTTCTCAATACAGTGGTTTCAAAAGAATCCATTCTATGGGAGAGAAATTGAGGCCCTGAAAAAAATAACACATGATTTCTAAGAGGATGAAGTGTTCACAGTTTGGATTCTGCTTCCTACCAGTTCTGGGTTCTTGAACAAGTTATTTAGCATTTCTAAGCTTTAGTTTCCTCACTTGTAAAATGGGGCTAATAATACCTACTTCTCAAAACTATTGTGAGTCAAACAAAACACCCAGTGCAGTGCTAGCATACAGAAGTCATTCTTCATTAATGAATGATGCTTGCTATTATTCAGTTTAAGTCAGGGCTGGATCCAGACACCCAGGACTCCTTATCAATGTCTAATGTTCTTTCTACTCCATGAAATGCCTTTCCTAGCCCCTCATCAGCCTCAGTCCAAATACGGGCTGCCTTTTACTCCTACCTTTATCTGAGTGGGAGGTAAGATGAAGGAAACAGAGGAGTCTGCCTGAATCATGGATGGTGTGATATGGTGAGAGCTCTTAGAATGGTGAATGGAGAAGGGGCCTAAGAGGTTTACTCTCCCCTCAGTTCACAGATGAAGAAACTGAAGCCCAGAGAGAGGAGGGACTTGCTTAAAGTCAACAACTTTTCTTGGTGATTTTTAGAAACCTTTTTGGATTGCAGCAAAGCCCAAGTATTTATGGATTTGTCTGTTCTGCCGTGCCTGCTCACATTTGTGCAGGACAATATTTGACACAGAAGGAAAGTAAAGGCCAATTATGGCTGTCTGCAGCAGCTGGCACAGTTAGGATTTTAGTACACACTTAACCGTGGTTTTATAACTCTCAGTTTGCACAGGCTGGCTTCTCCTGCCTGTCACTAATTAAATGTATTACTCTGGTTCACATGAATAGAATGGATCAATGAATGTTGTAATACTTTGAAGGAGATAAAGCACTGTTCAAATGCTTTGTATGAAATGTCAGTGATCTTATTAGTATTTCTATCATGATTCTTAAAATTCTCAGCCGCTTAGCAACCAGAGGTATTCTATGAAATATTGTTTTAATTCACCAGTGAGAAAACTAGCTTTTGGTGGGGTAAGGGGTGGGGGAGGCCCGAGGCTACAGGAGAGCTTCTGTTGGAAGAATTCTAGTATTATAGTCCTGAATAGGACCTAAAAGATCATCAATACACTTCTCTCTCAGATAAGGAAAATGAGGCCCAGAGAAAGGATGTAATTTGCTCTCAGTTACCTAACCAGATGGTGACAGACCAGGGAACAAATCCTCCAATTTATAAAACAGTATACAGAACTTATATGTAGTTTGTTTTTGTTGTTTAGAATCCACAGGAAGAAGCAGAGAATTCAGGTAAAATGTGGCCGAGCAATTTAGATTGAGATGAGGAAGTCCATGAGCTAAAACAAAAAAATTAAAATCATGCTGACATGGTTTGAATGTTTGGCCCTTCCAGATCTCATGGTGAGATTGATCCCTAGTGTTGAAAGTGGGCCTGGTGGGAAGTGTTTGGATCGTGAGGGCAGAACCCTCATGAAAGGCTTGGTGCCCTCGCCACAAGGGAGCGAGTTCTCGCTTTATTAGTTCACTCAGGAGCTGGTTGTTGGAAAGAGCCTGGCACCACCTCCTCTCTCTTGCTCCTGCTCTCACCGCGTGACATGCCTGCTCCCCCTTCACCTCCCACCTGGATTGCAAGCTCCCTGAGGCCCTCAGCAGAAGCAGATGCTGGTGCCATGGTTCTTGTACAGTCTGTAGAACCATGAGCTAAATAAACCTCTTTTCTTCATAAATTACCCAGCCCTAGGTATTTTTATAGGTATATCTTTAGAGCAGTGCAAATGGAATAATACATAGGCCAAGAAAAAATGTTACCTGGTGACTGCTTTTCAAGCAGAATAAGCTGGATGGCCATCTCTTTGAACACAGGCCTTTTATCACGGTAGTAATGAGCTGAGCATTTAGCATGTACAAGAGTGATTGATTGATCACCTGAAAAAATTCCGAGATGAGCTAAGTCATTTCACTTCTTGAGTAGTAGTTGTCTTTTTGATTACTTGGGCAAACCCAAAGGGAAAGGGCACTGGGCTGACTGCTTATCTGTGTCAGGGCTCTAGGTCACAAGTTTGAGGTTAGTGATTAATTCCTGCCCTTCCACGCTGAGAGGTCAAATCCTCAGACACGAAGCTCTTTTCACTGAGGTGTGACTACTGTAATGGGAGCAGTTGGCCTAGCTGGGCACTGGCTTTATGAATATTGGGCATTTCTCACTTCTGGGCCAATGTTGGGCCAGAGATAGTGATTCAGTTAACGCGAAATGATGCTGGGTCTATCACAGGGCCCAAGTGCAGCAGCCTGGTCACGGTGGAAATGAGCTAGAGGATTCCAGCCTTCCAGAAGGTCCTATGATTTGCTGAATGTGCCTGTGGGAGGGGGCTACTTCCATGCAAAAGCTTTAAGGGAGACATTGAATGGGTGGAAAGATTTCTGATGATGCTGGTATAAAGTTGGACTTGACTATCAGCTTCTCCCTCTGCATCTCATGGATATGAACCTGATACTATCTATGCCCTAGGTTGGTGAAATAGTCAGAAGGCAGCCTATTCCCAAGATAGCCCCTGTCAAAGAAGCATAGTTCTCTAGGTTATGGGTCCCCAACCTATGGTGAGTTGTATAATTATTTCATTCTATGTCACACTGCAATAATAATAGAAATAAATGTAATGTGCTTGAATCATCCTGAAACTATGCCCCCCCCCCCCCCGTCCCCAGTCCATAGAAAAATTGTCTCCCATGAAAATGGTCCCTGGTGCCAAAAAGGTTGGGGACAACTGCTCTAGGCTGTTTGTTTTCATCAGCCCTATTTGTTCAACACTAATATAGTAGAAATACTAATAAGAAGAGCACATACACTAATAAAAAGAAACAATAAGAAATGACTACAGTTTTTCAAATACCTTATAAACATTATCTAAACTTAACACAACCTTTCAAGGAAGGTATTATTCAACCCATTCCATGGTTGTGGGCACTGAAATCCAGAACAATGAGTTTGCTACTAAGGAGCAATTACGTACTTAAAACATTCCTCCCTGACCCTGAAGTTGGTGTCTTTTCTATAATATGACATATTAATATCTGCACATTTCTTTACAGTTTACAAATGAGATTCACTTCTACAATCCTGTAACGTAGTTTTTCTTATGATCCTTCCTTTACACATTAGGAAACTGCACAAATTTATATTTCTAGGAAGTGGCAGAGCTGGGATTTACATCTGGGTATATCTTGCATCAGAAAAAAATGGATAGATTTTGGAGTACCTTGATGTTATAATGACCTGTGATTTCAGGAATACCTGCTTTGTACCTGGATCACAGCCACCGCTCCTCATGGATTCCCCAGGGAGGCATACTTGCAGAGAGCTAGGGAAAACAGCATTGAAAAGCACATTATTATTAACTGAGATTTGGCATAAAAACCCAATGCACAGAATTCTGACAAAATCATCTGAACTGTGTGGAACACTCTTTATGTAGTTGGGCCTCAGCCTAAAGCAGACCACGAGGCCAGCTGCTCTGTTTCATTACCAAGCTCAGCGTGCATCTTGGATTTTACCCTGATGTGGTCCTTTGAGTGGAAGGCCAGCAAAACAGAATCAAAGAGCTGCAACCACGTTCCACTTTTAATGCACATTGGCCTGCAATTATTAGAGTAGCTTTTACTGGGGTGGGAGACGGAACAGGAAGAAAAGGAGAAACCAGAAAATGTCTTTCCCTTTATTCATATCTGGCTTTGAAGGGCAAACTCCTATGTTGCCTCTTCCCACTTCAAATTCCTAGAACTCTTAGATCTGGGCCTTTGCCTGCCTTTTCCCCCAAATTAGCCTTGTATCTAATTTGTCAGACCACCAGAACTGTTCACTTGTCATCTGCTCATCTGTTGGATTTTTGTCAAACCTTTCAGAATGCCAGAAATTTCAGTTTTTCCTCCCAGGGTTGGCAGTTAGTCTTTTTGTATCTTTGAGAGCCAAATCTCTGTCTGTTGCTAATAAATGACATAAAGGAGCCATCCATTCATCCAATTATTTAGGCCTAAGGTAAAATTGAGTACCTTCTAGGTAATTTTCCTACTATAAGAGCAACACAATAAATATTGGCAGAATCAAATAAAGAACATTTGCAGAGGGAATATAAATAGTTGGGTATGGAACTAATCTCAGTATCAGGACCCATATTGGAGCAGTGATGGGGAGTTATATATAATTTGTGTGGGTGACCACCATGCTTCAACCTAGACTAGACACTAGCATCAGCCACGTATCATGTTTATGCCAAATGCAAACAAAGTAATTGGCGGTCAGGTCCTGTTGTAATTTAGCTCTGCTAAATTAGACATGTGGAAAATGAATATCTAAACAGGACATTAAGCAGACACTTGCTGTTCAGTGAGTGTTAATGAGTAAGCAGATGAACTCTGGGCTGGGAGTTAGGCAACATGAATTTTCAGCTTGGACTTGCCACTAATAAACCTGTGAACTGAGGCTAATTCCTCTTTCTGAATCTCAGCTTCCCCATAGTAAGGTGAGAGGATGGCAGCTTTTAAATGCTGTGGATCTAGAATTTTGTGGCTTAGGGTTCATTGCAAGGAGAGGAGCAGCAGATTGTCTGAAAAGCCCTTGTCCTCCTCATCTCTCCAATTCCAGTTCCTTTCCAAGCTTTAGCTTAAATAGCATCTCCTCTAGGAAGCCTGTCTTAATTCCCCTGCTAAAGTGACTTTTCCGGTCATTCAACCCACAATGCATTTCAGTGAGTGCAGCTTGTGCCACTTAACACTTTGTACTTTGTATTATTATTATTTGTGCCTTTATCCTAGTCTTCTGGTAAGCTTGCAGAAATCCTTAATAGCAGGGTAGATATTTAATTTATTTCTGTATCTCTCATAATTCCCAACACAGTGGCCAGCACACAATGGATATTTATTAAATATTTTATGGCATGATAATTAAGTTAATCAGTGCCTATATTATTGAATGTATAGGCTTATAGATAGATAGATACATGCATGCAGACATAGATGAATGAATGTGTGAGGGAGATGGTGAGATATGAAACCAGCAGATACTGCTTAACACACAGTCTAAAAGACCCTAACCATCCCTATCAAAAGAACAGCATGTGGCAACAGAACAAGTTAAGACCACTTGGAACCAAGATGGCAAAATAATTGACCACTTCTTGACCTTGCAGCTAATTATGCCTCAATCATAACATATTAGCATGCTAAAAGAAACTCCTACCAACACCATGACAGTTCCAGGAGGGACCTTATAAATAAAGGGGAGGGTTCACAGTTCTAAGAAAGCATTGCCCCTTTCCAAAAAATAACATGAATAACATGAATATTCCTCCCCTACTTAGCTTATGATTAAGCCATTGCTTAAATAAAGAAATCTGGAAAACCACAGGGCCTGTTCTCCTCAGCAGGGAGAAGTAGCCCCTACTCTGTGGAGTAGATCTGTATTTTCTAAATAAAACTTAATTTCACTTTACACTGTTGGCTTGCTCTTGATTTCTTTCTTGGGTGAAGCCAAGGACTTATTTGGACTTCAAATGATTTCCAGCATTGGGAATTAGTTTCCGGTAACAATAGGAATGCACTGATTGATACAGTGTCTGTAAAACTAATATTTTTCAGTATAATAGCTCTTACACTGTATGAGGCATTATGCCAAACACTTTCTATGTGTGTGTGTGTGTGTGTACAATATTTATATGATCTCACTGAATCTTACAATGATCCCATAAGGTAGGTATCATTATTCCCTTTTAAAACATAAAGAAACTGAGATTTAGAAAAACTGAGCAATTTACACAAAGATTTGGAATCTCAGTATGTCTGACTGTAGGGACCATTTTCATTGCTATAGGACTATATGCCTCCATTTCCAGGTGGTAAAGCAGAGAGCAAGGAAAAGTGTTTACAAGGATGCAGCTATACATCACCTATTAGAGATCAAATAGACTGGTCATCTCTCCCGTCTTTGACACATGTGACAAGCACGTGTGTCTTCTTTTCTTTTGAAGTCTCGAAAAATATGACAATCTCATTTTCAAGCAATGTCCAAGCAACTTTTGGCCATTCCTTCTCAAATAAAACCAAAGAAGAATTTAAGGTCTATTGGCCAAGAACCCATTATAATTGGCCCAGTGTCAACTATAGTATTTGCTTTGGTTACATTTTATGCTGAATATTCTATGTAATTATGCATAGTCTTATCACTATTTTGATTGGGATTTCCAGAAATCTCCTTTTATCTTAGGAAGATATTGGCCTTAGAGATTCATTGTGGTGAGACCTACATCAACACAACTCGAAAATGTTTTCTTCATAGTCCCTGGACTATGAGACTACGTAATGTTCTTGATGGTTAAGATTATTTTGAATGCTTACTGTTAATGTTGAAACAAAGTTAGCATGTAGAGTAATAAGCCAAGACAATCTGTGACTTTGTGTTCACCTCAGTCATAATTTACATTTAGGATAAACATACAAGAGTAATAATGGTGTATATTATCATTTATTCTTTTTAAATTAAAATCAAATTTTAATAGACTTTATTTTTTAGAGCAGTTTAGATTCTCAGAAAAATTTAGTAGAAAGGACAGAGAATTCCCTTATACACCTTCCGCCATAGGTGCACAGATACCTCCACTATCAAAATTCTGTACCAGAGTGGTACATTTATTGCAACTGATGAACCTATATGGATACATCATTCTTACACTAAGTTCATACTTTACATTACCATTCACTCTCAGAGTTGTACATTCTACTGGTTTGGACAAACATCTAATGATATGTATGCACCACTACAGTATCATACAGAATAGTTTTACTGCCATAAAAGTCCTCTATTATCCACTTATTTATCTCTCCCTCCCTCCATCCATCACCTCAAAAGCACTGATCTTACCATCTCCATAGTTTTGCCTTATCCAGAATATCCTATGGTTGGAATTACACAGTATGTAGCCTTTTGACTTGGCTGCTTTGACTTAACAATGTGCATTTATGGGGTCTCAATATCATCTCCTATTTTGGTAGCTCATTTATTTTTAGTGCTGAATAATATGCCAGAGTCTGGATGTGTATTTGTCCATTCATCTACTGAAGGACATTTTGGTTGCTGTCAAGTTTTGGCAATTGTAAGTAAAGATGCTATAAACACCTGTGTGCACATAAGGTTTCAACTCATTTGGATAAGTAGCAAAAGGTACAATTGCTGGATTGTATAATAAGATTATGTTTAGTTTAAGTTTTTACAAAACTGTCAAACTGTCTTCCAAAGTGCTGTGCCATTTCACAATCCTACCAGTAACAGATGAGAGTTCCTATTGCTCTACATCTTTGCCATATGTAGTGATGTCACTTTTATGGGTTTTGGCCATTCTAATAAGGATACAGTGGTATTTCATTGTTATTTAATTTATATTTCATAATGTGGATAATATTTTCATGTACTTACTTGCCATTAGTTTATCTTCTTTGGTGACATGTCTGTTCAGATCTTTCGCCTATTTTTTAAATTAAGTTGTTCATTTTCTCCTCGTTGAGTTTTAAAAATTCTTTGTATCTTGGGTAACAGTTCAGGGAATATGGCTTACACAAATATTTTATCCTAGTCTGTGGTTTGCCTTGTTAGTTTCTTGACAGTATCTTTTGCCAAGCAGAAAGTTTCCATTTCAATGAAGTCCAGCTTATCAATTATTTCTTTCATGGGTTCTGACCTTCATGTTTTATCTAAAATGTCATCACCATACTCAGGTCATATAGATTTTGTCCTGTGTTATCTTCTAGGAATTTTCTAGTTTTGCATTTTACATTTAGATCTACAATCCATTTTGAGTTAATCTTTGTGGATAGTGTAAAGCCTGTGTCAAATTTCATTCCTCTTTGCATGTGGATGTCTAGTTGTTCTAGCTGTATCTGTCAAAAAGACTATCTTTTTTCCATTGTATTATCTTTGCTCCTTTGCCAAAGATCAATTGGCTTATATTCATGTGGGTTTATTTCTATTCTTTCTATTCAGTTCCATTGATTTATTGGTCTATCATTTTTATTAATACTATACTCTCTGGATTACTGTGGCTATAAAGTAAGGTATAAAGTAAGTCTTAAAGTTGGGTAGTATCAATCCTTTGACTTTGTCCTCCTTCAATATTGCATTGGGTGTTCTGGGTCTCTTGCTCTTCATGTAAACTTTAGAATCAGTTCGTCAATATCCACAAAATAACTTGCTGGGATTTTAATTGAGATGGCATTGAGTCTATTGATCAAATTGGCAAAAGCTGACATCTTGATGATATTGAGTCTTCTTATCCATGAACATGGAATATCTTTCTATTTATCGAGTTCTTTTTTGCTTTCCTTCATCAGTGTTTTGAACTTTTCCTCATATAGATCTTGTACATGTTATGTTAAGTTTGCACCTAAATTTTTCATTTTACTTTTGCTAAAGTAAATGGTATTGTGCTTTTAATTTTGAATTCTATTTGTTCATTGCTGGCATGTAGAAAAGTGATCACATTTTGTATATTAGCCTTATATCTGGAAACCTTGTTATAATTGCCTTTTACTTCCAGGAGTTATTTTTGTTGATTCTTTGGAATTTTCTATATAAATTTTTATGTCATCTGTGAGCAAAGGTAATTTTATTATTCCTTTCCAGTTTGTACACTTTTTATTTTGTTACTTACTTATTTTATTAGCTAGGACTTCCACTATGAAGTATGATGTTGAAAAGGAATAGTGAGACATTCATGCCTTGCTCCTGATCTTGTTGGAAAAACTTCTAGTTTCTCATGATTAAGTATAGTGTTAACTGTAGGGATTTTTGCAAATTTTTTTTTTTATCAGATTGAGAAACTCCCCTCTACCTCTAGTTTGCCAAACATTTTTGATCATACATGGATGTTGGATTTTTTCAAATGCTTGTTCTGCATCTATTGCTATGGTTATGCAATTTTTCTTCTTTAGCCTGTTGATGTGATGAATTAAATCAATTGATTTTCAAATGTTGAACTAATCTTGCATACCTTGGATGAATCTCACTTGATCACAGTATATAATTTTTTCTCTACACTGTTGATTCAGTTTGCTAATATTTTGTTAAAGATTTTTACGTCTCACCACTTATTTTTAATTATTATATATCAATTATCTGGAAATTCAGATTGAGTAAAAACATCTTCTATCATTAAATCCAATAAAAATATCACAAGTATACTAATCTTATAGAGAAATTACAGGATAATGAAAAAGAATTAATATTTATTGATTATCCCTACTAATTATATTACTCAATATAATTCTCACACGTAATGTAGAGGTGTTACTATTTTCATTTTTTAGATTAGAAAATAATTTTCCCTTCATTTAATCCTCTATGTGTTTTATCTGTATGCAGAATAAGTTAACGAACATAATGAGACTCAGCTCCATCACCCATCTAGGAAGTAGCAGAGCTAATATGTGAATGCCCATCTACCTGTCCACCTGATTACAAGTTCATGTTCTCTCCGCTATGGCATATGGAAAACAGCTTATTTTAGGCTGATGAGTCCCATTGTCCTTGGAAGTGATGCTGAAATCTAAGAAAGTCATCAGAATTTATTTTATTATTATTATTTATTTCAGCATATTACAGGGGATACAAATGTTTAGGTTACATTATATTGCCTTTGCCCAATCTGAGTCAGAGCTTCAAGCATGTCTACCCCCCAGACAGTGCACATTCTTCAAACAGTAGACATAAGGCTTTGCTTGTGCTTATTCCTTCTGGGGGCTTCAAGCCATCTGTGTAGCCTCAGGGCTTTCTAAAGGAATCATTTGTAAGAACAATGCCTTTCCACTCCAGCTGACTCCTCCATCTAGAGGCAAAGACTTTCAATCTAACAGTTATTAGTCCAGCTGTCTGGTCACACATGTCACCTCCCATGTGGCATCAATGATACCTCTTTTCTTTCAGTTGGACTCTGGGAAGTGTCTTATTATTTTGAGGATGAACCAAAGACATACAAATAGTCTCCATTATATAGGTGGTCCAGGGCCCTTTCCATAAGGCAGGTAGTCTGCTTTGTATCCCTTCCTTACTTGGAAACAGATACTTAGCCCACAGTGGGGCCACAGTGTCCAGAAAAATTTTTGTAGTTCCCTTTTAATTTGGCATTGGTCCTCTCCCTTTCCCCCTTGGCCACTACTCAGAGCCTTGGTTTGTATGGATAGATTTTCTAGGACAACAGGTAACCACAATCAAACTCTGGAGCAATTGCCCTAAATCCAGATTTCTTACTGGTATTTTCAGCCTATCTGAGCTAGGGCAGAGTGGAGATTGTGACCACCCCTCTTCCCACACTCCTACTGCTCCCTGAACTTTTCAGGATTGGCATCTGTAGCAGGCTCCTCCTTTGTGCTCCTAGTGCTCTCTCTGTGTCTGTATAGACCTATTTTGCATCAAACTTAGGGCAGGATATTATGAATGTCTAATACAAGATACACTGTGAAGTACAGTTCTTTGATTTCACCTCTTCTGTTCAGACCTTCAAAAACTCAGCCTTGGCTGAGCTATCCTGACCAAGAAGGCAGTCAGTGTTATGACAACTCTATTCGTACTTTCTAGTGTGTGTGGCTGTTTCAGGCTTGGGAAGGCTGAGAATTCTGATAAGCTCAAATATGCTGTATTTAAATGATTGCATAAACAGATTTGATTGATGATAACTACTCATGAATTTCATAGAGTGGCTAGACCCGTGTAACCTCAAGAGCACCTCAATGCCACTGGCAAATTAGTCCAAGCTGATCCTAAGGCCAGACAGTTCATTGCTCTAAGTAACTCATGCAGCTGTACAAACATGCCTCAGATCTATTTGTTTCTTTAATCCAGCTGAATTCCACTGGGCCATGTTTTCGTTCTTATACTGCTGTGATTTATGGTCGTAATGATAAGCCCTCTGTAATCCTAAAGCTTAAAAAGCTTCAGCACCGTGGCCTGGGGAAGTCATCAAGTTTAGTGGAAACAATTTGTCTTAGCATCAGAAACTCTACCTCAAAGTCATGTGGCAGCAAAATCACAAAGTTGATCTCTTCCTCTTCTCTGCCTGCACCTCTCTGTGCATTCTCTTTGGCAAATTGATGAACACATATCCTATTGAATTAAAGCTAATTTTAGTTTCAAAGCCATTAGGAAATAAGATCCCAGAGGAATTTTAAGTAATTTTATTTCAGCTGATTAAGATATTCGGATATAATGCATCACATTTTATGCTTGAAAACACTGTCAAAGTCAAAAGCACACTAAGTATGCTGTTTCCTGTGAGCTAACAAATTAGTGGTGGTATCTATTTAAAACATTTGATAACTCAGTTAGAAATTCCTTAGAAGCTTTCCTAATTCCTTAGTCATGAGGATAAGGTCTAGAATCCCCAGACACCTCTGAGATGGATTCTTAGCCATCAAACATGTGTTTGCAAACTGGTATTCAGACATTTTACTCTTAACTTTGACATAGCCTTGTTTCTGAGCCTGCTCTTCTTCCTATTTTGATTTTAGTCTTGTATAATGATTTATATTTCCTACATTTCAAAAATGATCTAGCCATATACATAGAGTTAATTTCCAGCCAGTACCATGTGACAGGTTTTAAAAAGTCCATCCCTCAAGAAAAGATCTTAAAGTCTTTTATGCAAAAATAATGTCATGTCCAGAGAAACATAGTTAGGTACTTTACAAATTGCCACTAGCCACTCTTTATGTACCAAGCCTATAAAAGGAAGACCAGGCCAATATTGTTATTCTTAATGTGTTTACAGTCTGCTACGAGATATACTATAAGAACAGCTAACATTTCTTAAGTACTTACCTGTGCTAGACATTTCACTGGTGCTAGATGTGGGCTATTTCATTTAATCCTGATAATTGCCCTAAGATTACCTCCATTTTTTTTTTTTTTTTTTTTTGAGACAGAGTCTCGCTTTGTTGCCCAGGCTAGAGTGAGTGCCGTGGCGTCAGCCTAGCTCACAGCAACCTCAAACTCCTGGGCTCAAGCAATCCTCCTGCCTCAGCCTCCCGAGTAGCTGGGACTATAGGCATGCACCACCATGCCCGGCTAATTTTATATATATATATTAGTTGGCCAATTAATTTCTTTCTATTTTTATAGTAGAGACAGGGTCTCGCTCAGGCTGGTTTTGAACTCCTGACCTTGAGCAATCCGCCGGCCTCGGCCTCCCAGAGTGCTAGGATTACAAGCGTGAGCCACCACGCCCGGCCAGATTACCTCCATTTTAAAGGTAAGAAAACTGAGGCTTCAAAAACATTAAATAACTTGCCTGAGATAATGATTTAGGACTTTTCGAGATTGGCATTTGAACCAAATTAGTGTAATTATAGGGCCCTGACATGTAGCCATCCTATGACTCTACTGTGTGGAAGCACAATGTGCAATTTTATATGAAAGATCACAAAGGAGGCATAACCTGCCTTTGACCAGAAGCCTGGGGAGCTGGTAAGAAAGTGTTCACTTGAGTATCAATTACGTGACAGTAGCATTCCATGAATACTGGCCATCAAGACAGGATGCAAAGAAGAATGTCCCAATACAGGGCCACCCTGGTGGAATTGAGAATAAAGGAAAGGGTATTTTTAGAGCCCTAACTCCCTTACCCTAAACCACTTCCTCCCTTACTGGGGACTTCCCCCCCACCTGTCCTCCTTAAGACAGTGTTCTTGTCACTAGGTGTAGTGCAAGGGACAAGGGATTTGCTGACAGAAAGACACCTGCTCAAATCTCTGCTCCATAATTTGCTAGTTGATCATTTTGAGCATATAACTTAAAAACTCTGAATTTTAATTTTATTTTCTATATAATGGGAATATTAATTAATCTTAACCTCATAAGCATATTATGAGAATAAAAGGCAAAAAGAAAAAAAATGAGTGAGATGACCTAGTGAGTTCAGCACTTGCAGTGTAGTGTGTGCTCCATCATGTCAGTATCTACCTTTAAACTTCACTCTCAGGAAATGTTTTTACATCATTCTTTTGTACATTGGTACAATCATACGCCAAACCAGATATTCTTTCTCAAAAGGATAGCTAAACACCAAGCCTGACCTTCCAACTGGCTTCTTCTCTTCACGGTATTTCAAATGTTGGAGATTTTACTAGCAATGTTTACTTGGGGCACATTTGGGTGCTGCAAAATTCAACTCTAGAGCAAGCAATTCTTCTGCTTATTTTTCAAGGCTTTGGGCTTCTAATCTATGATATAATCCTAAACACCAATGGGGAAAGGAGTGGGGTAGTTGAGTCCCAAGACATGTTCTAAAGAAAGCAAAACTTAACACTCTGCCACAACCTCTGAGATGTAATGAAAATGTGAGGGTCCATGTGTTATCTCAAACTCTAGTGTGAAGTGTCTGTCTCCCTGGACAGTGAAACCAAGGCATAGCTCTGCTCTGCAAAAATACACTGACGTTACGGTATTTCCAACAGCCTCCTTCCCATCAGCAGGAAAGCAGTCTTGGTTGTAATCAATAAGTGCAATTACAGAATCAGTGAGTGGGGACCCCATTTCTCAGGCTACTCACCATAATACTGTTCTCAGATGATTGCCAGGCACAGAGAAAGCATTGTGATCATCATTCCAGTGAGCTGAATACATTTATTTAGAGTTAAATTCTTCTGCCTCACCAAAAGACCCACCTCAACATCCCAAAGAAGTACATCAGCTGTAACTCCACACCATGCAAATCTTTATTTTCAATTTACCTTTTCTTTCACCGTCTTGTCCACTGCTACCTCCTGCTTGTATCCCACCCTCTTTCTCTTCCTCTTTCATTTTTTCAGAAATAAAGTGTTGGTATGGTTAAATATCATTTCCCCCCCTCTGTTTAGACTTCCAATCTTTGGCAGAATTAAATAAACTATAGTTAAATAATGAAATTTCAAACTGGCTTAGTTTTCTAAGGTGCTCAATTTGCTTTTGTTCTTTCAGTTTTTCATTCTACAGATACTTACCCAGTACCTTATAGGTGCAGCCAGGTAGGAAGTAAAAGATGTAATTAAAATTATTAATAGAACAGAACAGAAAAAAGTGATGCAGGATAACAAAAAAGAAATTAGTTTTTTCTGGACACTTTTTGACTGGATCTTGATTATTTACTGAAAGTTGTGAAATCAAAAAAATGTGTGGTCAAAATACACAGGAGGGATGGGTAATTAGAAATCACCCTCAAAGCTTTTCAGCTTCTCTGGAGACCCAGGTACATAAAGGAAAGTGGGAGGAAATAAAGATAAAAAGGTAGATTTGTGTTGATGGATCCAAAGTGCTGGAGTGGGTGGGGGAAGAATGAATGGAACCCCACCCACCTTCAACCCCCTCACCCACGAGTCTTTTAGTCAAGCTGATCTCTCTTTTGGGTGCTCCCTTTGATGTGACTTGTTGGGACACCCATATTGTATTGCTCAGTGTCAAAGGCTTGGGGTGGAGAGTTACCAGATAGAGAAATGGCAGAAGGCAGGAGCAGGCGTGAGAACCAGGAGGATGCTCTATCTTGCCTCCCACTCCTATTCGATGCCCCTCACTCCCACCCCTGTTGTTGCAGTTTTTACCCTGGCTGCTGAAGAGGAGACAATTTTGTGTTACAAAATAATCTGTGATTAGTAAGAGGGGGGACTATAGTGATGTTAGGACTTTATCTGCAAAAGCCAACAATAGGCCAATTGGATTATTGTCAGAAAATTCCAATTAATAACCTGAAGTCAAAGATACTAGACATATTTTATGTCTTTTGGATGGTGTTCTGCATTTCAACATACAGCAACACATCTCCCAGTGAAAAGGCTTTTTATGCACAGTTTTTTATTCATTCATATTGATTGAATGAATATACCAGAGCCAAAATTTATAGGTAAAAGTCAACACGTTCTAGCAAAATCACCATTTTCATTAACTAGAGTGTACTGGAGAGATTTATTTCTTTTAAAGAATAATAGGCAATGTTCAAGTCTGTGTAGAAAACACAATGAGCCCAATAAACAGGATTTGAGTTATTTATCATGGTCAATAAAGACCAGGTTGGAAAAATAGATTAACAGTAAACATATGTGCAAAAGAGAACAATTTGTGTCAACCGCATGCTGCAATACATTTTTTATGTTTGTTAATGAAGGAAAGCATAGTAAAGTCCCTGTTTGTCCATATATTATTAATAGAGAATCCATGTGTATCCATGGATAATCTAAAATTGTTCTTTATTTTAAAAAGTTACTTGGCTTATAATTTTTCAAAATTTACACTGATTTTCATTTCTATTACTATTCAACAGTGTTTTCTATTATGTCAGATATTGTTGAATGAAGGAAACAGAACTCATAAATAAATTCAGTTTTATTGTTTACATAGATTAATAAGTTGGTTTGCTCTATATAAATCCTCTGTTCTAGAAGGCTGACAGAAAAGTATTTCTCTTAGTAATTAAGGAAATTAGTGGTTACAGGACTCAGTTCTTTGTATAAGAAAACAATTGAGTGAGGTTTCTTTCAGACATCAGTAATAGAGAAATATACTGAACTATCACATTAGTTTTTAAAGAGGGATCAAATAAATTATTTACTAAGGGTGATAAATTGTTTTCTTGCGATTGAGACCAAAATCATTATTATACACTCAACTAACGTTCATATGACCTAGAAGTCATCTCTTTTCTTAAATTAAATATTTTATCAAGGTTAGCTGAAAAATGTAACCTGAAAAAGTAGGTTTTGATTTCAGTTTGGATGTAAATAAATTGGAAAGACTTTCACTCTTGAGGTAATACTAAAAACATATCAAGACAAGATAATAATTATGCTTATCCATGGGACAATTGAGGAGTGGTGAACAAGAAGAAGGTGACATGAATTGACTTCTAAAGAGAGAGAATCCCTTCAGAGGTGGGCAGTGAGCTGTGGCAGCTTCCTGGGGGTGCACAGGGACACTGTCCCTGGGTACAGGCAGGGAGAGGAGAGGGCCTGCTGGAGGCTCAGCCTGGTCGGAAGAGGCCAGCCGGACTGTGGGTGCTGGTTAATGCAAGCAAGAAGGATTGAAGCCCAGAATACCTTGAACACAACAAGAATTTGTGCAGCCTGAAAATTCTCCTTGCTCTCCTTTAACTGTCACTTTAGCAGGGCAGTGAGGGTGAGGCTGAAAGAATTCATGCCGCTGTCTTGCACATTTTCACAGGATTGGAACTGGGGACCCTCTTGTTAAGTCTAAAGGTGGAGTCTCAACCCACCTCCTCCTGACTCAAACATGGGTGAGATACAAAAGACTGGACCCCTCCCCCCCACAAGTGTGCACTAGAAGTAGGACTGGGCTAAAAAGAGATGAGTTTAATCCTATTAAAGCTGAAATCCAGTTCCAGATCAAATTGACATTTGGTAAAATCTGAATGACCACCTCATTACCTCGGCCGTCAAAACAGGAAAGTTCATATTCTCTGGGAGAAGGCAAAAGAAAACAAAAGAGACAAACCACTGAGAGCTCCCAAACTTTAATATTCTTCAAATACTAAAGGTGTGTGCTATAAAATAAAAAATAAAAATAAAAATAAATAAAATAAAAAAGGTTATGAGATAAATAGAAGAAAATGGGACTTTTAGAAATTAAGAAAAAGAAAATTTAGAAAAAGAAAGGCCCTTCTGGTTTTAGCTCCATAAGGAAACTAACCCTTCAAAGCCACCAGCTGCCTTCAGGTACCTGAGCACTTCCAGTAATTCCAGTCGCTGGTTTTTGCTGTGTGCTCTGTACGAACTCCTAAGTTTCTGTTTTCTGCTCAGAGTTATGTTATTTATCATTTACTTATATCCTTCCTTCTTTCAAGTTTTTAAAAAGATTCTTCACCTAGCACCACCTTCTTTTCATTTTTATTCACTTAATGTCACTTTCTAGACGCTTCAGTGGGAAGCAGAGATATTAGGTTATTGAGTATGAAATGTCCAATTTCCTTAAGTACTACGTTTGACAGTTGATATCTCTGACATTTCACTTTGGCATTTCTTGTTTTAAGTTTATTATGAAGGTACATCCTCAGTCTTTCAAACACATGTTTTGGCTTGTGATTATCTTTGAAAAAACTTTTAGAGCAATTTTTGTGAGACCATGGGTAAATAAAAAATTCGTGTTATTTTCAAATATGAGTTCCATCATGCAACCAATGCAGCACAGACAGCTTGAAATATCAATGAAGTGTTTGGGAAGGATGTGGCTAATCAATGGACAGTACATCAATGGGTTGAGAAGTTCCATTCCAGTGATTTTAATCTTGAAAATGAGCCACGTGGGCAACCTGAGACTAAGGTGGATAATGATGAGCTGAAAGCTCTCGTGGAAGCGAATCCATCTCAACCTATGTGTGAATTAGCAGCAACGTTTGACGTTACTATTCCAACAATATTGGACCATTGAAAACAAATTAGCAAGGTAAAGAAGCTGGATAGATGGGTTTCACATGAATTAAATGAGCGTCAGAAGAGTAATTATCTCGAAACGTGCCTTTCTTTGCTGTCATGACATAAAGTCAACCCATTTCTACACCATATTGTTACATGTGATGAAAAATGGATTCTTTTGACACTTGCCAGTGTTCAGCACAATGGTCGGATAAAGATGAAGTGCTGAAACACAGTCCAAAACCAAATATTCATCAAAAAAAATCTAATGGTGTCTGTTTGGTGGTCTAGTACCAGTACTAGCCTCCACAGCTTCATTAAACCTGGTCAATCGATTGCAGCTTATGTCTACTGCAACCAACTGGACAAAACAGTGAGAATGCTTGTGATTAAGCAGCCACGATTCGTCAAAAGATGTTAATCCTCTTGCAAGACAACACTTGACCACATGTTGCACAAACAATGCTGCTCAAACTAAAGAAGCTGGACTTGGAAACTCTCTGTCATCCACCTTATTCACCAGACCTTGCACCAACTGACTACCACTTCTTCCAGGCTTTGAACCACTTCTTGCAAGGAAAAATACTTAACTCTCAACAAGCTGTGAAGAATGCCTTTCTAGATTTCATTGCTACTAGCTCTCCAGGCTTCTTTGCTGTTGTCATAAATAAGCTACCTTTAAGATGGAAAAACTATGTAGATAGGTTAGGTGCATACTTTGATTAATTGTACTTTGATTAATTGCTTCTTGTTTGAGATATAAACTTTTGATTTGAAATTGAACATCTCATATTTAATGACAATAAATGCATATATTCAATCTTCTATGTTTAATCCCAAATTGTTATTTCAGTGGTGATAACTAAGGTGTCACTGAACTCAACTATGAGGTTGCCATGTTATATTTTTGTTACATTTTGAATATATAAAAATTAATACATTTATATATGTAAATTAGCATATACATTTGGCCATCCATATCTGTGGGTTCTACATCTGCTGATTCAACCAATTGCAGATTGAAAATGTCTGGGGAAAAAATGGATGGTTGCCCCTGTACCGCGCATGTACAGACTTTATTTTCTTGCCATTATTCCCTAAAGGATACAGTATAACAACTATTTACACAGCATTTACACTACATTCAGTATTATAAGTAACCTAGAGATTATGTAAAGTATACAGAGGATGTGCAAAGATTGTATACAAATACTTCACCATTTTATATAGGAGATTTAAGCATATAAAGGACTTGATTTTAATATGGGAGAAGTTCTAGAACCAAGGGACAACTGCAGATATTGTGAGACCACATATGTATCAAACATATACGTAACAAGCATAAGAAGCCATGCTGTTTATTTCCGCTTGCTAATTTCTGTATAATTTAGCAAAGGCCCTGACTCTGTGATGACATGCAGCTCTCTGGAAGAATGCTTTGAAGACAAAGCAGGAAAAGGCTCATGGCCCCACATGTCTTTTGCCTGACTCACTAGACTCCTTAAAAGATAAACAACCCCAGTACTTGCCTTTTCCTGTGCATAACATAACAACTGCTGGGTTTAGTGATTATGCCTCTGCAATCTATAACCAGATGTACTCTTACACCCAAACTTTGATGTGATTTTGCACATATGGACCCCTACTACCTGTATATAAGCTATAAGGTAAAATAGCACTTTGGAGCAGTCTGATAGAACCTCTCAAAAGAGCTGCTTCTGGTCTGTAGGCATTGGTCTATAGTCCTCAGTAAAGCTTCCGAATAAAACTAACTTTAATTCTTTAAAAATGTGATTTTTTTTTTTTAGTCAGCAGCGTGTGTGTGTGTGTGTGTGTGTGTGTGTGTGTGTGTATGACTCATACGATGAAGATGAGGCTCAAGGTTACACCCAAGTCAAAGGTGACTTTGACATAGTCTTGCCTCTTGGATCCCACAGTCACATGATGGCCTGGGGAGTCCTCATTTTCTTGATATTTCTTTCTCTCTCTCTCTCCCATCATTTTTAGATGTTTTCGATGGGAAGTTTTTCAGGGTCTCTAATCTGCCACACTGCCAGAAATGGTAGTCTCTTTGGGTTCTTCTCTATTAACAAAGTTTGACAACATGACAGCCTGACAGCTGGGTTCATGCTTAAGTTCAGTGATTCAACATAGCCGGGACTCGGCTTCTAAACCCCTTGTAACTAAAGCTAGGGATGTGGAAACCAAGGCCTGATACGTTGACAACAGTCTATATTTCTTCCATAAGACCTGGATGAGGAGTATTTTGAAGATTTTAGAATCAGGGCTTTGGGGTCAGACAGATCTAGGAATGATTCCTAATTTCCCACTTTTTCTGATAGTGTGAATCTTCTCAGGTTATTTTACCTCTCTGAGCTTGTAACTTTATCTATGACATAAATATAATTATGGCTACCTCATTGTTTCTATGAGTATTACAATTGAAAACAGTATTTATCACTGTGACCAGCACAAAGTGGTCATTCAAAGGGTGATTATTAGAAGTATAATTCTGTCACACTATCATTCTGTCATTCTGCGTGTTTCCAAGTATGTATATCTTAAATATATGTGAGTGGCAAGGTCATGTAAAATGAGATGAGTGTCCATACTTTCTTGCTTAAGAAGGGATATTCTGGATATAGGTTTTGAGATTAAATTTATGGCCTTAGGTAGAAGTGATCCTTCATTAATCCTCAGCTTTTCGTGAAACCTCAGGGAGGAAACTCGTGCAATGTTTGTTGTCATCTATCTTTAGGCATTCTGGGGTTAAATTGCACCTGAACTGATGGATATCTTATATGCCTGATGGCCTCATCACCAGGTTGTGATGACTTGAACAGGTATAACAATCATCAGTGGATTTTACTGTGTGGTTTAACTTGACAAAGATTGGTTTTTTTACCTCTTTTGTGAAAAATGACTATGGAAATGAGTATACTTGTTACCTTCTGGCATAGTCATCATCTTTAAAACCTGAGCTGCAGTGATGTGAATAAATAATTTAGTGGTACAATGACTTCTTTCATATCAAAGAAACTGAAATGGTTTTCCAAGGGTATTTCAATGTGGTCTGTCTGCATCAATGTGACTAAGGAAATAAAGTGTCACACCAGTGTGTTGATGCAGCAAATCTCCAATCTTGTTGTCATACCTTTCAGAAGAAAAAAAATTCCGACGAAACATAGAGAAGTGAATTGGATAATGCTTTCCTCAGGAAATCACTTTTTCATCCTTCACTTTTAATAAAATTAATTTTAACCAATCGAAGGAATTTTTCAGGTAGAAAACTATATTTATGAAATACAGGGTAAGGCAATAACCCATTCTTGTGTTGCTTAAAGGGCGATTGGAAACACTTAAAAATACAATTACATTTTTATCTTAGAAGTTAAAATATTATATGTGTATTGATGTGTTTCCAACTTCCCTTTCTTGGTGGTTTTACTGGATCAGTGGAGTTCCTCACAACCTCTCCCCCAGACTTATTAAAAATATATAATTACCACATACATAGTGTATGCTAAAGGCCAGAGATAAGAATGGATGAGACTTTGTTCCTCTCTTGAAAAGGGCAAGGACGCTAATGAACAACTCAGAGCTGGAAAAGACTATAGAGAAGGAAGATGTTTAGGGTTTTACAAGGTGGCTGTATTTGAAACTAATCTTAAGGCATTACTATGCTGAAGGTAAGGGGAATGCTATTTTAAGAAGAAGGAATGGAAGACATAAAGACAAAGAGGGACACGAGAGCTTTGAGAGTTAAGTGAGAGAATAAGACATTACAGTTCAGTCTGATTAGAACTGCAGAGAGATACAGCTTAAAGACAACTCAATAATGGACAAACCTTTATGGTAAGTTTAGCATTTGTCTTTTATCTGCCATGCAACTAGAAGCCAGTAGTAATGTGGCATGATCAGATTTGTGTTTTGGAAAGATTCTTATAACAGTATGGTAGACAGTTGGGAGGAGTTTCAATGAATTTAAATAAGATTTAAAAACTACAAAGCACTGAATAGATATTGGTTATAAATATTGTCATTAATGTTTTAGGGGTGAAAGAAACTAGAGGTGGAGAACTTCTCTGATTCCTCTTCCTGATAAGGTCCCACAGAGCTGAAATGGAGACCACACAGGACCTGATACCCACAGTGAAGATCATGGTGTTAGAGGAGGATTTTCAGGTCATGTCCAAGGGCGATTCTTGAGTTGATTCTGTATAACATGCCATAGATGTGTGGTCAAAACTAGAGGCACCCTAGAAGTAAATTAGAAGACAAGACTTGAACCAACTCATCAGTAAGCAAATTGCGGAGATAAGTGCAAGAAATAGCATCAGAACTGCCAGAAACGAGAGGAGGTATGGACAAATGCCACAAGGGAGAGTCTGACAGAAGGATTATTGGTGTTATTATATGTATTTTTTCCAGAATATATTTCTTGAGCAGTCTTGTTCAGACGGGCTAGGTTCAAATAGGCAGATCAAGTCAGAGAAAACCAGGGCATGAACCACCAGCAGCACCATGGAGGACAGGGAGGAGGGAAAAATTCCAGAGATGTTAAAGACATTTGATGATGGCTGATTAGATGAGAGTGAGGATTTAAGATATTTCTGTGTTTTCTTTTTCAGCTTAAACAACTTAGGCAAATGGTAGGAGGATTAGATTGAGAAGGCAGGTAAGAAGTTCGGCCTGGGAGATGTCTAGAAGAAGAAACTGTCTTGATAAGAAGTGGGCGTGTAGGGTTGCATCTCAGGGGAAAGTTTAATGCTAAGCATTGCAGATGAGAGAAGAATATTGTATGTCCTGTGACCACAATCTCTGGAACGTCCCTCTGTAGCAACAATGTGCTAACCTCCCAAGCTCTGCTGTGGGTTGTGGCCCAGTAGATTTATTCATGGGGCTAAAGAAGAAGGAGGCATGGAATGGAGGGGTTATGATGGTAAAAGCTCTAGCAGTTGCTCACAGACGTGCATACAGTCCCACAACAAAGAGGCTGGCTGTTTTGGAAGAAACAGACATAGGTAATTCAAGTGAAGCAAGGCCTTTGTAGTATTTCTTACTGTTTGTGAGTAATTGGAACAATTGTCCTCATAGTCTCCTTTCTGTGTTTGGAGAAGCTTCTGCCAGTCTACGTTGTGCCATCAGTGGTTCTACCTAATACTATACAGGAGAGGGCTCCTTGGAGAACACGGACTGCCTCTAGATAGTCTCATTCAGACCCAAAGCATAGTGAAATGCAATGAAACTTCAAGCACTTGTTTAACTGAACTTTTCCAGAGACATGGAAGCAAACTGCAAATTAAGACTTTAACTTTTTTCTAGTATGAAAAGGTCTCACTCTTCTTGTCCTCAGTGGGTGCTTTGTATGGGATTCCAGATCTCTCTCTTTTAAGTCCCTCATCTGTCTCCTGGAGCCCCTCTGCCCTTTTTCATAGTCTGTCTCCACTCCCTTGTTGAGAAATGTCTCAACTTCCCACTAGAGATCTTGTAAATGTAAGTCCTCAGATGGCAACTGAGATGCGAATGGAAGCTTTCTCCTGCCTGGATTTGGCAGGTGAAACTCTCCGGTTCTGTTGTCTCACCTGGAGAAGATGATAGGGATTTCAAACCACATCTAGTCTCTCCACTGGGGAGAGCTAAGGCTGGTTTCTTCTTGCTGTAATTAAAAGCAAGACATTTTATTTGGAGGAAGATTTATGTTTTCTTATAGACAATAGTTTTGTTCCAAATGAGAATGCTACATTTGTTCTCAGTGTAATTTTGACCACGAGTATGGCATTAATTGTGCCAAGGAGCCCTTCAATCCCTCTCAGCCTGTTACGATGGAAGGATCATCTCATTAGATGATAGTGGCTCTGTCTGTATTCATCAAGATGGTGGCACTTGCTCCAAGCACAGTTTTGCTGATCCCCAATTTCTCTTCTGAGAGAAGGTATTGAGCACTCTCAGTTTATACCATCACACTTGTATCACCAGGAACTGACTAGAAATGATTTGAGGGATATCCACCACTTTACATGTCCATGATTTTTCTCCTCTTGAGCTTGTCGCTGGAAGAGGATTGTGTCTCCCCAAAGCTTTGAGTAGCACCTTTTCCTTTACAGGAAAAGCAGGATGAAGGGGACTGTCAGTAGAGACCCTCTGTTAAAAAGTAGGACACAGCACACTTTAAAAACCTAAAGTCAAAATATTATTTGTTAGTTTATGTTATATATATACATATATACACAGATATATCAGATATATGTATGTATATACATATATACATATATGTGTATATATATATACACATATATATAAACATAAATACCTTTTTTCACTAAATGCAACCAGAGGTCCTTGGAGAAATGGCTGATTCTAAGTCACAGAAAGTACAAAATGAATACGGAACTTTTTGTGCCAGAAAGTACAAAAGTATTACAAAATGAATGGAGACATGCCAGAAGAACCCCAAAGCCAACTTCAAGATGCCTCTTCTGGCCAAATAGGAGACAATTTGAGCAGCAAAATTAATGATAGCAATGGATTGTAATCCATTGCAAAGGATCCCTGAGTCTTTATTGATAATAAAAAAATGAGTGTATAAATGAGTGAGAGAGAACAAACTATTCCTCACCATAGGACTGTGTAGTCCCAATAAAATACTAATGAATGTGGACAGAATGATAGAAATAAAAAATCATCATTTTGCAAACATGATAATTGATTAGGGCAAGATTCATTAATTGACACTAAAATTGGGCACGAAGCAGGGTGTTTATATTGGCCATTTGGCACAAAGCAGGATGTTTATATTGTCTAAAAGTATTTCTTAAAATCACTGTTAAGTATAAAGCAAAAATAGTGATTTTAGAGTGGAGAAACCTGGTGGACACACCTTAACCAAGTGATCACAGGTAATGTCACCACTAATGGGACAAACCAACATTATGCAACGCCTGATATGATGCACTGAGAAGGACATAAGGTTATTTATATAGTATTCCTGTTAAAAATGCATATCCTGGGGAAATACCAAACAGACATATGTTTAGTGACATTCTACAAAATA
Organism: Microcebus murinus; assembly: GCF_040939455.1. Classification (NCBI taxonomy): domain Eukaryota; kingdom Metazoa; phylum Chordata; class Mammalia; order Primates; family Cheirogaleidae; genus Microcebus; species Microcebus murinus. The sequence continues at coordinate 14,083,473 of NC_134106.1, forward strand.
AAAGGTTGTTCTCTTTTTAAAATGTCAAGGTTACGGCAGAAAGGCTGAAGAACTGCTCTGGATAAAAGGAAACTGCTTAGTTAAAAGAGTTCACAACTAAATGCAATGTGTGATCCTGGACTGGGAAAAACATCCATGAAGCACTTTATTGGTGTAAATTGGTGTAAATTGAATTTGGACTGTATTTTCCAATTTCATTAACTGTACCGTGGCTTTGTTAGAAAATGTATTTTGAAGTATTTAGGGAGAATGTCATACGATGTTTGCAATTTATTCTCTAATGTGTGTTTGTGTATGTGTGTACATATTTGCACACATACACACATATATATGCATATAGAAAGAATAACTAAACAAATATGGCAAAATGTTAAAAAATTGTTAACTTCCTGAAGAGCATATGAGAATTCTTTATACTATTATTACAACTTTCCTATAAGTCTTATTCTTACAAGTTTTCCATATGTTTAAAAATACACAAATGAAAAAGAATTACAAAATAAAGCTTTGAAAGTTCGACATTCCTCTGAAGAGCTACAAAACAGCGTGAGGGTACAGCCTGAGCTGGATGATGTCACTTCCTGACGGTGTCACCTTCAATGTTTCAATTGGCTTCTGAGCTCAAGTGTTTTTTCTCAGAATACTGGCGAGAAGAATCTCTACCTAATTTACTTCCCATAGTTGTTGTGAGGATCAATTTAGACAAAAACATGTGAAAAGCTCTTGAACATGGCAACAAGTTACAAGTATGTATTTTAATTATTCATTGTGATGGTATGGATGAAACCTAGCAAGAACTTCTTTGCTTAAACCAATACTTCTTTGCTTCTTCCAGTTGTGTGTGTGTGTGTGTGTGTGTGTGTGTGTGTGAGTGTGTGTGTGTGTGTTTGTGTGTGTATTATATAACCAAGAAAAGGTAAAAACAAGAATTTTTTTTAAATAGGAGAAATTTGCCCTTGAGCTCAGCCCCTGGACCAGCAAGTTATCACAGGTAGCTACTGTGATTGAGGGTAAAGGAGAAACTACTTCTGGCAGCTCTGTTCTTGTTTGAGGCTGACTTGAAATAATATGCTCTGTCTGTCTGGGTGGGTATGAGCACATGTGCGTGTGAGTGTGCATGAGTGTAGGGGGCCAGGGAGGGGTTTGTTATGGGGAAGCTGAGTGGCTTTTCATCTGGACCCCATAATATCAAATGGCTATAGGAAGGTATAGTTAGGGAAAGAGGGCAGGCTGCCAGGGTTGGAGCTCTGAAATGCACAAGAATTTATAAACTCAAGTTCCAGAGGATTGGGTATGAACTCCTGATCAAAGGCAGACAAACTATTTCCTATTGGTTAAGTGCCTAAGAGGACATTTCTTTTAAACAACCTAAGTGACTAATCTTTAGCCAGCCACATCTGTCCCCTCCTCTCTCATGCAAAGTCCCTTTAACCGTAGATGTCCCTCCTTCCCTCCTCATCAAGACCACACCCAACACTTCTTTCAGGACCCTTGTCAACTTTAGGTCTTCCAAACCTTCCATAATTTTTCAGTATGTAAGCTGGAAATGATTTTCCCTCCACTGTATTGCTAACCCCTTTTTCTATTTTTAGTGCTGTTTTTGAGACAGAACTGAGTTTGCACCAGAGGGTTTGAAATAATTTGAGCTAGACAAAAAGCAAGTCTGTATTCATGCCTTGGGTCTTGTTTGTCCTGGATTGGCCAGATACTCTGTAATGATTGCAGAATAAAAACTTGTCCACCACATCCCAAGTGCTGCAGTTATTGTAACATTTCTGTGTCTGTGATGCTGGGAGGTCATTTGCTCTGTTCGGTTATCTAAGCTGGGACTCCTGGGTAGGAAAAGTCTCCCCCTAGTTGTGCATGTCTACTAATTTTATCAAGCTAGCTAGTTAAATTCTTTGTTTATAAGCAGTTTTATTGAGGTATAATTTATATACTAAAAAATTCATCTATCGAGTATATAATTCAAAGATATTTAGTAAATTTAGAGTGTGCAGGCTTCACTACAATCTAATTTTACAGCAGTTTTATCATCCCAAAATATCCTGTGTGCCTTTTTGCAGTCACTCCCCATTCACACTCCAGTTCCAGGCAACCACTAATCTATTTTCTGTTTCTATAGATTGCTTTTCCAGACATTTCATACAAATGGTGTTATACTATATACAGTCTTGTGTCTGGCTTCTTTAAATTAGCATAATACTCTTGAGATTCATCCATGTTTATGGCATATATCAAATTGTTCTTTTTTATTGCCAAATAGTATTTTATTATGTGGATGTACCACATTGCATCTATCCACTTGTTGATGGACATTTGGGTTGTTTCTACTTCTTGGCCCTTATGAATAATGCTATAGTGAATATCTGAATAATATGTCTTTGTGTGGACATATTTTTAATTCTCTTGGTTATATACCTAAGAGTGGAACTGCTAGGTCATATAGTGAATTTATGTTTAGTATTAAAAAACCTGACAAACTGTTTTCCAAAATGGCAGCACTATTCTACACTTCTACCAGCAATATATGGTGTTTCTATACATTTTCTCACATCCTTGTCAACACTTGCTATTGCTCATGTGTTTGATTATTAGACCATCTAGTAAAATGACATCCCATTGTTTCAATTTGTAGTTCTCTAATGACTAATGATGTTGAGCAGATTTTATGTGCTTATTGCCTATTTATATATCTTCTTTGATGAGATGTCTATTCAAATATTTTGACAATTTCAAATTTTGGTCATTTGTCTTCTTAGTATAGGTAAGAGTTCTTCATATATTTTGGATATGAGTCCTTTATCAGATATATCATTTAAAAATATTTTATTCCAGTTGGTGGCTTGTGTTTTTCACTCTCTTGATGATGTGTTTTGAATTTGGAAAGCTTTCAATTTTGGTGAAGTCCAATTTATATCAAATTTATTTTTTCTCTTGGAATAGAGAATTATGTAGGTAAATTATTATTAAGGTGAAACTGAGTAGAATACCCAAATATGAAAATTGACTTATTTCCCCACTTTAAATGCATTTTATTTATTAAAATTAAATTGTTCAATAAAAGTGAAACTTACAGGCTTTGTTGGAAATATCAGTTTCATTAATATTTAAGAAACAAATGTGGGCTGTTTTTATGGGTTCAGTACTTCTTTTTTTTTTTTTTTGTATATATGTTAGTTGGCCAATTAATTTCTTTCTATTTATAGTAGAGACGGGGTCTCGCTCTTGCTCAGGCTGGTTTCGAACTCCTGACCTCGAGCAATCCGCCCGCCTCGGCCTCCCAGAGAGCTAGGATTACAGGCGTGAGCCACCGCGCCCGGCCTCAGTACTTCTTTTGAATAAGGTTTTTCTTTTCCTACATACTCCTATCCTGATAGTAATTTCTGTGTATATTCACTTTGCACATCATCACTTCCTTTGTAAGTCTCATGAGTTGGTCAATATTACCACACATCCATCTACCACCAAATTTACTGTTTCTACTCCTATGTTTGATGCAGGAAAGAACATCTTTTCTTTTTTGTTTCTAGATAGAACACTTCTTATATTTTATGTTAATTATCAAGTAGCCACAACTTCTCTGGAGTTCTATGACCTGGGATTACTTTGCACCAATGTTTTCTCCTACTTTGCAGGGGGCAAAATGGTTTTAACTTATCAGACCATTTTAGTTCAAAAATTATTATTATTGACCACCTACCATGTCTAGGTATGCTCTAATACACATTTCATATAAAACTTTTCATTCAATGTAGTTAATTGTCAAGCAGATATTATTAACCCTATCTCACAGAAACAGAACCTAAAGTTTGGGAACGTTAAGTCATTTCATAGCTCTTAAACCATGGGCAAGAGATTTTGCTGACTCTGAACTCTACAGTCCTCAATGCGATATGTTCTTAACATCCACCAGTTGGTTGCATATTTTATAACCTAATTTATGTTAAGCATTTGAAGAAAAAACTATTATCACATAATAGTTTTATTTGAATATATTGTTTAGTTAATATTCCAGGTTTTTTTAAATCCAAGAATGCAAACCATTATTCCAAGGGTACTATAATCTTATCTGAGAAAGTATGGAAAGCATTTTTCCATAGCATTTAAAAAATACAAACTAAGGTGCTATGGGAATACCAATATAAATTAGGGGCATAATATTATAAAGTAATTAAATGGTATAATCTTGAAATGCTTGTCTCATTGTGGAATTCTTTATCATTTTGTGAATTTGTTGTGATGAGAGTGAAAAAATAGTTGCTGACAGCATTAATAGACTTATTTTTAGCATCCCTAATAGATTAACACTGATGGCCTCATCAATCTGTTTGAGTGTCCTTGGCATTTATTGTGTTCACTGATGGGTGGTATTTATAACCGCTTAACAAGCAATTCCAGCCAAACCTGCTTTCACGTCTTAAGTACAGGGAGTCATTCATGTAGAAAATGATGTAAGAAGTGAAGCATAATTTCAAATATATAAATTAAAATTTCTTTTTAATACATAGCTCATCATTTTATTCTTAATATGAAACAAAGCAACTGTGACAGAGATACTGAAATATGGCTAAGAAATGCCTGCCCTTTAAAGATCACTTATAGGAGGAGGTTAGGATTTATCTTTTTAATCCAAAGAACTTTTCTCCAATAAGGCTCTTTAAATGGTTTCTTTTTACTGAACCATAATGATCCACTGTGTCTTCCTTTGCCATCTCTTCCTGTGGCCATTAGCACCAGTGAGTTATGGATAAATACTTTGTGGGAGTCCGTGTCTCAATTCAAATAATGGTTTAAAACTTCTACAGTGATCTATAAGCCTTGCCTCAGGAAAACAAGGCAAAGTGTGAGGGAAAATGTGAACAAAATCCAAATTAAACCTGCTGGAGTTTTCTAAGTCCTTGTGACCTTGACATGGACAAATTAGTTCTGGCTGGAAGATGGTCCTTTCTTTTCAAAATTTTGATCTTGTCATTTATAAGCTGGCTCTAATACATGTTCCTTTTCAAATTATTGCTGGCAAAAAAATAAATCTACAAATCTCTTCAACAGGGCTGAGTATCAAAGTTTTGGGAAACTGGGATAAATAAATAAAAAACAAATGTAAAAAATAAAACTGTCTTTGGAGTCTACCTCCCTTATTTTCCTGTTGGGTATTCAGTCTAAATTCCTAGGCTGATTGTATTCTTTGCTGTATAAAGAGCAGTGTTTCACATTTGCTCAGCTAGCTAGCACTACAACCATCTAATTTAATAGAGTAAAATATTTTTGGCCTAATGAACATAAAACCATGCTTCAGAATATTTTGACCAACACAATTATTTTCCTAAGACACAGCCTTGATTATAATTATCCTTGTTTCCACAACCACTGTGGTATTCATGGGTGATATTTCCCCAAATATTTCCAGTTCTCCCCTATTCTAGGTAAGATTGCTTTTCTTGGCCCCTTGGGGTTGGATGGGGCCCTATAATTATTTCTGGCCAATGAGATGTGAGCAAGAGTAACACGTATCCCTTCCAGGATAAAATTTGACTTGATAGTATGGTACCCTTAAGAGCTTGTTTTCCCCTAGCTTGATGACCGGCAATGTTTGAGATGGTCACTGCTTCTGAGACTGAGGCTCTGGGTGACTGCAATGAGCAAAAGTTTCCCTACCAAACTGTGATGGATACTTGACATGCACATGAAATAACCTTCTTTGCTGTAAGCTACTAAAATTTGGGGTTTGTTTGTTACTGCAGCATAACCAAGCCTATCCTGACTGGTATACTTCCCTACTCCCCATCACTTACTGAAAAACATTCAGTGGATACAGAATGAAACATGTACTATCTGACACTCAATACTGTCTTAAATATGGATTCATTCTACTTTTTCTTTTCTTAGGTTGATTCATGTACCTTGTTTTTCAGTAGAACTGGACTCTGTCTTGTCTCTCAATCTTTAAGAATGAGTCTTCCCTGAGGACCTCACCTGCTTTTCAATTCTGTGCAAAAAATTTTGTGCAAATTTTCTCTTTTTAAATTCCCATAAGTATCTTGTTGTCATTGTTTATGGCACTTTTATTCTATTTTTTACTTTACTTATCTGTGGACCAATTAGTCTTTTAAAAAATAACTAATAAGTGAGTGTGATGACAAGCCCTATAACTTATTTGTGTGTATATGCTTATAGAAACTGGATTTATTTCTAACTTACAGGAAGTGTTCCATGAATATTTGTTGTATTGCATTGTCTTCTGCTTAAAGACATAACTTAGAGTAGGTTTCTATTTTTACTTTTTGGATTCTATCTTTTCTTAATCAAAAGGGATTCATAATAATAATTATAAACTGATGAGAAGAAGTAGGAGACATCTATGAATTAATTCTCCTAGCTTTGTTCCTGATTCTTATCTATCTATCTAATTTTTATTATGAGTATCTCAATCACCTGCCTGAAAGTAGTATATTTTCATGGTCAAACAGGTACTTTAGGACTTACAGGCAACAGTCCATTGACACATTTTGACCCATTACCAATTGTATGTCCAAGAATGAAATACATTAAGGCCTTTCCACTTTGGGTTATTCTGGAGTTTCTGCCATATTTTAAAATAATATGTAGTCATTAATTGATATATTAACTTTAGAGATTTACCATTGATTTTCTGATGACAATTTTGCCATTACAATAATCCGAGACACCCCTTCCATCCCCATATACTTATGTCAATATTTTTAGTTTTTCTGTTAGTTAACTTTGTATTTTAATATCCTTAAAATTCTGTTTCTTGTTTAATAACTTATTCAGAGCATCTTTTAACTTTTCATTGGTGAAATAAGAATAGAGAAGCCTATATTTCTTCTCTTTTCCCCACTTACACCAACCTACTTCCCTTGTTTTCACCTTTCCTTTTACATTTTCAAACTTTGCATTCTTCTTTGTAACCTTAAGTCTTTTGTGCTTTGTCCAGAGGGCCATTCTAAAAGTTTAAAATCAATAAAGTGCATTTATTTTATTGACTAAGTAAAATTATTCACTGCAGAACCTGAGTACTATGACTTAATTTGTTTCTTGCATAGCGGTTTGGTTTTCCCTCCTGGTTAAAAAAAAAAAAATCAAGCATTATCTGTCTTTATGACAATATTACATTTTACCAACATTTCAATCAAATTCTCTAATTGAGAAATTCCTGTCTTGGTAGGTTTCTTTCCTGATGTTAACCTACCTTAGGCTACACTGGCTCCTTTTTAGGACTGCTTTCTCTTTATTGTCATCCTGGTTGGATTCTGAATTTCCTTCTTTCTCTTTCTTGGTTTATCCCTCATTTTCTTGGAGCAGATATGTAAGCAACTTCCTAACAATTTGAGAGAAGAAACTTTTCTGAATTCTTTCATATCTGAAAACATTTTTATTATGAGCTCAATATTGATTCATATATTGTCTGGGATGACATTCTAGGTTGAAAGTCATTTGCCTTTAAGGGTGTGAAGGCATTGTTGGTGATAAACCAGGTGGCTGCACGATGATTCTTTTTACTATGCAAGCTGTTTCTTTTTCTTTATGTACTGCCTCCAGTTCTTATTTTCCTCCTCCACCCCACCGCAAACACAACAAAGTTTTAGGATCTTCTCTTTATGCTGAAATTTTACAAGCATGCCTGGGTATGGACTTCATTTTTATTTTTTTATTTTATTTCAAAATATTAAGGGGGTACAAATGTTTTTGTTACATGGCTTGAATCGGGGCTATAAATGTGCTCATCACTTGAATAGTGTGGATTGTACCTGTCAGGTGGGGTACCCCTCCCTTGGCCCCCTCCCCTTCTGCTTGATTTCCAATGACTTTGTCTTCCCTCTGTGCACTTGTGTGCCCATCCATTAGTTCAATCTGAAGGAATTGGAGACCATCACCCTAAGCAAAGTATCTCAAGAATGGAAAAACAAACACATGTACTCTCCGATAAATTGGATTTCATTTTTAAAATCTTGTGTAGTAATTGGTAGGCCTCTTTAATTTGTTTTCTTCATGCCTGCAAATTCTATTCTATTAGTATTTGTTAGTTCCTTTTCATCCTTTTATTTTGTTCTTTATTTCCCAAATCTTGGTGCTCTGAATATAAACTTCTTTGTCTTTGATACTTTTGCTTATATTGATATTTTTCCACTTCATCTGAGATTTCTTGTCTTTACATATACATACTTCCATGGAATATTTTTTACTTGGAAACATGCTATTATTATTTTAAATTAATTTTTCCTCATTGCTTTTTTGTTATGTTAATAGTCTTCAGTTTCTTATTTTATAGTGGTTTGTGAAATTTATGGGTGGTGAGTGCTCTCTTTGTGTACCCAGACCCCCTTCCAATAGGAAGGCTCTCATTTCTCCAGTCCCTGCTGCTCAAGTTTGCTTACCTCATCCCTCCTGGGAATTATACCAGCTCTCTCCATGAGGGGCCTGAATCCAATAACCAATTGATGGGGGGGAGGGAGATAGGGCAGGGTTGGTGTATAAAGATTTGACCTCTTGCTTCAATTCCAGAAATATCCGCAGAACCATCCCATCTTCTGAGCACCCCCTGGGGTTGCCTGAGGTAAATGCTGCAATTGCATCCCTTGTCAACTTCTCTTTCTGCCCAATCCTGTGTCCCACTATCCTTTACTCCCTTCGTGTGGCAGCATACAAATCTGAATCTCTCCTTAGAGGCTCTTTCTATTGGAGCCTAGCCTAACACATTAGGGGAGGATACTCATTTGAAGTAGTGTTTTTTGTTTGTTTGTTTGTTTCTTTCTTTTTTTAAGAATTTTTTGTTTATTGGTTTTGGGGTAAACATCTTGCTTTTTTTTACTGTATGTTTAAGGGGTGTAGGAAGGTGGGTGAACATGGGGTCAACTCCTCAGAACTACATTAACCATTCCTTATATCTTTTTTCCTCCCCTGCTCACCACTTTTATGTCCACCCGGGTCTCCCAGGGCTTTGCTGCATAGGGCACCAGTTCTTTGCTGAAGCCATCTTTGCAGAGTTCTACTTTGGCTGTGCCACTCCATCCTGTCAGTCAGTGTGCGTTCTGTACCCTGTTTCTGAGTTCTAGAAGTGCCTTAGCATATAACCCTTGTTGATGCCCACTGCCCGCCATTCTTTTATGTGCAGTGTTGAGTCTTATCTTTTATTTCTATACATTGTGGTAGTGTGATCCTAAAAGAAACCGTGCTCTGTGCTTTTAAACTTGGAGTCTTCTCCTGACTTTTGTTGGATTTTTAGTAGGAAAATTATGTTACTGGTTGACCCTCAGTGATTTGGATTTCAATTCTCTAAGATGATATAAACATTCCAGACTTTCCTAAATTCCATGGTAATTATTTGGGAAAGCTACCAGATGTAAACAAATGTAGTTGATATCACCTATATGAGGAGTCAGCACCAGGAGCCATTATAACCATTTAACTGTGTTTCTCATAATTATATAGTCAAACGAGTAAACGTTTCTTCTGTGTCAGACTCTGGATAAAGTGCCATGGATAAGTGAAAAAACCATAGTGTCTACACTCATGGTCTATTGTAGGTGGCAAAAATAAAAGAGATAATTTTGCCATAAGATAGCAAATGTAAAGTGATAATATTAGCAAACTCGTAAAGAGCTAAAATTTATGGAGTGCTTGCTATGTGCTGGGTCTTCTACAAATGCTTTTCATTTATTCACTAATTAATATTCACAACAAACTTATGATATAGGTTTTATTCTCTTCCTCATTTTGCAGATGAAGACATTGAGGCACTTGCCTAAGAGTTGATGGCCATGGCCGGGAAGTGGTGAAGTCAGGATTCAAATCCAGAAAGTCTGGCTCAAATCCTGAGCTTTTAGTTATTGGTAGCACTGTTTCTTACAGCACAGAAGTCAGACTCCAACAGAGGTGAAGGTGACACCCTGAACAGTTTCTTTTATGTTGTTCTGTTTCTATAGGGAGGAGGGGATTTGTAGAATTGTTTGTCTGTTATTGATCATCTTTTGTGAAAAGCATTCTCCTAGTGAGCTAAAGCCCTTAAGCTATCATCCTTTAAGGAAATGCTTAATGGTCACATCAAGTAAAGCTGATGTGACTATGTATGAAAAAAAAAAATCAAGAGATTTTATTGAATTCTTCTAAATCATTTTCACAATTACAAATTGAATAATTTCATGACTATATTTAGATATTTTGTTACTTTTTTCCTTTGCATCTTGCCTTTTTAAAAACTAGGTCATAAAAAATATTTAAAGATAAAAAATATTACACCTCCCAGTTTGTCAAAAATTAAATAAAATATCGTCTTGGTAAAAGTGTACAGATATGGGGATTCGCATATATTGTTGGTGGGAGTGTAAATTGAAACTACTTTTGAAAATTATGTGGCATTTCCTAGCTATTAGAGTATGTTAGTTTCCTACAACCAAGATATTCTACACCTAGGTATGCACTTTGGGGAAACTCTTGTTTGTAACCTCAGAAGAAACGTAGAACAACACTCATAGAAGCACTACTTGTAGCAAAACCCTCAAAGCAATGCAAATGTCCATCAGATGTAGAATGGGTAAATAAACCATGATACATTCATAAAATGGCATAAGAAACAGAAGCACAAATATCCAAATACATTTTTCTGTACATAGTCTTGTGTGTGTGGTATATGTCATAACAAAAAAGTTTTAAAGAAATTAATAGTACTTTTAAATTGGTTTTAGAAGAACAGTGGCTAAGATTTATATGAGAAATGAATATAACCTTAATGAATATAGTGTTAGTTAAAGTAATAGCAGAATTCCTTAAATCATTATAGACATTACATGAAAATAAGCTTTATACAGAAGACTTAAAGAATTCAAAACTACTAAGCTGTTTAAATTTTCTCCTTTCTAAAATACAACTTACTAAAGCCATGTGGATATCTGGGAGATACAAATCCTCTCCCTTCTTTGTTTTATTCTTTAGAGCAGATGCTTAAAAAACAAATAGGAGTTGGCTAAGTAAAGGAAAGTCAGAAGGTTTTGTAGAGGAAGAAAGCAGTATGATGACAGTTTTTTGCCAGTAGGAATCATGGTCCTGTTTATCTAACATGCTTTCTGTGGCTGCTTTAACCTCAGATGTCCTAGCTATGCTCAATGTGCAAAATTGCTGAATGTTTTAAATCATGGTGTCAAGTGCATCTTTAAGACAGGTTGCTTATGAGTTCATTAATTCACTCATTAATTTGGCAAGTGTTCGTGGAGCACCTACTATGTCCTAGTCCAGGCATGGGGAACCTTTTCATTGTATTCTCCAATTAATAGGTCTATAATGGCTGCATATTCTTCAAATGATTCACATATATCATGCTGCTCATCAATGACCTTTGCTAACTGGGGAAAATGTTCACCTGAAATTTCCTTGTGAAGAAGAGTTTTGAAAAGAGATAGCTTTCTCCAAAATGCTTGGATTTTTTTTTTTTTTTTTGCCACATATCATATATAGACTTAGTTTTACCTTGCAAAGAAATACTGAAGTTGCTTTGATTTGACATGTTATGACACAGAAATGCTGCATTCCTATAGAAATCTTCTTTCAATAATTCACATTGATGATTCTGTTCTTCATAAAATGTAATATCTGCTCCTGCAGAAAGAAAATTTTGGCTAACACCTGTCCCTGCAATAGCCAATGCATTTTAGAATGATACAGCAAATTCACACTGAATACCTCATTGTTCAATCTTAGCATGTTATGAAACTGGTGATGCTGTGTTGCATTTGCAGAATGTAGTTAACAACACTTATAACTTGTTGCAAAGAGTCACTTAAATAGTAGCTTTAGCACAGAGATTTTGCTGATGCAAGATACAATGAAAAGAAATGAGAGCATCTGGATCTGTTAATACTTTTTTTTTTATCTGTGCTATAAACTCTTCATCTTTTCCTGTCATGGAAGGTGAACCATCTGTACATGCACTCACTAAATTTACCAAATTCATTCCAACTTCACAACATTTATCTTGAAAGTTGTAGATATCTGTTCCTCGTGTTCTGTTTGCGAGAGTGCTCAAAGTGAGCAACTCTTTGTAGTAAAGGAAATCATCTTTGTTATGACCCAAATGAAATATAAAACCTACACTGCATCAGTAGTATTGGTTGGTTCATCCAAAATGATTGAATAACTTATATTTTCCTTTTGAAGTATTGCAAGAATTTTTTCTGTTAATCCCAAGGATAAGGTTCATATCTTTAAGGTACTAAATGAATAATCCAATTTTTTGTAGTGATAAAATTAGTAAAAAAATAAATCAGATAATAGACTATAATTTGGATATGGGAGTGGCTAATGACCTAACTTAAGATCTTGTATTCAAGGTACTCAAGACCTATAGACAGTCCTAACAACTTGCTCCTCATCAATAAAAATTGGAAAATATGGTTGGATGACACTTTAATGATTAGGTTTTTCAGAAATTGTAACTTCTGCTTTCTAGCAGTTTCTATTGCTTTAATGAAAGGAACTGCCATGGTGGAAAGGTCCATATGACAGGGAAATATGAGGGATCTCTGGCCAACAGCCAGGGAGAAACTGAAGCTCTCACTCCAACAACCCTCAAGAACAAATTCTACTGACCATCTGAGGAAGCGTGGAAGCAGATCCTTTCTGAGTTGAACTTTCATATGACACTCCAGCCGTGATCAACAACTTGGTATTAGAGAAAACCTGAAGTAGATGTCTCTGCTAAGCCAACTTGGATTCTTGACCTATAGAAATAATAAGAGATGTGTTGTTTTAAGCTGCTAAGTGTATGTATGGTAAGATTGTTACACAATGGTGACACTATTGTATTGTTTATATATATGCTGAAAACTCACAGGAATTTCTTTTAGTTGATTATAGTAGTGCAAGCCTTATTTGCCATTCACATTGCATAGCCATATAAATGGGTTTTTAACCTTTTTGTGATAAGCATTCATCTTTTCCTTCTGAATTGGCATGGGATCATTTGAATCCTTTTTTTTTTTTTTCAAAGTCAGCTATCTATTTACTTTGTGCCAAGTCATGCCAGTTGCTAAGAGAACTAGCTTTAATGAGACCTTTTTCAGTTTCCACATTTGTTAGCCTCTCTTTAAGAGTTACAGGTTTATACATGGAATACTACCATTAATAATGCTTAAGTGAGCTACAATGTAATACCTTGTCACATATCATTTTTCCTTAAGGCATTTAGGACTTATTGAGGTGTTTGCTCCAGGGAAAATTCCATGCTTACAGGAATAGTAGAGGCACTTCTGTATCAAAAAAGCAAAGAGGGTTTATTCTATTAGAGCTCCATGGGGTCCATGTGAAGAGCTGTGTGTTCAGCCTGTGGCTAACAGTTAGTGGTTGGATTTTAGGTGTTGCCATCTAAACGTCTTTGATACCATTTCCTAGAATGAGTTCAGCATTACATGATACTTGATAGCTTCTGGGTTCAGCTCCTAGCAGAAAATCTTCAGTGGGAACAGCTGGGCCTGCATCTGCTCTATTAGGCTATTGGGTAAATGACAAGTGTATGTTTGCATAGTGTGTCTCTGGAAGTGTGTGTGTGTGTATGTGTGTGTGTGTGTTTGTGATAAGAGTATGAAATGGTTCGAGAGACTGCCACTCAGGAAGTGTCAGAAGAACATCTTCTGACAACATGTGACATTCTTGAGGATTTACTTTAAATAGAAACTGCCTCAGAAGGTTAACAGTTTCTCTTCCCTTTGATATTCCTATGTGATGTCTACATGTTTCTCTTGATAGATAGATGGATGGATGGATAAATAGATATGTGGATAGATAGATCACAATCAACGATTAATGTATTCACTTCTGTAGTTTCTGAAAGTATATGCTCTTCCCAATCTCAGAGGCCTTATTGTTTATTTTTTTTTTTTTCTAATAAGTATCAAATGAGTGAGAACAGTGATGATTTAGAAGGTTAAAGTACCTGGTGGGGCTGGGGAGGTACATGCCACAGGCCGATTCCTGACTCTGTCGCTGATCAGCTGTGTGCCCTTGAGCTCCTTACGATCACTGTAAACCTCAATGTTTCATCTTGTAAATAAACAGTAGCGCTGGCCCTTTCTTACATCTGACCTTTTTTAGCCATGTGACACTGGACAAATTTTCATCATTTTCTTCATCTGTAAATTAAGAATATCATATCCTCCTCAAAGGGATGTTGTAAGAATTAAGAGATGCTCCATGTGAAGTGTTTAGATTGATTTCTGGCATGTGGAAAGCACATGCTAGCAATTACAATAACCTCCCAGGGTTAGGAGTCTTAAAAATGGTGTGTCAGTGAGTCACATGCTATAGGTTGATCCATGGCATAAACGTGGTGGTAGTGGTAGGTGATCGTACATGTTTATTGTAATGTTATAGAATTTACTGTCTTCCGCAAATGATTAACTATTTGGGGGAAAATGTTAGATTCCTTTTCATACTGTATAAAACATTAAATTAATGATGTATCAAATATTGAAATGTAAAAAAATGAAATCTTGAAAGACCTAGAAGAAAATTCCAGTGAATATATGCATAATATTGGAGATAAAGAACATCTTCACAAAAATAACAAGTCCAGAAACTACAAAGGAAAAGTCTGTCCAATTATACTGCAGGATAAAAAAAAGCACTCTGTATATGACAGAGGATACAGTAATAAAATAAAAGACTAATTTCAAATAGAGAACATTTTCTGAAAACATGTAATAGAGGAAGGGATGATATCCATAATGTATAAAATCAACCTACAGATCAATGAAGAAAAATTGGCCAATCAGGTAGAAAATGGGCAAAGAACATAAACATAAATCTTACATTAAAAAACACATATTTCCTTCACACTTTTATAGGGAGCTTATGTTTCTTTTAAAAAAATTGGGAAAACTAAATCAATAAATAACTAAGGGAAAAGCTTCCGCAGTGGAAGCTAGGAGATGACATATGAAGCTTTGTCATTGCCCCTGGGGATCTGGCTGGAAGCATCACAGCTGCAGCTTTCTGAACTCATTTAAAGTCAAGGTGACTAAGGAAGACTTTACAGCGGGACCAAATCCACCTCCAAAAGAGTGAAGGGTCTGATGTGATCTGTCCAAGGTGAGCCAGGTCAGTAGTGAAGGTCACCATGGCAATCTCTGAAGTTTCTCTTGAAAAGGATATTTTCTCTCTGTGGTCTGATTCCAACTCTGCAAGCATCTGATTTCCCCTGGTCCTGATGAGGACGTTGAGCCTTGGCATTCATCTGGGATGCCAGGGCCCACTGATGCTGTAGAGCAATAGCTCTCAGAGCTGCTGACTTCTTATCACAACCACGTGGGTACATATGCTGGCTCCTGGGCCTTCCTCCTGGGTATTCTTGCTTAATTAGTTTGGACTTAAGTGTATGCATTGCTTTTTGTTTTAAAGATGCTCAGTTAAGTAGAATGACTCATCTCACGCCACCACCTAGTCCAAACCATGGGGCAGGAGGCAACTGCTAGATAAGGAAAATCTTGATTCCTTTCATTCTACTTCCAGGTGTAGAGCAACTGGGGTTACCCTCCTACTCTCCAAATCTTTTCATTTCCTTAAAGGGGTCACACGCTGCCCACATTCTTCACTACAAGCAGCCAAAGTCATGAGGCAGATCCATTGGTGAATCCATCCATATTGATGCATAAACAGATGTGTGTGAACTTCACAAGTCAGAATATTTCCAAAGGAACCCAGATCGTTAATTAAGAGGTTCCCAGGCAGACGATATCATCACCAATGAAAAAAAGTGATTTATTTTGTAGAGTTGCTTTGTCAAACTTTTTATCAGCATAAAAAATAGACTAAATTCACAAATTGATTTGGCTGGGGAAAATGGTGCAGAAAATCAGAACAGAAACACCAGGAGGCTTGAGTTTTGGGGAAAAACAAGCATATAATACAAAATAACACATCCTCAAGGAAAATAGTGGCAATGATATTTTTTCTAACCATTTCTCAATGGTTCTGTTGATAAAAGAAAACAGAATTCTTGCTTCTAACATGCAGAATTCTGGTTTTAATCAAGAGTTGCTATGTTTTTGAGACCCCCCCTTTTTTTTCACTCTCATTTAAATTGAGGATAATGTGCTATTTTCCAAAATCTGTTCCTATTTGAAACAGGATGAAAACACATTCATGCAGTCTAGTGTTATCCCTGCAAAATTGGATCTAAGTTTGCACGTGATTTTAGGGCCCCAAGAGTTGTTATGGACTGTTGTTACCTGCATTCTATGACGCTGGTACCTCTAAGCCTTCCAGAAAGAAAGAGAGAGAGAATCAATAAGGCCACTATGAGGGATCTGGGGCTGGCACACATGTTCAGGAGACCCAAGTTCAAGACACACATACCAGAATGTGGAGGTTTTTTATTATCAGCCTGTAGGAGATCTGGTTGGAGAAGGGGCTCAGGTGCAAGCCGTCACCCTGGATAAGATCAGCGTGCTCTACAGACCTAGATGAAGCCTTCAGTGCAGTAACTAGCTGGAAAATAGATAAACACAAAGGACAGGGACTAATATGAGTTGAGGCATTGTTAAAACCAGCACAGGTGAATGGCTCTTCTTAACATCCCCTACAAACAGTGCTAAAATGATTTCTACCATGACTGGAAAACCAGGCAGTGTTGTCAGGTACTAAACCTTTTATTTCAGAACTCATTTAATCTCCTGGGCAGCAAAGTAGAAATATAAAATTGCTTTACTCCGGAATTGTAAGAATGAAAAATTATAGAACACATCTTTTGTTTTCCATAAATCTTTGAAGTACCACTATGAAAACTGACCCTTCTTGGCTTTTCTGAGGCAGCCTGATTTTATCATTTAGAAACTGGAAACGCTAGGACAGAAGGTCTATTACATCTA
Source organism: Microcebus murinus (assembly GCF_040939455.1). NCBI lineage: Eukaryota > Metazoa > Chordata > Mammalia > Primates > Cheirogaleidae > Microcebus > Microcebus murinus. The sequence continues at coordinate 14,100,350 of NC_134106.1, forward strand.
TGAACTTATCTGGAAGGTCTTAGCATAATGTCTAAAAATACCTGAAAGTTAATAATTTCAAAATAAACCGGCTGACAGCTTAAGTATGGAAAAAAATGTCTTTCACTTTTATCTCTGAGTATAGTTTAAGTTCTAGCCTATAAATTTAGAAAATTAATATTCTTTTTATTTTTTCTAAATTATTTATTATTATATGTTGAATTTCCTCTTTGGCCTAATGGTATTAATATTCCTCTGCACTTGGATTTTTTATTTAAAATTTGTTTGATGGCATTGTTAGAATGTGGTCTCTTAAGGTACCTATCTTTCAGAGTTATTGAGTTCTCTCTTTTTTCCAGTTAGTATTCAATCAATTTTTATAAATATTCCATGGACTCTTGAAAGGGATGCATATTTTTTGTAAAGCACAGCATTCAATAGGTACCTATTGATTACATCTTATTATATACTGAGAATTATTGACGGTCATGTCATGGACAATGAGTCATATGTAAAATTCTTCTCCAATATGTGTGTTTTGGTTAATATTTTAAATTTTAGAAAGCTACTTTATATATTTCAAAACTATGCTATTTCTCACATCAAAGTTTATGACATATTTTTGTTGTGGATGGAATCATTACTTGTACTAATTCCCTCTCTGCTCAATATCACCACTATCATCCTTTATATTTGCTGTTGTACATCTATATTTGTATGTTAGATTTCTCTCATAAATGTTATCTCTTATAAATAATGTGCATTTTTAATTCAGTGTGAGATATTTTATTTTTAAAAGAGAGTTTTAACTATTTAAATTATTGTAATTACTGACAGATTTGGTCTTGTTTCAATCATCTTGTCTTTGCTTTCCAATTTTAGGTTTCCTTTCTAGTTCTTGTTTTTCATGATAATCTGTTTTGTTTGTTTTTAGTTATCTTAATCATTTGAATGGCAGGATAATGTTTCAAACTCAAAAAATTATGATTTTTTTTTTTTTTTTTTTGAGACAGAGGCTCACTCTGTTATCCAGGCTAGAGTGCCATGGCATCAGCCTAGTCACAGCAACCTCAAATTCCTGGGCCCAAGCAATCCTTCTGCCTCAGCCTCACCAGTAGCTGGGACTACAGGCATGCGCCACCATGCCCGGCTAATTTTTCTATATATTTTTAGTTGGCCAATTAATTTATTTCTATTTTTAGTAGAAAGAAGGGGTCTCACTCTTACGCAGGCTAGTTTCGAACTTGAACAATCCACCTGCCTCGGCCTCCCAGAGTGCTAGGATTACAGGCGTGAGCCACCACGCCTGGCCAAAAAATTATGATTTTTAAGTTTCTAGAAAACAATTAGATAAACCATTTTGAAGTAAAGGGGTATAAATGAATCTACAAAATAAATAACTTTGTAACTAGGGAGACGGATGAACTGTTACTTTCTGCTCTGCTTCCCTTTACTTTGATTCCAGTATTTTATAATTTTGGATCTATATATTTTTCATGAAATAAATAAATACATATATAATAACATATATTACTATATAATAAATACACATGAACACACCACGCATCACATACACCACACACACGTAGGCTGGCTGTCCTTGCGTGGTAGCGTGGAGCTGTAAAAAAAGACTATGCAAGGTGAAACCTGGAAAAAAGATCTTCCTAATCAATTGGAAAGATTATGATTCGTCCATGACTTTTTCTGACAAAACAAATAACTATCTTATCATCGGTTATGAATGTATAGGGAAATGCAAAAAATAACAAAACTAATATTTATTACATGGTAATTAAAAAAATAATGGTTTGATTCACATATAATTCACATATTATAAAATTCACCCTTTTAAAGTATAAAATTGAGTGGTTTTTAGTATGTTCAGACAGTTGTTCAACCACCACCACTATTTAACTTCAGAACATCTCTTATCACTGTAAACAGAAACCCCGTTCCCACCAGCAGTCAGACTTCATTTTTCCCTGGCCCCAATCCCTGGCAACTGCTAATCTACTTTTTGACTCTATGGATAGAGACAAAAATCTAAGGATTTGTCTATTCTGGACTTTATATCAATGGAATCATACAATACGTGATCTTTTGTCACCGGCTTCTTTCATTTAGTACAAATTTTCAAGGTTCATCTGTGTTGTAGAATGTGTCAGTACTTGATTCCTTTTTATGGCAGAATAATATTCCATTGTATGAATGTAACACATTTTGTTTATCTATTCATCGATCGATGGACAAATTTTAAGTGACTAAATAAATAAGTGATTGAATCTCTCCTCGGATAGCTTTTTGATCTTATTTTTCCAAGATCAAATACTACATTCACACACACAAAAAATCATGGTGACTTTTGCAACTGAATTGTCTTTTGGGTTTCCCAGAGTGCTCCTGGAAAACACAGAGATTTATTGTTTTACCTTATGTTTATTTGATATGCTTTATGTTTTTAAAATAATTCAACACTATGGACATGCTGCAGGGAGAATGTCAAATGAAAAAGCAAAGATCCTCCTTCCTCATATAAATGCTGGTTAATTTTGTTCAGATAAAAATTCATTAATATGAATATATTAAAGATTGTATTCCTTTCTGGCTGAATCAAAAGATCCTGGAGATTTGTCAATGCATCCAGTGATCATAATATGTTGTTTCCTTCAGGATAAATGCTAGTCAAGTCCTTATAAAATATGTATGGTATAGTCTCATAGATCACTTCCTTTCCTTCAGATATTGTTTCTTACTGTGTAATTTATTCTTATTATCAACAAATGGTTTTCTTTTCCTCTCATGCTTGTCTGAGGCTCTAAGTTATGGAGTAGAAATTGAATCAACTATCCAGAGATTGTCAGTTTCAGAGTCCTGTGAAATGAACTATGCCAGGTACTCTTAACTATTTATATGCAAGGAACAGACATGGGTATAGGTTCCAAACTGATATTGCTCAAACAATTGTCACACAGAGGACACCAGCACCAGAGGACATATATTTTCAGGCCTCTTTATAGTCTAAAGCAGGTGACTTCAAGAAATCAGCCTGCTGACCAAAGATCCCGTAAAACAAAAATCAATTACACAGAACTGAATGAACTGATGAAGGCAAACTAATTGTGGTTATTTGCCCTGGAACATTGTTGGTATTGTTTCTAATGTTCTAGTTTTTATGGGAAGCCCTTTATCTTTGTTTTGGATTAATCTCTAACCTTCCATTTAGTAGATAACAAAAATTAAAACTTTAAAAAAATGATATTGTGTTCTTCCTGACTACTAAGAATTCACAAATTAATAGTTTTACCAGATCTCTTTACTTTCAAAATGGCCATATAGTAATTTTCATAGGTTCAACAAAAATCTCGTTTTGCAATGAAGGCTGTATCTGGCAAGTCATGTTTGAGATTAATATTCAATTAGTCTCTTTTAATTCAATTAGGTATGACAAATTCACCATTAAGGAATAAAATTGTAATTCATGTATGGAACTAGTGCCCACGAAGTCCTTCCAGAAATCTTTTATGGTGCCTGTTCTATGGCTGACAGCATTTCAGCCTTACGGGCAAAAAGGCAGGTCACTTCCTGGCAGGCCAAACATTTTAGAAGATTTTGGGAACCTCAAGAAAAGAGGAATTCACCCACATTATGCAGATGAAATAGGATGAAGATAAATTTAGGGGTTTAGTTTCCTAGCTTTTGGAATGGAAGTGCAAAAAATAGGGGCTTTTAAAAGTCCTCTCTTAACATCATTACGAAGCCTCCACTCAGAAGTTTATCTTCTGCTCTTAGTAGTTACTCAACACAATAGGACTCTGGATTTGTTGCATGGATGATGTGCTGCAACACTTTTTGCTGGGAAATTAATCAAGTCAAACCCCAATGATTATGAATAACTTTTAGAGATTATTTATGATCACTAGGGTTAAGAAACATTATCTAGAACTTGGAAATAAGTAAAAAAAGTGACAGCATGTCCTTTCAAAATACTGGAGCATTGTATTATAACAGGACTACTCAAGGACCGTTTACTACTCTAGGGGTAGTTTGTTTGACTTCTTATGTATGATTAATTAGGGCCACAGTTTTATGAAGTTACCCCTTAAATTATAAATTTTTGTCCTGTAGTGATTAAAAAATTTCTGTCCTTCAGTGAAGATAAACCCAAACATTGAAGTTCTATTTCTGTGTAGAACACTGTAAGTAGTACTGTTTAACCCTGCAGTCATGGGTTAGCATGTTTTTTCTTTCAGAGACTATATACATGCAGTTTCTTGAATTCTCTTGTGAACCAGATTTATTATCTTGACAAATCCCTTGTTAGTTAGTTGACATGTGTTTATTCTGTAATATTATGGAACCATATTTGTATCTTTTAAAAAATTATTGTTTGATATGAATCCATTTATCCTTGTTACCATGCAAAGTTTAAGAGTGAGGGTCTTCTACCTTCTTTTACTCTCTAAAAGGAAGACTCTCTTTAAAAGAGGTGGTCTTTTATCAGATGAAGGGTTATTTTATTCTTTGTTTGTTTGTTTGATGTTTTCTCAGTTTCCAATTTACCTATTAGTAATTTGGATGTCAGCATACTGTATTCACTGTTTATCATCTCTTCTTTCTGCATCATCATCTTCGTGCTCTGGTCTGCAGAATCTTGGACCAAAGCCCTTAAAGGTTTTCTTCTGTCACATTTTCAATTTTAGAATGTGGATTCTGCTTTACACAATTTTCAGGACAAATTTCAATTTTTTACTCATATTTTTGGCTATTTTTTAATATAATTTTCCTCAGTTCCTTTTTCAATTCAACCTTCAGTTTTACAACTCAACCCCTTTATGACTTTCTATCTATGTTTTATAGATGTCATGTTTCCTTGCATTTTATTGGGATGAAGCATATTTTATGACATACTCTTTTTATTATGGAAAGTTTTTGCTTCCTGAGGTTGACTTTTTCTCTCAACTTTCAGGATGTTTCTCTCCTTATGAGGCAGAATTTCTTTTTGTGCTCTAGGTTAGCAATACTTCTTTGTTTGATCATCTGTCAATGAGGATAGATCTATCGAGATCCAGTGTTTGACAATGTGAAAGGAGCATAGATTTCCCTTGGCCTTCTCCATTCACTTGCATGTGTATTGATCCCAGAATAGCTTTAAGTCTTGAGTCTGAATTAATGTGCAAAGTCCCTAGTCAAGTTTGAGTTCCTTACCATTACTCATTTTTGCAGCTCTGATAGACTGTGTGGCCTAGTTTCCTTATTCTGGCAAAGAATGTTTATCTCCAGGCCTGTACTTTCCAAGTCTGACTGCTTATCAGAGTCTCTTGATGAACTTTAAAAAATATTTAGTTTCCCAGTTCCCATCTCATCTTTACTGAATTTTAATCTCTGGAGGCAAGACTTGGAACTTGTATTTCTTAAAGGCTTCCCAGGTAATTGTGATGCAGCTGGTGAACAGCCCTATACTTAAGAATAAATAAATGTGTCTGTGACAATCAGTAGTTCTATTTTAACCTACATCCTCCAATGTTCTGACATCCAGAATTCACCTGTCACACTCTGCTGGCCAGGAACCACACCTGATACTATTTCTTCTACCCTAAACCTTGCTGAACAGCAGAGTGGTAATCTGCAAGTAGATGTAGATGCTAATGGTTTGAAAGGAGAAAGAATATACTCTATGTCTAAAAGAGAACCTATGCAATAAGGGAATAGTTACTTGATTTCAAGTTTTATATAGAGCTAGGCCAATGGGGTAGTTTGAAATTGCCTTCATATCTACTTCTTGTCTGACCAAACTGGGCTATTTCTGAATGGGGGTTTTCTTCCATGAGTTATCTTAGGACTTCATTTAAAAGACCCATCCCCAATGTGCCAAGATCTGTCTTCTTTTCCTCCATAATTAACCTTCTAAGGGTACTAATTATGTCTCTCTGACTTTGTATTCCTCTTGCTTCCAAAGTACCTGGTACATAGCAGACATTCATAAATATGTGTTAATGCCTGAAAAAATGATTTGGTGATTAGTTGTCTACTACCCTCCATATTCAAACTTGTGACTTTGTCTACAATGAACATTTTTGGGAGAGTCATTGTATCAGGGTAAATAAGTAAAGATACTTCAGCCCAGAGGCAATGTATTTAATTTTCTCTTCAAAAAACATGAACACTTGTCTTGGAGTGTGTACTTGAGTAGGAGCAGAAAACTGCATCTTTTATGTGTCATAGAGATTGCAACTTACCTTGTTTTAGTAACATACTGCATTTGAAACATCAACAGTGTTGTTGTTTTCATAAACTTGATCTTAAAGCTTTTGTATGTATGCCATGTTATAAAGATACAAAAACATAACACCAAATTGATTCTAACCTCCAACATACATTTTATGAAAACTTAAATTTGAATTAACAGCATGGAGAGAGACTTTTTTCTTCTTTAGGATCAGACAGGATAATTAGTTATAGTAATAAAGTTAAAGGAGAAAAGCAAAGATAGTACTTCCCTTATGTTGGCAATTCAGTTTCTGCAAAACTGTTCTGCTGTAAAAATATGCCATTCACTTGATGTTTTTTTTATTTTGTTTATTTATTTTTTATTTCAGGAAATTATGAGAGAACAAACATTTTGGTTACTTGTCTCTCCCTAGCAAGGATTAGAGGCATGTCCTTCCCCTCTACAATGCCCACTATGTCCTTTAGTTGTGAGTTTACCGTCCCCCCTCCCCCAATCCCTGGAGAATGAAGTTTTTTAAAGAGTGAAGATTGCTGATTTGGTTTGGAAGTTGCTGTTTGTGTTTTAGCCAATCTCTTCTCTTGCTTTAGTGGCCTCTTAGGAAATTAATTTTTAAATAAAAATTCACATGTCATTGAAATTTGGGTATGAATTTGTTATGTAGAAATCCTGATTAAGACTAGGTAGGACATAAAATATCATCTATTCTCTCGCTCTTATGAGCTGTATGACACTGGAGTAAGTGCAGCATCACACCTGTGTTTCCTGTCATACATCATCACAGGCCATGCATGGATTTCTGGAATTGTGTTTTTTGCCTTTTACCTTCTATTTGGTAATTTTTGAGGAATGAATAGGGGAAGTGTGTATAACTTTAAAATGGATTTATTTTCAAAGCCTTTTGTTTTTCTCAACCGATTGGAATTCATAAAGTATATCCTGATAGAAATGGTGTAGGTGATGGTCGTGTTTCCGGGGTGGCCTATACATCTCTGTAGCCCACAATGTGTAACTGAACTTTTCTCACAATGGGGGTGTGCTAAGACCTGGGGCCCCGGGGGTTAGAGCGACTTGTGCAGCCTTATGGCTTACCGGGTAGTAGAAGGAAGGAAAAGTCCTTCTTCTTTTCCAGTCTACTTTTTGATGGAAAATTCTTATTTTTTAACCTTCTTCTCACCCCAACTATTTAGATTCTCACCCATTTCCCAGTGCACAGAGAGCTGCACCTGTGCTGTGCTACCCCCACGTTTGGGCTTGTCTCTTTACCTTCGACCACTTCATGCTTTCAAATTCCTCGCTCGTCATCTTCCAAAATTAAAATTTCCATCTCTTTAGAATGGTCAACTTGTTAGGGTATACCCAACTTGTTAGGGTAATAATAAGAAAAAACTATTTCACTTTTATGTATTAAAACCAAATATGCTTTCAGAGGACTTATTATTTTTACAAGAGAAGGCTTATTGCCATCAGTATGTTTCTTTCTTATAAACTAGGACAGGGTAACAGAGTTAGGTAAAGCCATGCAGGCCCTGCGAATGATTGAAATGTGTGAACAGGGGTGATCAGGGGCTGCACCTTGAAGTAAACACCATGTAGTCAAATTCTATCTAGCAGAGAGGTCTAAGGTCTATAAGCATTAGCTGGATTTGTGTTTGTTTTTAAGAACAGCAAAAGCAAGAAGCATTATTAAGTCTGTCATTTGTGTATGTGAGGTATTTATATATTCATACATTCATGCACTGTCCTTAAAGGTGTCCTTCTAAGGTAGAAGAGAGTGTGATGAAAGAGTTAGGAAAATGGAGCTGGGTGGCTCTGGGGAAGTAAAAAATGCCCAACTTTATTTTGAAAAACACATGTAAGCTCCAAGGAATATTTTGTGCACATTTGAATTTCTAACTGGATTTGAACTAGATTATCTTAAAACACTGAATCCCAATGGCTTTTTCTTTTGTGCTTATTTAAATTTTTTCATTGAATTATTACTTTTTTGTTTTTTGTTTTTCAATAGACTTGCCTATCCCATGGCAGCTCCCAGGTATGGCCAATCAGAAGATTAAATACACAGTCTGTGGAATTGGAACTGCCCAGATACTGTCAGGTGAGAACACAAGTATCTTCTCAAAGGTGAAGTTAACATTATTTGAGATTGTCATAGTTAGGGGGGGGTGACTTGAGTTCACAGTGAAGGATATGATGAACGTGTGAGTCTTACAACCCTGGCTGCAGGATCAGCACTGCTGGGCTGACTTCCAACAAGAAGCTGGCACCAAGGCAAGCAGTTTCTGTTCTCCTGTGAGTGGGGTCCACCCTAGACTCTGAGCAACATGGTTCTATCTGCACAAAATCTTCCATCACAGACAAAGCTAATTAGATATAAAATTGGTGATGCCCATTCTAGTTGTAACTCCCAGGAGTGCCAAGAATAAAAGCAATTCAGAGATTTCAGTAGGAGCATGAATTCTATAGACCTGATGCAGGATTGCTACACTGAGTTTTCAAATTGCCTTTAGAGACCTGTCCAATAAGTCATTTTTCTAATAAATTTTTCTTTCCCATACTGATGGAAAAAATGCAATCCACAGTGGATCAAAGCATTAGAAATATTATCTGAAGTTCTGTTTTCAAGTTATGGGTGATTTGGTTAGAGTATGAAATGAATGATTCAAATGTGGAAGACTGTGCTTTGCTTTCTGGCTCTATCACATGTTTGCTTATGGAGAGTCACTTCTTTGCTTTGGGGTTTCCTCAACTGTGTGTAAGGTGAAGCAATAGAACTGTCTGTTTCACCCACCTCACAGGTTTGTCGATGCAGAAAAAGGACACATCACAGTTTGGGTCCTTGTGGGAGTAAGTAGGTCAAATGTTTCCTCAATATGTTTATTCTGTTATTATTTTATTATTAAGCATGGCAAGCTCAAAGCTTTCTTCCAGGCTAAGTAGTAGAGATGAAGCCTTTATTAGGACTGAAGAATGAATTTGAGAAGATTTACATACTTAGAAATATAGTGGACACACATGTGTTAGTATCACTTTCCCTTCTTCTACCCACTCTCTCTTCTCATGTCCAGGGCTTTTGGTCATAATTCTTGTTAGCTATTGCTGTGCAATAGTTCAATCCAAAATTTAGAGTCTGAAACAACAGCAATCATTTTGTTATCTCTCCTGGTTTCTTCAGGCCAGGAATTCAGGAAGGACTTGGCTGGGTGGTTTTCACTGCTGCAGTTTCAGTCTGGTAGTGGCTTGAATTGGAAGAAAGAGGAGCTGGTGCTGTCCAGTGCTGCCCAGGCATCTCTCTCTGTTCACCCCATCTGTGTCTATGTGGCCTCATTTGGGCTTCCTCATAGAATGGTGACCTGGGGTCAACTGGACTTCTCAGATGGAGGCTGCAGGCTTTAAGAGTGAGGGTGAAAGTTGCATGCCTTTTATGATCTACCTTTGCAAGTCACTCAGCATCATTTCTGGTGCATTCAGTTGGTTATAAGCAAATCATAGGCGCACTTAGATTGAAGGAGAGGAATTATTAGACCCCATCTCTTGATGAAGGAGATGGAAATATTCTAGAAAAATATGTGGGGCTGGAGGTACTGTGGAAGCCATCTCTGGAAGGTTGATTCTACCACATTCATCACCATGCCTCCTGTGAGAGCCTTCTGTGACCTGCACCCTGATCGGATGTGCTCGTTATGTTCTCTCCTCTCAAGGGACTTGTCCTCTGAGATGCAGCTTCCACTTGAGGCTAAGAGATTGCCCTTGATGTAACTATTTTAAGAAAAGGGACCCAGGAGGGTCTTTCCATGTACCCTAAAATCAAACCCTGCTGCATTTTTCTAAATTCCAGCCAACATGCCTTTGTGAACATATATCTGGTTGATCACATGGTGGGTTTTCTCCTCTGAAAATGTGTCTGTGTACGTGGGTGTGTGACAGTGGAGTGGGACAAGAGGACAGAGAAAAGCAGAAGCAAGAGAAGAAAGCATAGTATGGCAAAGCTGAATTTGGGTTCTCTCTCGTCTTTCCTAGACCCCCTGAATGTGGTGCTGAGCCTGCAAGTTTTCAGGAGGCAGCCAAATTTGTTATCTAGTCATGTGCCAAAGTGTTTCATTCTCTTTTTTTTTATGCCTTAGCATTTTGTAGAGTTTTATTTAATTGTTCCTGGATGGTCTTGGCTGTGCTGCCAGAATTAAACTATGACTTTTGTTTCTTCCCTGGTAGAAGGTTAAAGGAGGATTCTGCACCGCCTGAGGCTAATAGGGTAGCTGCAGGCAGGATCTATAGGATTCCTAGGGAGAAAGAGCATCTTCTTCAATCACTCAATTATTCAGTCCACAAATATTCAGTAAGTACTATGTACAGTGCCAGACACTTTTCTAGGCCCGGACACTACAACAGAGAGCAAGATGAAACAAAACCCCTGCCCTCATGAAGCTTCCGTTTTAGTGGGAGAGACGGACAAATAAACAAATAGATACCTATAGAGGTGAACACTCAGAAGAAAAATAGCAGAGAAGGCGGTAGAGATCATGGGGCTGCTCTTTAGACAATGACCAATGAAACCTTCTCTGAAGAGGTAACATTTGAACCGAGACTTGAATCAGTGGAGTTGAGTCAAGATCTGCTTTCCTCATTATTTGAAAGACTTACTTATTTAAAAAATTGATCCCTATTACAGACCTTTCTATCAGACTGTAAAATTTTGGTATCTGCAGTGATTTTCTTTAATTTGCATGTTTTAAATACTGTAGTCACCTTCTTACATATTAACAGGGATTAAATAATAATTATTGCTAATCCAATGAGTATTTCCTTAACTTTACAAGTGTAGTTTTTCTTGCTAAATCTATTTAACTCTACAATCCTTTGGCCAGAAAAGGGATTTTCATCACTCCTTTGAAGGATAAGAGGCCTTGTGATACGCAGAAAATAATATGGTCCCTCTGGTCTATATTTTACTAATGGTTCTGCTACTTTCCAGCAGAGTAGTCATGAAAAAGTCATTTAAATTCTTTCAGCACAATTTTTCTCATCTGTAATATGGGGGATGATAACTAATTTCTAAGCATGTTGCTCAGTAAATGTTTATCTTTTTCTTACTCCTCAATCAGAAATTCCTACAGACAGTTATTTTGTTTTTTCATTAGTGGCCTTAGTCCCTGAGGTCTAGGACAAGTTGGCATAATTGGCAAAGATCTTAGTCATCCCACATCAACAGGACATTGAGGACACTTCATTTTTACTGGGGTTGTTTTTATTTCTCATGTTGCAGTTTAACCTGTGACTCTCAGATTTCCCACGTGGATTCTCCAATAGCTCACACTCACCCTGAGAAGCTAAGAGGTTAATCAGGGTCACTCAGTTGTTTGACAGTACAGGTGTCACTAGAATCACTGTTTCCTGAATTCATTGAATATTTGTTGTGTATCTTAGGAACTACACTTGATCAAACTCTCAAGTCCAAACATGGCTTCTAAAAATTGGTGTAAGTTACCGATTTTGCTTTAAAAATTTTGATCAGTACTAAAAAAAAAAAAATCCCTCATTTTTTATGCAAGAAGGACATTTCTTTGACTTAAGAGAAGCATGAAAGACACACATTTGTCAGTTACGTGATGGAGAGTTCAACCTTTATGAAGTTAACCTTTTCTTTTATTCTCCACTTTTAAACATGATGTAACTCTGGAATGAAAATATGAGTGTTTAAAAAGCCGAAGCAGGAGGGTCGCTTGAGGCCAGGAGTTTGAGACCAGCCTGAGCAAGAACAAGACTCTCATCTCTACAAAAAATAGAAAAATTAGCTGGGCATGGTGGTGCACACCCTGTGGTCTCAGCTACTTAGGAGGCTGAGGCAGGAGGATCACTGCAGCCCGGGAATAGATTGTGGAGAGCTATGATGACATCACTACACTCTAGTCCAGGTGACAGAGAGAGGTCCTGTCTCAGAAAAAAGAAAGAAACAAACAAAAAAGGCTATACTCCTGCTGTTTCAATTTGATTTTTAGATACTGATTTTTCTCCTTGGTATTCAGAAAGCCATTGACAGTTTCACAGGAACAAATGTGATGTTAAATAGAAATAAGGAATATGTAGTAAGTGATCTCTGTATTTTAATCTTGTCACATTAACTCATTTTTGATTGAGAAAACCACCCTTTGTCTTGTCAGACAACACAGCCTTCTATAAATGCACCTCCCATGACACATGGTGGCTGGAGTCCTTTTGGGGAACCTCTGGGGATTCATTTCTGGGCCATTTCTCAGCTCACTGCCAAAGTGCCCAGCTGGAAACCTGTTACTGCACGTTACAACCTGCCTTGCCATTATAAAGTAAGGATTTTTTTTGGCTCTGGGAGATCTGTGGAGAAAAGATACCTATTTTGTTTTGTTTTTCCTGGAAAAATAGAAATGCTCTTGTAGGCATTTTCTCCTGATGTAACAAAAGTCACTTCTGTCCATTGATTCTCAGAATTTCCTCATTGTGATTTCTTTGTGGTCTAGAGAGATCAAGTGACTTCTCCAGTATGTCACAGTGAATTAGAGGCAGAGTTAGGGTTGAATCCTGAGTCTCTTTGACGATCACTTTTATTTTTAATTTTTCTCTCCCGTGTACTAAATTACTCCCTCATGTAACCTTTAGTTTCAGAAGCTCCTTTTCAGCTTCTAGGTCACCACCACCTCTCCTACAAATGTGAGAGTTTACACTTTCCTTCTGGAAGAGTATACATAAATGGCATGAAAAAATTCTCATATTTGTCTTAGAAGACTCCACATTTGTGTGGATATTTTAAACTTTCTTTGGAAAGCTGCAAAATGCTCTAAAGATATGAAGTAACTACAATAATGATTGGCTTTCTTTTTTGGCCTGGTTGTATAATAATGATTTTCTTAATTTAAGAATACGAAGATGCCTTCCACAGATCCTCTGCCCTGTGACTTTTTCACACTGCCCCCTTTTGGGCATACTGGCTCTTTGCAGTGTTTCAAAGGCTGGTGTTGACTGACCTTAGTGTGCTGTGATGTATATTCTTAGATATTATATGTACCACCTTATTTGGAGGAAAGGGAGGGATGAAAATCTTGAAAGTTCTATCACTAGCCTCTGAAATAATTATTATTTTAGGGCAATAGAGAAACATAGATCATAGTTGTGTTTGTGTATTGTATTAGGGTTCTTCAAAGAAACAGAACTAATAGGAGATAAACACACTTATTAGACATATAAGAGGGAATTTATTGTGGGAATTGGTTTAAGTGATTATGAAGGCCAAGATAGCCCATACAATGCCTTCTGCAAGCTGGAGAACCAGGAAAGCTGGTGGGGTAAATAGGTTGGGCATGAGTTGGGAGGGGTGCTGGTATAAGTCCTGGAGTCCAAAGGCCTGAGAACCTGGAGTTCTGACATCCTAGGGTAGGATCCCAATTCCAGAGAGAGAGTCAATTGACCCTCTCTCTGACTTTTTATCCTATCTGGGCCGTATGTAATGACACCACCCATATTGTGAGGGTGGATCTTCTTCATTCAGTCTATTGATTCAACTGCTAATCTCTCCAGAAAGACCCTAACAGATACACCCAGTAATAACATTTGACTAGCTCTCTGGGTGGCCCTTAACCTAGTCAAGTTGACACATAAAGTTAACCATAACAAACAGCAAGTCAAGCAGACAAGAGCCTCAAGTTTTGTTTTTCAGTGGAGTATTTTTGTGTCTCATATGGACAACCTGAGAATGCAATTTTTATTTATTAAAATCACTTTACCAATTGATGCAGCAGAGTACAAGTTGCCCAAACTGTAGTCTAACCCATATTTGACATACCAATTGTAGATATCAAAAGTCATAATCATATTGGTTTCAGAGGAGTAATTACAGGGTAGAGGTTAGAACACATATTAGATTTAAAAATTAGTATGGTTTTTCTGGCTGGGTGCTGTGGTTCACACCTGTAGTCCCAGCTACTGGGGAGATTGAGGCAGGAAGATCGGTTGAGCTCAGGAGTTAGAGGTTGCTATGAGCTAGGCTGATGCCACCACACTCTATCCTAGGTGACAGAGCCAGAAACTCTGTCTCAAAAAATAAAATAAAATAATTATAAAAAATTAGTGTTTTTTTAAACCTTTTTTCCTTATCTTCCCACTAAGGATCTCTTCCCTTTTTTAAAGGGCAACTTCATATTTGCTGCTTTTATATTTTTTTATCCTCTCTGCCAATCTTTAAATTTTAATTTAGTGTATTTAATTTTTAGTTTTTAATTTAGTATATTTAGACCACTGACATTTAAATTCATGAAGGCTTGAGTCAGCTATTTTATTATTTTTTTTTCTTTTGGTTTCTTCTTTTCACTTTCTGTGAGCTATCTGAATTTTTTTTTAGGATTGAATACATTGCTTTGCATAATTGTTTTTATGGTTGCCCTTGGTATCTAAGATCTATATATTTATATATATACACACACATACATATATATACATAAAACTTACTGTCTATTGGTATCAACATTTTATGACTTTAAGTGTAATCATGAAAACCTCAATACCATTAGGTCACTTTCCCATCCTCTGTATTAAAATGTCATTGCCTTGAGTTTCAGATGGTGCTATGCACTGAATGCTTGTGTTTCCCTCCAAATGCATATGTCGAACCCATAATACCCAGTGTGGCTATACAGCTGACCCTTGAACACCACAAGTTTGAACAGTCTGGGTCCAGCTCTATGCAGATTTATTTTCAATACATATATTGAAAAAAGTTTTGGAGATATGTGAAAATTTGAAAAATCTCCCAGATGGACTGTGTAGGCTAGAAATATTGAAAAAAATTAAGAAATATTCACATATGTCATGAATGCATAAAATATATGTAGATACTAGCCTATTTTATCATTAACTATTAATACCATAAAATACCCATGAGACAGCAAGATCAACTCTTTCTCTTCCTCTTCTTCTTCCTCTTCTCAGTCCACTCAATGTTAAGATGAGGAGGATGAGGCTTTTATAATGATTCACTTCTACTTAATGAATAGTAGATATATTTTCTCTTCCTTATGATTTTCTTAATAACATTTTCTTTTCTCTAGATTACTTTATTGTAAGAATACAATGTATAACATATATAACACACAAAATATGTGTCAATATACTGTTTATGTGATTGGTAAGGATTCCAGTCAACAGTAGGTTACTAGTAGCTAAGTTCTGGAGGAGTTAAAAGTTACATATGGATTTTCAACTATGTGGGAAGTCAGTGCTTTTAACCTCTGCATTGTTCAAGGGTCAACTGTATTTGGAGATAGTGCTTTTAAGGAAGTAATTAAGTTTAAATGAGGTCACAATGTTGGGACCCTGATACAATAAATGGGACATGATCAAACTAAAAAGCTTCTGCACAGTCAAAGAAATAGTCATGAAAGTAAACAGACAACCTACAGAATGGGAGAAAATTTTTGCATCCTACGCATCCGATAAGGGGCTGATAACTAGAATATACTTAGAACTCACGAAAATTAGGAAGAAAAAATCAAATGACCCTATTAAAAAGTGGGCAAAGAACTTGGACAGAAACTTTTCTAAAGAAGACAAAAGAATGGCCAACAAACATATGAAAAAATGCTCAACATCTCTAATCATCAGGGAAATGCAAATCAAAACCACAATGAGATATCACTTAACTCCAGTGAGAATGGCCTTTATCAAAAGGTCACCAAACAATAAATGCTGGAGTGGATGCAGAGAGAGAGGAACACTCCTACACTGCTGGTGGGACTGCAAACTAGTTCAACCTCTGTGGAAAGCAATATGGAGATACCTTAAAGCGGTACAAGTGAATCTACCATTTGATCCAGCAATCCCATTGCTGGGCATCTACCCAAATGATCCAATGACACTCTACAAAAAAGACACCTGCACTCGAATGTTTATAGCAGCACAATTCATAATTGCAAGGCTGTGGAAACAGCCCAAGTGCCCATCAATCCAAGAATGGATTAATAAAATGTGGTATATGTATACCATGGAGTACTATTCAGCTCTAAGAAACAACGGTGATATAGCACATCTTATATTTTCCTGGTTAGAGCCGGAACCCATACTATTAAGTGAAGTTTCCCAAGAATGAAAAAACCAGCACCACATATACTCACCAGCAAATTGGTATTAACTGAGCAGCACCTAAGTGGACACATAGGTACTACAGTAATAGGGTATTGGGCAGGTGGGAGGGGGGAGAGGGGTGGGTATATACATATATAATGAGTGAGATGTGCACCATCTGGGGGATGGTCATGCTGGAGACTCAGACTTGTGGGGGGAGGGGGGGAATGGGCATTTATTGAAACCTTAAAATCTGTACCCCCATAATATGCCGAAATAAATAAATAATAAAAAAAAGAGAAATCCTGGTGAGTACCCTCCCTGGGTACAAGCACACACCCAGGGAAGGCTGTGTAAGGACACAGTGAGCAGGTGGCCACCTGCAAGCTAGGAAGAGAGCCCTCATCAGAAACTGAACCCTGCCAGAAACTTGATCTTAAACCTTCCAGCCATCAGAGCTGTTTAAACCATCTAGTCTATGGTATTTTTTATGGCAGCCTGAGTTAACTAATACAGATGGTGTTATAATTTTTGTTTCAATCCTCAAATAAGATCATCAGGAGAATAGTTTATTGTGTTTAGCAATATTTTGGTTCTTTTTGCTGTTATTTATTTATTTATTTATTTTCCTTTTGGATACTCTAAGAGTTCCTCTTTTATCATTTTCTCTTGGTTTAAAAACTTTTCTTTATCCATTCTTTAAGGATAAGTCTGTTAAGTAACAAATCATCTTAGCTTTCCTTCATATGAGAACATCTTTATTCCCCTTTCATTCTTGAAAAATAGTTTTGCCAAAAATAGAATTTACGGTTGACAGTTTAGTATTTAAACTATATTGTGCCACCTTCTTCCATCTTCCATTGTTCAGATGAAAAATCTACTGTCCATTCAAATTGATATTTCTCTATAGATAATGCATTATTGTTGTCCATCTGCTTTCAAGATATTATGTTTATTTTTAGTGTTCAGAAGTTTATCATATGCCTTGGGATGGATTTCTTTGTGCTTATTTTATTTGAGGTTCCTCAGCTTTTTAGATTTGTAGATATATGTCTTTTTCCAAATTTGGGGACTTTCCAGCCATTATTTATTCAAATATAGGACTCTGATGATGATGTTGGATCTTGAGTTCCTGCCTGGATTAAATAGATCTGGGTTAAATTCTGTTTAAGCCATTTAGTAGCTAAGTTGTTTGGGTAAAATTAATCTCTTTTAGCTTTATTTCTTTTCATTTTTTCCTATCACAAGGGATATGATGACACCCTAAAATGGCCCTCTGTTGTTCTGATCAGCATCTCCCCTGTCTCTGATCCTATATGTATAGACACACATCATTTTCTCTGGGGAACTGCTCTTTCCCCACTGTATTTCTTGGTGCTGCCAATCACGATACCATTACTACCCTTGCTTTACTTCACAAGGGTTACATTTTTCCTGCCCCAGAAAATAAGCCACATGAAGCATTAGCATCATCTTGTTCACCTCAGTGCCTGGATGATGCCTCACTCGCGAGAGTTTAGTTATTATTTGTTGCATGTATAAATAAATGACTCAAATCCTAAGAATATTTTTTTCAGTGTAGTAAAGGTGACAAAATACTTAAAGATTTGTAGTACAAGTGAGCAACTGGCTCTGTGATGAAAAGTAGGAATTTATAGCACTAATAATCTAATTCTTTTTGTCTCTTTATTGCTCTCTTTACTCTCCTTGCTCTTCCTTTGGCTACATCTATCTTACTGTGCATATCCTCATGCAGACTGTCTTGCTAGTTTTCTCTCAAAGTCCCCAAGCTTCCTCATTTTTCCTCTGTCTCTCACAGTCTCTTCTTCTCTCACTTCTGTGGTTCATATCTATTTTGATGTCTAAGTCTATACTTTATTCCTACTGGTCTTTCCACAATAATCTCCATTTTGGCTTCTTATCTGTTTTTCCAGCTCATTATCTCTACTCGGTATCAGATCACAATGGGACTGTAACTTACTTTTTTATTCATTATTTATTCATTATTTATTTGCTATCTTGTGGAGTAAAGATTTATCTTCTCCTTTTGAACTGGAAAAAGAGTCATTTAATACATTAAAATTAGATGTATAATTTAAAATATACTATATAATCTATTAAAATGTTAAGCATATTCAAATAAAATTCTAAAATTAAAATTAAGTATATGTATATAAAGAAGATAATATTACTTTTTATTCATCTCTGACTCTTGGTTAATTCCAATATTCTATGGAATAGAGGCTATTAATAGGAAAAAAAAAATCCCCTGATCCCTTGTATAAACATGGGCCAATCATGGTTTTTATTAAGCTAAGGCCAAAGCTGCAAATGGTGACTGTGACAAGCAAGCTTGATGACAGTAATGTTGACTAATCTCCATATGCCTGAGCATCTGGTTTGGGGAACTAAACAGGAAACACTCAGCACTAGCTCAGCATCCAGAGTATACATTGACTGATGAATACTGAATACGCACATCAGTCAGTCAGAGTGTCCAAATGCAAGAGCACATTGTGGCCAGTGATCTGGCTGTGCTGACAGACCTGCTCTCTGCCCCTTCATTCCTCCCATGCCCCAGACCGCAATTCTAACCCTGACAATGGACTGCTACAGGGCCTGGCTATAGTGGAGGAGAAAGAGGGAGGTACCCGTCCCTGGGTCTGTGCCTGAAGGATGTCAGATAACAGGGCTATGCTCACCTCCTGGGCTCTGTTACTGTGCCTATGGCTGACCATGTTTTCTATGTTCCCACTCAGTGCCTTTCTTCCCCTGTGCTAACCTACCCTGAGTGCTCAGTGCTCTGTTCTTCTTCTCTGCATCACAGCCCTGAAAAAGATTTTTCTCTTATTGTGAATCAATATGATCACCTCTTTCTCAAGAGGATTTTCAGCATTGAACTCTGGCTTTCATTGGGAATGAACAGACCTGGGGTCCTGAGATACTCGGTGCTCTCAATTTCTGCCCTCACCTTCTCCCCCAGCTCCTGAAAATATGAGCCCAGGGCCATAAACATTTGAATATTTTTATCCTCCTTAGGATACCCTTTGAATATTGAAATTGGACAAGATCTTTCAAAATATTTAAGTGGCATTTTGTTGGCATACACATAGGGTGAATAAATCTACATCGATTAGATAATTACTCATCATGATTACTGGCCCCAAATATATCAACCTTTTATTTTATTTTATTTTATTTTTTCAGATAAAGCCTAATATTTGCAGGGAGAAGGTATTTATTCTAAACTTAAAATGGGTTCTTCTGGGATAGCTTGTAAAGCTAGATTCACGGACTATAAACGTACTCACATCCTTGTGCAATGAGGACAGAAAAACTGAGATCTTCTGCATGAAACAATAATTTTATTCCACAAAACATGTGCATGAGTTATTGACACTCAATTTCCATGATTACTCAATTAATGAAGTCAATTAATGCATACTGTGCCTTAATTGTAGTAGCATCAGCAGGAACTAAATTAGCCTTTTGGGGGGAATGTTTATGGGTATTGTTGATTTTAGGAAAAAGAGTTGACTGATGAGGGCAGCTGCTGGTGGGAAACAGTTTGCACCCAAATAGGAATGACCCGTAAGAGTGAACAGATGTTGTCCCATCTTTCTAGTGCCTGGAATATGGTGTGATGTTGTCACTTGCTTTTCTACCAGCAAAGTCTGCCGTAGCATTCCACTGCAGCCGGGCAGCATTTATTCTCAGGAAGGTTTTTGGTCATTGATCTCTCCTATGTCTCACTAAACAGTTAAAAAATGGTCAACAATTAAGAAGATAACTTAGGGAATGAGTTGGCATCACTTCAAAAACATTCGGTAATTATTCCAGCTAATTTTGATAATGGGGAAAGCAATGAACAAGGGTAGAAAGCAGGACCTCTTATTTCCAGAGGACAGACTTCCCAGCTGCAGTGTCTCTAGAAGAAATCTATTTTCTGTATCTCTTCACATTATAACATAGCAGAACTACATCAGGAGCCAGACAGAAGTGGATTCCAATTATGAATATCTCCACGTAGGTTGTGTGACCCTGGGTAAGTTATTTTGGGTAAGTTAATGGAGCACAATGTATCTTGGTTTCTCTTTCTGTGGAATGAAGATACATAGACCTGCTTCACAAAGTTAAATAAAATAACATATATGATCATTTTTGTTGTAATGTACATCTTCAATATTCTAAAGTATCGTAGATCATATGACAATCCAATAATTTATTAATTTGCAAGGAAGTAGAGAAAGCAGTAAACGAATTTTATATGTACAGATTAACTATAGAGATGCTTTTTTATTTTGAGAAACATGAAAATGTGAATAAACCTTTGTTCCTTAGGTTTGAGGAAAATATCATACTTTGTGCTAAAGAAATAGTCACTTTCCAATTCCGTGCACATTCAGAGTAGGCAGAACAGCTACCAAACATTCAAGGAGACTGAAAATGGCTTGCTGTTTACTTAGAAGATACTTTGTTTCTAGTATGAGTTTATAAAATCCAACATAGAAGGATCAAAGAATCCTAGCCTGAGATGATGTGAGGGCATGACATGTGGCCTTTGTTTCTCATATTAGCCTTACAAATAAAGAAAGATGATGACCCACAGGTTCTGTTTTGTAATCCAGACTCAATCAGTCCTGTTTTTTGGTGAAACCAATAGAGGGCGCTGCAAAAATTGCTTTTATTTGACTATTAAAAGAATATGTCTAGTACAATAAAAATTCACAAACCCAGGAAAACTGATTTTGTACAATCACTGTGAAGCCCATTTCTATTTTTACCAATGTAGGGCATGAGGTTTTGCATGTGCTTGTGTTGTTTTTGTTTTTGGTAGGAAATGGGAGGTAGAGAGAGTTTTGAAAGAATAGTGTAGCTCTACAGTCATAAAATTGTTTTCTTCCTAACATAGCTGTGCTAATTTATTTCACTTATGCCCATTGATTATAGCTGAACAAATCAGCCAGGACAGACCTGGTAGAGACTGGACTTATTAATAGAAACATAGAAGACAGAAATTTGGGCCTTTTGAAGACAAAGAGATGGAAAAATTATCTAATTATATTAATGAATATATATTATATATAACAAATGTTAAGGTATTTATATATAAATCACACACACACATAGTGAGAGAAATTAGAGGCAATGGATAAATAAACATGCAGGTGAACAATACAAAAACATTCTCTCTGGGAAGAATAAAAACTTGACCCTGTGAGGGGCTATTGTTACCCCACACCCCAGAACTGATAGTGTGTCTAAGAGTCAGCTAAGGGGTCCTTTGCCTCCAATTTAAGACTCGCCTTGAATCCCAGCACATTGAGCCTCTAGCCAGGTCTGTACCTGTCCGCCAACAGTGCTGTCACTGCTTTTGCACCCGTCTTTTGTAATCAAGCTCTTATAGCTTCAATTTCAGAATTCCTAGGCAGGCTAAAGCATTTTTTCTTTCCAAATTGTTAGGAAGACTTCTGCCACATCTTTTTAAAACAAAATTTTGGTTCTCTTTCTCATTTACAAATAATTGTAAATAGTAAAACCTACCATTATATACAACACCTGCTGTGTTCTAGGCAGACAAAAGAATAGTTAATTGTGTAATGAAGTTCTCACCCCAGTCATAGTAGAAAGAAATTATTATCGCCCTTTCAATCGAGCACACTGAGATTAATTGAATAATATTATTGCGATGATGTTATATCATGGACATTATTTTTCAATTGTCGAGGCTTGAAGGTCAGGGGAGATCATTTGAGATGATTCAGTTCACTGGTTCATTTTTACAGAGCAGGAAAATGAGTCTTAGAGACAGAAAGTGATTTGTCCAAGGTCTTGCTGGTTGGGTATCAGAACTGAGAGCAGAACTCAGGCCTTCTGACTGCCAGTCGTTGGTCCTTTGTGTAAAATCAGGCTCCTTCATGAAATAGACTAACAATAATCCTACTGTAGAGTGGCTAGCGGTCATGGCCGATATTCTGACAATGTTACTGAGACTCCCTGCAAACTGGACCGAGAAGGGGAGAAGGGCTTTGGGAAGCTATGCTTAGCCTTTGTGGATGTAGGGAGCCCATGTATGTCTCAGCACTCGGCCCCTTCACTCCTTTCCTGCCCCTCTGTCAGAGAGAGGCCTGATTCAGTCTCCCTGAAGGAAGACTTGATTAGATTAACTCCAGCATACCGAATGGGACATTTGTAAAAGCATGTTAAATAAAGGACTTACAAAGCAGAACACGTTAGGAAAATACTTTCGTCTTCTGCTCCAGCCTAAGAGGAAGGTGCCTGTGCCTCTGCCTCCCTTAGCTTTAGAACCACAAATGAGAAGATGCATGTGCTGGATGCTGGACACAATGCTCCCCACACTCCCTCTTCCCTTTCTCCCAGCGTGTGCAGGCTCTCCCCTGAGAAGCTACCATTGACAGGGTGGACAGGGTCTGCTGTCTGTCCTTGTGCCCAGCCTAGGCACCTACACCCACCCACACTTCCTTCCACAAAACCTCCTAGTCAATGGGACAGAAGTGAAAAACCAAGGTTATTTTATTCTCTCTTTTCAGTTCTTTAGCCTTTAAGGATTGGAAGTGGGTTTAGCTGGGACAAGGCTAGAGCTGTGGAGGAGGTAAGGTAGAGAAGTGAAGTGGGACTTGTCATGCAAGTGGAAGAAAACAAACATTTAATATCATTTCCTGTGTGTCCCCATGCCCCAGTCTGGATGGCCTCATGAGCACACTTCCAATTCACAGCTACTCTCTTGGTTTTCAGTCTATAGTTCATCCTGTTTACTAGGTTGTCTTTATATACCTATTTTTCATTTCTGTAATTGGTTATTTATCTACATGGTCTTGTTTTATTTCTGCCTGTTTTTCTTTCACTCTTCTTGTTCTGTTTAAATGAGCATTCTAAATGGATTTATTTTATAGTATTATTTAGATTGTTCCATAAAATTTACTACCTCTAAAATATATTAATATTCTCATTGCTGAAGTTTGCTTATCTTTAGTATATTTATTTCTATTGTGCTGTTTTAGAATTTTGATTTATGAGCTAATTATAGTGGGATTTAAATTATATGTGTGTGTGTATTCTTTTCCTACCTCAGTCTCACCTCTTACTACCTAGCAATTTTATGTTTGCTTATACTGAGCCTCTGGTCCTCCAATCCAGACTGTACAGTCATTTTGGTGACATAGAGGCTATCACTGCAGGACTATCACAAGCAGACGGCTTGGTTCACTTCCTGGTAACCAGGAAACGTACATAAATATATAGCCTTGCCTGTGCTTTGCAACAGTTTTCTTAACTTCCTTCTATGAGCAGTGAAGCCTCAAGTGAGTCTGGTTTTGAGCAGTAAGGCTGGCTCAGGTTCTACCTTCTGAGTAGAGCACTTGCGGGCATTAATGTGGAGTTCTGAACCCACCCCAGACTCCGTGGCTTGGCCTACCTCCCAGGTTATATAAAGCTCTATATTTCCTTTGTATGTAAAATGAAGTTAATAATATCTACCGTTAGAGTCATGAAAGTCAGTGAAATATATAAAGCACCACACACAGAGTCTGACAGGTAGTAGGCCCTCTATAAAGGTTTGCTGATATTTGGAGAAATTATCTAGAGGATTCTTCACTCCTGACTGAAAAGAGCAAGAACATAGGAGATAAGATTAGCTGGCTTTTTTGGTGACAAGATGCCCCAGCACAGTGGAATACAGATATCGGACTATCCTCATATAAATGGAGACATCAACAAAAGTAGAATCTTCAGCACATAAAGTAAAAGGAAGAAATCAAAACCAACTTTCTCTGTTGCTCAAGATACTCAGACATCAGATTGGTACCCCAAACAACCAAACAAATAAAAACACTTGCTCATTGAGTATAGAGTACAAACCAAGAGAAGATCTCTTTGCTGGAATGAATATATAACATTTAAGTAGCTCTCACCAGTGTCTTCTGGTGACCGCTTTAGACACTGCAGTGTGGCACAGAGCTGTTGTGGAAATAGCTTTATGGGCACAGACAATCATAGAAACACAGTGATAACTGGCTAACACAGGACAGGACTTCCATGGCCATCCCATATAAAGGGGTAGACTTTGTTCATGGAAGTGATAAATCTCAATTTTTGCAAAATTTCATTTAGATTCTTGTTCTTCCTTTTACTCCACTTAAATTATTTCTCTTTAGCTCCTACACTAAACCTTGGCTGTGGCTGTGTCTTTGGCCTTGATTGTCTTATACTTCCCTTTCTTCTATCAAAGAACTTTATATCCTTAAAATCCAGCTCAAGATCATTTCCTTGGGGAACTCTTTCTTGTTGATACTATGCATGAAGAACCATCCTCCTCTGAGCTACTGGACAGGAGGGGTCTGTCAGTATTATCCTACCTGCAGAGGCTGATAACCTTCAAGTTCAAGGTTATGCTTCAAGGACCCTCTCCTGCAGTGGTCCTCTTAGGGGTCTAGGACAGGTCCTAGCAATGTATTCACATGTCATATTTTTCTAAAACATGTAAATATAAAAATTTCAACTGCAATCATGTAAAAGATCACCATCCCTCTCCACTCTGACATCCCCTCTCTCCTGGGTGGCATTGGATGGGCAGTGAACACCACTGAGCTTTGGCGGAAGAGTTGGGAACATATTTAGTTCGGGTTCAGTGGGACATGTTTATGTGGCTTATGGTATATTGCTAGTCATGCCAGTGAAGCAATAGTTTCTAGAAACACTCCTCCTAACATACTGCCTTGCTTAGTGTGCTAGCTGGAGGTTCTGCTGTGACATGAACATGCCCTGAGGTGCCTGGCAGTGGTAGCCAATAAAATTGCATATGTGGGGTCAGAAGCTAGTCTGTGGAAATGTTTTTTCTGTCACTGGATATATAAAATTTCAAGTAAAGGAATCACTTCACTTTGTTGACTAGCCAAGTGGAAATTTTCTTCTGTTAGAAATTTGGCCAATAATGTAACATACATAATTATAAATGGAAGATAACTTTTTTCCTTTTTGATGGGAATTGTATAAATTTACCAGAATATATTAGAATTCCTGTGTTCATGGTACACAAACCTGTTGCAATCCTACAAACGGAAAATACACCTTCATATGAAGCCATGTTTATATAATCCAACTACCAACGACTAACACAATTTTTGTTGAATCATTCAAAATGAAAGACTGAATTATCTTTCTGTTCTCTTTTTATAAAATTATTTTATAAAATCTTTCCATAAAGAGGTGGCCAAAAATAGACAGCCAGAAAATGTAAGGAAAAAATATAGAGGTATTAGGCTGTCATTAGGTAAAACTGGTATGTCATATTTCTGAGTTTTGTGATATTTACAGTATTTGTCCGTTCTTTTAAAATTTGTAATTTGTTAATATTTCCTTTTTATTCTAACAAATTATTCACTCTCATATCTAATTTGGTACTCTTGTTTTATAAAGGGATCCACAAAATGGAATATGCTATATAGTCTCATGACATCTGGCTTGGCCTCTGCTTGTCTAGTGGTCCAAGCCCCCTGTGTAGTGAGTTCTTGGGCAACAGTGGTGATTCTTAGCACTGTTTGTAAAGCCAGTGCTTCCACTCGGTGCTGTGCACAGCTCAGAGTTCCACCAACACTTGCATAACTAATGTGCAAGGGGGCCCTCCTCATCTTCCTCAGTGCTTGACACTGCTCTTAGAGCCGAACAGAGCAATTCTGAAGGGTTTCTCTAGTTTCCAAGATTTTTACCTTTTATTTTTAATTTTAAACAGTGCTAGTTAATCTTGTCCTATGCTTATGTCAACATGGAATGGTTCATTAAATAAGATTAGAATATGCTCAAATCTTGAATTTATCTATACATAGTGTAAATTGATACCACTCCTCCCTCCCAGAATGAATCTTAGAGAACTATATAGATAAAGAATAATTTTCCGTAGTCTTTATCATTGTAACTGTGGAAGAAGGTTAAATTTAACTATTCAATATGTTAGACTTACTTTGAAAAATTTATTATGCTAAGGGAATGATTTCATTAACTTCCCATCACTGTGAATCTTTTGCTCAATGTCTCTCTAAAATGGCTATCACAGAGTAGTTATGATATGGTGTTTGAGGGAGCTTTGTCTAAAGCAAGACATTTTTCTATAGATAAAATTCTATTGAGCAAGAGATTTCCTTGCAAGAGTGTAGCAGATATTAAGAAAAAAAAATATCTCTTTAGTCTACCATTTGGGACATAATGTCCTCTGGATTTAGTTCATAATCATTGAAAACACATTGTTGGCAAAAGCTAGGTGCTCAGAAAGACATTAATTTCCACAATGTTCCACATGCAATTGTGTTGCATTTTATATTTCATTATTCTGCTATTCTTTAGGGGTCTTGTTATAAAAAGTGTAGTTTGTGTTGGGAAAATATGTCTGAGGTTTTCTAGCCTAATATGCAAACAATGCCAGATATCCTAATTGCTTCTGGGAGATCCAAATGCCTTATCTTGCAAGGTTTTGATCCTAGGCCTGTTGGGCTCCAGGATAAGGGCTGCACTGATGAGGACCTGCCTCGGAAAGGCCTAGGGAAGAGAGCAAGAGAGGGAGCAAAGACATTGCTGCCTTCTCCTTCCCTCCCCTCGGTGGCAAGGGTCAGGGCTCTAGTCCACAGGAGATGCTAAAGAAAAAAAATGATTCATGAGATTTTTAACAAATGGTAAGGCAGACTTTATCCGGGATTATCATGTTAAGTATAGGGATCCCTGCAATGGAGTTTTGCAGAATGGGAGAGAGATTGGGCTTAACTCTGAATACAATAAGGAAAAGAAAATTGATAGTCAAGGATCAGAGTTGAGGTCAGTGGATGGAAAATCACTAAGAGGAAACATTATGGATAAGGTGGGGGGGAATTCTAGAGGAACCAATCATCAGGGTTCTTGCCAAAATTAAGTGATGCAAAGGACAAAGAAGTCCAAAAGATGAGGCTGAGTTGGGAAGAGGATTCAGAGGAGCCTGACAAAAGTTTGGTCAAGGAGACAGTGTCCATCAATGATACACCCAAAATACTGCCATCAGCAATTCTGACAGTTAAAGGGGAAAAGGGCTATTTCAGATTATCGGGAAGTGGTGTTGAAGCTGGGAGAGAACCTTCCCGGTCTTTGGACTAGTCTTGTCCCAGCATATCAAGTGGAAGTCGAAGCTGTCCATGGAGGGCACCGGAGGGGCTGTCTGCAATCCCTTCTACTGTGTGCAGCAGCTCAGCAAAGGTGGAGATACCTGGGGAGGACAGGAGCAGGCAGACCCAAAGCAGCTGTGCTTTATAATGTTCCTGTAGTTTATAAAGTTAAACGTAATGAGTTTCACATTTCTCTTTCTCAGTGGCTCCCAAAGTGAAGATTTAATCTTCTCTACACAGGCGGTGAGTTCTGTTTGGGGATATGGCCATGTGGTGCTGCTGATATCTAGGAAGCCTTTGCGCAGTTCATGTTTAGGAATTTTAATTCCTGGACCAGTAGGAAGACTTTTTTACTTGCTATTTCTCATTTCTTTTAACACACTGTGTACTTTTTGGCTTAGTGGCTTCATACCTCATCTTGGATCCTCTTGGAATTGGGAGATGAAAATATGTTATTTTTGCATTTCCATAGTACACACAGAGAGAGGGGGATAGATCCATCTGTTGCATATATGAACCTTTTCATCTTGATGCTTTGCCTTGTTAGACTGTGATCCTGGGATTCCTTCCTCACCGTGGCCATTTCACAAGAGGGCCCTGTTTCTCATAGCATGTAACTCTTTCTCAGCTTAATTTCCTTTTAGCCAACTGACCTTATTGATGTATTTAATATGCAGAAAGACATATACTAAAAATACTCTTGTCAATAGTTGTTTAATATATATTCAATATTTTATCCTTTTATAGAGTATATTATTTGGATTCTTAAATCATTTGTAAGGCTAAGAAATCACAAGTACAGTGAGAGAGAAGAAATAGCTCCATGACTTTTTGGACTTTTCTCTTTGAAACTGGTAGAGTTGTAAGAACAAATGTTATTTACTCGGGGGCTGGGGGGAAGTCAAGGGCAATATACGTAACCTAAGCATTTGTATCTCCAAAAATATGCTTAAATAAAAATAAATAAATAAAAACAAATAGTCAATATTTAGTAAAACAGAGACTATGCATGGAATTTGCAATGCATATAATTGTGCAATTCTACAGAAGATGTAGTATTTCCTTTGAGACTGATTCTTATCAAGGAGCTGGGATCTGACCGTTGTGAAGCAGTACGTCATTATAAACAGGAGCCTTGTCAATGGTGGGAGACCAGTAATTCCCAGACTATAGATCAGCTGCTAATGTGTGAGCAATTTTCCAAGAATCCTTGGTCATAGAAGAAACTAGAAGCAGATAGAAATAGGGTGGAGAGATTCAGGAAGACGTTCTGGGTTGGCTCCTTCAATTCATATTTCCTCCAATGAAGTATAAATAATCT
Source organism: Microcebus murinus (assembly GCF_040939455.1). Classification (NCBI taxonomy): domain Eukaryota; kingdom Metazoa; phylum Chordata; class Mammalia; order Primates; family Cheirogaleidae; genus Microcebus; species Microcebus murinus. The sequence goes on from NC_134106.1 coordinate 14,129,100, forward strand.
CACCACTGAAGGTCTCATTTAACTCATGCTCTTTTTTTTTCTCTTAGGAAGTGTGTATAATCATAATTAATATCCCTGTATAGAAACCTAGATGAATGCATTTAAAATGGGTCACTCATTCTGACTTTCTGAATTTAATGCCATTTCCCCTTTAAAAATGAATGTGCACACTAATTTTCTATTTCCTTTCACCATCTGTTACCATAAGCTCATTCAAAATATAGCTATAAATCAGTTACTAAAAATTTACTCTTCTTGTCTCATGGGATGTAATTATCAGTGTGTGTATGTGTATGTTTATGAATTCACATTATCTTTAGTTTCTGTGTGTTTCCTGTAGATAAGCAGCAAAGTAATCTTCTTAGCAGACATTATTATAAGCCCCAAACATAGAGAACAATGACTTTACTCTTCGAAGATAGCCAATAATCTATAACTATCATTGGTCATTTTTGAGCAAATTCTCTGTGACTTAGGTGAATATGGATTCCTTATAAGACTTCAGTTTCTTCTTTTTAGTAGCAGAGATTGGTCATTCTAGAATGGACTTCAAATAGAGTCCAATTCTATACACCTAAATCTGTGTGGTAACTCTACTAAGGAGCTCATCATGCACCTGCTGATTTGGCTTATTAGCACATAAACATCTTGCTATCAATCACTACATTAATGCTTTTGATCATGTATTTATGAAAGAGATCTGGGAAAAACAAAAGTATTTTTTCTACATTCATGCACAGCTGTAACTGGCTCTATGAACAAATTTCAATAACCCCTAAATGTTTTTTATAATCCTCTCCCTTATTTAAGTACTTGAACTTTTGAGTTATTTGCCAGGAATGGTGGATTTTCTACAAGACAAAGGAGCTGAGATTCTGTAGGCCCCTGGGCAGATTTCCCCATGCCAAGGTTCACCAACTCCCATGACCTGTCCCCAAAGCACAAAGTCCCTTATTAATTATACTCCATGATCTGCCCAAAGGCACATGGCCCCTCCTTTAAAAGCCCATGATGTCTGTTATTCGGAGAGAGGGATTTGAGGCAGCTTCTCCCATTCTCTTGCCATTCTCTCACCTTTCTTCCTTGGAAATCCTGGCCTCAAAAATTGTATCTCTGTGTGATGAGTAACTGGGCCTAGGCTAAAACCTCCTTGTGGTTTTGACAACACGGTTAACACAGCACTCCACATGAAACATTTCCCCTCTGCTCACCAAAATGTGTGTGAGGATTTATCCCAGATCTTCAGTGGACACCAAGGGGGTGTCATATAATTTAATTCAGTTCTGACACTGTCTACCTGGAGATAGTGTCAACTTGGAGATAGTGTCAGACCCCAAAGATTGAGGGCTGGGTCCCACATGGCTTTTCCTCACTTCAGATGCCAAATGCAAGTAATAGGTTGTCACCTATAGTTCTGACTGACTATAAATTTAAGCTCCCACTACCTTCTCTTTGGGTTCAATTAATATACGGGGACAGCTCTCAGAACTCAGGCAAACATTTACATATGTTTCCTGGTTTATTCTAAAGGACATGGCAATGGATACAGATAAATGGCCAGAGAAAGAGATGCATGAGGCAAGGTGTGGGCTGGGGAGGACTTCCATGCCCTCTCTGGGCACACCATTGTCCAGGCACTTCCGCAGGTTTGGCTATCTAGGATCCCCTGAACCCTGGATTGTTATGAAGGCTTCATGACATGGGCAAGGTTGTGTAAATCATTGGTCACTGGTGATCAACTCAACCCTCGGCTGGGGATTGGGGCTGAAAGTCCCAATCCTCTAATCCTGCCTTGGTCTTTCTCGCTATGAGCCCATCCTGAGGCTACCTAGGGGCTGCATAGGTCATCTCATTAGCATGCAAAGGATTCTTATGTCCCTCCAGACATCCCAGGGGCTTTAGGAGCTCTGCGCCAGAAAACAGAAAGACCAAATCTCTCTCTCTCTCTCTCTCTCTCTCTCTCTCTCTCTCTCTCTATATATATATATATATATATATATATATATATATACACACACACACACACATACATATATGTATGTTTGTATGTATATATATACACACATATATATGTGTGTGTGTATATTACTATAAATCACGGTATTACAATTTGCAATATGTGGTATAATGCAAAAACAGAAACAAATGAACAGCAATGGAATAAAATTTCCAGCTCTATTTTCAAGGAAAAGAGCTAAATCTTGCTCTTTTGACTAAATGTTATATAAAAGAAACACCAAAGAAATAAACTCTGTAAACTTGTCATAATATCTTGAACCCTAGCCAATAACTTAAAAAACAAAAGAGGGTAGATGATTCATCTGTGTTTCAAAATGATTTATATCACGGCTCCCAATTGCCTTTAGTCTCTTTATCCCTCTGCTACCAGCAACAGTGCTTGTCTACTAAATGGTGGGAACTATATAATTCAGCATGAATAATAACTTTATCTTACATGGTACAGAGAGGGGGATATCACCTCTCATCAATTTGCAACAGAGTTATTTGCTCATTTTCTTTCTGAATTCCGCATGGTAAAGGAATTACTTTTTTCCTCACACCTGCAACTTTCTGCCGTCACCTTAGTTATGCTGTGGTATTAAAATATTTAAGTCACTCTGGTGAATATCCAATTGTGACCTTTCTTTTTATGGAAGATGTATTCTGTTTCCAATTTTGCTTGGTCTGAAGCAGTTTCTAATGCAAATGAGTAAATGTCTTATAAAATGTCACTAATAAATACCCTGTCATTTGACATTAAAGTAAGATGTCACATAAGAACTCACCTTTATGTTTCAACAAAAATGATCAAATGAAAACCTAGATAAAATAACTAATTTCTTTTATTATCTTCTGATATTAAAGTGTGTATGTATATATCTTTGAGCATGGTGATTTATTATTATGAATTAAATTATTGTCTACACTATGTTTTAAGATCAGGGAAGATGGCTATTATACTTAATCTTTGTTTTTCTACATATAGGCAAAAACAGGAAAGGTATATATTAGGGTAAAAAACTAGATATCATAATGTTTATAAATAAATGCTACATCGGAATCCAGAAACCTAAGTGTTAGCTCCATCCTGGCCTTTTGCCATCTGTTTTACCTTGAGCAAATCAACATTTCTAAGTCATTTGTATGTAACCTAGAGCCACTTGTCTATAACCCAGAGATATTAATATTCTATTTTATTTGGTTATCATGTGAGATAATATTCTTGGACTCTATGAAGTACTATACAAATATGAGGTGAAATTATTTTAAAAATTGAGCTAAATTTTTTTGGCCAAGGAATAAACCAATAATTAAATCACAGTTTTTGTCAAAGTATCCTTTTATCAATGGAAAATATATCAATGAAATCTATCATATAGGGTATTTTTATTCTTCATTGCAATTAAAGAATAACAACAATTGATAAGAATTATTTGAGGCATATAAATATTTGCTGACTTTGCAGTAGCTGGTAATAAGTAATACCATAAGCTCCCATCATTGCCTCTTAAGTGCCAGGCTTTGTGCCTGGGGCTTCACACATATTATTTCTGTTTCTAACCAAATCTCTGCAAGCAGCTGCCACCAAGTAATAACAGATGAACTAACAAATCCTTGTAGACAAGCACTTGTTCAGGCCATAGAGTTCATACCAAGCAGGGTCAGACTTTATAACTGGCCAAAAAAGCATTCTTGGTGCGTTAAGCATTTGATAAAATGCTAATCACAGAATGTTGCTGCTAAATTAAAAAAAAAAAAAAAGGCTAAGTTCTAGGACAGTATCACTAACAGACCACCATCCTGAGAGGGAAGAAATTTTTCCTTTTCTCAAATGGTTGGGAGAATGGCTGCTGCCAGCTGTGGAAATGGTATCTTTCCTTCGTGTTTCTTTACCTTTCACTTGACCTTTATCTTCTAAGAATGAATATCATCCAGGCATTTCTCTTTGGAGTTCCTGCCTCCATTTTTAGTTTTAATGGCATTGACCCTATCACAGTTTTAAAGGAGAAGCTCCCATTTCTGAGATAACTACTTACTATGAGTGAAATTGTTTATGTACACTCAGTTCTACATGCCCAGTTCTAAGGCCCACTACCACTAGAAGGGTAGAAGAGGGTTGCATATAATAGCATACTTTCTATCCATGCACATATCAGGAATGATTTCAGGCTCACATAGTGTTATAATTGGAAGGCATCTTGGGCACCATCCAGGACAAATAGTTTCTTCTACTTTTTTTAAATCTGGGAGAAAGAAGCCCAGAGACAGGAAGTGACTTGCCTATGGTCACATAGCCAGTTGATAAAGTTCCAGGGGTACCCAGATCTTTTAACAACTTATCTTTTTCACTTTACTGGTATCTTATTTTTTTTTTTGCTTTAACTGAGTCTTCCAGCATAGGAGCTGCTATTCTCCTTTCCAAAGTGAGTAATAAATTGGTTCCAACCCTCACCTCCCAGTGTGTGTGAATTGGGGGCCTTCCATTAACATCCCTCCCAAAATACAGCATCGTCGACTCCTAGAGGGCTTCCTGTGCTCATGATAAAGATTTCACTGACTAGATCTAAGCTACTATTGTCCCCTCGCAACCACCCACTGTAGTTTAAGTTAGGGTAATTGGCTGTGCCCCTGAAGACTGGGCTTTGGTGAGACTTAAGAAGCATCGAGACAGCAATATGAGTCTGTAGAGAACAGAATGTGATTTACACACAACATAACCTTTCATCAATTCTATTTATCTTTTCATGAATAAAATAGTAAGATTTGAAATACATTAATTTAGCAAGGTATTTTCATTTTCATTACATTTGGTGTTTTAGGTTGGAGTAGATGTGTATGCATGTATTTATATCTCCATACACATTACATATGTCTGTAATATATAGCATGTATATCCATATTAGGTATATATATATACACACACACACACTTTAGTATGTCAAAAATAATAAAAAAGAGACTCCTTGCAAACATAGACTTTAAGACAAATATTCGAAGAAGAAAAAATGTATTTAACTCAGATATCAGTTAACAATCAGAAATTGGTTCAACACTGATACTATCAGTACAGAAAGGCACAGGAGAGATTCATGGAGAAATTGAAGAACACTTTGGACTATCTCAAAGAAACAGCCTTGTTGAACAGGCAAATACAGCTTAATTCAGATAAGAGAAAAAATATATTACCTGGGTCCTTGAATTTTGGCAATAGAATTTGTTTAAATGTACACCTTTTCCATTTTATAAAATGAAGTTGTCACAAAATTTGTTGAGGGATTTGGATTGAAACATTCGATAATTATGTTAGTGCCCTGACCCTGAGCATGTCAGAATAAAAAGGGCCAGAGAAGGCGTTCGTCCGGCCTCCCTCTTTAGATGTGTATCCCTCTGACATACCCAGCGTGTAAAATATATGTAATGATGAAGAATCACCTCCTTCTCTATATTGATAATTTCCTTTATGGTTGTCTAAGTTACTCATTCAACAAACACTGAATGTCACTATGTGCCAGGCATGTTTATACATTGAAACATATACAAAGGGGGAAATAAGATGCTGCCTCGGTCCTGGAGACTATCACAGTCCAGTGAGAGAAATAGCTTATTAGAATATCAGGTAGTGAGCATATGGCAGTAAAATCTGCAAAATTCTAGATAAAATCAGAGGACAGAATGTTGGACCCTGAGGTAGCGTAAGAAGACTGTACTAAAGAGTTGACATTTGAAATTAGTTTTGATTCATCACAAGCATCTCTTAAATTCTCCTATTTTGCCTCCAACATCCTGTATGTCTTTGTCACTTTCTCCCTTTTTCTTCTCCCTATCACACACATGGTAAAATTATGTAGCCCTTTTAAAATTTTTCATAGTTATCATTTCATCTTTCATATTTCTGCATCTGCCTAGCTCCTGTTCTTATCAATAACACTAATAATAAATTTTACCCAAACTATCATATCTAGATGACCTAATGAAGTATGAATTGAGCTAGTGTGCCCCTAAAGGGCATAACAAGGACTATGGTAAGGCTATAGGGCTCAGTAAAAATAAATATCTTCTAATAGAGATATTCAACAATATAATGAGCTGCTATGGAGGCTAGTAAGTTCTCTATCTTCAGAACTATTTAAGTAATACTATACTTGTATGAATGTGGAATCATGTTGTATTTACTGTGGGTTGATGTAGTTACAGAGTGGGTCTATAAGTAAATCTTTACATGCATTTATTTAAGCATCTTAAACTTTTGTTCTTTCTTTGGACATAATTCTACAAGTCATGCCATTGATAATAATGTTGAACATTCAGAACAAAGGACAGTGACTTCCATCCAAGATGACATGCTATTGATTTGCTACTAAATAGCAATAATAATAAAGATTACCTGCAAAGATATTATATAATATGTCCAATTGATCAATCAGTTTAAATTTCAGAATTAAGAAGGAGGAAGACTAATAGTTACTGAGCAACTCACTATTCTATTTCATTTAATTCTCTCAACAGATGTGTATGGTAAATATTTTTATTCATAGATATGTATGATATATATGTGTGTATATAGGTGTATATACATGTAAGTGAGAACACATACATAATATTTTTCCAAGCTGCCAATTATGTGTTCATGAATGATGAAGTGAAGGCTTAAAGTAACTTTCTCAAGGTCACATTATTAGTATTCAGTCCCAGTTATGATTTCAAATCTCATTGCCTTTCTACCCATAGATGAGGAAATAAGCACAGAAACAAACAAAAAATGAAAGGTTACATCTGCATGCCAAAAACAATCACACAATTTGACCAAATTCAAAAAGAAGTGTATTTTTATAAGAAATGGAGGAGAAACATTACTGAGAAAATTAGCTTATTACCAGTTACATTTAGTTGTTTGAGCCGCTTTGCTTTATAACATGTATTTTTGTACATACATTGAAGCTTTATTTTCACAAAATGACCCTGACTCAGTTTAGGTTACCTCCTGAGGTAAAGAATTTATAAACCAGGACCAGAGGAAGTCTGTCTGCTTTTGTCAACCTGTAATCAGCCTGCAGGGGAATTTCTGGAATGGTGGGGCTGTAATGCCTTTGGTGCTACTCAAGGAGTTTCTTGTCCTCAAGACTGTACTTTTCCAAAGGAAAAGAAAAATGATCCAGACTAAACTTTCTGAATTCACACAGAGTAAATGAGGACAGTGATGTTTTGGGATGAATGAAAAATGAGTATGACAGTAAGATAATAAAAAGGGAACTAACTGACTTTAGAGTAAGTCCATCAAAATAATTACACAAAAAAGCTGACAAAACAAACACAGCCTTTGTAAGAGTAAATGCTATTAGAATGCCTAAACAATGTCTTTGAAACAGATGCATAATAGCTGTTAGGAAATTAGGTGAGGGCTTGTGCGTATTTCAAGAACCCTGTATATCATCATATCTAGGCATGTGCACAACTTAGGAATGAAAGGCCCCTAAACGTTCACTTTTGCATTCAATAACAGTGCAAATCTGCCCAAAATGCACCCCATACTTCCTCAATGTGCTCTTCCCTAAAATTTCTCTGCCTGTAGAAAATCCTACCCATCCTTTAAGGCCTCAGACATAGCCTTGTTTGTGGTTGGTAATCAATAATTATTACTGATTTAAATAGAAAGAATTTCGAATCCTGCACATTTCTGGTTCTATTGATGGAGACTAACTTTTTGGATTATCCAATTTTATGAATGATAGCATATTTCTTCTGTTGTAAAAGAACATCTCTTCTAGCCGGGCGCGGTGGCTCATGCCTGTAATCCTAGCTCTCTGGGAGGCTGAGGCGGGCGGATTGCTCAAGGTCAGGAGTTCGAAACCAGCCTGAGCAAGAGCGAGACCCCATCTCTACTATAAAAACAGAAAGAAATTAATTGGCCAACTAATATATATATATAAAAAAAAAAATTAGCCGGGCATGGTGGCGCATGCCTGTAGTCCCAGCTACTCGGGAGGCTGAGGCAGCAGAATCGCTTGAGCCCAGAAGTTTGAGGTTGCTGTGAGCTAGGCTGACGCCATGGCACTCACTCTAGCCTGGGCAACAAAGCGAGACTCTGTCTCAAAAAAAAAAATAAATAAATAAATAAATAAAATTAAAAAAAAAAAAAAAAAAAAGAACATCTCTTCTGTATGTAAAAAATAGCTCCAGAGCCATCTGTTAAAGATATACTGAACATTAACTCCACGGGAAGCAGTGGAAAGAGTATTAGCCTGGCAGTTAGGCAATAAGGATTCTTGTCCCAATTCATCACTGACTCCCTGGGCAACTTTCTGTTAGGCATTTTTCCTTTCTGAGTCACACAAATAGAAGCACAGGAATTTGTGTGTTTCAGCACATTTGGCTTCTTGTCTTTTCAGCTAGACTGTGGTCAACAGGCATTATTAAGCTTCTTTTATGTCCAATAACACCCAGCAGTGCTAGATACCAAGAAGATACTGAGATATTTCATTTTAATTGATTTAAATGAATTGAATTTTATTGTTCCTCATGGTGGAGTAGAAGTAATAATCCTCATTCTACATACTGTACACCTTGTTCTGTGGTGAATCATCGCATGTGAGGCTATTTTAGGGGAAACATCCCATAAGGCATTGTGTAAATAGATTTAGACCAGAGTCATCAGCTCAAGAGAAAAAGATCTGACTTATATAACCTGTGCTAGTCCAGTTTGTTCTGCTATAAAGAAAACACCTGATGCTGGGGAATTTGCAAAGAAAAGAGGTTTATTTGGCTTAAGGTTCTGTAGGCTGTACAAGAAGCAGGACCAGCACCTGCTGCTGGGGAGGGCTCCAGGGAGCTTCCAGTTAAGGCAGAAGGAGAAGGGGAGCAGATATGTCACATGGTGAGAAAAGGAGCAAGACAGAGTGATTTGAGGTGGTGCCAGGTTCTTTTAAACAACCAGCTCTCCCCTTCAGTGAACCAATAAAGCGAGAACTCGCTCATGATCCTGGGGAGGGCACTAAACCATTCTTGAAGGATCTGACCCCATGACCCAAACACCTTCTACCAGGCCCCACATTCAACTCTGGGGAATCAAATTCCAGCATGAGATTTGGAGGAGCCAAACATCCAAACCGTATCATGGCCTAAAAGTGATTCTATGAAACCAAATTGGAATAAATCCCTTTTTTAGGTTGAATAACAGCAACCAGTTCCAGGTTCCAAATGTTGAAACCTAACATCTTGCAACAATTTTCCTATAGTAATATTGAGACCGAGCTTCTCATCTATTTCTCTGCCTTCTTCTGTGTCTATGATCAATGCATAAATATGAAAAATTGATGTCCTTATTTAGAATCAGGACCATGTCATCCTTCTGTGTTCTACCATGTCATCTCAGCGGGGCTCAACATTTTCATCCAGTGTTGCTTGAGCTTCACAAAACCTTAGTGATTCAAGTAAGAGTACTGTTTACCTTTTTTGTAAGACAAACCCAGTAAAATGAACAGATTTACCAATATCAAAAAGCTTCTTAGTATCAGAGCCAATATAAAAATTCAGGTGCTCAATTCTTAGCCCTCGAGACAGTCCATTGGACTTGAAAGGGTACTGGAAGATCTGGTTCATGTGATATAGACCCTCAAGGTCAATCCAAGCCCACCTCTAGTGTACATGTTTGACTTCACGTCAGTGACCTGTGGCTAAAGCTGTTTAATCATGTTCTCGGTTTCCTGAGTTTCTGCTTAATGTGTTGGTTTACTTCCAGAAAAGCACACAAGATAGATGATGAACCATTAAGAAAACACATTGTTACACCTCTAAGAGCAGCTGTTCAACAGGAGGTTACACTGTTGCTCAGCAGGGTCATTGGCATCTGATTACCACTCTAAAGACTTTCAAGGATCATGTGTCTAGGGCCATCCTTCAATCAGAATGTTTGGTATTTTGGATCTTCTAGAAAACTAGGCATATACATTTACATGGGGTTGGGGTATTTAACAAAACTATGTTTAAAATATCTTCCTTAGGAAGGTTCCTGCCATTGTAATCTTTATTCTGACAGCTTATCATTTCGTCTTTCTGTAAAGCCTAAAATTATTATGCTAGTGTCAGCAATAAAATTTCTTCCCTGTCCCTCCCCATAAAATAACAGATGTGAATAAGTAAATATTTTGGATACTTTCACTTCTCTGACTCATATCCAGGCCAAGTATAGCTTTATCCAGATGTTCATGACTTTGATCTAGATTGGATGACAAGTAGCATTTATCAAGCTATTCACTGTCTTCTAACCACCAGTCCTTGCATGCAACCGTGGTATGAATAAAAACTTTAAAAATTAAGTTACTGTTGCCTGTCTTGAAATCTACAAAATTTTTTATTTGCATACATTGATTGTATATTCTGGTTGATATTTGATTTAGATATCTTGCACACCACTGGTTTCCTAGAATTTTAAAATAGATAATTATAGTAGACCTATTCAGAAACATACTTATAAACTCATAGAATGTATGAAATAAAACTATCTTCTTTGTAGCAGCTTGGATATCATCACTTTTGTGATATTCAATATGATAATTTTTTTGAGGTAGGACTATGATTTTTCTTACTCCTTCCTGTTTCTTAGTAGTGTTATGTGCACAAAATGGACTTTGATGTTTTTAATAAATAAATGTATAATAACATGTACATCACTATCCTAGGTTCCTTGTAAGCTAGTATCAATAGAATAGAATGCATTTAATTTGTGGATAATTCAGGATGTAGATGTACTTATGTCCAGTGTTTATAATGTGTTGTGTGCTTCAGTTATTGCCATTTTACTTTAACCAATTACAAAATCTTAAAAAATGTGTTAGAATCTTAAAAATATGTGTTAGAAGCTGAGTGCTAATTGGAATTCTATGTTTTTGGAATGGCACAGAGTAAGATAAAAGTCCTTGCCAACTTTGAAGGTACTCATCATCTATACAGGGCGATATGACAAAGAACAGATCTCAATGCCCTTTGGGGTTTCAGGCCTGGGAGGAGCATTAGGCAAGGGATCTTTCACCTTTTAGGCCTCTATGGCTTTATTCCTGGCACAGGAAAGCCACTTTATCATTAGCTGATAGAGGCAGAAGGTTAAGGAAGAGAGAGAGGTCTGACTTTAAAGATGGGTCAGCTAAGAAGAAGGCCAACAATACATCCTAGAGTTTTTGGCCAGCAGGCTCTATCAGTCTTTCTGGAAGGCCTTGACAATTGGCTCTACTAAACTGATCTGAAACAAGCCCTGTGATCTCAATTACATATTCATAAAACACATAATTAAGAATATGATGTGTTACATCATTTCTATACCACATGGTTCCTTGTCAGGAATTGTCACACTGGTGTTTCCTTTGCTAAGTGTCAGGGTCCCTTCCATGGCCCAGTCCGGCTCCCTAAGCTCAGGCCTGGGGAAGCCTCTCTCCCTCATTCCACCCACAGCACCAGCTTCCTCTGCTCCCCATGGGAGGGTCGTCACCTCTCTCGGATGAGCATGCAGAGTGAAATGGAGTCCTCTACTTCTGTCCTTTCTTGCTGCCCCCAATGATAAACCTTAAGGAGCTTTGTGATGAAAAAGAGCAGATAAATTTTGATTCTGCTTAATAGAATGAAGACCTTTATAATAATCAGAGCCGTCTGACTTTGAAATTGGCTCCCATGTGATGTGATGAGCTTCATCTCTACAGAAGGGGTGATCACTCATTGAGACAATATAGGAATCACAAGTGTGTCAGTGGAGCCCCAAGGTGCTCTTAATCTGCTTGGACTGTGTGTTCTACAGTTTTTTGGCTCAGGTTTTCAGAGCTGCAGGGCGTGAGTGGGAAACTACTGAGCCTCAAAGCTAATTTCTCACCTGCAATTTCTATCCTGGGTTATTCACCTCAATCTCTGCCTTTTGAAAGGAGCACTTTCATTAAGCAAAATAAAGCCATTTCCAGAAATGAGTTCTCTTCTTAAATCTATTTTTTCAGCCTCCCTTTGGTGAATGACCTTGTTTCTTTTGGCTTTTCAATATTCAGTCTTTGTTTTGACTCAATGTATTTTGCACTGTTTTAATCATTATTTCTTTTTTACTGTTAAATTACCCCCAACCCCCAGACTTTGCTAGATAGAAGATTGATAAACACTTTAATTTTAACTATATTCTCTAAACTTCAATGACTTTGTAAAGCAAGTTTCATCAGAAGTGAGGCTTTTGAATTTTTAGTAAACATGAATGCTCACTCATTCTCACTGCTGCTTAAACTTTTACTGATTGCACTTTGGAACTGCATAATTGTGTAATTAATCTTGAGGATGTCAGAACGCATATTTTTAAAAGTAATTTTCTTAGGGAAATAATACATATCTCATTATTTTTTACTGTAATTGGTATTCATGGGCTCTTAGTTTATAGGTATAAAACCTGCCAGAGATGGCCAATATCAGCGCCATATATTATTAAAATGGATTAATTTTTCAAACACATCTTCCATTCAATTTCTCATTAAACGAGGCATTGTAAATCCTGCTGTCAAGGGATACAAATAACATGATTATGCAATACTTGCATTATTCAAAATCTTCTTGGTAGGATGGTTATATGCCATAAACACTGAATTCATTCTTTATGGAAGGTAGTTTTTAGAAACTGTTAGCAAAACTGACCAAGAACCAGCTGCAGTCTAAACTTTAAATATTCTCTTTGCTTTCACAAGAGTGTGTAATTATTCGTCTAGGAATTGCATCTGGGGAGAGACCTAATGATAGAGTCAAATTTACTTTACCTATAGTTTCTGAAGGTCATTCAAGGACCACCATCTTTGTCTGACACAAATGTGAGCAAATCAATGAATGAATGAATTAATCAAAATGGGCAAGAGAAGAATGATATATACCAGCACTGACCTGGGTAAACCACAATAAAAAGATGTATGCTATAAGGGTATCTCATGCTGCCCATGCACTCACAATCACATTGACACCAGTCTGCTGTCTGCACATAGGATGCTTCCCTGTGTGAAGGTTTCACCTTTTCAATGATAAAATAGTTTAGTGGGAATCTTGAATCGTAAGTCCTAAATAAAAGCCAGGCATTGGGCCATAGCCCAAAGTTGAATAAGACAGGGTCTTATTGAAGAGCTCATGATGTCACAGGATAGGTACATAACTGACCATAATAATTTGAATATAATTTTGCAAGTGCCAGCAAAATACTATATGTCCCCAAAGAAGACATTATCTCACTCTACAGGGAGTGAAGACTTAGTAGGGGAAGCTTCCCTGAGGAGGGGAGATCTGAGCTGTGGCTTGAAGGATGGCATGAGGTAGGAGCAGGTTTGGCATTGGCAGGAAGCACTATTAAGCTCCTTGGGGCTGGGACAAAGGGTTGGTGGCAGTGGTAGGCCTACCCTGGCCTCTATTCTATGGGAGTGGAATGTGGCTGGAGATTGTGATGTGGCAAGGAACTTAATCATACTGTTTTCCAGAAGACCACTCTGAAGACAAGGGAGAGGGCAGATCGGAGGATAACAGGGCTGGAGTGGAGAATCCTTTTAGGATAGTGCCAGGAAAATGGAAGAGAAAGTCTGATTTGAAACAGATATACAAGATTGAATTCAATAGCTTTTTTTTAACTGATAGTTTGAGGCATAAAGGAGGATAATTAATTTTGGAGCCTGGGTAGATTATTAGGTCATTAATGCAAATCAGAAATTTTAGAAGCATGTTAGAGGATAAGTACAGTTTAGGGCATGTTGCAATTGAATTGCTTATGGCATTCAGGCATAAGCATATGATTCATAGATATCTAGCAAACAGCATTTTTAAATTTTTAAAAATTAGACTTTATATTTTAGAGCAGTTTTAGTTCACAACAAAATTGAACAGAAAGCACAGAAAGTTCACATGTACCCCTTGCCCCCCATGCCACAGCTTCCCTTATTATTAACATCCTGCAACATAATGGTACATTCATTGTAACTGATGAACCTACATTGACATATCATTACTACCCAAAGCCCACAGTTTACATTAAGGTTCATTCTTGCTGTTGTGTGTTCTATGGGTTTTAACAAATGTGTACTGACATGTATGCACCATTACAGTATCATACAGTGTAGTTTCAATGCATTAAAAATCCTCTGTGCTCTGCCTTTGCATCCCTTCCTTCCCCCAAATCTCTGGTAAGCACTGATCTTTTTACTGTCTCCATGGTTCTGCCTTTTCCAGACTGTTATAGAATTGGAATCACACAGTATGTAGTAACCTATTCATGGTGGCTCCTTTCACTTGATATTATGCCTTTCAGATTTCTCCATATCTTCACATGGCTTGATAGCTCATTTCTTTATAGTGTTGGATAATATTCCATTGTTCTGGATGTACCAAAGCCTATTTATCCATTCATCTTCTGAAAGAGATCTTAGTTGCTTCCAAGTTTTGGCAATTATGAATGAAGCTGCTATAAACACCCATGTCCAGGTTTTTATTCAGACATAAGTTTTCAACTCATTTGAGTAAATATCAAGGAGCAGGATTGCTGAATTATATGGTAGGAATATGTACCATTTTGTGAGAAACTACCAAACTGTCTTCCAAAGTGGCTGTACCATTTTGCATTCCTATCAGATCAGCAATGAATGAGAGTTCCTGTTGCTCCACATCCTTGTGAGCATTTGGTATTGTCACTGTTCTAAATTTTGGCCATTCTAATAGGTGTGTAGTAGTGCCCCCTTGCTTTAATTTGCAATTCCCTCATGATACAAGATGTTGGACATCTTTTCATAGGCTTATTTGCCATCTGTAGCTCTTTGTTGAGGTGTCTGCATGGTTCTTGGGCCCATTTTTCAATTGGGTTGTTCATTTTTTTATTGTTGAGTTTTAAGACTTCATTGTATATATTGGGCAATAGTCTTTTGTCAAGTATGATTTTTTGCAAATATTTAATATTTTTTCCCAATCTGTGCCTTGTCTTCTCATTTTCTTGAGTAAGCAGTTTTTTATGTCTATAAAATGGGTAAAATAATATAATTATCCCCCATGACTTAAACTTAATTTTGAAATAATTTTAGATTTACAGAAGTTATAAAGATAGAACAGAGTTCCTGTATATTTTTTACCTAGCTTCACTAATGTTACCATGTTATAGGACCAAGGTGCATTCATAAGAATGAAGAAATTAACATTAGCATAACAATATTATTATGCCATAATAACAATAGCCATATTATTAACTAATGTATAAACTTTATTAGATACCATTAGTATTTCTTTAATGTCCTTTTTCTCTTCCAGGATCTATTCAAGGATACCATACTGCATTTAATTGTCATGTCCCTATAGTCTATTTCAATTTGACAGTTTCTTAGTCTTTTTTACGATCTTGTCACTTTTGAAGAGTACTGGTTAGGTATTTTGTAGAATGTCTCTCAATTGGGTTTGGCTGATGTTTACTCATGATTTCACTGGAATTTATGACTTTGGTGAAGAATACCATAGTGGTAAGGTGACCTTTTCATCATAACCAGGAATACATGATATCAACACGGCTTTTTACTAGTGATGGTAACTTTGATTGCTCAGTTAGCATCCAGGAACTTAGCCCAAGATATACTTTTCTGCCAGTTACATGAAGCTCCTTGGAAAAAAACATTTTTTGGGCATTTGATGGGTATTTTGTAGAATGCCTATCAATTAAGGGACATCCTATAAAATAATGATTATATACTCAGCAATGTGAATTCAAGCAAAGCCAGCCATATTTCCCATATTGACTTTATTTCAAAATCACCAGAGGTCAAAATGTTTGCTAAAGGGCTATTCTGAATTATGTACCTGGAGCAGCACCTTAGCAAGGAGATGCTAACACCCCATAATAAATAAATGACAAACCAATAAAACTAATCCCCTGGTGAGACTGCTTAGATTTACCAGATTCTCATCTGAATGTTTATTGATTTCCACAATAGAAATCACAATACTATATGTTCATAGAATAAATATTTTATGAGCCATGGCATATGTTCAGACCCAGAATTAGAGTAATAAAAATTGAATTTCAAGCTGGATGTAAATACAATTATGCACAAATTTCTAAAAAAGAATAATCAACAGCCAGATGGCTTTTAGGCACCACATATGATTTATAGTGTTTAAGTATTGAGAATGTCCTTTCTCTGTTATAAGTTCTGGGCTTTTCTTTTTAGTCCCTTCTCTTTCTTCCTTAGCAATATTGGACCTGGACAATATTGGACACATTATGGCATGCTGGAATTACCCTGGAGGACTAGCCAAATCTTTCAAACAAACCTGGCCATGCTATGTTTGGCCATAAGGAACAAATTTCACCCAAGGGTCTACTGCTCATAAGAACTAATGGAAGAAGCAGCAGGACAAGGGCTTATGAAGCTGGGACAGAATTTGGCTACTCCTTTGCTATCTCCTGCTGGTTCATGCTTTCAGGACAAGTATGGAGTGATCTTGTCGGAGAATCACGTGGCCAGTGAAGACTCTGGCTGAGCCATCAATCCTTCCCTCTCAGAGTGTCTATGGCTGGCAACTTCTAATGTGAAAGTGAATAATCCAATTTGAGTTGAAAAGTCACGATCCAAAGGCAAATCATCTTTGCTTGTTTTCCTTGATTCTTGACTCCTGAAGCAACATTTTGCTATTTACGCATTTCAAACTAAATACTAACAAATATGTCCCTCCAAACAGAAGATCTGATCCTAATATGGCATCCACTAGTATGATTAACACTTTTTTTTTTTTTGCAATGCATGTATCTTTGGAAGAAAATGAAGTTCTTTACTGAGGTTTACTTTTTATTATCAAAGTCACTGCTCAGAGATAATTGTGGAACAGTACAAAGAATACAGGGTTTGAAATTAAATAACCTGGTTCGAATAGTGCTTTCTCGATTTTCAAACTACATGAAGATTAAAAATGAAACAAAACCAGAGAGTGTGTTTGTCCTGGGCCTGGAAGGATAAGTCAGCTTGCCAGCTAGGGAAGGAAAGAGTTAGCAAAGGTGTGAAGCATGAAGGGGCTGGTATGTGCCTGTCGAGGGAAATGGTGTGAGGTATTAATACATAAAAATTAGGTTACTGCTAGGATTAGGAGCACTAGATGCCATGATAAAAAGTTTGGGACTTGGCCATGGGGCATGAGAAGGCACTGGGCGTTTCTGAGTGGGGTTAGAAGGGTGACTCTGGGGTGAGATGCAGAGAGGTCAGGGAGGCACGGATGGCACGGACACCTGCGTGGAGGCTGTTTAAACAGCCCCCCGTGAGGGAGGACGCACAGAGGGAATGAGAGGGAAAACAAATGGGGGCATTTGTGAGGTCACATCCTCAGACCTTCCCATCACTTCCCGGATATAGTAGGGCGACAGTGAGTCCCAGGGCTACGGAAGTCAGAAGAGACGGCAAAGAGGAAGGGTGGTCGGGACTGGGTAATGAAGTGGATATAAGGGAGAGAAAGAAGGAATTTTCTAAGAAAACTTCACGGTATGTAACTGAGGCAAATACAGTGCGATGGGAAAGTGTGATTAGAAAACTGGAAAAGTTGCAGGTTTGGGGAGGAGTCTGAAAACACAAAAGTCCGTTCAATCTTGCTGTTCATAAGAGGGTTGGGAAAGACACTTTCTTTAACATTCCCATCTCGGGAGAAAGGGCTGGTCCAGGTGGTCTCTCAGGACTCTCTGGCTTTGGCTTTAGAGCCCGTGTTTTCCAGCGAAGTTCTGTGAGCTCGTGTGGTTCCCTGAGGCTCCCAGTGCTGTAAGAACTTTCTGCGGCTATTGGATGATTTCAGATTCGGTTATGAGCTCCCATAAGTGTGTTTTGAGGCCAGAGATTTTCACGCACTGAAAAAAAAAATGCTACATGAGAGAAAAACAACCTCCCACTTAAGGGAATGTAATGAGGAAACTTGAATGTTTTCAGCTACAGCTTTTTATGGGCTATGAATAAGTAAATACAGAGTGAAATGGGAAAGAGAAAACATGTGCTTCATTTGGAGAAATATTGGTTTAGTGAGCCAATTAGTACTAGCCCAGTGTATCCCTCAGAAGAGCAAGGCTGGGCGTGCTCACCATGGGACCCAGGTCAGGCACAGACCTGCTCTCCTCCGGGCTGCATCACTGGTTCTTTCATTCACTTGCGCTTTCACATATCAAAGATTTATTAAACATCTGCAGCATGCCAGACTCACTCACTGCTCGGTGCTAGGACATAGATATGCACCACTTATAATTTTAAAGAATTCTCAGTTCAGTGGGTGGGAGAGGCTCATATGCAACTAATCACAATGCCACTTGGTGGATCTAAGATTAGAGACACATGTGTACTTCATTTCCTCAGCCCTCGTCTTATAGGCATTATCCTGAAAGAATGACTAAACACTCCTATTCCACGGGGTTTTTCCTGGGCAAGGGAGCAATATAAAACGTCTGAAGCATTTCATGCACCTGCAATGTTTTTGTCTTTGCAACAATCCTGCAAATAATCATTTTGCAATTGCATGGCTAAGACAGAGAGAGATTAGTGATGCTCATCATATCACAGTAGTAAGCCTAAAAACCTGCATATAACCAAATGTCTGGTGCCAAAGCCTAAGTATCTTTCCCCTTTCCTGTATGACTTGAAATGTGGTTTGAGAACCCTGCTATACCTAGCCCATGTGACAGATGTGGGATTGGCACCACAACGTGGCTGAATATCATCTGCTCAAAAGTCCCCTGTGTGCCCCTATGGTTTCTCCCATGCCCTTCCTGTCCACACTGGTAGACCACAGTCATCATGGCAATAAAAATGTCACTCCTTGCAACCAGGTCCTGTCTGGGCAGTGTGCTCCTGTAGCCTGTCAGGACTGTTTCACTGGGGGATCTGGGCTCCTTTAAGACTCCCAGGACAAGGCACCCCAGCACATTTAACCTGAAAGGGCCACCAGGCAAAGAAGACCCTTGGAAGCAGCCTCTCTGATTTGGCTGACATTCCTGTCAATCTGACCACTTTATGATGGGGCAGGATATCTTTCCCTGTGCCCTGGCCTGACATGCTTCCTTGACTCAGGCTCACTAATAACTGCTGGGAACTGAAAGAGCCTGGGTTCAGGACCACGGTAAAATTGTGATTCAAAATCCCAAATCCCATGTTTGAGTCTCCTCCTTCCACTGCCAGCACTGCCTCTCATCCTCCATGGCTTGCTCCGTGTCAGTGGCCTTGTGTTCTCTTCTCCCTCCCTGTCTCAATACTCCTTCTTGCAGAAGCCTTTGCAGAGCATCCTGCAGTTGCAGTGTGGTGCAGTGGAAAGTGCATGAGCTTTGTAGGTAGACAGGCCTGGACCTGCAATGTGACGTAGACAAGGAGCAATAGCTCCTTGAGCCTCATCTCCTCACCTGTAAAATGGCATCTCAACCACTATCTTGAGGAATAGGGTACAATTTAATAAGATTAGGTTGGTACATGGCCTGGCACATTCATAAGCTATTATTATATAACTGGCATATAGATGACATTTTTTCCCAGGAGATCATGATATTTACTATGAATTAGTAAGCAATTGAATTACCCCTCACATGATACATTCAGCTTTACTTTTCATCTTTGTAAGGAATGTTTTGTTCTCAGAGCTATCTTCATCAACATGGAAAGGCTCCAGGAGCAATTGTTTAGGGGCAGGATGACCCTTCCTTTTGCTCCTGAAGCACACAGACACACAAAGAAGTGCTTGCTTGTTCTCCCACCAAGTATCTCTCCAGTGAAACACTTGGTGTTCATCTCCTAGGTAGCCTAAGAATGGTGCTGGCCCTTAGCTTGAGTTTTTCTTTACTTCTCAACCTGTCCACAGGAACAAAGTCATTTCTTCCTGACTGATTCTCTTCTACTGGACAGTGGGCATAAGAGAAGAGTGCGAAGGACTAGAATAGGCACCCTTTAAGGACTCCATCACAATTGTCATGAAGGATGTGTGAGGATTAAAGTGGGTCTGGTTTCTGGAACATTGAGTGATTTAAAGGCGAATATACAAAGAACATTCAGTTCATTCCTATAAGCATTTCTTGGGAGACTTTTAGTGCCAGGCATTAAACTTGAAACTGAGTAGGGAAACAAGTCAGATCCTGTCCCTGCCCCAGAGAAGCTCTTAGTCTGGTAGGAGAAGTAGATAAGTAAAAAAGATATTTACAAACATTGTAGAGTTAGGGGAGAGTCATGCACAGCACGCCAATGGATGTGCAGGAGATGGCATTGTAACCCAGACTGCCCCCAAAGAGGCCAGACCTGCGCCAAGTCAAGTGGGAGTTGGCCAGGCTGCCACAAGGAGGTCCCAGTAAGAGGGATAACACTGAAAACCTCATAGAGGCAAGATGTGTGTAATTGTCTGGGGCTCGAGGTCTGTGTCGATGAGTGACAAGAACTAAGGTCAGATGACTAAGACAAGATTTCACAGAACTATGTTTGCCATGATAATTCATTTATTCCAAATATGATAGGATGCAATTGAAGGGCTATAATTAATTAATTTAATTCTCTCATTCCTTCATTTAACAATATTTTTTGAGCACCTATTATGTGGATTTGACATAGAATAGAAGTTAAGAAAGACTGTGTATCAGAAGTGCTTGGGCTCAAATCTTGTTTTTATTACTTGGAAGCTCTGTGGCCACAGACTAGATTTTAAATCTCTCATTGCTCCAGTTTCCTCATTTGTAAATTGAGGATAATATTAGCACTCATATCAAAAAATTATAAGGACTGATTTAAGATAATATACGTAAAACATTTAGAACAGCTCCAGACTCACGGTAAACATTTACGAACTGTTAGCTACAAACAAGTGCCTGATAGGCTCTGGTGACAAGCACAAAGTGAAGAGCCATCCCCAACTTTCATGAGCACAGAGGCCATGGAAGAAGGAGATGGTGCTCCAAGAATGGACGTATGCAATCCTGTGGGCCGTGTGCCTTGATTGTGGTTCTATGGAAGCACAAAGGAGAGGCTTCTAGCTTTGACTTGGGAGTCCAGAAGAGGCTTTTGGAAAGAAGTGTTATCTCAGCTTAGACCTAAGAGATGAGTAGAAATTAGCTAGATGAAGTGGACAGAAAAAAAGTCAAGGGCAAGGCACAGTAAATGCATATTTTTGGGATGTTTCCATTGGCAGCATGTGTAGGGTGGGCTGGAAGGGGAGGATTCTACAGTCAGGGTGGACTGTTAATAGGCTCTTGGGCGGGGTTGCCTACAGCTCACAAAGCAGGTGTGCTAGAGGTTGTCATCCCTCTTACACAGATGAAGGAGATGAGCTCCAATGGCTTCTCATGGCGCTCACTCAAGGACTGAGCCAGAGTTAGACTCTACCTCTTCTCATTACTATCCCACCAGTTCTCAAAACCCCCAAAGAGATTTCACCCTACGTATCTTGTAGTAGAATCTCACAGACATATACAATCATGTGAGCATCAGTAAGTAACTTTGCACAAGAGGATTCTGCTGATTGAATAACTTTCCTTCACATGCTATATGAAGCAGGTGGCTATGGTTCGCTGCTTCATAGAACAACTCAGATGAACATACATACCATGTATACAAGTTCCAAAATCTTACAGTGCAAAGGAGCAGAATAAGATCCATTGATGGCCAAAGGGCTATAGCATTTTAGAAATGGAGTCCTTAATGCTGCCTTTGAATGTTTCTCTCCTTGCTAGCCTAGAAGTTTTCTGCTTGCCTTTCTGCAATGTCATTTGGGCATCCAGGTCTTGATTGTTGGGTGGGCCCTGAGGGTGACATGACTTAATTGTCCAATAAAAGCCAAGCAAGTCAGTGAGCTCCACTGCAAACATGGCCCCGGAGGTAGGAAGGTAATGCCAGTCAGATACATCCTGTCTGCATGTTTACAAAGGTCTCTGCAGAAATAGTCTAGAATCCTGGTCTTATAACCACTAATCAATGTCCTTTCCACCATAGTATGCTACTGCCTTTATGTATAAACTGTCACATGAGGCTGTCTGCACTTGCCACCCCCATGGAGGGTGGCTGTAACATTTCTGTGCCTGATTGTTAAGCATAGTTGATAGGACATTCTTGGCTAATTTGTTTAAATCACAAAACCTGCAAAGATAAGGAAAGCACATTTGTTTTCACTCAGCAGAAAGTGTTTATTCCCTTACATTTATAATATTTCCCTTAAAGGTACAAGCTACTCAAGGATAAAGTGATTAAATTTGAATTTGCATTCCAATGTCTTGAAATGTCTAGTGGCTTCTTTTAAGAACATTAAAATAACTTAATTTTTTCTTAATTCTAGACAGTTTGGTAAGAATTTATAAATTACAAATGCACCTAAGAAACCAATAATCTCCCAAAGAAAATAGAAATCAGGCTTTAAAATGTTACCATTGGGGAAAAATAATCAAAAGTTTCTCACCAACATCTGGACAGTAGGCCAGTGACGTGAGTGAGCTGTCTGCCTTATCAATATCACAGTGTGAATACAAATTGTAAAAGAAGATGAAAAAGTCAAGCCTGACAGCTCAGGCTGATGTGTTGGGTATATTGTGGCTCTCGTACAGGCCAATTTGCCATTGGACAGGTGTGCTAGCAAAGTGACCAATAAGAGCTGCCACATACCCAGCTAGCTTTGATATTTAGCATTATCAGAAGTAGTTGGGAAACAGGAGAAGGTGTTGGCTAAGAGTGCAGACTTTTCTATTAAAAGTCCTGTGGTCAAAGCCCAGCCTGGCCAACTAACAGTTGGGAAAATATATGTAATGTATTTTTTCTCTGCCTCAGTTTACTCATCCATGAAATGATGATAATAATGGTTGACATATGCATTTAAACACTTAGAACAGTTTCTGGCACAACAGACATACTCAGTAAATTATTACTATTATAATCAAGTTTGCTTTCAATATATAAACACAAGCTTAAATTGTATAGGTGTGAGAGTAACTGGGGCTTTTCATGTCATAAATGAGGAAATTGAGGCATAGAAAAGGGAAGTGACTTGCTTAAAGTCACTTGATAAATTAATGTTGAGTGATCCATCTGCTGGCGCCCATTAAAGAACTAGCTTTACTTTGCAATATTTTCCTCTTGTTTAGTCAGAATTCGAAAATAATACAGGATAAAGAAAAAAAACAAATTAAATGTCTTTTGTCTTTAAATTTAGTGGGAGTTTTTTAAAACAAATTTAATTTCTTTTTAAATGTACCATCTGTTATTCCATGTAGATGAGTTAAAAAATTAAATGAATTATCTTAACTTACTGTTTGGGGACTTATTAAAAGTGTGTTTTAATTAATTTTGCTGGATTTAAGACCCTGGAGGAAGTGTTTTTGTGGTGCTTCTGCTGAACCATCTGTCAGCTTGAAAAACGATCCTGTGTTCCTAAGGGTGGAGATGCCTCAGCAGGGTGAACAACACCTGTGCCGTTCTGGGGCAGTGGCAACGGTGCTGCCTGGTCCTTGACTCTAGGTCCCTCTGTCGGCAATATATCAATGGCAACAGCCCGTGCACTCGTTGAGACCCCAATAATGTCTATGTTGGGAACTGACCTCCTTATAGGTCAGAAATCAACACATGGTAGTTCTTCTTGAGGTCAGCAGATACAGGCTATTAAAAATTACTATTTATATTGTGTAATCCTCTTCACATAAAGATTTCCTGGTGTTTATATTATTTAAGCTTTTGGAAACCCATCTACATTCTGTCTTGTAACTGTCAGCTGTTAGTCTTTCAAGGCGATGTTAGGTATGTCTTAGATATTTTCTCAACCTGGCGGTGGTGGAAGAACTAGGTATCTTCCAGGGTAGCACAAAGAGACAGGCTTTATTTTCCATCTTTGACCAATGAAACAATTCAGTAAACATTTATTGAGCAACTACTATGTGCCTAGTAATTAGTTCATCTCTGTAAATGGGGATACAGCAATGAATGTTAAACAGTCCTTGACTTCAGGGAGTGCGTCACTCAGTGGGATAGATAGACATGAAGATAAAAGCAGTGACAGGTGGGTTTCTGTGGGACCCTGAAGAGGAATTCCTGACTCAAAGCAGAGGTAAGCAAAGGAGGAATTCCTGGGGGGCCGGGGCAAGGTCTGAGTTGGACTCTGAAGGGAGAGTGGAAGTTTCCTGGACAAACCAGAGATGGGGAAGATGCAGAAGAAATGGCGTGATAGGAGGGAGAGAGAAAATGGACATTGGAAAATTGGAAAAAGCAGTTTCTAAGGCCCAGAGTACATGTGATGTGGGGAAAGATGAGGCCAGAGCATGAGGGCTGTATTTGCCACATTAGGAAGTTTGGGCTTTGTCTGGAAGGTAACCAAGACCCCCCAACCAATTGTGAAAAGAGGAAGGTGTGATCACGTTGCATTTTAGGAACATCCCTGGTATCAGTGTGGGGAATTGATTATTGAGTGACCACCATGGGGATAGAAAGAACATTTGGGATGTTGTTCTCTTTGGGACATAAAGTTAAGCAGGAACAACAGGGATTCAAGTAAGTATAATGATTCAAGGATACTTAGTTGACAGGATAAGCAAGATTGGCTCACTTATTGTATAAAGATGGTGAGAAAGAGGAAAAGACCAAGAGGTCTCCAAGAGCCTGATATAAAACAAGGCAGATGGTGGTTCTGGTTTCTGGGTAGAAAACATAGAAAAAGAGCAGGAAGAGAAGGGGAAGAGAAGCAGCAGCAGGAGGAATTGGTGAGAGAGGAGAAAGGAGGAGAGGTTTGGCAAAAAACAGTGAGTTCAGCTTTAGACATGATGAATTTAATATGTCTGAGATAATGTCTAGTAGGCATTGGAGGTATGAGAGACCTGGGTGGGGATAAATACTTGTGATTCATTGACATAGAAGTGATAAGTAAGCTGTGTGTGTGCATGAAATCACCCTGAGAGAGAGTACAGAGCGAGTGGGCAAGAAGAAACTAATAAGCCAAAACTACTTACAATCAGGTGTCTAGGTTGATGAAATCCCTGGAAACTATTTAATACAAGGAAAGTTTAAAATAACTGGGGCTGTTTAGCTTAAGAAGAGAAGAATCAGGTGATTGTAAAAATACCTGAATTATTACAAGAAGCATATGAATGCTTTCACAGAATAAGTGACAATCTTATTTCACAGACGCAAAATTAGGCCACGGGGTAAAATGTTGCAAAATTTTGTGGTATATATGAAACAGTCTGATGTATCTGGAGTGCTCCAAGAATACTACCTTGTGAGGCAGTGAACTCTCTGTTAATAGAGTTGCTTACACAAAGGTGGATGGCAGTCTCCCAAGGAAAAGGTAGAGCAGTAACTCTTAAACTTTGCTGCATCCAAACCATCTCAGGATCTTCAATAAAAAATGTACATTCCAAAGCACCACTCTATAGCTATTGGAACAGGAATCTTCATGTTTGTATTTTTTGAATAGTTTTCCTGGTGATTTTTATGTTACCAGATTTGCACAAGTTCATTGAACAGTATTGGGAATCACTATTTAGGAAGAAAGTCTTACATTTTGGGTTTATAACTGTGAATTTGTGTGTGTGTGTGTGTTTGTGCACGTGCGCCCATTCACACATATGTGCATACATGTGGGTGAATCATACAATGGAAAGAATTCCAAGTTTTCTTCTAACCCTTCCAAAGCAAAACAACATTATGGACCTCAGGTTTAAACCATCCTTCTTTTATATTCTCACATGACGCAAAATTGCTTTGGGTTAAGCAG
The DNA here is from genome assembly GCF_040939455.1 of Microcebus murinus. Lineage (NCBI taxonomy): Eukaryota > Metazoa > Chordata > Mammalia > Primates > Cheirogaleidae > Microcebus > Microcebus murinus. Next base: position 14,154,798 of record NC_134106.1, read on the forward strand.
TGACATACCTGGACTACTCCAACGTGAACACTATGTACTGTTGAGATTCTTTGGGGTAAGATGGACTGACTCCTTTGGTCAGTGTCTACATGTCTCTGGAGCTGCTGGTGCTCTGTCTCCTGTGATTTTTTTAGGTGATTAAAGATATGTTTCTAGATAAATGCTCTCGACCCTGAAAGCACAAGTGGCACAAATGCCTCTTCAGAAATTGTCACCTCTCTCGGTCTGGCTTCTCTAGCCAAGACCTTCTTATATCACAGCATCTTCTTTAACAATATTAACTAACATTGGAGTCCTTTTTCTGGTCTCAGTTGTGTTTACTGTAGCGCAGAGTTGAGATCTTGAACCTGTGTCTTCTCTACTCATCTAAAGCACAGGCTCCTGGAACTCATGGACACCATCATCCATTTTCTTCTGCAGTACTTAACAACATCTGGCATGGAACTAAATGCAGAGTAACCACTAAAATTGTTTATTGGCCAATTCTTAAAACTTATTGTGGGCAGGTAATATATTAAAATAAGTTTCTTTCTCTTCTAAAATTGATAGAACTTACTTTTACTCATTGATCTTACAAACTTAAGGAAGTTTGCTTCCATTCCCAATAGGAGGTTGGATTCAATAAAACAAATTAGAAACCACATATAAAAATGAGTCATCTATTTTTTATTGAATACACATTTTCACATTAAACATCTTTAATTTAACATGCATTCCTGTGAGATTTACAAATAAAACATAGTTTATGGATTCAATTTAAAACCTTTCATTGAAAGGAAATATATTTTTAATTTTTATTTTAATCATTTAAATATTTAAAGACATTGCTTTGTTCTCCAAAATTCTTTTAATCATAGTGGGTATGTTTACATAGGGACTTTTGAGACAATGTACTTTTTATTAACAGGCTGTTGTAAAACAAATGCATTTTTTAACCTGTAAAATGCACCTCCCAACTTCTAGCTTTGCTTCTGCATTCCATCAAAGGTATCAACGAGCCCAGTGTTGCTGTGCCCATCAGGTGTCCTTGTTACTACTAGGTTAAATAGAGAAGGATTCAAATGCCTTGATATTTAGCATTCAGTGATATCACAGGTAGGGCTCCTGTTTCAGTTTTTTGCTTTTGCTCAACTCAGCTCCATTGTCTGGTATTTACCACTATCACAAGTGATAAAATTAATCTTCAAGAATTCACTTGGAGTATCTTGGGCTCTGCAGGTCTATCAGTGGATGGAATCTAACGAGTATCTTTGTTTCTAATTGGGTGAAGGGTCTAGGTTGACTTGGCATGGACTTCAAATAGACTTGGGTTCCAAATTCAGCTCTCCCGTTATACTAGCTTTGTGACTTAAGTGTTTTACTTAACTTTTCTGAGATTCAATTTCCTCATCTAAAATAATGTCTACTCCTCTTCTAAAATAATCTCTATTGATGTGTGGCTCAGAGATAATACATGTCTTGCTCATAGAAGGTTCTTGGTAAATTGTCACTCTTAAAAATGTTGCCAATTTCCTGTGAGAATGAGGACCCTGAAGTTAGGAGATGCTGTGTAGACACTGAAGGGAAACTCAGTTTATCCTTCATATATTTCCTTTCCTTGCATTAAAGCCCAAATGCCCATGATGTAACTGAGGGAACAGCTCTGCAGCCACCTTGGTTCTTAAAGTGAACATATATTGAGATTCTGAAAGCAGAAGATGCTGATTTGCTTGTGAACAGTGAGGCGATGGCATTCTATTCTACTAAAGTGGACTCACTTTTGCTTTCAAGAGTAGATCCTTTGAGACTTGCTGTGGATCCAAGGGATCCACCCTTGGCCGTGGATATTGCTGTGAGCTCTCTCTAGCCCCTGGCTAGATGAGACACAGCATGTGCTGTTTGTACACCCTGATCCGAAGGCCAGCCTTATGTTTGGGATCAGGTAGAGATGAGAAGTATAGGAAAATGGTGACGTCAAGGATGAGATCCCCTGTCTTTTTTAATACTACCCTAGCTCCTCTGCCTATCACCTTTACTACTACCCTGTTACTTATAAAAGGGAGACTAGAGCTGTTCTTTTCTAGTTAGAGAGAAAGATGTAAATATTTCCATCAAATGAGGAATCTAGACTCTCCATAAACTTGTTCTTATTATGCCCATTATTCTTCTAAGAAGCTACATTGTTATTCAGAAGACCTTTCTCCCAACACCTTTGGCACCATTCCTTCTGGTTCCAACCAACTTTAACAGCCTCCTTGTTTAGTGAATTGACCCCATTTAGGGAATGGACATTTATTAAATGGCCACCAGACTTGATATTGTATTAGGCATGATACATTTCTGATTTCATTCAATCCCCACCACAATCTTCTTGGTTAAGGGGCATAAGCTACATTTTATAGTTGACACATGGAATCTATGAGGTTTTGAGAAGCATAGCCAAGGTTATATAATGAAAGAAGATCAACATTGAAATTTAAAAGCAAGTCTGTGTGACTCCCAAGTCCATGTTCTTTCCATTATATAATGGTGCTATTTGCTTTTAAGAAAAACTGAGGACCCCTGCATGTTCCCTACTCCACCCCAACTCAATCGTGACTTGCACTTTTGCAAGCTGGCCAAGTGACCAGAACATCTCAAAATACAATCTTTCTTTATTGTTATGGTTTTTACATTGCTGAATCATTGGAGTCATTGATTTTTGACCACATATCTAATCTATGTTTTTTATTTATTAATATCTGTAGAAAGTTTGGAAGTAGCATTAAGAAAGATAGCTCAGAAACATAGTGCAGTGGAAAGATTCAGACTTTGGAGTTAGATATACATCCATTCCAATCATTATCTGTTTGAGCACCAGCAGGTTACTTGCTCTATCTGTCTCAAGTTCAGCCTATATAAAATGGGGCAGTGGTAAATATCTCACATGGCTATTAGAGAAGTTAGAAAAGATAATATTCATAATGTCATAGAATCTGATATGCTGATATATGCTTTAAGTGATAGACCTTATTATTAGGGCTACTGTCTTGTTGCCAAGACAGTAGCTTAAATATGTATGATATATATAGATAAACAGTGTTCAAATACTATCCAAATTGTTCCTATTTATCACTAGACTGTAAATACCTTGACATAGAGCCAAGGTTGTGCTGTCCAGCACAGTATCCTCAGCCCTTAGCCTAATACCCAGCATATAGGTCCTGAGTAAATATTGGTTGAATCGAATTGAGGACAAAACAGTAATTTAGGGGACCTAGGCCATGACCTGTAACTTTATTAGGTAGTCATCAGTTTCATTTTTATTTTTTCAGATACTCAAACAAAATAACTCTATTTTCTAAGTCCAAATTGGGACAGAGGGTCAGAAGGGTACAAGTGTTCTTATGGGGATAGCAGAACAAAGCCATGATGTCTGAAGTTTGAGATGCTTTCTATTAATTCTTTTAACATATCTAAAATTAGAATGCTTTTTTTTAAATTTGAGAATATTCCGGGGGTACAAACGTTTTGGTTACATAAATTGCCTTTACATAGTTTGAGTCAAAATTATAAGTATATCCATTACCCAGATAGTGTGCATTATACCTGTTAGGTATAAATTTACCCATCCTGACCTCCCTCCATCTGCTTGATTTCTGTTGAGTTTTACTTCCATATGTGCACGTAAGTGTTGGTTGATTAGTTCCAATTTAATAGTGAGTACATGTGGTGTATATTTTTCCATTCTTGTGGTACTTCACTTAGAAGAATGATCTCCAGTTACATCCAGGTTAATACAAAATATATTAGTTCACCATTTTTTATGGCTGATTAGTACTCCATGGTGTGTGTGTGTGTGTGTGTGTGTGTATGTATATATATATATATATATATATATATATATATATATAAAACACATGTTATTAATCCACTCATATATTCATGGGCATTTGGGTTGTTTCTACATCTTTGCAATTGTAAATTGTGCTGCGATAAACATTTGGGTGCAGGCAGGTCTAGTTATGACAAATTTCCTCAATGTTTCCTTGTCTGAGAAAGAGTTAATTTCTCCATCAAATGTGACACTTTGTCTTTCAGATATGAAATTCTAGACTGGCAATTGTTCTGTTTGAGAAGATTGAATATTTGCGTCTACTACTTTCTGGCTGGTAAGGTTTACACTGAGAAGTTTGTTATTATCCTGATGGGTTTTCCCTTGTAGATCAGTTGTTGTGTCTATGTTGTGTCTATGGGTGTCTATGGGTTTGTAGAATTTTCTTTTTCATTTTGATTTTTGTCAGGTTGATTGCTATGTTCTCAGAGATTTCCTATTTGCTATGTATCTTGTGACTGGATGTCTGGATCTCAGACAACACTAGGGAAGTTTTCCTCAATAATTCCCTCAAATAGATTTCCATGCTTTTAGTGCTTTCTTCTTCTCCCTCAGGGATTCCTATAATTTGTGTGTTTGTTTGCTTTACAGAGTCCCATGTCTATCTAAGTGATTGCTCTGCCTTTGTTCTCTTTGCCTCTTTAAATGGTTGTGGTAGCTCAAGAGCCTTGTCTTCAAGCTCTGAGATTATTTATTCTCCTTGGTTTAGTCTGTTGCTGAAACTTTCTGCTGTTTTGAAAATCTCTGAATGACTCTTTCATTTCTTTAAGTGCTATTATATCTTTCCTCATTTTGTCTAGTTCTTTAGTGACTTTTTCATTAATTTTTTGTAATAATTTTGGGGATTCTTTTTGTTGGTTTTCAACTTTCTCTTCAATTCCATTCATTCATCTTATTTACCATCCATATTCTGAATTCCATTTCTGTCATGTTGACAACTTGCTTGTAGTTGTGGTTCACTGCTGTAGCTCTATTATGATCCCTTGTGGGGTATTGATCTGTCTTAAGTTTTCATGTTGCCAGGGTTCTTTTGCTGGTTTCTTCTCACATGAGACCTCTTTGTTCACCTCAGGGCTAATAGGTTTGTAGGGCACCTGTTCTTTGCTGGGAACTCCCCTCCTTAATTAGAGTTAGGAGAGGTCACTAGATGGCAGTTTTCTCCCCCTACTGTGGAATGTTGACGCCACAGAGGAGGGGTGTGCGCACTAGAAGCCTGTAATGCAGCTGTTCTGATTTGTTTTGTTTGCCTGTGATTACCTCTGCTCAAGCCTGTGCTGAATGCTGTTTGGGGTGGGTGTTGGGTGGTTCACCAGATAGTTATAGGATGTTTAAGTTGGGAGCTAGATGAGACTCTCTTCACTGTGTTGGGTGCTATGGGAATTTCTCTACCAAGGGTTTCCCCATAGAGGTAACAGCAGCAGCTGCATGTGGTAGTTGTGGGCTCCTGGGCTGTGTGCATTTGCTCAAACCAGGTCACAGTGTACCGATGGCTTGATGCCTGGAAAGGTGTTGGACTTGGGAGCAGTTCTTCTGACCCTTTTGTGGTGGTAGAGGTTCTGGGGTGGGGTCTTGGGATCCAGTTGCAGTGCTGGAGACTTGGGAATGGTGTCTTGGGCCTGGTAGGGGTTTTGGCATATAAAGACAAAGCCTCGGGCTCTGGCGTGGGAATTTCAGAGCTGGGACTGGGGAGGGGCCAGAAGCAGTGCTTCTGAGCAGGGCTGAGAAGCCAGAAGCAGGGAAGTATGGAAGACAGGGCTCATCCAACCTGGAGGGCAGGGCCAGGGCCAAGTAGGCTGGAAGCAGTTGGGGCCTTGGTGACAGAGTCATGGCTGAGCAAGTGGCAGACTGTTACATAGGCTCAGGGGCCCTGTGGATGCCAAGTCAGGTGGGCAGTTGTCGGTTCTAGCAGCCCAGGGACAGGGGAGTTCTCCACTCCCCATCCAGGACTTGCCAAAGCAGTTGTCCAAAGCCTCTCATCTTGGAGCCTTCCCATGACCCAGTCAATTCCTGTGCTTATCTGCCATTGTGCTGTAGGGGAGAAGTGCTTGACTTCAATTCACCAGGTATAGTTCAGGGAAGCCACAAGTCAGTCCGCTTCCTCCCTAGCCTGGTGCAGGCCTGGCATGGTGCATCCAAATGCTCAGGATGGCTTTAACTGCTGCCTGATTCCCACCGTGACTGTTGTCTGGTGCAATGGCTCTACACAGACTCCAGGCAGGTCCCCGGTTTGTCCAAGCAGAGGTCTATGGGAGTGGTGGGAGCCATCTAGCAATTTAATTCACATTTGCACCAACAGAGCAACCGTGGCATCCCGGTGCTCTATTCTCTTATCATTTCCTATGCATTCTCTGATCTTGTTATATATATTATCCTGTCACTTTTTTTTTTTTTCACTGTGAGTGCCCCATGTTGCTTCTCTGTGATTTCACAAGGCTGCTTCAGAGAAGAGCAATTTGTTATGTAGGAAACTGCCTGCACCTTTCACTTCTTTCCTTAGGAACGGTGTACTGGCAGGCTGCTTCTAGTCTGACATATTTTTCCTCCTAGGCAGTCATCAGTTTCAAAATGTATAAAATAAAAATCTGGGGCTACACAATCCACAAGATTGTTAACCTTTTAAAATGTAACATGTGAAAGTCCCTGAAATGAAACTCACAAGGTTTTTCTGAGCATCAACTAAGTGACATTAAAGCCAAACAAGAGGTATTAGGAGGATTATTTAAAACCAATTATTTTTCCTTTGATTATCTATTTAATGTCAAAATAAAACATAATAACTTTTCAAGAGTGAATTTGAGGTCAACTATATTAATAGAAAAAGAAACCCTGACCATCTGATGGATGTGTAATGAAATGTAGATAATATATGCTTCTGGAAGAAATGATCCAAGATGCTGAGGAGGGTATTCTGATTCATTAACCATCTCTAATGAGATATGGAGAGAAAGAATTAGTTGGTCAGCATTACTGAGCAGACTGCAGACACATGCTTGCTCGACATGTCTGAGCTGGGATCTTGCTGACTCAGGAGTGAATGGAGAGCTACAGAATAGTCATACATATTGTCCTCAGATTGTTTTTATGCCCAGAATCTTATTCTGGATTGTATTTTTTAATTATTTTATATGTATGTATCATCAATTCCTTATATCTTATGTTCTTTGAGATCAGGAATGTTGTGAGCAATTTTATGTATTTATGAGACTGAAAATTTTAAAGTCATTCTGACCTTATAGAATGTTTATGAGGTTTGAATGACCCTAAAATGTAAAAGGACAACCTCAGGCGTTGTCAGTTCAGTGAATAAACTTGCTGTTGTTATTACTACTACTACAATTATTGGTGTGCTAACTAGATATTTAGGGTTTGCTCCCTTCATTTAGTCATCCTTCTTAAAGAGCTTATGAGAGTAACATAAATTAGGTAGGCATAGATAGGCTAAGGAGAACCATAAGGCAAACAACTCCACTGATACCCCATAGTTTCTCTACTGTCTACTATTTTAAGTCCTGGTTGTACCTCAGCTTCAAATAAATGTAGGAATTAAAAGCCATTAAAAGTCCTTAGTTTGCCTCATCCCAAAGTAGGTTTTTTTCCCACTCTAATTTGAGTAACTCATATATTTGGGCCTACCATACACACACACACACAAAAAAAATTTCAGAGTATTACTGGGATACAAATGTTTTTGGTTATAAGGCTTGCCTTTATAATGCTTGAGTCAGGGCATTTGGGTTGATTCCACATCTTTGCAATTTTGAATTGTGCTGCAAAAAATATTCATGTGCAGGTGTTCTTTTGATAAAATGACTTTCTTTTACTTTGGGGAGATACCCACTAGTGAGATTGCTGGATTGAATGGTAGGTCTACTTTTAGTTTTTTGAGGTATCCCCATACTACTTTCCATAGAGATTATACTAATTTGCAGTCCCACCAACAGCGTATAAGTATTTCTTTCTCTCTGCATCCAGTCCATAATCTGTTGTTTTTGGACTTTTTAATAAAAGCCAATCTAACTGGGGTAAGGTAATATCTCATTGTGGTTTCAATTTGCATTTCTTTGATAATTAGTGATGTTGAACCTTTTTTCATATGTTTATTGGCTATTTGTCTATCTTCTTTCTAAAAGCTTCTCTTCATATCTTTGGCTCACTTTTTAACAGGGTTGTTTGATTTTTATCTTGCTGATTTGTTTGAGTTTTTGTAGATTCTGGTTATTAGTCCCTTATCAGATATATAGCTTGTGAATATTTTCTCTCATTCTGTACATTGTCTGTTTGCTCTGTTGATTATTTCCTTAGCTATGCAGTGGTTTTTTAATTTAATCAAGTCCCATTTAAAAAAATGTTTGTTGTTCCTGTGATTGCTATTGGATTCTTCTTCATAAATTCTTTGCCTACGCAAATATCTAGAAGAGTTTTATTATTTCTTAATAAGCACAATGTTTTCTAGTGGATGAAGCTTCGTTTAAAATAGAAGTTCAAGTAACATGTTATCTGCGACCTTCAAACGCATTGAGATCAAACAATGATCAGATCTTTCTGATAATATGTTCTCTGGAATCTTTTGCTTGATTGCTTTTCCTCGGTATATTTGAAACATAGGGATATATCAAAATAACTTTGCCATGAAAAGCAGAATATTTGCTAGTAGTGTGCTTGTAACTCACTTTAATTCAACATTAGCTCAACCTTCTAGAGAATGTGATAATGCAGTTTTGTGGATCTTGCTGCTTTATTTTAGAATGTACATATTTAAATACTTAGAACATTTTTAAAAGTACAGAAAAAAGAGAGAGAGAGAGAGAAACCAGATTATGTAAAGACATTTTGGGGAAACAAATACTTATGCGAATTTTTTAAAATTATGGGCAGAGAATACTTTTTTCATTACTTTTTCTCATTTTATTTTAACTCGAAACTCAAGTTACAGAAAGGATTTTGACATATTTGTTTCACATGTAAGTGTTGTGTCTATTACAAAATATTTACTCCTTTCTTTCGCTAGTATTTTTGATACCATGGCAACAGAGTATTATTGCCCAGTCTAGAGACTCTTAGGAGAATGTATTGCTTTTTTCACATACTGAAATTCTGTTTAGGGACTGGTCTAGTCTCAAGGAAACCAACCTACGTTTCCCCCAGTCAGTCTATATTTTATAGCTGAACGCTCAGCTGTCGAATATTCCCCCACCTACGTATTTTTCTAGCACATGCCAGGGCAGCCAGGACATTTCCCACTAACTCTTCCCTGGGGTGAGTATCTGTAAATGAAAAGGAAAACGAAGTGAAAGACATGCTGAGCACGAATGGAAAGATTTCCCCATACAGAACTTAGAATAGGGACTCTGGCAGATAAATGATTCAGCTGAGTTAATAACCTTAGGCCTTGGTGACTTTTAGAGTGAGAGTCCCTTTGGAATAAGTCTGCTCCAGCCCTTTCACAATTTCACCCTCTGAATGATTTCAGTTTGTTCTTTATGCACAGCCTTGAGCTTAATGTACATTCAGGAAAACTCCACTGAAAAGCAGAATTTGGGGATCTACGAACATTCAGGATGTTTGGTGTATCTGAATTACTGATGGGATAATACCCTCCCAGCCTTGTTTATTGAAAAGTTTTACATTCATTTTCTGCCTTACAGAGAGTCTGGTATACATTTCTCAGATTAAGCTGGTAGAATCTTCTTAGGAACATTGATTCTCATCACATGGGACAATTGAAGGCAGTATTTGGAGAGGTTGCAGCAACATACAGACTATTTGCTTGGCTCTCTTTCCTGGCTGCTTCCAGAGCAAGACCCCTTATTCCACCCCTGAGTCCTTGGCCCACAGCAGGCTCTGCTGTCCATACTATTCCCTGAGATAAGTGCTGGGGGAAGGGAAGGACGCCCACTAGCATTGAGGCAAAATCTTTATTAATATCTCTATGATTTGTTTTTCTTGTGCTCAATGTTCCATCTTATAGCCTGGAGTTCTAATCAGGTTTGTTTAGTTATAAAGAGTGGTGATTATTTTTCATACATCTTAAATCGTAAAAATAAGAGTGAATTCTCTCAAAACAGCAGTCATCAAAAACCACAGCAATTTCAGGGGCCTGCTGCCCTCCTGTTATCTCTCTTGGGGGCCACCTGCTTTCTCTTTCTAATGGCAGCTCTGCTTCTCTCTGGGAACCTAGTTAGTTCTCCTCTTGCTACTAACTAATACCCTCTACTTATATTTTTTCCTTCCTTATAACTTCTCCTTGCAAATGGCTTGCTTTGGTCTTACCTTTACCTCTGGGGATTTTTTTTTTCCTTCTGACTCCACCACTAGCTAAATATTTTTCAGCCATTCCCTTTTATGAATTTCTGATAAGGACTCTACTTATACATTTTTTGTGTGTGTGCCAGGCCCCAGGTTTCTAGGCAGGTGATGAATTTCCATAGAGTTGGGTGTCTTTCCTTGATTCAATCAATCATGGTTGGATGATAGAACAAAGGCCTTGTGGTACTAGCCATAGTGATTCCATCCCTCTCTGTCATTTGGTAGGGATGTGGTTGTCCATTTCCCTTAGAAGGACCAATATATTGTCAGCTCAATGAATCATGCCACACAGGCTGGAAATGCTTATTATCATGAATTTTGGCCTATTGAGTGTTATTTTCTTCATCTGTAAGTAGGGTAGTGACAATATCTCTAGGATTTTATAAGGATTATAGATATGAGTAGCACAATGTTTTTGATTTTTAGTCAAGGGCACTATGATTAGTTGCAATAGTAATAGTATTAGTAAAAATAGTATAACTTTTGTAGTAATAGTTGTAGTGATGACAATAGTATGTTAGCAGTAATAGTTATAGTATTTGTAACAGGACATAGTAGAAATAGTGGAAATAGCTAGGATAGAGTTACTTTGGAGGAGCTCTAGCTAGGATAAGAAGCTGTGTCTTTGATAGCTCTTTCTGAGTCTTTGCCACAAAGACCTGGCCAAATCTCTAGTTCTTGAGACCAGATCTACAAAATACAAAAATAGAGCTCAGGCAAAATTAAGAGGGAAAAAAGAATTGATGATCTGTTTTATTATTATTATTATTCTAGAACACATTTATTGCACAAATTGAGACATGGGTCTACAGTGGATCATGGAATACATGTCTAAAACAATCTAATTGGTATCCATGGTAAAAAACCAAAAGGGGGGGACCTCTTTCCCTTTTCTCTTGTGGCATTTGCTGATCCATCTTATATATTCTGTCAGCTTCTTTAAGCTTGTATGTTAATCCCTAGCAGTTGGGCAATGATGTGTCTATTTTTATAACTGAATAATCAGGGCATTGTCTGGCTTTAGGCTAGTAGGATCTAAAGGATGAAAGGATGTCCTTAGAATTTACAGAGACCTTTTATCTTTGGCTGAACATCCCTGTGGATTGGTTCTCAAGTAGACCTTCAAGATATACTGGGAAAAATGACCATGGACATATCTAGTTTTATTTTATCCTTTATCTACCAATCCTGGAGGAATATGCATGGTTTCTATCTACCAGACCAGCGAAACACCTATGAAAAACTTTGTAACCATCCAAGAACAGTGGAGATTGGGTGCTCTGGTCTGACCTGATCCTTTTGCAGGACTAAAAGTGGGTTGTAAAAAGTCTCACCTACACCATATAGATTAAAATGGGTTAGACCCTCAATAGCAAGAGACAAACTGGAGCAGGAAAGGAACAGATGTCTACCTCACATGACTTCCACATTGTTATAGGGCTTTGATAAGACGACATATACAAACTGCTGAGTAATGTGGCTGGTTCACAAGGAGATATGCAATGAACAGTTTATTCTACTCTTTCCTCCACCACATCTTCCACTGTTATTTGGCATTTGGCGCCAACTGCACTTTTAAAAAATTAGTTTTCCTTGGCATAAATTAAATGACTACTTGGCATTGATTTCAAATATCAGATAACAGTGGGTTGAAGCCTTAAATGGTTGTTTATCCCAATCCCAGAACCTTATTGTTAAAGGCTGACACATCAATCCATCTTCTGAGTAAAATAGCTCCAAGTTTCAAAGTCACCTCTGGCTTTTCTTTCTCAAATTTGTCTGTCCCTTTATGAAACAACCTCTTGAATTTTCCTGTTTCTATCCTTGCTTCTATCCTGTTTCTATCCTTCTATTTTATATATTTCCTCCACCTTGTTCCATGGCTAACACCCAAGTTCAGGCCCTCATTTCTTTTTTATTTTTAATTGAGATAAAATTTACATAACTTAAAATTAATTTTTAAAGTGTTCATTCAGTGGCATTCAGTACATTCACAGTGTTTTGCAATTATCATCTCTATCCACTTTAAAAACATTTTCATCATCCCAAAAGGAAACTCTAAAACTGTTAAGCAATCACTTCCCATTCCTTCATTACTCCAGCCCCAGGAAACCATTAATCTGCCTTTTGTCTCTATGGGCTTCCCTATTCTGAATATTTCATATAAATAGAATCATAAAATACGTAACATTTTGTGCTTGGCTTCTTTCGCTTAGCATAATGTTTTCAAGGTTCATCCATGTTGTAGCATGTATCCGTAGTTCACTCACTTTTATGGCTTAATTGTACGGATATAGCACATTTTATTTATTCATTCTTCAGTTGATGGACATTTGGAGGGCTCTCATTTCTTCATCCTTATCTTGACTACAGTTAGAGCCTCCTGTCAGGGTTTCTTATTGCTTAGCCACAAGGAGAAATACTCACTTTGTCTCCTGTAGGAATAGTGCCCCTTGGAGTTGTGCAACTCAGGAACTCTGATCCTAACCAGAAACTTTGTTATACCTTATCTCAAATGCATGGTGGACAATGCCAGCCATCTGCCTTCCTAAACCCTAACTTTGACAATATCATCCCCTATTCAAAATCCTTTGATGATTCCCTGTTACTTATTTGTCAATTACGATAATAATATTTGCAATCCATTATATTCTAGGTTTGTGCCAGACATTTTTTTCATATTGTTTACATGTACATTCATTTAATTCTCACAAATATATATGAAATAGGCATTCTTTTTTACATTTTATAGATGAGAAAACTGAGTCACAGTATAATTAAAAAATAAATAAATAAATAAAAAAGAATTTCTCCAAGGTCATACTGCAGGAAAGTGTTGAAACCAGGATTGGAACTCTACCAGTAGCAGGGAGATCCTAATGTTACCCCAGCAATCTCCACATCCTGGTGCTCATGCCTTTCCATAATTCCCTCTCCTTGAGTGTTGGATGGACCTGTGACTTGCTTCTAACCAGTAGAATATGAAGAGGTGATATTGGGTTGGCATGAAATGTCACTCCTGTGACTACATTATGTTATGTGAGTCTCTGCTTGGAAGGCTGGACCTAGAGACCCTGTGCGCAGGCTTGGTGAAGTAATCAGTCATTACAAAGAACTACAGGCAGCCTGTAGAGCTTGGGGTGGCCTCTCTCCTCCAATCAGCAAACAGCCAAGGCCTTTAATCATGCAACTACAAGGAAATAAATTCTGCCAAAACCCAGAATGAACCTGGAAGCAGATTATTCCTTAGTCAAGCCTTCGGATGAGAATGCAGCCCGACAGACATCCTGATTACAACTTCGTGGGACCTTGCAGAGGACTCAGTTAAGTCATGCCTACGGTCCAGACCCATGGAAACTGAGATAATAAACGTGTATTTTAAGCTATTAAGTTCACGGTAACAGATTACACAGCAATAGAAAACTAACATGTATTTTGGTGCTGGGAAGCCAGATGCTACTATTAATATAGCAAATACCTAAAAATATGAGCGTCGTTCCAGAATTGGATAGTAAGTAGAAGCTGGAAGAATGTTGAAGAGTGTGATAGAGAAAGACTAAAGAGTTTTGGACAGAATGTTAGTAGAAATCTAGATGTGGAGGACACTGCTGGTGAGGGCTTACAATGAAATGAGGAGCAAGTTTATTGGAAACTGAAGGGAGAAGCATACTTCTTAAGCAGTGGCAGAAAGCATGACAAAATTGTCTCCTGCAGTTACACAGAAGCAGAACTTGCAGTTGACAAACCTGGATATGTAACTAGGGGAACTTTTTCATGAGTTTATCCTGAACTGTTAAACAAAATTTTTCGAAGCAAAGTTTTCTCCCTCTACCCACCCACTATGTTTCTAAATTACATCTGTACATTCCTGCCTCTATACTTTGGTGCAATGTGTTCTGGTTTTTTTTTTTTTTTTTTTTTTTTTTCCACTTAGAGTTCTCTTACCTCTTCTCATGTGTTTACATCTTTCAAAGCCTATCTACAATGTTCCCTCATTTCTTGATTCACTAGCAAGAAATATTCTTTATCTTTTCTGTGTATTTTTTTCCTAAATAACCCTACTGGGAGTCATAATTCTATGCTTACATGTTGATTGTGCCTGTTAGAACATATTCTTCATTTTGTGCACATGTGTCCTCCTTAAAAAATTTTAAACAGTTTTATTAAAGTACAATATTTCCATAAATATTATATTCAAACTATAAAATATATTGAAAGTAATTAATTTGACAAGTTTTGATATATATGTACATATGTTAAATCAACATAATAAAGCTAATGAACATACCCATCATTCTCAAACGTTTCATTGTACCTCTTTGTAATGACTCCTTTTTTTCTTTTCCATCCTTCCTTCCCCAAGAAATTAATGGCTTTTTTCCATAGGTTAGTTTAAGTTTTTCAGAATTTTATAAAAATGGAATACTATAGAATGTACTCTTTATTTCTCTAGATTTTCACCTTCAGCATAAATATTTTAAATTCATTTATTTTACTGTATGCATCAGTGGCTTATTCTCTTCATTGCTGGGCAGTAGTCCATGGCATGGATATTCTACTGTTTGATTATGTATTCACCTGTTGATGAGTATTTTGCTTGTTTCTATTTTGGAGCTATAATAAATAAACCTGCTATGAATTTTTATGTATATATCTTTATATGAGCATATGATTTTATTTCTTCAGAGGAAATTCCTAGGAGTGAAACGTCTAGATCATATGGTAGGTATATGTTTAATTTTTAAGAAACTATAAGCTATTTCCCAAGTGATTGTTGCCATTTTATATTCTTGACATCAGTGTAGGAGAACTTCATTTCCTCCATACACTGGCCAACGCTTAATATGGTCAGTCTTTAATCTCAGCCCTTCTAGTAGATGCACATTCAAATCTTATTGTGCTTTTCATTTGCATTTCCCCAATGACTAATGAATATGAGTCTATTCTAATGTGCTTATTTTCCATCCATTCTTTAATAAAGTGCCCATTCAAATCTTTTACCTAGTTTTAGAACTGAGTTGTTTGCTTTTTTATTAGTGAATTTTGAAAGTTCTTTATTCTGGATACAAGTTCTTTATCAGATATACACTTTGCACATATTTTCTCCCAGTCTGTGTCTTGTCCATTAATCTTATTAACTGTATCTTTTCAAGAGCAGAAGTTTTAATTTTGGTGAAGTGCTGCTTGCATGCAGATTTCTGGATTTCTCTCTTTGTGAAGCTCAGTTCGCTCTTCTACTCAGAGAGTCTGATGGGCTCAGCTTTATTTCCCCATCCCTGCACTGTGGCCTGGAGACCATCTCCTTATTTCCATTTCTCAATATCCTTCGTTGCCATGGTCGGTGGTCTTTTGGTTCTCTCAGGCAAGAAAGTGAATCTAGCCCATGTTGCTCCATCTTAATCAGAAGTAGAAGTTCTCAATTATGAATATACTAAAGGTGGAGAATAGGTCTTTTATCAGTGTCCTTTACTATATGTAGTAAAATATCTTGCACATGTTAAATTTTCAAAAATGTTTGTTAAATAGTTGAAATTTGCTTAAAAAATGAAAACTAAAATCTGTCACAGCTTGTTTTTGCATCTATAATACCTTTCTCTTAAAGTGCAATGAAATGAAAATTCAGTTTAGATCAAAAGGCTAGAGTAATTGGAATTTAGTTAACTAAAGCTTTGGTCATTAATTCTCAAGGCATATTTTTAAAGCTATAGAACCTTTTAGTTTTTGTTTTATAATTAATGAATAAATATTATTGTTTTATTATATTAAAATCAGTGACAAATTTAATGTTACAGCCTTGCCAGGTTCATTGCCCCCTACTCAAGAGGAAGCCAATACAATGAGACAGCAGGGGTTACAGCAGAGGAAGAGTTTAATATCACAGGTGCCAAGTGAGGAGATGGGAGGAAGTTCTCCAATCTCTCTCACTGAGAATTTGGGAGAAAAAGTTTTTCAGGATAGTTTGATGGGCAAAGAACTAACTTTGCTGGGGATGAACTCATAGGATGAGGAAGCAGAAATTGTCTTTTTCTGCTGAGTCAGTTTCTGAGTGGGAGTCGCAAGACCAGTTGAGTCAGTTCTTTGGTATGGGCCACTGGTCTGGGTGGGTTGGTCATTCCATCAGAATATAGGGCCTGGAAGATATCTCAAAAACTAGCCCTAGGTTTCACAAGGGTGATTTTAACTATGGGACCAATGAAAAAAGCTGAGAATCTCAGCTATATGACTCCTGAGTAACGAGCAGTTATAGGAAAGCAAGCTAGGGAACAATGGCTGGAGATATATATTTTTTTCTACCACAGTTCTCACCTTGAGGACCTTTGTTAACTTTATAAGGAGCAGTTTCATTAACAGCCTTCATGCAAAATCGTGTAACTATGGATAAACAAATAGCTTTTAAATATGTTTGAGTATTTTTTTTCAACTTTCTTCTGTGAGTTTTATTTTTCTAATTTATTATCTCTTAACCATGAGAAATATAAGAGTTTTAAATTTTTTACTTCTTAAAATTCATAAAGATTCAACCACACTGACCTATTTACTGAATTGCATAAGTTTATCATCATATGACACATATTAAAATCCTGAAGAGCATACTCTAAACTGTTTTTTTAATTTTTATCATTGAAATCAAGTGCAGAAGCTTTAACTCTGATTTTTCTTTTTGTAATTTTTTTGGAAGGGACGAGATGAAGTATAGGGTAATACCTAAACTACAGATTGATTTTAAGGTAAGTTCGTTCAATAAATGGCATGCATTTCAATTTTCAATGTACCTAATATAAGGTCTAGCATTTAGTGGGTACACAAAATTGATGGTAGTGTTTACTGTTCTTATCATCTTCATTAGCATCATTACTGTTATTAGTTACATACTGCCTTGAGTTTATACTGATTATATTAAAATATCAGTATACATTTTGCATTCATTTTGTGCTGTCACAGGGCAGGGCTGCCTACCTGTGCTTTAAGTCCTGAAACTGTTCATCTTATCTCCCACAGCAGGGCCCTCACACAAGCTGTTTCTTCTGGCTGAAAAACCTGCCCCCCTCCACTCCAGGTTAACTTCTATTCCTCCTTTAGCTCTTGGATTGTGTCACTTTTAGAAGGTACCTTCCCAGACCACCTAGCCTAAATTCGATTCCTTTATTTAAACACTCAAAAGAATCATGTTCCTTATAGTAATTTGCAATTGTGGATTCATTCATGGCACCATCTGTTTAATAGCTGTCTTGTTGACTTCATTGCAAGCTCCATGAGCATACAAGTCTGGGTATTGCACACTCCGGTGCTTAGCACATAGTAGGTCATCACTAAATATTTGTTGATGTGAAAGAAATCAAGCGAATGATAAAAATGTTTTTGATAGAATTCCATACCTCCCAAAAGCTACTCATGCACAAGCAGGCTTATATCTGTCAGTTATTTTCTGTCGCTTCTGTTGGAGGACTTTGCTGGGAAGGTCTCACTTTCCAGAGGTATTTAAAGCTGAGGATGGGATATATGTGCAGCCCCACTTAGATATGGGCTCTTTGCAAATCTTCCTTTTCTGGGTTGTGTCATACTATTCCCTGTTTCCTTAACCCTTCACTGCCAGTGTCTCTTCTCTCTTTCCTTCTTGCTGAGCTTGGGTGTGGTTCAAGTCAATGGACTGCTGAATGTCCAGCTAAACTGGTTTCTGTCACTTTGGACAGAACCAGGCTGTTCTTTGGCTGACGATGACAGCATCTCGGCCTCCCTGCTCACTGCCTCTCTGTAGCACTAAGCTGACTGCTAAAACCAATGCCCAGGCTCCCTTGTCTTTCATCTCTTCTAATTCAAGACTTTGAGTTTGTAGTTAAAATTCCTTGCATGTATTTATGTTTTAATTATATAGTATACACTAATATCTGTTAGAAATAATATTGTACATAATAACATAAATGACATGTATATTTTGACAACTGTTTCAACTCTATAATATTATCATGATACCAGTATTTTGTCACAATAGCATTTCAAGAGTAAGATTTTTGCTCTTTTAAATTTCAGAAAATATAAACACCTTGAAATATTTACAGATCTCTACCTTCTATAAGTTTGTTTGTTACGTGGCTCATGTGGAAGACCCTGGAAAACACATTCTAAATCCAATTCTTATTTTTTTAAAAAAAGGTTAGAGTAGAAGATCTTCACTCTGATTGAATTTTATTCCTTATAACTTACTTTGGAGGAAATGAAGTGGGGCATGTGATGGGACTTAAATAGCATTAGGTAAGTACCAGAAATTCTGAAAATGCTCAGGAAATTGAAATATATTGGGCAACAGAAGCTAGTGGATTACCTAGCATAATCTTTTGCTTGTGCATTAACTTTTTTTTTAAGTTTCAGAATATTAATTAAGTGGTACACGTGTTTTTGTTACATGGATATCCTGTATAATGCTTAAGTCAGGGCTTTTAGTGCACCCATCATTGTGCCCAATAGGTAAGTTTTTATCTCATACCCACCCTCCAGCCCTCCTCCCCTTGTCTCGGTTTCTCATGTCCTTTATATCACTCTGTGGCCATGTGTACCCGTCTATTATCTCCCACTTATTAGTGAGAACATATGGTGTTTGGTTTTCCATTCCTGAAGTACTTCACTTGGGATAATAGTTCCAGTTCCCTCCATGTTGCTGCAAATGACATTATTTCATTCCTTTTTATGACTGAGGGGTACTGCATGGTGTGTGTGTATATCACATTTTGTTAATTTACTTATGAATTGAAAGGTAGTTATATTGATTCCACATCGTTGCAATTCTGAATGTTGCTGTAGTAAACATTGAAGTGCAGGTGTCTTTTTGATAAAATGATTTCTTTTTCTTTGGGTAGATACCCAGCAGTGGGATTGCTGGATCTAACTATAGGTGTACATTTACTTCTTTGAGGAATCACCATACTGTTTTCCATAGTGGTTGTACTAGTTTGCAGTCCCACCAATAGTGTATAAGCATTCATTTCTCTCTGAAGCCACACCAGCGTCTATTGATTTTAGACTTTTTAGTAATGGCCATTTTGATAGGGGTAAGATGGAATCACACTGTGGTTATAAGTTCCATTCCTCTGATGATTTTAGTGATGTTGAACATTTTTTCATGTTTGCCTTCTATTTATCTATCTTCTTTTGTAAAACTTCCATTTATGCCATTTACCAACTTTTCGATGGGGTTGTTGTTTTTTTCTTGCTGATTTATTTGAGTTCTTTATAGATTCTGGATATCATTCCTTTGTCAGATATATAGTTTGCAAATATTTTCTCCCATTCTGTAGGTTGTCTATATACTCTGTTGATTGTTTCCTTTGCTGTGCAAAGCTATTTAATTTAATTAAGTTCCATTTTTTTATTTTTATTGTTGATATATTTGCCTTTTGAGTCTTAGATATCAATTCTTTGCCTAGGGCAATGTTTAAAACCCCTATGCAAACAAACTAGAAAACATAGAGGAAATGGATAAATTCTTGGAAACACACAATGTCCCGAGTCTGAATCAGGAAGAAATAGAAAACCTGAATACACCGATAATGAGCAGTGAGATTGAAGCCGTAATAAAAAACCTCCCAACAACAACAACAACAACATGCCAGGACCAGACAGATTCACAGACAAATCCTACCAGACCTACAAAGAAGAATTGGTGTCTGTCCTATAGAACTATTCCATAACGTCAAGAAGGAAGGAATCCTCCCTAATTCATTCTATTGAGTTATTAAGTAAGAAATGTCTGATTTTCTTAAGTACTAAGTTTGACAGTTGATATCTCTGACATTTCACTTTGACACTTCTTGTTTTATTTTTATTGTGAAGGTACATCCTCAGTCTTTCAAATGCATGATTTAGCTTGTGATTATCTTTCAAATGTTTTTAGAGCAATTTTTGTGAAACCATGGATAAGCCAAAAATTTATGTTATTTTTGAATATGAGTTCCATGGTGGAACCAACGCAGTGCAGACAGCTTGAAATATCAACAAAGTATTTGTAAAGAGTGTGGCTAATGAGCATACATTGATGGTGTGAAAGGTTCTGTTCTAGTGATTTTAATCTTGGAAATGAGCCATCTGGGTGACCGCAGACCAAGGTGGATAATGATGAGCTGAAAGTTGTAGTGGAAGCAAATCTATCTCAACCTACATGTGAATTAGCAGCAAGGTTTGATGTTATTATTCCAACAATATTGGACCATCTGAAATACATTGGCAAGGTAAAGACGTTGGATAGATGGGTTACACATGAATTAAATGAGCATCAGAAGAAAAACTGTCTCTAAGTTCACCTTTCTTTGCTGTCATGACATAAAAGCGAACCATTTCTACACTATATTGTTACGTGTGATGAAAAATGGATTCTTTTTGACAATCCCAAGTGTTTGGCACAATGGTGGGACAAAGGTGCAGTGCTAAAACATAGTCCAAAACTGAATATTCATCAAAAAAAGCTAATGGTGTCTGTTTGGTGGTCCAGCACTGATATTATCCACTATAGTGTCATGAAGCTTCATCAATCAATTTCAACAGATGTCTACTGCAACCAATTGGATGAAATGATGAGGATGCTTGCACTTAAGCAGCTGAGATTGGTCAAAAGAGATGAGTCAATTCTCTTGCAAGACAATGCTCAACCACATGTCACACAAACAATACTGCTCAAACTACAGTAGCTGGACTTGGAGACTCTCTGTCATCCACCAAACCTTGCACCAACAGATTCTTCCAGGCTTTAGACCACTTCTTGCAAGGAAAAATACTCAAATCTCAACAGCTGTGGAAAATATCTTTTGCAAATTCATTGCCACTTGCTCTCCAGATTTCTTCACTACTGGAATAAATGAGCTACCATTAGGATGGAAAAACTGTGCTGATAATTTAGGCATATACTCTGATTAATTGTACTGCTTCTTATTTGAGATAAAAAGCAGTACAATACTTTTATTTGAATAAAAAACTACATTTTAATTCAAAATTGGACATTTCATATTTAATTACCTAAATAGAAAGCCAGTTTCACCCTGATAGCAAAGTCTGCAAAGAACACAACAACGACAACAACAACACTACAGACCAATATCCCTTATGAACATAGATACACACATTTTTAAAAAAATACCAGCAAACTGAATTCAACAGCACATCAAAAAGATAATCTACCATGTTCAACTTGATTTCATTCCAGGGATGCAAGGATGGCTTAACATACACAAATCAATAAACATGATTCTCTGAATAAACCGAAACAAAAACAAAGACCACATTATCATTGCAATAGATGTGGAAAAGGCACTCAATAAAAACAAGCACCCTTTCATGATAAAAACCCTCAACAAACTAGACATAAAAGGAACATACCTCAAAATTATAAAAGCTATATATGACAAACCCACAGCCAATATCATACTGAATGGAGAAAAGTTGAAAGCATTCCCCTTAAGAACTGGAACAAAACAAGAGTACCCACTTCCATCACTTCTGTTGAACATAGTATTGGAAGTTCCAGCCAGAGCAATCAAGTAACAGAAGGAAATAAATAGCAACCCAATAAGGAAAGAGGAGGTCAAACTGTTCCTGTTTGCTGACTATATGATCTTCTACCTAGAAAACTCTAAAAACTATACCAAAAGACTTCTGGAAGTGATAAATAAATTTAGCAAACTCTCATGTAACAAAATCAACTTAATGCAGTAGCATTTTGTATACTAATAACAGTCAAGCTAACAGTGAAATTAAGAACTCAATTCCATTCACAGTAGCTACAAAGAAAATAAAATACCTAGGACTATACTCAACAAAGGAGGTTAAAAATTCCTACAAGGAGAACTACAAAACACTGATGAAAGATATCACAGCTGAAACAAGCAAATGGAAAAACATCCCCTGCTCATGCATGTGTAGAATCAACATTGCTAAAATGTCCATACTGCTCAAAGTGATTTACAGATTCAATGCAATCCTCATCAAAACACCAGCATCAGATTTCACAGATCTACAAAAAATAATCCTAAGTTTTATTTGGAACCCAAAAGAGTCCAAATAACCACAAGAATTTTTAGCAAAAGAAACAAATCTGGAAGGATCACATTACCTGACTTCAAATTATAGTACAAGGGTATCATCACTAAAATAGCACAGTACTGGTATAAAAGTAGACATATATGAAAGGGCTGCCTTACAAATGTGGGAGTTCTGTTTTTGCACAACTTCTGGAAAGAGCCTAAGAGACAGAAAGGAAATGCAAATCTTTCTCTTTACATTCACCAGAAATTGACTTTTAGAATTTGTTTTATAGCCTCAAGGAGTTTCTGAAGAGGTTCTGAGTGAACAGCAGGGCAAAACCCAGGCCTCAGTTTCCTGTACAAAACCATGTCTCAGGGGCAAGATCACATCCCCAGCGATAAGCCTAACTATATTTAAGAGATAACCAAGTCTCCCAGAGCAGGAAAAAAAGAAAGAAAGAGAAGGAAGGAAGGAAGGAAGGAAGGAAGGAAGGAAGGAAGGAAGGAAGGAAGGAAGGAAGGAAGGAAGGAAGGAAGGAAGGAAGGAAGGAAGGAAGGAAGACAACAAGAAAGACAACCTGATGCCTTACAGCTGCCTCCTGCTAATTACCCCACAGCTGTGTCTGTTACCAACTGATGGCAGCAATCACTTTTTTCCCCCTTTGTCCCCATAAAGAAAGATAAGCCTCATAACCTCTGCATGGGTGTCTCCTTTCTCTTTTGGATGCCTCACCACACAACTCCCCTTTCTCTTTTTCTTTTTATTTCCCCTTTCTTTCTCCCTCTCTTCAGCCATTGCTCACACCCTCTATTCAGATTCCCTCATGTACTTAATGTGGGAATATAATTATCCATGTTTTATAAATGAAGAAACAGAGATTTTAAAACACTGAGTAACTTTCTTAAGTGACAGAGCCATGACTTGAATGAGGTATTTCACACTTTAAAAACTAATTGCTCTAACCACTACACTTTACAAAGCAATGTGACAAAAAGGTAGGGGATATATTTCATTTGTATTCAAATAATCTCAATAACTCGGAACTTGCATAGTAGATATTTCCTCTAACTGTCTTGATTTTATTTTTATTTTTTGGAAGAGAGTACAGATGGCAATTTCCATGAGATGTGTGACAGGTACTCACAACATCTATAGAGACAATTATGTGATAAATGGTTACATAAAGTTAATAAAAGATATTGCTAATAATTTTTGGTGATTGCTTAAGTTGTAATAACTCATTATGAGCAAATAAACAAGAGTGGGCATTGGATTTTGTTTTACTTTATCTGCTTGTTCAGCAAAATTAGCCATAATTTGTGAAAATTGAAAGATGGGGCCAGCATCGTTTCTAGTAATAAAAAAGCACCTGGAAAATATCCAAATGTTCATACAAGACTTGATTAAATAAGTTATGATATTGCTGTTTGATGGAATAATCTACAACCATTAAAAGACTGCTATAAACCTAGAAATGTTGACTTAAGAAAGTAAACATATATTATTGAGTCAAAAAAGAAAATCATACAATGTAGGCAAACATGTTTATATTATGTTATTTTATACAAAATGTCTGGACAGTAGCTTCCTCTAGCAAGACTGAGGTTCGGGATAGGGAGGATGAACAACTCTTGTTTATTTTTAACCATTCTGTACTATTTTATCATAAAAAATAACAAATGTATTATTTTTATAATAACAATTTAAGAACTAAATTTTGCTAAGGGAAAAGCTGTGCACATTCCTTTGGTATTTTCTTCATTTTAAGACAAAGTATAGAAAAAATCTGAGAGATCTCTTTAACATCCTGCCCAATATTTCCAGATTTTATCAGAGATAAAAGCAATATAAATATTTACAAGCAAACTTGTATAGTCATGAAGAAAAGGACTATTTTTTACATGACTCATTTTTAATTCTCTAAAGCATAAAATAAAAGTGCAGACCTTTATATAACCCACAAAGAAATAAAAAAAGTCATAGGAATGTGTCTGTATTATGATTTTGATGAAATTGGTATTTTTGTGGGAAATCAAGAATATCTTACAGCAGCAGGTTAATTTAGTTTTTTTAAAGTAGCAATAAAACTCTCTAAGAAATTTGATAGACACTTTTAAGTTTAAATCTCATATAGAATTTACTGACATTTTATGCAGACATAAGATTCATTTAAAATGAGAGGAAAGCTTTTCTTATATTCATTCTGCTTACAATTGCTTAAACTGGATTTGTGAACACCCTCTTTCTTCAATTAAAAGGAATTATCCTAAATTTGAACTTGGCTAATTAGGTAAAACGTTGGAAGCTGTTTTGAATGAAAATTTGACTCAATGTTTAACATAATACACCCCCCCCCCCCGTGATTCTTGATTTCTGACAATGGTGAAGGCATTCACTCGAGTCATATCTCATATAGAATGGATGCAAGTTCCTTTCAAGATCCAATAAATATTTCATGGTCACTGATGATCCCAGAAAATTATGATGTAGTTTAATTTTTGAATAATTTATTAATTTATTTGAATAATATGAAAAATCAATGACATTGCTTATTGACCACAATTGTTTTGCTTTCTTCTTAAGATTCACCTAACTTTCAGATAGGGAGGAAGCCTAACATGCATCTGTAGTTTACCCATCATCTATCTCCTACTCCAGCCACATGGTAGGCATTTCTGGAAGCACAGAGAACAATGTAACTGTGAACATTTTTTTAGTCCTTTTAAGTGCCTATGCTAAGTAATTTATGTTTTTTTTTCATTAAATTCCCTTAACAAATCTAGGAAATGTTATTATTCTCAACGTACATTGTTGCAGAGTCTATTCCCTTCTCCTGAGTGTGACCAAAAATTGGAACTTAAACCATATTTGTTAAGTGAATGAATTCATGAATCAATGAATGAATCTTCATAATAGCTTATTTATTTATTTATTTTTTACTTCAGCATATTATGGGGGTACAAATGTTAAGGTTATGTATATTGCCCATGCCCCCCTTCCCCCTCCAATCAGAGCTTCAAGCGTGACCATCCCCCAGACGGTGCACATCTCACTCATTATGTATGTATATACCCATCCACTCCTCCCCTCTCCCACCTGACAGACACCCAAGTAGAAGAATCATAACTTTCTTATCTGATAGGCAAGGGAGAAAGCAAGAGTTAAAAGACCTGCCCACAGGGATCCAGCTGGTGCAGAGCTGGAACTTGAGATCAGATCTCTACGTTCTGAGGTTGAGCTTTTTCTGATACAGCAATCTTCCTTTATTCATTCTATCAATCATTTACTTATTCATACAAATTTCTTGGGAGTCTTATTGTACTGGAAGCTGAAGGTATACGGAAGTTGTGATGACCACACATTTCCTCTAGGTTTTAGCTGCTCATGCTGGCTTTGTGGCAGAGACACTTAGAGGTTTCCAATAGTCTATATTCTCCCCTACATTGTCAGCTTCCCTCAGAGTTAGGTGAGAAGCTCATAACTAGTTCTGGCCAAAAGGCTGAGAGTGGAAGTGATGTGTATCTAAGCCAAAGCAATTAAAATCTGGTGTGTCTTCTCTAACTCAAACCTCACATGAGAAAATGTATTCATGTATTGAGTTGTCATGTCACAGGATGAAGGAGCCTGTACTCCCAACTTATCAGATGGTGGAGAGTCCTCATTACTGCCCCACAATAGATTTTTGTGTAAGTTCCAAGCCAATAGATTAAAGATTGTATTTGTCACCATAGTGTCACCATAGATGTCACCTAGACTATCTGGTTAAACAAATATGTTTGAAATTTTTCTACCATTTTCTCCAAAAGTTCTCTTCCTTATTGACGTAATTTTATTTAATTCAAGCAAAACAATAACTCACCGGACACTTTTTCCTGTCCACTCTTTATTTTTTCAAAGTGTTACTTTATTAATAGCTTTGCTCCTAATTAGGAGGAACTAGAACACTAAAAGAAATATAAGACAAAAATAGGGTAGTTAAACAATTTTAAATTTCTTTTTGATTAGGGAAAAGGGTAAAGCTATTAAATGATAAATAGACTTTAAGAAACCATGGTAAAATATTAATAGGAAAACTAAAAACATGAAAATGGGATGTATAATACCTCAAACAACAGAGAGAAAATAGGAGAATATAAAAACTTTGAACAATTCAAAAAAATTCAGGAAATGAGGAAGCATAAAAAAAAATAAATAAATTGTACAAAATAAGATCACATATATGTCCTCACAATAAAGATAAATGGAATATACTTCTCAGCTAAAAGAGACAGCCACTTAGGAATAAAAAACTATCTATATGTTGTTTATAGAAACATATATAAAATAAAAGCATAGAATATAATTAAAAATTTGGGGTGATCCCATAACATTTTGATGGAGGTGATGTGAAGGTGAAAGACAGTGATCTGAATGATCCTGACCCTGCGTAGGCTTAGGTTAATGTGTGTGTTTGTGTCTTAGATTTTCACAAAAAAATTTTGAAAACTAAAAATAAATAAATAAAATTAAAAGTAGGGGATAGGTTAAAAGTCTACCTAACAGGTAAAATAAAATAAGGTAATGGGCATATTTATATCTCCGACTAAAGTATCATAAAAGCTATCTATGTAACAAAAACCTGTGTATTAACTTATTATTTTGAAATTTAAAATAAAAAGACAAATGGATTTAAAATATTTAAAAATAGAGAAAAGCTTATAGAATAAGTATACAAAGAAAAATACATTTTTGTACAGCCATGTAATATGTTTGTGTTTTAAACTAAGTGTGGTTACAAAAGAGTCAAAAAGCTAAAAAAAAATCAAAAAGCTTATAAAATAAAAAAAATTACAGTAAGGTAAGGTTAATTTATTATTGAAGAAATAAATTTTTCTTTTTACAAATTTAGTGCAGCCTAAGTATATAGTGTTTGTAAATTCTACGGTGGTGTACAGTAATGCCCTAGGCCTTCATGTTCACTTACCAATCACTCAGACTCACCAGATCAGCTTTCAATCCTGCAAACTTTCTTTACAGTAAGTGCCCTATACAAATGTATAATTTTTGTTTTTTATACCATATTTTTACTGTACTTTTTTAATGCTTAGATATGTTTAGATATACAAATTACAATTGCCTACAGTATTCAGTACAGAAACATGCTGTACAGATTTGTAACTTAGTAGCAAGAGACTATAGCATATGGCCTAGGCATGCAGTAGGCTATATCACTAGGTTTGTTTAAGTATACTCCATGATGTTCTCATAATGATGAAATTGCCTAAGGACACATTTCTCAGAGTGTATCCTCACTGTCAAGCAATAAGTGACTGTAGATGATCCCAGCCTAATGCTAAAAGGAACAATTCACAAGAAAGATAACCTGCAAAGAAGGTTTACCTAAAGAAGTTTATATCTCACTATATCTAAAGAAATTTGATCAATTAACTACAACATGGGAGATTTTTAACACTCCTATCTAATAAAGCAGACTACAAAAATTAGCAAAGATGCAGACAAGATTTAAAACACAAGTTTAATAAGACAAATTTAAGAGACATTTATGAAAATCTGCATCCTACAGTTTGAGAATATACATTGTTCTCAAGTCCACATGGGTGGACTAAGTTCCATTAAACAATTAAGTTCCATTAAATTTCAAATCGTAACAGAAACTTACCAGATTATTGTTCTCTAAGAAAAATGTAGTAAATTAAAAAACATTAAGATCTATCACCATATTGTCTGAATGCATTGACGTTAGTCTTTAAACATACAACAAATACTAACATTAAAAATATCATACATATGTAAACATCAAAATGTACTTTAAAATAATTTGAAGCTCTAATCAGAAATCATAATGGCAATTAGAAAAAATTTAAAGTTTAATGAAAACCTTTTGCCCAATTACATTTTGATAAGGTTGTCCATGCTTTAATCATGGACAACCAATGACATCTTCATAAAAGGCCCAAGGATAGCATTCAGAGAGCTTCTGGATAGCTGACCACATGGAGGTTCCTGGAGGGTGGTGCTCCCGGAGAGGGCATGGAATTTCCATGTTCCTTCCCCCATATGTTGCCCTACACATTTCTTTACCTGTATCATTTGTAATGTCCTTTACAATAAACTGGTAAACATAAGTGTTTTCCTGAGTTCTGTGAGCCACACCAACAATTTAATCAAACCCAAAGAGGGGATTGTGGGAATCCCAACTTGAAGCTTGTCGCTTAGTTCTGGAGGCTCAGACTTGTGACTGGTGTCTAAAGGCTGGGGGGGGGGATTTTGGGGACTGAGTCCTCAATCTGTGGGATCTGACACTATTTCCAGGTAGATGGTGTTGAAATTGAATTAGAGGACAGAATCCGCTGCAGAATTCATTGCTTGCTTGCTTGTGGGGAGAAATTCCCACATATTTTTTGGTCACAGAAATCTTCTTCTGTGTTGTAAGTGGTGTGAGAGCAGAGGAAAAACATGGTTTGGGTTTTTCCTAAACAATAGGACCTAATAAGTACAGACATTAATAAAAACAAAAATATAATGGAATAAACAATAAAAAATGTTTCAAATAATAGATAGGCAAGATTGGTTATGAAAAAGAAATCATAAATGAACAAAATTAATAATGAAAAGGAGATATAACCTTATATAGAACAGATATTTATTTTTGAGATAATTAGACATTACTATTAACAACTAAGTTCCATTAAATTGCAAATCATAACAGAAATTTTCTAGTAGACTATAACTTAGAACTATAACTTAATATCCAAAGGAAAATTGAAAATTTGAATAAGCCTAAGTATATTAAGTAAATTGAACCCATCACTAGAAATAGTACTCAGATGAAAATCTCTAGATACAGATAAGAGAATTATAACAAACATTCAAGGAACACAAAACACTTAGCTTATCTTGTACAATTGTTGTAGAATAAGGATAGAGGGGATATTCCTATTTTATTTAATGGCTGATATAATCTGGATTCTAAAACCAGACAAAGGAATTATAAGAAAAGAAAATAATGAGGCAATATTCCTTAACAACAAAAAATCTGAAAAAATATTAACCAAATGTCAACAATATGTTGAAATACATGATTATGACTTAGTTGGATTTATCCTAGGGGTGCTAGATTGCTTTATCATTAGACAACCTATTATCATAAATGTGATTCACAAGTTTAACAGATTGAGAGATAAGAAATAGATTATTTAAGATATGTAAAAAGTCTATCTCAATACAATGTCATTAGTCCTCCCAGAGGACTAGGTACAGGGTGATGTGGAAACACAGAAAGAACATGATACACCCAGTCTCATAAAATCTATAAATATTTTCTAGAAGAACTAACATCAATTATGAGATTTAAAGGATTTATAGGATTTAGCCTATTACATTTTGCCAAAATGTAATTGGGCAAAAAGGGTATGATCTAAACCCAGGAACACCTTTGTGTTCAGATTAGGCATTAATTTCTCAGGAAAGGGGTTGTGGTGGGGGCAAGGGTGTGGCCTAAGGAATAGGGATGGAAGAAGATATTGAAAGCAGAGGACTCCTGGTTCAAATACAAAGTCTGAAAGGCAAGAGAAATTATGGCACTTTAGGTAAACATGTAGCTAAATACTGGAAATAGTTCAGCATGGCTGGAGATAAGAATGGAATGAAATAATAAAAGATTAGGTTGATAAATTAAGTAGGGACCAGAATAGAAGGGGTCTTCTAAGCCATGTTAAGAAATTTAGACTTCATCCTTTCATAAAAGGATGAAAGAATTAAGCAGTGCATGTGTAATAAAGAAACTACTCTTAGCTGGGTGCAGTGGTGTGTACCTGTGGTCCCAGCTACTTGGGAGGCTGAAATGAGAGGATCACTTGAGCCCAGGAGTTCGAGTCCAGCCTGGACAACATGGCGAGACACCATCTCTTCAAAGAAAAACAAAAGATTATTCTGACAGTGTGGAAAATAAGGGATTGTCCAGGGAAAATCAGAGATGAGAAGACAAAGGCATCAGCCATCATCCAGAGGAGAGATCAGGATGTAGTGAATAAGGAGACAGCAGTGGGAATGCAGAGAGATGAATATAATCCATTGATATTTGGAATATAGAATCAATGATACTCAGAGAATGGTTGGTGGTATAAACCATAAAGTGAAGGTTATTTGAAAGTATTTGGGGGAGGGCTAATATCTGTGGGCAAAGAGAAGGAAATAGAAGTGTGGGCTGGCTGCAACGAAGACATGATCAAAGCGTTGATCAGGGAACTCTGTATCAGGGATGTCCTTTAAAGTTGTCTCAAGTCGAGTCTTTAAATTTCCTGTGGGCTAGTCACTGGGGACAGACTGAGGAAGCCCCAGGGAGAGGGACTGGCTGGAAGCTCTCAACTGGCAGCGTTCCCACTAGCTGGAGAAATATGTGCCTAAGTCCTGAAGGGCAATCTGGACAGTGCAGACAACAGAATGCCTACTACAATTTGAAATTGAGAGTAAGGGAGAGAGAGGAGTGAAATGTGGCTCCAGAATATCTGATTAATCCATTTGGTGGATGTTGATTGCATCCGGAGAGGTAGGGAACAGGGATGAATTGTTTAATTGGGTGAAGGAGAATGGAATAACTCAGGTCATGTGGAGTTTGATTCATAAAGAGGGAGATTCCCACTGGGAATTAAATGCATTGAGTCTAATATTTGCATATGTGTGTATGCGTATGTGCATGCATGCATTTGTAAGTATCATTTAGATGAAGGCATTTGCTCACATATAGAATGATTTTGTATAAGTTAGATAAAAGTTCTCCTCTAGGTAAATATCTGCCCTGAGACACACAGCCTGCCGAACAGAATACAGACTGGATTTGTGCCTGCTCTCTCTCTCAGTCCAGCACATTAGGGTGGTACACAAACTGCATATTACTCAGCGGTCATGAGTTAAATAACAAATAAAACCATGGGAGTGAAAGAGATTGTATAAAAAGAGTAGTTAGAGAAATAAAGGATGTCTTCTGAAAGATGCCAAAGGAAAATCAATATTTAAGGGGTAGCAAAAGGAGGTGTTGCCCACAAAAATATTTAGAAGAACCAGACAGGAAGGTTAGAAAAAAATGGGTTATTACTGAAATAAAGAAAAACTCTTATTTCAAAAAGGGTTTTGGACAGTCTCAAAGATGCAGATAAGGCCAGCAAAATCACACTGAGAATTTTCCGCTGAATTTATCAACATGATACTAATAAAAGCTGATTAAATACATTAGCACTAAAACTCTTTAGATCACCATTTCTTACTTGTAGATTAAGAATCCCTTTAGGGTCTTAACGAGCTAGCCTCAGAGTCATCAATATGAATACCACTTGTCAGACACTGGCTGTGTTGAAATGCACACAGTCTAATGCAGATATATTAACACAGATTATGGAAATATTGGATGATTGAGTCTGACGCTAGTTACCATTTATCTGGCTTCCTCTGTGTATTGGACACTCTACACATGGCCTTATTTAAACCTTGCAACAATTTTATGAGGTAGATATCATTATATTGATTTTATGGATAAAGAATTTGAGATTTCAGTGTTGTTGAGTTACTTGTCAAGGATGCAAAGTGATAAGTGGGTGAATAAAATTCTGCTCACATATGGCAATTCCACAGCTCATGTCTTTTCGTCTGTCATTGTGCCTGCAGACTCCTAAAATTCTATTTAAAATACCCCTTAACCCATGGTATCAATTCTTGAGTATGGAGTAATACCAGCTAATAACTGCAGGGTTTTTCATTTTTGTCTTTGTATTTTGAGAAATGATATGGTCTCCTGCTGTGGAAGCCTGGAATGACCCGTGGTAGATGAATGCCACACTCTCCATCAATCCAAATGCAATACAAACAAAACTGAAGCTTGTCTTACAATGCAGACCCTGCCAAGCAGTCTAAGTAGTGGTGTTTACTTTCACAACTGCAATGATTATTGTCCTTAAATCAAGATTGTGTTATTGGTCTGTAAATCAAAGCTTAGATTTTAAACTACTGATCTACCAAGTTAGAAGTGAGAAAGAACAAACAGCACTTTAAAAAGTTATAAATTTCTCAGCTTGATAAAATTCTTCAAGGACACTGGACCTTAACTTTCCTCTTCAACATGTTATCTGTATTAGAGAGATAAATCCTAAATTTACTTTGTATGGGAAAAGTATTTAAATCCTGTTATCCTTGAAGAAGTTTCTAGCATTGACCTATTTGACAATTATGTGAATAAATTCCCTTTGATTCCTTAAGCTATTAATAGTTCAATATAGATAATTATTTTTTCCATTTTGAATACAGATTTTTCTTTAAAATCAATTATTCTTATGATATTGACTTAACCATATCATATATTGTAATAGTATTTCATAGTTTAGTATTATATTTCTTCATATAATTTTTTAATGTTTGTAATAATCTCAACCATATACTTTTTATATTTAAATTAAATATGCTTAATCTGAAGGAAACACAGAGAGTTCAATAAGGTTATCTGCCATGGCCACAGATTTATTAGAGTTTTTTTTAATGTCAGAATGTTATGTGTATACAAACATTTTGATTACATGATTTGCTTTTGCTTTTGTGCAGCTTGAGTCAAAGTTATAAGTGTGTCCATCACCAAGATAGCATGCATTGTACCCATTAGGTATAAATTTAGTCATCCCCTTCGTTCCCCCACCACCTGCTTGGTTTTGATTGAATTTTATTACCATATGTCCACATCGGCATTGATAAATTAGTTCCAATAGTGAGTACATGTGGTGTTTCTTTTCCCCAGGCATCCCCTGGGAGCTCCTGCCCACTACCTGGGACATCTGAGTGCTTCTCCTGATGAACTACACCTGGTCATAGGTCCCCCACCCCCACCCATGCACACCAAAAAAATCTGCTACAGCTGGTACTCTTTTGCAAGTGTCATCTGTGGCAGGGAGGACAACTTCTACAGCCCATCAGAGCATTTGCTGATTCAATCGCAGAGAGTGTGGCTGGCTCTCGCCCATAAGCTTCACCTACTGTCTCAGAGATTAAGCTGGCCATCCCAATATAATTCACACCGTTAAGAAGACCACAGGGCTGGGGAAAGAGAAAGGATTTCAAAGACCTCTATCTTTGCTTGTCAACAAGAGGCAGGGAAACTGCCTACCACTGCTACAGCCTACAAATAACTAGCAACTGAGAAAACTACCACACTAAGGTTATAACCAAGGCAATCATCCAGAACCTAGATCCCCTACCCCCAGCTATCAAAATACCTACAAGCAAAGCCAACTGTCCTTACCCAATATATCCTACAGACACACCCTTAAGAGTGAGGAGGAAAAAATCCCCACCCAAACAAAAGAAAATCCCAAAACAAGAAGTGACAGCTGCTTGAGTAATACCAAGAACTTCAGAAGTATGAAAAATGAGAGTGAAAGGACACCCCCAAAGGAGCACACCAGCTCTCTAGCAATGGATCTCAACTAAAATGAAAATACTGAAATGTCAGATGAAAAATTCCAAATATAGGTCATATAGAAGATCAATGAGATCCAAGAGAAAATACAAAAGCAACTGAAAGAAACTAGAAAAATAATTCAGGAAATGAATGAGAAATTTATCTAAAGAGATATATTTTAAAAAGAATAGAATTCTGGAAATGAAAAATTCATTTAGGGAAATATGAAACACAGTGGAAAGTTTTAAGAATAGACTAGACCAAGGAGAAGAAAGAATTTCAGAGCTTGAAGACAACTCTTCCTAATTAACCCAGTGAATCAAAAATAAGAACAAAGAATAAAGAGTAATGAACAAAGCCTGTAAAAAATATGAGATTATATAAACCATCCAAATATAAGAATGATAGACATCACTGAGAGTGAAGAAGAAAAAACAAAAGGCTGGAAACCTATTTGAGGAAATAAATGAGGAAAACTTTTCAGGTCTTTCTAGAGATCTAGACCCAGATATAAGAATCTCAACAAATACCTGGGAGATGCATTGCGAAAAGTGCATCACCAAGACATATGATCATCAGGTTGGTCAAAGTTAATATGAAGGAGGAAAAATCCTCAACAGAATAGTAACATGACAAATTCAACAGCACATCAAAAAGATAATACACCATGATTAAGGGAGTTTCATCCTAGGGATGCAAGAATGGTTCAACATATATATATCAATAAACATTATTCACTACATGAACAGAACAAAAAGAAAGACCATATAATCATCTGAATATATGCTGAAAAAGCATTCTATAAAATTCAGCACCCTTTCTTGATAAAAACCTGTAAAAAGCTAGACACAGAAGGAATATATCTCAAAATTATAAAATCTATATATAACAAACACACAGCTAATATTATACTGAATAGGGAAAAGATAAAAGTGTTCCCCCTAAGAATTGGAATAAGATATGGTTGCCCACTGTCACCACTTCTATTTAACAAAATATTGGAAGACCTAGCCAGAGCAATCAGGCAAGAGAAACAAACACAAGGCATCTAAATTGGGAAAGGGGAAATCAGACTATCCTTTTTTGCCAAATATGATCTTGTATCTAGAAAATCCTAAAGATTATACCAAAAGACTTCTGGAACTGATAAATTCAGCAAAGTCTCAGGTTACAAAATCAATGTATATAAATTAGTAACATTTCCAATACTAACAACAATCAAGCAGAGAGTCAAATCAAGGACTCGATATCATTCATAATGGCTACAAAAAAAGGAAAATACCTAGGAATATGCTCAAAAAAGGAGGTTAAAGACCTCTACAGGGAGAACTACAAAACACTGATGAAAGAAATTACAGATGACACAAACAAATGGAAAAATATCCCCTGCTCATGCATGTGTAGAATCAACATCATTAAAATACCCATACTGCCCAAAGTGATTTACAGGTTCAATGCAATCTCTGTCAAAATACCAGAATTATGTTTCACTGACCTAGAGAAAATAATACTAGGCTTTGTTTGGAACCAAAAAAGAGCCTGAATAACCAAAACAACCTTAAGCAAAAAGAACAACTCTGGAAAAGTTTCTGTTCATTTCTATTGCCCACAGCTGAGGGATGTGGTGAGCATTGTGGAGGGGAAGGGCATACCTCTAATCCTTTCTAGGGAGAGGCAAAGATATAAAATGCAATCAAAATGTACTCTCATATTTCCTTGGAAAAAAATCTCTGGAAACATCACAAATTCCTGACTTAAAATTATACTGCCAGGCTATAGTAACCAAGACAGTATGGTATTAGTATGAAAATAAAGGCACAGACCAATGGAACATGAATACAGAGCCTAGAAATAAAACTATCTATCTACAACCAACTCAAC
The DNA here is from genome assembly GCF_040939455.1 of Microcebus murinus. Classification (NCBI taxonomy): domain Eukaryota; kingdom Metazoa; phylum Chordata; class Mammalia; order Primates; family Cheirogaleidae; genus Microcebus; species Microcebus murinus. The sequence continues at coordinate 14,190,281 of NC_134106.1, forward strand.
TTTGACAAATCACGACAGCAACATACAATGAGGAAACGAATCCCTAGTTAATAAACAGTGCTGAGAAAATTGGATAGCCACGTGCAGAAGAATGAAATGGGACTCCTGTCTCTTACTATATACAAAAATTAATCCAAGATGGATTAAAGACTTAAATGCAAGTGAGGAAACCATAAAAATTCTAGAAGAAAACATAGGAAAAACTCTTCCAGACATTGGCTTAGGCAAAGAATTTATGGCTAAGACCTTAAATGCAAATACAGCAACAACAAAAATAAATAAATGGGATTTAATTAAATTAAAAGGCTTCTGCACAGTAAAAGAAATAATAAACACAGTGAATAGACAACCCACAGAATCGAAGAAAATATTCCCACTCTATACGTCTGACAAAGAACTGATATCCAGAATATACAAAGAACTCAAGCAAATCAGCAAGAAAAAAACAAACCCCTCAAAAAGTGGCCAAAAGACATGAGTACATGTTTTTTGAAAGAAGATGAAATAAGATAGACAAATGGCCAGAAAATATGAAAAAAATGTTCAACCTCACTAATCATGAGGAAAATGCAAATTAAAACTACAATAAGATTTGACCTCATCCCTGTCAGAATAGCCGTTGTTAAAAAGTCAAAAAACAATAGATTCTGGCATGGATGCAGAGATAAAAGAATGCTTATACACTGTAAGTGGGACTTTAAATTAGTATAACCTTAATGAAAAATAGTATGGGGATTCCTCAAAGAAATAAATGTAGACCTATTGTTTGATCTGGTAATCCCACTGCTGGGTATCTACCCAGAGGAAATGAAGTCATTTTATCAAAAAGACACCTGCACTTGAATGTTTATTGCAGCACAAGTCCCAGTTGCAAAGATGTAGAATCAACCTAGGTGCCTATCAATTTATGAGTGGATAAAGAAAGTGTGGTATATACATCATGGAGTAGTACTCGGCCATAAAAAGGAATGAAATAATGTCTTTTACGGCAACTTGGAACTAGAGATCATTACCCTAAGTGAAGTATCTCAGGAATGAAAAACCAAACACCATATGTTCTCACTAATGAGTTGGAGCTAATAGATGTATACACATGGGGGAACAAAGCAATATACAGGACATGAGAATCCAGGTGGTGGGAGGGGTGGTGTGGGATAAAAACTTACCTATTGGGAACCATGAACACTATTCTGGTGACGGGCACACTAAAAGCCCTGACTTAAGTATTATACAAGATATCCATGTAACAAAAACACTTGTACCCCTTAATTAAGATTTTGAAATTAAAAAGATCAAAGAAAAAAGGGAAAAAAGAAAAGATTCAGCAGTCCTAGGTAAAACTTAACCCAAATAGTCAACACTAAGAAATATATATATATTAATTTACATATTTACATGTATACAGTATTTGATATTTTACCTTTATTTATATACTTTTCCCTCCTTCGTCTTGATCTTTGCAGCTCATGTTTTATTTCTTCCTGCTGTATCATTACCTTATTCCCTAATTTCGTGTGTTTTGTTTTGTGTATTTGTTAAATAGTGATAATTGCTTCATTAGGTTTTCTCCTTTTTAAATTCATGAACATTGATCAGTGTCTTTAATTGTAGGAGACAGAATTTATACCAGATGGTTAAAGCAAAAGGGATTTGTTAAAGGGCTTTTTTTTTTTTTTTTTTTTTTTTTTTTTTTTTTGTAGTTCAACAACTCTCTTGGGGGCCTAAGGGAACTAGGCTTGGATATTGTACATCTGGGGGCAACACAGCCAGGAGAATGCCCAAGCATGTGTTGACAATGTCCTAGCAGGAACTGCCTGCTGCTGTCATCCACACTCAGCACTTAGGACACTGAAGATCACCAACTACAAATTCTACTCCAGTGCCCCAGATCTCTGTGCTTGCCAGAAGATCAGTTTATCCATATGTGAATTCTGTTGTTACTTCCTTCTCCAAATTTCAGGTGGTGATTTTGCTTAGAGGATCTTTGTCATAGGCAGAACTCTAGCTATAAATCTGAGAAATTATACTTTGTGGTTTTTAAGCCAGCTAGAAAAGCTAGAAGGGAATTAAATATTTAATTAGCTAATCTACAGTATCAGCCACATTATAATAAAATGTTTGATCACAATTTTTATTTTCTCTGTGGCTATGTTTTTCTGATGAGTGTCCTCTGTATAACGTATGCTTTCTCTGTTTCTTTCATCCTCTTTTAAAAATTTCTTCTAATATCTATATCATACTTATTCTGCTTCCTTTTTGATTGTGTATCTTAAGCATTTGACTCTTCCCTGAATCAGTCATTTGGAGGATCTGCTTGTGGTGAAGGAGCAGAGAAGTATCCCAGGTTAGCAGGAATTTTCTTATGGTCCAGTGTTATCCTGGCTTTTTTAGCTTTTATTTTCCACTCATTAGAGACAGGCAGTTGTAGGCATCTGTAGGACTGTTTAAAATGTAAAGTGCCTCTTTTTCCTTGTGCCTCTTGTGCAATTTCTCACTCAGTCCTGCCTCCCATGTTTCCTGATCTCACATGGCACCCAGGAGAGCTCCCACTGCTGGATGAACACCTAGGGACCTGGATACGAACCTCAGCATCTCCCCACTCTGGAAAAGTGCACTTTGCTCTTTCTGAGATATGCTATCATGGTTTCACCTTTCTGCTTTCTCCCACAGCCCTGTTCAGTACTCTACTGCTTTTGGCACACTTTTTCCTATTTTGTGGTTATAGCTATCTGCTAGTTCCATTGCATATGTGGTTTATGGCTCTGTTTTATTCTCCTTGCTGGTGTTATGGGATTGACGAGAGGTGGGGGAAAGGCTGATTTCACACTAACATTTTCCAAACCTACTGAAAACTCTTCTCCTCCTCCCCCTTTTACTATTGGCTACTACTTCTTGGTCACTTTTGATAGATTTTATTTCTTTTTCCAACCTCTAACTGCTGGAATAGTCCAGGGTTCAGTCTTTAGGACTCCTCTCCTTTGTCTATGCTCACAGCAAGTCCCAGAGCTCGATATTCCGACGTTGCCCAAATTTGCATCTGCATTCCCAACCTCTACCAAGACCCAACTCACATGGCCATCTGCCTACTCAACATGATCACTTATTTATTAAGTCCAAAACTAGGCTCCCCCAACCTTACTTTGACCTAGCATTTTCATCTAGTCTCTCAGGCTCAATCCCAGAATCATCCTTGATTTCTCTCTCTCTCTCTTTCTCCCTCCACATAAAAGCTATTAGTCAATTCTGTCAGTTCTGCCTTCAACATTGATCTGGAATCACACCGATTCTCACTATTTCCACACATAACTCTAGTCCAATTCACCTTAGTTTCTCCCTTTACTACTACAATAATCTCCTGGGTGGGTTCCCTCTTTCCATTCTGCCGTGCTATGGTCTATGTTTCATATAGCAGGCAAAGTAATCCATTAACATATATAAAAATCATATGATTTTTTGTTTGTTTGTTTCAAATGGCTTTCTATCACTATGAGAAAATAAACCCAAGCCCCTGGTCAATAAGGCCTTCATGACCTGGCATCTGTCTCATTACTGCCTCCTGCGACCTTGTACCTTGCATGCTGGCTCCCTGCTGATCCTCAGGGGTCCCATGTGCTCCTGCCCCAGATTCTTCTCACTTGCTGTCTCTTCAGCCTGCAATTTTCTTCTCCCAAACATTGGCCTGGTTGTCTCTCTCACTTCTATTACAATCAGATTTTTCCAACTTATAGATACCTTATCTGTCCATTCCTTATAATTGTGCCTCCTAATCGAACTGTTTCCCACCAACTCTTCAACCCACTGTCTAAATCCCACGCTATCTTGAAGACTCAGCTTGGGGAGAAACATCTTCTTTAGGAAGTCTTCCCTGAGTGTTCTTCTACTCCCATACATAGCCCATATTAAAGAGGGAAAGGAGAGAGAAGAAGAGGAGGAAAAATAACCCTCTAAAAACAAGATACAATAAAGAAGGATAAGAGAAGAAAGGAGGGAAGACTAGAAGGTAAAACGAAAAGTTCAGAAAGGAAAGAGAATGGAGAAAGAAAAGAGAAGAAAAATTAGACATAGCTAATGTTGTCTCAGAGGCAGCCCCTAGGTTTTATACAGCTTTAAGCAATAACTGATCTCTGGGCAAGAAACCTCCTTTGTGCTGCTGTGCTACCCTGTTACAGCACTTGTGTCTTCCTGGACTGTGAGCTTCTTGGAGACTGTGGCCTCCTCGTCAACAGCTCTGTGGCAGCAGTGCCTTGCACAGGGTGTGCTCTGTTAGTATTTTTTGTCTGAATGGATAAAGTACCATCAAAGGGATCAGAAAATGGAAAGCATCAGTTGTGTTGAGGGACAGGCAGGGGATGGTTGTGGAAGGTGTTTTAGAGGAAAGGACATTTAACTGAGACTTAAAAGATTTGTAGAAGTTTGTAGAAACGATTTGTAGAAGTGTGCATGAAGAGCATTTTGGAATGGAAGAGAGGAGATAATAAATGATAATATTTTTGAGCACTCCCATGATGCAGGTACTCATCAAAGTACTTTTTATATGAATTCTCTCATTAAATCCTTACAACAAAGCAGGGAGGTATGTTTAATTATGATTATCATTTTACAGATTTGGGGAACAGAGACAAAGAGAGGTCCCCTAATATGCCCAAGGCCACACAGCCAGAAAGTAGTGGAAGGAGACGTCTAATCCCGATAGTTGCTCCAGAGCCCACACTTTATTCTGTGTCGCTGTTCTGCCTTCTCAGGGATAAGAACGTTCTATGCAGAGCAATGACGCAAAGGTGTGGAAGTGAATGGTGAGTTTGGGAGGACAACAAACCTATCATTGAAGAATTCAGACTGAGTATCCAAACTTCTTTTTTTAGGCCGGTGTTATTTCTATTCCTCTACACTGCCGCCAGCATAGAACATGATATTTAGAAATCAATCAAGGACCCGCATTGCTCATATAATGATTATGAGCAGCGTGATTGATATTATTTACTCTGGCTAGATTAAAATGTTCCCTAGGAAAAAAAAATCTATAAAGACAGCATGAGCCATTATATAAAGTTATGTGCAGCCTTCCAGATAGTAAAATAGATGTTATAAATTATTTGTTTCTGTGGAGAGGGTAAGTCTCTTCCTTGTCGATTTAGCAAGTTTAGAAAACAATGGAATCCTGGGACTCATCAGATCAGACAAAATTCACCTGGTTCCAGCTTATCTTGCCCCTCCCAGCATCCTTCTTAAGTGCTTTCCTCCCAGGGACCTCTAAACCAGGCTAAATTGAAGATATTCAGGGAAATACGTGGAAAAGGAAACAAAGCTAGTGTTCCCTGATTTAAACAAACAAACAAAAAGCCACTGTAGGAATCAGATCTCATTCACCAGGCTTCCCCTAGGGTCACAATTGTCAAATTCTTTAGGGATTTGTCCACATTTATTTATAATTATGTAACTTGCAGCAACCCTCTCTGTATGATTCTGATGATCCTTCCACCTTGATTTCCCTTAACCATCATACCCAAGCCTCTTTCCACTGAGGAATGATTTCATAGGTTTCCAGAGGCATTACAGTGGGTATCTCATCTTCCCTTCCACCCCCCCCCATGGTAGACTTGACTGTGTTTGTGATACAACACTCAAATATCCACCTTACCAGTGTAAGAACGAAGGAAGGGTCTTTTCAGGCGACAGACAGACCTGGGTTCCAAGCCTGAATTTGCCCTGACATACTGTGTGACCTTGGATAAGTTATTTCACCTCTCTGAGCCTCAGTTTTTCCATCTACAAAAAGAAGGTAGCAGTTGTTCCCCTCCCATCAGATTAATATAAAGATTAAATGAGATTTCATTTACACACCGACACATGGTAGATATGCAATCAATGTTAATTATCTTCATTACTTTAAGATACGTGTGTGCTGCATTCATCTAACACATCCTGTATTGAGAATAGTTTTAGTGAGAAAAAAAGATATGGTGAAGTTTTGTGCAATTTCCTAAGGAATTACTGCTAAAAACCTGGGTTCTGTTTTTGAATTTTATTCAAAGTATCCAAAAGAAAGAAAATACTTACACGGGGAGTAACTTTATTATTCATCAATAAGGCAAAAAGGGCTTATACTATTTGCCAGTAATTGCAACGCTTATTCCCCAAATCATTAAATTCTATTGTGGAAAAGTCACAATCCTTAACTGTGAAGCATAAGAAAATTATAAAAGTCTCACAAAAATTAAAGGGACTCCTTCTTTTCTGGAAAAGGATGCATGGCTAGAAAATGAGAATATGCCCCTCTATTAGATACAACTGTTGTTGCTGTGGGAAGAGGGTTTGAACCATTCAAGAGCAGTCCCGGGTGGGTAGGTGAATGGGCAGAGGTGAGAACACAGCAGATAGATGGCATCTTGCCCCACTCTCCACCTTCCTCCTCTTTCTGAGGCAGGGCCAACCCAGGGATGTTTATTTTCTTAGATTCAAAACTTTCCACAGTGAAATTCATATAAGAACTTGCATGCTGTTTGTATCTAGTGAAGTTAGGACACTTTTGAAGTCCCCAGAATGAGTCAGGGCCAGTTGAAATCTATGTGGTTTAGCTTGTCATTAGGGTTCCTTAATTAGACAGATTTGCCAGAAGATATTTCAGAGGTGAGGTCTCTTGCCCCTGCAATGGGTTGCCTAATTCCACATTTAAAGTAGGGATCACTAATCAATATATGGATGGGACTGCTGTCCATTTCTCTATCTTGATATGTTGGTTTAATTCCTTTTCAATACTCTGAGTGCTTCATACTTTAAAAGGCAGCTTGGCAAGTAGAGGGACAGTCACTATGATGAGCATGTAGTTTCTCTGTTTCAGCTGACAAGCTGTAATTGGAGACACAGGTAGCCATGGGGGAGATTTGGCCTTTGCAGGTTTAAATGACTCAGAGGCCAAAGGCACTAGACTGACAGTTGAGTAAGAGGAAACATACTGCTCTTGGACAGGTGTAGGCTGTAGCCTTAGAATTCTGAGTTGACTCCTCTATCCTTTTCATTTGGTACATGGGAAACCTGAAGCTCATAGAAGTAAAGAAACTCTTGGAGATCCCATAGCTGGTTGGTGTATGTCAACACCATTTATTATGCACCTGCTGTATTCATTTTCTGTGATGATCACAATAATCTCTAAGGGTAATGTGTCCATTTTTGAGAGAGGAAATCTGAGAAACTATGAGTAAAGTGCAAGTCCTGAAGTCAAACTGCCTGGGTTTGAATCCCAGCTCTGCTTCTTATGGGTTGTTTGGTTTCTGGAATAGTGATTAAGCTCCTGATGCCTCAGTTATGCCTTATGTTTAATAACAGTATCCACCTACTTTGTGTTCTTAACACATCACGAGATGATGAAAAATAGTCATGAGGTTGGCTGTTATCAATGTCCAGTGCCCACAGCCAGATGGACTTACACCCACTCTGGCCACGGCCATGCTGGTGCCACAGGTTCAGGCTCCCTCCAGCCCACCACCAGACCTGCACCTCCTGCTACCTAAATGCTGCACTCTCACATCTTCCAACCCAGCTCAGCTAATGAGTTGTTTAGAAAGCAAAGCTCTATGCCACGTTTTATTAATCTGCTCATGTATTGATGGACACTTGGGTTGTTTCCACAACTTTGCAATTGTGAATTGTGCTGCTATAAACATTCGAGTGCAGATGTCTTTTTTATAGGCTGTCTTTTGTTCTTTTGAGTAGATGCCCAGTAGTGGGATTGCTGGATCAAATGGTAGATTCACTTGTATCGCTTTAAGGTATGTCCATATTGCCTTCCAGAGAGGTTGCACTAGTTTGCAGTCCCACCAGCAATGTAGGAGTGTTCCTCTCTCTCCACATCCACACTGACATTTATTGTTTGGGGACTTTTTGATAAAGGCCATTCTCACTGGACATAAGTGATATCTCATTGCAGTTTTAATTTACACTTCCCTGATGATTAGAGATGTTGAGCATTTTTTTCATGTTTGTTGGCCATTATTCTGTCTTCTTTTGGAAAGTTTCTGTTCATGTCCTTAGCCCACTTTTTGATAGGGTTGTTTGACTTTTTCTTGCTTATTTTCCTGAGTTCTAAATAGATTCTAGTTATCAGCCCCTTATCAGATGTGTAGAATATGAAATTTTTCTGCCATTCTATATGTTGTCTGTTTGCTCTCATGACAGTTTCTTTGGCTGTGCAGAAGCCTTTTAGTTTGATCAGGTCCCATTTATTTATTTTAGTTGTTGCTGATGGCCTTTGAGGTCTTCTTCATAAATTCTTTGCCTAGACCAATGTCTAGAAGAGTATTTTCAACGTTTTCCTCTAGAATTCTAATAGTTGTGTACCATGGAGTACTATTCAGCTCTAAGAAACAATGGTGATATAGCATCTCTTGTATTTTCCTGGAAAGGGCTGGAACCCAATTCTACTAAGTGAAGTATTCTAAGAATGGGAAAACAAGCACCACATGTACTCACCAGCAAATTGGTATTAATTGATCAACACCTAAGTGGAAATATAGGAATAACATTTATCCAGTGTCGGGCAGGGAGAAGAGGGAGGAGGGGATGGGTATATACATACATGATGAGTGTGATGCACACAGTCTGGGAGATGGTCACGCTTGAAGCTCTGACTTGAGGGGGGAGGAAGGGCAAGGGCAATATATGTAATCTTAACATTTGTATCCCCATAATATGCTGAAATTAAAAAAAAAAAGAAATGAAGCTCTTATCTGCTTTTGTTTTCTCCATTTTCTCCCTCTTTACAGGGGAGCTGGAGAGGCTGTGGAGGTGAGTGAGGAACATGTGAGCCCTGGCCAGGGAAGGGAGGCAGCAGTCACGGCAGAGGAAGGCAGGTCTCTGTGCGGTAGGGCACAAGATCATCTCAGGAGGGGGAAGCCGGTTTGAAAAGACACTGCAGAGCCTAGTAGGAGCTCACTTACAAAGTTTTTTTGGGCCATGTTAGGGTATCTGGATTTTATATTGAACATAATAGGAAACCATGGAAGGGATTTAGCTGGAAATTAACATGAAAGTCATGATTTAGAAAGATCTCTTTGGCTGTAACGCCTGGAACGATTGAAAGGGAGGTGCCGGCGGGGTGGGCCTGGAAGCAGGGACAGAAATCCTGGGGACTTGGGTTGCAGTGGTAGTAAAGGGATGGGGGCAGTGGACACAGTAAGAATAATTTAGAAGGCAGAATCGATAGAAGATCAGATGAGTGAACTGAAAACATGGAAACATGGGCAAATTATCAGGAAATGCAATGGCGTCAAGGTATGAACTGTCCACCTGTTTGGGGGCTTTGCCTCCCTGGCAGAGTGGAGACGCCTGCACTCTCCCAAGGGCAGAGCCTGGGTGACTCGCCTTTTGTTATGCTTTGGGATCTTACCAGCCCCTTCTGATAAAATGTTTGTACCTTTGCTTTGCCAATGCGTATACACCTGGGAGGCATTCTGATCTCTTAAAGTGTCCCTGCCTGACTCTGCTATGACCCATTTTGTATTGGTTTTGCAGTGCAGGTCCCAGAGGTAATCACATTTTCCTCATGTCCAAGCGATTGGGCTGCGCCACCTGCAGGCGTCTCCTGCACATACTCTCTGCATTGCCTTGGTCTCATGGATGCCCTGAGAGGCCACAAGATCATCCCTGTTCCGTGACTAATGCTTGAAATGTCCCTGTGCAATGTACACCCTGCCCGGTGCCTTCACGGTATGGTTCCTGCAGCAGGATAGATCCATGTGGAAATTGGATGAAGCAGGGGAAATCTGAAAAGTTAAATAATTTCACACGTGAGGTGAACAGTTAGTGGCAGGGCTAGTGCTCTAATGTCAAAGCCTTTGTTCATTCCATCATTCTGTGTTATGTTGCTTGGCTGAAATCTTTAGACTAGTCTCCTAATATATCAGTTGGATGAAAGCTTTGCACTTGCTAAGCTCACATTTATATGTGTAAATATATGTATGTATATTTGTGTACATACACATGCACACACATATGCACATATTTTCTTACCCAAGTAAACTGTTGGGGAGGAAAGACAATATTTGGCTCTGTTTCCTTCACTGTTACTCGCTCACACTTAGCACAAAGCCTAGAACTAATACTTTGAAGTGAATCATGATATGATAGATTATATCATCCATATTCCCTACAGGTCAGTTTCATGAAGTATCATCCCTATGCTAAGCACATGGACAATAAGTGCCATGGCTGGGGCAGTGGACTCTTTACAGAAATGTGTGTGCCTTCCCATCCTCTTCCTCCTGTGATGTCCTGCGTGGGGTGGGCCTAAAATCAGTGCCTCACAAATCCGCCTGACTTAATTCATCTCCCTCTTCAAGTCCCTAGACTCCTAGGCCCAACCTCCCGTCCTTGAATCGCAGATAATCTGACATGCTCCACACTACTTTTTTATTTCTGTCTCCCTATTATGATGGGAAAAGGTTATAGGCCCTCAGCTGTCATTCACCCTGTGACAATGCTCTGCCAGTCTCCGGCCTGTCAGTCACCTCCCACAGCCTGGATTCCTGAAAGGTTACGAAGACCAGTAATGGGAAATGTCTGTTTGCTTCAACCACAGTGAGTGAGAACTGTGTCTGGTGCAGTTTCAGTTTGAAGACACGCAAAACCCAACCACGGAGATCTTAGGAAATCTCAAGAAGCACTTCATGCTGGAAGAAACTGAATGAAAGGAGGACATTTATATGGGGTAGAGGCCTCTTGAAAGGTTCCTTAGATGAATTTCACAGTCCTGAGTTCATGGTCATGTGGTCTCATAAATGTCAGGGAGAGTACACATAGCATCAGCCGAGAAATCGGGGATTAGTGGTTCTACTCTGACATTCACCTTTGGGTACATTCAGCATGGTCCTAATTCCTATGTGCTTCCAATTCCATTTATAAAAATGAGGCAGGGAAGGGTGTGTGTGCTGGGGGAGGTAGGAGAGAGGTGGGTTAGTGGTACAAACATACGGTGAGATAGAAGGAATAAGATCTAATGTTCAATAGCAGAGTAGGGTGACTATAGTTAACAATAATGTATTTTATATTTTAAAATAGCCAGAAGGGAGAACTTTAAAATGTTTCCAACACATAGAAATGATAAATACAAGAGGTGATGGAAAACCTAAGTACCCTGACTTGATCACTACATATTTCATGCATGTAACAAAATATTAGATGTACTTCATTAATATGTACAAATATTATTTGTATCAGTAAAAAACAGGGAGCTGTTATACTAGATCTCTAAAGTCCCATCCAGGTCTGACTTGGATTTCAAAGTACCTATAGGGCACGATCAAAAGGAAAGCAGTCCCTCTGTGGTCATAGGAGTATCAGACCTCAGTGAGGTGAACGTGGGGAGGCTGAGAATACAGGTGTAGCTGATGTCGGGGCCAGATTTGGCTGCAAGCTCTGGATAGAGCATCTCATAACACACAGTGCTATGCACTAAAAAGTCTGGATGAAAAATCCTATTTCTTCATGGCCCAATTGCTGCTTTTGTCAAAAGAATCGGGGCCAGATGAATTGCTGCTCTCCTATCTGTGGCTCTGGTGAGAGGCGATAATTCATGCTCCCAAAGTAAAGGCCAGAGCAGGAGGAGGACGTGTGAAGCATCCATGAGCAGACCTTTCGGATGTGTATTATGAACTGAATATTTGTGCCCATCCCCCAAATGTGTATGTTGAAATCCCAACCCTCAGTGTCATGGTATTTGGAGTTGTGGCCATGGGATAGGCGTGGTTAAATCATGAAGGTGGAGCCCTCATGCATGGAATTAGTAGCCTATATTATAAAAGAGACCTGGAAGACCTCCCTTGGCCCTTCTACCATTCACGGGCACAGTGAAAAGATGTTAAGTTATGAACCAAGAAGTGGCCTTCATTAGACACCGAGTCTGCTGATGCTTTGATCTAGGACTTCCCAGACTCCAAAACTCTGAGAAATAAATTTCTACTGTTTGCAAGCCACCCAGTCTGTGGAATTTTTGTTATAGTAGCCCAAATAGACTAAGGCACATCTTTAACTTATAGCCACCTTCAAGTGTTATTATATGAATACCATTTATCTTATAGTATAAGTAACTTATGATGGTTTACTTCCATTTCTCACCTCCTGAAATTTAGGCTATTGCTGTCAGACATTTTACTTATGCCTAGATTATAAATTCCAAATACACTGTTATTCATTATGCTTTAAGTGGCTGATTATCTTTTATATATATTTAATTAGAAAAATAGTAATTTTTCTTTATTTTTTTTGCTAGAGACAGGGTCTTGCTATGTTTCCTAGGCTGGGCTTGAACTACTGGCCTCCCATCTTGGCCTCCCAAAGTGCTGGGTTTACAGGAATGAGCCACTGCACATGGCTTGAAAAATGCTACTTATATTTCCTCATGTAGTTATCATTTTTAGCGCTTTTTACTCCTTTGTGCAGAACCAAATTTCCATTTGATATTATTTTCTGTCTGCTTGAAAGACGTAATTTAACATTTCTTGTATTATATGTACAAGGGATTAATTCCTTCAGCTTTTGAATATATGAATTCTTTATTTTGACTCCATTTATGAAAGTATTTTGCATTGGGTAAAGAATTCTAGGTTTTTCTGTTTAGAATTTTAATGGTATTGCTCAACTGTCTTCTAGCTTGCATTGTTTCCAATAAGAAATCTGCTGTCATATTTATTTTGTTTCTCTGGGATGGCTTTCATCAAGCATCATTTAATTTTATTTGTTTCCTGGCTAGATCTCACCCCTGGATTGGAGTTATGACTAAGAACTCCTGCTAGAACATGTTAATTGTCACCCTAACTATAGGGTGAGAAGGCTGGAATCTGGTTGTCAGATTCCGTTCTACGCTAAAGCTGGAGAGAAGAAAGTTATAGTCTAGAGTCCCCACAGGCATGGTAGAAGAATTTACTTACTGAAATAATTTTATTAATGTTTGATTTCTTTAGAAACATCTACCTTGTGTATTTCTCCATGACAGACACTAGCTGCCTGATTTCTGCATGCTGGGGTGGGGGTGGGGGTGGGGCAGGAGATGCCATATGACATTGTTTGCAGTTGTCCCATATATTCACCTTAAATTGTCCCTTCTGTTTTCTACTCAACTTTTCACTCCTGCCTCCCAACACATGTGCTGACTCTGAACCCAGCGCCTCTCTGAACACTGGGTGCCACTTCCTCGGTGGCTCTCATGCTATATTCTACGCTGCTGCATCCTCCACTCAGTTTATCTGTCCCCACACTCCTATCTGTGATTCTCCTCCAGAATTTTTACAACTATGTATCAATGGCATTTCTATCCCCCACTTCCTTGTCTTTGTCACTATTAGTTCATTTTGTTCTTTATTTTTTTATTTCAGTGAGATCTCAGGAAGAAGGAGGCAAACTCATATGCCTGGTCTTTCATCTGAAGCTCAGAACACCTCTGTAAACTTTATTTTCCCTTTCTTCTTCAAATGAGTAGATATATTGTAAAGAATTATGGTACACATCCAAGGATTCATATCTAGCTTTAGATGGAGTTTGTGGCCAGATTCTTTGGCCATATCATTGGCCATCAACGTGTAGCATTATGCAGGTTAAATCCACATGCTGCTGTTTCCATAGCACTGCCCTGCTCATTGAGGGTGGGGACAATTTCTGATTCACTACTATATCTCTGATGCTTGCAAGATGCCCGGCACAGACTAACATCTCCTTGATAGACTAATGAATCTCTATGAACTCAATGGCCTTTGAGACCTGCTGCAACTTTAAGGATCTGTTATCTATTAATTCTATTTTAGAACTAGTCTAATTCTGTTATAGAAGGTAGTGTCTGTCTTCTCATTCTGCCCCTATGGCAAACATTTTTTGTTATGTTTGGCATGCACTGACTTAGAAAAGTCTACTCCTAAAATATCACGTTTTCCCAACTTTGGCTATTTCCACAAATAATGAACCTGTGCTCCTTAGTGGCTAAATTTCTGTCTTTACAATGAGATTTAGGGAGGACAGGTTATAGAGAAATCAATTGATTAATTACATAAGGCAAAAAAGGAAGTCTCTATAATACCCAAAATCCATTTCTGGGCACTGGAGATAAAGCTGTGTAAGACATATTTTCTGTCCCTAAGGAGTCATTAGTTGAGAGACATAAAATAACTCTTACACTATAAGGTCCTAATATAATCAAACTTCAATTTGAATCACAAAGTTTAGGAGACAAACAAGACAGATAATCACTTCTCTCAGATGGCCAGTTCCTCTGGAGGCACCAAAGCCAACAAGAACCCTCAGGTACACTTTGCACCCATAGCTCCAGAAATTAGCAAGATTTAGCACCTTATTTCTTATCTTCCCCAGCTGCCTCTCAGGATGGATTTTCAGAGTGCAGCAAACTGAAGAGAAAGAGCCGAAAGGCTTCAGAGTAGTTGATCCATAACACTAGGTGTTACTGCCTTTGTTCAAGATCTACTTAACTTTAAACTAAGGTGAAATAAGCACACCTGTTTCTAAGTTACCTTTATTTTTGTTTAACAAATTAGATATAAAATGCTGATGAGTGAACTTTCAGCTTATTCTGAATTTTAAGTGTAAAGCTAAAGTTCTCTCTATGTCTACATATATGTATGTAAGTGTGTCTGTGTGTGTGTGTGTGTGTGTGTGTGTACCATAATGCAATGCAATGATGCAATAACTTGGATCATAGGGTCTTTGGACTTTATAGAATTGCAGTTAGAAGGAAAATATTTTATCATCCTCTTCATGCTAACAGAGAGTGAATGAATTTTCAGATCACTCTGGGAAATTTTTCTCTTAGCTTCATCTTCCCATGATGAATCAATTATAAGAATGTATTTGTTAAAGGGGGCAGCAGACAATCCACAACAATGGAGGAAAAAAATAATCTTGCTTCTGCCATAATCAAAGGGGACTAACAATTAACAAGGGAAATAATAGCAAACATTATAGAAATATTAGTTGTTTCAGCTTACACTAAATATATATCACTTTTTGTATGTCAGTCATACCTCAGTAAAGTGTTTTTTTTTTTTTTAAAGAATACATTTATAATTGACCACACTTAACTGATTTCATTTTACCCTCCATACCTAATCAGAAGTATTTTCTATCTTGGTAGAGAGGAAGAACATATTCCTCTGGAATGTGCTCTTAATTGTACTGTGCTGAGAGCACTGCTATGAGCCCTGTTAAATACTGCATGATATACTAGTGTACTTTCTCACAATGAATATCACAAACATTTGCATTTTAATGTACATAATGAATCTCAATTAAATCTCCCTTGAGTCTGTTTACAGACCATTTTCCCCCCACATTACAGCTTTTTTGGAAATACCAATGTTACAGCAGTGATAACCTTGCAAGGGCTGCTGGGGGTAATCATGCTGACTTAATTACAGAGAAAGGCAAGTTACCCCAGAGGAACACAGAACCACAGACTTGGGAGGGACAAGAAGCCTCCTGTATCCCAATTTGCCGCACTGATGGGAGGCGGAAATAGAAGAATTTGAATCCCTTTTTAAAGAATTTTGGAAAGCTTTGCTTTTTATTCAACCAATTTAACAAAGTAACTGTACATTCACAAAAAGCTCTACTTGTCAAGCACATTAATGTGAAATAGAAAGAAAACTTCAGTTATGCTGACATTAGGGAAGGTCCCTAATCTCTTACTAAAATTTCTGAAAAATAAGTGTCAGATGCAATTCTATTTTTATCAAACTGAGACTGACCTGAAGCTGAATAAGAACAACCCTCCTTAAGGTCAAAATTGAAGTAAGTGGAAGAAAGAATAAAGGTTTCTGAAGGCCCCACTATTACTTCAATGCTTGAAGGTGATAAGACTAAAGCATCGGTAAGCCACATGCAGGGCAGGGGAAAGTTCATTTCATCATTTCACTTCTGTGGATCAGCAGAGATGGCAGGGCGGGAGGAGAAACTACATGGCCATTCTTTATTGTTGTCTAGTCTGGTCCAGCTTCCAAACAAGAGAGAGGAAATGTGAGCATGAGCCAAGTTTTCAGCAATAGGCCAAGTTCAGGGTAAATTTTACATTTGCTCACCAAACACAAGCAGGAGATGATTCATTGCCACCCAACTTCTCACCAAGATGGGCAACTGACTCTTGGCTATGGGACGAAATCCAAATAACGAAGGGGCTCCCCATCCATGAAAGAATAAGATATGTACTAAAATTTGTGAAAATATTCCTTGATTTTTTAAAGAAATTCAGAGACAAAATCCCCTGGTTGAACATTCCCCCAAGCACTGGTAATCTCCCCTCAACTAAATTAATAACTTCAAAGAAATGAAACAATAGTGAATATGTAACTTTTCAGCCAATAGCTAAGGGAGAAGCCTCTAGTGGCTTCTTGGGTAAAGAGGAGGAATGCCAACTACTACCCAGCCTGTTATGTTCTTCTGTGACATTTTAGAGAATATAACAGGCTGGGTAGTAGTTGATTCATTTAAAGATACTTCAGCAGAAATACACCAGTCAGTCATCAATTTATAATTCTAAAGCTGATATATATGTATGTGTATATATATATACACATATATATGTGTATATATGTGTATATATGTGTATATATATATACACATATATATGTGTGTGTGTGTATATTTTTTAAAAGAGACCATAATGTAATACAGTAATGCAATAACTAGGCCCAGATGTATCTCCCTGCCATAAATAACAAAAGATTAGAAAATACAGATTCTCCCTAACTTATGATAGTTCCACTTATGATGATTCTTCAACTTTATGATGGTGCAAAAGTGATGTATATTCAATAAAAACCATACTTAAGACTTTGAATTTTGATCTTTTCCAGTATGCAGTATACCCTCCCATGATGCTGGGCAGCATCAGCAAGCCCAGCTCCCAGTCAGCCACATGATTACGAGGGTAAACACAGATGCTACACAATGCACTGTGCTGTCAGATAATTTTGCCCAACTGTAGGCTAATGTAAGTGTTCTGAGCACATTTAAGGTAGGCTAGGCTAAGCTATGATGATCCGCATCCTCAGATTTAACCAATCATGGATTGAAAATATTTTAAAAATAGCACAGCAATAAAAAATACATATAAAAACAGTATAGCATAACAGCTATTTAAATAGCATTTAAATTGTATTAGGTATTATAAGTAATTTAGATATGATTTAAAGTATACAGGAGTATATGTACAGGTAAATACGCAATACAGGTATATATGCAAATACTATGCCATTTTGTATAAGGAACTGGAGCATTGGTAGATTTTGGTATCTGCAGGGTATTCCAGAAGCCATCTATAGATACTGACAGATGATTGCATATTAAATGCATTTTTTAACTTATAATATTTTCAACTCATGATGGGTTTATCAGTAGCAACTCCTATTGCATAATAAGTCAAAGAGTATCTATAATCCAATTGCTAAAAACAAATAGCTATAAGGAGAAAATCTTAAAAGTTACTAGAAAAGAGACTTATAAAGTAAAAAGGAACAAAACTGAAAATAATCACAGTCCTCTCATCAGACACTGTAAAACCTAGATGACAATGAAACAATATATTTTTCCTCAAAGAAAGCAAATATATTGTCAACATAGTATTTAATATCTAGTGAATCATGTCCTTCAAAAATATTGGTGAAAAAAAAAATTTCAAGAAATGAAAAGTTAAGCACATTAACTTTCAGCATATATACATTAATGAAACATAAAAAACATTTTTTAGGAAGAAGGAAAATGATGTCAGAGGTAAATTAATTTTACACAAAGAAATAAAAAGTGCTAAAAATAGTGGATGGATTGATAAGTGTAAAGGACATTTTTCTCATTTGAAAATTTATTTAAAATATAATTGTTTAAAGTAAAAATAGTAACAATGTATTATATGGTTTTAAATATATTTAGAAGTAAAAATAAATGAAAACAATAGCACAGAAGATGGGGAAAGTGGAAAGTGGAACTATATTGTAGTTATGCTTTTACATGGTAAATGAAGTGGTAAAATATTATTTTAAGCTAGCATGTAATAAATTATATATCAATACTGTAATCCCTAGAACAACCACTAAAAATGAATAATAAGATATAATTAATAAACCAAGACAGAGATAAAATGGATTACAAAAATAATGTATTCAAAAGAAGGCAGAAAAGGGGGAGGGAGAAGAGCAAAGAACAGATTATTTAAATTTTAAAAATATGAATATGATAGATTTAAACCTAACCACATTGATAAGTACATTAAATATATATTTTCTGAACACTCCAGCTAAAAGATAGAGATTATCAGATTGAATAATAAAAGTAAGACTTCTGGTTTCAGCTCCAGCATGTAAAGAAATTGGAAGTCATCACTCTATTCTTTACAACCAGAAGGAAAGCTAAACAAATGGAAAATCAAGGATATTTCTTCAATCCAGCAGAGAATTAAGATCACAGAGAAAACTAACACCCCAAAATTTGGAGAGAGAGCAAATACAAGAATCACAGGTAAGATTAGACCAGGAACAGAAGCCACTGCACTCAGTAACTGGTAGGAACACTTAAATGACAATTTTGATGAATTGCTGGAGGCAGAGTATGTACTAGCAGAATACTTAAATATGCCTAGGGGACCCAATCTTAGTGGTCTCCTACATTTATATGGATTTGCAACCAGAACCCCTGTAAGGTTCTCACAGTGAGGATTAGAGAAAAATTGCCTTGTGTTGCAGGCAGGAAGAAAAGGAAAAACTATTTTGAAACACACCTAGGGAAAAAGAAATCATTTTGAAATATTCTCAGGGAATTCTCCATAACAATAGCTTGCCCTCTAAGGTAAGGTACTTTACCAAAGGCAATTAGACAATTTCATACGCTTCTAGCCTTCTTGTCTCATGCAAGGGAGGAAACAAAAGGGCTAAGAAATGTCTCTGAAGTTCACAGCTCAGGAACTCAGGTCCACTGAAAAACTGAGATTTAATCATAAGGATATAAAATGCTTCTCATTCCCAACAGCTTACAATTAAATGAACATGCCTCCAGCATAATAACAGTGGATTATAACTGAGAACAGCAAGACACAGACTGAATTTATGATGAAGGTCTTAGGGAAACCCAAAGACAACAGGGGAGGAAAAAAAAAAAACCCACCAAAATGAGAGGATACTGAAACCTCTAGAGCAGGGGTCCTCAAACTTTTTAAACAGGGGGCCAGTTCACTGTCCCTCAGAATGTTGAAGAGTATGCACTGTGGGCCCGGATGATTTGGTTGGCTGCTAAGCAGGACAGGCAGCGGTGGCAAAAACACCCAGCAGGCGGGATAAATGACCTAGGCAGGCGGCATGTGGCCCTGGGGGCTGTAGTTTGAGGACGCCTGCTCTAGAGCCTGAAACTATAGCAAACAACAAAAACATTACAACTTCTTGCCAAATTAACATAAAACCTTAAACTAAAAGTCTAATTAACCTCATTTTCTATTATCCAATACATCATGCCCACTTTCAACAAAAAATTGCAGAGCATGCCAAAAGGCAAGGAAAAACAGTCTGTAGAGGTAAGGCAAGCAGCAACCTCAGCTATGAGACAGATTTGGAATCATTGGATAGGGAAATTAAGATAACTATGATTAATACAAGGGGGTTTCAAAGAGTTCATGAAAAATGCTTATTATGAAAAAAATCTATGCATGGCTATAATTTTTTTGGTGCCAAAAAATTTAGTACTAACTTGTGATAAAATGTTGGAATGGGATTTAGTTTGAGATACTGAGAAAAAAGACATCAATTTGAAAGAGCCCCTAAGACAGCAACATGAATTCTGCTAAATTTAAAGTAAGAAAAAACATCAAATTTATGGCAAAGTTTGGGTGGAGGAACTGTGGAATCATTGATTCTTTATGAAAAGTTTATGGGGACAATATCCCAAAGAAATCAGCAGTTTACAAATGGATAACTCATTGTAAGAATGGACAAGATGATGTTGAAGATGAAGCCCACAGCAGCAGACCATCCACAACAATTTGTGAGGAAAAACATTAATCTTGCTCATGCCATACTTGAAGGGGACTAACAATTAACAGCAGAAACAATAGCAAACATTATACACCTATCAGTTGATTCAGCTTACACAATTCTGACTGAAAAATTAAAGTTTAGCCAATTTTCCACTCAATGGGTTCCAAAACCATTGCACCCAGATCAGCTGCAGATAAGAGCAGAACATTCAATGGAAATCTTAAACAAGTGTGATCAAGATTTTGAAGCATTACTTTGAAGAATTATAACAGGAGATAAAACATGGCTTTACCAGCACTATCCTGAAGATAAAGCACAATCAAAGCAAGGGCTACCAAGAGATAGAAATAGTCCAGTTAAAGTAGAAGGAGATTGGTCAGGAGGAAAGGTCATGGCAATAGTTTTTTGAGATACTCAAGTTACTTTGCTTGTTGACTTTCTGGAAGGCCAAAGAATGATCACATTTGCTTATTGTGATAATGCTTTGAGAAAGTTAGCCAAAGATTTAGCAGAAAAATGCCCAGGAAATCTTCACCAGAGGGTTCTTCTTCACCACAATGTTTCTGCTAATTCCTTTCATTAAATACAGGCAAATTCTCAGGAGTTTCAATGGGAAATCATTACGGATCCACCTTACAGTCCTTATTTGGCTCCTTCTGACTACTTTTTTGTTTCCTAATCTTAAAAAATCTATAATGGGAACCCATTTTTCTTTGGTTAATAATGGTCAGATTCTCAGGACTCTCAAATTTTTTAGGGATAGGCTGCTATCATCACTTACAAAACTGTCTTGACCTTTATGGAGCTTATGCTGAGAAATATAATTTATATATTTATATTTTAATTCCATTTTTCCAAGAACTTTTTGAAGCTGTTTTGTATGTTAAGGGTTCTAAGAGAAAAGTGGACAGTAGACAAAAGCAGATGATTAATATAAAAAGAGAGATGGACATCTTAAGAAAGACAGAAGGAAACGCTAGACATAAACACTGTAACAGAATCTTAAAAAATGCCTTTGATAGATACATCGCTAGGCTAGACACAGAATGAAAAAAGTCAGTGAGCTGGAAAAGATGTCAAAGTGAAATGCAAACAAAAAAGAATGAAAATGGAACAAAATATCCAAGCACTATGGGATAATTACAAAAGACATCACATGAATATAATGAGAATATGAGAAAGAGAAAAAAGAGAAGAAGCAGAAGAAAAATTAATAATGGCTGAGAATTTTCAAAATAAATGACAGACACCAAACTATAGATCTAGGAAGTTCACAGACCACCATGCAAGAAAAATGCCAAAGATATACACCTAGGTATATTATATACAAATTACAGAAAACCAAAGACAGAGACATCTTGAAAGTAGTCAGAAAATAAAAGGGCCTTATTTATAGAGAAACAAAGACAAGAATTACATTTGACTTCTCATCAAAAAGCATACAAGCAAAAAAGTGTGGAGTGAAATATTCAAAGTGTGACAAAAACTCATTCATCTACAATTCTCCATTCAGATGAATTGTCCTTCAAAGGTATAACTAGAGTCTGTATCAGACAAACAACTGAGATAATTTGTTACCAATAGACCTTCAATGGCTTCCTAAATTTATCAGGAAAAGCATCCAAAATTTTTACACGACTACTGAGTACTACACCATTGGACTAATTTTTTCTCATCTTGCTAGTTTCTTAGCTCACTTTTTTCTACACACGTTGGTGCCTTCCTTCTCCCTAAACTTATCAAATGTGATCCCATCTCATAGCCTTTGAACGTGCTGTTCTCCCTACCTGAAATGCTCTCTTCTCCCTGAAATCTGCACTCTTGGGTGCCATCCTTATTTCATGTCTCTGCTCACATTATGCCTGGCCACTCTATGATATAACACCTGCCCCATCAGACTTCCTCTCCTGGATTACCCTTGCTTTGCCCATTGGCCAGCCCCTGGTGTCACAAAAGGAACTTTCTTATCTTCCAATGTAGATTTCTCCCCCTCTTCCTAAATAAGAGAACCTCTAAATTTTAGTTGGACACACACCACACACAGTAAAGACTGTGCATATTAGCTCCCCTTATAGGTGGGTGTGGTCACATGAATGCAGTTTTTCCAATGAAATGTCAATGGAAATTGTGTGTGAAAAATTTCAGGTAGTGTCTTTAAAAGGAAAGAACAATCACTTTCTCTTTTTTTTTTTCTGAAGACTAGAATGTGGATCATATTGTTGAAGCAGGAACAGTCATTGTAGACCAGCAGGTGAAAACCATGTGTCAAAGAAAGCAGAACAAGTAAGAAGAAGCAGTTCACACAGAGGTTCCATCCCAGTCCTGGAGAGTCTATGTTTATATGAAAGATAAATTAATTTCTATTTTTTAGGCTTCATTTTTTATCATGATAAGAATACCTAACATGAGATTTACCCTCATAACAAACTTTTTTTAAATCTTTTTTAAAATTATTATTTTAGCGTATTATGGGGGTACAAGTGTTAAGGTTCCATATAAGTAAGTACACAATACCATAGTGTCAATATAGGGACAATGTTGTGAGCAGAGCTCTAGAATTTATTCATCTTATATAAATGAAAGTATAACCATTAAATGGAAATGCCTGGTTTTTTAAAGAGTTTTTTGATTTGTTTTGTTTTTCACTCACAGCTGAATGAAATTAATATTAACATAAATGACAAAAATTGGCTCATGAATAAATAAAAAAACCAAATGGTCTTATAATTGTTAAAAAGTTAAAGCAGTGCTTAAAGATATTCTCGTGTCAAAACAAGATCCAAATGAATAAAAAGGAGAATTCTGCAAAACTTTTATAGAAGAGATAATTTCAATTCCATAGCAACCATTTCAAGCAGTGTAAAACAAACACTCCCTAACTCTTGCTCTGAGGTTAGTATAGCCTTGATAGAAACCTCTGAAAAGGGAAGTACAGGGAAAGAAAGTGATAGGCTACTTCTATGATGGAGGAAGATCCAAAACAAACTCTCAGCAAACTGAACTGGGCAATGTAAAAATTAATACATTTTGATAAATTGTCTTTGTTCTAGAAATGTAAGGTTGGTTCATAATAGAAAATCTGTTAATGGGATTTGCCATATGTATTAGTCTTGCATTATTGAAAGAATAAATTACCACAAATTTATTGGATTAAAATAATACAAGATAATTGTTTTATAGTTCTAAAGGTCAGACATATTTTGGAGGTCTCACTGGGCTAAAATGAGGGTGTTGGCAAAGTTAAGTTCCTTTTGGAGTCCCCAGCAAACACTTTGTTTCCTCTGGCATTCGGACTGTTGGCAGAATCCAGTACCCTTGCTTGTAGCATGAGGTCTGCATTTTCTCACTGGCCATAAACTGAGCATTCTTTCCAGCTTGTGGAGGCCCCTGAATTTCTTGACTCCTGGTTCCCTTCCTCCACCTTTACAGCCCACAACGGTGGGTGGAGTCTTTCTAATGTCACATCTCTCTGACCGGCTCTTTAGCCCCCTCTTCCATTTTAAGGATCATGTGATCAGCCAGGATAACATTCCCATGTCAAGATCTTTAAGCTTAATTATTAATAAAATAATATTTGATGACATCAAACATTCTATCATTATTATCTCTGGCAAACAGATAAATAGTGCCTTTGCCAAAAGCCTACAGAAAATATCATGCTCAATGGTAAATTGTTAAAAGCATTCCCCTGAAGGTAAGGGGAAAGACAAGGGTACCAAGTATAAACTCTTCTAGTAACCATTTACTGGTTGTCCTAGACAACAAACTAACATAAGACAAATAAACCAGGGATATGGGGCTTGGAAAGGAGGAAATACACTGTCATTAATTTCAGGTAATTATTTCCACAAAGAGGACAAAGGCAGCTACAATAAAATTGTTTAAATTAATAATTGAGATTAGCAATATTTTCTATTATATTAATAGTCAAGCCAATAGTATTTTATACACCAACCATAGTTGAAAAAATTGCGATTTTATTAAAATATATCATTTGCAAGAGAAATAAGGATATAAAAGGTATTTAGGACTAAACCCAATCAAATCTGTAGAAAGCATGTGTGGAAAAATTATAAAACATTTTTCCACGACTTTAAACAATTTTTAAATATATTGAGAGACATATCATGTTTAGGAATAGGAACACTTTCCTTCTTTCCTGAAGCCATTTGCAGTCATGACTATGATTTGTCACATTTGCTTCCTAGAGACCTTTGCCAATCAGTGGAAAAGGAGCAAAAATGGACTGAGTGGGAGGGAAGCTCGTGGAGACTGCAGCCTCCTCAGGTATAAGCCTTTTGCTCCTGGGCTCTGAGATTCTAGAAGGTGAGCCTCCCAGGTAGGAGAGCCTCTTGGGTTTGAGCTTGTCTTGTGCTTTGGGGTTCATTTCTGGAGTCATTTTTCTTAATATCTGTGAATTTTGCTCTTACTAATTATTTATAATCTTTATTCTAAGTGATAACTTTTATCAGCTTTAGTGTTCAGTAACAAAGTTCTTTGACATCATACGCCCCAAGACTGTGGAAACCCCTGGCAAAGGTGTCTCTGTGGTCAGAATGTAGACTTTGCTGCCCTCTGCTGTTGGATGGGCGGCAGCACTTCACCCAGGCAGATGGCAGAGCCGCCAGGCTCCCAAAGGGAGGCAAAGGTTGGGCAGGAAGAGTCAGGAGGAGAATGGCTCTTGTTCTGGACACTGGCATAGGTGACATGGCTGTGCACATCTCTACCATGGAATGAGGAAGAATTTCTGCAAACTCTCAGATTCTTCACAGATGGTTGACAAAAAAGTTTGACAGAAAAGAGTATATTTCTAAGTACAAAGTGCAACAAAATTTTACAATACCAATACAATACAATATGTAATACCAATATGCTCATTAATAGTTTTTTTTTTTGTAGCAAAAACTATCCATGCTTCTTCCATTTCTACTTGGCCTGTTTCTTAGATCCACTTCTGACACCAACAATCTTGACTGGATTATCTGGAGACTGCTGTGAAACAAAACATTGCATGCAGAAGGTTTATTGGTAATGACTTTCAGCAGACGCACCTGTAAAGAAGTAACACGGGAATAAATGGGCAGAGAGAGAAGCTGACCAACCATGCAATTTCAACCCATCCTCAGCCAATGCTATGGGGAGCTCTGAGCTGCTATGGCCTTTCAGAATTGTTCCAAATGAAGCCAAGGGGGACTGGACCTCTGTGTCCTTGTGTTGGCCAGTTGTTGGCCCCAGGCCAGTCTTTGTTAGGTACATAACCTTGCACAAGGCAGTTCCCTAAAGTCAAGGGTCAATCCATGTCAGGGTCACACTATAAGTTATCAGCAATTGCTATTTCCAAACACTGAAATCAGGGTACCTTGTCCCTGAAGACAGGATCTGGACAATGTAATGCAATATCCATTCAGAGAGTCTTGTTAGGAGATTATGAAATCTAAGAATTAATGCAACCTCTACCTTCCAATGTTAAGGTCCAAATCATCTCTGTATAGATTTAGTATTATTTGAGCTGAGCTTGGAGAAATGGAAGTCTTTGCACCAGAGGACACTGGAAGGCAAGAGAAGGCAAGCAGGTGGCGTAGCAACATAAATGGGCAGAGGCGGAACATTACAGACATCTTTGCAATAGGAAGATTCTGAATAAATAACTATTGTGAAGGGAACAGGCAGGTGTAAGGTTTACTCATCAATGTAAATAGGGACTAATAACAGCACCTTCCTCAAACAGTTTTAGTGAAACTTAGAGACCCACGTAAAGCTGAAACCCCAAAAGACTACAACCTCAGTGTTAGGAATGAGCAACAAGTCTCATTATATGTGTGTGTGCTTATGTATATATGTACATATTTGCATACATATGTCTATATCTATAACTATCTACATCTGTGTCAGTGGTCCTGAATTGGGAGTGATTTTTCTGCCCAGGAGGTATTTCACAATATCTTGAAACATATTTGGTTTTCACAGCTTGGGAGGTTGCTGGCATCTACTGGGTAGAGAGTAGGGATGCTGCTAAACATCCTACAATGCACAGGACAGTCCCCCTCAAGAAAACATTATGTGACTCAAAATGTCAATAGTGCTAATATTGGGAAAAGCTGACCTATTTTCTATAGTATCTATATTTTATATCATATCTAATTAGTCATTGTGTATGACCCAGAGTAAGAAAAATATGCATCTGTAATTATGATTATGATGATTTCAGGGTATGGAAAACACTTCCAGGTCCTTACTACTATATTTATTCTCCCAGTCTTTCTTATTAACAGAGCCTATTATTCATAAAGCGATGTGTTCAGCTCATTTCTCAGTGTTCTTGTAACAGGGGTGCTCATGTTGCACAATTCTGCCTAATGAGTTGTCAGTAGAAGTCTTCTAGGAAAGCTAGTATTTTCCTGATTAATAAAGGGAAATACTAAAATAATACAAGATTTTTCTTTACATTGTCCTTTCCATGTCTTCCTGCCTGAGTGTTAATATGACTGGTAGAACTATAGCAGCCTCTGTAGAATCATGCAGGTAAGAACCAAATAATAGGACTGGGAGGGAAGAAGGAGAAAGAAGAGCCATAAGGGAGAGTAGAGACTGTTTCCTTCAATATTATATACTAGATACCTTAAAAAGTGCTCTCAAGAAAAAGAACTTTAAAAAAATCCATTAAATATATTAAATATAAAGATATCTTCCTTTAAGCCCATTTTGCAAGAAAATAAAGATTCCTTAGAAACTCAAAGTGAGATAAACGAATGCTGTTCTTAGCTTTTATTTCAGGGTAATCAGGGCTTCTACAGCCAAATCCTGCTGCTCATAAACTTCCACTGTGATGGGGGTAGGTGGCTCAGAAGACAGGAAGTAAATTCAAAGCCAGTTCAAGGTGGTGAGTCAGTGAGGAATCATCCACACAAAGCTGAGCTCTCAAAGAAACATCTTTTTGAGGCAGAGTAAACAAATCTCTATCACAGAAGACAGCAAGAAAGCACACATATTTCAATGTTAGCATTGAGGTTAAATTGCTTAACCTGAGAATTTATAATCACAAACCATTTCTCACAAGCAGAGAATTCAAATTAAAAGTATCCTTGATTGGTGGTGCTTGAGGAAACTGGAAGACACAAACGCGAATCCTCTCTGGAAGAAAGCAACTTCAACACAAGCCTTGTAGAATTCCCAAAGATGAAGTTGCAAAGAATGTGAACTCATGGTAATAAGAAAAGAAAAGAATGTATCATGAATAAGAACCAGCAGCAACAACAAATAATATAATCAGAGCCACAAAATTCCTAGAAGCCAAAGTGCATTTGTTTAACAAAAACCTTTGGAACCAAATATTGTCCAGAATTCAACAATTTTTGGAATGATAGAAATATAATAGAATTTATTTATGGTAGATTCCATAATGGCCTGAATGGGGGTTATAGTAATCAGAAATGTCAGAGCAAAATACATGAAGAGGTTGAAAACAGAAACCCTCAACAGCCTCATGGTAGTGAAGTTAGGATTTTGACTACTATCCACCCTCTTGCTGAAAAGAATATTTTCAGAATTTTTTGTTGTCAGAATCTCAAGGATTGTGAAACTGTATTGGAATATCAGCTATATAATGTAAAATAAGTATATTTAATATATTTTAATAAATAAAAGGGAGGCTTAAAATATGAGTAAGAAATAAGAGAATGTTAAAGAAGATTTGAAAAATAATAGAACTTCTAGAAGCAAAAAATAAATAATTGAAATTTAAAATATAATAGATGCATTAAATCAGAAGACTAGTCCTACTTAAATAAAGAAGTAGTAAATTGGTTTTGTTCAGGGGGAGGTTAAGCCCATTAATTAATTAAAGGCTTTGTTAGGCATGCCCATGAAATTATCTTTAAACAGCTACAAAAACACAACTACCAAATTAGTATAGGAAGTGAAAGATATAATTACAAAATGGGAAAATAAAAGAGAAGTACAAAAGAAGACATAAGCAAAGGGAAAAAATCTCTTTCCAAACAACTGAAAAAAATCAAATAAATAACATTAATTACCACAAATGTAAATGGATCTTACTTTAGTTAAAAGAAAATGACTTTCAGCCTGTATTTTAAAAATCGCAACTATGTGCTGTTTAAAAAAAATACACCTAAAAATTTAAGGGCAGATAAAGATATAAATTAAAAAGTTAGTAAAAGATGTTCCAAATACACACTAAGTAAAACTGGAATGCCAACATAAATATCAGCTAATTAGAGACTTCAATTTTGGGATATGATGGAGTATCTGGTTCCAGACTTACCCTCCCACTGCAAACAATCAGACAACTGAATTCAATAATGAAGCAACTATTTTCACACATTAGACAACTGGAAGAACAGGACTGGGGTCACTGAGATAAGGGAAATAAACAAAGTAAGCCCCAACGGCCTGCTTGTCTGCATGGAGGAGCTTTGTAGGCAGCAGCATAGGAGGGAGGACTTGAGCAGAACTTGGCAGGCTCACTGAGTTGAAATCTGGGAGGCTGAGTTGGTAGGAATTTCCAGCATGGGATGCAGGACAGGAGGAAGCTATGTAGAGAACAAGATTCAGAAGTCCAATTGGTTTCCTCAAATTTTTCTCTGTTTTTCTCCATAATACTGAGCAAAGAAAGAGTACCAGGTTGCTATAAGCTGAACAAC
The DNA here is from genome assembly GCF_040939455.1 of Microcebus murinus. Classification (NCBI taxonomy): domain Eukaryota; kingdom Metazoa; phylum Chordata; class Mammalia; order Primates; family Cheirogaleidae; genus Microcebus; species Microcebus murinus. The sequence continues at coordinate 14,218,947 of NC_134106.1, forward strand.
ACAGGACTGGAAGATGTTTGAGGTTCCACCTCTCAGTAACTGATAGAGCAAGAAAACAGAAAACTAATATGGCTCTGAAAAACCTGGAGAACACTACCAAGCGCTTTGTCTTTATCAACACTCATAGGGCAATACCCCAACAATCGTGAAATACACATTCTTTCTAAGAGCATAGGAAACAATTCTGAGAAAGTGTATATGTAAGTAGCTATAAATTTTAAAGGATTAAAATCATAGAGAGTATTTTCTCTGACTTCAATGGAACTAAATTAGAAATCAGTAACAAGATATTTAGAAATTTTCTACATATTATTTTTTAAAAAACAAAATAATTCTAAACAATTTGTGGGTGAACAAGAAAATTCTAAGGGAAACTAGAAAATATTTTTAACTTAATAATGAATATAAGCATATCAAAGTGTGTGGCATGCAACAAAAATGGAGAAATTTATAGCATTAAATACTCACATTGTGTTTAGAGAGAAATTTATAGCATTAGATACTCACATTGGGAAAAAATAAGATCTATTATTGATGATCTAAGTTTCTACCTTAAAAGTCCAGAAAAAGATTAGCAAATTAAACCCAAATATAGAGAAAGAAAGAAATGATACATATTATAGGAAAATCAACGCAATAGAGAACAGACATTTAATTGAGAAAAAACAATGAAACAAAACCTGGGCTGATCAGGAAAGAAAGAGAGAAGACATGAATCACCAATGTAAAAAATAAAAGAGAGGGCAGCAGTACAGACCCTAAAGAGATTACACAGATAATAAGAGAATATTATGAGCAAATACATGATGTCACAATAAATTTGACAACTTATATGAATTGGAAAAACTCCTTAACTGGCATACATTTAAAAAAGCTCACATAAGAATAAGTAGAAAATATGATTAGCTTTATATCTATAAAGAACTTAATTTATTAGTGTTTTCTTATAGATTTTTTTTCTTTAATTATTACAATAAATATTCAGTGAATCTTGTTGCACAAAATCCATGTCTGTATTTCATATGTACTGATGGTATTATAGTATAGTATACACATTTTCCATGTGTCCACCTTTATCTCATAATTTTCTATTATTTTTCAAATCAATTTTATTCATATAATCTGTATGTGGTAGACAAAGGTCTGATTTTTCTGGTTCACCCTCTCCTTTTTTGTGCTTCCCTCTTCTTTGATATCTAGAGGACAAAAGAAAAAAAACCTTACACACAGGGTCCCTGATCCCTCCCAAACTGAGTCTCTGTCTGGTCATTTCATCCAATATTTATTAAGTACCACTTATTATCTGTTAGTTTGTACGCTAAGCATTATCCTGGTGCAAGTGTTAGTAAGACATTTCCCCAAGCACAGTACCTTATACTACAAGGATATGGTCTGTTTTCCACTTGGGGATTGAGAATTCAGCTCAGGTATCACTTCCTGCAAGAAGCCTAATCTAATACTGTAACACCTACTACTTGTGCATGTTACTATATTCTTTCTTAAGATAACATTTTGCAGTTGTTTGTGTCCCCCAGTTAGACTCTGAGAATCTTGAATTCAGAGAGCTTATCTAATTAATGATTACATCTCATGTGATGAAGGTGAATGTGCTCCCTCTCTCTTCTGGGGCCTAAATGCCCTTCTTCTCGTATGCCTCTTAAGTTCCTAACAGCCAATAAGCCCCAATGTGTGTCGAATGAATTAGTGAATGAGTGCCTCCAGCTGACTCACAGATGGGTGAAGGATCAGCTTATCCATGAACCCACAAACGGGCGGCGATGAGCTGAATTGTGTAGCCCCCCCTTCATATGTGGAACCTCTTGTTCTAGTACCTCAGAATATCATTGTATTTGGAGAGAGAGCCTTTAAATAAGTGATTAAGGTAAAATGAGGCCAGTGGGGGCCCTAATCCACTATGACTGGTGTCCTTATAAGAAGAAGACATTTGGACACATGAAAAGACTCCAGGCGAAAGACCATGTGGGGACATGACAAGAAGATAGACATCTACCTAGCCAAGGAGCAGGAAAAAATAAATAAACCTTGATCTTGAACTTCCAGCCTCCAGAGCTGTGAGAAAATTAATATCTGTTGTTTAATTCACCCAGTCAATGATATTTCGTTATGACAACCCTAGAAAACTATCATACAAGCCCAGCTGAGACCAGCCCAACGCCAGCTTTGTGTCTCATGACTAAACAAATGCTTACTGTCGTAGGGCACTGAAGTCTCGTGGCAGGTAGGCATAAGTAGGGCCCCTGTTAACTGATAGTTACTTCATCTCTATGAGCCTCTGTTTTCTTATCTATAAAATGAGTCATTTAAGTGGGCCTTATTGGGTTTTAGGGAATATATTAAGAAAGCCAATGTATATTCCGTGTTTTGTTTAATACTGGGCACATCGGCATAAATACATTACTGGTATTACAGCTATATTCTTCTTATTAATATTAACCATCTTCTTCTCAGTGTTTTCATTAACTTTATTCATTAACTTTGTGGCAGGGTTGGTTTCCACTCACGACTGTTAACTCCTTCGTGGTCCCTGTCTCCTCCACACCAACCACTAGAGAGCCACTAAGAGTGGGATGGGCCAGGGCAACAGCGGCAGCAGTGGTTGCAGTAAAGTGACGAGTGTTCTAAAGAAAGGCTCAGAACAAATAGGGAGTAGCGAGGAGAAAAATGCTCATCTCAGGCTGAGATCTTAAAGGATTAGGGACATTTTTATGGATTAGGAATCCAACCTTTTTGTGGAGTTTCAGGAGCATGCATGAACCCGCAGCGGGCAGCAGAGGGCGCTGTTCGCTAAGCCTCAATGCCTGCAGGTGCTCAGAGCTGTCAGCCTGGTCCAGGCGCAGTCGGAAAGAACAGGCTTCCTGGGGGAGGAGGACACTAAAGTTGGACCCCGGATAATGAGAGGTTTGGAGAGCAACCGGTGTGCCTGGGGAAGGCCGAGACAAGAGGTACAAAGACAGTCCCGCAAGCAGATGGACTGTTGAGAAATTACCTGGCTGGGTGGGCCAGTTGCTGGTGATAGGAGGTGATGGAGAATTAATTCTCACAAACTGCAGTTTCCTTCTTAAGAGTTTTCCAGAGATGAATCCTGAGAGGAGGTATATGCAATGACGAGAAATGGCCACTAGAGGGAAGCATTTGCTCACGAAACGACCCGACTCAGATTCCTGCTGCTGCGTTGACATTTTCCCGTGAAGCATAAACTAAGAAACACGGCTGCTGAATCTCCCCAAGCCAGGATTGCAGTTCATCCACGGCGTGACCGCAACAGACCGCCCTCACACGCCGATGGCCCGTGAGCCGTCCCACCTGCAGGTGACTTGATCATGGCCCCTGGCATGGTCAGTGTTCAAGGGCTCTGAGCTGTCTTCATTACTCACTGGCAGAGGGAATCTCCCCTTCCTTCCCATCCAGTTGCTGCTTGAGGAATCTCAAAGGAGACAGACACAGGGCCCAAAGTGGTTGGACCTTCTTGGACAGTGTTAGCATGAATCTCTAGGACAAACTTCAGAGTCTTTGATTTAGTTCTGCCTTAGCTCTTAGAAGGTAGGGTTCAAATTTCACCTTTGGTATTTCCTAGGTGAGTGAACCTGGATTAGTCCCTTAACTGTCAGACCTTTGGTGTACACATTTAAAACATGGGTATTCTGTGAAGATTAAATTGGAAACTATATGTAAAGAACCAGCACATGGTAAGAGCTCAAATGTGAATTCTGCTCATTCTTTTAGCGATTTTCTTAACTGATCAGCCCTCCTTTAATGGGCCCAGCCTTGTTTTATATCCTTCTAGTTATAGAAAGGATTATAAGATGCTTGTCTATTCCTCAAGTTCCTGTGTGGATGAGGAAACTGTAATTCGCATTAGAGCATCACCTTTCAAACTTCAGACATTCTGATACCAACTCCATAATTTCTGCCATGTTTGCTATCTATTTGCACTATTATTTGTTAAACATTTTAAAAATCAACTCACTTATTAAAAAACTTAATTTTAAATGGAAATGATATCACTGATGTAATTGGAAAACTGGCATTGCTTGCAATAAATAGAAGATCAAAATAAAAATAAACATTAAAAGAAAGCAAGTCATTAAGTAGTATAATACATATGTAATATAATGATCAGTGTATTTAAAGCAGGGATCCCCAACCTATGGTGAGTTGTATAATTATTTCATTATACATTACAATGTAATAATAGTAGAAATAAAGTGCACAATAAATGTAATGCACTTGAATCATCCTGAAATCATCTCTCCTTGCCCCCTGCCACAGTCCATGAAAAAATTGTCTTCCATGAAAATGTTCTCTGGTGCCAAAAAGGTTGGGGATTGCTGTGTTCAAGTACTCCTGAGGATGTTCAGTAAGCCGTGGCAGTCCTAGATAAGTTCCTTGATACCAGGAAATTAGTGATTTCAAGAATCATAAGAAGGTCGGGAGGTGGCTCATGCCTATAATTCTAGCACTCCAAGAGGCTGAGGTGGGCAGATTGCTCGAAATCAGGAGTTCGAAACCAGCCTGAGCAAGAGCGAGACCCCGTCTCTACTATAAATAGAAAGAAATTAATTGGCCAACTAATATATATAGAAAACATTTAGCCGGGCATGGTGGCACATGCCTGTAGTCCCAGCTACTCGGGAGGCTGAGGCAGCAGGATTGCTTGAGCCCAGGAGTTTGAGGTTGCTGTGAGCTAGGCTGACGCCATGGCACTCACTCTAGCCTGGGAAACAAAGCAAGACTCTGTCTCAATTAAAAAAAAAAAAAAAAAAAGAATCATAACAAGCCACAAACACACTTAGAGTTGTAATTAAATATTCAAAAAAGCATATCTTTATCATTCTTTGGCACCTGATTTGATCTCTTTTACATACGCCTTTCGGTCAAGCCAGTCCATTCTCATAATTAAAGCTGTCTTTTCAGATAACTCTGTCTTTAATAAATGATCCAAATAAACTCTCAGCTTTTGGATGTTCCCTTTCTTCCTCTGTTTTTTCTCTAAGCTGGCAGCTGAGTTTACAGCAGAAGGCTGTTGGCTTTTGTGGTCTTGTGTTGACACGTGTAGGGACAGGATATCCAGGAGGTATGATAGTGACCCTCTGCTCTTTCTGATGCAGAGCCAGTACTCAGCTGGAGTCTGGGGCCAGACTGCCTCTAGTCTCAGTGGCCTGACCCTGGCCTAAGCTCCGACCTTAGGCCCTTGCTGATGCGCTGGCCCTCTTTGGATGCCTGTGTTCCCTTCCTAGAACACCCAGTGCTGCATCACTTTGCTCTCCCTCTTTCTCTCTTTTTTTGCCTACTGGCTAGAAAGGGCTGGTTCTCACCCATTCTTCTTCCAGGCTGGTCAGGCTTCTTCTGTAAAACTCTATAAAAGTCACCCAGGCTTAGCTGTTGATAAGTTAAAGATGGAGCTTTGCCACTAAATTTTAGTTTTGATTTGGCTTCTTGGGTGTGGCTCCAGGTCATGGTCCTCAAATTTGGCTCAGAACAAATCTCTTTAAAATTTTAAAAAAAAATAGAATCAGAAGTTACCTCTTCCTTTCACTTCATAGTTGCTCTGTATAATGGTTATAAATATCTTGGAGGCAAATGGATAACCTTGGTAAAGTGAAAAGAGATCAGTTCAAGAAAATACAAAAAAAAGATCAAATTAACAAATATTAAAAAATACTTATTACATACTTTGGGGGTTTTAATAAGTTAAATGGACCATATATGTGTGGTGTTAGTAATAGTCATTTTAGGGAATATTGAGAACTGAGATAAATGCATTTTTAAAGAAAAGCTAAAATAATAATAATAATAATTTTAATGACATGTATGGCCTGCTAATTATGCTTATTGCTCGTATATGTTCCAATGAGGAATATATATATAAAAAATATTTAGCAATTGCAAAAATATTTCCAATCTAGATATATTTCCAGCCTAGATATATATGTGAAAATAATATTTCATCATATTTTAAGAGCATATATATTTTGTAGACTGCAGAAAGCGAGAGTTTCTATGCTTATGAAGGACTTAATATTTCTGTTGTCCACTACCACTGCATCACCCCAATTCTCCCCTAGCCTATATCATTCTCTCAACTCTTCCAGAAGGAAAGTGTGCTCCCATCCTGATTTGCAATGCTCTTAGTAAGCTTCATCATGCAACTATGGACAGCCACATGCAGAATAATGAAACAGGATCCATATCTCTCACCAACCACAAAAATTAATTCACAATGGATCAAAGATTTAAATTTTAAATCTTATGCATGAAACCATAAGAACTCTAGAAGAAAATGTTGGAAAGACTCTTGTAGATATCATGCAAGGCAAAGGATTTATGAAGAATACCCCAATGGTAAACATAGCAATAAAAAAATTAGTAAATGGAACTTGATTAAATTAAAAAGCTTTTGCACAGCCACGAAAATCATCAACAGAGCAAATAGACAACCTACAGAATGGGAGAAAATATACACAAGCTATACATTCAATAATACTTTCCAGATTTGCACACCCTTTATTTCTTTCTCTTGCTGATTGCTATGCCTAAGACTCCTAGGACTGTGTAGAGTAGACGTAGTGACAGTAGGCACCCTTGTCTTGTTCCAGTTCTTAGTGGGAATGCTTTTAACTTTTCTCCATTAAGTATGATGTTGGCTATGGATTTGTCATATATGGCTTTCATAATTTCAGATGTGTTTCTTTTATGCCTAGTTTGTTGGGAGGTTTTATCATGAAAGTGTGCTGAATTTTGTCACTTTTTCTGAATTTGTTGAGATGATCATATGATCTTTGTTTTTGTTTCTGTTTATATGGTGAATCACATTTATTGATTTCCATACATTGAACCATACTTGCATCTCTGGGATGAAGCCCACTTGGTCATGGTGGATTATTTTTTTGATGTGCTATTGAATTCATTTTGCTAGCATTTTATTGAGGATTTTTGTATTTATATTCATAAGGGATATTGGTCTATAGTTTTCCTTTCTTGCTTTTTTTTTTTTGTTGTTGTTGTACTCTTTCCTGGCATTGTTATCAAGGTGATACTGGCTTCATAGAATGGGTTGGGAAGGGTTCAATCACCATACTCCCCTGCCAAACCTTCCAGTGGAATTCCAAATGCAAATTCTTTAGCCGGAGTCATGCATATTTCCCCAGGACCCACTGGCCCCCTGTGGTTCCCACTGTCTGGGCTGGAGTTGGAAAATGTTTGTGCATTAACAAGCAAGACAAAAACTGAGGCGCTGAAGCCCCCTGGGGAAGACAAAGACACACGGTGGGTGGAGAAGACATATGGCACCTGCCATCTTGGCTCTAGTTTGTGGTAACAGGAAGCACTCCAAGGGGGCTGTCGGGCTGGTGATTTGCTTTCAAGAACCTCACAGTTCACTGGCAGCAGCAGTTTGGGGGCTCATGAGAGTAGAAAGGCTCTCCAGTAGCTCTAGAGCCTGCTAACTGCCCGAGACATGAGGGAAGGAGAAACAAACTGCCCCACCTGCCCTTTTTGCTGGACTCCAAGCCTCTCGGGGGTTGTCCTCTGCCAATATCTTGCTTGTTCTTGTTCTGCTATATAATTTCTTTCCATGGAATCTCTTATAGGTTCTGGCACATTTCCCATGGAATTTACACCTGATCTATGATTATTTGTTTGTTTTTTCTTTTTTTTCTAAAACTTTTCTTTCTTTATGAGATGATCTGGAAGCTGATGTCTCTGGTCACCCATCTATTCTCTCAACCCATTGAATGATTTTTAAAGGTAAAAGGATGGAGGCCCCTAACTGTCCCATTCATCCCATTACTACAAAGTAGCAAACAACTATTCACCAAGACACTAGTTTGGTTTTATGTCCATTTTTACTCAATTGACAGTTGAGTTTAAATGAAGAAGTACATTTTTTAATGCAAACTTTTTTATTTTGAAATAACTATAGATTTACATGCAGTTGCAAGAGAGAGTACAGAGGAATCCTGTGTACCCTTCACCCAGTTGGTACATTTGTTTTTAACATTCTAAAAAAACATTGCCTATTAACTCTAGTGAGATTAAAGAACAGGCCACTTTCATTAACCATACATGAAGAGCCGCCCTACTTACAGAGTAGATCAAAGGCACAATAGAATAATATACTAAATTATATGCACCTTGATACTAATATGTGATGCCATTTTTTTTCCTTATTGGCTTGTTTATTTAGGATGATTCAGAACATTGTATATCCATCAAGGCATTAAAAGGTATAGAACTGTTTTTGCTTATCCTGTGACACAAGACCCTGTAAACCATCTTTGCCAAGAGTTTTGAAAATTAATGAATGAAGAAACGAACCTATGATCCTGAGGGAAGAACCAGGAAATTTCAATACCCAACTGCTGATCAGGAGGACCGTGAAGAAGTCAGGGTGCTTTTCTTCGAGGGACACGCTTCATGTCAGTAGGACTTGTAGGGAGGGAACTCTATTTCTTGTAGTTATATAGGAAAGATTTGGTTTGGTTTTCAATCCATCTTAATTTCATCCAAAAGGGCCTTTTAGGAGAAGCCATAATTCAATTTGTGCTAAAACCAACTAATAGCTGACTCTGAGCAAAAAATAGAAGCCATATAGAATGTGTTACCCTAAATCAAAATTCATTCTTCATCTGAAGCCTACAGACTGTAAATCAGGAATTAAACTCTTGTCAGTAAACCCAGGCAAATGCACACAAACCTGAGAGTTAGCACATCTAAAACAGAAGCTTGAAAGGCAAACCTGCATAAATCACATCTCTAAATCAAAGGGTGAAACAATGATTTTTCTTGTCCTACGGAGCAGTAGAAACGAATTCTCCAAACCCCTCTATGCAGATAAAAGTTCTGGTTTATATATAGCTTGATATATTTATGTGTGGAGGAAGCACAGTCTGAAATTAAGCAAGAAGAATGAAATATTGTAATGACCACTCCAGAGAACCAGCCCAGCAAGTAGTTCCACAGTTGGGTCATTAACAAGCACGTTTGAGAAAACAAGCCTTCAGCATTCAGCTGTTCTTTGCCAAGGGATGGCAGGGGGTGAAATGCTCTTGGAATCCATAAAAGGTGTTTGTCAAAGCAGCTGCCCAGTGGTCGAGAAAGGGTAGGTCTCCTGCAGGTTTGGCATGAAGCGACTTTTCCTGACAACTTTGAGCATCCACATCACAAGAGTGATCTAAGTATTTGCTTTGCTTTGTGTAGAACTGCACCTGGCTCAGGCACTCTGCTGTCCCTCAGAGGTTTTGGTTCTTTGGAATGTTAATGTCATCTTTATAATGTAATTTTCCCTCATTTTAGAAAATTTCTTAAACTTAATTTACTGCCTAGTATTTTCACAATTCCCTTATTAAGACAGCCAGACTCTCAGATCATTCTGGCTTATTGATTAAATGTTAAAAACCACGTGCATAAAGAACCCAGTTTTGCTTTGGTAAAAGGGCACTGGTATAAGCCAATAATATTGCTTACTTTATTTGCTTTAATTGGATCAGCATTAAAGAAATGTCTTAGTATTTTCATGTCATGCACAGTAGGAAACAGGGCCCCCAACGATGCTTCCTATATAGCACTTAATTTCTGATTTTGAACTGCTCTGAGCACAGAAGTTTTTCTAACTTAAAAAAACTCTTATGGAACAGTGTATGTGTAAACACATGACCCACAGAAAACGTATAAGTAGACGCAGGTTGTTTGTGTAACTTTCATAGTTACACGAAGGAGACAGTTGAGCATGTACCTGTTGTCTACATATATGCTTACACATCACAGATGAAAAGCCCTTGCTGTGCCTAAAAAACAACTGCAGCTTGTTAATGATTCTTCTTTGTTGAGCGGCTCCTTTAGAGGCAATGTATTCAGCAAGTGCTTCAGGAATCTTCCCCGATTGCCTGAACTTACCCCCATCCTAGAGACTTCTAAATTACCCAGAGGATATGAAGGAAACGTTTGATTCACTCATTCATTCATTCATTCAAAAATATTTAATAAATGCCATTTACTGCCAGCCACTGTTCTAAGAGCTGGAGACACACCGATGAACAAAATAGACAAGTTTAACACCAAATTAATTTTAATTTCCTAATGAAATCATTTTGGGCTAAATATCTTCTTTTTTTTTATTTTCAAACGAGTAAGGGTGTGCAAATGTTTTTGTTACATGGATATACACTGTATAATACCGAAGTCAGGGCTTTCAATATGCCTGCTGCCAGGACAGTGTTTATTGTACCCGATAGGTAAGTCTTTACCTTTCACCCTCCCCACCTTCCTTTATTCTTAGTTTCTAATATTCTTTACGTCTCTAGGTGCCCGTGTGTACCCATTATTTAGTCCCCACTTATTAGTGAGAACATGTGGTGTTTGTTTTTCCATTCTTGATAAACCTCCACTCGTGGGCAAGGGTTAAATAATTCTTACTGTGGCTCTTAGGGGACTTCTTATCTTCAAACTCCAAGAAGTCCCTGTATTTGGTGAAATTTAATCTTTGAGCTATGCTAAACTATAAAGACATGTCATGAACGGAGGAGAGACTCTTTATAATTCAGAAAAAATTAAAATGCACAGATTTGGTGTACAGTAGGACAAAAACTATATAAAGTGATGGCATTAGGTAGATAAATGCTTGAGAAGAATTTTCTAAAAAAGAAAAGTCGTATGGTGGGGTAGTGTGACCAGCAGGATCCTCATTCCCTGGAGACTCATTAGAATTACAAATCATCAGGCCTTATCTCAGACCTAACCAATCTGAAACTCTGGAGATGGATCCCAACACCTGTGTTCTCAAAGTCCTCTGGAAGATTCTGATTTGCCCTAGAGTTTGAGAACCCCCAGGATGGAGAAATGTTGAAGATTCTTTTCCTAAAAAAGTATTTTAATGATGTTGTTGTATTATAAGTACAGTTATTTCATAAATCTTGCAGGGTTACAGATATAAGAAAGACCTATCTATTATTTAAGGTGGATCTATACAGGGAAAATTGACCTGGTGGCTAAGCCAGTAATATGAATGTTTTTGGTTTAGAAAATTTTTCTTTCTGATTCAGAAATGCCTGATTCACTGAGTTACTGGTCAACACTGACCTAGGAGGACAGACACAGCTGTTCATGGGTTGTATTCTTTGGCTGATGAAACATAGCCTCATCTTGGGCTGAGCAAGGCTTGAACTATGAAACCTGGTCTTCTTCCCACTTGCTGATGGAATTAGAGCACATTAGCGAGGGCCACTGGAGGACTCAATCAGTAATGAGATTTTATACAATAACTTCCATGTGCTGGGCACTCGGCCTGGTGCTGTTGGAGAGGGGGGGATGGATAGGACATGGTACCTCTGGCCTGGAAGTCACAGACAATTGCAGACTTTCATGTATGAACAAAAGCACTTGCCACTCCAGGCTTGGTGCAGCTGGTGCTAAATGACTATTCAAAGGACAGGAGATGACAGTGGCCTGGGGCAGTCAGGGACAGCTTCTCGAAGCAGCCACGCAGTTGGGCAAGGGGTTAGGTTGAATGTGGTATGAAAGTAGGAAAATCCACGGCATATTTGAAACAGAGAGTTCTGCCTACATAGTTCAATCATGGGAGAGAAGGTTGGAATTGTCTGAGCCAGATGGAAATGAACCTTGGTTAATATCCCAAAGAGGAGGAAAAAATCGTTGTAGGTTTTTCAGCAGGGGTGTGGTAAGATGAAGATGGAGGTTCAAGATGTCAAATTAAAAATAATTGTCTTCATTTTCCTCCTATGCCACATTGGGTTAATCTAGACTTCCTAAAGCAGTCATGAGTCACTCAGGCTGTGAAATGGGTCCATTTGTCAGGAAAGAGGAAGGGTGACAACAGCTAATCAAATGTAGAACAGCAGGCATCCCTGCCAGAACCTGGCCCCGGAGCGAGAATGCACACGTGCACTGCTTGGGGATGAAAAATGCTTTCCTTGGCTCATCCATCATCATCATCAGGCACGGAGACAGTCCCTCAGTCTAGGACACAGTTCTCTTGCAGGGAGAGGCTGGACCCTGGAGAAGTGAGATGCCCAGCCCCCAGCCCCTGGGTGATGGATGGCCTTGGGCCTGTGCCTCACTCCCCAGGATGACTGTGCAGTGTGGCTGGAAGGCTGGAGGGCAGCTCACTTAGCCAGCGGTAGAGAAGTGCTGGGACTTAGCCTCCAAGTCACAGTGAAAAACGATGCTTTATTCTACTGTGAACTCCTTGAAGGTGAAATCAGTTCCTAACCTCTTTAACTTCAGTGTCTACCACAAGCCCATCGCACATTTGGCTCTCAGTCAATGGTTGCTGAATGGATGTATAAGTCTAAGAGCAGGCACACAGAAAGTTTCCCCGACTCCACTCCTGTGCTTAAATCAAAGACGTTAAGAGCCAGAAATGTCTTCAGACACCATCTAGTTTAAATAATTCATGTAAATATGGGGAAATTGAGGATCAGAGACTTCTTACAGTTCTTAATAGAAATTACAAATCAGTATTTTACTGGTAATATATTGTTCCCTAGAACACATGGGCTTCTAAAGGACTGTCAAACTAAGGATCCAGGAAGAATTGCTTCTTTCAGATCTCTGTGTAATTATCACCTTATCAGTGAGGCCTTCTACGACCAGCCCATTTAAATAACACTCCCCTCCCTACATTCCTAGCTCCAGTTTTGACAGCCTGGCATTCCCTTCCCCCACCTGCCCTACTCCATTTTTATCCATTGCACCTACCATTTTCTGACATGCTGGGTATTTTATGTCTTTATATTTCTATTGTCTGCTCCAGACCCCAAGAATTGTTCTCCATGAGGGCAGAGGTTTTGGCTACTTTTTTTTTAAATCATTGTTCTATTGCTCTCACTTAAAAAAATAATTTTTTTTTTTTTTTGAGACAGGATCTTGCTCTGTTGCCCAGGCTGGTGTGCAGAGCTGTCATCATGGCTCACTGCAACCTTGAACTCCTGGGCTCCAGCCTCAGCCTCCCAAGTAGCTGGGACCTCAGGTGCATACCACCACACTAGGCTAATTTTTCTGTTTTTTTGTAGAGATGGGGTCTTGTCTTGCTATGTTGCTCAAGCTGGTCTCAAACTCCTGGCCTCAAGCGATTCTCACACTTTGGCCTCCCAAAGTGTTAGGATTACAGGGAGAGCCACCCTGCCTATGTCTCTCATAAAATGCTTGATAGATAGTAGACATGGTGTAACCATGAGCTGAATGAATGATGAAATTAATTTTCTGGAATGCAAGCCATTCCCTGAGGATCATGGTTAATGATCATTTATTAAAATAATGTGGTGATTGTACTATTGATTTCTAGAGGCAGGAGCCTCTGGTGTGAGCCCTACATCTGCAGGCACTGGGGACAGCACCACGCCCTGTGCCCAGCAGGCTCTTGGCAGTGGAGCAGAGCAAGCCTAAGCATTACGCACCCCTCTAATTTTGTTTGCTTATCTCTCCCTCTAGGTCAAGAGGCCCTTGAGGACAGAACTATGTTGTATTCCTTGCTGAACCCCTAGCAGACAGTGTAGGGTCTGGCAAATTCTAGACCAGTGGGGTCCAGGAGAAAGTTCTACAGTGATGGAAATGCTTTTTATTGGTGCTGACTGCAATGGCGGCAGCCACTGGCCACATGTGGCTACTAAGCACTCAGAATGTGAGTACTGCAACTTGTGAAGTGAATTTTTAATTTTATTTAATTTTAATTAAGTTTAAATTCAAATTTTAATACTACTGTATTGAACAGAGAAGCTCTAGGATTTTCAATATGTTTCCTGAATGAATAACTACAATTGATTTAACTAAGTCCATGTCTATAAGGCAAAAACCTCAGTAATTTGGAGTAATTGAGTGAAAGATTTAGAAATTAATCAAAAGTTGAAATTGTTAATTATCTAAAATAATTGCTTTTTGCCAATGCCAAGAATGTCTTTGATGTGTTTCCTTCAGGCATAATCAATACACATGAATCAAAATTATTTTATATAGTTTGATATTATACAGTGAGGCATTTTCTATGATTTTGTATATTTTAGTTATGATTCTTATGAGTGCTGAATATAGCATTTTTTAAAATGTGTCACCGTTTATTTAATCATCTCTATTGTTTATGGTTAGATGTATATGTTGATTTAAGGCTTTTTTTTGCTAATATAAACAAAAGTGTAATAAGTACCCTTTTACATAGTCTTTGTGTATACTTCTGGTTCATTATTTGGGCTAAAATAACATAAATTAAGCAAGATATGAATGTTATTAAGCTCTTAAAAATTCATGAACATCCACTCCAACCTCCTTTGATGGAATTATCAAATGGGTTTTTTATGGAGAGTCCGTAATTGCTGGCTCCTGTATACATCCCTTTAAAGGTCTTTCAGGAACCCTTCTTACCACTGTCCCTTCAGGATTTGCACAGATATTCTTTCTTTCCTGCTGGGTTGAATCAATGAGGGGATAAGTTTAGGATACAGACTGTACTGCTACAAGGAAATCTCAAATTAGAGGCATTTAAATAAGATAGAAGCATGTTTCTTTATCATGTAAAAATACAAAAATAAGAGGGATGCTACCATCCTGTAAGTGTAGTTTCTAAGATTGCCCTCACTACTGCCAAATCATAGACAGCAGAAAGGGTTAGAGAAGCCAATGTAAGTATTCTTGGGAAGATGACTTGTAAGTTGCACAGATTGCTTCCTCTGCCTTTTCACTGGCCTGAAATTAGTCCATGGCCACATCTGGCAACAAGGAAGATAATGATCAAGTCTTGTTAATCATATGTCTTGAGTATGATTATCCCTGTTGGTTATACCTCAGGTCTGTCCACTAATTTCTACACCTATTGCCATTCCCTCCCTTCAGGCCATCTTATCTCTTGGTTAGATCAGTGTGATCACTTTTGGATTGTTCTTATTATCAATCTCACCTTCTTTTAATCCATCCTCTACAAATGTAGCCAGAGTGATCCTTTTGAAATACAGATCTGATCACATCTTCTCTGCTTCACATTTTAACTGGATGATGATTGGCCTCAGAGAAAAGAAATTTCAAATGCCAAATACCTTCTACTGACATTCAAGACCTTTCTTTTTGACTCTAATTCTTCAGCCTCATAGTGCTCAAGTGTCTGGGATGCAGCCATGGTGGCAAATGTCTGGTCTTTTAAGGGGGCAGAAGTGAGAGCTAAACGCTAAGTCTTTGACGGTCAACTTCCCTGGGACATGAAGTGAGAAAACACATGTGTTTTCTATCACTACAGTGAAATTCAGCATTAGTCCTCTCTTTGAATAAATGTGGAAACTACCTATTTTGAAGCCTATGGTTTGCCAGAGTTTTCAGAAGCCCAGGTTTTTATTGTGCAGGACTTTTTGAGATTTTGCAGATTATTTATTAGGAGACATATGTCTCATCAGAGTTCATTCCTGAGACCAAGGTGAAGAACTGACCTGTCCCATGAGGCATTCTCAAGAAAATGGAATAGGTTTTATATATATTGTTTTTTTATATGCAGGACTCTAGCATTAATTCAAACAAAGAGAATTCTAATGGAGTCAATGGCAATGATATTTCTCACTGCTAAAAAATGATTCTAAGTAAATAACTATTCCTCTTTGGGTCTCAGTTTCCCTATCTGTAAATTGAAAATATTGGACTAGGATGATCTCAAAGGTTCATTGTAGTGCCATAAGGTGATCGGGGGACTCATTCATTGCCTATATTTTAGTTCCTCCTATGTGCCCAGAACTATTCTATGTGATGAGAATACTTGTTGAAAAAGATGGATAAAGAACCTGCTCTAATGAAGATTATATTGTAGGTGAGAATAGGGTGGCCCGGTAGACAAATTTACAGACAAATAACACAGAACCAATCAGACAGTACTGGCTACTATGTAGAGAGTTATTAGAAGATGGCGTGCTAAACATGAAGGGCTGTCGCTGAGTGACATTTAGCCTAAGGGGCAGCCACACCAAGGTCAAGCAGAAATTGTTCCATGCAGAGCCACCATCAAGAGCACTGAGCTTGGTGTGTTTCATGAAATGAAAGGGACCTAGGATATGAGTTCAGATTGAAAGTGGTCTTGGAGGGGATGAAGAAGTGGGTCTAGGGCCAGATCATGTAAGATATGTACACCAGGGCAAGAGATTCATCCTACGTGCCATTGAAAGGCCCTGGGGGACTTTAAGCTTGGAATTGACAGATCATATTTAAGTTTTGAAAATATCTCTCTTGCAATTGTGTAGAGTACAGATTACAAAGGAGTAGGAGTAGAAGGGGAAGATATTTAGGAGGTTATTGCAGTGATCCAGGAGAGAGGTGGTGAGGGCTTGGACTAGAATGGTAGTTGTGGATGGAGAAAAAGGGAACAAATATGGAATCTGCTCATGGAATGGCTGCAGAGATGAGTAAAAGAAAGGTCTGAAATATCAACTAGATAAGGTATAGTCATTTTCTGAGATGGTAAGAACTGGGTTTAAGAGAAAGGAACAAAGAGTTCTTTCTCTTTTTTTAACATGTAAATTTTGAGATACCCTCACCTCTGCCCTTTCCCACACAATCAAAGCTCCATTACACCTCTAAGCACAGAAGTCAAGTAGTCAATCAAGAGAGTTCGTTGCTGGAGATGTAAGTATGGAAGCCATCATCAAATGTGCAATTTTGTAGACTGTAGACTGCATGAAATCATCTAGAATTTGGATCCAATTGTTTACTGGATACAATCGCCAGAATTTAAATAGAGAAGAGAACTGCTCCTTTGTTATTGAGGCACTCTTTTCATTTAAAGATTTTTGTAAAGAAGAATGATCCATCAAAGGTCACAGTTAAGGAGCCAGGAACGAGGCAGGAGAAAAATGAGTTAAAATGAGAGAAGAGGGTTTCTGAATTATTCCGAATGCTTCCTTGAGGTTAAAGTAAGATAAAACGGTGGATGAACTATTGCATTTGATAACTGAGGGGGCATTGGCGAGTTTGGAAAAAGCAACGTCAGTGGTATGGCAAAACAGGGTCCCCATTAGAGGAGATTAAGGATAGAAAATGAAGTGAGGAAGAACATGCAGAAAGCAGTTAAGAAAAACTGTCAAGAACTGGATCAGATATGAGGTGTTGGCTCCAAGGGGATCTGGGAGGAAGACAGTTTTGGCTTTTTTGAAGATGGAGATATTTGGTATGATTCTAAGATAATGAGGAATGATGCTGCAGAGAAAGAAAAATTGATGTTGCAGAAGAGAGAGAACAATTACAGAAGAGAAGTCTTAAGTAGCCAAGTGGTGATTAGAAGAGATCCAGTACACAGTCAGGGTGTTGCCTTTGGATGGGAACAAACACGCTTCTTCCAAGGTGACGGGAGGAAGACGGAGTGTGGGCGCTGACACAGGAGGGTGGGTAATTTGGGTTATGGGAAGATAAATGAGTTCATCTATAATGACTTTCATTTTTCAGTAAGCCAGGGGGCACGTCGTCAGGTGTGGAAGAGAAGTAGGTGGAAAAGCAAGGATATTGGAGGAAGAGATTTCAGGAGAGCGCATCTGAGGAAAAAGAGAAAAAGGGATTTATCATCCATCCTCGTTATGTATTTATAAATAAAATAAACAACACATTCAGGATCTTAAAACCTGCCAAGTCCTTTTTGAAATATTTTACTTTCCATGATGATGGACACATAACAATCGTATAATATGTTATGCCTAATTATCAAATCACAATCCAAAAGGGCAGATGTTACCTCCACTGATGCAGAATTAATAGCAGCAAGACTTTGTCTTTCTTCAAAGTCTCTGCTTTTTTGAAGGCTCACTACCAAATGAGAATGCTAGCAAGGGTCATCAATTCAGTGATCAATTTGTTTCTGCAGGCATCTCTGACCACCTACTGCCAGGTTCCTCCCTTCCATGGCACAGTCTAACTCTATACCTCCTGTGATACCTTCCTCCTCCTGTTTCTACTCTCTTTCCCTGGAGACTCTAGGCTCCAGAAACAGAGCTAAGACACAGCTAAGTTCTAGGTCCTGTGGGTGCTTTTGCCTCTTCTATGTAGCCCATATTTAGAGGCTGAGCATCCACCTTCATTGGTCTTCTCCACTGATATCCCTACCCCACTGACAGGGAATGACCTTCCTGAAAAGCTAATTCAAACACTATACTCCCCTGCCAGAACTTCCAGTGGAATTCCAAATGCAGATCCTTTAGCTGAGCATCATATTCTAGGCCTCCATGATTTTATCCCTTCCCACTTGTCTCTTCTGTTTCCTTCATCTTCACACCTCTTCTCCTACACACTACCCTCACCTCTGCCCTTTCCCACACAATCAAAGCTCCAGCACTACTTGCAATTTTTGCATCCTGCCAAATTTTCTCTAGCTTTGGGCCATTTCCTCATATTGCTCCTCCACCTGGAAGACCCTTTCATCCCAATTTCTACATGACTACATTCTCTTTGTTCTTCAGGACTCCGTTCAGGTGCTACATTTTTTTGGGAAGTCTTTTCTTGCTGACACCATCCCCTCCCCCAGCCCCACACAGCCTCTCTTGTCCCACCACTGAGATATTTCTACCTCTGCCTAAATCTTAGCACACTATATTCCAATTCTTGTCCTGTCCATCTCTCTCCTGTACTGACAATTGCTTGATGCCAGCAACTATCTTATTAATCACTTAACATAATACCCGGCATATAGTAGGAGCTCAATAGATGTTTGCAGAATAAAGAATAAATGAGCAAATAAATAAGTAGACAAATTAATGCTTATAGTCCTCCTAAACTTGCCTTGTGTTCATAGACTCAGTGTCTTTGAATTTGCTATTCCACCTAATGAACTACTCATTTCCCTTCTCCATCTTCTGCCAAGTTCACTGGCAAACTCCTATTCTTCTCGAGACCCAGAAAATTTGTGATGCACCAACATAAAGGCTGCTCAGAAAAACAGGTCTCTTAAAGCAAGTATCACCTTATTATAAGCTAATTATCCCTGGATCATTTGGTTTGGTATCCTTGGAGAATGCAGGCATTATTACAAGTGGGTTTTTTTTTTAACACTGAGTTTCAGTCCTTTTGGGCTACTGTTGCAGAAGTTTAGATGTGCATTCCAGAAGGTCAAGGATCTTTTAAGTGTCAGTTCATACTTCCCTTCCCCCACCAATCACTCCCTTGAGAATGTTCTATTTTACAAAGCATTTTTTTTTTTAAAGCAAACCTACCCTTCTGGACCAATTCATCTGCAATTTGCTATACTTCATAAGGCTCAAAGCCCCCGCGTGCCTAAACTACTAGGAAAGATTTCTGGACACGTCAATAAAAGTATCCTAATGAACAACAGCTGCAAAGAACACGTCTTTAAATAAATTGATTCCAAATTTTCCGGCATGTTTCTGTGATTTTGCTTTTTAAATGGGCATCACTGACTTTAAACTTGGATATCTAAAAAAGCTGAAGGAAAAAAAAAATCATACATTGTTCCAAAAAATGTTTCTTGTTGACTTGTGTTTCTTCACCATTCTTTGTTTGAAGAGGTTAATGTATGTTCACACTGATTACCTCATTTCTGCTTGTAATAGCTCTTCGGAACAAAAGTTATATATCATCCCTATTTTGCATTTGAGAAAATTTGCATGGGATATAGAAAGTTATAGACTTGTCCAGACTGAAGATTGGCATTAGAATGCAGATATTCTGATTTCAAGGGTTACCTTCAGAGTGTGGGCTCCTTTGTCTTTTCAAACAAAACCAAAAATATCTCTCTCACCGGCAGAGAACCCTTACAATGAGAATGTCTATGTTTTAATCTGTTTAGTCTCTAACAACTTTATATCTAACATATATTAATAGTATTTGTTTCAAAGTTTGTGTTCCATTATAAAATGAAATGAGATCTGAGTTTTTTCCTCCAAGGTGTAAAACCCACCAACTTATTTTAATACTTAAAAACTTTGATATCAATTACTTACCCTCCAAAATCATATTTAAACTCTCTCAATTATATTCAATCTCTATAAGGAATGAACTTGCTTTACTAGTCATCAGAAAATAGAGAAGTAGCACTTGGAAGAGGATTGTGGGAGATGCTTCCACATTGGGTTTTAATAGCATCACAGATGGTCTTTTTTTTTTTTTTTTTTTACTAACACAGGAGGCTAGAAATCAAAATTTGGCCGTACAGCCACATGATTTCCCTCTCTGATCTACTACTCTGGACATCTGGGTTTCCTGTGGATTGTGTTCAATCAGCAATGTTGAGGTAGTAAATATTTCACCTTCCAGTTCCCCTCTTTTATTCTTAGTATATGAAGGAGAGAACGTGGCAGATTCCTGTCTCCAAAATCTTCCTCCTGCCACCTCAAACACATTGCCCTTGCCATTTGAAAAAGCAACTTGTGACATTGTTTTTGCTAAAGCAAAGGCAAATTCATGGGAGTGGGAGGCAGGATGGAGGGAGGGAAGGGTTGAATTAGGACCCAGAAATTGTTGAACAGAACAAAATGAAAAGCTGTTCCCAATTTGAAAAGTGAGTTGACGTCTGCTGCTCTGGTATGCAGTAAAACATGTTTCCCATCTAAGACATAATAAAAGCTACAAGCATTTTACACTGTGCATTAAGAGCTGCATCTTTAAGGGAACATCTTTTCATATGGAGCACGTACAGAGTTCTCTATCTGATGATACTTTTGAACATTTTATCATTACAGTAGATGAAATATCCCACAGTCATGGCAAATCCCAAATGGATTGACAAAGCACCTTTGTGTAAATGACCGTTTGGGGTACATTGGCATTTCATTTTCAACTGTTTCAGTAAATATAACGTATCTGTACAAACTGTGTGGGGGACTGGACTGTGTCACTTGGATAGCATTAATAGAATACTTGGCTTCCATGATGTGCCAAAGAAACCCAGGGTTAAGGTGGACGTAGAGTTTGAGGTGATAGTTGAAGGGAAGTGGGAACAGAAAATTCGTTCTTACTGTTGCCTGTGGTTGAGAACAAATGCTTATATGTGAGCCTGAGGTCCAATGGTAAAGGGACTGGGAGAAACACACCGTCACAGAGTTGCACAACTTCCAGAGGGGCCATTCATATTACATGCTACATAAATGGTACCCACTAGAGGTGTGCAAATGTAGTGTCCCTGTTGAGAAAAAGGCAAACAATTTTAAACATCTATTGAGTAAAGTAAGAAAAATGCATGTCTAGGAACACATCTTTGTCCTTCTTTTGCTATTATTACTTTTAAAAATTCCTTCTTAGTCTCTTTCCCTGACAATTCTTTCTTCATCTGTTTATTAAATATTAGTGTTCTCTTGGGTCCTTTACCAGACTCACTTCTCTTTTGTCCTGCATACTCTTTCTGCACAATTTCATTCACACATACAGTTTTAACTATTATGTATTGTTGACTTCGAGCATTTATCATCAGGCTTGCCTCTCCAAAGAGCTTCAGATCCATGTATCCATGTGCATCATGGATAGCTAGGTCTGTCTGGGTACTCCTGGGATCTATTCGCAGTATTTCCTAAATCGATACCATTAACCCTGCTTTTTCATCTGTACTTCCCAGTGAACTGCCTCATCATTGGTTTAGTTTAGTCTAAAGTCTCAGACTGAGAACTTGGGGGTTATGCTAAGCTGCTTTCTCCCCTGTACTCTGACCATCTGGTTGGCCATTAGGCCTTGGTCATTCTTCATGTCCATGTCCCCTTCTCCCCCTCTTAGCTCAGGGCTGCATTGTGTTCTGCCTACTTTGTTATAACTGCCGGGAGTTCTCCAATTTACTTATGACTTGTACATAGTGGCATCTATGTGAATTAACACTGCGTTCAATCATTGTTGTCTGAACCAATGACTACATTAATGCTGTTTGCATTGAGTGCTGTGCTTTTGATTATTTCACAAGAATATTCACCAATGATTAGATTATATTTGTTCAACACTTGTTTGTTGATCACCTAAGAAATACACTCCCTCTTGGCTCCCCATGTGATATTTCTTGTATTTAAGAAAATTTATAAATGTAGCTACAAAAAAAAACTTACAAATGTAGCATATTAAAGGGATCCACTCTCTTTTCCACCAGCATCACTTCATTTATGCAGCCTGCCAGTGGTTCTTCAGGAGGAGTGTGGAATGCTAAGTGAACATCTAGCCTGCTTTACGGTGAGCTGGACTGAGCTCCCTGGAGTCTGGGCTTGGGCAGGGCCCACATGTGTCCAGAAAAGGAGGAGACAATGTACACTTAGAGCACTTACAGAGTGCCAGGCACTGTGGTAGGCACTGTCCCATGTGTCACCTCAGTCATTCCTAACACCTGTCTTAGAATAGTGATAGTATCATTGCTATCTTATAAATGAAGAGACTGAAATGGGGGTGGGGGGAGGAAGAAGAAATCCTAAAGTCTAATCCAGGATAGCAAAGTGAAAGCTGATTATTTCCCTACCTTAAGACTTCATTCTTTATTTATTTGCATTTGCCTTTTTTAAGGTAATTTTGGGCATATTTCAAGGAGAAATATATATATGAGAAGTATATGTGAGAAAACTACATTCCATGTAGTCTAAGGAGTATATATAGAACAAAATTTGAATTTTCTTTTTCACTTTTATTTCATAATATTAGTATTTGTGTAGAAAAACAAATAAACAAACATAAAAAACAACAAACCAAAATAGTAATTCAGGTTATGATAAGGCAAGGTCTTCCTTTTTTGGTTAATAAGTACAAACCCCCTTATATTCCATCAGTTATTACCTACTTAAGATTTATTGTAATATTTAATTTATATAATAACTATACAACATGAATTGCTAAAATTTATTGAGTACAATATCAGTCAGGAAATGATTACTTCAAGTATGGTGTCCTGGAGTTGGCTCTCATAGCACATGAGAAGTGATTATATACATCTTTTGGCAGCTCCACATTCAGTAATATCATATTGGTAACTTGAAATTGGCCATGGTGGGAGTATTTACACCAGGGAAATTGGCAAACACTATATATCAGGACTTGTTTTCTCAGAGTACTGGTCCTTAAATAGTTTTCAGTATGTCATTGATTATTGCTCCAACAAACAAGTCCAAAACCTCAGTAGCTTAATAAAGTAGAGTTTTATTTACTCACTCAAATGATTTTCAATGTGGGGATTTGGCGGGCAGCCTTCATGCAGTGATTCAGAACCCAAGATGTTTCCATTTGTAGAACTACCAATCCCAGGGTGTTGGGATCCTCTGCTGGATTGTCTGTATACAGCTAGCAGATGGAGGAAGAGAATGGAAAATCACACTGGAGGTTTTCACAGGCCAGTCCTGTACGTGCTATACAGTATTCCTGTCCATTTTGTATTTCCAGTCCTTGGCCACACTTAACTGAAAGGCAGGCTGGAAGAGGCAGTTTAGATTTATGTTCCAGAGGAAAAAAGACATAGTTTGTAGAATAACTAGTTGGCCTCTATCATGAATACTTACAATAGTCCAGGCATGGTTACAAACATTCATAAACAGATTATAAATCTTTGTCCACACAATAACTCTTTAAAGTAATTGCTATTATTATTTATATTTCACAGGTAAACAAATAAGGCTCAGAGAGATTAAGTAATCCATATGGCTAGACATATGCTAAGTGTCAGAGATCAAACTCATCTTTATGAGCTTCTGTAGTAATAAGACTTACTGGGACCAACCATTCTGAGAGCTGATCATATTGACATTACAAAGTGATTCCTGCTAAAGGCAGACCCAAGAGGTATGCTCAGCCCCTCTTCCAGTGATGGACTTGCAAATTAGAAAACTCAACCTTATTCATTCATTGCATAGGGCAGAAAGAAAGACAGATGGAATGAGAAAACTTGGCTAAAGGTTAGAACTGCTGCATTGTTACTGGAAAGGTGTTGAGCTTCTCAGAATGCCTTTTATTTAGTATATGTTCTAGTCCCATGGTGCCTGTCTCCAAGTTAAGATCATAATCTTGGCTATTACCAGTCATTAAATCCAGGATATATTATGAGAGCCCGGGAGCTGGCTTAGAGATGAAGGGCAAGTGTAGGAGAAGAAAACAGAGAATAGGAAGAGATTAAAAAACATACTTTGTTGGCATCATAGTTTCTCATGATACCTATTTCTCAAAAGGCTTTATCTTAGCAGAGTTAAGGCAGTTCTCTCAATAACATCTTTCCACTGAGTCCTTTACATGCTCCAGATCTCTGGAATCACAGCCACACACTGAAGAAACTGAGTTTTGGAAAATAGAAAAAAGTTAGCAGTGATGCATGAGAAGTGGGTGATGAGCTCCAGAGGTCTATGGATCTGAGCCTGAATACCACCACCAATATTACTGCTTGCTTATATCAATTTAGCTCATATAATATGCAGTGTATAATTTGAAGGACTTTGTGTTATCTAATTTAATGCTTTCACCAATTGTATGAGGTCAATACTATTCTTATCCCTATTGTACAAATGAGGAAAATCAGGCATCATAGGCTTAAGTAACTTTCCAAAAGTTACACAGTTTATAAATAGATGATTACACTCATATAAAATATTAAACATATGGTTAATAGCTGAGTAACCTTGACTATGTTAATTTGGGTGTGTTATTCCTGATAGAGGTCCTAGCATGTCATTAAAAGGAGGAGAGAAGAAGCCAGGGAACATCATAAGAATAACTCAGTGGCACAGGGGAAGAAGAGAGCCACGGGGCACCAACTATTGAGGCTGCATCCAGGCTATACAAATGGTCTCCCCGCACATGAGGAAGGTAACTTGGCTCTGTGCACAACATCAGAAGGTGCTTCCTCTCTGAGGTTTCATGCTAGTTACCAATTTCCTGCTTGTCAGCTCCAAATGAACCCTTCATTACCTGCTTCATGAAAATATGGACAGGTGTTTTAAAGAATTTTTATCTTGAAAGCTGGCATGATGCTAAGCTTTGTCAATAGAGGACACTAGACAGACCTTGCAGGAGGAAGAATTTTTCTGGTTCTAGTTCACTCTCTCAGCAGATTCCTCCAGCATGCCTAAGTCCTGCAGCACACAGTTTCCCCAGTGCCTGGCTTCTTCAGTGCCTAGGTTCTCCAGCACCTGGCTCCTGGAGCATGCATACCTTCCCCAACACCTGGCTCCTGCAGTGCACAGCAGCATGCAGTACTTAGCAGCCAACTGCTTTCCCAAGCAATATTCTTCAGTGACTTCGTAGCACAGTGCCTTGGGCAAGGCACCTTTTTCTGACCACGTAGAAGGGGGATTGGTATGCACCACAGAACCTTTTCTGCCATCCCAGGAGCCATAGCCATGCCCTCCAACACGTTTTGATCTTAGTCTGGGGCAATGGATAAGAAGCTCTTCCTGGGGCCTGCTGTTTCAGCCCTAGGGATGGTGTTTGCTCCTTATATCTATCTGCTACTACTGTGTTCTGTAGAGCCCTCTTCTTATTAGGCAATACCTTATTACTTCAATGCTATGTTATAGCTGATAATTTCTTAATATTAAATTTTCCTTGTTCAATTTACTATGTGGTTCCTGTCTTGTGATTGGACCCAGGCTGATACAGGTTCTTGCTATTGCCCTTATGTAGGTAGTGTCTAGATATCACTAGAGACATCCAAGATATCACTAGAGGTTTCTATAACTTCCTTGGTCCTAACACTGACATTCTATCTTCCTGAGGAGGAGTGAATTGAGTTCTATTTCTTAGGGTGATTGGAATGCTCTATGCCCAATTTATTTTCAACACTAACAGCTTCATTGTTAAAAAGAAGGTCCTTAGGAAGCTATTTTTATAGGTGAGGAAACTTTCTAAACAAAAACTTGATGGCCTAAGAGTACTAATGCATCCTCTATAGCGTCTATAATTCCAGCTGGCCATGTCTTTTGGCCACAGAGAAAATCTGGCTTTGCATTTCAGTAAAATGTTAAAATTAATTTACTTTTAGCTAAGCTTGAAGTTGGAAAATATTATCACACATAGTGATAAATCATTCTAAATAATGCTCTAAATACCTCGTAGTTTTTATTTCTATGGCACTCAAATAATCCATATAGGATTTCTTGGCTTCTGAAGGAGTGAATATGCCAATGTACTCCAATTAAACCATTGCAAAATGTAGGGAAAAGTCCTCCTTTTGGAACTAATTTTATTGGGTCAGATTCTTATCATCAAAAATGTATTACTAAGAAATTTAGAAAAGCAAAGCAAAAATATCTCAAAGTTGTTTTACTCTCTCTTTAAACTCTAAGTACACCATCCTTTGTAATCTTAAGGAATGGTTACATAGAAAACATGAGAACATACAATTTTTCAGATAAAAATTTAACTGGGCTAAATGGGCAAAAGACTTATTGTATTGTTTCCAAACATGCATATATATTGAGTTACGATTGCAGAAATATGTATGGTAACTCAGGGTAATTACCATTTGCTTGTGATCTTTCTCTTTGAATTGAAATATTGGAGTGCAATTTAGACTTTGGAAAGTTTAAATTTCAGCTGTTCTGTCATTACATGACTTGCTTTCCTCAAAAAATATTTTCTATTAGAAAATTTTAAAATGTCATCATATAATAACCCCTAGGCTTTTCCCTGTGCCTCCCCCCATGATCTCAAGGCAAGACTGTCTGCTTTGGAAATAAAAATAATTCTTTCAGGCCTCATTACAACTAATACAAAATTTTAAAAATAATATTAAGCAAGCACAACACTAAATTTCAGTGTAAGGTTATTTAGTGCAGGGGCAGGGCCTTGCAAACCTCAAAAAGGCCTGGACAACAGCAGGATCTAACAATTGTAAGTTACTAAGGAAAGGTTAGATTATACTGAGTATTTTCTAATCAAGGAATAAATGTGTATAAAGCATTTTTAGAAAGAGTTATATTTGAAATATGATTTTTTTTAAAATTTGAGTTTTTAAAAGGGTAAACCATAACACACACTCATTTTCTAATGAGTTTCTGATACCTGAAATTTTTACAGTTAGTTTAAAACATGACACTCTACTCAATGGGTAAGTATAAATATAAGTCAAAATATCTACAGCTTATCAAATATTTGCTATCCGATAAATTCTTTAAACATATTATCTCATAAATATAATTTCTAGACTTTGGTTGAGAAGTTGAGGCTCAGAGAGGTTTAAAAATTTCCCCCAAAGCATAATGCTGGTAAGTGGTAGAAATGGAATTTGACATAGAAATATATTTCTAAAAATGTGCATTTCTGCTATCTTACAGTGCTTTTTCTTGATTCCATAACTAATATGGGTCATTATGGAACACAGTGAGTAACTTGGTGCTATTGGGAAATTTGCTTATTTTTGAAAAAATACATTTAAATTTCAAAGCAATGAAATTAGAATGGAGTTTTTATACACCTTTCTTTTTTATTTAGCTTATTTTTTAAAGGAATATTTTTAGTTCGTCATTTAAGAAACCTAATGCATGTTTTCATTTCAAGTCAAATAATATTTCTATTTCAAATGCACTGACTTTTCTAATGTAACTTTGAGCCCTTCTTGAAACAGTCAAATCCTGGAATCCTGAAGAAATTTTAATGCAACTTCCAAATGGGTCTAACCCTGCTAGGGAGTAGCTTTGGCACTGGGAGAATTTGGCTCAGCAGATTTTAGCAAAGTCCCAGCCCAGGAAGTCAATTAGCTTGGAAAGATGAAACATCTGAAAATGTAAATTATAAGTTCAGTTGCAGCTCTATGTGTTACATGTGTAGAAATAAATTTAAAAAATACCACATTTGTTCAAAGGATTTATCATTAGCTGCCACATTGGACAGTATGAAAACTTAGATATGCTTACATAAACACATGAGTCACTTTTTATAAAATACAATTTTCCATGTAACCAAGCTATTGATGAATGTGGAGTCTAAGACATTTTCTCTTTGGCTGTTGTAAAAGTTTTCTACAAACGATAAGAAAGAACATCTTTAAATGCAATAAGCTCAAGAGGATAACTTGTCACCGTGGGGAGGGAAGCCAAGGGGTCCCAGCACCTCTCACTCCCATCTTCTAATGCAAGCAGTGAGTGCCAGGAAGCTTTCACTGTCTGCGATGAGTCATGGGTCTTGTGAGTTTCCTCCAGTTCAGGAAAAGAGAGGCACATCTTCCTCGTGATGTCTTCTGACGTTGGCACTGTTTAAATGTCTTTTATCTTAGAATTTGGAATTTTTTTTTTTTTTTCTAAATCAGAACAGAGAATGAAATGCAAAGTGGCTGGTGTTTTGAGTATGTCCACTCTGTGGATCTTGTTCCAGGTGACTC
Source organism: Microcebus murinus (assembly GCF_040939455.1). Taxonomy (NCBI): domain Eukaryota; kingdom Metazoa; phylum Chordata; class Mammalia; order Primates; family Cheirogaleidae; genus Microcebus; species Microcebus murinus. The sequence goes on from NC_134106.1 coordinate 14,247,202, forward strand.
ATGTGTCTGTCTCTTTTTTCGAAATAAGTGCTTAGCTGTATTAGTGGAATTAAGAAAGACAGAAAAATCCTGTTGTTTTTCAACATCGTTCTTATGTAGTCCAGGTCTGGAAATAATGATTGTCTAACAAATACCACCCAAACATTAATATCAATTGCAGCTTTTACAAAAAGCACCCCTGACCCCACCCTAACTTTGCTTCTTGGAAGTAGTTCTTTAATAGCTCTTCACCTCCCCTCACATTTCCCCATCCTCTCCTTTGTTGCCTCTTTATTTCGGATACGCTTGCATTTGGTCATCCTAGGTAGTAGCCATTTTCAATTTGTCTCTTCTATGATGCAAGAGACTCTTGAAAACATGAACTATGTCTTATGTATTTTTAAAAATCTAATCCCTAGTACTGAGACTGCCACATAGACAGTGCTTAATATTGGTGGGATATTGAAAATGTGAATTCATTAACTAATTTGGCATTTATTAATAAATATAGGATAATTTATGATATTAATTTGATTCTAGATTTTTTCTATCATTGAGAATCCTGGATTTTGTTAGGGTAGAACATTTCTTATAAAAATTATCTTTAGGCTAAATGCTATTTACCTTTTCAAATATGATTTTTCTAGTCTCATAAAATGTGACTTGTTATAAATGCTATGGCAACATACAGGATTTTTTAAATAGAGAAAACAATCACATAATTCAACAACCTAACAGGATTTCTATTAATATCAATACCCTTATGGAATACATTATGTTACCTCATTTTTCACAAGAATATTTCTACTGAATTACTGAAGATATGAATAATTATACCATATTGAACTAATGGTGAGAAAATTGCTGAGCAGTAATTGATAACATTGCCAAAAATACTCTTTATCATATGGAAAGTAACAGTAAAATATGGACCTTAACTAGTGTGTGTAGACTTGATACCCATTATTTGGGACTTCTTAGATATTTTTAAGTGTTACATTTTTATCATTATAAAAGAAAGAAAATTTGTCATTGAAAATATGAAATGTGAAAAATTCAAAAGAAACAAAAAAACCCACATAGAAATGAATAAGCATATAGACATAGAGAAAATTATTGTTAATATTGAATATATTTTCTTCCATATTTTATTTGATATATTTTAAAATTAAAATTAGTAATATGTTGTATATAACACTCCATTTTGGGTTTTTTGTCAGTTAACATTGAACTGAGCTTTTTTACCATGTCATTGAAGAATCTTAGAAAAAGGTATGGACTCGTATTTTGCCATCATTTTAGAGATATCATTGATAGTTTAACCACCTTCCTTCCTTGTTTAGACATTTTGGTCAGATCTGATTTTTATTATATGTAACTAGCTTTATAAGACATATCTCACTTGATGTAAATCTTTGTGTAGATTTATGACTATTTCCATTAATTAGATACTTAGGAACACTTTTGATGTTCTTGCTATGTATTACCAAATTAAACTTCAGGGAAATGGAGAAAAGCCTATATTCCCACCAGCAGAGAGAGCATTTTATTTTCTTGCACTTTTACTCACATTGCATATTATGATATATAGGGTATTTTTTTACGACTTTTCAGGTTTACAGTTATAAACATATGTAGTAGTTTCTTGTAATTAGAGAAAAACTTTCATAACTATGTTTACAAATAGACACTTAGTTCCCATATTATTTATTTGTATATTTTTAGCTTTTTAAAAATACTAGTTTAGTAAAAAAATGCATAGTATAGCATAAAGAAAATTTATACACACTAGAAAATGTATACATAAAAAGAAAACATTTCCCTTTTTTCACATGCCCAACACTATTCATTCTTCTACAGAGTAATAACTGTTAACAATGTCTTAAATATCTTTCCAGAAAAAAATGAATATATCAGCATATACATGGAGATTCCTTTTTAAAACTTATATAAACATGTCCTTATGATACAAACTACTGTGCACTTTGGTTCATGTATTATCTTGGGCATCTCCTCATATCATTACATATATAAATCTTCTCCAATGTTTTTAATAACTACTAGAAATGTCATAACATCTGAAAATGTATTAGCTTAATAGACAAAATGCTATCACATTGTTTTGTTTTATTACTTTGATTTTTAGTGTGATTAGATATTATTTTTTAGATACTTATTTCCCATTTGTATTTTATTAATTCATGATCTTTATCCATTATATGTCTGGAGAAATTATATCTCATGGAGATTCTGGGGGAATACTTTGCCTCTACTCTAATCCCAACTCTAGCACTCAACCTTTTCTCCTATATTAAGTAGCTATTGAGTGGTAACCAAGCAGAGCCTAGAGACTGTGAGTGGTTCTCTTTCCTCTCTGGGTCTGGGGACCCGCTTGGAAAAGCCCAGCTATGGGGTCTAATGGATAATTCCTGGGGAGAGCTTGATCCTTGGAGATGCATTTGCCTAACCTCTCTGTGACTCCCAGGATGCTGAAGAAATTCTGAACAGTTACACCAGATCTTCTCTACTTCCAAGGCAAGAAGAGCCTGAAGACACCAAGGTACAAAAAAGCTTCCCATAGGTATTTCCACAAATAACAGGCAATCTGTCTGATTTTTCAACATTAGCCCAAAGTTTCAGAGACAGATGTTACCAACATTTCTTGATATCAGGTTCTCTTCCTTTTGTATGCACAGGGGCTTACAGTCTAGGCTTCTCTGTCTTCTTGTAATTGAATAGAGCCATGCAGCTGTAACTAGCCAATTAAATGTAACCTTAGGGTTTGAATCACCCTTGCATAATTCTTTATTTTTCTATCACCCTGCTATGGAAAATTTTGCAGCCTTGTCTTCAAAGGAGGGATACTTTAAGATGACAGAGCCCATGTTAGTCTTGTTCCTGAATCACTGTAGAAAGCAGAGCCCTCCTCTAAATCATGTTAGATATATAACAAAAAAAGAAACACCCTGATATTTTTGCTATAATGCAACTTAGTCTATACTGATTCATAGAATACCTTATTGAAAAGACAAAAAGAGGTTTAGCAATCTGAAAGAGTAAGAACAGACTAATAAAAAAAAAGCTGTTGGATAAAATAAATAGCAATTTGAAAAACATTAAAAAATCTAAAATGATTGAAATATAAAAGATTGTTGTAGAGTACCTTGGCAGAAAGTACAGTGATTGTTAAAGTTTGATTTTATCAAATGGAGAAATATCTCCAACATAGACCAAAAATACAAAAATAATGAAGTCATGAAGAAAAAGGTAACAGGTTTGAAAACTAGATCCAGGAGAACTAATGTGGGAGTATTAATAATCCCAGAAGGTGATAAAAGATGGATAGAGGAAAAGAATAATTAAATAAAAAATAAGAAAAAGGTCTTTAAAGTTAAAAAAGTCTAAGCTACAGAGTGAAAGCACTGAAGGACACACACACACCCCTAGGCATATCTTGGTAGAACTACTGGATTCCAAAATAAAGAAAAGAAATCATAGACTGCAGCTTCCAAAGGTGTGGTGAACTATATTTTGAAGTGATTTCTCATTATAAACCAAAGAGATCTTGGAAAAAAGATACTTTAATGACATTGCTAGGCACAAAGGAATCATGGTGGTTTATGAGGTTCTCTCCCATTCAACATAAAAAAAATAAGTTGATATATGAGTGGGGATATCTAAGTAATAAAAAACAAGAGCATCAGTTTGAAGGGAAATGCCAATATCAAAGCCATTCAAAGCTTGTGGAAGAACTTAAATTGAGGCTCTCTCATTAAGTAAGAATGCTTGAGGGAGCTAATGTTGTCCCAGAAATTAGTGGTCCTATATTAGGCTCCTTCAGAAAAAAAGGACAAATGGGAGATTATGTATATATATATATATATATATATATATATATATATATATATATATATATATATAAAGAGATGTATTCTGAGAAACTGCCTCAGATCTCCTGTCTTCAAGTGGAAGACCCAGGAGAGAGCCAGTAGTGTAATTTCAGTATGAGCCTAATGGCCTGAGAGTCAGGAGGACTGATGGTATAATTTCTACCCCAAGGCTGAAGGCCTGAAAACCAGAAATGCCAATGGCACAAGTCCTAGTCCAAGGGCAGGAGAAGACCAATGTCCTCAGCTGGAGTAGTCAGGCAGAGAGAGAGAGAGAGAAAGGGAGTGTACATTTTCCCTTCCTCTGCTTTTCTGTGCTATTCAAAGTCCTCAGTGGATTGGATTATGCCCATCCACATTAGATAGAACAGTCTTCTTCATTCAGTCTATAGATTAAAGTGCTAATCTATTCTGGAAACACCTTTACGAACACGCCAAAAATAGTTTAACCAGTTAGGTATCTGGACATCTCATGGCCCAGACAAGTTGAAATATAAAATTAACCATCACAAATCCCCAGATCCTTCCAAAGATGAATCCTTTCAGAAAGAAAGGAGCTCCTAAGAGGCTTTTAGAATTCCTGTTAAAGAAGATTAAGTAAATATATAATTATAAGTTATAATTACTAAACATACAGAAAAAAACATCATGAATGGTAATCAATACAAATAAAAATACAATGTACAAATAAAAGAGCTGCACAAAAAGCCACAAAATTTAACGCATTTTGTTAAAACTTCACAACCTACAAAAAAACAAGGAAAAGATCTCTAAAACAGTGATAGAGAAAAAAGCAAACCAACTATAACTCTAAGTGCTTAGATATCATATTGAAAGCTTTTTCTCTAAAATCTGGAACAAGGCAAGGATACCCACTTTCTTGCTTCTATTCAACATAGTACTGGAAGTCCTAGCCAGAACAATTAGGCAAGAAAAAGAGATAAAAAGCACCTCACTTGAAAAAGAAGAAGCAAAATGTTCTCTGTTTACAGATGATATAATCTCATATCTGGAAGATCCTAAAGATTATACATCCACATACACACACACAATACTGTTAGAACTGATAAATTAATTCAGCATAATAGCAGGATACAAAGTCAATACACAAAAATTAGTTGCATTTCTACACACTAAAAATGAGAGATCCAAAAAGAAAATTAAGAAAACAATTCCACTTACAATAGCATAAAAAAGAGTAAGATATGTAACAATTAACTTAACCAAGGAGGTGCACAACTTGTATAATGAAAACTACAAAACATTTCTGAAAGCAATTAAACATAAATAAATGGAAAGATATCTCATGTTCATGGATTGGAAGACTTAATATTGTCAATATGCCAATACTATCCAAAATGACTATAGTTTTAATGCAATTCCTATCAAAATCTCAATGATGTTTTTTTGTAGAAATTTTTAAAAATCCTAAAAATTCATAGGAATCTTAAGTGACTCTAAATAGCCAAAACTCTCCCCAGAAAGAACAAACATGGAGGACACACACTTTTTAATTTCAAAACTTACCAAAAGCTGGTAACCAAAACAGCAGAGTATAAAGTATATAAAAACTGGCATAAAAATGGAGATATAAACCAATGGAATAAAATACAGTGTCCAGAAATAAACTCTTTTATAGATGGTCAAATCATTTTCTTTCAAGAAGGACATCAAGACCATTCAATGGGGAAAAGACAGTCTTTCAAGAGATGGTGCTAGGAAAACTGGGTATCTACATGCAAAAGAATGAAATTCCTAATACCATATGCAAAAATTAATTAAAAATGAATCCATGACCTAAATTAAGACCTAAAACTATAAAACTCACATAAGAAAACATAAAGCAGAAACTTCATGATATTAGAATTGATGACAATTTCTTGTATATGACACCAAAAAGATAAGTAACAAAAGAGAAAAAAATAGACAAATTGGACTTCCTAAAAAATGTTAAAATCTATGCATCAAAATATACTATCAACAAAGTAAAAAGATAAAACACAGAATGAGTAAAAAATATTTGCAAATCTTGTATCTGAAAAAGAATTAATGTTCCTAATATGTAAAGATGTCCTAAAACATAACAACAGCAACAGCAAAAAAAGCAAAACAACCCAGTGCAAAAATGGGCAAGAACTTGAATAAACATTTCTCCAAAGAAGATATAAAAATGGCTGATGAGTGTATAAACAGATGCACAGTGTCACTTACAGTAGGAAAAATATAAATCAAAACTAAGATGAGTTGCTTCCCCATACCCATTAGGCTGTCTATTCTCAAAAGAAAAACAAAAAATAACAAGTATTAGTAAGAATATGGAGAACTTGGAACACTTGCTCACTGTTGGTGGGAATGTACAATGCAATAGCCATGGTGGAGAACAGTATAATGGTTCCTCAAAAATTAAAAATAGAATTACCCTATGATCCAGTAATTCCACCTTGGGGTACAGATTAAAAAGGATTGAAAGCAAGATCTCAAAGAGATATGTGTATACCCATGTTCATAGCAGCAGTATTCACACTACCTAAAATGTGGAAGCAACTGAAATTTCCATTGACAGATGAATGGGTAAGAATAATTTGTCATGTACATATGATGAAATATTATTCAGCCTTAAAAAGGAAGGAAATTCTGACATATGCTACAACATGGATGAACCCTGAGGACATTATACTAAGAGAAATAAGACAGACATAAAAAGACAAATATTGTATTATTCCATAATATTAGGTACTTAGAATAGTGAAAATCATGGAGAGAGACAGTAGAATGGTGGTTGCCACAGCCTAGGGGAAGTGGAGGAATGAAGAGTTATTATTTAACAGGTATAGAGTTTCAGTTATGCAGAATGGAAAGAATTCTGGATGTGGATGATGGTGATGATTATACCACATGAAAATCCTTAATATCACTGAACTGTACACTTAAAAGTAGCTACATATTAAATGTTATGTATATTTTACCTCAATAAAAAAGAAATGAAATAAAACAACATATATATGATACCATTTATATAAAATGTATGCATAATATAACCATTTATTTAAAAATATAAATTTTATATCACTGAATTCTAGGCATGTCTATAATATATTGCCAAGTAGAAAAGGTAATTTGTAGACTAATCTGTATGGTATAATTATGTTTTGATAGAAAACAACCAGGAATACTTTAATATGTCTGTAAATGTGAAGGTAGTAAAGGGCTAATTTATGTTGAATTTGTTTATATATAATATCAATTGTTTCAACAGCCATAAATTACTATCATAATTTTAAAAACTAAATATAGAAAAATAAAAAAAGAATCATTTTGGTTAGTCCACATTGTATAGTAAGATCTGTAAACCATTGTTTTTCACTTTTGGTGAACGTATTTTCCCAGTTTGAATTGTGCCTTTTACTTGCGTGATGGTACAGAAGGTAATTTAAGGTAATAGCTGAATGTATACATATATTATATGTAAAATACACCTACATAATACATATATATATATATAAAATCAGTGTTCTTATTTTCTGCTATTCTCTGTCATCTGTCTATTCAACTCCATTTAGGGAACTTTTGCCTATAAAATGTATAAATGTAGTACAGCAGGAATATAAATGTGTTAGACAACCTTTGCACTACCAGGACCACTAGCTGTTTGTTTAATCAAAAGTATATTTGAGTAAGAAATCAAATATATTATGATTGTAGTCATAACCCAACTTGTTTTTATTTCTTAATACTTAATGCTTTTTTGTAGTCTTCTCTCATGCTGACAACAGCCTAGGCCATATCATTTGCTTTGGTTAATGGTTCAGTAAGTAGCAAACATTTTGGTGCCAGACTTGAAAGGCACTTGTGCATTAGGGCTTGGCTTCTTGTTATTCTTAGAACCCTCCAACCTCCTGTGGGAGCTTGGGCAGTCTGTGGAAATAAGAGATCATGTGGAGAGCAGCCTCAGTTATCTCAGCTGTCCTCAGCCAATCCACCAGCTTATTGTGTTAATAGATACATAAGCAAGCCTGACCAAGATCAGCCATGTCTGCCCCAGAGAGCATTGCTGCTTAGCCCAACTCAAATTATTGACTTGCAGAATAATAACCTGAATAAATGGTTGTTGTTGTGAGCCATAAATATTTTTATTGGTTGGTTACACAGCAAAAGCTAACTGAAACACACCACTCCACACAGTCTTTTATATTGTTTTGCCCATGCTCAATTCAACTGGAAGTTATTTTTAGTAGCTTGCCTTTATCTAGTTTTCATAGATGCAATTAACTTTTTATTCATATTTTGTTTTATAGAACTTTTACTTATATAAATAGAGTGGCAAGTACAACTATCATAAGCAAGTTCGACAATAAAAACAACTGATGCCTGATAATCTTAGAACTTATTAATGGAGAACAGAAGTGCATACATGAACTCCAGAGTGACCTGCAGTCATAGGCATTTGTTCTGTTGTTGCATCAGTAAGGGAATGCAGCCCGGGCTGTGACAACACTTTAGGAGTTGTATTACACTGTGGCAACATTTCCTGTCTGCCTTTATTATACTAGTAACATTAAAAAAATCCTAACATCACTGCATCTCCTGCTCCAGTCAGGCAATGAGCTTTCTTAGTAACTTAAAAATGTATTCTAAAACACTTATCACCACTTTTTATTATGTTATAGTACTATTACTCATGATAGGAAGATACTTGCATAGGAGCTTCCCATTGATTTTTAATACAGACTGAAATAAAGTCATTGGCCAGGTGTAGTGGCTCATGCCTGTAATCCCAGAACTTTGCTCCCAAGGCAGGAGGATCACTTGAGGCTAGCAATTCAAGACCAACCTGGACAACACAGGGAGACCCTGTCTCTACAAAAAAATTTTAGAAATAGCTGGGCATGGTGGTACACACTTATCCTAGCTGCTTGGGAGGCTGAAGCCGGAGGATCACTGGAGCCCAAGAGTTTGAGGTTACAGTGAGTTATGATGATGCCACTGTACTCCAGCCTGGGCAATAGAGCTAGACTATTTCTCAAAAAAAAAAAAAAAAAAAAAAAAGAAAGCCATAATTCTCATCTGTTAAGGTCACTGTAGGAGCAAGTATCACAAAGCTGCTATAATAATACCCAAATCTGAGTGGCCTAAAATAATACGTATTTTCCTTGCTGATATGTCATAGTCCAATGTTTGTAGGCCATAGCTTCAGTTCCATGAAGTCATTTTGGGATTCAGACCTGTTCCATCTTTTAGGACTACCATCATCCTCACTTGGCGTCTGTGATCCCTCTGGGGTGGCAGGACGGGGGACAGGGGAAGTAAGAAAGAAGAGATTGTGACGCTCTTAACCGTCTCAGTGGAGAAGTGACACATGACCCTTCTAATCACATTTCTTGCCCAAAACCTAGTCATACAGCCTGATCTTTTCTAGACTTGAGCTGGAAAATGTGACTTAGCTGTGTGCCCAGGAAGGGGAAACAAGATTGGTGACTACCTATTCACTCTCTGCCACAGCCACTAAGACTACTTTTTTTATACCACAAACCTGAGTATATCAAAACTGTGTTTAAACATAATGAAGGGCTTAAACAAACAGGAATTGGAGTCAGTAGCAAAGAAGGGGTTGTCACAGAAGTTAACGTGGCTGGTGATGAGAATGGTGGGAAACTCAGCCACGTGCTCTTGTCTGCATGGTGCTTTAAGACACTTGAATACATCAGTGGCCTTCTCTAGAGTTCAGATTCCTTTTTTATATTACAAATAAGGAATTAATTAATTTCCAATTTTAAGAGAGGTAGGGAAATTGTTCTAGGAATGTTCTGGGATGATGTTGGTGACTGGGAAAGGGCTGAGACAGGAACTCAGCTGGGCTCCCTGACCTTCCAGATCACTTCCTCACTCACATCTACTGACACCCTGGGCACAAGTTCAATATTCTGGTTTATTAAGAACAGATTTTTCCTTCCTCTACATATTTCTTCCTGACATTAAAGCCTTACAGGAAGAAACTTATAAGCATGCCATACATATGTAGATATATGAATAACATCTTCTTCATTTTATTCACTAAACATTCATGCAATGGTTTCAGTGACTTCATTTAATTTATGTGGCTTTTATTGAGAATCTACTTTGTGATTGGTTCTATGCTTAGAAATGGGAAAACAAGGATAAACTATAAATATGCCTTTGAGGAACTTAGAGTTTGTGGCTAAAGTGGCTAGGAACACACCTCCTGCTGAGACCCTGAGCCCCAACACCTGCCTCTGGCCCCACACCCAGGGATGCTTCACTTCTCTGGAATTCCAGAACTCTCTGACTGGGGGGAAGGGGTTGCTGGCTTGAGCACCTGGAGCAGGTGAGAGGAGAGACTCTGTATCCAATGCCAGCCAGCTCCCCATCTCTGTGGCCCCCTGAGACCTCACTCAGTGCTGTTGCTCCATCCATACTGCCCTGATCAGACTCTTCTCCCACCTCCTGCTGGTTTCCTGTGGGAACTGCTGACCCTGAAGACCATGAGGGCTCCTCTCTATTTTGATCACTGCCCTGGCCCCAGCTTTGCACTTTATTTATTGAATAAAGGGCTGAGGCAGCATTTTCTTACCCAGTATGGCAAGACCTGAAAAAGACTACTCAATTATACCTAAGACTATTTCTCTGTCCTCAAACTCCATAGGTTCTCCCTTGCCCAGATCTACTCTGTTGCCCACCTTCCCTGGCATTTTAAACAGACCTACTTCCACCCCAACTGAGAGTTAAGCATGCATGAGAATTCTGAAAATAAACAATGAGAAACAACTGAGCGTCCTAGACCATTTAAAGTCTGGAGTATCAGTGGAAATCATCTTGTGAGATCCAGAGCAGAGTTCACGCTTCTCTGAAACTGAGGCTGAGCATGTGAGGTTTCCATAACTAAGAAAGTGGGACTTCCTGGAATGGTCTGTGGTCCTGGGAGAAGAATCTAGATGGATATATATGGCTTTGGGGTAACAGCTGTGATCTGTGATCAATAAATTCTCTCTCTAGAAAAAAAAGCATTTATTTGTTCATTTAACAAAGATTCAATGAGCTCCCATGTAGGAATCAGGTACTGTTGTTATGAAACTGGTCGAGGGATACAGTTAAGCAAAAAACCCACATAATCACATTGGAGTGTGAAGTGCCATGAAGGGAAACAAACATAAAGCAGTGGCAGGAGGATGACTGACTGAGGTTGGGTGGGAGGACTCCCTGGCATTTGAATTTCAAGCGGAGGACATCCATGCCAAACTCCATAGTCAGAGGGACCATCTCGTGAAAAGACAGGCAGGAATGGGTTGGGTACATTCAAGAAAAGAAAAAGAGGCAGGGGGGTGGGACATTCATGGCTGAGGGAAGCTAAGCAGGATGGGAGGGTTCTCATCCTTGTCTCACTGCCATTCTCCACCCCTGTAGACCAGGTCCCCATGGAGACCTGAATCTGTTGGCTGAAGCTGCATAAACATTTTTCTACACTGTATTAGTTTGCTAGGGCTGCCAAAACAAAATATGACAGGTAAGGTGGCTTAAACGATAGAAATGTATTTTCACACAATTCTGGAGACTGGAATTCAAAATCAAGGTGTTGGTTTCTTCTGAGGCATCTCTCCTTGGCTTGCAGATGCCCACCTTCTCCCTGCATCCCCACAAGGTTGTCCCTCTGTGTTCTCTGTATCCTAATCCCCTCATATAAGATAACAAGGAGTATTCAGTAGGGCACATACATGTGGCCTCATTTTAGCTTCACTGCCTCTTGAACGGCCCTATCTCCAAATAGAGTCACAAGCTGAGGAGTGGGGGTTATATAGACCATGAGAAAGAGTATACAATTTAAGAGTAACTGGCAACTATTGGGGGTTTGTCACGACATGATTTTTAAAAGATTCTTCTGGTTGCTGAGTAGAGAATGGATTCTCTGAATAATCAAGTAATGTAGGCAACAGGGAAGATGGCAAGAAATGTTCAGATTCAGGATCCTACTTTGAGGTAGAGTCAGCAGAATGAGCTGGTGGAGTAGATCTAGAGATTAGCAGGAAGAAAGGAATTAAGAAAGACACAAATGGCTTGAGCCACTGAGCGTAGTGATGGATCTCATCATAGATTCTTTCCAGCTACGTGATCTTCAGCAAATAATATAATGCCTATGAGTCTCTGTTTTACTTCTGAGTAAGAGAGAGTTAATATTTCCTTCCTAAATTAGTTGTAAGGATCAAATAAAATAATGCCTGCAAAATGCCTTGAGGACTGCTTACCAAACAATAACTTGTTAGTGGATATAAGTGCCAGTGCTATCCAGATAAAGAAGATATGTTTGTGACACAGCTAGGAAGTATCTGATTAAATGCTCAAATGAGAGAAACTGATGAGAGTGTCTACTACATGTTAGAAATAAGGAAAATCAATATGGACCAGGATGAGAAAATCCCTCTTTGGTGGGGCAAATTTTGGAGTGATTGAGAAAGACTTGAGCAGGACTTCATTTTACTTAGGAACAAGAAACTCTGAAGTTTTAACCACCTCACCCAAAGGCAGAGGGAAGCCTTTGTCCTAAGTTAAAGAATCCCAACTCTGTTACCCCCTAGCAGCCCTTGGACATATGAAATAACTTTTCTAAGCTGAGTTGTCTTGAAAGTAAAAGTGAGATTGTATTAGTTGGTCTGTAACCTGGAGCCAGAACTTTACTTCATTTTTTCAAAATCTCAGATCATTGAAGTTGAAAAATTCAATCTTATTAAAAAAATGCAAATTAATGTTTCTCAAGAAAATCATACTTTTAAAAATTACTTATTTCTTAGAGCATTGTTAACGATTTGTTTAAATTTTTGAAGACCGCTAAGCATGATCTAGACTGAGGAAGATGACTACATTCATGTCCAAAAATATCAATCATATCATTGTGTCTGATGGACTCTGTAATTGTAACTATTGTATAATTATGTTCTCACCTGGAAACCATTGGTGAAAACTGGTATAATATTAATCACAAATACCTAAGAAAATATAATAATGAAGTAATTGAACAAAGATCCAGAATTGTGAAAGACTTAAACTTTACTGCACACATCAGCCATCCAGCTGTTTTGTTAGTTTGTCCCTTTGAAGAATGATAGGATTTTATCTTCTCTAACAGTTGTCAAACGTGGGGATCTATGAGTGTTAGTCTATTGCCTTCAAGTGCTAACCCAGACCAGGTCCCTGTTCTTCATCTGCCCTTAGTATGGTGATAATATTAGCCTCTGGGGGCAGCATTACAGGTTTCCGAACTCCAAGCCCACAGAGGGACTCCACCTCCATGCAATTCCCCTTGGTTCCCCAGCCAAGTATGAGCCGAAGCTTCTGGGCACCAGGGTGAGGCAGAAACATGCAATATGAACCAGACTGGAGGTCAAGTATTGTTTTCCTTTGACTACATGCTTGCTGCTCCCCTGGAAACTGCTGCAGGGTGTGTTCTCTCCCTCACCTAATCATTGCCCCCCACCCCCTTAGCCCAGATCCCCATGGAGACCTGAATGCTCTTGGCTGAAGCTGGGAAAGCATTTTTCACACCTTAAATAAAATGTGCAGATTGAGGGTGGAAGGATTATTTTCCATTACAATATGAAACATTCTGGCTTTTTTCCCAGAGTTTATAATAGCCCTTGGAAAAGCCTTTTTCCCTGAAGTTTAGACCTAGAAACCAGCGAGAAATGAACTGGGAAGTCTGGTCCACAGATTTGCTAGTGAGGGAGACCTGCTAGGAAGGTGGGAACACTGGCCTTGCCACTTACCTAGGTCAAGATTACAGAGAGCTGTTCATACCTACATAGTCCATTCCTGCCTTCATGCCCCACTCAGCCCCACAGAGGTTAACATATTAACTGAGGTATCCACTGGAGATCTCAAAGACAGCTAAGCACAACAAGGAAAAACATCTCCATCCATTGATTCTACCCCTTTAATTATCTTTGATACCACTTAAATTCAATTCCCCACAGATTAATTGCCACAGAAAACAATTTGAATCTTAGTGGATTACTGCTATAAATATTTATTTCTTGCTCACACCATGGCAAGAAGGTTGTGTGATGGGCACATTTCCACAGAGTGGTTTAGGAATCCAGGATTTTTCCATTTCCAGGGCCTTGGAGTTTTCCACCAGATCATCTTCGTTCTGTCTGAAGGACCTTGTGGGAGGCACCAAGAGCCAGGTGTGAAAATAGTGCACCTATGTGGTACTATGCCATCATACCATTGGCCAGAACTCAGTGACATGGCCCCATACAACTTAAGGAAGTCTTCAAAATTTGCTATGCTGCATGCTAAAGAAGAAGAGGGAACACATGAATGTCGACGAGCACATTCTCTGCTATATCTCACAAGGAATAAAAGTGTCAGTGTGAGTTGTCATCTGTCCTCACACATCAGTAGGAATGAAGGGTTTGAGAGAAGGTTGAGATAGAGAGGAGCTTTGGGACAGGGGAAAGGAGAAGAAAAAGGTAAGCTTAGGAGAGTTTCTCATGTCATCTTTCCTGTCTATTGTCACAAACTTTGTTCCAAAAGTTTATAGAATTGATTACCCTGTGTTGTAACTATATAATGTTTGTTTCTCTGCCTCCCAACTTGAGGGTAGAGGATATTTGCTATTAATTTTTGAATCTTCAGCACTTACTACAGGAGCCGAGCTATAAGTAGATGCTGTATTAGTTTTCTATGCTGAGTAGCAAAATACCACAAACTTGGCAGCTTAGAACAATGTCCATTATAATAAATAATACTCATAATTGCTGTGCACCAAGTTAAGACACAGCTTAACTGGGTCCTCTGCTTCAAGGCCTTACTCCAGACATTGTTTAATGTGCATCTCAGGCTGCATTCTTATGTGAAAGCTCGACTGGAGAAAAATCTTCTTCCAAGGTCACTCAAATTATTAGCAGAGCTCCCTTCATATGATTGTAGGACTATGGTTTTGGCCACTGGTCACCTGGGACCACTTAAAGTTCCAGGAGGCCATCTGCATTGTCATGTCAGGTGTCCTTCTCTACAGACCCTCTCACAACATGGTAGTTTAATTCTTTAAAGCCAGTAAGGGAGAACGCTTCTAGAGTCAGTCTTCTAGCAAGATAGTCATATATAATGTGACATAATCACATCCCATAGCTTTGACAATATTCTATTGATTGGAAACAAGTTGTACAGAAGCCCCACCTGCACTCGAGGGAGGGCATTACACAAGGGTGTCAATAACAGGAGGTAGTAATCATGGAGGCCACCTCAAAGTCTGTCCTCTATAGGAGCTGAATTCTAATTTGACAAGTAGATGGACAGACAAGGAGGAAAGGACCACAGAGAGGCTGGCCATGAAGCAACATATACTTTCCATACTTTGCAAACCCTATAACTTGATAATAGTTATACTTACTTCACGGGACCATAGAGAGATTTGAAATAGAAAGCATAGGCCAGGTGTGGTGGCTCACACCTGTAATCCCAGAACTTTGGGAGGCTGAGGTGGGAGAATTGTTTGAGGCCAGGAGTTTGAGACCAGCCTGGATAACCTACCAATACTCTGTCTCTAAAATAATGAAAGAAAAAAAAAATTAGCTGGGCACATAGTGATGCACACCTGTAGTCCCAGCTACTCAGGATGCTGAGGCAGGAGAATCACTTGAGTTCCAGAGTCTGAAGTTTCAGTGAGTTGTGATCACATCACCACACTCTAGCCTGGGCAATGATGTGAGACCCTATCTTTATAAAAAAAGTAAGTAAATAAAGTAAAATAGAAAATGTAAATTAAATATTTGATAAAAGACGCTAGCAAAAGGAGGTATCCAACCAAACTTCCTTTACTCTAATTTGCTGATGTCCTTGAGAGGTTATTTCTTCATGGTGGGGCTCAGTCATCTCCTCTGTAAATGAGTAAATTAGCTCCAGAAGATATTCTGGGGGTTACTGCCAAGTCAAAAACTCGTGTCACTGAACATGATGACTTAACCCAATGGTAACTTGTACACAGTCTCTTCATGAAAATAATCACTGGAATAAATAAACTGAAGGCAAAAGATAAGGGTCTTCCCTCCTGTCACATAATTATGAACTTAAGGGCAAAGAATGTAGTTCTACTTGGTCAGCCAGTTGGAGACATTTTGGAAGTTGGATATTAAAAGATTAGTCATTTAAAATTTTGTATGAAATATTTAGAGATTAGATCATCTGGCTCATTTTATATATTGTTGTCTCCCTCAATGGTTGGAATATTCAGGGAGAGAATATTGGTTTTTCCCCCCTCTTTGAGTAGCTGTTGACAAAACACAAATTTGAGTTAAACAACAACAACTCTAGCTCCATTGCAACTTAGAGCAATTTCTAACAATTTTAATACTAGAAATAGCAACTTACTTCTCTGGTTAATTTTCTTAAATGAGAATCAGTTACTACATGTCACAGGGAGGAGATGGTAGAAAAACAAACGAGGCTCAAGTCACCACTTGGACTGATAACCAAGCTGGCTGAGGATGCTCTGGATTTACTGGACTCTGGTCAGTGATTTTTCTCTCCGTCCAGCTCTTTTCGGGATTCCATTTCTCACACTCAGAAATCCGTGATTTCCCCCAACTCTCCTTGCCATCTATGTCTGGCACAACCAGAAGAATTAGGGAAATAGTAATAGAATTATCATTCAGCCTGAGATTAGTTCCTTTCTTTTTTTCTTTCTCAAAATGAGGTGTCTGAATATTTGGAAAATTTAGCCAACTGGCCAGATAGACTCTCAGGGGTTTTGTTGTGTTTAACAAGGCCACTATAAATCTTTCTGGGGTTTTCTGAGGTGTTATGACTGCAATTAGAATGTCATAAGTCTATGAGATTGAAAATACACCTGCAGATGAAATGTGAATTTACAATTCAAGACAAAGTTACATCCACAGGTGTATTTTCTTTGTCTTGATTTCTAAAAGCCCTTGCCACCTGGGAACCAATGTGGACAATCGCTGATGTTGCAAGGGGAGGGGACCTGCTTGATTGAGTGCCCCCTTAAGTGTTTTGCCCTGGGTGCCTCACTCACCTTGCCCTAGTCCTGGTTCTGCTAGATAGGGCAGGAAACTTCTCACTGAGATCTTAATTGCGCTGGGTATAAAGTTTGCGTATGAGTTTCCCAGAGCTGCTATGACTAAGTGCCACATACTTGGGGGCTTAATAACAGAAATTCATTGTCTCACAGTTCTGGATATTAGAAGTTCAAAATCAAGGTGTTGGCTGTGTCATGGTTCCTCCAAAGACTCTGGGAGAGAATATTTCCATGCCTATTCCAGCACCTGGTGTGGTGGTCCCAGGTGTTTCTTGGTTCATGGAACGTAAATCCAATGTTTGCCTCAGTCTTCACATGGCCTTCTCTGTTTGTGTCTTCTCTTCTTTAAGGACACTTGTCATTGTATTTAAGGCCCACCTGGATAATTTAGGATGATCTTATCTCAAGAGCCTTCATTTAATTACATCTGCAAGGCCATCTTTACAAATAAGGTCCCATGGACAGGTTTCAGGTGAATATATCTTTTGAGGAATCACCATTCAACTCACTATAAATTGGAATCAAGAGGTTGAAATCCAGAAATTGAGACCATAAGATGTTGTGTAGAGAGTTATTTATTCAATAAGTCTTTGTTCAGCACTTACACTGTCACTGGTACTACTGGCTCCAAGTTAGATACGAATGCAGATGGCAATGATGAAACACAGGGCTCTGCCCTATACCTCCACAACACAGTAGCAAAAACAAACAAACAAAAAGTTTTATCCTCACTCTCTTAAGGAATTTACAATGTATTGGAAGAGAAAGACAAAGACAATTAAACGGAATGTTTGATGAGCGTGGTGAGTGCTAACAAAGGCATACAGCATTAGTTTACAGAACAGAGTGGCTGATAGAATTTAAATAACACAATCAGTATTCAAAAAACTCCTGCTTCTCAATCTCTTGGTATAGTGTTTACTTTTAAATATATTGGTGTTTAAGAAAAAAGATGAGGGATTGATTTAAAAAATAATATTAAGTAAAAGTACATTTGATGTGGCAAAAAAAATAAAAATACAAATGACTGAAGTTGGCGAAGTAATAAAACAGCAAAAAATTTTTCAAGTCATTGTAAAATCAGTCCCAACAATTCATCACTAAATATTCAAATTCTACCCATTCTTGGATGTCAAGCTCAGGTTCACCTTTGGGCAAACTCTTATAAACTTTCTGAACCAACAAGGATCACACAATTCTGAGTTCCTACAACCTCTCAAAGTAAGTGGGCATTTCTAAGCCAGTTCCTTACTATGCCTTTTGTCTGAGTATGTGGCACCACTATTCAATTCCACAGCAAGTTCTGCTGGTTCCAAACATATCTGTATTCTCTTTACCTCACTGGTACCTAGTCCAAAACGCCATGACTTCTTGCATGAAGAACTGTAGTGCCCTCTTAGCCAGACCCCTCCTTCTAGCCCTTTCCCGCCACCATCCACTCTCCGCAAAGTAGTAATTATAATTTCTTGCAAACATCAACCATATTAATCCTCTGCTTAAAAGTCTCCAATGGCTTTCCGTTGCACTTGAAATACTACTGAAGCTCCTTACATTGTCCCAAAAGGCTTTAATATGACCTTGCTCCCGTAGACCTCTCTGAAATCATCTTCTGTCCCTCTCCTTCTTGCAGACTAAGCCCCAGCCAAAGTGAGTTTCCTTCTGTTCCCTGAACAAATAAAGGTGGTTCTAGCCTTAGGATTTTTACATGTGATTTTCCTGCCTGAAAACATGTCCTCTGTTTATCAGTACAGGCCTATCTTTGCAGTCCCAACTCAAGCATTTCTTTCTTAGTGAGAAGTTCCCTGATCTTTCTATCTCAATTACTAAATTATTCCATCCTCATTCACCCTCAATCATCCCACTCCGCTCTGTTTTCTTCATTGTTCTGGGCAACTAAAATAATCCTCATTTATTGTTACTTGTTTGTTGTCTATCTTCTCCTCCCACTAGAATATAAATGTCACGAGAACTGAGACCTTGTCTGTATTTTCACCTTTGTATCCCAATATCTAGATCAGTCCGAAGCATGCAATAGATACAACAAATATTTGCTCAATAAGGAAGTAACAACTGCAGTGTCGTCTCTTGCTCTCAATTGCTTAAATATATTAATTGTGTCTTTTAATACCATAATCTCCATGAGAGAAAGCATCATTTTATTACTTTCCATACACAGATTAACATAATTTTCAACACATATAGTTGCCCTCAGTAAATATATATTAAGTATTTTGGGAAAGGGGAACAAAAATGGTGTTTTACGATTTCTGCAGAATATCTTCTATCCCTGGTCTAATGCCCTTTGCTGTTTATTTGATGAGATGAAGGCAGTCTGTTGTGGATAGTTGCTATTTCTCCTTTAATAAACTCATAGTGGAGCATCTATAAATCTAGTATGAACAGGTCTCCCTCTTCCTCTCTCTCTGGTTCTTTGGCTCCACCTCCACTTCTAAGTCTCTTACATATTGCAGGAAACTCCATCCCACAACAGCTTCCAAGTTCTTATCTATAGGAATAAGAAACAAACAAATAAAAAATGACTGTCATCTGGAAGAGCATACTGTGCTTTACTGAAAGACGCCCAATCAGAACGCTTCAACTTTGACCTTGTAGAAACACTTGCCAACTTCCTCTAATGGCCATCATCGTTGCATTTATGGCACTTTGATTCTGTCTACTTATGGCCAGAGGAAGTCCTCTCCATATCTCTTCTGCTGTCAGTGCATCCCTGAAACCAGCAAGATTTGTGAATGATGTGCCTTGAGAGATTGTGTTAGGGTAGCCTGGGTCAGACAGACTCTGCTCTCTGTGTGAAGTAATCCTATCTGTGAGTGCTCAAGTTTGAAAGTTGACCCTCATTAATCATGGCTTTGGTTCCTGTAGACATTCCAGAGCTGATCTATCCCCGTTTTCCCCTGAGCAACAATCCATATAGACCCCCAAATAAGTTATTTATTCCTGAAATGACTTGGTCTGGCATCACCCAGCCTTCTATAACCTCCTGCATATGAAAGAGAAATGAATGACTTGGGCAACATCAAAGTGTTGTTTTACTTTCCATATAGTCATTAACTTTAAATGTTCCCAAACTAATAGTCCAAGACATTGTAAAGAGGTAATAAGTTCAAAGGAATATGAAACATAAAGCAGAACTCCGGAGTCATTTGAAAGTATTTTCTCTAAATGTGTGCAAGTTTTCAAGGCTGCTCGGCAAAGAAGCCTGGGTCGGCATTTTGGCTAGTGCTGAAAAGAATTCTCCCCAAGTGGAGTGTGTAAGCGAGTTGCCAGGCCAACCTCTTTGAGAGCAGAGACATGTCCTTAGAGGATCTGCTGTTCCAGAGAACACGGCACTGCGCTGGCTCATTCCTGCTTCTATTCAAGGCCAATTTGTCTCTTTCTTTAAATCTCTTTCCTTGTTTAGATCTGTGTGCTCCGGGTCACTAAGAGAGGGTTGGTCTATTGCTCTACAAAATAGGTGTCTCCGTATGAGAGAAAATTACAAATGTATTAAGTTATATAAACTAAAGATCCAAGTTCCTGTTATAAAATCTCTAGTCATTGAATCAAATCGGGTGTGGGATAATAAAGGTCAGAGTCCTATCTCTTGTCTCTTGCTCTGAGACATCTGAGCTAAAAGGTTGCTTTTTTTTTTTTTAGCAGACAAATCTCATCCTTTGAGAAAGGCATCAGAGACTGGAGTTTTCCATGAGCAGGATTGTCTAAAAAGGTGTCCGTGGACATGATGTGCTTCTGCTGTTGCTTGAATTTTCAGATTCTCATAATTTTTCATTTTCCTAGCTAACTGTGGGTTTTCATTCTGGCCTCCCATTTTGGGCAAGGATTTAGAAACCAAAAAGAGCATAGGTGACTTCAATTTGAATAAAAAGCAATGAAATTCAAAACTATTTTGATTGTTATATCTTCTCCTCTTTACATATTTTTTTCCTCTTTCTTTACATGCAGATTTATTTTTACGTCCTCACAATCATAGGATGCCAACTAAGTTTTATTACACTTATTTTTCACTTAACATTATGCCATAGGCATTTATCATCCTGCTGTTCAGTTTTTTATGAGCTGTTTTAATAAGTATTTCAGTTTTCATTGAATGTATACCTTCACATTTACGTAACCATTTTCTTATTACTGGATATTTAGATTGTTTCCAAAGTTTTCACTATTAATGATTGTTCAGCAATAAACATTTCTGAGCATGAATACTTGTCTTCTCTCGAGGCAGTCCTGTCATTAGGATAGAACCCTTAGGCTGGAATTATCTGGTGGAAGCACACAACTATCTCTATGGCTCTCAATACGGGTGTATATGTTGCTTTGCAGAAGGCTTCATTTAATTGCTCAGGTGCCCTTTCACACACCCACACCCACACCAGACCTGGTAAAGAAGAAAAAATTAGGCGTCCCAGAGACTTTGAGCTGTAGTAGGCACTGACCAACCAAAACCAAAAGTTATGACAAGCTGAATTCAGCTGAATTGAATATTATATACAGATACAACCTATTACAGATCTTGCTTTCATTAGGTGTTTATCATTTTCTTTCTTAAAACTATTATGATGATTATATGAGGAAATATATGACATTATAAAACATTTTGAAATATAGGAAAGAAAATAAATATCACTCAAACTGCTGCCACCTAAATAAGACATCATTGATCTTGTGGAGTAATTCTGATTATTGTTCTATGCACATGTTTAAAAGATAGAATCAAATAGAATATGCTGGATTTTAATCTATTTCACTAAATAATGTGATATGAATAACAAACATGTAATAGATGTTTTTACCACAATATCAATTTTAATGGCTATTTCAATTTATCGTATGAATATATCAAATCTCATATGGTTAGCCATGTAACTTATTTCAACTTCATCACAATTTATGTTGCAGTGATAATTATCATTCTGGTATGTATTGTTTAGGTACTAAACTATAATAGTATCCTAAAGATGATTTTTAAAGTAGAATTACTGGATTAAAGTTTGAGCACATTTCTAAGGCTTATGATGAATATTCATAAATTGTTCTCCAGGAATTCTAAATTGCAAGTTGTATGAGGTTGCTTATTTCTGGAACACTTGCTAACATGGCACCATCATGAACGTGGAAAGAATCTTTTCAAATTTGGTGGACAAACATGCTATCATTTGATTTAATTTGCATTTTGGATCATTGTGAATTTAGCCATCTTTTTTTAATATTTATTTTTACTATGTAAATTTTGTGTGTGTTCATATCCTCTAATCTGTTTTACTATTGCTAGCTTTTCTTCTATTTAAATTTCTAAGTTTAAATAGAAAAGAGCTGTCTTCAGGCTGTTGGGAACACTCGGTGACCTGTATAATTTAGGTTTTGGGGCATCCCACACCTTCTGGCCTTTTTGCTACTGGGACTCTGGCTCTGAACCCCCTAAACTGCTCTACATTTCTCCCTCTGGCTTACTACTTGAGTTAACTCTGGGTTTGAGAATGAAGATGGGATGCGGAAAATTCTGAACTTATTCTGGACAGTGGCACAGAACACCCATGTAGAGAGTGTCAGGAGAAGACACCTGAACATAAACTTGTAGTAGATTGCAGAAGGCCTTGAATACCAAGGAGTTTAGGCTCTTCTGTCAGTCAATAGGGAGCCATTGAGGAGTTTTGAGTGGAAGATAGAAGAAAAGATGTGTTTTGGAGAGTATCCAGAAGGTGGCACTATTGTAACATGTCTGCTGCTGTCAGGCATTCGTAGGTTGGGTGAAAACACCTATTCAGAAATATTCACTGTCGCCCAGACTGGGATGGATCCTCCTCAAAACTGAAAGAACTCCTTTTATGAATTGCCCATTTCCCCTTATAACTTGTTTTTACTTCACATATATCTGTAGTGACTTGCATTTTGGTAAAAGGCAAAAGATTTACATGATCTGAAGAGAAACCAAAGTATATGACCTGCCTTTTGGATGGAAAGTTTGTTCAAGGGCTCACGCCAGTGCCAGACTCAATAGAGCCTGGAAGAAGACACGCGTTTCCTAAGTTCTAGTTCCGTGCCTTCATATACGTTAGGCTATTTCTTCTTATATCAACAGCTGCTGCTTCTAGCGAGTTATTATTGGCCTATTTAATGAAGGCCAGAGTAGTCACTTTCAACTCTGCAGAGTTGTGAAAATATCAGTGTGGGAGGAAAGACGTGCAGTACACAACACATTACATTGTGGTAGACTTCTTCATAACTACCAGTTGCATAGTGATAAGTCCAAATGATTAGATAATCATTCTCCTCATTAAATTCTTTATACCAACTAGATGAAAATAACAGAATATTAATTATTGAATATCTTAAGATATATGAGCAAACTCAAGAATCCCTCCATTATTCTAAAAGGCATTTTAACAATTTAATTACCTTTTGAAATTTGATTCAATTTGTTTAAAACATTGCCATTTACATAAAAATAAAGTTTCAGGACAAAATATGTGTTTGAATGCCTTTCACTGAAGCCCTCAATGGATCTGCTCTGAAAGACAGTGAGGCACATGTTTGTAGTTGGGAATCTGGCAGCAAGGAGCTAGAGTTGTGATGGTCAAATGTTTTGGTTCAGAAGTTAGAAAATAAATAATTCCTGAGAGGAAGGATTCTTCAACTCTGGGCAGCTGATACGGTAATAAAATAAATAGGCAGTAAAACACACTTCCTGTTTTGAGAGTTCACATTTCATATTGGCAAAGTGCATCTCTTAAATTCAATCTCATGCTTCCATAAATAAACCTGGCACCTTTTTAAACACTTTTCCATCTGCTTCAGAATGAGGAGTGCATTATTGAATACACCTCAGGGAGTCCCAGAAACGGGAAAAGACTACTTGTGAGGAACACACCATTGAAGTTGGCCTTGGCCCAGAGAGGCCATCATGAGATTTCTTGAGTTCAAACCATTGTAACAAGACCTTGATGGTGTTTCCCCACCCCCTTTTCTTCTATTTGAGGTTGTCATGGTTAGAGCTTTGCACCAGGAGGAGCCAGGAATGATCTTAGGTTGAGTCAGGGATAGGCATGTTTGCAGGATTCTTTGCTATAATACCTGGGTAGTTCTCATCCAGTTCCTACGACTTTGTTCCAACGTATTAATCTATTTTCCTAGGATGGATAGAAAAGTCCATTATCCACCTATATTAGAGCCCAGAGGAAGAGTTCTGCTGTACAGACTATAAAAGAATTCATGGGGTTTCCAGGGATTGCAGAAATCAACTCTGTGTCCATCTATTCAATAGTAGAAAGCATGAATTTGTTGTCACATAAAAAAGATTCAGGATCCAGTGTTCCTATTAACTGCATTATCTTAGATAGTTAAGCAGATAATTGTATCCTAAGAGGGCTGTAAGATAAAGTAAAATAAAACTCATAAACTCAGTTGGCACTGTGCCTGGCACCAAATAAACATTCCACAAATGGTAGCTATTTGTATTACTCTACTTTCCCAGGTGATCTTTGTGAGCCAAGGACTAGGGACAGACCCTGCCTGGGTCAGGTGGCCAGGGGGGAGAGTTGTCATTCAATAGCTACGTTTACCATTTGAGTCGGTTTTTACATACTAGATACATTTCTAAATGTGTTCTACATCCTCTAATTTAACCTTTACAGTGAGCTTCTAAACAAGCTTCAATATTTCCATCTTACATATAAACAAAAGATCAGAAATATTACTAAATGTTATCAAACCTGAAATGCCATTTGTTGTGTTAAAAGAAAAACTTCAGGCTGGGTGTTCATGGCTCAAGCCTGTAATCCCATGACTTTGGGAGGCTGAGGCAGGAGGATTGCTTGAGCCCAGGAATTAAAGGTTGGGGTGAGCTATGGATCACACCACTGCACTCCAGCCTGAGCAAGAGAAAGAGATCTTGTCTCTTAAAAAGAGAGAGAGAAAGAGAGAAAAGAAGAAGAAGAAGAAGAAGGAGAAGGAGAAGGAGAAGAAGAAGAAAAAGGGGGAAAAAGAAAAAATTAAATTTAGCCAAGTTCATTTGAGCTCAAAACCATTCATGATTTGTACAGAACCCAGAACTAGAAGAGGTTCAGATAGTCATGTCCAGCAGTGTGAGCAGTGAGCTTTTGCAGACTGGACATAGAAACAAAGAAGAGAAATCACTTCATTGGCTACAGCTATGTATCTGCCTTATTTGGGTATGGTGCGATGAGCTTGCTGCCTGTGATTGGCTGAAACTCAGCTGTTATACTCCTAAATTAGGTTGCAATTTAAGTTTAATTTAGTTAAAGTACTAAGTGAGGTTGCAGTTTGTTATATAGGGATCCACATTATGAAAGAAGTCTCAGGCCAAACAAGTTGATTTAACAGTTGAAAGGCATATGTGATGGACTGAATGTTTGTGTCCCTTCAAAATTTGTACGTTGAAACTCTATTCCCAATTAGATGGTATTGGGAGGTGGGGCCTTCAGGAGGTAATTAGTTCACAAGGGTGGAGCCCTCATGAATGGGATTAGTGTCCTTATAAGAAGAGGCCAGAGAGGTAGCCAGTGCTCTTTTCACCATGTGATGATACAAGAAGAAGTCAGCTGTCTGTGCAATGGAAGTGAGCCCTCAGCAGAACCGGACCATGCTGGCTCCATGATCTTGGATTTCCAACCTCCAGAATTGTGAGAAATAGATTTCTGTTCCTTATAAATCATCTAGTTTATGGTAACTTTTAACAGTTGCTTGAGCTGACTAAGATGGTGTGCCATTATCTTATGTACTGCCACCTAAGGAAATAAAAAAAACTCACAGTTATAACTGCAAGATACCACTCATTGTAAGGCATGTCAGAATTTCAGAGATTGTATAATATAGGGAATAGAATGTGCCTTTAAAATCAAGGAGATAGAGTGAGGAATTTTCTCGATCTTACACAGAGTTAGCAGCAGAACCAGGATTTTAATGAAGGGGTCTCTGCCTCTAAGTCAATGCACAGTAGTCCTATCAACTAGTCTGTCTCCAACACCCAGTGCCCAACTCTGGAGCATCTCTGATCAATCTGCTGGTCCTACTTCGC
Source organism: Microcebus murinus (assembly GCF_040939455.1). NCBI lineage: Eukaryota > Metazoa > Chordata > Mammalia > Primates > Cheirogaleidae > Microcebus > Microcebus murinus. The sequence goes on from NC_134106.1 coordinate 14,273,162, forward strand.
TGCTTGGGGAAGCCTTTCTACTCCTCCAATTTGTTTTATAGCCCACTCCAGCCCCACTGCCTCCGGCTCGGAGCTCCTTGAACATGTTGAGCCAGACAGAAGCTGCTGAGTGCTTAGAGCTGACTAAGGTCCTTGAGGAATAGTGAGTGTTCAACAAACGGCATCATTATCACATTAACGGCATCATCAGCTTACCTGCCTGCAATTAGATTGGATTGTGATTGGAGTTGATTTTAGCACAGTAGGATCTCCTTTTCCTCTGGCAGACATAGGCCTGTTTTTCTCTTTTCTCCTTGAATATCTGCAGCTTGAATTCAACTTGACCTTCAGTGTTCTATCTTAGTGAGAGGTTTTACTCCCTGACTTTCGTTCCTCTATGTAATAAATGACTCAACTCCCTCTTTGCTTCTGAAAAATGACCCAGAGAGAGTTAGAACTTGGGTTACAGGTTCCAAAATAGGATGTCTGAAGATAAAGAAATTAAAAAACTTTATTGCTACAAAAATGACGTGCTTACAGAAGCAGAACAAGTTGTACAGTCGCATTTCATCTAACCTGTACAAATTTTACTAAAGTTGAAAAGTGAGTATAAAATTATACTGCCTCTCAGAGGAAATTAAACTAGATTAAATCTAACTTTCCATTCTACTCCTGGCCAGTACCAGGTCTTGGAAGTTGGTTCTCCTCACTGAGCCTCAGTTTCCCCCTCTATAATCAAGGGAATTGGATTGGTTCCTATTTCTAATTTTTCTCAGCCCTGACATTCTGATTCTCAGACATTTCTCACCCTACCTGTGTGGGCATCTTTGTTATTTATTGTACGAAACTCCCAGGGCGTCTCAACATTTTTACACCTTTTACATATCACCAAAATCTTGAAATAGCCCCAAATCTTTTCTCTGACAATGTGCCCTGACATTTGTTTTGGGAAACCTGGTGGCTGTGATTTCTCCCAGATGATCGCAGAGCAGTTTTCCATCTATGCTTACTGTAGCCTTGACAGACGTCCTAACCCAGCAGCATGAGAACGAGAACCACAGCTGAACACCCAGCTGCACCTCTCCAGACCTAGCGAGGCCTCTAGCAAAAGCAGCACATTTAACCAGTAGTGGCTTCATGTGAAGCTGGACCCTGTGCCCAATTTTCATCTCTCCTCTGGGTTCCCTTCCTGCCTTGCACGCAGTTCTACCCCAGTGTGTGTGGTTGTTTACTTACACACTGGTTTCCCCAAATAGCCTGTCAGCTGTTGCAGATTCAGAATGCAGCTGATATGTCTACATCCAGAGAACCTGACCCAGCACCTGGCATTATGATGCAGGAATTCAGTAAGTGCCTAAGTCTGAGATTTCCTTGGTGGCCAAGGGTGGGAGGAGGTGCTGCTTGTGGGACAACTAGGCGACCTCAGAAGTAATTTCTAGCCTATTGTTTACCTTTCTCCTGCCTTCTATTGTGTCCTCTGTGTGTGTGTGTGTGTGTGTGTGTGTGTGTGTGTTTGTGTGTTAATTTGACCTTGTTTCCACAATTCTATGAGCCCATGTAATGTACTGCTCTAGAGTTCATTGTGCTACCTGGTGTTTATGTTTCTATTTGGTATTTGCCTTTTGCTAAGTATTGACATCACTTCCTGCAAAGGAATTATCACTCTCTTTGAGAAGTTGCAGCAATGGTTCCTTCTTTATAACCCTCGGATTCCCTTTTTATCTCCTTTCAATTTGCTTCTGGAGTTATGTTCCAATTATCCTAGTCTCTCTCCCTTGGACCCCTAAGCTTTCCTTTGTTTAGTTTCTGTCTTAGATTTTCCCTGAGGATAAGAAATCACTTTGCTTTTTTTATCATCTTCTTTAGAAGATGTTTTTTAATTAACTTGGTTATTTCAATATTTGAGTCATCTTTGCAATTTCACCATCTATCCATGTTGCAAGTCCCTTTGATTTATTACCAGGCTACATCAGGCACATTTTCCCTTGCTCCCTAACTCCGTAGATTCATCCAAGCTCATCTGCAAGGCTTGTTCGGAGAGGCCAAATCATTCCCACTTACTCTCTCCTCTTCAGGGCTGTAGAGATAAAGCTTTGGTACCTTGCCAGCCACATCCAGCATGGTTGATCAACCTGTTAAATATTTTAGCCTTCCTCAGAAGTTCACGCTGCCAGATGTGAGATGCGGGGAGGGTGGAAAAAGTGAGCCTCCTGGAGAGCACTCAGCCTCCCCCGGGACCAGAGTTCAGGCAAGTCTGGGGAGGTCAGAGGCACACCTCAGGCCATCGAATGTGAAGCGTGTGTTAGGAAAGCATCTGTCCCATGCTCAGAGCAAACCCCCGTCCACAGCCTGTAACATACAGAGAACATCAGCCCTTTTGATCCAAGAACTGCATCAAATCATCCTGACCTTTCGAGGAAGATATGTAACCTGGGCCGAGTGGAGCCAGATGACTTTCTTTTTTTTTTTTTATTACCACAGCATAAAGTAATATTAAATGATTTCATGAGTTGTAGCCAGAACATCTGTTATTACATGTGAGAAATCTGATTTATTTGATTCTAGCAAACTGGCACTCAGCCCTCTCTAAAGTAATGCCTCACCTTTGGGGCAAGAAGGTGTTATTTGCCAGTTTTCTTTTTGAGCATACGATCCTTTCCACATGGAATATGACTTCGCTTCTGCTCTCTAGAGATGAGAGCAGAAGATGATGTCCCTATGGGGGAGTAAGAACTTCCCTGGACAGAGGGTTGGCTGAGATGTGTAACATACTCAGCTGTTTCCAGGACAGTCCAGGAGACCCAGGGACATGTCCACCTGGAGAGACACATAGACTGTCACGGCTGGGGAGCAGGACACAAAGAAAAGGCTTATATGTAGACCTCTGAGGGCAGGTAGGTCCTGTGTAAATGACCAACTCCAGCAATTGGCTCATTGTTTTTTTTTCTTTAGCTGCCACTGCTGCAGGCTTCTGTGGCACCCAGTTCTATCCCACATGCAATCCAGACTTTGGGAAAAACTTCCATTATGAAATCGTTTATTCCTAATAGATGGTGGAGCACTTCTGTGAGAAATGTGGGCCCCTGATTCTTGGGACATCAACATTCAGAAATCAAAGTAGCAGGTGGAAATCATGGTATTGCACTGGTAGGATTTACCTGGTGGGTGTGTGACAGTGGGCATTGGGGCAGGCAAAGGGATAAAAGGACAAAATCTTTGGAAATAAAAGGAAAAAATCTATTGGAAAATGGAGACTTCTCAAAATAATCAAGTCACCCACATGCTTTATTTCTTCATTCCATTATTCCTTTATTCATGAATTACTTTACTTTTCAAATATTTACCTGTGCTAGTCACTGTTCTGAGCATTGGGAGGTGGGAGGTAAAAACATAAAGAAAAGGCAATCCGTTAATGCAAGGAGCTGACAGTCTGATAAGAAAAGTGAGCCACTGGCACAGGCTCTGAAGCAGCAAGTTATGAGTCATGAGAGAGTCACAGAAAAAAGTCTGTGGAAAGTTAGAGGGGAAAGGAATAAAATGTCCACTGGAAGTTTCCAGGAAGGGTGTAATGAAGGGCATGGAATTTGGGCTGGGCCTTAAGGAAGGAGAGGATCTTGGAAGAAAGAGAGGCGGGTGGTGATTGTAAAAGGAAGTAGTGGCTGAAAACAGGGAATAGCTAGAGAACAGCATGAGGTATGTTCGAGTGTTGGCAAATCTTTGGCTTCCCTGAAAACCACAGCACATGGAGAAGAAGAGGGGGAGACAAAGAGGAAAGACATGCTGAGACCACATCATGAAGGTCCTAAGTGCAAGGCAAAAGCGTGGCAGATTCAGTTGGCCACGTGACAACTGGCCAGGCGTGGCAGGATTCTGAGCATGCAAACAGGAGTGCACTTTAGGAATATTAATCTGAGGCCAAGAGTAGAAAAAACTGACGGTGAGAACCTCCAAAAAAAAAAGTGCAGGTGAGAGATAATAAAAACTTTAACTGGAGCAGTTGGTATGGAGAAGAGGGAGCGTGTGGAGAAGATGTACAACAGAGGGAGTGATCAGGTTTCAGAAGTTATGTGTTGTTGTAAGAGGAGTACGGCTTTCAGAATCAGATAGACTCTAAGATGAACCTTCTTTTTTCCTCACTGTCAGAACTACCTGGAATAAGTCACAACCCTCCCCACCCCCCAGGGACCCCTTTTGTCCTCCTTGGCAAGGTACACATGTGTGTGTTATTGGCAGCATGGTAGGAGGGGAGGGTTCATCTAATCCCTCCCAGGTTGAGATCATTTATGTGGAAACACTTCATAAAGTCTGAAAGAGCCTCAGAAGTTCACTGGGGTTAAGTTACTACCTGGATCTGTGGGACAAACTAAAGGGAAGGGTCTCAGATGGACCTGAGGTTTTGAGCCAGGATGACTCTGAGGGTCGAGAATCACAGTGCTGGAAAACAAAAGGCAGGAGGAAAGGAAAGAGACTCACCATTCACCTAGTGCCTCAGATTAAACTCTACATGGATCAAAGATTTAACTGTAAACTTGAAGCAATAGAAGCACTGAAGATATTTTATAACATAGCAGTTGAGAAATTCTACCTAAGAGTTTCAGGGAATCTAGGAACCAGAAAGGAGAAATACTGATGAATTTGGCTACATTAGAAGTTACAACTTCTATATAACAAATAATAGAAAATAAATAAGATTATAAGAAAAATGGCAGATGGAGAAATGTTTGTCAATCATATGATTGACTTAGAGTTGATTTCTGAGTACATTAAGAGTTTTACAGGACAATTAAAAATACTACAAACAGTCAAATTAGAAAAATAGACAAAGAATGTGTATGAGTAATTTATAAAAGAAGAAATGCAAATGATCAATATACAAAAACCTATTAAATCTTTAAAAATTCAAATAAGGTTTTTTTTACCTACTAGCTTGGAAATTTATTAAAAAGATTAAAAATGTTATTTGTATTAAGGGTTGAGAAATGATTACTTGAATGTACTATTGGAGTGGGGATGAAATATAAAATATAACAGTCTTTCTGTTGGTTAATTTGGTGATACATATCAGTATGTAAAAGGGATAAATCCATTGACCTATCAAATCCACTTCTGGAAATTTATCCTAAGAAGATAAATATACAAATGTGAAGATATAATTGAATAAATATGTTTACTACATTATTGCTTAAACTGATAAAAAAGAAAACAATCAAATACACAATAGATTAGGTAATTAAATTGTGATATACCTAAATTTTTCTTTAGCTACTTAAATTAGTGAAGTAGAGATTAATTTATCAAAATGTAAAGCTGTTAACATCATATTATTGAGAGATGTATAGCATTATCCTATTAATTAAAAAAATATATATATATTATATTTCTATACAAAATAGATGTCTAGAGGGATGTTCACCAAAATGTTACCAGTGTTTTTCTCTGGATCATAAGATTTCTGGAGGTTTTATTTTTTTTTACATTGTTTCAATTTTGAAATAAAATGTTTAAAGCATTTTTACCCAAACAATCACTTTCTCAAGTGAAATACATAAAATAAGTTAAGAGAAAACCAAAGACAGAGAGAGAAGAGAAGAGAGGGAAGTAGGAAGTGTGGGCAGTTAGAGCAGTAAGTGTGTTAAAATGTACCCACATGACTTTAATTCACGAAAGTGACTGAGCAATGACATAGAGAAGTCAATTCCATTGGAAGAAGAGTTTGTTACTAACAGTTCTCAAGAAAGAGTGCAGGACACAGCACACAGGGCCAGAGCGGGAAGCCCAGCTTGGCCCCAAGGCAGAAACAGGAGCAAGAGGAAAGCATGGCTCCAGCTTTCATTGTGTTTGCTGTGGGAAAGGCAAGCAGGGCAGGGAAAACAGTTTAAGATTGGCTCGTTTGAACAATGTCAGCAGGCTCAGGGCTATAGAAGTGGTCTCTAATTGGTCCGTGGCTCTGGGTTGATTTAGGCAGGAGCAATATTGACTTGGTGTGTGAGAGTTAGAGTTGGTTAGATAAAGTAGATAAAGATAAAGGCTGAAGGCATGGACTCTGAGGATTGGTTGGTTTACATTGGAAAGGTGCGTTGGCAGGGAAGTTGTTTATTGTTCCTGGGAATTAGCCAGCCCTGGCAAGGGACAGTCTCTCTCTGTTCAGTTAGACTCCCTCCCCTCCCCACCTAAGATGTCAAAACATCATGCAATTGTTCTAAAATTGTGATTTAATATAGGAGAGAGGGAAAGGAGAAAAGAGAGGGAATAGTTGTTGGGGTGAGCAGAAGTGATGGGATTCTGAGGATAAGTGAGAGGTCTCGCCATGGTCTGAAGGAGAGGCAGTGCCTCCTGTAAGGCGAAAGACAAGGTGTGAGGAGGTGGAAGAAATTCTTCTACTATATAGAGAAGCAAAAGGACCTCACCATCAGATGACCTGAGTCTTAGGAAAAAATGTAATCTAAATTATCCCTGGCAAATGACTTGGACAGAGTTTGATAAAGGATTTGAAAAGAGTGGAGGCTGTTTCAAACAGTTGTTGAAGAAAATTCGGCTGTACTTTTCTAGGTGTGAGTAAAAGGACAGCCATTAGGGTCCAGCTGAGGTTATAGTTAGGCACAGAAACAGGAATAAATTTGACTCCAGATTAAGCTTGGATATTTGTTAATACTGGGTATAGACCCTTAGACTTTTGCTGACTTATTCTTGAAATTCAAGTTCTTGAACAAACAAGTCTCTGAGCCAGAATTGTCAAGATGATATAAAAACCAGCATTGGCTACCATATGGACCACTGCCCACCATTGGCTCATGATGCACGTGGGAAGAGTCCTGGGATGCTCCTTCCTCTTCATTGTCAACTGAAAGACACACCCCTCTATGTGCCAGCCCCGCTCCCTATACATTAACATTAGGGGATGGATAATAACAAACCCCCTCCCAATCCCCACTATGGCATGAGAAAGAAGTAAAAGAAAAATGGTGGTATCAACTTTTCCCAATATTTGGAAACCTGAAAACTTTTACATATCTGTCTGTTTAAACCCTTCTCTTTATTAAAATTAGGAACTCCCCCTGCTAGTAGCCTACACATGAGACTCACACACACCAAATTAATTTGTTAATGAGTACATTAATTATTCCATTCTTTATTTTAATAGAGCTTTACCACATGCAACTTACTATAAGAGATGATCTAATGAGCATCACTTGTTTCTTTGTGCTTGGTTTAGTAACTCATGTCTTCAAATGCTTGAGTGAGGGCAGATGAAGAAGAGAAACATGAAACAGCCCCCAGATGTCAACTGATTCCACATGACAAAGGCTGGCTGTGTGAGGCGATAAATGTGTTCTGACATCAGGCTGAACAGTGCCAATATGAACATCCTCAGAAAAATAACAAGCCAGCGTGGCCATTTCTCTGGGCCTTGCCTTCTTTCTTTTCAACTGAGCTGCATTCTTTACTCCTGATTTGGAAGCTATTTACAGTATATCCCAGGGAGCTAGCCCATGGAGTTGGCTCCACTTTCCTTTGGAAATATTGGAATTTGTCTGCTGGGAGAGTCAAAAACATTGTTTATTAGTTTAAAAATAAATTATACATTTGATCACGATTGTGCAAGACTTTCCCCTCCTCCATGAAGTCTCCATCTTAGGGCTGGTAGAAACGAAGATGTCCTCAGGGAGACCGAAGGCAGGACCATTGTCCGCAGGGACACACCATCTCTTTGCAGCAGATAAGGGAGCCCAGAAGAGAAGCAAAATAACACTGCAGGGATTGCCTGCAGTGTAACTGATGCCTTTTACCAAGAAATGAAGTCAAAGGGGAGAGGATTAATACCCAAGCCAATTTTTTCCATAGCATTCTCCAGTGGATTCTGTGAAATAATAAGGGCAGACAAAACAAGGAGTTGTACAATACCTACAGATATCCAAAACAGAGAATTAGAAAGTTCCAGCCCAGCTCAATGATCATCCCATTGTGTCACATTTTCTGAGCACCAGCTTGGATCTACCCTCTGATCATATGAAAAACATTTCTTATTTGAATCACACAAATAGTTCCCTATTTCTTCTCCAGACACACATTCTCTCTGGACAATCTCATCCATCTGCATAGCCCAACACCACATGTAGGAGGATGAAAGCTCATTTGTAAACTATAGACTCAACCTCCTTTCTGAGCTCTAATTATTCCTGTAAAATGATACCTGATTGTCTCAAAGGTATGTTAAGCACAACACCCTTCATGTTCTCCCAAAGCCAGTATCTCCTCCCTCCTGATATCTTGGGCAAATGGTCACCATACCCATGATCTTTCCAACTCAGAATATGTCCACACCTCTACAGACATATTCTCTAAAAGCCTTCATCATAGCAGGACTCTTTGAAAAAGAATAAAATACACAACCATGAACAATCAGCTTCCTGAAGCCACAGAGCTGTGTAGATTGTCTTTATTAGCTTATTTGCACTCTTTGAAGCATTCAATGACTCTCTGAGGCATTCAATTATTTCTTCTTGGAACTCCTTTCTTGATTCCTGTAACCTCTTATTCCATTATCTATTTTCTTTGTAAGTCTCTTGTTTTGGATTTTCTTCCTTATTCCCTTTAGTGATATTGTTCCCTAATAAAGATATTATCTAATCTCTCTTGTCACTCTACATTAGCATGCTTAAGAAACATCATGGGAGCTTCTTATTTAGTAGATCTGAGATTTGTATTTTTACCAAGCTCTACAGGGGATTTTGACTCAAGTAGTCTGTGTAAAATGACTTGTGTACAATTTGTGAGATCAACAAATGCAAAGTTAGTACTATCGTAACAAGCAGTACACGTACTATAATATGCCTGAAATTTATATATTTCACCTCCTAGGGCCAAGTGGCAGAAACTGACCACATGTTCACCAAACCTACTTCTTCTTCTTCCAATATATTCAGCTCTCTTACAGTTCCCTGTGACCCTGTGACTGAGTTTCTAGCCTGTGAGGGGAGATGATATGCCCTTAGAAACCTTTCATGTGTGCTTCCCTAGGCTCTTTCCCTCTTCTAACTCTTTGAAATGGAGTCAATCAATTCCTATGGAAAACTGGGAATTCATATGTTGAAAATGGCAGAAGCTGTGTCACCTTGAATCCTTAAAATACTGCATGGAGAAGGGTTTCCCTGCTGATCTATGCACTCCTTCCAGAACTGTTGTATTACCAAGAAACAAACATATTGTTTCAAACCAATGAAATTTTGGGATTATTTGTTATAGTAGCTGACATTTCACTAATACAGTTAGATGAAAGACAACAGTAAATCTGCCATTCCCAGGGTGTATTTCAAGAACATCTGACTAGTCTCTGCCTCCTGGATTCCTAGTCACTGTAAAATTGTTTAGCACAGGGGTTTATAACTTTTCTTGTGCCATACTTACTTCTCTGGCAGCTTAGTGGATCCTATGGATACCTTAGAGAAGAATGTTTTCAGATGCTTAAAATAAACCATGTAGTGTTACAAAAGAAACTAATTTGGCTGGGCACGGCGGCTCATGCCTGTAATCTAGCACTCTGAGAGGCCAAGGTGGGCGGATTGCTCGAGGTCAGGAGTTCGAAACCAGCCTGAGCAAAAGCAAGACCCAGTCTCTACTATAAATAGAAAGAAATTAATTGGCTAACTAAAAATATATAGAAAAAATTAGCTGGGCATTGTGGTACATGCCTGTAGTCCCAGCTACTTGGGAGGCTGAGGCAGCAGGATTGCTTGAGCCCAGGAGTGTGAGGTTGCTGTGATCTAGGCTGATGCCATGGCACTCTAGCCTGGGCAACAAAGTGAGACTCTGTCTCAAAAACAAACAAAAAACAAAAGAAACTAATTTGATTGAAATAGTTACCATAATCTTAATAAACACTATTTATGATATTGTTATTAACATTTTAAATAGAAAAACAACACATTTAAAATGTAAGCAAGTTGGAAGAGAATTTTATTTTTTACAGACATATCAATATGAAGGCTGGCTAGTGTTGCTTGCTTAGAATGAGAATATTGAACTATGGGGTGGTCTTTGTCAAGGCAACACTCATGTCATGTTGGGCATTTAGTCAATGTTGAATTGTTTTGATGGCTGCAAGTATAAAAATCCCAATTCACAGAGATGCATTGAGGCATTTGGAACGAAAGCTCCCATAGATGGTATTACAAGGCCAGGACACACTTCTCTCAAGAAATACCAGAATTCTCCAAGGATTTTTAAGTTAGACTTCAATATAGTAAGATCTTAGTTTTAATATCAATGAGCTCATATTTGGCGAGATCAACATCTATGAGATACAGTTTATATCAGAAACTGTTCAGTAACACATAATGAAAATGACTCATCCCATGCCACATATTGACCAACAAACAACTGTGAAGAGAGAATGTATTGCAGATGTCTGGGTAACCAGTGGTTGGTGACTAAATAATACCTGGACTTGGGTTGTCTGAATGTTGGTTGGCAACATCGTTCAAAGAGACTGTGATCATTTGTGATCTACTGTTAGGTCTGATACCTACCATAGTTTAAAAGAATTTTGAGATCTATCTTATTAACATATTTTAAAGTACACAATGCTATACTATTAACTATAGGTACTATGTTGTCCATCAGATCTGTAGAACTTATGCATCTTGTGTGACTATATCCCCATGCCCATTGAGCAATAATTTCTCATTTCCCTCTCCCCTTAGCCACTGGACACCACCATTCTATTCTCTGCTTCTATGAGTTTGACAGTTGTAGATACCTCATAATAGTGCAGTCATGCAGTACTTGAACTTCTGTGGCTGGCTTATTTCACTTGGCACAGTGCCCTCCACGTTCATCCACATTGTCACACCTGGTATCACATTTTCTTTATCCATTCATCTCTCTGTAGATAATTTGGTTATGTCTATATCTTGGCTATTGTGAATATTGCTATAATGAACATGGGAGTGTGAAGATCTCTTCAAAATCCTGATTCCAATTCTTCTGGATAAATACTGAGAAGTGGGTATTGGAGATAAATCTCATGTCGTGTTATCATCACAAAACAAAAACAACACAAGGATATTTGGGGAGGTGACAGGTATGTTTAGTACCTTGATACAGCATCACAGGTGTAAAAATATGTCCAAACTCATAAAACTATATACATAAACTATGTGCACTTTTGTGTGTCAATTATATCTCAATAAAACTTAAGAAGTTTGAAATATGAGCAACAACAATAATGCAATGGGCATTATCTTATTTCTATTGGTGAAGAGTCATAAGTACTAATAATACTCCCATGGCTTATTGCTTGCATTTATAAGGAAAGAAAATGCCAAATTTCCATTAAAACTACTGAAATACAGGTGTAGTATTATTTCTCCACCAAGTCCAAGAACCCACTAAATTTTATCCATGGATCCCTTGGAGAGAAGTGTGGGCTTCAGGTAAAAACCCTTGCTCTAGCCCCTTGAGATACCATTGTTCTGGGATTGAAAGCTCTCTTCTTGCCCATGGGGCAGTCTGTGCTGTGGATTTGGCTTTCATGTGGCCAGGCATATGTCTTGAAATGAGGAAATAATTCAATCCTCACCTCAGATAGCTGCTTCTACTTTTCTCCTTGTACGTTTACCCTGTGTCAGAGCCCCTACCAAAAGGACAAATTGCTAGGGCTAAGGTTTCAGGCCAGGCCAAGTACAGTCCAGGATTGCCAAACTTAGAACAAGTGTCAGACTTCTTTTTCACTGCCTGTTCAGTGGTGGGATTGGGAGCAGCTTTCAAAGCTTCTATTCCATTTCTTCCCTGAAAGCAGTCATTTTTTCCTCATAATTTTATATGAGTACGATGTAAAATATAGGGTATTCTATAAAACAAAGTGAAATTAACCTATTTAGATACAAAAATGCAAACAAGTACAAGTGTTCACCACATGTATCCTTCCTTAGTTAAAATAATCTAAGGACTATATTTCACACACACACACACACACACACACACACACACACACACACACACTCAGGCAGAGAAACTTGGCGTTATGAGCAAATCAGGTGTTCATGTGACACATCCACAAGATCACGAGCTTCAAGAGGAATGGAACTGTGTTTACGTCTCTGGATCTCTGGTACCAGGCTCAATGAGTGACAGAGCGTGTACTTGGGAAAAGTTTGTTAAAGTGAACTAAAGCCTGTTAGTTTAGTGGTGATTTTAAAATATCTTGGAGTAAGCAGATATCTAAAATAACTGGCACAATTTGTTTTTAACTAAAGTAAGATTAATTGAATGTAACAGAGTCTTTTAGTAAACCTATAACCTTGGGAAGATTAGTTAAACAATCTGTGCCTCATTTACCTCACTGGTAAAAGAGGGATAATAGTACTCACCCTTAGAATTATGAGGATTAAATGAGGCAGCACATGAAAAGTGTTTGGAGAATAATACTTATCACATGATAGGCACACTGTCAACTTTAACTGTTAAATTATTACTAGAAGTAGTAGTGTTCATAGTAGGTATCTTATTGTATTCGTTCATCACTGTAAGAAGTGCCAAGGAGTACTAACATGCTCAGAACTATTTGTTCTACAGTAACTTCTAGATCTGATTGCTTATTTAGCTCTTGTGTATATATTTGATTTCATTTTGTTTTCCACCTTCAGTGCCAGCCAGCCACGTATCACCCTGAGTTATTCTCAGGCTTCTTGTCCCTAGAGGTCCCCTCTAAATTAAAATTTCTAATTGACTATGAACTTAGAAACAAGATGATGCAAGATTATTTGGACTGTGTAAGAAATAGGATCTAATTGATGGGCCTGTGTATCCTATGAGTAAATGCATCTATTTTCCTGATAACAATATTTGGATATCTGGAAAGATCTGTTTTCTGGATAGACAGAAATAGATAGATGTCTTCCTAATACGTGAGTTATCGCTGTGTTTGCATGTGTGCCAGCATCACTTTCTTGTTACTCCCCTTAACATGATTACCTTCCCCATCCTCACCTCTGGTCATCAGGCAACAAATTCGCTCAAAGCACCAGAAGGTCATGGTTGGAAAACAAAGAACTGGGTGATTTCACAGCTCAGTGGCCACTTCAATAGTTCATGATTTATATACAGGAACAATTCTAGGCCTTTAGGGTATTTAGAGATGAGTAGGACTGGCCAGCCACCACAGTGACATTTCTTCCCGTACTTTAGATTCCACCTAATAGAACAAAAGATGATATTTCTTCCTGTCAACAGGCTGACATGCCCAATATGATGTCTGGCTACTGCTAGTGGGCAGAGGCAGGGCCGTGGCTAAGCCGCACTGGTGGACGTGAATAGGGCTACACGCTCCCACCTGCTTCAGCAGAGGAGCAAATACCGGAATGTTTAGATCTGCAAGTGGTTGTGTCAGTCTTGATGTATTTCCTGCCGTCTAACCAGTTGGTAATACAAAGTTTATAAATCTAACCCTATGGCGGAGACAAGTTGGATGGGAGATTTTGTGTTTAGGAAGAATACGCCCCTGGGGCTTTTAAACAGAACAGTATTGAGTTGTTTGTGTCACTGTTTTATGGCTCTGAGTAGTCCATTCTAGCTAGACAAGATTTCAAGATTTATGGTGACATCTGGCTAAAGAAGGGTATATTTTTAACATGCGCACATGTCACTTCGCAGCTGAGGGAGACTTCTCATGGTCTCTACTGCTTTGGCTGGACCAGTTTCCCTTCTGGCTTCCTGAACAGGCCCAGGTCTTGAGAATGTAAGCCTTCCCAGGGAAGGGCTTGACTCTGTCTGTGCACATGAACAGCACGGCCAGACAGGAGGCAGCTCCCATGGAGATAAGAGCATCTGCTTTGGGGAAGTACCGCACAGTGGGAAGTTCGTGGGACTAGGAGTTACAAATGCAGGCTTCTGGTCTCAGCTCCATCACTGAACTTGCCGTGTGATTTGCCTTGAGCAGATGTCTGGACCTCTCTGGGGGTCAGTGTGGAAACCATGGTATCGCTCAGATTTTCCTTTAGGAGCAAACTTCCTGCAAGGATTGTGATTAGCTGACATCTCCAGCTGCCACACCCCCAGGATCCACCACAGCATCCTTGCCAAGGCCACGTCCTTCCTGAGGTGCTCCCAGTGACTGAGCACAGCAGCGGGACAGAGCCCAGCAGTACTGCGGAACAAAGGGCTTCTCTAATGAGTGAACGTGCTCTAGGCTCCCCGATGTCTGGCCAGCACTCCAGCGCTTCACTGGACTCTGCGGCTCTTCCTGCACAACCCTCCTTCCTCCTCCATCTCCTCTCTCCTTTTACAGGGGTCAGACCTGCATCCCACTTGGCAGACCCCCCTGCCTGTCCCTGCTCCTTCTCCCCCCTTTCTTCACAGGAGTCTTCCCCATAGATCTTTTGCATATCAAACTCGATTTTGGTATCTGCTTCTCCGAGGACCTGAACCGACACAGTGAGTGGACGTGTGTTGTGTTTTGCTCACCCCATACATCTTCCCTCTTCTCGCAGTAATTCCATCTCCATGTAAATCCAACCACTTTATGGCTTTTCCCCAGCTCTGATCATGGGATTATGGTAGGACTACTCTGCACGTGTCCTGCCACTTCATTCTGTTGCTAGACAGATGGGCACATGAGCCAGTCAGGCTAATTACTGTGCTCATCTTCCTGGTCAAAGTGGCTCCAGTGGGCATGTGACCAAAACAGTGCAATCAGAGTCCTCCCCTGGGATATGGCACAGGGATGCTTAGAGGGAGAGTTCTCTCCTTCCCGTTAGACATGAGCTTCGTGTGTGAACTGAGAACTTCTGCTAGCCATGCATCCTGCCCCAGGGAAGAGGCTGGGGCTGAGACCAGGAAGCCAATGGTCAGAGAAGAACAGAGGTAAAGGCTGGGTGTCCAGAGGCCCCAGTCCAGGGCTTCTCAGAGCTTACCAGCTTTCTGTAGTTTTTCTTTTGAATCTGAAAGCTACTCCAGAATTCTTTCACTAAATCCTCTGCCTTTTTGTTTTTTAACTAAAGTTGGTTGAATTAGGTTTCTGTCACTTACATAGGAAATAATTTTCAATAATAGATTCAGATTCTAATAGATTGATTCTATATACTAGTTCTATAAACTGAGGGTGATTGGAATGAAATGTAGGATGGTTTCAAATATTAACAAAATGCCAGGCACTGGACAGGCAGTGAATCTGTATCCTTTGAATGAAACTGTAGAAACAAGAAAGAGAGAACCCAGGTCCAAGAATAAGAGTATAGTTTGCAAAAAGGCATAATAGTGCCTGGCACATTATATGCACTCAGTAAATGTTTTGTCATCCTAAACTAAGAAAATGAAAATAACTGGTTTTACAGCATGTTTGTTCCACCAGGTGATCTGTGCCTCTTCGTGACAAATCAGGGTGCCTGAGAATGGCGTCCCCTCTCAGATGTGACTCGACTTCCGCTTTCAAGGCAGAATTCACCAGCTGGAGAGGAGCTGAGGTGAGAAGGGCAGTGATGAGAGGGGCCTAGGTATTTTCAAAGGGGCTGACAAGAGGCAAAGAGGAAGAACCACACGTGAGTAGATGGCAGGGTATCCAGGCGTATCTGCAGCCACCCATGGCCTTTTCTATCATTTCTGTCAAAGAACCTCAGTCCACAGGTTCTCCAAGCAGACATATAATTTGGCTCTTGTCAATGGAGTATCCTTTAAATATTTGTTCAACACTTATTTAGTGGGGGTGAGTTGGTGTTAGTGAGGAATTGAGTCACTGGTGATGACTTGCATGCCAGGCCACTGCCTGGTTTGACAATCGCAATTGATTTAACCATGATCTGTGTGCCAGGAGTCCACAAGGAGGGCGGGGTAAGTTGGCACCACATTGGTGCTTTGGTTGGGGTTAGCCTATCTTCTAGGTTGGCTACCTGTGGGTTAATGAGGCTGTGCTCATACCAAGGAGTAACAATCAGAGAGGAGTTCTGCAGGGGAGGTTTCTCAGATTGCCGGCCAGGACACGGCCCAGGGCAGTGGGAGGGGTGATTGGAGGGGGTGATTGGAGAGGCCATCGGAGGAGGGCTGGTTTCTTCACACATGTCATACAGCTGCCTCTATTTCTCTCTCTCCCGTCACAAATCCTTCAGCCTCTCATTCACTTTACATTGAAACAGCCACAGTAAATGGCCTTGATTTCTAATAGGGGAGTAAGCAGAAAGCATACGAAAAACTTACCCTTGAACCCACAAGTGCCCTACATTTTTTTTAAGTTTATGGAAGAACATAATTAAGATTTTTGAGTGGTTGGCTTACCGTTGTAAATAGTAATCGTAAGAATGAGAAGAGGGCATGATGGGAGGCTTGTGTTTGTGGAGATAAAGCGGAGGTGCATGACTTGGCGGAACACGCTGGAGAAACGACCCTGGGCATCTCACTGTGGGCTCCAGGTGCGGTGGGGAAGAGGCTCCTCTGGGGCAGCAGGCGTGTCTCCTGGGGATGACTCAGGGGTGGCAATGGGAACAGTTCCGGGATCTCATTTTGGAAGCCACAGGCTCATTTACCTCAAGAGCGTATTTTGGCATCAGCTGTCAGTGAATAAAAACGTAGCAATTTGCTCAGGGAAATGACACTGTTTGGTCACAGAGTCATAAGAGGACTGACAAACCAGAGGGGCCTTGTGAGAACATGTATTCCCACCACTTCCCCACTGAATTCCAGGGGCAGATGATTGTGGCCATTGTTGTCTCTGCTGCTTTTGTCTTGTCTGAGGTCCCCAGGTTCAGACCTGAGATCCTCCCTCCCTTCCCCAACACACCATTTCCGTTCCCACTCCACTTTGATGAATGCATCCCCATTCCCCCTTTGAGACTGCCATGGCCTCATGACTTTTTGTCTCACCTTCATGCCCCTGCAGTCTAGCTCATCTGAGAGCCTCAATCAAGCCCAAACTTCTGTCTCCCTGCCTCTCTCCAAAGACAAGATTCACTTCCTTGTTTCATAACAAATGTGATCAACAATCATCAGATGAGCTCTGACTGATAGCATTTACACAGAAATGAAATACACATAGGCCCCAGAGGCCATTCTTCGAAGGAGCTCATATGCTAATGAGTTAGACAGAGGACACAAAACAGGTAAAAAGCAAGGGAAGTCAGGAAAAAAGGTCAGATGGTTCCAAGTAGGGAAAGGAAGGACATCGTCATTGAAGCAGTGGCTTTGAGTAGGACAGTGAAAGACAGGTAAAGGCTTCATATATAGAAGAGTGACACAGGCAATGAATGCTTAGGTACCAACATGCAGAAGCAGTGAAGATATGAAATCACAGTCAAAGGACTGAACTCAACAGACTGCAGCTATGGGAATGTTAATTGCACTGGCAGACAGCTCACTTACTGCTACCCTATTTTACGGTGGCTCCTGGAGGTTGTAGATCTACTTAAAACTTTTGCTCCATAGAGTAGGAAGCTGGTGCCCTTCTCTACTGCCTGGGCAGAGACTGGCCCCTAGCAGGTGCTCAGTAAGTCCTGATGTGTGAGTGGGTGTTCAGAGTCTGCAGAAGAAAAAGCAGGAATGACGTTAGCTAGCCAGCATGTTACTACTCCAAGCAACCTATTTTCCTAGGATGACATCCCAGTCTCCAAAGGGATGGGCCACAGTGTAGTGCAACGCCCTGGAGAACAGCCTCACAGCTGCCCTGTGTCTGTTTGGCCCATTGACTTTGATGGAGTGAGTCTCCAATTTTCAGTTTACTTTGAGTCCGTGGACATGGAACAAGAGCTTGGTTGGTGGAGTTTTGACAAGGACTTTTGCCAGTCAAATGGTTATCGAGCCAAGGCCTTTACTAATACATTCATAATGAATGGGGCCTTGTTCTTTTGCTATTTTTTTTCTCTAAAAAGTTCTTGAAGGCACTTTCAGAATTTCTAGGCTATGTGAGATTTGAGCTTGGAAGAGAATTGTCTCATTTGTTTTCTCTGGAGAAATTTGCAGTTCTTTGAATAAATAATCAAGGGGGTCTTTGCAAATAATTCTGAAAATGCCTCTGATTCAGTTAGAAAAAAAAAAAAAAAAACCTTACAACTTTCCACCCTGTTTTCCTGTCAGTTGATATTGCTAATACTGACACAAAATAGGTAATAAATATACGTTGATTAAGTGGTTGTTCAATTGTTGAGCCAAGGAAGTTGTCCCAGGGTTTGTTTCTCTTTATTTTCAAAACTACTCCTTTACTCCAAGTGCTCCAGACACCCTGGGAATAGGGCCACTTCTATGGACTCTGAGGCCCCATGTCTCTCCTCCATGTCCCCTCCATTCCTGGGGAATGGAGATTCTGTATTCTTTGTTGTTCATGTTGCTCAGAGTGGGATTTGCTTTGTCCCTGCCAAAGAATTATGTTTCAGTCAGCCTGGTTTTCTTGGTTTTGGCAAACCCTGGTTGATATTTCTCAATTACAAACTAATGACTCATATTGCCGCATCTCCTGATTTAAAATTAGCACAGCAGAATGGGTTTGAGAAATCGAAGAGAGCTGGAAAATAAAGCCAATCCTTCCC
Organism: Microcebus murinus; assembly: GCF_040939455.1. Classification (NCBI taxonomy): domain Eukaryota; kingdom Metazoa; phylum Chordata; class Mammalia; order Primates; family Cheirogaleidae; genus Microcebus; species Microcebus murinus. The sequence continues at coordinate 14,291,644 of NC_134106.1, forward strand.
AGTCAGGGACAACCTCTGTAGTCTTCGGTGCCTCAAGCAAGCCTGAAATAAAAGGCAGAGAGATCTAGAAGAGAAGAGTTTAATCGATTAGGAATTTTGATAGTGTAACCTGAGTTGGGTGAATAATTATATTTTGTGAGATGGAATAGTCATTGTACTTACCAAAATCATCTTAAATTATGCAGGGGTAACAAATCAACCCCAAAATCTTAGAGACTCATACAGCAAAGTTATATTTCACTGCTCACCCACCATGTTCAACACAAGTCAGAAGGCAACTCTAACCAGACCAAGGACTGGTCTTTGTGGCAGCAAAGAAGAGAGACTAGATAATTTCACAATAGGCTTTTCACATTTCAGCCAAGAAATGACACTTGTTACTTCTGCTCATACTTCTTAAATCAGAACAAATCACATGGTCCTCCCCAGTTGCAAGAGGATAACTACAATTCTCTGTGCACTTGGCAGGAAAAAGAACCAAATACTCTATTAGTGAATACTAATAATGTCAACAATATCTGCCTGATGTCATCAAACGATTGCTTCATTTTTCTTCCCACACACAAAAAACACCAATTTTCCTGCCCACAGTAGAAAATTCAAAGTTTAATTCATTCATCACAAGTAGTCAACATCTAGAATGTCAGGGTCATAAATGGTAGTCCCTATATTATGTCCTGGCATTCTTTCTTTTCAATCCAAAGATTCATATATTAAAAAGACATATGCGACAATGAAATGGGGCAGGATTATCATGAGAAAAACTGTCATGTAGGTGAAGAGAGAACAAAAGTACTCATCAGTCACTGAACTGACAATTCTGAAATCCAGCTTGGGGGATACTCCAGGGTCCCCTAACCCAGGGAAGGAGAATAGTATTTGATTAGACTCTGATTATGCTCCCTAGTTCTTTGTTCTCTTCGACCTCTGGATCTGCCCTCTGGGTCGGTCTTTGTTTTTTCATTTATATCCATCTTGGCTACTTTTGATGACATACCCTGTTTGATAGCTGAGTGGCTTTCTCAGACTTCTTCTTCCCTGAGCTCATCTCTTTATTATGATACTTTGACAAACGTCACAACTGTTACCACACTATTGCCATCCTCTTTTCTCACCCTGTCTCCTAGAGCTGTAACTTCATCAAGTTCATGATCTGATTCCCACACCACTACTGACAATGACTTTACCCAACATTTTTACACTGCCTGCCGTGAATCTCATCTCCGTTTTACCCAAACTCCAATATCACTGTCCTCAGGAGCCTCTGTCTACTATATAACATGAAAGCCAATGCTACATATTTAACGTTTTTTTGCCAATCCTCACTCTTGGCACCAATTTTTTATTAAGCATATTAGACTTGATTATGCTGCAATAACCAATTAAACCTATAATCTTAGTAGCTTGACACACCAAATGCTTGTTTTTCTGCTTCTGACGAATGCTATTAACTGCTCATTAAATATTGTACGTATCATATCATCCAAGGCATATTGGATCAGTGTCCCTGGATTTAGGTGGGAATGAAGAAAAATAGAGTTGATGTTTATTGAGTATCTGGTATGCTCCATCAAGTGATTAATGCTTTCATGTATTAAAGATGCCAAGGAATTTATTCAAAGTGACAGAGCCAGAATTTGAACCCAGATCTGCCTGATTCCGAAGCTCAAGCCTTTTATATTTTCTGTTATTCTTATGAATTTCTACATTTGCAGTTTTTGTAGTGTGTGGCACAGAAAAGAGGGTGCTTTAAAGAAACGATTCTAGAATTTTCCTGTGCAAACAAGTCACATGGGGATCGTATTATGATGCAGACTCTGATTTCTGAGGACTGGCCTGAGAGTCTGTATTTCTAACCAGGTGTGCCGATATGATGCTACTGGTCATTTTTCGAGTAGCAAGTTTCTAGAGCATTTTTGTCATAATCGAACATAATCTTGTGGATGACCTTCACAGATCTCAAATTATCCAAAGCAATGTCTTTTCTGGACATATAGAAAGAAATCATTTTAATCACACATTGAACAAGCAATAAATTTTAAAAAGATAGATAGATACATACATACATACATTCACAAAAACCACTGGTAGGAAATTAAGTACATATTAGCTCTTGATGTTAAGTATACTTTACATTGAAAATGACCATACTGAGGGACATTAATGAGCCTATTCTTAGGATTCATTTGGTGAGGTTATGCCTTGAAGTAAAGAAAACAGAGGGTTCTTGACCAAAATATTCTGAGCTTTTGATAGTTGATAAGACCAAAACATGTTTCATTTTCAGGTACCTCTTTATTTCAACCACATCTAAAAATAGAAAATAAGAGAAAGGTATGTGCGTACTGAAAATAGTCTTCTCAGAATGTGTTGTTCATAGATTTAAGGGTAAGAACGGAATTCATCCCCACATGAGGAGGATATTTTAGCCTGTGAGGCAGAGTTGTGAAACTCTTCCAATTACTCAGCCTTCAAGAATTTTCAGAAGTGGGATTGGTTAGTCAAGGAGGCTGCACTATTACCTTTACATAAATGAAATAACTTTATTTAAATGCCATCCTTAATGTGTGAGCAGAAGGTCATGAACCAGAAATAAATAGAAAATATATACTCCAGAAAGCCTGAAGATCAATGGAGCCCATTGAGGCAAGTTATTCAATTATCTTTTCAAGATACAAGAATATAAATAGAAGATCATTTAATGAGGAAAAAAAAGAGAGAACCCTGTGAAGAATATGCTATTCACAGTCCATCAATGTGAATTTAAAGCATTGTCCAAACAGTTTTGTCCTCATGACACTGAAGGCTGAATGTTTCCCAGACATTCTAGGAAAGGTTAGTTAAGGGTGTGCATTGTGTGCTGGAGTCCTAAATTGGTCTGAGATCATAATACAGCTGTAATTTTGGTCCTGATGAATCAGAAATCTACCTTTCATGTATTTGCTCAAAATATCTTTTACCAAGACCACTATATCTCCTTTAATAACTCAATAATGACAGAGCTGTGTTGCTAAAAACTGTGCTGTGAATTAGATCACATTACACAAAACCTTCTTATTATCGCAAGGGGCTGTTCTCTTGAGAAAGAGTGGTTTATACTGCTAGGAGACATTGTCCAAAGCATTCTTCCTATGAGAAGAGTGCTCCTGTAGGGAATATCCAAAACTTTTGCTAAGATATTCCTCTAAAGAACTTACTGCTTTCAGAGGAGAATCATAGCCATACCGCTTGGAAACTGCCATTGTCATAAGTGACTTGAAAGCTAATATGACTTTTTCTCTAGGGAAAAAAAATATGAAGAAGAACATAATCTACAATCAATCATGGGGCTTGTGAGGGCATCCTGAAGGCTAAACATGGTTGGATCACCTGTAAACTCCTGGGCAAGATGAGGCTTTGGTGAGCACCATCAGTGACTGATGAGTATAATACTTTAACAGTTCTCTCAGTCATTCAACTGTTTTTGTTTTGTTTCCTTTTGTTTTCTTGTGCAATAAGGAAAGTGTTTGCTAAAACTGATGTATTTCAAGTGTTTCAAATTGTCCTACACAATCATCATTCCACAGAGGAAACTCTACATCCAGCAACGATATTAGTGAGTTGGAATTAATTTATGTATTGTAGGTTTCCCATGGGTTCTTATTAGCACTTTTTTCTTTTTACTCATCCTTGAGTATGGAGAGTTCTAGCTTGGACTGTTAGTATAAAAATTGAACTAATCACAATGCCTAAATGGGACTGATAATGAAAATCTATATAACCTAGTTATAACTGGGTAAAGAGAGGATTATACAGTAGGAAAGTAAAATTCAGGGATCCCAAGGAGTATCTGGCAGCATAATTTTACCAGTCCAGTTTATCAATAACCATCATACAATAGAAGGGAGCTAATTCCATGAATAGATCCAGCAGGCAAAGTTTTTCTATGAACATTTTTCTATATAGCATTTTTTGGATTTATTTTACATTTGATCTCTACTCAAGGAGACCATGGAATGAAAAGGGTCTACTTCAGAAATATCTGTGAAGATGTCGCCTTGATTCCAGAAAGTGTCCCCCCAATTCAGAATGAACTTATCTGCCATTCTGATGAAGTATTAGACCAGAGTGAATCTATATTGTCATCTAAATTTAATTTTGCTGTGTTCACCTGCATTTTGCTTCTTGTGTGTACCTTTGCGGATTAATGAAGGACACCCTCAAGTCAGAACAGGGGTGTTTTTGTATTAGGAATCCACATGAACTGGCCATTTTCAATCTATCACTATGGCCTCTAGAAATTTTTATTCTGTTGATCTACAATGAAGGATCAACAACTGGAACAGTGCTTGTCTCACACTGCCATTATCCCTTGCCCCCCAAATTGGAAGATGCTAAGGGAGTTTGTTGAACTTTTTTCTTGTTGCTTCTGGCAATAGGGCATGGGAATGATTTTTCATTCTTTTGGCCCCCCTATAAGGGATTATCTGTATGTATGACACCTCTGGAGTCATGCAGTGCAATGTTTGCATGGCTGTATATGGCCCCATGACCTTCTTTCATTTGTTTCCTCTGTAATATTTGATCAATATTGCTCTAAGCTCACATATGTTTTCTAGTATAATTGCTGATAATGCTTTTCCCTACTATTATTTTTCTTTGGACATTTGTTAAGTCTCTTGGAAGACAGACAGTCTGGCTAGTTCCTGAAAGGACACAACCCTATCTCTCACCTTCTGTCTTCTAATGTCTCCTGGCCAACTCCCACTGTCATGATGCCATGATTTTACTGGTTTCTGTGTGCTGATATTTCCCCTGAGACTCTGGCCCAAGTGTTGAAGAAAAAAAGACACTTTGTAGTAGACATTTCTTATTTATACAGATCCAGAATTTGTTCTTCTTTGGTCTGAATTAGCACATTGCTTTTCCTCTGGGGAACCACTCCTGGGCCTCTGTGTGGTCTGGTGGGACATCTTGAGTGCCCTCCCTCAGCCCTTACTGGTGCCGGTGACCTAGGTGACCAGTCAGAATCTATCACCCCCATGGCAATGGCTATTGGTTCAAGGTTAAATACATCACTCAAATGGAATAAGTCAGGGTTGGCCCTGAGAGTTGATTTGGTCTCTGGGATAAAAAATTCACTCTTTTATTCAGAAACCATGAGCAATAAAAATCATGCAAACCTAAAGTTTCTAAGATTATTATCTTCAGTCATATGTGAAAGAAATGCATTGTTGGACGAAGTAAAAATAAATTAAACAAATATCTAAATATAAAAGTTTTTAAAAGAAATCAAGGCTCAAGGTATAGGAATAGCAACAGTTTTCAATAACTTTGTGAAAGGCTCTAGATCTTGCAGTGCCTGCAGCCCAATCTGTATTTCTCAGTTATGGGTGAGTTAGATTTCTATCATTTGCTAACAAAAGGATCATGACTAACGCACTTTTTTTACTTCCCATTACCACAGCTGATATTCAAGATTTAAGTAAGGCTTTGATAAAGGTTCTAGAATAACAGTAGGGAAATGGAAAAAGAACAGCATCCAATTAGCTGGTTTACATATCATAATCCCCTCATCTTTATCCTGCAGTTGATTGCATCTCCTTGGCCAGGTTCCATAGGTCAGAGGACAGTGGTCACCCTTCCACTGGACAAGCCTGAAGGGCCTTCCGAAAGTCAAACCCGAGCTACCTATGGTCTTTCAGTAAAGGCAGGCTGTCTCCCACAAAGGTGTATATGGTGTTTGGGTATCTCCTCTCACATGATGTGCTGCCCTATAAAGTCCAGTGAGTGAGGCTTGATGACATGGAAGATTTTGCCACATTTCTGCTCAGCTTAGCTGAGGCCCCTCCACATAAAACACATATATCCACACACAACACATGTGATATGGCTACATCCCCCCATGCCCTCATACATACAACACATACCGGACACTTGCCATGTGCACACAAATACCCACACATGATGTGTATTGCACATGCATACACACTAGAGCGGAATGAACTGTAATATTTTTGAGATACAGTGTCAACGATTATGAAGAAGTATGTAGGCTGTTATAGTCAATGAGTTATTTAAACAGAAACATCGAAGCAGAATAAAATCAGCAAATCTTCCCTTTCAGCCTTAATTCCTCCTAGCCCACTCCAAATCTTTTGTGTTTAAAAATGACTTGAACTCTTCCACTTCTGTTTTTTCATTCATACTGTTTATTCAAATGCCATCCTCAATTCTAAACACCTAATGAACAAATCTAATCTTCAGGTTCCTGCCCAAAATACTTAGGCTGGCCTAAGTTCAGATCTTTCTTAAGATGTCAGCTTACTGGAAACTGAATTCTTATGGTGTGAATTAAATACCCGTTTAAATGATGCATGATGTTCTCATGTTATAACACTTTCATTGTAAGGCCTTAAGATTAGGATCTATGTCTTATATGTATACATTTGGTGCTTAATGCAGTGTTGCATGCATGCTAGTTGCTCAGGACATCTGTAAGGACAAGCCCTCTATAGAAGAGGAACAGGCAGCCTCCCTGTCTCCCCCTCCAGCGTGGTGTGTAATCCGCTGGCCCTTAGCCACAGGGCCTTCCTTCTTCAGACACCCTCTTAGAGAATAGGTTATTAAAGCCATAAACCCAAGATCATAAATAACTTTCCCAAGTCCCAATAAATCTGTATTTCATATAAAGCATGTTATTTTTGAGAAGAGTCCCAATTCTTTTGGAAATCACGTAGTAAGAAATAAGGGAGGTATCTTCCACGGAATCACATAATGGTTTCACATAAGGCTCTTGTCAGTCCTCACTCAAAACCTAACACACTGGCCAATCTGATACCACAGGCTTGGTGGCTTCAGCCTTCAGCACAGAAAGCTCATTTTCTTCCTCTCTCTTGGGGCCTGAATTTCTACTGCCCAGAAGTCATTTTTCTTAAAGATTTCATTTTTAACATCAGTGTACGAATAATAATTTTTTAAAAAGTCATTTTGTGCCTGAACAAGATTGAGACAAATCAAGTGTTTTTCTCTTTTGTTTCCTGCTTGGTTTTAGCTTCATTGGGACTTCCATGGCCTTCCCTGGTGACCCTATGAGGGTAGGCAAAGGTGGGGCAGCTAGCAGAAGGTGCCAGGCTTCCCATGACTGAGAAATAGAGACATTTTTAATGTGTTAGGATACAAGAACATTGATGTCCGAAGCCCAGAGAATTTAGCTAACTCTGAATTTAGCACTTTCTAAATGGACGCATTGGTATCAATGTTGTCATTAATCAACTCTGGGAGCAATTTACCAAACTCTGAGTCTAAATGCTGGAGTGAGTTTCATCCAGTTTATCTTTGGAAAAAGACTATTAAGTTATGTCAACGTCACAATCAGGAAAAAGTCAAAATGTTCCTAACTTATTTTGAAGTATCACAGACCATTTTTCCATGTATTTATTGATGTAACAAATATTTACTAAGCAGATACTTGGTGCCTGGGGGTTAGAGATGTATTGGTCAGGGGTATCCTCAGGTATGCAGGCCTCTGGGCAAGTAATTTTCTATATAAACTATTTGAGTTGCCAAAAATCAGTATGTCAGCAGCACCAGGCAAGCCAGTCTCATGCCATTCCATAAAAGGAATACTATGCTGTCAAGTGGTAACTAAATTGCACCCAGGCCCTCTCCCAGAATCCTAGAACCAAGGCCTGGCCGTGTGACCCCAGGAAAACTCCATCTACCCAAATGGAACTGCTGATCCTAAATGATCTTTGGCACTGGAAGGGAACTTATGAAATCCCCAGGAATCTACTCCAAAGTGAGGTTGCCTCATGTTCAGAGTCTGGGTCAGGTACCCCTTGTTGTGGGTCAGAAGGTGGTGTGGATATCAATGAGTAAGGCATGATTCCTATTCTCAAGAAAATCTCCTATTGTGTGAATTGTTCTTCTAACTCTGTTTGCCATGAAATATAACACTCAAGTGTTACAGATGCTGTGATAAAGTGATATGTATGGTATAGTACAAAGTCAAAAGAAAAAGTGGTCAGTATTTGAGCAATCTAAAGCAATAAATAGAAATACACTTATATGATTATGAAATTGGAGATTTATGGTTATGGGATATCATTTTAAAATGATTGTGGAATTTTGTTGTTTAGTTTGTCATGTAACTCAGGTGTCTGTAGAAACTTCAGCCTTCCAAATTGACAATCAGATATGGGTTACTAGAAATACCAAGGGGTTTTGATGTAAAAAAAACCTTGTATTTGTATCCCAGCTCTTCCCACCACTTACTTGTTTCATGGGACTGGAGAAAATAACTCCACTCAGCCTTAGTTTCCTCATCTGTAAAATGAGGACCATAGTATGTATTTCACTAGGTTGTTTTGAAATTTAAATGACAGATTTGTCTGTAAAGCCACGCTCATGGCATATAAGATTTATTTGTTCTTAGAATAAGAGCAATTGTAAAAAAATATATGTTAAAAGGAAAATGTTTTTTAAAATAAGATTGTCAGTTCAGTCTAGTAGATGAGCCTTTCCTACGAGCTGATCATTTGCAGGCATGGAACCCAAAATGTTAAATTCCAGGCCCTGCAGTGAAGGCCAAGCTATGTCAGCCAGGAAGGGTGGGCTTCCAGGCTGACACATGCATTCCACATGCTTTCCCTAAAGGCAATTTGTGAAAGATATGTCTATCAGCCTCCAGGCTTCCTCACTGTCCTAGTCAGTTTGGGCTGCTATCACAAAATACCATAGACTTATAGAATGAGTGGCTTAAACAATATTTATTTCTCAGAGTTCTGGAGGCTGGGAAGTCTAAGATCAAGGTGCCTCAGAATCTGTCTGGTGAGGGCCCTCTTCCTGGCTTGCAAATGTACCTTTACATGGTAGAGAGAGAGAGAGAGAGAGAGCTGTGGTCTCCTCTTCTTCCTATTAGAACACTAATCTATGGGGACTCCATCCTTACTATCTCATCTAAACTTAATTACCAAATGCCCCACCTCCAGAGATCATCACTTTGGAGATTGGGGTGGGGGAACACAAACATTTGGCTTATAGCAGTCAGTTTCTAAGTACAGGTTCAGACACATAGGAATGAAGGTTTCTAGAAACCAGAACAGTCAGAGGAAGACAGATCCATCTGATTTCTTTTACCAGATGTCAGCAAACCTTCCTCAGTACCTGCCTGTGTCTGTGGGGAGGAAGCACTTCCCCACAGAGCAGTGATCTTGAGGATTTAGTCCTTCCAGATATCCCAAGGACCCAACCTGCTGCTAACCCAACCCTTGGAGCAAGCATAGCCTAAGCTTGCAAATGGCGCAGAGCAAGGCTGGGAGCTACCGATGGAAAGCAAGGCTCTATGTGGAGTTTGGAGTTGGGACCCCCATCACATAGAGGGAGGTCACTCTTGAATGATAAAAAACAAAAACAGTTCACTTATATATTGGCCAAATAGTAGCTCAGCAGAAATTTTGTTTACAAAGCCCTAAAGTCCTAGAAAGACTCAAGGTTCAAATAATACAACTCCTTCCTTAATAGAGGAAGGACCAGAGGCTTAGGATGCTATGTGAGCCTATGCCCATGCTCCTACCCAGGATTCTAACCACAGCTTCTCCTATCCCCCTATCCTCCGGGTGAGGAGGCCTACACATCAGCTACTGAGAGCTCTGATATCAACAGCAAGTGACCCATGCCCTTACAGAGGTCAGTTGAAGAAAAGGTATAATTAGTCATCAGAGAAACTCAGAACAAGGCAATTGAATTGGATGCAAAACTTTAATAAAGAGAGACGGGAAGAAAGAGCACAAGGCTAAACCAAAACTGAAAAGATGGGAAAAGAGACTGTTTAGGAAACATGAAGAAGCTAATCTGGCTCAAGGTGAGGGTGTGCTCAGGGAAGGGTTGCTGGAATACTAGGAAACCTGGAGAGTGAGGGAGGTCTCTGTAGATCACATTTCCACCCCAGGGTTTGTCTCTGGCCCTGCTCTGCCAAGGGCCTGCCTCACAGCAAAGAGAAGTCAGGAAGAAGCCATCTTTTCAGCACTTCTTGATTTTGCAGTTGGAAGCCTGAGAGCAAAACACTAGGAAATTTAGAGAAATGTTTTGCACACTTGTATAGAAAGGGCCACTGTTTTGGAATAGAAACATCTCGTTATAATAAGTCTGCACAGAGAAACAGATGGAAGGAGATAAGTATCAGGCTCTTGCCTCCAATTCTGTCAGCCAAGAGAGAAGGAAATTTGAGCTGTTAGTTATGGAGGCTTCCTCACATGCAGGCCGGCACCGAGTATTTGTGGTTGAGTTACTTCCTCTTTTTTTGTGTGTTTTTAAGAGACTCTCCATTTCCTAGGATTGCAAATATTTTGGAAGAGAAAACCCCTTTAAAGGAAAAGAAAGGAAACTATCATTTTTTATTGAATGGCTCTGCCAGACTTATTTGCATCTAGTGTTCATAAAAACCTTCCAGGCAGGTATTATTATAATACCATCTCTGTTTTTACAAGAAACAGGCTCAACATTGAAGTGGCTTATCTCGTATCATACAACTTTTTAAGGGCTTGGCTGCAAATCCACTGGATGCCTGGATCCACGTTTAGCAATTCTACAATCTAACCTTCTGGGCTGTGGGCTTACTCTTTCCAAGTAGAAAGATGCAGTGGCAGGGGAAAAAAACATAAATCTGTAGCTAGAGCCTCAAATTGGACCAGATCATCAAAGCCCATGACCATAATCAAAGTTGGAGTCAACTCGCCAGATGTGGAAGGTGCCGGGGGCCCCATCCCTGTCCCTCAGCCTCCTCAGCAGGAACTTCACACCCTCCCTGGGAAGGCTGGATATTCAGCATACTAAAATTTGCAAAAAAAAAAAAAAAAAAAAAATGATGAGTAAAGGCAACATGAAAGAAGACGGTTCTTAATTCCTAGGACTATCAAGTGGTATTGCATTTGTGTCCATTGCATTAGTGATTCATGCTTATGTTATGGTGTGAAGGGTGATGGCTTTATTAGCCATCTTGAGCCATGAGGACAAAGGCTACTCCCTAGGTACCACAGCATGAACTTTGGGATGGAGTCTGGTTCCTAAAAGATTGTGGCACCATTAGGCCTGTCCTGGGTTGCCCAGGCTCCCCTCCCACTCACCACCCAATCTCCAACTTGGTACAATGCAGCTCCATCCAGCACTTGCCTCAATCACATCTTACCTGCCATGCTGAATTGAAACCATCTGTCGACTTGCCTGGCTGCCTCTTGGTAGCTGGAATCTCTGAGAAGGCTGGGACCCTCAAGGCTAGACACCACCTGTGTCTAGCAAGATGCCTGCTATACAATGATGTTCATTGGATACATCAAGGAATGCGTGAATAACTGAATTAATGAGAGTTTTCTTATGAAATCATTAGGGGTGCAACAGCATGTGGAGTGTTCTAGAGAATAAAATCCTGTGGGTGTGGGCAGCCGCAAAGGGCAAGGCAGCTTGGGTGCTAACGAGGCCAAATGCATGCTTTGGGGGACTGCTATGTTCAAGCTGTATTCCCTCCCCTCCAGCCCTGTGAAGACACAGCAGGAATCAATAATGACACTGACTCATTCAGGAATGTGAGGCTTCGGGGAGGCCACGCAGGGGTCTGAAGACTAAGGATTGATGAGGAAAAGACACCTGTCACAGGGGCAGAAGTTTCTCTGTCTCTCTTCTTCCCATCTCTTCTTCCCAGAGGCCAGTGCGTCCCAGCCTGCCTCCTGCCCTCCCTGGCCCTGACAGATGCTCTCCCAGGCACCCTCCTCCCGTCTCACCTCTGGGAGGGTTGGGTGGGGATCTGTGTGCGGCCCCCCTCCACACCGCCGCTGTCCCGAGGGCCTTAGTCAGCCTGCGTGGGTGTTGTTTATCTTTTCGTCCACCCCCCAGTCCAGGACACAGTCTGTTAAGTGGAACACGATGGCGCAGAGGCTGCGGCTGCAGACAGAGTGTTTTCTTTCCTTCACACCTCTTTTCCCTTAACCTTTTGTCTCTTTGGCCTTTTTCTCCAGATTTCCTGCCACAGACCTCTCACCATGTGTCTCTCTTTCCCTGGCCGTTCCCTGAGAGGCCTGAGCTAAGCCACGTCTTTGGTGGCTCCCTAGATGAATGACTGCTGCCTCTTTTCCTTTTCTTGTGACAACTGGGGTGCCATACCCTCCTCTCCTCTTATTAGCTATGTGACTCCAGGGACTCCTAAACACTTCTGAGCCTCTATGTACTAATTTATAAAATGAGATTGCAAAGGCTACCTTATAGCTTGCTTATTGTGTGGAATATAATGAGAAAGCATGCTGAAAGTTCTAGAAACTGAGCCACAAGAAGGTAGCACAGGCATTAGCATTATTTATAGGCATAGGAGAGGAGAGGCAGAGAGCTGCAAGGTACACTGAAGCCTGCTTTCTCCTCTCACCACTGCAGACACTACTGTCATCTCTTCTTTCTTCTCTCCCTCCATTCTCCTTCCCACTTGTCTATCCCTTTCCACTTCTGGCTTCCTCTGGGTGCTCTTTGAGAGCTGTCCACTGCACACTCTGCACTGACTAGGTGCACTGCCATGTTCTCTCTTCTTCTGCAAGCCAGGTTGGCCTGCAGTGCCAGTGAAATCCAGCCACCAGGGGTAGCTCCTGACCCTATTACCCTCCCCTTACCCCCAGACACACTGCAATGACCCTAAGGACCCAAGTCACTCTAGGGGTGGAAGCCGACCACAGGCAGTGGAGAGGACTAACCTCAAAATTGTTCTAGCTGCAATAACTTGGCAGCCCCATATTTTTTCCTAGATGGTTCTCCCATCCGTATTTTTCTTCCCTTCCTTTGGTGGCTCACAGAGGTGTCTCCTGATTTGTACTCTGCAGGCATTGAGGAAATGCCTATGTGCTTTGTCCAGTCATGTCTCCAAGGACAGAGTGGAGTTTGAAGCCTTCTGCAAAGGGTGGGCTCTGTGACTCACAGGCCATCAGGGGATCTGATATCATCAGATGATGGAGGAGGAAGCAGGAGGCGAATGAATCTACTATGGACCAAGCATGACCCTCAATCCTGCGCTTTCTCTTTCCCAGTCTGTATCTAGGTTTCCAGAATACCCATATCCTCCCAAAAGGAGCAATGCTTCCTGTTGCTCAGGTAGGTCACACGCTTGGGAAAGTCATCCAGCATCACCGTTTGAGGACATTTCAAGTCAGGGTGAAACTTTGTCTACAACCTTCCTGTCCTCATTTTTCCACCAATCAAAAGGTAACCTATTGAAACAACCCAAGTGCTCATCAATACATGAGTGGATTAATAAAATGTGGTATATGTATACCATGGAGTACTATTCAGCTTTAAGAAACAATGGTGATATAGCACCTCCTGTGTTTTCCTGGATAGACTGGAACCCATTCTACTAAGTGAAGTGTCTCAGGAATGGAAAAACAAGCACCACATGTACTCACCACAAATTGGTATTAATGGATCAACACCTAAGTGGACACATAGGAATAACATTTATTGGGTGTCGGGCAGGTGGGAGGGGGGAGGTGGGGATGGGTATATACAAACACAATGAGTGAGATGTGCAACATTCAGGGGATGGTCACGCTTGAAGCTCTGACTCAAGGCGGGGCATGGGCAATATACATAAACTTAACATTTGTACCCCCATAATATGCTGAAATTTAAAAATAGGTAACCTATTGCTGGAAATACCTACAAGATATTCTGAAGCCAAGGCCTAGTGCATCTGTTTTCTGCAGGCCCCAAAGCCAATTCCTCTGTCATCTCAGGCTAAAAAGGGTGGGGCTAGGGGGAGCTGAAAAGCTCTTTAGCAGGAAAGTTCCTGGCTCATAACCCCTAAACTCCCAGCAGTTTTCCTTTCTGCGGGACATCCTTTTTTCTGTTTGGCATGTTTCCAGTTCCTCAAGGTATTTTCTTCAAATAATTTGTGAGAAAAATTCACTCTGCAATTTTAACAAATAAATATTGAATCCTTAGTGTGTTCGAAAGCAAATGTTTTAAATCAAGGCTTTGAGTGGATAATGGTTTATAGACTCACCTTTTCCCCACTTGCCTTTCACGGAACCATCTTCAATTTCCTATGAAAAACTGGGAAAGTAAACATCAGCATACTCATTTAATTTCCCTTTGGCTCACCAGGCCTTGTTTCTAGAAATATCTTTGATTCCCTCTGACAACTCTACTATCTTTCTATTTCCCTAATCCTGACATCCTTCCCGAGCCTTCCCTCTTAGCCTTCTCTGCTTAAATCATTATGTTTTTCAATTTGTCTCTACAAGTATCTTAACTCCTCTTCTGATAGTTTGTATAAGATGATGATGATGGGGGGGGGGTAGAACAGAGAAAGAGGAATTTAAATTCTGCCCTTTTAACACTCTGCCTTTAGCCTAGGAGCCCATGTGGACCTGCTCATTTACTTGGCATACTCACTCACTGCTACATAAATTTATAAGACTCGTAAGTAAATCTATGAGTTGCTATTTTTTGAACATCTATACAACCTCTGAATTCTTCTTCAAGATCCTCCTTCTCCTCCTCCATTTCTCTTTTCAGAAAGTAGAAGTTTCCCATATTCCTGCTAGGAGCAATCCTGTCTTCTAAAAGACTAAGCTATTTCTGGGAGCCAACTCTTCTCTGGTCATCTGTAAGTTGAGCAGTTGAACATGATGATCCCTGAGGTCCCTTGTGTAAATAGGGAAGATTAATTGAGAATGTAACACATCAACTGAGCTAACAAGAGGAAGGACTAAGGAGAAATCAAGCTCTGACAGACATATGGTTTAGAATCGGGAATTGTTTAGGAAGAAAGCAGCAGAGAACCAAGAAGGAGAATTAGAATTTTGAGCAAGGCATTAAAATACTCTCAAGATGTAGCTGTCCCTCCATTTCTCAATGCCCTTAAACTTACGACAGACACAGTCTAGTTTGGTTGTGTCCTGTGTTCTTTAATGTAAATTGTGCAGTGCAAGCAGCTACAGTGCAAGCACTACAACTGGGGCTTATCACATAATCTTGACAGCAGCCCTTGTTACTAGTCACAAAGATAATTCCACTGGGATTTGACTTTCATGGCTTTTAGGGATCTGGCTTCTCTGAGGAGGATAGAGAATTATTGATAAGTGGCAGGGTGCTGATTTTGCAATGTGAACAAGTGTCTACCAGGATGGGGGGGGGCAATGCACCTCCTTTGCTAATATAGCCTACCATCATTAAAGGAAGATTTGGGTGGCAGAACTTGAAAGCAAGACTCTGTACACTTATGTTAGACTGTGTGACTAAAGAGGCAATGCTGACCTTTCTGCACTAGGTCATTCGTTAAGGGTGGCTGGTGGATGGGCTAGATGCTACAGCAAGCGTGGTTGTACCCATTTCTATTCTAGGCATAAGCTTACAGCACCACATTATCTTGTGGCTTTTAGGTATCATGGAACCATAGAAATGTTATCTTCTATGAACATGCAAGTTAAAAATATTAACCACATTTAGAATATAGTAAATATAGGACCATGCTTTAGTCATTACTGCGCCCCCACAGTGACTAGAACAGAACTTTTCAGGAAGCAGATAGTCAGGAAATCATATGTTAGTTTCGATCATGATGGTAATGAACATGATGAAGATAGATGATACAAAATACTAAAGTGGTTTGCAAATGAGTTCCATATATAGAAAGTTATATAAAGCTGGTTATCTTGCTCTATCTGAATCTCAGGACTGTAGGGTGATAAACATTTCAGTGCCAGAATGTGAGCCTGTGCAGAGTGGAGCTATGTTTCCTTCATCTCTGTATTCTATGCCCTGATCACAGAACCCGGCCAGTAATACATGCATAATGTTGTTACCATGCACTTTGTGCACAAAAAGACCTATTAAGCATCTATTGCAAAGCAGCAAGACTGTCACGTATGTGGCAGGAAAGATTGAGCATTGGTACATCAGGGCTGCTATTAACATTTAATACAATGTGAATTGTGTCCCCTGAATTGGTACCTAACTATATTGTAGTGTCTTTGAGAAGCAGTTAAGAGTCAAGTTCCCACTCACGTGTGACCTGTAGTTTTGAGATGAAAGTTGTACAATATATTCATTAGCCAACAAATAAATAATACAAATTCAAGGAGCAGAAAGATCTTCAAAAAAGAAAATAGGATGATGGCGTAAGTATGGATGCTGAAGGAAGAGCAATTTAGCTACTGGATTTGGGAAAAGCCTCTCTTGATAAGGTGAACTTGGAGCTCAGATCAAATTACTAGACAGAGGCAAGCCTGTATTTTGTTTGTTTCGTCCTCACAACACTATTGGGTAGAGATTGGCTCCATTTTATATGTGAAGAGATCAAGGCCCCAAAGTCATACAACTTTCAGTAAGTGGGCTGAATCTGTTCACCTCTAAAACTTTAGTGTAGAAACATCATATCACACTGACTCTTGTAGAAGGGGAATCTGAATGGAAGTGGTATTTATACATCTGTAGCCATTTTTTAATAAACATTTTTGGATGTAGTGGTACTAGTTACATACTAGGCATTTTGATATATTTTTATGAGATTTCCAGGATAAAATCCTTAACAGCATTGATGAAGGTCACAAAACTGTCTTAAGCAATTTAGGTTTTCTATATTTTTGAGCCCAAATGTGGTGATCACTGAAAGGATAAGGCACAGGTCGATTTCATGAGGAGTAATAAAAGTCAGTCCTAGTACTGATCTACCACCAGGCATCTGTGAGACTTGGGGCAAATAAATCACTTTTCCTGTCTGGACTTTAGCCTCTGTATCTGATGATGAGTATGATAATTGCCCTTCTTAATTCAGGACAATTATAAGACTTTAAGGTCATAATAAATGTGGCAGTGTCTTAAAAAATATAAATATAAGTAATTTGGACTGTACTAATTATTTTGACAATTATTAAAATGATACAAATCACAATAGTCCTACTCTTAAGGTTCACAGTGATTTTACAGCATATGGACTGCCTCCACATTCATTTTCTTCACTGATCTTTATCACAAGTCAATCCTCATTGTAGAGATAACAAAATAAAGAGGCTCAAAGAGGGAAAATGAGGTTTAGAGAGGGAAGGGATGGGTAATGCATGGCCTCAGACCAAAAGCTACCCTGTTCTCTGAATCTGACACTCCTGCCACCACACATATTGATGTTGAAAGAGCTTGGCCCCAGCTGGATGTGAAACAGACATTATTACATTAATATCTTTAAGTATCTTAATTAGGTCTTAAGGAAGGAAAATAAATTATTTGGTCACCAAACAGCCTGAGTATTCCAACTTGAAAGAGTGAGTCTGTTTCAGATCACTACACAGGGTGGTGGCTCCATTTGGCCAGGAAATGTCAATATAGAGGGTGAACAGTGAGTAGCAGGGGGGTGCTTGGATGGAGCCCCCAGCCTGCGAGGAAATGTGACTGTATGTGGTATCTGCACCCAACACCTATGGCAAACACTCCCACGGCCACCAGTGTTGGATTCAATTAAACATTAAATTCATCATCTTTAGCAAAGAAAGAGAACAGCAAACAGTTGCTCTCTCATGGCTAAACACCCCTTGGATTTGCTGGCCTTTGATTTATTGGAAGAAACCTGCTGGGAAGAACATACTGTGTAGCTGATTAATGTCAGCTTCTGTCATCAGTTTCCACTTAGATTCTTGGCCAGCCCTGACATCTCCTCCCTTAAGGATCCAGAAGAATTTGAGGGCTGATCCAAGAGCTTTACTGGCATGGGATTTGCAGAATGCGGTGTTTGCAAAATAAGGAAGATGAATGGAAGTAGAATCCCATGTTCTCCACTGGACTTGTTTCCTTAATTCATTTCTCTAGAGGCCCAGCTCCATGCCAGGACCACACCAGCAAGGGGACAGGGGAAAGTGTGTTCCCAGGCTCCAGTACAGATGTCTTGCATTTCCTGAGCTTCTTTATGTGCTGCCTCCTTGGAGCTTGTCAAACTGGGAAGGGGTTCAAGGAGGAATGCAGCAGGCAAGCACCCTCCGAACCCTCACTGAGACCCTTGGACAAAGCCTAGGGAGGGGTGGGCACCACTGCCTGGCTGAGGACAAGAAGACTCACTGCTCCCCAGGTTGGGCTCGCCACACTGTTTCACAGGGTCACGCAGCACAATCTTTTCTCCAGTGGTCAACTATTATGAGATGGCATTAAATTTAAAGCAAACAGAATTTTGTCTGCATGTTCTTCTTGTTTTTCTGGTGGAGGGAAAGCCCACTATTTGAGTTTTTATAAGATGAACCTACCTTTCCCCCTTCCCTCTAGTATGCAAAGGACTTAGGAAGAGGTGGCAATTTTAACCAGACCCTGAACCTCCTCCTCCTGAACTCTCTCTTGGATGCAGAACAAAAGAGAAATATTAACAATTCAACTGAACTATAAAAAATCTGTTTTGATTATCTATTGATGTTTAACAAATCCTCACAAAACCTAGTGGTATAAAATAACAATACTTATTTTATTATATCTCACAATTTCTGGGAGTCAGGAATCTGGGAAAGGGGGGGGCTAGACAATTGTAGTGTGGTATCTCTCACGCAGTTGCAATTCGGATCTGGAAAAGCAGGGGCTGTTGAAAAGAAACTTGGGGCTTGCGTGGGCATCTTTCCCTCTCTTGCCCCATGTAGTTTCAGGTCCTTCCAATGTGCTCTCTCCACTGGGGCTAATTTGGGCCTTCTCAGAGCATGGCTGCCTCTGGAAAGTCATACTGCTTACATGGTGATCGCAGGTTTCAAGAGTGGGTAATCCCATGAGTCCAATGATTGTGTTATTTTAAATATGTTTTTATTTAAAGATTCAAAAAGAGCTTTAAGGTTATTTTTAAAGGTTTACTTTCACTTCCTTATCCTTTTATTAATCAGTCCTAAAGATTAGATAGGAGATTGGACCAAGTTACTTGTAAGTTCTTTTTATACCCATTCATCTAGAATTAATTCTATGGGGTATTGTTGCTAGATGTGCCATCCTTAAACAGGAGACAGTAATAACAACAGCTTTGTTGCTGCTCACTGAAGTGCCAGGCACTGTTCTATGTATTTCTCATAGATTGAATAATTTAATTATCACAAATATGCCAAAAGTAGGTATCATTGCTATTTACCTTTTACAGATGAGAAAGGTGAGTGGCTTGCCAAAAGTCATACAGCTACAGGATTTGAACCCAGGCAGTCTGGCGCAAAAGGCCACCCTTTTAAGCATCATACTAGCCTACCTCATCCAAAAATCACAGTCCAGTGGCTTCACACTGAAGTCACAGAGAACGTTTTGCATGTTCTTTTCTCCACATGTGCAAGGGATAAGACCCCTGGACAAGCAGTTGGCAATCGAACTGAAGGAACAGGCCACATATGACAGCGTCTATACGGGGACCATACGCAAAGTCTGAGGAGAGAGGTGGGAGTGATCTGGGTGTTCAGAAAGGAATCCTGGTGGGGTGAGAAACATAAATGAGCTCTTAAGAGCAGATAGAAGATAGAGCAGCAGAAAGACAGAGTTGACATTCTAGATAGTGGGAGCACCGGCTTTGCGACATGGCCAATGACATCGCTGGTTCTGGCCCTGAAAGAAGGGGCTCCTCTTCTAGCAGTAACTGCATTGGCTTTCTTTGGGTCCTTGCTATTAGGCCGTCACTTTGAAGGGGAGAAGAGGATAGGGTTTCTCTTATCTTTATATGGCTGCCACTTATTCTCTGTCCTCATCCATATCTTCCAGAGACAGATGACCCTCTTTGCCCAATTTAGAGCCTAGAGTCCAGCCATGGTTTGGAGACCAGAATGGGGCCAAAGATTATGAGAATGGAGATAGGATGCAAGAGAATCCCCATTGCCCTCAGATCCAGCTGCTGCTAGTGCACCATGAGATCCAGGAGGCAGGGACCACGCTTGCCTTGTTCACCAGTGTATCCCCAGCAAGTGGCCTCAGACTCATGTGTGGTAAGAATTTGTTAAATAAAGAAATGAGTGAATGAATTTCTGAATATATGAACAAGTGAACTTATACAGGGTGCTCTTAAAAACTGACAACAGGGTTCTAGAGCATTTAAAATGAAAATGGGATCTCCCTTTTCCCCAAAAAAGACAGTCTGAGGTGACAAAGCATCCTATGTCCAGAGATATGGCTTTTTCCTGGGTGGAAAAATCCACCCTTCCTTCTAGAGGCATTGAGTAAGTTGTGTTGGGACATTTAAAAGACCAAACAATATAAAATTTGCTACACTTAATTTGGAAATCTCCTTTTCCAGGCACTTGGAACTCAGGAGTAAAATCTCTTTTGTGGAAACTGAATTCCAGACTCATTGCAAGCATAGGGCTGCAGACACTATATTGGAAGCATCCTTACAGGTTACCAAGATCAACTGGATGTGATGTTATCTTTGCCAGCAGGTGGCTTAATTTGAATGACCCCATAAACAGAGGCTCATTACCCCTTCTAGAGATAAATTGCTCTCTTGTCATACAGTACTTACTGGAAGCAAGGATTCCCCATAAAGGAGACAAGTTGTGATCTCCTGCTGAGAAATGTTAAACCAAACTTCAGCCACCTTAAAATAACTATTTAAAGCACATTGAGATCCCAGGTAAGAAACTAGTGTGCCCTATGTATATAGAGATGGAAGAGTATCTACTAGGATATTGGTGGTGGTACTTTCTAAGGGGTTAGAAAAGTAATTATTCTATTAATTTATTTTGCCTACTTCACTGACTGGGGAACCTGCTCATCTATACACACCTCCATATGCCCATGATGCAGTCACATCTCTTTTCGCTCTTACTGTGCCAGCAATAGTATTGCCTATGCTATTTCTCCAGGCAGAAAACCCCTCCTTGCCTTTTCTACCACCCCACTTTTTAGATTCTCCCTGTCAGGATTAATCAGCCACCACATTGTTCCTGTGGTTCTTTGTCAAGCTGCTTCCTGCACTGAGTTTACTCTGCCTAAAGTTACACTAGGTTACTTGCAGAATTGTGACGTGGCAGAGAGGAAATGGGTTTGGATCAGGACTGCCAGATTTAAAGTCCAAAGGGCACTTTCCCTTAATTGTTGGATTTTAGGGAAGTTACATAGTCTATATAGTCCCCACGTATTTCAGACTCACAATAATACCAATTCAACTTAGTTTATGGAGTCTTTGCAAGAAAATAGATATGAAAAATGCATTGAGACAGTAACGCTATCATGTGAGAAAGTCCCTGCAAAATGTTCAATGAGAGCTCAAGTTTTACTCTCAGACTTATTGGATGACCTTGAACCAGCCTTCCCCTCTCTTGGCCTCAGTTTCTGGACCAAGACCAAGGGTTCTTGGCTTGGGGTCCTCAGAGGAGTTTCAGGAGAGCCACAAAGATCTGAGATTGTATGCAGAGCTGTGCCTGTTGGTGCATTTTTCCAGGTTGAGCAGTCAATGGTTTTCATCAGATTCTCAAAGAAGTCTGAGACTCAAGGAAAGTTAAGAAACTTGAGCCAAATGCTCATGAGCTTCTCCCCCAAACCAACTCAAAGTCTGACAGCTTATGTCTCTAAGAACTTTAGTCCAACATATTCTTGTAAAAGGCACAGACATATATTTTGCAAGAACAGAAAGGGACTATCACAGATGAGGAAACTGAATCCTGGAAGCGTGAGGTCAGGTGCCAGATGTTAGAAGTTGGCAGGGACTCTGGAATCCTACGAGGGAGCCAGTGAGATGGGTAATCACAGTTCGCAGGTCATTTCCTTCTTAGATTTGAACATCAGGGTGGAGTTGTCAATAGCAAGTTCTGAGAAAAGTCCTCCTCTGTAAATAGAAGACATTTAGTTCTTTAAAAATCTGTATTTGGCTTATAATTTTGTAATCTGTCTACAGGCACTGTGTTAGAAGCCCAGGACTCAGGGACACACAAGGCTATGAGGGGCCCCCATGCTACACTAATAAGGCAGACAGCCTTGCAGTCAACTGACTTCCAAACCAGTGGGAATATAGAGGATTTAGAGTCAGATTGGCTGAATATTTTATTTGGTTATTACGAGTTAAACTGAATGGACTGAATAAAGGCTCCCAGACCCCTTTTGCTTTTCATCGTGGCATCCAGGTACTGTCCATGACGGCAGGCCCCATGCTGGGTTGTTTGTATCTCTTTTCATTTTTACAACATTCTTGCAAAGTAGCTTTATAATCCTTATTTAAAACCAAGGGACCGTTGGCTAGGAGCAGAGTAACCTGCTTTTGGTTACACAGACAGAAAAACATATCCAAGTGGCTTCGCTTCTCCTCCCTGGCCTGGTGCCCCACGGTCCTCCTTCGTTGTCCATTCTGCTCTCTCCCTGTCACCCAATAAAACTGCCCAATGATTCCATCCTGAGAAGGACCCCAAGTCTGTCCAGCTTCTGATAACGGTGAGCACTGATAGCGCTCTAGAAATAGACTTCAGGACAGAGGTGCCAGCCTAATCCGGCGTGAGCCAGTCTGATAGTGTCTGCACTTATCCCCGGGTTCGCATTTGGAGCTGTTTTTGAGATGAAGATAAGGAAAACAGCCTCAGAGCTACAGAAGTCACTTGGAGTTAGGAACATCCCATGGTCACCTCACCTGCTTTTGGCCCGAGTACCTGGCTTCATGCCAGTTCTTGCTCCCTGCTGAAACCGGGGCGGCCTCGCTAACACTGTGGTCTGTAGCGGGCCGTGGCGTGGTCTCTCCTAGAGCAGCCCCATCTGAGAGTAACAGAGGGGCGTCTCCACCCCACGTCCATCTCCACCTTGTCTGAGGCCTGCAGAGGAAAGAAGAGGACAGGTCTCCGACAGCAACGATTCCGCAATCCAGCTGAAGAGACAGAGGGGTTTACGTGTAAATAACAAGTCTGCGCAAGGCTGTGGAAAGTCTAGAGTCCTACTCTGGGCAGACAGCACTTTCTGCAATCCGACTTCAACCCGCTTCTTCAACCGAGTCACCCATTCTTTCCTCCACACACAAAGAGCCACACCTGGCTGAGCTTTTGCCATCACTGCCAGCTCTACCTTAGCTCGGGCCACTCTCTTATGGTCACAGCTCTATCTCCATTGCCTTCCAATTCCCATGTGTAAATTGCTGCACAGAACCAGCTTATGGTCTACTTTTTACAAAGGGTTGCCAGAGCCCCCCAGAGAATCTCAGCGGGCAGCCCTCCTTCTTCAGGAGGAGAGACAGCCCCAGGCTACAGGTCTGTGACCCTCCTGCCTCAGGGACTGATGACAGGAAGGCTGGGGCAGCTCAGTGCCACCCACAAAAGCCTGCTCACTAAACCACAAGGAAATGGCTCAGAGCAGGGGGGAGCAGAGCTGGGAAGAAGTGCTGGCTCCCAGCACAGGGCTCTGTCCCTTTCCTTGGATACCTCTGACCATCCCAGAGAGCCTTCCAGTGGGGCATACTCTGGGGAGGAGCTCAGTTTCTCTTTCTAATCGATGATTTTCTCACTGATGCTGGCAGAACGTTCAGTCCAGGTTGACCCAACTTGCTATGAAAAGCCCTGTGAAATGCCTTAAAATGCTCTGTAGGTCACTGGGGAGAAGTGACAGTAGGCCCAGACAGAACCTGAGAACAGCCTCCCAGATCTCTCCCAGAGGCTACCTTGAAGCAGCAGACAAGGCAGTAGAGAGGCTCTCAAAGATTGTAGCTGAGAAGGGTGCACGAGCCTGTCTTCCTACCCCACACATTAGCTCTTTGTTCTGCTGCTAGTGAGTGATTATGGCTCAGTTTGCCTGAATCTCTGAACCAGGGTACAGAATTTCATTGGACATGTTGTAAATCCTGAAACATCCTTCTATTCTGAAATGGAGGTGATGAGAAGTGATCAGTTTTTCTGACATCAACCTCCAAATGGCCAATTTTCTCATTAAAACCAGGGAATGGACAATTTTAAAGAGATTATTTCCCCCAAAGATAGTAATCTGCAGTTTAATATTACAATATCATTTCTCGAAGTCAGGAGTGAGAACAGCTGCTCGGAGAAGTTATTAATTTCCAGCAATAGGCTGTGATCGGGAACTCACTGGCCAGAATGTCATTATTTTTTAAGATGTGCATTATGCATAGATGTAGTGCCTGGAAACCCCAGTGCATTGTAAGTGGTAGTGCGCTGCTGTGGGACATAGTGAAGAGGAGTGATTTAGTGGAGTTAGATTTTCTTGTCTTGCAGAAACACATGGAAACTGATCAGGGGTCAGGCTGAGGTGCACATAGCAAAATACATATTGTGTTTCAGGTCCTACTTTGTTCTATTACACCTGGAAAGTAACAGAGACGAGAATTAGAGGCACTTTGAGTGCTTCCTCCTACTAATCTACTCCAAGGATGGCCTTCTGCTTTTTCTTTCTAGTGAGGCAGGTTATCTTAGCCTCAGCAACATTGCTATCTGGGGCCAGATCATTCTTTGTTATGGAGGACTGCCCTGTGCATTGGTAGATGCTTAGCAGCCTCCCTGGCCACTAGATGACACTAGCACACTTCAGTCGTGACAACCAAAAATGTCTCGCCAGATGCTGTCAAATATTCCCTGGGGTTAGGGTTAGGGACAAAACTGCCACTGGTTGAGAACCACTGCAGGAAGGCAGACCTGTATGTTTATTGGCCAGAGCTCCTTCCAGGACAGGGATGTGCCAATGACTTCTCACCTGTGTTCTAGCTCTAACACCCAAAGTTAGTCTAAAGGACCTGCATGCCATTGTGTATTCATTTCAGATCCAAGCTGATTTCCAAATAAAAAATGAAAAATTGTTCTACACCTTTCCTTTTGGCAATTTAGAGTGAGTAATGGACAATTTTTAAACTTCCTAGTAACTTATGGGAACAAGAAAATGTATAAAACTTCATTCCTACAGGGTGACTATTTGGCTTTAATAGGATAATGTTTAACTATCTGCCTAAAAGTGTGCTGTTAAGCAGTGAAACAGATACCGGTACACAATTACCTTTGACATGGCTATAAAATAGCCATTTAAACCATTTTCCCTAGATACTCGTATCCTGATATTTAACTCTTCCATCTCTTCCAGCTCCACTCAGGGCCCTCTGAGTCTGAAAAAATATGTTCAGTCTACAGCCATTCTCTCAGCAGAAAAGCATCTAGGTCTTCTCTCACCATGACCTTAACCAGGATTTTCTCTTGCCTCCCACCCACCTCCAAATGAACAGGCTGGATATGAGCTTCAGATTTAGACAGACCTGGCTGCTAATGCCAACTCTGCCATTCACAAGTTGTGTGCCCCTTGGCAAGGCACTTGGACTCTCTGGGTCTCAGCTTCCTTTTCTCTAAAGTCGGTTGTCAATGCCTACTTCCCAGAGGGATGAATGAAATGATGAATGAGAGAGTAACAAGCATGTGCTTAGCATGCTTGAAAGCACACATGTGCACACACACACATATGCACTCACTCACACATGCACTCAATGTTTGTTTTATTCAAACGGTAGTCAGACAAGTACAGTATTAATGATGTTTGTGGGGCCTTTCCTTCAGTGGGTCTAGCCACGTTTCCTGGGCTAGCAGTGCTCATCTTCTTACCACCTTGCTTTACTTAGATCTATGCCTGGACACTGTCACCCCAAGGCTCCATTTAGAAAAGCAAGATTGCCAGGTTGGAGTGAGCATATCTGGCTAAGTAAGGCCTTGCTTGCTGGGGGGCCGACGTGAGTGAAGATTTTGAGGCTAGTGTCGAGAATGATGGTGCTTAGTAGGCTAAGGCCAAAAGCCTTCCCTGTGTGAAAACAGCCACATAATTTATTTTAGCCCCCAATGCCAGATAATGGCTTCTAACATTTCTATAAACTTTTTCATCATGCAGTTTTGTGCCAACCATACTGTATTAGCAATCTAAAGATTCATTTTAGTCACTTACCAGCTATTTGTCCCTGAACAAGTGACTTAATGATTCTCAGTTTCCCCATCTGTTAAAATTAACGAGATTATTGTGTTTCCTGCTCACCATATGGGTATCATAGGAACCGAAAGAGCTACCTACCATACAAATGAAGTACTTTGAAAACTCCAAATTAATAGATATATCTGTTTTATGAATATAATACCTACATAAGCTGAATAAATGTAGTGGTTAAGTTTTCAAAGTTAAATCAAATTTGAATTTCACAAATCTCCAAGAAAGGAAAAAGAGATCCTAAAAACTTATCTTTAAAGAACCATGGATTACTACTCAGCCACAAAAAACAATGATGATCTAGCACATCTTCTATTATCCTCGGTGGAGCTGGAGCCCATTCTACTAAGCGAAGTATCACAAGAATGGAAAAACAAGCACCACATGTACTCATGATCAAATTGGTGATCAACACTTATGTGTACATATGGAAGTAACATTCATTGGGGATTAGGAAGGTGTGGGGGGGAAGGGGATGGGTAAATTCACACCTAATGAGTTTGGCGTGCATGGTCTGGGATGGGCACACTTGTAGCTCTGACTTGGGCGGTATAAATGCAATATATGTAACCCAAACATTTGTATCCCTGTAAAAATTTTGAAATTGAAAAAAGAACTCACAAAATGAAATATCCTATGCTTTTTCCAATTTTCCAAAAATGAAAAAAGTAAACTTCCCAGTTATTTTTAAAAAGCACATATTAAATAGAAAAAGAAAAAAGAAAAAATTCTTTCCATCTATGCAGCCCTAGAGGCAGAACAGGACTACAAAACCAAGGAGAAAAATAAAGTCTTTTTCCCTACTGAGATTAAACACACTATGCCAATATAATATCCATTTTTTGTAAGGTTTGTTTTCTCCTTCTGCTTCTTCAAGAGCCAAAATAAGAATTTATCAATATAGGAAGCTAAGGAGTCTTCATAGAAACCTGTGTGCCCAGCAGTGGGCTAGACTATGCTGTAAGCTACACCCTAGATAAGACACACCAAGAGACAAGGGTCCATATCTATGGGCTGCAGGAGGTGGGGGCTATTTTCAAGTGTATCCCACAATGCGGTAACAGATGGCGACCTAGGCCAAATGGACCTGAACTGGGTGAAGAAGAACACCTGGAGAGAAAAGTAACCTAAAATGAAAATGTTCAACAGATGACTCAGATGTTCGGGTTTGGGGGTTGGAGGACCCTACAAAATATCCTCTCCACATTCAAATTGCTGAGAAACACTCATGGTTTGTCTATCTCATGGCCTTTATGAGTCTTAAATGGAGATCATGTTTATAAATGCACTCTGTACACTTCTCTAAAAATGTCATTTGTTATGCTATTTTTGATATAAACTACCTTTTAAACACGTAATTAATTCTACAAGGTACATTTAATCTTGAAGGCCATTCTCAATCACATGAGCATTTTTAAAGGCCAAGTGTTCTCACTGCAGTGTGGGTAGGAAACCCAGGAAGGCCGTGCTGCATACTCCACGTGCCCCCCACTTTCTTAGCATGTAGTGGCCCCCCACACAAAGGTGCGCTCAGAAATCAGCTGTTGAATTACAATGAATGGCTGAGTTAACTCCTTTATGGGCTGCCCTCTCTGGCCACCTGAATCCTAACTGAATAGGTAACTAGTTTCACCCGGCCAGCCACTTCTCTCTCTAGAGCAGGTGCCCTCACACTATGGCCTGCAGGCCACATGCAGCCCGCTGAGGATATTTATGCGGCCCGCTGGGTGTTTTTGCCAACGCTGCCTGTCCTACTTAGCAGCTGACTCGTCCCGGGCCCACAGTGCACATGTGTGGAATGTGCGCCGCACTCTCCAATGGCCCTCCAACCGTCTGAGGGACAGTGAACTGGCCCCCTGTTTAAAAAGTTTAAGGACCCCTGCTCTAGAGGAACACCTGGGGAGACTGTCAAATTTGGAGCATTATGAAGGTGACAAAAGCATTGAGATGAACTCTCATCCTAAAGAAGACTGGATATAACTCAGAAACTTGAGCAGCAATAATGTATGAATTTTTTTTCAAGTAAAACACCAGGAATTTTAATACAAGCTTTGAAAATCCTGCTTATTGCAATTCTTGGGGAGACCCTAGCTAGTATCAGAGGAACTAGAACGAACATGTCTGTTTTGGGTTCCTCTTACTTATCTTAGGTTCTGCTCTCTAATTGTGAGGCTACTTTATTATTTCCTTGTTACTATATGCAGAAAATTGTAAATTTTTACTCATGGAGTTACTCATTTTTCCCCTAAGAACTCTCATTATTTATTGACTCACACAGAGATTTTGCTCCCTTCAAACAGCTCTACACAAGGATACTGTTCTCTTTTTGGGGGGTTAGGCTCAGAATGGCCTCTTTTTGTTTACTTAGTTTTGCAGTTCTGCAACTTTCTTTCAAATTTGGGCACTTTGCCTGATAATTTGGTGCACTCACACTCTCTTCTATTCATCACTTTTTCTTTTAAATTTGGCAAACAAGCTTAAGTTACAGAAAATGCCAGCTACCCATGTACTCAGAACTCAGAATTAATCAGTATTAATCTTATATCATAATTGCTTTGGAGTTTTTTATTAATAAAAAAAATTACTAACATGAACACTTAAAAATATATCTAACAAACTCTAACCTTAACATCTCATTCTCCTCCCAAATAAGACAAGAACCTTAGAAAGCTTTAATTTCCCTCTCAATTTCCTTTTCTCATCCTGTGTTTTTATCGTCTTGTAATTAGATCACACTCTGACGTTAACTTCTCCAAATATTTTTGATATTTGTGGTTGATATGATTTTGACATACTGCCATATTTTACCATCATCTTTTCTCATATTACTTCTTGTTGGATCCTTTCCTTCTTTCTGGGTTTATTTTTCTTCTTGCTTTAAGTACATGATTTAGTATTTCTTTCACAAAGAATCTATTAGTAGTAAACTTGGTCTTGACGTCAGGGTTCACGTTTAACGCTTTAACTATCCTTTCCAGTTTTCTGTAGGCGAGACCAGCTCACAGACCTGACCCCAGCACAGTCTGGGCACAATTCCAGGTGTTCTTTCGTGAGCCCCAGAGTTCAAATGGTGCTCACTGAAGACCAGCGATGACTAACTGACCCTGTGGCTATTTCTCCCAGTATTGTCTTAAAGATTTATTGCCTTGTTGGAATTAGATCTCCTTTGGTTCCAAAAACATTTTAGGCAACATGTCGAAAAGGGAACAAAAACACATTGTATTCCAGAAGGAGCCCTACTAAGTGTTGAAGCTTTTTGGCAACGTTCCCAGGCCTCCGCGGAGTCTCTGGCACCAAAGGCTAGAACAGGACAGCCGCTCTTCCCGCGTCGCGCTGCCCCCGGCTCTCGCGCTCCTGTTATTGCCTGCTTCTGGACAACTCCCTGTCCCGGGGGAGGCTGACCATTTGGGTTAGTTTGTCTCTTCCCTCTGCTGTCCTTGGAAAGCCTCTTCCCTCTGCTTGCAGCTTCAGGGATCAATTGTTCTTTGGCAGAGAAAGAGACTCGATGACAATGAAGAGTGTTTCCATTTCTTCTTCCTGCAGCTGCTGACCCGAGCGAGCGAGCCAGACCGCGCACCTCCTCACAGGAGAGGAAGCAGCGTGTGAGCTCTGGAAGCTCCTGGAATAACTCCCCCAATCACCTGAGCCAAAGGAGACAGAGGCCAGGGGTGCTTTCTTCCCCCCCCGGTGGGCCCATCCGATGAAAAAAGAAGCGTCTTCTCACATGGCTGGATATTGTGCAGCACGATTCTGTATGTCCAGATGCGAGAGTGGAGAAGTTACTCACTGACACACAGATCAATCTGTAAATTTCTGGGGGATTGATGATGGCATACAGAGGAAAGCATAACTCTTGGTAAAAAAAAGAAGACAGTAAAGTTAAAAGGGAAAGAATATAAACTCTTCATTGATTCTATTGCCAACAATTGTGTTTTCCAATTTATCAAGGTATTTCACAGTTTTCCCAGAGATTTTAAGAAGAAATTGAAGAGTGTTTCAAGATCTCTTTTTGTTCCCAGGTATTTTGTTGGTTGTTCTTTCTTTCAAACAGTAACTTCAATACCAGCTGAGGTGAATTAAAATCAAATTTCCTTGGCATATGCCGTGACAAAGAATTCAGTTGGAGTGAGCCTCCTGTTAAGGGGGTGAGGAGGGGTTGTCACATCACCTCCCTCTTGGTTCCCAAGTACTTGTGACCTCTTCTCTTCTCACTGTGTTTTGTTTTGTTTTGTTTCAGAACATTCTGGATGAAATGTATGGGAGAGTATGTAATCCAGTGTACTTCCAACTAAGCAGTGAGCTACAAACAATGAGATGGGCGTTCAACAGTTCCTGGGAGCAATTTCTTTCTGTGGGAAAAAGGTGCTTAAGACTAATTTCAAAACTGGAAAGAAAAGGAATTCCTAAACACAAATATCACTTCTCAATTAGAGTTCATTTTCCTTTCCTTACTTCTCTCTCATAAACACACACATATTTACTTAAAGCAATCTTAACTTCCAAAAGTGATTACTTTTTTTTAAAGACATAAAAGCCTGAAAATTCAAAATTTAGTTACCTTTGCCCTGTTTGCTGTGTAACTGTTGGTGAGTCATTGTTCTCCAAAAAATGGGGGTGAGAATCTCCATGATTAATGAAGGTTTTCAAGACTGGCAGGAGGCCTTACCCAGATGCTAATAAAATTTTCCACCTACGTCTTGGTTTTAGAATGAAAATAGTGGAGAAAGACAAAAATTTGCAAGTGCATGCAGATTTTTTAAAGCTCACTCCTTTTGAACATATTAAGGGTTAGTGTAATCATTATGGTGGTTACCATTATTCATTTAACCGTTTTTCAATTACTAAATCAAACTGTTCCTTTTGAAAAGTTTGAATGTAACCTCCTTGACATTCACTAATGGGTTGCAAAATAGCAATCACATTTTTTTAGAGTGCCATAAGTTATATTTTCAAACAGTACCAGTCTCTCATCACTAAATTACAAACTACCACCACCCTTAGAAATAACATAGATCTGCAACCAATGTCCTCTGTCATGGGCTCCAGGCATGGCAACTACTATGCAGATGGTGGTGACAACTTCAGTTTCTTATCCTATTGTGAAGAAGACACTCAATTACATAGAACTGGCAGAGAAAAAGAAGAGTTGCCTTCACTTTGTGGCAAGAAGAACCTCAGAAACTGTACTTACTTTGTTGGTGATCAGGTATCTGGAAAAGGTGGCAAAGCTGGTCTTCCTCACCCTCTCACTTTCTCTTTTAGTTCCCTACTCCCACCTACCACAGCTACCCTAAGCCCCAGACATATTTTCCTGTTTCTTGTTTTCCTAGGGAAACCAGTGCTTATCCAGAAATCAACCAATTCTCTTTTGCCTTTATTGTGGTGAAGACCACTAGCTGTACAACAAAATCTACTCTCCCATCTTTCCTGAACACAAAAGTAAACTACATTTCAAAGATACCCTTGGGTTAGATGTGTCTGTGTGCCTGAGCTCCAGCCAATAAAATTCAGAGAGCCACCCCCAGCTGTGGCCCATTAAAACCTGGAGTTTTTGTTCCTCCCTGCCTTTTTACCTCTAAGGCTGATGGGAGTCATGACCTCGCCTCCCCCTGCTGTGGTCACTTTGTAAGCCCCATGTCAACAGCTGCCATCTGCAGTCCCTGAATGACCCCATGGAGCAGAGTCCCCTCACCATGCACAGACCTGGAATCATCCTGGGCCATTATGTAATTTAGAAATAAACTTCTCTTTTATTGAATAGTATATATACATGGGCTTTTGTTGTTACCTTAGCCAAGCCAACATAAAAAATTTATAACTGCTTTAGTGCCCTCTTCAGATGGATTTATACTTTATTATCATGTCATCTGAAAACCTGGAAGGTACAATAATACTAGTTGTTCAGTGGTGGGACTCTGATAATTGGTGAAAGGGAGACTCTTGGCTTGATGGTTTGTGCCCATCAAAACAACCACAGTAAAATACCAACCACACAGAGAGCAAATCGAGTATTCAATTCACAGCAACCTCCAATCATGGCTAAATCAGCTGAAAATTAGGAGAATTAGATAATATGCTTCAACTGAGGGCCAGTGTGGCATATGACAGTGGCTTTTCCAGGACTAGTTATAGGATTTTAAAGGAATATACCAGCGGAAATATTAAATGGAGGTTCAATATCCAAATCAGCTAACAGGGGAGCAGTTCTGGCTGAAGCACTGAGAGGGAATTCTGGAGCTTTCCTAGGGCAGATGTCTCTGAGAACCCACCAAAACCTCCCCAGAGTACTGTGGGCCTTGTGGAAAAAATCCTGTCAAATGGAGAGAGCCCAGTGTTTAGAACCAGGCAGATGTTGATTCGAGTCCTGGGTCTGCTGTGCACCAGTGCTGGCCACCAGTCAGCTAGGGAAAGGCATCTTGACTAACATTGGCACAAGCAAAAGGAAAATTCATTGACTCCTGCAAATGCATTTATGTCAGGGTCTGTGCTGGCTTCAGCTGTGGCCTGATGCAGGATTGCATGGCCAGCATTTGGTAGGTCTTGCCTTGTGAAGGGCTTTGTTTAAAAACATGACTTTCTGATTGCCTTCCTGAGGGGCAGAGTGCATGGGTCTGGTGTGTAGGAACCTGGGCTTGGCACCAGTGTGTGCCTCTCAGGCCCAGGGAGATGAAGGAGACACCTGGCCTGTTCTCAGGAACATGAGCCTGCAGGGTGTCCCGTCAGATTACTGATAGTGTCCCCAGTTAGGTCACTACCTTCATGGGGATGATGAATCTAAACACCAATGCTCATGGGCAAACGAACAAAGAATTGAGGGAAGCTGGTTTGTCTGGAGACCTGGAGAGCTAGGTGGGAAGGTGAGGCCAAGAAGGATATAAAAACAGGTCTTGGGCAATTACCACAGGATTAGAGTCTGTTTTATGCTCATAAAGAGACAGTTATTGGCCGGGCGCGGTGGCTCATGCCTGTAATCCTAGCTCTCTGGGAGGCCGAGGCGGGCGGATTGCTCAAGGTCAGGAGTTCAAAACCAGCCTGAGCAAGAGCGAGACCCCGTCTCTACTATAAATAGAAAGAAACTAATTGGCCAACTGATATATATAAAAAAAAAAAAAATTAGCCGGGCATGGTGGCGCATGCCTGTAGTCCCAGCTACTCGGGAGGCTGAGACAGAAGGATCGCTCGAGCCCAGGAGTTTGAGGTTGCTGTGAGCTAGGCTGACGCCACGGCACTCACTCTAGCCTGGGTAACAAAGCGAGACTCTGTCTCAAAAAAAAAAAAATAAAAAAAAGAGACAGTTATTTTAAGGTAATAGCCATTGACCTGATGAAATTCATTGAATTGAAGATTTCTTACTTTGTTGTTGTTAGCTGAAGATCAAACTTGATCAAGTGACCTCTCTCTTTTTTTCTTCCCTCCTCTTCCCTCTCCTCCTTCCCTCTCTCCTTCCTTTCTATTTTCCTTCCTTCCTCCTTCTCTTATTTACTGAACACATACTAAATAATAGACATTACCTGCAAAGTGCTATGGTTAAAAGGATAAATAAGACTCACTCCCTGTCCCCAAGGAGTTTACAAGCTCATGGGGAAGAGCACATGAAAGTAGATGATAACACAGTGTGGTGTGTTGCAAGGAACAGAGTGGGAAGGAAGCAAAGAGAAAAGATATCTACATCTGCCTATAGGCTACTCTTTCTAGATTCATGACATGTGTCTCTCCATTTCAGACATCAGCTCCCTTCTGGCTCTGACACAGAACTATGGAAAGCTCCTCTCCAAGAAAATTTCAAAGAATCCAGCCCCTGAAGTGTTTTGCCCTAGAAACTCTCAGCCCCGTGGAAGAGGATGGCTCCCCCACTCAGAATAGTGTCCTGTTTGAATTTGGTAACACAGAGCAAAGGTCAGTCTGGTGTTTCTCACTTTACAAATTCTCATCTGTCAAGAGATGCTGAAAGCACCACTCACACTCAATTGTACCCCAAGGCCATCAACATTTAAAAACTGGCCATTGTTTACTAAGTTCTGTCAACCAGAATCGGGTATTTCTTGCATTTGTTTGTTTGAAGAAAAAGTTATTTTGCTCTCTCTAACTGCCACCCTTCTAAAAAGGAGAAAGTGTTTAAACAAACACATTTCACAAAATCGTCCTCTTCCTTTAGTTGAGGGAGGGCTGGCTCTCTACACTATGGTACATAAAATTGACTTTGTCAATGGAACGAGCAAACTACAGACACAGATACCTGCTTTAACCTAACGCATATGCTTTAAAACTCCTTACAAATAATCTTTGAGGACTTTAATCATTTGAATGATGCTTTATAAATTATAAAATTATTTTTAACATATTTTATCTTATTTAATCCTTCCTACAACCCTGTGAGTTAAATTGTTTGTATTTGACAGGTGATGACTACGGTGCTCAGAAGAGTTTAAAAACTGTCTGAGGTTACCTAGTTAGGAGCCTAGTGGCATGGTATTGAATTTAGGTTAGCCTGACTCTATACTCCATGCATTTTATACTAATCCAGTGCCCTTTAGCTACAATTCCTCCTTCCCTCACATTTAGACAGAGCCATCTGGAGCCAGAGTATGGGGCTAAGGATAGAAGGGTCAAATGCAGATGACAGGCACATAGAATCTCAGTCTAGCTCTTGGTTCACTCACATGTGACCTTTGGGACTGAGTTGTCTGAAAATAAGGTATCCTTGGATTAAAATTACAGTATACAGAATAGTCTACATATAAAACCAATGCAAGTGTTAATATGAACAAGAAAACCCAAGCATCAGAAAACACAGAAAAAAAAGCATTGCAAAGGCCAGCCTTGATTTCTCAAGATGTGGGAGCCACACTGTTAGGTGCCAGTTCCCAAAGGGCGCCAGCCACCCACTCCTGCATGCTCAATAGAATGCCATGGTGGGATCGTGGTCTTATGACTATTTGTAACATAGAACCCACCCTTCCTGGAAGCTGCCAAACCTCCACCCTCCAGTTCTTTGCATGCAGTTCTGCAACCTAAAAAATAAAAAGAAAAATGTTCAAACCTCAACAAATTATTTTAATTTGAGGTTTCTCAATCTCAGCACTATTGACATTAGGGTCTGGATAATTCCAACCTGTGCATTATAAGATGTTTAGCATCCTTGGCTTCTACCCATTAGATGCCAGTAGCTCCCCAAGTCATGACAACCAAAAATGCCCCCAGACATTATCAAATGTTCCCCGGGTGCAAAATCAACCCCTGTAGAGAGCCATTGCTTTGATGATTCTCAAGAGAGGATACTTCTTTGCTTTTTTGGTTTTCCTAATGAACCGGAAGACATTAAAAACATCATATGTTTTAGCCATTGTTCCAGAGGCAGATTTTTTGTTCTTTATAGCTTTCATGGCTCCTTCCCCTCTTTTAGGATAATCAATTAATAGTTAAATTCTTTAATTGTTACAAAATATCAAGGTTATTTTCCTGTGCATCCTTTGAGAAAATGTTATGACCATAGACTGTGAAGCAGACATACATATATGAGTGTGAATCCTCTTGTAATTGTGTGATCCTGAAGTTAATCTCTCTGAATGTTCATCACCTTATCTACCCCTTTGAAGAGCTGTTGTAAAAATTAAATGAAGCTAGATATATATATATATAGTGTGTGTGACATGTAGTGTTGCTAGATTTAGCAAAAAAAAAAAATTACAGGACTTCTATTAAGATGAACAAACACACACACACACACACATATTAGTGTATGTCCTAGCCTAGTCATATAAGCTCAATGGTAGCTATTATTACCGTGAACTTAAAATTAGAAAAAGTCAGTTGAGAAAACCTTAGGCAACTCCTGTCTTTAAAGCAAATGGATATTTAAACTACCCAGGACAAAGAGTCATTTGAGATCTTCCTAAAGAGCCAGTGGCAAACACTTCAAACCTTTCACAGGCTCTTAATCTTTGTCTGATTTCCCCTCATCATTCAGAAGTTCTCCTGTTCAAGTGACATAGCGTCTACTTTATTTTGTTCCATTACCACTGCACAACTCTATATGGATAAATAATCAGGAAACAATCTTTCAAATATCTTGAGATATGAATAAAAGCAAAGTTCACGTAAAGAGTCAGAAAGAACAGTGTTCAAATCCACATCTGTCACCTTCTGACAGGATGAGCTTACGAGCGTTTCCTAACCCCTCTGATCTCGTTTCCTCATCTGTGAAATAGTATTACCTACTCAACACAGCTGCCAGGAGGGTAAAATAAGGTCATGCATTTTTTGAAAAGTTAGTAAATAATGCAGTGAGTTAGTTTCCTTTTCTTCTTTGCTTTCCTTCCTTTCTCCACCCTGGGTTAAATGATTTTGATTTTTTAATCTCTTTAAAAAATAGTTGGCTACAACTGAAGGATAGAATAAATGAAAAATCATAACTCGCTAGTTGAAAAATAATTAGGGAGAAATGACAACTTGTTAGTCAATTTTCAGACAAAAGAATGTAGGCTTTAGAGTCAGTCTGATCTGGTTTAAATCTTTTCCCATCCACTTACTACCTAGTAGGTAAGGTATTAAGCTTTTCTGAGCTTATTTCATTCTTTGATGGTGTCCACAAAATATTTACTTCTTATGATTGCTGTGAGAACCAAGTAGATTACATATATATATATATATATATATATATATATATATATATATATGAAGATTCTTTGCAAACTGTAAATCAACACATAAATGTTGGCCAAAAATACTTTTTTATAAAAATAAAGTAAATTCTGTCTCTAACTTTGGAAAATCACATCAACCAGTTAAGTTCTGGTTTACGTATTAGCTGAGAAGCACAGCTGTAGAAAAGGCTTAGTTGCCTATGTAATATTCATTCTGTCTTCTTTTTTACTAACCCCCATCCCCCACTTCATTAAGGATGGCAATGGGCAGAGATAAATATCACATTTCTCAGCCTTCTTTGCAGGTGTAAGTGGCCAGTGAGCTATAGATGCTAGTCAGGGCAGTGGAAGGGTGGGCAAAGCTTCCCAGGAAGCTCTGAGGCTGACTCTGCTGAGCTCTTCTTTCTAACTGCTGCCTGAAATGTGGATAGTGTGGTTGGGCTACAACTCATATCTATGACACTGAAGTAAACTTGACAATGTAAGGTATATGCAAAAAAAAGTGGGAAATAAAAAGAGAGGTTAACTAAATTTCTGATGAACTCAGAGCCATCATCCTGACCCCAAGCTACTTACTTTTTCTGTATGTGTATATACATGTGTGCATGTGTGTGTACAGTGAGAGCCTTTGAAATTTTATTGTTGTTGTTATGTGCAGCCAAGAATATTCTTAAACAATCCACTATGTAAAGTACTATTATATGCACATTTCAAGCAAAGACCCTACAAAGAAATACTTTGCTTCTTCAAATAGGATGCTACAACCAAAGCTCATACCTGACTCCACATGGCTTATACAACAGCTTTTTCCCCCATCTTTCCATTCGTATTTGTTTCTCACTCTGAAGTATAGCTGTTCTTCTACATGTAAGTGCCAAGGCCAAAACTGAATCTGATGCTTGCATCTAATTACTGCATGAGGCAGACGAAAGGTTCACCCTCATAAGTTAGGTGGCTTGAAACACATAGCAATGAATGTGATGCTTCATGCTGGTACCATGACACTGTGGACTCCCTGGTAGATTGTGGCTCTCCATGTTTCCTGGAAACAACTTAAAGAATCCTCCCTTTTCATCTTTGGGTGCTTTATTGCAAATTGATCATCATGAATTTGTATCTACTAAATTTCTCGTGTTGTATGCATGTAGAATATTAATATATTCAAACTTTTAATTTTTTTCAGGTTTTTAGAAAACCATTACTACAGTAGTATTAGCTATCTTCTACAAATCTTGTTTCCTATTTCAAGCTTGTTAACAAGCATTTTTTAATCCAAAATGCTCTTTCCATGCTTTTGTATAATCATAAAAGCATTTAGTGGTCAGTCTTGAAAAATAAAAACACCTTACTTTAGAAACTAGCCAAAATTAGATTAAAGCGCTTAGACTAAATCTAATTGTCTCTTTGTTTTTCTCCCTATTCTAGGAATTATTTTACTATCCCATTATTAGATAAAGCAGAGAGCCATGGATTATAGCATAAAACTCTTTAATCATACAATAAAACGACAATATCCATTGACTGAGTATTTTAACTCTGAACTGGGCACTGTGTTAAGTGCTTTGCAAATATGAACTCAATTCTTCAGCACAACTCTATTGAATAGTATCAATTTCTTCTATTTACAAAAGAAACTAAAATCAAAACTTAGATAACTTTCCCATGATTTCAAAGCAAATAAACTGTACGCATTTGAGGGGTGGGAGGCATGGGACATGAGTGAAAGAATTCAAACCCAGGCTCAATTCCAAAACCTATACTCTTTCTGTTAGATTCCAAACTATCTCAACCTTTGTTACCGTAGTTTCATGCTGCATGTTGTAAGCAAGCAAACCCTGTAAAACCTCAGCCATTCTTGTTCACGTAGGAAGCTGAGTAAAGAAAAACATGGACAACCTTGGATGTAGGACCAAGCCATGTTTTCTCATGCATATAGTGCAATACAGGAGAAAAGGCTATGTTAAGATCGGGTCCTACTCAGATCACTGGATGGGAGATCTCACTTTCTGAACTTGGACAAGCTACTTTTCTTACTAAGCCTTTGTTTCCTTAGCACTAGGTCAGAGGTTGGACTAGGTAATCTCTTTTGTTTCTAAAATTCATTGAGTTTCCACCCAGGATATGGGAGAAAGTTCTAGATGAAACCACCTGGAGAGAAGTAATTTCTAGTAGTTTTCTGCATGGTTTTCAATCTGTAGGAAATATTCCATTCCTTTCCATATAATGCTTTGGAGAGTGCTAAGAAGTAAAGAATTTTAAATTTGAGTCAAAAACAATATGTTATCTTGTATTTTTGTACTGGTTAACAATGAGCAGAGTACTACTGTGTGTATTATTCTCACTGCAACTGCCACAAATAGCAATAGCATTATGTTCTAGTTTTACAGAGGAGAAATTAAACCTCCAAGAGAATGAGTGGCTTCTCGAAATTACAAAACCAATCATTGGGGGTGCTGGATTTGGTCCCTGCTGTGTTCTTTGAAACTTCTCCTTCCACATAACACTAACCTCATTATTTCTGTGACCAGAGAACAAGAAACACAAACCCACTGCTACTATTAGGACCAAAATTGCATTATTACACTCAGGTGGGTGTTTGGAAACAGTGGTTCATAATAACAGTTTCTGCAACATGGAGGTAGCATTTCTTAAAAAAAAAAAAAAAAAGAGACAGAAAGAAAATGTTACCTCTTACTTCTGAAAATCATATCAACCTGAAATTTCTCTGTCTCTATCTCTATCTGTATGTAGATGTAGCATCATTTATGGAGGTGTGCATTTTTGTCTTCTTTATTTATTCATATGATTTTTCCCATTTATTCCTCTCACCAAGCACCTGTTAAGGGCTAGGTACCACAGTAGGTTCTGTGGAAACCGAGATAGATGGGACATCTCCACATCCACATCATCATCACCACCTTCCAGCAGTAGATTAAATATGTCCTGAAATAGTGCAGGAAAGGAAGTATTTATTAAGCAAAATTTAGTAGAAGCTTAAAAGAGAAATTGATTTTTTAACTTTTTTTTTTAAGATAAAAGAAGCACTAACAGAAAAGAGTATCAAAAGAAGTCTTACCAATAGAAGGACAAGTCTCTTTTGGGAAGTTTCTTTCCTCAAATATCTATTCTCTTCCTGTTATCATGGTGTCAGAACGAAACCATTTATTAGAAATCACCTAGGAAAGGATTTCTGAAGACCTCCCAGAACAGAACAAAGAAATAGTTAGTTTGGACCCTGACTGTCTTCTTGCTTTAGGTATTGGGGGAAAAAAGGCCCCTTCGTAGTTTCTTTGATGATGACTCAGTACTGGCTGCTCTTTCAGGAATCCTCTAGTTCTCTTGACTCTGTATGTAGAAGGAGACAATTTTACCTATTAAATATTAGATAAATAATTCACACAATTAAATATTGCAGATCTTACCAGCATCAGCATCCTTTTTGAATGTATACCGTCAAGTTCACTGAAGATATTTAGTCTGTGGCTGCCGTCTTGAGACCCCTACCCCTACCCCTTTCCCACCTTTCTAGCCCTACTCTTACACCTACCCCAAGACTCAGCTTTTTTGTGGGGTATTTCCTCCAGCAACCCCAGAACCACTGCCTTATTTCTCCTCTAAGTGTTTATATCAATGATTTGTCCATTATTTTTTTAAAAAAATAATACCATAATTTCTCTTGTTCTGAATTGACTGGCTTCCTCAACTATTCTTTTGTGTTCTTTAAAGGAAGATATATACCTTCAAGAACCATGCATAAAGGCAAGTCTGTTTGGCTTTCTTCAAGTAACACATACGTAGCAAGTTTATTGATTTGAATGAAGGAATAATGAATTGCAATGTAGCATGCTGAGCAGGGCTGTTTAAAGACAATACTTTAAGACACTCAAACCATACTATATTAAACATATTAAGATGTATTCACATGTCATCTGAATATTGCATAAATATGCATATTTGTTTGTGGATACCCCTACATATACACATATGTGTGTGTATATATATATATATGTTTATATGTAAGCATAGATATGTTTATATGAATACATATATGTTTGCAAATACATGAAGTGAGCTCTAATTAGAAAGTTAACATAATGTTCTGTTTTGTACATATTTAATTGACCATGTTGATTTCAATTTTCCAGTTTTCTTTTCTACTTTAGAGCCAATATTTCTTTTGGGGTGTTATTTTCATGGAATCTTTCCCATATGATAGGCTATCAGCACAGGGCATGGCATGCCTAATGGACAATGCAGAGGTGTGTCAGGTGGTGGATGGCTGCAGGTGCTCCCTGCTCAGGATCAGGGAACAGAGGTGAGCCTGGCGTTTGGCCCTAGCAGCCCAGCCTCACTGCAGAGAAGACGTCTTTGGGCAACGTTGGCTGTGTTGACACAGACGTTAGGTTACATCCCTCACTGCTGTTTCCACTTGTCCTGATTTTTCCTAGCGTCCTCTTTTACTCTGAGATTTTCCAGGATTTTTCACACCACTTAGGGGATTTAGAGATGGAAATTTTGAGTAAAATGTGTTCACTCGTTTTCATGTTATGCAAGAGTGAAAACAAAAAAGCCTCAAACTCAATTTAGGACGGAGTGGGATGGGGTGGAGCAGCGCCCATGCACGAAAAACTCAAAACTGCTAAATTGCAAAAAGCAAAACTTTCCTTGAGCTTAATTTTTTGGTGTGGGAGATTCTCTGGAGGGATTTTGGAAAAAGTGACAGAATCTTAAAGCAAATGAGAAACACTATTGACACAAACCCTCACTACATAGGTTTTGAGGTGATGTACCCATGTCCACATTTCAAGTTGATGAGCAAAAGGAGTTACTGGCTGGAAGTCACTGCCAGTGGTTTCCAAGGGTGACACACAATGATTTTAGGGATTTTTCTTCCACACTTTCTGCTCCCCATCCTCTTTGATGCCCCTGTGACTAATGTAGCCCTATCTCTATGTTACATTTTGATTCTTGTTTAAGATGATATTCCAGACTTGGTTACACTGCCAAGACACAATTGTAAAATTTCCTATTTGAGGGGAAAGAACCTTCTAATGCTCATTCCATGAAGGCGAGTTCAGAATGACCTTCTGACAGTTGCTAAGCATTTGAGCATAAATTAGATACAGATTGAACTGAATGGAGACTTTTCCCATATGCATCATAAGCTTAGTTCACTTCAGTCTGCAAAGAAACAATACATACATGTAGAACTACTGAATATTAAACTGCATAGTGGATAGCAAGCAACTAATACAGTGCCTAATCTATAGTAGTGGCTTAATAATTAATAACATTATTATCATCATTTTTATTTTAGCTAGAGCAGATCCTAGCAATTAAATGTATCTATGTATAAGTCAGAATTTTCTTAAGTTATTTTTATATTATCTGTGTGTTAGGAACATGAACACTCACCCACTTACTCTATGAATATGGTCAGTTGAGAGTTGGGTATGCGTGTCTGGTTCACTAATGTGAGTATGTCCCCCACTAATGGTTCACTAATGTCCCCCAATACTGGGGGTTCCAGAAAAACATTAATTATATTCACATCCCTCACATTTGTCTGACATTAGTTTATTTCCAAATTATGTTAGTGAGAAAGTGGCTGATTTAGAAGTTATGTTAAAGTACATATTATTTCATATTTCATATTATTTCAGTTCTCTGGAGCCTATTAAAAATAAATCCCTCCCATAACTTGAAATTCTGAAAAATAATGGCATTTCTGTCCTTATCCTGTTAATAAAGAAGTGAGTGGAGCAATAGAAAGGCTGTGACAATTCTTCTCTGTGTTAGGCATGGATTAACTGTATCACAAAGTGGTACAATCAGAAATTATTCAATGTTGTGAAAGGAAGGTAGGAGGGAAAAAAGTAAGGGAAGAAAAGGGAGAGAAAGAGAGAGAGGAAGAGAGGGGGAGAGAGAGGTGATGGAGAGATATGTTCTTAATTAGCAGACTACAGCAGGGGAAAGATCTTAACAGCTGGAACTGGACATTCTGAGACATGGTCAGGGAAAAAAAAAAATCAGCTTTCCTCTTTGCCTGAGGGCAAAACATTGGCAGTTCCTCACAGAAGCAAACTACAGGCTCAGGTTCTTGAAATCCAAGGCATTGTCAGCTTGGAGTTTATCCAGACCAGAGGTGAAAGGTTAAAGTCAGTATGGAATCTGGCATTTGATATATTCATTGCACTGGCAACTTAGGGTGGTGGCTCCTTCGGGTTCCTGAGGAAAGGTATCCAGACCAGGTATGGCATATACAGTCACCCAAACGATAAGCAAATCCCAACAGCTTGGATACCAACTAGGTATGAATCCGGCGTTTGCATCAGCTAAGTCTGTCCGACTCTTCCTTTCTCTCTTCTCTTTTCTTCTCTCTCTCTTCCTTTCTCTCTTTTTTCTCTCTTTCCTTCTCTCTCTCTTCCTTCGTTGTTCAGAACATTTTCAGATTGTACAGATATGCATTTAAAATACATAAAATATATATGCAAAGTTCAATGAATGATTATAAAGGGAACATCCTTGTGAAAACAGCACTCAGGTAAAAAAACAACACAGCATTTACAGAACCCCAGAAGCCTGTGTCTGCCTCTATGCAAGTGCAGCCTCTTCTCCCCCATTGCTGGTAACTTCTATGCTGACTGCTTTGTTTTCCTGAGGTGGTTTAATGCTTATAAATTTTCCCTTAAAAATATTATTTAGTTTAGGCTATTTTTCAACTTCTTTTACAAAAGAAATTATAGTATATACACTTTTTCCTATGACTTGTTCATTGGTCAACATTATGTTTGGAGATTTTGCTGTGTTATTGCATGTAGCTTCCGTTCCTTTATTTTATTTCCTGTACAGAAATACGACAGTATGAATATACTATCATGCAATTAGCCGTTCTATTGCTGTTGAACAGCTGGGTTATTTCCAGTTTGGGCTATTGTGGATATTCTTATACATGTCCTCTAGTGCACACGTACAAGAGTTTCTCTAGTACATGCAGCCAGTGTGAAAAAAAAAAAACAAATCACTGGATCATAGGATACATGAACCTTTAAGTTTAGGAGATAATGCCAACTGTTTCTCCAGGTGATTGTACCAATTTACACTCCAACCAGCAGTGAATGAAATATCTTACCAAAGTTGGTATTATCCAACTTTAAAAATTTTTGGCATTCAGCTTCAAATTGTGGTATCAATATTCATTTTTCTGATTGGCACTGAAGTTAAACAACTTCTCAATCTTATGGCCAATTTAGAAAGACTGGGCCATATTTTTTCGTCATTGTTTGTAGCAATTTGTATGTGTTTTTCTTGAGCATGTATCTAGTTCTTTACATATTCTGGATAGTTGCTGTTGGTGAGTTGCATGTGCCACAGATACTTTTCAATTCTGTGCCTTCAATTTTTACTTTTAGTGTTCTTTTTAATGATGATACCTTTGAT
Source organism: Microcebus murinus (assembly GCF_040939455.1). NCBI lineage: Eukaryota > Metazoa > Chordata > Mammalia > Primates > Cheirogaleidae > Microcebus > Microcebus murinus. Next base: position 14,335,602 of record NC_134106.1, read on the forward strand.
ATATAGGAGTTTTTTACTTTAATATAGTTCAATTACTAGTTGTTTCTTTTATGAGTCATATAAATTTTTACCTTCTTTATTCCAAGGTCATGAAGATATTTTCTTATATTATTATATAAAACATTTATATAGTTTTATCTTTCTTATTTAAATATTTAAACAACATGCAATAATCTTTGCATATGAATTGAATTAATAGTCTGATTTTATTTTTCCATATTGTTAGTCAATTGTTTAGGCATCATTTATTGAAAAGACTATACTTTCCTTGAAGAAATAAAATGCACCTTCTATCATAGTTCAAGGGTTTATGTGTGCATGATTGTATTTCTGAGTTGTACTGTTTGCTATTGGCTTGCCCTATGCCAGTACCACATGTCTTAATTATTATAGCATCACAGAAAGTATTGATTTCCTAGAAAGCAAATACCCTCCGTCTGTTATTTTTTTAGAATGTCTTTGTTACTCTTATCCTTTTTCTTTTCCACACATTTAGAAACAACTTGTCTAAGTTACATACACCAACACACACGCACCCCACATGCACACATTTCTCATTAAGGATTTTGACTGGCATTGCACTAAATCTATAAGATATTAAGTCTTCCAAATATCACAAACACAGTCTACTCTTCCAATTACTTAAGTATTCCAAAAACTCTTACCTAAGTTTAATAATATTTTCCATAAAAGTTTTGTGCACAACTTTTGCAAGATTTATGTCGATAGTTCAAATTTTCTGATGTTATTATAAATCATATAATTTAAATTTTTATTTTCTAGGGATTTACTACAACTAAACACATATACATATATATAATATATAAATATGGTAATATATAATGTGTGTATATAATATCTATAACATGTATATTTTACAAAAATTATATGATTGACTAGGTGAATATGCACACGTGTGTGTATGTGTATGTGTATTATTTCAACAACTTTTCTTAAATTCTTACAACTTCTCTGTGGATTCTTTTGGATTTCCACATATACAATGATTTCATCTACAAATAATGACAATTTTGTTTTCTCCTGTCTAATCCTTAACATTTGTATGTCTTTCTGTTGCTTTATTACAATATTTATGGCATTCAGTGCAATCTTCAAAAAAAATGGTAATAGCAGCCCACCTTGTCTTGGTAAGAAACTCAGTGAGATAACTTTCAACCATTAATTGTAGGTTTTTATTAACATAAACCCTCTTTCAGATTAATAATATTTTTCAACTTTTGTTGCTAAGATTTTTAAAATATTAATAATAAAATATTCTTGTTGATTTTTATCTAATATTTGATTTTTGGATTTTTAGGATTTTTTTGAGGGGAAGGCTGGGTTTGTCAATTACTGAGAGGTATTTTAAAATCTCCCCCTATGATTGTGAATTTACTTATTTTTCTGGTAATTTTGTCAGTGTTAGCAAATACATTTTGAAGCTACATCATTGAACATGTACAAATTTAGAGTTGTTTTTTTTTTAGTAAATAAAAATATTTCTCATTATAAAGTGTATTTGTATATTTTGCACCTTTTCCTATTATCTATTTCGTCTAATATTAGTATAGTTACACCACTTTCTGTGGTTAACATTAATTTTCCATCTTTCCATTTTCCATTTTAACTTGAACCATTTGTATCCTTACAGCTTATATATGATCTCATAAAAAGCTTATACATGTATGCTTTCATACAGTTTACTAATCTTAAATTAGAGCATTTATTTCATATATATTTCATATTATATATGGAATTATATTTTTCATCTAATTTTGGTCTTTCTATTTGTTCTCCTATCTTAAGTTTTTTTTTTTCTCCTGTCAACTTTTATGGGAGGCTTTTTTTTTTTTTAAATCATTTCACTTTTTTTTAACTTATAGGAAATACATCCTCTGTTTCTATGATTTCAGGAGCTATCATAGATATTAAGTCAAATACTAACCTCATAAAAGTCAAATTTAATCAATATTTTCACCCTCTTTCTGCACATTGCAAGCATTTTAAATCATGTTGATTCCAGTTACCTACTTCTTAACTTGTGCTTATTTTTGTCTTATAAACCAATGGACATTATTATAATGCTTATATATAGGCAGCATTTGGGGAATACTGTGACTGGGAATGTTTGCATCCCACAAAAATTCATATGTAAAAACCTAATCCTGAATATAATAGCATTTAGAGAGGCAGCTCCTGAAAGGTGATTCCTGAGAGATGTGTTTTCTGGATAGAGAATTTGAGGATGGCAGTTCTCCTTACCCCCCACCAACCACCTACAGACACACACACACAAAATAAAGACAACATTCCACCTTTTTTGGTTTCCATTGTTGCTGTTCAGAAGTCAGTAGTTAGTCTGTCAGTTCTTTAAAGATGACACTTCCTTTTAATGCCCTTCCCACCACCAAGCTTCAACTTTTTTATCTCTTTGTGGTGTCAGTTTTCCTGTAATGTATACAGGTTAGATTTTATTTAATTTATCTTGTTTTCATTCATTGAATTCCTTATATCTTTGGGTACTGTCTTTTTTTCAGTTCTAGGAAGTTATAAGTTGTTATATCTTTAGATATTTCCTTTTAGACATTTTATCTGCACTTTCCTTCTGGAAGTCTGATTGAAAATATCTAAGACTATTTCATGAACACTTTATGTCTCATAACTTCTCTATCACATTTTATGTCTCCTTGTCTCTGTATGTCATAATATGGATAATTTCTCCTGAATCTGTTTTACAATTAACTACTACTCTTTCAGCTGTTTCAAATCTGTGGTTAAAACTATTCCCTGGATTTTTAATTTCAATTATTCTCTCTTTATTTCTAGAATTTCTACTTTATGTCTAATCTGCTGTTGTTTTTTATGGATTCCAATTCCATAGATGATTTCAAGCTTTTATTTTAATTTATTTAAAACACAATATAGGTAATTATTTAATAAACTATATCTGACAATTCTAGTATCTTTGACCTTTGCAAAACTACAATACATCTATTGCCTTTGTTTGTTTCTTTGCCTTGTTTGTTTCTTTACTGGTTCTTACTTATGGTTTATTGTTTTCCTGTTATTTTTGACTGTGAACTTGAAAACTTACTTCTGAACCTTCTTCAAGGCTGGAATAACAGTGCATTCCTCCAGAGAGTATTGGTATTTGTGTCTGCAATTTTAATCTATGTGGTGTGAAAACATTTTTTAATACAGTTCCATGAACTTGGATTGTTAGTATGCACTTGAAATAATGTGTGGGTACAAATTCTCAAAGATTATTTATTCAGTACTAAGACATATTTCTAAATGGCCCCCTTCAGGGAAAAAGAGACACAGGTTTATCTGGAGGGATCAGGCAAAGCAGGTTTGTTTCTCCTTGAATTCCAGCTTTATAGGCATTTGTTGCGAGGAAGATACTCTCCTTGGGAAATCTTGAGCTTGGTTTTCTGTCTTCCACATTCTGTGTTTTAATCTGCCATACTACTTTCTGAACTTTTCTTATTTCTTGACATCTTAGATATGTTGGAGTAATCTAAGTGTTTGGCTCAGGTGAAGCACAGGGTCTCAAAGGAAAGGACAATGTTTTACATAGATTGCATCGCTTCTAGCAATTAGGCGTAGAAAGAAATTCATGTCCCTGATCTTTAAGGTAAGTTTTGTGATTATTTTTATGATAATGGAGACAACGTAAATTCATTTTTGACAAAAATATAGGAAACAAAACAAAATAAATGAGAAAATTATTAAACACCCAGAGATAATCACCATTTTGGTGTTACTGTTTTGGTATTTTACATACACATGTGTGAATATGTATGTGGGAGAGATATATGTATATATCTCAAATATGTACATATGTTTTTACTTATATTATTAGACAATATCAACCATGCACCCCACGTCTATTTCCTCCTGATTTGGAGATTTTGTATATATCTCATGTGCCATGAATCTACCATGGCTTTTTTAAAAACCCTTCTCCTATTTCTGTTTTTTAATTTATTACTATAATAAAAATTAAATTAATATTTTTGCATGTAAATCTTTGTTCTCATCTACTTTTTTTTTTTTTTGAGATAGGTTCTAACTGTTTTCTGGACTAGAGTACTGTGGTGTTGTCATAGCTCACTGCAACCTCAAACTCCTGGGTTCAAACCATCCTCCTGCCTCAGCCTGCTGAATAGCTGGGACTTCAGGCATGTGCCACCATGCCTAACTAATTTTTTCTTTCTAATTTTCTGTAGAGACAGGGTCTTGCTATTGGCCAGACTGGTCTTGAACTCCTAGCCTAAAGCAATCCTAACCTCAGCCTCCTAGAGTGCTAGGATTATGAGCCTGAGCCACTGCGCTTGGCCTGTTGTTATTCTCTAAGCAAAAATTTAAAAGAAAATGTATTTTATTTTATTTTAAGTTAACAAATAGCAATTGTATATAATTATGAGATACAATGTGATTTTATGATACATGTATATGTTGTAGAATAATTAAATCAGGATAATTAACATATCCATCACCTCCCATATTTATCATTTCTTTATGCTGAGAACATTTAAAATCTACTCTTTTAGCGATTTTGAAATGTGCAATACATTATTATTAACTACAGTTGCCAAGCTGTGCAATAGATCTCTAGAGTGTATTCCTCCTGTCTAACTGAAGCTTGTACCCTTTGACTAACATCTCCTCTTTCCCTACCCACTCCTACCCCACAACTCTGGTAACCACCTTTCTACCCTCTAATTCTATGAGTTTGACGTTTTTAGATTCCACAAATAAGTGAGATCATGCGTGTTTGTCTTTCTGTGCCTGATTGTTGATTTTGTTTTATATATTTAGAGGGCTCTTGATACATTCTGGCCTATTAAAATCTATTCCAAAGCTAAATGGCACTAATTTGTTATATGGGAATTAAATATGAAAATCTAGATAAAATCCCATATATCTGGCTCTTGTGAGGTACCAAAAACTGTGTCCCCACAGCATTGCTATTACTACAATTTCTTCTAACATGGTTGTGCAGTTGTCATCAAAAAAGTCCAAAGTGATGAGATTCCAGTGTCTAAATCACCCCCTTTTAATGGTCCACCTCCACTTCACTGATCCATTCTCATCCACTCTAATTATTTACACTATTAGTACAATTAAAAAATATATCATAAATTTGGAAATTATTCTTTCTATAGATCAAGACCCTATCTTTAACATGGAATTAAACAATATGATTTGATTTATTTAGAGCTATAAATACATAAAATATTGCATTGCAAGTTGCAAAGAATAATAGAAGAAGCCAAAGACAATGGGTTCTCAGTCCCAGCCCCATTGCTAACCTGCTGGTTGGTTCTGGACCAGTCATCATCCCATCTTGTCATCTGTACTGTGGGAAAATCATAACACTTGTCCTGATGGCTACTTGGGATTGTTGTAAGAATCAGACTCGCTCTGGCTGAGAACGTGCTCTAAGTGCACACAGACAGGGCGTGCACGTGTGAGGTGCAACGTACAGGAGCCAGGGTCTCAACTCCTGGGAACATGTCTCTCGGCTGTATTCCCAGCTGCTTTTTCCTTCATTTGGTGATTGTGAGCAGAGCCCTTGAGGTTTGAAAACCTCTGTTAGCCCATGAATGCAAAAAGATGAGAGGGAAATGATAATATTTTTTTCTCCATAGGGAACTTCCAGCATCTCTGAAGAAACAGAATTTCTTTTGATCACAGAAGAACAGAAAAGGATATTAACCATGGAGTGTCCACCAGTGTGAGGGTTTCTGTGTATCGGCCCTTGGAGGGGCCAAGGGGCCTTGGTCAGAGAGAGAAGGCTGGAAGTAACTGGGTAAGAGTGTGAGTTTGTGGGGGGTGGGGTCACCTGTCACATCAGCCTTAGGCCCAGACCAGATCTCCTGTCTGGTGGGCTGCAACACAACTCATGGTGTCTTCCCAGAGGAAAAGAGAGAACAGACCAGTCTGGAGGTTATAAAACAATATAGATATCAGAGCTGCTTACAAAGTCCAATGCCAACAGGGCCAGGCAGGTAAATGTGTGTGAGCCGGGCCAACAGGAGAGTGTGTATTGTACCGAAGGTGATCAGCCACACTCAGGTGCAGCCTCTTGTTGACTTATGGGATAGTGAGAAAGTGTGTGTGTGCGCATGTGCGGGGCCCGTTGGTAGTGCTTGGCAGTGGGGCAAGGCTTGGGCCATCACAGCATCTATGGAGACAGAAATAGAGTCATCAGTGATAAATAACGACTTCTCATCCCCAATTAGGGTGACTCTCTGTACTGGATCCCCCCGGGAGCTGCCTCTGTCTGAACAGTGACACCACGGTGTCACCAAGAGTTAATACCTTTCCCAGGCTCCAATGTGTCTCCCTCTGGGTGTTATAGGGCAAATTTGTAGAAATAATAAGTTTCTCTGAGCCAAATGCATGCCTCTGTTTCAAAGGGACTCCCCAGGCCAACCCTGATGGGGCCAAAAAAAATACTCCCGAGAGCTGAATGTGCTCTGAGACTGCCAGTTTGAGTCTTCTCCTCTTAAGGAAAGGAAATCTGTTCAAAATCAGTGTCTAAGTCAATGCTTTACCTTATTTCAAACAGTTATTTTCACTTCCTTCCTTTCTTGCTCATTTTATTCTTCCTTTTTTTTTCTTTTTGAGAAAATAAGTTTTCCTTCCTTCTCATGTCTCCTAATCCTAAATTAATAGCTATCATCCTAAATACCTAAATAGCCTACACTGAACTTCCCTGAAGAAACAGAAGCTGTTTCTCTTACAGAGAGTGGGACAGCCTCATTTTTGGCATAGGAAGGAAAAGATGAAGCTGGAAATAATTTGTTTTCAGTGACTCTAACTGTCAAAGTCTCTCACATCCTTCAATACATCAGAAATGATCGCTAACCTCATCTTATACCCTGAAGTCATGGCTGGTGACAGCAGTGTTTGGAAGGGGAGGGAATCACCCCATGAGTGCCCCATAGAAGTGGCCGAAGACAAACACTAGCCAAACACAGCCACACTGTCACTAGCCTTCGGGGCATCTCAGAGTGAGGTTTTTTTGGGAACTTGTAGAACACTGGGTCTGTTCCCAGCGTCAGCCCTCAGGCCACACAGGTCAAAACTGCTCAAACTTTATCCTCTGACCATAGAGAAAACGTCTCTGGTTAGTGCCAGAGATAGGCCCATCCAACTTTACGGAAGTAGCAGTAATGAAGCATAAACACACCTCCTTCTCCCAGACGCTTGCGGCTTTGTTTACAGATTAAATCTCAGGATGTGTATATTCGATGTTCGTATTCCAGGATATTAATGGCAAAATGAACTTGTCTGGTGATATCTCTGTCGCATTAACGTCTGATGGACGGTTCCAGTGTGAAAGGTGCGTTGAGACGTGCTGAGGGCTCTGCGTGCGTGAGTCAGAGGCTACAGGCTGGAATGTGAACTTGTTTAGAGTGAACCCAAATGGAGTCGATTTAACCCTGCAGGAGTCGAGTCATCTTAAATACCACAGCCCCAGAAGGCAGAGTCTTGATAAATAGAATGAAATCTGCAAAATATTTATCTTGTGATTCTTAATCTGCCTAATGTAGTCTAGCAGCATTGCTAGGAAGCTTTTGTGGGTTTTAACCATTATCTCGAAATTTATAGTTAGTTCAGAGGTCAACTAGTGACATGGCTTTGCAGGTTCTTAAAGCCTGTTTAAATCTTCCAGAGGTATCTGGGTCGTCTCTTGCCTGGAGAAATCCGGAGAGAATTCTCACAGAAGGCAATGGGCGTGACTAGACTACGGGGCAATCTCTTGGATTTTTTGCACGTTTAGCAAACTCCACACTGTGCCCATCACTGAGCTGGGCAAAGAAAGGGAGGGACACAATTTTTGGTTCTGGAGATTGTACAATCTGATTGGGAGGTGAGACCGACTCACAGGAGACAAACACAGAACCAAATGGAACAATTAAACCAAATGTCCAGGGGTATGGTACGCGACACAGCCAGATATTGGAGGAAGCAATAAGATTGATCAGTGTTCTTTCCCCTCCATCACAGGGGAAATTGACAACCTCAAAATATGAGCCTCAAATGGCTCCAGTTGAGAGCACATCAAAAGCCATCTTATAGCATGCAAAAACATTTGGGTCTCTTATCATATCGTTTTGGGCACATGTGTGGAGCCAGGGGTGGCTGGGAAAATAGTGTGAGTGGATTCCCTCCTCCCTTCCACCCTGTCCCTTCTCTTGCCTTCCATTCTTGCCACACATCCTACCCACAACCCTCTAGAGATGACAAAAGCTGCAGAGCTGAGGAAAGAGGGCAGGCCTGAGATGCCTCTATGATCTATGCTGCCTGAGTCATCCTTATGCATCAAGAATCTAGCTTTCCTATGACTTCAGTGAGGACATGGTAAATCCTCCAGACCTTGCTGAGAATACTCCAGAGTCCAAAAGTCCAACCCAGATTCCTAAAACAGGTAGCAAAGGATAGTTCTCATGAAAAAGTTTAATTTTAAAAATTGCTATGAAAAGCAAACTTTATAGTTTCCTGAATCTTGCTTTATAACTAAGAGAAACAAACCTTAGATACATGTGGATATTTATACAATTCTAGTCATTTTCAGAATATTTAACTAAATATGGAACTGCCTTAAAAAGTGCATTTTTTTTTTTTTGGTGAGTATATTTCTTTGTCTTGTGGACATGTAAGAAAATAACAAAAATATTTCAGCTTTTAAAAAAACCCATTCCAGTAGAAGCAGTAAGAAAGGAGACACTGGCTTCATGCCCATTTCAGTGGCCATTAGTCCAGCCAGTGCTTACTGAATGTCCCTTTGTGCTGGACACAGTGCCAGGTACTAAGAACGGAGCAGGGAATCAGACGTGGTCCCTGACCTTTGAAACTAACTTGCTTTTCAAGTGGCTGTAACTGAGGAGGATTCTCTATGGGCACCTCTTTTGTCGGACAAAGAGTTCCCCAGGAAACACTATATACAACATCTTCCATTCCCTGCCCCTTCATGACTCATACTAAAAACTTCTAGGCTGAATTGAGTCTGAGAAAAAAAAAAAAAAAAAAGGAAGAAAGAAAGAGAAATGAGAAGTAAATACATTTGACAATAGATTTGAGATCATAAACCTTGGGATTCTTTTTATAATACCACGCACTTCAAAATCAGGCAGTATTTTTTTTATCCGACATAGATTTAAAGGTAGCTCAAAGAAAACACAGGATTAACTGTAAGTAGTGGGATAGTGTGCATGAGCCAAGCTTCCAAATAAACACATCAGAGACTTGGTCTAAAAAAAGACAGAACACAAATAACCTCCTCTTGATGTACCTACAGTTTCATTTAACTGTTCCCAGGTCATGAACTAATTTGCCAAAAAGAGGTTAACTCCAGTGCAACAAGGCAGCATTTCAGGAAACAGGTTTTGCGCGTGTTGCCTTGGAGGCTGGGCCGCTTGAGGCCCTGCCTGTGCAATGGCTCTCGGATGAGCACTTTTTAAAACTCTTCAGTGTAACTTAGTGAATGGGCAATGCTTTGGGATGTTGGAGAATATGGGCTTGAACACACATGGGCTTGGCTTATACCCAAAAGCTGATATCTCTAAACCAAAGAATTAGCCTAAATAAATTTGTCTGGAGTGGCCATGTGACCTTGGACAGCCCCTTTCCCCTCTGTAGGGAAGGTGTCCCCCCTGTGAAATGAGGAGCTTAGATGAGCTGCTCTTCCAAATCCCTCTCGGTACACAGAGGCCCTTCTCCAGGGACTCAACACAGGAAGGCTGGCCTCTGCCCCTAGAAGCTTCCAGCTGAAGGAGAACAGTGAAGGAGCCAAAGTCCTCGGAGCTCAGCTGGAGGGTGATTTCCACGCATGCTAATCTTTCGGAACTCTGGGACTTGGGGATGAGCAGCAGCATTATATCATTTCCAGGCAAAGACCTAAGTTCTCCTGTCAGTTCACATGGTCTGTCCTCGCATTTTGCACTTCATCATCTGCTGCCTCATTTGACCTAACTCAGTGAATCTCCTGATTTTAATGTGTGTAGAAGTTACTTGTTTGGGGATTTTAAGAAGCAGGCACACATTTCTAGGCCTTCCTTCCGGTGATTCTCATTCAGGACGTCCGGGCTGGGGCCAGGCAGGAGGTGTGTTCAAGAAGTGCCCAAGGGATTTCCATGCAGTGCTGATCTCTGGACCATGCATTGAGGAACACTGGTCTAACAGTTCTGCATTGGGGTGGCTCTCCCTCACAGACTCAGGCTCCTAGGAGCCAGGGACCCCTCTGACATTGGAATGTCACAGAGCACATGGAAAGGGACATGCCCCATAGTTAATCAAAATTCAACGAGTAAGTGAATCAATGAATGAACAAGGCACATATAATAGGTCACTGCCACCATGAACTACTGAATTCAGAGAGAACTCTTCAGGCAAAGCTTGAGAAGTCAAGGTGAGTGACAGAGGTGGTTTAAGACAGGCTCCAAAGCTGGGTGTCCAGTGGGCCCCCAGAAACAGTAGGATCCTTGCAAGGGGATGTTTCTTCTCTAGCAAACACATTTGTCCAGCGGGAGTCCCTAAACCTCCACTGTATTTTAAGCTACATCCCTCAAAATGTCAAAAGTAGGATTAAAGTGTAAATGATTGTCAGTTTGCCCCTGTCCTCCTGGTACTGTGCGGAGCATCGCAGGCTGTTTGGAAGATACGGGGCAGCCAGGGCGGGAAGGAGCTGGGGATGGTCTTTAAATGTAACCGAATAGAGTGTGCAGAGAACGAGGAGCTCCGGTGTGTCTTGGGGGGATAAAGCAGTTCACAGGCTGCTACTTTTTTGTGACATAGCTTTTATGGGGGGAGAGCCAGAATATTAAGCTCATTGCTTCCAGATGGGGAGGTTGGACAAGACAGAGAGGCCTTGGCTCTGAGAGCCTGGACGCAGTGGTGCGATATGGATGTGACATATTGAAGTAATCGAGATAGAAGATCTGGCTTTAGCCAAGGCTGTCAGATAGATACTTTTTAAAACATTACATGGTTTGTAACAAGGTATTGTGTATCCTCCCAAAAACCCTGCCGCCTCAGTCTCTGGGAAGACGGTGGGGGGAAGAGTGTGCTTATTTTGCTTGAGTTACTAAAGCTCCTTTTATATATGAGGAATTTGGCATCTCCTGGTCGGGAGCGGCCGAGCCAACAGTGTCCGATGCACTTGTAATGTAGATCATGCTAGTGACTTGCTAAGTAAGTCCAGGTGTTCGCAGAAGAGGCAGGGTCCTACGCACTCCCTTATTTGAGCCCTGAAGCAATCGTGGCCCAGCGCCCCAAATGAGCCTCAAATCTGTTTAATAAATCATCTGTCTATTTATAGAGTTAATCCAGGGAGAAATCCTTCGTGTCGTCAGGTGGGGCTTCTTCCAGCAGAGGGCACCCGACGCCTGCCTCATTCGGCCAGGGTGGCTCTGGAAACAGCAGGCAAGAGCCTTTACCCAGTTCTTTCCTTCCTGAGCTTCGGGTCCAGGGTGGCACGCATACGGATCAAAGCAGGTGGGGCTAGGGACGCGCACGCAGACCCCTCCACGCACGACGGGCTCCCTTGTCCGGTGTCCGCAGCGAGACCTTCGTTCCGGGTAGGCCTGCCCGCGCACACTGCCGAGACGGAGAGAAGGTCCGGCTGCACTTGGAAACCCCGAGTTTGCCATGTGTTGCTTTACTTGCAATTCTCTTAGTCAGAGAACGCGCCCCTTCCTTGGCTAACTTCACACCTGAGAACATGCCGGGGCATCCCTGTGGACCCTGCGTCTGCTTCGCATTTCAAAGGCTGGGAACTGTTAAGCTTGTATTTTGATTAAAATTTGGTATTAGCTTCCCCCCACCACCACCCCCTTTCAATGTAATTTCAGGATATTTAATTTCAACCAATCATCTGAGGGGAAAGGGGGAGGGGGCATTTGATGTGAAACAGCACACAGGAAAGCCGGCCAAGTTAGAAAATAGAGCAGCTTGGGGCTGTGTCGATGTGACAAGTGAAATCTCTTTTGTTCTCCCAGGCAGGGTCTGAAACCAAAGCCCCTCAAGGACAGGAGATCTGGTTCTGGGCTTGGAATCAAGGGGACCAGTCCTCCTGAGAGCCCGCCCTGCTACCTTTGTGGCCTTGGGCAAGTCCTTGGGAGTTTTCCTGGATTCAGCCACCTGGTTGGGCTCTGGGGAGAGAAATGCCTCCCTTTGCCACTGGCTATGGGATTTGGGAAGAAAAACAGCAGAGTCCTTGGAAAAGCCAGTCTGAGGAGAACGGAGGTGGACATTTGTTACAACATCCTAGCTTTAAAGTGACTCAAACTTCAGGGTATGGAGGTTACACTAGGATGAAAAATGAACATTCATCAAGCTGAGCTCTCTTCAGTCTAGCTAGAGGTCACTTATTCAAATGCCTTCAGGGCCAGGCAGACAATGCACGTGGAATGGTGGGGGCATGTCTGGCCCAGAGCAAGTGTGCAATAGATATTTGCTGTTGACTGAATTAATGAATTAAAGTGGGTCTGGTATGAGACAACAGGGAACGGTGGGAACTATGTCAAACTGGAAGGTACATGCCCTGCCTTCGATGTTCAAATTAGTGCCTTTTAAATCACTAGTTTAAATATATTCTGGCTCTTGAGCTACCTATTAGTATCTCTGTATCCACTTTTATACATTTTAGGCCCACTTAAAAGACCAAGAAAGGAGGAAAATAAATTTGGTAGCATAGGAAGTTCTAAATCTGCCCAGTTAATCCAGAATTTAACATTGTATGTTTGCTTGTAAATACAATTCCATTTGTCATTCTACTTAACCACTTTGAATTAGGCAAATCCAGTCACTTTGGAAATAGCATGTGTGCCTGGTACCATATAAAATGAAGGATGGTAGCAATATTCCCTATCGTAGACCTCTGTAGAGAGGACAGACTATCTCGTCTTCCCCAAGGAAACCCCCTTCAGCAAAACCATGAGGTTATGATGGAGCTGGAAAGATGGCCTGAGTTTAGACTTAGTCACAGAACTGGGATTTGGTTTCCTAAAGTGGGGATTATACTCCCCTGGCCCTTTGCTTCACAGAGCTGTTTGTGAGGATCCATGAGTAATGTCAGGTGAAAGGGCTTTGTCAATTGCAGTGTTTTGAATAAATGTAAAGAGTTCAAAGTACCCAGTTTGCAGGCAAAAACTGAAGGAATCGTCCTCATACTGGTTCATTAGATCTCTCAAATTGCTTGAATTGTTGGTATGGTTCTCTCTAGAGTTGAATATAATCCCTCCATTGGTGGGTCAACCTTTATTTTTCCCCAATGCTGTTTCTGACTTCAGTTAATGAGTCCAAAGCTCATGTTTGCATGTTACCTCTGACCCTCACTCAGTGCTCACCTGCAGCTCTGCACTGCCCTGAGAATGGTGTGACCCTCGGGGCCAGACACTCCACAGGCTGCACTCTGCCACCTCCAAATCCCCACCATGGGTCTCATTCTCAGTCATCTGCCGGTTCTACCTCTGTTGTTTCTGTGTTGATGTCATGGGTATTTGGTTGCAGATTTCCTTCATTGTATTTCAGGTAAATATGCGGCATTCTTTCATCATGGATACAAGGGGATGCCACCTAGGAGTGCCCACAAACAGGTCAAGTGGAGGGGGTGGCAAAGGCTAGCTATTTCTGCCAGAACTCAGCACTCCTCACTGCTTTGCTGGAGGCAGATGCTTAAAGTTATGTTTCCAATAAGAGGCATGGATTTGCACTGCCTAATGATCAAAGTCAAACTCCTAAGCCTGGAATTCGAGGCTCTCCAAATCTGGCAATCTCTTTCTTGCTTTCTCCTCCTCCCCTTCCCTATGTGCACCCCAGGCTTCAGGCACCACAGCGCACCCTCCTTCCATGTATGCATCCCACATTTCACATATCAAGCCTTTATACATATAATTTATTCTGCCTGAATTTTCTTCTTCATGCCTGCTACAATCATGACTATTTTTAGGGAGAAATACTTATCCACCCCTCATGTTCCCACAGAAAGGAAGAGCAAGGTGGATGCATTTCACCACCCTCTTTAGGAGAAAGGATGCAGGAATATTTTCAGCTCCTCTGTCCATCTTTCACTCATTCTTCCCAAGGGAAGAAGAGTGACTGGGACCAGACCCTGAGCATACTGGCCTCGGCTGAACCTTCCCTGCCTCTCTGCAGGGCTCCTCCTGCCTGCAGATCAAGGGCGTCTTGCCTGGCTCTCACTTAGTTTCTGCCTATGACCAGGGCTTAGGGCTGCCTTCAAGAGGCAGTCATGAGGCCCCCCTCTTCTTGCACGTCCCTCCACTGGGGGAGGACTGGCATGAAGAAGTGACATCCCCTATAGTACACAGGGTAAGAATGTCTGGTTGGGACCTGGCCCTGCCCTCACAGGGGTCATCCAGGGCTTAGACTGTAAGAACAGGGGAAAGGGGTATGTTCTACCATCCACACTTACCAGCTGATGGTTTGATCTCCTTGCATCTGACTGTATGGCTCATATTGAATTGTTTCTGAATCCGAAGGGAGAAGAAATAAGTTCTTATTTATATCTTCTAACCTCAACACCTAAATACTACATCTTTAAAGAAGTCTACTCTGACTCCCTTGCCAGATGTGATCATCCCCTGTTCTCCTCTTTGCATGTCGCCCATAGAATTTCAGTTGTGCTTCATGTGTTCATCCTTTTGTTCAACACATATTTATAGGGGTTTGAAGAGCTGGGGTATATTTTGCACTTAGGATGTGATGAGAAGTCACATTTAAAGTTGTGATTTCCTCTGAAAATTCAACTCTTGGCAATAGTATGGTATAATGAGAACAAAATTGGACAGAGGGCTTGGATTGGGGTCTCAGATTGAGGCCCATAAACTATTGCAAGCCTATTAGATTACAGTCATGGTGCTGGGTGCTTTTTAAGACAGAATCTTGAGATGGTTGGGTAACTTTATATCCTTTTTGATAATGAAGACTACTGAAGCTCAAAGATGAAACAAGCAATAGCAAAAACAACAACAAAGAAACCATGGCCAGCTCAGAGTCATGTCACCAATAGTTGGTTGAGCCCGAGCTCAGACCCAAGGCTCTCGACTTTGAATACTCTGTTCCTTCTGCCTTCTTACACACACTCTCTCTGTGCCTCTTGCAGTCCCTCTACAGAGATAAGAGTAACCTTTAAAACAGATCTGTAGCAATATAAGGCAATAAATTATAAATACCAAAACAAGTTCTCTAGGCTGTAAGTGCACCAAGGATCCCAGGAAGGGCTGATCTCCACAGCCAAGTACCTTTACGCCGGCTTCATGGAAAAGGCAGGGTTGAGGTGAACCCTGGAGGGAGAATTCTTAGGTAGGCACAGAGAACTGGGAAGGACATTCTAGGCAGAAGATCCCATAGGAACCATGAAACAGAGGCTAGAGAGCAAGAGGAATTCAGCAAACAATGAATTTACTAGCCTGGCCTGACCCAAAGTTGATATTTGGATGAGATGGGAGGAGAAGTTAGAAAGGAAAATTAAGTCTTTACTTGATAGGATGGTGGTTTGCAGTTTAGGATGAACCACAGTATCTCCATTTTGAAAATTCATATCACCAGTCCTCAGATGGGCTGAAACATATAGAATTTCAGGGATGAGTTGGGATTTATTATCATTATTTAAAATAATCCTCCATATGTGATTCTGATGTTCATTAAAGGCTGAGGATCATTGGGCAAGCCCATGAGGCAGACTCAAAGCCCTGGATTTAGAGTCAGGATTCCTGGGTTCCAGCTTTGGCTTTGCCATCCATAAGGCCAAGTTGAGGCAGGTTACTCTCTGCACCTTGATTTTCTAATTTTTAAGATTGGAGCAATAACAGGACTGCCTGCCACCATCAAAAGCTCATCAGGATGAGAAAGCAAAATACTGTATTTGAAAGCCCCAGCACAGATATGACACATAGGAAAAATCAGGTAGCTGCGAGCTAAGTCTCTCCTCTCTCCGCGGGGAGGAGCTGACGGCTGCTGACAAAAGTGCTGGGGGCCGGAAGGGCACCTGGAGGGAGGAGGCACTGAGAGATTGGAGGGTGCTGGGTGGTGGGGAAGGCAATGATTCAGGTGTGAGCTGACGGAGCCCAGCGACGGTGAGGCCTTGAGGACATGTGTGTGGCCACAGGCCAGGAGGACTCAGATTCTCCGTGGGTGAAAGGCGAGGCAGGATCCACACCTAACACTGGACTAGGAAGCTGACATAGCTGGAGGGCAGTGGAATAGAAAGTCTATTTTTAAAGAAAGGCTGCTCTTTCTATACAAACTCAGAAATAACTTTGCTAGGAAAAGATGTCAAATGGTTTACCAGTATGTTGATTTTCAAGGAAATGTTGGGAATAGAAGTACCAAGAAGGGGATCGTCGGGAAGGACATCCTGGGGTTTCTGACTCCACAGTCTTACAGCAGGCAGATAAATGGCAGAGAAGCAAAACCCAGGAAAGTTAAATAATAATAACGTAAGGCCAAGCTTCCATCTCAGTCTGACCTGGGCCTCTGGAGCAATTTCCTCTGACCCCTTAAAGAGTCACCACACCCTGCAGTGGGGGTGGGGGACTCACTCTCCCCTTCTCCTCTTCTGGCAGCTACAGGACCCATCATCTCATGAACTTTCCCCATATCCCTTGGAGATAAGTATTTCCTTATGGTAATGACTGTTATTCTCATTTTACAGCTGGAGAGGGAGAGACAGAAGGATGGCCTATAAAACAGAAAGCTCAAGGAAAGGTCTCTGAGCATTTTTAAACCTGAGGTAGCAGAGATCAGCACTGCGGGAAGGAAAGGTTGTTGTGGGTTTGGTGCATTGTAAAATTTATGTTCAATTTCTTGGGGGGTGGAGGGGGTGGGGTGGTAGATAGTTTCTTTTTATTTTCATATACCTATTAAAAATAAAAAGATGGGATTTCAGAAAATAATGGAGTGCCACCTAATTTTGCATATAAGGAAATCAAGGTCCAAAGAGAGAACTTGTTAAATGGGCTGTGATGGGAGACACTGAATCCTCCTGCTCTCCCAGTTGCATTTATGTCATGTTGCTGTCCCCCTGAACTGTTCACATGCTCTATGGGCTGATGCTCCCGGCAAAGGCACATCCAAGAGCAACACTGCCTTTCCTCAATCAAGGTCATCCCGAGAGCCTGGCTGGAGGCTGGACTTTTCTGCAAAGTTTGAGAAACATATTGAAATTATCAAGGTTTGGAACACGGTGGTCATTTGCACTGAGTTTGCACTGCCTTATCGAGTTCCTAGACTTGACTATTCAAGGGTTAGCCAGTCAGTTGTATTTGCCTCATGGGGAGTCCTGCAATCTTAGGCCAGTTCTCCAAGCCCAGGGTGAAGATTCTGGGAGGTATGAGAGAGATGCTGGCCCCACAGACTCCCAACGACTGACCAGGGAGACGGGGTTCTGAGAAACCACACTGGACTGAGCACCAGCATGGGCCCTGGGCCCTGCACTGGGAGGGCACAGGTCGAGGCAGCCTGGATGGCCGCTCTCAGAATGTCATTCTAGGCAGGAAGACAGGCCATCAACACAGAGCTGTAGGCCTGGGCTACAAGAATCTCCATGGAGGTCAGTACAGGGCAGGCACGGATCCATTGCTGGAGGCTTCACACAATTACAAATTTGAATATTTTAAAAGTGATTTCCTTATAGGTATAGATTTAAAGAAAGAAAGATGAATTTTGAGATTTAAATATATAAATTTAAATCTATAAATACCATAAAAACCTGTAGATTTTTTTGTTTTACATTTAATTGTTTTACATTTGATTTTCTTTTAAAATAATAAATATGGAATATGTCAATAAAGGCTTTTGGGAAATTTAGAGATGTCTTTTTAATAGTGTTTTTTTATTTTCTAGAGCTTATCTATAATGTTTTCCTAAATCAACTCTAAATCAACTGCTCGAATTATCCTGGCAGCTATTTGGTCATCTTCATAATATTTTATCACATCTAACATCGTTTCCTAATGTTTACAGTCTTGGAAATGTTTTTCAGCAAAAGCACCATCTCCTCTACTTCATGCACCCTTGAATGACATTGATATAAGATATAGAAAAAAATATAAATTATAAGAACACTGAGTAGTGAAAAAAATGACAGCACAAGTGCCTCCCCCCCAACACACACACTTCTTTGGGTAAACAACAGGGCAGGCAGTGACAGGTTTGTGTCTGCTAACAAATAGAGCACTGCCATGGGGGCAACATGGAAACAGAGTTTATAACTAACTCATCACTAATGATCATTATGCAATTCTCATTCGTTTTTGTAGATTTTGAAGGCTTCAGTTATTTCACATTTTGTGGACTTTTTTTAAATTCATCTAACTTTCTACCATACTGTACAGAATACAGAATAATATAGATGCTCAGAGGAGGGAGCAGGGGGAAAAATTAGAATCAGAATTTAAACTCAGAACTTTTGCTTTTCACAATTTCACATAAGATTCACCAAACGTGCACACCACCTGAGGGATGGACACGCTTGAAGCACTCACTCGAGGGGGAAGGGGAGGCAAGGGCAATATACATAACCTTAACATTTGTACCCCCATAATATGCTGAAATAAAAAAAAAAAACATAAAACAAAAAAACGATTCACCAAACAAAGTAGCTCCTCAAGATGCACCATTCTGACATTCTTGGCTCATTCAGCCTGCCAGATTGCCTCCTGCAGGGAAAATCACTGCCTAGAAGGCATCGTGTTATACACATTTATTTTATTCGGTTCTCATGACAGTAACATCATGCCAATATTTTTATAGTTAGGTGCCCATAGAATAGTTGTACCTTTTCCCTGAATCTATAATCTCTCAGAAATTATGGCCTCTCAAGTCCTAGCTGCTTCAGCAGGTTCATACTCCAGTGTTTGCCAGAACTTTCAGATTGCCTCTTAACAATGGTCCTTGTCAGATTTCTCAGTCCCTTGCACCAAGAACTGGCCAATGCATGAGATCAAAGCAGCATTCAGAAAATTGGGCACACAACTCAGCATCATAAGTCCTGGCTGCCTCAGTAGCTCTGTGCCTGCCTCCAAGAAGATTTTTAAAATTTTATCTGCTTTTCTTATTGTTCTTTGCTAGCTCAGTGGTGTGCTATAGCTACTGCATCATAACCAGAAGTGGATGTCAATATTTGTTTCTGAGATTTGCATATATAGATCTGGGTTATTCTTTTTAACAGCTAAATAGAATTTATGTGTGTGTGTGTATAATATATTGTATTTATTTAAAGATGGACATTTGGGTGTTTTCCAATTTTTCACTATTAAAAGCAATGATGCAATGACTATTCTTGCACATTTTTTTGTGTACATCTTTGTGAATTACTCTAAAATACACTCTGAAAGTGGGATCGCGGATCCATAGAGGAGATTCACTTTTAACTTCATTATATATTGCCAAAGTGCTTTTGAAAATAGATGAACCACTTTATATTTTTACCAGTAGTGTATGAATGTTTTTGTTTAGCACTAGCTTTGATAATGTTTGATTCTGAAACCATTTAAGTTTTGCTCATCATATGGAAATGGACTTGTATGTCCTTATTTTGGGTTCTCCAGCTCTTTACATTTCAGGGTTCCTCTTTTGGAAATGCCTATTGACATCTTTGGTCTTTTTTTATTAATTGCGTTTTTGTCTCTTCCTTATGAATATATTCTTTATACAATCCCAATACTAGTTAATCATTAGTCTGCTGTCTATGTGGCCAATCAAGCCATAAGTATTCCACAAGTATTTATTAAGTGTCTTCTACATGCAGTGCTAGGGCCATGGGGGTGCATGAGACAGCCGGAGCCCCATTTCCATGAAGTTCATGATCCCGTGTAGGAAGACAGCTCATCAAGTAATCACGAAACTAGCAAAATAATATAGAATCAGAATAAATGCTATAAAAATAGGAAAGGAGACAGACAGCGATAGGTGAGCGAGGGGCTACTCTAGGCTGGAGAGGTCATGGGAAGCCTCACGTGGAGGCTTGGATGAGGAGAGGCTCCATGGGGAAGCAGAGAGGACGCTTCCCCACAGGCATGAGAATAAAGCCAAAGCCCCGAGGTGGCGCCAGCTGGGCATTTAATGCTTTCTTTGCTGCGTGTCCATCCTCCAAACGCCAAACTTTCCCTAATGAGTGGGTGCACTGCCCTGTCCTCCGCAGATCCGGAATTATTGCTAGCTGGAGTCTGCGTTGTGGCAGGCAAGATGTGCAGACTATTCTCTGGCACACGAGGCTAGGTTTAACTCAAGCACCCTGGCCATGGTAGGAGCCAAAGAAGAAGGAAGCCTGTCTTCCACAGCGTGCAGTTCATGCTATCTGGAGAGCACCCCGATGGAAGCAATGGGCACCCTGGATTTAGATCGTCCTTGTGCATATCCTCCTGCCACCGTATTAGCTGTGAGACTCTAGAGCCAGTTCTCCAAACCCTCTGTGCTTCAACTTCTTCTTGTGTGAAATGGAGACCGTATTTGTAGCAGGAAGCCCTCTAAGATACCCCCAAGGATCTCTGCCTGTTGGTATGCATACCCTTGTGTAATCTCCTCCCTGGAGAGGGCCCTGCGACTTTCTTCTATTGAGAACACAGCATAAGCGACGGGATGTTGCTTCCAAGATAAAGTTTTAAAAGACTGTCTTGCCATCTCTCTCACTCTCTCTAGCTTGCTCTCTTGAGGAAGCATGCCACCGTATTGAGAGGTCTATGTAGCAAGAAACTAAGGGCACATTGTGCCCAATCACCAGCAAGAAACTGAGAAGTGCCATTTTCCAATAAGTGAGTTTGGAGGGGTCCCTGCTCCAGTTGAATTGAGATGACTGTGGGCCGGCTGGCACCTTGACTGCAGCCTTGTGGGAAATTCTGAGCTGATGGCCTCAGGTCAGTCATCCTGGATTCCTGAACTATGGAAACTGTGAGATAATAAATGTGTGTTATTTTAAGCCACTATGATTTGGGGTAATTTATTATATAGCAATAAAACTAATACAATAATCAGACCTTATCATGTGGTTTCTGTGAGGCTGAAATTGCAGGCGGTGCCTGACTTATGATGGCTCAACTTACAATTTTTTGACTTTACTGTGGTCTGAATGTAATACCAGTTTATGGGGTTACATCCTGATAAATCCATTGTAAGCTAGACATATCATAAAAAAAGTGCACACTTTTGAAACCCCATCATAAGTCCAGGAGCCTTTGTATTTACTATAAGTAAGGTCCTAAGAGCAGTGTGTGGCATATTGTGAATATAAAATCTCTAACCCCATTTCACAGATGACTCAAAGAGGGAAGTAGCTTGCCCAGGTTCATAAAGCTGAGAAGGGACAGGGCTGGGCATGAGTTCAGGTCTTTTGCATCTAGATGAATACTGACACGGTTAATATTCAGTTTTTACTCTGTGCCAGGCCCCACGCTGAGTGCTTATACATGTTATCCTATGTATGTTCATTTTAGACGCTGATGAGATAAGTATAGCGAGATTAATTAACTTGGCCAGGGGTCTACAGCCAGTGGAAGCAGAGCTGTGACTGGCACCCGGGTCTCTAGTTCTGGAGCCTTTGCTTTCAGCAACACACCATGCTGCTCCCCAATCCAAAGCCCCTGAACTTCCCTCACACAATGTCAGTGACCAGGCACCAGAGGGAGGAGGATACTTCCCCTTGTCCCCCCTAAACTGAGGTGACGCCACTCATGGTCCGTCTTCAGGGAGCAGAGACACACTTCTGCCCGCTCACCTCTGCCCGGCCCACCTCCTCTCCCCCCAGACCCAGGCCCCTGCAGAGGGCTGGCCCCACTCTCTGGGCATTTTGCCCACTGAAGATAGAGAGCTGTGCCTGAGGAAAAGGAGTAGGTTTTTAACAATAATAACTATGCCAACCTGGACATAGAAATCATTAGAAGGAGGTTTCATTTTCCCACAAAAGAACTCCGCTTTGAAGGAGAAGCTTGGAGAACCTTTGAATGTGCAATTTATCTAGGTAATCTTCAAAACGATACCCTTTTCAATGAAATTAATTTAAAATTATCATTTGGCTATAAAGGAATCTAGGGAAAAAAACACTCACATGAAAAGCAAATGGGGTTCTTAGTTGAGCCCATAAAGTCTATTCATCAGCACACAGTTATGCTGGGCTATGTGTGGCAGGGCTGAGCTGGGCAAGGGGACCTTTTGAAAGATTCTCTGGGCATGAAATATTGGTTAGGAAAGACCCTCTACCTGATTGGGGGTGGGGAGGAGGGGGTGTTATCATGACATGGGCCCAGGCAAGCCCTAATGGTCTCACTACTGACTTTCAATAAAATTACCCAGCCTCATGGTCTCCAGGACTTCCATGTAGAGTTAGAGGGAGCCAGGGCCGATTGAAACCGTGCACTTTCTTGTCCTCTTGAAAGTAGCGAGAAGCCTAGTTTCACCCCTGCGGTCAGAGTGATCCTTTTGAGTCAGATCAAATCACTGCTCTGCTTAAAATCCTGCCATGGCTCCCATTTCCCTTAATACAGTAACCCAAGTCCTAACAGGAAGGATTTACTAGTCCTTCTACAGACAATTGGCCTAAATATATTCTAAGTCCTAAATATAAATCCAAGACACCTAATGTGGCCCCTGTTAACCTCCAATCACCTCACCTCATATGCTCACCCTCATTCACTTTTCTCTAGCCACGCTGTCTCCCAGCTGCTGTTCCACAAACACCACCAAACACAGCCCCCACTTCGTGGCCCTTGAACTGCTGTTCCCTGGGCCTGACCAACTTGTTTACCTTGTTCATGTCTGAGCCTACACACCACCTTCTTGAGACTTATCCTGTGAAACTACCACTATCTCTGCCTGCAGCCCCTTAACCTTTCCCATTTTTTTCCTGATCATCTTCTCAGTATATAATCAACTTATTTATTTTATTCTTTGCTTATGCCCTCTCTCACTAGAATTCAAGCTACATGGGATGGATTTCGTTTGTTAGTTTTGATCATTAATGGATTCCAAGGACCTAGCATAGTGCTTTACATGTAGTAAGTGCTCAGTAAATTATGGCTGAATTAATGAATTAATGCTTGCAAGCCACTTCCTCTCTGAGACCCAATTTTCTCTTCTCTAAATGGGAGTAACATCAGTACTACAATGAGCAGCTGGTGCTGCTGCCTACCCCGTCTTCCATCTATAGCCTATAAGAGACTCCTCTTTCTTAAAGCTATTCCACATGGTTCCCATGGCACTGATTGAGGGCTGCTCTTGTCACCCAAGCTGGCTGGCCAATCAGGAAACACCAGTTCCTGGGGAAGGGTGCTGCACAGATGGGCATGTGTGCCAAGCCAAGGTGACCTATGAGATTAGGTCAGTGTGCCCCAAGTGAAGGGCCATTCAGAGGTGCCTGTGCTGGCAGGGCCATGTGGACAGTGGCTATCAGCAGCTGTCTTGCAAACCCAGGAAGGCAGCTTGCTTGAGGGTGAAGCCAGGCAGAGGCAGGCCAAGCAGAAGCAGTGTCCTGGAGACAGAGGAGGTCGTGTGCTCTTTCTGAAAGTTTGCTCTTTCAAAAGAGACAGCCAAGGCAAACAGGACCCTGGGAATGGACCAGAGGACTAATTTGGAGAGAGGAACTCAAGAACCAGAAAGCAAGAATTGCTCCATCCAGGATGCCATCCTTCAATGTTTGCTTGGCAAACTCCTGCTCATCCTTCAAAACCTCATTTGAGGATTTCTTCCTCCCCTAGATCTCCCAGGCTGAATAGATAATGATTGCTTTGTGCTCCATGGTACCTGGGTTAGACTCTATCAAACTCTTATCCTATAAATTGCAGTTATCCATTGTATTCATTTTTTAGACCCACCATATCTAAATAGAACAGACTGGGTGGTGTAAACAACAGAAACTTATTTTCTCACAGCTCTGGAGGCCGGAAGTCCAAGATCAAGGTGTCGGTTCCCGCTTTGGCTTCTCTCCTGGGCTCCTCACTGTGTCATCAGTCGATCTTTCCTCTGTCATAGGCATCCTGGTGTCTCTTTGTGTGTCCAAATAACCTCTTTTTAGAAAGACACAAGTCAAATGACATTAGGGCCCACCTTATTGGCCTCATTTTAACTTATTTACCTTTGTAAAGGCTCTATTTCCAAATGCAGTCACATTCTGGGGTATCGGGGTTAGGGCTTCAACATATTAATTTTGGGGGGACACAGTTCATCCTGTAACATTTATTTACCTATCTCCTCCACCAAGTTCCTTGAGATCACATGGAAGCTGCTTAATAAATGTTTGATAAACAAAGGAATGAAAGAATGAGCAAGTGATTGGAAAACATTGTGCTGCCTTGGGGCAAGACAGAGCCTTCCTTTGTCCCCAGTGGTCACTTTCTAGTCCCTCCTTGGGTGTGTCTGGGAAGATCCTCAGTAGCTGGCTCAAGTCTTCCAGGGAAGGGTTCGACCTGAGGTTGCTGGAGTTCTTTCATGCCTGTTTCAAGGTGGGGCAGGTGCCAAAGGGATGCCTATCTGCCCATGGCCAAGAATCAGACTCATTATTTTCACTAACGTCTTCCTAGGCTCCACTCTTACCAACTTCCTACATCCAGTACATTTCCTGAGCTATCAGTTCTCCTCCTAAAATAGTTATCACGCCCTGCCCCAAATTCCTGCAAGGCTGGCATAATCCTGACTAGCTCTTGCTTGGATTGGAGTACCAGTCTCCTAACTGGCTTGTCTGTCCCCCTCATCTCCACTTTCATACACCCTTGTCCTTGTGATAGCCACCTATCTAAATACAGGGCTAACTGTGCCATTCATCTAAGAAAGTCCCAATGACTCCCTCCTGTCCAAGAGTGCAAGTCACCTTTACATTCCTTCACATGATCTCGAGACCTTCTGTGATACTCATTTCATCCATCTCTTCATGGTCCTCTTTAGTCTACACTCTTCTGCCATGCCAAGGCCATGTCTCTGCCTCCCCTGCATGCATTTGCCACACAGCCTGCAACACTCTCTCCCTTCTCCCTGGGGGAACCCATGCTTCACAGGCCAACTCAAAATTACATGCTTAGCCAAAGCTCCCCCAACCACCAAGTTCGGTTGTCCTCTGAGCTCTTTATCAGACACTCTATCATTTTGCATTATAGCTTTTTTTGGATGCATATATTTATCTACATCTGCTAGACTGTGAGTACTTTGACAGGAAAAAATTAGTCTTACTAACCAATGTATTACCATCACCCAGCATGGTACCTAAAATATACTCATAGATACTTCAAAATAGTTGATTTTTTTTTCTGGTTGCCTAATATGTGCCAGGCATAGAGACACAATTGGATCAGACCTGAAAATAGACACAGATTTGCAATAGTGTACTAAGGGCTCAAATGGGGGTGGAAATAGGAAACTCTTCCCATGGTGATGGTAGTGATCTGGGGCTCATCAGTGGAGCAGCAATTTTATAATGGAAGTGAAAAATAATTCTTGCTCACATAAGGCAAAGAAAAGGAGAAGCATTCCCAGTGGAAGTAAATGGCCCAACTGGAGAAAAATAAGGAGCAGCTGAAAAAAAAAGCTTTGAGAATATTGAGTGGCTGAAGTTAGCTGAAAAGTAAAAATCGTTTGCTGAAAATCTTCATGTTGAAGTAAAGGTCTTTGGCTTGCTACACAGGTCACCTGTTTTCATGAACTTCCAGATAGCAGAATAAAAGGCGAGAGCCCACATATGGGATGACTTAAATTGGTGCGAGGGGATGTGTGTGTCACTCTGATGGGGGTGGTACGTGCTGCATTATTAGGCCCAGCCTGAGGCCACAGCACAGTCATAAATCAAGAAGCGGGTGTTTAAAAAACAGTGGAAGTGTTAAGGAAACATGAAGTGGCTGACCTGTGGGGCTGGGCTGTTCCTCCCTACGAGAATTCCGATGACTAATGATGTGGATAAATAAGTGCTTAACTTTCTCATAACCACACGTGTAATTTATTTAATTCCAGGGTATTATGCAGTTCTGGAAGCCCCTTAAGATGATGGTGGTCAGTTGAAAAAGGTTTCCCACTACTCAGAAGAGGCTGAAGCCTTGTTCTCTCAAACAAGAGTCTTTTTCCCTGTTGACTGGGATTAATGTATAGAAAGATGGGATTTAGGGGTAGCCATCCACCTTTCTAGTTTAATTTATAGTTCTTGAAGGTCTACCAGTAGTTAATGATTCCCTCTTTTATTTTATGAGCCTTTTTAGAAATAAAAATAACTGGGAAGAAGATGGCTCTCATCTTAGGATTTACTGGATGACATTCACTGGGATTCACAATGATGGCTGGATGAGGCAGAGGCCTAAAAGCTGTGGGTTTGGAGGAGGACAAGTAATTGAGTAGAAAAGCCTGAGCCTGCCTGCCTGCTCTATTGCTAATTACCTGCCATCTCCCTGCCCGCCCACTGCCAGCGTCTCAATGTCCTCATCTCTAGAAAGGGTTAATGATACCTGGCCCACAAAGTGTTATGAAGATCCCAGGAAAAAGTCAGATGCCTATTTCCATACATGATAAGCTTTTTAGATGTGTGTGAAAGTCAAAAATATTTAAGTTGAACAAGTAAATGTGATAGATATTATGAGGAAGGGCTGGTCCCAGACAAATATAAATTATAAAATCCCTAATTATAACTTATTATTTTTATACAATCTTCAATCTCAGAAAAAAATATGTTTATCATTTTATTTCTGTTCTTTAATAGTTGTTTAAAATTTTATTTGACAATTGAATACAGCAGTAATAAGCTTAAGCCCAGTGAATACTGAGGCTCATTCACTGAGGTTATGGATTGTTTGCTTTCAGTACACTCATTTCTCTTCATTTCATTCATTTGCTCATTCATTTATTCAATCATTCAAAAACAAAAACAAAGTGAGTATATATTACTTGGTAATTTAATCTTCAGTGTGTTAGGATTATGAGACTTAGGTTGCTTTGTCACTTTCTTTTTTAAAATTATAACCTATTTAAAAAAAATGATAAAATGCAGTCAATATGCAAATAAGTCCACAAACACTGAAGAACATAGATGATGCCACTGCCAGACAGAACTATTGGCTGGCAGCAATGCACTAGGGCTAGTTCAAATGCTTTTTTATCAGTGATGGTGAACTAAAAGATATGTGCATAGACATGTGTTTTAAGGGTGTCAATGTAACATATAGATAGTAGAAGTGTTAAGATCCATCAGTAATGTATCTAGAAGGTTTTGGTTAAGACACCATCCAAATCTAAGAAAGTATTAGCAATAGGACATCAGAGGGTGAGGCCAGGGAGAGAGAAGAAAGCAAGAAAACATGCAGAGGAAAGGGAAGTCCTGTTCAGAGACATTATGCATTTCCTGCGAGTCAGCTTAGATTCAGGATAGAGATGGCCTGCTTTCAGCATGATGGCACATTTTTTTCTTTTGTTCAAGGTAGCTTCTTTAATGCAGTAGTTCTCAACCCTAGCTGCTTATTCAAAACACTTATAGTCCCTGTGAAAAATGTCAATGGCTGGGCCCCACCCAAGATGGATTAAATGAGGATTTCTTGGGTAGCATACAGACATGGATTTCTACCCAAGTTTCCCCAGTCACTAATAAGTGTGGTCGTGGGCAAATGCCTCGACTTCTATATAACCGTTTACTCATTAAAATGACTACAGATTCCTATATCACAGAGACTGTCTCGGTTTATACCTGATACCTAGAAACTGCTCAAAATATTCTCTGTTCCTCTGTATTGGTAGGCAAGGCTAAAATAGGCAGATGGGAAGAATATTTCTGAGAGAACTAATATTATCAAATGAGGCAGGCTGGTAGGATGAGGAGATACAGATCCCAGAAGGAGCAAGAGAAAATAAGAACGTGCTTCTACAGGAAGTCAAGCCATTCACATGCCATCTGTCAGGTTCCTCAGTCGCAGACAGGTGAGCATGACTGCTCATCTGACCTGCTGATGGAAAGTGGCAAGAGAGAGCTTACTGGCGGGGTATGGTGAGAGGGGCTCAGTGCATCAGAATGTTTGCTGACAATTCACAGCTGAGTTCCTCCTCAGAAATTTCCCTGGGTTAGAGGGTGCTGCCTTATCCCAAAAGGACAGTTCAAATCTAGGGACTGACTGAGCAGGGTGAAAAGGCCCCATTCACTTGCCTCAACTGCAGACATACCCAAAGGGCATCTCAGGTTAGAAGCACTCCAGGGGATTGACTGAGGCCTCCATTGTTTCTCTAGTGCCTTTTCTCTTCCAATTTTCCTTTCACTTTTCCCTTAGATGTGTTTTTCCTGAGAGCAATTAAACCACTGGTTTGTAGATTTTTGTCTGAATCTATTTTTTAGGTATCTCTTCTTAAGACAGTTGGTGTCAGGAGTGGTGTAAGGAAATGGACTCTACAGTAGGATTTGGAATATGGAACACTGGCCAGTCATCTGCCAAGGAGCAACCCATTACTAGAAGCAGGTAGGGTATATCTAGGCTCTGGCAGGCTCTAGCAGTGCATTTATTAACACTGTCACTGATAGTGAGTTGGGATGGGATATTAGTGAAAGTGAATGCACTTTCTTAGGCATTAGGTGCCATATCTTAGGTATTTGAGAAGTTTCAAGGAAGGTATAATTATAAGGACCCTGGAATCAGATGGCTTTGACTGAGTGCCGTAGATGCATTGAAAAAGGAGAATGAAAGGCTGGGAGTTATCTCTAATTTAAGAAAAAGTGTGAAAGTCAGAGGGATTCTTTGGCAGCATATAAAAAACCTTTAATCTCTTGCAAGGAGGGCCAAGGGGTGGGTTGGGTTGGGAAATGAGACTTAAGAGTAGAAGAGCCCCGGGAGAAGTTTGAGTACACAACCCTGGCAAGCCTGCTATGCCAAGGTCAGGGACTTGGATCAGAAGTGTGGTTTCTTGAGCCACGGAATGGGGATATTGGGTCAATGAACTCAAAACTTGTAAGCTTCCAGATTTCCCTGCAATCTCTGGCCCCGTGACAATACATCTTATCACCAGCTTTGTGTAGAAAGAAAAATGTCAAGGCAAGAATATGTGTGGATTCATGAACAGTGACAAATGGCTTGGCGGTTTGGTCAGGGACATAGAGAAAGATCAGAATACTGGGGACAAGAAAGTGGGAAAGAAGCATGCAGATGGCCTCTTAATAGTGACTATGAAGTGTAAAGTGTAAAGATCTTGGGCTTATTTTTTAATGCCCATCAGAAAGCATCTGCTGTGAAAGAGGCACTAAATAACTGGGAAGATAGAATGGCCTAGAGTTAACATTAGCTCATGGCCTGGGCACAGTGGGTGCCTGGCTGGAGTATCCCTGACAGCAGCGCTAGAGGAGAGGATGGGCCCAGCGGCATCTGTTTATTTCTTATATGGTTGAAAACTGTTTGTCTTGACCAGATGAAACATTGCATTGCATGCTCATTTGTTTAACATGCTTTGTCCTCAGAGAGTCTGAAGCTAACTCATTTCATATCCAAACATGCTACTACAAGTTCTCAATTATTCAAGTCTAAATAATGTTTTTTATTTTGTGTACAATTGTTTTAGGAAAGGATTTCTAGGATACCAGTATGATTGTTTCAGTAATATTAAAGACATACCACAGCATCTAAAAACTAACTTTAGTTCTAAATTCATTTACTTTTATACTTTTGTTTAATTCGAAAAATAATATAGATACATATAAAACAAACAAGCCTCACCCATGTACAAATAGCTTAAAGTACCTATACCCAGACACTCAGGTGAAAACACAATGTTCTCAGCACCTCAGAGACCCTTTCCTGATCACAACCTTCTCCTTCCTTTCCACAGTTACTAACCTGCCTTTGGCGATATTCATTTCCTCACTTTGCTGTATTGTTTGACCACCCACGTGCATGTAGGATTTCAGATGATCCCAATTTATTCCAAACCACTCTCATAGAAAGGTGGGGTAGGTGGGGTTTATGGTCCTGTTCCTTGAATCTGAATGGGCTCTATGACTAATTTAACCAAAAGAATGTGTCACAAGTGATGCTATGCAGGTTTCCAGGCCCAGACCATGGCAGCTTCCACTTGCTCTTCAAAGCCAGATGCCATACTATGAGAAATACAAGCCATCTCATGCAGAGGCCCATGTGAAGAGGCTCCAAGGCCTCCAGGCAACAGTTCTGGCTGTGCAACCAGCTGAACCCAGTTCCAACCATCCAGCATGCAAATGAACCGTCTTGGAAGTGGATGTTTCAACCCAGTCAAGTTGCCCCACTTAGGGCAGACTACATAATTTCTGGGGCCCTGTATAAAATGGAAATTTAGAGACTTGTGTTCATAAAGTAGGAGAAAAGATTTCACCTTTCTTCTGTGGTCTCTCTGTTCCTCTACCATGGAGTTTTTTATTTTCTATTTAATGTTGTGCACTGGGATACCTACCAGGTGACTGAAGACTCAAAGGAACCTTGGGCCACTGCAAGAGTAACGATGGTTGAGGTGGGTACCTAGTAGAGACAGCAAGCAGGCAGATACAAACCCATCCTAGGGCAGCTGGGGGTTGGCCAGGCTAGAAGGCTAGAGTACATGTGACCCTTAGGCCCCAAGTCCTCAATGTATGCTGCATTGTCCCATCAGACTTCACTTCCAAAGCCAATTCAACAATAAAACTATTAAGAATTAGAAAGCAAAGACTGCAGAGCATGAGAATGAGGACCTGTACAATTGTGCTAGTTGTATACCCCTGAAGCTAGCCTGGGCCTCAGTTAATTCCATGAGAAAAGAGATGAGCCACCTATGCAGAGCCCAGCCCCAAACTGCAGTCTCCTGAACAAAATACACAGTTGCCGTTATTTTAAGCACCTAAGTTCTGGAAGGGCAGCGATAGAAAAAAATTTGGTACCTAGAAGTGGAATGATGCCAAAAAAAATGTGGGACTAGACAGCAGACAGACACTAGAAGGGCCTTAAAACCCTTTACACTCGCTTGCTTTTTTCTCATTATCCACTCGACATTATCCATACTCGACATCCAAGTGCAAAGGATTAAGGAGGCTATTAGTGAAGGCAGGAAAGATCTTTAGGAGACTTAGGAGGGATTGAGGGGTAGTGAAGGATATTGTTTATTTGAGGCTTCTCTGCAGAAGGTAGGCCAATTTCGTAAACCTTTTCAAAGAATCAACATTGTTGATCCTCTCTATTGTATGTTTCTTTCCCATTTCATTTATATCTGCTCTTATCTTCTTGTGATATTTTGATAAGAAATATATATTTAGTCCTGGTTCCTGGCACAGAGTTTCTAAATCCTAGTAACTTCCTGAGTAATAAAGGTGAGAGGAACATCTTTTGTTATTCATAATAAGGCCCTTTTAATCCTACCTGAATTTATGTTAATAAGGTATGGAGGATGATGGTCGGTTGCCAGAGGAATCAACCAAATGATTAGAGGATTGGAACTTGCAGTCCTACTCCCCAACCTTCAGGGAATAGAGAGGGACTGGAGATTGAGCTCAATCACCAATGGGCAATGAAAATCAATCATGCCTATATAATGCCTATATAATGAAACTACCATAAAAATTCAAACAATAGAGTTCAGAGCATTTCTGAGTTGCTGAATACATCCATGTGCTGAGGCAGTCTGTGAGCAATTTATTGAACCTGGGACACAGTGTGGGTAACCCATGGACCCTCTACATTCAATTGGTGTCTGAAGTAGGGAGGACTTGTGGGACTGAGCCCTAAATCTTTGAGGTCTGACACTAATTCCTGGTAGATAACGCCAGAGTCAGAATAGAATTGAATCATTGCATACCCAGTTGGTGATTGCAGAGAATTGCAAAATTACTTGGTTTGGGGAAATAAACCCTACACATTTGGTGTCAGAAGTGTTATGAGTAGAGGAACCATTTCATTTACTTTTGCTTTTAAATTCTATTTTTTTTATTTCCTTGAGATAGTTTTTGCTGTACTTTCTTTAACTTTTGGAGATGGATAAATGCACGAATGATGCATTTCCAGTTATTCTCTATTTTTAATATATTCATTCAAGGCTATCATTTCATTATTATTTTTCCCAAATATTTTTAAATTTCCATTTTGATTTTTTATTTGATCCATCAATGATTTAGAAGTCTATTTCCCTCTTTTCAAACATAAGAGAATTTTCAACTATCATTTAGTTACTGTTTATCTCAGCTAAATTTTTGCTAGGGAATAAATACATTCCATGTAATCTAAAACCCATAACATATGTTGAACCTTGCTTTCTATTCTAATATAAAGTCACTTTTTGAAATTCTTCCCCATGTGCTTGAAAGTTGATGTATTCTATAGTTGTTGAGTGCAGTGGTCTATATCTATATATTAAATCAAGTTTGTTAATTAAATTATTCAAATCTATAGGCTCACTGATATTTGGCCAGCTTTCTCAATTACTGAGAAGGATGTGTTTAAAAATGACAGTAGATATGCCCATTCCATTTATAGATATGTTTTTTTTTCTTTTTGTTTTGTGGCTCTAAATTTTAATTTTTTTTTTCTTTTTCTTTTTTTTTTTTTTTTTTTGAGACAGAGTCTCGCTTTGTTGCCCAGGCTAGAGTGAGTGCCGTGGCGTCAGCCTAGCTCACAGCAACCTCAAACTCCTGGCTCAAGCAATCCTCCTGCCTCAGCCTCCCAAGTAGCTGGGACTACAGGCATTCACCACCATGCCCGGCTAATTTTTCGTATATATATATTAGTTGGCCAATTAATTTCTTTCTATTTATAGTAGAGACGGGGTCTCGCTCTTGCTCAGGCTGGTTTCGAACTCCTGACCTCGAGCAATCCGCCCGCCTTGGCCTCCCAGAGAGCTAGGATTACAGGCGTGAGCCACCGCGCCTGGCCTAAATTTTAAATTTTTATATAATTATGTTCATATAATTTTTTAAAAACTTATATTTTCTTGGTGAATTTAGATTATTGATCATGAAGTGACCTTTTTTTTCTATGGTAATGCTTTTTGGCTTAAGTTCTAGTTTGTCTTAATAAGTTATACCAGCTTACATTTGGTTAGTATTTTCCCAAAGCATTGTTTTTTTTACTCTAATTTTCAGCTCATCTTCATACTTAGATTCAAGATATATTCTTGAAACAGCATAAAACTGGAATTTAAAAAAAAGTAGTCTATACTATTTTTACAGGAGTATTTAATTACTTACATTTATTACTATATATATGTTACAATATATTTTCATTTAAATCTATCATATTATTTTGTGCCCCACACTTTCTACCTTTTTAAAATTATTTTCTTTTAGAAAGATTATTTTTATCTTTCTTGTTATTTTCTGGTTATTTATTAGTTTGGAGATTATACCTTCTTAATTTTCCTGTTTAGAAGTAGGCTTATTGAGGCGATGGATAATAATCATTTTTTCACAAGTCCTAGAAAATTCTCTTACATTATGTCTTCAAATATTGCCTCTGTTCCTAGTCTCTATTTTCTAACTTCGACAAAACTTTATTACACATTTTCATTCTATCTACCACATTTCTTAATCTCTCTTTTAAAAATTCAATCTTCCTGTCTTTCTTTCCAGCATTCTGGGTTACTTCATCTGGCTTATCCCTTCAGTTCATTACTTCTCTTTTTTGTTATGTTTAATGTGCTGCCAAATCCACCTCTGAATTTTCATTTCAGTTATAGTCATTTTCATCTCTAGACATTCAAAAGCATTATTTCTCAAATCTGTCACTTTTATAGTTTTGTTCTCTCTGCTGAAACTTTCAAGGTTCCGTTTATTTCTTTAAACATAGTAAGCACAGTCACTTTATCATCTATGCTTGATAATTCCCATATCTGAAATGTTTAGATCAGTGCTGCTGATTCTCACTCATGGTACCTGTACCTATAGCCTTAGTGCTACTCACTGTCCTTGAAAAAATTATTTACAGAGGCCACCCAAGCACTTTTATGAAGGTACCCTCCTCTGAAGAGCATTTCATTTTTTTCCTGTGGTCACTTAGAGTACTATTAGTCCCTAACAATTTCAGATCTAATTGATGGTTTAAGCTTTCTTGGATTGTGTTGTTAAATCATTTGCACTTCTGCATGGGGGACAGTGCTTAATTTACAGCCTTCAGGGAAAGGTTTTCTTTTTGTTTCTTTTATATCTTCCTTCTTCTGCTCAGGGTTAAGGCGACCCTCCTGTTCCATGGGATAGTTGGGAGCATAACAGTGCTAATTCACACATACCCTTACCTTGAGTGTGTAGTCCTTCAGAAACTAATTTAATGCGAAACTGTGTGGGTGTCCATCAAAACCCAGATTTTGTGCAGACTTTCACTTCTGTTTCTATTCTATATACTTAAATTTCATTCAGAATTTTTAGTTTCTTAAAGAAGTATTGGTCTATGTAACCTACTAGCCTGTCATGTCCAGAAGCTGACATTCTCTCAAATAATATTTTTGAAAAAGAAAACACAAAAACGTTTTCTCTGTCACCTCTCACTTTATTCAGAATATTTTACAGGAAATAATATTGATATGCCAAGTGTTATGAATTTGCATAATGGAAAACTATTCTAAATATTTCGAGTCTTTAATTAGTGTGTTTTCACTAATAAGATATGTCTACCCTCCGAATTCTCAGCAGATGTTGAAGAGTTAAAACTGTTGCATTTCAAAAGAAATGAATCCATTTACTATAAAGAACTTTAATATGATTCTTTTGATCGTCGTATTATGATTTAACTCAGACATTCTCGTTGTTTGTGAAATTTCCCCAAACCCCTGAAAGATGATATATATCCCTCTGGCAGGAAACCAACACTCTAGATTGGGCACTGCATTATTTAACCACCTGATAAGTAATTTACACATGAGGATATTACGCAGAAACCTTTTCAATTAACTTTTGTTGACAGAGAAACTAAATATAGTAGTCAGTGAAAAAAAAATGTTAACACATTCTTGACTTATCTGGCAGAAATAATGTTATTTAAAATTATATCTATCCTAAAAATGAATATATTAAAGGGAAACATTATCAATCATAATTATAAATATGAAAATTAAATATTTAATATTATTTTAATTTTAGAAGAAATTTCAAGTTATTGTACGTACACTATTTTAGTTTGGTCATAAATATCTGCTGGTATGGTAAAGGAGCCACAGGCTCTAAATTCTGAAAGATTTTGGTTCAAATACTGGGCTCATCAGGCTTTAAACAAGTCACTTAAGTTTTCTCAAGTCTAGTTTCCTTATCTCTAAATTAGAAATAAGAATATCTTGCAATGTTGTTACAAAGATTAAAGGTGATATATGTAAAATATCTCAGGTAAATGGTAGTTATTATTCTAGAAAGAACTTGCTCTAGTGAATTTAATCACATGTCCTATTTTGTCCTTATAATTGATGAGCCATGGTCTTAGAGATTTACAAGAATGTGGCATTGTTTTAAAAAGAAAATAGGCCCTCTTTAGTTTTTTCTACATATATATTTGTTTTAAAATTAATTAATGGACAGAGTAATATAGGTTATGGCAGAATTAATTATGTTTGCTTTAGCAAATCATATCTAATCAGCTGAAGGCAGGCTGTTTACTAGAATATATAGGTGTCTGCAGAGAACTATACAGAAGCTTCCAGGAGAATTTGTAGTAGGATTTTTGTTTTTGTTTTTGTTTTGCCTTTGTGCCTTCTTTGTAGATATTCCAGCTTTCCTTATACTAATTACCAATTACCATTGACTGTATTTGTCAAAAATGATGATGCACTTACTTACAGGCTCTTTCATACTTATGGTTTTGACGACTGAATAAGGGTGTGCAGGAGAATCTGGCACTGGTTCACAAGCCAGAGGGCCCTCTTCTCCCTATGAAGATTGAACTCGTTTCCTAAGGTGTACAAGAGACCATCTGCCAGGAGAGCTAAATCAGCTCCATCAACTCTGGCCATCCGTAGGGTGGTAGACATCTTGGCTTTCAAGCTATTAATTAACTAATTAATATGTCAGCCTAATATTTTGTGAGTAATTGACATATGACAGCCACATGCGAGATGTTAACAGGAAGTTCCAAACATTCAGTGCACTCACACACAGTCTAGTACTTGACCACTCACACCTAGCCTTTGAATCCCCTCTTACTTACCTCAACTTCTCTGATTTGATTTGCAGCAGAGAAACAGAAATAAATATTCCTGGGGTAGCCAGGGATTCAGTTATGAATGTCTTTCTAATCCATTCACACCACCCAAAACACTTAGGCAGGACTATCCATCACAAGTCATTCTACAATCTTAATCACACAGCCTGCTGAAGGAAGCCCAGTACTTATTACATTTTTCCTAAATGGAAAACAGCTGTGATAAATTAATCCGTCCACCAGAAATATCATATTAGAAAAAGACATGCTCATATTCCTCATATAGGAATATCTGCCTCCTCATATAGATATTTTCTTAACTGTCAGTCTGTTCAACTATGAATAATATCTTCCTCTGTGCTTACCTGGGTCTATGAGTGCAGCTGGTTCACTTGGCCCCTTCTATTTCTCTGTGAGATACAGTAGGGACAAAATGTTTCCTGGACCAAAGACTAGCAAGATTTAAATGATAAACACACATTTTAAAAAGTCACTTAGAAGGCAGTAAAGTCAGCAAAACAGAACACATAATTAGAAGACCCACTTAAAGAAATACATCCAGAGCATAAATCTCCTGCTTAAGGATTCACTGAATGTAGATATTACTGCTAATGTCACCAAGCATTCAGTCTCAGAATTCACTTCCTCTCTCTGAATCTATAACAAGTAATCAAGATTGTGATTATAACTTGGGTGCCCAGATGAGTTTCCTTATTGGGATAAACTTTGCTACCAGAAGGAAAGAAGTTTTCTGTTCTTTTGTTGGTTTTTCATTATTAGCAGACATTTTGATGAATCCAAACATCTAAGGCTGCAAAGCTAAGGCTTATCCATCA
Source organism: Microcebus murinus (assembly GCF_040939455.1). Taxonomy (NCBI): domain Eukaryota; kingdom Metazoa; phylum Chordata; class Mammalia; order Primates; family Cheirogaleidae; genus Microcebus; species Microcebus murinus. The sequence goes on from NC_134106.1 coordinate 14,372,515, forward strand.
TACAATTGTGATTTCACCAAAGAAATGCCATGCTGGCTGTCTCTCTTTCTTGGCTCCCTACCACCACACGTCCCTTCATAATACTCAATGTCTTTGTGCCTTCTATATATACGATGGCTTGGTCATTTGCAAGGTGGTTTTATTTACAAACTTATGTTTTTCCTTTCTGGTTAGTAATCCTGGTAGACTATTTTCTTTATATGAAACAGAATCCATCCCAGATATTTTAAGGAAAGAGGAACAGAAAACAGTAAAGTAGGTGCCTACAAAATAATGGGAAGGGCTGGAAGAATGAGATAGCGTATAGAAACAAGAATGACTCCAAAAATATTAAACAACTGACCTGATAGGGGAAGCTACTACTTCTGCCACAATCAGAAAGGTGGAAAACCTGGAGGCTGTCAATGAAAATGCAAGTTATAACACATGGCATCATATGTCATGCTATAATCCAGGGATCAGGAAACTGGGATCAGGATGCCAAGACCACTGCAGCCCTCCTCTCAACACACATTTGGAGGTAAGTGGACATGTAATCACTGTAGAGTCTGCCCCAATTACCTGTTATTATCTAAACAAAACAGAAAACAACTCTGATTCTATGACCTTTCTCGTCAGCAGAAAATAACCAAAAACAGTAGGCAGAAAGCCTCTTTCTCAATTCTCGCCTCAACATCTCACTTTAGGGGCATCCGTTTGGTGGAAATTGGTTTTTATCTATGATGTAGGCAATGCTGTTTTTTGTTTTTGTTTTTAACTTCCCAGCCAATGCAAGATACTGATAAAATAGACACTCTAGGTGTAGGTAGGAAAGAAAACAGAATACCGACTGACCATATCCAAGATATTTTTTGTTTCATTTGTCTTCTTATGTCCCCTGAAACTTAATATAAATTTATGCAAGATACCCTACTGTTTGCATGCAATCTTTTAATGCAGGTGTATGGATGCATTTGCAGATACACTCCAAATTGTGCCCTGGAGTTGGTTGCAAGTTATTAAACTTAGTGTAACATACTGCATGAGATTCTATGTAATACTATACCTAGGGTGCTACAACTAATGATTAAATGTGTAATAAGTATATCACTGAATGTCTCTATGTCACATATGCAGTGAAGAAAAAGCAAGACAAACTCCCATCAAAAAGAAGGGCACACTCATCTAACTTCTTACACCCCATATTTAAACTAATGAGATGCAGACCCACAAATAGGCTGTTCCTTTCCTCTCTATTCCACTACATACTTTTCTTATTAAAATATAGTCACTTTTTTGTAGCTGCAGTTATTTCATCCAAAATACCCAAATAGAGTTATCTTTCTCTTTTACAGTTCACAAAGAGAAACCTAGAGTGAAAAAATATGTGTTCAGAAAAGAATGAAAAATATACATCCAAGCTTTCTCCAAAAAGGCCTCAGTGACTTTTGCAACATCTCCAACTTCATTTATCTATAGGATGGCTCTTGATAGCTTTGTGTGAGCTTTTTAAAGTTCAGCCAAGCCAGCTGCATGATCAACACAAAGACAATAGCTCCCACACACGGGGTTACACGGATTAAAGAACCCGATCCATCAGTAAATCTGCCAGATGGCAGTGGAAGAAAGCTTGTAACTCTCTCACTTTCATTTCAACAGCAGCAAACAATGTTCAATGTTTAAAATAAACTCTTCCAGATGAGCTAAAGATAAACTCTGAGGTGGGTGGACTTGAGCTTGCTAGGCTGCAGCTCTGAAGTGTTTGATTACATTAACACAAAACCCCTGGGTAGAACCCGCTTCTGTCAACAGAATGCCTAGACTCAAACACCTACTACATGAAGCCATTTCCTGTGCTTTCATGGCTTGGTGGCAGAAACTTGCTTTGCTTTTTTTCACAAACTAATAATGATTATATATTTCTCTGTGCTCAGCATTTTTTCAAACCATGTGCACAACTTCAAGCTATACCTAAAATGCCAATATGTATGTAGATCTGCACAGATAAAAGCTTTTGAATCTGTTTACAACTTAAAGTTCTACTTACTCATAGTAGCAAAAAAAAAAAAAGAAAAAAAAAGTGAGGGGCCTATTAGCCTATTAGAGGATTTAGAACCAATTCCATTCTGCCAATAGGTAGATAACAATCTAGATCTATGGAGTATACTAAAGGAAAGAAAAAAAAAAAAGCACAAGTATTTTTCTTAAGTCTCACTTTACAAAGGAAAGTAGAAACCTTTGATGATGGTTGTTGTTGTTGGTGGTGGTTTTTAATTAAACTCTAAAACCCACAATTTAGGGCAGACCAGGATGTAATACATTATATGTAACATGGTAACTTCTAAAGATAAAATGACATACTGAAAAATAACTATTAAATATTCAGGAACTTACCTATTTAACACAATTAGTAGGAGCTTTTCAAATGAGGGAGACAGAAGAAAAGCTGAAGATGAAACTAAACCTTAAGGACTGACTGCAAAAACACTTCAGGACCAAATATATCAAAGTATCAATTAAATATATTGGTGCATTAAAAATAAATCCCAAATTTAGATTGGAAGTCTTTGGAAAAATGTGATTCATTACACAGACTACATTTATCGTCAATCCCTCTAAACTCTTCTGATATGTCAATGATAGCTCTGTAATACAATACAAGTCCTCTTATTTGGAATGGATTGGCTACATTAAAAAGTTGATTAAAGCAAGAAATTCTAAAGATGAATCATATGAACCACAAAATTTTTATATGACCTTAAAATGTATAACATGTTTATTCACTTGCCTATCTTCTGGTATAAGGCTAGGGGTTTAATTGGCATCTTTGTTGTTTTTGAGCACAGATCCACTTGGAATTTCACTTTACATTATACAGGCATACCTCATTTTATTGTGCTTTGCTTTATTATCCTTTACAGATAATTGCATTGTTTACAAATTGAAGGTTTGTGGCAACCCTGCATTGAGCAAGTCTATTGGCATCATTTTTCCAACACCTTGTACTCACTTCATGTCTCTGTGTCACATTTTGGTAATTTTGGCACTATTTCAAATGTTTTCATTATTATTATATCTATAATTGTGATCTGTGATCTGCGATCAGCAGTCTTTGATGTTACTATAGTAATTCTTTGGGGGCACTATGAGCCATGCTCATATAAGATGGTAAACTTAATTGACAAATGTCGTGTGCACTCTGTTCCACCAACCAGCCATTCCCCCATCTCTCTCCCTCTCCTCGGGCACCACCTATTTCCTCAGACAAAATACTGAACGTAGGCCAATTAATAAACCTATAATGGCCACTAAGTATTCAAGTGAGAGTCTCACCTCTCCCTCTTTTAAATCAAAAGCTAGAAATGATTAAGCTCAGTGAGAAAGGCATACTGAAAGCTTAGATAGGCTGAAAGCTAGGGCTCTTACACCAAACAACTAAGTTGTGAATGCAAAGGAAGTTCTTGAAGGAAATTAAAAGTGCAACTCCAGTAAACACACACATGATAAGCAAATGAAACTTACTGCTGATATGAGAAAGTTTTACTGATTTGCATAGAAACCAGCCACAACATTCCCTCAAACCAAAGCCTAATCTAAAGCAAAATTCTAACTCTCTTCAATTCTATAAAGGCTGAGAGAAGTGAGAAAGCTGCAGAAAAGTCTGAAGCAAACAGAGTTCAGTTCATGAGGTTTAAGTGCAAAGTTAAGCAGCAAGTGCTAATAGATAGGTTGGTGCAAAAGTAATTGTGGTTTCAAACGTGAATTTTAAATCATTATAACTAGGTTCACATACATCTTTATGAATCAAAATCAGAAACATTACAATCAACATATTGTTGCCAACGAGAAATAAGTTTGTCTATTCCTGTAGCATAAAAATCTGAGCTTCAGGACTCCATGAACTCCTGGAAAGCATTTTTCTGCACCCTGTTGGTTGTGGAAGTGTTTTCCCTGCAAAAAGTTGTTGAGATGCTTGAGGAAGTGGTAGTCTGTTGGTGAGAAGTCAGGTGAATGTGGCAGATGAAGCAAAACTTCCTAACCCAATTCATTCAAATTTTGAAGAGTTAGTTCTGTGACATGAGGTCAGCCATTGTTGTGGAAAAGAATTGGGCCCTTTCTGTTGACCAATGGAGTGGCAGGCATTGCAGTTTTCCATGTATCTCATTGCTTTGCTGAGTATATGTCTCATATATAATGGTTTTGCTGGGATTCAGAAAGCTGTAGCTGATCAAACTGGCAGCAGACAACCAAACAGTAACCATGAACTTTTTTTGGTGGAAGTTGGGCTTTGGTAGTGGTTTGGAGCTTCTTCTAGGTCCAAGCACTGAGATGGGCATCACCAGTTGTCATATAAAATCCACTTTTCATCGCATGTCACAATCAGATTGAGAAATGATTTGTTATTGTGTGCAAGAAGACGACACTTCAAAATAATGATTTTTTTTATTTTTAGTCAGCTCATGAGACACCTACTTATCGAGCCTTTTCACCTTTCCAATTTGCTTCAAATGCCCAATGACCATAGAATGGTCAACATTGAGTCCTTTGGAAACTTCTGTAGTTGGAAGAGGATCAGCTTTGATGATTGCTCTCAATTGGTCATTGTCCACTTCTGATAGCCGGCCACTGTGCAGCTCATCTTCAAGGGTCTTGTCTCCTTTGCAAAACCTCTCGAACCACCACTGCACTGTACGTTCATTAGCAGTTCCTAGGCCAAATGTGTTGTTGATGTTGCGAGTTGTCTCTGCTGCTTAACGACCCATTTTGAACTCGAATAAGCAAATTGCTCATATTTGCTTTCTAACATCATTTCCATAGTCTAAAATAAATATAAAATAAACAGCAAGTAATAAAGTCATTAGCAAAAAAAAAACACCATAAAGTGAGGAATATGCATTAAAATGATGTATAACATAACCACATTTATTTAAGAATTTATTCCATAATCAAAAGGAAAATTGCAACAGTTAAAACTGCAATTACTTTTGCACCAACCTAAATCAAAGCCACAGCAAGTTGTCCAGAATTAGTTAAGATAACTGATGAAGATGGCTATACTAAACAACAGATATTCAATGTAGACAAAACAGTCTTCCACTGGAAGAAGATGCCATCTAGGACTTTTATAGCTAGAGAGGAGAAGTCAATGCTGGGCTTCAAAGCTTCAAAAATAGGCTGACTCTTGTTAGGGGCTAATTCATCTGGTGACTTTAATTAGAAACCAATGCTCATTTACCATCTGGAAAATCCTAGGGCCCTTAAGAATTATGCTAAATCTACTTGGCTTTGGCTTGGGCTGGATAAATGGAACAACAAAACATGAATGACAGCATGGTTTAATGAATATTTTTAATCCCACAATTGAGACCTACTACTCAGAAAAAAAGCATTCCTTTCAAACCATTACTGCTCATTGACAATGCTCATAGTTAGCCAAGAGCTGTGATGGAGATGTGTAGGAGATTAATGTTTTAATGCCTGCTAACACATTCTGTATCCCATGAATCAAGAAGTAATTTTGAATTTCCTGTCTTATTATTTAACACATTAACTGCCATGTGAGTTGACTTCCATGCCTTCGTATTTAACACTTTAACTGCCATGTGAGTTGTATTTAACTCATGCTAGTTTTGAGCCTGGGGCCTCATGAGGCATATGTAACTGTAGTTGGTTCATGAAAATTTTGTTGATGTTCTTATTGTTACAATTAATACTGACAATTTTATTGCAAGGAACTCATATACATAGAAGAATAGAAAATAACAAATTTTTCATTAAGTTAGAAAGGATCATTTTGTTTTCAAAGTTTTTATCCTATTTTCATAGTAAAGCACCTTGGCCCTAAGGAAAAAAATTTTTTTTTCTAATGTGACAGTCAATGTGTTAAGAAATACGTTTTATAAGACTATACCTGCCATAGATAGGGATTTCTCTAATGTATCTGGGCAAAATAAATTGAAAACTTTCTGGAAAGGACTCACCATTCTAGATGCCATTAAAAATATTTTTGATTCCTGGGAGAAGGTCAAAATATCAACATTAATAAGAGTTTGGAAAAAATCGAGTCCAGCACTCATGGGTGACTTTGAGGAGTTCAAGACTATAGTGGAGGAAGTATCTGCAGATGTGGTGGAAATAGCAAGAGAACTAGAAGTGGACCGAAGGGTGTGACTAAATTGTTGCAATCTTATGATAAACTTTAACAGATGAGGAGTTGTTTCTTATGGATGAGCAAAGATAGCAGTTTCTTGAGATGGAATCGAATCCTGGTGAACAAGCTACCGAAGAGTGTAGAAATAACAACAAAGGATTTAGAATATTACATAAACTTAGTTGATAAAGCAGCAGCAGGTTTTGAGAAGACTGACTCCAACTTTGAAATCGGTTTTACTATGGTAAAATGCTAGCAAACAGCATCACATGCTACAGAGAAATCTTTTGTGAGAGGAAAGGTCAATTGATGTGCCCAAATTCATTGTTGACTTACTGTAAGAAATGGCCACAGCCACCTCAACCTTCAGCAACCACCACCCTAATAAGTCAGCAGCCAATAATACTGAGGCAAGACCCTCCACCAACAAAAAGATTATAACTTGCTGAAGGCTCAGACAATTGTTAGCTTTTTTTAGCAATAGAGTATTTTTTAATTATGTACTTTTTTTAGACATAATGCTACTGTACACCTAATAGATTATAGTGTAAATATAACTTTTTATACTCTGGGAAACCAAAAAATTTGTGTGACTCACTTTATTGTGATATATGCTATATTGTGGTGGTCTGGAACAGAACCAGCAGTATCTCAGAGGCATGCCTACATTCAAATAGTATAGTCCATGATTTCTACCTCTTGTGTCTTTAAAATGGACTCAAAGTTTAAAGTTACTTGCAAAGCACTAAATACAGACTCCTTTTATATTTTTCTGATATTTTAATATTTGACAGTTGTCTTGAAACTTTATTAACCAGTAAATTTCTAATGGTTTGCATTCATTTAATTTTTGCACAGCACTTACCTTTTATAAAAATTCTCTTTTTACTCATATTTCACTGGTTTGTGATTAATAATCTGTATTATGACCAATATCAAGCACAGATGACACATGCACACACAAGCTGAGTTTTCTTTGTTAGGACAAGAGCCTAGAATAATGCCTGGGACCTAATGGGCACTCAGTAAATATTTGTTAAGTGAATAAATGAATGGAACACAACTCAGGAGGGAGCAGAAGGGCTGTTTGTGTGCTAGAGAGGAGCCTACCAGCCTAGAAGATTCACATGCTATGGGCATTAGTCAGTATATTTTCCAAAAAGCATGGATAATCAGTTATTATAGCAAGTCTGTTAGATGGTGGATGCTTAAAAGTGCTTCCGCTGTATTTTGATTAAATATCTGGCTCAGTAAAAACTCTCCCTTATTTTCTGCATAAAACTGAGCACTACATCTAAGTTTCCTCTAGAAATAAACTACCTTCCTCCATGTTAACCTGTAACTAATTCAACTCCCCATTGTCCAGAGGTTTGTGAAACATTTGAAGCTGTCTGTGGGGGCCAAGCTCCTGAAGGGTTATTAGTAACATGTTCTCTCTTCAGTGATCCTAAGGACATTTGGAATCAATTAAATATTCAAATATAGATTCTCTCAGATCTTTGGCCAGGCCCAGCAGGTTTGTCAGGGGAAAGAGTTGAAGGCAGATAACTTGCTATTCCTCACACCAGAATCTATAGCTGGAGATAGATTTTAAAAATATACTCTCTAGACTTCCTGCGTCGGCAAGCAAATAGTCACACAAGATCAGAAATAATATGGAAAAACAATAGCAGCTCTATAGAGCAATAAGAGTTATAGCACACAGTACAACTATTTCTATACATAATATCTTAAAGACAAATCAGTGAGTGCACTGGGTTTGGAAGACTGTACTAGTCATATAAGTTACAATAGTATAGCCTGTGCTAGCTGGGAGTGGTTTTTACAATTTTAAAGGATTGTAAAATAAAAACTAAGCCACTATGTAAGAATATGTAATACAGATTGTACATGGCCCAAAAAACCTTAAATATTTACAATCTGACCTTTTACATGAAGTTTGCTGATCCTTGGTTTAGAGAGTTTTTCCCATCATATATACTCACCTGACTATTACTACTAATTACTATTACCATTAATAGTAATGGTTGGGTGCACAGAGGAAGGAGAAATGGATGTGTGCCCATGTGTGCCAGGCACTTTGCTAGATCCTCTAAATACTCTGTCACTTCCATTCACTGAGCAATCCTTTAAAGTAGGCATTTATATCTCAACAATGCAGCCAAGAAAATAATAACTCAGAGAGGTTAAGCAACTCGGCAAAGTCACGGGGGAGTTAAGTAGTGGAACTGTTAATCAAACTCAGTGTGATGGTGTGTTTAAGCTGTGAAACCCCCTTTCCAATTAAATGCTACTTAGAACCCCACTATATATAATAGTTACTCTGAGTGAAGTTGAGGCAGAAGGCTCAGCAATCTCTCCCCTTTTTGGAACAAGATGCTTGAAATAGAAGTCAATTTTTTAAAAAATGAAGTCAAGAACCAGCATGGAAACTGGATTTTCAACTCCCTTATTCCATTATCTGGCACATTGCTGAGGATGAGAGCAAGTATCAAGGTAACAGGATTGCCTTTTACTTCTCTGTCCCATGAAATGGTTAAAAGGGCATCAACAAAAGGGAGAAAGAGGGAGAGAGCAAAGGGCTTAAATAATCTCCAAAATGTAACTAGTCATACTGGAGCTGTTTTCCTTGATCCCATCAGACACAGTGGTGGGAAGGACATCTTCCAAATGGCAGCTCATTTTGCCTTAATAGTTGGTGTTTCCAGATAGGTTTTTAGTTTTCCATCAAGATAAATTAATATATAACATTTTATTATGGTGCCACAAACAAGAACTCTGAAAGGCTCAACTCTTACAGAACGTCCAAATCCCCTGAAAAGCATCAGGTATCAAAATAAGGCCAGAAAAGATGGTATTAAACGAAAAAAGGAGGCTCCTTTTTAATGAAGTCAAGGTGTAGGACAGATTTATTAGTTTCCATTTCTCCAAGTTGCATTCTGGTGTATTTCCTGCCCATATTTCTAAATTCAGCAGGTCTCTTTGTAGGATTACTTTTTAAAAATACAATGTTTCAAAGAACATGATGCAGCTATAGCCACTACACCTACAGAGGCACACCTGTGACAATACAAACAATGTGTTTCTCCTATTCGCAAGGTAATGCTCTAACATAAAATAGATCTTCCTTATGATCTGCCAAGATCTTGCCATTCTCAGAAAGAACTGATACTGGTAACCAGATATTATAAATTGGTCTTTAAAATGACCAATTAATGATTAGCCCTGGCCAAAATAGTTATTAAACTCAGTGTAGCTGTCTATCTTTTAGTGTCATAATTCCTCTTTCCAATGTTAGATGGAAAGACAAATAAATGAAATTTTTAAGTAGATACTTTTGATGCCATAACACAGACACCTACTATATTCCTATATGGGCTCAATTATTTTTATGCATACCATTCATTCACTCATTTATTGAATTTTTACAAATATTGTCAGGCACTACTACTCTTGACTCACTACACTTGAGGGAGGAAAACTAATAAATCTCTTTTCCTTAGATAATTCCTATTTTAATTATCTAATTGGACCTGTGAAGAGATAACTAGTGTACTAAACTCCTAGGAAAACCACCAACATCAATGAAACCAAAGTAGGAGAGAATTCTCTCTGCCCACAGGGATTAGGGAAAACAACACACTAGAGAAGAACCTAAAGGGTAAGTTGTACTCCCAAGGAAAAGTGGAATATCCAGACTGAAAGAACAAAATGAAGAAAGGGCTGGAAGCAAGTGAGTGGGTGACTATTCTATACTCAGGGCTGAGTAATCCCTAAGGGATGATTAGAGATGTGCTGGCCAAAATGCTAGTGACTAGACATGTGCCTATTTAATTAACAGTAAATAAAATTAGAAATTCAGTTTTTGGTTGTATTTCAAGCACTCAATAACCATGTGTCTAGGACACACCGCACTGGACAGTGCAGACAGAATTCTTTCCACCACTGCAGAAAGTCCCATTGGACAGTACTGAGTTTAAAAGTACAAGGTAAGCCTGTCGCCAGCTCATAGAAAATCTCAAATGCAGGCGCCCTCAAACTACGGCCCACGGGCCACATGTGGGCTGCTAGGACATTTATCAGGCCCGCTGGGTGTTTTTGCTGCCTTTGCTGCCGCTGCCTGTCCTGCTTAGCAGCTGACTCGTCTGGGGCCCACAGTGCGCATGTGTGGAATGTGCGCCGCACTCTCCAACGGCCCTCCAATGGTCTGAGGAACAGTGACCTGGCCCCCTGTTTAAAAAGTTTGAGGACCCCTGCTAAAATGTATACTGAAGTCTTTAAACTTTAAATATTAATAGAAGTAGTTTATAAACTACTATGTTCTACAAAGTCCTTTTAGGAATAGACTTGGGGTACTCCATCTCTGCAGCAGCTAGGATCCCTTTCACACATCCAGCTTCATTTGAGCAGAAGACTTCTTTTGAAGAAAGAATTCTGCAGATAAAAAAGAAAAGGCTGAAAACACACCTTTTCAAGTAGGGATGTGACAGCACAACACAGATTTGGGTTTTAGAAGTATCACCTCTCAGAGCAGTATGCAAGACAGTTGGCAAGAAGAGACTGGGGAGCCCAAGATCAGCAGAGGTCAGTGAGGACATGATAAAGGGCGGTGTTCAGTGAAAATTCTAAAGAACTACACAGTTAAGAATTTGCATCAGTAGATTTATTCCAAGTAAGATTTGTGTGCACACACCAAGTATATTATTTTCACATAAAATGCAGCATTACAGTAAAAGTATTTAACACTTTGGCCATAAAACTCTAAGATATTTGAAAAACCTCTCAAGATAGTATTTTAAGCTAACAAATTCTTTAGTTTTTGCCATCCATGCTTGCCCAGTTATAATTTTTGAAATGTAATTGTATTTTTCATTATACTTATTACTCATTATACTTATTACATATAACATCTTTGCTGAAATTTTGTTAAGCAAAAATATAACCTTTCAGTAACTTCAAAATATCCATATGTACCTCTTTAGCAGTGCTAGGTAAAACCAAAATTGTTTTTTATTCAAGTATTAATGGCAAGTGCTCAAGCCATACCATTCCTGATTACAGATAAAACTAATACCCAGTTTTATAATAGCTCTTTTACTCATTGTTTCTATTTTACTATGCCAACCATCACTTCACTGATATCCCAGAGTTTTCTTGCAACAGACTCGTCCATAGCTTTGGGCAACAGTTCTTCCTCTTTACAATCCCCAAAGTATCTTCCTGACACTCCTTCCACCTTGGGTGAAGAGGCTAAATAAATGGAAGTCTGGGCACCTTCTACTGGAGTTTTGAAAAAAGCCCATGACACCAAATTGAAGAGTGGTTTGACCAACAGTGGAATGTGTATGTGCCTCCCAAGATTAGTCCGTGTAATACCAGGATGTAATACATTGACAGTAACGTTTGTGCCTTCTAAGCGGCGGGCTAGTTCCCTGGTAAAAAGAATGTTAGCTAGTTTGCTCCGACTATAACAAAAGCTTTTATCATAGCTTTGTTCACTGTTCAGGTCTTCGAAGTTGATGTCTCCGTATTTATAAAGTTTAGAAGAAACTACCACAATCCTGCTAGGAGCTGAACTTTTGAGGAGTCCAAGGAGAAGATTGGTAAGTAGGAAGTGCCCCAGATGGTTCACTCCAAACTGCATCTCAAACCCATCTTCAGTCTTCATATAAGGGCACTGGAAGATCCCTGCATTATTGATCAAGACATCCAGCCTAGGCTCTTCCTTTAAATGTCAAAAAGAGAATGGCAGAAGTAAGAAAATAGGCCTTTTATTGCTTTTTCTCTTCCTGATGTTTTAATAAAAATAAGAACTTGAGACTAAACGTATTTAATTTTAGTTGTTGGCCTATGGATCAGAAAACTACTTGAAACATTAGCAATTTTGTTTTTAGTTAGTGGGGGAAGGGATTCCTTTGCAGAATGTTCCTCAGATAAATACTGATATTCATGACCTTTTTCACTCAATAGCTCCTTTTTCTCACTGAAATAATATGCAGAAAGATATTTAATCACAGTAACCTGACAGTAAGATGTGTAGAAATTCAATCTAAGACTTAATTTCTGGTGTTAAGCTTTTATAACAATATTTACAAATACATACACTTTGATGTTTCACTAGAAAGTTGACTACTTGATCAGTACCAAGACCTTTCTTGAAACAGAAATACAGTCAATTTGGGAACAAGGCACTCCTATGATTCCAGATTTCTTCCTTTAATTTCAGTTTAACTAGGAAAATATCAATTTGGGAGTTAACATGTTAATACTGAGATCATATCAAAATCATAATAAATGTGCCAATGATAAAAATTTTAAAGATTCTTTTAAACTACTAAAATTCTGTTAAATGCTTCTATGGGCTTCTAACAAGTGATCAAATTAGAAAAACAAAAAGATTTGCAATCTTAATAGGGACCTATCCTTGTGCTTTTCACATGTTACCATATCCACTTCCAACAACTGTATAAGCCCTTGGAAGCACAGCAGCTAGGTGACTGGCCCAGTATCACAGAGCTTCTAAGTGGCAAAACAAAAATTCCCATTTGAAGATAAAATCTTTTGACACCCAGGCTCCTTCTCTTAATTAGTAATTTACCTTGGCTTTCTAATTGGATTTTCAAAAGATGGCTAGAGAGGCAATGTGAGCTAGAGAGACCATACACAGCAGGTGACAGGTGAACACTGTTTATTCCCAGAGCTACCAGTATCAACCAGGGGCGAAATTATGATTGCTGTATTCTGTATTCTCTGAAGAGTAAATGGCACCAAGGGGATGGAGAGATTGCAAGTCATTTCCTTAAAAATGCAACTCACAATAGAAAAGGTCAAGAATGCAAACTTAAGACTACAGAGAACATCATGAATAAATCAAAGGAAGATTAAGCAGCAACATTAAAACAGGTGATATAAAAATATCAGAAACAATGCAGTGATTCATAAATAATAATAGCAAAAAAGATAAACTGCTAAGGTAGGTCAACAAATGCCTTTAACCTCTTATTATGATGCTAGAATTCAGTCATTTTGTTCTCTGCATAAAAACCATCTCTATCAAGCTTTAAGCAGCCCCCAACTCAGGAGATCTATATAGTGAGAATTTTGTACTTTGACCATATCTCTCTGCATTGTTCCAGGTTAAAGGCTTGAAATTTAGACTGTTCTCATAGGGAAGACTTTTCATTCCTTAAATCAAGTAAGTTGGTCTTCTCTAGCCCTTTTATGGCTCCTCTGTGTCTCTTTTGATGGACAGAGAAAAAGAAATGCACGTGTTCCAGGTGTAAGGACACTGTGATGACCCACGATTAAATTAATATGAGGTCAAATTTCAAATTTCACTGGCCCCCTGCCAAATATAAGTGAAAAGAAAAATGTGTTAAATTTCACAACTGTTATCAAAGCCTGTCAGATGATTAACTATTTCTCATTCTGGCCTATCTAAGCACCTTTCGTTTTCCAATAGTCAACTTCAAAAAGAAGGCAAGAGTTCACCCATGGGGGAAAGAAAGGAGTGTTCTTTTTCACTAATCCTTTGGAAGGGTTTCCTGAATTAATCATTTCTGAGCCATCATTCTTTGCTGGCCTTGTGTTATTTTAAGACTTTATCATTTACTATTTTTTAACTTTCCAGGAGATAAATGACATAAATACCAAGAATACCAACCTGTGAGAAATCTATACTTCCATTTTTTTTTCTTCTAATTATAGTGACCGAATTTCAGAGCCAGCCCAAGAATGTAAATACTTAGAAGCAAGGACAACTTACTTATCTTTTTGTGTCCTTACCTTTTAATTGCTTCTGCCTCAAGTGGTCAAAGTAGCCAAGTATTACAGGTATCACCAATGAGAAGCACACCCAGCCCCATCTACATTTTCATGGAGAAAGACCCACTTCTAATACTTCCAAAATCTCTCATAGATGAATATTATTTCTTATTTTTTAATCTGTGTTACACAATAATGAAATACTAGCAATAAGAAAACAACTCTCTAGATCTGCAACTGCTCCCAAATTATGACTCAAGGTGCACTGGAGCACCGTACCAAACTCCCAGGGTGTTGTGGAATACTTCAGCTTTTCATAGGAAACACAATAGTACTCTGCTCAAAACCTCAAAAACTACCAGGTCCAGGTGGTTCAGTTTCAACATTATATTGTGCTATATTCCTTTTGATGAAATAATTTCTTTGTGAAGCTGAATTTTTAGCCATTGTTAACAGCTTCTATAACAAAAAGCAAGTACAATGCTAAAAATTTAAGTAGAACAGGAAATGAGGGTGGCAGGGTCTGTTTGGGAAGTTGGTGCAGTGACCAACAGGCACACAGCTCCCATTAGTAATTATGGTTATTTAAGAAGAAATAATTTTTTTCTTTCAATTATGTGTATTATTTTCTCAAACAGCTACTAAGTTGTTAGGACATAACTATTTACTTGGTTGTTTGGACCTAATTACTTAATAAACAAACTGGGAGATCTTTCTTTTGGCTCAAGGCCACCATAAAAAATTACTGAGAAAGTTTGGGAACCTCGGCTTTAGTCTCAAGAGACTCCATTTCATAATAGGCACTTTTCTGTGGCAGCTTATTTTAAATCTCACTCTTCTGAATCAATGTCCTCTTTCAAGTCACCCCTGCAAGAAACCCTTCTACCTCAATTCAACAGACAGCATCCACTTTAGTGGAATATTTACTATATGCACAAAGAAATCCTCCCACCTCACTGCCAGGTAGCAAGAGCATAGAATAAGGGTTAAAAACAATGGCTCTAGGAGATAGTAAGTCCACCTATGCTTCAGTTTCCTCAAGTTGTAAAATGGGGATAATAATGCAGGGTGACTGTGAAGATTTCAGGACAATAATACCCAAGGGCATTTAATTGCATTTAAAATTAAAAAGAGAGAAGAGTATCCAAAATGCTTGGCCCAGCTTCTAAAATACAGCGAACCTCCAATAACAGCTAAGTATTATTTTTTCTGTCCCTTTTAGAGCATGATCACTAGATTTCCAAGCTCCATTCTATTGGAAATCAGGCCAAAGTCTTGTAGGATGGTGTTATTGAGTTCGCCAGTGGCAGCAAGCTACACTCTCTACTCCAGTAAGAGAGGAGAGAGGGGAGAGGGGAGAGGGGAGAGGGGAGGGAGGGAGGGAGGGAGAGAGAGAGAGAAAAAAGAATAAGAAAAAGAAAGGACTGATTTCGAAGGTCCTTGGCTAGCAATTTTCTCCAGTGCTCTTAGGCTCAAAAGACATGGCTTAGTGCCGATTCACTTCTGACACAGGAAAACTGAGCCCAGAGGATCTCCTCCAGGAACGTCTTCACATAACCAAATGAAATGCTCAGAGACTGATTCATTTATTATTTTTCTCTTGGGCCCATTCTTTCCCCGACATCCTTGGAGGGCAGAAGACGGCCCTCTCAGCTCTCTTTCCTTCTCAAGCCAGTGACTTCACAGCCTCTCAAGTGGCTGTTTTTTCTCTTCGCAGTCTCAGTCACACCTCCTGGACTCTGGGGCGGCCCCAGTCCGGCCCCCAGGCTCCTCCTACCCCGCGCCCCGGCCCAGGCCTTCCCTCCTCCTCCTCCTCCGCAGCTCGGCCCCCACCCCCAAGACCCACACCTGGAGCATCTCCTGGCAGAAGGCGCGCACTGAGCGCAGCGAGGCGAGGTCCAACTCCCTGACGACAAGCTCGCCTGCCCCGCCGGCGCCGGGGTCAGGCCCGGACTCCCCGGCCTGCAGCTCGCGGCGGAGCTGACCGGCCGCCTCTTCCGCGCGCACGCGGTCCCGGCAGCCCATGATCACCCGCGCCCCCAGGCGCAGCAGCTCGGCGGCCGTGGCGCGGCCCAGGCCGCTGTTCGCGCCGGTTATCAGCACCGTCTTCCCGTGCATGAGGCCAAGGGTCCCACTTCCGTGCAGCCGCTGGACCCTGGGCCCCACGAACCGCCGTGCCGCCAGCCACAGCGCACCACCCAGAGCGGCCAGCAGTGCCGCCGCGGTAGCCACCGCCATAGCCTCCGGGTCCGAGGGCCCACCGGCCCCTGCGCTGGACTTCGGCTCCGCCTTCCCAGAACCAACCCTGCCACCTGCACGCGAAGAACTCTGGGGCGTCACCAGTCGGCCCCCAACGCTGCGCGCTTGGCATGCCGGGACTTGTAGTTTCACTCTTGAAGGCACCTGATTGGTTGGGAGAATTGCGCGCTCTAGGTCATGTGCCGTCGATGGAACGTGCTCCCAGCCCAAAGGTGGAGGCTGGGCACCCGCGGCAGTTTTCAGGCTGCTGGGGTTCCTGACCATCGAAATTCCAGGGTGGTGGCAGCCTACCCAGTGGGAATGCTAGATGAATACTTTGAGTTTACAAATCTTTCAATTGTCCAGGTTACAAATGCCACTCTTCAGGACATTTCGTATGTTCTCCTTTAAGGGCTCCTGTGACTTGTAAACTCAGTTCAATTTACTTTTACTTCTGGAGAATGGTCCCTGCCCAGCTGAAGTCCGAGGAAGGACCGTTTTTTTTTTCATGGTGAGAATAAGAATTTAGCAACATGAATCAGTTGGAAATACCATGGGGTTTGGTGGCAGGGGGTACGAAACAAACAAAATTTCGGGGTTCCAGTACCAGGGTTTCTCATTCACTAGGTGTGGGATGGGGCCTGGGCATATGCACTTATAACAAATTCCCAGGTGATGCTGATGTTGCTGCTGGGGACCACACATTGAGAACCACTGAAGAAGACCATTATGGCATTGGTCCCTAAAGAAAAAGTCATCCTCAAATGATCCAATTTGACACAATAGGAGTAGGTTGGACTAATTATAAACATAGACTTCTGAACAGGTCCATTCACAAATACATCCCTGCTCCCTCCATGGGACTATTACATCTAACAATGGAGGACGAAGTGCTTTGTAGATTGTCAAATGCTTCATAAATGTCAGGGATTGTGCCACAGAGACCCATCTTCAAGCTGCAAACTGCGTAGCTTTAGACAAAACTACTCTTGAAGATTCCATTCATTCATATATTTACCGATTTAATGTGTCAGACCCTGCCTATGTCCTGTGAGAGCCACAGAGAAATAGGACACCATTCCTGCCCTCAGGGTGCTTATTGTCTGGTACAGAGATCTTCTACCTTTACTGGCACTGAGGACAAACAGCTCGCTAGGGCTGGCTATTTGAGTTTTGCACATTTGACTTTCTCTACCAGATTGTGAAGGTTTAACTTTCCTAAAGAATAGGGTTATGTCTGAGTCCTTCTTGTGGTCGTCACGTAGGAGAACACCCAGAAAACAGTAGGTACTCGATAAGTATCACATGTCATGACTGATATATTTTCGACTGGCTTACATCTAATTAGGGAGCAAATCAAAAGATGTGTTTCAGCTGTGGCCTTCTCTCAACTAGAGCCAGGGGTGGAATATGTATGTACAGGTCGGGTAGAGTTGGAGGCAAGGATAGAGAGAGCTGGAGAGAGTATGATGAGGACAGGAGGAGAAAAATCCTTAGACCTGCAGTGTAACTGCTATGTAGTCTATGCATGGAACTTAGTGGAATGATTAATCTGTTCCTGATAGATCCAAAGTCCATGGAATTAATCACAACAATTAATTACAACTCTATTTGGAAGAAAGGAAAAAGACATCATACAGCTTTTGAAGTAAGATCTGAATTTGAATCTTAGTCTTACCACTTACTAGCTCCACATCCTTAAGCAAGCTACTTAGTTCTTCTGAATATTAGGTTCCTCATTGATAAAAAGGAAGGTAATAATAATACTATGTCACAAACATTTAATTTGGTAAGAAAATTAGGTAATGTGAAAATAACCAGTTCATTGTGCCTAACATATGGAATATTATGGTTAATAATCTATAGATTTTTGTTGCAAATGAAACAAAAATCAAAATAGAATGACAATGAAGGGCCAAAATACTACACTTCATGTCACATTTTGAAGTGATGGCCAAGGATTTTTGTTTGTCTTCCCATACAAACATTGGGTCAACCTGCCAGACCCAAAGCCAGATACTTCAAATATGAAGCTTTGTGGTGTCCAAGGGCAATTAACTCACCAAGTAAGCTTCAAAGAATCAATCTTTCCCAGGAGGTTCTGTCTAGAGCTCCTCTTAGAAAGTACCTGTGAGAACAATCAGCTGATTTATTTCTAAATAAGCAACGTCAAAATCGGTACACTTACGCAGGTGGAGTGCATTCTCATTTTGCATTGGTTAAAAAGCTGGTCATAGAGGCAACAGAATTATAAAGCTTCAGTTTTCAAGAGTGTACTTAATCATACACATTCCACCTTTGAACATCACTACTCTAGAATGATGATGGGTAACAATTCATTCCATCTACAATCATCTGAAAATGAGTAATCTTTTGTAAAACTAAGTAAGATTCTGAAACAGACCCTTAAGCATGCAAACATTCTAGTTCTAACTTATCCTAAAGAGTCATCATTATGACTTACACAGAGATAGGTACAATGGCATTCAACAGCATTGACAGCTCAAAAAAGTCCTTTAAAGGTAACTTGAGGGTTCAAAATGTTTTCCAAAAAATCAAGAGAAAACCTTTTCAAAGGAACTAAGTTCTGTGGTCCAGTCTACTGAAGTATCTAATTACCCTAGAGAGCCAAAAGAAGTGGCTTCTGCGATTCACGCTGTCACTGCTTTATTTCTCCTCCCTGTCTCTAAGCACTGTATTTTTGACTATGGCCATAAGGTACATGAGCTGCAATGGTGCCTAATTTCTGTGCCCCTTCAATGTGGAACATGTGGTCATCAAAGAAGATGTGGGGCCGGATCTTCATCAAGATGGGACCTTTGGGAGCTCCAGCAAGGAAAAGAGCTTCGTCTATCTCTAGACCCCAGCGGCGAAGGGTCTTCAGCACACGGGCACCTGAACTGGCTGCACTCCTTGCTGTTACCAGGTAGGTCCTGATAGGACAAAGTAACCGTTCATTTTTGGCATAAAACTTCTTTTGCAGTCTGCCTAAATCTTCCAGAAAGCCTTTCAAGGGACCCTGTAAAAGGAACATATATCAGAGCTGTGATCCAGTGAACCAAAGAAAGTGAGTGCTGAAAAAGCAGAGGCTTATAAGAGCTTATAAAAGGATATACTACAGCATGGCATGCAGTATTATGAGGCTGACAGCACAATGTTTAAACTCCATGTATTTATGTGAATATATTTCCTGATATGCAACGGTCCTTGCATTCCTGGAATAAACCTAGGATGACCATGTGATTTATCATATGAACCCAGATATTTTAAGTGTGAAAGAATGTTCTATAAGTAATTAAACCAAGACAACAGACATAATCTATCCATGGTAAACTGGGGTGGTGGTCACTCTAAACAAACTCCAGTTGGTTGCCTAAAGCACTAGTGTTTTTATTTGCTTTTTGTGAACTGCATGTGTTAATGTCATGAAGTATATACCCTTTTGTCTAGTTCAATGACTTTTGGCCTGAATCTAATCATATTTACAGTTGCTTCATATATTTCACAATTGCTTTCATTTTTAACCTTTCTAAACACTTAGCTTTAGCTGTCTCACTTATATAGAGCTTAGAATTGGATTTTTCTATGTGATCCAATCTGAAAGTTTTACTTTTTAAAAGAATAGTTGAGTTTTAGCTCATTTACATTTATTTATGTTGTAAATACACTTGAGATTGGTTTTGTCCTGTGATTTTTATTGCATTTTCTATGTTTAAAGATTCTAAAGGATTGTTCAATGGCTTTTATCTGTCTTCTTTGTATGTGTGTATGGGTGATTCTTCTGGCATTTAAGAAGATTTGCGTTATTTCCTTCATTGAATACTTTTATAAGTCTAACCTTTAATCCTGGATCTATTATTCTTTACCATGAGAAATAATAAAATTAAGATGTTTTTTCAATGTCTCTCTAATCTTCTATTTCTTATCCACCATCTAATTTTAGTCATTTAGTTGATCTTCTTCAGTGTGTAGATTTGAATTATTAAGTATTCTTTTATTTCTGTTTATCAGCTTTACATTTCATTCTTTGGCCACTGTAACTGAAACGTATCAGCACACTTTTCCATAGACCTTCTTTTCTCCATATTTTTCCATTTTTTGTTAGTTGTATAATTTCTACAATGTCAGGACACATTATATTTGCTTTTTTTCCTGCCATCCTAATACCTGTGTTTTTTTTAGTTGAATATAGTCTATGCTCAGTTGTGCCTTTGTACTTCCAGTCACCCACACATTGGCTGAAATTTGTTCTCTAGTACTAATTTTCACAAAAAACATCTTTGGAAATAATCCCTGAGAATACAGTATGTTCTCAACTATTTATCTTTTCCTGTTTACTTAAATGAAATTTTGCCTGGATATAGAATACATGGTTTATATTTACTCTCCATGAAATCGTATAAATAGCGCTCCACTGTCTTTTGCTATTAAGAAGCTTGAGGGCAGCATCTTGGTCCCCCACTCAACCCTTTTAGCACTTATGGTGATTATTCCCTGTGGGCCATCAGCCCAAAGAATTATTTATTCATTTTGAAGTCCAATAATTTCACTATGCCGTGTCTCAGTGATGAGCATTCTGATTCTATTTCCCTATTACAAAATGTGGGCCTTTACTCTTTAATATTTTAATAATGTATGCATTAAAATCTTTGCCAGTATCACACAGAGACTCGCGCCAGCAGGTCAAATACATGAACTGTGCGGTAGCTTGAGAGCCAGTCTTGGGCAGAGAGTGAATGTACATGGGCTAATCTGAGGGAAGAGTGCTGTGCAGTTCCAGGGAGAAAATAGGAAGGGCGCATGTCCCACCCCACAGAGAAACTGAGCTAGTGGACAGGGATGGGAAAAGCCTGGTTTGGGGCCTTAGCAATCATACAATTAGGTTCCTCCCCTGGGAGCAGTTCTCCAGGCTTAGAGAGATTGCCCTGAACTCCGTATCAGTGGCTCCTCCTAGCGGGCAGATAAGCAACCTCTGAGCCCTGCTGAGGCTTAGCAAAGTCCCTCTCACTCTCGTATTCTAGCCATGATCTGTCTTGCTCCTGACATCTCAGGGGGCTTAGGGACCAAGCAACCCCATAGGAACTACAGAGTCCCTCTAAAATGTTAGGGCATTCATGTGCTCCACATGGGGGACCAGAGCCTACCATGAGCACAAAAGATTGGCTTGGCAGCTGGCTCCTCCATGCAAACTACAATCAATGACAAGGGGAAGAACTGCATAGCTAAACATAGTGCCTTCCAACTCAAGCAATTAGGGAGTGGTGGATTTGTACTCACAAGTACAATCCACTAGCTCAGAGATTAAGCTGGGGGACCAAGCTCAATACTCTCCATTGGGAAGAGAAGAAGATAATAGGTGAGAAGTAAACTAAGAGGTTCATCAAACCTGCTAAAACACCCCAAAGCCAACTCAGGACCAGCATTCCTCTCCCTGCACAGTCAGGAGTCGATTTTTGGATGTTCAAAGACAGGGCTCTAATACCCCCAGTTCACAATTAAGAAGCCAAATGAGAAGTAATAAGGTAAAGAATCCGAGAAACATGAAAATTCGGAGTGAATGTACACCCCCCCCCCCGCAAAGAAATCAAGAACTCTTTACCAATAAGGTACCAACTAAACAAAATGGTTAAAATGACAGATGAAGAATTTAAATATGGATTATAAGAAAGTTCACTGAAATACAAGAGAAAATAGAAACCTAACGTAAAAAGCCACAAAAACAATGCAGGAAATAATGAAAAATTCTCTAAAGAAATCAAAGTATTAAAGAGAAACTAAACAAATTCTGGAAATGAAAGATTCATTGAAGGAATTACAAAACACAGTGGAAAGCCTTAACAATAGGCTAGATCAAGAATAAGAAAGAATCTCAGAGCTTGAAGATAACACCTATGAGCTAAACTAATCAAAGTGAAAGAACAAAGAAATAAGAGGAAGGAACAAAGCCTATAAGAAATGTGGGATTGGTAAAAAGGACAAACATAACAATCATAGGAATCCCTGAGGGTGAAGAAGAAAATACACGAGGGTTGGATAATTTCTTTGAGAAATTAATTGAGGAAAATTTCCCTGGCCTTGTTAAAAATCTGGATATCCAGAAAGAAGAATCACATAGGACCCCAGGGAGATTCATCATAAAGAGGCAGTCACCACAACACATAGTCATTAGTAAACACAAAAGAGGCACTCCTATGAGCAGTAAGGCAAAAACAGTGGGAAACTGACAAGGAAAAACTATCAGACTAACTGCAGACTTCTCAACTGAAACCTTACAAGCCAGAAGGGACTGGGGACCCATCCTCAGTTTCTAAAACAGAATAATGGCCAGCCCAGAGCTTTGTATCCTACAAAACTAAGTTACTTATATAAGGGAGAAATAAAGACTATCAAACAAAAAATACACTGAGGTAAAGAACTCCTATATTGAATAAATGGTGTTCAGAAAATTGGACAGCTACATATAGAAGACTGATGCAGGATCTGCACCGCTCACAAAAATTAACTCATGATGTATAACAGACTTAAACATAAGGCATGAAATTGTAAGAATTCTAGCAGAAAATGTTGGAAAAACTCTTATAAAGACGTTGGCCCAGGCAAAGCACTTATGAAGAAGACCCCAAAACAACCACAGCAACAATAAAAATAAATAAATAAATGGGACGTGATCTAATTAAAAGGTTTCTGCAGAGTCTAGTACACAATCAATACAATAAATAGACAACCTACAGAATAGGAGAAAATATTTGCATGCTATACATCTGATATAGGGATAATAACCAGAATCTACAAAGAACTCAAGCAAATCAGCAAGGAAAAAATCAAACAACCCCATCAAAAGGCATCAACAGAAACCTATCGAAAGAAGATAGACCAATGGCCAACAACACATGAAAAAATGCTCAATATCTCTAATTATTAGGAAAATGCAAATCAAAACCACAATGAGATACCACCTAACTCCAGTGAGACTGACTCTAATCAAAAAGTACCAATCAACACATGTTGGTCTGGATGAAGAGAGAAATGAACATTTATACACTGTTGGTGGACTGTAAACTAGTTGGTAGACTGCAACTTCTATGGATAATTGTATGGAGATACCTCAGTGAACTAAAAACAGACCTGCCATTGGGTCTAGAAATCCCACTACTATGTATTTACCCAATGCAAAAAGCATTTTATAGAAAAACCATTTGTACTTTAATGTTTATAGAAGCACAATTCACAATTGCAAAGATGTGGGAACAATCCAAGTGCCCATTAATGCATGTGTGGACTGATAAAATGTGTTATATGTATACAATGGAGTAGTACTCAGCCATAAAAAATGGCAATCCAGTATCTTTTGTAATAACCTGGATGAAACTGGAGACCATTCTTCTAAGTGAAGTATGGCAAGAATGGAGAAACCAATACCACATATACTCAACATTAAATTTGAACTAATCAACCAACACTTAGGTGCACATATGGAAGTAAATATGAATGGAAATTAAGTAGGTAGAAGCGGGGAGGAGGGGATGGGTAAATACACACCTAATGGATGTAATGCAAATCATATGGGTGAAGGGCACAGTTATAACTTTAAATCAAACTATACAAAATCAAATTACATAACCAAAACGTGTGTACCCCCATAATATTCTAAAATTAAAAAAAAAGAAATAAAGAAAAATCCCGGCCCAGATGGATTCTCTGAAAAATTCTACCAGACATTTAAAATAGTTTGTATTATATTTTATGAGGTCAGCATTACCCTGCTACCAAAATTATAATCAATATACTATAAGAAAAGAAAGCTATAGAACATGAAGACAAAATTAATTAATTACAAATTCTAAATTTTAACAAATTGGATACAGTAGTGTACAAAAAGGATAATAGCATGTGTTCTATTTGAATTTATACCAAAAATGTAAGGCTGCTTTAACTTTTTAAAATTCATCAATATAATTTACACATCAACTGACTAAAAGAGGAGTCACATAATTTTCTCAATAGAAGCAAAAAGACACTGGTCAAAATTCAACATTCACTTATAAAAACTCTTGAAATACTGAGAAAATAGCTTCCTCAAATTGACAAAGGGCATCTAGAGAAAACCCTATAGGCAACATACTTAAGAGTGAAAGACTAAATGATGTCCCCCTCTAAGATCAATGAACAAGGCAAAGAAGTCTATTCTCATCACTATTATTAAACATTGCACTAAATGTACGAACTATGTAATAGAGAAAGAAAGATTAAAAAATACATACAGCATGGTAAGATAGAAATAAAACTATCTTTAGTCATAGTCAACATTATTGTCTCCTTAGAAAATCTCAAAGTATCTATAAAAATGCCATTAAGACTAACAAGAAGAGTGAACAATGTTGCAGGATACAAAAAACAATTGTATTTCTGTGTATTAGCAATAAACAAATAATTGGACATTAAGGAGTTCAGTATATGTGCTGCCAAAACAAGCATGGAAATTAAGGATTTTAACAGTACCATTTACAGTAGTTCAAAATATTCAGTGTCTATATGCGGAAACCTACAAAACACTAATGAAAGAAACTTAAAAATGACCTAAACATCCATGGACTAAAAGACTCAATATTGTTAAGATAACTACTCTTCCAAGATTTACCTATAAATTCCATACAATTCCAATAACAATTCCAGCAGAATTTTTTTTCCAGATATAGATGAGCTCCTTCTAAATTTATATGAAAATGCAAGACAATCAGACTATACACAATGATGCTGGAAAATAACAAAGTTGCAAGACTCACACTACCTGGTCTTAAGATCTACTATAAAGCTACAATAATCAAGACAGTGTAATGTCAGTAAAAGGACTGATACCTATATGAATGGAACAGAGCAAAAAGTCAGACTTTTTAAGAAATAATGCTGGGACAATTAAGAAACCCAATCATAAGCAGGAAAAATGAACTACAACCAGTACATCACACAAATACATATTAATTCAAAATAGATCATAATGCTAGGTATAAAACCTATAACTAGAAAACTATACAAAAACATAAGAGAACATCTTTGTGACCCTGAATTAGGCAAATATTTCTTAGATATGACATTATAAGCACAATTTTTAAGAGAATAAATTCATAAATCTGACTTCATCAAAAGTTTAAGTTTCTGCTCACAGAAAGATATTGAAAGGTATTAAGAGAATGAAAAGACACAGACTCAGAGAAAATATTTGCAAAACACATATCTTATAAAGGATGAGTATTCACAATATATAAAGAACTCAATAATAAAAAAAAACAAAACAATCCAATGAAAATAAGCAAGATATTTAAACAGATGCTTCACCAAAGAAGATATGATAGTAAAAAAAACACCTGATAAGATGCTCAATATCATTTGTCATTAAAGAAATGAAAATTACAACTACAATGAGCTAATTTTATATAAACACTAAAAAGCTTAAATTAAAAAGGAAAAGGAAAGGACTGATGAAAGAAATTATAGATGACACAAACAAAGGGAAAACATCCCATGTTCATGGATTGGAAGAATCGACATTGTTAACATGTCCATATGGCCTAAAGTGATTTACAGATTAAATTCAATTCCCATCAAAATACCAACATAATTTTTTGCAGATCTAGAGAAAATAATCCTAAAATTAAAATGGAACCAAAAAAGAACCTGAGTAGCCCAAACAGTGCTAACCAAAAAGAATACATCTGGAGGCAACACATCACCTGATTTCAAATTATACTACAAAACTACAGTAACAAAAATAGCATTGTACTGATATAAAAGTACACAAATAGACCAATGGAACAGTATAAAGAACAAAGAAAGCCATGTAGCTATGACCAACTGATTTTAGACAAAGCAGACAAAAACATACATTGGGGAAAGGACACCCAATTTAATAAATGGTGTGAGGAAAACTGGATAGCCACATGCAGAAGAATGAAACTGGATCCATGTCTCCTACCATATACAAAAATTAACTCAAGGTGGATTAAAGACTTAAATGTAAGACCTGAAACCATAAAAATTCTAGAAGAAAATGTAGGAAAAACTCTTTTAGACATTGGCTTAGGCAAATAATTTATAAGTAAGACTCCAAAAGCAAACACAGCAACAACAAAAATAAGTAAATGAGACTGAATTAAACTAAAATGTTTCTGCACAACAAAGGAAATAATCAACAGAGTACACAGACAACCTAGAGAATGAGAGAAAATATTTGCAAACTATTCATCTAACAAAACTATCCAGCATCTACAAAGAACTCAAACAAATCAGCAAGAAAAAACTCAAATAACCCCATCAAAAAGTGGGCAAAAGAAATGAACAGATTTTTCTTCAAAGAAGATAGACATATAGCTAATAAACACATGAAAAAAAAATGCTCAACATCACTAATCATCAGGGAAATGCAAATTAAAACCACAATGAGACGCCGGGCGCGGTGGCTCACGCCTGTAATCCTAGCTCTCTGGGAGGCTGAGGCGGGCGGATTGCTCGAGGTCAGGAGTTCGAAACCAGCCTGAGCAAGAGCAAGACCCCGTTTCTACTATAAATAGAAAGAAATTAATTGGCCAACTAATATATATATAATATTAGCCGGGCATGGTGGCGCATGCCTGTAGTCCTAGCTACTCGGGAGGCTGAGGCAGAAGGATTGCTTGAGCCAGGAGTTTGAGGTTGCTGTGAGCGAAGCTGACGCCACGGCACTCACTCTAGCCTGGTCAACAAGCGAGACTCTGTCTCAAAAAAAAAAAAAAAAAAAAAAAAAAAAAAACCCACAATGAGATACCACTTTACCCATCAGAACTGCTAGTATTAAAAAGTCAAAAAAACAATAGATGTTGGTGCAAATGCAGTGAAAAGGCAATACTTACAAACTCTTGGTCAGAGTGTAAACTAGTACAACCACTATTGAAAGCAGTATGGATATTCCTTACTACCATTTGGTCCAACAATCTCACTACTGGATATCTGCCCAAAGGAAAAGAAATCCTTTCATATAAAATACACCTGAACCCAAATGTTTATTGCAAAACAATTCACAATTGCAAAGATACAGAACCAACCTAAGTGCCCATCAATTGATGAGTGGACAAAGAAAATGTGGTGTATATACACCAGCAGGTATAGTCAGCCATAATAAAGAATGAAATAATGTCTTTCACAGCAACTTGGATGGAACTGGAAGTTATTATCCTAAATGAAATATCTCAGGAATGAGATAAGCAACACCACATGTTCTCTCTCACTTATAAGTGGGAAATAAACAAGGGATCTATATGATCATAAATAGGTATAATGGAAATCAGAAACTGAGGGGGGGGGTTGGGAGAGAGGTGTGGGATAAAAATATACCTATCAAGTACAATGTACAGTATTCTGGTGACAGATATACTTAAAGCCCTGACTTTAACATGATACAAGAAAATAACATGTTACCACTAAATACTAACAAGGATGCAAAGCAACAAAATCTCTGGCACATTGCTGTTAGGAATGCAAAACATTATAGTCATTTTGGGAAATAGTTTGACAGTATCTTATCAAGTTAAACATATACTTACCACATGATCTAGCAATCCCACTCCTAGGTATTTAGACATGAAGTGAAATCTTATGTTTATACAGAGCCCCGTATGAAAACTTTAAAAAGTGGCTTTATTTGTAAATATCAAAGACTAGAAATGACCTAAATGTTTTTCAGTTGGTAAATGGATAAAAAAATGTGGTCCATCCATAGAACAGAATACTACTCAGCAATAAAAAAGAAACAAACTATTTAAACACACAGTGACATGGATGAATATCAAAGGCATTATGCTAAATGAAAGAAGTCAGATTGCATCCTGTATGATTCCATTTATGTGACATCTGGAAAAGAACCCCCTCAAAACAAACAAACAAACAAACAAACAATAGGGACAGACACCAGATGAGTAGTTGACAGGGCCTGGATATAGGGGACCAGGATGACTATAATGGGGCATTCAGGAATTTTGCAATTTCACGAAAATGTTGAGTATTTCTGTTTCGTTGATGGTTTCACAATTGTATATATTTGTCAAAACTCAGAACTATCATTAAAAATGTTGAATTTTACTGTATGTAAATTACATGTCAACAGCTCTGATTAAAACATCCCCCCCACACACTTGGGGGCCATTATTCTAGAATGGGGACAGAGAAAGATCAAATGAAGAGATAACAGTTGTGTTGTCACTGTACCACACTGGAGATAGGAGGTTTATAAGCTGCAATGAGAGTTGTCAAATTAATCCTCTCCAGCTGCATCATTTGCTGGTGACTTTCAGACCTCTTCCATCTGAGAAAATTGGGACACTGTCATGATGAAACCACAATTTCCACTCCCAGTGTCCTTGAATGTCTTTGGTAGAAGGCATACCTTGTAACTTCTTTCTCATCAGTGTAATGTCCCTGGCAAAGCCTTCTGGCCTTTATGGAAAATCCAGCCTTGCTATGTAAAAAATAGCATTTCTTACACTGGCAGAAGGACTGCATAATAAAGGCAAGCATACTTACTAGAAATTTGTTGGATATTTCTCCAATAACTAGGGTTAGACTTCATAATTTCAATTGTTTAATGAGGAAAAAAGTAATTTAAAGAGCAAACATGGACAAGTGAAACTCATAAAACTAAAACTTTCTGCATAGCAAAGGAAACAATCAATAGAGTAAAAAGGCAACTGATGGAATAGGAGAAAATATTTAGCAAACCACACATCTGATAAGGGATTAATTTCCAAAATATGTAAGGAATTCTTACAACTGAACAGGAAAATAAAAATAATGATTAACAAATGGGCAAAGGACTTGAATAGACATTTCTGTAAAGAAGACATATAAATAGCCAACAGGTATATGGGAAGGTGCTCCATATCACTAAGCATCAGAGAAATGCAAATCAAAACCACAATGAGATAGCACCTTATGACAGTCAGGATGGCTAGTATCAAAAAATCAAAAGATCAGTGTTGGTAAAGATGTGGAGAATTTGGAATCCTTGTATTCTGTGGGTAGAAATGTAAAATGGTGCAGCCTTTGTGGAAAACAAAATGGGGGTTCCTCAAAATATTAAAAATAGAACTGCCATGTGATCCAGCAATCCCACTTATGAATATATATCCAAAGAAAGTGAAATCAGGATCTCAAAGAGATATATGCACTGTCCTGTTTACTGCAGCACTATTCACAATAGCCAAGATTTGGAAATAACTGAAATGTTCACCAACAGAGGAATGGATAAAGAAATTATGAGATTATATATATATATATATATATATATATATATATATATATATATATTACATCCTTTAAGAAGACAGAAATCCTACCATTTGCAGCCACATGGATGGGCCTGTAAGAGATTATGCTAAGACGAGTAAGTTCTAGAAATCTGTTATACAACATAGTGCCTATAATAAAAATACAGTATTGTACATTTTAAAACTTGTTAAGAAAGTAGATACCATGCTAAATGTTCTTACTACAAAAAATAAAATAAAAGATAAAAAAGGCAAGGGGACAAGTAATCTTTTGGAAGTGATAAGTTTATTACCTTGTTTGTAGTAATGGTATTATGGGTGTATGTATATGTATGAGCTTATCAAAATGCATATATTAAATACATGCAACTTCTTAAATATTAAATACCTCAATAAAGTTTAAATGAAAAAATAGCAAGGTAAAACATGGAAACAAGAACTGATAAATGCAAAATCTAAAAGAGATTTAGATTTAACTAAGATGAGAAAATGGTATTTTAACACTGTCCTGAATTCTTTCTTTGAAGTGTTTTTGTTTAAGTGTTCTTTTTTTGAGAACTCCTACATTTTAATAATGGTGAAAACCTCTAAATGTACAATGGACTCTGAACTTCTAAAAAGTAGGCTGATATAAAATATAACAAAGGTTTTCCCTCTCAATAGTAAGATTTGTAAATACCAAACTACTTCATAACACTAGGTCAAGGATTCAAAAGGAGCTGTTTAGAAAGAAAATATGAAGTTAAATACACACACACATAATTTAAATATTGCTTGCTATAATGTGAGATGGCAAAGTAGTAAAACTTTTTATCTTTCAATTAGTCTTCATACTTTCATAAATTTAAGCAAAAATGAAAATATTTAACTTTCACTTAAGTTCATGAAGAACTGAGAAAAAAGGGACAATTAAATTTCATGGGAAAATTCATAGTATAAAACTAAATGAACCATCATCTCAGATTCATATTAGAGAATATTTTGATGTTTCAAAATTCTTTTAGTTCAGAAGTTATAGATTTTATTCATTTTAGACCTGATTTTAACAGTTCAGTTCATGGATGGATTCCAAAAAACCTAAATATTTAATTTCAGTTTAAGTATTCATAGTTTGCACTTGTTTGAAGCTTATTATTCGATTTAATTCAAGCTCTCAGTTTTGCATCTTTTATCAATTAAGTGATGCTTTTCTTGAGTTTGAGATGAAGGGCTGAGAGATTCAACAAATGTTTACTAACCTACTATAAATGTAAATGTAGTAAATGATCTTACTATTTTGAGAGCCTGTTGTGTAGAAATGGCTTGTTGGTAATCTATATTGCCTCTGTTACTCATAAGTTAAAGGGAGTAGACTCATTATCATAAGATCATAGAGGAGTTACCAAAAGGATAGATAAAGTAATGTTAAAATTAAAAATGTCAGTGGCTAATGCTTCAAAGTCAACAATTCATGAATAAAAGGGAGAAAGCTTCAAAGACAAGACAGTGAGAGGGAGTGACTAGCTTAAAATACTTTAAAAAGCCATCACAATGAACAAATATCTATATTTATGTGTTAGAAAATAAGTACATCAAAATTAATGAGAGCTCATTGAACCTACCTGAGCAAGAGGCTTATTCTCAAATAGTGACTCGTGCTGAAAGAATTTGTCCAGCCCATGCTTTGTGGCAATATGGTCAGACTCGTCAGAGAAGAGGACAGCATCCCCATCAAATGCCACACGGAGCTGGGTGTCACAGTAAGCCATGTCTTTGGCTCCATCAAACATTTTTGCAGAGGCGATACCTGACAGATCATGGAGATTAATTAGTACTCTTCTCAGAGCCATGAGTTTTAGTTTTTTCCATTAAAAAAAATCCTCCCAGACCTATGTTTCCTCTTTAGCTATACCCTGATGACTCCACTCCTCTTCACAAGCACACGTCTCAGAACAGTGACTGATGCACTGCCTCTGTTTCTACAAGGTGGGGAAAGTGTGAACTGAGTGGCAGGACAATTACTGTGGGTATCCATATCCATTTCCAGGAAAGCCAAAGGTCTTAAGAACAAACTTAAGGGCTGCCACATGTGCAAATACCTTGGTAGAAAATCCAATAAGAACATAAGCTTCATAACTACATGTGAAACCCAATGTAAGTAACCATTAGTGCAAACCTCTTTATTAACCAGAGAGATGAAATCAGATTAATACCTTCTTGTATTGCTTCTTGTACTTTTTCAGAGTCCGCTGAAAGATACAAGTTGGTAAGATAGGCTTTCAAATAGCCAATGGGGCTCTTGCCACCAGTCAGACAGAAGCGGTCAATCAGTAAGCCTATTATCAGGTAAGAAAGACTTTGTTATGGCAGAGATTAAAGACAAAACAATGTAAATCCAAATAACAGAAACCTTAGAAATAACAGAATTTATTTGTAAATCCAAATGACTTCATTTGTAAATCTAAAGGGAAAATTACTTTAGAAATAATTAAAGTTTTAGAATCATTGTCATAATGCCAAATCGAAAAATTTCTCAGCTATTTCATATAATAGTAGGTATGTTTGATGCATTATAGTTTATGAAGTACTAATATATTCACATAGACCATGCCAATTTACTTTCACAACTGTACTGTAGGTATAATATACTCATCACAGAAAAGGAAATTGAGACATAAAGACTTGTCTAACCCACTGGTTTACATGCATAAGGCAGACTTGAGCCAAGTATTCGACTCTTATCTACAACAGAACAATGCTCTTTCCCTTGATTTATAGCCTGCTACTTGTTGAAAGAGCCTGTTAAGATGTGGCTCTATTTTAAGCGCCATTTCTGCATTTCTTTAGTAGCAATAGAATAGTTAACAACAAATAGTGCTGGGATTTAAACCAATTTCTAAAACAACATCAAACATCTGAAATTATCACTCTTTTCTGACTTGAAATTTTTAACACAATTATTGTATTAGCAAACTAAACATCAATATACTATTAAATGCTTTCAAATAAAAAACAATTAAAAAAAACACTGGCTGTTAGTGAGATGTTTGTAAAATAGGCACACCCATATACTATGGGTGAAAGTATAAATTGGCACAAGCTGTCTAGAAAGTAATTTGACAACACATATCAAAAGCTTTTAACAGGTTTATATCATTTGACCTAGGATCCCCCCCCTCCTTTTTTTAAAGCAATTTATCCTAAGAGTATAATCTGAAACTCTGGTAAAGGTTTATATAGAAAAGTCTCAATTTAGGGTTATTTATAAAAGCAAAAAAATGTTCAACAATGTGAGACTAGGTATGTACACAAGTACAACAGTATGTATATGATTAAGTATATACTTATTCAAAGTGCTTTTTAGATATGTGATGAACTGGGTAGTTGCACATGACGCAAAGCAGAATATTGAGTCTAGTAGGTTGTTTATCTGTATGGACCAAGAGAGTAGGTACCATCAACAGTTGGGGTGGAAGTGTCTGCTTTGGTATTAACAAAACATTCTCACTTTTTCACTTAAGCCAATATGGGGCATAGATGGCACAAAAGTGTACTCTGCAAATTCTTAAATATTAATTTATTGACTAAGAAATTATTTGGTGACACCGGGACTTCAGGGATTCTTAAAACAGCAGCCCTCTTCTCAAGGAGATCATAGTTTACTGAGGAGGCTGGCATGTAAAACATTTATTATAATAGAACAGAGACCACAGCAGAGAGAGATATAAATTGCCTTCACCACCCAGAGAAGGAAAGTAACTAACTCTTGTGGATGGAAGATTGTTATTCCATGAACAAGGACTGCGTGAGAAATTATGTCTAAGTAAAATACCAGCCTTATAATTACGAAAATATAAAACAAAACTCATAACTTGTAATATATCTTGATTATTCACAGATACATCCAAATTTAGACCTTATTTTGATTTGATATACCCACAAGATTAGGTATGTTACCTGGAAAATAGGCTAATAGGTGCCCCAAATAAAAAGGCAGGTAATTCAACAATAGAAAAAAAAATGGCAACTTTCTCTTAAAGAACTCAATACACTGATGGAAATGCTATGAAAAGTCAATCAGATTTTCCATGTAAAGAATAAGGACAATTTTGTGGGCATGAGTATGGATTTGATGTGTGGGGAGAGAGAGCAGCCGGGGCAATCATATTTTAAGAGTAGAAAGGAGAGGTGAAAACCTTTAAACCTTTAACACGGATCTGAGGTGAGCAAGAAGTTTGATCACAGAGAAAGCCTTTGGGTTGACGGCTCCTTGAAGTCAAGTTCAGAAGTAAAAAACATAAAACAGAGAAATATATTGCAGGACCTGGGATTAAGACTTTGAAATTCACACTTGACAAGTTAAGTCCAGAGCTTTGAGCCCAACTCTGTGCTAAAGTTAAAAATGAACATGGCCTCTCTTGTTCTGACATAGGCAAATAAACATTCCTTGCGCAGAAGGGGGTGTCAGTATCAAAGACGCTGCATTGGTTAGCCCACAGTTAGCAAAATAACATGGCTTCTCTCCACCAAAGCTGTGAGCTCGTCTTCCACATGGTATTTATTTTACTTACCATAGTGATTGACGCTGTTTATAAGCCGCACTCCCACTTGGGCATGGTTATTAGTCATCAGAACAATATCAAATAAGTCCTGTTCATTGGGATACAGCTCACGGAGTCTAGCATTGACATGCTGCAGTGCCTGCAGGTTACAAACATGAATGTGTGTAAAAAGGGGCAGGAAAGGTGGACTTTGGGAGGCTGAAGAGAAAGCATCCCATCAGGGTCAAATTCAAAATCTGCAGATTCTTCACTGAGAGAATATGGCTCCTTTAAGGCCTAGTTACACCATGTATTTTTGTATTTTCAGCTTCTCATACATAGGACCTCAGTTAATGTTTGTTGACTACATGGGTAATGTAACAATGAAAATTGTTACAACATTTGGTTT
This sequence comes from Microcebus murinus, assembly GCF_040939455.1. Lineage (NCBI taxonomy): Eukaryota > Metazoa > Chordata > Mammalia > Primates > Cheirogaleidae > Microcebus > Microcebus murinus. The sequence goes on from NC_134106.1 coordinate 14,406,868, forward strand.
ACTAGAATAATCTCTGGGGGATAGATACAGGGAAGGATGAGGCCAACTTTCATGCTTCATATATGTTTGTTTTTGATTTTTAAAATCTGATTTTATGGATCAGGTAATGATTATTTTATTATGAAAAATATATAATGCTTTATGAGTTTGCATATGTCATCCTTGCACAGGGGCCATGCTAATTGTCTCTGTGTTGTTCCAATTTTAGTATATATGCTGCCAAAGTGAGTGTTTCATCTATTTTTTAAACATAGGTCTTTAGACTAGGTTTGTGATTCCCTTTCATGTGTCTACCACATCCCATAAGTACGTTCTACCCACAACTTGAAGAGGTGTCATTTGTTTTTCCATGGTTTTGATGTTAGTGTGTAATATTTGTATAAGTTATGCAGTAGATCAAAGTTGTAAGTGCTATACATTCCAGTGTAAGTTCAGAGACCTTACTTTCTCTATTAAAATCATGCCCCTAAGTGCCAAGAATTATCTTGATTTTCTTAATATGCTATGTATGGGGTCAGAACAGCTAAAGCAAATTTCATCTCATTTTAATAAGGTGTTTTATTTCTACTAGTCAGGACTGTGAACTCATTATAGCTTCTAACTACTCCTTCTAGGAAGAGAGGGAGCAAAGGATTCTGTTAGAGGTCTCAGGGTTGTGACTCCATTTAGGGGAGCCCAGTACCCCAAATACAGGATTGTGGACTAGAGTCCCTTCATCAACAGCCTGGAAACCTTTGTGAAAGCATAAACCTGGGTCAACTGGAAGGGGGCAAGAATGATAAGGGTGGACTAGGGATTATCCGGGAATCCGAATGAGTTCCCAGGGTAGGCCCCGGTCCTTCCCTCGCCATCTAGGGTCCTGGCGGGCCAAAGACAGCTTGCAGAGTACCTTGACAAAGCGGAATGCAGGCCCCGGGGTCAGGATGACGTTCTCATTGTTGAGCTGGTACTCCATGTACTTCTCCAGACCCTCTTCCTCGTAGACTTTCCTGGCGTCCACCATGTTGAAGAGCGCGCGGGACGAGACTGCGATGGTGATGGCGTGCTTGGGTTTGGGCTGCGGAGAGGAGCGCGCAGGGGAGGACAGTCACGCAGACGGGAAGGAATCAGGGCGGGGGCTCACCCAGGGTACGGTGGGAAGAAATTGGTCAGGCTCCTGCTTGGAAAACTGGGATGCTGGGCCAGCAGAGGCTGAGACTGCGTGAGGCTGGGGCAGGAGAAGCAGCGGCTGGGACCCGCTTCCCTATGCCGCAGAGGGGAGCTCGGCTTGGGAGGGAGGCTGTGGGGAGCCCAGGGTCCTAGGGGCGGCAGGCCCACTCACCGGCCGTGGGCGCGAGCAGCTGGGGACCTTCTCGTAGAACTTCTTCAAGGACTCCCAGTAGGCTTCCTCATCGTCCTTCTCTTCCTCCTCTTCCTCCTCCTGCTGCTGCTGCTGTGACATGCAGTCGGGTTCCAGCTGCCCCGGGGGATAGTACATCCTGCGCTGGGAGTAGGACTTCCACTCTATGGGGGCGGACAGCGTGTAGTCCCGCGGCTGCGAGCTCCGCATGATGCCCTGCGTGCGGGTCTCCGGATTGTCTTGCGTCTTGGTGGGGGGCCGTCGGTGGCTGGGCTCTGGCTCCGGGGGCGTGGGAGGCCGTGAGTCGAGTGGCATAGATTGCTGCTGGGTCGGCGTGGACTGCCGGGCAGAGGGCGGTGCCGAAGGAGGCGGCGAGTCGTGCTGGCTTGGGGAGGTGGATGAAGTCCGGGAGGGCGTGGAGCTGTTGGGGAGCTGCGGCAAGAAGAAGGGCGTCTGCGTTTCGAGACCAGCCGGGGTCTCTACCTCACCCCCGCACCCCTGTCTCTGCGAAAGAGCTGTCCCCTCCCGCCTGTTCCATGGCTAGACCATAGATGGACCCTACTTCATCTCAGCTCCTTTACATAGAGATAAAGGGACTGTGTCATTTCTAGGCCCCAGCTATTCAGTATTTCTGTTGAACAGACACAGATACTGTCTGCTTCCATTTTTCCCTAGCTTCTGTCAACACCCCACACATTTTTTGTTGTGTTTGTTTTGAATATATAGGACACAAGTCCTCCTCCTCACCCTTAGGCAGCAGGCATATCGCTTGTAAAGCTTCGCTCCTCCCTTGCCATATATAACCTGCTCAGCTAGATGGCTCCAGGTAGGGCAGAGGGCTTGGGTAATGGACCTTGCTTGTCCATTGCCTCCGTGTGTGCCCTCTGTTAACTTGATGAGCAAAGTGGGCCCTACATTCCCACCAGAACACTCAACATAGCGTCTTGAGGGCGTGTCCCTCCCCATTCACCGTGAGTATAATGCCGTCAGTGGTTGCTGAGAAGGTCCATAGGCGATGGGGATACTCCAGCGTCTCCCCATTGCCTTCAGAGCTCCCAGTGCCAGTGAGAGCACGATTACAGAGAGTCATCTTCCTAAATAGGAAGGGGCCATTCTAGAGACAGGACCCCTTTACCAAAGTGGGCAAGAAGTTATTAAGCATATATATGGATATGTATTATTTCAGTTTTTATGATTTTTTTCATATGTGACTCAAAAGGGATATTCTTCATTGGATGATTGAGCCAAACCTGACAGACATGGATGGGTTGGGTAGAAATACATGTTTTCCCAATGGCTGGGTCTGTATCATTCTCTCTGAATCCAAAAACTTAATTTCAAAACTAACTTTTTTTCTTTTTTCTTTTCTTTTTTCTTTTTTGCTTATGTGGTCAGGCTTAGTTAAGAGCCCAAAGCACCACACAATATAGCACTCTTTTAATTTTTCTCTTGTGGTTACCTTTCCATCCCCTCTTGTGAGAGTCATAGGGTGTCAATAAATATTTATTGAATGAAGGAAAGAAGGAGGAAGTGGGCAGCCTGTAGACCTACAGCCCCTGGGTTTTAATCCTAGCTGTACTACTTACTAGTGTGAAACCTTAGGCAAGCTACTCTGTGCTTCAGTTTTCTCAGTGGTAAACTGGAGTAAGGGGGGTTTCATGAAGGCTAAATTAACTAAAACATGCGAAGTACATAAATAGGGCCCAGCACATAGAAAGCATTAATAAATGTTAAAAATTATTATTGTTAATTCTATCATCTACTCCTCCCTTTCATCTCTGTATCCACCTTAACAGCGTTGTTCTTGCTTCTTGGCTCTTCTGATCCCCCCTTGATGGATGGACTTCGGGATGTTCTAGACCATTGATTTCGCACGACGTACCCTCGAGAATCAGTCTTTGGCAATGATTCCTGTGATCCCTGTCAAGGAGAGAAGAAACCCAAGGGTGTAGTACCCTACCACCCACACCTTCTATGCATATACCTACAGAAGAGCCATGTCAGGCTAAAAATAGCAGCACCCAATGAGATCCCTGGCCTCTATGACTCTCAATTCAACCTGAGCCCTTTGCACTATTCTAATTCTGGCCCAATCCTAACTTCTATTTGCAGCAAAAAAGTGGGGATCCCCCTTGGAAGAACATCCAAAACCAAGAAGCATATTGGGTAGCTCATACTTCTTCACCTGTAACTTCTCTTCTATGGAACTTACTAGACTTGACCATTGTTCCTCCCTTTTCCCCACTTCTTCCCTCAAGCATGAGCCTGTTAATAGATACTAAAAAGACAATTTTTACAATTGCACCATTTTTACAATACAATAAAAGTGAGGGCAGCTGGTGGCTTACCTTGGGGCTCTAAGGCAGCTGCATGTAAATGAATGGGGCCTTTAAACACTCCTTTCAGAAGGAAGAATGGAGACCACCCTGAGGCAAGTGAAAGTGTTTCTATTCCCCAGATCCTTCCCCTCACCCAGATTGCCTGGGACTCCCCTCCAAAATCAGTAGTGTGATCTCTGCTCACCCTTATCATGGTGATCTGCCGGCCCTGGTCCCAAAACAGGCACATGTGAATATAAATATGTAATGTGCGGCAGGGGACAAGGGCTGTTCCCAAAGCTGCACAAAGGCAGCGTCTACACGACGAGTGACCCCGCATGGGGCAACATCTCAGCCAGTGATTCGGATAGACTGCACGCTTCATCTGAAAGATTGTGCAGAAAACGGTCAATGCAATGGCCAGACTCCCCTTCCCTCCCTGATTTGAACAAAGACCACTCTCCTCCCATAGGCTGAGCAGAGGAGCCTGCTGTTGTGCCATATATTCTCTGGGACGTGGTGGGTGTGGACTGGAGGGGAAAATAGGGCCCCGCTTCTCCTAGTTTTTCCTTAATCTCCTCATGAAGACATTAGGTATCCCTTAATACAAATCTCAACAGTCTTCTCTCCCACAACTCCCCTGTCCCCTAATATTTTCCATTATGCTCTTTAATGTTCTCACCAGGACTACAGAGGTCAGCTCACCTGAGTGTTCAGACGAACTCCTGATTTGTCAGAGTCCCTTCTTTTGTCTACATCCAGACTCTCTTTTGAGCTCCTCATTCCAGTCTCATTCTTAATGTGGAAACAAAGAATGTTTATTAATTTTTAATGTCAGGAGCATTAGAAACCTTGGATTTGGGAATAAAAGGATAAATATAAATAAAACATAGAATTCATCTCTTTGCCAATATAAAAACATGTAAAATTTAGGCATTATTTTTCCCCTATTCTAATGAGCATGAGTAAAAATAGCACATATTTTATAAACAATTATGTAAACATTTTTTACTATAGAAGTATGTTGCTTCATATATTTGAGATATAAAGCATTTATCATTTAAAAAATGATAACATGGGAAATGCTATGGGAGAATTTTTCAGGGCTCAGCAGGACTTGGATTTAAATGTGAAATTGCTTACACAGAGTAAGTTTTTTCCCTCCATTACTGTGAAGATTGTTACTTATGGAAATTTTTCTCTTACGTATAGAATCGAAACCTTTCTTTTTTTTTTTTTTCCAAATATCCATAGCTCTAGTTTTCTATGGATTTAAGTGTCACCAATATTAGTCTGATTTTCAAAAATAAGGACCTTAATCCCGTGCAGATTAAACATGTCTTCTGTTCTTATTATCTAATTATTCATAGCACCTAGAGTGGAAAAGAGTTTCTTACTAACAAACTTATAGGGAAAACCAACTAAGAAAGTGCAACAAGAAGACAACTCACGTTTTAGAGGAAACCTGTTCCAAATTTTATGCTTTTATTTTTTATTGGGGAAAATGCTTATTTTATTGGAGTGCTATTTTTACTATTTCATGCTAATTCAGTATTTGCAATGTGATCAAGATTAGTGTTATATATCTGTTTAAGGAGCTCAACTTCTAGGTTAGACCAAGGTCCCTCAGAGCAGTCTATATTTATCTGTTTATGCTCTCTGCCTTGCACCTACGAGAAATGTCATCAATGTTAGTTGAATGAGAATGTCACTGCAGAGCAAGGTGTAGATGTATGGTTCTTGAACTAATTCTAAAATCTTTCCATCAACAACCACCCGCCCCCCAACACACACACACACACACACACACACACACACACACACACACACACACACCAGTCACTATAATATCCTGTCACTTCTAACTCCAAAGATATTTTAAATCCAATGCCTATTCTCCATCCCAATTATCATTGCCTTGTTCTGGGCCTCTGATCATTATGGTACTACATTCTTAGAATATAGCCTTTTGAACAGGTTTCGTAGCCTCATACCCTCTCCACTTCTAGATATGTCTACCGTATTTATTTAGACTGATGTTTATAAAATGTAAATCAAATTATGCTTCATTCCTGGATGAAGCCTTCATTCATTTGTTTAGACAGACCAGGAGCCTCATGATGTAGTCCTGTCTACCTCTGGTTTGCATGTTCTTCACTCTACACTTTATTAGAACATAAAGTGACTTGTATTTGCCTACCTACCACTCTTATTTCCTTGTAACCTCCTCTGGCCTTTCATGTTCTTCAATATCCAGCTCAATGTGACCCGGGGGAAGTTCCTAAACATTTTTTTTTTTGCATTGCCATCATCTTTTGTACATACTTTTACTGAGCACTGAATTGTCATTTGTTTGTGTATTCTGCCCTACTAGGCTGTAGGACATTTAGAGACAGCAACTGTGTTTTTACCTCTTACCACTAACAACACATGAGCATATGCTCAATGAACACTGACTTACTGGATTTACTTATACTGTATGCTTTAATCTCCTTGTTTTCCACTCTCTTCCTTTCCTTAACTTCCCCTCCTTCCCTTTGCCTTTACATGATGCCACTATCTGGAATTATTTGATTATTGCAGAGCCTTCAGAGAGGTAGAGGTGGACTGATACTTACATTTCCTAAACTCTGTGGCAAGATTCTAAGACACTCAATTCACTCACCTTCTTTTTCTGTTTCAGAGATGTTTGACTCATTTCTTCAACTATTGAAATTCTTTTGTTGTTATGTAGGTTCTTGTCTCCCCAGCTCCATTTCCTGTTCCTTCCCTTGCTTGGTCTAGCTTTGCATTTAGAATGTCAAATTTATGACATCATATGTGATGCCATAGTAACAAACTGCCTCTGTAAATATGTGACTATACTTTTTAAAAATAAAATAAAGTAATAATATTTCTTCATATTTGAGTATATCCTCTCATAACCATTGTCTGTGTTTTTAGGAATCGATGTCTAAACGTTGTTCAAATATTTAATATGCAGCAATATCAATATTACTACTTTCTTCTTTTTAAATCTTTTTAGGCATCACTGTGTCACTCAGCATATCAATCCCATTTGTGGGTTTATGTCTGGTACTGCCAGAATGAATGCCAAACTCATTTATGGACTCAATCATTTGTCATTGCCCATCCAACCAGATTTTGGAGGGCTTTCTGCAAATCTGGAGATTATTTTTGGCAGCTGAGATTTTGTTCTAGACTTGTAGTTTAGACTTGAGTTTGGCTTTAGTATTTGGTGTTTCTTTCACAAAATGGAAAAGCCAATCAAGAAAGACACTGTCAAAGCTCCTTCCCCGTAGCTGGTAGAATGTTACCTGTGCTTCCTTTCCCAGCATTTGTCTTATCCTTAATGCTTTTAACATCCATTTGTCCCTCCTGTGTACACAGAGAGGAGAATATGGAAAAGGCAGCCCCAACTCTGGTTTGCAGAGTCCAACATGTTCTGCATTTTACCGTTTTGATTTTATCTTCACCCGAGCTTTAGGTAAGAGACATGTGCAATGCCAACCTGAGCAGGTGAAACTGTCAAGCACTGAGGCAGATATCTGGCCTCTCTTCATGGGGGTTGATAACAAAGATTGAATATTAAGAGATGTTTTTGATAGTTTTTAAGAAGTTATCCAACCAGTATTTGGAAGATGGACTTTTATTTTATTTTATTTTTTATTTCAGAAATAACAGGGGCCCAAATGCTTTGGTCACATAAATTGCCTTTGCACCCCACCAGTAAAAGCTACAAGCCTGCCCATCCCTCAGACAGCATGCACCTCACCCATTAAGGGTGAATTTGCCCATCCCCCTCACCCTCCCACCTGCTGAATCCCCAGTGAATGTTGTTACTTCCACATGTATACATAAGTTGTGATTAGTACCAATTTCATGGTGAATACATGTATTGTTTGTTTTTCCATGCTTGTGATACTTCACTTAGAAGAATGGGTTCCAGCTTCATCCACGATAATACAAGATGTGTTAGTTCTCCATTTTTCTATGGGTGAGTATATTCTTTACCATGCAGGCTCTAGGTTCCACTGCCTGGGTCTGAATTCTTTCACCTCTCCCCTTCCCAACCCCTATATCTATCTCTGATCCTGGGCAAGCTGTTTAGTTTTTCTAAATCTCAATTTCCTCCTTTATAAAAGGGAAGGAAGGTTATCCAGAGAAGAGAGCATACCACTCAGAATTAACCACTGAAGAATGTTTCCTTTGAATTTCATAGCTCTTGACTCAATTCATCTCATTATCCACATGATTCAGGGATTTCCATGGAATCAGAGGGAATAGAGAACTGCCTACCGACACAGGGATAGAATGTCTTTGACAGAGTGGGAAATAATATTAAAAAACGTAAAACACTGTGCTTTAGAAAAGAATTTAAGAATATTATCCTGAGGAAGGGAGTCTCAAATATAAAGATGCTCTATAAAACAGAAGGCCTTGAAATATAACAGTGTCACTTACATGCTGTGTAGATTAGGGCTCTTAACTTCAATCTTCTCATTTGTAAATTAGGAATTAAACACATACAAACATCTTAACAATTCTGTTATAAAACTTGAATGTGGTCACACAAGTAAAAGAACATAGGAAATTCACATGATGTTTTTAATAACACATACCTCCCCAAATCTGCATGTTGAACAGGAAAACAGGTCAATTGGAATGTGGCCAAAAGGCTTGAAAAGCAGGCAGGCTAAATGGAAATTGGTGACCATTTTCTCATAAGGGCAAGGGAGCTTGGTGACAGTGTCAAATCAGTGTCTTGCTCTTTTTAAGTAAAGCATGAGGAATTTTTTCCACATTTTATTGGGCCTATCCAAAATGATCCATGTTCACCTTTTTCCCTCCATCCTGCCTTCAACACTCACTTTCGTCAGTAAAATTAACAAATGATCCCATTTCTCCCATTAGTAACAGCCATTAGGAGGAATGTTCGACACTCATCAGCATTAACCAAACTCTAATTAGCCCAATACTGTCTGCTGCCTCCTTCTTACAATGCACACCTTTCTTTCCCCATGCCCTGCTATTACTCTCCTAAAAGAAACATGTGTAGAACTGCCCTCCTTGGTCCACTCTCCCTCACATCATTAATCAGTGTGCTGTGCCTCATCCAAAGGAAGGAAAAAAATCCAGTTTCCTGCTCCACAAGGCCAGATGAACAAGTGTTAAGTAGGACTTACATATGTGTCCTCTTCATGTTCAGAGCACATAAGCTGCCCCATCTGGAAAGGTGGTGTGTTTAGGAGGACATGTCCTGGATCTTGCAGAGGTTGTCTTTAAGTTGACTAGTTCTGTAGGAGGTCCTGATGCATCTGCTGCCCAGAACCAAGCCTTGAATAGAACAAAACAGGAAAATACTTCCTGGCCTAAGACCTCCAGGAGTTTTTCAACTTGCTAGGAGAACCCATGATCTGAGATGGACTCTGGAGACCAAGGGGCATTCTCTATTAGGTGGTTCTAAAAAAAGAAAACAGATAAACAAATAGATAGATTTGAGGCATCTGCACCTACACATAGTTCATCACATTACACCTGCATTGTCACCAAGTTATTTCCTTTGTGGCAGTGGCCCTTGTAGGAGCTTCACTCCCAGGCACCAGGAGCTCCCAGGTGGTGTACTCACCTTGTTTGGACAGGCAATATGTTGCCGAGAAAAGAAATGGTTTCATATTCTACAGATCTGGCTTTTCATATTTGTGCTGCTACTTCCTACATGTCTCTGAAAGTTGCTTAACCTCACAGCCTCACAGTTTCTTCGTTTGTAAAATAGAAATGATAATAATACTGACTTCATACAGAGAAAGGAAACAAGAACTGTGGAAGATCAAGCACAATGCCTGGCACAGAACAGGCACTCAGTAACCATCATCTTCCTCGGTCCCCTGCCTTCTAATTCACCTGCATAAACATATTTCAGCAGCTCTGGGTAAGGTTTTATCTGGACCCCGTGACCACCTAGGGAGGGCTCTGCCCTGAACTCCAGTGCCCCATGGACAAGAGACTGAGAGTCTTGTCTGTTTGTTTTCCTTTGGACTGTTTTTTATTTTGGGTCTGTGTGATTTCCTGGCAACAGCCCTGTTGGTGGTGAGAAAATATCTGTGTTTGCTATTTGAGGAGCAAGCAGCTTGTTCCTAGAGGTCCCCTCAGCCCCCTTATATTGTTGCAAAATGTAGGTCAGTGATGAATGTCCCCCAGTGTAGCTCTACTCTGTAGTTCAGAGTAGAGTTCTGAGTGTGGTCCAGCTTGGATTCTGTATTTTGGGTGATGCAAATGGACAAAATTGGCTTTAGTGACATTTTTCAGTTTTTAAATTTGGCTTTGGCATTGATTACTTTTCCTTTCTTTTCCAGTTACTACCCTTGTCTGCCCATTCCCTCCTTCCCAGTAAAATAAAAAGCAAAAGCTTGCTTCTACTCCTATGTTTCTGTTCCTGTGGATGACACCACTATCCTTCCAATCAATAGCTCAGGTGAGATCCCAGTATTTATCCTAAATCCCTGCATCTTCCTCCCTGACACTTCTGTCACTCATTAGCATCTTTTGACTTGATTTCCGTAATACCCTTCAAAACCAGCCAAGCACCCCCATTGGACATCCATTGTCTTAATTTGGATCCTCCCACCTCACCCTGTGCATTCTCCATCCTAATTTATGATCTTTCTGTCCTTTTGATGCAAGCATTTAAGGTCATGAACTTGTGCTGCTTTTGCAGTATCCCATAGATTTTGGAGCGTACGTCCTCTTTGTCCTTCAGTTTAAAGACTCTTTTTATTTCCATCTTAATTTCATCATTGACACAAGGGTCATTCAGCAGCAGGTTTTTTTAATTTCATAACTCTGTGTAGATTTGAGCATTCTTCTTGGACTTCATTTCTAGTCCACCATGGTCTGAGAACACACAGGGTATGATTTCAATTTTCCAGAATTTTCTCTGACTTGTTTTGTGGCCAAACATATATTCTATTTTGGAAGATGGCCCATGAGCTGATGAGAAGAATGTATATTATATAGTTTTTGGGTAAAATGTTCTGTAAATATCTGTTAGGTCCATCTGTTCTAGAGTCCCAATTAAGTCTTGAATATATTTTTTTAAACTATCTACATTTCTGGTAAATATGTGTCCCTAAGGTTCTGTTCCTTTCAAGTAAAATTATAGGCTTGTGAGAATACACATTTTTCTGAATTTACCAGAGTGGTTAGCATTTTGTAGGCATTTAATATCTATTTTGGAGCTCATATTTTAGAAATTTAAAACTGAAGGCATTCCTCTGTATTAGTATACAAGCTACAAAACAAATTTCATAAATAAGGCAAATACTTTAATAAGCATTACCAATTTCTTCATGATTTGTCTTATTCCAACATCATATTTTTTCCATGGATATCATTTTGTCAGAGAAAACAAATATGATGAAAGAAAATATTTTTAAAAAGAATATTTATGGAGTTCTGTTAGAATAATACTACCTTCCGTTTTTATCTAGTACCTACCTCCAGTAGATATAGATATATATACAGACAGCTAAGTTATGCTTTTATAATTTGTCTTATTTAATCTTCAAAACCCACATAAAGTGAAAGCAGTATTTATATCTTACAAATGAATAAATCAAAGCTCAAAAAAGTAAAATAACTTGCTGAAAACTACACAGTTCAATAGTGGTGAAATTCAACTTCAAGCTTAGGGAGCTCTGTCTCCAGAGTCCTTATTTTAAACTATTATTTTGCCAACCAAGAAATAATGAAAGACAAAATGTAAAAGATACCTAAAGAGAACTTAGGCAATTAAAAAGGAGAAAAAAAATTAAAAAAGAGAACTTAGGTCATTTTTATTGAGAAAATATTTGAAAGCAGAGTTAACATGTACTATGTTGATAAGCATTAGATTAGAACTCAGCCAATTTTGCTATCAATTAGCAAGTGTGTCACTGAAGATAGTTGTTTTATATAACAATTATTTACTATTGTATTGCCCTTATATTCTAATGAGAGAGACTTCTTAGCTATCCATATGGCTTTGAATATATTATAAAGATTTTTGAGGACTTCTGAAGTATTTGTGTGCAGGAACATTATTATGGTGATTAAAAAACCCACAAGGTCTATTTGTTTTCATGTGTAATATCTTTTTATATAGTCCTTTTGTATACATAGTTATCTGTGAAATAATTATTCAACTAAAATCCCATTACTTATATTTCTATGAAGGAAGTCAATTTTGATACCGGTATTTCCCAAACTCTTTCACTAGTGCAGACAAGAGAGTTTTGAAACTACCAAGTTCTTACCAGGTTTGGATGCTCCTGGATACTCCAAATAACATCATGCACATCCCTCTATCATAAAACATATTCCATTACATTTTAATTTTCATTTTATATATCTGCCTCTCCTTATATACTATGAGTTCCTTAATTGTATTTTTTACTTTGATGCTTCATCATAGCCCCCAATAAATGTTTTCAAAGGAATGAAGGATGGGTGACTAACTGATGAAGTGAATGATCTTCTCTCTCTCCAGAATCTATTTAATCCGTTTATTTCATGGCCCAAATCTTGGGCTGGGAAGCTATGGGATAGGAAAGGAGGGCATACACACATGCACTTCTGAAATAGGATCCACATGGCAACAGATGGATTATAAACTCTAATATATACAACCTCCTAGATGCCAGATGGCTACTTTATGTGTTTATCTTATTTCAGTGTTACAACTCAGTGATGAAGGAAATGGGAATCTCACTTTGCAGATGCAAGTTTCAGAGAAGCTAAATAACTTCCTGAGAAAATTATGGAACCAGAATCCAAATTCTGGTTGGTCTGACTTTAAAACTTGAACTCATTTTGCTATGTGACTCTGTCCATCAGAAATTGCAATATTGGAGCTATGCCAGGTAGGAAAATCAAGAGGAAATAGAACCAAAAAGCTAGCTAATGGGAGAAATTCCCTAGAGAGACATCACTAGAATAAGAAAACTTACCAAATAACTACAATGGCAAATATAAACACTGTTTATTGTTTTGGAGAGGAAGTGTGACATTTCTAGGGGGACAATAGTCTTTTTGAAAAATTATGGGCTAATATAATATAGTAGGTGATATTTCAAACACTGTCAAGAGATATGAGCTCATATAAAATGAGATGAGAGGCCGGGCGCGGTGGCTCACGCCTGTAATCCTAGCTCTCTGGGAGGCCGAGGCGGGCGGATTGCTCAAGGTCAGGAGTTCGAAACCAGCCTGAGCAAGAGCGAGACCCCGTCTCTACTATAAATAGAAAGAAATTAATTGGCCAACTAATACATATAGAAAAAATTAGCCGGGCATAGTGGCGCATGCCTGTAGTCCCAGCTACTCGGGAGGCTGAGGCAGAAGGATTGCTTGAGCCAGGAGTTTGAGGTTGCTGTGAGCGAAGCTGACGCCACGGCACTCACTCTAGCCTGGGCAACAAAGTGAGACTCTGTCTCAAAAAAAAAAAAAAAAAAAATGAGAAAACTGAGGCCTACAAGGAATAAAAGACTTACCTAAAGTGACACAGCAAGTTGATGATGGAGCCAGGACTAGCAACAAGGTCTTTGGGTTCTATCTCTTGTTACTGTACCTCACTACTTCCTGTTATTTTATTTCATTGTCTCATAGTCAGTCCACCTTTCTTATTTGCGTCAATTCAACCACAAAACATTTACTGAGAACTGGCTTTGTGACACGCACTGTGCCAGGCCCGTGAGAGGCAAAGGTAGAAGCACCAAGTTTGGGGTCAGCAAAGTACTTGTCTCTGTGTCTCCTTGGGCAATGCATGCCCCCCGCCCCAGAGTGCAGGCAGAGGTCAGAACACGCTTGCCTGCGAAAAAGCGAGGCCTTCATGTTGTGTGCACCTCGTCACTGTGCATATGTTTTGAGGCTCGGTGTCACATTCCGCAGTGCCCACTCACAAACAGTATGCAGAGAAGGGACGAGAATGATTATGAAGAGGGAGAAAATGTCCAGATGTTAGTAGCTCATAATGTTTTAATTTAGAGTAGTGCTTTCTCCCAACACCATCACCAAAGGTTTGTCTTTGGTTTATTTGTGTTATCACAACAGTGACGATGGAGTTAAATGCAGCCTTTGAAAAGAGGATTTTTGCTTGTTTCATTTATATTCTACTGTTCTTTCATGAAACATTTCTAAATATCCATGGGGCCCAATTCTTACAAAAATAAATCAGATAAACCTAGGGTTCTTGCCAAGTCAAATATCTACAGTTTCTGGCAATTATGTAATTTCCAACTCTGCTGCAGTAACTATTGCTGATAAGTCAATCGTCATAAAGAGAAATGTTCCAGACCAATCTTTATTAGTGTGTCCTTCACTGATATATGCAAAGTCTTTTTTTAAAAGCAGAGTTGTAACTTTTTTTTTTTTTTTTTGGTCCCTAGTGAATGGCTTCTCATCATAACAATTTATATCTGGATAATGTCATAGTAAAATGTGAAAATGGTAAATTAAAACCAATGAAATTAGGTTCTGCTGTTATTAATAAAAACTGCTCTGGTTTTCACCATTTTGTTATGATGGCACTGTCTTATAACACAACTTTGCAGTAATGTCTTTCTGGCATTGCAATTTGATTTGGCCCAGACAAAAGCAATATTTAGAAAGTTACTCTGTGGAACATCTCTGGGAAGAAGGAACTTGAGAATCATTTGCTAATTTAAATACCTCCTTAAAGTTGAAGTTAAACACATTATTGATTAGAAAGGGCTTTCATGGAGCGAGGAACTCTGCTATTCCTTAGGAGTGGTATAAAATAAACAAACTGAAATTACCAGCATGCTTTTTTTCAGAGTCACATATCGATTTGGTATACACGTACATTGTTAAAAAAATGCTTAAATTAAAAAGTATTACTTTTAAATCATAACTTTTGCCCATGCTTTGGGAAGGAGCCCCTGAGACTGACTCTCCTCTGTATCTAGCACTCACAACAGTATGAGCTTGTTTTTATTGGGGTCATTACAATATTTCCACTTATATTATCTCATTCCTTTCCTACAATAGACCTAGGAGGTAGGTGGTGTTTAATTCCTATTTTATAGATGAGGAAGCTGACACTCACACTAGCCTTGCCCAAGGTTCCTTTCAGTACTTTCAAGTAGCAGTCCTGGGATTCAATCAGACTTTCTGACTGTTGACAACACCCTAACCCCAGTGCTATGCTAAAGGAGGAAAGTGGTCCTTTAATGCTACGCAGCAACAGAGTTTCACTCTCTTGATGAAGATAACCAGTAGACTAACTCAGTTTTGATTTCTGTGAAGGGAAAGTAGCTTGATAGGGCCATCTTAGTTTAGATGCTGTCCTCTAACAGAGTGACAACAAAAATAAATTAAAAATCCTTTCCCACCTCATCCTCACATGGAGGAAGGTGGATGTCTGTGTCAATGAAGACTCTAGACTTATACTTTCTCTCAGAATAGGCTTTATTTACAGATTATCAGAAGTATTTTGTTGATGGAAATACTACCTTACAATTTCTTGAAGACTTTCAAAGCCAGCTGGTTGTTGTCCTCTATGAAAAAATATCCTTCTTTGTCAGTGTTAGTGAGAAAGAAAAGAGAAGATGAGAATAGAGCTTATGCTTAATGGCTAAGAGTCATTTCTTTCAGGTCATGGCTTCTTAGGGCACGATATAGGGCTGGTTGAAGGGAAACTTCTAGCTATAGGATATTTGGAAACAATCATCCTAGATAGGTAAGGAAATTTCAACAGAGAAGCCAAACTAGGTAAAGAGGACTGGGAGCAAAGTTTATACAGCCTCATAAGGCAAGTGATAAAGGTATGGTATTGCAAAGGATGAGGCTCAAAGAAAATATGCTAAACACATACCCAGATAACATTGGCTTTGGAGAGAAATGTAAAATGTGTATACATATACATGCACACACAGACATACATGTGTGTGTATATATATATATATACACACACATATATACATACACAAATAGTTTTTGAAGGCTAATGATATTTAAATTGCAGATATTAGAATGCATAGAGAATGATTGCTATTTCTTGGTTTGCATTTAATTAGCATTGGGCTAATAGTATAGATTTCAATCTGTTGGGCAATTGTTCTCATCCTTACTTTGTGCATGCAGGACAATTGTAGGTGAACAGGACAGTTGCTGGGAGAACTTGATGTATAATTTGAGTATAACTTGACTCTAATGCTCTTTTTCTGTGATTGAACAGCTGAAGCCAACCATGCTGCTGTCTATTTGTTACTCTCTCTGCTAGGTTATAAAACCTCCTTGCTGGGTTAAGATATGTTTCATTGATCTATATACCTGCTTCCTAGTGCAGTGCTTGACACATAGTATATCTCAGAAGTTTGTTGAAGGAATGAAGTTATCATCAGAATTTAAGAAGGGGCATTTCTACTGGGACAATTTTGACCAGTACTCAGCTCCCATCTTTTTCTACCTAACAGCCCCATTTGGCACAGATGTTCACTCTTTCTTTGGGCCACTTTCTTTGTTTGGCTTACTTTGTTTGCACTTACTCTTAGTTCTCTCTTAAAGCGCTGGCTGTTCCTTTTGTGTCTTCTTTCCATGACCATTTTCCTGCTCTGTGCTTGTAAAAGATGAAATATCCCAACGATCTGTCTACTAATTTCTCCTTTCTTTGTGTATTCACTCACTGTGTGAATATATGGGACTGGTTTTAAGTGCCATCTCTATATATCTTCAGGCTCATACTCCGTCTTTAACTCTAGTCTCAAAAATTCAACTTCCCTATATAATATTTACACATGGATGTTGAATCAGCATCTCAAATTTAACAAGTTGGAAATAGAATTTTTCATATCTAGTGCCATCTTTACTCCAAAATCTGCATATTCCCCAATATTCCTCACCTAAACAAATGGCACTTCTATTCATCCAGTTCTTCAAGTCAAAAACATTGACATCAACCTCCCCACCCCATTTCTTTCACACAAATTCATCCGCAAATTATGTCAGCTCTACCTTCAGAATATATCCCACTAATACTATCCTTTCTCTATTTATATTGTCTTACTTCAATCCATGATTAGCTCTTAATTCATGCAATAGCTTCCCTATATAATCTCACTAATTCTTTTTTTTTTTTTTTTTTTTGAGACAGAGTCTCGCTTTCTTGCCTAGGCTAGAGTGAGTGCCGTGGCGTCAGCCTAGCTCACAGCAACCTCAAACTCCTGGGCTCAAGCAATCCTCCTGTCTCAGCCTCCAGAGTAGCTGGGACTACAGGCACAAGCCACCATGCCCGGCTGATTTTTATATATATATATATTAGTTGGCCAATTAATTTCTTTCTATTTTTATGGTAGAGACGGGGTCTCGCTCAGGCTGGTTTTGAACTCCTGACCTTGAGCAATCCGCCCGCCTCGGCCTCCCAGAGTGCTAGGATTACAGGCGTGAGCCACCGCGCCCGGCCTCACTAATTCTTAATTCTACTTTTGCCCCTATCACTGAGCCTCTCCTTCATGGAGCAATCAGAGTGATCCTTTAATTCATAAACAATGCTACGTCGTTTCTTTTCCCTCCTCCTTTCAATGAATGATCATCATACTTGGAGTAAAAAGGGGCTTGCCACCTTCTATACAATCTATACAATCTGATTTCTGGTCATCTCCTGGACACCATTTGCCTCCTGTTCTTCTTATTGCTCCCTGCAAACAGTGTCTCTATCTAAACACCTTGTTTCTGCCTGTTTCCTTTCTCTAAAAGCCATATTTTTAGAGTCTCATGAGCTCTTCCCCATTTTGTTCACTGGTGCAGAGGTGCAGCTGGGGCTACTCTCTGAGTGAGAGAAGATTGCTGGGTTTCTACATATTTCATTTAGAATTAGTTTGGAAATGAGGGCGCTTAGATTCCCTGCTGCTCTTGTTTTATCTGGGACTGTGCAACAGGGATGGAGACAGGAAAAGGTCTGTAAAGTCAATTATCATGCAGTGTACACAGCAAGTTTTACAAGCATGGAGTCTCTTTAAGTGTCCTCCCTGGGAGTGTTTTCCTCTGAATTAGAAATCCCTAGTTTTAGCTTGATGAACTGGTTTCTGGTTAATTCAATTGTTCTAGCCCCTGCTGGAACCAGAATAATGGATATTCAGAGCAGAGAATGTGAGTTTTTGAAACAGCATCATGAGTGGGGTTGCCAGATTGAATATATATAAATACAGGATGGCCAATTAAATTGATATTTCAGATAAACAATGAATAATTTTTTAATATAAGTATTTTACAAATATTGCATGGATCTTCTCAAAAATTGCAAAGGGCATACTTAAATCAAAAACATGTTGTTGGCCGGGCGCTGTGGCTCACGCCTGTAATCCTAGCTCTTGGGAGGCCGAGGCGGGCGGATTGCTCAAGGTCAGGAGTTCAAAACCAGCCTGAGCAAGAGCGAGACCCCGTCTCTACTATAAATCGAAAGAAATTAATTGGCCAACTGATATATATATAAAAAATTAGCCGGGCATGGTGGCGCATGCCTGTAGTCCCAGCTACTCGGGAGGCTGAGGCAGAAGGATCACTCGAGCCCAGGAGTTTGAGGTTGCTGTGAGCTAGGCTGACGCCACGGCACTCACTCTGGCCTGGACAACAAAGTGAGACTCTGTCTCAAAAAAAAAAAAAAAAAAAAAACATGTTGTTTATCTGAAGTTCAAATGTGATTGGATATGCTATGTTTTATCTGTCAATGTTAATTATAAATAATTAAAAGTTGATATTGATATGTTGTTCAAAGATAATAATTTGATGAATGATTAGAGTGAGCTGAATCAATAGATATATTAGATGTTTGTCCCCAGTTTTTAGGTGAGTTGCATCAATGGGCTAAAATGTGTGTTTTCTCTTTTATATTTTGGAAATAACGGGGGTATTCATATCAATATGAGTTTTTATTTGTTATTATATGGTAATGTGCTATACAGATTTAGAAGGTTTGTTTTCATTTAATTTGTGATGGAAAATGATGCCTAATATGAAATTCTTTATTTCATTATTAGCATACATAATAAACATAGTAGATTGGATAAGCTGGGGAATTTCAGAAAAGTTTGGTTACTTCCTGATCACATTAATAATATATGTTTCTAATGGAACATTTGGAAAATACATAATAATATAAGAAAAAATATGCCTGTAATGATTTTTATCTATAATACTTTTTTGTGGTAAAACTTAAAAAAGTTTAGAATTTATGCTGTAACATAATTTTGTTGCCTTAAAAAATGTACCATTACAACATGAGTATCTTTTTATTTCATTAAAAGCATTTACAAAACATAACAGAGATATAATATTCTTTTCCCTTATTGTTTTGATTTTTTTCCTCTGTTCTAATATTACAATGAGGATATTAATATATAATTGTTTTCATCATTGAGTATTTTCTTTGGATATATTTCTGGAAGTAAAGTTATTTAATCTAAAGATCAAAATATTTTTAAGACATGGGGTATTTGCTGCCAGTATTATTATGTGGACATCTATACTCTCTATTGTAAGATACTGGGCTATCAGGACAATGGACACCTTCCAGCTTCTGTTCACTGCTTGTTTGCTAACCACAAGACATTATGAGTACATTATGGGATGCATAGGAAAAAGACAAAGAACGCAGAAACCAGAGTCTCTCAGCTAGGACCTGGAACAGGTTAGAGCCTATCAGGGGCAGGATGAAGTAAGAATCACTGTGGGGGTGGATGCATGACCAGTGTATAAACAAGTGAGTTATAAAAAGGGGACTAACACACAAAGGAGGGTCCCTGCCCGGAGAAGAGGCCACTGCGCTGGCACTCTGGGGGCTCGGACCCTAGCACGAGCTAGACAATAAAACTCCTTTTGATAATTATAGCCTCGGTGACTCTGTCTCTCTGTCCTGCGGCCTTGTGAATCTCGAATATAACACTATGCCTTGTGTTTCAGTGTTCTTGCCAGAGGGACCCTCCTGACCTTTTTTGTCCTCTTTGTCTCTACTCACTCCTTCCATTAGGAACTGATGTGACTTATCTGATGTATAAGTTTGGAAGCAGGAAGTTTGGTTCAGTTTCTTTTGTATTCTATTTCTTTCAGATCTAACTATTCCATAGAAAATATCTCTGGTTCTTTCCTTACCATGTGATTAGATTACCAGGGTAGACTGGCTGGATAGCTGGGCTTAAATAGTTCATTGGGCTAATGGGTAAATTGAAAACTGAAAAAAATATTAAGAAGCCCATTGCAACTATTCATCTATTTTATATCCTCCTATCTAGTGATTTAAAGTAATACATCTGATGCTTGGTCTTCATCTTTCTGGCATACATATCTAATTCTCAACTAGTTTCAAACTTAAATTGGAAAGAGAAGTATAATTAGTTGTCACAAAGTAAAACTCTGAATATAAACTCATTGTCCTGGAAAAAATTGAGTCACAGTTAGAAGGAATGGCATTTAGATACCAAAATAACATGAGTGTGAAATTTTGAGTACTATCAATATTGCCTTAAGGCATTACAGATTTTGTTGTATAGGTCTTGAGGTCTTTGACTTTTAAGGTTGGCAGTTTGTATGGAGTATACAGTAGTTGAGTAGCTGGGATTCATATGAGCTTTGGTAAACATGAGTTGTGTGGTTCTCTATGTTTCATCTTGATCTGATTTACAAAAGTATAGTTTGAGAGAGATAGGAATTAGGTTGCTAGGAAAATGTCTCTTAGTTCCTACTAAAGATCATTTTAGAATCAGTATATAGACCTTTTAACTATTTTCTGATAAAAGGTTTTTTTTCTCCCTCTCTACAATGGGGATTTTTTAGGATGGACAGCATGAACTTACCTATTTAAAGATAGCTAAGTTCTGTGAAGAGTAGATGACATCAATAAACGAGTTCCATCAGCTCAACCTTGTGGAATTCTAGAGATAAAACAAATTTTGCCTGAATTTTTTACTTCCCAACTCTTTCCTTCCTCTTCTTAGTAGAGGCCATGTTTGTCACTGTCAATTCTGGAGCTCCATTCGAGGTTGTAAACATCTCAATATCCAAGCTGTGAGAAAGAAATTCATCTGTTTCATCTTCTTTCATAGGGTACATATAGTTTTTGGAGAATTCTGAAGGTTAAGAAAAACAATACAAAATCATGAATATAAAATTAGTCATGAAAGTAAACCTTTATTAAGAATGAGAAAGAAAATTATAACAAATGATCAGAGGCTTGGAGATCCAAATCTCTTTTTCTGAAGTCTCCTTGAAATGTTTACCTTGAAATACTAACACTACCTGATTGTAGCCTTGCATTTCTGAGAACACTCTGTGACTCCCAGAACTCATAATGGCATGACCTGATGCTTAAGCTTTATTAAGATCTGTTGGTTTACCTCTGTTTTCTTTAGGTCTGTCCTTCCAGGCCCTATTAATTATCTGAGAGAGCATCTGCTTCATCTGAAGAGATTGTAACACACCTCAGGGAGATTACTTGCCTCACTCAGAATTCTGAGATTCTTCATGAAAAGCAAAAGCTTAGTCTCATGCATAATGAAAGTACTCCATTGCATAGAACTTATTCTGGGTGTTATGGACTGAATTGTGTCCTCTCAAAATTCATATGTTGAAACTCTAACCTCTAATACCTCAAAACTTTTGTTTCTTGGAGAGCAGGCCTTTAAAGAGATAATTAATATAAATTGATGTCATTAAGATGGGTCCTTATCCAATATGACTTGTGTCCTTATAAGAAGAGATTAGGACATAGATAGACACAGAGGGAAGACCACGTGAGGACACAGAGAGAAGACACCCATTTGCAAGCCAAATGTAGAGGTCTCAAAAGAAAACAAACCTTCTGGCACCTTGATCTCAGACTTTCAGCTTCCAGAATTGTGAAAAAATAAATTTCTATTGTTTTAAAACACCTAGCCTGTGGTACCTTGTTATGGCAGCCCTAGCAAACCAAGACATGTGGATAGAGGCAGAAGGAGGGGTCATTGTACAATTGCGTGCTAAATTGGGCAGCTTCTAAGATGACAAGCATGAGGAAAGCATGAGTTTATTCTGCTGTTGGCAGCCTGTGGGTGCTGTGTCCTGAGGAGCCCTTTCTGAAGAACTGGGTGGATTCCATGTGAGCAGCTCCGAGTGGCAGCTCCTTGTCCTCAGTCTTGCACTTTGCTGACTCGCATTACAATCTGCTGCAAACTCATTATAACAATCCCTCCTGCTGCCTTTCCAGATCTCATTCCTGGTAGGGGTAACCACTCACTACAGGAACTGACTGTTTTCTAACTGTGCCACCTACTGATCCCTTCTCTGTAAATTCATGCTTAATCACCTGCTACTCAGTGAAATGCTGAATTGTTCAAATAAACATTGCTGGGAGAGCTAAGATCAACAACTTAGGCCTGTGGGTTAGCAGTCACCTCCAAAACAAAGCAGGGAGGCCCAGGCTTCTGGTCTCAACTCTGCTGTCACTGTCCCTGACCATCCACTGCTTTCATATACCCTCCACCTTGATCCTTGGATGGGTTGGGTATTTCCTCTCTGGGATTCCCATAAATTAATGCTATGTTTAATTCTAACCTGCTACTTAACCATATACTGTGAGTGTTTATTTTAAAGTCTCCTTTACAAGATTGTAGGTTTCTTTAACTCATGAGCTTTGTTTGATTCATTTCTGCTTCACTGGGGTCTATCACAAAGTAGATATGAAAACTTGAGCCTTGAGATAGCTCTTCATTTGAAGAAAAATGATTTTTACATGGCATTGACAAAGGCATATTCTTGTAGGCTTTGCCCTATGTAAGAGTCCAAAGGTGAGAAGGTCAGAGTAAGATATATAAGGGGTGGCATGAGAAAGTCTTCCTGGAGAGGGTAACATTGGGATGCTCGTATGGGTAGTATATTAGTTTCTAGGGCTTTCACAACAAAGAATCACAAATTAAGTGTCCTAAAAGATTAGAAATTTATTGTCTTGTTCTAGAGGCTAGAAGCCTAAGATCAAGATGTCATCAGAGTTAGTTCCTTTTGGGGGCTGTGAGTGAGATTCTGTTCTGTGTCTCTTGCCTGATGGTTTGCTGGTAATCTTTGGTATTTCTTGGTTTGTAGAAACATCTCCCCAATCTCTGCTTTCATTTTTACATGGTGTTCTCTCTGTGTGCATATCTCTGTGCCTGAATTTCTCCTTTTTAAGGACACCAATCATTGCACTAGGAATTCACTTTACTCCAGTATGGCCTAATCTTAACTAATAGCATCTGCAACTACCCTATTTCCAAATAGAGTCACATTCTCAGGTAGTGGGTATTAGAACTTTATATATGCATTTTGTATTGGTAGTATTTCCCCTTTATGATGGTAAATTTTATGTGTCAACTTGACTAGGCTAAGGGATGTCCAGATAGGTGGTAAAATATTATTTCTGGTTGTGTCTGTGAGGATGTTTTTGTAAGAGCTGAGCACTTGAATTGGTTAGACTGAGTAAAGAAGATCCACCCACAGACCACCAAGATGGCCGGCTAGAGGCACAGCCTGTCAGACTTCCCAGCTGAAGAATAGAGGACTGGACTGAGGAGAATGGAAAATAATTATGGCTTGGATGTAGATCATGAGGACATACAGCAGAGAAGTCCAGGGACCCCACCAAGAGGAGGTACAAAGCTGAGAGAGAGGAGGATAGAGAAAAGAGATCAGCTGCAGGGAGACCCAGGGAGGGCCAGATCAAATCCAGGGAGGCCCAGAGCCCAGTAAAAGGGTAAGGGGAGAGGCTCCCCTTACCCACCTGGGCACCTCCAGCTAGCAGCGGGACACAGCTCTCTCATCCTATGGGGTAGTGCCACGAGGGACCACAGAGCTGGCATTCTTACATCTGGATGCCCCCTCCTCTGCATCTCCTCCATTCCTGACATCCCAGAAACTAATTTTGGCTTAAGCCAAATTTTAACCACACCTCCTCCCCCACTTTAGTAAACATAAAAGTGCTCTGCGCTGAGAGGTCTGTCTCTTGGCAACAGGGGGTGCATTCCCAGCTGATCCTGTCTCAGAGACCCTGGTGGCTTGTACACATGGGCAGTGCCCAATTCCCCACCACCACCACCAGAGTGGTACAGGGAGACCACAGAGCCCCTTCCCCACCATAGCAGCTGCTAGAGTGCTCTGTGCTGAGATGCCTGTTCCTCAGTGATGGGGGCACATTCTCCACTGAGCCTGTAGGACAGCCACAGTCAGTGATCTTGCTGCCCACAGGTATTTGGCGGGTTCACCCTCTGGAGGCTCAGATAGGCTGACCCTGATGCTCCCAGTGGGAAGAGCAGGGCAGGGAGAGGTAGGGGAGAGGTCACAGTTCCAGGCTTGGGTGGTGAGAGAGCCCTTGTGGCTACATTCACCCGGGAAGGTGTGGAGGGACATAGAGGAGCTGGGTTCTGTGAGCCCCATCGCATACCCCATGGAGAATAGCCATATTGGAGAAGGTTGTGGAATTTGAACTGAATTAACTTAGCCCCTGGTTCCCATGGTAACTGAATGCCATGGGCACCTGGGCTGACCCAGAGTAGTGGCCCCCCACACCATTCACTACTACTATAGGAAGTCCAGCTTGATCTAAGAGAGTCATGAGCTGCTGCTTCTCCCCTAGTGGGACTGTGCTCCTGGCAGAGATCTCTGATAGAGAGGTCTACATCTTTCACTTTGGAGTCTAGTGGGGAACAGGGGTGCACAACTGGAGATCCCCCTACCTGCCAGCATCATGCAGAGATGCAGACCAGTGGGTCAGACATATGAACTGTGGGATAGCTTGAGAGTCCATCATGGACTGGTCAGAGGGGAGAGTGATGTGGAGTTCCAGGGAGAAAATAGGGAGGGCGCACATCCCACCATGCAGAGAAACTGGGCTAGTGGACAGGGATAGAAAAGGCCTGGCTCAGGGCCTTAGCAATCACATGATTAGGCCCCTCTGGTCAGAAGCAGCTCTCTGGGCTTGGAAAGATTGCCCTGAATTCTGTATCAGTGGCTCCCCCTAGCGGTTGGATAAGCAACCTCTAACCCACCCCCACTCTCACCCCCACCCCCACTCAATAAAACCTCTCAGGCTCTAGCAACTTAGCCAGAATTCATCCTGCTCCTACCCCTACCTCAAAGGGAGTAGAAACTAAGCAACACCCTTGGAGTTTCACAGTCCCTTCTAAAACTTGTAGCATTTGTGTACCTCATCTGGGAGAACAGAGCTATAACAGGCACAAAAGAATTCCCTGAGGGTTGTCTCTTCTACGCAAACAGCAATCAAAGATGGAGGAACAACCCTATTGCTAAATATAGTGCCTTCCAACTCAAGCAAGCAGGGAATGGAAGATTCGAACCCACAAATTCCACTCACCATCTTGGAGATTAAGCAGGGGGACCTAACTCTCTATCCGCTGTTGGGAGGTGAAGACAACAGGTCAGAGGTAACCTGAAAGGTCATCAATCCTGCTACAGCATCCCAAAAGAAACTTACCACCAGCACCCCCTTCCTGAAAGTCTTCTAGGTCTCAGAGAGAGTCCCATAATCCAGCCATAACACCCTCAACTATTGATTGAGAAGCCAGGTGAGAAGAAACCAGTGAGAAAACTCTGGAAATTTGAAAAATCAAAGTGAAACATCACCCACCAAAGAAAACAATAACCCCTTACCAGTGGATACAGACCTAAACAAAAAGATTGAAAGGACAAATGAAGAATTTTGAACATGGATTGTAAGGAAGCTCAATGAAATACAAGAGAAATTAGAAACCCAACACAGAGAAGCCACAAAAACAATGCAGTAAATGAATGAAAAATTCTTTAAATAAATCAAAATATTCAAGTAAAACCAAACAGAGCTTCTGGAAATAAAAAAATTTATTCAAGGAATTGCAAAGCACAGTAGAAAGCTGTAAGAATAGGCTAGATCAGACAGAAGAGAGAATTTCAGAACTTGAAGATAAAACCTTTGAGTTAAACATGTAGGTTGAAGAAAAAGAACAGAAATAAGAATGAACAAAGCCTACAACAAACATGGGATTATGTAAAGAGCTTAAACATAAGAATCATAGGCATATCTGAGGGCAGGAAGAAGAACATACACAGCTTTGGAAAATTTATTTATAGGAGTAATTGGGAGTAATTGAGTAAAATATCCCTGGCCTTGCTAGAAATCTGGATATCTAAATACAGGAAACTCAAAGGACTCCTGGGAGATTCATTGCAAGAAGGCAGTTATCACAGCACATAGTCATCAGACTTGCCAAAGTAAACACAAAAGAGGCACTTCTGTAGCAGTAAGGCAAAAACATCAGGTTATTTACAAAGGAAAGCCTATCAGACTAACTACAGACTTCTCAAATGAGACTTTACAAGCCAGAAGGGATTGGGGCCCCATTCTCAATCTAATAAAACAAAATAATATCCAACCTAGAATTTTATGCCTGGCAAAACTAAGCTACTTATATGAAGGAGAAATAAACATTTTCTCAGATAGGCAAAACTGAGGGAATTTGTCAAGAACAATCCTTCCCTGCAAGAACAATCAGATGTGCATTATACATGGATCAGCACAATAGACACACACCAGTGTAAAATCATCCAAAAGCTAAAGATCAAAGCCCAGGTACCACACTGACTCAAAAGGTAAAACAAAGCAATAAAGTTCTACCTATAGGAAGAACAGAAATCTACCCCATTATTAATTATTTCTATAAATGTGAATGGTTTGAACTTCCCACTCAAGAGACATAGGATAGCTGAATGGATTAAAAAAATATAAGCCTAGTATTTTCCCTCTACAAGAAACACATTTAACACACAAGAACTCATTTAGACTCAAGGTGAAGGAATGGAAAACCATATTTCATGCAAGTTGAAACCAAAAGAAAGATAGTATAGCTATTCTTTTATCAGATAATATAGACTTTAAATCAACAAAAGTAAAGAAAGACAAAGGTGATCATTATATAATGGTTTAGGGAATAATTCAACTAGAAGACATAACAATTCTAAATATCTGTGTACCTAACACATGTGTACCCAGATTCAGAAAGAAAATCCTACTTGATATAAACAAAATGATAAACAGCAGCACTATAATTTCTGGGGACTTCAATAGCCCACTCACAGAAAAGGACCGATCCTCCAAACAGAAAATAAACAAAGAAACAATGGACTTAAACAGAACTCTAGAACAAATGGGCCTAAGAGACATTTATAGAACATCTTACCCCAAAACCACTGACTATATGTTCTTCTTATCAGTGCATGGAACATCCTCTAAGATTGATCACTTCATAGGTCACAAAACATGTCTCAACTAATTTAAAAAAATAGAAATTATACCATGAATCCTCTTAGACCACAGCGGAAGAAAATTAGAAATCAATTCCAACAGAAGCATTCATCTCTACACAAAGTCATGGGAACTAACCAACCTACTGCTGAATGATAGTAAGGTTAAGGAGAAAATTAAAAGGGAAATCAAAAGATCTTTTGAAGAAAATTTTAAAGGGGACACAAGTTATCAAATCTGTGGGATTCAGCTAAATCAGTCCAGAGAGGAAAATTCATAGCCATAAATACCTACATTCAAAAGACAGAAAGATCACAAAAAAACACTTTAATGAATTGTCTGGAAAAGGAGGAGCAGCAAACCAATCCCAAACCCAGCAGAAGAAGTAAAATAAATAACCAAGATTAGAGCAGAACTAAATGAAATTGATAACAAAATAATTATATAGAAAATTAGTGAAACAAAATGTTGGTTCTTTCAAAGGATAAACAAAATTGACAGGCCTCTCACTATTAACCAGAAGCATAAAAGAAATCCCTCTAATGAACTCAATCAGGAATGAAAAAGGAGAAATCACAACTGATAACATACATATATAATATATCCTCTCTGATTACTATCAATTCTCTGCACACATAAACTTAAAAGCATTGAGGAAATTGAAAAATTCTTAGAAACACACAGCCTCCTTAGGCTCAATCAGGAAGAAATATAATTCATGAACAGACCAATATCAAGTACCAAAATTGAAGCAGCAATAAAAAATCTTCCAATAAAAAATTTTCCAGACCAAATGGTTTCACATCCAAATTTTACCAGACCTACAAAGAAGAACTGGTACTTATTCTGCAGAAATTATATTCTCCATAACATTGAGAAGGAAGGAATCCTCTTCAACATGTTTTACAAAATCAAAATTAACTTGATACCAAAGCCAGGAAAGGAGTGTACAAAAAAAGGAAACTATAGACCAGTATACCTTATGAATTTAGATGCAAAATTCTCAGTAAAATCTTAGCAAATGGAATTCACCTACACCTCCAAAAAAAAAAAAAAAAAAAAAGAATATTCCATCATGACTAAGTGAGCTTCATCCCAGAGATGCAAAAATGGTTCAACATAGACAAATCCATAAATGTAATTCACCACATAAATAGAAGTAAAAACTCAAGAAAATAGGCAAGGAAAATAAAAAACATTAAAAAAGTGAGTAAAAGACATGAACAGAAACTTTTCAAAAGAAGATATCCTAATGGCCAATAAACACATGAAAAAAATGCTCAATGTCTCTAATCATCTGGGAAATGCAAATCACAACCACAATGATATATTACCTAACTCTAGTGGGTATAGCTCTTATCAAAAAGTCCCCAAACAACAAATGCTGTCATGGATGTGGAAAGAAAGGAACACTTATATACTGTTGGTGGGACTGTAAATTAGTACAACTTTTATGGGAAGTAGCACAGAGATACCTCAAAGAACTAAAAGTAGACCTGCCATTTGATCCAGCAATCCCACTACTCAGGTATTTACTCAAAGAAAAGAAAGACATTTTATAAAAAAGACACATGCACTCGAATGTTTATAGCAGCACAATTTACAATTGCAAAGATGTGGAAACAATCCAAGTGCTCATCAATACATGTGTTGATTAATAACATGTGTTATATATATACCATGGAGACTACTCAGCCATAAAAAATGGTGAACTAATATCTCTTGTATTAACTTGGATGGAACTGAAGACCATGCTTCTAAGTGAAGCACATAAGTGTAAGCAGTATTTATAAAAGTTCAGATTAAAAAGACCCACCCTTGGCTTACTGAGGCATATCTTGCAGCTGAGTCTATATTCAAAAAAAAAGAAAGAAGATTCACCCTCACTAGTGTGCGGTGCTTTGTCATCCAGTCTGTTGAGAGTCTGAATAGAACAAAAAGGGGAAGGAAAGGGGAATTAGCTCTCTCTGCTTGAGTCAGGTCGTCCATCTCCTGCCTTTGTACATCAAAGCTTCTGGTCTTAGGTCTTCCCACTTGGACTGGGATTTACGCCATTGACTTGGTTCTCAGTCTTTTGGGTTTGGACTGGAACTACACCACTGGTTTTCTTGAACCTACATCTGCCAATCTTGTAGCTGGCAGATTATGGGCCTTCTCAACCTCCATAATCACATGAGCCAATCCTCATAATACATCTCTTTCTTTATATCTCAATATATCTTTTCAGTTCTGTTTTTCTGGAGAACCCTGACTAATACACCCTACTCCTCTTCTATTCCTTTACTTACTATTATCTCCTCCCCTGAACTAAGCTCTGAGCTTCTTAGAGGCAGGTACTGTGCTTTCTCATTTTTTATGTAGTGCAGCTGAATAGGTAGATACTCAGCAAATATTCACTAAATACATTCAGAGATCTCTGAATGAAATATGAGACACTGGACGGAAGCTTAGTGTAGTGGAAATAGAATGCTTTGGAGTTGGATAGCCCTGGATTGTGCTCCATCGTTTTGTGCAAGTCAATGGGGCAGGTCACTTCTGAACTTTTTAAAACCTTAGTTTCCTCTTTTGTGGAATGAGGCTAATATCAGCCTCTAGTAAGTATGGTTTGATTAATCAGGGTGATAGAAGGACAAAGCACAAAATATGTGTGAGGAGTGTCTTGTAACCTGTTCCAGACTAATGCTTTAGTTATGCTTAAGATTTACCTGAGGAAAATTTATGTTTAGAAGTGTATATAGACCCAGCTGCAAGATATGCCTCAGTAAGCCAAGGGTTGATCTTTTTAATCTGAACTTATAAATATTGCTACGTGATTCTGTTGTGCAACCAAATTTGGGAACCAAATTTGGGAAGGATAGTTCTAGACTATCCTTACTAATCTCAGAATCTTTCATAAGATAATGGACCATGTGGATCTCTGGTAGAGACTTATAGTTTATACCCTTTTTTAAAAACACAAAACCTGTAATCACAGGTTGCCTCAAAAGATTTGTTTTATAAAACATGATTGGGAACTATTATAATAAATATTTCAGATGTTAATAAACTTATATTTGATCATTTTCCACATTTAACTGTACTGAACATAATAAAATAGGTAGAATATTTATCAGGAAACAACTGAAAAAAACCAAAAAACGAAAACAGAGTTATATTTAAATAATATAAGCACCTTAGTATTGATTTCATACCCCCATAATATGCTTAATTAAAAAAAAGAAAGAAAAAAAAAGAAAAAATATATTGTACAACATGATGATTACATTTATTAACAATGTACTGTATTCTTGCAAATTTCTAAGAGAGTAGATTTTCAGTGTTCTCACACACAAAAAGATGGTAAGTATATCAGGTGCTCCATCTGTTAATTAGCTCAATTTAGCCATTCCGCAATGTATACATATTTCAAAACAACATATTATACGTAATAAATATATACAATTTCAATAAAAATCTATTGTTTCTCACTAATTTTAATTAAAATTTTCTGTAGCTATTTGCAGTTTAATTTCAGTTGGCTGAAATGTGGACATCTTACTTACTTTATTGGCTTTTATTTCTTATTGTCTAGCAGACACAATTACTTGTATGACTTGTTGATTCCTTAATTTCAGCAAAATTTCTTGCCTTCTTTCTACCTTGGATAGTTCTTTTCTAAGTGAAGTACAATACTTCACGAAAGAATAACAATTTCTTTTCTGTTAGTTACATCTGCTAGATCTCCTCAAGACTGAAAACTTTGCTTCAGTTTGGATTCCTCCTTCATCTTCATCATCCAAATAAACATCTAGATTAAGTAAGCATTTCAAACAAACAATATTCGGATAAGCACCCTGGCAGGTATTCCCTCATACATCTTCCAGGCAGTGGCCCTTTTCCCCTTTTCCTCCTTTTCCATTGCCACCCATTCACACTTCTGCCATCCAACTGCTTTACCCATTTATTACGGACTAAACCGTGTTCCCCCCAAATTCATATGTTAAAGCTCCAACCCCCCCACGCAATTGTATTTGGAGAGAGGGCCTTTATGGAGGCAATTGAGGTTAGAAGTGGTTATAAGAGTGGGGCTCCAAATCAATAAGACGTTTGTCCTAGTAAGAACAGGAAGAGACACGAGATCTCTCATTCTGTTTCTCCGCACCTGCGCATGAGGAAAGCCCATGTGAGAACGCAGCAACAAGGTGTCCCCTGTTAAGAAGAGGAGCAAGGCCTCATCAGAAACCAACCCAGCTGGAACCTTAATCTTGTACTTCCTGCTTTCAGAACAGTGTGAAAATAAATTTCTATCATGTAAATTACCCAGATTGTGGTATTTTGTTATGACAGCCTGAGTGGACTAATACGCTGTTTGTGTGCTGGAGAGAATCAGCTTCCCTGGTTCCAGACCATCCTGCATAGGTGTACCAAATCAGCACAGATATATTAGATCCTATTGCTGCACAGCAATTTACCACACATTTAGTGGCTTAAACAATGCCCATTGATTGTCTCACAGTTTCGTGGTCAAGAATGTGGGTGCAGCTTGGCTGGGGCTTCTGCACCGAGTCTCAAAAGGCTGCAAAGGAGGTGTTGGGTGGAACTACGGTCTCATATGAGTCCTTTTCCAATCTCATGTGACTGTTGGAAGAATTTAATTCCTTGCCTCTACAGAACTCACAGTGGCTTAAGTTCAACAAGATATTATTGGAAGCTACCAGTCAGTTTTAAAGAGCTAATCAGATTAGGTCGGGCTCATCCAGTATAACGTTCCTTTTGATTGATTCTTCATCTTTGGAATCCATCATGTGCAAAAGTCCTTACCAAACTCAAGGGAATCACATTATGTAGGATGTATACACCAAGAATCTGGTGAGACTCTTGGAGGATCATCCTAGATTTCTGCCTGCCATAGACATGATTCCCTTGATTATTGTTTAGCACTAAAGGCCAGGCACCAAGCTTTGATATAGGGAGTCCGTGCTGAACTCAAGCTTAAAACAGTGTATAAATGAAAATATGGTAGCACATGTCAGTAGCATATGAGTGGTACAGATAGTCAAGGTGGAAGCAGTTTTGAGAAGCTCTTTGTGACTAGACTAAAGATTCTTGGAGAACAGTAAGTATCAACTGGACCTTTCAACATGAGCTGAATTCAAATTGTCAAAAGGAATACCTGTGCTGTCAGTATATAATAACATTTATTTTACTTCATTATTCCCACTTATATTTATAACATTTTCATTTAGTTGAATTAAATGTTGCTAAATAGTCATTTATTGTAACATTTTTTATTGCTTGCTTACAATACACCAGCCTTTATCATGCAGTCTTTTAAACCTGTTATCCAATTTGGAAGGTTCCATTTAAAAAGTAGGTAGCAAGGCAGGGGGATAAATATATAGTTAACCCTTGCCCATTTAGCCATTAATTCATGAAGCAAGCTGGTTATTTTATCTTACCAGCTCAAAATGACATTATTTGTAAGTTGAGGGTTCAGATGAAATGATTTATAAGGTCCTTTCCTGATTTACTCTCTTACCTAGATTATTAATATCCCAGGATAAGCTAGAACTCCTTTCTAAAAACATTTCTATAGTGTTTGAACCTTTACTTCAGAACCCTCATCTAACTTATAATTACTTGTCAAAAGTGTATTCCCACTAGATTTTAAAGTATCCATTCATGAATGGTGTCTTGTCCACTACTAGATCTCAGCACATTGCCCAGTGCTTGATATATGGCAGGTGCATATTGACCAAATGAACAATAATTTGTGATCCTGTCAAATATATATGCACTTATTTCTATGTGTTCAGTCAACATTTAAAATAATCAGGCAGTGATGAGACATTTTCAGCATTATGTGATTTTGAGCAGTTAATAAATCCTACCTATTAGAATATTATAAAAATATCCACTTTGTTTTCTCTGATGGGCTGAGGGAAGTTAGTGGGAGCCCCATCTGTTAAGTGCACTGAAGTAGGAGGTCTTGGGGCCAGGTGGAATTCTCAAGGATACTCATTCAGGATGGTCACTGGAATCATATTATAAGGAGGGCTACACTGTCGAGTGAAACCAATGTTGAATACTAAGAAAGTGGTTGTAAGTAACAAATTCAGGAGTGAGGTAAGAATGAAAATGGGGAAATGGGCAGCAAATTTAGTAGACAGATGGTAGAAGGCTGTATGAAATCAGCTGCAAGAAAGAGATCCAAGAGAGTGGTTTAGGACTAAGGTAGTGAACAACAAGAATGTGCTAGCTCTCCTATTTTACTTTGCTCCGGGGTGCCTGTAGGCAGAGAGGAAAGTGTGGGTTTGCTGACCTAAGAAATCCTTAAGATAGGGGAGATTTTATGTCCTAAGTGGATCCCCTATGATCTGTAGGATCATATTCTCTAATATTTATAGTGCTCAACTTTAAAATGGGCTATAATCAGATGATTCACTTATTCTGTTTGATTTAGAAACTAAAACATTTTCCCATGAATCCAGCATTATGTGAAGGTTGATTATATTTTTCAAGATAATTCAAGACAACTATTTAATGTATATTTTACTAAGAATATTATAGAAATGTTTACTTGGTTTATTTATTGGGAAATTGAGCATATATTATCTCTTCAAATTGCTTTCTAGGAAATAGGTCTAATATATTAATTATGCTTACCAGTTTCTCAGTCATAAATAAAAACTTCCGTAATTTGCTTCACACTTATTTGCTTAAAATTATAACCTTTTGGATTTCTTCATATTTTGGGAATGAATGTACTAATTTCTATTTTAAGCCTCCATTTGGTATTAAAATTAGAACAACTTGTTCAAATCTTGTGGTTTTTATCTTGAATAAATATTGCTAAACTTTCATTGAACAACTTGGCTTAACTTTAGTTATGGAAAGTCCTCAAAAACTTTTCCTCCTTTTTTCTTTTGTCAGATCCAAGTTCATTATCATTTTCTTCCTTTGTATATTGTTTCATTAGTTATCTCTTTTTCCATATGTATAAGTTAAATCTTTATTATAGTGGCCTCTTTTAAAGTATAAGTTCTATGCTTTCATATTCAGGAGCATTAGAAATGTGTGCAGTGTAAATTTAGTCTCATATCAAATTATTACCAGACACTCTCAGTTTTAAGATTGTGAGGAAACTCCTGAAATTGTCCTATTCTAACACCTTCAGCTTCCATATGAAGAAAATGAAGTCCAGGAAATGTGAATTATATGCCCAATGTCGCATGACAAGTTTAAGCTGAGACATAACCAGAACTGTGATGTCTTAATTCTTTGTTCGGTTACCTTTTTGAAATATCCTGCTACCTTGCCTATAGCATTTGTTTTCTTTTAGATTCTAGGTAAGACTTCTTTTCTATGCCCAAAAGACTCTTATATAGAGTTTATGCAAATTTTGTAATTAAACAAATAGTCAACTAAATACTCCAAAGAACTTAGCAGATTCATTAGATGGAAAGAAATGTAAGATCATGTATTCTCCCTCAAACTTAAAACAGGTTAATTTGTAGTAATATTGTTTTATGGGAGCCAGCAAATATTATTATAAGAAGGACTAAATAGTTTGCCCATGGACACTGAAACCTAATGCAGCACAGAACTTGTTTCAATAGCCACCTATCCTGAACAAGTGGAAAAGATTCATGATCACATTGTTTAGTTGTTTATGTTCCTAGAAAAAAAATCTGAGACTTAGCGATGTTAACCTGTAAAACATAATAGATGGAGTTTATGGAGCAGGAAAATAAAGCCTTGTAGGTTTAGGTACTTCCACACAATGGTGGTTACTTAGATTTTAATCATTCATTCAAGAAAAATTTAGTGAGTTACTATGGTCTGGATGACAGGAATGGAAGGTGTGATCCTTGCCTATAATTTGAGGTTTGAAAGGAGGAGGTGATAGAAAGAAGGCTGGAGGGGAGAACCCAGAAATAACTGGCCCCTTTCTGAAACAAGGGGAAGAGCCAGAGCTCCGGGAGTGATTTCCCTCCCTCTTTGTGTTTCCATCCATCTGAGTTTATTGTTCTTGTGCCATTTCTCCCTTCACTGCCCACTGTCCTTGTTGTTCCCTGATTACTCTCATCCTCGCCAAGCTTGTTGTAGTTCTAAAACTATTTATTATAATTGTTCCTTGGAAGAACTTGAGGTACTATGCTGAGAACCTTCATGTTTTCCAAAGAAAGTACTGTAAAAATTGCACATAAACAAGAATTATTGTTTTAGACAAGCTCATCCAAGACAAATCATCCATGCTACCAATTTCTGGCACAGCCCTATCGCTAACCATCCATCTTATTCATATTTGAGGCTCAAGCACTTTTCTTACCTCATGCTCTTTCCTTCCCTCCTTATTTTATGACATTTCTAGTTCCTGCCAAATATTTTTTGACCAGAGGTTGCATAGGTTACTACCTGGTCCGTGATGGTGCCCGCCAATCTGTGATTCCTGCAGAGCATTGAAGCTCTACAGTGGGAGATAGGTACCAGTGTATCTGCTGGTCTTTTATGAAGGGATTTGCTGTTGATGAATTGGCTACTCAGACTTTGAATAACTGGTTATAGCATTTAGATATATTTGTCTTTGGTGAAGCATTAATATATATATATATATATATATATTTTTTTTTTTTTTACAATGGCAGTAGGGGATATAGGAAAAAGGCTAGGGGCAGACCTTAGAGGTCAGAGGTAAGCAATGGCTGCAATTCTGTGCTCTCTCCCTTAGTTGATTGGGAAATAAGAATAATAGCCCACTTTTGTGTTTGTTCTGAACACTCTGCCAAGCAATCTGCAGAGATTAATGCATCAATCTTTATAGTAATACTATGGAGTAGATACTGTATTCCCATTTCATAGATGTGGAGACTGAGAATTATTGAGTTTAAATTAAATACCTAGCCTGGTCACAACTACTAACTGTCAGTAATGAGTACTGAACCCAGTTCAGTCTGTCTCCAGGGCCTGAGCTCCTAATCTCTGTGTTAAGCTTGGCTCTTCCTTCATTTTAATGGAGTTCACCTATGTCGTTTTTAATGAGATTTATGTCCTCCTTTTCTCTTTCTATTCAAACCATAAAAGACTTATTTAGTACATATTTCAAGCATACATCCTATTAAAAGGATCCCACATTACTTCACAGGAATGAGCTCCCACTATTAATTTTAGATAAGACATTAAGCTATATGACCTCTGATATTCTTTCCACTTCTGACAGCTTGATCCCAGAGAGGGATCTTACTCTTTAGAGAATCATTCTAACAAAAGACTGCCAAAAGAATGGGACATCTGTTAGCTTGAAGGATATAGGTTGTCTTAGGATCTCAGAGGGTCTCAGAGGGTCTCATAATGTGTTATCAAAGCCAGTACTACACCCTGATCCCGTAGGAAATAATATATTAGCTCCCACTTTATGGACAATGTCAGGGAGATCCAGGTCCAAGTCCTTGTTGTGCCACTTATTAACTGCATAACTTTACCCAAGACATCTTACTTCTCAGAGCCTAATTTCCTTTACTATAAGATGATAATAAAGGGACATATCTCTGAATTGATAAAGTGTTAGTGAAAGCTGCGAGTACAGCGTCTGCCACAAACTCTGGGTTTTGTGATTCACATCTTTACGGCTAGACTGTTCAGTTGGCTGTTTTTCTCAGCCATGACTTAACTTTTTAAGATGCTCATTTCTTTAGATTTCATTAATTTGAAAAACCATCATCATTACAATTGCAATACAGTATATCTTTTCACAAAGATAAGACTTTTTCACCAATGGACAGCTCATAAAATTTCAAAATGATGAGTGATCTTAGAGGTGAGACAATCCAATCCCATTAATTCTCAGATCAGCACTAAAGCACCAAGAGGTTAGATGGATTTTATAAGATTACATAGCAAATTGGTGATAAAGTCAAAGCCAGATCTTCTTTTTTTCTGATTCCAGGCTTAGTGATTTTTCTGAAGGGTTCTGATACACTCAAGATGAGAGTTTAAAAGAAGGTTATTTAACACATTGACTGCCACACTAGAAAACTTTTTTTTTCCCTTGGGGCCATGGTGTTTATTACAAAAATAGAATGAAAACTTCAAAAACAAAGTTATCCTTTCTAATTTAATGAAAAATTTATTTTTTTAAAATTGTTTTCTTTGCGTGAGTTATATGCAACTTGAAAAATAGTTCACGTGGCCCCCAAGGTAAAGAGATGTGTGAGTTACATATGCTTCATGTAGCCATAGGTTCAAAACAAGCCTGAGTTAAATACAACTTATATGACAGTTAATGTTTTAAACTACTTTATTAAAAAAGATATTTTATATGTGCTTTATTTCTGTTTCCATATAAATACTTGTTTATACATTAAATATTATTAACAGTGAAGAATTAGGAGAGAAACCAAAACAAAGCAAACAATAAAAGATTTATATTATAGAATCTATCAGATCTAGATTTAAGACATTTATTAGCTATATGACCTTGAAACTTAAATTCTATAAGTCTCAATTTTCTTACCAGTAAAATGAAGATAATGATCATAGCCTTCCAGTTGTTAGGGTTAAATGAGATATTATATGTAAACCACTTAGTGCCTTGTATATAGTCATCATGTCATAAATGGTAATTTTTAATGGTAATAATATTAACATAAAGTCAATGTAAATAATTTCAACTATCACTATAACTACCCTATTCATGGGTAAATTCACACTGGTGAAATTTAAAATATCTGATTTTTAGGGAAAGTCAATGAAATTTTGAACCACATAGACATACTTCATCTTGAATTAGGCAAAATGCTTCTTGATTCCAGCCTATTGACATCTCTAACTGATTTAGAGAACTCTACTGGAGCGCCCAAAGGGTGCTTAATCAGTCCTAATGTTATAGTGTATGGGACTTTGCTAAATATGACCAGAGAAGAGATGCTTATTTTCACCAGAAAGGCCTTTGTATTTCTATTACCTTTGGGTAAGTAAATATGAGTAAATACACTGGGTGGTTAGTCCATGGGCTATGAAAGCTTCATTAATAGCAATACTCTAAATGATTACATAAACCTGAAACTAGAGATCCTTCCTATTTATCAGTTCTCCTATGTAAAGGGCTCTAATGGGATCAAGCCTAGCTATATGTGAGAGTGACCCACTGTTATTTTTAAGAAAGCTAATGGCTCAATGAGATGATTTTATATAATGATAAATTAGGAGAAACTGTTTTATTTTTTTTCTACTTTAGAAATTAATAGAGTTTTTTTCTCTTATTAAGACTTCTTGAATCATAGAACACTGAGAGAAATATTAAAAATAATTTCTCTTGAATTCTATTATACCTAGCATCCTAGAAATGTAAGCTTTCTTATCTCAAAGTGAAGTTTCTTTAAAAATCATAAATTCCATAGTTCATCACATACCAAAAAGTCTAGTATCTTCTGGACTAGACTTTATGCCAATAACAGCCTCCTGACATCCTTTTGCAAATACTTTCTTTTTGTTTACTTCTATTAAGTGCATTGGTGAGAAATTGGGATTATTGTTTTAAAACAATAGTTTCATTCTTTTAGCCTAGCGATAATGGAATCTAGATGGAAGGGAGGGTACACTGAAAGGAAAGTGAAGTCAGTTCATATTTTGTAAATTAATTCAATATGGAATCTTAGAATCAGTTCCCAGAGTCTAAGTTGATTAGACATTGTTGAAATATAATAATGGATATGTAGAAATTGGCATATATTTGTTTCTTCTATTTTTGACAGTATTTTTAAAGAGCTCCTAAATATGTGATAGTAATATAATTTTTCATTCCCTGAGTCAAAAACGCTACAAGTTCAGGAAAATTCTACAAAAGAGAGGATGAGGACAAAGGACAAGGAGAAAGAGAAGGAGGAGGCCTGGGAAGGGTGGTGGAGAGAGAAAGAGAAAGAAAAAGAGAGAGAGAAAAAGAGAAATGCATTAAATGACATTTGGCCAATGTCCATAGTAGTTGACATATTTCTCACTTTAGCATTTATTCTTAATCCCAAACGAAGAGCAAATAGCATTTGGCTACTGCATCTAAGAAATAGTAAAGGACTTTGAATTAGTTACTCCTAGAAGGCAAGCCCATCCCAGGAGGTGTCCCAGACCCTTTAA
Organism: Microcebus murinus; assembly: GCF_040939455.1. Classification (NCBI taxonomy): domain Eukaryota; kingdom Metazoa; phylum Chordata; class Mammalia; order Primates; family Cheirogaleidae; genus Microcebus; species Microcebus murinus. The sequence continues at coordinate 14,445,920 of NC_134106.1, forward strand.
GAAGGGTCCATATATCTGCTCATCTGTCAGCACACATTTCCCATGTTTGTCTTTCCGTTCAGAACAATGCTATCCCTACACGCCTGTTGTGTCTTAACTGCTTTTATTGCTGTGGAAATGTTTCAGAATTTGGAATATTTCTATTTGCAATCATGTCATCTTTAAGAAATTTCAACATGCTAAGAGTACATGTTATCTCCAGTTGTGATGAGTTGATTCATTACCGGATGCTAGTTAGCCAAAGATAGAAACAATTTTTATGTTGTTAATCATGTTTCCCACAAACTCTGTAGTAGTTTTCAAAAAAGGTAAATTATTAATATATCAAACATTTCATCCCTTATTGTCAGCTTCATGTTTGAAGAGTATCTCATGCTTCTTAGAGAAAGGCATGGCATATTTTAAGAACAATCTAGATCTTCTAGTCCATATTTTTTAAAAAGGAAGAAGTAGATGCTGCATGTGCAACATGAAAGAAAGTCATTTGACATGAGTAGGGATATTTATATAAGATTTGAGTATTTTTTGTATTAGAAAATTATCTCCTTAGTTATGCATCTTATCTAATGTAATAATCTCGGAGTTAGGGAGAAGAGACTGGATCCTGCATGTTTGGAATCTGTGAGTGCTGTGGTTGGAATATGTCCCCCCAAAGTTCATGTGTTGAAAACTAAATCCTAATGCAACAATGTTGAGAGGTGGGACCTTTAAGAGATGATCAGGTCATGAAGGATCTGCCCTCTTGATGAATTAATACTGTTATCATGGGAGTGGATGTATGATAAAAGCATGAGTTTGGCCCCTTGCTTTCTTACCTGTGTGTTCTTATGCCCTCCACCATGGGATGACACAGTAAGAAGACCCTCACAAGATATGGCCCCTTGATCTTGGACTTCCCAACTCCAGAACCATGAGCCAAATGAATTTCTGTTGTTTATAAATCACCCCCATGTGTGCTATTCTGCTATAGCAACAGCAAAATGGACTAAGACAGCAAGTTAGAATGCAGCCAGGCCCTGAGCCTAGCTGATGAGCCTCATTCTCTGTTTGGCCTTATGTCAATCTTACACAAGTTAATTTGGCATGATTTGGTTATCTTCTGTGAAGTGAGAAAATATATTATGTTAATTTAGGAACTATTTATGGGGTGTTCACCATGAGTCACACATGGTTAGGCATTGAGTATATGAAGACAAATAAAATAAATTCACACTCTTCAAGAGCATGAAGGGTGATAAATGAAGATGATAAATGAAGATAAACAGACCTCTAGTGCATGGTAAAGACAGAGTAGCCCCAGGGCCCAGTCCAGACTCTTTCTTCTACTAGCTGAGGATGCTGCACAAAGTACTTTGCTCTTCTGAGCCTGTTTACTCATCTAAAAATTGGAATGACAATGGCAATACTTCTCTAAGAAGGTTGTCCTAAGGTCAAATAAGAATAAAATAACAATGTCTTATAAATGGTAGAGCACTAAACATATAGTAGTTATTTAAGGAAGAAAATATGGCATAGTAAAATGGTCATAGGTTTACAGTCACTAAACTTAATTCAAATCTCAGCTCTACCACCTAAAATTTATATGAAATTGAGTTGTTATGAAGATTAAATAAAGCAATTAAACCAATCCATTCATCCATCTATCCACCCATTCAACAAAGTTATTAAGTACCTACTATAAGTAAGGAATTGTTCTAGAACTGAGCTCAGAAAACTCTTTCTGTAAAGGGCCAGATAGCAAATATTTTAGCCTTTGTGAGCTATATGGTTTTTGTTGCAGCAACTCAGCTCTGCTGTGTGGTGTGAAAACAGCCACAGAGAATTCATAAACAAATAGATCTGCTGTGTTCTGATGCAACTTTGCTTACAAAAACAAGTGGTGGACTGGAGTTAGCCTGTGGGCTTTGTCTACTCTGCCTTTTATAAATACTAAACAGGACCCTTAATCTCATGGTGGTTTTATTTTACTGAACAGGATAGACAAAACACAAGTAAACAAAAAAGTAAGGTAACTACAGATCCTCTTTCTCTAATAAGCTATGAAAATGACTATTGTACCTTCCAGTGCATAGAGTAGGAGCTTGATAAATGTTTATTGAGTTGATACATGAAGAGATAGTTTTACTTGTTCTCTAGACTCTGCAACTATATTTTCTTCAGTGTTGAATATACAGTTGGCAATAAAAAAAAAAGACACTGGGCGAATTTGTAAATTCTCCCTTATAAGTTGTGTGCCTTAACAAGATTCTGAGAGCCAGATGTGGTGCTAAATACTCAGTTCTCGGGGGCCATTAATTACTTTCTGAACTTTCAAAGGAGGCAGTAGATATTCATAGGTTTCAAGGTGAACTCTGACTCTGCATCTGGTCTGGGGCTCTGGTGACAAGTGCTGAGCCTTTGAGAGGTACCCTCTATATCTCCTGCAAAGGTTCAAAAAGTCTTAGCAGAGAGGCAAAGAAGATTGTCCATACCTTTGTCATAACATCTACTGAAGTCATGATGTAAGGAAAAACTAACAAATGGTTTAAAATTAATTTTCAAAATGTGTGTTTGTAGCAAGATTGGTTTGAAATGCTGTGGGGATAAGGGAACCATAGGATCTCAGATTTTTTAATTGCTACATTTTCCAGCTGTCCTGGATCTCGCATGACTACACAATTCAGCCCTTCTCTTCTACTCTTCCTCTTTCTCAGAAGTCCACGGGGTGTGGTTATACATAGGAACAGCCTCAATGCTCCACCATCCCTCCCAAATCATGTGGACTAAAGAAGAATAGAGAATGCCTTGATGGATCACTAAAATTGTAAAATTGTTAATTTAAGAGTATTTACATATTATTTATTTCAAAACTTCATTTACAGATAAAATCTCCTAGAGAAATTCATGATTATAGTGGTTTTAAAGGTTGAAAATTGGAAGGTGTTTAAAAGGGAATTAATTTCAAATGACTAGATTGTTGTTTAATTTTTATAAATAATATTTTTAGAATTCAATATACCATCACATATAAACACATATATATTGCCTACTATGGCCTGGGAACATTTAACCTTCCCAGTCACCCTATGTGGTGGGTGCTATTAGTATTCCCATTTTATAGGTAACACAACTGAAGAAGCAAGGTTATGAAACTTGCCTGAGACTAGAAAGCAAGGAAGTGTGAGGGAAGTTGAACCTAGGCATTCTCCCTCTTGAGTAAGACACACTCTATGATTTGCAAAGCTGTTTTTCTCCTCCAGTTCTCATGACAACACAGGAGGACAAGGGCAGGACTTTTAGCAGGATGGACATTTAAATACAGAATCTCTTAAATATAAATGTAAAATATGAATGTCTATGTTACGCAGTGACAATGTACAGCAGGATTTTTCTAGGAGACCCTTTTAGTGCTGGTCATAGCTAGAACAGCCCCACTGATATCTGAATTATAGGTCATAGAAATAAGTTTTGAAGTCCGTGATTTGACCACCTGTGTCTAAAACTATGAGATAATGAGGTGTATCATGGATGCAATTTGGAGGTATTTGAAGAATTCATCTGTGAGCTCTTAGCTGAGAGGTTTTCCAAAAGAATGCCAGGGAAAATTGCATGTTTTCTTCTACTTGGTTCATATCAGTACTTTCAGAGATTAAAAAATTGTGAAAATCTGAGGATGGCAAGGTAAGTAAATAATATCTGGACATAGGACATTGTCCACATTTTCATGATTGTTATTATTTTCATGAAAAAAGTAAACTAATAGGATTGAATGGATTGAGAAAAAACCTAAAGTCCTACCATGGCCTCTGAGGGCCTCCCAATCTCACTCTGACTAGATTTTTATCGCTTTTCTGTCACACTCCAGGTACCTTTCCCTGCTCTCCAGCCACATGGGCCCTTGCTGTTATTCTTGCCCAGGTTTAGGGCTTTGTGTCCTTCCCTCTGCCCTGTGGTTTCCCTGCTCCAGCAAGTCCAACGACTCCTATACTTCCTTTAGGTCTCTGCTCAATTGTCACCTGACCAGAGCAGCCTTCCTTGACCACCACCCAATGTACTGTCACCCCGACCCCAAGTCCCCCATTGTACTTTTTTTGTGTTTCATAACCCTTTTTAAAAATAATCTGACATATGTTATTTTATTGTCTATTTTGCCAAAAGAGAGTGATCTTAATGAGAATGGGGACATGTTATGTTCACTGACATATCTCCCATGATAAAAAAGCACCTGGGGATCTAATAAATATTTGTCGAATGCACGAGTCAATAATGGAAGGAGAAGGATACAAATGTAAAGCATTGTTTTTAGACCTTCTGAGGCTCTATTGAGAACTAGGATTCTGCCTACTGGGTTCACCATCCCAGTGGAGTAGTACTTCTTGCTGACCGTATCATGCCAGAGAGCATTGTCTGCTGTCATTCTTTTGAGTGGAGGACTTACTGTTGTTTGTCTTGGCTTTACTTGCCCAGGGGAAAAGAATCTTTAAAAGACGTGGTCAGATCACATTTACCAGGCTGCTTTGGAACTCACGCTTGTTCACTCATTGATTTCCCAAATGTTTACTGAGCACCTATTATGTTCCAAGTGCTTAAGGGATAGAGATGAATGGTCTATGGTCCCTACTTCCAAAAAACTGGCTCAGGTCTATTGGAAGAGGCAAGTAGCAAGAAAGTCACAATCCTTGCTAACTGTGCTCTGATTGTAGGGACAGGAGGTTGTGGAACCTGAAGGAGGGGCACACAACCCAGACTATAGGGGACCATGTGAGAGAACAGGCTTCCCAAAGAGGATGGTAAGATTTGGAAGGAAACCAATGATTATCTAGGTGGATGGAGGTGGTGGAAGCAGCACGTAAAATATCTAAGACCTGAGAACATTTGGCACAATTGAAACTGAAGTGGATTATTCTGACTAAAGAATGAAGTACTAGGTGGGAGAAAAAAAGAGATGAAGCTGGAGAAATAGATAGTGTTTATTGCTGCAATGAAAAATTAAGTTCATCAAAAGCAAATTCCAGAATTGCATATCTCTAGGCCTCTGAGTGGATTTTTCCAGGGAACTCTTTCAAGGAAAATTTAAGTTATTTAGCCTATTTTTGTTTCTATGTGATTCAGGAAGCAAAATATACAAAACATTCAACTGTAGTAATTTTTCATTCTATATCTATTCTACTATAATTTTAATATTTGCTCTGTGTCAGGTACTATTTTAGGTTCTAGAGGCATAGAATTAAAATAAATACATGGTGCTAGAAGTATACAATTAAAATACTTTCTGTGCGAATCAATTTATATCCAAGAGACCAGAAATGCAATTAAAGTATAAATACATTAATCTGGCTTTATGGACATGAGGCCAGAACCCTGTGCACAGAGGGCCCACACTTGGCTTAATGTTCTGTTCTTGCTGTCTTGAAACTCATAATTTTTAAATAAGGGGCCCCAGACTTTCCTTTTGCAATGGGTCCTGCAAACTATGTCACTTATTCTTACATCTTGAGTGAAATTAGAAAGTTCATTTAGAGTAAGGCTATGAAACCAATGGCCTGAGGGCCAAATCCAGCCCATCTCCTATTTTTCCATAGTCTATAGGGCCCAGGCGTCATCAAACTACAGCCTACAGGCCATATGCGGGTGTTTTTGCTCGTTTGTTATTTTACTTCAAAATAAGATATGTGCAGTGTGCTAGGAATTTATTCATAGGTTTTTTTTAAACTATAGTCTGGCCCTCCAACGATCTGAGGGACAGTGAAGTGGCCCCTTGTTTAAAAAGTTTGAGGACCCCTGCTATAGGCCATGATCTTTGGGGAGAAAATTTAATTTTAACATTTGCTGTCCTTTAACTTTTATCTCTGGTTACATTTTCAGTATTCTTTTACGTAATGTGTGCTATGTCAACATCTAATCATTTCAATCTAATTGAAAGTGCCCAATACCCCCATGGTTTCACTGGCCTGTCCCCAAGCTGTCCCCGATGACAGTATAATTGCCAGAGGATTCTTTAAAACCTCTCTTAGGAAACCCTCATTGATAGCCTCAGGGTAGGTTTCTGCTATTTCTTTTGCACTCCTATAATACTGCATATCTTACTCAGTCAAAGAATTTTTTAAAATTCTCTACTTAAATTTTCCATTTACTCATCTGATTTTCCAATTAGATTGCAAGGATCCTGAAAGCAGGAGATATGACCAGCTCATTTTGCTATTCTCAGTGGTTACCGTAGGACTAGGCTCATAGTGGGAATGCAGTAAATGCTTAATGAACAATAATTTGACTTTAATGTACTCATTCCTTTAACACAATTTATAGAGTATGATGTGCCAAGCCCTATGCTAGACTTTGAGAATGCTGAAACAAAAAATATAGTCACTGCTCTTAAGTAGCTCACAGACAAGCAGAGAAATAGATACTTAAACAAATATTGGTAGCAGTGTCCTATGGGTTAATATGAATGAATGTTTACTACTGTGGGCACAGAGGAAAATGCCTAGAAAATCAAGAAAGTTTTTTCCTAGGCAGTACAGAGGCAATTCTATTTTACAGACCTGAGCACCCTCTTGTATACTTAGATGGAGATCAGCAAGCTATGACCAGGTAACTGATATTAGTTCTCACACCAACGTACTTGAGTACAAATCTTGGTATTTGATCTTGGGCAAATCATTTGTTCTCTGTGGCACAGCTTCCTCTTTCATAAAATATGGATGCCAGCTTTGTGAGAATTTTCACTTTGATTATTGTGGTCCGCAGAACACCAGTCATTACCGTAATTCTGGGATGGAGCTTTTCAAAGACAGTTACACAATACAGACTGGCAGCTCCAGCCCGTGTTCATATTCATGCTTGGGCTGTAGAAATTTGTGATTGTGGCCTATAAATTTGTAAATAAATAGGGGAAATAGGGACCTCTGTCTGAATTCCTTGGGAGAGCATGCATTTTAAAGAGCTGAAAAGTTAGAACATAAACAACAAGATACCCTAGAATTTGTTGCTGAAAGTACTGAAGAGACATTCTGAATCCTGGGAGCTGGAGAGAGGGGGAGAAATTTATTCTTCACAACCTAATAGCAGGAGAATTGTCACAGTACAATTCTGCTTTCTCAGATGAGAAAAACAGACTCACGAGCTTCCCAATGCCTTGAATGTTTAGTGAAAGATATGAATCTGATGGAGTCCCCTGGTCCCCGTTTGTAGCCTCATTATGCTTTCTCCTGGAATTTTCTGAATTCCTCTTGGTGAATTGGTGAATACAGTCCCAGCTCATCACAGCCAACTCCAGCACATGTTCCCTTCTGGGAATTTTCAGCAGCTCGTGAATAAATGGCACATCGCTTCAGTTGTAATTTCACAAGCTTTTATGTCATTCTCCCTGCCATGTACAAGTCTTGAAAGTTGCATTTTTCTACTCTTCAATTAACTCCCCAATTTAGACTTCCTCTACCTTTTGCTTTATATCTCCCAAGCCTGCAAATGGATTTCATTCCAGGGGTAGAACAATCTGACATAACTAACTTACCTTGCCTGGAGAGGGAGGGCTCTTGGTAGCAATCTCCCTGTGGGCTATCCTCCTATTTCTAGTTTCTTCTTGATTTAGAGTCTGTCACTGTGCATGTGGACCCATTGTTCTCAGGAAGAAATCTGATATTCTCAAGCAGCCCCAGACACCTTCATGGATGCCTCCCCCTCTCTCTTTCCCTGTTATCCTCCGACAGCCTCCCAGGACTACCTCCTGGGCTATCCCCTGACAGCCTCCCCATACTGCCTGGTTTAGCACTTGCTCTGCTCCTCTGTCCTGGCCTCCCCCGTCCCCCTTCCTGGTGACCTCAAGCAGTAAAATGCTATAGTATCTCTGGCTTGTGCTCCTTATCTGGCCCCGAATTCTTTCCTTTTCCCTATAAGACATTGTAGAAGAAGGAATGTTCATTTATAATGTCTAACTTCTCTAACTTTTCCCTCCAGGCTCCTTCAGATGACATTTTTGCTCATGCTGCCATACAAATGAAATAGACTTTTCTCATTTGCCTTAGGAGATGTGGCATTTCCTCAGAACTAGTTGGGATCTGATCCTTAGGTTGTTGCATAGTTTTAATGAAGTTGGTGATGGGCCATAGATCAGAACAGAGTAGTGGGAGGTTCTGGCTGCTTTGAAGACAGTATCCTCCTTGTACAATGGAATTTCTGGCACAGTCTTCAGGTTCTTGAGTTTCCTTTTCTCTCTTATTCCCAGAACTGTAGGAAAGAGTGATTTTATATTATTTGGGCTTCTCAGCACCACCACATTATTATCTGGCATGCTTTGTAACATGCCATATGTGAAACCTGAATATCACACGAGGCCTCAGAATCAGGAGAATGTGTTCAATGACTATTCTAATTCCTCTGAACCAGATATGAAACCCTCTTATTAATAGAATCATCCACTGGGTGTGCTTTGACATATTTCCAGAGCACTTTCACACACGTTCTGATTTGACTTCAAAAGCTGGTTTATCTACTTTCTGTCCAGATGTTAGCCTCTGACTGAGTGACTACAATGTGGCAAGAGGAAGATCCACCTCCACCTACTAACATAAAACAAAACAAAACAAACACAGGGGACTTAGGTATACAATTCTTTTTGTCATATAAAGATACTAGCACCTGCTGGAAAAATGTTATGGGAATCAGAAAACAAATCATGGAAATGGCTTTGCACAGAGCAGGCTCTCAATGAATGCTACTTATTATTGTTATAGAACTTCAACATGTTTCCACACCACACCTTGAGGATCTCTTTTGTTTCATGACAGGAGGTTGAGTGAAGAGAATCTTAAGTCTCTGACCAAATTATGAGCCAAGGCATAATTATGGCCAAAGCATAATTATGGATTGGCCAACTTATGAAACCAGAAGATATTGAAGTCATTACTAAAAACTATTCACCTAATATCTCTGTTGCCATTACATGACACTCTATAATTATAGAGTTCATTTATGCAATTGTTTATTTAGTCTACAAATATTTATTGGGTACTAACTGTGTCCTATGTCCTAGACTAATTACGAGGAATACAGACCTAAGTAGACCTGGTCTCTTTGTGAATGAACTTGCATTCTGTGCTGTCCTCAGAATGTTTGGACCCATTTCTGTTGAGTTTATAGAAATGTGTGTGTTTGTAATGGTTTGAAACCCAGATCTTTGTAAGATGTCTCACTTGTCTTTCCTCCTTCTATCATAATATAAGCCACATACTTTATAAGACACTAAAATATTTTATGAACAGTTTATGAGTTTATGAAACCAAATATAAATGTGATCATTCATTTTATGGCAAAGTTCAAATACAGATTGTAAGGAATTAAGAGACTGTTGACAGTCTGAATGTTGGGAAGTTAATATATGTGAATACATAAATATGTCTATATGTATAAATTTATACAAATATATACATGCAGATATATTTCAGGGTTAACATAGTAAGTAATAAATTTTGTTTGAATATTTTGCTTTTTTTTTGGATAAATAGATATGTTTTGTTTGTCCTTATAGGTGGGTACTTCCTAAATGGGGTTCTATTCATTTCAGTGATGGGAAGCCTAGTGATTTTGACTTGAACAACTAATGTGTGTACTGTCATCAGGTATCACAAAGACCTTGGCTTAGTGTATGCTCCTTTGGGGAGACTCATAAGGAAAGAGGTTTTTGTGATGGAGTCATCCAGATGTTTGAACAGCTGTTTTAGCAGAGTTGTTTGGATAATTTTATAGAATAATATTTTGTGGTAAAGTTTCTCTATATGAAATGGCCATTGTTTCTCAAAGTTCTTTTACTCAGAAGCAGAACATGAATTCATGGGGGCTCACAATTTAATTGAGAAAATGAAATATATTATTTTGAGATGTTACACTAAAACATAAATGGCTTTTGCTCCATCCCAGACATTCAGTTGAAGCAAGGCATTCTGGTGGAGAAGAAACCCATAAGGGCTTTTCAAAAATAGGATACACTTTGATTGTGATCCAAGGAAGAACTGATAGTGAGAGATTAAAACATTTCCAGGGTAATTTACAGCTTCCTGCATTTTTAAGTTTCCTTTATTTTACGTCTTAATGGTCAGGCATAATTTATATATGCCATGGCATAAAGAAGCACAGCCAGAGATTTTTTCTGCTACTCAGAATCTTGGTTGATTTAAGAGAGGAGATGCTATCTCGTGCTGTACCAAATGGAGCCAAGACCTGTAGACTCAAACAGCAGCCAAGCCTGTGCATATATGTTGACAAGTTTTACAGGCACTATTTTTCTGAGTTCTTGATTAAGATCAGAATAAGAATACAAACAATAATAATAATAATAATCAGATGAAGAAGGATAGGATAAGAAGAGCAGAAGAATAAAGTGGAATTGCTACTGTACCAGAAATGCTAAGATTAGCATCAGCAATTAATAACATTGGAGCTTCTGTAATTCTCATGTGTGTGTTAACTGGAGTCAACTCTGAAAATGCTTAGGGAGCCCATGTGCCAGCCGTTGAGTTAGACACTAAAAGGTTAGAAAGATGAATCAGATTCAGCCCTTCATGTTCTAATTGGGAGACTCTCCTATGGGAATTATTACACCCAAGGGTGTGGGGGGGACATTAAACGTAACAGACAAGCACAAAGAAACGTACTGTAGTAACAAAATGTAGAGATTGTGTTAGATTTAGAGATTGGGAAAACCACATGGAGGAAGAGGGATACAGAAAGGCTTTATAGGAAGTGTGGATTTTGGTAAATGCATATAGAAAAGAAAAAAGTCATGCTAGGAAAATATGCCATGAACATAAATGTGGAGGTGGGAGTGTGTATAAGCTCTGTCTGGAGAATGAAGAGCAGTCTGAGTAGCTGGAATGAAGGATGTTTTATGGGGAGTATGGCAAGGAAATGCTGGGTTATCATCAGTAGGAATTTGTTTTCACAGAGCTGGTTTTGCTTTACCACTGACTTAGAATAGGCCATATACTAGGTGAACACTGGTTTGAATCTTACCTCCTGCTCTTTCTGTCTCTCCAAGCTGCCATCTCATGGTCCATTCAGGTATGACCTTCTCTCCACCCTACAGCAGATTTTAGGGAAACTGAAAAGACTTTCTGTGAAAGAGAATTTCTGACCTGTAGTTGGTGGCTTTTTTTTTTTTTTTTTTCACGTTAGTGCTTTTCCAGTGGGGCTATCCTTTAACTATATCCATCTTCTCCCTGACTACAGGCTGGGAATGTTTTTATTTAGTTTCTAGACATAAGCTCTCATTACTCATGAACTTCAGGGATTGTGCTTGACCCTGAGAAGATGCTAGAAAGTTGTGGATAGAGACCCTGGCTCTCAGTGTGTTCTGCTGACTAGCTACGGAGGAATCCTGGAAGAATGATATGCTGTATGTGTAAATCCATCATTGTGACCTGGTACCCATGAAAATAATTAGACAGGGAGTCATTAACCTGGGCTTTTGTTGTGGCTTGACTAAGACTGAGCTGTGTGACCTTGGGCCACTGAACCTATTTGAACTCCAGTTTTATCATTTGTAAAATGGTTTAGTTTAACTTGATCTCCAAATTTTCTTCCAGCTCCAGTTTTTGTTGTTATTCTACAAAGATATTTTGATTGTATAGTTGTTAAAACATGAAGAATATGAGTGTGGCTACAGTTTCACATTTCCTCTTGACTTTTGGATTAAATGTCCTTTTAGCTGATGTTATTCAAATTTGATAAGAAATGACAAACATGTCACACAATTCTTTCCTTGCAATTGTAATTCTAATGTAAGTCATTAATCTTGCCAAGGAGAAAAAGTGTCAAATATTTTTGTAAACAAATAGCTGATAGGAATGCTAGGTTTATTTACATTTTGAAAATCTGTACAGAGGAAGTAGTATCCTATAGTTATTAAATTAAACAGCTATATTAGGAATTCTTTACCAAAATCAAGTATTTACAGTAAATTTTGCTATGGAACGTTGGCTGGTTTCTGTACAGTTGTGAGGTTATTTTGCTTCATCTTGAAAGGAGCAGAGCATTAAAATAGAGACCATGAACACTTTACCCTGAAGCTTAGATACTTTTTATTTTAGGGAGGAAAAGGTAAAAACTTTGGAGAACAGTAGTATAACGTAACATAATGCAGTATAAAAAAGAATGCCCACATGTTTAATTCCCCACAAATGGAACTTCAGAAAACCACAGTAGCTCTTAAATGGTGCATTGCAAGAATAAAAACATGATCCAATCTTGAAAGCATTCCTGTTGGGTGGCTAGATGTTATTGCCTTTTAGGCCTTACGTTTCTTAGGAGTAAATCAGATATTGTACAACCTTTTATAGAGTGAGGACTAGATTGTTCCATTATGCTTAGGAAAATATGGAGAAAGAGCTAAGCATTTCAGCAAATTTTTCAGCTAATTGAATCAATAAGGCAGAAGCCAAGAAAGGAAGAATTTCTGGTCTTTTGTTTTAGGTGATAATATTGGAGGCTAATACATAAAGCGTGAACTATAAATGTTTGCTTGTCTGTCTTTCTGACTAAACTGCGTTGCTTAAAGAAAGGAACCCTGGCTTACATATACAGATATATATTTCCGTCTGTGGTGACTAGTATATGCATGGCACATAGTGGGCCACCAGTAATTATTTATGGAAATTAATAAAAAATAATTAGAGAAGAGTAAAATAACAGCAATAAATAAATGAGAAGCAGCAAATATTTTCAAGATTAAATAATATAAATTTTTCGCTTTGTGAGATGAAGAATTTCTCAGTGCTTGTTAGCTTCCATGTAATGTTCTGTTTAAAATGCAGCCATATTTATTAAGCCCTTATTTTTGTACTGGGATGAAGTTTTGTAAGATTGGGGTTTTTACATTTCAACAGAGATAGGAGCAGATCATAGAAATTAAATACAAATTATCACAAGTTTTATTCTTTGGTGAACAATATATGAGATGGCATTGTTTGTTGGGACCTTTAGATGTTACAGTTTGTCCCATTATACAAATACAACTTTTTACTACAATTTTACTATCATTAAATTAACATTTTTGTGCTATCTTTCTGGTCATCCATCCTGGGGACAAGCACTTTGATGTATTATAGGGAGAGCATGCTAGAGCCCTAGAAATCATTATACTTGGCATTCTGAAGTAGAGGTAAGTTTATGGATCAGAGTCTATTTTCGTGTGTGTGTGTGTGTTTTCTCTTGCCTATTTGACTTATTTAATACTACATGTTAAGACTTTAAATGCCAAACATAAAATAAAATTAAAGCAAAGCAGTTTTATTTTATTCTTCCTGATATTGGTTTCTAACATCAAAGCAAAATGCAGAGACTGATGAACTTTTTATCAATTTTCTGTCTTTGCTTTTAAGTATGCAGCTGGTTTATAACTTGTGCCTTAAAAATGGGTGTATGGTTTAAACACAGATTTTACACTTTAAATTGAGACCATAATCTTAGTTTTGGAGTGAGGAATTCCTAAGATAACTTTGTTTTGTGAAAAATGAGGCTGCTCAAATAGTAGACAATCCCAAGTGCTTTAATTGTCATCTAAAAACATAAAGAATCAAGTGTGCCATTTCCTTTTTATCTTTTTCCTTTGGCTTTGTTTTAGAAAAAATAATTTCCTTATCAATTCTGCAGACATAGTGCTAGTTTATATCTTAAGAGTGGATGCAATCAGTTTTAGTACATTCACTGAAGTTAAACTATAACCTCTATCACAGCTAGGAGCTTCCAATTTCACGTCACATTCTATGCGTATGTTATCAAAATATAAAAAGGACACTGCATTAACTACAAGGAGTGGAGCAGGCTCTAGGGTACTGACTGCTTTCAACAGGTGCATAATCTATTCCCTTCTTAAACCATCTCTCCATCCACAGGTTAGGTTTAGACCTTTGGATGCCATTCTTCTGGGCCCACATCCTGTTTATACCTCCATCCTCAAATTGATTATATTGTATTTGCCTATTTATATGTTCATTATCTTCAAGTTCAAGGTCAGTGCTTTGTTCAATCTTATATTCCAAGAAAAAAAAAAACACATGGATTTTGACACAAAAGGCTTTCAAATAATCCCATACTTCAGGCCACTAGATTGCTCCCTCTTTCTCCCATTTTTCCACATGTAACACCTCAATGAATATTTTTTCATATAAAGTTTGTTTTATTAAATTACCTAGTGCAATAATAAACAATTACATTTATATTTTATATTTTAGTTACGTGGCCATGTACTTTACATGTCTTATCTTAATTAATCCTCATAATAACCCTCTGAAATGATTGCCATCCTCATTTTATAAGTGAGAAACCTGATGTTTGGAGAGATTAACACTCACTCATCCAGGGCCACATAGCCAGTAAGCAAATCCAAAATGACTGGAGCCCAAAGCCTATGTCCTTATGCATTGTCTTATATTTACTTATTTCCTAGTAGTGGAATTAATAAGTCAAACTTAAAATAATTAAGTTATTAGTTTTATTAATAAATATGATAAAGATATAAGATTCTTGAAATACTGAATGCTATGTAGGAAAACGAACATGATGTCTTGCTGCAGTTGTTAACGCTTTGCATCATCAGTTTCCTTAGCACTTGACACACGTGCCTTCCTGTGTCTTCCTAAGGAGAGTTCTGTGTGCGTGCTGAGCTGGAAGAACACCATGTCATCTCAGCCCTGTGGATCATTCTGGTCTCCAAGTTGTTCTAACATGTCTCTTGACAAGAAATAGATCAGAGAAAAAGGTGTTCACTGTTAGGTGACACCAAGAGCACCTAATGATCCAAGAGCATTTTACTCTTGTGACATTGAAGCTGTGATATTGGCCTGGTCCATGCTTTGATGGCCGGTGGCAGTCTTGTAACTCCTCCGATAAGCAGTGGGGGCTGCTGTTTTATGTCAGCCAAGGACATGACTTTGGAACACAAATATCAATATGCCTCAAATCAGAAATAAGGAAAGACCTGTTGGCCCAGGGAAGTTAGTCGACCAGTGTAGACCTTCCAGAATTAATGACTGTGCCACCTTTTTCTGGCTCTTGCAGAGGATGATGCACCAAAGGATTCACATACTCAGTGCTTCTTTATATTTTCCCAAATCTCCTGATAAATAAAGCTTGCATGAGTATAAAGGACATACTGAAAGGTGTTAATAGTGCAGGAAGAAATAGTATCCTTGGCATGGTATTATGGAACAAGGGACCACAAGGGACCAAAGACCTGTGTTAGCATCAGAAGTAGCATGTGTGTTCCTAAGTAAAATTTATCTTCTCCACAGAGGTTTCAGTTTCTTCATTTATAAAATGAGGACGCTGGGATAAGATGATCTTCTAATTTTACTCTCACTTTTGAGTTGGTAAAATGGGGTGTTCTACCATAATGTTTAAGTGCTGGTGGTTCTGATTTAGACTGAAAGTGTGCTCAAATTCTGGCTCTACAACTTATTAGGGGTGTGATTTTGGCTATGTTATAGAACTTTTCTGAACCATGGTTTCAATTTCTATAAAATGGAGCTAATAATACTGTGCTTATTTTGTTGTGGTAGAGATTCACTTTGAAAAATGCAGAGCTCTGTGCCTGGCACAGTCATTCTATAAGAAATGAGGACATGACAATGATTATGATGCCATCAGTGATTCTATTTACCCTGGTTTCCCTTAAAAAGTCACATCAGATTTTCAGTGTCCTTGTGCCCCATGGTCTAGGTTTTAGTGTCCCAGGGCAGCTGTTACAAAGTACCACAAATTGGGTGGCTTAAAATAGCAAATTTATTCTCACAGTTCTAGTGGAGAGAGGTGTAGGTGTTGACAGGGTTGGTTCCTTCTGAAGGTTCTTAGGTAAAATCTTTTCCATGACTCTCTATTAGCTTCTGGTGGCTGATGGAGATCTTTGGCGTTTCTAGGCTTGCAGTTACATTACTCAAATTGTGCTTCTGTCTTTGCATAGGTGTCTTCCCTCTGTGTGTGTCTGAGTTCCTGTGTCTTCCTATGACCTTCTTATAAGAATGGCGGTCATTGATTTAGGGCTCATTCTAATCTAGTGTCACCCCATCTTAAATTGAATACATCTTCAAAGACAACTACTGTCAAGCAAGTTCACATTCCAAAGTAGTGAGGGGTTAAGACTCCAATTTGTCTTTTTGAGGAACACATTTCTACCCACAATAGTCTATGGGGAACTATACAAATATAAAGCAGTAAAGTTATTACTTTTGATAGTGATGATCATGAATTATGCAAAGTCAGGATACAAATGAGTGACTTAATCAGGTTACTCTGGTTTCTCTACATGTTGATTGCTGCTAGAAATCAATAGTCATGGAGGATGTTGGATACTCTCAAAGTCACAAATCACCAAAGTTGTCTGAGTTTTCCAATTTAGGGGTATAATCTGTGTTCCTAAATTAGTTTTGGTTTCTACAAAAATTTTTATCTTGTATGTCTTTGTTGGTGACTGCTAAGGATAGTTAAATTATCACTGAGTTCCAGGGAACTTGAAAGTAACCCATTTTCAGGATGGCTAATCATATGTCTATTAGGTCTATTGAGAAGGAAATCAGAGATGATTCATTCTTACTCCAGTGGCCTGGCTTTGGAGTGGGCCCTTCTGACAGCTTATAACTGCATCACCTGCACTCTAGCCCCACTGGCAGGAGCCAAATCATAAGGCTGCATGAAATATCCCAGCACCAACCCCATTTCTTTCTGAACCACTAATTTTAAACCTATGAACATCATGCCTTTAACTGCCATTTCTCCAGCAAGTGTGAATTTGGGGTGAGTAGTTCTCAAAGCCCTCATGATATACAGTCTCCACAAGGATGCCAAATAACTGTGACATTTAGGAAGGGCTCTGGGCTAAGAAAAACATCATTCCTAAGAACCTCCAAGTTTTCTCCATCCCCAAACACATGAATTAATGATCCCCTGTGTGAGTTGCAGGGCCAGCAGATGATGATGTCTGACAAGCTATCTTCGATTTATTTTCTCTTGTGTCCAATACACTTGGAAAATAATATTTTGTTGTTGGCTAAATTGGAACCTCAGTCCTAGTGATGACTGTCTAAGGTTGCCAAATACCTACTATTTTCTTTACTCATAAACATATCTGAAATGTTGTGTACAGATCTAACTTCCAGGGTCAGCATCCTTCCAAAGTCAGGGCATGACACTGACGTGGCCTTATTTTTATTGAGGATTGATGTAACTCTGGCCATACTCCCCTATTCATTTATGAAATTCTGTGATTATAATAAAGCCCTTTCTAGGATCTAAAATCTATATTTTTGATCATCTATCTATGTATCATATGTCTGCAATAGTATGTTATTTCCTTGAATATATAAAGTAACTTAATCAATTAAAACATAATGAGAAATTTGAAAGACTGGAAATACAAATAATGGTAGATTCTTTTCCAGGAAAAATAAACATCATTTTCTTCTTTGGCCTCAATTTACCCAATTTCCTTTCCTTTTGTCCTCATTATTCTTGAACTCTTGCATTTAAGTAACCCTTGTAGACTCTTCTAGATTTTAATCTTCTTGGTATTATACTTATTTTTCCCATCATGTTTTTTTCCAAATTCCTTCCCTTTTTGACTCCCTGCGTTCTTTCCTCTCTTCTTCCCTCCCATCCTGCTTACTTGCCTTCCTTTTCACCTTTCCTTTTCTACCTCTGTCACAATTGAAAATAATTAAATGTGTATCATGAGATAAATAGATGAAGAAGAAGAAAGAAGGGGAAGAAGAACAAATGGGGGAGGAAGAAGAGTGGAGAGAGATAGAGAAACATAAGGGGAAGGATAAAGAAACAAAGTGGTAAGATGAGAATATGGGAACAGGGAAGAAGACAGTACCTAAAAACACAAGCCCTACTATAAGTGAGCAACATATTTAGCTTTGAATGTTTGCCCAGTGAACACTAAAAGGGAAATACAATATGACCAGTTGCAAAATATATTGTCCTTAACAGAAAAATAATACCATTTGCTTAATAAAATGATACAAAAAGAACTAAATTTTGGAAGTAAGGAAAGATAAAGATTTCTTATTTAAATATGAACCCCCTAAATTGGCTTTTAACTAACCAAAAATTGAGATGCAATAATTTTAATTCAACAGGAAAAAGCGATTTGCATAGGCATTGGCCACTCAGTGCAAAACTGCCTCCCCTCTGCTGCAGGGAGGCCCAGGGGTGAGGATGCAGGACATGGAGTCCCAAGACTTAGGTCCAAAGTTTTTCTATCACTAATATGTCCGTGACCTCAGGCAAGTCTCCCCATCTCTTTGTTCCTCAAGGGAATAATAATCAAGAAAACAACCTTACATACATATAAGTATTATTATTAGTTATGAATTATTGTCACCCCAAATTGTTATGTTACAAGTGCATTGTAAGTCTCGGATCACACCATTTCTATGTAACATTGTTAAACTTTTTGATTCTATTTTGTTAATTTACTATATTGAATATTTCCTGGAAAAACTTTTCAAACTTTTTTTAAATAGTCAAATGCTTTCATTTCTGTTTTTAGGTCCCATTTTCTGTTGACATATGTTATGAAAATGCATATGGAGGGCATCCACTGCAAGAGCTCAATGTTCTTTTAGATTATGTCTTAAAAAAAGAGAACACAAAACTTACAACAACACCTGCTATTCGGCAGAATTTGACCTGACCCCTTTCTCCTTTTCTTGTTATTATAAACATCCAGCTCTTTAAGTGAGAGCTGTTTAAAGGATGGAGGGCTGTGAGTGTTCCTTCCTACATCCCAGATGCACTGGGAGACAGATGGGCTTTTTGATCTTTATTTTATGAGCGTCTGATAAATTGCCTCTGGCACCTGGCAACTGAAATTTCACTATCTGAAAACTAACCCTCATGTCAAACAATGTGACCAGCCTCGGCCTCTCAATTTGAGGACCTCTGTATCTGGGCGGAGGACGCCTTCCACTTCCTGGACAGGTCTACCACACGTGCAGGGATTTACATACTTTTAATTTTGGAGGGAAGAAAGGATTATTAAAGGCTTTATATGCTATGCAAAAATGTGTTTTTTGAAAAATCTCATCATAGCTCTTATTCTAGGATTTTTGGAAAAGTCAAATAAAGACTTTAGCACACTGCTTAGCCTGAAAAAAAAATGCTGGTAACAGTATAAAGATTTGAAACTCCAGGTCATGAGCCTCTCCTCACTAGGTTTCATCTGTGTGTTGATATAAGAAGAAAGCAGGTGGTCTTTTTCTAGAAACAGAAGAGCTATAAACAAAGTCATCAGCTGAGACTATTATCACCTTTCTTTTAACATCTTATCTTGGGGCAAGATTAACTCAACCTCAAGAAAGAGCCCTATTTTTTTCTCTATTTATAGAGATTCAAATATTCATGTATTTTAATTTTTAAGAAGGGAGAAAAAGAATTAGAATGATACAAACATTCTTGCATTGTGTTGCTTCTTAAAAGGAAAAGAAGCCACCTGAGAGAGCAACGATAAAAATATGAAACATCCCAAAACTCCCAATAAATATGGCATCATAATAATAAGGACACTGTTCATATGGTAGGGGCATCTATGTATATACTATAGGGCCACTTGTCACCCTTTTTTCCTCGTCCTCTTCCTTCTAAATCTGTCTATTTAGAAATAGTTGTTACCCAGGGAAGTCAATATTTTTGCTCTCTTTTCCCAAACTTGAAGGAGATTGTTATTAATCTTTTAAAATTTTCTTTGGGTTTGCTGCTTTACATACTTCTGGGATATCTTAGCTGGATAGAATTGGGGTTGGACAGGCTAACGTTTTGTTTAATTTCTTTCGTGCTTATTTGCTTGCAGCCAATAAGACATTTCTGTGTTAGGCTTGGCTTTTGGAAATACAGAAACTCTGCTGTAAATACAGTAATGCTTGGGTCAATCATTTACTTATCTAGTGTATTTATTATTTATTGGGCAGGCAAAGTTTACTATGATCAGCTCTGAGTACAGACAAGTAAATTGAATATCTATCTTGCCCTCCAGGGGCTCATAGTCTCATGTGAGAAAAAAACACATACACAAACAAGTAAATACAATTTTTGTCATTGCTGTCTTAGAAGTCCAGGTCTGAAAGAATGAGGCTAAAAAGCAGTGTGATGGGAAGTTTAGAAGTGATATATGTGCTAAGTCTTGAAAACTGAGTAGCTATTCTTTAGGAGGCAAGGAAAATAAGGCAATCCAGGCAGCTAAAGTAGCCCAGGCAGAGCACAGAGTCTTGAAATTACATGGAGTGGAAGAAGCAGGAAGCAGGAAGCCGGCTTCAAAGAGTGGTGCAAATTCACAAGGAGAAAAATAAAAGAAAAAGTGCAACGCAGAGCTTGAACATCTTTTTTTAAAAAAAGTGAAATACAGGATATTTAAGAATATAAGTTTAGTTTAGAAGTAGAAAATATTCTATCACCAATATACATTCAGGACTTGCAAATCCTATGATTTGTCTGTTAAGTGGTGAAAATAGATTTTAAGGTGAAATTCTAGGAAGAAATCAAGGCTTTCGTTTAGGGTCAGCACACCAATAATGAATGTGGGTCCTAACATTTGGGATTCATATTGGGTTTGCCTCTTACACAACACAACAAAATAATCAGCACAAACATGAGGTAGGCATGATGGATGGAGTAGTGGACTACAGGGCTGGAGTCCTGGGGTTTACCACTGGTTCTGCCAACAAAATACTCAATGGAGTGAGATCACTCCAGGACCTCAGTTCCCCCATTTTGTTTCTCCCCTTTGGCAACACTTACTATACTTGCAAAGTTTCTCATGTGTATATGCCACCAGACTTTAATGCCCAAGAGCAAATTCTGTGAGTAACTTTTCTGTATATTTTTGGAACTTTGTCAGTTTAGGCATCTGGATATGTTTCTAAGGCTTCAGGTTTTGCTTGACTTATGACTTAATGTTACAGTTTTCTTTTTGCTGGATTGTTCTTCCTTCCTTCCTTCCTTCCTTCCTTCCTTCCTTCCTTCCTTCCTTCCTTCCTTCCTTCCTTCCTTCCTTCCTTCCTTCCTTCCTTCCCTCTTTCCTTTCTTTCCTCCCTCTTTTCCTCCTTCCCTCTCCTCTCCTCTCCTCTCCTCTCCTCTCCTCTCCTCTCCTCTCCTCTCCTCTCCTCTCCTCTCCTCTCCTCTCCTCTCCTCTCCTCTCCTCTCCTCTCCTCTCCTCTCCTCTCCTCTCTGATACTGTGCTATCTTCTGTAGAGTATAGATGGAAACATACTATTCTCTTGTCTGAGATTCTGACAGGGTGGAAGGCAGCTCTCCACAGGGCTCTAAGAAATTTGGACATAGAGATTCAGAGGGAAGTTTCCAAGGCTACTTAGGGTGATCTTACAGGGCTCTTAAACATCTCTCCGCAGAAAAGAGCAGTCTGTGCTGTCAACTCTCAGACTCTCATTCTGGGAGATCAGAAGACAAGTCCCTGTGTCACACTGCCTGTCCCCCGTCTGCTCCAATACACATGTAGACATGGACTCTCGTTAAGCCTAAGGTCACCTCAGCATTGAAACCACCAAGCCCTGGTCTCCTTGGAATATAGCAATGTAAATTAGTTTAATAAAAATCAAAATGTGAGGAATATTTCTTTATTAATTGTCACTCCAAAGCATCTAAAGCCAGATGGAATTTTAATGTACTAAGTGAAATGAATTCATTTGTCAACACACACAACAATATTTTAGGTCCTTTTTTAAAATGAGGGTACAGCAAACTCATAAATAATATTTTAATGTGTCACCACATATCAATAATTGATAAGTATAATACAAGCACTTGGCCTTAAAAATTTCCGGATCCATAAGATATGGATTGAGACCTCCTAAATACATGACAGATTTCAGAAAGATAAGAAATCCACTTAGTCAGTTGTTTGCACTGGCACTTAGAGTGTTGACAAAGAACTGCAATTTGACAACTATGTTTTTTATGTTTATAGAAAAGAAGAATGCCTATAAAATTAAGTATGGATTTAGGAAATAATTTGGCTTAAAAAGAATAAAATTGCTGCACCTAGCATTCCCTCTGGCTTTTCTCCTCTCTTTCTGTGGGTCAGAAAAACTGAAGCTGTCAGGAGTCAGCAGACTCCTATTGTACTGAGTGGAACTAGCATGTTGATTTTTTTCTTCTTTTGCATCCTTTTGTTGTTGGTAGTTAAACTGGTTCTTGAAGCCAGGAGCTCTTCAAAAAATATTTGCTGAATGAATGGAACATCTACAACATCTGACATGTGGGGTCTTTAGCTAGGTGACATAGACTTAGGCAGCATAGGCTTAATTGATACCACATATTTATGTAAAAATTGTGCTCCCTGGAGAAGAAGTCAGGCAACAGAACCTACGATAGCAAAGACAAAAGCTACAACCAACTTCATCTCTCCATAGGGAAGGAGTGGCGTGGGATCATACACACACAGCGGATGTGGTGTATGTATGTGTGTGTGTGTGTGTGTATGTGTGTGTGTGTGTAAGTGCATATGCGGTGTGGGTGAAGAAGTGTATGGCACATGTCATGTGCAGAGACAGCTGATTATGGGTAGGAAGGAATTGGGGCTTTTCGTATTGCCACTTTCCCTCAAAAGCCAAACGCACAAACATCTGCAGTGTGTCAGGGAATGGAGACATATGGGCATGTCTGGTTTTGATATCATTAAATTGACCAATGAATTAAAGTAAGTGAGGGGATCAAAGTGTGGCTCTCTCTGCTTTACAGATAAGCTGAGATTGGAGTGTGAGATGGTACCATTTAGCCAAGTTATGAGTGGAGAACCTGCTGCTGATGAGAGGTAGTTGAAAAATAGTTCTACTTTAATTGTTTTATTGTCTACTTTATATTATCAGGACTTGTGGGAGAGAAGAGTTATAGATAACAAAAGTGACATAACCCATGTGCCTAAGAAGGCCCTGTCAAAAGGCATGAGATGCTTCTTTGGGTATATCACATTTCATTCAGCAAGACTCTCTCTTAGAGTGTCTGGGAAAATACACAGTAAGGCTATATGTACTCTTTTTAAAAAAAACTTGTTTATTTTTCCTTATCTCTATTTTTTTTAAAAATTTCAAAATATCATGGGAGTACAAACATTGGTTATATGGATTGCTTTTGCACAGTTATAAGCATGTCCATCACTCAGATGGTGTGTATTGTACCCATCCCCTCTGCCCCTCTCTCACCTGCTTGATTTCCATTGAGTTTTATTTCCGTATGTGCACATGAGTGTTGACTGATTAGTTTCAATTTAATAGTGAGTACATATGGTGTTTGTTTTCCATTCTTGTGATACTTCACTTAGAAGAATGGTCTCCGGTTCCATCCAGGCTGTTACGAAAGATATTAGTTCCCCATTTTTTTTTATAGCTGAGTAGTGCTCCATGGAATACGTATACCACATTTTATTAATCCACTCATGCATTCTTGGACACTTAATACAAGATCTGTAGAGAGTGATTTAATCAAAGGTAGGGAAAATAGTAGTATTTAGAAATTTAAAAAATCTCACCAAAGTCCAGTGTTTTCAGTGTTTTAAGGATCATTCATGACCAGTAAAGGGGCAGGTGTTTCCTTAGTTTTGAAAGTTCTTTAGACAGATGACAAACATGCTTTTCCAGTAACAGGTTTATTCATGTAGTGTGATCATTGAGAAATGGGCCCAGTCATCTGAGAACCTGGGTTGGCATTCTAGCTTAATCACTTACCAGTTGGGTGGTGAAAAAGGATTTGGTCTCCATCTGAATCTCAGTTTTGTTACCTGTAAAACAGAGATAATATACCTATCATATAGTTTTGTTGTGAGGCTTCAAGCAGATAATAAAAGTTAAAAAGCTTAATACAATGGTGCTTGGTATGTATTCAATAGTTATTTATTTTTATAGTTTTGACATAAATCATTAAATCTAAGATAGCAAAAAAAATGATAAGTCGATCGCCAGATTTAATAATAACCTTTTTTGGGGTGAGGAAATGGCTTAAATATGCTATTTTTATTACTTCTTTAACAGCCACCACTAACAGACATTAATCCACATAGTACATATTAATATCCTCTGTAGGTTCAACATTGGTACTTGAGGTAAATCCTGCACATATGTAGTCTCAAGTTTTTTTCTGAACCAATTTTGGCCATTAAGAATTACAGAGAACACCATGGTGACACTATCCTTTCTTAACTTTCTGCCTGCTATCTTGATATAGCATTTTACTACTGACAGTAAAATCTGAAGTTTGTCATAGAAGACCAAGTTACCTTTTTTCTTTTTTTATTGATTCAGTTGCCTCCCACAGAAAGTCAAGTAAACTCTTCTGAGAGAAACCAGAATCTTTCTGACAAATTTCTGATGCTTGAAAGACAGTATGTTGTGTCTGAGAGGACACAGAAGAGCTTGGTAGTCAGTTTGTTCACTTTTCTGTCATCAGGACTTGAGCTCAAATTGCTGCTGTGTCCTCAAGAACTTTCTAGCTTGAAACATCTTGATCACTTTTGAAAAATCCAGAATTTTACCAACATTCATTGAATTGACTGGCATGTGACAAGCAATCTGCTTAAATAATTTGAAAAAACACTGTTTTTCAGTGTTGCTTCATAGTACACTTTTGAAACATTTAAACAACAATTAGTGTTATAAATCTAAGCTTAAATATGATTGTTTGTGATGGCATCAGTGAAAATCACTAACCAGAGATGACTGCTGATGAACAGATACCTTGTGGATGAGCTGTATTCACAGATGAGGAAACAATGAAACCTACCTCACAATCACCACTCTGGGTAACTGCTGACAAGTTGCTTTTGACAAAATGTTGTAAGCTGTGTTCAGCTTTGAAAACAACAAATGATTTTGAAATACACAATGCTGTATACATATATCATAACATCATATTGCACTCCATAAATATATACAATTATAATTTTATAAAAGAAACTAAGATTTAATTATATCTTCTAAATTGAAAAGAATCAAGGAAATACGTTGTTATTGATGGCATCTCCTGGCTTGTTCTAATTAACATAAATGACAGTTTCTCAAGTTTTCATCCTCCATAAGGAAAAGGCACTTGGGTATACAGTTGACCCTTGAACTCCTCGAAGGTTGGGGTGCTGACCCCTGCATAGTCGAAAATCCAGATATAATTTTTGACTCCTCAGAATTTTAACTCCCTATAGCCTACTGTTGATGGAAGCCTTACCGGTAACTTAAATAGTAGATTAACATTTATTTTCTAAGTTAGATGTATTATATATTGTATTCTCACAATAAAGTCAGCTAGCGAAAAGAAAATGTTATTAAGAAAATCATAAGGAAGAAAAAATAGATTTACTATTCATTAAGTGGAAGTGAATCTTCATAAAGGTCTTCATTTTCATCGTCTTCACATTGAGTAGGCTGATGGGGAGGAGGAAGAGGAGGCGCTGGTCTTGCTGTCTCAGGGGTGGCAGAGGCAGAAGAGGTAGAGGAGGTGGAAGGGGAGGTAGGAGAGGCAGGCACACTTGGTGTAACTTTTATTAAAAAACATCTGCTTATAAGTCAACCTGCACAGTTCAAACTGTGCCATTGAAAGGTCAACTGTATGTAGATACAGACAGAGATAGAGGCAGTTTATTTTGTTTTATTTCCTCTGTGCTCCTGCAATTGCTCCTTTTTCTTGGTTTCTTTTCTGTTATAATACTTGGTTAGCATATTCCTGAAGATGGGTCCATTAACCTCTTTGAGAATTTGAGCTCTCGAAATAGTGCATTACATTGGTGTAGACCCCAAAAAGAATGAATCTTTTGCGAGCGGATTGATGCATACATTTCGTCTTTTCCCATTTGGTACCCGTGTAGCTTGGGTCAAATCACTTGATCTGTGTGTGCTTCAGTTTTCTTATCTGTAAAATTGCAATGCTACACACTTTTTTGGTTTATATCAGGCTTACATGCTCCACTATTAGACTGTTTGTACAGATATGATACCCAATAGATTATGACTTTAAGATCATTACCATAGATTGCTAAAATGTTGGCATATGTTCCTGCTGTTTCATAGTGTACAAAGTGATTTTTTAAAATGCCAGGTCAAGTTTTGTACCATTACTATGACAGAATAGTAATAATTTTATTAAATGACAGAGGATTTGCTTAAAAAACAAAACTCTTTACTTTTGGTGTAGTCATCTTTGACTTCCTCCTTGCCTCTTTTAATTAGTGCAATACTGACTACCATTTTGAGCAATCAGAAGCCAGATATGAGGCAGATATCTATTTATGTTATGTTCTTTCAGTAGTAAGTAATTTCTGAGTAAGTGTAGTTTGCTATTAAATAGGAAGCTGCAGACATGTGTTGGTATTGCTTAGGCCTAAGAAACATTTAAGGGGCTTCACTTGATGTGAGTTAGGTATTTTAAGAGAAGGCCATCAGCTCTGCACAACACAAAGTAGAGGATGGAGGGGCTGAGGTGGGAATTGTGGATGAGAGGAGTGCATACAGGAACATCTGGCTTAGCCCTACACCTAAGACCACCAGAATGGTACCTGGTGAATTTAAAAACTACTTCTAAATTTCTGTGAGATAATGTTGAACCTTGATACTTTTTCCCTTCTGTGTTCTAACCCTAAAGTTCTGGTACTCCATGATCCAAGCACGATTCCAGGCCTTGAGCCTGTATGCGTCTCAGCTCTGGAATCACTAGTTGAGTTTCTGTGTGCCAAGTTCAATCAGAGTGCAGGGTTTTTGGAATCCAGCTTTGGTGCATCCCATCCTGTAACTATGATATATGATAAAAGGAAAAATTTCAGCCAAACATGACTATGTTCAAAGCAAGGTGCTAGTGAAAGGATGGGATGGAAAATAAGTCCTAATGGATTAATGGCTCATGATAAATGTTTTATTAT
Source organism: Microcebus murinus (assembly GCF_040939455.1). Lineage (NCBI taxonomy): Eukaryota > Metazoa > Chordata > Mammalia > Primates > Cheirogaleidae > Microcebus > Microcebus murinus. The sequence continues at coordinate 14,472,798 of NC_134106.1, forward strand.
AAGAGCTTGTGAATGATTAGATAATTCTTACTTCCAAGAGTAGAATTTAAATATTTCTGCCTGGCTCATTACCAAAGTAAATAAATCACTTAAGTATCTAGTTAATAGTCAAAACTCTATGTGCAAAAATAGAAGATACGAATGGTAATTTTTCTTGTAAATAATCAATATCTGATTTATTTACTGCTTACTTTTTAAATAGTATTTACTGCTGGTTGAACCAACTTACTAAAAACTAAGAACATTCTCAATAAACCATGACGGATATTCTATTTGACACCTATCTATTCAGCAAAATAAAAATAAAGTGAAGATTTTTCCGGCCATCTGTAGTTGTTACTAGAAACCAAACATTTAATGAAATAGTTTGCCCAAGTTTATAAAAGTCTTTCTAACTATTCCAGGCCAATTCTCCCCTCACTCACACCCACGCAATTCCCACTGAGTGTAGCACGTGCCTGATTGAGGGCTGAAACCAAACATGGTATCCATTTGAGCTAATTTTCTTTTTCAATGTGCTGAGGTCAAATTATCTTGGACACCCTTATGCATCCAATTCATATCCTTTTAAAAGCCTGGAAGCATATGTACCTATTGATTTAAGCATGTAGGAAAAACATTGTTACCATAATTTAAAAGTATGGTTCAAGTGCCTCTTGTACCTAGATTAGTGATTTGGTTTTACTGGTTTTCACTTAACTCTTTCTTGTCATTTTCAGATAGAACTATTAAAAAGAATAACTTTTTCTGATCGTGTTTTTACACATTGCATATAGTTTTCTTTCTAAGACATTTCAGAACTTTAAAATGAGCATTGGAAAGCTCTGTGTGGGGCACATCTGGTAATATCTTTTATCTTTAGAATTAACAAAATCAAGATGTATTTCATAATAATTGCTATTGAAATGAAGTAGCAGGTTGGAAAATCCTTTTTAAACTCTAAAGTGTTTTAAATATGACAAATGATTGCATCTGTATGTGTTTTCCCATTATCAAAATAATTGATAGCCATATATTTGATTGTTTAGTACAGTGCATAGCACATAGTAGGTGCTGGTGCATTTTATTTTTTATTAGATTCCTTGTTGTTTTTGCCACATTAGCAAAACTCAACTGATAAATGGTTCTAGTTTGTGACTATTTTCCTGGGCTGGCAAAAACTAAAGTTTGATGTTCTTGCTTTCTGTTGACCAGAAGTATGATAAAAGAGGGTGTGGATTTGTCCAAAATTCATAGCTGTGTTTCAACCTCAAGCCTATAGGAAAGTTTAGTTTTTTTCTTGTGTTCAATGATTTGCAGAGTTAATTTGACTGTCATTTATTTAAAAACTGTGTCTTGGAGACTGAATACTTCTATCCTAATTGGATATTTCTATCCAATTGAATTGGCCTGGAATAGTTAGAAAGACTTTTATAAACTTGGGCAAACTATTTCATTAAATGTTTGGTTTCTAGTAACAACTACAGATGGCCGGAAAAATCTTCACTTTATTTTTATTTTGCTGAATAGATAGGTGTCAAATAGAATATCCATCATGGTTTATTGAGAATGTTCTTAGTTTTTAGTAAGTTGGTTCAACCAGCAGTAAATACTATTTAAAAAGTAAGCAGTAAATAAATTGCTGTAATTGTGTAAACGTATAAAGGAAAAGGAAAAGCTAACAATAAGAAGAGTAGAATTTTCTTTCTCATTTTTTCCAATTTCACTTTTTGTATAAAATTAATTTCATGAAAATAATTTTAATTATATGCAGTTCTTAATATTAGGACAATATTATGTTTACAAAATATATCATAAAATGCTGTGCTGATTTTCTTTCTTAGAAGAATTAGACACCTGTCATCTTAACTATTCTTTGATGAGACAGATAGATGGAAATGGAAATATATATTTATTTAAACATATGTTTCTTGAGGTTGGAAGCTGTATCCTGTAGGAAGCTGTTTCCTCTTTTTTGGAGTCTCTCTGTGGGACATTGGGAGAAATAAATAATGAAAAAAGTATATGCACCACTCTATATTTTCCTTTAAGAGGTCAGGTGGGCTGGGTGGAGATCTCCAGGAGGTGTAATGAGGGCAGAGATAGGAGAGGGCTGATCTCTTGTGGCATCAAGTGGTGAGAGTGGGGGTTTGTCCAAAGAGTGCTTGATGCATGTTGAGGTTGGCTAGATGACCTGGTAGATTAGTAGGTGGCCTTGGCTGATGACTTAATTAAATTTATTTTCTGTCTTTTCCCCAAATCATGATAGAAAATATTTAGATTGCAAAACTGGTCAACTCTTCTATGTGCAAAGACCTGGCTGAAGTAACTATTCAGTCTGAAAGACTATCCAATGAGAGGGAACAAATTGATAACATGTTAGAAAAAGATTAAGATCTGGAGGAGATTCTATAGCAGTGTAGTTCAATTTAGAGAATTGAGTACTCAACAAGTACACATTGTAAAAAATCAATTTCTTTACTGGAGAGCAAGTAACATATTATATACTCCACTTTTAGTGAGACTTGCTTGATGAGATTGATATTGAATTGCAGTGTAGGCTTTAATATAAGCAATAAATAAAGAAAAAGAACATATATTTATTTAGCAAGCATGCTACACTAAACACTGTGATAGTCACTTTGCCAATGTTATTTTATTTCATTCTTATAATAACCTTGTAATTTGTAGAGATGGGATGGAGTGGGGGATGCCTAATTATGTGAAGAAAGAAAAAGAGACTTTAAGAGCTAAGAATGTTGCCCAAGCTCACACTTCTGGTAGTTTTCAGACCCAAAATTGAATCCAAGACTGTTTCAATCCAAGTCTCAGGCCATTACAAAAGTTTGGGTGGACATTTGAAGAAACATTTTAAAGCCTTTAATAGGCCAGCCTCAGATCTATTGTCCTCACTTGTAGAATCTTGGCACTGTCACATCTAACCTCCCTTTATGTGGAAGTTTCATTGGTTCCACTTACAAAAGGTGTGAAGTGTATTGTCTCATTTTGCAACATAAGTACTTGACATAGAACATTAATCTAGAAGAGAATGCTTATAAGAAAAAAGGAGGACGGTGGAAAAATTAGGTGTGTTTATGTGTTCATGCATGTGTGTATGTAAGATTTAATGCCCTCAACAAGATGCACATTGCCCCATTTGGTCCTGTTTTTCTAAAGCTTACATTGACATGAATGGAGTCTTTTGTAGGATTGTGAATAGGGGTGGTATCTAGTGCCACTCAGAGAAGGGTCTGAACCACACACCTTGTTTAAAAGAAAATAGATTTCTCTAAAATAAATACTTATCACAGATTCCCTACACTAAAATAATTGTTCACCAGGCATGGTAACTTGTGTTTCCTTTGCTGCAAAGCTGCCTTCTCACCCTGTGGGTTAACCAACCAAACATATATAAACAGACTAATTCCTTGCACCTGACTCCTTTTTTCTTATTGTTGTCATATGCGATTGTAGCTTGCCCATTCAGAAACCTTTTCGTTCTCCTCTAAGAAAACTATGTGTGCAGGAACATTGCAAATTGTAACTAGTCAAGGTTTCTTTTAGTATGTAGAATTTTCTGTTTCATCATCCTTACTTAAATGGTTTCCAAAGTTTAGAGATTGAAAAATGTGCCTTATTTTTAACTTTGCAAAGTAAAGGGTAGTGAAATGATCTATAAGTTATTGTTTCTTCAATGCCTAGTAGAATGTCTCACATATTCTACTCATATATCTACTGTGATATACTCAGTTTAACTTGCTATTCTTTGTGGCCTTTTCTAGACCTATTATGGGTTGCTTTATTGATTCAATGATTTAATATATTTTTGAGTACTGCTATATGAATCACATTGTTTTAGACAATGGGGTAGAGTAATGAATAACAAATGTCTTCCCTCATTAAGCTTTCATACTAGTAAGGAGAGATGGATAATGAACATACAAACAGGGCGTAGAGTTTGGGGTCCTTTTTGAGATAAGATGCCATTTGAGTAGGTAACCTAGGGGAGTGAAGTATTAAGCCAGGCATGCATTCAGGAGATGAGTATTACAGGCAGAGGAGAGGCAAAGATGAGAGAGGGACTATTGGGTTTAAGGCACACAGTGTGTCAGAGCAGAGCAAATGAGGTGGGAGAGGAAGATGAGGACAGAAGTATCAGAGTCCAGGTCACAGAGGGCTTTAGGGCCGCTGTGGAGCCTGCACGAAGCCATTGGAAGATTTGAATCATAGGAGTATTAGGACCATGATGATGAAAATTTTAAAAAAAAGTCAATTTTACTATAGGATAATTTAAAATATAGGATTTAAATATATATTTTAAAGGGTCTCTTTGGTCACTTTCTAAAGAATATACATTTGGGATTGAGTGTGGAAGTAAGAAGTTCAGTTAGGAGGCTTTGGAAATGACCTGGGTGTATGACGATGGGTGCTTTAGTGAGGGCAGTAAAGAGTAATGAGTTCAAGAAATACTTTACTGGGAGAGTCAAAACAATTTGCTGGCAGATTGGACATGAGGCATGAAAAGAAGAGAAGAGTCAAGGATGACTTTAATCTTACAGGGCAGGGGGATGTGGAGCTGGCACAACTTGAAGAATGGAATTGTCATTTACTAAGGTGGGGAAAGCTTCAGGAAGAATTGGGTCATAGGGAGTGGACAGATTAAGTTAGGGGTTTCTATTGGATATCCGGGTGAGAATGTTACGGAAGAAGTGAGATGTACTTTGGGAGTTAACAACATACACAGGTGCTAATCTAAGTCCCTAGGTCTGGGTGACCTAGGGACTTAGGTCACCCAGACCTAGGTGACCTTGGTCACCTTGCAAAAGAAAGGACACAGAAAAGAGATGAGATCTTAAGACCGAGCTTTCACTTGCTTCAGGATTGAAACAGTGGTGGCTGGGGGGACCAGGAGGGAGACACAAAAGGCAACTGGCGGGAAAAACAGCCAGGCAGCAAGTGTCGATGCAGCGTTTGTTGGTGACATTGAAAGCAGCTTTTCTGTTCGACTGTGGGGACGACAATCTGATTGGAGTGGTTCAAGAAAGAGAGGAAATGTTTTTGTGAGGGGTGAGAGGTTGGGGTCCTGATTTGCTCTTCTTCATGTTGCTAACCAGTTTTCCCAGCACCATTTATTGAAGAGAGAATCTTTTCCCCATAGTATATTTTTGTCTGCTTTGCCGTATACAGATGGTTTGATCTCTGGAATCCCAGATCTATTCCAGATATCGATGTTTCTGTTCTTGTGCCAGTCCCAGGCAGATTTTACTATTATTGCCTTATAGTACAGCTTGAAGTCAGGAAGACTTATCCCTCCCAGTTTGTTCTTTTTACTTAAGATTCCTTTGGCTATACGTGGTTTTCTCTGGTTCCATACAAAGTGAAGAATTATTTTTTCTAGATCTGTAAAGAATGCTGGTGGTATTTTGATGGGGTGTTTATGGCAGCACAATTCACTATTGCACGGTCATGGAAACTACCCGAGTGCCCATCAATTCATGAGTGGATAACTAAAATGTGGTATATGCTCACAATGGAATATTACTCAATCCTAAGAAATGATAGTGAGCTAGCATCATTTATGCTATCCTGGATTAAGCTTAAGCCCATAATACAAAGCGAGACAACACAAGACCTAGAAAATGGGCTACACATCTACTCACCATCAAATTGGTACTGACAGACTAAAACTATGGTGCTCAAAAAATGGTAGTGTTCAATAGGGATTTGGGGGGGGGAAGACCCATATCTTAAGGATGTGGTGAGCATTGTAGGGGGGAAGGAATTACCTCTATCCCTTTTTAGGGAGAGGCAAAGATACACACTGTAACCAAAATGTCTAAAAGAAAATCTGTTATTGGGAGGTGGACAGGTGGAAGTGGGGAGAAGGGGAAGAAAAAAAAAGACAAAGATGAGATTTTAACTTTATGGGCAAAGAATAATTTTAGCATAATAAATTCTACATAATTTAAAAAAAAAAAAGAAAGAGAGGAAATGGAGACTAGGATTACGGCTATTTCTTCCTAAGAGTTTTGTTATAAAGAGAAGGATGGAAATCTGCTGGTGGCTAGTGGGGAGTGTGGGTCAAGGGAGGTGTTTTATTTTTTCTTTTGTTTTTTATTTTAAGATGGGAGATGCCTTAACATGTTATATAATGAGTGGATGGGTCCAGTAGACAGTGACAGCAGTAGAGATTTATAATTGTGCTTTTTGATGAAACATTCTGGTGAATGTCCACAAAACAGATGTATTTTGGCATCAGAACACAGCCTGGGCCATGGGTGGTTGGGAAATCCCTTTACACTTTGTAACAGAGTCAGCACCGTGACAGAAGCTCACACATCACTCCATTTACTAAGCTAATAAAGAGGACAATCAAAGGCCTGCGTGCTCACAAGGTAGGCTGGTATGATCAGAAAAGGAGATTTATGGACCAGAGTGGGCCACGATATTAAAAGGTCACAAATAACATTTCCCTGTCACTTCTACTCTGTGCGTATCCTGAGGCCTTGTGCTTCTGGCAGCTTTTAGAGAATTCATTTGAGTATGGTTGTGAGCTTTGGTGCTAACTCGTAATTGCTCACCCCTGGGGATAGCAGAATCCCAGGTGTGTGGAATAAAGCAGGGTGGAGCAGCATCCTCCAGGGAACTAGCACCGAGCCCTCTTGAGCAGGGCAGAGCAGTCCCTGCCACACTGGTCAGGGCGGGACGGTGCCTCTTTTGTGCTGTAATGTTCTAGGGCTTCCTTCTAGCACTGACATCCTATATTTTAGTGACTGCAGAAGAGATTTTCAACAACAGCAAGAAACTTCTCTTCCTCCTGCTTAAGAAACAGAGCTGTGCTTTCCATGTTGGGTACGTTGTTGCTGTCAAATTGCCCCATGGGAAATTTAGCCATCTTTGCCTTTTGTCTCCTTCAAATGTCTCCTTTGCTTCAGGTATTGTGTACAAGAGAATGTTCATGTACCTTCAGTCATATAGTTTTGAATCTGTTATCAGTAGAGGCTAAACTGAAGTTTACTTTTGCCCAATCTATAACAGAAAACATTTTGATATGTGTGTGTGTATGTGTGTAAGGGGTTGTTGAAGATGTGTTTGGTTCATTTATAAAAACTGACTTCAAATATTAGAAGCACCTGTTTTTCTAGAAACAGCCATCTTATCATTAAAGTAGGTTGAACAGTGTCTCTATCAGGCAATACTCTGGTAGTTAAGTGCTTCATATGCACTTAAGTAAAAAAAAAAAAAGCTACATTTCCTTGCATCACTGATCCACTTCTACACTGAACATAACACTGGCAAGTACAGCTGGATGAGAAATGGTTTCAAGTGCATCGGTGGTCGGTAGCACTGAGAGAATTCCTGGCCACCCTGGGCTGCCAGGTGGATGTAGCAATCAGGGACATAGTGATAATGTTCTTTTGGCTTGTCCTGATTTGTCCAAAACTTGAAAAATAATAATTCACTTTCTTATCTTAAAAATTAAGTAACAAAGGATTATTTTCATTATCAATTAGGAAGTACTAAGATGCAAAGCGCAATCATGAAGATATTTGGGGAGCTAGAAATCTCCATAAAAGTGGGTTTTTGCAGCATTTGGGCTAATCCCAGTGTTTTCCTTTGATTACTTTGGGTACCATTTAGTCCACTTACTGTATCATCGTGTAATTGCCATGAACAGTTTTTCATCACAAAAGTAGTTATGTTCTCTCGCTGTTTGACACAAAGTGTAAAGAGAAAGTATTTAAAATGTCAGGCTACTTTGGTATGTTGTACCACAAAGGATGGAACAGATGTTTTTAAATAAACATCAGCCCTGGTTGTGCGTTGTTGAGACACTGAGAGAGCCTTTTTCAGAAGCAGGGGCAGCTCATGAATTTAGAGGAGGCTTAAATACTGTACTTTCACATAAAACCATAAAATGTTGGCAGAAGAATCAGGGACCAATGAATGGGCATAGAGCTGAGCATGTTATAACTCAAATTACCAATAAAAATGTCAACCTTGAATCTGAAGTGAATAGTTTTGTAATTCTGAACTGAAAGCATTTCTTAATTGCTTTCGAATGGAAAAACTTCATATAATTTAATAAAATTTATCTACTTTATTATCAAGAAAGCCATTATTGCAGCAAAGGGAAATGGAGGATTTAAATGTCATTCCTAGCATCTAATTTCCCAGCTCTTTTATTGGGATGTTATTAAAACAAGACCAAATGGACTTTGCTACGTCCATAAAAGCCAGTCAAGCAACAAGAGTTCATCTGGGCACTGTAGAATCATGAAACGTGGCCTGTGGCTAGCCTGGTTGGTGTGGGGTGAGACATGTCCTGGAAGCAGGTGTGATGTGTCAGGAGCAATGTTTTGGCATTCTAGAGCTTGTGGAGCCAAAAGAACAGCTGGATTCAGGGAGAAGCATGCCAGGGACAATGGCTGTCTTTGTACCCAAGGGATCTATTCAGTTCTTTAATGTACTTTGTAAATTAACTAAATGCTTTGAAATAAATGGTGGTGAGAATGGGCTGAGGTCCTTGGCAGGAGCTAATAGGAAATGTCTTTTTTCTGCTGGAAAGGAGTGCCACTAGCTTGCTAAGTGGGTACCTGGGTTTGGGGTGCCTTCTGTAGACCTATTAAGAGAAATTCTAGGGCTGGATTGGCAGAACAGCTTGTGGTTGGTGAAACTATTTAAACTACTTACAAATGATATTAGAAGGTGTCTGGATATCTGTGGCTGTGAGGAGGGAGATGGGGATATTCAGAAGGCATAGAAAGGGAGATTGACATTTTCTGAGCATCTTTAATGTGCTAGATGTTGCTTGAGATGCTTTAATAGTAATTGTCATCATAGTAATAAATAACATCATCTGCAAACTTACCATCTGCCAGCCAGGATGCTAAACACTTTGCAAATTTTTTTCATTTACAATAATCTGAGATATTATCCCCATTTTAGAGATGATTCTAAAACCCTGTTCCACACTCTCTTTCAGAGAGTCATGAGTGCCATGGAGCATGCAGTCCCAGCTTGGTTTCCTGTGAAAAGAAACCACATTACTGCCAAGTTTCAAAATACTATGGACATATGTTCTAACTGCAGGACAGTTCTCTGGGTGGCCTTAGACCAAGCACCCTCAAACTATAGCCCACAGGCCACATGCGAGTGTTTTTTTACTTCAAAATAAGATATGTGCAGTGTGCATAGGAATTTGTTCATAGTTTTTTTTAAACTATAGTCCAGCCCTCCAATGGTCTGAGGGACAGTGAACTGGCCACTTGTTTAAAAAGTTTGAGGACCTCTGCCTTAGACAGTCTAATTCTCCTCCACCCCACTTCTAGCTTGTGGTTCTCAAGAATAACTAGAACATTTGAGAATGCAACATTTTGAGATAAGGGGGAAGCTGGCTGGAAAAGCCTGGGCTCTGTTCCAACCCCCAACCCCCTGCAAAAGGATGTTTTTCAATACTTTAGTCCAGAACCCCGGACAGGCTGCCTTTCAGGTTCCCTCATCTGTGATGCAAGTGGGGCATGTGCAGTTGGGTCTGCATCCACCCCAGGAGCTTTCTGAGCCTTGGAGAAAGTAATCCTGGGAGTCTGTTGCTCCTTGCTACCTCTCTGTGAGTAATAAACCTGCTTCATGTAACTTGTTGCCTATAGAAGTTTTCTGTCTCACCAGACTAAGACAAGTTGGTAACCAGTGCACAGTGAAACAAAATCACAATAACCTTTATTAAATAATCACAAATCTATGATTCTGTATTCAAATTTCTTTTTCTTTCTTCCTTTTATTTCATCATATTATGGGGGTACAAATACTGTTAGGGTTACAAGTATTGCCCCTGCCCCCCTCCCTCCCCCCAACGTGCCAGAGTTTCAAGCCAAGCACATAAGTTAGGTAGCAAGTGAACAATGAAAAGTCACATCCTTTTCTGTAATGGAGTTAGTCTCTCACACACATGGCATCATCAGAAGTAAAAGAAGAAGCTGAAATAATAAGTGTAAAGTAGCTAGCATTGGGGTTTTAATATAAATAATGGGATCAGTGGGCAAAGAAAACTGTTTTTATGCCCAGCCAAACTGTATGTTTTGTGTATGGCACTATGATCTCAAATCTTGGTAAGGAGAAGACAATAAAAAAGGGACTACTTTTACCTATGTGGCCAAAGGATCACAAACATTTATGAGCGTGTGTGCATGTGTGTGTGTGAATTTAATGGCGATATTAATGGTAATTTTGAAGAAAAATGAAAGAGAAAAGCATCCATAATCCCATCAGCCAAAGATATTACTGTTTTGCTTCTGAACTAGCCCATATTTGTCCACATTCTGACACACTTTTATAAAGTTACTATTATCAGTAGGGATTTCGGCAAAAATTTGGGGGCAGTAGTAATAGTGATACTGGGAGACAGATGTCTGGATACTAAATCCCAGCTCTGTCATTTATGACCTTGGAAAAATGTATGAGTTATTTACCTCTTCAGATTACTCATATGTAAATAAGAATAATCTTAGTGCCTGCCTCATTTGGTTGTTGAGAAGATTAAATGAAACATATTGAACACCTGACATAAGATGGAAGATATAGTATGGATTTAGAAATGTTGGCTTTCAGTACCATGTGGTGTTCACACTTCACAGAAATTATCTTTTAAATGTTTCATTAACTACTTCACAAGTGTTTAACACACTGAGGTGAGCTCATTAATAATACTGCCAACTCCACTGGTAGGGAGATCGTGCAGCTCTAAGTTGAAAACAACTCGGAAGACACCCCCAGGCTTGGTCTCTTCCACACTAGAGTCGTAAACTTGAAAGTATGAGGTAAATGGGGACCCCACCCAGGCGACTCAGGTATCTACAAACTAACCAGATATTCAGATCAAAGTCTCTGTGTTAAAGAGCTATAATCTAAGTGACAGAAATCAGACTCTATTTCTATTTTGAATTTTGATTCTAACCCACCTAATTGCACTGTGACATTTGGGCAGACTACTTAACTTATTCGAGCCTCAGTCTCCGAGTAAAATGTCTAATAACAGGGGCTATATATATCTCACAGAGTTTGGAAATTAAAGAAAAATTAAATGAGATAGAAGTATTGACAAGGATGTGGAGAAATTGGAATCTTTAGACAGTGCTAGTGGGAATGTAAAATGGTTCAGCCACCTTGGGAAACAGTTTGGTAGTTCTTCTAAATGTTAGTCATAGAGTTTCCATATAACTCAATAATTCCAGTTCTAGGTATATACCCCAAAGAATTGAAAATATATCTCCATATAAAAATCTGTACATGAATGCTCAGAGGAGAGGTATTCATGGTAGTCAAAAGGTGGAAAATAACCCAAAGTCTATCGAGTTATGAATGGATAAATAAAACATGGTATACCTATCTAATAATACATTTGACCACAAGAAAGAATGAAGTACTGATACATGCTATGACATGGGTGAAACCTAACAAGAAGCCAGACACGAAAGACCACATGCTGTGTAATTCCCTTTATGTGAAATGTCCAGAATAGGCAAATTGATGGTGTCAAAAACAAATTTGTAGTTGCCAAGGGCTGGTGGGAAGGGAAAATGGGGATACTAATGGGTGTGGAGTTTCAATTTGGAGTGATGATGATGTTCTGGAATTAGTGGTGATGGTTGTACAACTTTGTGAACATACTAAAAAAATAGAATTGTACATTTTAAAGGGTGAATTTTGTGGCATGGTAATCATATATCAATATGAAATATATGTTGAAAAAAATTAAAGCAGATAAATTATATTAAATACATACATAGTACAAAGCCTCTCATCTCATTCAAATTATACAAGTATTCTTTTGTCATTTGTCTTTGATCAATCGTCTTTGCAGCCCTAACAAATAGAATATGAATTTTACAAGTAGCACTAATGAAGTATAGAGCAGTATGTATTAAGGAAAGACTGATCACAAGCATGGTAAGTGATTTATTGATTTCTTTGAAGGAAAAGCATTTAAAGTGTCTTATGGAAATAGGTACTGTTGAGTTAATTCTGTAGGTATTTTCTAAGCTGATAGTAGGTTGATGTATAAGTTAAAAGAAACATTCCTGCTGAAGATCTCAGAAAATTTTTTTGTAGAACTTTAAGACTTTACAACAGTAAGGAAAAAAATGTAAATGTTATCTAAAATAAAGGTTAAAATTACATTCTTATTTTCAGATTCAGAGGCATGGTAATACAATAGTTGTACAAAAATGGTTTCAAATTTTAGGGAAACTATAATTACTTTCCAGCCTGAAGGTGGTTAAACTTGGGCGTATTAAACATGGGGAATTTCTATTCTTGAGTGTAAAAGATGGTTTAAAGGACTCCAGAATTCTTTTCAGCCTTATAAATGAAAAAAACAAAATAAAAAGGTTTATATTATAAATAAAATTAAACAAAGTGAAAATAAGTAATAATTTTTTCTCTAGTATTTTATAATACTACTATGATACGTTTCTCTACCCAGCTGCTTTTGATATCTATGTATCTAATCTTTCCAATTCACCCTTTACTTTTTCCTACCCATTTGTTTATTTATCCTTTCTTTCTCCACTTACCAACACAGGTACTAATAACCTTTCAACTTAGATAAATTAATTCTCAAAGATGGCCAAAGAAACTGTAACACAAATAGCAATAGCAAAGCAAACATAAAAGTAATAGGCTGTTAGTGATTTGAAGTATTTTCTCAAGATAAAAAATGTGTAAAGCCAGTGAGAAGTCCCATAGACTGACCCCAGGACTGTGGGCTAGATGGATCTCAGATAAATCCAGCAAGGTTGAACACTTCCATCCTTGCTGCAGGAATTCAACTCAAAGGCCTGAGCTGGCAACTATGCCACTCCTTCTGAGTGTCCAACAAGCCACTCATATGTTCTGTGCTCCGTTTTTCACCTGAGAAAAATAAGGCAGGTGCTATTACAAATATGGCTATAAAGTCCTTAGAAACTACATTATAGAATTCCAGAAAGAGATCAGAAAAATTAACCTAGCCCCTGCATTTACTGAAGGGGAAACTGAGGCTTAGAAACAACTTGCAATCTAATTGCAATCTAAGAGACAAGAGTTGTCTCTTAGTCTTCTTTGCAGCACTAACAGGTATATGGTGCCTGTCACATTTATGCCCAGGTTCCTTGGGATGATATGTGCCTGATACCTAAGAGAAGTGTTAAATTAATATGTACTTATACACCTCCCACAAAATATAGCCACAGAAACTCCCATTTTCCAGTAAGCCTAACTCACTTGTGGAGTCCCACAAAAGGCACATAGGACTCCAATTGGGTTATAAATGGCCAGAAATGTCCAGACTTTCTGGCTGGTATCCTTTGATAAGCCCACTGAGTGTTCTAGAAAATTTAATCACATTGACATCTACTTCTAGGACCAGGAGGGCTTGTGGAATTTTCTAACAAAGTTCCATTTAGCATATTAATATGGATTTGTTTGTTTTTCATTTATTCTAATGGACTTTCAGAAAAGCCTGTATCAACTAGGCTACTTCTATCCAAAGCGTAGATTTTTTTTTTTTTTTTTTTTTGGCTTTTTGTTGTGAGACATCTGGAATCTAGTTGAAAATTTTGGACCCATAGGATTTTAGTCCCCTCCTTCCTTGGGTTGTAAGTCAAATTACAACAATTTGGGGTTTCTGGAAATAATAATATTATTTTACAGTAGGAGTTTTGTGCCCATTTCAAACTATAATTTCAAATTCTCTTTTCACATTCAAGGGTACAGTGATGAATGGTACCAGCTGTGTAATTGTAGTTTTGGAGTTTCTCAGTGGATCACAATGGATCATAGCCTCAGTGCTGTGGGTGGTACAAGAGCTTTAGCAATGTTCATCCCCTGCATGTGCCTTTGTCCGTGACAATATTGCAGCATCCCTGAACTGTAGGCATACTCCCTATTTCATGTTGAAAGGAAGGTACGTTTCCCTTCCTGTATGACATAAAGACCTAAGCTGGGAGGTTCAAGAAGATTGAGAAATTGCCCAAACTTCCAGCACTGGGAACAGATTGACCTGACTCTATTTCTGCCCAAGGAATCCTATCCTTCCCCACCCTGGTGGTTCTTTCCTTCTTGCTTCACAGTAGGCTCAGAACACATTTAACAAGGATGTGATTTTAGGATAAGAGCTGCCCTAGTCAAAGGGCTTTCATGTGAGTCGTTGCAAAGTCCTTTCCAGGAAAATGGCCCTACTCGGGTGACTTTCCCAGTTTAGGAACCAGCGCACATGCTGTCAGCACCCACCTGCACATTGGAGGCAGCCCGGGTGACAGCAAGGGGTTGGCACAGTAGAAATGCACAAGTCCTCATTTTGGAACCTTATCCAGAGGTAGCAAACTGGCAGCTTGCTAGCTGAACCTGGCCGAGGGTGTTTAGTTTGGCTCTGCCACAGTTGGCTCACACAGTGTTTTACATTTGACTTATTTGATTAAAAAAAGGAGAGATATTTCACATAAATGTGTAAATTTCCAAACTCCTTTGAAGAACACTTGGGAAACACTTGGCCCTTTTCCCCCTATTTTCAAAAAAGCTGTAAAAGAGATGTTTTGCCCCCTTTTCAGAAGATCAGTGTGATATTGTGATTCATAACAAGAAATATACATTTTGGTCTTTATCTTCAGTTCCTGACACAGAGCACCTAGTCTCATGGAATTTTCTGGGTGATGGAGGCATCTTCTGTTCTAATGAGTTGGGCTTCTGGATGGGGGCTGGTCACCAGAAAGGTCAAGCAAGACTAGCAGCGTGGAACCTTTAGCCCCAACTCCCACCCTCCAGGAAGGAGAAAGGGGCTGGAGATTAAGTTACCAATCAATCCTGCCGATGTGATGAAGGCTTCATAAAAATTCTCATACTATGTGGTTCATAGAGCTTCCAGGTTGGTGATAAATAAGAATGATCCATGTGCCCTGCCCAAAGGGTGGCATACCCCAGCTCCATGGGGACAAAAATTCCTGCATTCAGGACCTTTCAGAACTTTGTCCCATGTGTGTCATTGTCTGGGTGTTTGTTTCCTTTAAAATGTCCTTTGTAAAAACAGACATATAGTTCAATGGAATAGGATAGAAAACCCAGAAATAAACCCAAACATATATAATCAACTAATTTTCAACACCACCACCAAAAAACAAAATGGGGAAAAGATAGTCTATTCAATAAATGGTGTTAGAAAAACTGATATCCACCTGCAAAAGAATGAAACTGAACCCTTATATTATACACAAAAATCAACTCAAAATGGGTTATAGACCTAAACGTAAGACCTGAAACTTAAAACTCCTAGAAGAAAACATAGAAGAAAAGTTCCTTGATAGTGGCCTGGGGAATCCTTTTTTGGATATCACAGCAAAAGCTCAGGCAACAAAACCAAAAATAAACAAGTGAGAGTACATCAAACTGAAAAGCTTCTGTTCAGCAAAGAAAATAATCAACAAAATGAAAAGACAGGCTGTGGATTGGGAGAAAATATTTGCAAACCATATATTTGATAAGGGATTCATTTCCATATATATAAGGAAGTCACACAATTTAATACCAAACAATGCAAATAACCTGATAAAAAATGGGCAAAGAACTGAATGTACTTCTTTTTTCCAAAGAAGACACAAACATGCTCAACAGTATATCAAAATGTGTTCAACAGCATTAATTATCACAGAAATAGAAATCAAAACCAGGATGAGATATCACCTCACACCTGTTAGGAAGGTTATTATCAAAAAGATAAGAGACAACATGTTGGTAAGGGGCAAAATTGAAAATGGAACTACCATATGACCCAGCACTCCCTCTTCTGGGCATATACCCAAAGGAAATGACATCAGCACCGGTGGAGATAAATGCACTCTGATGTTCATTGCGGCAACATTCACAATAGCCAAGATACGGAAACCACACAGATGAAAGGATAAAGAAAATGTGTGATCTATTCATCCACCTTAAAAAAGAAGAAGATGTTGCCATTTGTGACAACATGGATGAACCTGGAGGAGATCATGTTAAGTGAAATAAGCCAGACATAGAAAGAAAAATATGGCCTGATCTCACTTTTTTGTGTAACATAAAAAACGCTGAGTACATAGAAAAGAGAATGAAATGGTGGTTACCAGGAACAGAGGATCAGGGGAGGACGAAATGGCAAGCTGTACATCCAGGGGTACAAACTCGCAGTCATGGAGGATGAATAGGTCTAGAGATACAGTTTGCAACAGCATGAGGACTGTATAGTTAACAATATCATGTACTGAACCTTCACTAAGGAGGTAGATTTGGGGGCAGTCTTACTAACAATAACAACAAAAGCAATAATCAGGTGAAGTGATGGATATGTTAATTTGTGTGACTGTAGTTATTATTTTACTATGTGTATGTATATCAAACATCATGTTGCGCACCCTAAATGTATACAGTAAAAAATAAATAAAAAGTTAAAAAACAAAAAATGAAAATATTAATTGTACCATTGTCAAAAAATCCTTTCTAATAATTTAGCAAGAGTAAGTAAAATTGTTTTCCTGGGTTCTGTGAGACACTCTAGCAAATCAAACCTGTGAAGGTGTTATGGGAATGCTAATTTGTAGCCAAATCTGACAGAAGTTGTGGGTAAACTAAGAATCTACAATTTGTGATTTGCATCTGAAGTGGTAGGCAGTTTTGTGGGAACAAGCCTTTAACCTGTGGGGTATCTACTAACTCTGTTTGGTGACTGAATTGAATTGAATTGAACTAAATTATAGAACACCACTTGTGGTGTGTGCTGTATACAGCAGTCCCCCCTTATCCACGGTTTCACTTTCTGCAGTTTCAGTAACCCATGGTCAACTGCAGCCCGAAAATATTAAATGGAAAATTTCAGAAATAATTCATACATTTTCAGTTGCGTGCTTTGCTAAGTAGCATGATAACACTTTGTGCTCTCCCGCTCCTTTTTTGCCTGGGAGATGAATTGCCCCTTTGTCCAGTGTCTCCCTGCTGTCTGTGCTCTCCGCCAGCTAGTCAACTCGTAGCTATCTCAGCTGTCACACTGACTGCCATGCACAATCACAGTGCTTGGGTTCAAGTAACCCTTATTTGACTTAATAAGGGCCCCAAAGTACAAGGATAGCGATGCTAGCAATTTTGACATGCTAAAGAGAAGTCATAAAGTGCTTTCTTTAGGTGAAAAGATGACAGTTCTCAATAAGGAAAGAAAAAAAAATCATATTCTGAGGTTGCCAAGATCTATAGTAAGAATGAATCTTCTGCCCATGAAATTGTATAGAGGAAAAAGAAATTTGTGCATAGTATGTATAGGGTTAGAAACTATTTGCTGTTTCAGGCATCTATAGGGGGTCTTAGAACATATAACTTGAAGATAAAGGGAGATTACTGTAGTTGCTTGGTGGGGAAACACACTCCACTTGTTCACAGAGTGGTTCCATGTTGAGTGTTGACAGTGCAGTGGAGAAAACTGTTTGTTTTACATACCCGGTGACTCTGTTTGCCACAATCCTTTATATCCCTTATTTCCCAAACTGAAGTCTTACCAACAGTTTCCACATAGCATTTCCCACCAATTTTACTTAAGTTCCCTATGTGGGTTCTATAAGAATTTAAGTTTGTTGAATAGAACTGTAACTTCTGATCCTCCTTGTAGGAAATAGAACAGAAATGATCTTCCTTCTGAATTCAGATGACTTTGGGAGTCACTTGACTAAATATAATGATCATAACTGTTCTCAGTGGAGGGCATTGTGTTGTTTGAGTTTTTAAGCAACTTTATAGACTGTCAGGAAAAATAATGAAGACAAAAATCTGTTTTATGCCCAGTTAATGGATTCATTAATTCATTCAACAAATATTCACTGTGTGCAACTTCAATAAAGATTTTCCAGCATCCAGGTCAAGAAATAAAAATTTGCCAGCCATTTCAGAAGTCTTTCCTGGTTCTGTCCCAATTTCAATTCCTTCCGCTCCACCCCCAACTAAGTAATACTAATTTGACTTTTATAGTAATCCTTTTTTTTTGCATTGCTTTATACTTCATCACACACATCTCTAGATATTACTGCTTAGGCTTTTTCTTTAAAATTATTTTGATGTATCTTTTAAGTGTCTTGTAATCTACAAGGTCTTTCTCTAATACTTCCTTTTCCTTACAGTTTATCTGTTGAAGAACATGGGCATTTCACATTTATACTCTCCCACAGCCTGGATTTTGCTGAGTGCACAGCTATGGTACAGTTCAACATGTTCCTCTGTCCTCTGTTTACCTCCAAATTGAGTCCTGAATCCAAATGCTTAATCACACCTTATTTTATCTCTGTGTTTTTTGTTTTATTCCTCATGCGTTGTGTTCTTTCATCAGGAGGCACATATTATCTGGTTTCTGTCTTTATGAGATATGAGTATTTGTAAATATTGATACAAACCATGGATTTAAGCATATGTGATGGGCTTCAATGAAGTGCAGTTATCCTTTTTGAAATTCAAGTTGTCCCATCTTTGGCCCAATGGGAGCTTCTTCAAGTTAGCTGCTAAATACTATTGAATATACCCTGTAGTCTTTGATTGCTTCCTTGCTGTCATTTATGGCATGATGTTTGGGGTTCAACTTGTTTACTTCCTCAAACAGACATATGAAGAGTCCTTTTTACTATAAAAGTGTTTTTCAGACATTTACTTAAGAAAAATTTTACTTCCAGTGCCTGCTGACTGGATTACATTTTGATTTTTTTTAAAAAAAATCTGCTGTGAACTTGGCAATCATTTTAAATGGATTTGTAGTTTATTAACCACAGTTACATGTGCACATATTTAAAAAATTAGTTGTCCATAACATACACTACATATTTATTCAGTCAACTCACAGTGATTGATGTATATTTGTACTTGCAGTCTATAGCTTATAAACACTGAGCTACAAAGAGACCATCTTCCACATCATACACTCTCCATGCTACTGGCTAAAATATAAATGGGAGAAATGTCAATGGAGGAAATATCAACTCCTTATTTCTCATTTCTTTCCTTATTTGTGCTTTGTAAGGTGAGGAAATGTTCCAGTCCCTCCCTGATAGCTTATGAAACTGAAAATTTACCACGATTCAATAACATTTTTCCTTTGTATATTTAATACATGAATTATTTTTAAGAAATTTTGGAGAGTTCATAGAACAAAAATCACCCCCAAATCTATATTACATAAAAGTCAATAATTTGAAATACTTTTTCCCATTTTTGGAGTGTGTGTATATGTGCATGCACACACATAAACATACATGAGGTGTAAATTGGATCCTAAAGTATTTAAACCTTGCAATCTGTTTTTTAACTTAATATGAACATTTCTCATGTTTATGTCATCTAACATTCACTGGAAACACAAGCCTTTAAAGATTACATGATAACTATCATATAGATATACTCATTCTGCTATTATATTAGACCTTAAGGCTTAGTCTAATTATCTGGTTATTTTAAATAAAACACATTTGTGAACAAAGTTTTGTACAAACCATATTATTTTCTTAGAGTATATCCCATATGTAAATTTATAAATTAATGGCAGGAAAGATTTTATTACTCTTTATCCAAATTTCCTTTTAGAAGGTCTATACCAGTGGTCCTCAAACTTTTTAAACAGTTCACTGTCCCACAGACCGTTGGAGGGCTGGACTATAGTTTAAAAAAAAACTATGAACAAATTTCTGTGCACACTGCACATATCTTATTTTGAAGTAAAAAAACAAATGGGCAAAAATACCCGCATGTGGCCTGTGGGCCGTAGTTTGAGGACACCTGGTCTATACCAAGAATATATTATATTTCCACCAATGGTATATGAATATGTAATATACTAATGCATAATGCATTTATATCTTATTAATATTTATTATATGCTTTCAAGTTCATAGGATGTCCTTTTATGCCTTATCTCTTTTAGCCTTCCATGGCAATCAATGAAGTTTATTATCATCTCCATTTATAGATAAAGAATTTAAGGCACTAGGAAATTAGATGATTTGCCCAAGGCTTATGCTACTAAGTAATATGGCGAAGACCAACTCTGAAACCTGTCATTTCTCCCAAACTACACTGCCAAATGAGAAAACCTATAGAATAAAGAGCTTCTAACACAGGCAATCTGGTTAGAGATCTGGGATAAGCCCGTAGATCTCTTTCATCTAAATTGAGACTCTCTGTTTCTGTCTCTCTCTCTTTCTCTTATCCACCTTTACCTCCTATGAGTTCATTGATTCTTGTTGCTATTTCATGACTGATTAAAAAAAAAAAAACACACACTTCACACTTGTATGTGTGTGTATGTTTAGTTTAGAAGGTCAGTCTTCAAAT
Source organism: Microcebus murinus (assembly GCF_040939455.1). Taxonomy (NCBI): domain Eukaryota; kingdom Metazoa; phylum Chordata; class Mammalia; order Primates; family Cheirogaleidae; genus Microcebus; species Microcebus murinus. Next base: position 14,493,132 of record NC_134106.1, read on the forward strand.
GCTGAAATCTTTTTTTTTTTTTTGTGGGGGGTGCCTTTTTTCTTTTTCTTTTCTTTTCTTTTTTTTTAATTTCAGGGTATTATGGGGGTACAAACATTTTGGTTACATAAATTGCTTTTGTACAATTTGAGTCAAAGTTATAAGTGTGCCCATCACTCAGATAGTGTGCACTGTACCTGCTAGGTGTGAATTTACTCAGCCCCTCTTCCCTTCTCCCACCTGCTTGAGTTCCAGTGAGTTTTATTTCAATATATGCACATAAGTGTTGTTTGATTAGTTCCAATTTAATGGTGAGTACTGGATGGAACTGGAGACCATTCTTCTAAGTGAAGTGTCACAAGAATGGAAAAACAAATGCTGAAATCTTAAAACTCAATCTATTTATGTTTGTTCTAAGGCATTACTGGTTCAGAACCATTAGGGTGTTTCCTTCCAGTTGCCATTAGCTTGATTATTATTTATTCAGACTTTTCCAAAAATTGACTCATGTACACCCTTCTGTCTTTCCTCATTACTTGTCCTCCCCCAACCCCTGGTCTTTCCTGAAAGATAAATCACATTGTTTGTTGGCAATTGTCTTATAATGAAGAATTTAGCACAACATTGAGATTGATTCATGCAAAATTAGCTGGCTCTGATTCCTATTGTGCAGTTTACCAAATGCCTATGTTAGCTGACCTAGACCATGTCAGAAATACCTGGGCAGGCTCTGTGGCTGAAGCTGGGGGAAATGACCATAACAAGGAAAACCTAGTTTCATCACACTTGGTGCTTTATTGTTTAATCAAGAAGACTAGTTTTTCCTTTTGTACAAAACACTGGGCAAACATGTAAATGTTTTTATCATCTATTCTAATTGGGCAAATATGCCTTAGTTGGAGCAGAGGAAAAACCTGGAGAAGCTCACTTCCTGAAATGGAATACCGTGTAGATTTGGCTGCATAACCCAACCCAGAGGGTAACTGAGATGTGTATTGTTCTTGGATACCTCTGAAGTGAAGGCCAAAAGGAAAGAATTCAGAAACCTTGAAATGGAAGGGTTGATATTACTCATTTTCTGATGACTCTCTTCAAAGTCAACAAAATCAAGCAGCTGGGAGTCGAGAGAAGTCTTATTTTTGGTGGGGAAAAGATTAGGCCACTTATGACTGCCTCCTTGATTTTTATTTTAGCTGCTTTATTTTAACTTCATTATTACAAAGACTACCTATTTTTAACCAGTCTTAGCTTTTTCTTTTTCTTTTCCTTTTCTTTTTTTTTTTTTCTTTGAGACAGAGTCTGCTCTTTGTCACTCTGTAACCCTGGGTAGAATGCAGTGGCGTCATCATAGCTCACTGTAGCCTCATATTCCTGGACCCCAGTGATCCTCCTGCCTCAGCCTCCTGAGTAGCTGGGACTTTAGGGGCTCACCACTGATGCCTGAAAGGGTCTCACTCTTATTCAGGCTGGTCTCCAACTCCTGAACTCAAGCAATCCTCCTACCTTGGCCTTCCAGAGTGCTAGGATTACAGGCGTGAGCCACTGCACCCTGGGCCCGGCCCCAATCTTACTTTTTTCAACATTTATATAACTACCTCTTTGGGAATCTCTTTTTGGTGGGAGTGGGAGTGGGTGGGGTGGGCTGTGAGTCTTGTCTCTTCATACTATTTTAGTAAACATTTGGATTCTATTTTATTTTTGGACCCTAAGTGCCTACTTTTCAGAGGCTATCTTCCTTTTGGTATGTGCTTTTGACTGCAAAAAGGAGTTTAGTCCAATACTTTCCACCCTAAATCAAATTTTTGAGGACCATAAATAGGCCATTAAAAACTTTATACTTTTCCAGTGAGATTAGGAGGGGAATGTTCCAATAAATTCACACCATTGTTTTAATGTCTTGGAGTGATTACAAGCATAAGCCAAAACTCACACAATCAACCTCTAAGATGAATAAGACTTAAAATGGAAAAAAAAAAAAACAAAAAAAAGTTTAAAACTGATTAACAAACTTATTTTGGAAATAATTATATTATCATCCTCAGGATTGCCATCTATATAATAATATTTCTTACAAATGTGGAATTATTATTTCTCATAATTCTTTCTGCAGTTGTTGTACTTCCTTGCTACTACCTTAAATATAAAACATGTGAGTTATTTCCCCATGTTAACTATTAGTCCTTATTCTGGTCCATACGTTTTGGCTACTCTAATAGCAACAGATAATGAGTTTTAGCACCAAGGAACCACTGGATAAGTACAGCTGCCACTTGTTCTAATAAGTTTAGTTGTATTAGCTACATCTCAAAGATGATTATGGGATTAATATTTATTTTTAAGATATAATAAGACTAGAATTATAGTAAAAGTAAATTATGTTTTTTTCCTAAATAAGTCTGTATGAGAGAAAAAATCAGTATGTGTAAATGTCACTCGGTAACAGGTATCTGTATTGAGAAAGCAATGTAGAAGATAATTTTGTAATTCATCTCAGCAGTAAAGAAGGTCTGGCAAGAGGAAAAATATTTAAGTATGTACATGGAGGAGAATCCCAGAAGATCAGAAATGGCACTACATAGTCCTTATTTTCCTTGGAATTGATAAAGCCGATTCATTTTTTAAATCTTTAATATGGTAAGGAGATGTTACCGAGATTGCTAAAGTCCATGTCTTACAGACTATCTCAATATTTTGCAACAATAAACGTCACTGATGTTCCAAGGGGCAGAACTATAACTGAGATACATACGACTAAAGGAGATATGCATGTGGTTATATGGGACTACGCGATTCTGGTTAGAGAAGATTAGGTTGAATGGATGGGTCATGTTCCATAGTAAACTGTCAGCCCAGGGGATTTCTAATCTTTATGCCTGGAATAGAAATAACGTTGGCTGACATATACTGGAGAAGGGATGATTAATGGAATTGGAACTAATTTTAAGAACATGTCTATCTTTTAAAACAAAAAACATAATCTACATGTGATATTGTTGGCAAGCTGCTCTCATGATGAGTCTTAACAGAGTTCTTGCCACATGGGTTACCTGAATAAGTGAAGCAATAAGGAGAGGGCATTAGCTTGTACTGAGCCACTGTTGAATTTAATAATATATTCTGAAAACAGCAAAAAATTATATGATACTAGTATAAAAATGGATCGGTTGGTTAAAGTATGAATTTCAGAAACAGGATTAACTTGGCATATGTCAAGGAATATTCAAAACAAGGAGCATGTAAGGATTATTCATTAAATGGTGCTCTGATAGCATAACCATTTGGTAAATGAAAGATTTTATTAAGGATTTCTGAGTCAGTGACCAAGGATGGCACACCTTTACCTCCACTCTTTCCTGAAACCTCACTAAAATGGCACTAAAATATTTTCTAAGCATAAAAACACAAAAGCATGTTGAGAAATAGCATTAGCAACAAAGTTTGGGAAGTTAGAAATTAAAAGATGAGCGTTGACACACTTAGCTGACCTGAGAACACTGAATCCTAAGTCAGCAATGTCAGGAATGGAGAAAGCTGAGTAGCCACTCAGTCTGCACCACAGATCTCCCAAGAGGTGGAGAAATTGTCAGCACCAGGTGCCTCTGGAGAGAAGAGGATAGACGGATGAAGGGGTTGTTGAAAACAAAGTTGGATTAAATTCTGCTTTAAGACTCAGTTAAATCACCAGATTCCCTCTATTCTGAGCAGCTGGAAGAGTTCTCGTCCTTATCCTGGCAGGAGACTAGAAGTTTATTCTCTAGATAGGCAAAGCCTAGTGTCTCTGGATTGGGTCTATCAGGCACATTTTGAAGGAAGAGAAGTCTTATTGCAAATTGACAGATTTCATCAAAATTTGCCTGCTGAATGTTGAGTGCCCCCATACCACTCTTCTCTTACTCTGTTCTTGAAACACTGGGAGGCTGGCTTATATTTTCCTTAAGAGACTGAGAGATTATCCTATGCAGAATTTAAATGATCAACAAGAAAAGAAAGAAGCCATACATCAGTGCTTTCTTTAAAGAAATAGCACAGTCAGATCTTTCCTTAAAATGAAGCCCAAAATTGACAAGCAAACATAGTGCTCAACAGTTTTAATCAACCTTTAAAGATACACTCCTAAACATGGCAAGACAGTCAAGGATCTACAGGTATTTTTGCAAAATCTCTAAATTGAAAATTAGAAACTAAAATAAATAAATAGCAACAAACATGGGTAGAACAGATTATGCAAGGAGATAAAAACATTATAAACATCATTATATACCAAATAGCTAAAAGGCAATATTGTATCAGTGAAACAAGAATAGTATGCAACAAAAAGGGATAATATGATTTCAAGGAAAAGGTCTTGCAAATTAAAAATATAAAATATAATAAATAATTGAAAGCTTTAGAAGCTAATGATAAAAATATTTTCTCAGAAAGTAAAACAAACAGAGATGGGAAATTGGAGAGAAAAAATAAGAATATTAGAGGATCATCTCAGGAGGGCCAATTTCTAAAATTATAGCTCTCAAAGGTCAAAACACAAAAAAGGGAAGATAAAATTATCAATAAATAATTTAATTATCTTCCAGAATTGGAGAAGATGAGTTGAAGTTGTATAATATAAAAGATGCAGCACATGCCCACCAAAATAGATTAAAATAGAATCATATCTGTCATTTTAGAATGCCAGTGGCCAAGAGAAGATCTCAAGGCTTCGGGAGAGAAAAAAAATGCAGATATATCAAAGACTGTGAATAGAATGGCTTTGGACTCTTCAAAAACAGAGCAATTTTTTTTTTTTTCAAAAATTTTAGGGAAGGGCCTTCAAAATTTTCAGGGAAAATGTTTTCCAACCTAGAATTCTATATTTAAACTGTCAATTAGCTCTCTGAGGTATTTCCATAAAGGTACTTTCCATAACGGTTGCAGTAGTTTGCAGTCCCACCAGCACTGTATGAGTGTCCCTATCTCTCCGCATTCACACCAACATTTATTGTTTGGGGACTTTTTGAGAAAAGCTATTCTCACTGGAGTTAAGTGATATCTCATTGTGATTAGAATTTACATTTCCCTGATGATTAGAGATGTTGAGCATTTTGCCATATGTTTGTTGGCCATTTGTCTTCTTTTGCAAACTGTCTGTTCATGTCCTTTGCTCACTTTTTAATGGGGTTGATTTTTTTCTTGCTGATTTTCCTAAGTTCTGTATAGATTCTAGCTATCAGCTCTTTATCAGATGTGTAGCATGCGAATATTTTCTCCCATTCTGTAGGCTGTCTGTTTGCTCTCATGATAGTTTTCTTGGCTGTGCAGAAGCTTTTTAATTTGATCAGGCCCCATTTATTTATTTTTGTTGTTGCTATGATTGCCTTTGGGGTCTTCTTCATAAATTCTTTCCCTAGGCCAATGTTTATAAGAGTTTTTCCAACATTTTCTTCTAGATTTCTTATAGTTTCATGCCTTAGATTTAAGTCGATAGAACTGGCATTTGATCCAGCAATACCATTACTGGGCATCTACCCAAAGGATAAAAAAAACATTCTATAAAAAAGACATCTGCACTAGAATGCTTATAGCACCACTATTCACAATTGTAAAGATGTGGAAGCAACCCAAGTGCCCATCAATCCATGAGTGAATTAAAAAATGTGGTATATGTATACTAAGGAGTTCTACTCAGCCACAAAATCAGTGGTGATCTAGCACCTCTTTTATTATCCTGGATAGAACTAGAGCCCCTTCTGTTAAGTGAAGTATAACAAGAATGGAAAAACAAGTACTACATGTACTCACCATCAGAATGTTATAGACTGATCAACACTTATGTGCACATTTAGTAGTAACATTCAACGGGTGTTGGGCAGATGTGGGAAGGAAGAGAGGATGGGTACATACACACCTAATGGGTGCAGTGCACTTGATGGACATGCTTGAAGCTCTGACTTGGGTGGGGCAAAGGCAATATAGGTAGCCTAAACATTTGTATCCCTGTAATATGCTGAATATATGAGATAAAGATTGAAAATAAATAAAGAAATAGACTGTCAATTAAATGTAAGAGTAGAATAAAGATAGTTTTGGATGTCAGTATCACCAACAATTTACTTTCTACTTTTCTCAAAAAGCTACTTTAGAATTGCTCCACCAACTGAGAAAGTAAAGCAAGAAAGAAGATGACACAGAATCTGAGAAACAGGGAATCCCAATATAGCAAGTAGTAAAAGGAATACCCTTGATGGTGTGGCAGAGATTTCTAGTATTCAGTAAATATCACTTTCTATTCTTGTTAGGTATGCAGTTAGACTGTATCCCCAAAACTCCTGTGTAGCTTCAAGATTTAGTCCTTTGAATAGATGGATTGTGCTACTTCCATGTTACTGTTTTCAAGAAGGGAGCATGCCTCTACTGGATCCCCTTAAGGCAGCCAGATGCAGATGATGACAAGGGCCCAACAGACGATAAAGTCGCAAGATGGAAAAGACCTAGATCCCCCAATCAACATGTGGAGAAGAGGCACCCACTAACCAAGGGTCACCATCTCAGTGTATCAGGTGAGCAGGAAATAAATTCCTATTGTGGGTGCCCATTTGTCACTGCAGTCTACCCTAACTACTAGGAGTGGTGAAAAGAAATGCTAGTGTAAAAATGGTGCAGCATGCTGAGAGAGTAACCAGTCCAGGTTGGAGCAAGTCAGAGGCTCTGGAAGAAAAGTTTTCCAAGAAAATGAAGCTGATAGAAAACTGGATGTATTTGAACACTGGGGAAACGTTTGGGGGTAAATTAGTCATAATAACACAGGCAACAAGGAAAACAAGGGTAAACAACACATCCATTGAATCCAGGGAGAGCAAAATTTATGCAAGATAGGAAAAGTAATTGTAGCTTGCTGCATGGCTCAGTTGTAAATAACAGTTACATAACATTAATAGATTGTTCTCAGCAACATAAAAACATAACTTTATTGGGGGCATGGAGGTCTGGAGGCATGCATGTGTGTAGTAATGCTAGTAATGAGGGATAGAAATGAGAGTTTAATCTCATTTTGGGAAGTCAGTAGATGATGCCTAAAACTGAGAAATCAAGAACTAACAATATATGCCCTTTATTTATACAACTGGACATAAATACCAATAAAAAATAGCTAGAAATGTAGAGAGTAGATAACATTAAAGAATGGAAATACCAGAAGAGCACTAGCAAGCGACTTATATTTTATAATAAGCCTCATAGATTTATTTTGCTGCTTAAGATATATGTATGTATAAAATGTATTAAAACAAAAACATTTAAAAATTTATATCTATATTCCTTACAGAAATACTCAGATGGATCAAAAATAAATCTATGATATTATAATAAGGTTCAATCAGACTGAAGCAAAAAACAAAGTTGGGGGTGGGGAATCCCTCTTCTTCGAAGCTACAGGAGAAACGGCAGAGAAAAGCGCCTGTGTAATGAAAAACTAAAATAAAAAAATAATCTGAAATATACTTTATCAATTGTAGAAAAGGCTAATTTTCATTATAAAGTAGCTCATTCAAATATTTGAGAACTATCAAGACCTCAATAGATAAATGAAAAAAAATTATATGCCAAGAAATGGAGTTAACTAATTATTAAAAAGATAAAATTCACTGGTAAGTGAGCAAATAAAGTTACCTTTATATGTAAACAACTTAAAATGGTAACTCTAGATGTTCTTGGAATTATGATAAACTTGTGTTGTATACATAGGGACTGCTGTTCTCCATGCAAATTTGTATGTCTACTTGAGAAGAATGAGATAGTTAACAGCAGTAACCATTAGAATCTTCAAACTCTTTGACAAAGTTTCAGAGGCATATGAATTTATCCTAAGTAAATAATCAACCAAAGAAAAAAAATTATACACAGTGGGAGAATGATAAAAGAAATTATAACTACTGACCTTATAGAGTAGCAACCTAATTATAAAACCATGCCACAACTTTATCAGATTTTAATTATATAATATAAAATGCATAATATAATACTATAATTGTGATTGTTATGTAACATGCAAATGCATATGGACACGATTTTTTTTAAGTCACAGATTTAGATTAATTACTTTAGGACACTGGCATGTGGAATGATGTTTTTTACCTGTAAATTTCCTTTAACATTACAAATGAGATTTGAAGTTTAAGTGTTAGCCACAACACTCGCTGGTCAATTTAGACAAAGTGCATGTATTTTAGAGTCTCAGTTTTTCCATCTGAGAATAATAAATAAAATAACATTTGCTCACCTACCTCAGAGCATTTTCACGAGAACCCAGAGAACCCACTGCTCTAATGTATATGAAAGCACTTGGTACATGTAAAGTACTTTATTAATGTATGGCATTATTGTTATTATTTTCATCAGTGCTATTGAGAACACTGTTTTGGCAGGATTTTTCCTTCTCTCAACCACAGATGGAGCTTTATCTCCCTGCTTCCAGATGTGACACATTAGAAGTTACTTGAGCTCAAGGTCAGTTTTAAATTTGGCTCCTTAGAGAAGCCATGGAATAAACCAAAGATCAATGTGAACATTTTCCAAGAAAATCATCCAAAAGGAATACCCAGGGAGGGATGGAAAGCATTCCAAGGACCCCACAGGAAGACTGAGTCTTTGTCTGAAAGCTGGAGGCTGCTCTAATAAGGTTGTCTTAGACATTGTCCATCTTTCCACTGGAAAAAACTGTTTCCTTATTCAGATCCTATTATATTTAAATGTCTTTGAGGGACTTAATTGGAAGGCCTTAATCATATGATTTCCACTTAAAAAGAGGGTAATATATAGGCCCAATCATTACAGGTGGACCAAGATCAAATTTGAGTCCTTTTCACATAATTAAAAAACATGTAATCAGTAATTATTCAATTTGGGATCTTCCCAGAGTGTAACAATTAAAGTTTAGAGATTATTGTTTGGGAATATTCTTATGGGCAAATTCTAGTTTGATCTTTACCTTTTGATATTGAACATAGGAAAGTCAGAGATGAACTTAATTGCTGTTTTCATGGTTTGTCAAGTCAGGAAAAAAATTAATGTGAAAATATATACTGAAGTGGATCAGTCATAATTTCCTAAGAATATTATTTATTGTAGGATGAATTTTGCTAATGACTTTTTTATTTGCTATCTCTATGTCTACTTCAGTAAAATATCTGTTCATGTATTTTGCTCATTTCATATTAGGATTGTTGCTTTACTGCTAAGTTTTGGAATATATAGTATTCTAGATTTAGCCCTTTGCCAAATAGGTGGCTTACAAATATTTTATGCCAATTTTACTAATGGCTTTTCAATTTGATTTTTTTCACAGTACTAGGTTTTGCTTTCATTAATTTTTTCTATTGTTTTCCTATTTTTGATTTAATTGAATTCTTTTCTTATGTTTATTTCCTTCTTGTTGATTTCTTTGTTTTATTTTGCTCCTCTTTTTCTAGTTTCTTAAGGTAGGATTTTGATTATTAGTTTGAACATTTCCCCTTTTCTAATATAAGCATTTGAGGCTACAAACCTTCGTATCAACACTACGTTAGCTGCATCCCACAAATTTTGTTATGTGTTATTTTCATTTTATTCAATCATTTGTATTTTTAATTTCATTTTAGACTTTCTCTTTGACCCGTGGATTGTTTATAAGGGTGTTTGTAAATAGCCAAGTGCTTGAAGCTTCTCCTGTCATCTTTCTGTTAATTGTTTTCTAGTTTGATTCAATTATCATTGGAAAAAAATGTTTTATAGAATTTTAATTCCTCTAAGTTTGTAAATGTTTGCTTTATGGCTGAGGATATGGTCTATTTTGATGAATGTTTCATGAGTGATTGAGAACAATGTGTACTCTTCTGTTGTTGGGTGGAGTGTTCTATAAATGTCATTTAGATCTTGTTAATTGATGGTCTTGCTCAAGTATGCTATATTTTTGCTAATTTTCTGCCTACTGGTTCTATCAATTTCTGAGAGTAGGGTGTTGAAGTCTCAGCTGTAATTGGATTTGTCTCTTTCTTTGTAAAGCTCTGTCAGTTTTTATATTTTATGTATGTGTTAGTTTTCTGTGTTGCACTAACAAATTACCAAAAATTTAGTGGCTTAATACAACACAAATTTATGTTGTTATAGCTCTGCAGGTCAGAAGTCTAAGATGGTTCTCACTGGACTACAGTCAAGGTGTCAGCAAAGCTGTGTTCCTTTCTGGGGTCTGTAGAGGAGACTCCATTTCCTTGTTCATTCAGGTTGTTGTCAGACTTCAGTTCCTTCTGGCTGTAGTTCTGAGGTCTACAGTTGTTCACTTACTGGGTGTCAAGTGTTGGTCATCCGCAGCTTCCGCAGGATGTCTGTATTTCTGGGCTCATGGCTCTCTTTCTCCATCTTCAAAGCCAGCAATAGAGGGTCAAGTTCTTTTCATGCTTTGAATTTCTCCTTTCTCCTCTCTTGTCCCTTACCTCTGAACCACTTTTCTGCCTTACCATTACATTTGTAAGGGCCTGTGTGATTATATCAGACCAACCTGGACAATCCAGGATAATTTATCTCCCTATTTAAGGTCAAATAATTAAGAATCTTAATTCTATCTTCAACCTTAATTCTTCTTTGCCATGTAGCATAACATATTCACAGATTATAGAGTTTAAATATATATATATATATATATATGTACACACATATATATATACATATATATTAATATCTTTATCTTTGGTGGTGGTGGAAAGTATTCTGCCTACTACAATGTATTTTGAAGCTCTGTTGTTTTATGCATACATTTATGATCATTATATCTTTTTGGTGGAATGACAATTAGATTGTATCCATTTTTACCAAGTAATGTTTTCACACTGAAATCTACTCTATTATTAATGTAATATTACTTTTAAAAAATAATGTTAGCATAATATTTTTCTATACTTTTTATTTTCAACCTACCTATGTCATTTTGTTTGAAGTGTGTTCCTTGGGAAAAACATGTATTTTTATATATTTTAATATATATCCAATCTTCCAATCTTTGTTTTATAGTTGGTATATTGAGAAAATTTTTATTTAAAGTAATTGATATGTTAGGGCTTAAGTCTGACATTTTATTATTTCTTTTTTGTTAGCTTCTTTGATTGTTCCTGTTTTTCTCTTTTCTTGTCTTTCTCTTGGCTAAAAATTTTTGGATTATTCCATCTTGTCTTACATATATTGTGTTGTGTATATCACTTTGTATTAATAGCTTTCTTAGTGGTTACTCTAGGTATCATACATATGAGGGAACTTCAAAAAGTTTGTGGAAAAATGGCATCAAATGCTAAAAATAAAAAATATAAATTTTATTTCTCAACATAAACTCCATCAAGTTCAAGACACTTTTGTAAGTAATGATAGCAGCCATTTAGTACATCCTGAAAGGGTCCTGCAAAGTTAAGCATTTTAAAGTGCTCTTTTTTACATTGTTAACTACAGAAAAATGGAACTCTTCAGATATATATTTTTTTAAGATTAGGAAAGAAAAAGAAGTCATAAGCAGCCAAATCAGGAAACTAAGGTGGATGCCTAACAATTTCCCATAAAACTCTCACAAAATTATACTTGTTTGATGAAAGAACAGGAACATTGTTATAGTGGAGAACAACTCTCTGGTGAAGCTTCCCCACATGTTTTTACTGCTAAAGCTTTGATTAACTTTATTAAAACACTCTCATAATAATCATTCTTTGGCCCTCTGGAAAGTCAACAGTAAAATGCCTCGAGGATCCCAGAAAACTGTTGCTGTGAACTGTGCTCTTCGCCAGTCTGCTTTCCCTTTGACTGGATCACTTTCACCTCTTGGTAGCTCTTGCTTTGATTGTGCTTTGTCTTCAGGATAGTGCTGGTAAAGCCATGTTTCTTCTCCTGCTACAAGTCTTTGAAGAAATGCTTCAGGATCTTGATCCAGCTTGTTTAAAATTCCATTGAAAACTCTTCCATCCTCTGCAGCTGATCTGGGTGCAAGGGTTGACACACATCAACTGGAAAGTTTGCTAAACTTTAATTTTTCATTCAGATTTGTGTAAGCTAAATGAATCGAGATGTTTATGGGGTTGGCTATTGTTTGTGCTGTTAATCATTGGTCCTCTTCAATTAATGCACAAATAGGATTAATTTTTTCCTCACAAATTCATGTAGATGGTTTACAGCTGCAAGCTTGATCTTCAACATCATATTATCTCTTCTTAAAATGAGCTATTTATTTGTAAACTGTGTATGTCTTTGAGACATTGCCTCCATAAACTTTTCATAAAGCATCAGTAACTTCACCATTGTTCCACTCAAGCTTCATAAATTTGATGATTGCTCTTGCTTCAATTTTAGCAGATTTCATGTTGCTCTGATAGGGGCTTTTTTCAAATTGATGTCTCATCCTTCTTAGTGCCTTAAATTAGATCCTATTCAAACATGTTTAACAAGTTAGTATTGAGTTTATTTTGGAGCAAAAAATTAATATTCATATATAGTTTTTTCATAATTCTCAACTTTCCATGAACCTTTTGAAGACTCTTTGTATGTATTATAACACATAATAGCCTACTGGTATTGCCATTGTACCTCTTTAAGTGAAATATTGAAAAATTACTTTATTTAGGTATTTTTATCCTCCCTACTTTTTAAATGTAAAAGAGTCCCAGTATTGCCTCAGTATTTTCTTCACATACATTGAGCAATATTTTTGTTTCAAACATCAAATATGATTTAAGAAACTCATGAGAAAAATAATAGTCTATTATATTTCCCCTATTTTTTTCTTGAATTTCCAAGCCTTCTTTTTATCATTTCCTTTATGTTTTGAGAACTTCAATTAGCCATTCTTTAAGAGTGGTTCCTCTAGAGACAAATTTTCTTTATTTTTGTCTGAGAAGGTCTATTTCCCATTCACTTCTAAAGGATATGTTAACCAGAAATAGAATTAGTTGACAGTTATTTCTTTCAGCACTAATACTATACTACTTCCTACAGGCCACTGAGGTTTCAGATAATCTTCTGTCATTTAATTCTCATTTGGTTAAATGGAATTAATAATTGCTTGTGTAAATAATTTTATTGTGGCTACTTTAAAATCTTGTCATATCATTCCTGTATCTTGACTTGTACCAGTCAATTGTTTCTTTCTTTTTTCAAGTTGTGATTTTTTTTTCATTTCTTGGTATAACACATGATATTTGATTATATCCTGAACATTTTGAATATTATATATTATATTAAATTATATAATATATATTATATTTTTAGTCTGTGGTTTTAGAGGTAGTCACTATGTTTAGGTTTAAAATATAAATTCTGGCATTCTTTTGTGGGAGATAGTTTCAATGATAATTTGGTTTTCTGAGCCCTTGCAATGCTATTCTTGTCACCCTCACTCTTCTGCCTCTGCTTGAGTTCCCTCTGGATCCATGACAGGGCTGCCTGTGGGGCTACAAAGTGCTCATCTCAGCCACCCAGCACAGTTAGATGATGAAGAGTGTATTAGACCCAAAGAACAGAGTGTGTCTTCCTCCCCTGGCCTGTTCTCTGCCCACCATTGGTACGTTTCTCACTTTATTCCTGCTACTGCCACTGGGATGAAAGCACCTACCAGGGCTGCCTTCTGCCATTAGGCCAGTAGCTGCAGTGTCTGGGGGACATTCTATCAGAGGATAGAGGACAAGGGGATGCTGAGACTGAGCCGCTCTCTGCAATTGGGTTGACAACGAGAAGCCACTGATTCTGGGTGGCTCTCTGCCATTGGTCAGAGGGCCAGGGGGACATGCTTCATGAGGTGGGATATGGTCATTCTGGCTGGGATCCTCAATTGGCATTGCAAAGACCTGATTATGCCAACTAATGCTATCAGGTTTGGGTTGTGCCAGCCCCTCAAGGGTTTGTTGTTGCTGGAAATACTGTTGGGAAATGCTGTTGCTGATGGGAGTGGAATAAAGGATGGGTTGGTTACCTGAGATCTGGTGGCATGGCTGCTGAGGCAGATCAGGCCCCACTGCCCTGGGTTATGAATCCCTACCAAGTCCCTACTGGGCTTTCCTTTTCCTGATCTTTTGGTTAGAGAGAGAAAGATTATGTTTCTGTTCTTTGTTTTCTTCTGGGTGTTTTTATTTTTTTTTGTTAGTTTTGCTTAGTTGTGTTTGTTAGCTTTGTTTTGTGAAGTGTTGTAGGTTACAGGCTTCCCTGTTCCCAATTCTGGGATAATGGAATAAATGGGAGGAAAGTCACTACAATGGTTTTCTTTAATCCCTGAGACCCTTGTTCCTCCAATCTTATACTTTCTGCTTGTCAGATTACCTGTTGAGTTATTTCCAAAAGTATGTCACTGTATATACAAGGGAGGAACAGAAAAAACTGAGTCTATGCCATCTTATTCCTAAACTGGAAATACTAATCTACTTCTTTAAAAAAAATAATTTATCTCAACCACTGAATTTTCTTCTAAAAAAATAATATATTGAAAGTATTCTAGTATAAAAACCCAATATACTAGCTATAAAAACTAGACAATGAAGAAAATATAGACAATAGGAATAATCATTTGTAATCATTATCCAAAGGCAAATATAATGAACATTTGTTGAATTGCTTTCTAATCTTTTTTTTTGATGAGTTGATTTATGTCTTTACTTTTCTACTTAACCATGACCATGCCATTATTATAAATTTCAACTATCATTTTGATAGAAATATTTTTCATGTTGTAAATTCTTCATAATTATTATTTTTAATGACTGTTCATTTTAGAATGGTATCATTTTCTTATTGTTAGACATTCTTTTTCTTTATTCCAGTTTTTTTGTATTGTAATATTGATGTAATACATACCTTAATGTACATAATTATTTGTATGGTTTGCTTTATTCAAATGCAAAAGTGTCCTAGAGGAGGATAATTATAAGACACTAAAGGAACTCCAACATATTTTACATCAAAATATGCTTCATTCACATATTTCAGGTTGGCTATTCAGAGGGCAGGAAACATAAGAATAGCTAAAAAATGCCTTTTGTGGGGCAGATTTGCATCTGCTGAGAAAATCTACATTGCTAAAATAAACAGCCTGGTTTTCTGGCCCCCATGTCCCCATTCTGGATCTAGGAAGGTTTGGCTCACTTTTGGGTGTCTGACTGATGCTCACTCTTTCTGAGAGCTGCTACCTGTGAGGATTTATCTGTGTGTTTGACATGGTTTCCTCTGTTTACTCTCCCATAACCTGTGAGGCCACCTCCCCAAGAGCCCAGAAAAACTTGGTTCTGGGCCATTGTACTAGGCTCATTCATTTCCCTTGAAAATCATTTACTCCTGCACCCTCATCTCCCTTCTCCTCAATGAAGAAGATATTGAAGCATCAACCATATGGCTCTCCTTTGAGTTTTCAAATTTTGTATGACTCCCGTGCACACTTGTGTACATTTATAAATTTATGTGCCTTTTTCCCTGTCAGTCTGTGTATTATCAGTTTGTTTTATAGATTCAAATTTTTGAAACTCCTGGAGGACAATTTAAACTTCCCTACAAGACAAAGTTGCAAAGAAAGTGTAGGCTTTGGTGTCTGAAAGATAACAATTCAGTCCCTACCTCTACTGCTTTACCACTGGCCACCTAATTCTCCCGAGCTTCCCTGATCTCCTCCTCTCAATTTGAGAACTGACCGGGTCATGCATGGAGAATCCTTAGCCTGCACCGGGCACTCAGACATCTTATACAGAAGTTCTAGTCCTCCTTTTCCTGCCTCTCTTTCTCCTCCTCCTCACTCTCCTCTTGAAGATAATTAGAATGAGTTAACGAGTACAGTCATTCAAGGAGCTTTTCCAAAACATTAGCTTTAAAAACAATCATTGCTACTACTCTTTTAAACAATCTGCCTCTCTCACCTCTGTAAAATTATCATCCTTCTAGCAAAATTAAATTAATTTAAATAAATTGGAATGAACAAAGTTATAGAATTTATTGTGGATGAATGTGTGAGAATGAAACCAGGGAGGGAAGAGATTGGTTTTTCCTGTGAGGCAGAAGGTTAAATAAAAAGCAAAGATAAGGAAAACTATGCATGCTTGCAGGTTAGATGTGTTTCCTGAAGACAGCATATACTTGGCCTGTATTTTCTTATCCATTCAGCCAGTCTATGTCTCTTGAGTAGAGAGTTTAAGCCATTTATTGAGAGAACTAATAGGTAAGGTACTATACATTGTATGGATCTCAACATCCCTATGTACCTTATCAATACGTACAATTATTATTTGTCAATTTAAATTAAAATAAATTAAATGTTCAGCACAATATGGCATGGCAGTGAAGTGTAGCTCAATTTCCAGAAGTCTTTTTGTCTCACAGAAACCTTACTTGGATTTCTCACGATGGGTAATTTCCCTATGATCTGACCCAGAAGATTCGTGGCTGTTCTCCGCTGATGAGGATAAGACGGGGAGAGGAGAGAAGGGAAAGGGGAAAGGGACGAGAGATTAGTTACTATATATTGCTTATTGCATGCCTATTGTTTGATGTTTTTTTCTGATGGTGAATCTAGGGTCCTTTCTTCCTTCCCCTTCTACTGTCTTTATTTACTTTCATCTTATTTGTGCATCTTTGTAGCATGCACCAGCAACAGGGGAGATATCCTGTTTCTCTGCATTTGATCATGTTGCCTACTCTCCTTTTTGAATTATTGACTAACATTTATAACGGTGATAAGCCATATCCTTAATTTATTAGTTTTTCATTGCTAATGAGTTCTGCATATTTCTTTTGTAAATTATATTTAGCATTGGAATAAATCAAAATTGAGGATCAGATTATTATGAATAAGGATTGCTTTCTTCATTTTTGATATTTTGTCTGTTTCAATTAGTTTTTATTGGAGTTTTGCATAAGTTTATGGGGTGATGAATTTTTATCTGTGTTTATTTTCTCTGTTCAGACAAGAAATCTGAGAAGCTGGGTCATGCGTGTTTAGTTTTGGGACTCAGAAGGTTTTATTTTGAGAAATTATGAGGTTCAGCATCTCTGAAACTAACTGGATCCACAGACAAAGCCCTGCCTTGGCTTTACGTTTGAACCTGGGTTCCTCGAAGACCCAATTTACTATTCATTTCAGCTCATGTTACCCAGTGGGAGGGTGAGACACTGTTCAGCCAAGTGGGCTCAGCCTGGAAGAACCTGCCTTTCCCCAAACAAAGTCCAATCGTGAGTTTCCTGGAATAGAGAGCTATTTTGACTATTTGGTCAGGAAAATGCCATAGTGAAGTGAACTCATCTGACTACACTTGGTCCTTAAGGCCTCATATTTTTATATGGGAAACATCACAGAGAACATTCTATGTCTTGAACTCTAATGGGCTTCAATTGGGCTCTTGGGGAGAGGGAGATTGGTTGGAAGGAATGCTTTTAGAATTTCTGGCATAATAGGTGGACATTTAACATAATGCAATATTTCTGTCATTTCAACAATAACTATTCTACATTTGAATATGCTCTTTATTAAATGCATTAACTTAGGAACTCTACCATCATCATAGCCAAATAATATGTCACTTCATATACAACCGTGACAATCTTGAGATTAAACAGCCACTGGATGCTACTTTTAATGATGTTTTTCTAGCATCTTTATACTTGGAAATGTGAACATTTGGAAGGCATTTTTTATTTGACTTTGAATTGCAAAAGGGTCTTAACCCTGAAAAAGTAGCCAGATTCTCACTTGGCAGTTCTTGAATCTAAATTTTTTTGTGCATCAAACAAGGATCTTTGAATAGCTATGTGCTACATCCTTTGTTAGTCACTGGAGTTAAGAAAAATAAATGAGAAAGACATTCATTTGTTCACTCATTCATTTAGAGGTCATTTATTGAGCATCCATTATTTCCTCAGCATCATGCTAGGTTCTGTGAGGTAATATGCAAGTGAGTATAGTAAATTTACTCATTCACTCATTCATTCATTCAGTCAGTCAATGAACATTAGTGAGGACCTGTGCTTTGAATAGTTACAAAATGTGGTTCTCATCTTCAGTGAATTCACAGAGTAATTGCAGAAACCCCAGCTAATGAAATTACTGAGATTCTTTGGGTTAATTATGAGATGAATGGAAGAGATTGTAGATGCTAGGGAACTACTTTGCAAAAAATGAAACTTTGCCCCAGAGGGTATTTGTTTAGCACAAAACTAGCTTACCTTTACCTTCTCCTGACCATCCAAAATATTGTGGACGTACTAATTTAGCTTAATTGACTCAAAATTTACCATATGCCTCCAGAATTCTAGATCCTATGCCAGGCACTGAGAATAACAAGATGAAGGAAGTACAGTGCTTGTCTTTGAAGAAATTAGTAGCCATGGAAATAAGGATGCCCAGAAATTGTGTAATGGTATACATGATGTGGAGCACTGAGGAGGGAGCAGAGAACTTCCTTGACAGTGATTCGTGGACTGAGTTCCGAAAGAGTGAAGAGGATGGGACCTCAGTGTTCTAGCCACAACTGAGAAAGAGCAGAGGTCCGAGAAGCTTGCTCTGTTGGAGGGACTACATGGCATGTGTTGTTACTGGAGCATGAAGTCCATGGAAGAGCACTGGGAATGGCCTTGGATGCCAGGAGAGAGCATTTGGATATTCTTCTGAAAGGGATGGTGAGTCAGAGATCTACTTTCCATCTGACCTGCCAGTATTTCCCAACACTCTTTCCTTTTACACCCTATGAATTTATTGTATTTTACTTAAAAGTAGTATTGTTTGAGCTCCTCTGTGGCAAAAAGCAAACAATAATCATCAGGACATCTGAGTGAGAAAAACATAGATCCAGCTTCCAGGTGTCAAGACAGCATTACTGGCACTGTCTCCCACATGGGGTATAAGAAGCATCTTTTCTGATATTTATCCATTCTGGTCCTCTTAACAGATTTATAGGGTGAAGTATAATCTCATTCATTTGCTACAAAAGAAAACAGAGACCCTGGGAGATAAACTGGTGTTTGCCAAGCCATGCAGAGAGCCAGGGTTAGTTTAGTTCCATGGCCCAGGCCTCCTGGTCCCAGCAAAGCGTTTTTGCCATGAGTCATGCATGGACTCTCTGTTCTGCTGTGATCCCTCTGGGAACTGGTGTACCCTCAGGACATGCAATTTAGAGTGTGAAAAACATGGATCCTTTACCTATTAGTTGTACTGCTATCCATCTCATATTCCAGCCAGCATTTACTCATTTATTAATCACCTTCTGTGGGCATTTTCATACTCAAAGGTGTGTAGGAGGTTGAATTTTAGTTCTTACACTACAGGTCTCTTTGAGCAAGTTTCTCAAATTCTTAATTTCATTTGCTCAAATGGTACAGTCATGGTACCCAAAACATGAGATAAAATATCCTTAGCAGAGGGCCATTATGCAATAGCTGAAATGATTAATAAGATCCTGGCCCTGACTTTTCCATACTTTATCACACTGAATTTGAAAGAGAGCTTGAAGAAGTTTCAATAAAGCAAGAGACAGGAAAACTGGGGTACCCCAGACCCTTTCTTAGCACAGTGGAATCACACATTCTCAGCTACTCTATTCACCCTCTGTCTGTGGCTTCTGACAATTCTGACAAAAATTCTTGGTTGGTTGTTTAGGAAAAATGCCTACTATGAGGGAAGTGGATTGGCTTAACCTTGAGAACCACCCTCCTCCCCTTTCCCCTACCCCTCCTGAACCACCACTAACTGCTCTTAAATTTCTTCTGTCCTCCTTTCCTCTAACTGTTTTTCTTGGCTTGCTGAGAAGTTATTTTTTCTGATTAGGTCTCTCATGAAATTGGGAGTTCCTCCATTAGTTATGGCAGCACCCATAGTCCTGTCGCAGATACACATGGAGCCACAGATAAGTGTGTTTTAGGTCCTGACTGTGTGCACGTGCACGCATACACACACAGACACAGACAGAACATGCCTGTTTCCATTTAGTTTTGCATCTTGGATGAAACAGTTTATGTAAGTAAGACCATAGGTTAAGTATGCCAATGTTGAACGATTTGGCAAATGAATCTGGCCCGACAGGCATTTTTGATATCAGAGGACCTAAACAGCATCATTGTCAGGGGTCAGGCCCTGCTGGGCCTGGCTCCGAGATCTTTGCCAATTTTGAGGGTGTGGTATGGAGAGTCTGATGTTTGCTTTAATGACTGTGCGAAGTCTCTTAAACAGCTTGTCTGCCTAGAAAAACATTTCAGATGCTTCTCAGTCCTGAACTTTGGCTTCTCCAGCATGACCAAAAGAATATTAGACTAGTTTAAAAACTTTTCCAATCATTCCATAAAAATTGTGGTTTCTCTCCTCTATCAAATCAGCTAATCTCATTTAACCATGACCACTGTTTAAACACAATTAAACTATAGTCAGAAAATTCTGACTTTCTTTGACCAGAACCTAAAATAAGGCTCACATACCAATGAGTGTAGCTCACGCAGGGCTGTGCTCTGCATGTACAAGCTCTGTGAGGGCAGGTGCTTTGTCTGTGTTGTTCTCTCTTATGTCTCCAGCTCCCAGAACAGCATCTTCATGATTACCAATGGGGTATGAGCTCGTGAAACAAGTTTTATTAATCTATTAATCTTTTCATCTCTGATGTGGATGTCTGTTACATAGTGGACTTTTCAATAAGTATTTGAATGAGTAAATACTGACCCCTGGAATTCCATCCTCTGATTTTCATTGTTTAAATTCAGACTTTGATTTATGTTAAGATGATTGTTCCCTGGAGAGGTGATTCACAAATGTGGTCTTCATGCCTGCTGTTTGAGTATGAATAAAGGATATGAGATGGGGAAGCATAAGAGATGGTGCTGAGGGCCTGGCTACCCAGAGGGGCGGGTGTGAGTGGCTGCAAAAGTGAGGTAGGTTGGGAGCAGGGAAGACTCTTCCTTCTTTACCTCTGAGTTCAGTCAGCCATCAGCTGGTGCCACCTCACTTCCCTCAAGGCTCCCTCACAGGGGCTGTCCCTGGGGACCCAGGTTGTGCACGTTACTCAGTGACTGCTGGAAGGAGCTCCATAGGAAGCTCAGGCAACTCTTTTTCTGACTCAACAATGAAGGTCCACTGTGAGTACTTTTCCACGGATTTAGCCTTTTGTCACAGCTCCAAAGAATCCTGCATGTAGCAGTTTTTCTTATATATGCATTTTTACGTGGCTATAAAAACAATATACATTCACTTGTAGAAAAATCGGGCTGTACATAGGTAGAAATAAGCAGGATAAAATAAACTATTAACATATAGCTCTATTTCATTCAAGTTCTTTTTTACGCTTAGGATTTTCTTTTTTAATTTTGCACTGTTAAGATCATATTGCATGGAAAATAATCAATCTTGCCTGTTTACCTAAGATAATTAGTGTAAGATTTTTTTCCTAGCATTTAATGGTATTCATTGCGAATGTTATTTTAAAAAATCACAAACTTTTATACTATGCAAACACACTGTAATTTACCTGGACTTTCCCCCATTATTTGATAGTTATTGATTAAGTAGCACAGTGGAATCTCTCTAGGGATGGAGAACACAGTGTTAGGTCATGCTTAGAACTGTCTAAGCCAGGCTTCCGTTCTCACTGGGTATAGATAGTTGTTTCATGTTTTCCAGAGATAGTTTCTGTTAACTAGCCATTTGATTCACGTAGATGCTTCACTGAGTATGCATACAATAAGATGTCCATGGCAAATAAGGATAACCCCATTTTGTGCCTTCTGATTTTTATGGTTTTGAAATTAAAATAATGACACCTGAACTAATGGATTAAAGGCAAGCAATTTACAAACACCAATGCAGATTTTTAAGCTTTCAGCCTTATGGAATAGTTCAAAGGAACATCATAGTACATGTCAACCTTAATTTGAATGACTAATGTTTTGGTTTGATAAAATTAAATGAACGTGGACTAAGTTTCAGTCAGCACCAGGCACCATTCAAAGGCTGTGGGAGAATGTAAAATAGTGTGGCCACTTTGGAAAACAGTATGGCAGTTCCTCAAAAAACTAAATATAGAATTATCATATGATCCAGCAATTCTACTTCTTAGTAAAAGCCCCAAAGAATCAAAAGCAGGGTCTTGAGCAGTTATGTGCATGCTCATGTTCAAAGCAGAATTATTTGGCACTAGACAAAAGATAGAAGCAACCCAAATGTCCATCAACAAATGAATGGGTAAACAAAAGTAATCTATTCATACCATGGAACATTATTCAGTCTTAAAAAGGAAGGGAATTCTGACAGATACTACAACATGGATGAACCTTGAGGATATTATGCTAAGTGAAACACACTAGTCACAAAAAGACAAATATTTTATAATTCTTCTTACATAAGACACCTAGAATAGTCAAATACATAGAAATATGTATATGATGGTTGTCAGGGGATGTGAAAGGGGGAATTGGGGAGTTGTTGCTTAATAAGCATAGAGTTTCAGTTTTGCAAGATCAAAAGAATTCTGAAGAAGGATTGTGGTGATGGTTGCACAATATGAATGTACTCAATACCACTAAACTGTACTTGTAAAAATGGTTAAGATGGTAAATTTTATGTTATGTATATTGTACCACAAATTTTACAAAATAAGTCCTGAAAAAACAAAATAAATAATATAAGAAATACTTTAATTTAGTGAATGCTTAGGGGCGTGTGAGTAGGTAGGTAGAGGGAGATTGGAAAAAAAAAATAGACTGGTTTGTAAATACAACACAAGGAATGAGTGAGATGGGCACTCGTGGGAGTGGGAGATGGGAAGTTTACAAAAGAAAGGAATAGGAGTTAAGTCATGAGAGTACATATGTGGAGGTACATGTAGGTAAGTGGGGACTGAAGGTCAGGGCAGGTTTCATGGAGGAAGTGGCCCAGACTTCCATAGTGGGATGTGGGGTGTGGACAGGGAATTAGGGTGGGGAGAAGGCAGGAAACTGGGGAGAAAAGCATGGAATTAGCTTAAGACAGCTTGGGGTATTAAGTGATATGGAAGTGAAAGAAAGTGACATGGAATCAGCAGCTCAGGGTCCCCTTTCCAGCTGTGTCCATGTCTGGGCCAGCAAGTTTTTGTATCAATGATTTGATGTAAGACTCGGAGTATACTAGTTGTACATCTGTCTAGGAAGAGACAGAGCTAGAGATGTGGAAACGTTTAGTTCAAAAGTGAAAACAGGTCTGTTTTGTTGGAGATTCTGGAAATGAAATCTCACAAATTGTTTGTCAAACTGGATTTGTGGAACAGACTGAATTAGATATTATTCAATTGAATACATAAGTTAGAGGTACACTGATATATCTGAGATACATTAATGCCATTTTTAAAGGTAACTTAAGTACTCTTTAATTTTTTTTCCTAACTTTAACCAATATATACCTTCTGGGTGAGTAGGACTTTGTTAGAAGAGAGAGGAAAGGGAAGGAGGGGAAAATTGAAAGCCAAATTAATTCATGACTCAATGGAAGTAACAGTTCAGCTGGGAAGACAGACATTGCATGGTTAGTATAAGGTAGGATGGCCGGGGCCTTGTCCTGGCTGGTGGAACTGAAGATGGACATGACCAACCTCATGACAGCAGTTTAGAATTTGATGTCTAGGAACCAGAGGGGCCCTATAAAATCTTGCCTCTCACCCTGGAGGCCTGGGCAGTGAGTCCTTCAGTGTCTGAGAGAAAACAGATTGGAGTAGATTGGGCTTCTTAAATATTCGATCTAGGAGGTATAGAAGAATAGGTAAAAAGGCCCACAGGTAAGGAGTTTTCAAACTGCAGGTTATAACCAGCTTTTGTTAAAAACATAAAATAGACTAGACTGGCATGTAATTGAATAGAAAATATTTCAGTGATATCACAGAGAGTAAAGTGAAATATAATTTCATAAATCTTTCATTTCAGTTTTTGGGGCAGAGTCGCAATATAAAGTAATTTTCTTACCATGAATCTCAGTTGACAATATTTGGAAGCAGTGCTGCACAGGTCTGCAGGAAGTAGATTAGGAAGGCAATTGAATGTTTTACCTTGCTTGGACAATTAACAATAGTATAGTAGCATGTTCTTTATTTCATAATAGAGTTTTGATTAAACTGTTTCAGTGTTACTCAAAAGTTTAATCTAGTCCAAGATATTCTAAAAAATATGTTCTAAAGAACAAAGAACAAACAGATAAAAATAATAAAAAATAAAACAAACATAAAAATAATAAAACATAGTACTATCATGGCTAAATACTAGACATGGAAGAAAGAAACTATAGTGATTGTGTCTTTATGTATATGTATGCATGTATTTGTATCTGTCCATAAAATATTACTCTAAAAGAAGAATTAGATTGTCCTTTACAAATAGCAACCTGACACTGAATGCAGTGATAAGGTAAGTTATATGGACTTATGATTTGGTCTTATGGCTATCTGGGTCTTATTGGATATTTTTAAGATCTTATTAACTAATTGTCTAGTTATGTTTTCTTCAGAATATGAAAATAATCACATTTTTCAGGAATGAAAATCTGTATATTTTTGAAGAAGTTGATGTCAGATACATGACTGATTGTGAGGCTCAGAAAAGGCCATTACTGTCACTAGGGGAAAAATTACTTAAAATATAAATGCTAAGCCAGGCGCGGTCGCTCACGCCTGTAATCCTAGCACTCTGGGAGGCTGAAGCGGGCGGATTGCTTGAGGTCAGGAGTTCAAAACCAGCCTGAGCAAGACCCCGTCTCTACTATAAAGAGAAAGAAATTAACTGGCCAACTAATATATATATAAAATTAGCCGGGCATGGTGGCACATGCCTGTAGTCCCAGCTACTCGGGAGGCTGAGTCAGAAGGATTGCTTGAGCCCAGGAGTTTGAGGTTGCTGTGAGCTAGGCTGACGCCAAGGCACTCACTCTAGCCTGGTCAACAAGCGAGACTCTTTATATATAAATGCTAAGAGTGTTGCTACCAATAATTTTAGGGGTTTCATTATAAGACCAAAGTAAATAGATTGATCTGTTTTACTAAATCAAAAAGCCCAAAGATAAAGAGTATTGGCAAGAATGTGGAGAAAAGGGAACCCTTGTGCACTGTTGGTGAGAATGTAAATTTGTATAGCCATCATGGAAAACAGTATGGATATTCCTCAAAAAATTAAAAATAGAACTACCATATGATCCAGCAATCCCATTTATGGGTATATGATAAAATCACTGTCTTGAAGAGTATTTGCACTCCTAAGGTCATGGCAGCATTATTCACAATACCAAGATATAGAAACAACTGGAATGTTTTACAACAGATGAATGAAGAAGTCTGTGGTGTATGTGTGTGTGTGGGGTGTGGGTAGGTGGGTAGGTGGGTTTGTGTGTATGTATTAATGGAATATTATTCAGCCTTAAAAAAAGAAGGAAATTCTGCCATTTGCAGCAGCATGGATGAACCCCTGGAGAATGTTATGCTATGTGAAATAAGCCCGATACAAATACTGCTGATAACACTTATATGTAGAATATCTACTTTAAAAATGTTGAATTCATATAATAGTCACATAGAATAGAACAGTGATTACCAGGGGCTGAGGAGAGGAGGAAAAGCAGAGATATTGGTCAGAGGGTACAAACTTTCAGTTATAAGATGAATAAGTCTAGAGACCTAATGTACAGCAGGGTGAGTATAGTTCATAATAATGTGTTGTATACTTGAAATTTACCTACAGAGCAGATCTCAAGTATTCTCACCAAACACACACTAACATGGAAACTTTGTGATCTGATAAATATGTGAATTAGCTTGATTATGATAAACATTTCACAGTGTATATGTATATCAAAACATTAGGTTGTACACCTTAAATATATACAATTTTTATTTGTCCACATACCTTAGTAAAGCCAGAAAAAATTTTCAAAAGAGAAGCATTAGTTTCTAAATGAGGATGATAATATCTGGAAAGTTTTGGCAATTAGCAAAATAATGCTCATTATTTGTGAATCCTGTCTACTGAGTGGATTTCATGAGCATGTTATCATGTCTACCATTCCCAATGCTGGTTTAAGAAAAAAACAAAAAAAAAAAAAACACCACTCCATGTGTTTAAGCGTGTGCACTACCAGCTGGGTGAGATTCCTTTTACAAAGACCCAAACTGAATGAATTGGAGAGGACTCTTTATTTATCTATGATTTCAGCTCCACCTGTTTACCATTTTCTTGTTAAAAGGAATTAGTGACTGTTGGGTATGTGGCTATGAAGCAATTGAACAAATCTCCACTGCAACTATAATACAAATCCATCTTCAATCCCAGAGCAAATTGTTCTCATTTGGGGAGGGGAAAAAGGTATTTTCTCAGCTAAAAACAAAAATTAACAAATATTTTGCAAAGGGTGAACTCTAGGGTCCCAACCAAATCCTGAACAAATTAGAGTGAAGCAGAAACAGCTGTTGGTAAAATGCACGTCCTGAAAGTAGGTTCTGGGTTGTCAGGCCAGGTTACTTGGAATTGGCCGGTCCAGGTTTTACCATGTCTTAGCACCTTAGCAAACGAGTGGAAAATATAGAAAGAGGAGTATATGTTCAAGAAAAACAACAGGAGCTCCAAATTCTCCTTACTTTGGGACCTGTGGGACTCCAAGATAGTTTCTTTCTTGTTTACCCCTGGGAAAATAGCCATGTAAATGAAGAAGATTTGCTTCTGTGACAGGAGAAAGACTGAGCCTTGTAAACCCAGCAAGCTTCTCAAGAGAATTGCCGTCTTTTTCTAAGTGCTCTCTAGAAACGGGATTTGGTTCAGTAATCCTGTGACCTTCACCTGTGAAGATTAAACTTCGCATAAAACTCATTTTATCCAATCACATTTAAATCAAGAAATATGAGGTGACTAAAAGAGATAGAAATACAAGCTGGATGATTTTTTAAATCCCAAATTTGCTTCCACTCCTAAAAGTGCTGTGTTTGAGTCTAAGAAAAGTGTCAGATGGTTCTGAGAATCCTACAATATTTTAGATGTGCTAAGGAATTGTACAATAATTCAGTGCTTGTTCCTCTCTTTCACCTTTGTGCATAATTATGTTTCTTGTTAAATTTGTTAGACTGTGCCCAGGGGCCCATGTGAAAAACACACTTCTTTTCCACCCGAGTTCTTAACCAATCAAAAATGAGAACAAAAAAAGTGAAAATTTCCAGGCCAAAATATAACCTTTAGAATGGATAAAGCAGGTATGGTTCAATGTGGCTTATTTCTCAGGGAATGTGGGCTTTTTAACACTGGACTAAAATTAGGGAGACTTATGGAGCCCCTTCATGAGATGGCACCAGCCAAGTCCCACTGGCTTTCTCCAGGGGGTAGGCTATTATTATTTGCCATGTGGCCAAGAACAATCAAGAACATATGCTCTAAATGGAATATAACTCTCCCTCCACATTATATAGTTTAATTCATACCGTTATATGTAGCTAAGCTTCTATTTGTAATGCATGTATGTCATTGGAACAATTGCAAAAGATACAAAATGGAAAGATAAAGCCTTTTCTCCATTTTTCTCTCTTCCCTCATCCCATAATTCAGAAGCAAAAACTTTCAAATAATTTCTATTTTTATTTTCTCTGGTTTTTATCATTATAATTTTAAATGGTATACTTCTATTTCTATTAATACTTCGTAAAATACCAATGTTAAGCAATATCTATTGATTCTCTTCCATAAAAGATGCAGAGCATAGCAGGCTTAACTAGCTCCCACCTCAACTTTTCCCTTCTCATTTTATTGAGTATTTTATTGGTTTTACTTCTTTTGTGAGAGGGAGTCTTATTAAAGGCAGGCTCCTATGGTTCAAACTCCACTTCATCACTTATTTACTTACCTTACTACGTAATCACTTATTTACTTACCTTACTACGTAATCATGAAAAAGATACTTTACCTGTCTAAACTTCAAATTCCCCACCTATAATTTGGGAATAATAATGGTACCTCCCTCACAGGTTGCTGCAAGGACTAAATTGGTCAATCCACATAAAATGTTGAGAGCTGTGCCTGACAGCCAGAAAACACTGAACAAATATTATATTCAGTTCTGTGACAAATATTATATGTTCTCATCTAGAGGAGATTGATTCTAAAATCTGAAATCTAACAAATAGACTCTACAATATTATGATTATTTAAATTTTTTAATGGTAGAATCAAATAGCATTATTGCATGTATAGAAAAAGAAATGTGATTTTTTTTTTTTTGGTCACTAAAATGTCCTCTAAAGAATATTCTTCTTAGTGTCAATGTTTAACAGACCGCCTTAATTTCTTCTACATTTCCTTATTTTTCTGGTCATACTAATTTCTTGTATCTTTTGCACTGAGAAGCAACGCAGTGCTGCTGTTCAGCTTGCAGACTCTACTGTGCATGTGGCATTAGGCAAGTTGCATAGACTGTCTATGCCTTTTCTCATCGTTAGATGAGGGTAACAATAGTGTCTTCCTCAGTGTTATTGTAATAAATGATATGATACATGCATAGCAAATAGAAAAATGCCTACTACACCATATTATTTCATTTGTTTTTTTTTCCTTTATAATTTTGCTATATTTCTTTCTTCATTTCTTTATTCTTTAAAAAATGCAGGGGCCCTAAATGTTCTATGTTTTTATGTACAAAATAAATTTTTATTTTCCTCTTCCCCTCTCATAATTGAGTGCTTATGAAATGTTCAATTCAAAGATGGAATTTGAAATTCTGTTTCCAATAATGATAAAATAGCTTGTTGCAGACCAGCCTTCCTACCAGGAATATCTAAAAAATGTGGGAAAATATCCACGTAGGTAACTGGAGAGCTACTAAGACAGCCAGGACTAAAGGGTCCCAGAACCCAGAAAAAAAGAGTAAGTACACTAAGGTGAACCAAAAATTTTCCATTGTTTTTTCACTCAATACATTTGTTATTCTTGGCCTGGGGAAAAGAACATAAAAAATTAATTGGAAAGTGGCAGCTAATTGAGCAGAGCATATGGGAATCTTATAGAACCTGAGTAGATAAAAATTAAATTCAGGCTCTACCAAAGAGATGAGCCCCATACTTCTACTTATGACTACGGAAGGCATACACACTGGGAATAAAGGCAAAATTGAGACCAGCCTCACAAAAGAATGGAATTGAGTTTGAAATCAGTTCAATCCCAGGTTGGATTATGGTAATCTGTACTTACTGTAAATGCCTCCCAGAAAGCAAAGCTACCTCCTCAGTGGAGGAAGATGAATCTGAAAAACTTTGAATTATCTTACATCTTTTTCTCATTTATAATATCTGATGTTAAATACAAAATCACCAAATACATCAAGAAACAGGAACAAATAATAGAATTAGATCAACAGGTGATTCATTTATTATCTGACATTTAAAATGAGTAGGATTACTATGCTCAAAAATACATGTCAAGAGTAAGAATTTCACTGGAGAACTAGTAATATAAAACAATCTTATGAAAATTAAAAATTAATATATAAGCTTAATAACAGATTAACTGGAGCAGAAGAGAGGATAAAACAGATAAGTTA
Organism: Microcebus murinus; assembly: GCF_040939455.1. Classification (NCBI taxonomy): domain Eukaryota; kingdom Metazoa; phylum Chordata; class Mammalia; order Primates; family Cheirogaleidae; genus Microcebus; species Microcebus murinus. Next base: position 14,522,617 of record NC_134106.1, read on the forward strand.
CTATCAAATATCCACACTCTGTACACAGAGGAAAAAAAGTCATACTATACATGAAACTGCATAAAAGCCATATGGGTTATGGTGAAACGATCTGACATATTGTACATTGAAGTCCTAGAAGAAGCAGCAAAGGAAATATGGCAGAAACACTTGAAAACATACTGGTGGAGAATTACTCCAAACTGATAAAAGCCATCATGATGTGCAATTCAAGAATAATTGCAAACCGTAAATAGAGTAAATAAGTTAACTAATAAACACAAAAACCCAAGCACAGAAGAGTAAGACTGCTAAACACAAAATACAAAAGGAAATCTCAAAAATGGCCATAAAACAAAAACAAAAACATTTTACCTTCAAATGAAAAACAATAAGACTAACAGCTAACTTAGAAATGATGCAAACTGGAAAATAATGACTTGACATCATTAAAATAGTTAAAGAAGATAAATGAAAACCTACAATTCTATATCAAGATAAATACACTTCCAAAATGATGGCAAAATAAGAACATTTCATCAAATGAAAAAGATAATTTTTTGTGAACAATCCATGCTAAAAGAAATAATATGGTCACACTTGGTCAGGTTATTGGTTTAAACCGAAATATATAAGGAATTACCTAGATGTGGATGCTGGGTTCCCCTTTCAACTCACAAAGGATGTGCAGCATGAATGAGAAATTACCCTTTGTTGTTTTCAGCCTGTATACAAGAAGACTTTTGGGATGAGTAACCAGCCTATATTGACTTATAGAGATTGATTCAAGATTTTATCCCCCCTCATTCCATCATTTTTCTCTCTACTATTTGTAAGTTATGCTCTATGTGATTTCCATAACTACTCTACTTATTGAACATCCATAATTAACAAAGTTTCAAACTTTAAATCCTCAAACTTTATTGTACATTAAAATATTCTGGGGATGGTGTGATAGTGTCGATTCTGATTCAGCAGGTCTGGGTGGGCCCTGAGATTTTACATTTCTAAAAACTCCTGGGTGACACCAATGCCCCTGGTACATGCTTTGAGTAGGAAGGCCTTCAATTACTTACGTTGTTTTAGCCCATCTTCCAATTTATATCTTATTGTCTTGTGTTTTCGCTTTATTTTCTCACAAATTAAACATGATTACCTTGATATAGTCAATATCTGCTTAGATTAACTCATTAACAATTTCCTTGCTCACCATTTCTTCTTGTAACTCATGTTATTTACTTTAGAACTTTCTTGAGTGTAGATATGTGGGTGGTAAACTTCATTTTTCATTATGCAGAAAAATATTTTTATTTCACCCTCATTCTTGAAAAAATAATTTTATTGGCCATAATATTCCAGAGCAATTGCATTGTCTTCCTATCTCCATCTACACTACTGTGAAATGAGTCATCTCCCTAACTGATATTCAGGTGATCTCTCCTTTCTCTCTACTTGCTTGATGGACTATTTTTCTTTGATGTTCATGGTTTTGCTATGATATGTCCTTGTGTGAAGTTTATTTTTTATTTATTCTCTTTGGAATAAACTGGGCTTCTTGGATCTGAGAACTGGTGTCCATCAGTGGGTCTGGAAAATCCTCAAACATCCTTTCATTAAATATTGGCTCATTCTGGTTCTATTATCTCCTTCTATAACTGCCATTAGACAATTGTTGGCTCTCCCCACTCTATACTCTGGCTGCTAATTTATTTTTCATATTTTCTATCTCTTTCTCTTTCTGAGTTGCATTTCTGATATTATCTTTTTTTTACCTATATTCTAGGCTACTTAAGGTTGTCTACTTTAATCTTCTGTTTAACCTATCTAGTATGCTTTTAATTTTAATTATAGCTTTTTTATTTCTAATATTTGTTTCTTTAAAAATGCTCTTACAATTTTAAAATGACATTTATTTTTTTCATATTTTTCTGCTTCTTTTCAAACAAAGTAAATAAAGTGTGTATTCTCTGGTAATGACAATATCTGATATATTTAGGAAGCTGATGTCCCTGTATTTCATTCAAGATGTCTTGTTTCTGAGAGTTTTTCTTTTTTTTTCCAGTGAGTTGCTCATTTTCCTTGGAACTTTATCTGTGGGAATTCTTTGAGGCCTGGATTGAATTAGTATTCCTCCACAAATGACTTGCGTTTGCTTCTGCCAGTTTCCTGGGGGCACCATTGGCCTAGGACCACTTTAAATTAAATTGTCCATTTGAGATGTTTCAGACCTCACAGGTGGCATAAATTTGGATGGCAAACCTGCGAAAGGTCTGTGGTGGTTATAAAATCTTAAGATGGATTTTTTTCCCTCCACTGGTGCCAACGCCGAGACTGGAAAGTTTCCCTCTTCTTCTATTTTTAGCAGTGAGTTGGTGAATTTATTTTTCATTAAACCTTTTAGAAAGGGTATAGCCCACTGAGATTCTAGCTTGATGCAGGGGTCTTCTGTTAGACTTCCCCCCTGGCACACGCCCTGATGATTTTGTCCTATCCCCTGAAGCCTATGCATTTTTTTTATGATAGCATCTCAAGGTATCTAGGGTCATAAAACTCCTTGTATTATGGAAGTTGGACACATTTATCTTCTTTCTTCTTTTCTTTCAGAGGCTTTGTTGCTATGGTCTAAATGTTTATGTCCCCTTCAAATTTATATGTTGAAATTTCAACCCCCAAGGTAATGAATAAGAAATGAGGCCTGTGGGAGATGATTAGATCAGGAGGCTAGAGCCCTCATTAATGAGATTAGGCCTTATAATTAGGCCTGAGATATCGCTCATCCCTTCTGCCATGAAGGGTTATAGCCAAAAGATGGCCATCTATAGAGCAGGCCCTGACCAGACCTTCAATCAACCAGGTGCTTTGATCTTAGACTCCCAGCCTCCAGAACTGTGAGAAATAGAAATCTGTTGTTTACATGCCACCCAGTATATGGTGTTTTTTTACAGCAGCCTGAACAAACTAAGGTACTTGTGAAGGCCAAAGAGGGCAGGTGAAGGAGTTTAATTGTGTATTGAGAACACATAGAACCTTCTACCCATTCCTCACCACCGCAGATGGCTTTGTGCTTCTGGTTATCACAGGAACACAACAAGGTGGCGAAATCCATTTCAGTCTGTTCTCAATTTGATTGCAATTCCCAATAGTATAGGTGCAGTGTCTTAAATTTGTTTTGACACACATTCCTTGCATAGTTTATTTTCTCTGCACATAGCAGCTTTTCATTATGTGTCCCAAAAACACATTCAAGTGACTATAACATTCACAGTAATGTTATGACTGATCTTTGTGTTAAAAAGTGGAAGGAAATAAATGACATTTAGGAATCTTGAATTTATCTAACAATTGGCTTGAGCTACCTTGCTCCTTTTTGTATTTAGGCACCTACAAATCCCATTGCACAGGAAACAAATTGAGTTTGATGACTATGTGTTTCAGAATGTTATACTCCCCAGAATAAAACCTCCCTCTGCTTCTTACTCTCAGCCATCCACCCAAACAGTATATGGAATGAAAACTAGATAATTAAGTGGAAGAGACTGAAGATGTGTGTTTTGAGAATATTCCCAGAGCTGTCCCTGTGGTTGAGACCCACCAACATTGTTCATACTGGGAGAATGGCGGGGGCCCTCCTCAGAGCAGGCGATGAAGCCCAGCAAAGGGATTGTGGTCAGGTCAGCGTGATTCTTCATCATTCCAAGGGTGGACCTTTCAGGCACTCAGTAAGTCATGGGTTAGTCATGTGCTTTGACAGGGCAGCTCTCCAGCCCACTCAAGAAGCCTCTAGCTGGGCTCTTGGTCACTTTTCTCCAGCATCCCATTGCTCAGGCCCTTCCTGCCCCTCCCAGTCTTCTCATCTTGACCTCAGTTCCCTATGGATGGCTCAAACCCTGTGCTGATCCACTATATTTCCTGAACTTCTCCCCCTTCATCTCTCCTGACAAATTTTTACAAGTACCAAATTTCTCAGGGTAAGTCCCCCAAATAAAAATTCTAGATTTAAAGAAACAACATTTTGGAGTCATTGTAGATTTGTCTGTGGTGCTACTCATGATCCATGTCATTTGAGAAGAAAGGGAGGAAATGGACACTCAGGGGATGGTTCTATAGTATTTCTTTTTATTGGCTGCCATCTCCAAAATCTCTGATTTATTGAGACTCATTCTACTCATCTATCTCGTATCCTCAGGGATGATGCTGTTCTCTTCTTTCCAGCCTTCCTGGGAGATGAATCTTTTTTTTTTTTCTACTCTTTATTTCTTATTAAATCTGGAAAGCTTTTTGTCTCTTAATCCAAACTACTGCACCCCATTCTTTTCCACTGCATGCTAGTAAAATGGGAAAAGTGTTTCTTCTGCCCAGTGAAGCATTCCAATGGCTTCTTGGAAGACATACCCTAGTATGGAAATCAAATCCTTGGCAGTTTATTTTCAAGGTCTCAAGGTCCTTGGTCTCTTTGTCACTCCTCCTTTTTTTTTTTTCCTAACTCAGCACGATTAAATGGAATTAGCTAGTCTGGGCTTGAGAGACCATAATTTAGGTTCAGTTCCTTGTTCTGTCATTAAATCAACTGTGTGGCCTAGGTCAGATCATTTATTTGTTTGGTTAGTTAGTTTTCTCATCTGTAACATACCTACCTTGTATGGTGGTTTTGAGCATTGGAGATGTTGTTGAATTTAGACCAGTGCCTTACAAATGGGAAGGACCCAATAAATGTTAACTATTATTATTATTGTTATTCACACATTCACTCAATAAACATTAATCCTGTGATTGCAATTGTGGCAATGGTGATAACTCATGATTATAGTAACTAGGAGTTGCCCCAGGCCCCTGCCTAAAAACACTCATTGCTCTGAAGGGAGGGTGGTTTTCTATGCCTTGAAGTTCAGAGCGAAACGACCAGGAAGCTTGTCTTGTTTACAGCGCCATGACCCCCCAACCCTCAGACCCAGTAAGGAATTCCTGTGTAGCGAGTCCCCCTCATGTATTGCTTCTGCGGCTCTTAGGCCAGTGTGTCTGGGAAAGTTTCAGGCTGGAGGCATCAGGAGTATTAATGTGCAGATGTAGGATCTGTCAAGAATACGAGCTGTGGTGCAACAAAAACCACCTGCGTGGCTTGTGATGTTTTTGAAACGGAGTGCCGGAAAGCAGGGGCCCAGGGCCAAGAAAGGAAAACCGAGCTGTGGATTTGTGTGCAGCTCAGAGCACAGGCCGGAGAGCAGGAGGAGGAGGAAACACAGCTTTACTGCCACTGCCCTGCCCCACCCCCACTGCTGATTTGGGGATCACTTTTTATGACTGATGGGCCATGTCAGACTAAGGCATGCTGCATTTTTATGCATGCACAGAGGAGGATAGGAAAGGTCAGTGTCTCCCTTAAAACTTAGAGGATGGATTATCCCAAGGAGTCACTCCCCCACACCCTTTGCATCAGAACGTAATAAGAAGTTTCCAAATAGTCACACAAAGCCATCCCGTGACTTGCCAGGATGCAGGCTGGGTGCCCCGCAGACCCTGGGAACAGTAAATCTGGCAGGAAAGCAGTCAGCCTCCCTATTAGAGAACGCTAACAGCCATCTCTCACTACTCTTCTGAGTTTGCCAAAAACACAACAAGGATGCTGCCGTAGGGTTGGGGGCAGAGCCACTCAAAACAGGCAGCCATGTGCTTACCAGTGGCTCTGCTTCCGTGGGCTAGAAAACCTGCAGCTGACGGATTGGCTGGGCCCTCGTGTTTCCCTGGCTGAGACAGAGCCTCTGCCAAAGCAGGCCTCATGGCTTTACTGATTGTTTTTCAGAGCCATGAGTTAAAACTGGTTTTTCTGTTCCTAATTTATGCTATGAGAGCCTTGACTGCAACTTAATTGGGAGCTCCAGAATGGTGGAAAAGTAGCTGCTGAGGGCTGCGGTGCTGGCAGAACCCTGGAGCCAGCAACTGCAGCTCGAAAGGCTTCAGAAAAGTCATTGGCTGAATGAAGAAGGGTGAGCCTAACAAAATAGTTTCCCACGAAGTGACACAGGAATAAGCCCAGCAATGTCAGGAGCATGGAGATGCTGCAGACGTTATCCAGACCTGCTCTCCCACCTACAGTGCTATCAACATCCATTCACCCAACACTCCGACATTTCCTTCACATCTCTCCCAACCTGCCCAATGCCCTCCTCAGCCCCTAGAGTGCTGTCCACAGCAAGAGCAATCCCACCTGATTTCCTGTATTGACTGATGAAAACTCATATGGTTTTAAAGTGAAGGAGCAGGGTCAGGAGTCTAGACAATACCTGAATGAGAAGTAAGAACTCCAAACCCCAGGATGGAGATGAGGAGTTGAAGATAGCTCACATTCCAGATCATGTGGCCTAGAAGTCAGTGCAATGATGGATAAATGCATTAGAAATGTTTTTTTCTCTGATATGAACAATTAGCAATGCAGCAATCTTGAGAAAATATAAAATTCTACTATGAAGAAAATGTATTTGTTGACTTAAGTGAAATATTTGTTTTTATTAAGAGATAATTAAACCTGTATTTTTTTTCTTTTGAAGGTGTTTATTTTAAATGACATTAATTATATTAAAATTTTATTTGTATCTCACAAAAAATCTGTGAAGGAAGTAGATACAATGATATTATGTCCATTTTTCAGAGGAGTGAATTGGAATTTTCAAAACAACACATATAGTATCAGCAGAATTGGATTCTAATCCCCATTTTATGCCTTCAAATCTTGTTTTTTTTTTTCCATTGAAGCTCATTTTAATTTTTATTAGATGCCTAAATCCCAGCCTTGCTAAAATAAAACATAATACAATATTTATTTTAGATAGAGCTGTATTGTGTATGTGTGTTTCTTTTTTCCTTTTTAGGGTGTATTTAACATGACTTAGTTTCCAGTCAAGCTATATATAATGAGGAGTTCTTCTACCATCTCTCTTGAGTAAAGAGGCACTAAATAGGTCTGAAAGTATCTAATATGCATGAAAAAAAATAAAAGCATAAAGAACATTTGATTTCTGAACTATGTTCCTCGTGGGTATGGTTTCATCATTTCAGGAGAAGGAGAATAAAAAGCTAAAGTAAGAAGGATCTCAAATTATTATAGTTTGTTATATTGACAGTCATGTGTTGTGGAAAAACTACTAGATTCAGAGATAGGTCTTTTCTTGGCACTGACTAGCTGTGTGGCCAAAACAAGTTGGGCAAATATTTACCTGTCTCAAAGCTTCAGTTTTCTCACTTTCAAAATGAAGAGGTGGACTGAATGACTTATAAGGAGTCCTTGTGAACTTCTTGGGGTTCTTAAACCAAGAAAGACTTAAAATATTGGGTTATAAGTTTAATAGGTATTTATTGAGAATCTTTGTAGCATGTTTCAGGCAGTGTGTTAAAACTCTGGAGTTATAAAGATACTTATCCTTTTCCCTGGTTAGTTTCCATGGGCCTGGATTCTAATCTACTATCTGTGTTTCTTTGCTATCTACTTGCATTAGTCAGGATAGCCCAGGTTATACTGTGGTGACAAACAGCCTGCAAGATCCAACACTTATCACAGGAAAGTTTGTTTTGTCTCCAGAGTTCACAGAAGATCCATATAACTCTACAGGAGCTGTCTTCTGTACGGCACCTCCATGGTCCAGAATATTCCAGTCTTCACCATATCAACGTGAGACTTCCACACTTGCAGAATCAGGAAAAGCAAGTGCATTGACAATTCGTGTTTGCTCTTTTAAGCTTTGTTCTAGAAGTAACATATGTCAATTCTCACAGTCCCTTGGACATTGTCACATGCCTCCACTTAACTGCTAAGGTGCCTTGGAAGTGAAGTCTATCTTCTCTTCCATAATAAGAAGACAAATTGATATTGGTAGCTGCTAGTAAGGTCTACCACACTGTGTCTGTATTTGAGAACCAGAGACTGTCAGGAGTCACAGACAATAGCATATAGTAAAAACCAATAGAAGAGTAAATAGTTGGAGCTAGAATGATTTGTAGATTCATGTGCACTGAGGTAGTCAGGGAGGCAGAGCTGAGCAGGGCCTTGAAAATGAGAAGGAGTTGAAGAGAGAGGACAGGGAGCTCCAGATATGAGGAGGCAGAGAAGTGGGTCTTAGAAGAGAGAACAGAGGAGGTGAGCTATCGTCAGGCCCCCTCCAGGTGAGTGATTCAGCACAGACTCCATTTTTTAATAGTGCTAAATTATGCAAAAAAAAAAACAAAAAAAACCCAAAGTAATCAAAGTAGGCCTTGGGATATCAAAAATCCTACCTGGAGATGTATCCATGAAAGATTTCAGTGTACATGAATTGCCTGGGGAAACCTTGATGCACCATCTGTAATGTATTGATACCTTCTTGAAAAGTGTTTCCAGCAATCCGTGGGAATGCCACATGTGTCCATCAACCTATTTGGCTAACACTTGGAGAGTCTCAGTTTCCTTTTTATAAAAAAATAAGTCAGGTTTATTGGAGTATAATTTATATCCAGTAAAACTTCCCCCTTTTCTGAGTAAATCCTATGATTTTTAATAAATACATGCAGACATGTAACTGCTAAAACACTGAAGTAAATACTTATATCACCTGAAAAGTTTTCTTCCTGCTCCTTCCCAGCCAATATATTTTGTCCATGCCCAACCCCAAGCTACCACTGCTCTATGTCCTTATGTTTTGCTTTTTCTAGAATATCATATATAGGGAATCATATAGTATGTGGCTTTTTGAAGGTGGCTTCTTTCATTTAGAATAATGCATTTCTGACACATCTATGCTGTGACATGCATCAGTAATTCCTTTCATTTTATTGTGGAATACTATTACAGTGAATGGATGTTCCAGTTTGTTTATCTGTTCACCAGATGAAGGACATTTGGGTTGTTTCCAGTTTCAGGCAATTATGAATAAACTTTGCTATCCATAAACTTTGCAATAAACTTTCCCATCCAGATTTTTATGTGAACCAATATTTTCATTTCTTTTGGGTAAATACCTAGGAATGTGATTGCCAGGTCAAATGATAAGTGGCTGTTTAACATTATAAGAAATTGCCAAACTGCATTTCAAAATGGCACATCTTCCCTCTTAATTCCAGCTGCTGATTGCTGCCTTGATACAATAAGGAAGTTTATAAAGGCAATGATATCTAATCCTCATGTATTCACAAATTTCACAATTTATTGAGCACTTTCTATCCATTGTTCTATGTAATCCTTGTAGCACCAAGATGGGAATGATGCCACATTTAGAGTCAAATGACCCGGACTAGGCTATTCCCACCTTTATAAATCCTTTAACATTTCAGGGCCTCAATTACTTTATTTGAATAAAGTGAATGATACTCCTAAGGCCAATATAGGGAACTTTGTGATCAAGAGCTTAGATTTTTGTGTCAGTCTTGTGTTCAGATCCTAGCTCTGCCACTTATTCTCTGTGATGTAAGGCAAGTTACTCAACCTATGTGAACTTCATGTAAAATGAAAATAATAATTAATTCACAAAGCTATCTTAATGATTAAAAACAGGATATGTACAAAGCACTTAATAGAGTGATTCCTGCAGGGAAAGTGCTTCATAAATAACTTATTGTTATTATTGACAGTATTATTGCTATAAAGATAGTATGCCTGACAACACTCTGGGATTTGCAAAGTACTATATGAAGGTGAACCATCTAGCAATAATATTAGGATTCAATACATACCATATTAGTGATGTGTTGGTTACAATGTTGTTGTTTTTTATAAGAGAGAGACAGGGTCTCACTCTGTTGACCAGGCTGGACTGCAGTGGTGCAATCATAACTCTCTGCAGCCTCCAACTCGTGGGCTCAAGTGATCCTCTGCCTCAGCTTTCTGAGTAGCTGGGACTACAGGCACAAGCCACCATGCCTGGCTAGTTGTAAAACTTCTAACGGACTTGAATTCTAAGCTCAGAACTCTATCTGGCTTATGAGATGGTCTCTTTCAAGGGGTTTTTAAAATAATTTCTTCAGTGAATAGGGACTGCAAAGCTATACCACTACTCCCTTGGTTTTCCTTATTCGCTACTGTCTCATAGGGAATTCATTCAGGTAGGTCTGATGAACGCAGAGGAAGAGAATTCATTCTGAAGGCCACGACTCATCTAAAAGCTTGCTGTCTAGGGATCACCTGTCCTATGGCATTTGGGGGGCTTTTCTCAGAGCCCTTTCCTTCAGGATGTCTGGGTTACTTGTGATGTCACCAAGGCCCTTCTTAGAGTATGACATTATAGTTATTAAGACCAGCTTTCTAACATGGGGGATCTTTATGGGGTTTAATTGAGGTACATAGAATTTTGTTATGTGCTTTCATAGATGTGGTTCTAAATGTATGTACGCAACAGTGCTCAAGTGCCACTTGGACTTGTCTAGCCAGTTGCTACATGGTTAATTAAAATGACTGTGGCACATTTTGCTCACATCATTAGATGAACCTTGGTCATGCATCTTCTATGGGTCTGTCTATTTTTAACTTTCTATTTTGAAGTAACTTCAAGTGAACAGAAAATTTGCAAAAATAGTACTGACAACTCTTGTATACCATTTACCAAGATTCGCTAGTTTTTAACATTTCACTATACATTTTTTAACACAATCTTGTTTTATATATGTGTGTATGTGTACGTACATATGCCGGCACACTCATGTATGTATATATTTTGTAATTTTTTTCTGAATCATTGAGAATAATTTACATATGTCATAGTCTTTTACTCCTTAAGACTTTCATATGTCTTTCCTGAGAAAAATGCTATTCTCTATGAAACCACAGCATAGTTATCACATTTAAGAAATGTGTAATTAATGCAAATTTTTTATTGAATCTATGTTGCATATTTTATTTTGTCAATTGTTCCAATAATGCCTTTAATATAATTTTCCTCCATCACTATATTTCCAGCTTCCTTCCTCCACAGTGAGAATCTTGGCTCCCAAATACATCAACACATTTATTCATTTACTCAAGTCTACAATACAAAAAATAGTTTTAGAATTGCTAAACCCAAACTATTATAAAAAATATTCAGCAGACTTCAAGATTTGGTTTGTTTTTTGTTCCATTTCCTCTAAAGTTATATATTTGTTGTACTGTGTTCTATAGTCTCTTGCGTTAGTTTTATTTCTTTTCTTCAGAATGATTATTTTATTCATTTTAAATACATTTGGATTTATTTGTTTCTTTTACCTTTAATTTGAGCCTTTCTATACCATTTTTGTTAATTTTAATTTTGAATATATGCAACACTACTCTGCTTCTCAAAGTCCAGACTACAAAATTATATCCTCAGAGGACTGTCACCCCTACATTCCTGCTCCTCTTGTAGGTGACCAACTTTGTTTAATTTAATCCTTCTTAGGTTTCTTTATGCCAAAAAATCAGAATTATGTGTATTTTCTTATTTCCCTTTCTTTCTTACACAGCAGATGGCATATATAGTCTTTGCACTATTTCTTTACAAAGACTCAATATAACAACAGGTCGAACCCTGCCCCCTGCCTCGTTCTTGCCCTGGGTTTATAACACTTTCGCATTGTGGCTGTGCAGAGCTCAGGCTTAGCGTAGAATTGGCACCCTGTCAGGATTGCTGGATAGATGTTTAATTGGCCTGCTTATAGAACGGAACAAGAGGGCAGCACTGAAATATAACAATGCATAGTTCACTGTTTAACAACTTTTTTGGTCTGCTTATCGCCTTGGGACAAGTCTAAACCCCTCAGTCTTGCACGTACAGCCCCAGCTCCTCCTCCTTTTCCTCGCGCTCACAGATCTTATGCGGCTGCCACCTCCAAGTACTCAGTCCTCATTCTCACATATTTTTAAAACTAGTAAGAATGTGAAATTTCATGTTCATTGTCCAGAATTCTCTTTCTACCTTTTACCTGGTCAACATTTAACCATCTAGTTAAATGTTAGTGACCTATCTGTTTGTCTGAGAGCCTCTCATTAAACTACTCTGGCAAACATTATTTCTGTAAGAGCACCTTATACACACCTCTCAGCCTGTCATTTTAGTGTCATGATCTCCTTGGTGACATTTCCAGTTCCTTCAGTGTTAGGACCCTTATAGGGTCCTAACCCAGTGACTAGCACTGTGCCTGCTCAAAAATATCTTTGAATGATTAACTGAGTTGATAATATCCTTCCCCACTCTGAATCTGAATCCATTTTATATATCTGATGAAGGATCTGCTTGAGATTATCTCTACTGGATCCATTTCAAACTCTAACAGTTGGAAATGCTAAACGGCAGTATGATTTTTTTCCTCCTTGTCCAAATTCACCACTGACAAGAAGGGGGCGCCATTTAACAGCTTGTGGAAAAAGAAAGTTTTTGTTAACTTCCTACTTTTACAGAAAGGGATGGTATTATTAATCTAGCTGAAATTGAAATATGTTTCATACTCTTCTCTGATATGTCAATTTACTTGGCATCTGACATTTTAATTGAGAACAAACCAAGGATACCACGTCTAAGTAAGCTCCCTTGTAAATTTGTGCACAGCACTAATTATTCTCCTTAAAAATTCAGGTGGGTTTATGAAAGATAGAAATATTGATAAGGAAAAAGAATAATGGTTGATAAATATTTATTTTATTAAAATGCATTAATATATATCATATATATGAAGGTGTGTGCGTGCAACATCTGGTATTGGGGGAGGGTTTTCTTTGAATAAAAACTGACACCCAAGTGTACTTATAATGCCTGTTTCTGTCAGGGTAAGCAGCAACAGCAGAAAAAACATGTCTGTCTGTTTGTTGTGTCACTAACAGTAGATGCTTTGTATTAATGTGAAGATTGTGCCCACATTTTAGGGGCCTTAGTTCTTGAAACAATTGAGAACCCAGATTATGTGCATATCTCTTAGGACTATACATAGCTCTGAATTCTGAGCGATTAGATGAGAATCAAGCTGTCTTGTTTAAAGGGGAGATAATCTTGGTAAACTTTCTCAAACCTGCCTGTTCCTACTTTCTCGGTACCTGTTTTGATCTGAGTTGCTTTAACTGCCTGGGTCCAGCCCTGTAGGCACAAATAGACTTGTTATTGTAAGAGGCAGCCCCAAGCCACTCTCCAGTGCAGTTACATAAATAAGACCTAGGGCTAGCTTGGAAGGGGTGTAAATCTCTGGCCAGAATGAGAGATGAGGGAGCCATTCGCTTTCAACCACAGTTAACATGCTGACTGCGTTTCCAAATAAACTTTCATCTTTGAAGACTGATTGTTAGTGATGGTTATAAAAATGTGGCCAAGGAAGTGACCACACCTTCCCAGATCCTTCAAGGTGGTTCCTCAGCTCTGCCTTCAGTGTACACTTTCCTGGGAGCCAGTAGGAAGCCGTTCTGGGTCCTAGGGGTAACTCCTACAGACAGAAAAGAGGGGTGTTCCCCATCATTCAGCTTCTCTTTCTGCTCCCCTTTTCTGCCAATTGCAGCACACAAGGGTGAACAAGGGAGATAACTAAGAGAACAGATCTTAATCCAGCAATTTCCTGCTGCATCCAAGGTGTAAAACCATCCTGCCTGTGGCTTCTTGTATTGCACGGAAAAACTTCGGGAAGCCACAGGAAAATGTCTTGTCTTTGAGTGAAATGCCTGTGGGTAACTCAGGGGGAGTAGAGGGACTTTGCCTGCCTGTGCACTTTTAGAACAAGTGCAAGTTAGAAAATGTTGCTTGTAGATTGCAGTTGTCAGTCATCTTAGAAAAGTGAGAAAAGCAGCATTTCTTTGAGGTACTTCCTTCATCTAGATTTCTGTTTTCTTTTTCTTTGATTTAGAATTTTATTTTTCCATAAGTACAATTTTTTTTAACATGGCCAAGGCACACACTGCAAAATAGCCAAAATAATGTATTTTATGTTTGATTTGATATGATTTGATTTTTCTTTTACAAACTAAACTTTTCTACATGAGGTTAGATATTTGTGATAAGAAGCAAAGATTATGAATTGCTGCTTTGTTCCTACTTTTTATTAATAGAATCTGCACATTTTTTTCAATAGTTTCAAGGAATTTGATTCAGTTTATGAGATGGCTTGTATTTTTTCCTCCCTCTGAAATGAATATTTTTTTCTTTTTTCCTTTTATCCCTCTTCTTTTGTAAGTCATATTACCAATCAAAGAAAGGGGTGTTGAACGAACGAAGGAAAATCATGTGATAATTGAAATAGAACCAGCCAGATACAATGTCCTGGTAAGTATTTATAAATATGAGATGCAGATTTCCTTAGGATACTCTCAAATAATGGTCACCTTAGGGCACCAAAAAGAATTATGACTCAATGAACTGCATGCTGACATATAACTAAATAAGTAAATAACTGGAGTGAAGGCCAACTGCTGCTTAACAGCTTCCCCGGTTACGTACACTTTCAAACAAGCATGAAATGTAGGTCTCTGGACATCACTTAAAAGAACCACAAATAAACAGAGTGTGATCCCACACTCCTCTTCCTCCCAGACAGCTAGAAAGCTTGGCTGAGAGTTGGGGTGGTTTTTGTTGCTCTTCTGTCCCGTGCACTGTAAATACAAACACTGCTCAGCATGCTCAGAGTCATGCTGCTGCCGACAAACTCCTTGAGCCCAAAAAAGTAAGGAGGCAAAGAGTCTGTGACCTGTGGCCCAACACCTCACCTTTGAGTTTGCAAAGAGTCACATTGCAGACTCAGATACTGCGATTGTCATCTGGGCTTAGGCAGCCTAAGGGACTTGGAGCCACACTTGCCCATTCTCAAGGGTGGTTGTCTTTTTTCACCTGTAAGATATATGCTAAGGTCAAGGCCTGCAAACGGATGTGAAAGTAATGGAGCATTTACATAGAACACATTTCTTTTGCATTGAGCACACCATTAGAGCTGAGCAGCTTGTTATCTATTCTGACTCCTTTTTTCTACATAGGAAACTAAGGCAAATAATTGAGTTCAGAATAGAGCTCCAATGTCCTTATTCTTGGACCACTCTTATCCCTTGACATTTAACTGTCTATATCAATTACCTGTTGCTGCATAATAAACCATCCAAAGCTTAATGACTTCAAACAGCAATGATTTATTATTTGTCACAATCCTGGGTCCCTTGGGCTCACTCATGCAACTGACATTCACCAAGCCGGTCAGCTGGGGTCTGGACCCACCTGCACAGGTGAGACGGCTGGATTCTTTCTCTCTACTTGGTCTTCTGCTCTATACTTCTTCATAGCATGAGGATCTCTGTAAAGAGATCCCAGACATCAAGCCCTAGTGTGCAGGCTTTTATAAAATGTCCATTTGTTCTCTTTGCTGATACTCACTGGCCAAAGCAAATCATATAGCCCGGCTTGAAATGAAGGTGGAAGAGAAATGGGCTAGGCTGTGTGTATCCAGAAGTCTGACCAATTGCGGCCATTACTGTGATAACCTACTGTACGGCTTATGGCAGTGTTACCCCAACAGCGGCCCATGTAATAATGGTATCCTGCAAGATGTTAAAAAGGCTTCCCAGCAGAAAAGATCTCCCAAGAGTTTGTAAAAGAACCAAAGAAAGAGAAGCAAAAATGGCATTTCCCAAATACGTTCAACTGGGATTTACTTTTCCTTGTGAAACTGCTATTCATGCCATGGAAAACAGTTTTGAAAAGACTGGCCTAGGGCATTAAGAAGACTAGTTTCTTCTCCCCTTTTGCCCTTCTTACTTCAAATTCAGTTTTGATGAACTAGAACACAGTCAATGGAGTTTCAGGGTCAAAAGCTGATCTGTTGAAATGGTACATTTTCACGTGACTGGGCAGGGATGGCTCCCCCCTCGGGGGTTGAAGAACAGGTGAAATGCCTAAAGCTCCTTGGACTAGAGTGTCTAGGCACTGTCCTAGAATGATGTGAGATAAAATGGCAATTATTAGTCAGAACAAATGTTGTTTCCCTAAGATTTATATAATTTCAAAGAACATTGCTCTGCATTAGAAAGCTAGTTCCTGAAAGTACAAGATACTGCAGAAAAAGTGTCCATGACACCCTGCCTGCCTTCTCTTATGTTTCTATTTAAAACACTTCCTCTGAGTTAGTGTAAAATTTTTATTTTCCTTAAACTATCTTTTATATTATATATATATTTATGTATACATATTTATATATATATGAACTATTTTTTATAATAAAATTTCATTTTGGAAGTGTGTTGCATGTACAGTGTAAGAAATAGAAGCAGTGCAAATGGATATGTGGTAAAAATTAATCTCCTTCCCAACCCCAGCTCCCCTCCAGAGGCAGTCCCTTATATCTGTTTTTAATATATCTTTTCCAGGATAGTCTATATTTATATAGAAATATATACACAAATGATACCATAATACATGCATACTTTGCAATTTTTCACTTAAGTTTTTAAAATAACTTTATTAGAGATCATTCTATATAAATATCATAGATAGATATTTAGCAAAAAAACAGTATCTAGTCTTTTCCACATTGACTGTTACATTTGACCTTCACAAATGCCCTGAAAGTCTTTTGGTTTTCAGATTCCCAAAATGTCAGTCAACTGCAACTGGCCAATATGTTTATATTATAGTATCTGTTTATACTGTTTGTTACAAGCTGTCAAAGTGAGAACAAGAACCTTCTCTCTGGCTCAGAAGAGTAGGTCGGTAACAAAGAGTTGGTAGGGAGAGTGGCATGGAGAAAGAGCCGGTGCCAAGACTCCACATTATTTTTCTGAGTCTTAGTCTCTTCTTTGGTAAAATGGGAAAGTTACACTAGTCTTCAGTCATGATGATAAAATGTAGAAATATACCTGTAAGTATTTTACAGTCTCTAGGAGTTATACAACTATTGTTTAACTCAAGTTAAATATTAATAGATTTGTCTCATAATCAAAATGCTATTGCTTTTTAAGTATAGAACAGACCTGCAAAGCACTCAACAGAATGGAATTTTTAGAATGCAAATTTGATCATGTTACTACCCATTTAACAACTCTTTAATGGCATTTCACCACTGACGTGAGCTTGTAAGGCCTTGTGTGCTTGACACTTGCTCAAGTCTCAGCTTCACATCCCACAAGCCGACCCCAACTCCTCCCCTGTTCATTCTCTGCTTCAGCAGAATAATCTTTAATTCCTAAATATTTTCTGTGGCTTTGGTCATTTGCACAGACAATTCGCTCTGCCCAGACTAGCCCCTCACATGCATCCTCTCCGCTCCCTCCCACTAGATGTCCGGATTAGGGGCTGTGCTCTTCCAGTGACCATCCAGACCAGCATGTTTTTCTCCATTTTAACACTGATCCCAGAGGCTCATTAATTGATTTCTTGTCTCTTTTCCAAACACTAATGAATTCAGTAGGTATTTATTAAACAATTTTTGATCGAATGGATAAACATATTTAATACATCTATGAGGAAATCAGTGCCCTGGACATCATTTTGGGAGGCCTAAGAAGGAAAGAGTGTGGTGAAGCCTCCATATACTCCTGTGGAGTGTGTTAACACGAGACCAATATATTTATTTATTTATTTATTTATTTATTTTTTTTGAGACAGAGTCTCACTTTGTTGCCCAGGCTAGAGTGAGTGCCGTGGCGTCAGCCTAGCTCACAGCAACCTCAGACTCCTGGGCTCAAGCGATCCTTCTGTCTCAGCCTCCCAAGTAGCTGGGACTACAGGCATGCGCCACCATGCCCGGCTAATTTTTTCTATATATATTAGTTGGCCAATTAGTTTCTTTCTATTTATAGTAGAGACGGGGTCTCGCTCTTGCTCAGGCTGGTTTTGAACTCCCGACCTCAAGCAATCCGCCCGCCTCGGCCTCCCAGAGAGCTAGGATTACAGGCGTGAGCCACCGCGCCCGGCCGAGACCAATATGTTTAAATAATAAAATGCTTCCTTTGTTTAAGAAAAGGAAACCAAATGACTGTCTTTATAGTCAAAGTGGGATAGGGTTTCTTTTTTTTTCTTAACAATTTTCACCTTCAGGACTCACTTTCTAGAGGAGAAGATCCTGGTGCTGTAAAACTCCAGTACGAATCCTCGATTTAGCAGGATGGTGGTGACAGTGGGCAAGCTGAAAGGTAGAAGGCAGTGGGGGCATTGTTTGGTTGTGACCTGGTCAAAACCCAACCTCAGACTATGAAATTTGACCAGCTTAACCTTCACTTTGGAATGAGATGTGGTTCTGAGGGGGAATATAGTTTTAGACAATTGTGTATAAATGATTGTGTATATGTGTATTTGTGTGTGTGTGTGTGTGTGTGCATGTGAGAGAGAGAGAAAGAGAGAGAGAGAGAGAGAGAGAGAGAGAGAGAGAGAGAGATGGAGAAATGAGCTTGGGGCATCTGGAAGGTTTCAGGAAGAAGATGCATGGTGCAAACGTCTACATGTCTGGTTTGCCAGCAACAAAGGGTTGGAGAAGTGTTGGGAAGAAATACATATATCCCATCAATTGAATTTCTTTGATTAGCATAAATAATCTAGTAGGCCCCTATGATTAAATAAAATACCATTTTTCATTAGTGAGCAGCCCAGCTCTTTGCTATTGTCCTTTTTTAATTTCAAAATATTATGGGGGTACAAATGTTTTTGGCTACATGGATCACTTTTGTAATGCTTGACTCAGGGCTATAAAGGTGCCCATCACCCAGAGAGTGTTCATTATACCCATTAGGTAGATGTTTACTCATCCTCTCCCCCACCCTCCCCCATGCTTGATTTCCATTGAGTCTGACTTCCCTTTGTGCACATGTGTGCTCATTGGGTAGCTCCAGTTTAATATCGAGTACTTATAGTGTTTGTTTTTCCATTCTTTTGATACTTCACTTAGGAGAATGGTCTCCAGTTCCATCCAAATTGTTGCAAAAGGCATTAATTCATCCTTTTTATGGCTGACTAGTATTCCATAGTACACATATACCACATTTTGTTAATCCACTCATGAATTGATGGGCATTTGGGTTTATTCCACATATTTGCAATTATGAATTGTGCTGATATAAACATTCAAGTGCAGGTGTCTTTTTGAAAAAATGACTTCTTTTCCTTTAGATAAATATCCAACAGTGGGATTGCTAGATCAAATCGTAGGTCTGCTTTTAATTCTTTGAGGAATCTCCATACTATTTTCCATAGAAGTTGTACTAATTTTCAGTCCCAACAACAGTGTATAAGCATTCCTTTCTCTCTGCATCCACACCAGAATCTATTGTTTTGGAGTTTTTAATAAAAGCCATTCTATCTGGGGTAAAGTGATATCTCATTGTGGTTTTAATATGCATTTCCCTGATGATTAGTGATGCTGAGCATTTTTATATGTTTATTAGTCATTTGTCTAACTTCTTTTGAAAAGTATCTGTTCATGTCCTTTGTCCACTTTTTAATGGGATTGTTCATTTTTTTCTTGCTGATTTGCTTGCGTTCTTTGTAGGTTCTGGCTATTAGCCCATTATTGGATGTGTAGCTTGCAAATGTTTTCTACCATTCTGTAGGTTGTCTATTTGCTCTGTTGTTTATTTCCTTAGCTCTGCAGAGGCTTTTTAATTCAATCAAGTCCCATTTATTTATTTTTGTTCTTGTTGTAATTAATAGTGGGGTCTTTGCCATGGCTCACACTTGTAATCTTTGTACTCTGGGAGGCCAAGGCAGGACGATTGCTTGAGGTCAGGAGTTTGAGACTAGCCTGGGCAAGAACAAGACCCTAACTATACAAAAAATAGAAATATTAGCCAGGTGTGGTGGTGTATACCTGTAGTCCCAGCTACTCTGTAGGCTGAAGCAGGAGAATTCCTTGAACCCAGGAATTTGAGGTTGCAGTGAGTTATGATGATCCCACTGCACTCTAGCTGAGGCCACAAAGTGTTATTGTCCTTTTACAACTTTTACTATTCCTCCTTTTTCCATGTGTCTGTGTGTGTTTGTGTGTGTGTGTGTGTGTGCATTCTGTATTAAAGCTTTTCTGAAGTTAAATATTTATAAAAGCTTTAACATTTTTTTAAAAAAGCTATAGAACCTCCAAATGATATTATAGGTTACTAAAATCGGGGTCACTTTTCATATGAAAATTAGGTGTTCATCAATCTTTTTAAAGTTTTTTTTCTTTTTTATCTTGAATGTTAGGTTGGAATATGTTGCATTGCTTATACCTAGACGCTTATGAAAAATTAGAGTCCATAATAAAAAACATATTAACCAATAGTGATTGTCTTAGTCTATTCCTGCTGACAAAACAAAATACTTTAGATTGTGTAATTTATAAACAATAGAAATTTATTTCTCACTGTTCTGAGTGCTGGGAATTCCAAGATCAAGACACCAACAAATTCAGTGTCTGATGAATATTTGTTCTCTGCTTCATAGATGGCACCTCTTGCTGTGTTCTCACATGGTGGAAGGTGGAAAAGGGACAAATACATTTCGTCAAGCCCTCTTATAAGGGCAGTAATGCCATTCATGAGGGCCAAGCTTTCATGATCTAGTCATCTTCTGAAGGCCCCACTTCTTAATACCATTATATTAGGGATTAAGTTTAAACATGAATTTTGTAGGGCTATAAAAATTCAAACCATAGCAGCAACCTTGTTAAAATGGTTAAATGCTGACATTGGAAACAACATTAGACATCCACTGAGGTTCGCTGCTCTGTTTTCAACTTTCATGTTAAATCATCACAGTACTCATCGCAGCCCCATGGAAAGGCAGCAATGACCTCTAAAACAATCAGAAGCTTGCTCCAATAAAGACTACAAGCTGTGTTGCACTGTTTCATATGGCAAGAGGAGGCAATAGGGTGCTACAATGGAAAAATGAAAAGTGTCTAAGGGAAGGTTAGGGAGGTGATGGGGCTTGGTTTTTAATATTCTGCTTTTAGTCTTGAGCTGGGGATTGGTTTTTAATACTCTGCTTTTAGTCTTGAGCTGGTTGAAATGGCTCATATTCCTGTCACATGAAAAGATTTTTGGAAGAGCCCATATCCCAAAGTGCCTAGTTCAGGAGACTATGTCTAGCTTGATGTGTACAATGTCCTTCAAGATCTGGCCCCACCAGTACTGACCTCACCTGAGAGACAACACAACAGGGTGGTTGGGAGTTTGGGCTTTGGTGATTGGAAGAGGTCTTCTTGGATCTCAACTCTGTCATTTATTAGCTGTAGTAACATGGGCAATGGACTTAATTGCTCTTACCCTGTGTTTCTTTGTCTTTAAAATGTGCATAATGGCAATAATTATTGCTTGCTGCCTAATTGTTGTGATGATAAAATGGGGAAATGAACATATGCTTAATATTTTAAAAAGTACTCAATTCATATTGGCCATCATATTTAATTTAGGATTAACTTTCATACTATAGTTTAGTTTTTAGTGTTTTTGTTTTTTTCTTTTTAAGGTTAAAGTAATATATGCATCTGGTTTAAAGAGTAAATTAGTTCTGCAAGATACACTATGAAAAACAGTAGAGGAACTCGCTTCCAATTCATTTAGCTCGTTCTTTTGGTGTTTATGTCCCTATCTCTAAATCAGAGCTTCTCAGGCAGCAAATCGATTACAGGTGTGGGAAATAGCGATGCCCTTCTGCCCTCAGGGTGGTCAGGTGGAACCTGAGGTGGCATGAATCCTTGTCTAGTTGCCTCCAATCTCAGTTGTTTCCATTTATTCCTGCGTACCTTATAAATATTTATGTGTGTATATGCCATGTCTTGAACAAGGCTGGGAAGAATTGCTAAATATAATGCTACTTACAGATGTTTCAGTTTAGGCATTCTCTGTTGACTGCACACAGGTGCCTGAATGTGTACATACACACACACACACACACACACACACACACACACACACACACAAATACACACAGAAACTTCTCATTTCTCCCACACTTCCAATATAGTTATAATTTTGATTATATTAATTTTTTGGTGTTTCCTGTATTATGAATAGGTAAATCATAAACTGTGTAGTTAAACCATAATTTCTTTTCCCATTCTAAACAATTTTCCTTTTCCCTGGAGTGAATAGTTGTCTTGATTTTTTTTTTTCATTGTTCAGTTTTCTGTGTACTTATCACTTAATTCAGCCCAAATTTTTCGCCAATTGCCAAAATCTTCAGGTCTTCTTTTAATTTTATATTCTAGAAGAACTCTCATCAAAATTCTTAACACATGCTCCTAATGGAGTTAATTGTCTTCTCTGTTTGGTGCACAGCTATTAATATTACCACATGATAATTTCATTATCTTGAGGACTTTCTTCTCATTTTCCAGGTTGGAATCCCTCTTGTTTTTGCCGTGTCTTCTCTTTTGATCACTTTTTTGTTTTGCTGGTGCACATCATCCAGCACAGAAAAGGATAATGAGAAATAATGCTTCCTGTAGACCATGACATGTCTTAAAATGTCCTTATTCTAGTGTTAATCTTGATTGAAAGTTTTTTTTAGACATACAATTTTAGGTCATAATTCATTTTCCCTTAGAATTTGAAGACTTTGGTGCACTGTTTCCTACCTTATAACTCTGTTATTGTGAAGTCTAAAACTATTTTTGCTTCTTCATGCTTTGCACATGACTATTTATATATCTCTCTGCAAGTGTGTATAGTCTTCTCTGAAATTTCATGATGCTCTATCTTGGTATGGATCTGTTTTCATTTGCTGTGACAGGCACTTGGCGAATTGTATGCTTCAATTCTGAACATTTTGTGATATAGGTTTTCACTGGTGACTTCCTTTCTTCTTTTTATCAGTGCTTTCTTTCTGAAACTCCTTGTATTTGGACATTGAAAATTCTAAACTGATTTTAAGTTTTGTTAGTGTTCTCTCCTATTTTCCATTGCCTAGACATGTTGTACTTCTTTTGGGGAAATTTTCCCAATTTTGTCTTGCAACCCTTCCTTCTACTGAAGCTTTCATTTCTGCTTTTATATTTAATTCCAAGACTCTTTAAAAATTGTCAGAACATTAATTTTTGTAAAGTGCATCCAGTTCTTATTTTATAAATGTATTAATAATACACTGATAACACTTTGGTTGAATTTTCCCTTGCATTTCCCTCATTATCTCCACGTTGCCTTTTTTTGGTTCTTTTTTCTCTTGCATTTAGATCTCTATCTTTCCTGGTAGGATCTTTTCTGAATGGTCTGATAATTTTATAGAGTGATGCTCTTAAAGGCTGATGTGAAATTCTGTGTGATGTGGTGAAACTTGTCAAGTACAGTGTTCAATACAGAGAGATAATTTCAATGGATTCCCTTGTGGAGGAACCATATCATTGCTGGACTTTTATCATGTCTCCACCTAAGGTAGTTATATTCTGGTCTTTTCCCTGCAGGGTATTGGTTTGATTTTCAGTGTTTTAGAGACCCAGCAGTGATAAGACTGGAGATAGGGTAGTAGGGTGGAACTCAGCATTCAATGTATAAATGTACATATAATCTTGGTAATTTCAGCAAGATAACTCCGTGGTTTGGACGTGGGAAGATAATCTAGGGCTATGCTTCTTAAGTGAACTTTCAATGAATTCTCCTCTTTTTAACCCGAGTCTCACTTCCACTCTTACAAGTGCACGGTGCTGCAGAATTCCTGAAACTTGTGGGAGGTTTTCTGCCATAAATTTGGTCACTTTTTAGCTTTGTCTCCTGCAAACTTGGAGTTCATATTTCTCAAGTATCCTATGTCATTTAGCACAAGTCCAATTGCTTAACTGATTCCAAAGTTTTGCTTTTTGCTCTTCTTCCATTATTTCTTTATTATGGTTTTATGGCTTAAACTTTTTTTAAATGTCATTTTCCTAGGCTTTCAAAAAAAACCAAGAGTATATGCATGTGTATTTATTCTGCTATCTTTATCTGGAAATCTAACTTAGGTGTTTCTCTCTTATCTTTTTGATTCTTCTATACTCTCAGGTCATAATGTCTTTCTTTTGACCTTTCCCTTAGCTCAGGTTCAGTTCTAGTCATAGCTCCATCCTCAAGCCTTTCTTAGTAACTCCAGCCACAGGATTATATTTTCTATACCCTTAAAGCAATTTGATTTTTCTGTGCTGAGTACCTGGGTTTTCACATGCCACTTGCCACTGCTGGTGCTACTGCTACTATTTCTAGTAATAACACTTTAAATGAACACTAACATTTACTGGATGCTAAGTGCTATTTTAATTGGTACACATATGTTTTCTTACCTCATCCTTTCAATAACCCTTTCACGTAGGTAGTTGTAGTATCTCCATTTTACAGAATAGAAAATTGAGGCACTCAGACCTTAAACAAATTGCCCCAAATCACAGAACTCACAACTGGTAAAGCCAGATTTTGAAATGTAGCTATCTGATTTTAGTACCTGTGTTTTCTTGGTTATTCATAACACTTATAAGAAAAATGTACTATTATGCCTATTTCATAAATGAAAAAATTGTGGCTTAGAGATTTTATGAACTTTTCAAAGTTTTTCCCCCCCCATGGCTAGTAGGAGACAGAACTAGAGTTTTGTAATAACAACTCAATGACTCTATTTATGATACTACCAGGATAAGTTATGCCCTTTTCTAATTAGCAAAATATTATCTCACTATTTCAGTTTGTGACTAAATTGTTGACAAACTGATTAAATACTTTACTTACCATTTGCTGCACACAAATATAATATGTAGTATTAAGAATACATTTTTAGTGTTTCAGCATTAAGTTAACAATTTAAGAACATTTGATCTCACTGCCTTATTTGGCAGATGCACGTAATATTCAAAGAAGCTGAGTAACTTATCCAAGCTTACATTGCTAATTACTAAAGAAGCAGTGTTAAAATCCCAGTCACAAAAAAAAAAAAAAAAAAAAAAAAAATCCCAGTCACAAAATATGCTTTTGCTTATATTTAATAAAATACCTTTCAAATGACTCATATTGCTAACAACTTGAACATTTTTTCTAGAGTGTTTGTTTTGTTTTGCTGAAAATCACTTTGTATGATCTGTATTTTCTTACAAAGAATAGTTCTGTATGTCAGATATTATTTTTCAAAATAAAAGAGTTATTTTCCAATTGATGTATTTTGACCCCTAAAGCATGATAAATATCACATAAAACAACAAACTCACAAATATCCATATTGTTTAAAAGTAGGGTTTTTTTCCCCTGTTAAAGCATGAGTGACTCTGTAAAGAGACGGTATTAATGCAGCCCTGAAACTTAAAATACCACAAATCAAAAACAGGGTTCTTCTCTTCTTGATCCAAAGAAGAGAGGCTGTGTTCTATGTGCTGTCTATCTTTCTAAACTCAGTGCTGGGTTTTATCTCAGTTCCAAGGTAAATATTCTTTAAAAGTCCAAATCTCTTAGCTGTTCCATTAAAAGGTTTATCTTGTGCATGTATTGCTTGTTTATTTAGCAACCCTATGAGTCTACTGAAGTGTTTGTTTAGTGGTCTCTAAATTATTTATGGTGAGAGTTAACTAATCTTTGGTCACAGTGAATTTCAGGCTCTGGGAATAGCTACTGTGATTGATTATATTTCTCCAGTTTGGGAATTTTTACAAGATGATCAAGCTTATGTTAATGTTGAATCTTCAAGTACTTTTCTGTAGACAGAAGTGAGTGGATCTTATTCCCCAGGGAGAGTTTGGAAAATCCCAGTGTGCCTTGGATAATTGGGAAGGAATTAATAACTGACATTTTTATCCTTTTATTTATATCCTTTTTAAAAATTATCATTGGTTGAGGTGAAAGTAGGGAGAGAGGGGCTTTAATCAGGCACTCAGAAGAATCTGAAAAAGGAATGAAGATGGGAGCAAAATAAGAAAAGTCACAAGGCCGGGCGCTGTGGCTCACGCCTGTAATCCTAGCTCTTGGGAGGCCGAGGCGGGCGGATTGCTCAAGGTCAGGAGTTCAAAACCAGCCTGAGCAAGAGCGAGACCCCGTCTCTACTATAAATAGAAAGAAATTAATTGGCCAACTGATATATATATAAAAAATTAGCCGGGCATGGTGGTGCATGCCTGTAGTCCCAGCTACCCGGGAGGCTGAGGCAGAAGGATCACTTGAGCCCAGGAGTTTGAGGTTGCTGTGAGCTAGGCTGACGCCACGGCACTCACTCTAGCCTGGGCAACAAACCGAGACTCTGTCTCAAAAAAAAAAAAAAAAAAAAAAAAAAAAAAAGAAAAGTCACAGCAAATATGCCTTGTAAGAAATGTCAACAACACAGGGGAAATGCAATCTTTGGCTCCTCATCTTGTCTTAAGTCTTGGCAGTTTTACAATTCAGGGCAAATGACCGGCATACTCAGAGCTATACTTCTCTAGTTCACAGAAGGGCCTCAGTACTTTTAAGAAAAGGGAGTGTTCAACTTCATCTTTGAGGGCAAAGATTAGAATCATAGGATGTTAGCACTCACAAGGAATTCATAGATCATCTACTTTCTAGGCCGATCTCTTTGTTTCACAGTTGAGGTCGCTCTAAGGCTAAGAGAAAAGATATACGTTTTCTGGAGTCATAGGGTCAGTTAATGGCAGACATTGATTAAAAGTCACCGAAATCTTGATTCTGAGACTACAATGACAGTAATAATGCATTAAAATGCAGCTAAAATCCAAGTTACTTAACTTCCCTGACCTTATCTCCTGTCACTTTTCTTGTTGTTCTCTCTTGCTCCTGACATACTGCCTCCTTCTTGATCCTGGGACACACCAAGACATTTCCTGTCTCCAGACATATGCAGTGGCTATTCCCTGGGCCTGGAATGATGCCTTCGGCCCCACCTGTCTTGCCTCATCATAGGTGTTTCTTGTCAATCAGATCTTAGTCTCAGTCCAAATGCCATCCCCTCAGTGAGCTCCTCCTTGACTAGGCAATGCTAAGTTGATGCCTAGGGTCTTTTTATTTTATTTTTTTTATCATATCAGCATATTTTATATCTTAGCATAACATTTACCACAATCTATTTTTTGTTATTGTTCCCCTAGTAGAAATCATTTGTTTATTGTGCTCATCAATGCTTAGGACATGACAAACACATAGTAGATGTATAATTAATACATATTAAATAAATATAATTGATCCTTGAACAACATGGATTTGAATTGTGTGGATCCACCTGTACATGGTTTTTTTTCCACCTCTGTTACCCCTGAGACAGCAAGACCAACCCTTCCTCTTTCTCCTCCTTCTCCTCAGACTACTCATGAAGACAACAAGATTGAAGACCTTTGTGATGATCCACTTCCACTTAATGAATAGTAAATATATTTTCTCTTCCTTATTATTTTCTTAATTATATTTTCCTTTGTTTAGCTTACTTTATTGTAAGAATACATTGTATAACACATATACAAAATATGTGTTAATCAACTGTTTATGTTATTAGCAAAGCTTCTGGTCAGCACCAGTCTATTAGTAGCTAAATTTGGGGGGAGTCAAAAGTTATATGTGGATTTTCAACTGTCTAGGGGGTTGGCACCCCTAACCCCCATGTTGTTCAAGGGCCAACTGTTCTTTCAGAAACAAAATAGTTGGAAATTAAGAAAAATATTATCTGGGAATTTGTTTTACACACTTCAACTTCACCACACTCTGCACTGTACTTTCAATATTAATTTTCTAAATTTTCATATTTTAATATATATTACGTAAATTTATATATAAAATGCACGTATACATATATAAACACAATCTTCAATTATTGGATCCTATCTAGATAACCAAATATTGAAATAAAGGGGGAAGAGTATTGCACACATTATGCATGTGTGCATAATTTCTATTGCATGGGTAATCATTTTTTCTCAGAGTTTTTGAATTTTGAAAGAATTTTGGTTTTTTTTTTTTCTAAATGTAAGTTTCCAGTGGTGTTATAAAGAGAACAGTCTGATGACTGTTGGAGGTTCCAAGAGTGGTTATGTCCACTGTTCATCAACAGCTTCACACTTGAGGCAGCTTGGAGACATAGGAGACTGTAATGAGGATGATACTTACCACGTTTGAGTAGCCAAACAAGCTAAAATGCTCATTGTCTTTTTGCCTAGGACTTCCTTGATGTTAGAGTGATGTTTATATTTCTAGCCACACTCCTTCTAACTTGACAGGTTTAGGATAGCCTGGGTGGGAACAGAAACAAACTGGAGGGAGTAGTAAAAGCTCTTCTTCAACTGCCTTACCTCTCACTGCTCATGCACATCCCAACAAGAATTATAAAGATAGCATTAGCTGTACACATACTCTCTTGTCAGTTACTCAGTTTCATGTTTTAAACATCTAATCATGCTTTAATCTGGATACCTTATTTTGGTCTTAAGGATGAAGTACCGAAGTACAGAGGGGACTTTGACACATGGAAGTCAAGGGACACAAGTCTTGCTCTGTTGATTGGGTACCGCGTTCTAAAAAACAAAAGAGAGAGCGAGCGAGAGAGCGAACAGGACCCCTCTCATGGAGGAAAATGAGTTAGTTTACTCCTACAAGGCCATGGAAGGATTAGAATTAGAAATTTCTAAGTGACAGTCACATTCCTTAGCTGTCAATTCAGCAATACTTTCTTTGCCTCATATTATCAAAATGCTCTCTTTTCTCCCCAGCACCAGAGAGGTATTCACTAAATTGTGACCTACTGACAAGAGGCCTATTAGCCCTGTAAAGAGGATGTGCTCTTCTCATGGCATCACCACCACTATTTGGCTGCAGTTGGTATCAGACTAGTATTTCAGTATTGTTTTAAAACAGGAGGGGCTCATAGGAACCAGATTTTTGTTTTTCTTTTTAGAAGGGACAAAGGACCCCAGCTCTGTAGCTCACAATTGTGATCCCAGCACTTTGGGAGACCAAGTGGGAGGATCACTTGAGGCCAGGAGTTCAAGACCAGCCTGGGCAACACAGTGAGATCCAGTCTCTACAAATGAAATTTTTAAAAAGTTAGCCAGGCATTGTAGCCTGCACCTGTAGTCCTGGCAACTCTGGAGGTTGAGGCAGGAGGATTACTCTAGCCCAGGAGTTTGAGGTTACAGTGAGCTATAATTGCATCACTGCACTCCAGCCTGGGCAACAGTGTGATACCCTGTCTCCTGAAAAACAACAAATTCTTCAGAACCAAGACACAAGCAAGAAAATAAAAAAATACATATATTGGACTTCATCAAAGTTAAGAAAAAACTGTGTTTCAAAGAATATCAAGCAAGTGAAAAGATACCCACAGAAGAGGAAAAATACTTGAAAGTTACATATCTGAAAAGGGATTTGTGCCTGGAATATATAAAGAACATTTGGAACTCAATAATAATAATAATAAACTACATAATTAAAAATGGGCAAATGATCTGAATAGATATTTCTCCAAGGAAATGCAAATGGTTGATAAGCACATGAAAAGATGCTTAATATCATTGATTCCTGACCCCATTTCTTTACTTCCTGACCTGAGGAACTGCTAATTTATTTTTTGTCTATAAACTTTCTTAGTCTATTTCATACAAATGGACTAATACAATATGTGTTTTTTTGTGTGACTGTTTTATTTTATTAGCATGATGTTTTCAAGGTTTGTCCATGTACCATGTACCGGTATTTTATTTTATTTTATAGCCAAATAATATCCATATCCTTGTATGGATATACTATTTTATTTATCCATTCATCAGTTAATGGACATTTATTTGGGTTGTTTTTATTCTTTGGCTATTGTGAGTAATCCTGCTATGAACATTTATGTACAAGTTTTTGTGTTGATTTATGTTTTTGTTTGTCTTGGGTGTATACCCAAGAGTAGAATTTCTAGGTCATATGATAACTTTGTTAAACTATTTTGGGAAACTTTCAAACTCTTTTTTAAAGAAGCTATACTATTTTACATTTCCATCAGCAATGTGTAATGGCTGTGGTTTTTCCACATCATTGTCAACACTTGTTATATTATCTGACATTTTGACTATGGCAATCCTAGTGGATGGGAAGTGGTATCTCATTGTAGTTATAATTTGTATTTCCCTAAAAACTAATGGTGTTGGGCATCTTTTCATATGTTTATCGGTCATTTCTATATATTATTTAGAGAAATGTCTATTCAAATTCTTACCTATATTTTGAAAATTGGGTTATTTATCTTTTCATTATTGAGTTGTAAGAGCTCTGTGTATATCATGGATATGAATCCATATCACACGTTATTTGAAAACATCTCTTATTTGGTTGGTTCTCATTTTATGTTCTCAGTGATACAGTTAGAAGTATAAACATTTTAAATTTTATATAGTTCAACTTGTCTATTTTTGTCTTTGTCACTTGTGCTTTGGTGTCATATTTAAGAAATCATTGCCTAACACAAGGTCACATAGAATTATCTCTGTTTTATTATAAATATTTTATTGTTGTAACTCTGATCTTTAAGTCTCTAATTAATTTTGAGTTGTTTTATATGTGGCGTGGGGTAGGGGTCCAAATTATTGACATGGTTGGATTTACATTTGACATTTTCATTTTTTTCACTATGTGTTTTATGTCTTTTTTGTTGTTACTCATCTTTTCCACTTTAATTTCATTATTTTTCATTAAGTGAATATTTTCTAGTGCAGCATTTTAATTTATTTAATAATTTTTAATTATATTTTTGAGTTATTTTCTTAGCAATTTGCTCTTAGGCTTACAATATGCATCTTAGCTTACCAAATTCTATTTCAAATTTATACACTTAGCCCTAGTAAAATATAGAAACTTTCCTCCTCTATGGTACCGTTTTTCTCTCCACTTTTAAAAACTATTCCTATTATATCTTTTGTGTTGGTATATATTACAAATCCAAATATGCACTGTTATAACAATTGTTAAAACTCTTGGTTTATATGTCTTTTAAATAAGCTGAGTGAAGAAAGGATAGCAAGTATATCTTTCAAATTTTTCTTTTCTTTTTTTCTTTCTTTTGCTTTCAACCTATTATGATGTGTATGGGTATATCTTCAGTACACATCAATATGGAGATAGTTTCACCCAGAGATACAGCAGATTATGAAGAAAACAGGTTATGAGAAAAAAGAGTTCCATAGTCTGCTAGAGGGTAGTCATTGTCCTGAAGATAAGGGTGGAAAGATTTTTTTCCTGGATTACCCCAGCTCTACAAGTAAAGATGGAAGGGGGCAGATGAGTAGGAAAACCGTGGTCTTCTGTAGCTAGTCCCTCTTGATGTAAAAGCTCTACCCTATGAGCAAAGTAAGATAGGGGCACTTCAGGTCCCAGTATTCTTGGCCTGCTGG
This sequence comes from Microcebus murinus, assembly GCF_040939455.1. Taxonomy (NCBI): domain Eukaryota; kingdom Metazoa; phylum Chordata; class Mammalia; order Primates; family Cheirogaleidae; genus Microcebus; species Microcebus murinus. The sequence continues at coordinate 14,553,778 of NC_134106.1, forward strand.
GCCTTGGGTAGAGTTTCTATAACAGGAGCGTGGGGTGATAAGAAATGTCAGCATCTTGTACCTTCTGATGTGAAACTATAGCCCAAGACTGGGAGCTCAGGGACTTCTGTAACACTAAGCTGATGGAGGGGGCAGTAATAGTGTGAATTGAAGCTGAATGCCACAGGCTATTAATATTCTTACTGAAATTTAGTAAATTTTCTTGAATGAATGTTTCTCCATTTTCTGTATGGCTTTAGGGCAATTTCTAAAGACTTTCAATGTTTTTTTTTTTTTTATTTCAGCAGTTAAATTGTTTTGTTTTGTTTTTCTGGAGGAGCACGTACATTGAACTCCTTATTCTTTATTCTGAAAGTACTCAGAGAGTTCATTGTTAAAGTTAAAGCTAAATGGGAGAAATCACTTCTGTGAACTTTTTATATTTATTTATTCTCTTTCCTACTCAATTGCTTTTGTAGGCTCCCCACTGACTGAGTATACATTATTTATTCTGGGAGTCAAGGACCTTCATAATCTGACCTGCAAATTCTTTCCTAACTTATCTACAATATTTCATATTTTATAGCACTTTCATTTATGCAGGTTGGTTTACTTATCTTCTGTCATTATTCACGTATTTTAGGATTTGTTTATGCCCTTCTGTCTTTTTGGTCAAAGTAGCTAATCTTTTCATTCATGGTCCATTCTGAATATTTAAAGCTAATAAAGCCATCAAAGCTAATAAAGCATCCTACTCACCAGAGCATTGACACCACTTGAGCGAGACTGTTTTGTGCTGTTCTTCACTGTGTTATGTGTGTGTGCCATATGTATCCAGCTCAATTTTAAGCACTTTACGTAGAAATTGTTTCTTATGCTGTTTTAATTCCCTATCAGCACCTAATCCAGAGATGATCACACAGGAGGTATTTAGTGAATATTGTGGAGTGAATTCTCTGTACATGTTCGATTGTAGCTTATAGGTACCTCTTCTCTTCAAAGAGGCAATCACAGTCCTGAAGAATTTCTGCTTGCCTCTATATGCAGAAGGACTATGAACTTTGTTCAGTTTATGATTCTTAATATAAAATATATCTCAAGTGTTACAGTGTGTGAATATACTCAGTTCTAGTTGTCTAAAAGAAACTCCATGTTGTGGCAATTTTTCTAAAGGCCCAAGGAATAAAGATTACGGATGAAGATAGTGCTTGTCCTGCAAATTCATAGCATTCCATTCAATAAATATTTATTAAAAGTAGGCATCAAATGGGCTATAACACCACCCTTATTACTTTCTAATCCAATGAAGAATATTCTAATGAGAAATCATCAAAATTAGCACAATTACAAGGCAAACTATCACGGCACAATATGTTGGGAGTCCATAAGGTCTCTCAACTGAAGGATGTTCTTGCTGAAGAGATGGTACTTTTGAGTCTCTTTGACCTTAAAGAGTAGAAAACCTTTGGAAGATGAACATGATAAGCTAGAGACTCAAAAAAAAAAAATTGAACAAAGCACCTAAAGTGGAAATCTGAGGGATGTTTTAAAAATTCTGAGCATCCCAACATGTTTGTGTCATAGGATTCATGATGATTTGCAGTGGGACGTTAAAACAGACATTTAGATTGAACCAGATCCTGCAGAATCTTAAGTAGCAAGTTGATGAGTTTTCAGTTTATTTCATTCTTATCATTAGCACAAAGTTGAGTTACTGAATATTTTACAGTCAGGAACTGGATAGTTAGATCTAGATCTGTACCATTCAATTTGGTAGCCACTAACAACATGTAGTTATTTATAAGTAAATAAAATTTAGTTCTCCAATTGTACCAGTTGCAATACATTTCAACTTGAAATAACCATACTTCAAGTGCTGAATAGTCATAGGGGCTACAGTCTATTGTATTAGGCTGTATAGAACATTTATATCAGTGCAGAAATTTCAGATTTCAGTCTCTGACACCAGTATAAAGAAGGGCTTATGGGGTTTGTGAAGCAGAGATAGGGAGATGGAAAAAAAAGCAGTGTAACTCATAAGGGTGTTTTCAAAGTCATCCAAGTGAAAGGTAATTGGAGTCTCAACCAAAATAATGGTAATGTGGGGAGAGCTGAAGAGACTACTGGTATACACATTTTGGACATTAATAAAAGATCCTATGATTAAATATTTGCCTGGTAGGAATGAAATGAAGATAATAGAGAAGCTAGAACAGAAGGATGGCATATTCTGAGTGACTAAGTGGGTGGTGATGCAATTAATGGAGTTGAGGAATGCAGAAGAAAGGGTTAGTTGACACAGGAAATAACAAGTACCATCCCACAATGTTAAGTTTGAGTTTCCTATAGTAGAGTCAGGTAGAGATGTCCAGAAGACTTAAAAGAATATTCTGGAGCTTGTGACAGAAGAAAAGAGTGATATCCAGTATTTCTTATATAGAGGTAGTGGTTATAACCATAAAGAAAAAAAGAAAGAAAACACCTAATGGTGTTTCACTGTGTTTATTTCCTCTTTGCTCAAATTATTGATTAAAGAATTTCAAGTCAAGATGGCAATGTTTAGGCATTGTTTCTAATTGTATTAATATAATCTTAGTTTCTTAGGAGTGGCTTTGCATGTCCAGTGACCAAAAGGGCTAATTTATTTATTTATTTTTTTAGGCACTACATGTACATTTTGCCAGATACTATCAAATGAGTTGAGATATTGAACTTTTCTTAAGTAGCACAATTGACTGAACTTGGCTCACAAAATGGAATCATAGATGACCCAAGGAAATGGACCTGTATGTGTGGCACAGTCAATTTTTTTAGATTAAGATATAAATATTGAAATAATAGCACATGTCATTACTCATTGATCCATAATTGCTAACTTTTGTATCTACATATCCTTAAAATATTTTATTCATTTAATTCATTTAGCAAGTATTTACTGATTATTTAGAATATAAGCACATTTGGGGGATACAAAGACTTCTAAAACTCAGGTCCATGCTCACAAAAATTTCACATTTCAGTAAGAGCCATGAACAAATAATCAGTGTCAGAAAAATATAAGTGGAGAAAAGCATTGAGCTCTTTGTGGACATAAAGGAAGGAAACATCCTATCTGCAGGAGTTAGGGAAAGTTTCTCAGAGGTGACTTATGAAGTAGATATTGAAGAATGAAGAGAGGGATACACATAGAGACACCAGGGTGGAAGACCTTGAGTCTCTTATTATAATGCAGAGGTCAGGAATGTCAGGGAGGCCAGATTCTGATAAGCCTTTTATGTCATGCTAAGGAGTTTGTTTTATTTTCAAGGAAATACAATTTTAAAAAAAGAATAATTCAAGCACTCATAATAATGTGAGATGATGTTATTAGATTCCAGTTTAGAAAGACTCAGTAGCATTGAGGCAGGTAGATGGCAGAGAGGTGATTTTAGAGGCAACACCAATTAGAAACCCGTCGGTAAGCATCAGACGTGATGAAGACTAGTAAGAAATTGAATCCAGAGATCTTTAGGGGTTAATCAATACATTGGATATTCATGAAGTTTTAGGGGTAAGTTAGAAGGAGCATTGGGGATGATGCCTGGTTTTGGAGCTTAGGCCTAAAGAGGTACCAGTCGTTGAAGCAAAATATTCTGGGAGAAGAAGCAGATGCAGGTGATGAAGATGAGTTCTAGCTTGATAATATTGAGGTCCCTGTGGATCACCTGGGGGGATGTGAACTTGAAAGGGTTCCAATATTGTTCAAATAATATCTTTTATCTGTACTGAATGACCTATGTCTTCATCCTGCACACATTGGTCATTTACGGTCCCTGTTTTGTTTTTTTTTTTTTTTTCCATTTCACTTTTAATGACATGGCCTTAAAGTCTGATGCAGCTGATGGGAGGTGAGATGCCATTTTTGGAGCTGCCAAAGAGCAAGAAGGGATATGGGAAATGCTTTGTAGCATTTCAAATTTCCACATAAACTTGAATCTTATATACTTTCTACTTTCTCGTCCGGGAACTCCTCTGAGAGATTCTACTAATGCTTTCCTCTTATAAAACATTCTCTCTAGTTTTCTCCCTCCCTTCTTCCTTCCCTCCCTGCCCCGATCACCCACCCTCATTTTTCTCTTTGTTTGGATGTTTTTTCCTTCTGGATATTTCTACCTGGTTGAAAGCTGAGTGTCCTTTCTGGGCATATTCCTAAACTTCCCTTTATTTCTCCCACTCCCATCTGCTGCCTGAGGGCACTTAGAAAACCAAGCTTAGAACACCAGCATTATTGTTCTGGATAAAGATGCTGTCTAATGCCCTGGCTTTGCTGAGTTAAAAATTGAGGTCCAGAGAGGAACGTATCTATTCAAAGTCACATTAATAAACAGTGCCTTCCATGTACTTGTGATTGCCTACATCATTTTAAGTTCAATTTTTTGAAAGTGCTTGCTATTTATAGAATAAATCTATAATCAACTTTTAAAACTTGAATCATGGATTATTGGTTACAAATCATGGGTTATTGATATTATTTGATTTACATTGTACATTAAGTAACATATTCTTAGACTTATTTAAACTTGTTTTCTCGGCTGGGCACGGTGGCTCACGCCTGTAATCCTAGCACCCTGGGAGGCCGAGGCGGGCGGATTGCTCAAGGTCAGGAGTTCGAAACCAATCTGAGCAAGAGTGAGACGCTGTCTCTACTATAAATAGAAAGAAATTAATTGGCCAACTAATATATATAGAAAAAATGAGCCAGGCATGGTGGCGCATGCCTGTAGTCCCAGCTACTTGGGAGGCTGAGGCAGGAGGATCACTTGAGCCCAGGAGACTGAGGTTGCTGTGAGCTAGGCTGACGCCACGGCACTCACTCTAGCCTGGGCAACAAAGTGAGACTCTGTCTCAAAAAAAATAAATAAAATAAAAAAGAGAGAAATTAATTGGCCAACTAAAAATATATAGAAAAATAATTAGCTGGGCATGGTGGTGCATGCCTGTAGTCCTAGCAACTCAGGAGGCTGAGGCAGGAGGATTACTTGAGCCTAGGAGTTTGAGGTTGCTGTGAGCTAGGCTGACCCCACGGCACTCACTCTAGCCTGGGCAACAAAGCAAGACTCTGTCTCAAATAAATAAATAAATAAATAAGTTTTCTCTAGCCCATTTGAACTTTGTCATGTTTGTTTATAAATTCAATGAAATCACATTTAGATTTCCTGGTGAGTTTTTTTTTTTTCAGTTAATGTCATAAATAGAATGTTTCTCAAATGTGAATGTTATATTTAATATGTTTTTAAAGGATTGAGTTGCTGAGTTATAAATGTATTTTTTAAAGTGGTACACATAAAATACTTTTATATTTTTTTCTGGTCATCAAGTTAATGCATATTCATTATACAAAATTTTGGAATGTTGAAAATTAGACTGAAGATTTTAAAAGTCACTACTGGATTCATTATAATTACATAACACATATTATTTTAGTGTAGGTTTTCATTTATTTTTCCTCTATATGTTCATGTAATCATTTTCTAAAGACAATTTTCATTTTCCTTTTTCTAACCCAACATTTATATTTCCATGATATATATCCTTATTTGACCATTTTAATGGCTTTGTAATATTTCATCATGTTTCTGTACCACATCTATTAATCTATCAATATCTTTTTTGGATACTTAGCTTATTTTCTATTATTAATCTTATGTATAATGCTATAACGAATTTTGTTGGATTTAAAGTGATGTCAAATTTGGGGATCGTTGCTTTGTGATAGACATCTAGAGGCGGAAGCACTAGGTAAAGGGCCCAAACCTCTGCATTTGAGTGTGATGCTGTGTACCTGGAGTTAGCACCACATGCGTGCCCAAAGGGACTTCTTAACAATCTTCTTAACAGTGAATAGGAGCTGAGCGTTCTCACTCTTGGGCTCCCTTGTGACCAGTAGAATACAATTTGAGGCAGATTGAGATAAGGGTACAATTTGTGTCTGAGGAAGCTGACATTTTGCCTTGTTCATGCTAACTTGCCCATATGGGCCATAAACTTTGACTATATTAACACTGGAGTTATATTAGTTAAGCTAATGAGGTCAGTTGTCTATACTCCCATAGTGTAGACTTTATAAATATATATTACAGTTATGCGGTCTACCTGGATATTTTATAGAATCATAAAATCTTTGAGTTGAAAAGTACTCATAGAAACATTCTGACTCCTATATTCTACAAACAAGATAATATTAAGGAGGAAGGAGGAACTTCACCATGGTTCATGCCAGAGTCATAGCTGAAATCTAGGCCTCTTGATTCCCAGGTAAAATATTTTTATCTGGAAACTAGGTAAGAATGAATAGTAATTTCATTAAACTGGATTGAACTCCATTAAATAATTTATCTGCCTCCAATTTCATTGATTCCTAGATACACATTAACATGGGTGAAGATAGACCTTATTTGCAGGTTATTTGGGAAGCCAAGATACTAAAAGAACAATTTCTTCTATATCCTTATCTCTATTAAATTCCCATAACTTGATATCCATAGATGCACAAATAACAGGGTACTCTAATATTTTCCATTATAGAAATGCAATATGTACAAGCTGCAGTATACTCACTGGCAGATACAGTCAGGGAAGTCTTTGCAGAGAAGTGATTCTTAAGCTAGTTCTTGTGGAAGAAGACTCATTTGCCTCATAGACAAGGCATTCCAAATAAAGGAACAGTCTGTGTACACATGTAAAGGAATGAAACTTGGTTTCATTCATCGGACTGTAAGGAGTGAATATGACAGTGGGGCAGACACAAAAGATGATCTGGAAGCCAAGTCATTGAGCTTGTAGGCTCAAAAGGGGTTTGGTTTCTTTGATGGGAAGACGATATAATACTTCTAACCAGATAACAAAGCTAAATTTGTATATAAAACGGTAAAAGGTAGTTAAAATTGTTTCAGTTAACTTGCCAGTGAGAAAACTGCATGTTTTACATTTTTATACAATACGGAGTACTATGGCTCTATGTACGATGGCTTTATTAATCAAGGGAGAGTTTACGGAGGTCGTATTCCGTGATGTGTAATTCACTCTTTCTTCCATTTCCATAAAATTTTAGAAATTGCACCCTACTGTTTCATGAGTGAAGTAGCCACAAGAGCTGCTAAAAGTAGTGCTTTGGTGAAATCCTTCTCTAGATGATCTTATGTCTGACCTTCTGTACTTTATCTTCCAAGGATCAGCTTGTGGTGTTAATTATGGGGTAAGTAAGCAGTTACTTCCTATAGCAAATCAGCCAAAGTCCAGGTTTGCTCTGGAGGTCCCAGGGATCAGAGCTCTGTGTTTCTTCAGGTTTCAATTTACCAGCCTCAAACCACTTAAAAGCAGGAGGAGGAGAGGCTGGGGAGTGATCGGTTTACAAGTGACCTGGGAGTTCACAGCTTTCATCCCTTGAAATCACAGTCCATATAATAGGCCTTGTGCAGATACAATTGGGACAAATTGACTCCAGCGTCTTGTTCTCAGAAATGAAAACCCTTCTGCTCCCTTATCAGCACCCCATGCCTGCATTGTTGGAATCAAGCATTTGACGAGGATGGTGGTTGTTCTAAGGTCAAATAGGGGATGTAAGTCCTTCTAAGAGGGTAGGCTGTTAAGTGGCACCCAGCTGTGTTAATTGGTTAATAGGACTCTAGCTAGTTTAGGGACTTAAAAGTCGTGTCAGGGGAACCACTCCTAACAGGCTTTCTTCTTTCCAGGCAAGTGAGAGATGTAACTGGAACAATTTACAGCTGGCACATCTTCAAACCAAGTTGCTGTTGTCCCAAATATTTTTAGATATGTCTCCTTAGAGGTGCTTTCAGAGTTTTTTTTTAATGTTTTCAAGAAGGACGATATTTTCAACTTGGAGCTTAAAGTTGGCTTTTAGAGGCACTTTAGGTCCCCAGGAACCCAGGCGAGTGGACTTGATGACAACCATTGACAAATAATCATTCTCTGCAAAAAGAAGTGCAACTTCAAAAAAAAAAAAGATGAAGAGGGAGAATTTAGATTATCTTTAGTGATTTACCAACAGGCTAGTTCTCATGGCGTTTTCCAAAGTAGAATAAGCAGAGAACCTGAAAGTGATTGCTTTCTGTAATAATGCAGTTATAAAAGACCTGACTTTATTAGAAATTCAGTAGTCTTGCTTTAAAGTCATGCAACGTTCAAACAATTTGAGCAAACTTCCTTACCATATCCTTACCATATATATATAGGTACTTTATAATGCTACCAGTATTGTGAGGCCATAGCACTATGAAATGGCACGTTACACATATTAGAGACGACAAATGGATTATATAGTGACTATATTGACAAGATTCAGTGCTCTAGTATCATTGCATTAGTCCATATCATTTACTGATTAATGGTAGTTATTCTCCAATTGTTAATTCTATTTCTAGAGTTATCTTTCTACAATTCAACCCCACCCATGACACTTGCCTTCAATGGCTCCCTCATGCCCACAGAATACTGTGAAAATGCTTTAGTCTGCCATTTTCAAAGAATTAGAATGATCTTCCCTGAATCTACCCATTATCCTTCCAGGAATGCTATTTTCAAACTACATCAGACACCTCACCGTTTCTCCTACTAACCATGAGCAGCCTTTATCTTAGCTCACAGATCTTCTAGAAGTGTCTACTACTTTTTATTCCCAGTAGAAATCCCACTTATTCTTCAAATGAAACTTGGTTAGTGAAGTTTTCTCATCTTTTAAAAATGCCCTCTTTTACCAAGTTCCCCTCCAAATACCTTTTTCTTCGTCATTCTAATGAAACCGCTGCCATTAAAGTTGCCATCAATCTTCTTGTGGTTAAATCCAATGAATAATTTTTAGTGTTTATTTGTCCTGACTTTTCAGCAGCATTTTATACAGTTAACTGACACCCTTTTTAAAATATCCTTTTTCTTTGTCTTCCATGGCATGACACCTCCTAATGTTCCTTTGGGTTTCCTCATTCTCTTTGTGCGAATCTCTTCCTCTGTCCATTCATCATATACTTGTATTTCTCAGTGATCAATTTCACTGTCAAAGACTTAATTTCTCATATATTGATGATTCCTAAAGTTAAACTTTCAGGCTGTCTTTCCATTCTATGCTTTAGATCCATATTTTCAACTGTCTGATGGGTGGAAACAGTTGGTCATCCCACACACATCTTAAAGTCAGTATGTCCCACTTTAAGTTATTTTTATTGTTAAATCTGCCTCTTTTCATAGATGCTGAACTCAAATAAAGACACCATCATTTTCAGTTTCTCAGGCTCAAAATTTGCTGTCATTTTGCATTACTTTTCCTCATATCTAATCAGATATATAATCTAAATAAATACCTAAATAAATTTTTAAAAAACAAAATAAAACCATTCTCTCTATATTTACATATACATATACATTTATTATATATGCATGTATTTATTATATGTATGTATTTATTATATGCATGTATTATATATATATTTATTTGTTTTATTTTTTTTAAGAACATGTTCTGTAATATATATATATTTATTATGTATGCATGTATTGATTATATACATATATACATACATTATATGCTATTTACATATACACATACATTTACATATATTTACATATATACATACCTATACATATACCTACATATATACACACACATATATTAAGTCTTCTTCTACCCACCCTTAGTGTCATGGTTCTAGTTTAGACTGTTTAAATCTCTCACATGACTTTCACCAGTAGCCTCTTCACTAACTGCTCTTTATGCCTCCTGTCGGGACTCCTCCAGCCATTCTTCTCACTGTGAATAAAATCATCTTTATGAAATATAAGCTAATCATGTCAATGTCTTACTAAATGTTTTTGGTTGACTTCCATTATCTTCTGGATAAGATCCAAACTCCTTAATATATTTCACAAGACCCAGTATATAGCTCCATCTCTTACCATCTCTTCCTTGGTATCCTGCTCTAGCCATAATGAGTCATAGTCCTTTTTTCTTCTTGGTGGGTTAGACTCTCTCACACTGCCCATCTCCAGTCCTTCCCCTTGCTTGGAGCATCCTTGCCTTCTCCTGAGTAAAGTTTGGGGACCCTGCCTTCCCATGTCACTATACAATACCCTCCTTTGTGTTCCGCGGAACCCTCTGTTTTTCTCGTATGGCACTTGGATTATACTGTGTTGAATTTTTTTATGTTATTTTTATCTATTCCCTCCTACATTATAAGTCTATTATTTTCTTCTCATAATCCCCATGACCTAACATTTGCCTTACCTAATAAAAAATAAAGGTTCATCAATGGTCTTATCCTCCTGATCCCATTGCCCATCTTAAAATAACCTCCTCATTCATCTGGGTGCTGATTCTTCTATTCTTGCATAGATTTAATCCTGCTATTAATAAAAATGTATTATCAATTCCTTATTACATTTTAGTATGCCTCAGACACAGTGACAGTTATCTATATGAAGTTGTTTTTTCTTAAATATAATAACCATAATACTCACCCAGAGATGTGTCCAAATAATATTTGATGAAGAATTCTTTAACCAAAGGGATTCCATAAACTAATTGTAAGAAGATGAAGTATAGATATTTAAGCTTCTCTGGATGTATGAAATATCAGATATATAATCTAGGATTTTAGTATGGGCTATTTGCCACCAAGTGGGTTTCTAATAAAATATATTTTGAATTACTTAAAAATAATTTTGAGTGCCTTATTTCAGAAATTTCTCTACTGGAGTGATAGTTTCACATTCCACAGTTTTATAAGATAATTTGTTTTCATTGAATATACTTCCTTTCTCCCATCCTATTCTAGGACTTGTAGATGTAAACAGAGACAGAGGGATATGTATTTTGTCCTCAGGGAGCACCAAGTTTTTGTAGGGAGAGAAAAATGTGTTCATGTTAAATAGGGAAGACACAAGGCAGCCAACTTACAGTAGTTTCTTTATTTAAATCCCTGAGAATCAATTTCCCCAGTATGTGGTCCAGAGAGAAAATGTAAAAGGTTAGTCTATGATAAATCTAAAATCTTCAGTGGAAAAAAGAAAGCTTCAGGGGCTATAATAACAGTAACAGTAGTCACTAATCTATATCTCATTAGCAGCTTAGAAGGTGTGCATGTTCTCTTGTGTTTTCCTCACAGTAAGTCTGTAATATCAAATGTAATTGTTATTATTATTGCTGTTTTAATGATAAAATTGAGTTACATGGAGTGCAGAATACATCTGCTTTCTTACTAAAGCTGCTATGGGAGTACATATATGTATGGGCCAGTAAGTTTTTTCATCTGGTAATCTGATTTTATAAAACTGATGAAATGGCTAGTTGAATACATTTTGTTTCAAAATTGTTATAGTGATATATATTCGTTAAGTATGTGATATTGTATATGTGTAGAGTACCTAGTACACTGCTTGGTACAGTGACTAGTACTCAAACTATGAGAGTAATTATGACCATTTGTATACCTGAAAATGAATTGTTTGTTGCACATGCAGACATACTCCAAAGAATATTTTTCTTTTTTTTTTTTTGTTCCTTAATTAATTAATTAATTAATTTCATCATATTATGGAGGTACAAATATTGTTAGGGTTACAAATATTGCCCCTGCCCCTCCCTCCCCCCCCATGTGCCCAGTCCCCTGGTAGTGTGCATCACACACGTTATGGAAGCACACACCCCTTTCCTCCTCCCCCTCCCGCCTGCCCACCACCAGATAAAAGGTTTTGTTTTGATTTTTTTTTGACATTTTGGTTACATTGTATATCTTTGCCTCTCCCTAAGAAGGGTTAGAGTTATGCCCTTCCCCTCCAAAATACTCGCCACCAATTATTTGATGTCAAGTACTACTTAGTGCCACACTTTTCTTTTGCAGTTTATGATGACAGAGACCTTTATTAACATCAGAAGACTGATACTTCCTTAAGAGGCTTTGGTGGTTTCACATCTGTGTACATATGATAGAAAGTGAATACTATGTTTATGGAAACTATGTTTGAGGAAATTATCTGAATTTTTCTTAACTACATCTATAGTGGAAGGGTTAGAGTAAAATATATTAAAAGTCCTTTCTAGTCCTCGGGGCATAATTTTTCCCCATTAAATCTATATTAAATGCAGGGTTAAGAACATAATCCTCTATATGCTACTTTTCACTCCTCAGCTTTAACTTCTACAAAAAAGTGTATACATTTTCTTTAAATAGCAAGTGTTTTGACCAATGCCACATTTCAGGCCAAGGCATTTATTATAAATTTCACCTATTAGTTTAGGAATTTTGTCTACATGACAAAAGTCAACAAATACCAAATTGAAAAAGAAATGTATGGTTGGTAGTATACTATGACAAAAAATAAGGTTTTGGATTTAAAAAATCACTTTGAGGAAAATATATCTTGTAGAAAAATGAACCCATCAATAGTTAATCATTGTGATTGTTTACAATAGTTGTTATCCTTCATTATACAAAATAACTCAGCATTTTTGAAAGTGTTATGATAGTGTTGGTAATTTGATAAATATTTTCAAAAGATTTCAGACATCATATTTTAGGAGTATACTTTCATATTGATGCAGAACACTGTGTTAAATCTCTAAAATCCAAGTAATACCCAGAGAAAAAACCTCATTTGATCCAATGGCATAATATTTAAATATGGTTTTTGTCTATAATTTTTTCAATATATGTACAAATGTTTAATTTTTAAGTATCTAATATATCACTTTTATTATTTTTATATGCAATTTTTTTAACATATGGGATAACTTAAGTGTACTATTTGGCAAATTTATTCTATATTTCAAATTTCTAACAATAGTTACACATTGAACAATTTTCTAAAGAGTAGAGAATCAAAATTGTGTGCAAGTGACTTGGCATTTTCTAAGGCCTTCCTTTCCTTTCCCTTTCCTTCCTTCCTTCCTTTTTTTTTTTTTCTTGCTATTTTTAGTAAACCCACGTGATCACATACCTTCTGTTAGACATTATTTATTCCATTTTATTTAAAATACTTTAGGTTTGTTTCTTAAAATATGGTACATGTAAACTTTTCTGCATCAGGACCTAGTGAACCCAAAGAAACTTTCTGAAATTCTAGCCCCTGTGAGGCCCTCAGTTGGGTGGTAATTAGATCATTCTGTACTACACTAACAGATTTAGTGTTTTCATTCCCACAGGAGCCTGCAGGCCCCACCTGTCAGCTGGGGAGAGACAATCTCATAAAGCTGCCAATACTATGATTTAGCTGAATACATGTTGTTAATAAATCTTTCATCATATTATAATCAAAGAGCTCTTTCAGTTTATGACCCACCTAATGAAGGATTTGGGGTGTCTGCTCATCAATTTAATGTTTCTAAAGACAAAGCTAAGGGGTGTCATTAGTGTGTGTTTACCCCCTCGGCTCAGGTGAAAGCTAGAGCAGAAGAGGCAGTAAAGGAAATGAGAAAAAAATGTTCACTAAAAATAAGCTCAGGGTTGAGCCACATGTCCATTAGCTTTGAGAAGTAATGTCCTTGTGAGGAAAAGCTTATGTTTTGGTGTTGTTTTGTTTTTTAAGTCTAATAAGCTACTAGGATCTACAACCATTCTTTATCAAATGCCTTTTCAAAGATGTAGTCAGCACCATTATCACTGAGAGAATTTGATGTGGTTCTCCCCATTATGGGAGGGTATTTATTATCATAGTGCGAGTGAAGTTTAAAACTTGCTAGGGCATGCAGTCCATACCAGTGTGCAATAATGGACAACCATGATGCCTTTTGTAACTTTAAGGCTCTTTTACGGTTTATTTGTAATTAAAATTATAATTAGTTAAACCATCCTCTTGGTTTTCTTTCTTAATACGTCGAATATAGATATAATTATTGTAGTCTTGGTATCATTTAATAATTAATTAAATTGGTAATAATTGTACATATTTTTATGGGGGTACAGTGTAATGTTTCAATACATGCATACATTAAGTAATTACATAGAACAATACATAGCCTCCACTGAAATATACCAGAGATTCTGTTTGTTTGTTTGTTTGTTTTTTTAGAGATAAGGTCTTTCTCTGCCTCCCAGACTAGAGAGCAGTGGCCTGATCACAGCTCACCATAACCTAAAATTCCCGGGCCCAAGTGATCCTCCTAAAGTGCTGGGATTACTGGCATGAGCCACTGTGCCCGGCCTTACCTCAGATTTTAATGAATGAAAAAATAAATATAAAGGGACAGTTATGTATGTACATGTTAATATATATGTATATACATATATGCATGTATATATTAATATTTTGCTAAACCTATAAAGTAGGATATACTAAAAAAATCTTTAAAAATGTTAATTTTCCAAAGAGTTCTCAGCTCTATCAAAGATTTCTCTGTAGTCCAGTGCTCAGCTGCCATTGGCTGAGGTCCAGACAAGTCTAGGCAGAGACAGTACATTGACCTTGCTTTCCTGTGTGCTTCCTTCCAACTTTAGACCAAGTTCTATTTCTGCTCCACAATCAACAAATAGCTCTGAAAACCAAATAGACCACACTGTTGGAAGTCAAAGAGAGTGAGGTCAAATAGAAGCCCCCAAAGGCTGGATATAAAGTTTTTTCCTCACCTTTGTGGAAATTTCCAGCCTTCACATTCATCCATCAGGATATCCTCTTTGCCTGTTCTTATCGCTAAAATATTTCGGCTGCTCCAGTCTCCACCTGAGGATGACACAGCTGTATCAGGCTGGATGATCTTTTATGTTGTGTCTGCACTCATTACTTTCTCTATTTCCTTTCCTTTGTGATATTTTCAGCACCAGGAAGTTTCACTCACCTTGACCATTGTTTTCATACATTTGGGCTTTAGACACAGTGTTGTTTAACTTGAATCCAAAACGATGAACAGGAAGGAAAGCAGACAGCAAAGATATCATTCACTTCCTGAGTCATAACACTCTACTTTCATGACTTTGTTACACTACAAAAAAATGCAGGACATTCATTTGAAAAGCATAAACAGTGAGACTGTGACATGTTCTCTTATTGAGAGGCTATATACTAAAGGTGAAGACTAAGCTTGTTTTTGGAGGGATTATTGGCTTCTCTGATGACACATTCCCCTAATAAAGTCCAGATTTGGCTCAAGAATGTATGTGTGATTAATTAGTGGTAAAATTCTTTTATGAGTTGCTTGAGTAAAAATCACTCTCGTTATTGTTTTGTTAACAGGCCTGCAGAAATTAGGCTGCCTGTCTGATGCTTTAATATTGCTACTGAAACTAGCATATGTAGATCTTGGGTTTTGTTTGATTTTGTTTTTGAGAAAAAGCACTGGTGCTGGACAGATCTGGTTATGAATATTGGCTTGGTCATGTACTAGATGTATAGTTTTGGGCAAGTTAATGAATTTTCCTAAGCCATGGTTTCCTAACTGCTAAGTTGGGGATGACCAAAATTGACTTATTTTAATGATTAAATGAGAAAAATGCATATAAAATGCCTAACCCAATGCAAAGCACATAGTGAGCACTCATTTAAGATAGTTGCTATTCCAATTAGTGTCTCTGTTGTTATTGAGTTTTCCAGACTTTACATATTCTTCAAGTCATTGTGATATATGTATATTACATTCTGCACCCCAGGTATCCATAGCTATTTTGTTGAATTGCTATGTCAAAAATTTTTATTATTTGTGTTTCTCTCATATGTTATACAGCTTTTTAAGAAAAGAATTATTTCAGAAGCATTACATAAAATGCCATTTTATCTTGGTTTAAAGTATCTATCAAAATATTTTCTAGCTTATTATGTTCAAACATATTTATTTTCTAGTTTTGATTTCTTTATGAAAATATCTATGTTAACAGTTTTCATGAGAATCCCCAAACCCTGAGCTTATTTTTGATAAGTTTTGTTGTTATTAAATGAATGAATAAAAGTAGCACCTCCTAAACATATATCCATATTTGGCTTATTGTGTTAAAAATACAATTTATATGTTAAAAAATAACTTGAGGTGGAGAAATGTCACAGTCTGAGAACACTCACACCTACCACCGTACCAATTTGTTTCCAGTTATCATTAGCAAACTTAGTTTCTTTGTACATTCTGACGTGGCCATGTATTATATGATGTATTTAGTGAATTTGTCAGCTAAATGAGAACTATGATCTCAGAACTGGAAAATAATCTTCTGTAATATATTGTATATGTATGTTTTCTTTTCAACATATTGTGCTATTTTGACATCTTAAAAATCTTCTGCCATGTGGGCATGGCCACCTCATTGAATTTTCTCTTCTTCATCTACATAGGACTAGTTCTTCATAAACTTAATTTCAGGTCAACAAACTGATTAACTGATTCCAGTCTAGAAGCAACCATTTCTTTAAGAATCCTTGTATCCTTTTATTAGAAAATTATATTTAGAAATTAATATCTGGAATATTATTCATCCATAAAAAAAGAATGAAATCCTGTCATTTGTGGCAACGTGGATGATCCTGTGAGACAGTATGTGAAGGGAAATAAGCCAGATATGGACAAATTGCACATGATCTCACCCATATAAATGTAATCTAGAAAAGCTGATGTTGTAGAATTTGAAAGTCGAATTGTGGTTACCAAGGATAGATGGGGAGAGGGAAGTGGGAATGGGGAGAGATTGGTCAAAGAATATAAAGTTACAGTTAGATAGAAAGAATAGGTTATAGTGTTCCATCACAGAGGAGGGTGACCATAGTTAACACTTTGTTGTATACAGTTGCCCCTTGAACAAGGTAGGAGTTAGGGAGCCCCTCCAATCAAAAATCTACACATAATTTTTGACTCTCCAAAACCTTAACTACTAATAGCCTACTGTAGATGGAAGCATTACTGATAGCATAAACAATTGAGTAATCAGTAGTATCTATGTATATATGATTCATGACATATCTGTTTTTAATTTTTTCAATATTTCTAGGCTACACAGTTCATCTGTGAGTTTTTTCAAATTGTCACAAATCTTCAAAAATGTTTCCAATATATTTATTTTTAAACATCCACATATAAGTTCCAACCCATGTAGTTCAAGAGTCAACTATATTTCAAAATAGTTAGAATTTTGAATGTTCATACCACAAAGAAATGATAAATGTTTGGAGTGATGAATATACTAATTACCCTAATTTGATAATTATACATTTTATACATGTATTAAAAGGTCACCCAGTACCGTATAAGTTGTACAATTATTATGTGTCAAATTATTAATAAAATGAAGTTTTAAATGTTAAATAAATGAATACTTTTTTTTGTTTTTATTTCATCATATTTTGGGGGTACAAATATTGTTAAGGCTACATAAAAAGTTTCTGCACAGCCAAGGAAACTATCATTAGAGCAAATAAACAACCCATAGAATGGGAGAAAATATTTGCTCTCTACGATTCTGATAAAGGTCTAATAACAAGAATCTATCTAGAACTCAAAAGATTAACAAGAAAAAATCAAACAACCCCATCAAGAAATGGGCAACGGAAATGAACAGAAACTTCTCCAAAGAAGACAGAATAATGGCCTGCAAACATATAAAATAATGCTCAACATCTCTAATCATTAGAGAAATGCAAATTAAAACCACAAGGAGATACCACCTAACCCCAGTGAGCATGGCCTGTATCAAGAGTTCCCAAAACAACAAATGCTAGTGAGGATGTGGAGAGACAGGAACACTCTTACACTGCTGGTGGGACTGCAAATTAGTGCAACCTTTGTGGAAAAGAATTTGGAGATACCTTAAACAGCTAGAAATAGAAATACCATTTGACCCAGCAATAGCATTGTTGGGCATCTACCCAAAAGAGCATAAGACATTCTATTATAAAGACTTCTGCACCTGAATGTTTATGGCAGCACAATTCACTATTGCAAGGACATGGAAACAACCCAATTGCCTGTCAATTCATGAGTGGATAATTAAAATTTGGTATATGTTCACAATGGAATATTACTCTATTGTAAATGAATACTTTTTGTAAAAAAGAAAGAACAGTCCAGGTATGTTCACTGATATTAAAATATCATTGTTTCTAGACCCTTTCAGCTAGGAAATGTATGTATACATATGTACACATCCATACATACACACTTATATCTATTTCTATGTCTATCCACATATTAAAAACTGTGAGTCTATATTGGTACCTCAGATTCCGGACCGGACATCATAAGGTTCATTTTTATCTTTCTCCCATTTTTATTTGTAATGTCGCCAATAGTGGGAAACCTGGCTCTCATTTTTTCATAATATATTCACTTATTTTCAATCATGTGTGCATATAAAGTCATTTTGGAATGACTCATCTATACACCTGTGGAAAACAAAGTAATTTTGTGAATAGTCCTTTCTGCCTTTAGCCTACTATTATATAATCAATATGGCATTCTGCAGTGTTAAGTTAGTTCCTTTCTTCCTCACACTCTTCTTTGTGGTTATGTTTCTCACTTGTAATACAGATAGGTTCATTTGTTACTGTTTTGATTCTACTTTGACTCCTTCTTCCTCCTCTCTCCACTCAAACCCCTGGCCATGTTGATTGATTATATTTATTTGTATTTATTTATTTTGGGGATAGATCAAACATTATTGTGATTCTAGGGGTCAGAACTACACAGCATCACTCCCTTCATTTCACCCTACTGCTGTCTTATTCCCACATTCTAGTTATTATACCATATGGTTTAACCTCCCTGTATTTCTTTTATACACAAATAAGCAAATGTATGTATATTTTACTATACCCTTATCCTTCTTATAGGAAAGGTACCATATATAGATACTCTTTGAATTTTCTTTTGTCATTCAGCAATATATTGTGATACTCATCCTGTATCAACTCATACACATCTTCCTCAATTCTTTTTTTACAGCTGCACAATAATCTATAAGTCCCAGTTTACTTAATCACTTTCTATGTACAGGTGCATAGGTGCATGTGTCTAAACTACTGTTAAACTCAACTGTAAGTTTCAAGAACAATAAGCAGCTTACTCTCAAAGATTAAAAAAAGTTCTGCTTATTGATCATCATGACTGACATTTTTGAAGATTACAGGCCAATTATTTTGCAGAATGCTCCTGAAGTTTGGCTTATTTGTTTTTTGCTCACAAATATATTTAGATTATGCTTCTTTTGTAGAAATGTCAGGAAAGTGAATCTGTACTCTTTTCCTTGCTTCCTATGAGATGGCATGTGATTTACCATTTTTGATGATATGATCTTTGATCACTTGATTAAAGTGTATCTGACAGGTTTCTTCTTCATTGTATATTTCCTGTGTGATCTTGCTTATAAGATCAAATCCAGCTAAAAAATATTTCCACTACAATGTTTAGGAAAGCTCTGTTTAATGGGGGAGTCTGAGAATGAATTATAAATGCTCTGATACCATCATTAAAACTGCATTTTGAAAAAAATTAGATTTAGATGGTCAGAATTTCTTTTATAACCTTTACCCAATTTTCTCTAACATCAACATATTACATAAGTATGGTACACTTATTCAAACTAAAAATTAACATTGGTGCAATACTATTAACTAAATTATAGATATCTAAAAATTTTCTCTAGTACTTTTTCCATTGCAGAATCCAATTCAGGGTACTGCATTACATTTTGTCATCATGTCTCCTGAATCCCTTTGAATCTGTAACAGATTCTCTGACTTTATCTTCCATAGTTTGATATTTTTTTTTAAGATTAGCAATCAGGTATTTTTGTATCATGTTCTTTAATTTGGGTTTATTTGATGTTTTCTCATGAATAGCCTCCAGTTACAGTCACAGATTTGGGAGAATATTCCCACAGAAGTGATTTTCCCCTTCTCATTACATCATATAAAGGGCTCATGATTTCAACATGTGTTATTACTGATGTTAGTAACCTTGATCACATGGTTATAGTGGTGTTTTCCTGATTTCTCCACTAAAAAAAAATTACTTTTTTTTTTTTTTTTTTTTGCTTCCCATACTTTGCTCAAAGAAGTGTGTCACCAAACCCATTCCACAGAAAAGGGGAGGGGAGTAAGCACCATCTCCTGGGTGGGGAGTGGTAGGTAGAATTTTAAGAATGATCTTTAATCATCCTTGACCTGTATAACCTCCTCCCTTTGCATGTGGGTCAGATCTGTGAATATCACATAAATCCATCAAAAGCAGGCATTATCTTCAGCTTTGGTGGGTTGGGGGGAGAGCATAAGAATGAGAGGTTTAAAATGTAAAGGAATATTGATGCAAGGGGTTGATTTATTTATGAGATGGAGGGGTAGGCATGGGAGGATCTGAGAGCAATGTCTGAGCTCAGAGTGATGCCCACCCAACAGCCAACAGGAAGACAGGGACCCAGTGCTGCCACCAGAGGGAACTGAACTCAGCCAACAACCTCAATGAACTTGGAAGCAGTGTTTTCCGTAGAGTTTGCAGATAAGAGCTCAGCCTAGCTAAGACATTGATATCAGCTGTGGGACACCAAGAGTCTGGCTGAGCCTGCAGAGACTATACACCCAAAGAACCCTGAGATAATAAATGGGTGTTGTTTTAAGCAGCTAAGTTTGTGGTAACTTGCTATGCAGCAAGGAAAGGCTAATAAAGGTTATCAAAGAATTAGTGGGCGTCGTATGTTAAAACTACCACTTGCAATTAGTAAATTTTAGTGGAGATACTTTGAGGTTATGCAAATATTTTATTTCTTCATTTCCAATCTCTTTGACTTTTATTCCTTCTTATTGTTTTATTTTATTGGCTAGGATTTCCAGTGTGATGTTGAATAGGAGTGGTAAGAGAGAACATGTTTTCCTTAGTCCTAATCTTAGGAGTAAAACATTCCTTCTCTCACCATTAAGTATATTGTCAGATATAGACTTTTTGTAAATTCCCTTTATTAAATTAAAGTAATTCTTTTTAATTTTTAGTTTGCTGAAAGTTTTTATCATGATTGGATGTTGGATTTTATTGGGTGCTTTTTTTCTGTGTCTATAGAGGTAATTATATGGTCTTGATTTTTAGGCTTTTATATGGTGAATTATTTGATTCATTGATTTATTGATTGATTTATTTTTGAATGTTGAAGAAACCTTGGATTCCTAGAATTAACCCCCACTTGTTTAAGATGTGTTTTCCTTTTTTTTATGTATTGTTAGGTTCAATATGATATTTTTCAAGTATTTTGTCTCTATATTTATGAAGTTTTTTTTTTTTTTTTTTTTTTTTTTTTTTGGTAGCATTACTTTCTTGTAATACCTTTGTTTGGTTTTCATTTTATAGTCCTGGCCTTCTAAAAATGAATCAGGAAGTATTCTTTCTGTTTTTATATTGGGGAAGAAGTTGTGTCTAACAAATTTATTTCTTCCTTAAATGTTTGGTAGAGTTTTCCAATGGAACTCTCCAGGCCTAGCTTGGTGAATGTTCCATTCACTATTGAAGAGAAAATGTATACTACTGTTTTGGGTGCTACTATTTTTGCTTTAGTTTCTTTCAGCACACCACATACTTCAAATTGCTCTAGAGATAATTTGTATCCAGAGTGAGGGTAGTTACCAGAGCACATCTGTATAATTCTGAGATTTAGGTCATATTTGTGCTATGTCTTTGAGAGCCTCTCTTTGCAAGCTCTTTCTCCTCTTCAGTCTCCCTAGCAGTATTCTCCTGTTAGTTGTTATTCCACGCATCTTAGCTTGGTGATGGTGGTGGTGTGTGATCTCTGTTATTCTAATGAAAGCTTGGTGTTAGGTTTATGATAAGTCCGTTGGTCTCAGCACTGTGGCCTCCTCTGTTCTCTGACCCTCCTTTGCTTCAGTTGTGGACTCAGTACATTAACTCTATTCTACCCCAGGGATAAGACCCCTACCACCGCTATTTTCTTATTTTCTTCCCCCAGTGGCATTGAGGGTTTCCCTATGCTCTATGGTCATAGCATTGCCTTTCCCTCTCAGATGAAGGCTGCTATTCCATAGTGGGGATATTGGGGAAGGATCCAGCAGAGGTTCTTGTCCTTCCTGCGAGGCTAATGTTCCTCACATTTAGGTCTGCACCATGATGGACCCTTCTTAGGTCTCATTCTGATCTTTTCTGTGAGTACCCAGGGAGTCCATAGAAAACAAGCCTGAAAATTGTTGTGGATCCCCCTGTTATTTCCGTGACCCCCAGAGGTTTCTTCTGTTCCACTAACCTGCACTCAGCTTTTGCTAATTTGTCAGCTATTCTAGCTGAAGTCTTTTTATTGACTTTTGGTTGTATCTGTCCCAGGTGAGTTTGTGTTCACATCTTCTCTCTTGCTGAAGGCATCATCTCTGCTTGAATTTTGAGTCAGTTTTCTGCAAGTTCTGCTCTCTGATGTGTTTAAAAAATGCCATGAATTTGAAGTTAGCATGGCCCTTTTTCATCACTTGAATGCTGCTTTTTCTAGCTCTCCATGTCTTGGGGCTGAAGTTGAAGGCAATACATGGGCACCATTTTTTAAGATTAATTATTAACTGTTATTCATTTCTTCATTCATCCATTCATGTATTCCAACATTTACTAAGCAATTACCATTTGGTAGATTCTAGGTACCTCACTGTAAATGGAATAAAATTGTTTTCCCATGAACCTTATCATCTTGTGTGGGAAACAATCAGCCCCCGAAGTAAGCAGTTATCCTAGAATGAAATCTGAGGAGTGTGTGCTGATGGGGCTGAGGGGACTGGGAGCTGGGTACTATTTGAGTTGTAGTCTTAAAAATGAGCCAGAATATATATGCCCAGGGTAGGCAAAAGTGGGGAAGTGCATCACAAGCCAAGAGAACACAATATGCAAATCACAAAGCATGAAACAGGCACAAACTTTTGAAGCTGTAAGTGGCATAGTATTTCTGAATCATAGGGTATACATAGCTATAAAAGATAGCTTTGGTTGAAGCATATTAAATACTGCTATAATATTTCAGACTATCAAAAGCTTTACACTTTCTTATTTTTTTCTTGTACCAAACTCTTTGTACAAATCTCAAAATACTCTAGAAATCACACTCATATTCTATACATTCCCTGTCCAATTGACCTTTTCTCATGTGCACAAAAACTCTAAGTTTTCCATTTCTCCACCATTAAGTATCTACGCAAATTTGTCTACTTTATCTCTACCCTAATGTGCCCATTTGTCAGCTGAGGTAACGGTCCTTTCCTTGGCTCCCTCATAGGGATGGAGCAAACATACTGGAAGACAAAGGACAAGAACACATTGTCACAGACAAAAAGCACCCTTAAAATGCAACATGAACAGTTTTTATGCCTGCCAAGAAATATTTTCTGTATTCCTAGATTGGCTAAATGTCCCTTCTCTGTGCTCTCATAATACCCTTACTTACATCTGTTTTACCACTTAGAATATTTTATTGAAATTATTTGTTCATGTGCATATTTCCTCCAGTAGACAATAAACTCCTTAAATCCAGGAACCACAGAGTATTTATCTTCATACCTCTTGCCCTTAAGTTCACATTACGTATCTGTTTTGCTGAATTGAAGTTCATTAATAGAAAAGTTGTATCTCTCCAGAAGCACGCTTAGTTTCTTGGGGCTTCCTTTTGGCCTGGACCACCTTTTATTATGTATGAGATCTGCTTGGGCTCCCTGGTGGCCCCTTAGAGCAGTGTGATACTGCCTATTATCATGAAGGCAGCATCCATAAAAATCTGTGTAGGTAGGAAAACTTTACCTCTCTTCTCAAATAACCCCAATATTGCTGAAACTCCCTAATACCAAAGATTCTCATCTCATGAAAAAAAAAATTGGATGAATGAAATTAAAATAGAACCATAAAATGTCAGCATGTTAAGGGCCTTTAGAGATTGTCAATAAATTCTACTCTGAAAATAGTTGTTGCCAGGAGGCAGAGGAAGGCTATGAGATAAGTAGAAATGATATCTTAACAAAGACAGGGCATGAAATGGAAGGATAGCATCCCCTTCTCTTTTAGTTTTTCTCCATTTCACCAATGTCCAACTTTAGTCCCTCCTGTCCTTTGAGCCTGAAAATACCCTATCCCTAGGCAGGGTGTATCTCGGCCCTTCCATATTGCCAGAGGCCAAGAAGAGGGAATTTCCTCAAAAGACTGCCCCTAGGATTCCATATGGAATTATAAATTTAGTACCTGTTTGTATGCCAAAGACCTGGTTTAGCTGTACATCAGATCATGGATGTAAATGTGTTTTGTAAATCAGAAAGGGGTACTTCAGGGTTAGAGAGTTAGTGGTTCTGAAAGAGCCTGGGGGACCTGCTCTTTCTTCCTGAGGATCACTCTACAGGCACTTGATGCATCAGGACAAGGTTGGCTGGGATTCTTGAGACATAGATCTGGAGAGTCCAGTCTTGGTCTTGGGCAAACATTTTATGCCTCAGAATTTAATGCTGAGCTCCAGCAAGGGCACAGTAGGCCTCCCTTCACCCCACAGTGCTATGACACAGGAAAGGGGCACACCCCAGGGGTCACAGCAGAATGCTAGAAGGCCTCCAAGTGCTTGGCAGAGTGCCCAGCATGCATTTCTTTCAACCAGAGAGAGAAGACAGATCTTTGTGGGAACGAGATTCAGAAACTCGGGAATACATTGGAACTGGGCCAAATGTTGAATCCTGAAAGAAAAAGAGAAACTCCAGGCATTGGACCGATGTCCCTGGTTGGAACAATTGAGTTACATATATACATGCATGTCTATATATACTCGCATGTGTTTATGTATATATGCATATATTTATTTCATATTTCATAGTTTTTAATGTTCAGACATATAACAGTTACACTCCAGGAGGTGGATTTAAACAAGGTCTTCAGGAATCTGAAGGTTTTGCTCAATAGGCTTTAGACTGTCCTTGGAAATTAAAACTGGAAGAGACCTTAGAGATCAACCCTGGCTTTCTGCTCCTGTTTTGTAGATGAGGAAAATGAGGCCTGGGGAATTGATGCAACTTATTCAGCATCATATGGGGAGGACTATTGGAAATTCTTCCTAAACTCAGGGCAGGGAAAGCCTTTTCTTTCCCATTTCTTTGTGTGGACCTTTCTGGATTTCAGGATGGAGAGCCTTCAGCCTAGCCTGCCTGCATAAGCGCTCACTCACACATTGTTTCTCAAAGCCCCATCCCCACTTTTGCGGGGAAGTAGGACACTTGTTCAGTTCTGCATATTTCACTAAAAGAAGCTGAGGTCTAGAGAGGTTAAGTGACTCGTCCAAGATCTCTTGTGTAAGAAATGGAGGACACTTACTTAGACCAAAGACCTCCTGTCTCTCAGTCCATTACAGCCTGTCAATGCAAAAGGAAACCAGTCAAGAGATGAGGAAGCCATGAGTGCCCATGCTGAGGATTCTTGCCAGGCTCTCACCACAGTCCCCCATGGTCCAGCACACTGGACTTCTCAGCCTTGTTTGGACATTGCCTGCACCCTCTGTGCTTTTGTTCTTGCTGGTCCCCCTTTAAGGAATCTCCTGTCTCCCTAATCACCTATTCCAGCTAGTAGGCTCCTGGGTTAAGGCTTGACAGACATTTTCCTTGCCATACCCCTCTTCTTTATTGGAAGAGGAATTGCTTAAATTTTCAAGGTTCTTCTAGTGGTTTGCTTGTATCTCTGTTTTAGCATGTGTAAGCCAGGCTATGCTAGAATGGTCTATTGCCCTTGATGAGGCAGGAATAGTATGCAAGTCTTCATGCATGCTCTTCATAAGGCCTGGTGCGTCAAAGGTATTCGTATATATTTGGTGAGAACATATAATATGAATATTAGCCCAGGAATGTTAGTTCTTTGGCGTCTATAAGACACTAACTACATAGAACCTTGCACAGAGTGAATGTTCCCAGAAACCAAACCATCACCCCAAACCTTGACTGGTGTCTTCTTTCTTATTGCATCATCCTCAGCATGTGGCATCTGTCTTCCCAGGATGCTGCCTTCCCGGTCGGTAGTCACTTTTTTTCCACTAAACACATAAATATATTGGCTGAGAACATCAGAGGGAAAATATTCTGATAAAAAATGTTTGAAACGTTGGATAGAATAGAAAAATGTTTCAAGAAGACGAAAGATCTGGTATGTTCAGAGGTCACCTAAAAGTCTTTTCACAGCTAACCCCCTGAGACTATACATCATATATGTGGCAAAGCGTCTGAATGGATAGAACACCATGGTCTCAGGCTTTGTCTGTTGGTTTGTGTGACTGTGTTCACACATGAAGCTATAAATCTGATGACATGCAGATCTCTGTGGTTAGAGTGAAAGCTGAGGGTTGGAGGAGAAGCGATCTTTTTTGCAGCTCAATTTAACGGTACAAGACTCAGCTGCCCTTTGATCTTGGAGTGGAGATTTGGATTTCGGGAAGATCACAGGTGGCAAGATGTAAACAAAACAACATCCCAGGGCCTTTGTCAGGCCTTTGGGAAACAAAGTGGAAACATGGTTGGCTCCTGAGCTGACCAGACATTAAATAATGAGTCTGACACATAGTCTTCACACCCTCAGCCACCCACAGGGGTCTATGATGGGGCAATGTCCTTCCCACGGGTTCACTGGACTTTCCCTTGCATAACCCTCCAGTGGAACCATGCTTATTCTTGCACACGAGGCTTAGGTAACTAAAGAGAAAATGTGCATCTCTGCTCTGGCTTTACCACCGTGCATCCTCCGGGCATTCTCAGGATCCATTCCAGAGTGAGTTCTGTGGGATTGATGTGGGAAGGGGTTAAGAAAGAATAAGTGGTTAATTTGTGTTCTTTTTATTAAAGGAGGGAACTAGTGCATAAGGAAGAAAATGAGTTAGAGTAATTTTGAAGTCTTTCTCCATTTTATCCTCACAGAAGGACAGAGGCTGGTGCTGTTTATTGGGACCCTGTCCTGTCCCCGGCCCCATGCTGAGGTGCTTTCCTGGAGCCTGTACTTGGGGCTCCCAGGGCCTGGCAGTAGCTGAAAGAAGGAGCTCTATGTGGAGCAAAGGCAGGTTTTATTTAGGGGTCAGTTCAGATGGGGCCAAGCGGTCAGAGGCAGAGGATGGACTTGTCTCATTCACTCACTTCAGGACCAGAAGCTTCTCTCTTTTTTGGGTACAGACTCCCTCCTGGCCTCAGCCCTGTTCTCTCGTGAATTCCACTGGAGCAAGAAACAGCATTTGTGTATTTTGAAAAGTCAAGGGCCAGTGTTAAATGTTCCCACCTCTGAGAGAAAGCACATTGCCCTCCTCACGGCTGAGCTGGGCAAGAAACCCCAGCCCGGCCGTGTGCTCAAGACTTCCACCGGGGCTCTCGGTGCCAGGCTCTCCTCCACGCCGCCCGGCCCCTGAGAGCCAGCAGCGAGGCTCAGCTGCAGTTAATTTTCATTTGCTGTTTGTATATAAATGCTTTTAGTACTTAAACTAAATTCAGATCAATTAAACTAATGTTGTTTGACATAATATTCCTTGTTCCAAAATCAATATCCCTTCATTTGACAGACTTATTCTTGAATTCAGGATGTTTATTGTTCTTAAAGCTTACCTATAGACCTGGTTTTTGTCTTTAATGATATAAAACAGCTCTTCCTCACATAGTGTACGCCAGCATGTAATGGGGTTCATATTTCTCTGGTAAATATCTTTAATTGTACCATCATGCCTTTTAATCTCAGCAGCACATGACCACTCTCTCTCTGTCTCCATTTATCTCCTTAGTGTTAGATACATTCCTTTTGCAGTGTCTGTTTAGAGGGAAGTGGGGTGAATGAAAGAGCCAGACTGCAATTTGTGGGCCGGTGCTCCCTGTTTCCAAAGCCCGGGGCCAACTGTGTCCTCCCAGCTCGGCGATTTCACTGTGGATGCTTATTCTTTGCCGGAACCCCACCTCCCCTCTGCCCCTACCCGGGCATCACAAAGTAACCGGCAGCCACTAAAACGCGCCACAGTTTCTCATGTGGTCTTCCCCCCATGCCCCAAGGCTCTTCTTCACCCTGCCTTTGGCTCTTATAAATCTTGTTCTGTTTTCCCTGGCCTTTGTCCAGAGACAGGCCTCGCGGGGCTCTGGGGTTCATTTATCACTTGAACAGTGGGAATAGGGGACTGAACAGTAGTTTTTTTGCCGTCACCATGGCAAAGGTCTGTGCGCAGTTACCTAATTGCAAGAATCTGGCCCCAGTCTCCATAATCGCCCCACCTTGATCATGTCGCCCAGCTCGGGCTCGCCTGCTTCACGACAGAGGAAGGATCTGCTGAGACGAAGGACCTCTCGGTGATAAAACAGGAATGGTTCGCAATGTTTTCCTTTTTCTCAAGGCAAATATTTTCTTTACATTAATAGTCATCGAAATGATATAAGCTGGCATTTGTGAGAGCTTTAATCAGCCTCTGAAATACACCCGACTTTGCTCTGTGAGCAGCCTTCAGACAGAGTGAAGCCTCATGAAACCCGAGCTGGGTCTGTTCATCTCGGTCTTCCTACTGGAAAGGCTCCGCTGCAAAATGTGCCCAGACCTGGGCAGGGGCTGCTCTGCCCCACCCTCAACACACACACACACACACACACACACACACACACACACACACACACGGTTCCTTCTATATTATTTTTCAAAAAAGCATAGACTAAGATCATAGAGATTTTTAACTCAGGAGTCCTTAACTTTAAATATTGCTGAAGTTCTGGGTGGAGAAGTGGGACAATAAATGGCTTGTGCTATTGCATTTGCTGTCTATGAATCATAGACAGAGCTTAAGTTACAACAAGTGTGACTTCACTCTCCTAGGGACTGGTCTCTATTCTCTTTTGTCTTTTTTTTCCTCTACTCTCATATGTGTTCTTTCTCCTCTTTTTCTTCTCTTCTCGTCTCACCTCTCTGCTTGTCCACAGTATCCCATCTGGAATAATATCCTGTGTGCTCCAAACATGGTTATAGTAAATCTTTTGTAATTGTAAGCTGAATAAAACAGCATTGGTTAATGCAAACTGCAGGGAAAAGCTTTCCAGCAGTCAGTCCCTCTCCTCAGTGAGCATGTCTTTTCCCATGGGACACCTTTGATCATTTCCTTGGTGATCACACCTGGCTGCATTTTATTTCCATTCCTCCAGATCCCGGTTGCCTCCAATGGATTGCTCTGCCCTCATTTGCTGAGTCCTGTTTCTGGGAGGATCTAGCCCTGCTGTGAGAGGACGCACTGCCCTGTCACCCTCTGTAGAGAAGTTTCTGAAGGGCCTTGGCCTCTTGCTCAGCTCCACCCTGAGGAGGCTGTCAGCAGAGGCTGGAGTGGAGGCCCTGGGTCTAGTCAGGGAAGGCCACCAGGGTCCCTGGCTCTCATGAAATGACCTAGAAAAGGTCAGGAAGAGGAAGCCTGGGCAGAGGTTAATCTAGAGACCTCCATCATCTGCCACCCTGGGAAGGAGCGCCATGGGCTGTGGCACCCGATACTTCACAGGTGGTCATTGCTCACATCTATGTGATTCTCAACACTGCACATAAGCAGATTTTTAGTGTTTTGTTTTCAGTGTTGTTTAGCCTCCACCATTTCCACGTGAGGTGGGAGGGGCTTGGGTTGTCATGCCCATTTAACAGATGAGGAAAATAAGCCCCAGAATAGTGACTAGTGCAAAGTCACTTACTTAGCTTGTATGTGGAGGTGCCAAGATTTGAATCTGGGCTTCCAATGTCTACTCCATGGCTTTCTCTGTTGCATGGTATCACATCCCTTTGAAAGGAGAAGCCCCATTCCTTGTCCCTGCCATCTTGTTTGCTTCTCTTTGCCTAAAGTACTCGAGATGGGCTTACATCTCAGAGTCTTTACTTTGCCCAGAGCCAGGCCTCCCAGAATGCTAACCAGAGCCCATTCCAGTGGCTGAACAAGGAGAGACACCATTGGGATGGACAGTCCCAGGAGCCCCAGAAAGGAGCACACTTCAGGTTCCAAAGCAGAACACAGGGAGACTATCATGTGGTTCTTACTTCCTAATCAATGCGATGCTTGACTTATTTCTGGCTTTAGAACATTTCGGACATGTGTTGTCTCCCCCAGACTCTCTGGTTTAAGTTGAATGTGTGACTCCTACTCACCTAACATATGTTGGGTGGAGATACAATTAAGTGAGATCACTCATATATGGTGGCCTAGTTCAGCACAGGGCACATGGGAGGCCCTGGGTGAATGTCAAACTGACCGACTTCCTAGTGGGAGATTTGCAGGTGACAGAATAGAAAGTGGATCGTCAAAATATCCAACTCTAGTTTAGATAATAGTTTTGTACTGAGGTTCACTTTATTTGGCAGTCTCTAAAATCTAGCTGGCTGGTTCACAGATTCTCAGAGAAGGGCCAAGGTTTGAAAGAGGTAGAATTCTTAAGGGAATCCCCTTAATTTGAGCTACAAGTATGCCATTTGGACACTTGGTTTATCTAGTTTCTCTCTATTTGAGGAAAAATGATGTTCCAGAGCAGTATAAAGAAGTCTAGTGAGAAGCATAAAGACATTCAAATACTAAGAATTTCTAAGAATATTAATTTTAATTCAAATTCAAATAAACTTGAATTACAAAAAATTACAAAACCATTTTAATCCATTCTTTTATTTCACTTTTACCACAGCTCTCTGATATAGCATTACTAGCATTCCCACCTTGTGGATGTAAAATACTGAGATTCTGAAAAAATAAAGTGGCTTTTGAAGACAGATTGCAGTTGACAAGTTGGTACCCAGCTGTCCTTACACACCCTATGCTGTCTTTCACATAAGCACACACACCTGAGAAAGATGACAGAAAGCTGAAGAGAACCCTTATAAACTAGCATAAAGTTCCCATGAATATTTGATGAAATTGACATTAAGATTGCTTAATAATGAAGTTATATCCTGAGATCAGAGTTTGGTCAGACACTTAATATGATATGACTTATCTACTTCCATATTATGTATGTCTTAGGATAAAGAGACTTCTAAACAAATGTACTATGTTAACATTAAAAAGAAAGGAACTCTTAATAAAAGAACTAAAACCATTGGTTGGGAGTAGAGGGAGTAGGCAATGAATCAGATAAATAAAATAAATATGGAAAAAAAGTGCCAATGGAATGTTCTCTTAGTAATTTCCCTGAAGGGCTTAGTATCCTCCTGGTAGCTCAGGATTGCGAAATCTAAAGCCAAATGATCTTGTCTTTTGCATTTATGAACCATCCTCAATCCCATTCAACATTCACCTTCCAATAGTTTCTCAAAGAATACTTTGCCTGTAGCACTTTTCTCCTTTAATTATAAAAATCCAGTGCACTATTAAGAGAAAGGCATGCCATATGTTTCTGATTCATTTAGACTTAAACCCTGAGCCTGCTGTTAGCTAAGAAACAGGCAATATTCAAGAACTCGTCTTAATATGCAATGTTAGCAAGAACCCTCTTAAGAAACAAGTTTTGATTTTGCTGGGAATAGTGAGAGAGTATGACTCCTGAGTGGTTTGGGTAGAATTTGGAACTCAGCCACTGTGAACTGCAAAGTGAGGAGTGCATTGTGAGAGGCATAACTTCTTCAGTCTCGACTGAGGATCAATCTTTGTCAAACTGGAGTTAGTTAAGTCTCCAGGGAGCAAGGGGAAGTAGTAATTTAGGAGAAAAAGAGCTGTTACCTAGGGCTGCTATTTACCTTACAGTAAATATGGGGGAACAGTGGTTAATAAAATAGTTTTATATTTTTCCTTTAAAAATAGCCATAATGTATGAAATATATCAGTATTCAGGCTTTAAAACAAAACAATAGACCTTGTGATTTAATTTAAAAAAAGAAAAAAAGAGAGAGAAAAACCTCGCTTTCCTTTCATTGTTTGCAAACTTTTTACCATCTAGTTATTAATTGGGTCAATTTTTTTAAGAGGACTATTTATCTTTACTGTGAACCTTTTCCCCCCTTGGGCTCATTATGTTAAACATTGCATTTAACCCACACTTTAGGGGGAAAAGTAATATTTCTGTTGGTTTAAACTGTCAGATTGACTCACATAATGGAAAACTGGCTAACTGGAAGTAGGGGAAGATATTTCAGTAAAAACAAACATCCCCAGGAAAAGATTAGCTCCAGCAGCAAACTGGAGTTGCCTTGGTGCCTCCTTGCCTATCCCAGGGGTTGGCTTGCTTGAAGCTCTGCCATGAGCTGGACCTTTCTGTCTTCCAATCTAACATTATCTCTCATTGAAGAGACCCTGAGTAAAATGGCAAAGAAAAAAGTAGTTGGTTTCTTACCCCCAGCTTTTCTTTCATTTCATTGTGGTGAATGTAAATCTACTGTTTGCCCTATTGTGTATGTGTGTGTGTGTGTGTGTGTGTGTGTGTATTGTGTTATTATGGATTTTCTTTTCTCCTGAGTGACAACACAAATCTAAGTCCTCATGTAGAACAAGTTTTCATGCCTTCTTATGGGAAT
The DNA here is from genome assembly GCF_040939455.1 of Microcebus murinus. Lineage (NCBI taxonomy): Eukaryota > Metazoa > Chordata > Mammalia > Primates > Cheirogaleidae > Microcebus > Microcebus murinus. The sequence continues at coordinate 14,586,164 of NC_134106.1, forward strand.
GTTAGGCCTTAAACCCTACCAGTATCTTGTATATGGTCAGAGATTAACAATAATTGCTAAAAATTATTGAAAAAATGTTCAGTATATGGAAAAAAGGTGAGAGGCAGGGTAGTAGCCATGCTATGGGTAATAATGTATATTTAAGAATTACACATTTGACTTCAAATCCTGGGTTTGCCACTGGTTGATTAATTATTAGGTTAGCCTCAAGCCATTTGTGAAGTATACATAAAAATGCCTACTTCAAATTACTGTGTAAGAATGAATGAATTTATGCATATATAACTCTAGACACATTGCAGGCATTCAATAAACAATTACTATTTGCTTGTTTACTTGGAGCAATGTGTAGCATTGTGCATAGAGCTGGGACAGCTTGGGTTTAAACTGTAACCATTTAGCTACTAATTTATTTAAGTCACTTAAGATTTCTAAACCTTAATTTCTTCACGGTAAAATAGAGATAATGACTCAGTCAAATGGTTGTTGGAAGGATTAAATAAGGGGTGTCTCTCTGTGTGTGTGTGTGTGTGTGTGTGTGTGTGTAAGATGATGTGTAAGGTTAGCAACCTCAGCCCTGCTTCCGAAAATATTCAGAAAGCATCTTCTTCCAAGAAGTCCAAAGATTTTGGCTTCTGGTTTATGAGACAGATTCAGTGACTATATCTTCAGGGAAATGAAGAGGAAATCAATGTTTACTTCAGTCAGTTACAATTTGAGAGAAAGGAAAACTTAATAACTTGGTAGCAACATTAAGTTCTGTAGTGCCTTACACTGGCAGAGCAGACCCAAAACTATCCTGCTCCATTGACCTTGGTTGAAAATGGCCATCTCTTTATTGTTGCAAATGTGCACTATAGTGAGTGCCAGAGAAATCTGGCAACTGATAGTGTTAAGAAATGATTTTCCCTACACTATATCAATCTTTCAAAATTTGAGTATAAAATGTTGAAGATAAAAATGGCAATAATGTTTACTTTTTGATAAAACTTCAGATTTATCCTTGTATCTCGAAAGTTCATTCTGTGGCAGTCTTACTCAGTTTCTGCCTTGGCTTTGAGCCAAATATTGATTTTAATAATCAGCCATTCAACACGAGGCCAAAATGGTGCTTTTTGATGAATTACGTAACATCAGTAAATTGCGTAAAAATAAGAAGCACTCCATGTATGAGTATTTTACTATTACTGGTGTGAGGGTGATGAGAGGTCTCCCTAGGGCCTCGATTATTGCAGCACCCGGAGTCTGTCCACTGATTTGTCCTGACTCCTGGACAAGTTTATTGTCATCTCTGCCATGATTTGCCTCTGTGTGATGGGAGAAGTGTTGGACTCCACACCTACAACTTGCCTCTCTCACTCCCACTGATCACCCTCCGTGTTTTCCCATGCAGTCATATGGATGCAGTGCAGACCCAGCGTGCAGCATCCCAGGTCCTGCATCAGCTCCTTATTCTTCATCAGACTCTACGAGCCAGAATCTCAGGTACATTAAAAAGCTAAAGCCATTGGACCAAGAGAGGAAAGATGAGCCCCTTCCTGATGAAATGGTGATGTGGATATATGTTCCCAAAGAATAGCCCAAATCTGTCTAAGGTGATATAGCCTGTCAGCTAAAACAGATACTTTGACAAAAGGCCCAGGAGAAGGGAAAATATGGGGGTCAATGCTACAGTGCGAGGAGGTGGCACAGAAAATCAGTGCTGTATGTATTAGGTCATTAAATGTGAAATGTCTGATTTTGAATCAAAAGGGTCAAAGTGAAATGTCAGAGATGTCAACTGTCAAACTTAGGACTTAAGGAAATCAGACATTTCATATTTAATAACCTATTGGCTCCTCTTTTCTTTTTAATCAAAGAAAACCAAAGGGAAGAACTGGCCACTTACCGATCTCTATGTTCTAATCTTTTACTAAGTATCTGGTGTATAAAAACACACCCTTTCTTCATGAATGAGCCAGAGTTTGGAGAGATGAAAACTGGCGCTAAGATCTCTCAACCATAGAGCGCAATAGAGCATGAGCCTGCTTGCAGCCATGGAGTCAGACCCTCTGGATGGGGATACTGGATTCACCTTTTGTTCACCCTATATAGTCTCCCGCAATTGTCTCATCTGTAAAATGGAGATGGCAATAGTGCATGTGCCTAGGAGTTTAACACTTTTTCCCCCTTTGGTAGTTTTTGGAAAAAAATCTATGAGCAAAAGTTGGTCCAGTAAACCAAAATATGCTGAATATATGTATACTGGAGAGGCTGGTCTAGACTCTTATGTCTTCTGAACTCTGTCTCCAGAGGGTAGACCATGGGCCTTGGGATCTAGCCACTTCCTACTACGAGCTCATTGAATCTGCAGTGCAATTTAAAATCTTTAAGAAACTCTGTGAAAGCATTAGCCCTAATACCCACAAACTTTGAGGTCACGTGTCTCCCGACCGTCGTTAGGTTCCGTCAGTGGGATGATGGGAAATTTCTGTGATGCAAGTGCAGCATCAGCAGCGCTTTCCCTTGCAGAGGACCCTGCTCTCGATGGTTCTCTGCTTGCATTAGGAACGGGATACACAGGTGGAATGGTGGACAGCTAGCCTGTTGCTTTCTTTCTCCACACAGAGTTCTTGCGGGCTACTCTAGAATCAGGACAAAAAGGGGGGGGGGATCTACAAACAGCAATCCATCATAAGTCAGACAGGAAAGAAGAAGAAAGGGATCTGATTAGAAGAAACAAGTGGTGGGTTTTTTGTGTACCTTCCCCATCAGTAGTTCTTCCGAGTCAGGTAGAATTGTAGCCAGGGAAATGAATAGTTGTTGAACATACTACAAGTTTACCTGAGATTAAGGGCAAGTTGAATACAGCCAGCATCTTTTGTTCCAATATTGACATAGTCTTATTGTCACAAATCAGCTATTGATATTCCGGGTCCCCATTAGTCTCAAGGAAGAGAGCTAATCCTTCTTTCATGTTTGTTTATGTACCATATTTGGCCGGAGCTCAGGATGCACTTTTCACCTTGGTCTACAAGTAGAGAGGCAAACACATGACCTCAGTACTGGAAGCCACCCTGGCTGGTCACTCTCCGCTGTTTGTTTAATTTTGCTCTGACTTCTGCCTGCCTCCTAATCCCAGGTATTCGGACATGTTACAAAAAGAAAGAGACCCTGAGATCAAAGCGCTGGTCATGATTTTACTAGAGGGCACCTCTGAAAGCATTTGTAGGCCTGTGTGTATGGCTAGCACTGTGATCTTTAGAAAATACTTTGCTCTCCAAATTGGGGCCAACAGATTTATCACTCTCTGGGCCCCAGCCCTCCAGGTCAGTCTAGGGTTATTTTTGTGTATTGTGTGCAAAGCCGTGGTAGTTCTATTACAGAAACCTGAAAAGCAAATATTTAAAACATGCTTTAGGCATAAAAGAGACTTCTGAAAGCAATTTTTTTATTTTAGAATTTCCTGTAAAAATAATTTAACTTTATTGTCATTTGCTTGGGATCCTTGTCCTTGGACATATTTCTCTCTCAGCCACCAACGTTGTAACAGTTTGAGATGATAGATGCTTTTGTCTTCTTTGTGGAATTTCAATTTCTGCTCTGTGACAGGCTAAATCTCATTACAGAGGAACTCTGAGGGACAATCTCAGAGTTTGTTTAATTAGTTGTATGAAGTATGTTTCAATAAAGGAGGAATAACAACATATGCAATATAAAATTATCTTTATTCTATTCTTATTCAAAGGGGTGATTTTAATACAATTTGAGATATGTCTGTTTAAACCTGCAAAGCAGAGAATTGATAGGCAATATAATGCATCAGTTTAGAGCACAGAATTTGATAGACTTAAGTTCAGATCCTGACTTACTACCTATGTGCCTTTGGGTGAGTTATTTTGCCTCTTTTAACCTCAATTTCATAATCTATAAGTGGGAGTGATGTTGGTATTGACTTCACAGGGTTACTGGAAGGGTAGCATAAATGTATGTAAGATATTTTACATTGTACCTTACATATCACAGTCAATAAACAGTGGTGGGTATGATCAATATTCACTCTCCAAAACCTGCATTTTGCTCCTCACAGATGACCTTGACTTTTACTTTACAAAGGAGATTGAAGGTCTAGAGTCTTTTCACCTCAAAACAGCTCTGCATATTTACCAACACATTTTTAAAGTATCAAAAATTTAGTGAATGCTTACTTTTTGCCATACTCTGTTTGAAGCCCTTTATGCATAGTAGCTCATTTACTTGCCGACAACAGCCACATGTCAGTTCCATCTTACTGATGAGAAAACTGAGGCTGGACAGGTTTAATAATTTAGTCAATGTCACATTGGTAGTATATGAACAAAAGCCATCTAGTTTCAGAGCCTATCTTCCTATCTCTTATGCTATTTTTCCTCTGTTCAATGCCTTTGAATTTTACTTTTATCAATGATTATCTTGTATATTCATTTTTTTATTCCTACTAGTACTTTGCTATCTTCCTAAATGAATGCCCTGGTTTATTTTAAATTAAATTATATAATCAATAATTTTTAATAAAAATATTCATTATACACTTATGTCTGAACTTTTTATGGTCTGGATTTTTGCTCACTGGTCCAGAGACTCCGCTCTCAAAGGTCACAGTCAAGTAGCAAAATCACTGTACGTGAACAAGAGAGTAAGTAAGGAGTCAGTTTGGAAGATGTCACAGTGGTCCAGGAGAGAGATGTCAGCAGCTGGGACTAAAGTGTTAGTAGTGAAGATGGAGAATAATAGATGCATTTTATGATATTTTGGAGATAAAATCATAAAGATGCAGTAGTTGATCTGATATAGGAGTTAAGGGAAAGAGACAAATAATGGATGACTCCTTAGTTTTTGGTTTGAATAATCAGATGATGTTGCTGTTTATGGAGAAGAGTGGACTTTGAGTAGGTTTGGAAAAAGGTATGAAAATTAAGTGTTTTACAGCTGTGTTTTTTTTATGAAGGGGCTGTTGGATGGAAACATCAGTGGATTATAAGGGCCTAGAGCTCAGCGAAAAGTCGTGGGCATGAAAATAATATGTGAAGTCATTGATGCAATCACTTAGGAAGAGGATGAGGATGGAAGAGAGAAGCCCTCAGGGAAAGAGAAGGATTCTTTAGGAGCTGAGCATATAAGAAGGGAAGGTAACAAGGTGTAACAAGAAGAAATGGTGAGTAGTGAGGTAAAACCAAAATGAGCAATGTGATATTGCCAGAAATTATGGATGTAGTCCTTGAGTTCTTCTGAGCATGTTATGCTGATGAAAGATTTTATACTTTTATATACTCTGCCTCCACTGCCTACAGGGCTTTCTTCCTTTTCTCTGCCTGACAAACTCCTACAGCTCCTTCCAGACTTAGTTTAATTCCTATAGAACTTCCTCTGATTCCTTATCTCTCTGTTTCCTAGATGGGTATTTCCACAGTGCTGTGTCTCTACCTTTATCTTATCTCAATCATGGGGCACTTAGCACATGATAATCTGAATGTTTTATTAAATCTCTGATTCCAGCAACAGGAGTTCCTGGAGGGTAGTGACTGAGTCTTTTACTCTGAATCTCCAGCAATTAGCACAGTGACGGTGGAAAAGTACTTGGTTATTAATGGTTGGATAAATGTTTGAATAATGACTAGCCTCCCTTTTAAACTCCAATATTTGATTTCAAACTTTTTAATTTCTACTTGAGAGCTAAATCTAGCAGCACAACATAGAACTTTTCCTATATCTAAAAATTTTCACTTCTCAAACTGAAGTTCCATACTTTTCTCAAGACCTCCTCCTTCTTCTATCTCTGTTTGTGGTGTCAGTAATCTCCAATGCTTCAAGCTTAGAAACAAGAAATCACTTTTGACTCTTTTCTCTCTCTGAATGGTTGGCCATTTTTCCTGTCCATTTTCCTTCCACATCTCTTGACTCTAATTCTTGTTTCTTTTTCTTCGTTAGCAACTTTCCCAAAGACACGAAGCTACTCAGATACAGAGCCAGGCTTGGAACCCATTCTGTCTGACTCACCAAGTTGTAACACCTTTCTGGCTTATGCTTGAGTAACTGGGATCCTTTGATAATATGGGAAGCAATTCCAAAGAATATAACTTGTAATTTTCTGGAACACTTTGGAAAGGAAAATACTCCATAGACTTTTGTTTTTGTCTTATGTCTGAAACATAAACCAACTATTTTATGAGGCACTGACAGAGAAATAGATGGATAGACTGGTTTATTTTCCTCAATAGGACGCAATCTCATGACTTTCTAAAGACATAAAAGTTTATAAATATAATAAAGTATTTTTATCTAGAATACTTCTGTTAGAAATCACCAACTGCATTTTTAAGTAGGATATCTTCTAACTTCCACTCCCAAAATTCTATTCTACTCAGTTTTGATGTCTTCTAAGATTAATTTGCTTCCTAGGACTTTTATCCTAGCCACAAGGTAAAACTTATAATTCTGAATTTTGTACACTTATGTCTGAAACCTATGTGGCAGCCAGTGAATGTTCGGTGACAGAATGAATAAATAATTAAATATAAGCATAGCTTAGTAAGTGAATATGTAAATATATATGCACAGTAAGACCAATTAGCTGATCAATATTTTTTCTACTTTCTTACCATTTGGCTAGAAGATAGAGAGGAATTTACCCTATCACACCATGACACTAAGTCATCACTAATAACTGCTCCATTTCCAAAATCACAAATTATCTCATTCTTCTTTGTGATTGCCACTCTCACCAAATGTTGCTTACAACTTTTCCTCAAAGTCATTGGTTCCACTAGTTTATTTCCAAAATATATAGTTCAGGCTTTAACTTCTTGATGATTAATTAGCACTAGATGTGGACTCCTGTAAATACTGTAAAACTGAACAAAAATATATGAAATGACTAATCTTAGACAATGTACAGCAGGAAGTACAGTACTGTGATTCATGAGAGCAGGGAAAAAATGAGGTGATACCTATGACTGTCCCAGTCTGATGCCAGGAGGCATTTACTGGAACGTGGGATGCAGAGAGGAACTCCAAGCAGAGCATGGTAGTCTTAGTGCAGTGAGAGGAAAATAGAAGAGCTTGGAGAGGCTGAGGCTACTATAATGTATGGAACAGACCACCAGAAATGAAGGGCCTAAAAAACAACAACAAAAAAACAAGTGAACAAACTTCTATAGATTGAATTTTCCCCCCTAAATTTATATGTTGAAGCTCTATCCTCAAGTATGATGGTATTTGGAGATGGGGCCTTCGAAAGGTAATGGTTTTAGATGCGGTCATCAGGATGAGATCCTCATGGGGTGATTAGTCCCCCAATAAGCAGAGAGCTTGTTGGCTTTCTCTCTCCATGTGTGCACAAAGAGGCCGTGTGAGCACACAGTGAGAAGGTGGTCATCTTCAAGCCAAGAACAGAGCCCTTACCAGAACCCACCCATGCTGGCTCCCGGATCATGCACATCTGCCCTCTAGAAGCGAGAAAAAATAAATCTGTTGATTAATTTTCATGATAATTTGTTATGGAAGCCTGAGCTGACTAATACACAGACAAAAAGAGCTGTAATAGTGTGCTTTGAGACTCTCTTAGTTCTTTTTGCTGAATACTAGACTGTATATGTAATGAAACATGTACAAAGGCTGAGCGAGGAACAACTAGAAAATTATAACCTGAATAGCTTTCAAGGTTCACACAGGGCAGGGGCACATTCAAGTTCTGGTAGGCCAGAATACAGAAACATTGGGTGAACACCCAGTGTTTAATAAAGATATATTAGTAGTAAGGCTAATGGAGCCCTGGAGCAAAAACTATTTTAGACCCATTCTAATAATGTTTTTTTAAAATGATTGACAGAATCAACAGAATCAAGCTTACCTGCAAGCTTACCTTAACTTTCTGCCACAGCAAAATCCAAAACTCTTTAAAGAAGACAATATATCCAGCATCTGATAAAAAATTGCTATGCATGCAATAAAACAGAATAGTCTGACCAATAACAAGCAGAAATAATAGTCAATAGATAGCAACATAGAAAAAATAGATATTCAGGATGAGCAGACAAAATGTTAAAGTTATTAAGAGTATACTTAAAGACTTAGAGGAAAATATAAATGTAATAGGGAGATAGTTGACATAGAAAAGCTAAATTGAATTTCTAGAGCTAAAATATAAGAATATATTATATATAATAGTAATTCTCTTGATGAACTTAGCAGATTAGACACTGCAAAGGAAAATATGTTAAGCTTGAAGGCATAGCAATATAGACTAATCAAATTGAAAGACAGAGATAGAGAGGAAAAATTAAATGAACAATTAACATATTCTTAGTGACCAGGACCTATGGTTACATTACACATAATCCAATATATGTATAATTGTAATTTCAGAAAAAAGAGTCCGAAAAATATTTGAAGAAACAATAGCCATATTGTTTTCTAAAATTTGATGAAAACTGTAAATTCATAAGTCCAAAAAAGTCAACCAATTCCAAACACAATAACCACGAAGAAAACCACATTAAGGCACAATAATTAAATTAGTGAAAACCATTAATAAGCATAAAATCTTAAATAAGCATGGGACAGAGGAAACATATCAAACACAAGAGGACAAAAGTAAAAATAATTGCTGACTTCTTGTCAGAAACAATGAAGTGAAAAGAAAATGAAATATCTCTAACGTATTGGGTTGAAACAATTTGTTGCAAAATCATCTTTGAAAAAATGAAGTTGACTAAAAAGGCAGATATTGTCAGACTGGATAAAAAGGAAACTATAAGCTTTCTACTAGAAACATATATTTTAAATATAAAGGCACAAATTATAAGCATGAAAAAATGCCATACAAATACCAATCAAAAAATAAAAAAGAATGAAATGTCTAAATTAATGCCAGACAAAGTAGACTGCAGGAAAAAGAATGTTACCAGACATAAAGGGGAACATTTCATAATAATAAAATAGTCATTTTATCAAGAAGATAGAACATTTTTAAATATATATATACACACACACATATTAATAATCAAACTAAATAACATCACAATTATAATAAATATTGACCACTTCTCTCTCAGAAATGTATTGAACAAGTAGCTAGAAAGAGTAAGACTTGAATCACAATATCAACCTACTTGACTTCGTTGGCATTATAAAATACTTTATACAATAATGCCAGAATACATGTTTTCAAGTGTACATGCACCATTTCCAAGATAAAACATGCTTTTGACCATAAACCAATTATCTATAAATTTAAAAGGATTAAAATCATATAGAATATGTTTTCTGACCACAATATTTTTAATTAGAAATCAATGACGAAAAGACATGAAAAAAAAATCCCCAAATATTTGGAACTTGAACAACAATTTCTTAACTGTCCATGAATCAAACATAAAATCACAAGGGAAATTAAAATATATATATTTTAAAGATAAAAACAATCCTATAAAATTTATGTGACACAAAAAGACCGGTGTGTAGAGGAAAATTTATCATTTTAAATGCTTAAGTTACAGAAGAAAATGATCAAAAGTTAATGATCTAAGTAACCACATTGAGGAATTAGAAAAAAAAAAGAGAAAATTAAACTCAAAGTAAATATTAGGAAGCAAGTAGTAAAGATAAAAGTGAAATCAGTGAAATAATATCAACATAACACAGCATCAACTAAATAAAGATGGAATGGTCATCTCAATCTATCTAGAGGAAATATTTGACAAAAGTCAACATGTATTCATGATAAAAACTCTCTGCAAACTATCAGTACAAGGAAACTTCCTCAATCTTCAGAATTTATAGCTAACAGTATACTTAATGGTGAAACATTGTTTTCTCACTCTCACTGTCTCTTTCTCTCTATATATATCATATATTATAAGTATATTATACATGTTATAAATATATATATAATATGTATTATATATACACACAAACATATATAAATAATCTGTGTGAGGATAAGCAAATCAATAGAACTTGGTGTTTATCCCCATGAAGGCCTCTCCTTTAAGCTCCACAACTTTTTAAAAATAACTATATATTTTACATCTCTTCTTGGATGTCATAAAGATATCTTAAGCTCTATATTTTTGAAACCCAACCCACTACTTTTTTACCTAAATTGGAACCTTTTTTTCTAGTCTCTCTCTTTTTTTATTTCAGCATATTACGGAGGTACAGATGTTGAGGTTAGTATATTGCCCATTCCCCCCTCCCACCTCGAGTCAGAGCTTCTTCCTGTTCCCTAGCTCCTTTGTCATTCCTCCAGAGTTGTGCAAGCCAAAAACTTAAAGAGAATTTCTCCACTCCTCCTTCTCTTTTATTCTCCACATTGCCACTTCTTCACCAGGAACTTCCAGTTTTACCTCCTAATATACTTTGACTTCATCTACATTTCTCTTTTACTACCACGCAATCATGATATCTGCTGTCTGGACTTCTGTAAAAGCTTCCTAAACTATAATTTACATTTACTTTTAACTACCTCCATAGTACATTTTTGAAATGCAAATTTTATAATGTTAAATCTTGCTTAAAATACATCAATGTCTTTGTATTGGGTTTGGGGGAAAAATATAAATCTTGAAAGGGCTTTTAAGACTGCATATCTAGGCCGTCCTTGTCTCCCTAGTCATTTTGCACCATGCTGTCCCTTGCTCTCTCAGAGAATAATGGTCATGTTTATGGAGAGGATTCATTACATATCTCTCCAAAAATGAACAAAGACAATACATATCCTATGGCCACTACACACAAAGATGCATTTACCTCCCTTTTCCCAGTTTAAATATGACAAGTTGACATTACATATGAAGTTCTAACCTTTTAAGCTTGCACAACGTTTTAGATAGTCAAATTATTCATGCACATACATGATCCAAAAAGTTAGGTTCTGCATGTTTTTCTTCCAAAATTAAATGCATCATTTTTATATTTTTGATAAATAATCCATGCCTATATTTAGCTACCTTACTGTCAAATTGATAACTGAAAGGTTCACCTTAAAAGTATATTCCAGCATGTGTTCCTACATCGCATGTAGTTCCAAGATTATGCAAATATGGAAAGTTGCAGAATTATAGCTTAATATAGTATTTCTTTATATTCAGTGTTTTAGATAAATACTTCTCAACTTCTTGGTCATAGCACACATAACAGAATACATGCATCACACATTCCTATGGAATGTTCCTGACATTATATATGGATTCCTGATTGCTAGCTAATCTCTACTTTTTTCTCTCTCACTTAAAAAAAAGCATATTGCATAATAAGTGCATGAGGGTGACATTATTGTAGGAGTAATCTTAAAATTGATTTATAGTGCTCTAAAATTAAATCATTTTCAAATTTAGGACTTTACCTACTATTAATAACACATTACTTATGGTACATCTCACCAGTAAACTGGGCAAAAGATAATTATGACACAGAAGTATAAAAAATATTCTTTTAGAAGGCAACAGTTCAATAGTCTTGAACCACCACTATGTTCTAGCTGAATGAATATAACACTACTCATGCTCAACACTGGAGGGTAAATTATGCCCACATATATGCACTGATTTTTAAAACACACCTTTATTTTAAAACATGTCTCTATTGAATGTGTCCATACACTCAAATATCCATGTGCATTTCCAATAACACTGCTTGTAAATTCCTTAACCACCAATATTGGCGAGCTGAGGGCATGGAATTCTTGTTAACAATATACATTTCTGAAATAGTTATAAGACTGGGGAAGGTAATATCCTCTTGGCCCATGTGAAGGGAGTTGTGTGTGGTTAATTGTGTTAGTGACTCTGTAGTCACACAGCAGTTGTTAATAACAGGCCTTTATAGAGTCCAGTGGGCTTGGCTGGTTTCCTCTCCACTCCATTGCTGTCCCATTTCTCTGTGATCCCCTGATAGTGCCTTTCAGAAGAGCTGAGCCTTGGTCCTCCTGACCCCTATACAGTCTCTTCTCTGGCATCATCTAGCCTTTGCTTGAAAACTGGAGCTCACAGTTTTCTACATAGGTGTTTGTTCCCGTGGTGAAAATCTTCAATCTCAAAACAGCCTTTCCTTAAAACATGTCAAGTCTGACTTTATGCTATCGACTTCCTCCCATTCATAGATTTCACCTCTGAATTCTGGGCCATACTCAAGCCTCCCCAGCAGTCAACTTCTTCCCACAGTATTTCTTTGTCTATTCTGTTAGTTTTCTCATCTTTGAGTTCCATTTTTTTCCTGCTTACTCTCTTCAGTTCTTTCAATTATTTTCCATGTGCAGTGTTTCTTTAACCTCTCAAACAATGTCCCTCTAAAAGCGTGGTCCTTCAAAAGACAAGCTAGATGAATGCTATTCACAATTTTGGAAAATTTGGGGGTTCCTGAGAAAATGGCATAAGCTGAGGCAGACAGTGAGGGGACAGGTATGCAGGTAAAAGGAGAACCTATGGTACAGTGCAGAGCTAGGGAGGTTTGTGGCATCACAAGAAAGTCAGCATGGCTGGCACCTGGAGTGTGTCATGCTAATGAGTTAGGTGATTTTCTTTCAGGTTATCCAGAGCTTTCAGAGGTTTCCAAACAAAGCCGTCATGTGACAGGATTCATGTTTTAAGAAATCTTCTTTTTTCTTAGTGTTGTAAAGGGTTTTCAAAGAATAAAATTAGTTTAGGGAAACCAGTTGGAAAATGTGTTTAGGTGAAAGAGACAGTATAGAAACACAGATGGATCCTAGAAATATTTTTAAAATATTAACAAGACTGGATGAATAATGACAGGTTGTTTCTGGAATATGGGCCTTTAACAACATGCTTTGAGTCTAGATCCCTACTGATCCTTGGGAAAACACAGCTAATTTTCTCAGAGCGGTTTCATATGCAGATTCAGTCCACTGCTCCAGTCAAAGTTACTCATTAGGCCAAGTTTATCTTGAGATGCTCCTGGTCTGACTCTCTCTACTGTTTTCACCATGTCTTTCTTTGTCCTTCTTTGTATGCCACTGCTATCAAGGTACCCATCTTTCCTTTATCTTGTATCATAGGAAAAGGAAGATAGCATGCTTAGTGGGAAGAGGACCTACTGTGCAGATAGACAATCCCAGACTCATAGCCTAACTTTACCACTAACCAGTTGTATTACCCTTCTGACACTCAATTTCTTCATCTGCAAAAATGCTTCATAGTTTCCTTGGGGTGATATGTCTGGCATAGACATAGGCAAAGTCTGGCATATAAGTATATAGTCACATAAACAAGGTAAAGATATTCACACTAAGACATAGGTTTAGAATTTATAAAATATTTACAAAAAATAATGCTTAACCTCAGCAGGGGTCCACAATCTATGATGAGTTGTATAATTATTTCATTATATATTACAATGTAATAACAATAGAAATAAAGTACACAATAAATGTAATGTTCATGAATCATCTAGAAACCATGCTCCCCCACCCCGGTCTATGGAAAAATTATCTTCCATGAAAATGGTCTCTGGTGCCTAAAAGGTTAGGGACCATTGACCTAAAGGACTGACATCATTATACATATGAGGGGGAGAAACCAATGTTTGAAGGGGCCTGCATAAAATCACAAATTCATAAAGAAAAGGTATTTATAAACAAAACCTACAGAATCTCCACCAGATCTGTAATCTCCCCAGTGTGACAAAGTGAGTAATATCTGCTCCAGTGGTTGACATCTCATGGGCCATGGAATTGGAGAAAAACTCCATGAAAATTTTGAGCCTCTGGAACCTTGGAGTTGAGGGAAGCAGCACACTGCACCTGTGGAAAGTGCTGTAGACCCATGGTCTTGGTTTTGTCCCATAATCTTGGCTGTAGTGATTAGGATACAAATGATACCGAGCATGTTTATTCCAATGACAGACTAATTTTCAAGGTTTACCCCTCCATGACTGCACCATTACCAAGTCAAGAGGCATGGTTGGCCTCTGAATGAATTGTAGTTGGTTCAGTTTTGAATATTTAAACTTTAAATCTTGGGTTGGAAAAGTGGAGCAGATAGGGTAGATTGCATGGCTTGAAACCAATGTTTCACTGGACTGTCACGTTGCTTCTTGCCAGACACCAGTGCTTTCTCTCTAAGGAGGGACATTTTTAAGTGCAGAACTTGTCTGACATAAAGATGAACTGTATTCCATTCAGCCCAGGAGTTTCTCAAAGCCTAAATAAGCTGGAGAATCCCCTATGCTTGGTCTTGGAGATAGCTTGGCAGCTTAATTTGTACCTCTGAAGTCACATGGTCCTTTTGTTATTTTGTCAAAAGAAACTGAGTGTGAGGCAGGGCTTCCTGAATCCTACATTGCATTATATTAGCAGGTTGTCAGTGTCTCACCACCTTCCCTGCAAAGTAGCTACTGTTATAGAATCAGCAGTTTATACGAGCCATGTCAGGGATTGTTGCTACCCTCAGCAAAACTTGGTTTCCTTTTACCCTCTCACATAAAGGGAGGACCAGAGAAGCTACCCCAGGGAGGGTCCTCACAGGGGTAGGTGGGGTGTGTGGGTAATTGAAAAGCAACCAGCTCATGTCTCTGTGCCATTGTGACCCTATGTGCTAGGGAAGGACACACAGGAGACTTCAGCAGACTTCAATGCTATAAAGAGGACACAGGAGATGTTTAGCAGGTGCAAACATGAGTGGATGATGGTAAGCTGGGTAAACCCCATGGTCTCTACCTACCCAAGATTCTGATCTGTCATGAGGGTTCCTACGGAAGTGGCTCATGCCTGTTTAGCCTATCAGATTAATGTCAAATGCTAAGTTTTTCCAAATATATCCCTTATGGACTGGTTCTTTATGAATGTGAGACCATTCTTGAGAAAACAAACCATATAATTTAGAAACACATGAATCAGGGCTGCATTTCTGGAATATGGCTCCATTAAATCTCAAGATGTAACCCTAGTGGCTTATTTGCCAAATGTGTCCACTATACCCAACTCTTCATTAATTACATTTATTGATTCATTCAGCTACTGAAAACTTCCCAAGTAGCTATTAACACCCACCCTTGTATTAACATTTTGGTTACTATGAAGCCTTCCCAGGAAAATATGATAATGTGGTTATTCATCTGTATGACTTTTAGCACACAAATGCCTTGAAGTAAGGGGACTTTTTCTAACTTCTTTCTGGATTTCTGACCTGCCATGTATAGATACTGAGTAAATGATTTTAGAAGGATGAGAGAATGAATAAACGGAAGAATAGTAATGGTACTGATCTCTAAAAGAATAAAAAATGCATCTTTATCTTTTAAGCAGACAGATAATTATTCAGTAGGCCTTGAGAAAGAGGATAAACGTGTTCTCTGAAGGCCTGCATATTCTGAAGAAGGAAAGGATTTGTTATCTAGAATATGAGTCTCTTCTCTGCATAATTCTCCAATGAAGAGGCTCCACTGTGCAAATTAATGCGAGTCTTGTGTCTCTGGAATTGGCTGTATAATTTCAATAGTCATTTAAATAGCATTCAAGAGGCCATTCAAATAAATGAATTTTGAATTCTATAAAATTATGGCAATGAACAGAGATGGAAAATTTCTTGTTCATCTGAACACCCAACATTATTAAGCCAAGTATTATATAAATAAATGCAGATGAGTTTACTATACTCAGAGATCTCTGGAACTTTCCAGTCCTTGCAGCACCCCATAGGGATTTATGAACACTTAGCAAAGTATACAATATGCATATTTTATAATAAAAACTCTCATCAATAATATAATAGGATGCTTGATTATGTTGTCACTTTCAACTTAATGGAATGCATGATATCTATGGAATGAACCAAACACTTATCGAGCACATACCATATAACAGGCCTCTCTCTTTGGTGATACAATAATCAAGGAGATCCTGAAAGTGCTAATACTTCAGTTGGTGAGAGAAGACACAAGTGTCTACACACTATTTGACACTAAAAATATTTAAAGACAGTATCATACCATAATAGTAATTATAACTATTACTTTCTAAAAGCATGATAATAAAAAACGAATGATTTTGGGAAACAGCCATGCACCATCATCGTCCTTGCCTACCTTGACCTTGAATTTTACAGCTGCCCTGCTCATGGTTCCTGGGGCTGGCTTCTAATGGACAGGAACTTAGCCCCAGTAGTCCTTCCAGTAATATCTTATACTCTGCTTTGCTACTGTTTGCTTCTCATTCTTCCTGCTACTCCCATATCTACTGGGTTTGGGCTCCACAGCACTCTTTTAAACATATAGGTAGGTTCAGGTAGTCTCATTTACTCTTGATCTTCCTTCTCAGGTGTAGTCCCACCACTGAATCCAGACCATAGGTGTCTGCTATAGATAATCCTCATAGCTGAGATACCGGGTAGCTTCTTTCCCTTACACAGGGATATTTAATTTTATGATGCTGAAAACCTCATCTTATCATAGTTTTATATAAGTATCTTATTTTTACTATAATTCAAATTTGTATTTTTTTCTGACAGTAAAATGACATGACTCTTAAGTGAGAATGTGAAACTAGATTTCTCAGATTCAGAAGGAGTTCCATTTCAGCACTTACTTGAAACAACCAAATATTTCACTGGCATCTGGGAGTGAAGCCAACAGACACATGTGGTCAGTTTCTTTATGAGTAGAATAAGGGGATTTGGGTTAGACTATTTCTCAGGTTCTTTATAGTTTTAATTTTCAAAGACATTTTAACTCTGATTCCCAGGAAAGATGGAACCATATTGCTTTGGATTTCAGGATAAGCTCAATATTTTCAGCCATGCAATTTTATAATTAGAAGGAATTTATAAATTACCCATGCTTATCCTCTTATTTTACAGACCTCCTGGAAAAGGATGTCCAAAGGAAAATGACTTGCTCAAAATCATACATCAATTGTGTACAGAGCTGAACTTGGGTGTCTGGACTTTATTCTACTGATTTTCCCTTGTCCTAGGAAGACAGCTTGGAGGCATGTTTCTAGAGGCAAGTGCTAATATAATTTTCCACAAAAATATAGCAAATTCACACATACTAAATGTAAGCTTTTGATTTAACTGCTTGGCTGTTGTAGGAACCGTCGAGATTGGCCAACTATCAGATCCTTCAGGTTATGTCTGCTACCCAGTAAACTACCCATTTTTGTTCTTGCTTCTCAGTGACCATGTAGCCCCTGCTAGAAAAATGCTCTTAAACCACTATAAAGGTGTTGTGAATTTAACTTTCTAAATCTGTTTTTCTTCATATGTGCCTTTTAACTGAGGCATCATATTTAATATCTTAAACCTAGGGAACACTTTATTTTATATTCCATCATTTAACTTTTTGGAATTCAGAGATGACTTCTAAAAGTGTTTAAAGAAATCTTGGAAAAGGCCTAACTAACTCTCTCTAGGAAATACTGATGGCTTTGATCAAGGAATGCTTCATGTATATTGAAGGAACTTCTTCAAACTTATTTTACCAGTCTTTCCTGAATTTTCAAGTGATCATAATTTGAATCCATTTATTTTGAAAATTTGAAGTGATAACACACTTCTTGAGAACATTCTAAGGAATTGTGATGAAAAGAGAACTTTGAGTGTTTCAAGGCATGCTCATTTTTACTTGGAATCATAAAAGCTGTAGCCACAGACATTTTTGCAGTTCCATTCCTTCCTCTTTAGCTACCATTTCTAGATTTAAAACCCTGGAATAAGTACAATTTCACCAGTAATCATTGGTACCCAGTGTCAGCAGCTCATATAAAACCTGGGAAAATATAGTCAGGATTAAAGAAATCTGTAAAACTGTGAAATAAGGCCATAGCATGTAAATGCAATTCCTTTTACTGAGTACATAATTTATTACGAAAGCTCTTTATTTGTAGGAAATCTGAGTGACACTTTATTCTTGACAACTGCTTACTTTTTTTCTTACTTAGAAGAACAAAAATGGATAAAATGCTTCCCACTATGGAAATCCATTAATTTATCAATATATATCTTTATATCTATGGTTCATGCACACACCCCTATCCCCAGGCCCAGTTCTTTTTTCTTACTTTTCTTGCTAGATCCGAACATAAGCCACTTTCCTACAAACCTCTTCCAGAGGTAGAAATACCAGGGGTTCACACCTACCCATAATCCACCCCCACCGTCTCCCTCCCCCCATGTATCACCATGCTCACTTGAATTCACTGCTGCAAGTCACCAGAATTTGGCTTTAGGGCTCCCCTTGCAGTTCCACGTCTCTCCTAGTTTTGTGAGCCATGTCTGACTTTGTAGTGAGAGGAGTTTGGTCTTTTTCTGTGGTTATTTTCTCAGGAAAACATCAATGACTCACAATTTCAGGCAGCTTTGCAAACAGGAGCCCTTCATTTTCAGACTCCTAATTCTCAAAATACAGCACAGAGGAGTAAAGGTCACTAGCACTTTCACTTGGCCAGACTGCCTCACCCTCAAGCCAGTCCTCCCAGGCATACATCATTCTTGCATTTCTGAGCTTCCCAATTCTTTGTAAATGCCTGTGGTCACATGTTGAGAGGGGTCCTGTAGGCATCAGGCCTTGGGTGTGGACATCAGCTTTGGTTCTTCTAAGGTTGTCGTTCTTTGCCAGTCTTCAAAGCTCCATTTAGTTTCAGAAAGGGATGGCCCCAGTTCACCTTCTCAAAGTAAATCTCTGAGATATTATGTCATCCTGTCATTTCTAGGGTTTATTTCTGTTCTAGGGAAAGAGTAGGAAAAGGCCCCCTCATTCATTTCAGAGATAAGACTACCATTGGGGGATGAGACAGGAGAGGGAGTGGCGGATAACATATTATGTGGAAATTGATCATAGAAGAGCAAGGTGAGAAGAAAGAGAAGGGAAGCCTTGCCCTACACCTATAGGCAGATCTGGCTTTTGTTCAGATGTGAAGACTCAACAAGGATGATTAATAGAGCTTTATAACTCACTCTCCTTTTTAACTATGAATACCTTTTCTTCTAGCTCTGTCCCAAATATAGATTCACTTTGGTCCTAACAAAGGATTTGTCTGATTGATGTGCTATTAGTATTTAGGACAATTGAAAATACAAATACAAATCCTTTATACAGAGGTTCTAGGACAGGTGGCACCATGATGATGCCCTTGGTTTTTCAACTCTATTCATACCTGTAGATCCACTGGTAGCCAAGGTGCTGTCAAAGGCCAACAATAAGCCTATACCATGGTTGCTGAGAAGGGTTTATGTGTATAGGGTAGATTTGGGGGGTAGGGGATGGTGAGATTATGAGTTTGTAATCTCATAAATTTATTTAAAACTTTGCACCCAGGACAATGTGTTCCACAGCAAAACCTAGGTTGTCACTTCCTAGTTTATTTGTGGAGACTTCGTATTGAAAAAAAGCAATGAAAGCTCAAGTTTTTAAAAACTCTGGGTTTAGAACTTATATTTTTATTAATGAACCAAATTATTTATACTTCTATCAAGAATATAATAAGGATTTACTTGAAATCAGTTGGTCCTAAAATGTTCTGATTATTATGTAATACAGTGCTACTTGAAGAAAAAGAAAGGATAAGGAATTGTTCAAAAATTTGCATTAATTCCCAAAAAGTTTGATTGATCTGCTTTGGGAATTAATGCAAATTTTTGGATAGAAGTATAAATAATTTGGTCTGTTACAACATGTGAAAGCTATATTTGTCAATCTTATTTTGGTGAAAGAAATAAGTCTGGACTTATAGCATATTAATTTGAGAACAGCCTTAACTCTTGTGTCTCTCTGTATCACATTAGGAGAAAAGTTCATGATTTTTTGGTTCCAATTACTACATGAAAACAAAATAACAAAAAAGAGTAAATACTTAAATATAAAAATAAAAACATAAAAGAAATGAAAAAAATACAAAGGAAGATTTATCTATTTTTTATAAAGAGAAAAATGTTTCTCAATATAAAACCAAAGGCAAAAAGAATGAAGGAAATACCAAAAGATTTAAATATA
The DNA here is from genome assembly GCF_040939455.1 of Microcebus murinus. NCBI lineage: Eukaryota > Metazoa > Chordata > Mammalia > Primates > Cheirogaleidae > Microcebus > Microcebus murinus. Next base: position 14,606,123 of record NC_134106.1, read on the forward strand.
TATAAAAATTTTACTTTTGAGATAAAAATATTATAGTATAAACAATTACAAGAAAATCTCATTTGAGGAGAATTACCAAAAATGTCAAAAAAAGCCTATTATAGATCATAAGGAAAACCTGAAAATTATAGTAAAAAATGTACATAAGATATAGAGATATTTGCAAAATCGAAATACGAATAGATTGTAAATGTAAAATCTTTAATCTCACTAAACTAAAAAAATTCAAATTAAACCAAAAATAAAACACAATTTTCATCTATCAAGTTGGAAGTTGTTTTCAGATATTTTTCTTCTTTAACCAAAGGCTGGTATACACAGCTCAAAGTCTCAAAGGAACAGAGATTAAGAATCCAGCTGAGAAAGAGGGGAAGGAGAGAAGAGGAGGTAAGGCATTTGGAGGAGAAAGTTGAGGAGGAGAGGAAGGAGAGGAGGCAGTCACTCCTCAGGTCCAGCCTTAGGCAGAATGACAGAAACTTGGTGGATATGATATGGTCCTTCCAAAACTACTCATTGTGTTTCTAGTCTTAGTGGCGCCAAATTCTAGTTGACATGTCATGAATGAGACATATATCTCCTTCATATGTCTGGGAAAAATACAGGGTCTATTTAAGAAGACAGTGGGCACACTGTTCTTGTCTCCTTAGGCTTTTAACAAGGCACATTGAATAAGTACAAATCAAATGGGCACCAATGTTAAAGCCAATGACTCTACCTTTTCCTTCAAAATAAGTACCAAGAATCCTAGCAGTAAGGCCATATCTAAGTAAAATGCTTCAGGATGAAGAAAGCTGTGGTTGTTGCTGTTTCATTCACATTAAGATTATTTACTAACCTTCTTATAAATAAAGTATACCCAATCACTACAGTGGCCGGCCAGAATATGTGGCAGCATCCTAATTGAATAGAAACACATGTTACTGACATTATCAATCATAAAAAATAGTTGGCATAAATCTTGCTAATACATCTGCCTCACCATTTAAATGAACTGCCTCATATGAAGAAATGCTCAACATCACTCATCATCAGAGAAATGCAAATTAAAACCAAAATGAGATATCATCTTACACCAGTCAGTATGGCTATTATTAAAAAGACAAAAAAGAAAACAAAACAGATGTTGGCACAGATGCAGAGAAAAGGGAACTCTTATACACTGTTGGTGGGAATGTAAACTGGTACATCCTCTAAGCTGTGGTCCCCAACATTTTGGAACCAGGGACTGGTTTCATGGAAGACAATTTTCCACGGACAGGGGGGTAGGGGAGGTTTCTGCGATGATTCAAGTGCATTTCATTTATTGTGCAGTCAAACCTCTCTGAAAATGATAATCTGTATTTGCAGCTGCTCACCAGCGCTAGCATCACCGCCTCAGCTCCACCTCAGATCATCAGGCATTAGATTCTCATAAGAAATATGCAACCTAGGTCCCTCACATGCACAGTTTATAGTAGGGTTTGTGCTCCTGTGAGAATCCAATGCTGCTGATAATCTGACAGGAAGCAGAGCTTATGCGGTGATGCAAGTGATAGGAAGTGGCTATAAATACAGCTGAATCTTCCCCTCCCTTGCCCACTGCTCACCTCCTGCTGTGTGGCCCAGTTTCTAACAGGCTACAGACCATACCTGTCTGTGGCCCAGGAGTTGGGGACCACAGTCCTATGAAAAACAGTATGAATGTTTCTCAAAATACTAAAAATAGAATTACCATTTGATCCAGAAGTATCATCACTGGGAAATCTACCCAAAAAATCTACCCAAAAAGTCATTATATCAAAAACCTATCTGCACTTCTATGTTTATCACACCACTATTCACAATAGAAAAGATATGGAATCAACCTAAGTGTCCATTGACAGATGATTAAAGAAAATGTGGTATGGATACATTGTGAAATACTACTCAGCCATAAAAACAATGAAATCATTCCTTTTGCAGTAACATGGATGGAACTGGAGGTCATTACCTTAAGTGAAACAACTTAGACACCAAAAGACAGATAGCACATGGCCTTAATTATAAGTAGGGGCTAAATATTCTGCATGCATGGACATACAATGTGGAATGATGAACAATGGAGATTTGGAAGGGGTGGGAGGGGGTTGGATGATGAGAAATTACTTAATGGGTACAATGTATGTTATTCACATAACGGATACTCTAAAAGTTTTGACTTCACCAAGTACACAATCTATGGATGTACAAAATTACACTTGTACCCCATAAATTTATACAGATATAAAATAGACAAAGTGCCTTGATCTCAGTAGGGTAAATTTACTCCCCACCCTACCCCTTACAAAAAGACTTGACTCTAAGTAATAAAATAATAACCACTCTTTCTAAAGAATTCTGGAGAATTCTGCTAGCACAGTAGCTACACAGCAAAGACCTATAACACACTCTTTGGAGACAGGAAATTTGTGAATATGTGTCTTTTATTATCTGTGGAGTCACAGCTTTACACTGGACAAGGACCAAGGCTTTTCTGGGGATGGATTGGGGACCACTGGCTATCTCTACTTTCTTGGAGGGATGTGCACCTCTGCTTTTGTTGGGTAAGGTGCATAAAGGATTATTTATCAGAAAGGGCAGCGAGAGAGCTCACCCTTCCTTGTTTCATTTTCCTTTTTCAGAACCTGGTCTCTCACCTTGGGTACAGAAAGAATGGAGGAACCATTTGCTTTGAGTATGACAATGGGAAAGTCATAACCCAGCTGACCTTGGTAGAGCTGATTGTCCTTTGCCTGGAAATCCCACTGTGCTCACCTAGGGCTTATTCCACCTCCTACTGCTGATAACTCTTTTGGAGAGCTCACTCTTCTCTAATGCCATTGATTTAGTCTTTGTTCTTCCTTTGTCTTTGTGTCCTTCATGCTCTGTCTGCTATGTCTCTTCCCTGCACTGTAGAGTACATGGACCAATCACCATGTATTTAGGTCTCTGTCTTGTGGAGATAACAAGATTGACTGGAAGAGGATGAGCTTTGTGCCAGGCACAGACTGCAACTCGGCCTCATTTCATTTTGGATGTGGGTCTTTGGGTCAATTACATAAACTCTTTGCGGGCTAGTTTCTTTAATAACAAATGGAGATAGAATGATTTTATTTGCAGTGTGGATTTGAGAATTACACAATTAAGGGCATGAATCAAAATCAAATCATATGTAATCAGAATGTATGTAAGGTGTCTAGTGCAGTATTTGATGTATGATTGTCATTACGCATGTGATATTTTATATCATTTTCAGCTTCTTATTTATTTATTTTTATTTCAGCATATTATGGGGGTACAAATGTTTAGGTTACATACATTACTTTTGCCCCACCTAAATCAGAGCTTCAAGCATGCTCATCCCACAGTCGGTGTGCACTGCACCCATTAGGCATGAATATACCCATGCCTTCCTTACTCCTGGCACCTGCCCGACACATATTACTACAATATGTGCACAGGAGTGTTGATCAATTAATACCAATTTGATGGTGAGTGCATGGGGTGCTTGTTTTCCCATTCTTGTGATACTTCACTTAGCAGAATGGGTCCCAGCTCTATCCAGGATAATATAAGAGATGCTATATCACCATTGATTTTTGTGGGTGATTAGAATTTCATGGTATACATATACCACATTTTATTCATTCACTCATGTATTGATGGGCACTTTGATCGTTTCCACTTCTTTGAAATTGTGAATTGTGCTGCTATAAATATTTTAGTGCAGATGTCTTCTTTTATAGGTCCTATTTATTTATTTTTGTTGTTACTGTGATTGCCTTTGGGGTCTTCTTCATAAATTCTTTCCCTAGGCCAATGTCTATTAGAGTTTTTCCAACATTTTCATCTAGAATTCTGATAGTCTCATGCCTTAGGTTTAAGTCTGTTATACATGGTGAGTTGATTTTTGTGGGAAGTAACAGGTACAGCTCTTGTTTCATTGTTCTGTGTGTGGCTATCCAATTTTCCCAGCACCATTTGTTGAATGAAGATTCTTTTCCCCACTGTATTTTTTGTCTGCTTTGTCAAAGATTAGATGATTATATGAGAGTGGTTTTATATCTGGGTTCTCAGTTCTGTTCCATTGGTCTTTGTCTCTGTTCTTGTGCCAATTACAAGCTGTTTTAATTACTATAGCCTTGTAGTATAGCTTGAAGTCTGGTAAATTGATGCCTCCTGATTTGTTCTTTTTGCTTAAAATTGCTTTTGCCATATGGGGTCTTATCTGGTTCTATATGAAGTATAGAATCATATTTTATATATCTTTTAAAAATGATATTGGTATTTTAATAGGGATTGCATTAAATCTGTAAATCACTTTGGGTAGTATAGACACCTTAACAATATTGATTCTGGTGACACACAAGCATGGTATGGTTTTCCACCTGTTTATGTCCTCTGCTATTTCCCTCCTCAGTGTTTCATAGTTCTCCCTATATAGGTCTTTCACCTCCTTAGTTAAATATGTTCCTAGGTATTTTATTTTCTTTGTTGCTATTGTGAAGGGTATTGAGTCTTTGATTTGGTTCTTAGTTTGACTGTTGGTGTATAGGAATGCTACTGATTTCTGTACATCAATTTTGTAACCCTGGACTTTGCTGAATTTGTCTATCAATTCCAGTAGTCTCATGGCAGAATCTTTGGGGTTTTCTAAATATAAGATCATATCGTCAGCAAAGAGCGTTAATGTGACCTCTTCTGCCCCCATTTGGCTGCCCTCGATTTCCTTCTTGGAATTCCTGAATAGACCAATATCAAGTACCAAAATAGAAGGGGCAATAAAAACCTTCCTAAAAAGAAAAGTCCTGGACCAGATGGGTTCACACCTGAATTTTACCAGGCCTACAAAGAACTGTTGTCTATCCTGTAGAAATTATTCTACAACATTGAGTAAGAAGAAATCCTCCCCCAACATGTTTTATGAAGCCAATATCACCTTGATACCAAAACCAGGAAAGGATACAACAAAAAAAGGTAAACTACAAACTAATATCCCTTATGTATATAGATGCAAAAATTCTTAAAAAAAATCCTAGCAAACCAAATTCAGGTGCTTATCAAAAAAAATAATCCATCACAACCAAGTGGGCATCATTCCAGAGATGCAGGGATGGTTCAACATATGCAAATTTATAAATGTAATTCAACACATAAATAGCAGTAAAACTAAAGACCACATGATCTTCTCAATAGACACAGAAAAAGCATTCAACAAAATTCAGCACCCTTTTATGATAAGAATGCTTAACAAAATAGTCATAGAAATGACTTACCTAAAAATGATAAAAGCCATATATGACAAACCTACAGCCAACATTATGCTGAATGAGGAATAATTGAAAGCATTCCTGCTTAGAACTGGCACCAGGCAAGGTTGGCCTCTATCACTACTTCAATTGCACATACTGCTGGAAGTTCTAGCCAGAGCAATCAGATGAGAGAAGGAAATCATTTTCATATTCATTGTCTTTTAATTCATGTCAAACCCCATAGATGCTAGTATAGAGCTAAAACACTGGCTGAAATGTGATCTGTATGAAATTTGAGGTAATTGAACTTTGCTGCTTTCCTATTGTACGGCTTGAGGAATTTCCTTGAACTCTCCATCTTAATTTTATAATCTAAATATTAGTATCATAATAGTAAGCATTCTATAGCATTATGGGAAGATTAAATGTGATTTGTATAAAGGACCCCATCTAATAAATATTCAATAAATATTAGTGACTGCTCTTCAGATGGTGCTGAGTGATATCAAGCCCAGTGTGACTGTTTCTACAAGTTGGATTTTGCCTCCCTGTCTCCCCAGGGCTCACTTCTTGTGTGTAAAATCAGGGGAGGGAGCAGGGGAGGCCTTAGGGATGCCATGGGCAGATGCCCTCATGTACAGAAGTAGAAGCTGAAGCTTAAGGAGCTGTGGGGCCTGGCCCAGGCCACACAGGGAGCTAATGGCCAAGCCTACTGGAGTCCTGGCTGTTTCACAGTTCCCCAGCGTCTGACCTCTCTGCCACCTCTCATTTCTGTGCCTTTTGACCTACAGGAGTGCACAGCAAGGCCTTTGACAAATAAACAGTGGCCTAGAGATTAAACTGCACCTGAAGCTGGTTATGCAGGTTCACTTAGCTTTTGAACCAGGAGCGGAAACTCAGCTATACCGAGGCTGCCAAGGGATTAACCCATTCTCAGACTCCGCCTGTGAATGATTGCCCACTTAGCAAATATAAAATCTAAATCTCATTCAAAGAAACACAAACTTGCATAACTTATAAAACAAACAAAAAATAGAAATAAAAAACTAAAAAATAATCAGAAAAAAACAAAACATATTTAGATATGCAAAACAATTCCAGATCACCTTTCCATTGTCTATCTTAAACACTATACAGGAAAGGAACATGATGGAATACAGTGGAAAGTGTCATTTACTGCAGGACTTTCACACAGAAGTAACAAAGTATCATCTTCACAATTTGCTAGTCACTATTGAGCACCTGCTATGTGTAATACGTGCTGTGTTCAGTGAAGTGGCCAGGAACAGGTGATATGACACTTGGAGACAAGGAGAGAGGTCCCTGGGACATTTATGGTGACTGACCTTCTTTGCTTGCCTGGGAATGAGGGGTTTCCCAGAACATGGTACTTCCAGTGTTTAAACCAGGCAAATGAAGAAAGTTGGTCACTTTATCCATGTCATGAAAACTGCATGAAATATGCAGATAAAAAATATTTCTGATTTTTTATCATTGTTGTGCACTGATTACATGGTAATCAAAGTAAAATTCTACGAGTTTGGAGTAGAGGATAACCATTTTATTATGGTGGATAACTAGAAAAGACTTGTCAGTATGGTGAGTGTGTTTGAAACAGACAGAGGGTCAGCATTAAGACACTTTAAAGTGAGAATAGTTTGGGCAAGACTGCGGAGAGAAGAGAGCACAGGCATCCAAGAGAACATGGATTGCATGCGTGCATGCATGCACACACACACACATATGCACGCACATACACACTAATCCTTCCATAATGCTGCCCCTTTCAGCTGATGCTACAGTCATCATTTAGATGCTCAGCCAAAAATCTTGGATTCATTTGGAATCCTTATTCCTGCCCTCCCCTTACCTGCACCCGCACATACATATTTAATCCATTTGGAAATCCTGCAAGCTCTCCCTCTAAATGGACCCTAAATACCATCACAACCCCAGCTCTTGCCACTGTCATCCCTCACTCAGTCTATTGCATTCCTGGCTGGACTCTCCCATCACCACTTTTCCTGCCTTTTTCCTACTCTCCACCAGAGGCCTGAGTGCTCTTTTCAAAGCACAACCTGGTTGTACACTTTCTACTTTACTGACCTCTGTTTATAGCTTGGTAATAAGTTCTTTACCAGGAAAATGAAATCCAGACTCTTATCTTGTCTTATAAGGCCTTACACCATCTGGGCCCTGTCTGCCTCTCCAACTTTACTACTGTGTTCTCTTGTGGCATAACAAATTACCACAAATGTAGCAGCTTGAAACAACAATCATTTATTAGCTTACAGATCTTTAGTCAGAAGCCCAGCCTGGCATGGCTAGATTCTCCCTAGGTCATCTTGAGCCTGAAATTAAGGTGAGCCTAAAATCAAGATCTTGGTGAGACTGAGCTCTCTCTTCTGGAGCCTCTAGGGAAAAAGGCCACCTCCAAACTAGTTCTATTGTTGGAAAAATTCAGTTTCTGGAGACTGTAGACTGAGGATCTTGTTTCCTGGCTGGCTGCCAGCCAAGGGGTCACTCTCAGCTTCTCAAAGCCACCTACGCTCCTTTCCAAGTGGTCATCTCCATTTTTCACTAAGCAATGGTACATAGAATCCTTCTTGCTCTCTGAATCTATGTCTTTCTCTTCTGCCACCAGCTGGAGAAAACTCTCTACTTTAAAAAGCCATGTGATTAGCTCAGGCCCACCCAGATCATCTCTCTTGTTGAAGTCAACTGTGCCACAGAACATAACCTACTTGTTGGTAATAAAATCCTTCATATACAGTGTCTGGGATTATGCAGGGTGTGTACCTGGGCAGAGGAAGTGAGAATCTTAGAATTCTGTCTATTGTTTCAAACATTTTCTGAATCTTTTCATTCACTCTACTTTAGTCAAATTGGGCTTCTTTCTGTGCCTTGAACAAGCCAACATAACTTCTACCTCAGGGCCTTTGCATTTGCTACTTTGTTTGGATAAAGCACTTTCACCATGAGGCCTTTCTGCCCATCCTACTTAGAGAGCGCCCCTCTGCTGCTTCATGGAAATTCCCTTTCTGTTTAATGAGCTGCTGACACTTATTGCCAGCTGCATATTGTTAACTTACTTCCTGGTTTATGTGTTCATTGTCTTTTGCTGGACCCCTCCCTCCATACAGGCACCCTGAGAGACAGGACTTGTCTTGTTCACCGTTGTGTCCCCAGTACCTACAGAGTTGTGTGGCAGGAGGGTGCAGTGTTTAGCTGCGGCTAAAGGCTTTGAATGACTGGTGAAGAATTTGAATGCCATTCTAAGATCAGTGGGTCTCTCTTGGAGACACCAAAGGTCATGGAGAACACGAGAGTACCACAAGAGAGTTTCAACTCCAGGAAACCCTGTGATGTAGTCTCCTATGTTTAGGGCATGCCGAGCCTTGAGCCTAGAGAAGGGGCTCCCTATTGCTTAGGTGGGGTGACCTGGGAGACCTACCACATTCACACTCTGCCTCCCTGATTTCCAAGAGGTTATAGGAAAAATCTGCTTTCCCACTTTTCCCTGCCTAAAAGACAGAAGGATGAAAAGATAATCTGAGATGTATGTGTATGATGCTGGCTCAAAGGAGAAAATAAACATACTTTCAGGAATAATAATTCAATGTGAGTTTCTGGATACCTTTAAAGGAATGGCCAAGCCAAGACAAGACCTTCACAATTGCCTTTCTTTCTGTCAAGTCTCAGGTTGTGTCTTCTTCCAGACCTGGAACTGGGCACAGTGTGTGTGGATGTAAGTTTCCCAATCTGCAGTTCATTAAGACCTTCCTTTGTTACAATATTATTTTTAAAAATCCCTGTTGGTTTGTTGTGAGGGAAAAAGAATTTCCCCTATGTGACACATATTGGGTACATGTGTGTAATAAACTTTAGGGTTTTAGCACCCCTTGGCAATTACATTTCTTGCCATATCAGCTGTTTTAACACATTTTCTTTTAGTTATTTGGGTTTTAATTGTATTTATGCTCAGACACTAGCATATGGTATTAGACTCCAAATTTTGAGTAAAATTTGTTTATATAATTTATTGTGAAATGTTGTTTTTCCTCATTTCCTATTAAGTTTTCCAATAGTTTTATTGAAAATATATTGATGGGGAATGTATTAAGATACCTTTAACATTCTGAACTTTGGAGCCTTGCTTAGGTAGTATCGAATTCTAGCACCTACAAAGTTATGTCACCTGCTAGAGTTTGATATCATGTGTGTGTGTGTGCATGCACAAACATATATATATATATTTATAATCAGTAATACTTTTTATTTAAGTTCAATGGGTGAATAACTTCAGCTATAAATATGTTCATGCACGGACTCACTCATATGGTATAGCAGATATGTGGTCTTATGGCAAACTTTTAGCTGAGTTCATATCAAAGTAAATTTTAAAAAGTGGTACCTGTTTAGGAGTTTTAATGCTCAACCAGGAATTTCCTCTTTGGTTCTCTCCTAATAAACAGAACTCACTGATGTGAAGTGACAAGAATTTCAGGGTTTGATCCCACTTGTGAGATTTTGCCAAGACTGTCTATGTCTCCTGGGCTTGAGACCAAAATACATAATTAATTTTTTGCCCGGGCCTGTGGGAGTACATACAACTTGTCATAAAACAAGCTACTGGCATTCTTACATTTTGAGGGTATTTGTTTCACTAGGAAGATGGAGGAAGAAGCTATTAGTAAAAATCTGTTGATCTTCTTTCAGAAGAGGGAAAATTGAGCCTTAGGGTGAAAAGGAGAAGGTTCAGAAAGAATAGCTGATGTGTCTGTGATAATCATGTTTACATGGGTAAGAGGTGTCAAAGTAACATTACTCATGGGACTGATTTGAACATAATGTTGCAAATCACTTTTAAGATTTTCTTTGGACTTCCCCATATTTTTGGAGGTTGGAGTCAGGATTACTGGCTTTGGTAATTAATCCTTCCCAGCCTGCATTCTTTGCTACTGAGTGTAAGAGTGATTCAGGGGCCCAACCTGCTAAATCAAGATAATGTTTGACCTCTGGAAGCAGAAGGCTTTTCCTCACTTAGCTGGAGAAACTAAATCTACGAGTATAAGTAAAATCAGCAGAGTTCATATTTGAAGAGCTACAGAGGGAATTTAGAATAACTATCTGGACATTTTGAGGGTACTTTGAGAATATAATATAAAAGTTATAAACTTGGAGGACAAAGTTATTTGTGTGTTGTATGTGAATACAGACATGGGGCTTTTAAAGAGCTATAATATTTTCAAAGAAATCATTTATTTCAACATAAGCTTATCAAAGTTGATCTTTCATGGCTGCTGTGTTTGCATGATTATTTGCCTAGTAGAGCATTATGCTAATATCACAGCTATGTACAAAGAAACTCCATAGGTTTGGTTTGGCCTGAGCTAAAATGTGTGTGAGATTATTTTACCCAACATATTATTGTTATGTGTTACTTTGCAATTAGTTCTAGTGCCTTTAGACAACCCCTCTGACTCTAGTAGGATTGTGTAGATAAAAATGATCACTGTTTTTTGTTTTCAAGGAGGGAGAATAGGATCACCTTTCTGAAACCAGTTAAATTTTATAAAATGTTAAAAGAAGAGTGGACTCTTTTAAAGAGTTAAGATCAAAGTGGTGGTGTTCTGGAATACCCTAAGCACTTGGCACAGAATATAGTTATCTTTTAGTATCCATGGGGGATTGGTTTCAGGACCCCCATGGATGCCAAACTTCATAGATACTCAAGTCCCTCATACAAAATGGTGCAGTGTTTGCATATAAATTACGAACATCCTCCATATACTTTAAATCAGCAGTGCCCAACCTTTTTGACACCAGAAACTAGTTTCAGAGAAGACAATTTTTCCATAGATTTGGGGGTGGGGTATGGTTTTGGAATGATTGAAGCACAGTACATTTATTATGCAGTCAAACCTTTTTGCCAATGATAATCTGTATTTGGAGCCACTCCCCAGTGCTAGTGTCACCCCCTCAGGTCCACCTCAGATTCTCGGGCATTGTGTTCTCATAAGGAACGTGCAACCTAGATCCCTCATATGTGCGGTTTACAGTAGGGTTTGTGCTCCTATGAGAATCTAATGCCACTGATCTGACAAGAGGTGGAGCTTATGCAGTGATGGGAGTGATGAGGAGTGGCCGTAAATACAGATGAAGCTTTGCTCACTGCCCCGCTGCTCACCTCCTGCTGTGTGGCCCAGTTCCTAACAGGTACTGATTAGTGGCCCTGGGGTTGGGAACTGCAACTTTAAATCATCTCTAGGTTTCTTATGATACCTAATACAATGTAAATGCTATGTAAATAGTTGTATTGCATACAAATTTTGCATATTTAGGGAATAATGACAAGAAAAAAAGTGTGTACATGTTCCATACAAACATGACCATCCATTTTTTTCCAAATATTTTTGATTCAGGGTTGGTTGAATCTATACATGTGGATCTCACTGATACAGAGGGCCAACTGTATGCACTTTAAAACTGTTTGAATAAGTAAATGAAATTAAATGGTGATTTTCTGTTGTTTTAAAAAATAATTTTGTTAGTCATTCAAACAGCATACACTCAAGGTTTTTGAGACTAGAGAGAAGAAACATGTTGATCAAGTTTGCCCCGTATTTTTCCAATTCCACAAATATTAAAGCCTTCCTATTTCTTTGAAGTTTAAAGATCAATTTGAGGAGGGATGAGCCTAGAGGGGAAGAAACATCTTCTGTTTTGAAAAACAAACAATACATTAGATATTTTCCCTGTTCACTGAAACTCATCTGGCCTTATAGAGAAGTCTGAGCTTCCTTTTATTATGGCCCCATTACTCTATTTCATAATTGTTGGGCTACTCCGTCTATCCCTCTAGATTGCACACTCTTTGGAAGCGGGGTTTAAATGGATCCCCTGGATCTATATTTCTAAGGTCCACTTAGTGCCTGAAGCATACTAGCAGCTCAACAATAGGGAACTGAGTGAAGGACTGAATGAGAGAATTCTGAAAGTGTTTCTAAACTAAAGCATCTCCTCAGTTCTTGGGTATGTGGTGTGTGTTTGTGTCTCACCCAAGATGTCACTAGCTTTATCTGATCATGTTTTTCTCTCACTGTATTTAGTAAATTTATTTTTACATTCACAAACACGTACAACCTTATACCTCACATATTCCACACACATACCCATCACTATGGCTACTAAAACCACATATGCTGTCTGGTTTTCAGACTTTAAAAGCAACAAGGACAACCTCCAGATATTTTTTTTTCCTTTCCCAGTGACCAAGCCTTTTTGATATGAGACACCTGAACTCTCTGTCAGTGACGTTGATGGCCTGCGGACCATCCTTAGATGGTTTTGGGTGTTCTTTCTTTTTTTTTTTGGATGCAGCTTTACTAGTATTTGTAAACATAGATACTATTCCTTAGTCTCAAATTCTTTGCTCAATTAAACCTTCTTTGCATGGCGGTTCGAGGGCAACTCTCTGAAGCCTTGCCTTTATAGCCTCAAGTTTTTGGAGACTCAGAAAAGGTTGGTGAAACCCATCAGTCAAAACCAAAACACAGGTCTCCTTTAAGTAAACTTTTTAGTGTTTGCTCATTTTGATGTCAAAAGCCCTAGTTGGGGTGGGGGTGAGATGCATTTACTTCCTTCTGTGCTATAGCACGAACTTTAGAGGGAGGATTTGCAAGTTGTTTAAGGTCTAAAATATTTGCTGCCTGCCTTTCTAGTACACGTGTTTGAGGCTGAGAATCTTATCAGCAGATAAGGGCAGCGAGGCTGCCATCCCACATTCCACAAACTCACTTCCAGATGGTTTGGAGACTAAGGGGTGAAAAACTCAAGCTCTTCAATCAAGCCAAACAGCCCACACCTTCACTGCCCCATTTGTTCATCAGCCTGTCACCGGGCTCCTAACATCAGAATTAGCCATGGGTGCAGCTGTTTAATTAACTCCTCAGGGCTGCGTTTTGGTGGGAGCAATTCATTTATTATGAAAAACAAATTGAAAGTTCCAAGGGTTTTTTGTTGTTGTGGTTCTTTTTTTTCTTTAGGGGTTACTGTTATCTGGACATTCTGACTCAGTCCAAATAGCAAGGATGATGCTTTTAAAAGAAAGGGAAGTCTTTTTTTTTTTTTTTTTAAGAAAAAGAAAAAAAGAAAAAAAACTTCTTTTTAAAAAGAAGTCACTTGATCTTTATTATTATTATTATTATTGTTTTCTTTCTTTTCTTTCCCTTTTGTTTTCCTAAATCAGTCTGGTTATCTGACTTGAATGTAGGGAGATTTCTTTCCTTGGTGCAGGAAACAGTGTCATTTTCTTTTTTACTTTTTTGTATCTTCCTTGTAAAGAAACCAAAATTGTACTATCAACTACTTAGAGACAATGTTGTATGTTGCTTTTTCCCTTTAAAAATTTGGTTGTGAATCATTTTTGGCCAACTTAATTCTAATAAAATTTTCTTGAGAACTTATGTCAAGACACTTCTATGTAACAACCTAAGGAACATACAGAAAGAGAAAAGAAGGCCCCTGCTCTTGGGAAATTTAGAGTCCCACACTGTGAGGAAATATGTACTCCTATTTTTATTATTTGTAAATTTTTTTGGAAATTTCTTTAAGGAAGAATGCAAAGATACTGCAGAATAATTCCATATAACCTTCACCCAGCTTCCGCTGATGTTAACATATAGTGTGGTTGTATAAACATGATATCCAAACAAATGAATTAACATCAACATAATGCCACTAACTAAACTACAGGCTTAGAGACTTTACCCAGTGTTATTGTCTGAATATATATGTCCCCCCAAAGTTCATATGTTGTAAGATAACCCCCAAGGTGATGGTATTAACAGGTGGGGTTTTTGGGAAATGATTAAGTCATGAGGGCTCTGCCTTCACAAGTGGGATTAGTACCCTTATCAAAGTAGCCCCAGGAAGCTGTCTATCCCTTTTGCTCTACTGCTAGGTGAGGACACATAGAAGGTGCCTTCTATGAGGAACAGGCCCTCACCAAACACCAAGTCTGCTGATGCCTTTATCTTTGACTTCCTACCCTTTAGAGATGTAAGCATTTAATTTATGCTGTTTATTAATAACACAGTCTATGGTATTTTGTTATAGCAGGCTGAATAGACTAAGACACTCAGTTGTTCCACCAATGCCCCATTTCTGTTCCAGGATCCAATGAAGATCCCATAGTATATTTATACATCAGGTCTCCTTTGATACCACCAATCCATTACAGTTTTTCGATCCTTTCTTGTCTTCTATGACCCTGACATGTTTGAAGAGTAGTAATCAGGTGTTTTATAGCATGTACCTCTATACCCATCCTTAGTGCCTATAGTGAATCAGCTTTCTAGAGACAGCATGTGGAGACTTTAGAGTCACATGGGTTTGGAGTAAAAGCTAAAGGGTCACCTCCTTTTTAAAATGTAGGAAATGAGATCCAGAGAATTAACAAAGGACGTGCCCAGAGTAGAATGGCTGGCTGAGCTAGGATTAGAATACAGGCGTCCTGATTTTTGAGGCAGTGTTAGAATTATGTCCCTTTCCTATTTGTAATCCAGGGGACACTTAATTCCTGGGAGAGTCAAACCTCCAGAATGTGCTCATGCGGTACCCAGGGAATGGCCCCATGAGCTACCTGGGCCCACAGCACAGAGCCTGTGTAGTGAACGCTGGTTGAGTTGAATTAAATTGTGCTTCAGAGAATAGAAATCTGAGAACAGCTAGCCCCGGGTTCTTGCTTGTTCTTATATCTATGATAGGTCTCCTTGATTTCACAAACCATTTGCTAAAGTACAGGCAGGATCTAGCAAAGCACTATGAGCTGTAAACCCCAGGGTTTAATATGCAGAATTAGTAATTAGGTCAAATAGTGCAATCCTGAGTCATCTGGTATCCTTGGGGAATGTGTAACACTGAATCATAGAGTGTTCTAGAAAGCAAGCTTGTGATTCATCGTTCATGATAAGAAATTTATACTTGGTTCCCAATATTTTCTGTAGTCCTCTTGGATACAGAAGGTTTTCTCCTGGCACCCTCTGTTGGCATCTCCCCAGTGTGCAGCAGGTGCAGAGTAGCTTTTCCTTGAGCTTTGGAGAAAAACAGAACAAGCAAGGGAATGGCCTGGACATTAATAGTCCGGGGTTCTAGTCTAGCTGTCCCACTAAGTGATTACGAGACTTTGGAAAAGTGTCTCAACATCTCTGTTTCATGATAGCTCCCAGCTGTGCTCATGAGTTAAGCTAAATTGGTAGTTTTTAAACTGGATATGATTAATAAGAAGAAACTCTCAGTTTGCCCTAGTAAGGATAGGATTATTGAAGAGAGTCAGTCAAATCTTTTGCTGCAAAACATTAAAAAAAAAAAAAAGAACAATGGTCCAAGTGATCTATTGCATGGTATTAAAAAGTGAGGATTCTTCTATCAATCAAATGAATCTGGTTTCATATGTCCACTTGGCCACTTACTAGCTGTATTCCTGAAGCAATTTGATTAAACTTTCTGAGTCTTCATTACCTCATCTTTAAAGCAGAAATAATCACTGTAACTCCCTGTGAGGTTATTGGTGAGGATTAAATGTGTTATAAAATGAAAAATGCCTCACATGACACCTGGTACATATTGAGGATGCTCTTATCTACAAAGGCCCTTCCACCTGGAATGTTCTATTGTTCTGAGGGCTACACCTGGGGAGTTCCTGCCAGAGTTCTGTCACTGTAGTCACCATCTTCTGCAATGTAAAGGTAGTTTCTACCTCTGAGCAGTTGGATGCTGGCAGGGCAGGGTGTCAACTCAACCCGGGAAGCAGGAAGCAGTCAATGAAGGTGATCCCTCAAGGTCATAATAGCATGAGGGCTTGTGAGGGGGTGACAGAGCTTTCCCCTAGTCCTTACACATGGTGTGAGGCATGGAGTGTCATGGCTGTCAGTTCCCTCCTCCTTTTCTTACCCCAACTGCTCAGGGCTATTCTGGGTCTATGTATTTTGGGATCCCTAATGAGGTGCCTCTCATCATACCTTGCCATTTTCAGGCAGCTTTTACTAGCCGCCTGGACACTGGGACAACCTAGCAATTTAAGGGCTATAGTGGATGAGGCTGGAAATAGAGAAGCCCAAGATGCAGCAGGGTGAAGTGGGAGCAGGGAATTCGTGTTTCCTCCTTCATAAAAGAGGAAGACTAAAATGGCTCGACCTTTCCCAGAGGACGAGAAACCAAATTTTCTGGCTCTTGTACCACACTGTGTTTGGAAAATACATAAGAATAGATAATCTTTTAAGTAGCAAAGAGCCAACCTTAGTGGACATGGAGTTGCACAATGGACTTTCTTCATTTGCCAGAGCAAAGGAAATGGATGTCCAAGTTGCCTGAACATGATTCATTTTGAACTCAAGGTCTACTGACATGGGATTAAATTCTAAGAAAGTAAAGCTGTCAGTTGCACCAGCTTCTAAGGCAAAATGCAACACTTGTAAGTGCCTTCAAATTTTAAATGACCAATCATTCTTTCTTTTCCCACAGCACGCAACACTCTAGAATTTCAAAGGAGGTCTTCTTGGACAGGATTTTTCAAAGCCTAGGCACTTTCCTTTTCTAACTATGAAGACATGAAGTAATTCCATGGTGTAATTATTCCTTGACTTGCAATTTTCCACCCCAAAAGTACCTATTCTCTTTCACTAGAATGCAGAACCTTTGTAAAAATTAAATGCAGATTCATGTCTAAATAAAAGAACCCCATATTTCCTCATCTCTTATGGCTAGGAGGAAAAGGAGAAAAATCCTACATGTGTTATGTTTTGCTCAAGTTTCCAAACAAAAATGTCGTCCCAGCTTTAAAAAGAGGATAAAGGAAATGCTTGTCTCCAGGAGCTGACACTTGCCTGGTCATATTTCAGATACAATTAGCCTCCATTGATGGTGGTGGTTGATCTATCAAATGAGCAGCTAATCTTATCTAGGGTTCACAAATGGCTCAGATGGTAGCCTGTGACTTTGATTACTGAAAGACTGGACCCCATCAGACAGCTTTGCTCCAAACAGTGGTCCTTTCAGCCTCCTGCTCCTGGAGATCAAAGCACTCTCCCCTCTCCCTATCTGCAGGGAAGCTCATTAGAGGGGGGCTGTCAGGGTTATAATCATGCAACAGTTTTACTTCTGGGTTATAACGCTTTCCCCTTCTTATCAGCCTGTGAGGTCCAAAGTGAGAAGGATAAAGGAGGTACCAATGACATCTGATATGTTTAATAGGCTCGCTGGTGACTGCCTGGGCCCCAGCTCTCTGCCCTCGCTGGCTCATTGACTACTGAAGCCACCCCCCCCCAGATCTGCAGGGATTAAGCTTTATTATTTGGGGGTGGTGAAGTGGGGGAAGACTTCATTGTCTCCTAACTGTCACGTTACTACGGAGAACTGAAGAAGCACAGAATCAAAATGGGAGATTCTAAGTCTGAAGATCTGCCTTTAAATTTCAATAGCTGTGCGAACTTAGACATTTTGCTGTGAACTTCAGTTTACTGTGTAAAATAGGAAAGCTAATACTTTTGTCGTTGGACTTACTATGAAGATTTCAACTTTCCTCTCTTCTACAAAGCCTTCTACTATAACATGAGTTACTCCCTTCCTCTCTCTCTCTCTCTCCACCCAGAGTTAAATCGCCTCCATGCTGGGTCACATGTTGCTGCTCTGTGTTCCCACAGTCCCTGCGATTATCACAAACACTGCACCTATCAGGCCTAACCTGATTTGCTTTTAGACTTGACTTTCTTCCAAATAGATAGTGTACTCCTTAAGACGCAGGGTTTTGAAGGTCCACATGGTAACCAAGGATGCCTCGACTGGGCACACAGTGGTGCTTGATGAGTGTTTATTGTGTACAATAAAGAATCATATACTAAGATAATTTACAAAGTACAATAGGAAGGAGTTGTACTTGTTATCGGACATTAATCCTTTTACAGCAGTTTTGTGGTGAGGCCCAAGAATTTATATTTCTAACCAGTTCCGCCTTTGGTAACCACTGACCTAATACAATCTTCCTATTTATAGATGAGGAAACTGAGGACTCAATGGGAGGAGGAACTTGGCCAAAGTCATACAACTAGACAGAGCCATTCCATGGGTTTTTATTTCTAAATAGTTTACAAAAGTAAACTCTATTTCATATGTGGGTCTCTGTGTACGTGTGCGTGTGTGTGTGTGTGTGTGTGCTCACACGTGGTGCTTCAAATGTATAGTCAATAGGTCTTTTTATTCATTTTTAACTCATGTCTAACTTCTACAGGCTTCAACCCTGGGACTTTTAATTCTAAATCCCATGGTCATTTCACAACATGGTCCTTTGATAATATGCTGTGTTCATGTTAAAAAGGAGGATAGTCTTGCTGTCAATAGGCTGGTTTAGTTTTTGTCTTCATTTCTCCTTTATGTCCCTTATACATTAATCTATACTTTTGGAACTACGGGAGAAGAAATGCATAAAGGGACCTAGATCACAGAAAAAATCAGAGAGGGACTCTGGGTACCACGAGTGAGCCTTGGTTCCCCATCACTTAACACTAATCTAGGTAAAGTCTTTCCCCACCCACACTGCGGGAGTGTGGAGCGCCGGCCAGAGCTCTTCTTACCCAGGAGAATGAGAGCATCGTTTATGGAGGTGGGTGCTTTGGAGCTGAATCAGCCTAGGTTTAATTTTCACTTCCATGGTGGTATAAAATTACTTAAGGTATTAAGCCTCTAGGAAACCCATTTTAATGCTCTGTAAAGTGGGAAACATATCTACTTCATAGAGTTATTATAATAATTGTAAAAGGTAATTTTTTAAGCATCTTATAAAATATCTGGAACATACTAAATACTTGCCCAACGTGAGATCCTACCATCCATCCCTTTCTTTCTCTTTTCACCCCCTGCCCCCTCACTATGCCCTAATAACCAATACTGGCAGAACTTGAGTAAAAAATATAATCCAGCTGGAAAAATAAGCAAAAATACTGTCTTTTGTCCCCCATGTCCTTTTGATTTACTTACTGTTCTTTCCTCAAAATTAATTTAACTATGCATTTCTTCATTGAAATCCATTTAAAACATTTAAGAAAGAAATTATTTGTAGTTAAAATAATGGCCTTTCCATTAAATATAATTTGGAAGGCATTAGTACTAATTATAATTATAATGGAATTTATGTCTGACACATTATAGGTCCTATGATGAAAGACAGCCGGGCAGTCCCCAGGAATCAGTGACAAGCTTATCAGAATATTAATCTCCTTCAGTCACCCTTTAAAAGAATAAATAATTGATCAATCACTAACTGCTAATATAATACATTAGCTTTTTGCTAAGATGGATGATAATTTAGGCTCTAGCATAATATATTTATTTAACCGGCAGAAGTCATGACTCAATTTTATTTGTTTTAAATGACAATGCAGTAAAAGCCAGATAATTTTGAGTTATTAAATTTTTAATTAGCCTTTGTGTGAAATAATAAATTTCATCAATTCTATCTTAAACATTGAATATTGAACATACATCTGGAATGTTTAGTCTTATTTAAGAGGCCTCTGAGAAACATCCTTCATTGAGACCATGTTAGGCCCATTTTTAGAGTATGGTCATTTTACTTATAAAATCTCAAGGCATATGATTTTAGCTGCCGAGGTTTGGAGAAGTTGGACAAATGGTTGTTGAACCAGGCTAGAACTAGCCGTTATGATCCTGAATACATTTCTGTTATTAATCAACTTTGTGGGGACTAGTTTTTACTTCCATAAGGAAGAAAGGGGAGCAATGTTCTTCCATGCTGGAGAAGAACACACCTGAATTATGGCTAATTGGGCCTTTATAGATATACCCTAACAGCAAGTGTCATCTCCATTGATTGCTATTGCATCATGATCTTGCTAAGGTCTCCCTGAGAGAGTGGGGCTGGCTGTTCCCTTATGTGGGGAGCAGCAGGCTGTTCTTAGCCCAAGGCATGCGTGTGACCATTAGTGACAACATAGAGGGAGGCTGCTTCCATAAGGAGGGACTTTTAGCCGATGTTGCGTTCTTGTCCTCTCTACCCTTTGCTCCTTGGTAAGAAGAGGGACTTATCTGATTGGCAACTTGGGTAAAGAAGTTGAACTTAGCATCAGTGATCGGCCCCTTTAGAAGCCAGGCTGCCTGCAGAGAACATACCACCTGATTTGCTCCCCAGTGCTCAGATAGCAGTCTTGCAGAAGAAGACTCTCCTCTTTCAGCAATTCTAGAAGTTTCCTGCCACCTACAATTATTGAGTAGTAAGCTTGTCTAAAAAGGGGGTGAAATATTGCAGACCCACTTAGTTGAGAAACTAAAGCTATGCTAAGTATCTTCTGAGTTAAATCAGGATAAAAGAAGCATTCACTTACTTATTGGACCCTGTGACAATCCCCAGCACGGCATGTCGGGGTGCTGATCCTCCCCAGCCTGTTGCTCCACACCCCTGTCTGGACAGTTAAACTCTTGTCAGGGCTTGATTAAGGTTTGACAGATGAAAGATTAAACAGAAGTGTGAAGACTGCTTGCGATTCTGTATTTACAGATATTTATTTATCTAACAAGGTGAAAATGGGTTCTACCATTGAAATGATTTTGGTATTCCATGTCCCCTGTCCTTGTCCACTCCCACGGACACCACCAAATATCAATAGATGTATATCTTCCCGGGCTTCCATTTTCTTTAGATCCAGGCTGTCCTTAGAGATGGGGTGAGTGTTTTAATGTACCATGAACAAGAGAACAAGACAGTCTAGTCTGTTACCAAGCTTTCTTGAGACCAGAGAGAAGATATTGCATATGCCCCTGTGGAAACAACAACCACACTTGTCATTTGTGTGTGTGTGTTTTTCACTGTCTCCAAATATAGATGGGCTTTGATGTTTCTTCTGAAAACATCTCCTTGGGAGTGTAGCAGGGCCAACTAGTGTAAGATCAGCTTCTGAATCATGTTTTGTTCTGATGTAGAAGCGGCTCATGAATGTTTCAGCTAACTGATGCTATAAACATTTAGAGAAAGGAAGAAGACACCTGTGCCCCATGAGTAAGCTCTGGCTACTACACAATTTCAACTCAACTGCTCTCAGTGCAGGGGGCTCCTTTCTGGGTCGAACAGTGATTTCCATCACCGTGTGATTCCATAAACGTTCATCCAGAGAGGTGGAACACACAAACTGTCATTTCTTTGGGATGTGGTTTACCCAAGGCTTCCCCTGCCTGTATTTTCATGGCTAACAACAAGACAGGGGAAGCCTGTTCAGGACTGAGAAATGTTTGAACTTTTAGCTGGGAGATGGAGAAAAAGATTATTCATTTAATACTTTTTCATTTATACATCTCTTTATATATTCTTTCATTCATCAGAAATATTTGAAATGCTTACTCTGTGTTATTTTATATCAGCTATGAGGGATGGATATAGAGACAAATAAGATGCATATCTCAGCATGCTCCCAAACTGGTGGAGGAAACAGACCAGGTTACATGAAATCCTAATAAAGTGCACCACACGCTGTAATGCTAGGAGCATAGAAGAGAATCCCCAAATGTTCTGTCCTGGAGAATCAGTGAAGGCTTCTCAGAGGAGTTGGTGTAGGAAGTGAGACGTAATGTGAGCTAATCGGGTCATGCTGCAGCCACGTGGGATGAAGCATGTTCCTAGCAGAGCAGGAGGAGGGCAAAGCTGGCCAGGATTGCAGACCTGCAGGGTGGGAGAAAAGAGGATGGAGTCCTGCTTGTTAGGCACCTGGTGGAGCCTCATCTTGCATTAGTTTTAGAGAGATACTTATTTAGACAATGTTATGTATCTTGACACAATTGTCTCTTTATCACCATCCCAGTTTACATCAGATGCCATACTTGGCAATTTTATGTAAGTTATTTTGATTTCTTACAACAACCTTTAAAGTGCAAGATCATTATTCAAATTTTACACATTAAAAAGACTGAGGGGTCAGGGTGGATAAATAACTTACCCCAATGTACACAGAGGTAGCATGTAAGA
This sequence comes from Microcebus murinus, assembly GCF_040939455.1. Lineage (NCBI taxonomy): Eukaryota > Metazoa > Chordata > Mammalia > Primates > Cheirogaleidae > Microcebus > Microcebus murinus. The sequence goes on from NC_134106.1 coordinate 14,628,401, forward strand.
TCAGGGTTTCCCAATGCCTGGGCTCTTTTCACTAACCTCTGCTGACTCTCTGAGCAGCAGAAAGCACCGAGAACAGAGCACTGCTGAGCAAGCGGGCACCGTCTGCTGGAGTCTGTGTGGGCTTGAGCATCGCCCACTAGTGCGGGGCAGCACAGGGTGGTGAGCGAGCCTCTTACCTTCAGAACTCTGCAGGGCGCCTGCTCGTCTTCAGACTCTCCAGCCAATCTCCCTGTGCCCCACCCATTTCATTCTTTATTTAGCTATTTGTTCCATCCCCACTGAAACATATTTCCAAAAATTGTGGCCCCAGGGAGGCACAGTTCTAGGCTAAGAGGAGACTTCAGCTTCTAACATGTCAAAGAGTTTTGATCTCTCCCTCCCTAGGCAGTACATTTCAGAATATTTAGGAAAGTCCGTTTCTTCTCCACTCTCACCTCTCTCCACATTTTCCATCAAACTTGCCATCTTTCAGACACCGGGCAGCAGGCTTAGGGGAGTAGGGAGTAGACATCAGGGAATATGCTTCTCTGAGAGAGCTACAACTCCTCCCTGGTTGTTTCTTTGAGGTCCAAATGAAACTATGCTTAATTGGGCTCTTGGTTCTCAAAGGCAGAGTGGATATTGTTTGCAGCTCATTTTCTCTATGCAGTTTTAACTAAGTGTGCCTTCAAGGAGATCGCATTGCTGAAAGACAGAATTAAGCCAGAATGGCAGAACGCTGGCAGCAAGCAGCCTCTGCTCGTGTTTTCCATTGTAAAGCATATAGGATTACCTATTGTTCCAGATATTAGCTTTCCGTACCCAGCACATACATATTTAAACAGCGTAACAAATGTGCTATATTACAAAGCACCTATATGTCACCAAGGCCCAGAAAGCCTGCATTTTGCCAAAGCCTAGAGACATCCTTCCAAGTTTCTTTCCCAACTTAGCGGCAGATTGTCTCCATGCTTGGGGTGGGCAGTCAGCCTGAGTTTAATAGCAAACATTCTCAAGTTTTTTCAGACCCCCCCTGCGTAACACCACTTTCATTTGAATGTGGCATCTGCCTGCAAAGGAGCAAGTCCTCAGCACCGCCAGGGTGGCTCGCATGCCAAAAGCCAGACAGGCTGCACTTACAGTTCTCTCCAAACTACAGGGCTCAGGCTCCAGACTGTGCCCTTGCTTGCTCTGGAGAACATTATCAGCCTCGTGGTTCAGGGTTAAGGTTTGGGGTTGAGGTATTGTTAGTGTTTTCATCACTTGCAGAAATGTACAGTCTGACAATCCCCATGCCCAGAGATCAAAGGCAAAGGAAGGTGTTATCTGCTGTCGGCTGTGCTGTGACTCTAAGCACATTTCTGGTGGGCTGACCCCAAGGTGAGCTGGAGTGGGAAAGAGTTCTCCAACAGACAGCTGTCTGGGTGTGGGTTTACGCAGGATGGTGTTCTAAGAGCAAAATCTCTGTCTCCTCCTTTTGGGCAGCCCCACTAAGCCTATCCTTAAAACTATGGAGTACTTTGGAAATCGTGTTTGATTAGCCTGGGAGGGAGGCATGTTGATTTGTAGAAAGATTTGTCTGGTGAAAACAAGGGGCTCTGAGAACCACCCTGGGTCTGCCACTGGTCTGCCTTCTGACTTGGGGTGAGACTCAAGCTCCAGTCACACTGACCCCTCAACCAGTTCCTGCACTGGGGAATGGGGATGGCCTCTCCCATTCTGCTTTTCACATGCTTCCTCCCTAATGGGAATGTTTTTTTTTTGGCATATTATGGGGGTACAGATTTTAAGGTTTCAATAAATGCCCATTCCCTCCCTCCCCCCAAAAGTCTGAGTCTCCATCATGACCATCCCCCAGATGGTGCACATCTCACTCATTATGTATGTATATACCCGCCCCCCTCCCCCCTCCCACCTGCCCAATACCCTATTACTGTAGCACCTATGTGTCCACTTAGGTGCTACTCAGTTAATACCAGTTTGCTGGAGAATATATCTGGTGCTTGTTTTTCCATTCTTGGGCTACTTCACTTAGTAGTATGGGTTCCAGCTCTAACCAGGAAAATATAAGATGTGCTATATCACCATTGTTTCTTAGAGCTGAATAGTACTCCATGGTATACATATACCACATTTTATTAATCCATTCTTGGATTGATGTGCACTTGAGCTGTTTCCACAGCCTTGCAATTATGAATTGTGCTGCTATAAACATTCGAGTGCAGGTGTCTTTTTTGTAGAGTGTCACTGGATCATTTGGGTAGATGCCCAGCAATGGGATTGCTGGATCAAATGGTAGATTCACTTGGATCGCTTTAAGGTATCTCCATATTGCTTTCCACAAAGGTTGAACTAGTTTGCAGTCCCACCAGCAGTGTAGGAGTGTTCCTCTCTCTCTGCAACCACGCCAGCATTTATTGTTTGGAGATTTTTTGATAAAGGCCATTCTCACTGGGGTTAAGTGATATCTCATTGTGGTTTTGATTTGCATTTCCCTGATGATTAGAGATGTTGAGCATTTCTTCATATGTTTGTTGGCCATTCTTCTGTCTTCTTTAGAAAAATTTCTGTTCAAGTCCTTTGCCCACTTTTTAATGGGGTTATTTGATTTTTTCTTCCTAATTTTCGTGAGTTCTAAGTATATTCTAGTTATCAGTCCCTTATCGGATGCATAGGATGCAAAAATTTTCTCCCATTCTGTAGGTTGTCTGTTTACTTTCATGACTATTTCTTTGGCTGTGCAGAAGCTTTGTAGTTTGATCATGTCCCATTTATTTATTTTTGTTGCTGCTGTGATTGCCTTTGGGGACTTCTTCATAAACTCTTTGCCCAGGCTGATGTCTAGGAGAGTGTTTCCAACTTTTTCCTCTAGAGTTCTAATAGTTTCATATTGTTCCCAAGGCTCAGATTACATTATGCCTCTTGTCTGATGCAGTGAGCATCTTCCTTCTTAGCAAAGTAATGTGTCCCCATTGTCGTACATTTCTGCTAGTTTGTTGACCACCAGGCATTGTTTGTGTGGCTGTCACTGTCTAGACATGAGCACCTCCAGAGTGACTTCTTCACCCTGTGTCCCAGATGTGATGCCACCTGGCGGGCAGAGCTGAATAGATGCCAAAGGAGTGGGTGTGTGCGTGGGAGACCAGGTGGGTGGAAGGGGAGGAGGGCTCTCTGCACCCCCAGAGCGAAGGCATGTCCTTTGGATGCAGGGGTGCTTCTGTAGGGGGAAATGTCTCCAGCTCCTCTGGCTGCTTCTGTCCTTTTTATCACCAACACAGATGCTGGAGGGGGCTTCAAGGCCTGTTAACTGCAACCTTTGTTAAAGCAAGAAGTTTCCTTCTAGGAAATGCTTTGTCTCCCCTCAAGTCATAATGCCTGGTGTCTTCTGATGATCTCTAAGAGGCCATTTTCCTCCTTGTCCTAGACGCAGCTCTTGCGCCACCCCAGGTCCACACGGCTATGCCCGGCCCTCCCTCTGGGTCTTGGCCATTTGTATTTTCTAGACTAAAAATTCCAAGTGAGAGCTTGAGCTGTTCTCACCGTTATGGTGCCAAGTTGCTGCCACTGCTGGCCTCCGCTGTAGCTTGAGGGGTGTCATGCATGGAGCCAGCTGACCAAGAGAGGTTACTGGGCAGGGAAGCCACTAGTTAATGAATTTTTACTAGTTGGAGACAGAAGACAGAAAAAAGCCAGTGGAAAGATCATTCTCCCTTCCCTGACCCCATGCATTATTCTGAGAAAAGCTAGTTCATATTTTCTCTCCAGATGATGTGAAAAAAAGAACAATAATTCGTATTTGCCATGAAACTGTGGCTGAATTGGCAATGAGCCCTTCCATCTTTGCATTTGTTCCTCCCCTGACGTCCCCTCTTACCTCTGGCCCATGTCTCTGGAGCTTTTTTTTTTTTTTTTCTCAAGCTCTGTTTTAGGAAGACCTGGGCTAGGAAAACTCCCTTCCCAACTCAGATTGGGTCGACCTCTTTCGTGTTCCCACAATATAATACATACATCTCTTTCGCTTTAACGCAATATTGTATTGTCTATTTTACAGGTTCCTCCTGAATTATGTATCTCTGGAAGACACAGATCACAATAATTTAATTGTTTTTGACTCTCTGGCATCTAACACAGTGACTGGTGTAAATTAGAACTCTGAAATAGTAAATAATTGTTGGATGATTGACTATAACACTGAAAGAGAGCTGGATTTCTTCTGACCAGGAAGAGACTCCAGCAGATCTGAAAAATATTTTACATTATTTGACATTTCAATGTCTGGTCTCTTTTGGCTTCACCTGAATTGAGTCAAGGGTGATGCTAACAATCACATCATACTACAAGATCATAATTACTATCCAATAATTATAATAGGAATTATTACAATATGCTGGGCACTGATATGCTACTATGCTATATTAGATAAGTCACATATATAATTTCATTGTTGTAGCATATTATGAGGTTGTTATTATATACTTTGGACTTTTTAGAAATGTAGCTGGACAATTGACCTTGACTGTTTTCATTTGTGAAAATATATAAAAGGTTATTTTAATTATATAGTTTTTTTTAAAAAAAAATTCTTCCTTTGCTAACACTGCATCTACCAATTGGTATGTAAATATCCAAGGACAGAACTGCTTATAAAAGAAATGACTCACTGGGGCTTATTTAACATAAATGAGACTTTGCCCCCAAACACTCTTACTCTACTTTTTGCCCTATGCATGCACAGCTTCTAGTGTGACATGAGCACAGACAGGACAGAAGGAGGCACCTCAGTCACCATGCATCTTCCTGGTTCCACTGCGGTTGGCAAGATGGAACAGAGGGGTTTATAACCAGGGCATTGTGGACAATCATGGGATTCAAAATCAGACTTACCTCATTCTATATAAACCCTCAGAAATCATATAAATATTTTTCATGTGCATTTCAGAGGTGCACTTTTCTACAGTGAGGGTTATGTCAAATTCTCAAATGGGTTAAGAATCACTGATTTTAAGTAAACCTCCAACGTAGAGAGGGTACAAGGGGGTGAGGAGAGCTCTCTGTCTTTGATGTTCTTGAGGGACAATTGAGTTCTGAATGACCCTGGACCATAGGAATAAACTCTCTTGATCATTGTCACTTTAGGCACCTGAGCTGAAGCTTAGGCATGAAGGGGCTCATAGTATGTGTTTTTCTCTCTCAAGAGCTGTAAGGACTATAGGACTTAACCTTCACTCTCTCTGTGTCCTACCCCTATAGTGGCTCTGTTAGGATTTCATATGGTGATGCAATCCAGCACAACTTGTCCAAAACAATATTAGATTTATTCCTTTTGTTAGAAGGAAGATATCATTAGTATGTGGTCATTTTGGCAAAAATCTCAACTCTTTGTTCTAGGCATGTGTTCAATCACCTGTTGCTAAGATACTGTAAAAAAATATTATCTGTTTTTAAATGTTTCCTTTTAATTGAATAAATTGTTTCTTTGAAATATCAGTGAAAAGGTTAAATAGGTCTTTGAAATCATATTTTTTAAAAAACTGGCAGATATATTTCTGAGTATTTTAAATGAAGCAGCTGCTGTCTCAGTGGAATTCCTTGATGAGTTTAAAAGTGCAACTGGATTGATAGAAATAGCTGAGACATTCAATTAGATCACTGCACCTTGAAAATACTGGTCATAGTCATTGCTTCTGCCTCAAAGGCATGGGGGGAAAATGCAGATATAGGCCCATAATCCTGATTTGCAACCCTGGAAGCCAGATTCAAAGTTTCCTGGATTGCAGGTTGTTAGTGCATTGTCTCTACGCCCAGAAGGATCCAGGCTAGCACCTTCTAATGCAGGCGTCCTCAAACTACAGCCTGCGGGCCGTATGTGGGTTTTTTTTGCCCGTTTGTTTTTTTTACTTCAAAATAAGATATGTGCAGTGTGCATAGGAATTTGTTCATAGTTTTTTTTAAACTATAGTCCGGCCCTCCAACGGTCTGAGGGACAGTGAACTGGCCCCCTGTTTAAAAAGTTTGAGGACCCCTGTCTCTAATGTATTAATATGTTAATATTTCTGCGACAAAACATTTTAGAACTTACATTAAGATTTCACATCAACCAAGATTTCACTTGGTAGCCAAATGAATGCTCAAACTTAAGAAAATACTTGACTTATTAGATCCTTTTTGATTTTTTTTTTTGTATTACAAATAAGTGACTACGAACCAGTAAAATGAAGGGAAACTTCAAACTGTATATGATTCATAATAATTTCAAAATCAACTTAGACCCCAAATGGCCTGGGAAGTAGCAAGGTTGGGAGCTGGGAGTCCATGTGGCTTGAGAAAGCTTGAAGGAACAGATGGAACTCTTACCTGGAGTCCAGACTAGGTGTGGTCAGCAGTGACCATCAGGTAAGGACAGAGGTCCCAGACTGTGGATAACACTCAAAAGGACATAAAGGAATTTAGAGATACCGAGGCTGTCCTAGATACCTTCCAAATCCAATCATCTTCATGACTATCTCTTACTTGGCATGGTTGCTGCACTAGTGCAGTGCAGGCCAGGCCAGGACTGTGGAAGCCTATGACAGTGTCTAGGCTGGTCTCCCTGCCTCATTCCAGCCTTTTGTCCAATCAGTCTTTTGTATCTGCTCCCACTGTGGCCTCTAGAATGCAAATCTGACCTTCCCACTCCCCTGATGAAACATTTCAATAGTTTTTCATGACCTGCAGGACAAGTCACTGGATGAAAAGGCCCTGTCCTATCTCTGTCTTATCTCTGACTCCTCACTTTTTATCCCAGGATGCAGCAACACATTTCTTTCCACATCATGGTGACCAATGTCTCCGTATTTGGAATGCTATCCTCACCCCTTTCTTCGTCACATGGCCCATTTCCACCTTTTCTGCAAGACTCCACACCAGTTAACTTCTGTTCCGGGCCCCAAGGTGGAACATCAAAATTGCCTGCTTGTAGACTTTCCTCCATTATCTGACTGTTACTTTCTTGAGATAAAAATTCATCTGTCTTCTATCATATTACGTCTCATAGTAAGAGTTTGGGACTAGTTTATACTCAGTAAAAAGTTATTGGCCCATTGGTGGAATGTCAAGGCGGACAAAATGATAGAATCTAGGCAGCCAGAGAACGTGAAAAAAAATAGCAGTTTAGTTTTTACTTTGAGGAATGAAAACATCCTCAGCCCTAGGAAGTAGCGATAGCCACAGACTCCCAAATGATGCAAGTAAGGATGAGCATTCTACCTTGGAGGTGTTAGAAAGGTCATGACATAGTGAATACACTACCCTGACAAGAATATAAAACATGATCTGCCATTTCCTTTGTCTCCAAGAATGTGGCAAGGGGAAACAGAATTGTTTTAAACAAAAGGAAGGGCTTTCCTTATGCTCAGGTTGGGCAGGTAGTATGATGGCTTTAGGAGAACACTTTTGACAATAGGGCTCTGTGCATCTATGAGAATAAAGTGTGAAGTAACTAGGGAAAGATACAGTAAATAGACTTGTCCTGGTCCTTAAAATACTATCACTTTTGGTTGGTGTTTCTTGCTGTACTCACCTTTTTGTAGAGTAAGCTGGACTGTCTCACACTGAACTCACATTGTCATGATGACCTAGAGATTGTAAGCAGAATCCACAGAAGCTCATTGTGCTGTTGTGAATAAGGCACTGGTCTTGGGAACTACAGTCCACCCAAAATCTAGGTCTGAGACTTACTGTGCCTTTAGAAAATTAGTTATCCACTCTTTGACTTGTTCTTCTTCTCTGAAACAGAGATGATAACACCAACTGTAAAGTGCTGTTGTGAATATTAAATGAGAAACTTGTATGAAAACATCTGTCAAATAATATGCACTCAAATATATGTGTGCACAGATGCCTTAGAAAATTTACCTGGATAGTTGATATAAGAGATAACAACATCATTCTATTCTCAGCTAGAGTTTTGATGTTATGGTAGATAAATATGTTACTTTAATCATTTCTGAAGTCCTTAGGCCAAGAATGACTTTGATTGCCCATCTGGAATATAGCCCTGAAAAAATTCTAAAAATTTTAACTTGATATATAAATATATATATATATATATATATATATATATATATATATATATATTCATGCTGTTTTTATTTTATTAATTTGTACAAAGCACAATGTCACTTAGACTCTCTATGACCAGGAACAACATGAAGTCAAATTCATTCAAGGTAACTCCACACAATTATTTAGTGAACAAAACCATCTAAGTATAAGGCCTGCAAGGATTTGTAGATAATGTGTGAGCCAGAGATGTGAGAGGTAGCCATAAGGATGGTAAGTGCAACCCTAAGGTTAGTTTAATAGGGAGGTGGGGATTGGAAGAGAGGAGTGAGAAAGCTAGGGTCCTCATCTACCATAACAGGAGGATGAAAGAAAAAGTCCAGAAAAGATAAGCCAAGGGACCAATTATATGTGTGTTGTTTAAACATATGTGGAAAATGCCTGAAGAAATAGTTCTAAAGTTTGAAAGTGGTTGACCCTAGGAGGGAATAGAGTGAGACTGAGAAAGGGGATTTAGAGGACTGTATATGCATATATAAATTTATATATTAAATATATGCATGTATATATTTACATATATCTATAGTTATACATATAGATATAGACACATATTTTATACATTTTGACTTTATAAACTATGTATATATATATTAATTTTATAAAAATTAACATTATATTTTAAAAGGTTTATCAAGCAAGTTTTTAACACAACTGTAGTACATACTCATGTACATTTTCATTAGCAAACAAGAAATAATAAAATATCCTTTAGGATCTAGGATTTTTACTTGATTAGTGTTTATTGAATTAGAAAGAATTTTCATGTAGAATATTTAAAATCACTCATGGAAGACATTTCTTCTAATTAATTTTTTTGGTAATCCAAGTCTGTTTATTCTTAGCAAGAGAAAGTATTTAAGTATGTATAAACTCCTAGAGCTCAGTGCTTTTGATAATAAAATTTCTGTTTAATACCACTGAATGTTTTCTATGCCCCAGACATGTTCTATATGCTGTTTCATTTGATCCTCTAACCATATGAGGTCAGTGATACTATCTCCATTTTAAGTATGAGGAAACCCTCCCAGTAAGTAATGGAACATGAATTTAACTGAGATCTGCTTGAAGACCCAGCCTATGCTCTCTGAAGGTTAATTTAATAGGTCTAAAATAAATGGGCCAAGATAGCAATACATTCATTAATAAGGAGGCAGTGATCACATGGCCAACTCAGAATGTCCTGGATCCAGGATACAGATGTGCAACGTGGCTTCAACTCCATGCTCTTAATTCCTAAACTATACTTCCTCTCTTCCAAAAGGAAGTATAGACCCTCATACTCCCAGACATGTTGAGATCATTGTCCTTGGTATTATATATCACAGAATTGACCATATAAGCATTTTTCATAACTATCATTGCTCTTAGAAATCTTTTAAATCATTTCATATTTTCAGCCATTACCTTATTTATGAATATGAAGATTTCACCCCTACACTTGTCTTAACTTTGCTATCAGGACCAAAGTGTTTGTTTGTAAAGCTGATGTAGGAAGTGTTCTCTTGGGGGAAGGAGGCTCTGGTTCCTACAACTAGCACCAACATCACAACAAGCAGGAGACCAATGTGACTGCTCAGGTGTACTGACCATGCAACCTGTGACAGGGTCATTCATTAATTCACTTGTGCAATGCTGCAGTTTGTGGATGCTTAGTCTGAGCCTGGGAAATTCAGCAAGGAATAAGATAAAGTCCCTGCTGTTTTGAAGCTATAAGATAAGGGATTTGGGCTGATGTAGTTCTTTTTTACTAAAGTTCCTCACTCTTTTACAGTATGCAATACAGATGGTAGGGGAGTGAGGCAAACAAATTAGAAATGTCTCCCAGACCTCAAAGGAGGACCTTTAGTAGCAGCTTCTATCACATCCAGGAAGCCCAAAGTTTGGTCTTTGGTAAGGTCTCCTCTGGTGCCCAAAGACCTGAATTTCTAAGCAGTCTGCTTGCATCTCAGAGGAGTACTTGAATTGGTTATTATTCCTGTATGTTCTTATCTGAAAGCCAGTGTCATATAGTAGTGGGTTTGGGGCTCAATATTCATGGATTTGAAATCCATCTATCTAACTACACTGAGGCAGGTTTTCTCAATTTTGTCATTTTAAAACAATAATAAAAATATATAACTTTTACAGTTGTAGAGATATAATATGCAAAACATAGAACGCAGTGTCTGACATATAAGTGTAACATAAGTGGTAGGTAATATGCTAATGGTAGCTACTAACATTGAAAACAATATAATACTATCACAATTCATCTCCATGTTGAGAAAGTTGTCCTTAATATACCATGGAATTGGCCATATAAGCATTATCTATAATTATCATTGCTGTTAGCAACCTTTTAAGCCATTTTCTCATATTTAACTATTATTACTTTCTCATAAATTTAAAACTTTTGCTCCTCCTTCTGTCATCACTGACTAATGTCTTGGTCTGAGGGCTTGACACAAAACGAAAGTGCTGTCGTGTCTATTCTAGTCTTCATTTCTGCAGACTAAACATGTCCAATTCGTCTGCATTTTTTAACCAAATGAAATAATAGATGTGTACATGGCAGAGTTACTGAATTTTAAAGCTTAAGAAGACTTTAAACCCAAAGTCAGTAGCTTAAATTGGTTGAGAAAAAAGATCCCCAAATTCCTACTCAGAGTTAAATAATAAAATGCACATAACAGTAACAAATGGAAAATAGAAACACAAGAGTGCTGAGTTACTCAGTCAAGAATATCTCCATCTAGTGGGTGCAACAATGTGAGCTTGATTTGGGGGCCAACATCGTCTTATCCCTATCAGATTCCCTGAAGTTCATGTTAGAGGAAGACACTGACGTATGCATAATGGGGACTTCCAAGCCTGGCTTTGCCGCCAGTGAGAACTTCTCCTTGAAGTTGTATCAACTACTCGACCACAGCCTTTCCTGCCAACTACTAGAAGGACTGGTTCAGACTTCAGTGAAGCTCAACTCATAGTGCCATTTCCTCAGAGCATGATTACTCCCTTGACCATAGGAGCCCATGGGACAAATTTATATGAATGGAGAGAAATATCAAATGTATGATTCTTCAACATGGCTTTTTGTATTCCCAGCATTCTTTTAAGGTAGTCACTGTTTTTCACTTTTGATGAGCTTGGTGTGAGATATTGAGTACCAGTGGTTCTCCTTGTCCACTGGCCATGGCCCTTTCTGAGCACTGGAGCCCCAGGGTACTGGGATGTAGGGGGCAGTGGTGGCTCACAGCCTGGGTATGCAGGCGTAACTTCTCACCTGCTTCTGAGAAGTCAGACAAAGCAGAACTTTGATTCTTTTGAAGTTTGAACAGAAAATCATTAGCTGTCTGGACCAGTTTTCCTTCTTCTAATCTCAAATGTGCATAGGCAACCATCCTGGGCAGTGTGAAGTGATATAAAGAAGCATTATTTCTCTTTCAAGTTTAGAAGACAGTTGAGGCATATTTATACAAGTACTGATATGACTAACAACTCAAATGATAAATAATTGTTGAATATGATGCTGAACAAATCTCCTCTTCCCCAATTACCTCAGCACAATTTGGGCATATTATATAAGTTAGGAAGGTGTTCTGAATGTAGCAGAGTATGTGAGCAGCAGTGGGTCCCACTAAAAAGGGATTTATTTTCTAAAAACAACCAGAAAACCTGAGGTAGGCCACCTTTGGCCTTGGTTCAGTGTTTTGACCAAGTGAAGGCCAACTTTTCTATGATTTTTCTGTCCCACAAAGACAACAGGCTAGGGTCTTTGTTTTAAATAAGATCAAGAAAGAGCATTATGACTTGAGAAGACACTCCTTTCCCAGGATGAGATTAGACTGACAGCCAACTGAGGAATGATGAAATACGTCTCTGTTGGGGTGATCTCCTACGTTACCTGCTGATGGATGTTTGATATCAGACAAAGCACCCCAGCTCTCAGGTCTATGTCAAGGTTGCTGCAACTCCAAAGATCACATTTGTGTTCCAAGCTGAAGAAAGATGAGAAAGGAAGTTACCTGTGCCAACCAAATCTTTGAAAAACACAGACTTTATCTTTAGCTTCACTTTGTGAGCCTGGATTGTATAGGAAGGGTTTGAAGGAAGGCTGGGAAACTGGGAAATAGGATGATCATAATTGGCCTAAATGAATTATAACCCACCACTTGGGCCTGGGTATATCAATGCTCTGAGCAAATTTGGAGATCTGTTATTAAATAATAAGGGAAGGGTGGGTGTTGTGCATTAAATATCAATGTAAGCCACATGTTTGTGCATTCTCTGGGTCATTTTCCTTAAGTAGTGGCATAGATACCCCATAAGATTATAGTCAATTATTTAAGTGTTTTTTTTTTTTTCTTAATAAACTAATATTTCCCGGAGGGCAGGAACTGAGTCTTATTTTTTTTTCTATCATATTTTCCACAGGTCCTAGGACATAAATGTTGCTTAATGTTCTATTGAATTGCAAGAAATCAAGTACTTTGCACAGAACATGTTGAATTCTAGATTTACAGTATTAGCATGTCACCGTTTAAATGTGTGAGTGACCATATTTGGCTTGGAGTGGAAGTAAGAGGATACAAAAGACTCCACAGGGAAAGTAGGCTTTAAAGTACATGTTGAGGAATGAATAGTGTCCATGTCTGATTTAGTTTTATATACCCCTGATACCAATAATAATAGTTTTCAATAATGAGCTTTCTGTAATGTTTGTTGAGCTGAATTGAATTTGAGTAGGGGGAAACCAAGGCAGGAGACATTTGTAAATAAAAGTTCATAGGTAGGAAATGCAAACAGGTCTTCTTCCTTTTCCCTTCCCCCCTCACCTACAAGCCTAAGGTCACAAGTGTTATCTAATGTTCAACTCCCAGGTACTCTCAGGCTTTAGGTCTTGGTGGAACATATTGTTAGCTCTTTGGGCTGAAAACAGGGCCAGTTTCCACCTATATATACTCAGAGATCTGGTGTTCATCTAATATTAATTTGAACCATACAGATGACAGATTTGGCATATATAAGAGCAGTTACTTTCAGTCAAACTGAGCTAAGCTACAGTCCTTTGTTAAGAAGGCCTGGTATCCAGAGGTTCAATGAATCTCTACTTTTTAAGTCCCTGAGATGATGCTCCCCTCCCAGCATGTGATACCATGCTGGCTTCTGCTTTATCTCATAGAGGTCATGTCAGCAGAGTTAAATTTACTGGGCCATTGACAAAGATTCAGTTGGAGATTTAGGCCACTAATAGTTAACTATTGATTTGGAACCAAATAGCTAAGAAAGCAAAGAAATTCTTATTGGGTTAGTTTGCTTTGTATGAATGCAGGTCCATAATTATCAAGGTTTTGTGATTCTTAAAAACCAAAAATGAAACAAAAGAATCCTTTGGAAGTGATATGCTTTGAAAACTTTTCATCAGTACTGAAATTGCTGATACATTTTAGCAACAGAGATGTTCCTTTTGCTACAGCATGGATAGCATGGGTAGAGAATTACGGAATATCAAAATTGCAGAAAGACTGAAGTTAATCAGAAGAGTATGAGCAACCTTCACCTCTAGCCAAAGAATCTTGGTCATGTCCATGCAGGGTGTCTTTGCTGTACTTGCCAGGTAGGGCTCAGTAGTTCTCTCCTGCTTTCATGCTGGAACTGACTATTTAGAAATCTCTTTCTGTAAAATATTACTACTCTATTTATTCAACATCATTTTCTAAAACTATGTTCCATGTGCAAAGTACTGCATAAAAGTTCTTGTGCTTTGGATGCAAACAGCTTTTTAAAAATGATTACATAAATGTAGCCTGGCAAAATAAGTCTATTACTTCTCATAGTAGTATATGTATAATAGAGAGGATTGTGTGAGTTAAAAATTGCATCTGACTGTTGATAAGAATGATATGAAATAACAGAGTCTTAAACCAGTTAGGAGCTTACTTTGGAGTAAAAGAAATCAGGAGGGAGACAGTCCAGGGAGAATGTGATAGATGCATGCTATCATCAGTGTTCTGGGCCCCTTTCATCTTTCTGCTCCACTATACTTAACACACGGCATCCATCCTCAGGATCACAAGATGGCAGCTGGAAGTCTTGCTGGCACGTCTACATTGCAGGAAGAAAAACAAAGGAAGTGAGAGTGAGCAAACGGAACACCTCCCAACTGAGTCAGGCTCTTTGAAGGGTTTTTCTGCAAGCTCTATTGAGCACCTTCTCCCTACGTCTTATTGACTACTCCTAGATTCAAGAAAACCTGGGAAATGTCCCATAGTTGGTCACATTGCTATACCCAGTAACATAGAACTTTTGCTACTAAGAAAGAAGAGGGAAGATGTGCGTTGGGTCTGTAGTTAGCAGTCTATACCACTAGGCTAAGTGAGATAGAGGAGAAAACATATGCTTGGCTGTCAGAAAGATGCTAGCATTTACTAAATTTTGTTGAATCGCTTACCAATCTTGGACGATTCATTTAACAATTCTGTTTCTCAGTTTTCTCATCCATAAAATTGGAGCTTATGGTGAAAATCGTGCAGGGCTGTCTTCAAGATTAAAAAAGATACCTCACAGTTCAGTGTGGTGTTTTGTGGTGACTCCCGTTGCTCTGTGTGAGTGTGAGTTTTTGACTTTCTAAAAAAATACTGAGAAGACATGAATAATGATAAAAATTGAAGATATTGACCAAAATGTCAAAATTTGAAAGGAATTTCTACCCACCGTAAAGCACACAGTGCTAAGAAAAGGGGAAAAAAATCTTCATCAGAGTAGTAAAAAAATAAGAATACATGGAAAAAGACAGGATACTTAATCCTGCCATTTTCTTCTCTGACACAGACACCAAGTCTGTATGAAGAAGAAAATGAACAGGTGTCACTCTCCCACTTAAAGACTGATGTTGAAACCATCTAGGCACACTCCTTGTGTACTTCTACCAGCCACCCCACAGCTCACTTCTTCCTGTCTTTATACAAATGGCACTTTTCAGTGTGACGTGCCCCAAATGCCCCCAACTCCCCATAGTCTTGCCTTGTCTTACTTTTCTCCTTATTACTCATCGTCAAACATCCTATCTACTTTCACTTTATTTCTTTCTCTTATCTACTTTCGATTTCCTTCTGCTATAACATAAGCTCTTTGACAACAGAGATTTCTAACAGTTTTCTTTGTTTTAGTCAATATTGTATAACCAGTGCCTAGGAAAGCATGTAGCATATAGTGGGTGCTCACGAAACGTGTAAAATGGAACTGTTGAACGTTTCATAAGCTCATTATACCTCCTTTCTGCTTTATTTTTCCCCACAGTATTTACTACCATACATGCATGTGTGATATACATGCATATTTATTCATTCATTTATTTTGCTTCTTATCCAATTCTCTTCAATATAATATAATCTTCATAAAGGAGAGAATGTTATCTATTTTGTTTACTACTCTTTCCTAGCACATGTAATAGAACCTGGCATATAATAAGTATGCAATCTATATTTGTTGATCTCCTGACAATCCCAGAAACTACCTCTATTCAGAGACAACAATTCACTGAAGACATCTGGTCAGAAAATGTAGGGTGAGAAAAACCATGATGCATTCCATCCTGAGGATGAGGCCCTTGCCTTGGCATGTAGGACAGAAACAGGAAGGACACAGGTGGCTGGACTGCTGAAATGTATAGTTTCCACACATTCCATATGTTCAGAGTATCAGACAAACAAAAAAACAAAATTGGACCTCTGTACTACAAAGATTAAATACCTATATGACTGATAGAATATTGTAATTTCTCAGGAGCTATGAGATCCATGTGCAGATGGTAGGCATTCAATAAATATGCATTAATATTTATATAAATCTTCACCAGCACCACCCCTCAAAATAGGCACTTTCTTATGGGCAAGAATTGTATCGGATCCTTTGTTTTAACTTAAACACCACACTCAAAACACTGCTTATCAGACATCCGGTGAAGGTCTCACTGGTTGATGGTTACAGACTTGGCAAAAATACACGTATAGCCAAAAGAGATTTGGAAGTCTGAAATGCATTAGGCTTTGACCTAATATCAAAAAGCAGGTAAGGGGCAGTAAGATATTTTGACCAATGTTGGGTCAAGCAAATCTCACCATGAGTCCATGTGTTGATGTTGTTACGGTGAAGAGAGTCCATCCAGGATTTGATGACAACTCCCAAACTGGAGGCAACTGGAGAAAATGTGTGTTAACCCCGGGGGACACAGTGTCAGCCACCCCACAGTCTTGGCTACCCAAGAGCTGCCCAAACCCAAAGTGCAGTAGAGGGAACATAAGGTCCTAGATTTGCAGAGCGTGAAAGAGGGAAGAATGGCATCAAATAAACTCTTCTTTGACTCCTATGCTGTGAATTAAGATACTGTGTATAGGTAAAGAGGATGAAGTCTCCAAGCGGGAGTGTCTCCTTTGTGGGAGGTATGTGCGTGAAGTCCATGGGCTCCAGGAAGCAAAGCAGACGCTTGTGTTCAGTCCTGAGACTCTGGTTACTTTGCACAAGGTTTGACTTCAGAGTCCCCATTTGTTAAGTTCACCTTTCTGATTTCATGCAACTTACTTTTATCACAGCCACGTCCTTCTTAACCCAACATTTCTTTTGAAATGTCTATCTTTCCCTAACCATGACTTTGTACATCCCTAATCATATTTGTTTGTTTTAATTGAACAAATATGTTCTGTGTCCTGGGTATAAGTGATGGCTCCTAATTGGTTGCATGCTAGCTCAGCTTATAGTTTCAGAGGATGGGGTTTTTCTGGTTCTGGTTGGCCATGTGGAGGGGGAGATAGCTTTAAAGCTTGATTAAAGCAAGTTTCTCTAATGTCAGGGCTCCTTCTGAAGAAACAGGCATAATCCTGGAGGAACAATGGAGACTCACTTGAGTTTAGAAAGTTAGAATAGAAGTTTGAAAAAACAACCGTTGGTCCAATTTTCAACAGGATTGTATAATGTTCAAAAAAAAAAAAAAAAAAAAAAAAAGGAAAAAATGCCCCCTACTTGTAACCACAGGAAGCCAAGCATTTAAGTCAGAAAAAAGAAATCTCCCAAATCCCACCGCCAGAATCAACTGCACCATATTGTTTTCCTTTTGTGCTGGCTGGTTTCAGATTTTCATTTTCTGTACATTATTATAAAAAGAAAAAGAGACTTAAAAAAAATTTGTTAGCGGTTTCTTTCTAAATCTCATCATCTAATTATTTTCACAGTGAACATTTAAAATGGCAGAAGTAATTCTGCCAAGAGCCTTCTCTCCCTGGATTCCAGGAGATGTTTCATAATAATTAGAAACCCCAACAGGTCTCTTAAGAGCCTTTAAAGGGTTCCATACGCAGACTTCCATATGGAGTGGTACAATGTATAGTTCTTCATTTTCCACAATAGGGCCTGACAGGTCTTAATGCATATTATTACATTAAATGAGATGCACATTAGTTGGTCAAACTGCTGGAGAGCTGGCCCCAATTCACTGAGAAATACAAAACAACCTGGTAACCCTAGTATTTGCCCCCCTCCCACCCACCACCCCATGCACACACACGCAGAGTACTGTTAATCACCATACAAGCACTCAATTACTAATTGGCTTCTTGGATCCTGGCCTTGAGTGTGGAGTGCTGGTCTTACTGATTTTATTGGAAACATAGGGTGAATTAACACATCTCAGTCGGGAAACATCTGGGCTAAGCCAAGGATCAGTGAAGGACCAGCTAACATTCTCTTTTCCACCGGACTAGTAGAGACCTTTCATTTGTTTTTTGGGCATAGTGAAACACAAAAGGCTCAAGGATCAGGGTGTCCTCTATTTAAAATATATGGCTTAAGTAGATCTTAATATTCCTTTATCCACCCATACTGTGGCATTCTGTGCCAAGGTAGCAGGAAACAATTATATGAAGACAATATTGGATACCTTGTCAGGTCTGTTTATTTATCATGTTTTGCTAAGCAGGGAAGCACTGGTTATCAACATTACTATGACAAAAGAGGTCCAACTCATATACTTTTTTGACAGTAAAATGCTGATTTCTTCCTTTAAAGTCATGCATGGTTCACTGGGTGGATAATGAGCCTAAATTCTTTGGTCCTTTGGTTGATGACATTTCAGGAGACTTCGATTTCTGAGGTTTTGTGCATCCTTAATGAGGATGTGCTGTGTAACTCAACCAGACCTCCAGTGAGCAAGGCAACCACTAGAGCATAAGCTGAAAAATAGCTTCTTTCCTTAAGGAGTTTATTATATTGTTCTTAGTAGATCAGACATCAGTATTTCACTTCAAAAATCTGTGAGATTGTCTAAAAAGCAATAACAAATTCTTATCAGTATTTTTATCTTGACAGATATAAACACACACTTCTCCTTTCTCCTTACAATCTGCATCTTCTTCACCATGATTTTAGTGGAATTACCAGTGTATTCCATTTGAAGATATTGAGGAAAGGTGTGAAATATGAACAGAGAATAGCAGACCATCTCTTATCATTATATGTTGCTTTAAGATTTTCCTCATTTATTTAAGATTTTCAGAAGAGAAGAAATGTGACTCATCTCAGCATTTGATATATGATATGTGATTATTTGTTTCTCTTCCTTCTCCCTGCCAGTAAGTAGTCAAAATAGGAA
Organism: Microcebus murinus; assembly: GCF_040939455.1. Classification (NCBI taxonomy): domain Eukaryota; kingdom Metazoa; phylum Chordata; class Mammalia; order Primates; family Cheirogaleidae; genus Microcebus; species Microcebus murinus. Next base: position 14,647,101 of record NC_134106.1, read on the forward strand.
TGCTCATTTGCTTGAAGTCATGTATATCAATGCTATTTTGAAAATGCTAACATTATGCCTTCTCATGAGGTAAAAAAAGCAGTGGCAGTAGATAAACTGATTTTTTGAGAATGTTGAAATTACCTTGGATGTTGGTAACTGGGTATAAAATGAAGAATCCAAATAAAAATATGATTAGACAATTTTTATATTACTTTTAGAAATAAGAAAAACAAAGAGTATATGAAATTTCCTCTTCATAGCTTTTGTGTCCCTTTCATTCTTTGATTTAAATGATCATCTACTGACATATAAAGGCTAACATTCCTCCACCAAAAACCATTAATTGAATAGCTCTGGGAAGCTATGTTGCATATTCTCTCTCTCTCTCTCTCTCTCTCTCTCTCTCTCTCTTTAAAGGAAAAAATAATAATGTATCCCATGGGAAAAAATAATAATGTAAAGCCATGTCCATGTTATTATCAAATTATATCTCAATTCTAGAGGATCAACATTCTTGCATTATGTTTAACAACAGTTTAGTTAATCTTCCTACTGTCCAGTCGATGAAAGAATGACCCTATACACAAAAGTTAAGATTTGCAACTGAAGATAATTTGAATTAAGAGTAAATAGACATAGGACATGGAGTATGAAGGATTTATAGCAGGAGGAAAAGGATCATTGGTCACCCAAACAAGAAGACAGAATATAAAGTATTGGAACAGGTCTTTTGAGAGACAGGAAAGCACATAAGCCCTGGCACTTGGAGAGAGAACTGGTGATGAGACTGGAAAGACTCCACAGATTCCTGAAGGGGCCACACAAGAGAAAGGGAGCAAGAAATGGTCTAAGGAAATGAGTTTACAGGGCCAGGAAGTATTTCCCTGAGTAATACATTGATTTCATTCATACTGGTATTCCAATACAAAAACTTAACTACTCCCTTTTCCTGTCTCCCACTCCCCTCTACATTTATAAAAACCCTACCTTCTCTGTTTCTTTAGATACTTACAGGAAGATTGCTGTTCCCCTTTGAGTCTTTATAATTGAGCTAGAAATTATGTGAAATTTAGGGTTTTGCCAGTTTCCTGACTTCTCAACGTCTGGTCTCTTCTATGTTTCTAGGTATTTAGTCAAATCCCACTGATTTTGACTAATAAGAGAAAAGGTCAATCTAATTTGCAAAAAATGCCTGCTTTATAGAATATTATAAAAGTAAAGCAGTTTTAATTTTATTATTTTCAAAAGCACATGGTGCCAAGACTATGATTGTTGACATTTACAGAGTTCTTATTTTATAGACAGACATGAATTATTTGCAATCATTGAACTTAAAAAAGGTTTTATGTTAAGTTTAAATGTTCCTCCGTTCCCCCTCATTTACAATGATTATAGAACCAATTTCATTTTCTTAAAACTATTTTTATTTCTAGTTAAGGATATACTTTATTTTAAGCCCCATCTCAAAAACACTATTCAAATCAGTTGACTGCAAACAAAGAGGATTGCTTGCATTTCATTTCCATCCTCACTAGGGGAGGAAATAATATGAAACATGGACAAAAGCAAAGAATTCAGAACTTCCATGATCTTTCTTAAGAAAATGGTTTCTCTAAAAATGAATCATTTTCTGAGCCAAAAAGTAAGTTACCTCTTACTATCTTTCCTCATAATTATCACCCTATTTTATTTTTCTCATAGTAATAATCACTGTTTGAAATTATAATGCCCACTGATTTGTTTACTTACATATTTGATTTATATACTTTCCACACTAGCATGTAAATTCATAGAAAGAGGTAAGATCCAATCAGTATGGAAGAATGAGGAGAGGATCCACTCAGCATGAGAAGGTACAAAATAGGAGTCTCAAACAGAGGAACTAATTAGAGGGGGTCTAGAGACCACGGTCCTGTTGGTTTTCAGGTTCTCTATCACTCTTCCAGAAGACAACTGCCTGCCTAGCAAAAAAAAAAAAAAAAAAAAAAAAACCCACAGAGCAAACAAAACCAAGACTGCTCTCCTTCAACACTGCTCAACTTACTTCTTGAGCGAGGATAAGGCTTCTAAAAGCCTTTATCACTCTGGCAGTTGGGCAACTTGCAGTGCAGTGGCCAGCTCAATGCTACATGTGGACTTTACAATAAAGCCTTCTGGTTGACAATCACTATCAGAGTTCCCAGTTAGCTCATTGTGTAAGAGAAACAGGATTCCAACTAGCTGACAAAAATCAACAATGTCCTGTATTCCCAAATATAATGGACAACCAACATCTTAGCAGAAACATGAAGGAAATCAATAGCAATGATGTATAATAAGATTTTCCAAAGTCTATATTAATTAAATTCAAAAGAAATAAATAATTCAGAAAACATAATGAATTTTTTAAAAAGTCACAAATATTAGAAAGATTCAAGGATCACAATAGACCTGTAGTGATGAACCCCAACCAAAAGGAAATTGTCAAAATGTCAGATGGAATTCAAATATGGATGGCTAATAAGATGAGTGGGATTGAAGAGAAAGCTGAAAGCCAACACAAAGAAGCTAAAAAAAATTGTATCCAGGGTATATATTGTTAAAATTCTCAAAACTGATAAGAAAATAATAAGTCTGTAAAAATGGGCAAGATTTGAACAAAGAAGATATATATTAATAAGTACCAGATATGCAGAAGAAAGAATTATTAACATTATTAATTATAATATTAGGGAAACACTAATTAAAATGACAATGAGATACCCTTATAAGCCCATTAGAATTGTCAAATATAAAAGAATGATTATATCAAGTGTTGTCTAGACCATACAAAAACTGAAATTCTCATACATTCTTGGTGAGAAGGTATAATAGCACAACCACTGATAAAGAGTCTGGCATTTCCTAAAATGTTAGCCGTGTAACTGTTATGTGATCCAGTCATTCCTTGCCTACGTATTAACTTATGAGAAATGAAAGAATATGACCATACAAAGGCTTGTACCTAGATGTTCATAGCAACCTCAGTTTTAGTAGCCAAAATCTGAAAATAATCTAAATGTTCATCAATAGCTAAATGTATAATTAAATTGTGGTATATCATATAATGGATTACTGCTCATCAATATAATGAATTATCAAAACATGCAACACATTGGTGAATTTCAAAATAATAATGTTTTGTGAAAAATCAGATAAAAAACAGTACATACAGTGTGCTTCTGTGTATATAAAATTTAGAAAACACAACCTTGATCTACAATTACAGCAATTATAAGAGTGGTTGCCTGAGAATAGGGGAGCAGAGTAGGAAAACTTGGGGACAGAGATTACAAAATGCTATGAGAAATGTTTTGGGGATGATAGATCTATTTGCTATTTTGATTGTGATGATGGGTTTATTTATATACCAAAATATATCTAATTGTATTCTTTAAATATGTGAATTTTATTGCATGTCAATTATACCTCAAATGGCTGTTAAGTAATCAAATCCAACAGAAGATTGAAAAATAACATACCAAGATTAATTGTTATTTATCCATATTAAGAATGCAAGAATGTGTTTTTGTAGTTTTATTTTGTTTTTAATTGACACATACTAATGGTATACATTTATGGAGTAGAGTGTGATGTTATAATACATGTATACTACATTGAGTAAGGATAAAATCAAGGTAATTAGCATATTCATCACCTCAAACACTTGTCATTTCTTTGTGGTGAGAACATTCAAAATCCTCTCGATTAGCTATTTTACAGTACAATATGCAATACATTATTGATAACTATACTCACCCTACTATGCAATAGAACACCAGAACTCATTCCTCCTGCATAACTGTAACATTGTACCCACTGACAAGCCCTGCTCCCTCCCCTCCTCGCTCCTCCCCTCCCTAAACTCTGATAACTGCTATTCTACTCTTTACTTCTATGAGATCAACATTTTTAAGCTCCACCTATGAGTGAGATTATGTAACATTTGTCCTTCTGTGACTGGCTTATTTCATGTAACAGGATGTCATCTAGGTTAATCCATATTATCACAAATGACAGCATTTCATTCTTTTTTTATGAATGAATAGTATTCTAGTGAGCACACTTTTTTTGATCCATTCGTCCACTGATGGACACTTAGGTTGATTCTATATATTGGCTATTGTGAATAGTGTTGCTATAAACATGGGAGTGCAGATCTATTTCCACATACTTATTTAATTTCCTTTGTACATATACCCAGTAGTGGGATTGTTGGATCATACAGTAGTTCTAATTTTAATTTTTTGAGGAACCACCATACTGTTGTCCATAATGGCTATACTAAGTTATATTTTCACCAACAGTGAGTAAGAGTTTACCTTTCTCCACACACTCACCAGCATTTTTTATTTTTTGTCTTTTTGATAATGGGCATTCTAAATAGGATGAGGTGATATCTCATTGTGGATTTGATTTGCATTTCCCTTCTATTTATTCATATTTATTCATATTATTCACATTTGTTCATATATCTGTGGGAAATATATATATCTTCTTTTGTGAAATGTCCATTCAGGTCTTTTTCCTATTTTTAAATTGGATTATTTGTTTCTGTGCTGTTGAGTTGTTCAGGTTTCTTAATATGTCCTTGATATTAAGGACTGGTCAGATGTGGAATTTGTGAATATTTTCTCCAATTCTGTAGGTTGTCTCTTCACTCTGTTGATTGTTTCCTTTGCTGCAAAGAAGCTTTTATGTTTGAAGTAATTCCATTTGTCTGATTTTGCTTTTGTTGACTGTACTTTTGAGGTCATATCCAAAAACATTTTGCCAAGACCAATGTTATAAAGAGGTTTCCCTATATTTTTCTCTAGTCGTTTTTATAGTTTTGGGTCATACATTTAAGTTTTTAATCCACTTTTAGTTAGTTGATTTTTATAAATCGTGAGAGGTAGGAGTCTAATTTAATTCTTCTGTGTGTAGATGTCCAGTTTTCCCAGCACCATTTGACAGATGAAGAGACTGTCATCTCCCACTTCTATTCAATATAGTACTGGAAGCCCTATCCAGAGAAAGTAGGCAAGAGAAAGAAATAAAGGTCATCCAAATTGGAAAGGAAGAAATAAAGTTCTCCCTGCATTGATTAAGGACTAACTATGGGCTGGGTTTGAAGGATGCAATGACTACATATTCTCAGATCCTTCTATTGTTTATGTCCCATTTGAATGCAGTTTAATTAGACATATGACTAAAGTACGAAGGAAGTGCCTAATCACCCCCTCATAGGATTGTTACATGGCTTCAATAAGAATATTACTTGGCATCTAGTTAGCCTCCAATGTTAGCTATTTTGTTGATAGTGTTGTTTTTATCATCATCATTATTTTCAGTACAAGGAGTTAATCACAAAATTCTATGAAGGACAAAGGTGGAAGAATTCTTTTTGTTGCTGGATTGGCAAATGTTGTTGCTAGATAGACTCCGTGGATACTGACAATGACTGCAAAGGTGGTCCTTGGATAAAGGATAGCCTATAAGAAAAATCAGAAGTAGACACAAAGACAAAACTAAAAGAGGAGAAGCATGGCTGGTTTTGGTGCTGCTCTATTGGGGTGCATTGTGACAAAACCTGCTTGGTATTGGGTCCTATGCCTTGACCTTTCTGTGCTATCTCATTGTCTCTAATTAGCTCACTTCAGCTTGGTGTGTTTCCTTTAGCATTGCACTTGGCATCAGCCTGGTCCCAGGATAACAATTTGGAGAGGATGAGAGACATGGATGGAAATAACTCCTCTAAAGTTACAATGACCTTCTCCCATAATGTATTGTAATGTGGTGGTAATGATAGATATACTAGCTTCTGTACTTCAAGTTAAAAGAAAATTCAGTTGTGTTTTCTTTTCACCATCCACAAACTGTTATTTTGTAATAACAGAGGGAAGAGTTTTCTATAGCTGCCCCGTCAGTGGTTCCAAACTGGAAATAACATCCAACCACTAACTGCTATTTAATTTTTTTTTGTTTTTATTTTATTTCATGCATAACTATGTTTGCACAGCAGAACAGCAAACATCGGAGGAAATATCACTTGGAATAGCAAACAATCTAGCAATGTCATGGTCTCTAACTAGGGTTTTGCCTTTGGTAGGTGTAGTCCCTGTTCACTTTGGTGGGTGAATAGTCACCACTCACTGAAAATACTTTATTTAAAAAAAACATTAAATCTGTGGGAAGATAAAAAAATGGCAAATGGGCCTACATGTCAAAATATGAATTTAGCATTTATGGTGCTTTATGTCTCTGGAACAGAGAGTGCTTCTAAGAGAACCCTCATCACCAAGCACAAGTGTGGCTGCTGAGTGACGGGTGGGAGACCAGAGGAGGGAGGCTTGGTGGGAACTCAGCACGCAGTAGAGCCAGCAGAAGCCCAGATGCTCAGTGTATAATCTTTACATGTAACCAAACCCCAGACAGACTTCTTGTGTTTCTGAGGGATGCTCCTGGTTTTTCTCAGGGGTTTCTATTTTGGGAGGTTGGCACAAAGAGACGTCAGCGGATGTTGGCAGAACCCATGTCTCTGTCCAGCTGCACCAATGGAAATCATCATGTTACAGTGAATCATCTTTTTCCTTTGCCACTGGAGTTTTTGTACACCATCTTTTCTGCTCCAACACATGCCTGGTGACCAGGAACAAGAGGAATCCTTGGACTTCAGGGAGTTTATAACCCTCTCCTTAAAGGAGGGGCTCAAGCCCAAAGAAAAAGCTGTAAGAGCTAGACTCTTTGAGGTTAAGACAGAATTGTCCTATTTTCCTCCATGATTAAAATAGTTATCTTGTATCAGGGCAGGATAGTGGGGCAGGTAATGGTGTGCTGTTCATTTTCTGGCACTTTCTCTCACATCATTTGTCCTCTTCCATTCCAGCTTATTTCTTGTAGCAGAGAGAAAAAGCATAGCATTTAAATTCATGAGTGCTGATAAAGTTCCAAGTCAGCATTGAAACTACTTGCGTTTCAGTTTACACGTCTGTCATATGTGAATAGTAACCACTTCCTCAGGATTGTTGAGAAGATATAATTAGATAATTGAGTTTAGTGCATGTAAAATTTTCCCAGCAAAGTTCTTCTGGAGGTAAGCCTTTTTAGATCCAAGATTTTCAACCTAAGGGTTACTTCCAGAAGAACTTTGCTGGGAAAATTTTACATGCACTAAACTCAAGTGCTATATACATGATAGTCATATTTTTTCTTTTGTATATCTTGTTCCAAAGATAGGTCTAACAAAACTAACAAAAACTCAACTTAGAGCTATTTCCTAACTGATCTTACTTTATGGAAGCCTGTAATTTCTTCCTACAATGTACCAGGCATAGATATAATGGCATTTCAGAATTATGCTGCATTTACTATGATGGCTACAAAGCTAGATGATATAGGAATTAATCAGACATAGCCCTGGCCTTGTAAGCAGCTCACAGTCAGATAATAAGATAGGATAAAACTACATGAAATTCCCTATAAACTAGCCTGAAACAGGGTGGAAGGAGGGGTAAAGCAGGATAAAATTTGTTCCTTTGAGGAGGTAGTGTTTGGCTTGGGCCTTTCATTATGGTCATGAAAATATGTGTAAAAATATGGATATAGGGATATAGGATGGCTGGATACAAAGGACACGGGACATTTATCCTTTAGGCCTCTCTTTTCTTAAATTTTATTTCAGAATATAATGGGGGGTACAAATGTTTTGGTTACATAAATTGCTTTTGTACCATTAAGTCAAAGTTATAAGTGTGCCCATCACACAGATAGTGTGCATTGTACCTGTTAGGTGTGAATTTACACAATCTCTCCTACCCCCTCCCACTTGTTTGATTTCTGATGAATGTTATTTCCATATATGCACATGAGTAATGAATGATTAGTTCCAGTTTAATGGTGAGTACATGTGTTTTGTTTTGTTTTGTTTTGTTTTCCATTCTTGTGATACTTCACTTAGAAGAATGGTTCCCAGTTCCATCCAGGATAATACAAGAGTTAGCTCACCATATTTTTGTATGGCTGAGTAATATTCTGTCTTATACCACATTTTATTAATATATACACTCATGTATTGATGGATACTTGGATTGTTTCCATATCTTTGCAATTGTGAATTATGTTGCTATAAATGTTGGAGTGCAGGTGTCTTTTTTATAGAATATCATTTTTTCCTTTGGCTAAATACCCAGTAGTGGGATTACTGGATAAAGTGGTAGGTCTACTTTAAGTTCTTTGAGGTATCTCCATACTACTTTCCATAGAGGTTATACTAGTTTGCAGTCCCACCAGCAGTGTATGAGTGTTCCTATCTCACCACATCTACACCAGCATTTGTTGATTGGGAGTTTCTTTTTTTTTTTTTTTTTTTTGAGACAGAGTCTCGCTTTGTTGCCCAGGCTAGAGTGAGTGCCGTGGCATCCTAGCTCACAGCAACCTCAAACTCCTGGGCTCGAGTGATCCTTCTGCCTCAGCCTCCCGGGTAGCTGGGACTACAGGCATGCGCCACCATGCCCGGCTAATTTTTTATATATATATCAGTTGGCCAATTAATTTCTTTCTATTTATAGTAGAGACGGGGTCTCGCTCTTGCTCAGGCTGGTTTTGAACTCCTGACCTTGAGCAATCCGCCCGCCTCGGCCTCCCAAGAGCTAGGATTACAGGCGTGAGCCACAGCGCCCGGCCGGGAGTTTCTGATAGAAGCCATTCTCCCTGGAGTTAAAAGATATCTTATTGTGGGTTTGGTTTGCATTTCTCTCATAACTAGAGATTTTGAGCATTTTTTCATATGTTTGTGGGCCATTAATTTATCTTCTTTTGAAAATTTTCTGTTCATGTCTTTTGCCCAGTTTTTGATGGGATCGTTTGATTTTTTTCTTGTCGATTGCTTCAGTTCAGCTATTGTGGGGTTTACACTGGGTAGGCATCTACTGTGCCGATTCATGTATACTGCAGTGCTGAGTACTTCCTGCAGGCCAGTCTGAACTTGACAAATTCCCTCAGTGCTTGTCTGGAAAAGACTTAATTTTTTCATCAAATATGAGACTTATTTTTTCATGATACAAAATTCTAGGCTGGCAGTTGTTTTGTTTTAGAAGATTGAAGATGAGGGTCCACTGCTTTCTGGCTTTTAAGATTTCCACTGAGAAGTCTGCTATTATCCTGATAGGTTTTCCCTATGGATCAGTTACAAGCTTACATGTAGCAGCTTGTAGAATTTTCTCTTTCACTTTGATTTTGGCCAGGTTTAGTAACATATGTCTTGGAGATGTTCTATTTGCTATGAATCTTCATAGGATTTGATGACCGTCTGTATCTGGATGTCTGGATATCTGACAATTTGGGGGAAGTTTTCCACAACAATTCCCTCAGATAGATTTCCCAGGGTTTATTAATAGCACTTTCTTCCTCTCCTTTGGGGATACCTGTAATTTGTATGTTTGTTTGCTTCATGTAGTCCCACAGCTCTCCAAGTGATTGCTCTGCCCTTGTTGTTCTCTTCTCTGCCTCTTTAAATGATTAGGTTAGCTTTAGAGCCTTGTCTTCAAGCTCTGAGATTCTTTCTTTTCCTTGGTTTAATCTGTTGTTGAAACTATCTGCCATGTTTTGAAAATCCCTGAATGATTCTTTCATTTCTTAAGTTCTATTATATACTTCCTAATTTTGCCACACTCTTTCATGACTTTTTCATTAATTTCCTGAAATATTTGGGAGACTTCTTTTTATTGGTTTTCAACTTTCTAATCAATTCTGTTCATCTTACTTGCTATCCATATTCTGAATTCCATTTCTGTCATTTCAACTATTTCCTTGTAGTTGGAATTCACTGCTGTAGTTCTGTTGTGATCCCTTGGGAGTGTTGATCTGTTTTGATTTTTCATGTTGCCAGTGCTCTTTTGATGGTTTCTTTTCATCTGAACCCTCTTTTCTTAATTCTGTGTTAATAGGTTTTAAGGACTCTTTTTCCTTGCTGGGAACTCTCCAGATAGTTGTAGGATGTCCAAGTTGGGATCTGGACAAGACTGTCTTCACTGAGGCTGGTGTTGTGGGGATTGCTCTACTCAGGGTCTCCCCACAGAAGTAACCACAGCAGCTGGATAAGGTTGTCATGGGTTTCCAGGTTGTGTGTGTTTACTCAAAGTAGGTCACAGTGTGCTGGTGGCTTGAGCCTTGGAGTACTTGGCAGGGTTTTGGACTTTAAGGTAGCTCTTCCAGCCTTGCCTTGGTGGTAGAGACTCTAGGTTGGGGTTTTGAGGTCCAGGTGCAGGGCCATAAACTTGGGGATGGCATCTCAGGCCTACCAGGAATTCTGAAGGCATAGGGGTAGAGCCTTAGGCTCTGAATTGGGAGACTCAGAGCTGGGACTAGGGAGGAGCCATGAGCAGGGCCTCTGAGCAGGATCTCTGAGCCAAAAGTGGGGCCATGCAGATGACAGGCCAATCCAACCTGGAGGGAAGTATCAGGGCCAAGCAGGCAGGAGGCAGTTAGTGCCTGGAGTGCAGATTTGAGGCCGAGCAAGCAGTAGGCTGCTCCTCAGGCACAGGGGTCCCATGGGTGCCAGGTCAGGAGTGGATAGGTCACAGATTTCCACACCCCATCCAAGACCTGCTAAAGCAGTCATCCAAGGCCTCTCAGGTTGGAGCCTCCTGCACTCCAGAATGAGAGTCTCTATGCTGGGAATGGGGTGTAGCCAGAAGCAAAGCCTCTGAGCAGGGACTCTTAGGAAAAAGAAGAGCCATGTAGGTCGTGGGTGGATCCAACCTGGAAGGCAGGGTCAGAGCCAACCAGGCAAGAGGCAGTCAGGGCTTGGAGTGTGGAGTTGGGGCCAAGCAGGAAGCAGGTGGCTCTACAGGTACAAGAGTCCCTGATTGTCAAGTCAGGTGGGCTGAGGTTGGTTCCAGCAGCCAGGGACCCCAGGGCTCTCCATGGTGCACTCAGGGCCTGCCAAAGCAGCCACCCCAAGCCTCTCAGTTCAGGGTCCACTGCAGGCCAGCATGAGAGCCTGTGATCCAGGACTGGGGTGGAGCCAGAAGTGGGGGCTGTGTAGACGACAGGGCTATCTCACCTGGAGGGCATGGATTGGGCCCAGAAGGCGGGAGGCATCTGGGGCCTGGATGGCGGATTCAGGGCTGAGCAGTCAGCAAGCTGCTTCTCAGGCATAAAGGTCCTGTGTATGCCCAGTCAGACGTCCTGAGGTCACAGTTCTCCACACCCCAACCAGAACCCGCCGAAATGGTTGCCCAAAGCCTCTCAGTTCAGGGCCTGCTACTCTCCAGTAAGTTCCTGTGCCAAGGTCCTACTGTGCCCTAGGGGTGAAGCACCTGGCTTCAAATTCCAGGATATGGCTCAGGGAAGGCACAAGTCAGTCCGCTGCCTCCCTAGGCTAGCTAGTGTAGACCCAGCGCAGTGCACCTGGGAGTTCAGGGTGGCTTTAGCTGTTGCCTGATCCCCCTAGCGCCTGTTGTCTAGTGCAAGGGCTCTGCACAGACTGCAGTTATGTCCCTGTCTGAGCAGGTAGGAGGTAGGTGGGGTGGGCGGGTGGGAGCCTTCTTGCAGTGCTGCTTCAGAGACAAGTGATCTGTATGTAGGCAGCTGTCTGCTTTTTTCACTTCTTTCCTTGGGAAGGGAACAGGAAGGCTGCCTCTAGTCTGCCATTTTTTTTTTTCTTCTTTGGCTTCTCTTTTGAATTTCAATGGACATTCTTAATGAAAGAGATCCATGAATTTGACTCAAGAATTTTGAGATAGAAAGACACAGTGAAAATACCAAATCTCTGATAGTCATTCTGAGTTATTCTAACAATCACTAGTGTTTGACCCAGAGCACAGGACACAAGTCAGCTTATGTCCCAGGTAAGAAAGTTTTGCTCACCCTATGCAAGTTTATTAGATATGATCTAAGTGGGTAGATTTGGAGAATCCACAAGTATATGTTTTAAATAGCGTTGCTGATGCTCAGAAGATCATTTAGACAGTTTTGAAAGAGTTACCAAAAGAAACCAGATCAATCCTTCATACCCTAGAAGTATTCAGAAACCTGACGAAAGGGGCTAAAAAGACAGTTCTTTTGTGGAGAATGCAGAAAGGGGCCATGCATTCTTTGGTGATGTGCTACAGAAAAATGTTAACAAAAAGATGGTTTTTACTCTTAAACCATCAACTCATTTTGGCCTGCAAAGCACCAGCTGGCTCACATTACTCGTAATGTGCTTTGGTGTGTCTCTGATGATAAATATAAAGGGTCCTTTAAGATACACAGAAATATTAAGCAACTAAACATGCTTTTCCCCCTCCCTTTGAAAATTTAAGGAGTTGAAAGAAACATAGAGGCCTTTTATACATAGGAAAAGTTATGTATGGCTAGATCAGTTTTGCTCCCACTGCAGTGAGCCAATGAGGACTTCTCCTTGGGGTAAAAATAATTGAGTTTGAACTCCAAAGGTTAGGGCTCTAGCCTGGCATAAACAACCAAAACAAGGACAAAAATACCTTTCACAATTCAGCCTCAGTCGTCAGTCTATGCCCTAGTACTATGTAACAGGTTTATTTATTTTTTCACCAGAAGTCATCATGTAGGAAAGATAGGTGTTTTTATCCTGTTATGTGCTGAGCAATTCCTATCACCAAGCCTTTCTCCACTTTTTCTGGAAGCAAAGTTTTCCTTGAACAGCCTAGTTAACACTGATGTCTACTCCCTGTGGCTTCCTAGTTCCAAGTCTCCCCAACTCCACTGTCCCAGGTGTCATCTGGGACTCAGGCAACATAGCCTCTGAGGTCAGTGGTCATAATCTGTTCCTATAACCAATGATATATGTGCCCTGTAAATACTTGTTTACTCAATGCTGCCTCCCTTAACATGGAGCAGAGAGCTTGGTAAATGGTGGGAGCCCCCAAATATTTTTTGTTGTATAGCCAAGGAAGTGCACATGAAAATCATAACTTTTTTCTGGTTAAGAATGTAGCATATGATGTAGAGTTTTTTTAGCATACTCTCCAAATTTGACTCCCCTTATAATTTAATTATTATTATAAAAAACCTAAAAGAGTCTCTTTATTTATTCACTAAATAAATGTTTTATCCTAGGCTCTGCCCAAGGCTTTGGGGATAAAGTTATAGGCAAATGTGAATAACATACATCATCAAAGAATCACAAAGTAACTGTGAAAATTGATATAAAGGGAAAGAAAACTATTCCTGTTAATCTTAGTCTTTTTCTTTGGATTCCTGGACCTGAGCATGCTCTATGTTTAGGAGAGCTACCAGAGGGTGACTTGAAAATGAACTAGAGAGAGCACAGACAAGTCATTCCCAGGTACCTCTGTGGTCTGTGACATAGCTAGTAACCAGAAACATGGGCCTTCTCTTCAGGAGCAGAGACCACGTAGACTAGGAGAATGGGGAAATTTATCTGAGAAACCAAAAGCATTCCTCAAAATGAGGACGATTCTCAAAGCCAAAGTGTAATCAATCTACTTCTGAAGTAGATCAATATGCATGTCAAGGTAAAAACTATGACACGCATATTGTCATAGTCCTTTCTTCTTATCTTGTCCTTTCTTCTTCTAAGCTTCCATCTTCATGGGGTTAGAATGGTTAGTAGAACAAGCTCAGGATGTGGGCCACACAGTCCCTGGCTGGAAATCCTAGTTTCACTAACTACTAGTTGGGGAACTTGGGCAGATTTCTTATTACCACTGAAGCTGATTTTTCTCATTTATTAAAACAAACAAACAAACAAACAAAAGATAATAATGTTTAACTTGAAGAATGGTTGTTGTCTGACTGCCCATTCCAAGAAACCATAATACTAGAACCTATGTCTATAGTGAAATTCCAGGAACCAAATGTCTCCTAAAATGAGAGAGGGGCTGATTCATCCTTGCAGAATGCAGAGTGAAGAGAAGGAATGAGGGTGTAACCAGGAAACGGGGAAAGTAGCAAGTCCACGGAGGCAAACAGAGCACAAGAACTGGATACGAAAGTCAGTAATCAAGGAAAGGCAAACCAGAGCTAACAGGTCTGGGAAGAGGCACCTAGAAGGCTGGCAGATGCAACAGAGAGAAAGTTCTGCATGCAACTGGTTCAAGCACTCATGAAAATTGATGGTTGAGAAGATAAAATACCAAAGACAGTGTCTGGCAGGGAGCAGGCACTCAAAACCTCTCTCTTACCTACGGAGTTGGAGTTGCAGGGGAGGGCGGGGGACAATTAAAGTCACAAACATTCTAAAAACTTTGAAGTTTAAAATACTTTCACATACACATCCTCATGTGTAGCATGGCTCCAGCCAGTGGCCAAGATATGACTAAGGTTTAATTTTCCCTCAATCTATAGTATGGGATATGAAGCTCAGAAATTTTACCTGACTTGCCCAAGCTTCCACAACTAATGTGATAACAAAGCTCACACTTGATCTTAACATGATCAATGATTCTACATGACTGAACAACAGAATCACTGGAGGTAGATTTTGAAGGAAATAGATTTTTGAGACACTCCAAACTTGGCGAATTACAATCTCTGAGGTTGAGGAGTAGGACTCTATATTTAAAATATTATCTCCAATAATTTTGAGACAGCTGCCTTGGAGCAGATAAAAGTCATCTGGGTGCAACTGCTTTCCTCCATACAGGCATCTATTCAGTAGGACCATTTTATCCAGCCTAATTACTCACTCAGTTAGAGCTAAGCTGGGGCTATAAAGACTTTGAGTTTCCTCTTTAATAGGCTCTGAAAGTGATCCTGTTTTTACTCCTGCTTCTCCTGACATTTTTTTTTTCCAATTACTATGCAATATTCACTTTAGCAATTAAAAAATTCTTTTAAGAAGAATTAGGAGATACTATACAATCAATCTAGCCAATGATTTGAGTAGATACTGGGAATTTGATAAATACAACATGATATTTTAATATATTACTTAAAACATCACATAAATGACAAAAAACCTCTTAAATCATACTTTAGCATAGAAAGGTAAATGGCGAAATAGTTTCATAAAAAGATATTTTGTTAACTATATGAGAAACTTGAAGAATTTGAGTAGTGTAATTTCTTACTTCTTTACTAACTAGGACAACAGGGAAACTTTTGTCTTGAAGTCAGGAGATTAACTGCGTGTGACCCAGGATGAGGTATTTATCTTCTCACAGCTTCTGTTTCCTCACCTGTTAAATGGGGAACATTATATCTGTTTCATAGTATCCTGGCAAGGATTGAAAGAGATATAAATGTGACTGTGACTAAATTTGATACCTTAGAAAAATTCAACAATATTTAGTTATGTCTGATCTAGTTCTTAGAGATATTTGCAAAAAAATCATTTTTCAGTTACTCTTTTATTGTTTTATCAGTAAATGGAGATGTGTTAAGGCAAAATTATCTCTACAATCTCTTACAAAGCTGAAGTTCTGTATTTTTATTATTCTAGAAGTTTTCTGTGCGATCTTCAGTTAACCAGAATTACTTCTGAGAAGCTGTATTTGTCACTGAAAAGTCAATGGGAATTCCTATATAATCAATAATATTATGTTAAGGGATTATTAGATATGGTTTATAGGATTTGCTTATGGTCAGTGAATTCCAATGTTAATATAAATACATTAAACTGAATTAGGATGACAGTCATGTTTTCTTTGATATAAAAGGAAACTTCATGGCATTTTGTTTATTCTTACAGGGCAAGAATTATTATGCTTTTGGCATGTTAACATGCCAGTTAATGAAAATCTTTGAAAAAAACGTGGGAACTAGATTTCTCTATCTCTTCAAAGTTAGGTGGATTCTGAGTTCATTATCATAAAAGTTTAATTTTTCCCTGGTACCTATCACAGTGCCTGATACAAAGTAAACACTTAACAAAAATTTACCAGAGGAATCGGTAAGCGCATTTTTTATGGAATCCCATTAATAAATGTGGATTAAAACAAGCATGAATTTGAAGTTTTCATGCTTCAGTTCTTTACTTTGTTTTTTTAATTTTCTTTCTCCCATTTCTCCTCCTCTTCTTCTCTTCCCCTCTGCCCCCACCCCGTGCCACCAGCTGGTCCAACACAGGTCTACTGTCTGCCATGCCAGTGGGAGCCACCAACAGTGGCCTCAAGAAGCAGTGGAATGCCAGCAGGCAGGAGAGAAAGTAGTAGGGCCCCAGAATCATATTTTCATCATTATCAATAGACCATGACAGACGCTGATCCAGTCTCTGATTTGGGTATTCGGTAAAAGGAAATTCTACATGAAGAGTTATCTTCAAAAAAATACTCCTACAGAGAGTTAATGCAGCAAGCAAACATGGTTGATAAATATTTCCATCCCATTGTTTTTGCAAGAATGCAAGCCACACCTAAGAGCACATTCCCTATTTTGTAGGGAAATATATGGTGGTACATACTTTATCCCAGTGTGCCAAGACTTATTTTTAAATTTAATTTCAAACTTCTTGTTTTCTCCCTGTGCTATAGTATGATTTCACAGTACATCCTCCCATCTGTTGAAACAGAGAAGAAGTACTTGCATTTTAGGCTGAAATGACTAATATTCATGAGGAATGAATCCAAATCAAAACTAAATGCACATTTTTGCATTTGTCCAAACCTAGCTATGAATTATCTCAAGCTATCAATAGAAGAAGAAGAAAGTTACTATCTGCAAATCCCTATTTGTTTTCCCAAATTGCAACGTTGGCAATGATTATGACAGAAAAATGTTCAGTATTCCTAGTAGCCTAACCTGCCAAGAGAGATAAAGCCACTTTGAAGTCCAGGGACCAGAGACTGCACAGATTTTTAACCAAAATGGGCTTCAAGCCCATCTCAGAGAGAAGTGCGCGAAAACAGCCTGCCTATTTTGCAGCCTCCTGAATCCAGAAGACAGAGCTCTGCTGGCTCTAGGAGGTGGCAGATTTGAAGTTAGTAAAAGTAATCTTTATACTACTCTGGCCACTAATGATGTTGGTGATAATGTTAATAAAACAATAATAGTAAAAGTAATGTAATAATAGTTGATATTATTAATACTTATGTTCACTATGTGATTGCTGGGTTTCAGCACTGTGCTGAGAGACCTGCAGGCATTAATTCATTTATTCCTTACAAGACCCCTGCAATGAAGCAAATGCAGCTCTGTGGTTAATGCCACAGCTTATACAGAAGAGTAGCAGGCTCTGACCTCACCTTTTCCTCCCTCTGAAGCCCCTGCCATTCACTTTTGTATGTTACCTGTGTTGTCTCTATGCATATGTTGCCACCTTTCTCAGGTGAGACCCACCTTGGACCTCCTTTTGGGACAGCTTCTGCTAAATACTGTCCACAGATGTCTCCGCTGCCACCAAATATAAATACTGCACATAAAAATAATCTCTTCTGGATGCCAGGTGGAAAGAATGCCACAGAAGAGATCTGATTGTGTTGCAAAATAAATGGCATGCACATGGCTATTTGGCTTTAACAAAATGTCCTTGCACGCTTTATCTCATTAGAGTTTCTGTCTGTCGCTGCAGATGGGACTTAGGGGCAGCGGGTTTCCAGTATGAGGTCAAGGAGCCAACTCTGGCAACACTTCTCCTCTTGGAGGCTCAGAAAAGTTCTTTTCTTTTGAGAGCAAGATTTTGTTTACTAAGCCAGATTTTCTGAGCACCTACCTTGCCCCAGCACTAGGCTAGCTACCACACATATATTTCCATTAATTCTTACAAAAATATTAAAAGATGTTTTGGTTTGGTTTGGTTTTGGCTAATGAGGAAAATTGGCTAATGAGAAAAAATGTATTTAAGCAACTTGCCCAAAATGTGAAGCCCTACTAAACCAGTGCTTCTCAACCCAGGGAGATATTCACTCCCCTTTTCCCAATGAAATTTGACAATGTTATCCGGAGAGCTGGTGGGGCAGTGTTTCTACTGGTGTCTGGTTGGTAGAGGCCAACCCACAAGGCACAGGATAGCTCCTGATAGGAAAGGATTGTCCAGTCTAAAATATCAGTAGTGTTGAAGACAAGATCTCCTAGTTTAAACGGAGAAGTTTTTGACTGGATTCTGGCCGTGTGGCCTCTCTGGCTGATAACTTAGATGTTCTTCGATGGACTCAGCTTTGATTCAGAGCCTCTGGCAGCTCCACCATGACAGTGTTTACTGCTCGGTGTCCTGCCATGCGCAGCAGACTGGGAGCTGGGGTTCTCCCCGCTCAGTCAGCTGGGCGTCCAAGTAAGGCTTGGGCTGTGCAGGTAACAATGTAATGAGAGGGAAATCAGAAAGTGACATTGATATAGGACACAAAGATAAGTAGTTATGGCGAAGAGGAATGGAAGCAAGAAGGGGAAGGAACCAGGAAAGACATTCTGGCAGAGGGAATGACATGTGGGAAAACCCTAAGGCTAGAGACAGCACAGGAAATTTGAAAATTGAAAGAAGTACAGTGGTCGGTGCAAGGGACCGAAAAGGAAAGAGACATGAGTGAGTTGGAGGGAGGGAGGCAGTGGGGAGGGCAGGCAGGGTCGAGTTGAGCTAGATTCCCCTGAGGTCAGTGCTGCTCTGCCCAAGGACTCAAGAGCTGATCTGGGTTTCAGAAAGCAGGGAAAAACACAGACCGACCAGTTAAGACTTTGCTGCAACGGTTCAGATGAGGACAGATGGTGTTTTGACTAAATCTGTGGCAGGGCAGATGCAGAGAAGTGAATGAGTTTGATGTGTACTTGGGTGGGGGGAAGGCCAGGAGTGGGTGACCGGCAAGCCGTGACAGGGAGGAGGTGGGGGTGAATGGATCCATCCAGCCTCCCAGTCCAGGCAACTGGGTGGGTGCCATCTCGGCAATTCTCACTTTGCTCCTCTATAAAGTGGGGACCACATTCTTATCCCTCCTACCTCACAGGGTTATTCTGGGGACTAAATGATATAATAAATATAAAAGGGCTTTATAGACCTTAAAGCATGAAAAATATCTGTCCCACAAGATGATTGTTCATAATTATTATTGTAAAGGGCTCATCTCTATGGCTATGTTATCAGTCTCTATGTGCTGTGAGATACCAATGCCAGCTCTGTGATGTCACTTGGGTGTCTTACAGCTTCCTGATTTCACAGTTGCAGGGAGTTTACAGAGCATATAAAGTGACAAGGGAAAAGGTGTGGCTCCTTGTTCTCTACCATGAATTTGGCTTCTAAATATCAAAATCTACTCTGATTGCCATGAGAAAACCCGAACCAGCCCAGCTTGGTTGCTGACAAGCTTGGGGAATTGAGAGTAGACAATGGAAACTGTTTCTCCCACGTCGTTTTACTGAGTTGCCAAAGAATGGCTGCGTCTCACCAGTCTCAGCCTGGTAATTATCCAAGTGGCTCAGGGTCATCAAAACCACAGGAAAGAGCCTACTGGCTTGCTGCTGCTCCAGGGCTCCAAAGCTGTGATCTTCATATCCCTTTGCAGCTCAGAGAAAGGAATGATAATTGTATAAGCCCAGTCCATGTTACAAAGAAAATATTTAGGGACCAGTAGCCAGAGACCTGGGCTCAGCCCCAGTTTTGCCACTTATCAGTTATGTTGCCTTTAGTTCACCTTGTGAAGTACCATATTCCCTTAGCATTATCCGAGGACAGAGTTAATTGATCCATTTCAGAGTTGTGAGAGGGAGATGAGATAATGAATAACATTTGCAAATTGTAAGATGCTCAGAAAATTAGATAGAGGTGGATGAATGGGCTGAGTAGTAGTAGTAGTAGTTCCATAGAGGCATGAACGAAAAAGACAATTTTAAAGATTAGATACATATAGACAATTTTAAAGATTAGATAGATATGAAAGTTATGTGAAACTAGAAAATCAATGACCCAAATTTATCTATCAGTATAAGTTTTAAAACTTTGCTCTTCATCCCTGGAGGTACAAATAACACAACCTGACCATAGCTCAGAGTGCTCCAGAACTGGAGGTTGCCCCAGAGATTCTCAACCCTCGCGTACATTTCTCAGGGGGTCATGGAGGGAAGCTGATGTCTGTGTAAAACCTGACCTGTTCCCGGTGATCTATCAGGGCAGTAGTGGTTTGGGGTTGAAGCCCAGACCTCTGACTCTTCATTCTATACTCCTTTCACTCAATCACATGCCCTCTCAAGAGTTTTTCTATTTCCTGCCCAATAGCACAACCTTCCTGGAGCAGGCAAGTGAGGGTCAGGGTCACAGACCACAGATGATAGTGACATTGGGGGACTTAATGGGGTGGCCTAGGCAGAAGGTGGTGAGGGCATTTCACATTTATTGCATCTGCTGCTTAAGCCAGGCAACATTACAGATTTAACTCACATAACTGGAATTATAGTTTTTCCTTTAAAAATATGATCTCAGTGTTTAAGATCGTTGGTTTGTACTATTCGTACTTATTCGGTTTTGCCTCATTTTTAAAAGAAAATAAACTAGCTCTATCGCTTTCCAGCAGAACAAGGAACCTAGTGAGCATTAAAAAAACAACTATGGATTATTCCATTTGATGAGAGGAAGCCCTTCCTAGGACTCTTGGCTAGTCACCCGATTCTGTTTTCTCTTTGATAGACAAAAAGAGAAGTTCAGGAAGAGGGACGAACATAGTGGCATTCTCTGTTTGTCAAAACATCTTGAATAATTTTTCAAACATTTTGAGCTTGTTAAAATCCAGACTACATAGTGCCAAGCAGTTTTGCTTAATTTCTAAACCCTTGAGTATTTAATGGGAAATTTAATCGGTGTTTTTCTGAATTGTTTCATTTAACTCATCAGTGTGCTGTTTCATAAGAACAATTTGATGCCAAAGGAGTCCTTTTGTGCCAATTTAGAAATTTTACTCTGGAAGGCTCCAAAGGGCTAAGAGGAGAAAATATAGCAGGGACCTGGGGCTTCTAGACTCTCACCAGTTGAGAGCTAGAGAGAGCTATACATCCTGTGGTCCTAACTCTCCACATTCTCCAGAGGGCAAAGGTCTTGCTCAAGTTCACTCCAAGACCAGCAAGAAAAGCAGAATGTCAATCCTTAAATCTGCCCAAAGCATTTCTCTCTTTATGTACAGAACAATTTAAAGGTCTGTGGTGGATAAATATGAACTTATATTTAGCAGAGCCCAGCCTGTTAGTATGAATGTGGTATTTTTATGATTATGATACACAACAACCGATATTTCTAAAATGTTCTGATGTCATCATCATAACTATACAGCATTGCTGTGAGAAAGCTTTTGCTTCCTCAGAGTCGGGGCCCAAGTATTTCAGGAGAGAGCAACATGCCAAAGATGAAAGTTTGCAGAAGTTTCACCTCCCCACTTGCTCCCTTTCCACTAACACAGTAGAAACTCTCAGAGTAACTGGTTTCTTTGCCTGAAAGGCCACAGTTCAATAGTTCAACTCACACAGATATGTATTTTAATGCTATTTATATATTTTAAGGATGTTTATAGCTAAATATTGGGAATAGGTTAAGGCCCAATAGTAAGGAACACATCAAGCAAACCACGGTGTGGCAACATAAATGCGAAGGCTGTTGACGCAAAGGCGTGTTTAGTGCCTATTCTGTCTCAGGCTCTGTGCCCAGTGGTTTACATACAATCAGTCATTTAGTCTTCATAATGACTCTGTGAGGCTGACAGCATTGAATTTATGTTATGTTGAAGATATTGGTATTTAGCAAGGTCAACTAACTCATCTAAGATCACCCAGCTAGTAAGTGCCAGGGGCAGATTTGAGCAGAGATCTGTTGACCTCAAAGTACATGTTATTTCCATTTGCCATTCTGCTTGCCACAAATAGTATTTGGTAATTGATTAATAAAAGTGTTGCAGTCATGTGAATAATGTTTATCCCTGATTAAAGTGAGCTTACTTAGATATAGTTCTCAGGTGGAGAACTTTTAGATTCCTTTGATATACAGATATAATATTTCTTCCATTTGTATCCAGAATTTCCCTTCTAACATGAGAAGAGTCATGAAATTCCATAATACTAGATGATTAAGTGTATTTAGAACACAGTAAGAGGCTGAGCTTCCTAACACATGTATACCCAATTCTTGCAAACATTTGCTCCTGCAAATACTCATGGCTAGACCCTAACTCTCAATAGAAGCTGCATGCCTACTTCATTCACTTTTTCATTAATTTCCTCATTTGCTCATAGATTCACTCATGCACTCACACATTCGCTCACTTATCCACTCGCTCACCCTTCATTCATTAACAAGTTCATTCAAAAGTATCTGCAGCAGCTTCCCAGTGTGAAGAACACTGATATACACTATGTCTTGAGGAACTGCCAATATTATACATTAAGTATTAAGTGCTTACAATGTTCCAGTACTTGGTGAAGCCCTGAGGATACAGCAATGAACAAGGCAGGTGTGACCACCATTTTCATGAAGAGAATCCCATTGGAAAGGCAAGTTCTTGCCCACAAATGTGTAAACAGAGACAGCAACACAGACAGAAAGGCTGTGACATGAATGAATGAATGTGATGGTGAAAGCTAAACAAGTTCTCCAGGCTTAGAGGAAAAGGACTTCACTAAGCAGATAGAAATAGAATTGAGCTTTAAAGAGCCACAGTTCTAGAAAGAAACTGACATCTCAGACATATCAGGGTATGAGTTGTGCCCACTTTCATTTCTCCAATAGTGACCACAAAGCTTGGAAAGAGGCTCCTTTGTGCTGAAGAGGAAAGTGGCTGTGCGCTTCTTCACAGCAGAGAGGTGACAGTGGGATTTGGGGAGCAAGTGCCTGAATTTCAATAGTGTCATCTGGGCCTAGTCACTTCATGTTTCAGTGCCTCAATATTCTCACTGTTCAAATGGAGACAGAAACGATATACACCTTACAAGACAGCTGTAAGGATCAAGTGATTTGAGAAATCTAAATATTCATCTTAAACAGTACAGCTTTTATTAAATTAAATGATTATTCATATTATTCTCATTATATCTCTTCTTGAAACTTGCTTTTTCTATAAGAAATATGCTTTAAGCCCCTATGAGCCTTCCCTCATCTGTAGATGGTTATGTTATAGAATATTACTATAATTCAGTTAGAAGTCATTTGCAGAGGATTTTCCAATGGAAACAGGATCAAAATGATGTCCAGGCTTCTGTGATAACCCATGAGAGTCTGTAAAGTTCCATAACTCTGGAACAGAGAATAGTTGTGGCATTAGAAGCAGGGCCAGTAGCTGGCCACTTTTTGGAGCAGTGCCATGGGAGGACCTGGGGTCACGGACAGGCTAAAGCAGTGGTTCCTGTGGCTTGTAGCAGCTCTGTCACAGGCGTGGGAGCTCCTCAGCCAGAACTACACCCAAATTATTGAGCCGCGAATTTTCCATTGCTTTGGCTTGTGATGACAAACTTCAGGGTTACATCTGTTGTTCATCAGGAATTTGGGGAGACAGGAGATTTGTTCTTTTCCTGTAAGACTTGGGATCTGAAAAGCATCACCTCTTTGGACAGATTCACAAGCCTAGTTTATAAGTAGTTTCTTACATGAATGCTTCCGTGTTTCCTCTGCAGATCCGTAAGCACCAAAAAGGCGGTGACCTTGTATACTGTGTCCACCATTGCACCTCTGATGGCCAGCATATGCTCTGGCATGTAATAGGCCCTCACCATGTACTTAGCAAATGAATAAATGTTAAGTAAGTTCCCACTCAGCTGCCATCAGCCTTGTGATTATTAGGAGATTTAATTAGACAAGTGATACAGGAAGGGGATTTGCCATGTTGGTGCACATTAGGAAGTGAGTGACTTAAATGATTTCTAATTTACCAAGTGTATACCTATAAATTCATTAAAAACTAGTATCGGATATCTCCTCTTCTATAAAACCTTCTACTATGCCACCTACTTCCAACGGAGGCTGAGATAGGTACTCTAATATTATTCTATGATTATTCCTATCTCTATTTTGCATTGTTTTATTTTTTGACTATATCCTAGACTTGGAAACCCTTGAGATTTAATCCTCTTTGTAAACCCAGTATCTTATCCAATGGCTGGCACAAAATAAGTGCTTAGCTTGTATAGGCAGAATAATATCCATCCTTGCCCCCAAAGATGTCCATGTCCTAATCCCTGGAACTTATGAATATGTTAGATAAAGTTGTAGATGGAATTAAGGTTGCTAACTATCTGATCTTAAAATAGTGAGATTATCGTGGATTATCTGGATGGGCTCAATATAATCACAATGGTCTTAAAAGCAGAAGAAGAAACAGCAGAGAGTTCAGAGTGATGTGATGTGGAAAGGACTTGACTCTCCATTACTGGCTTTGAAGATGTAAAAAATGCACCATGAGCCAAGGAATGCAGGCAGCTTCTAGAAGCTGGAAAAGTCAAGGAAGTGGATTCTTCCCTAGATCTTCCAGAAAGGAATGCAGCACTGCCTTCATCTTGATTTTAGTCCCAAGACTCATGTCAGACTTCTGACCTGAGTCTATAAGAAATATGTGTGATTTTAAGTCACTAGTCTAGTAATTTGTTATAGCAGCAAAAAAAAAAAAAGTAATACAACTGTGACCTTTAAATTTACCATCTAAGATATTAGGTAACAATACTTAGTAATTCCTAATATCTATTAATATATAATAATATTAATAATAATAATATATAATAATAATAAAGTACTTAATGCCTATTAAGGTGGTAATAGGTGCTATAGGTTTACAATATATTTTGTCTTTGCCAAGATCATTTTGGCCATCTGAGTCTTTCTTTTTCTTTCAACATATTACGGGGGTACACATATTTACATTACATATATTGCCTTCACCCCACCTGAGTCAGAGCTTCAGACATGTCCATCCCCCAAACAGTGTGAATATACCCATCCCCTCCTCCTCACCCGACCTGTCTGACACCTGATGAATGTCACTACTATATGTGCACATAAGTGTTGATCAGCTAATACCAATATGATGGTGAGTACATGTGGTGCTTGTTTTTACATTCTTGTGATACTTCACGTAGTACAATGGGCTCCAGCTCTATCCAGGATAATAAAAGAGGTGATAGATCACCTGAATCTTTTGTTGTTTCATGTGAATTTTAGGATTTTTTTTCTATTTCTGTAAAACATGCCATTGGAATTTTTATGAGAATAACATTGAATCTGCAGATCATTTTGCGTAGTATGGACATTTTAACAACATCAAGTCCTCCAATCTACAAACTTAGAATGTCTTTTTATTTATTTGTATATTCTTAATTTCTTTCATCAGTGTATTGTAGTTTTCATTGTACAAGTCTTTAACTGCCTTCATTAAGTTTATTCCTAAGTATTTCATTCCTTTTTTCTGCTCTTATAAATGGGATTATGTTATTAATTTCCTTTTCAGATAGTTTTCTAGTATATAGAAAGACAACCTTTTATACTTTTTTGGAGGGCCAGTTTACCAGCCACAAACTCTCTCAGCTTTTGTCTATCTGAGAATGTCTTTATTTTGCCTTCATTTATTGAACAATTATTTTGCTGGACAGAGACTTATTGGTTAATGGTTTTAATTTTCTTTTGACAGTTTAAATATATTATCCTGCTTCCTTTTGACCTCCATGGTTTCTGACGACAATTCAACTATTTATCTTATGGCTTCAAAATGGGTCCACACAATGGTAATCCTGAAGAGCAATCCTCAGGTTCCTACCAGCCCATATAAAAATGAAGTCCAGTTCCATCCAGATTGTTACAAAAGGAATTAATTCATTTTTTATGACTGAGTAGAACTCCATAGTGTACCATGTGCACAGATGGAAGTAAAACTCAATAGAAATTAATCAGATGGGGAAGGGAGGGGAGGGGGTGGGTGAAATAGTACCTAATGGGTACAATGTACACTATCTGGGTGATGAGTAGGCTTATAACTTTGCCTAGTCACTCTGTGGTGGAGACTGCACAGGGCTGCAGCATCCCACAACCACATGGCTGTCTCGTGGTGCAGAGTGGATACAGGGACCTACCTCATTTATCAGAGACATCCGACACTTAAGCCACTACATTTCAATGTGGTTTTCACATGCAAGGGCAAGGCTTCAGTAAACATGAACATCACCTGATGGCTCTCTCACAGCATGCAAAGGAATGGATTATAGGGTGTCATACAATATCTAGGTTGAAAGGGATCTTAAAGATCTTGCCTTCCAAATCTTTCATTCTATCATAGAGAAACTGAATTTCAGAGGGAAGCAAACTTAGGCTGTCCCTTTTTTCTGAATTTTGTGAACTATTTTACTTTCTGCATAGTATATTCCAATGCCTTTATGTGGGGTAGCCCTCAAAGTATATTTTTGAAATGCATTTTATCCCTCAGAAACTCATTTATCATTGCAATGCAACAGGCAAGCAAAAGCCCTGTGGATGGAAAATAAGCTAAGACATATTCTATACCATCAAGCTGTTTGCAATATAATGGAACCATCAACTATGGTATGGAATAATAAAAGCTATAGAAAGACATCCATATATTTAATTGATTCTTAAAAGAAATTTATGGAATATCTACATTCCCTAAAATGGGAACATTCCATATAGCTTATTTTCAGTTAAGTGATTTTTGGATGAAGAAGGTATTATTACTATACTTTAGATGTTATAATAAGATGTTATAGTTTTATAAGATGTTATAAAACTATCATATAATAGAAAAAAAGACAAAATAAGTTTAAGTAAATTAATTTTTATTACTATAATGAAAGAAACTACAATATGAAAATTTTATATACATAATGAATATTTTCAGTTCTATATGTGAGATTAATTTTCTTTGAATAGAAAATTTATAGTAGCTACATTAATCACGTTGAAAATTAGTGTTACCTACAATCTTTGTCCATTCAGGCTTCTATAACAAATTATCGTAAACTCAATAGCTTAAACAACATATTTCTAGAAGTTCTGGAGGCGGGGAAGCCCAAGATCAAGGAAGGTATAGGTTTGATGCATGGTGAGGACCAGCTTTCCGATTCACAAGGGACACCTTTTTGCTGTGTCTTCACATGGTAGAAGGGGCAAGGGGGCCTCTATTATAAGGGCATTGATCCCATTCATGAGGACCCCCCCTCATGGCCTAATCACCTCCCAAAAACCCCATCTCTTAATACCATCACCTTAGGGCTTAGGATTTAATTTTGGGGGGGACACAAACATTCAGATCATAGCACCCTTTGTGAATTTTGCTTGTAGAAAACATTCTGGAAGTAACTATGTGCTATATGGTTTGAGTTTGTCCCCACCCAAACTCAGGTTGAAATTTGATCACCAACATGGTGATGTGGGGAGGTGAGGTCTAGTGGGAGGTGTTTGGATCATGGGAGCAGATCCCTCATGAATGGCTTTATGCAGTTCTCTCTATAGAGGGAGTTCTCACTCTTGCTCTCTAGGGAACCTGGATTAGTTATCTTAGGAATGTTCTCATGAGAGTGAGCTGTTAAAAAGACATGACGCCCCTCAGGTTTTCCCTCTTTGCACATGTTTGCATCCCCTTAGACCTTCTCTGCCATGTTATGACACAGCATAAAAAGCCCTCACTGAATACAAGCAAATGTCAATGGCATGCTTCTTGTACCTCCCAGCCTGCAGAATGTGAGCTAGATAAATCTCTTTTCTTTATAAAGTCTCAAGCATTCTGTTACAGCACCGCTACATGGATTAACACATTAAATTAATATGAAGAGAGGCATTTGCTGTCGGTTAATTATTTAATAGAGCAAATCAACAAGTATTTTTTGTAGCCCAGTGTGAGGTGTATGTGTGTGAGTGTGTGTGTGTGTGTATGTGCGCACATTGGTGCAGAGGGGGTGCTGAGGGAGGGGAATGGTAAGGTGAGCACAGATCAGAATAAGCCCCAGTGTTGATGAATATGTTATCATGAGGAAACTTCCATGACACATGCTATCATCTGTGAGTGCTAATAAATAGCTCTCACTGTCAAGGCCCCCTCAAGTTCTCAGGACAAGAGGGAGTGATATGTTTGCACAGGTCCTCACACCTTTGACCCCCTTTGCTTGCTCTGCCAGGAGCAATATGAACTGATCCCTGTACCTTGGGGAAAGTCTCAAACCTCATCTCCAAAAGCCACTCCCCTCATCCCATATGCACAAATTTTGTGACCCACCTTGTCAGTTGGTATGACCCTCAAGTAGAGGGAAATAATAGCATGAGGAAACAGGTAATAACAGTGGCTCCACATGGGGCTGAGATGAGATTCTCCCCCGACAGGGTAAAGGGAGCATTATTAATAGCAGCAGAAGGACAATTACATCTGCACGTGGGCTGGGAAGGAAAGGGGAGGTGTGGCCAGGCCCTGACAAGATCTCTAAAACCTATTCTCATGGAAGCAAAGAGAGGATAGAGATTGATGTGTTTTTAAACTTCTCAAAATGTGCTTCCTCAAGCATAATAAGAGAATAAGTGTCATTTTATATACAATTCTCCCCTAAATTTCAGAATTTTACTTATTAATTCTTAAATCATGTGATTGCAGAAAACTGACATTGACCTTTATCATGCTGGCCCTAAGTGGCTGCCACTCATAACAGAGTCATAATTTTAAGTTTATTTTCCAGTATATATATTTTTTAACACTTTGGGGGACACCTACCACTTTTTAATCTAGCAAAATCCCATATAAGGTGATATTTATTACACTATATTTTATTCTATTATATAGCCTCATACACCTCTTATACATACTGCATCAACATTCAATAGTATTTCACAAAAGGTATTATTGGATTGCCAGGTACTCCACTAACTAAATAAATTTGAGAACTACCAGACTAATTGAATCTTGCTTCAAAGGGTTGTCCTTCCAAATCTCCCTGCTTTGTCTAGCCCAGCTTAGCCAAAGACACGGGTGAAATGGGCATGTTTACTGCCTACACTAGTGATTTCCAACAAATCACTAGGGTGACTATCAGTAGATTTCTTTCAGCATGTAAATGTCTCTTCTTCCTTTTAGGCTAGGCCAAGAGAGAAGGGACTCACCTTAAACTTTTTCAAGTATGGACCAACACAGACTGAGTGTTTGGTGGTTGCTTTATTCATTGATTCATGAACTTGTGGGCTGATTTACTCAAAGCTCTTGGAGAAAGTGAATCTTAGAACCAGAATGGATTTTCAGAGATACCCTGACTTAGAACACTGAAGGGCTGTAGAGCCAGAAACTCCACAGTGCCCAGGACATACAGCTGCAGATCCTGCTCACCTGCTACCCTGGCTGTCGATCCAGCACCCCTGCCACTTCTTCTGGCCTCATAGCAATGTTTCCTTATCCAATCTTTAATTCTGACTTGTACCATTGTCCTGATACCGACTATGACTGTTAGATTTCTGCAGAGGAATCTTCAGGGCAATGTCAAAAAGGATCCGAAACTCCATAGCACTACTTTAGAATTTTTTTTTTCTTCTCATCAGAACAGGTGTGGTTATGATTACTGCTGTTAGGTAAAATATGAACTGCAATTAGAGAGTGATTAATATGTGCAAATCTTCTTTGAGGTTCCTACAAGAAAGTAGGAAAACACAACACGTCCCTTTGCAGCTCTCAAAAAACAGAAATATGCTATAATAGAGTTGCATAATGAATGGAAGCCATCATTGAAATTCTCCAAAAGTTATGATTAAATTGCAGCTCTCAAGTTGTAATAGAAAAGGACTGAAAAGTATCCTTGATACAGTGGCAGCCTTGAAATTTTCCCTATGAATGTGTCTACTGGCCATGATCACCCTTTTATTTTTGCCCCCAAGTTCAGTGACAGATGCTAGTTGAAGTCTCGAACAATTTGGATCACTCCACGCTGAGACTGAAAGTTGTGCAGGGAATAACTGTAAATTGTTAAGAGTATTACATTTCAAAAGAAGTAAAAGGACACATAAAGCTGATTGGCCTGTCTGTTCCTTGGTGTCTTGAAGTTTCCTCTCTTTGCTATTAATTAATTAAGGTATAGAGTAGCCTAAAAGGAGGAAGCACCTGCAGTTTTGACAGACCATACAGCAAGCAGCAGTCCACCAAGCTGAGCAACTTCCTCAGTTTTCCGAATAGCATTGTTTTTTGGTTTTTTTTTTTTTCAATTCTCAAAAATAGTCAAGGTAAAATTCTTAAGATTAATTTGAGTTTGCAAAAATAAATGCCCTTGATTCTCTACTTTCTCTTTTATAAAAATTTTAAAAGTTGGCCTTGGAGCACATGCTGCCTAAGGCATGAAAGGCTTGTGCAAAAGAAGCAGAGACTTGACCAGGATATCTTGAAAACCAGCAGGCAAGACAGAGTGTGTGTTGTAAGGATCCCTGTGTCATTTCATTCTAGGGCTGGAAAGGGTTTGAAACATCATTTTTATCTAGTTCCTGCTTAGTCCATTCTTTCTTGGACCATTGTCTTAGAAAGTTCTTCTTCCACTGACCTAAACTCTGCCTCCCTATTTCTTTGTTTCTTGCTCCTCATCTAAAGGCCCTGGGGTCACTTCTATTTGTCAGTCCCTTAAAGATGTGCAGACACTGTCTTCTCTCCTCTCCACCCCTCCTCTCACTTTTTCTTCCAGGCACACCAGTCTTCAAGGCTCCTCCATATAAGACACAGTTTGACCTTTCTTCAGCCTCTTGGCCTCTCTTCATTAGACCCACTGCAGTTTTCTTAGAGAAATGTTTTCCTTAGAATAGAACATGATACTGTAGGTGAGATGAAGACATCTTATATTTTAAAAATCAGACACTCAACAAATAGGCAATCTAAACTTGAATGTTTAGGCTTTTGATGATCATTAGACAACTTTAGAATTTTCTTCAAGATCTTAGGATACAATATGGAATAAGTAAAAGTGATAAATTGCAAATGCACATATACAAATGTAGACATGTGTGTGCACACAGGGTGGTCCACTTGACAGAAGGTCCTTATAAACTGCATTAGGTCCAGAAGCTTCCAAAATGCCTTGAATTCAATTTATGAGGTAGGCTTTCTTTGGGGGTCTAGAAGGCGTAAATAACTATTGATTAGCTTTTTAAAGACAGGTTTTTAGTAGAACTCTGAACAAGAGCATTAGAGAAATGCCCCCGATGGGGTCATTTTTTGTTGACCTGGGGCTACATAAAAATGGGAGTATTGAATGCTTAATGTCACATTTTATTGCTTGGTTCAGCTAATTTGTCTTGTGGGAAGCAAATGTTTTTGAAAGCATTCCAGAGCCTTTGTAGTGTTAAAGCTCATTACCTTGGATTGCATATGAGCCAAAAAATATACAACCAGCTAAGTGCTCTGAACCTCAGCAAAATTTCATGACTAGACATGGGAGCAAAGCTGTGTGTACTGTGTCCTGGAGAAATGAAATGAATTTACTAATTTGTATTCTTATTAATAAAAGGAAGTATAATCAGCATGGCAAGGATTTCTTTGTTATTTTTTTAAATGCTGAAGAATAATTTAATGAACAGATTAAAAACAGGGTGTATCGTCTTTAGAGAAATTATATCATTTTTCTGTTAATCTTGAACTCTCAATTCCAGTGTTTTCAGTGAGCTTGGAAGAAGACTGTGCACATTTCACCCGGGCAGAGTACATTTACAGGCCAGAATACATTTTTCAGTCATCTACAACAGGCCTGGCCTTTTGTCAGTTTCTGTTACACGCAAAATTAAATTCTCATTCTTAAAGAGTTATTTATCTCATTTAAGGAAACTAGAGCCCCAAGATATCACTATTCTGCTAAAAAAAAAAATAAGAATAACTGATAAACAAAGGTCAGAAGAATTCTTTGGCTTCACATGTCCTGAAGATACCAACAATCTGATCCCAATCTACTTTGTTAGAGCTTGTTTTCTACTCGTATCTTTAAGGACTTCTAATACTAATTCTATTGTGTCTGGTAGCAGCCATCACTTTGAGTATTCAAAATTCCACAATTTTGTTCCATCTGAATTATTCTCTCTGATTATTTCCATTGAAATTATCTATTTTACAACCATATGAATGATTCTATTTACAGGAAACATTCTGACTTTAGAATGGTCTCTATGCCCTCTTAACTGCTTGTTCATAAATGTTGAGAGGATGGAAAATATTTTACTACTAATGGAGTAAAACAAATCAAAATATAACACAAAAACTTGAAAATATTCATTTTCTTGGATCAATAAACTAAACAATGCATTATAAGACTCTTTACCAAGTGATATAAACTGGTATGCAAATTATTCATAGAATCATTTTTATAATTTATAAATCACATATAAATCACTTATTTAGACATTGTGATCATGACCGTTCTTTTGAAATAGTTTTGGTAGCTAAATATTTTGTTGAGGAGATGATCATACATTTCCAATAACTTCTTGTTAGTTAGGGAAACTAACTAACATCTCAATAAGTAGAGTTTCTTTTAACATCAGTTCTATTGAACATGGTACTAAATTTTTATCATCTTCAGCTTAGCATATGTAATTACAGTCATTTATTTTTAGCGCATATATATCTGTCTGAGATGTTAGTATGACAATAATTTTTATTATGTACTAGGTCATGAAAACCATCTTTTGGAATGTTATCTTTAGGTACTTGATTTTAATACATTTTGTTCACCTTTATTCTATAGAAATTTTCAAATTTATTTTGGTCAAGTTTCAGGATACGCATAAATTCATCTTTTTTTTTTAACTCTTTGTCATCAAACCATGGTCACATATTCATATATTTAACAATTTAATAGCTATTTCCCTTGGAATAGGATACATTGTTTTCTTTAAATGTTTTATCATCTTTGTTTCTATAATACTGTTGTTTCTCTTTCACAGTTATTCTGTAAAGCTAGGGAAGATATTGAAATTAGCATTCAATTTATTAAATTGTCATTTTCAAATTGTATAATTCTTCCAATTTCAGAATGTTTATTAGAGTAATGATTCAATGTGTGATTCAATTTCCAAAAGCTTTTGTAGCTCTAACACTATAGTCTGGTTTTGAGATTCAAATATTCTTTTATTAGTCATGATTTCTATTCTGTCTCTCCTCTCTAATGTCTATTTGATGCATAATCAATACACATTTTTAATTTGTTTCTTCATTGTCATTTATCTTCATCCAGAGAAATTCTACTATGCCATTCTCAAGACACAGTGTGATTACATGACCCAGATTCAGATAATAATAATGTCTCATCCCTCTGGTGATAGTGATTGGTCTAAGAATGAGAATATGACCCAAGCTACAGCAATCAGAGTTTTCTCCAGAATTCTCTTAAGTGAATCAAGTGGAGAAAATGCCTTTTCTGTCTCATAGGATCATCATGGATATGTGATGACTACAGATCTAGTGGTAGCCAAGTCTCTTACATTACAGACACACTGTAGAGTTTTGGTCTTCAACTCTTGGGCCATGGACTAGTGACCTGTTAGGAACCAGGCCACATAGCAGAAGGTGAGTGGTGAGTGTCCAGCAAAGCTTCATCTGTATTTACAGCCACTCCCCATCACTCTCATCACCGCACAAGCTCTGCCTCCTATCAGATCAGCAGCGTTGGTTCGCATGGGAGGGCGAACCTTACTGTAAACTGTACATGTGAGTGATCTAGGTCATGTGCTCTTTATGAGAATCTAATGCCTGATGATCTGAGGTGGAGCTGAGGAGGTGATGCTAGCCCTGGGGAGTGGCTGCAGATACAGATAATCATTATCAGAGAGGTTTGACTGCACAATAAACATAAATGTGCTTAAATCATCCCCAAACCACCCCCACCCCCAGTCCACGGAAAAATTGTTTTTCATGAAACTAGTTCCTGGTGCCAAAAAGGTTGGGGATCACTGCTGTAGAGAATAAAGCTGACACCAAGAGACAGACCTGACACCTGGGAGAAGTAGTGGAGACAGCATCCTGGAAAAGGTGTATCCCCAGTCCCTGAGGATTCCAGTTACTGTAACTCATCCATTAATTTCGTGAGCTTCCATCTATCCTTACAATAAATACGTGATAAAGTAAGTATGAGCCTAGTTTTTGTCATTTGTACCCAAGAACTTTTCTCATCACTACATCAGCAACTGTGTAAAGAAGAAGAACATTATAGGAAAAAGTAACAGAGCAGACCCATGTCAAGTAACTGTGGTGGTATCAGCGAGTTTTTAGACATGGAACTCTCTAGAACACGACAGAGCCAAGACTTCCAAAAGGACAGCAGGGTGAACAATAGTGTCTCCAAGCTATTTTAATACCGTAGAATCTTTATGAATTGCCACAAAATTTTTGTGCTTTCCCATATTGTTTATCTGTGGTCTTCTAAAATGTTTCTTCATAAACTTAAATCATTCTAAAGAGTGTAATTGCCAGCATATGGTATAGTACAATTTGAACATCGGAAGAGTTCAATTACTCATTGAATTTTGAAAACTCACAATTTGAAATGCACTGAAATCTTTTTAAAATATGCTGGGCACACTTTTATTTAAAAGTTGAAAATTGTTCATGAATCTTTTTTCTCTTTTTCAAAGGCTGTGACTGATCACTCTATCATACCACTCTGAAACAGAAGAACATATAAAAATTGAGATATAATTTTTAGTTATTTCCAGTATTTCTCTCTATTTTAAGTGTTTTCTTTGTTTTTCATTTAATAGTAGTATGCAATCAAAATATATAATTTTGATAAGTACTTATACATATATGAAAAATAAAATCATGTTGAAAATGTAAAATAAGAAAAGAAAGGAAAACAGTGTACTTAAAAAAAAGGAGAAAAGATAGAACATAGGTGTAGATCCTTCAATGAGAACAAAATCCTGCAGGTTTTTTTATCAAGTCACCCTGAGAAAGGTTGTATAAAACAAACCACTTAGGGCTTAGACATAGTGCCTGGCAGTAAGAAGATAGCAGAAAATAGCTGCACAATGAGGATTTTCTATGCTGGACATTACACTGAGACTTTCCCTAAACTATTGTGTTATCTGTGTGATGTAGATCTCTGAATGAACTCCTGCTTAAAATCAGTAAGTGTTATCTTCATTTCAGCTTTGTGAACTTATACAAGACAGCTAAAATTTGGGGGACTTACAACCATTTCTGGTTTCGTCTCCAAGAACCAAACTCTTGACCTCTCAATGCTATTGACCTGGACCCATTTGTGATGAGGGAGGGTTTTGCAGCTAGGCATTCCTCTGTCATTTTGGCTGTAACGTGTCCTACTGCAGGGAGTACACCAAATCTCCTGGGGTCTGGAATCATTGGGTAAGAAGCCACCCAAAAAAGCTCTGGCATGACTCTTTGGACTTGACTTGTGTCCTTTCATTTGATTTCAGAAGAACACTGACAACTCTCACATCCGTGCCCTGGATCTTACTCTCATAGTAATTGGCCCCTCACACCTCAGCCAACACGGTGTTTTCAGGGAAAGATGCGGGGATCTCTCTCAGCAAGGGTGTATCCAGGGGTCCTCAAACTACGGTCCACGGGCCGAGGACATTTATCTGGCTCACCTGGTATTTTTGCCGCGGCTGCCTGTCCTGCTTAGCAGCCGACTTGTCCTGGGCCCACAGTGCGCATGTGTGGAATGTGCGCCGCACTCTCCAATGGCCCTCCAATGGTCTGAGGGTCAGTGAACTGGCCCCCTGTTTAAAAAGTTTGAGGACCCCTGGATTCCTTGAATACTCATATGCTGAAGTAACCTTTGTCCACTAAATCATCTGTAGCTCAGGGTGAAATTTTGTCCTTTTTTGTGGATTTTCATACCACTATTGTTTCCAAGGGGCAGGGAGCTTCCTGCTTTATGATATAGTGTGTTGTGTATACCGTGGAACCAAAGGATGTCACAGTGAAATAAGACTGCAGAAACCATCTTCTGCCCAATTCCTTCGCTGTGTTGATCTTGGAAATCAAGAGGAATGTGAGTCCCACACATGGTTAGTGGCAGAGCAGAGCTGATAACCTAAGTGTCCTGATGCCAGGTGCTCTTGCCCACTACTCTTTGCTCTGCACTGAAGCCCATTGTGTGACTGAGCTAAGGTTCTGGCCATATAGGGTTTGTACCTCAAATTGCAATGAGAGGATAGATTTATTGAGACCATCATGCCTGAGAGCACAGTCTAGTAGTGATTAAAACTGCAGCTGCATAGATTTGTAGGGACCCTGTGCCTGGAAGCCCAGGCAACATGCGGTGCTGTGGGTGCACGTCCAGACCAGTGGAGTGGTGTAAAGAGATGGAGCTCCCTCCACACTGAGTTTCCATCTAAGTGTGGCCTTCATTCACTCAATACACTTGCACTGAACACTTTCTATGTGCCAGGCCTTATGCTAGATCTGAGTGTACAATGAAAAACAAGTGACTGCTGTCCTCAGGAAGTTCATAGTCTAGTGACAAAAGCGTAAGTGCCACATAAAATGAGAAGTCCCTCCATATTGTGGAAACAGAGGCTAAGTCCACTTTTCAGTTCTGGGGCTTTAGACATTTCATGCTCATCATTTCTGGAGAAATAAGAAGCACAGAGCATCAGTTTCTACAAGTGCCGAGAATGGCTACAGGGCATTTTATTACATTTTTACCTAAATAAAAGAGTAGGGTGCAGAAGATCTGGGTTGGAGGCTTCTACTGGGTGTCAGTGCCCTCCTCTGCCTCCCTCAGTATACACATGGTGTTTATCTCAGAAGAAATATTTACTACACTGAACTGCAGTTGCCAGCTCACCTTTCTAGCTCTTCTTGACTGCAAGCCCAGGGGACATGGATCTTGTATTTGTTCTCTTTATCTCCTGAACCAAACATGGGCCTGAACACAAAATAAAAACTTTTGGAATGTCTGGTGAGTAAGCAAAGTCAGTTGCCTTTGATGTCCTATTTATCCATTGATCAGTTCCTGGACGTCAATGTACTTGTCAGTCAAATGATGGGGTTGAATTTTACAACGTCTATGTCTTCCCTAATGTTCAGTGCTGATATTCAAAAGTTTAAAGAGATAGCAGAGGTTAGCACAGATATCTGTGCACATGTGCATGTGTGCCTGTGTGTATGTCAGGATGGGGCTTACTTACCTGGCAGGTATCTAGGGAAGTGAAGTTCACAAGGGTTTTGAGGTTAAGGCAGGGCACTAGGGGGTACCTCTAGTTCACATACAGGAAAGCACCATGTATTAAAAAGATTAATGAAAAGGGAAGTTCTTAGACCCCCATGGGAGGAAACAACAGCCAAAAAAAAAAAAAGAATCATACATGAGGTCATTTTTCCAATCCCTGGCATTTTCACTGTGGAAAGAAAGATAGGTGATCACTGAAGATTCTTTAAGAAGAAAGATCTGGGTTTGAGTCCTGTATTTGCCTATATTTTGGAAAATTTATTAATTCAGTTTTCTTATGTGCAAAGTGGAGATGATAATATCTGTTTTGTAGGATGGTGGGGAGGAATCAGTGAGAAATATGGGTAAACTACCCATTACACTGCCAATCACACAGTGTATACTCACAAATGTTATTATTTTTATTATTATTTTTATTATTTTAATTGTGGACATTTTTTTCCAGAGCATAGTGCTCAAGGCCAAAGCATACCCTTGAAAGCAGGGACTTGTGAGCCTACCTGGTTTCCTGGACACTGTGCTGCAGAAATCACGTCTGTGGTGTCGCCCACCTGGATGTAGAGAGAGAAAGCTGGTGTCCTTAACCGAAACAGAGAAGAAAGTCCAGGTCACCCTGTGCTACTGCCTTGCCTGGGCATCTGTTCTTGACACATGCGTCCTTCAGAAGGGACTCATCTCTAACTCTGTGTTGAACCCTTCCTCCTTCTGAAAACCACACTCACTCTAGCCTCATTTGCTTTACATACAGCAACCTGGCAGTGTACTTCTTTTATATTGTGTCTTCTAAATGTGTACTCCATTACGGAGCACCCTTCTCCTGAGGTTCCTGACCCTACATCTTAAGCAAAGACTGACAAAAGGCGTTATTTACAAGATTGATTGTATGTATATACATGTGTTACGTACACGCATGTTTCTGTGTATATGTGCATGCATGTAAAACATTCTCTGATCTGCCTAGGATGATTTCGAAGCTTTTGCTGGGGCAGGCCAGGAGCTGATTCTGGAAACTTTTTTGAGTGCCCGTCTGTGGGCAGAAGGGCAGTCCTTGTACCCATCCCCCCATCTCTAGACTCAGGATCAGTCAAGATACCCTCTAGAGAAGCACATTGAGGGAAACTTCAACCATTTCCACAAACACAGAGGCACCAATGCACCAAACACTCATTTGAATAAAATAAATGCATAATGACTTGAAGCATATTATCACATTTAGACCAAACTGTGGCTATTACCAGACATATAAGCCAGAGGTTTCTAAATGTTGTTATTCCTGAAAAACATGATTGATTTTGGACTTTTTAAAAAATTAATGTCATGAACCAGACATCCATAATTATATTATTTGTCTTATACAAATGAAAAAGAATAAATTAAAACTGGACATGTTGCAACAGGACTGTTGACATTATATACAAAGCCTGCTTATTGTCATAAGATACTCTTAACCTTCAAGCCAAAATCTTTCAAAACTATTAGTGTTAAATCTAGCAGCTGTTGTCGGAGTTCTCCTGTTCTCTGTTTTATGCATTGTGCTTTATTTGAAATGTTTGTTATATTTGTGTATATAACTTTCTGTGAGCTGTTCCTTGAAAGCTCCAAGGATTAAACATGAAGGTTGAGCCAGTTCAAAAGGAACAAAGTTAAAAAAAATTAAAGAAAACTTGCTAAAATGAATGTTTAAACCATTAAAATATTTAGCAAGGTTTGCCTGGAGCTATTTCCTTTATATAAAGCATGATGCATTTCTTTTTTCTCTCAATTTCTCTTAAAAAAAAAAAAAGTAAGGTTAAAGAAAACATACTCCTCTGAAGTTTTTGAAAAAGCATTAGATATTTAATATCTAAATATTTTATGCAAATAGATATGCTTGAGTAAGGCAAAGATATCTGAAACATGCCAAGTATTTGGATGAGCGGTTTGTGAATGTATTAGATAGATGAAGGAGATTCAGAGCCGAAGGGATTTTCCTCTTTGAACTTGGACCAGCCTATGACTTCACTAAGTACTTAGGATTTAACTGTGTGGTAACAGAGAATATAGTTCTTGTGTCTCTTTGAAATGCAAAAGAGAGGATGAACCTTGCAGAACTCAATGTAGATATAATCAGGCATTCTGAGTTTATTTATTCAGTACTCCAAAGAAGAGTATTTAATTGATATGTTTGATTTCACACAAGAAAGTATGCTGTCCAGCTCTCTCCATAATTCCATGGCATTGGGAATATTCTCCCTGTCTATCCTGTTCAGAAAGGCCGAGTCTTTGCTCTATCTAGGTAGCCATCTACCCATCCATTTGGAGAAAATGTGGTGTGCTGGAAAAAGCACTAGCTTTGTGTGAAACCATTCTGTGTTCAAATGACATTTACTAGCTCTGTGACACGGGAAACTTGCTTAACCTCTCTGAGACCCTTGATTTCCTCATCTGTAAAATATAATATAATACGATACCCCTGTTTGGGGATATTTTGAGAATTAAATGCAACAGTATAAAGTGTTTTGTTTTGTGCCTGGCTCAATAAATGTTAAGAGAAAATATTCAATAAGAAGTACTTAGTGAATACTTGCTAGAGAAAGTTACTTCCTCCCACCTCTCAGGTCTAGGATATTTCAACTAGAGTAGGAACGTTGAGAGCTGTTCTTTTGTAGGATCACCAACCAGCTGTGTTTAGGGCAGAAGGCCCCAGACTTTCTGAAATCACAGTGCCCTTAAGCCTCTCAATAATTTTTTCACAGTATCCCTAGACCAAAAGAAATAACTAATACATATTTCCATGTATTTTCATTTATTAAGT
Source organism: Microcebus murinus (assembly GCF_040939455.1). Lineage (NCBI taxonomy): Eukaryota > Metazoa > Chordata > Mammalia > Primates > Cheirogaleidae > Microcebus > Microcebus murinus. Next base: position 14,686,891 of record NC_134106.1, read on the forward strand.
AGTTAGGTCCAAAGAACTTGATAAATATTTATGGCCTAACAATTTAGGAGCTATTTGAAAAAAAAATCATATACATATCATAAGAGAAAACACGTTTTTATTTCATTCTTTAAAAAACACAATCACCGGCCGGGCGCTGTGGCTCACGCCTGTAATCCTAGCTCTTGGGAGGCCGAGGCGGGCGGATTGCTCAAGGTCAGGAGTTCAAAACCAGCCTGAGCAAGAGCAAGACCCCGTCTCTACTATAAATAGAAAGAAATTAATTGGCCAACTGATATATATAGAAAAAATTAGCCGGGCATGGTGGCGCATGCCTGTAGTCCCAGCTACTCGGGAGGCTGAGGCAGAAGGATCACTGAAGCCCAGGAGTTTGAGGTTGCTGTGAGCTAGGCTGACGCCACGGCACTCACTCTAGCCTGGACAACAAAGCGAGACTCTGTCTCAAAAAAAAAAAAAAAAGAAAAACACAATCACCCATTAATGGGGCATGTGTGCTTGGTGAATTGTGTGAAACTTCACAAAATTTGGAGTCGGATTAGATGCTGACACTCTTGTTTACTGCTTGCTGTTAATTTTTATGCTTGCTTTTTACCCACAACCACAAAAAAATACTTTCTGATGATTTGCAAAAATATAGCATCATCAAAAGTCATGTGATGAAATCTAGTGTTGAATCTGTGCCCTATCTCAACCCAGTAGTTCACATGATGTGTCTCAGATGTTGAGTGTCCTTTGCTGTGTTTCCCTTGAAATTAACTTTTTAAAAATTAAGACAATTTCCAAAGCCTGTGGCACCTCTATGAATTTATCACAGCATTCTTGGGCACCTCAGCAGAAAATTTGGGAACCGGTAATGCTAAAATATCCTTAAAAGAATTTTGTCTTGCTTCTGCAAAGAAATTGTCTTGCTCTTAGCTCCAAATATGGATTCATAAAGAGGACCTAGGTACCTGTGGACACATTGAAATAGTGAAGGACAGAGCCTCTGACTACTCACATCTATCCAGAAGCTCAAGGTACAAAGTCCAGCCTCAGTTGTGTGTGTATTGTGGTACCTCAGACAAGGGCATTAAAGACAGAGGTCAAATGAAAGAGAAACTAAAGAAATACAGCTGTCCACCAGCCTGCCCGAATATCTGCTTGAGTCATAGCTAACTGGTTTTTCTGCAGAACGACCAATCCTTCCACCTCCCTCTTCAGAATTTTAATAGTATTTATTGCCAGTAGCATGTAGAGTCATAGAATGCCTCTTGCAAAGTCACCAACCAAATGTCTCCTGCTCAGAGCCTGGCATTCTGTTAACTGGCCATGCCTAAGTTTCCTGTTTCCAAACTTTCCCAGGCACATATTCAAGACTGTGCCTTCCCATGCACACTCCACCCTGCTCTTCACAGTCCCACCCCGACATGTGGCTCAGTGTCTTCTCACAGAAATATTTCAATTAGCAACTTTTAGGGGAGCCAAAGAGACATGCCCTAGACCTTACTCTGCTTATTCTTACACAATGAATGTATATTTTGTGTTTCAGTTTAGAAACTGCCAGATGCCTGGAACTGTGCTATGTTCTGTGGGTGCTAAAGGAAAAGACTGACATATTCTCTTGCCCTTAGAGGAAAAACACTGAACAGTTTCTGTTTTCCTGCTCATCAGACTAAAGTCTTACCTTCTTTGACAAATGCAAATCCCAGGCTTTATCCCAAGGTTCTCAGAGTGAAGGGGAGGAGGTGGGAGGAGGGTTTCTGGGGGAATTCAGCTTTTCCTTCAACTCAGACCTGGGAACCACACACAGTGGAGGATGGAGACCACTGAGGACCAGAACCACACTCAGCTATGCCTGGTGATTTACATGCCCTGTAGACTTGAAATGGGCTCCTGTCTTCTCAAGGCTTTGACTTGTCCTCTGGCTTAGTACTTGTCCTCTGGCTTACAGGGAAGACCAGTGCAGAACTTCTTTCCCTACTTGTGAGTAGCTGGAAAGACCTCCTTCTGCTTAAACGTCCCTGAATAATTTTCCCCACAGACCTCAAAGTGAAAAGCATCTATTTCCTACTTATTTAAAGAATGCAACTTAAATATTAGAAATAAGGGAAATAATTAAATTTTAAAGAAGAAAACAAGAATTCTACCCAGAATCTTGTCAAGATATTATATTTCCTTCCACTCTTTCTTTTAAAACAAATTTTAAAAAAAATAGTTGAACTCTGTATATGTAGCATCCCGGCTCCCAGAACTGTCTCCGCTTCCATTTCAGCCCTTGCATTTCCAGGGCCTCAGGGTTCAGTGCTGACATAACCTAATTCAAATCCTTCTCTCCCCAACTCCTGCCCACAGAGCCATCTCCATTCAACACATGCATAGTTCCCACCTGACCGTGTGAGGAGAGTTGCAATCTCCAAATTGTTTCAGAAAGGGAAAGCCTAATAAAAGGGGTGGAGGAGAGTAGAAAGAATATGGTGTGCTTAAAAAGCATGGGTCATCACAGTAGAGGGACAGTGTTCATGTTTTCCAGAACTTTCGTTTCTGAACTAAGTTCCAAATACAAGTGATGAGACAAAAAATCATTCTACTTTCTTCATGCCAGCAGGCTCACTCTGATTTCAGAAGCCTAGCAAGAATAGATTCCAGACTATTTTTCTCAATATATTTTTGTGGCCCTAGTAGTAAATGGAAATTCTTCCCAGATTTTGGAAATTGAATGAATTTCAGTTCTAGTTTTTGAAGCTGATGTGGGGGTGAAATTTATTGGGGATGGCATGTAAACTACATGGCTGGGAGTCAATGAGAATTAAATGAGATTCAGGGACCATGAATTTCATATATTTCTTTAATAAGAGTTAAGCTTTTTAAAGGTAAATGCTGGGATATATTGCAAGCAATTTGATTCATGTTTTAGAAGTATAAGGTTCTGAAAATTGTTAAGGAGGGCACCTAAAGCTTGTGAATGGGAGAAAATGAGAGTGTGTACCCTGTAGGAAGTATTCCGGCCACACTTCAACCCTTCATTCTTTATTCATTAGGTAATATTTCTAGGCAGGTATTGAAATAAAATAATAAATTTGAACCCATTGTGATTTGTGTATGTGATATGATTTATGTATTTCAACTCTCCCATCTATATCACCTTGATATTCTCCCTACAGGTAGGTAGATGTCTTCCTTTTACAGATTAAAATTTATTATAAAAGTATTGAAGAGATTCAATGGATTCTGGTGTCACTATTGATTAGTTTATTGATTCATTGTCTAGGTCATTCATTCTTATGTTAATTCATTCAGCTTTTTTGCAGAGAATATTTCAGAGCCTATGGTAGGTTTTAAGAATGAATGCAAGCAGTGGTATTCTGGCAAATGTTGAACAATTGGCTTTCAGTTGAGGGGAGCTGATTTGTAGTGTTTTTTAATTTCTGTGGTGATAAGCAATTTCACCATGCCTGATTTTGAACTACCAGTATGGTGTCACAGAACTCAGAAGTGAGAAAGATGCATACAATTGGCTCTTGCAAGCAGTATGACTGGCTGCAGCACACGACTGGATAACAAGGTATAGAAAAGAGCTCCTGTGTTTGAGTTGCACATAGTTTTGGACAAGGAATATTTACAGTATGAAATTAGATAAATGATGTAGTAAAGGTATATATAGGGGTCTGTGGGAGTACTAATTTTCCTAGAACAGTTATTGGATAGGCTTAACAGTGGAGGTGATGTCTTGAGCCTGGAAGAATGAATATTAATTCTCAAGTCAGTCAATGTGAGGAAAGAGTTTCCCAGGCTGGGGAAAGGTGTGGGCAAGGGCATGCGAGTGTTCATGAGCACGGTATGTGCAGGGAAGTGAGAGTAGTTTGTAAGACACAGTAAAGCTCTGAGAGAGTCTCAGGAGATGAGAAGTAAGATCACAAAGAAAATTTTAAATTGTATTAAGGAGTTTAGACTTGGTTTATTATGAGGGAACTAAAAGGGTATATATATTCACCAGCAAACTGGTATTAACTGAGTAGCACCTAAGTGGACACATAGGTACTACAGTAATAGGGTATTGGGGAGGAGGGAGGGGAGAGGGGGCAGGTATATACATATATAATGAGTGACATGTGCACCATCTGAGGGATGGTCATGCTGGAAACTCAGACTTGTGGGAGGAGGGGGAGGAAATGGGCATTTATTGAAACCTTAAAATCTGTACCCCCATAATATGTTGAAATAAAAAAGGGTATTTTCAGATTTTTAAAAGAATATATCACTTTGTCTGCAGGAAAGGGCATAGATTTAAAGGTAGCAAAATGTTGGTAATGAGATAGTCAGCAAGATGCCATAGGAATCCAGCTGAGAACAAAAGGGCCTAGGAATGATGAGAAAAGAGGGATTTAACAATCAGAGTATAGAATCAACTGGGCAGACTGACAACCCAGTCCTCTGGCTTCTTTGTCCCCGACTCACCCGTTGCCCCACTCACTGCATTGCCCTCTGCATACAGTGGCCATTTCTGGTCTGGCTCTGGCCCTCAAGGCAACCCTTCCTGTCCCCAGGCCCCCCCTCCCCCCCCCCAGCTGTGGACCATGGAGGCAGAGCCCTCTCTCCCAGCAGGCTCTATCTCTGTTACCGACTGCTGCAAAGATGGTTTACTTGCTGCTTTGAAAAGCCATGCAGACCCAGGGCCACACTGCAGAGAACATGTGGTTGCTATTTCATTTATGCTTTATCATTTTTCATTCTGACATTAAAGCTTCTCTGCAGCAGGGTGAGAGCGCTGTGCATTGTAAGGCGTAATGTGAACCGAGGGCTCCTGCTTCGTGCCAGAGGAAACGTGATTCAGAAACAATTTGAGGGCAACTGCAAGGTGATGTGGCCCAGAGAACCAGAAGCTATTGAAATTTAAACATCATTTCTGGACAGTATAATATGTTCTGCAGGGCAACTTAAAAAAAAAAAAAAAACAGGAAACCCCTTCTTGGCCAATCCTTGGAGAATTGGAAGTCTTTTAATATCATACGGAACAAATATTTCTTAAAGAGCCCAAGACCTTTAAAGGCAAACACCCAAATGAGCTGGAAGCTCCTTGATCCCATAGCCCAATGAGAAAGCCAAGATGGACTCACTTAGGGTCTACCACACTCTCATGGTCAACATGAGCTTCTGCCTTTTCCCAGCGTATATTGGGCTTTCGGTGCTATGGCCAGTACATGCCAATCTTTTCTTGTAACTTGGAGCCCTGAAAGGTGAAATCTAAAGGGATAAACATGTCAAGATCTTTTGAAAAGAGAAAGACAGCTGCCTTCTTTTATGTTTGCACAGTGAATTCAGTTTTGTCTTTGCAAGTATTTCTCCCACTAGGTGGTGTATTAGTTGAAGGTGCCTAATCATAGTGTCTGGAATGGAGGAAATGCTCAATAAATATTGCTGGAACAGAGAAAGGGGAAGAGGAAGGACAGGAGGTAGGGAAGGGAATGTGAGAGAACCATGGGAGAACGATGATTTTTCAATTTGGGGGTTTTACATAAGGAAAATGAGAACTATTACACATTCTGAAAATGGATGTGGTTTAGATATAAAAAAAAAGGCAATTCATTTTTATTGAATGATACATTTAAAATCTCAAATTCTGTCATCAATTCATTACTGAGAAATTACGTTGTAGCTGTGTAGCATCGATAATTCATAGCAAAATGTACCAAAGTTATTGGTAAATTCAGGCTTCAAATACCAATGACTCTTACCAAATGCAGTGGCTACTATTTTGTGGGATCCAGAACACATCTCCCTTTATTTTCCTGCTTTTTAATCATGATATCCAATCTCACTGACCTTAGTGAAAAGGCGGGATTGCAATATGACTCATTGTGATCTGTTAGATAAAGTTTTATAAAGAATGCCTCATCCATGATCTAAACAAAATTTTTAAAGAAAGTTTTTAAAATTTTAGAACACTTTTTGATTAACATAAAATTTTCACAGATGGTACAGCAAGCTCCCATGTAACCATACCCAGTTTTCCCCATTATTAACATTTTACCTTATTATGGTACTTTTTAAAATAATAAATCAACAATATTGACACATGATTATTAACTAATGCCCATATTATGTTCAGATTTTCTTGTTTTTTTCCCCAGTGCCCTTTTCTGTTCTGGATTCCATCCAGGAAATCACATTAAATTTACTTGTCCAATGTCCTTAGGCTCCTCTTAGCTGTAACAGTTCTCATCCAACATTTCAAGAGGAGTAAATAAAAATCTATTTGCTGTGCTTAAAAGGGGTAAATAAGCTTTCCTGCCCAACATGGATCTATGCTTATAAACACATTTTCCATGAATGTAGAGTTTTACATATGTTTACCCTGTTATGGGGTAAGCATATGGTTATTTCATTCAAAGCAGATGAACACTTGCTGTGCCCCAAAGTGATAAACATATTTTAGGAAGTATAAAAAATTATGAACCTATTGATAAGCCATGGTAAACAATGAATATGAACAATGCTGCAACAGTTAACATACTTTTTATTGTAACCAATCAGAAAATGAGGGTTGTGACTGCCAAAGAGTGGAATGTGAGGCACCCCAAGAGCTGCTGGGAGCCTAATCAGTATATACACCCAGTCTCTGCCATTAACCCTCTGCATTGCTCCAGAGCTGCTAGTGGCTTTGCATACTTTGACTATAAGGCAACAGAGACCAGAAAATGCTGACTGTTCAGAAGTAGAGGCCAAAGCGGTGAAAGGTAGCCCATTCCTGAACAGATGGCTTGTACCTTCCAATCCACCCTTTCCTGCTTGCTCACGGTTGCTACTGAGCTTGTTGAAGGAAATACTCAAATGACAGCTGTTTAAGCTAAGTGGAGTTTGTGTACAGTTTCTCTTAGTGTTGCCTGCATCTTGGCATCCTGTATCTGAGTTCTGGTTTTGCCATTGAAGTGTGTTTCCTCAGAATAAAACACTTAGGCTGGGCCAATTGGAGTATTTCGTACAGATTTTTTCTACCAAAGAAATAGAACTAGCAAAAAAGGTCCTTGTCCCACATTGCTTCCAATCTGAAGATGTTAGCTAGGAAGTACCAGAATGGACAAAGGAGATTTGGAACAGAGGGGAATGGAAAAACAGACAAGAGAAGTGGAAATAAAGAACACTGATATTAGCATCCAGCATTCAGTGCAACCAGATTCAGTTACTCTTGAAGCCAGCCCAGCCTTTGTTCTTTCTGAAATTTTAGCCTATTCCCCTGTGTTGTTGTTGCTCTTTTCCCCATTGTGTTAGCTTTCTTTTACCTATAACTAGAAAAGTCCTGACTGGCATACTTTCTAAAAATACAAAATACTTACATATCTGGTTTTATATTATTCTTTCTAATAACATTCAGGGGGTTCTTCCTCCTAATGCTTATCATAATTTGTAAATATGTATTTATTAAATAGCATTTCCCATTAAACTGTGTATAAGAAGAGAGTGAAAACCATGCCTGTATGTATACACCTAGCATTATGTTTAGAATGGAATTGGAATTTAGTAAATACTGATGAATGAGTAAATGAGCACACACATGAATTATACTTAGTCCTCAGTTAAGTATGAAAAGCAACAGTAAAGTTTTAGTAAGTGCTATAAAAAATTATTTCAAGTAAGCATGTGAAAGTAGTTCTCAATGTTCAAGAATTTAGACTGCTAGTACTTATGGGTAAGTCAATCAAATTTGATATTCCTCTATTATTTCCTTTGGTTATTGTGTCATGTACTCTGCAGGGTTTTTTTAAGTTGTCGATATCGCCACTGAATTCTATGCCTTGTTTTCGAAAATCAGATCTCTCAGACTTGGCTATCGCCATTGTAGCCAATTAACCTGAAGATGCCTGTGTTAAAGAACCAGGAGCTCACTAGCCTGGAAATGTTTCCCTATTTCAAGTTCTTATGTTTTACAACATATTGTCCCATTTTATTATTCACATGAAGAGTTCCTCCATACCCTTTCCAACATGAGATGCTCAGTTTTTTTTTCATTTTAGCCATTTTAATAAATATCTCATTTTGATTTGAATTTGCATTTCTTTAATGACTTATGATATTGAACATCTTTTCATGTGCTTGTCATTCATACATCTTCTTTAGTAAAGTGTCTGTTCAAATCTTTTGCCAAGATTTTTTTTAAAAATCTTGTTGCTTGTTTCTTTATTAAAATTTGAAAGTCCTTCATATATTTTGGATACAAGTTCTTTATTTGATAAATAGTTTGAAAATATTTTCTCCCAGTCTGGTTTTTGTTCACTTTTTCACAATATTTTTTAAAGTTTTTAATTTTGATGAAGCCCAAGTTATCAGGTTTTTTTCTTTTATTAATCATACTTTTGGTATAATGTATAAAATACCTTAAATAAACCCAAGAACACAAAGGTTTTTTTATGTTTTAATCTAAATGTTTTTATAGTTTTAGTTTTTAAATTAAAGTTTAAAATCTATTTTAAGTTAGTTTTTATATGTAGTGAGATGAATGGATTGAAGCTCTTATTTTGCTTAGTTTTCTGATTTGTTAGAAAAAAATAACCTTTCTCCACTGAATTGCTTTTGTACCTTTGTGGAAAAATAAGTTATTCATAGATATTTGGATCTATTCTGGACCTTTTTTCTATTCTATTAATTAATTTGTTTGTCTATATAAATATTACACTGTTTTAACCACTGTAGCTTTACAATAAGCTTTGAAATCAAATACTATAAGTCCTCTAATTGTGTTATTCTTTAAAAAGTTGTTTTAGCTCTTTTAAATCTTTACATTTCTATTTAAATTTTTGAATCAGTTTGTCTATTTCTATTAAAACAAGTAAACAAACAAAAACCATGCTGTGTGTTTAATTGTAATTACATCGAATGTATACATCAATTTGGGGGAAATTGACAATTTAATCATATTCAGTTTTCACATTAGAAACACAATTACTTCAAATTTATTTAGGTCTTTTAAAACTTCTCTCAGTAATGAAGTTTTCAGCATAAAATCCTGACTCGTTTATCAAATTTAGCCCTATTTTAAATTTTGATGATATTGTTAAGTTTTTACATCAAATTTTGATTGTTCAGTGCTTGCACATAGAAATGCAAGTTTTTGTGTATTGATCTTGTGCTCTGAAATCTTACTAACTCATTCATTTTAATGCCCTATTTTTGTATATTTCATTCAATGCTCTACATAGACAATCATGTCATCTGTGAATGAAGACAGATTTACTTTTCTTCTGCTATGGATGCCTCCCCCCCTCCCTTTTTCTTGCCTAACTTCACTGGGTAGAAGGTTAAGCACAATGTTAAATAAAATTGATGGCTATTCTGAGTAACTCTGAGGGCCAGTTCAGTGATCTCATCCACTTAGCTACCACAAAGCCTCCTGATTCCCGTCTTCTGTAAATTCACTGCAAGTTATACGTTCTGTAATTGTTAATAATGGGGGCATAACAGCTCTCAGTCAGTGTCTGCTTCTATGTTAGGTATTCTGTTTTTACCTTAAAAAAAAAACTGTATAGGAAGACAATTTGAGCAACGCTAACCATTTTGCTTGATGCCTGAAGCTATTAGGTGCTCTGAAAATGTTCACTTAACAAATAGGTGAATTTTTGTGGTACTACTTCTGTTTTACAGATGAGAAAGTAGTTTTTAGAGGGGTTGAGTAACATATTCAGCAGCAATGGTGAAACCAGAATTCAAATAAAAATCTCCTTGAATTCAAACTTTGTGGTGGACAGTCTTGCCTTGATTTCCATTGTCATCAACCAATGCCTCTGCTGCTAAGTCATCAGTTGCCCATATCCCTGTGCTGCCAGCATTGGTAATTCCACAAAGATAACACAGAAACCACTCTTTACATTTGGTTTCTACAACCATCTGATTTAGCTGGGTATTATCTCCAGTGAGAATGGCCTTCATAGGAGCACTCATACACTGCTGGTGGGACTGCAAACTAGTACAACCTCTGTGGAAAGTAATAAGATACCTCAAAGAGCTACAAGTATAACTACCATTTGATCCAGCAATCCTATTACTGGGCATCTACTCAAATGAACAAGAGACATTCTACAAAAAAGGCATCTGCACTAGAAAGTTTATAGCAGCACAATTCACAATTTCAAAGATGTGGAAACAACCTAAGTGTCCATCAATACATAAGTGGATTAATAAACTGTGGTATATGTATACCATGGAGTTCCACTCATCCACAAAAAAACAATGATGATCTAGTACTTCTTGTATTATCCTGGATGGAGCTGGAACCCATTCTTCTAAGTGAAGTATCACAACAATGGAAAAACAAGCACCACACATACTCACCATCAAATTGGTTTTAACTGATCAACACTTAAATGCACACATAGTGTAACATTCATCGGGTGTTGGGCAGGTGGGAGGGAGGAGGAAGCGATGGATATACTCACACCTAATGGGTGCAATGCACACTGCCTGGGGGATGGACACACTTGAAGCTCTGAGTTGGGTGGGACAAAGGCAATATATGTAATCTAAACATTTGTACCCCCATAATATGTTGAAATAAAAATAAATAAAAAAGAATTTTTTGAAATAAAATGTGCATATATGGAATAAAGCCATTCTACAGATGACCAATAAAAAATACAAACAGCATTGTATACAATTAATTATTAATTGAATGCCTCTTTGTAAAGATCTTGGTAACAAACCTACCCAACTCTTCATCCCATCTCTGAGCCAGTCCACAAGGAACAGTTTCTCACTTGTCACCACAGTAAGGCAAGGGGAAATTTTTGCTGGGAAAACACTGTTCCTGCCTTTCCTCCAAGTGCACAGTCACCTTGAACAAATTGCCCCATGCTTGATACACACTTGACAACCATGTCCTCAATCATTGAAGGACTGTCAGCAAATGAATGAATTAAGGTCACGTTTACACTTACGCTGTCGACAATAAGCAATTTTTTTGGAACTGAATTATCCTCATTGCTAGTTATTATATTATTAAATGTTAAAAGTTTATTCATCCTAACATGCTTAGAACAATCCAGTTTTGTTTTTTCAAATGGTGAACACAATGTTTTGAAACTTCAGGGTCTTAATGAAGCTAACAAATTATCACCCTTCTAAAAGGAACTAACAGCAGAACCATGATTTATTAACTTTACAGATATCAAACTTCTTTGCTAACAATAAATACTTACTACATTTGCTATCCTACATGCATCAATAAGGAAACAGAGAGGTGAATTGAAACAATGTCTCATAGTAAGTGATATGGTTAAATTGCTTTCAGCTGCAAGTTTTTGGAAAACCCTACCTGTAATTACCTTAAGTAATAAGGAAATGCACTATTTTTTATGAGAAGAAATACAGAATAATAACTGTGGGTACCACTGTCCTGCTCACCGTGAAGCCTTTCTCAACTAGCTCTCCAGAGAATTTAGCCTGCATGCCTTAAGGCTGTGGTCCCCAATGCACAGTCCTTGGCCAGTTAGAAACCCTACCATAAATCATCACCTGAGCTCTGCCTCCCTACCCTGATTCATGGTAAAATTGTTATCTCCCATGAAACTTAGGGAAGAACAGTGTGGCAGTACAGCAGAGAGTGCATGGTGAGTGAGTGAGCAAAGCTTCATCTGTATTTACAGCCACTCCCTATCACTGGCATTGCCACCTAAACTCCGCCTCCATTCCCCTAGACCTCTGTCCATGGAAAAACTGTCTTTCGTGAAATCAGTCCCTAATGAAAAAAGGTTAGGGACCGCTGCTCTAAGGCATCTATTATATGCAATGAATTAACTTCTATGCATCTATAATGGTATTATTTACTGCTACACTTGACAAAAGTAAAAAAATATCCACATATAGCATTTTTCTTTGTTCTGTGGTTCCAAAGAAGAACCCCAGTTGAGGAAGGATGAGTGATTTCACTTTCTCCCTCAAAATGACTTCTTTTATGATTGTAAGACACATTAGAAGTTCCTAGCATCACATTCAGATATGACAAATTTGGGGGTGGGGGATAATTTTTTTTTCATTTAATTATTTATTAATAAGAGAACCCCACCACACTTTCCCCCACATCTTATCGACCCAATGGCAAATCTATTGAATCCAAAAAATTTCTGCATGATGAACTTCCAGAGAGAATCAAACATCTCTTGCATTTTCTAAATCCCCAGTTGACAATATTTTACTCAGAATGGTATAGATTATGAACTAGCACTATGAACTATAAAAATTGCCACATTATTATTTTCATTTATATAAGCAATAAATCATGCATATGAGTACAAAGTCTAGAGTACCATTAAAAGATAATGCAATTTATGGATAGTTAAGAATATTTTTTTAATATATGGTTGTTCTGAAGTTGCATATGACATAAGCCAATAGGACTTTGATACAGTCATACCTCAGAGACATTTTGTGTTTAGTTCCACAATAAAGCCAATATTGCAATAAAGTGATTCATGTGAATTTTGTTTTGTTTTGTTTTCCAGGGCATATAAAAGTTTTATTGATTCTGTATTGTAACCTATTAAGTATGCAATAGAATTATGTCTGAAAGAAGTGTATACCTTAATTTAAAAATATGGCTAAAAATGCTAATAGTCATCTAAACCTTCAGCAAATTGCAATCTTTTTGCTGGTGGAGAATCTTGCTTCGATGTTCATGATTGTTGATTGATCATTGTGGTGGTTCCTGAAGGTTGGGGTGGCTGTGACAATTTCTGAAAATAAGACAAAGATATTTGCCAAATTCATTGACTCTTCCTTTCACAAAAAGATTTTTCTGTAGTATGTGATAGCATTTTACCTTCAGTAGAACTTCCTTCAACATTAGAGTCAATTCTTTCAAAGTTTGCCACTGCTTTATCAACTAAGTTTCTGTGATATTCCAAATCCTTTGTTGTCATTTCAATAATATTCATAGAAACTTACCAGGAGTTGATTTCATCTCAGGAAAACCACTTTCTTTGTTCATACGTAAGAAGCAACTCCTTATGACATTGTGGCAATTCATATCTTCAGGCTCCACTTGCAATTTTAGTTTTCTTACTGTTTCTATTACATCTGCAGCTACTTTTGCCATGGAAATCTCAAGCCCCTCAAAGTCATTCATGAGAGTTAGAATCAGCTTCTTCTAAACTCCTGTTAATGTTGATATTTTGACCTCCTCCCATAAGTCACAAATGTTCCAAATGGGATCTAGAATGGTAAATTCTTTCCAAAAAGTTTTCAATTTACTTTGCCCAGATCCATCAAAGGAATCACTATCTATGGCAGCTATAGCCTTATGAAACACATTTCTTAAATAATAAGACTTGAAAGTCAAAGTTTCTCCTTGATACATGGGCTGCAGAATGGATTCTGTGTTAGCAGGCTTAAAAACAATATTAATCTCCTTGTACATATCCATCAGAACTATTGGGTGGTCAGGTGTATTGTCTGTAAACAGTTACATGAGGATATTTTTTTTTTTTTTTTGAGGAGGTCTCAACAGTGAGCTTAACATATTCAGCAAACTATGGTGCAAACAGATGTACTGTCATCCAGACTTCATTGTACCATTTGTAGAGCACGGGCAAAATAGATTTTGCATAATTCTAAAGGATTTTAAGATTTCTGGAATGGGAAATGAGCACTAGCTTAAACTTAAAGTCACCAGTTGTATTAGCTTCTAACAAGAGAGTCACCCTGTCCTTTGAAGCCAGGCATTGATTTCTTTCTATCTATGAAAATCCTAGATGGCATCTTCCTCCAATCTAAGGCTGTTTGTCTACATTGAAAATATGTTCTTGAGTGTAGCCACTTTCATTAATTATTTTAGCTGGGTCTTCTGGATAACTTGCTGTAGCTTCTATACCAGCATTTGCTACTTCCCTTTGTGCTTTTATGTTATGGGAACAACTTCTTACCTTAAACCTCATTAAGCAACTTCCCCTAGCTTCCAAGTTCTCTTTTACAGCTTTCTTACCTCTCTCAGCCTTCATAGAATTGAAGAGAGTTAGGGCCTTCCTTTGGATTAGTCTTTGGCTTAAGAGAATGTTGTAGCTGATTTGATCTTTTATCCATACCACTGAAACTGTTTCCCTCAGCAATAAGACTGCTTCATTTTCTTATTCGTGTGTTCACTAGAATAGCACTTTTAATTTCCTTCAAATATTTTTTCTTTGCATTCACCATTTGGCTAAAGATTTGCAGCAAGAGACCTAGCTTTTGTCTTGCTTTGGCCTTGACTTGCTTCCTCACAAAGCTTTACTCATTTCTAGCTTTTGATTTAAATATATGTAAGTAGTAAGATGTGTGGGACTCTTCCTTCACTTGAACACATAGAGGCCATTGTAGGGGTATTCACTGGCCTAATTTCACTATTTTTGTGTCTTATCTCAGGGAATAGGAAAGCCCAAGGAGAGACAAAGAGAGAAACAGCCTGTTGGTGAAGCAGCCTGAACATGCACAATATTTATTGATTAATTTTGCAGTCTTATAATAGTTCATGGTACCCTCTCCAAAATTACAATAATAACATCAAAGATCACTGATCACAGACCACCATAACAGATATAATGATGATGAAAAAGTTTGAAATATTGTGAGAATTACCAAAATATGAAACAGAGACACGAAGTGAGCAGGTGCAGATAGAAATATGGTCCAGATAGACTTTATTGACACAAGATTATCACAAACCTTCAATTAGTAAAAAATGCAATATCTGTAAAATGTAATCAAGTAAAGCACAACAAAATAAGGTAAGCCTCTATATTGAACATTTTAAGCATAGCTAAAGTTCCCAGAGTTTGCAATTTGGAGACATCTACAGAGGTTGGCAGCAGTGATTCAATCAAATATACTTTATTAATTCATAGGAATATCTTATTGAAGATTCATATTTGCAAATTTTCATCTGTGTACTTTATGTTTGTTTTTTATATGTATTGATCCCTTTAATTATTTATTCAACAATATCTTTATAAGCATTTAGGTTCAGAGCCCACTCTATATAGTTTAAGGAGAAGGGTACTCATTGGTGGATATTATCTTTCTTAGAAGAATCCTTTGGAGGTTTGAAGAAAGGGACTCTAACTTGGGTAGAACCAGAACAATTCAGAGATTCTTCTATTATCAGGGAGTCATTTATTGAGTCATTATACCCTTATAATATGCTGAAATAAAAAAAATATTTTAAAAAATGGCCAAATCCAAATCACATCTGGAAGCCTACTGGCCAGGGAATTAGGGGATGTTATTTTAGGTTTCAACTTCTGCAATAACGGTTAAAGCCTAGTAGATGGAAGTTAGAATATGTGTTCATTCTTATTCACCATCTTCCATGGTTTAAAGCACAAATAATGTAACAACTATTAATATAAATAAATAAAAACATATCAATAATTCAAAATATATGTCCCTATCAAATGAAACACACTCATTGTCCATGTTGAAACATAATTTTTATAATCACATATTTTCTTTTAAATTTTTTGATATATTTTAAGTAAAAAATACTTTCCATAGCAAAAATTTTAAATTATAGAAATATATTATTTAAAGGTGAAAATCCACTAAAATCACATACCCCTAAATAACTATAGTTAAGTTTTGGTATTTTTAAAGATACTTTCAATGCAGATAATAGAGAGATAGATAGAGAAAGAGATTAAAAAAAGAGAAAAAGATGAGTTTGTTAATGGGGGTATAAGATATAAATACTTTTAAAAGGTAGGAATGAAATTATACAAAATGTATTATTATGAAACTTTCATCTCTAAATTAACAATCCATTCTGGACATATTTTTAATGCAATTATATGCAATAATCTACATAACTGTTCTCATTTACTAATATAATGGGGAATAATAGTCTATTATATGAATGTATCATGAAAGGTTTATTTAATCTATTATTAGTGACCATTTGATTATTCCTTATATTCTATTATTATGAAAAATGCTACAATTTACAGTGAACATTATGCTGCACAGAATAAAAAGCCAAGGATATTTGTTTCATTTATTTTTCCAATTTCTACCCAAAATGATGATATTAATTTATCTTATGTTCCCACCATATCCTTACCAATATCAAATGTTGGCAAAGCTTATTAACTTTGCCAGTCTAATAAGTCAGACATGATACTATTTCATTGTTACTTAATTCACATGCATTTTATTATTAAGGAGGTTGACATTTTTTCTGCATGTTTATTGGTTATTTGTACTTGTTATATAGTGACTTTCTGTTTTAATTCTTTGTCCACATTTCTTTTGGATCAATTCTTTGTTGTTTCATTTTGTAAGAGTTTTTGTATTTTGTATGTATTAGGTCAATCTTTGATCATCTGTAGTGTATGTATATTTTTTCTGCTTGCCATTTGCTTTTTGAATTTGTTATGATGTTTTTCATGATTTAACTCATCAACTTAATTATTTTTGCTTTTTATGCTGTGCATGAAGTCATCTTCACTACATTAAAATTTTATCTTGATGGATATATTTTTGTACTAACTATTGTTTCATTTTCTTTGATCCATTTGAATTTATTTTGATGTGAGGAATGAGGTAAGAGTTTACTTTAATTTTTTCTCAATTGTCTGCCAGTCTTCTCAACATAGTTTATAAAATAACCTTTAACCTCCCCCAATAATTTGTAGTACCACCTCTATCTTTTGTAAAATGTCCTGTGTATTCTTAAGTCTAATGTGGACTTTCTTTGTTACATTGTCTAGATATTAACACATAATCCTATTCCTTTATTATTTACTGTAACTATTGTAAATCAAAGGGTGATTTTGCCTGTATTTTCCCTTTAATTCAAAATCTCCTAATATATCCTATTCTAGAGTCAGATTTATTTAGCAAAATGTAGTCATATGGATTTTTCTTCTTCAAGACTAAGTTGAGGCCGGGCGCGGTGGCTCACGCCTGTAATCCTAGCACTATGGGAGGCTGAGGTGGGAAGATCTCTCAAGGTCAGGAGTTCAAAACCAGCCTGAGCAAGAGCAAGACCCTGTCTCTACTAAAAATAGAAAAAGATTAATTGGCCAACTAAAAATATATAGAAAAAATTAGCCAGGCATGGTGGTACATGCCTGTAGTCCCAGCTACTTGGGAGGCTGAGACAGGAGGATCGCGATCGCTTGAGCCCAGGAGTTTGAGGTTGCTGTGAGCTATACCAGAAAAAATATTGCAGAGATGCAGTGTGGAGTGAAGGGAGAAAAAGACAATGTTTCATTTTCACTTAAATAAATCTATCAGGAGAAAAAAGTTAAACTAAGGATTTCTCTCTGTACCAAGAACATGAAATTTCTTTACACTTAGAAGGTGGCAATTGTATAGACTTTTAAATATAAAAAAATTCCAATTTATAAAGCTAGTGCCAACTGATCATGATTCAACCATCTATAATATAATATTTAAAAATATGGCATTTTATTTAACAGTTGGGGTTATTCCTATAAATGCAAGTGTCTTATTGACTGTCTTCTGAAAACACAAGATAATACAATAATGTTTACAAATAATAAGATTTTTAGAGAAAAATATTAAGGGATTCTAAGAGGAAATATCCTATGACTGGGCAAATCTTGTTTTAGAGATGCTATGATTATTAAAGTATTATGTTGAGAAGCCCTCAGGGACTGAGTTTAGTGTTATCAACTGCAAAGAACTGGGTATTAGAAGATTCTGTGTTTAAATCAGTGCTACCACTGCCCTGATGTTTAAAATTGATGTACAGGAGCAATCATGCAGGAAGCCTACTGGATTTCTTTACTAGATAAAAATAGCTTGTCTTATCATTTCTGTGCAACTGAACACTTTTGGTATTTAAATATTAACCAAGCTTATTGCTACTTTTGTGCTTAATTTGTACTACAATATACAGGAGTATGAGACTACAGAAAGCTTTCTTCATGTCCTAGATAAGCACAGAAACAGAAGTTTTCTCACTTTGTTATGTATCAGGATTTAGAATATATGCCTTTCACATAACCCTTTTTTAAAAACATGACCCCAAAACCATTATAATTAATAATTCAATATCGGATTAAATTAATAATATTGAATAACATAATATTAATATAATATAATGTAATGATGTTAAGTGTTGAAAGCAAAAGAGATAGAGTATAGGCTAAATAATTGCAAATTTGGTACTATAAAGAGCAAATACCAAAATTTACTCTTGATAGAATATTCACATACACACACATTTACCAAAACAATAATCTAGGTTTACAGGTCCAAACAATATTAACAAAAATTAGGGAGATAAACTAAAATTTTCTTAGAATTAATGATAGCTTAAGTAATGGTATTGAAACAACATAAAAAGTCAAAATCAATAGTTTTCTTATGTAAATATACAAATCAGTTTGAAGGCAATTTGGAAAATATTCTATTCATATTACCAATAAAAATACCCACAAAATATCTAGCCTGACAGAAATGTGCAAAGCACAAAGAACACAATACAATTTTAATTGGGATTTAAAAATTAAATAGAAAGCCATATTCTGTCCCTACAAGAGAAGATTTCGTTTTATAAATGTCCATTATTCTTAACTTTTCTTCACCAGTAATAATAAGCATGACAACTAATTTGGAAAAATATGTAGTTGAAATCTTAGCTTATTTCATATCACTATTAATTCTAAGTTAATATAAGATTAAATACAAAAAGAGAAACTCTGAAGTTACCAGAGCTTCAGTTACAATGACTGCAACATATAAACCTATGCATGAAGCTTTTTGCTCTGCCCTGTGAGTAGGAGCAATGGCTGTTTAGACTGCCTGCGCTTTGTAGTTTAGGGCACCCTCTCAACAGTAAACCTCTTGCTTTTTTTCCCTACGGAATATCTGAAGTGAGGTCAGCCTAAGCTGATGAGAGTGAGGGATGGGATATACTACCCTGTGATCAGACATTGAAGGCTTGGGGTCTTGATCTTGCAGAGGGGCTGCTGATGTGTTGGGTCATCACTCCCAGGAGGAAAAAAAATCCATCGTAGTGAGCAATACTGTGAAAATAGTAAGTACTTTCTAAAAGTGAACCTCCATTGCCTAAAGAAAACGATTTCATGGTATCATTTGAGCTTCTGTGTTCAGATTGAGAAATCTAAGGATGGGAAGTAGTAGCCAGCACGCATTTCTCCCCTCCAATGAGGCGCTGTGCTTGAGGCAACCGAAAAGAGAAGGGAAAAAGGAAACGTAGGGAAAGAGTAGGCACTGTCTTTCTTTAAGATGGAGTGTGACTGGAAACAGCCTCCAGCCAAGGTCAGGGTCAAGAGTAATAGAATCCTGGCAAAATGTGCTAGTTTATCTTCCCCCACGAACTCCTGCCAAACAATATACACAGTGTCGCACAGCACCGGAGAGTGTCTGATACATCTCCAGAGTATTTATGAGGACTTCTGTTTTGAAGATAGTTTCTTAGGTAACAGAGTAAAAACATGTATGGATGAGCTCTCATTTATCAGCGCTTTGGCTTCCTGTGAAAATTAAACAGCAAGAATCATGATATTTTGTCCTGAGTTAAAGCAAGTTCTTCAAAGGGATGTATGGGGTGGGGGTGCTTTGAAGATGGTGTATGTCCAGCAGACTCCAAGAAAGGCCTGGCATCTGTGTAAATTACTCAGAGGTCCCAGCCCAGAGCTTCTTGTCCTGGCTCTAATAGAAAAGACCCAGCAGCTGCAGGCCTGGGGGAAGCTGTTTGTTATGGGGCCTTGAGCCCCCGGCTGGGGAGAATGCACTGTTTCACTTTGTGTATTGCAAGCACCTTTGGATGTCCCTGCGTTTTTCAAAATTCATTCAGCTGCTCTGGTGGCCAGAAACTGTGCAGTTAAGACTAGAAATTCTTTGCTTTTTAAAATAATCATTTTTGTTCTGTAACATGAGCTAGCCCCATGTTTCCGTAGAACGCTTTTTGTCAGCAGGGAATAACAAGGAAATTCCCTGAGAGCCAAGAAGAAAGTTGAAACACCGGAGTCCCTGAAGGCTGAGCCAGGATGTGCCGATGGAAGTACTTTCAGGGAGGTATCAAATAATTGTTTAATATCATGAAATGCTTTTCCTTCTGCTAAGATGCCCAAAGAAATCTTTCATTTTGATATTTAACAGCATATATTTATAATAAAGTAATACGTCTTTAATTGATAACATGACATTGAAGAGTAGAATGATTCCACTATATAAAGATATAAAAATCCAATCCAGTTTCAAAATGTAGAGATAGTAGTTATATTTTAGAGTGTCACTTTTCAGTCTTTTTTTCTTTTAAGAAGTATATGTTCTAGGCAAAAAATAGACAACACGCAAATGTGGTCCTGTGTTGCTTAACAATGGGGATATGTTCTGAGAAACGCGTTGTTAGGCTATTTCATCCTTGTGCAAACATCACAGAGTGCACTTACGCAAACCTAGGTGGCATAGCCTACTACATACCTAAACGATGTGGTATGGCATTTTGCTCCTAGGCTACAAACCTATACAGCCTGTTACTGAACAGAATGTTGTAGGCAAATGTAACATGGCAATAAGTATTTGTGTATATAAACAGATCTAAACATAGAAAAGGTACAGTAAAAATGCAGTATTACAACCTTATGGGACCAGTATCGTGTGTGTGTGTGTGTGTGTGTGTGTGTGTGTGTGTGTGTGTATCTCCTATCTTTGACCAAAACATCATAAAGTGGAGCATGATTGTAATACAAAAAATAAAAAGAATCACTTATAATTGTGCTACCCAGCAATAAAAGTTGCTATTGTGTCCCTATGTTGTTTTGATTTAATGAAGACATCCTCTTTATAGAGTGCTTTAATAAAATTGTACAGAATTCTTTTGCCACTGCCTTTTTCCATAGTCACAACCTCAAAAATTTTTTAAACATGATTCTTAAATTCAATAGTACATATTGCATTTTATGAAAATTCCACAATATTGTGGGTTCTCATAAAACAAGTAAATAAACAAGTTTGTGTCTCTTTATTCAATCAAGGTTTAAATTCCAGAGATTCAGTGGCCATTCTGAAAATATGGAAACTACATTTTAGTAGTTTCTACTAGGTCAAACTCACATAGTAAGTTAAACGATTTTCTTCTAGACAGAAGACGCAAATGCCAAGGGAGCTGGCTGACTACTTACTTACTCCCACGCAGCCACTCACCCCTGCGGATAGGTCAGGTTGTGCTTAGATACCTAGTGGCTTTGTAAATGGTCCCCAAGGGAAAAACTGTTCCCAAAACGCACAAAGGGTCACTCCGGTCTGTCACATCAGCAGGCCGAGTAAAGTCACCTCAGTGTGGAAATAGAGGAGAAATTGCAGGTGGGGTTGGGGTCCCCAGTCATGGACTTTAGCTGCTTGATTTTCTGTCATTGTGGTTTGGGCTGGGTGTTTTTACCTGCTCTGGCATTCTGAGTCAGGCTCACGAGGGACGTGCTTACAAGAGAAAGTCCACATTTGGAAGCCATTTGCTTTTACAAAATGTTTACTATTTCAGCCCTGACAGTTATTGTTACTGGAGTCATTACTGACCGAGTTCAGAGAGAGGAGGGTCGCCTTTGGTTTCAGAGAGCCAACATGTGGAAATGTTAGTGCACGAGGGGACAGAGATAGAAAACAAATGCATATCTGCCACTGGCGCTGTTGTACCTTTTCTGAAATATTGGGTTTCTCATCACATCCCATAATTTAAGAGAGTTTTAAAAAGAAGCAGCCATTGGCAGTATTCTATTTCCCAATAAAGATAACATTTTTTTTTTTAACTTTTATGGGTAATTCTCCAACTATAACACATTTCCAGTTGCCAGAAATAATCCCAAGTTGATTATTGCTTTGCAGATTGTTCCTGATGTGTGTATCTTGAAGAATTATCTGGTGGGAGGAGAGGTGTGAGTAATAAGAACCAAATTTGTCTTTAGGGAGTTCCACATTCAGTGAATCACCTCATCACATATCCATGGATGAGACACTTTGCATTTGCAAAATCGGCACCAGCAGGGCTCACTTGTCCAAACCTTCGTTGTTGTTGATATATTTAAGTATGTATTCCAGGAAAAAAAAGTGGGAAAGTTTTACAGTTTTACATTTTACATTTATCCATGGTTTATTTTAAGTTAATTTTTTAAATAAAAATTATGTTGAGGTTAATTTTTTGCATATGAATGTTAATCGTTTCAATACTATTTGTCAAAGAGACACTCTTTCTCCATTAAGTTGTTTTTTTTAAGTATGTCAAAAATTGACCATATTGGTGTAGATCTATTTCTGGACTCTCTACTGTGTTCCAAAGATTATATGTCTACATTTTCATCAGCTTAGGTATTGTAGCATTAGAGTAAATCTCATAATTGAGGAGTGTGAATACTCCAACTTTATCTTTCTTCTTCAAACTTTTTTTGTCTACTCTAACTCTTGTGCTTTTCCACATAAATTTTAGAATCAACTTGTCTATATCTATAGAAAATCTATCTGAGACTTTGCTTGAAATACTTTTAAAACTATTGACGTATTTGAAGAGAAATGACATTGTAAATATACTGGATCTTCTAATCCATGAATGTATACGTGTTCTAATTATTTAGGTATTTTTTGATTGCTTTTCAACAGTGTTTTGCATTTCTCATTATGTAGAGTTTACACATATTTCATTAGAGTTATACCAGTTTTGTGGGGGGAGCCCTTGCAAATGGTATTGTATTTTTAACGTTGAATTTCAATTATTCATGCTAGTAGAAACATGATGATTCTTGTACTCTGCGATCTTTTTATACCCACGCATTAATTCTAGGAACTAGTTATTTTTTGTAGATTCCTTGGGATTTTCTATGTACATAATCATGTCTTCTGTAAATAGAAACAGTTTTATTTCTTTATTTCCAATATGTAGGACTTTTATTTCTTTTTCTGGCTTTGTTACACTGGCTAACACTTCCATTACTATTTTAAATATGAGTGATGAGAATAAGCATTTTTGACTTGTTTCCAAGTTTAGTGAGGAAAGCATTCAGTCTTTCATCTTAAGTGAGCTTTGCTGCTAGCACATTTTTTGCTATTAGAAGGAGTTTATGTAAGATTTTTAGCCAATAACCAGGAGTTGTATTCCTTCTGCAAGATATCCTTAAATGGTTTGTTGAAGAGTGGCAGCTGTCCAATTATTCTCCAGGAACAGCAGCCAAATTCACACACATGCCAGCAAAAACAATGCCACCATTGCTACCTGGTCTACAGTGATTGCATGGCACCATGGATTTCAAGATTTACTCTGATTTCAGAAATGTTAAGAGGTAAAAATGTGCATCTTGTGGCTGATATTGCAGTATTTTTCTTATAACAAGCTTTCAAAAATTAACTCCATTTCATAAGCAAGATCTCAGGTCATAAAATTATTTTATAGTTATATTATTTTACTGAGGCCTATAATTTCATTGTAAGCATCTACCATAATTTATTTAATCAGTCTCTTCTACTAAGAATTTATTTTGTTTTAAGTTTTTACTATTATATATGATGCTCTGATAATCATTTTTAACACTGAAGTGCACCTTTCCAATTAAATGCCTGTGAGAACCAACTAGAAGTGGATTTAGTCCAAAGGAAATTTATCTAATTTTTTAAACTAATTGTCCTTCCAAGGATATGATTTCATGCCAGTAGAAAGTTAAATGACCCTTATGAAATGAGTGAGGGTTGATAATATAAACTTGTATTCTAAGGAGAACTTTGGTTACCACATCAAGAGATATAAAATAAAATCTAAATGATCAGATTTTTCTTGTCTATCTGCACAAGAATAGAATACAGGCGAGAGATTATTCTTTATTTTTATTTTATTTCATAAGATGAGAAAAAATCAATTTCATAACAACCTTGTTAATATATTTCCACTAAGGGGCTATTGCTGCAAATTGTAAGCTAAAATGGAATGTTACTGAATTAAGCATAAGGATTTCTATATCTGGATAGAGAAAAGTAATTTAATAGGAAAAAATCCATAAATTTTTGTGTCGTAAAAAATTGTAAAATTTTTATTTCTACTCAAACTTACAAGCCAAATTCCATGAACTCCATTCCTTCAGTTTGTGGATAGCTATGGGAAAGTTTAACATGTCTTGGATAAGAATCTCAGTTGTATTGGAGTTAAAACAAATACATGTTGCAATACAATTTGCTCTGATGTTTAGCTTGGTTTAGAAACAGAAAATGTTAACACAGTAATTTCAAACTGTTGATACTGGTTTGTATTTTGGGGCCAGCACTGAAACTGATATAAACAAAAAGTACTTACATTGGATTTTTAATTCATTCTGTTTTATGGTTCAAGCTGTTGGCTGTTTAAATGAGGAAGTAAGAGGGAAGAGATTAGAAATAAGTGACAGCCACATTTATGCATTTCTTGGTAAGGATAATTTTAAAATTATATAAAAATTGAATGAAGAAGTGTACACATTTTTAGAAAGGAAAATATACACAGATACAATGTGGTCTTATAGAGAAAGTCTTGTACTGAGTTAGAAGTACGCAGCTTACAAACTGGGTGACCTAGCACCCACATGCCTGTTTCCATCTGTGAAGCAGGCATCTCTGGCTTGTTACAAAATTGTGAAAGTCAATGGATAATTGACACGAAAATTTCTCTTTTGAAGGTTTTTTAGAACATTCTGCATAATTGCAATGGTATTAATGAAGAACAAGTATGCTCATCTCTGCTACTTACAATGTGATCTTGAGGAAACAATTTCACCTTTATAAGCCCTGTTCTTTTATCTGGAATGTTAATATTGACCCTAAAATGGTGTTTTAAGAGTCAAATGAAATAAATCTGTGAAAGTGTAAAAGGCACAGCATAAGGAAACAAGATTAGAATACATTCAGATGCATTTCCTTAAAAGGTGCCCTTATTTGGTCAGGGCAGGGTAGTGAACTTGCAAATATTGGCCAGGTCCCTCTCCAGAGCTATGCTGGAAGGTATTATTTCAGCTTAAGATTCACAAACACCATCAAAGGATGATTTGAAGAGCTCTAGAACTCTGCTGTGGAATATGATTTTAGAATCATGGAAGCAAGCTCTATATGGTAAAATATGTATATGTATCACCCTTATTGACATTATTCATTGATGTCTAGGCCATGGAGGAAATAACAACCAATCCCTCACACCAGGTATTAATTAGGTTTTCAGGAAAAAGGCTCAGTTACATTCATGTCCTTATCCTCATGAAGGTCTTCATTTTCTCTCACTGAGTACTTCTTTGACACCCAGGGATATTTATATTTTCTCATGCCAGCCACTTTTTTTTCATGCCTATTTGTATTATTCTGGATGATTTTATTTTATGTCTACTTATTTATTTATTTGAAACAGAGTCTCATTCTGTCACCTAGGCTAGAGTGCACAGCAAC
Source organism: Microcebus murinus (assembly GCF_040939455.1). Taxonomy (NCBI): domain Eukaryota; kingdom Metazoa; phylum Chordata; class Mammalia; order Primates; family Cheirogaleidae; genus Microcebus; species Microcebus murinus. Next base: position 14,712,259 of record NC_134106.1, read on the forward strand.
CTTAAACTGGGCTCCAGTGATCCTCTTGCCTCAACCTACGTAGTAGCTGGGACTATAGGCACGTAGCACCATATCTGGCTAATTTTTACTATTTTTAGTAGATTTGGGGGTCTCACTGTTGCTCAGGCTGGTCTTGAACTCCTGCACTCAAGTGATCCTCCCTCCTCAGCCTCACAGAGTGCTAGGATTACAGGTATGAGCCACCGTGCCTGGCCTGGATAATTTTATTTGAACTGATTGATTAATTGCTAAGTTACCCATAATTCTGTTAGCAATTGTTCTGCAACAATTTTTTCAAATATAATCTCATCACCTATATAGTCACGCAACATATACGACGCTTAGATCAACAAAAAGATTGCATATCTGACGGTAGTCTTGTAAGACTGCAATGGAGCTGAAAATTTTCTATTACCTAGTGACGCCATAGCACAACGCATTACTCATGTGTTTGTGGTGATGCTGTTATAAACAACCATGCTGCACTACCAGTTGTATAAAAGTAAAGCACACATAATTGTTCAGTACTTAATACTTGATGATAAGTGACTATGTTTATTTAAAATATAGCATAGTATTTACTATGCTATATTTTTTGTCATTATTTTAGAGTGTACTACTTCTACTTATTAAAAAAAAAGTTAACCGTAAAATGACCTCAGGAAGGTCCATCAGAAGATATCCCAGAAGAAGGCATCATAATCATAGGAAATGTCAGTTCCATGCACACTATTGTCTCTAAAGACCTTCCAGTGAAACAAGATTTGAAGGTGGAAGACAGTGATATTGATGACCCTCACCCTGTGTAGATCTAGGTTAATGTGTTTGTTTGTCTTAATTTTAAGCAACAACAAACAAGTTTTTTAACAAACAGCAACAAAAAGTAAAAAAAAAAATACTAAAAATATAAAACATCTTATAGGAGAACATAAAAAAGAAAATATTTTTGTACAACTTTACAATGTGCTTGTGTTTTAAGCTAAGTGTTATTACAAAAGAGTTAAAAAGTTAAGGAAAAAAGTTTATCAAGTAAAAAGTTACAATCTAGTATTTCTTATTGAAGAAAGAAAAATTTTTGATAAATTTAGAGTAGCTTAAGTGTACAGTGTTTATAAAGGCTGCAGGATTGTACAATAATATCGTAGGCATCAGATTTACTTACTGCTCACTGACTCCCCCAGGAAAGTTCCAGTCCTGCAAGCTTTATTCATGGTAATGTACAGGTGTGCCATTTTTAAATCCTTTATACTGTATTTTTACTGTGCCTTTCCTAAGTTTAGACATGTTTATATACACAAATACCACCATGTCACAGTTGCCTACAGTATTCAGCACAGTCACGTGCTGTCCAGGTTTGTAGCTTAGGAGCAGCAGGCCATACCGTGTAGCCTAGGTATGTAGTAGGCTATCCCATCTAGTTTTGTGTAAGTACACGCTATGATGTTTGCACAAGGACGAAATCACCTAACAATGCATTATTCAAAACATATTCCCATTGTGAAGCCATACATGACTGTATTTTTAAAGTTTTATTTATTTCTTTTCTGGTACAATACCCCCATAGAAGCTAAAAATGCAGGTGATGCAATGTCCTTTATTTGTGCCACTGTGTTGCAAGTATATATCTGAATAGACAACATGACTTAGAAAACAGGGATTTTCTTGGCCTCCATGCATTTTGGTCATAAGAAAACAAGAGGTCTCAGGGCTCCCAGGACCCTCTCAAGTCCTGTACTCTAAGGGTATGTTTTGTGTCACAGAATCAAACACTCCTTCCATTTCATCTCCTCGCTGCCTCATTTGACCTTTTAATCTCCTTGCACAGTGGCTTTCAAAAGCACTTTGTAAACTAAAAATCAGTAAGCAAGTATGAACTGGATTGTTACTATAGATTAAAATGAGACCCTGTCTCGGTTCCATCCAAGGCCTTCAGACAAAAGGTCTTAAGAACTACATTCTGCAGGGAAGTATGAGGCAACCTAGGCAAGACCACGTGTGGGCTACATGCGATAGTGCCGGCCTACGATTGTCTTTGGTCTTGCCCCAAGAGGCCACCTAGAGGGTAAGAAGGCTCAGAAGACAGAGGCTGGAGGATTTCTGGCAGATGGTCTAAGGATGAGGGGTGATCCTTCAGTGACCTGCCAGAAGAGAACTGCAAGGAGAGACCATTAATGACGGGGCAGGATTCTCCAAAGATCCCACAGAAGCATTGAGAAGAGAGAGAACCCAGAGAGTACTTATAGGAAGTCTGAGAGTACCAGTCACTTACGGCCTTTTCTGACATTCATCTCATGTCCCTCTCCTCACTCCATTTCTGGAGGAAGGAAGCAATAGCCTTGGTTCTCAGCTGGGAGAGGAAAGGTGCAAACACAAAGGAGGCAAGTAGAGACGGAGACCACCATACTTCCTTTGCCCACTGTAGAGTGTGGCCTGGAACAGGCCCAGGCTGGGGAAGGAACAACTAACTCTAAATGAAATTTGGAAATTTTAACTACTACAAATAATTGAGCACTTTAATTACTGAAATAATTCAGTTTTGTGACTGGCAGCAAACTTAGGAATTTTATTTAATAACAACTGCATAGAAAACTCATAGGCTGTGCCAGATTTCATGAAAAGAATGAAGAATTAGCCCTAAGGAGTAGGTGTGAATTAGCCCTAAGGAATAGGTGGTGGAAGGAACATGGCTGTTTTTCTGATTGCACACTCAAGCCCCATTGGTTTAGAGCAGATGTCCTCAAACTATGGCCCGCTGGCCACATACAGGTGTTTTTGCCCGTTTGTTTTTTTACTTCAAAATAAGATTTATACAGTGTGCACAGGAATTTGTTCATAGTTTTTTTAAACTATAGTCCGGCCCTCCAATGGTCTGAGGAACAGTGAACTGGCCCCCTGTTTAAAAAGTTTGAGGACCCCTGGTTTACAGCATTGGTTAAGCACCAAGGGTTGTAGATAATGAGCAGACCAAGGACATTGACTCAAATGTTCCCTGTCTTCTATTTCCCCCGTGGCATGGAGTTCTCACCACCCTGAGCACAGTGACTAACAGCAAGTGAGGTTGGTTAGGAGAATGTGACAGCATCTGCTTATGGTCATGAGCAAATGAGTGACAGGTAAAAAGCCTGTTGTGCTTGCCTTCAGGAATAATCCCTTTACACAGTGGCTCTTGTTTTGAGTTTTTAAAGGCTATTTTCTTGGTCTCAGAGAAATGATTTCTTTTGAAATGACTTCACAAATACCAAGGGCAAGACCTCATTTAGATAGAGGAAAATCTTCCCAAATCCAAAGGGAACATTCCTTGTAGGGCTGTGATTTCTGCTGAAGAAAGGGAGGTGTCAGAGATAAGCAGAGAGGACTGTGTTGAAAGAAACAAACATGATTGTTTTCCTCTGGTGCATGTATTTGCTAATATAGTCCTGGACCTTGAGAACTCTGGCTGCCTTTGTCCTGACAGACAAGCCCAGAGCTACACATATTGCAACCCAGGGGCCTGTGCCCACTGAGAATCCCAACAAGAAGAGTGACCGTCCCAGCGGCAGTGTGTCTCTCAGACTGCAGTGAGGGACCGACATGATCTCTCATAGCTCAGCTGGGGTTGAATGGATTAGATGGCCACCTTGCTTTCTACCCCTCCCCTCGCCTTTAAAGAGGGAAATCTCTGGGCTGAAATGCACTCCTTAAAGACTGAGCTTCACATTTATCAATTTTAGGCAGTGTGACGCATTCAACATTCATGGAGCACCTGGGCTTTGAACACATAGGAAGATGAGTAGAAACAAGCAGTGGTAAACAAGAGAACAATAGAACGGACATTGTCTATACATAATTTTAGTACAATAATAAAACAGATTTTTAAACGTTCTGCTTTTTATTATTGCTGTGCACCAGCGATTCCTAATAATACCAGAGATAAAATACCCTTCCCTGAAAAAAAAAACTTTTATTGGTCTAAATTCTAAACTATTGCTGTGATTCTATGATATTTTTATTATATATGTATATAATTACATGTAATTCATATACCACACATACAATTATATAATAATTATGTCATTTACAATAATTCGTAATTTATATTTATTGTAACATACAGTGTATTATGTTTAATAAATATTATGATATAGGGAATAAATAATACATATTGTAAAGTATTGAAAATGCTTAAATATTTAAAAGTAAAATATTAAAAATATTTATTTATTCAATATTTATTTATTCAAAATAAAATGTTTAAACTGTCAAAAAATAAGTATATTATATAGCACATATAATCATATAATATAAAGTCCCATTTATATAAAAGCTTAAAATGTGCACATTTTTATTACTTATCCTTTAAAATATATTGCATTCTATGTGTGTTAATTCAGAGAACTGCCAACTATAAGTTGTTGCTTATGTAAATATATTCAGCTACATGTGTTTATTTTGAAAATGTAAGCATAGAGGCTCAGAATTGTTTGAGCTTGTATTAGGTACAATTTTCATCCAACCCCTGTGATATTAGCCATTCTGAAGTCTAAATAGCAGACTTGATATAAGTAATGATAACACCATGATTTTTTAATAAAGAGAAGAATCTGAGTGATTTCTATGAATCCTTGAAGTATTTATATATTTTTATTTATTTTTTTTATTTCAGAATTTTGTGGGGGTACATGCATTTTGTTTACATAATTTGCTTTTTTGTTTGATATTTGTTCCCTTCTTTATCTTTTTTTTTTTCTCAGCACATTATGGGAGTCCAAATGTTTAGGTTATGTATATTGCCTTGCCCCTCCCCACCCCCAGTCAGAGCTTCAAGCATGTCTATAATTTGCTTTTGTACAGTTTGAGTCAAAGTTATGTGTTCTCTTCGTTCAGTGTTTCTTGTATCCGTTAGGTGTGAATTTACCCAACCACTCCTCCCCCCTCCCACCTGCTTGATTTCTAATGAATGTTTTTTCCATATGTGCACATGGGTAATTACTGATTAGTTCCAATTTAATGGTGAGTACATATGGTGTTTGTTTTTCCATTCTTGTGATACTTCACTTAGAAGAATGGTTCCCAATTTTATCCAGGATAATACAAGAGGTAGTTCACCATTTTTTAATATGGCTAAGTAGTACTCTATGTTATACATATACCATATTCTATTAATTCATTCATGTATTTATGGACACTAGGACTGATTCTACATCTTTCGATTGTGAATTGTGCTGCTATAAACATTTGAGTACAAGTGTTTTTTTTTTTTTTTTAATAGAATGTCTTTTTTTCTTTTGGGTAAATACCTAGTAGTGAGATTGTTGGATCAAATGGTAGGTCTACTTTTAGTTCATATGTATATGGCTGAAAGAGGATCCACACCTTTTACCTTTCACAAAAATTAATTCACAATGGATAATAGACTTAAACCTAAGGCATGAAACTGTAAGAATTCTAGAAGAAAATGTTGGAAAATCTCTTATAGTTATCAGCCTAGGCAAAGAATTTATGAAGAAGACCCCAAAAGCAATCAAAGCAACAACAAAAATAAATACATGGGACCTGATCAAATTTAAAAGCTTCTTCACAGCCAAGGACATAATTAATAGGGCAAAAAGACAATCTACAGAATGGGAGAAAATATTTGCATGCTATACATCCAATAAAGGGCTGATAGCCAAAATCTACAAGGAACTCAAGCAAATCAACAAGAAAAAAAATCAAACAGTCCCATTAAAAAGTGGGCAAAGGACATGAACAGAAACTTTTCAAAAGAAGGTAGACTAATAGCCAACAAACATGAAAAAATATTCAACATCTCTAATCATCAAGGAAATGCAAATCAAAACCACAGTGAGATATCACCTACTGCTAGTGAGAATAGCTTTTATCAAAAAGTCTCAAAACAGCAGATGCTGGCGAGGATGTGGAGAGAAAGGTACACTTATACACTATTTGTGGGACTGGGAACTAGGGCAACCTCTATGGAAAGTAATATGGACATACCTCAAATAACTATTTTTAAATTTAAAACAGTGAATCGGAGTGCAAACTGTGAGATGTAATATTTCTGTTTGATAAGTGCTCATTTTTATCCATATATGGATATTTTACTAAATTTGAATAGTATCTTCAAAGTTCAAATTTATTCTTTAAAAGCTTATTGTTGCAAAACTAAAGAATAGTTCAACAAAATAAAACATTACATTCAGGGTATGAAGTAGTTGCGCCTTTTCAGATCTTTTGTTTTTGTTAAAATTTACTTGTTAATTTTTGGACAACTATTTATGCAATAGTTTTATATCAGGCTGTAATTTCAAACTCTTAGATATATATAATAAGTATTAAATAAATAGTTGTACAAAATTATTTTTCTTTTTTAATTGTAATATTAATTTTATTTTTGCCAATATGATTATATATGTGAATGAAATAAATTAGTCAGTGACAGCTACTTTTTAGTCCTTATTATCATTTGCATTATTTCCTGACTATAAATTAAAATAATTTTGTCATATAGAGGAAATTGATCTAAAAATTATCTTCTCTGTGTCTCAAATGCACTAGGTATGCCAGTGACCACACTATTATCAACAATGACCAATATTTACTAAGCAGCTCCTGTGTGTTCTAGGGCTCCTAGGCACTGTTCTAGGGTTTCTGATATAGCAGCAAACAAAACAGACAAAATTATTCTCTTTGTTGAGTTCATGTACAAGTAGGGGGGAAATAAATAATAAAAACAATAAAAAGCCATCATGTAATATGTTCAAAAGTGATAAGTACTCTGGAAAATAAGTAGGACATGCAAAGCATATCAGTATCTGCTCCTACAGGGCTACAGCTTCAAATGGGGTCTGAGTAGACTTCAAAGAGAAGGTGACATTTGAGCAAGGAATGAAGGAGAACATAGAGTGAGACACCACTCTTACCCTGGAGGATTCAGTGAGTCAGTGTCCTGTATGTCATTTCATTTACTAATCTCACCGCTGTGCTGTAGACACAAAGAAATTGACGTCCTCAGATATGACTTAGATTAGCAGCTAAGTATCGCTGTATATTATACAAAAGCAGCAAAGTGCCACGAGGAGCCAAAGGAAAAGTTAGCCTGGCAGCCTGACATGGGAGAAGGCTTTGCGGAGGCAATGGCACTTAAGTGGATCTTGAAACAGATCTAGGATCTGCATAAACACAGATAGATCCTTTAGAGAGAGAACATTTAGCTGAGGCACAGAGGTAGGAACCTGTTGGAAGTTGGAAAAATTGCCTGTGAGTCTCCATCCGAGACATAGGCAAGTGAACGAGAAGATTCGGAGCTAGGCTGTTGGTGTTAGGACTGCAAGAGTACATTACATCAGAAGAGTGGGTGTCTGTTGCATAGTTTATCACAGTAGACTGGTATCTACCCAACGATGCAAGCCAAAGGGTGGCAGAAATAGGCTAGAAGATTTAAGGAGGATGAGAAGCAATGGCTCAGGACAGGGTGGTCATCGAGTTTGAGTCAATGAGGAGGACCACAGAGGAAAGGTGGGAGGAGAAGATTGTGAATCCGGCACTGATGTCAGTGAGCAAAGTAGAAACATGCCCCAATCTTCCTATGAGAGTGATGAGCGTAGGGAAAGAAATGTGATCATATTTCATTCAATATTTAATTGGTGACTCCTTGTAAGGTAACAGTAGAGACCAGCCTCCCTTCTGAATTTTGGCAGTTCCATTGCACTGATCAGATGGAGTAGAAGGGGAGGGGGAGAAAGGGAAAAACATATATTGTCCACAGTGTCAGATTTAATACATGTAAAATTCAGATAGAGTGATGCCTACAGTTAAATGCCATTTGACTGATAAGTGCAGAAACTATCAATATGCCGTGTGTGTTTTTGTAGGACACTCATTATGTACACATGATCTAAAACCAATTGACAAAGGATATGTTTTATAAACCAAAAATAGAAACTTAGATGGTCTCAACAAATGTGACCCTCTAGGGCAATCCCAGGGACCCTCAAACAGGGCAGTGTTTACATAAGAGGCTGTAGAGGCCCTGCCCTGTCTCTTCTGGAAGGGAGATGTGTAAGGGAGGACTATCTCTGAACGTTCGAGTACATTCTCCTGACAGCACATGCTGCATGTTCTCCCAAGCACATTGCTCTTCCTTTAGGATGGTTTAAATATGATAATTCTCTTATCCAACTGAATAATGTCCTTGAGGAGGCCAGAGTGGGGTTTTGAGCAGAGAATATATATACTACTACTAGTACTAGAGGCCGGCCCTCTGTAAGTTGATAGGGGAAGAACCATCTTATTTGCAAAAAGACTATTTATTTAGAAATGAACCATTTGGGGAAGTACTTAATATACTCAGTATATAGATATTGTATCACTGTTTCTGGACTCTATCAAAGCTCTTTCAAAGCACTTCAAGTCTAGGTTAGATAAAAGGTGTCATATTATGAGAAAAAATAGAACCACACAGCAATGATTCTGAAAACTGAAATATCAGCTGGCATGAGCAAAAACCTCAGATCATGTGGTTGAAAGAGAATTCTCTTCAAAGTGCCATGTACTTCCCATACCCAAAAAAAACACACATATTCACCTCTTTCTCCTTTATTAAGGCATGTCATATAAGCATTTGGAATCTCTCAGGGCGTCACAAAATTTTTCAGCACTTCTTCTCTTTGATGTGGGGATTAGCATTCCAGATATTAGAGGTGTAACATTTTCATTAATGCCAGGTTCAGAATTCAGAACAAACAAGAGCAAGTTCCCTGGAGAAGTCCTAAGGATCCATTTTTGGAAGAGAATGTCTGTGTTTATACTTCCAGTTTATAAAACATGTACCAATCACTTGGCCTCAGAACATGTTTACAGAGGAGAAAAACACCCACAAAACAAATAAACTGCTTCTTGCACAGTTTGGACCAACAATCCTTGGCTCTACCCCCTTGAAGCATTATTTTTTTCTGCCTGATAGAGTCACTCTTCCAGTCAAGTGGAAGAATATCCATTCTTATAGCCACAGTGAGGTTCTGATTTTCTCCTGCCTTATTTGCTGACAGCTGGATAAAATTAGATAAATACATCTTCTTACTGACTGGGACCCCTTACTATCCAGTAGACTTGGTTGGGTTTCCTGTGTGGCATGCTGGGCAGTGTGGACAGTCCCCTGAGGCTATCCTGCAAAGAGAGGTGGGGGCCCTGTTATCACGGTTCCACTCTTGACCTATGCCTCTGTTGGGATTAGTGGAGACTTGAATTACTAGTTCCTACTTGGATGCAGTCTCTCTAGAGGAGCATGGCCTTTGGAAACCAATTTACCAATAATTTTGACAACAAACTCAGATTCTATTTTGTGAGTCCTGATGCACAGATCATTGGGGGTGCATTAAGTTGATCTCTTGAAAACAGACAGAAGAAGGTATCTTGTTTCCTTTCTGAGCAGAAAGTAAAGTAAAATTGGGATTAAAACTGGTGAGAAAGAGATCAGGAACTAGTGACACTAGTGACAGTGGTGAACAAGTAAGGTTGTAAGGGAGAGTTGTGAGGACTAACTACAGAGTGACCTGAGTCATGCACAGGAAAAGATGAGGATGCCCATTGCCTGCCCAGTTCCTGGATCCTTAAAGTCAGATCTAGCAGCTCTGACCTTTTCATTAATCAGAGTTAAACTTTTGAGCTTCTAACATGCAGCAATCAGAAGCTTCCCAAATAAATTTCCAGGAGTCAAACTTGATGCAATCATGGTACCTACGGACTCATTAGGAAAATGTCTTGTGTTGACTGTGTCAGCTATATAGTTCTATGTGAAGTCATAGATCAATAATCTTTCAGACAAAATCTATTCTCTAGTCATTGTTTCTAGGACATATTACTGAATTTTGAGTAATAACTGTTTAGGACCATTCGAATTCAAGCAAAGTGAATCATGTATAGTTGGGACTCAATAAGTATTTATTGAATAAATTAGTAAATCAAAATTATTAATTTTCTGGTGCTAGAAAGGGAGCCATGTGTAAATGATGTAGGGTAGTTACCAATATATTTATATATTTGTTCCTATTTTCCATAAAAATTTCCTGTGTTTTGATTTGGTCCACTACACTCAGGTGTCTATTAATTTATTATTATTTACTGCCAGCTGGACTTGCTTTACAGAAGTACTGCTCAACTTACAGATTACACATAGGAAGAAAATCTGGAAGGCTCTTTCCTCCCATTTCCATGGGTGAATGTATTTGTACTAATTAGATGGAAAAGTCTTCACATTCTAGTCTTCTTCAGAACTCCTCTCCCATTAGAGTATAAGCCCTTTCTGAAGGCAAAAGTCATGTCTTTCTGTTCCATGACAACCACTATACTTGTCCTAGTACTTTATACCTAATAACAGTTCATAATTTTTATCATTTAATGGCATTTAATATATAAGTATTTCATATTTTTGTTGAATGAATAAAGAAATAAATAAACTAACACCCTTGTCAAACAAATCTCAATTGGACTTTTGAAACTACTTCCCTGCATGGTAACAAACTGTCAGCCTAAATCCTATGTTCATCAGTTCTTTGCTATATTTTCATTGTATTTCTGTGTATTCTTTAAAAGTATTTATTTAGTTTAATAGCTTTTATCTTCATGTGCACCATGCCATGCCGTATGTAATATTTAGTGACTTCTTTTGCTTTTACTTAAATATCCTAATATTATATTACTAAGGTGAATCCCTATTGTTGCATATTGCTGTGGTTCATTTGTTTGGTTCTGTGAAAGTCCTTTGTTCACACCGTGTTAATTCTTCTGTTGGTGGGTGTCTAGGCTTTTACTATTAGAGGTAAGGCTGCTGAGCATTCATGTGCACAATCCTTTTATATGTGTGAAGAAGTGTTGTAGGGTACATATGTAAGAGTATACACTTTGTGGCATAGAATAAATAAATGCTCAAATTTAGAAGGCTACATAAAGCTATTATACAAAATGCTTGAACCAATTTACAATCCCACCAGCAAAGTTTAAGAAATTCTATTGATTCATCTTTTCAAATACTTGGAAATGTCAGAATTTTAAAAATATGCCAATTGTAAAATCTATCCTGTTGTGAAATGATAACTTGAAGTTGTCTTGATTTATTAATATCCCCTTAGTCACTAATGACATTGATCAGTTCTTTATTTGTTTATTAGTCATGGGATTGATTTCAGTGTTAATTTTTTTTCTGGGTTCTCACAATTTTCAAGGTTTTGGCTCTTTATTTGGTTCTTTTGTTCAAGGTTGTGATTCTTTCTCACCAGTTTACCAGCCTAGTTGGTGATTCATGAGCTTGGGACAGTGAACAGACTGGTTTCCATTCCTTTGTCATGAGGAACAGTCATTTCAAGCTCTGACTTCTAGCCCTAGTCCCATGACTAGTCTAAGGCAAATGAAAAAGCATTTGGTACCTTACACTCCTCACCTGTAAAATGGGGATGATAACAAGACCATCACAGTATATACCAAATGACTTTTCTATGAATACTTTGTCTGCTTTGTAGTTTGTTGTTTCCCTGGATGCCAAGCTTGTAGATTTTGCTTCTTTTATCCCTGCCTCTAACATGGCCTTTATCAGCTTCCTACTGGCCTGCTATATCATATGTTTGTGACCACTAGAAAATAATTAAAATTCTATGATAATGATAAAAATACCAAACAATTAATGGGCAATTAATATGTGTCAAAGACTGCGCTAAGCACTTTACAGATGTTACCTTATTTAATGCTTGTAGCCATTTTATGTACTAGATACTATTATTATTCTTACTTATGTGTTTCCTCTAGAACAGTGATCAGCAAACTTTATCTATAAAGGGCCAAATGGTAGATATTTTGGGCCTTGAAGGTTATCAGTCTCTGCAAGTACTGAACTCTGCTGTTGTAGTGTGACAACAGATATAGACAATGTGAGAATGAATGGTCCAATAAAACTATTTACAAAAAGAGGTGGTGGCACAGATTGGACCTAAGACCTATAGCTTTCCTGACTTAGAATGTTGCTACATGCAGGAGTGAGAGCTACATCTCAAAATCACCATCATGCCTATAGGCTTACCTAAAGATTGGCATAATTTTATAGGACCTCTTACTGCAGCAAATGCTCTTTGTTTAAATTTATCAAATATTTATTGAGTATTCAGGGTGTGCTAAGCACTACACCAAGTGCCAAGGATACAGAAATACAGTAAGGGATCATCTCTGCCCTCAAGGCTCAAAGACTGGTGATTGGAACATCAGGTAAACAAACACAGAATTTATAGGTGCTATCATAGATATATACAGCCAATGCCATGAGAACACAGACAGGTGACTCTATGAGTGTACAGCTCTCACAGGGCACCTACTAGGTCCCAGTCACTATGCTATACCCTGGGGAAACACAATACACAGAACATACACAGCTCTCACCCTCATCTAACTAAAATTCAAATGGGAAATCTCTGTTCAAACAAATCACTTAGCAAATATTTACAAGTGTACAAAATGCTGAAAAGGAGTAGTAAGTACCATGAAAGCATATGAACATGTGGAATCCGGGAATAGGGAATTTGTCTGGTATGACTGGATTATGAGGTGGTGGGACATGATCTGAAAGGTGAATTAGGGCCAGACCTGAGGGGTTTGAACACCAAGTTAAGGAATTTGGGCTTTATTCTGGAGACACCTGGTAGGCATCAAAGATTATTGAACAGGTGAATGACAAGACTAGTTCTTTTGAAAGAAAACTCTGGCAACCATATGTAGAGTAAATTGAAAATAGAGAGAAACGAGGTCAACAGACTCAGTCTCACCGTGGCCTTAGAGGGAAAGCATCTAATGAATGCATGAAGATAGCAGACGAGATGCTGAGAGGTATAAGATGCTGAGAGGTAGGCTGTTGAATAAATCCAAAGTCAGAAGTGACTAGTGCCTATAAAGGCTTTAATAAATATTTTAACGATAGCATATTAATTCTCTGTATAATATCGATATGGTAGGAGGCCATCATTATCTACAAATAACATCATTTGCCAAAATGCATTGGACTAAACCTTTAACCTTTGAAATATTTCAACAAAATACCTGCTGTTTATTTACCTGTCGATTTTCTTAGAATCTGCTTTCTTGCATGTATAGTTCAAAAGCAAAATAATTATAAGTCAATGTGATTACAGACTATGAGGTAGTGTCATCCACATATATGCAATTTATTCTATGACACGTCTAGATGTTGTTCTAGGCCAAATGCTTAACAAAAAGAATGCTAGGGATATATATTTCCATTACTTTGTAATACAGGGAATTACTTTCTTGCCCCCCCCCTTTTTAATTCACAGGTCAAAGTGAAGGAGAAAGTAATGCAAGAAATTTCTGAAGGCAGTTCTTTCATTCACCATTGATCAGATCACAAAATTCAACCCTTAGAGTAACATTCGACTCTTTTCTTTCTGCATTTAGTTATCAAGTGCAGTTGATGGCCCATTCAAAATGTATCCCTGCTTTATTCTTTCTGTTCCATTTCGCCATCTCAAAGGATTAATAAATTCTGTTTGGGGAGCATGTCAGAAAAAAGTGATAGTGAGAGATAATAAGAGTCTTGAAAAGGACATAGGCTTCTGTATAAAAGGCCTTGGGTCAAGCAATGCCAAGGCTGTCATCTGCCTGGTGGCACCAAGGTTTCATGGCAAATGTATAGAAAAGCAGATATCCCCCTTGAGAGACAAAATATCTCACAGGCAGAGAAACAGATGCAAGAGCTGTGAATGATAGCAGGGCTTACTGGGCTGAGTCTGGGACAAAGTGGGTAAGGAAAGGGTTACAGGTCTTCCAGGGCTCTCCTCTGCCACACATGCATGCACAGGGTATCCACAGAAACGCCATCCTAACTGACAGGCAGCTGATCATTTCTGCAGCAGACATTGGTTTTAATATCTGCATCCTAATTTATTTGACATCTGCAGAACATCCAAAGAAAATATTCAAGTATGGGATGGGCAATCCACTGCTTTCTGAGTTCATCAAATATCTCACACTCCTTTTTCAAATGTTTTCAGTTTTGCAAAACTCAAAATGCATTTTGCCAAACATGTTCTCTGTTAATGTTTATTTAGAAGGGAATTTAATCCGTATGCTGCTGATGCATTTACACTTAACTCATCAAAATGTTTTACTAGAGTCATTTGATGTCCAAGAAACCTTTTGAGTCTTTTTTATAAGCCTCTTCAAGCCCATTTTGCTTCGAAACAGGAAGTCGCCTGTTACTAACCATAAACGAATGCAATTCCCAGAGGATTTGGTTTCGTTTAAGACTCTAAAAGACCACAAGGTCTCAGCCTACCCTGAACTCTACAGAAAAAATTTTCTCCTGAACCTACTGAGAATGTGCCGTGCATAGATGAGGTGCTGTTATTATTTTCCAAAGCAAAATCCTTTATGAAGAGGCATCTTTCATACAACTTCTGGGAAAGACAGTTAGCAAAGCAGAGCGCTAAATCACTGGCTTTGCAGCTGCACCTGGTCAATGTCACTGTCTCCTACGAATCCACTTACCGTTCAGAGCTCGTTTGCTAGTATTAATAGAACAAATAAAATGGAATGGGAGAGAAAGATACCGGGATAGTGATTTCTTGCTTCAGGAAAACCTTCCTGAGTTACAGACCAATACAATGTTCCCAACCGCGAGCCAGGGAGCCAAAGCTGATATAAACACAGCATCCAAGCCACAGAACATGACTTGTTTAAGGCTTAATTCTGTGAAGTAAGGCAGGAAACAAGATTTATTCTTCTGGGAAACTTTTGGCATTGGCCTCGGGCTGGGCCTGATTACTCTCTGCCGTCCTCTCCATCCATTACAACTATCTGAAGGAAATCAATTTTTTGCCCAAACTAAGGCAAAAGAGAAACATCTCCATCAGAGTCTTGTAGAAATCCTTCTGTTTGACGTGGCATTAAACAACGAAGAGTGAACTGCCCTGTTGCATTGCCGGGAGGATCATCGTTGCTATCTTAGGCCTTTTGGCTGTGAAGGGAAGTAAAATTAGTTGGGTGAAAGCCATTTTACAAACATAGTAAAAATAAATTACTACACTTAATAATTGAATCTTAAACTTGTCATTATGGCAAACTCTAAATTATTCCAAGAGCCTTCATTGGGACTTGGCAAAAATATTGGGTGCTGGAGGTCAATTTTCATGTATGAAATCCAGCTTAGGTTATAACTGCACAGGCTGCAGAGTAAACGTCCGTTCAAAGGATGAATGGGCCATTGAGAAGTAAATCTGACTCCCTGAGACTCTTAAACAAGTGCTGGAAGATTTCACCCCATCAGCGTCATAAGCCACCAGTAGAAGTGAGTTGTTAATAGAAGGTAATTTGGAGTTGTTTAATACTAGGTTTTCCTTTTTTATCATGTGTATATGTGTGCATGCGTAAAAGTTTGTTTTTTAACGTGCCTTTTTTTCACACTATTTTAGTTGTTTTTATTGCATGCTGATTGGGCAGTGAAAGCTGTGTGAGTTGGTCCTTGGCTCCATGTTCTAACTCCTGGGCACGAGGCTGGGGTGTTTACACTGGAGGAGAATGTTCAGATTCTGACCCAAATGGGAGACATGTCAGTTAGCATCTGGCTTTGCTTACT
Source organism: Microcebus murinus (assembly GCF_040939455.1). Taxonomy (NCBI): domain Eukaryota; kingdom Metazoa; phylum Chordata; class Mammalia; order Primates; family Cheirogaleidae; genus Microcebus; species Microcebus murinus. The sequence continues at coordinate 14,727,869 of NC_134106.1, forward strand.
TGTCCTAAATACTAAATTATTAATCTGATGTTAACATTAGACCATTTCATTAGCTCATTTCTTTTCTCCTTAAAATTATATTTAAAGGCCACTTCCTTAGAATAGGGTTTAAACCTCTCTTTAGCGTCACTGCCTCTGGATTTGGCATACGTGGATTGAACTCCTTAGGACACGCAAGCAAAAGCTTATAAAAACAAAACCAAAACACTAAAAAATATATATTTCTTTAGTGCGATTGGGAAAAACAAATTAGTTCATTTTTCAAATTGCATGTGTAAAAAGTTTTATATCCAAATGCTAGTGTCACTGCTAATCATTGATAAAGTTGTAGGAATTCACCTGATCTGGTAGCATATGTACCTGAATATATTGGCCAGAAATAAATATTTTATATTTTTTCCATTTTGGTCTCATGAATTGGTTTTTAAACCAGATCTATACAGTCACAATTGCCTTATTAATTTAGGTAAGTTCACTTGTGCCTCAGAGCTACACATAGACGTATTCACTGATCCAATGCCAGTCTACTCTTGTCAGAATATCATGAAAGCATCATGTGTAATTATAGACACAGTCTCAAGTGGTAAACTATTTTGCTGAATTGTCCAAGTTCATCACCACATATGTGCCATGGTATCTAAATGGAATAGTTTCAGAAAGCACACGAGTGCCTTGCATCATGACATATATAGTATATATGTTACATCTTGGATATGAATTATTAGAAAATAGCCCTCTTAGTTTTGAAGTAGCTTTCTAAGTGGCCCCATTCAATATTCCTCTTTCCTTAGTGGCTAGAGCAACTCTGGAGAAGTTTCTATATAATCTCTTACTACCATTGTTAGGTACGCAATCCATCTAAGGTACATTAATATATGTTACGATTGTGTATGTACATTTAGAAATATATGTATGTAGAATTCTACACTTGAGCAATTGCTAGGAATTATGAATGCATTCCAAAAGCAAACAAGATTATCATCAACAAAAATAATAATAGCCAAGTTTTATTTTGGGCCTTGTGTTTTCACATATGGATTATAATTCTAATCAGTGCTCATAAAAACCCTGTGCTCTTTTTTCTCTCTTTTTCCTTCCCCTGCTCCTCTTTTTCTTTTTTTCTTCTTCTCATTCTTATTATCTTACAGGCTTGCCAAATAGTATTTAGAGGTTCATTTAGGATTACTTAGGTAGTCAAGAGTGGCATTAAGCTTGATGCAGATTAGATCTCACTCAGAGGCAAGCCCTTTTCACAAAAGCCATGCCTTCCTGGGGCTGGGAAGGAGGTAGCAACTTAACCCTTATCTGTCACCACTGTGGGAAAGCCTTTCTCCTGAAATTAGTCCCGTCGTATAGACACACATGGGTCTTGTTTATGAAAAGCTATGAGAGAAAACAAAGTTAATATCTACTTTTATTGCAGAAAAACAGATTGTGTAAAAATACTTCATAATACCATCCAAATCAGGGCTGCTTCTAGGCTAAGACAAGCAAAGCATGGAGGGCACATAGTTTAAGGAGCCTTCCCTCTCTGGGTCCTGCAAGCTCAGGGTACACATCCAAGAGTGGCCACCACATTAAATTTTGCACCCCAGGCACCTCTCTTGCCTCACCCGCGTCCTGGCCCTGTATGTGCAATTACCATACATTCTAGTTCCACTGAAATTAAAGCCAATCACTTAGAGATTTATTAAACATCTACTATGTGCTCTCTGCTATAGGGAATATAAAAACATTTCCATTGCATTGTGTAGGCTTATAGTGGAGAAAACTGTCATCCAACTGGAAAGATGAGGCACATTCATGGGAAACAATCAAATCAGCTATATCCTCAACTTTATAAACTGGGGTGGTCACAGAATGGTGGGTTCTGTGTGGTGGGTGTTGGGGGACTTTCCTGAAGAGGTCCTGAAGGAGAGGTCCTGAAGGAGAAGTCCTTGTGCTGCAAATCAGATATGAGCGGGTGAGGCAGGGCCCTGCTGGGGAGGCTGTGGGACTCCAAGCAGAGGCTGATTGATGTTCGCTGCAGGAAGCCACTGACGTGTGTGAACAGGGGAACGATGTGCAGAAAGCCCTGAGATGGATTATGCATCATGTTGCTGGAGCGGGCCAAGGTGATGGAAGGATGGCGCCTCCATCCAAAACGAGAGCACTGTTTCAGAGTGGTTGCCTATTAGTTTAAAATTCATTTTGAAGTGATTGCTGCTACAAAGCGGTTTTGATCTGTTACAGGAAAATTGAAGTTGGAAGAAAGGAAACAGTAGAGGTTGAAATATCCAAATCAGGCATCTTATTTATGCCATTTTGTCATATTCCCCATTTCTCTTGAAGTTGGCTCTACGATGCACTTCTCAGTTGTTGTTGGCTCTAAACCCGTTATTGTCTGAACCACATGGCCAGCTACTCCATCATACGCTGCCTGTTCACTGAGTAGTTTGTATGGGTAACTCTGGTCTCCCAGACTAGATCACAAACCCTGTAAAGCTCATTCTGGATATTCTATATTTGCAGACTCTGGCAGCAACTGGGTACATGGATGGCAATTAATAAAGGTTTCATAGCCGTGTGCTTTAGAGGAACGGCATGGAGAGAAATTGAACTTGATTACCCAATGTGGAGAAGTCTGCATGTGTTATGCTTTGCAATGTTTGGACTGACCTGAATGAAATTTCCAATGGCTGATTTCATTTCTAATCCATACGTGAGCCAGAAAACTCCACCTGCAAGGGAATGGTTTTTCATTGCCTTTCTTTTGAAAGGGTCAGCACCTCATTTCCTGTCAGCAGGAGCTGCAGTAACGAGCAGAGATTGGCTGCCTCTGTGACAGTGGTAGTTGCATTGGGAGGAGGCTCAGGACTCAGGCTTCTGTAAAAGTTCTTGGCTTAGGGTCAAACCAGAATGAACAATGCAAGATCCCCATGTCTCTTGATATACAGATATCTGAGCTGGGGACACTGAGGCCCAAGACAGTTTACCAAAAAGGTAGAATTATGTAACCCTGTCCCTCAACAGGGCTTCTTTCCAGTTCAAGGTATCCTGGGACTAAACAGTACACATAGCAACAAAACAAACTTAGCATGTACACTCTTTGCATTGTTATAATAAATGGAATACACTTCCCATACTGATGCATAAATCAACGGCAGTGTAATGGAGTGATGCCTCATTTATTCACCATCACTAGGGAATGGACTATTTATTATAGATAAATATTACAAATAACTAAAGCCTGAGAATTTAAGTGTCAAAACTTCAAAAAATGTTAACCACATATGATGAAAACCCTTCTAAGCATTCCCTAGTCTCTTAAACACAGTCCTCAGAATATAGTTTGACCTTCAATATGTTTAGAGAAAAAAAAAACTGAGACAAAGAATGGCCAGGCACATGGCCAGATCTGGTGTTTAACGCCAAGGACGAACCAGGAGAAGCAAACTTCTTCTTGTCTTATTCTGCTTCTTAATTTTTTTTGTTTGTTTGTTTGCTGCAGGGGGGATTACTGGGGGACTGAAGGGGTAATTGGACATTGCTGGGGAGAAATTGGAGCCTTATGTGGAGGAAGGAGTAGGAGAACGCTGATACCGCTGAATGTAGACATATCACCTCACCTGATTCAGATCAGTTACATCTCAATAATAAGAGAACATAAAAATACAATTTCTGAAATTCTCTATGTGATCTTTGAAGAGATTGTGGAAGTCAAGGGTAGTGCCAAAACACTAGAAAGAGGGCAAGTAAACTTAATATCACTCTGAAGTAAAATTCTAGAAAGGGATATTTCTGAACACACAGATAAGGAAAGTCTCTCAGGCTTCAGTTATTTGTAATCTACAATTTCTCTCTTTTTCTCTCACTCCGTGTCTGATAGACCCACAAATCCTGTCAGCTGTCTCTGCATCATATACATACAACTTTACCACTTCCTGTCCTTTTGCTGTTTCTCCCATAGTCCAAGCCACCATCGTGTTTCAACTCGTATAGCAGATGGACTTTTTACCCCCAAGTCACCATCTCTTCTGTCTCTGTATACACACCATTGTCATGGCCTCTCAATGAGCAAAATCTACTTCCCTGCCCCTCGACTTTGAGGTTTCTGTGTGCTCACCATGAATGAAGTCAGAGGTTTCGAATGTGCTTGGACAGTGGAGTTTTTTCTATGACCTTTGCCACCACTTTGAGAAGAGCTCCCAAAGGTCACTGTGGCCTGGTCAACTGGTTAGGTTCAGAACAAGGAGTCCTGGAGCAGAAGTGAGGGAAGCACAAGGCACAGCCAGACCCTCAGCTTGAAGTAAGCTGCCAAGCCCAGCCTAGCCCAGCGTAGGTCAACTGCTCCTAAGATTACCCTCAGATCCTGGAGAATAAGCACTGTTGTTTCAAGCCACTATATTTTGGGATCATATGTTACACAGCATTGTATTGCCATAGCTTGCTGGCTCAGGGAGATTATTGCACTGTCTCTGAACATCTCATGCCCCTTTTCTACTTTAGTCTTTTCTCAACACAGAACCAGAATAATCAGCTAAAACAAAAGTCAGAACATATCCCTCCTCTGCTCAAAACCATCCAGTTACTACAATGCCCTGTACAACTTCTCTGATCTCATTTCCTTTCCTCCCTCTTCTTTCCTCAGCTGCAGCCACACTAGTCTTCTTGCTCTTCCTCCAGTGTGCCAGGAGGCACAATAAGTGAAAGAAAATGTCCTTTTACTGGGATAAATACAAAATGCAATATGACCATTTGCCAACAATAGCCAGACATAACGTACCTGTGACCACACTCAAATTGCATGTGTAGGCAGCTCCTGTCCTATGTGGAAAAACACTCTTCAATGTCAACTCAGAACCAAAGTTAATTGTTGTAAACATTATTAGTTAGGGTTGTTGGGTGGTAAACTTTCTAATCCTTACATATCTTTAAATGTCTTTATTTTGCCTTCCCCATTACATGATGATTTATCTAGGTATAGATTCTAAGTTTAGAATATTCTCGAAATTTTTAAAGTAATTCTCTATTGAGTTTTTGAAACTTTAGGTACTGTCTTCCTTATCTGTAAATATTACTTTATTCATTATTTTTTATCCTTTAATATTGCATTATGACTGCATTTCTTGGCTTTAAATTCTAGGTCATTAATCTGCTCTTTCCTGTTTTATTGCTTCTTTGAGTATTTTTAAAATAATATTGTTAATTATTAAAAATTAACATAGTTAATGATAACTTATGTTAAATTTTTGGTAACATTCTTAAATTTTTCTTATGTCATAATTATTATTTTATAGTAACTCATTCTGTTGTACATAATCTCTGCTTTCATTTAAAGGTATTCTTCTGTTTTTATGTTTTTTCTTTATCCCCTCTGGTCTCAGGCCATCAGTTATTCTCTTTCACATTAGTACTTTTCTTCATATATTAGATGATTCCTAGCTATCTCTTCCTTCTTCCTTCTTCTCACATTTGAGATTCCCTGTTTACCTGATTATGTACACTGTTCCTGCTCAGCATCACTGCTCTATTGCAAAGAGAAGCAGAGCATTCTAAATAAAAGACAATCAATAAGACTGGCAGCATAAAGCTCCTACTTGTAATAAATCTCCCATAATGAGAGGAAGAATTAATTAGGACAATATTGAAACACACAAACATCTCTGAAAACTATTTTTTGAAATTTTCAGTTCCTCAGCTATACAACCACAAATCATGTCTCATGGAATGTATACCTCTCTGGTCTCAGATGGCCCCAGATTGCTAATATCTGTGGTCCCAATTTCTCTGCTTACACCCCTCACCTGCACCCTCCCCCTTCTTTAATTCCTCATAGCCATTCAGACTTTACAAATTTCAGAGGAGAATTTCTCAATTCTGATCAGTAGGTAGAAAATTTGATTTCTTCCTTTATAAGCCTCTCTTACTGCCCATTATGAAGGGACAGAAAAGGAGTTGGGTAAGCAAGGAGCTCACCCTTGACATAAAAAAAAAAATGCACCTTGAGTTGATTTCTAAAAAATGAGCACTCTTCCTAGATAGACTGTTCTTCTTTTTTCCTTTTAGAGTCAAGCTGTACCCACTTTTTATATGCATGTATGAATATATATATAATGGCCTTCTCTCTCTCTGCCTGTTACAGGTCTTAATTCTGGAGGAATTCTCCAAACCTTTCTCTGCTCATGTCTTTATGTTTCTCTAAGTGATCCAGATCATTGGCTCTGAGTCACATCATTTTAAACTTGAATCTCAGGTCTGCCTCTGACTTGTGATGTGATCTTGTACAAGTCACTAATCATGCTGTGCTTCAGTTTGCTCATTGGTTAACTGAAAAAAAAGTATACCAGTGACTACTTCATAGGCTTTATGTGAGGATGAAATATGAAAATACACATAAATTGCTTAAAACTGATTAGAATGTGATAATTTCCCTAGAAATATTGTCACCGTTTTTCATTTTTTATGTAAGACGAATGGTGTGGGGATCATTACATATTATCATCTCAATAAATGCCAAATGGTTTTAAATAAAATTAAATTTCATTTGTAATTTTAAAAAATCTTAGATATAAAATATGACAAACAAATATGTATATAAAATATGACAAACAGTACTTTACTAATCTGACAACCATCATTACCTCTAATTGTGAGAACTCAAATGATATTGATTCTATTTAGGAACAAAACACACATACATGCTCTGCCTCTTATTAGTTCAAGGATTATAGAATTTGTGGCTACAAAAATAGAATGTTGTCATTTTAATAAGACATAACTTTACAACTAGAAAACTCAAGAAAATTAACTGATACCACTAATATTAGTAACAATTCAATAATGTGTTTGGATACTTAAAAGTAACCAATAAGAAAATAAAATAAGAGAAAAATTAAAAACCATGCAAAAATAGTAAAAATGTTACAAAACTCAAAATATATAGAAAAAAATAAAATATATTAGAAGCATACCCAATTTGGGTAAATCCTTAAAAGGAACAAATGAATCTTGTAATCATTTTGAGGCAGCTTAGTGACTTTTAGAACCCCAGAGTTCTGAAGAAATAGGGATTGATGTCAAAACTTGGCTCCAACTTACCACTGAGTGATCATGGCAAATCACACAACATTTCTACGCCTTTTGGATCCTCTGTAAAACTCTGTGATAATAATAGCACATGCCTCATAAGGCTGTCGTATAGATTAAACTAATGAGTTCCATCAGTAAACTCAGGGCCTGGCAGAAAGCAGGCACTCAAAGAGTTGTAGCTGCAGTTTTGTTTGTCATTATGATTGCCATTGATGTTGGTACACCAATTATTCCAGACTTCATGTGTAGATTCTATATGGTCTTGTGCAAAACTCTTACAAGAGCTTTTGCACAAGACCATTTTTCAAGATATAGTACTGGAAGTTTTACTAAACATTTTATAAAACAGCTACTTAAATCCAAAAATTATTGACTACACCATAGTTAATTGAAAATAGAATAGATAACCAAATGATAAAAATTTAATGAAAATAAGTTAAATAAGTTTCACTACTGATTTATAAATTTTGATTGGGCATTGCCCAGCAGTTGGCAGGTGGGATGGGGAGGAGAGGATGGGTAAATACACACCTAATGGGCGCGATGCTCATTGTGTGGGGGATGGACACACTTGTAGTTCTGACTCGGGTGGGGCAAAGGCAATATATGTAACCAAAACATTTTTACCGCCAGAATATGCTAAAATAAAACAAAATAAAAAACAAATATATAATTTAAAATAGTTGTACAATTAGGAAAAGTATTTGCAATCCAGTACGATATAGACAAATAATTAAATTTCTTCACAAATTCCTTCATAAAGATCTCATTAAATTATGTGTCAATTTGTGTCATTTCTATATATAAAATAAAATTAACACAAGAAAAAACACAAGTGACTGGAAAGTATGTTTGATTTTATTAGTTTTACTAACAATGCAAATCAATAAGCAATAATGTTTCCTTCCTTCCAAATTTAATGATGATGATGAGGAGGAGGAGGAGAAGAAGACTTCAAACATATGAGGGTGTGATAAACAGAGGTATTCATATCCTTCATCTATGAATAATTAGAGCACTATTAAATTTAATAACATACAACAGGCATTTTTAAATGTTCATTTTTGCTAATTTTACTTCAGAGACTATATTCTAAGGGAATAATCAGAAATGTAGACCACAACAAATGTACAAAAACAGAAAATTAAGCATTATTTATAAAAGTGAAATAATTTAAATATGGGGATGTGGTTAAGTAAATTACGGCTTATTAATATCATGGGATATTATTCAGCTTTTTAAATGGTATTTAGAGAGTTTAAAAATATTTTTGTCCTATTTTTCTTGTAAAAATAAAGTGTAATATACAATATGATTTCAAAGATATAATTACCATATAAAACAACTGAATATATTAATCTTACCACCTGTTATTATGTATATTTAAAAATTCAGTTCATTGATGTTTGTTTTTTAAACTTTTAATTGTGAAAAATAGGATATAAAATAACATTTTGTTAATAACTATTTTTAACTGTACAATTCAGTAGTGTTGGGTATATTCACATTGTTATGCAACAATCACCCCAGCTCTAAAAATTGCATTCTACTCTATGTCTATGAATTTACCTAATTTACATACCTCATTAAGTGAAATCATACAGTATTTGTCTTTTGTGACTGGCTCACTTTACTAAGAATAATGTCATCATGGTTCATTTATGTTATAGCAAGTGACAGGATTCCCTTCCTTTTTAAAAGCTGAGTGATATATTATTTTATGTTTATTCCTTCTTTTGTTGATCTACTTGAATGCTTATGGGTTTCTTCTATCTCTTTGCTATTGTGAATCATGCGTCTATGAACAAAGGCAAACAAATATCTCTTTAAGACCTCGCTTTCAATCTTTTGGCTGCGTACCCAGAAATGGCATTGCTGGATTATGTGGCAGTTCTATTTTTTAATTTCTGGAAGAGCAGTTATACTTCTTTCTATAGCGATTGTAACGTTTTACAATCTCACCAACAGCACACAAGGGTTCTAGTTTCTGTACATCCTCACCGACATTTGTTAGTTTTGGGGTTTTGTTTTGTATTGTTTTATATTAGCCATCCTAAAAAGTTTGAGGTAATATCTCATTGCAGTTTTGATTTGCATTTCTTTAGTGATTTTTGATGTCGATTACCTTTTCATATATTTGCTGGCTCCTTTGCATATCCTTGAACTTGTCAAATTGTTTAGAATTAACATGTATTACTTTTATATCACACAAACAAAACAAACAAACATAAGTAAGCTCGGTTTTGTGGAATAGGCAGGCATAACAAATCTAACTTTTTCCAGGTCCCCAAATCTCCATCTGGGAAATAAGGAGGATGGACTAATTAATAATCCCATCTGTGATTTTTTAAATAAAAGAATCTTTCTCGATTCCCATCAGTGTTGTGAGGATAGTTATTTATAAATCTCCTAAATTTTGGAATTATTCTGAAAGGAACAGAGGGTGGGTAAATTGGCGATTTGGTTGTTGTTTATTCACCATTTATTCATTCATTTAACATTGCTAGAGCTCCAAGTCTAGGGGAGGCATCAGACCAGAGGTCCAGAGTACAATGATAATGCAATCTGGACCCTGCCTTGTTAAGTTACAAGTCTGTTTGAAGAGGCAGGCTTGTATGTAAATAATTACAGTGTGGCTGGAAGCTGATATAATACATGTATAATAAGGTTCATTAATCCTACAAAGGAGCACACATCTGCTTCTAAGATGCTGAAAGTATGAAGACTCAGCTAATAGTCAAAAAAGGGTCATAATAGTTGTCCCCCAGACCTTGTTGTTTGCCAAATCTATGACATTTAAACTTAGTGAGAAGAAATTTAATCTTCACTGGCAAAGACTAAGCAGAATTTCCATGAGCATTTAACCATTAAAACATTTTTTTTTTAAACTAACAAATGGCTAAAATGTTTTCTATTCAATCAAATAGTATTTTAGAAATTGTGGTCTACACAAAGGATGTCTCTTGCTGGGCAAAGTAACATAATACATTCTGTGTGGAGTAGGAAACTTTAATGATATATGCAGTTTTGTTATTAAAACTGAGATATATATTTTGTTCTGCTCTGAAAAATTGTGACCCAGTATAACATATCTTCCCACTGTTTATAACTTGAGGAAAATCAACATTTTGGGTTCCCAGTTCACACAGTAGGAATTACATTTGTTTTGGCCAAATATAATTTATATAACTGCAAGGAACAATAAAACATGAACTCTACAGTGTTTTCTTACCTAAAAATAATATAGACCTTGTAAAATTGAAGAGATTATTATTATAAAGAAAGAGACAGTAACTTACAGGCTGCAGCTCATTTTACAACACTCTTTAGTGCCTGTGCAAATAGGCAGACACCTGTATCCCCATTTTCCTCGACCCCAGCCACAGCAGTGAGATTCCACACAGTAATAAATAACCTTGCAAATAAAACTTTGAAATACAATTTGCTTGTGCAAGCCCAGTTCTTCCATGTTCGAAAGCCATCTTCAATGTGACCTTTTTAAAATGACTCCATATTCTTTATTACTCTACCTACAAAGATCTTTTAATGTGATCAAAGTATCTGGTCCATCTCATTAATAAGGTCCCTAGTTAGTAAAGGGGTCATTCTGGATTTAAGGGTTGGAAATTAAATAATGAATGAATGAATTATGAGTATTTATCTTTAAATTCCACCAGCCTATACAGGAATTAATTTTATTACTGCATTATCAAAGTATAAAATATGATCCCATTCCCAATGATGGGGGAATGATAAGATGAGAGAAAAGATTAAAATTTCTTTTGATAAGATAGATGTAAGGGTCGTACTGAATGCATATCATAAGCCTATTGAATGCTTATCACAAACTCTCTGATTGCAAAATCAATGGCACAACTAGAAAAAAAAATAGTAACATCTTGGGAACAGTACTATGTTTAAGGAACTAGTCCATTGTCCCTTATTTAATCCTCTGAAGTCAAAACAAGTCTATGATTTGGCAAAATTATCAGTATTTTACATGTGAAGAAGTTAAAGCTCCTAAATCTTATGTGGTGTGTTCCAAACCACATAGTCTGGGGTCAGCTCTACCACTTACATGGCTGAGCCTTCTGATTCTGCATACCATACTTTTCTCCTGCACCGCTTGAGAACCTACTGAGTGAGGACTGGGCCAGTACCAGTCACAGCATACTCAGATGGCAGATGGGTCTAGCATTCCTCTCAGAGGACCTCTATCTACTCTTGCTACTCTTACTTCTCCTAGTTCAAAACTTTTTCACACACAGATCAGATTTCTCCTCCCTAAGATTTATTTACATTTTAAATTCACATTCCTGGTGTAATTTTTAGCTTCATTTCTGAGCCCTATTATCTATTTCAAAATGGGATTTGAATTGTATTTAATAGTATTAGTGTTTCTAATTGTATTAATTTATTTTAAAGTTATTCCATGCTTAATCCTTATTTACAGAGACATTCCTAAGGCACCCGAAATGTTGTAGACTTGCTTTTCGGGAGCTGAAATGAATCCATTTTACTTTTAAAAAGTTTGTAGCCTCTCCAGGAGTTTGAATCATCTGGCTTGCAGCCAGACACTAGAGGGTGCTTTAGAAATATTATTTGATGATGAACTCGGATGTTGTCCACTTGCTTTTCAGAATTCATTCCTGTAAATCATGGCTTTGGAAACTTGTCAGTGTTTTGCTCTTTCTTTTGTGGGTTTCTTCAAAGGGATAAGAAATGCCTGAAAAGTAAACATTCAACAGTCATAGCTACTTCCCAAGTAGGATGGAATAAAAAAATATTGTAGATACTTATAGATGTATAAATATTTCTGTGAGATAAAAAGAGAACCCTGTGGATCACTCACAAAGAGCCTACTGGAACTTTATCAGTTGGCAGGGCTGTCTTAGAAGAAACTGGGTTTGGGAGGGGGCAGGGGAACATGTGTTTCCCCCAATCCACACCCTTCTTTACTGGAAGTTTGCTTTAAGTACAACCACTCACATTCGTATGAGACTTCTCTCTCTCTCTCTCTCTTTCTTTCTCTCTCTCTCTCTTTTTTAAGAAGCACTTTTACATATATTACCTCAAGTGATATTCACCACAACCTGTGTGGTAAACATTACTATTTATATCTTATAGATTTAAAAACTGAGGTTTGGTGAGGAGAATTGACTCACTCATATCCATAAAACTCAGTGGCGGGGGAAAAAAGACTTTCATTAGAGGAGTTGTTCCCAGTCTGTGGAGCAAGCCCATTCTTCCTCTTTTATTTTTTTATTTTATTTTATTTTATATTATTGTATTGTATTGTATTTTATTTTATTTTATTTTATTTTATTTTATTTTATTTTATTTGAGACAGAGTCTTGCTTTGTTGCCCAGGCTAGAGTGAGTGCCATGGCGTCAGCCTAGCTCACAGCAACCTCAAACTCCTGGGCTCAAGTGATCTTACTGCCTCAGCCTCCCAAGTAGCTGGGACTACAGGCATGCACCACCATGCCCAGCAAATTTTTGCTATATATATTTGTTGGCCAATTAATTTCTTTCTGTTTACAGTAGAGACGGAGGTCTCTCTCTTGCTCAGGCTGGTTTCGAACTCCTGACCTCAAGCAATCCGCCCACCTCGGCCTCCCAGAGTGCTAGGATTACAGGCTTAAGCCACCGCGCCCTGCCCCTCTTTTATATATGGTTGACATAAGCACATTTATTCCCTTCCTCCTTCAGACTTTGTCACCAAAGGGTGTCTTTCCCCCTCATTATTCTGTTATTTCCTCTTTAATGTCCTCAAATCTTTAAATAAATAAATAAATAATCACATTAACAACAAAAACCTGAGGTCATGAAATATGAAAAGATGAACCACACACCTCCCCTGTCCTCAAAACATAGCATAACCTGTCAGTGAGCTTAAAAAACAAACAAAAAAGTCCTCTGAAGACCATGGTAGGAGACAAACATGGCTTAATACAATATATGTTGTACCTGTGAGGTTTTTTTGACAAATGGTCATAGCTCTGTGTTAATGTTATAGTTAAATTAAATATCTAAAGTGTATGAAAGTGAAAAGAGTGAGAGGTGATGAATATTCAGTCATTTAAACACACACGACACATGTAGCCAGGTAAGCCTTAAAAAAGTATTGGCTTTTGTATTTATGTGTGACTGTTGTGTGTGTGTGTGTGTGTGTGTGTGTGTGTGTGTGCGTGCGTGTGTTGGTTTATTCCCCCTCAAATCTTTTTCCCATCCCTAAATATTTGGAATTTAAAAAAAGGGGGGGGGTTTATCAAATACATTATTTTTATTCCTTTAAACCCAGAAAAAACAATGTTCTTGTTTCAGCTTCATTTGATTCTTAAATTATGGATAAGGTATTCTGTAAAATTATCCAGTGTCCACTCCTTCATTCTATGGGCTAAAATGACTGTTAAAACAAAAACAGAAAATTGGAACATTTCAGACTGTAAGGAGTTGATCCCCCAAAGATTTAGAATCAAAATATTAAAACCACAAATACAAACTACTGTTAAACTTGGTAACTAGTTTTTCTACAATATTTTCAAAAGAAAAAGAACAAAATAACAGCAGCAACAGCAATGCAACACCTCACCTCCAACACCAATAACCTCACTATTAATATTTTTGTACCTACAAATGGACTCATCATTTGGCTGCCTTCTCAAATAAGTCTTATGTTATTTTTGTGTTAGTAAATCTTCGCATGGAGACATTCTCAGGATAAATGGGGACCAAATGGCCTTCCATGCAGTATGTTATGGGCCCGTGTTTGCTCAGTGACCTAGCCTCTCTTCTGCCTCCAAGGATATGAGCAAATGCACATTATCAGAAAGAAGCACTGGGAAGTCAGTTTTTCCCTAACATTCATTTCAATGGTACCTTGGCTAACCATGTAGGATGAAAATAGAGTGGATTTTTCCAATTCTCCAAGCAACGGCTCCCCAAAAGTCTCACTTTGGAGAATTCTTCTCAATTCATCAATAACCCCTGCAGCTATTTCCAAATTCCCCGCCCCCTTTTTAGACCTCAAAAGAAAATGAAGAGTAGCTGGTCAGGGCCACTGGGATTATCTCAGAGATGGAGCTTTGGAGATTTGTCTTTCTATATCTTTTTTTTTTTTCTTACAAGAATGAAAATTCTTGAATTTCCAGAGATATTTTCTAGCATCTTACTCCTGTTGTAAACTCATCTAAGTTATCTAAAATTTCTTTGAAATGTTGACAACAGAACTTTTGAAAGGGTTTTAGGTCTGGATTTTCAATTATAACTTTATTGCTTGTGTTTATAAAACTCATATTTGAGTTTTCTCTCTCTCTCTCACAGAAACACATACATGCACACACACACATGGCCAAGATGTGGAATCCGTGTATTTTTCTACACATTTGTCTAAATGCAGGCAATTAACTATATAAATTTAAGGAAAGTATAGCAATGATCAATATCAGTATATTAACTAATTCCAAATTATCCCTCTACTCACAGAATCCTAAGGTTTTAAAATTGACCTTAAAGGAGGCCACCTTAAGCTCTTCTTACAAATGACTACACTATTGCAAGTATTAAACTCCTGGGATCAGAAATGGGAAGAATGCTTGTTCATGTTCTGCTTTTTTTTCCCCCAAATGTTCAAGTAGCCAAGTCTCTGGTATGTATCAGAGGAACAGGCAATTTTCAGAGTGAAGTCAAGTGAAAAGTATGCAGATGGCAGTGTAAATGTTAGGAAACTTTGAGGAGAAATATGCCAACTATGTGATGTTTTGTTACAGTAACTATAGAACCGTCTTTCTGATGCCACAGACAAGACCCTGACCAAGTGGAATACCCTATTTATAACCCTATCAAGAAGAGGAAATAGTGCCAGGAACAAGATAAAACTATTATCTGTATTAAGAAAAATACTTAAAAGCATGTTTGTATTTGAAAATAAATGCTAGTGGTTAAGAAAAAAAATGGTAGTTGTAGATCTGGGTGTTGAAACCTGTTGCAAGACCATTAATTAGTCATCATCTTATCTTCCCTGCCTTGTCTCTGCCGACTTACCTGTTTGAAGTCATAAATGGAGCTCATAAATGGACTCTTTGGGAGATATGTAGAAAATAAACAATTCCTCCTGTTGGGTAAATAGTTAGGAAATCTCCCTGGGCTCACATGATTTCCCCCCTGTTGGCACTGTTGACCCAGTGTGGGACGTACTCCCAACCCGTCCTGCCGCTGGCCGGCTTTCCAGTGCCAAGTATTTAGGCTGAAATCCCAGAGGCAAAGGGAAACTGGACTGAGCTCAAAAAAGTGCCACGAGTGTATGGGCTCTGGTCACAAGGGTGTCACAGTGGGAGGGGCCTGGCACACAGCCTGCATGTGGCTGCATCAATACATGTGCCATGGGCTGCCACCCCAAACCATTCCCCCTTCCCCAGGCCCCTGAGGAGCAGAGACTGAGAGAATGGCTAAACTGGCACCAGGGGCGAGTTTCTTTGCCTGCCCCACTGTATCAGTGAAAACCTGGCAGACGCCACCCTGGCCTGTACCCCAAAGACCAGGACGGCATGAAGGCACAATTTCCTTTTCTCTCTTGTTTTGTCACTTTCTCTTCTCTCCATCTACTTACTTGACCTGGGAGAATATAATAACTGTGAGGTTTGGAATCAGACAAAATCAGGGTTGATCCCCGGCTGTTTTACTAGCTGTGTGTCTCTAAAGGAAAAACAAGACAAAATATTTAAGTGATGCAAGCTTCAATTTCGTTTCCATGAACAGCACCTACCTTGCTGGTTTGTTGAGAAGTTTAAGGGTGGCAATGTGTAAAGTGCCTTGCACTGTTTCTAGCATGTGGTAGGCTAAAAAGGATAATTTTCCATGGCTGAAGGCACTACATTAGATTCTGGATAGTCCAATTTATTTATTATTTTATAATATTATCTTTTAATAATCAAGTTTATTATCATATTATAATATAGAATATCATCCTGTAAGTCTCTACTTATTAAAATAATCTAATTGTTAATCTTCTATTTATCACAACATATAATTCTGTAAATAATTATACATAATTATTTAAGATATAATTTCTCAACATTATATACAATGCATTATATATTATATAAATGTATTACATATCACAATATTATACATTATATTATATTTATATATCATATGTTATTTTATGGCTTGTATTATATATCATGGATGTGCATCATGTATATGTCATGGATCATATTTTATATATTATTCTTTATATTTATTCTTGTTATTAGTTTATGTTTATATTTATTATATGTTATCATATGTATTTGTCATGTCATTTAAGTGATTTTATTATTTTAGAAAAGAATAAAACAACGCATATATGATTAATATATTATATATTGGAAAACATATTAGTCATATAGAAAATTAGATTATATAATTAATAAAAATAACTTAATTTCAATAACACTTTATTCATATATGCTATTTATATAACTACAAGTATAAACAGGCATACACAAATCTAATCATTTAATAATCGTCAGCATATTTGAGCCATAGTTCTTATGGTTTAGAATTATTACAAGGAGAGGAGGTAAAATATCATGGAAAGATAATGTATCGGAATGAGAAAAGTTTCCATTCAGGCCCTGCCAGGTGTGTGAATGCCACTGACCCTCTCTGAAGCCCTATTTTCTTGCTCTACTAAAAAGGGGTGGGGAGGGGATTTACAGATTTAAATTGAAATAATATATGAAAAGTATGCAACATAATTGCTAGCTCATAAGTAATCAGTGGTAGATATCATTATTCATATTATTGTTAAAGTTAATTATTATTAAAAACTAATTATCATTGTTTTCAGTGGAAGTCTTAAAATACATTTAAGAAGCAGCCGTTTACCTACCGGAGATTTCTATGTGCAGAGCTGGCTACTGCGATTTCTGTTTTGCTTGGGCCTCATTTGGAGAACAGGGCCAGTTGTTCTCACTTTCTAGTGGTTGGAGAATATTCAAACCGATATCCCTTGTGGGGTAAGATCTTGGGGACAAATATTTCTTCTATTTCAAGGTTTCTTAAATTTCACATGTGATTTAAAAAAGCAAATAAGCCCCTTAATTGCTTCGTTAAGCTAGTCAACACTAATTAAGAAAAGTCAAGTGGAAAAATATTAGAAACTGCTGTGCTTGACTTTACCCCTCCTCTCTCCCGGAATATATTTTGCTTTGCTGAGGAAAGGGAGTTTGTGATTTTCTGTGATAGAACCCACTCTGACCTCCTGGGTTCTGAGTTTGAAATTGAGCTCTGGTCTTTTGGGGTTGATCCTGTCTATTACTGGTGAAACATGATGTCCCAACCCCATGAAAAAATGGCTACAATGCCGTGTAAATTAACGCAGGGGGAACCCGAACTATTTTGATGAGCTAGGATTCAACAAGCTTGAAACATCAGTTTCTTCTCCCTTGACACAGCACAGGAGCTTAAGAACAATGGCAAAGGCATCACACAAAGTTGCTCAAGCTTAGAGTGGGAGCTCTGCATGTGAATATGTGCATGTGTGCACATGTGTCTGCATATGTGTACACATTTGTATGTGTTTGTGCATCCTTGTGCAATATGTAGTGTGTGCGTGTCGGGGGGGGGCATGCAGTAGGAAGATTCTGCTTGTCAAAAGACAAATGAGATTTGAATTCAGGCTTTGCTCTTCTCTAAACTGTGGGGGGCAATACTTTTCTTAGTTCTGCTGAAGCTTATAAGAAAAGTGGGTATTGTTATAGATTTTCCTAGAATCAAGTAGGTCATACCTCTGGTTACATCAGCTCTTTTGAAATCTCTCAGATATAAAGAGAATGGTAAAGTAATTCGGCCACCTTCCTTAACTCTCCTTTAGTAAATAGCTTCTATATATTGAGCACTTACTGTGTGTACCAAATTTTGTTTTGATATTTTATAACCATGGCCCTATTTAATTGTCACAGTAACTCCTCAAGATGCATATTATTAACCCCCATTTAATGATGAAGATGGCATAGCTAAGAAAAATAAAGTAAATGGCTCCTGGCCCCAGAGTTGATATGTGGTTGAACAGGGATTAGAACCCCAAGATGCCTCCTGCAAAACCGAAGTGATTTCCTCTTTACCTCATCATTCAAAAGGCTCTATTATTATAATCCTATGAGTTAGACCAGTAATCTTTCCTAGATTCAAATGAGAAAAACCCAAGTTCTTCCTTATTCTGAAAACACTGCAGAGGACAATGCCTCTGCCGAGCCTGCTCAGCCTGCAAACACCCCCACAGAGCCAAGGTTGGCTTTCCCCACAGCCTTGAGGACCTGGGCGCATAAGGAACCCTTCAGAGGATTTGAGGCTGCTTCAGGGAATCTGCTAGAAAAGCAGGAATTGTGGAGGACTTCAGGATTGGAATCACAAGGAATTTTACCCACATCGTCACCTGTGCTGCAGAGACCAGACTGGGTTATTTAGCATGGTGGGTGATCTCTCCTTGACACATCAGCTCTCATAGCTAGCCTTTCTCATTGAATATGAATGAAGGAGGAGGATAAGAACATCTTCTGGATCATCATAAACTCAACAGAACCCAAACTGTAAGACTCAGTCTACATTGAAACATGCTGAGACAACAGATGCATGAACCCATTGGACATAACCTGAGCTTGTGTTGAGTGAAGATACAGAAGCCCTTATTAGATGTGGACAAGATCCAGGACACTGGCTCCATAGGGGTTCTATCAACTCAATACTTACCAGTTCCACAAGATTGGGAGTGTCCAATCTGCTTGTGAGGCATCATGGCAGTGGGCCTCTTCTACCCTTGATGGGCATGCTTGTGGGGTGTGGGAGACCTGCATGCAGTAGATTCCTGGATACTGAAGAGCCACTCCAGTTTCTTTTGGGCCCAGGACTAGTGGGCAAGGACAACTCTAGATTCCATTCATAGTGGATCTGAGCCAATTGATAGTCCCCTTGCCTTGGCTTGAGCGAGACAAAGTCTGCAGGGAGGGCCTGGGGTGAGGGTCAATGCCTGTGGCTCCAATGCTTCAGACACACATACGTTCTCTTTGGAAAACAAATTACCTTTGGCCAGGAACTGAACATAGATAAACTAAGGCACAAAGTGTGCACAATTAAAAAGACCACAACTTTTTGTGAAAATACTGACTTTAATTAAAACAAGCAAATAAGGGAACAAACAAACCTCACATATTTCCTTCAGTTTCTCAGTGTTCTGGAGATACCCAGAAACTGATTATGAGCCTAAAAATTTTATCAAGTAGTTATCAAATAATTCCCATAAAGAATATGGGCTAGCATCATGGGATTCTTTCTCATGGTCTTTAATGACAGTAAAATGAGGTCTTTATAATAACAAGCAACTTTTGATATTTCTGTGGGGGCTGTTGTTGCTCTAATTGCTCACAAACCAAGTGCCAGAAATCAAGTTTAAGCAAGAAAAATCTGTGATGAATATTTGGGGGTTGGACACATGCAACACAGATGGACCTGAGGATACAGGTATGAGTGGCTGCAGCAGCCTAGGTCATGTGCAGAAGGTGATTTATGCTAGAGCCATCTGCCAGTCAGTTAAAGAATCTAGGCTCCAGCAAGCACAAGGCAGGATATTGATACCCCAGATAAATGGGCTGAATTCTGGGCACAGCTGTGATCCTGAGGGACCTAGAATACTTAACAAAGTAAAGGTTCATGACTTAAAAAGACACAAGGGAGATACTAGCCTTAGCGACAAACTCAAAGGGAATAGAGGTGTCGGCAGGGTTACCTAGGGAGTGCCACACCTTAGACTCACTCTGGCAAAAGTGCTGAGAATCTAGTGAGAGTTCCTGGGCATCAGACTCAGTCAGTGGATTCTAACATGTTTGCATTATAGTCTGAGCACCACTGAGCTCCACTGGCCCAAAGAAGGAAGTGGCTGGAGGCTCCTTGCCATGAGCAGAACTGGTTTGGGACCTGGGTACCCTTAAACCCCATGGAGGCTAAGAGGATTGCACCCTAAGAATCTGAAAAAGGTGAAAGATTTCCTATCTCAGCATCCTGGAAAGTCATCAATCCCAGATTGTCTCCTTGGAGGCTCACCCAAAAGGAAAATGGCCCCATTCTATAAGCAGACGGTGCGTATAACAGAGGCCTGTGAAGAAGGTAGTGTGAAAGGAACTAATGTGAGGATCCACCAGCTCGTATGAGAAAGTCAAGTCTCCCTGACAAGAGCACCAAGTAGACAGGTGAGATCAGTAGACACCTATCAGAAAAGGTCAGGCAACCACAGATTTTGACGATGAATACAAAAACAAGTCCCATACGTTACATTGAAGTGTGTCCCTGGAGGTGGCCCCAGAGATAGCCCAGATGAAGTCCTGGGATGGCCTTGGTGGTTCTCCTCTTGTGTTTCCTTCTGCAGCCTGCTCCAAGTACTTTGCTCTCCCCTTGACTTTTAAGCCACCTCTCAGTTCTTTACCCAAAGCCTTCTCTTTCCCCAGAGTGCCCTCTCTCTCTCTAGTCATTTGATTTCTACCCAGTCTTTGAAACAAAGCCTACCTTTCTCACTAACATAATTGCATTAGCTTGCAGTGAGTTTTCCTGGCTTCAATATCTGAACTTTTATTGCTCAATCATTATTTAGTAGGGTTTCCTAAGAATGCCCACAAAGGTTGGAGTCATATTAAGCTACAGATATAAGAGCAGGAAAAGACCCTACAGATCACTCAGCCCCACCATTTCTCTGTCTATGTGAGCATCAAAGGTCCAGAAAGAAGAAGTGATTTTCTCAAAATCATAGGAGAGTCAATAGCAGAGAATGGAGAAAAGCCACATCTCTTGACTCTCAACCTAGTATGTCTTCCATGACTTTTTTTTTGCCTAAGCAGTTCAACTGGAGATCCAAACCCAGTAAAGAGCACATTTGCAGAGACAGGATAAGATTTGGGTCAGGGCTCTCTCTTGATGTTTTAGCAGCTATGTGTCTTGTTGAAGCTCCCTGATTTTGCAGCTCTGGTTGAATCATGAGGTCTCTGAGTGGGCAGGAAGAAACCGAGGCTGGGTGAGGCTGCCTCTAAGGCACTGGAAGCTCTCCCAGGAGGGAAGAGAAAGAGATCCATTACATTAACCTTGAGATTTCCCCTTTGTTCCTTTCATGGCCTCCTTCAGTTCACGTGAGTTCTGGGATATGAATGTGCTCAGGGGTAGGGAAGGCTGTAATCCCCAGGGCCTTGCACTATAAACTTCATTTCCTCCCTTTATTGCAGTTAACTGCCCATGAACTCTATTAATATTTTGCAAATTGAGATCCCTAAAACACATGTTACTGTTAATTTTAACCTCATGCTAACTAGGATGTGGTCAAATTTTCACAACAAATTCCAAGGATATTTTGATATGCCTTGGAAAAAATGAGTTTAAAGGTGGCTCTGGGGTATATTTTTTTTCTAAATCCACACATTTTCTTTCAACTCCTGCTATTTAGGAGCAGGCAGCAGTAAACTGTTTTGGGAGGGGAGGAGCCATAGTACCAAGTGGTTCAGTTATGATACAGGAGTGACAGGAAAAAGCATCTACCAGACCCAATCAAAGAACATCAACTTTCTGGACTTGCCATAGTAAAAATCTGATGTTAACAAAATGGTTGCACGCTTTTGCATTCAGGATTATTTTTCTTAGAAACACTTCACCATTCCATAAACATAATTCTTCCCTTAAGGCAAAATCCTGGGGTTTTATAAATTTAATGGGATAAAATGGATTTTTCTCACCTTCAGTAGGCCAAATATATCATAATGGAATAGTATCATATGTGTAACCTCTAATAACCTCCAAATCTGATCAGCCAGAACGGAGAGATGCCTTCCTCTCTCTCTCCCTTCCTTTTCCCTACCCTCCCTCCCTTTCACCCTCCCTCTTCCCTCTTCTTTCCTTCCTTCTTCACACCCCTGTCTCCCTCTCTTCCCTTACTTTCACCTCCTGTTCCCTACCTTCCCTTCTTTCACCCTCCCTTTCCTTCTTTTCTGCCTTCCTTTCTCCCTTCTTTCCTTCTGTTCTCTCGACAAATATTTTTTGAACACGTACAAGTGCCAGGAATTGCTCTAGCCATTGCAGATTCAGTGGTAAGCACATGCCTGGAAAACATTAACCACATGATCCCACATTTAATCATTTAATTATGCATATAAATATGCAACCTCTGAGGTGGATACTCTTCCCCAAGAACATCAATCTATTCAAAGCACATATCTCTACAGAAAGATTTCAGAAAATTTCCAGCTATAGAAAGTAAAGCAATGCCCCCTCTATTAATCATTGAGTCAACAAACTTTTTATTTTTTAGGATTTTTGTTTCCCCAAATGATTATCCAGTTTCTCTCAATCATAATCTTGAGTTGAGGTTCACTTAAATCCTGGCTGCCTCAAATAAGGAGCTAGTGTGGTACAGTGACAGCCTTTTTTCTCCTCACAGCCAATGATTCTGACACAGATGGGGGGTCAGGCAGGGCCATTGGAGAGAAGGACATTCACCTCCCTCTCCTTCCTGGTCCTCCACAGCGGCCAAGGTCACACCTGGACCTAAAGGGAAGACCCTCCTCTTCTGTCTGTGTCCCACAGATCTTACTCTTCAACTTCCACTGCTCTTACTCCTGTTATTCCTTACCCCAGATTACAACATAGGCGGCAGCATTCTCAGTAACTAGGTGCCAACTTCTCTCAATACATTCCATAAGAATTCAGTTATTTAGGGAGTAGGCCATCTCTCGAGGAAAAGGAAAGTATGCTTTGTGCCTTTCTCTTTCCCTTTTGTGCAGCAGCAACCTTCCCTCCCTGTGATCAGGTTGTGACTGCCAGTACAGAGACTCCTTTCTTTGCCAGCTAGCCTACTTGTACGGTGGGCCCAAAGTGGCCCAGCAACAGTCATAGCTTGAGGTTAGAGTCCTGTGTCCACTGGTAGAAACTGTCCCCAGAATCTAAGGTTTTAAGAGCAAGCAGCAGAAATTCCCCAAGTAGGTCATTGGGAGTGATGGTGAGTATTGCATCCAAGAGTTCCCCAGAGGGCTCAATTATAATAGTTCCTTTCTCTTTTGAGAGAGCCGAGATCTCACCTTGCACCCTCAGCTCAGTGATTCTCTGGGCACACAGAAGCTCCAGGGAAGGGCTTCTGAGGACTGTCCCCGAGAGAGAGCTCTGAGAGTCCATGCTGTGTGCAGATTTAAGCTCTGAGCCCCCTCAGCTGAAGTCAGCAGCCCCCAGAGTGTCTCAAACCTGCTGCTGGCCTCAAAGCTCAACTTGCTTGGCCCAGACCCCACATCACTGCAGGACACCCAGGGCTTCAAAGGCGGGCCCCTCAGAGCAGCCTCCTCCTCCCAAGCCCTTCTTGCCAAAGCACAGCTGAGGCAGGCTGGAAGCTAAATATTTGGATTGAATGGGAGGGAGAGTGCAGTCCCTCCAAGGGGTATTTTACTCAGGCCATCAGGAGAGGACCAGCTCCCAGCACAGGCATGCTGAGCCCCCACAGCATTGGAAAGTACCAGAACTGCTGTACAATCAGCTGGCCAGCATGCCTGCAAACCTTGCAGAAAGAGCAGCCCCGCAATGTGCACAATGACTCCAGCCTGCCTCTCTTATCCCTTTCATCCTCTTTAAGACCTTCTGATGGATGGCTCTCTCCTTTGCACATGCAGAAACTGAGCATCCCCCTACAAAGGGAAAATGACCTTTTCAGTGGTGAACCCCAAAGAAGGGCTTGAGATTGGACTTTAACTCAGGCCTTCTGAAGGTGGATCTACCCACTTCCTTATCAATCCAGGATCTCTAATCAATAATGTAAATGCCCATCCTAAGCAAACAATGCTATGGAGAGATGGGAAAAATATGGTTTGGGGAGGTGAAAGAACTGAGGTCAAGGTTCTATTCCAGCCTTTGTCAGATCTGTGACCCTTGGCCTGTCACAGTGGACCTTATTGAGCCTCAGTGCCATCCAGAAAGTGGACACAATAATGGAAACCTTCCCACCCCGTCACTGCACTGCACTGAGGATCAGTGGAGTCAGCCTGCATTTTCAAAGCCCTTTCCAACTGCATGTGCCCTGCACCTGGGAAAGATGGTGATGGTGATTATGCCGAGGAAAATAATCATTACAGCCTGAAAGAAATCGGAGGCGGAAGAGATCTCAGACATCATCTTGTCTAGCTCCTTCATTTTATAAATGTGAAAACTGGTTTGCCTGAATTGACCTAGTAAAATAGTAGCAAAGCCAGCCTCAGACATCCCAGTCCCGTCCTGTTTCATTACCCTTCTCTTTCTCTTGATGTTCCCAAACACTTAATGAGCACAGCATTTGTTCTCTGTGAGGCAGATAAAACAGATAATATGTTCCAAGTTAATGGGTGAGGACATTAGGACACAAGGGTTACAAGTATTATGTCAAATGGTATGGTGAGTAAGGGGTGGCTTGGGGTCTCACTATTCATTGGCCCAAAGTAATTTCATTTTAAAATTAAAAACAAAAACACTACACTCACACCAAATATTTGTCACTGAAACCATCAGTTTGAAGGTCCTTCTTTGTATGGATCTTCTATCCATTGCTGGGACCCCTCTATATCATTCCTGTCAGATGGGCAGCCCATCTTTGCTTAGTGATCCACTTTATAGCAATCATTAGGCAAATAATCCCATCATTAAATAGCCTTGATTTCAGCTAATATTTACCAATTGCCCTCTGTGTGCAGGACTAGATGTATCGATTGCTCGAAAGCCCCCCATGTATTGGAGCACAGCCTGTCTCTCTCTGGCTGGTGGTCATCTTGCCAGCAGACTTCACTGCAATGACCTAGTGTGACTTTGCCATAGAATTGGGCAACGCTAACCATTCCCTTTTTTCCCGACACGCTCTCCTGCTTTGTCTCCTGGTAATCAGGCTTCGCATTCTGTCTCCTATACCTGCAGCTGATTCTTTTCAGTCCAGTTCACTGGACCCTTCTTCTTCTTTTGTAAATATCAGTGTTCTGGACAGGGCTGATTCACAGCCTCGGAGATATGACCCCCAAATATAAATCTGCCCAGACCTCTCCACTGAGCTTCAGACCTGTACGTGGAACGGTGTTAAGACATCTCCATTTGGATGTCCCACAGGCTTCTTAAACTTGGCGTACCTAAAACTGAACTTCTATTCTTTAATTTCCTGGAAAGCTTCTCTCTATCCTGTATGTTCTAGCATTCCCCATCCAAGCCCAAAATGAGGATGTCAGCTTTATCCCCCCCCTTACTTTTGAACATATCCTAACTCATTAGTTCTACACTCACACAACCTCTTCCCTGCCCTTTCCTGCACCCCAGTCTTACCACTTTCCGCCTGACCCCATTATAGTTCCTCCAGAGTATGCCACAGCCTTCCAGTTTCCATCCTGGACTCCTGTTATTAACTCAACAGCACCACTACAGTGGTCTCTCTAAAATGTGATATGTTTGGTCACTCTTCCCCTGCTAAAACCCAGCCCATGGCTCTCCATCATCAAAGCATGCTGTTCAAATGTCACATTAATATTATGAGCTAAGGAGCCTTGAGGACTGGCCCTGCCACCTTTCCAGACTCATTAGCTCACCTAATGTCCTCTGAGGTCCTCTCACACCAAAATCTGGTCATTTCTTAAACATGCTGTGCTCTCTCTGGCCTCTGGTTCTTATCAAAGTCTGTTTTTCACTTTCTAGGACTCTTCTCCTTCCAAAGGATCCATTTTATTATCTCCTGCTTCCTGAAAAAGTATCTTCCTTGTGAAGCCTTCCCCATCCTCTCTAAGTAGAGCTAGTCTCTTC
Source organism: Microcebus murinus (assembly GCF_040939455.1). NCBI lineage: Eukaryota > Metazoa > Chordata > Mammalia > Primates > Cheirogaleidae > Microcebus > Microcebus murinus. Next base: position 14,753,744 of record NC_134106.1, read on the forward strand.
CCATAGCGCACCTCGGCCATGGCGTCATCTTCTGCAATATAGCTGGCCGCATGGTGTCTCCCCTCACAGGGAGAATCTGGAGAGTGCACGCTGTTCTTCATCTGTCTCTGGGTTCCACTGCTTTGCACAGGCCTGAAATTATTTTAATATTATTTATTTTATTTTAATAAATTTACTTTATTTTAATATTATTTGTTCAGTGAATTAGGTTAGTGGAATGAACCAATGGATCACTGTATCTCATGCTCCTGCACTGTTTCAGCTTCTCTAAGCCTGTCCTAAATTACTTGGCCATGACATTTTTCGTAGTCACTCAGCTAACTGAGCCAAATTTTTATCCTCCAACTAGAAAAATCTTTCCATTCACAGCAAGCAGTTCAGTGGAGACATGAATGACATGGAGAAAATTAAAGACAACTAAATTTTAAAGTAGAGTTTCATCTTCTCTTCACTAACCCCCTTCACAACATGTCATGTCTGAAAGGGGTCATTGCCCCTGCTTTTCTAACCCTACTGCAAACCTAAAAATCGGTGGCAGCAAAAGGCCCTTCACTTCCCAACTTTCTTCTTCCTCCTGTGAGCTCCATCTGTCTGTGTGTTCTTGTTCATCACTTCCGGTTACTGCTTATGTGGTTGAACTGTTTTTGTCCCTTATGGGGACATTTATGTCCTTATGGCTATTTAGAGCTTCAGATTCATTCCCAACTAGATGATGATCACCATGGGATGGGGACATTATTTTGTCTCCCAGCCTACAGAAACTTCTAGAAGGTACACTAAGGAAAACAAAAGTGTCAGTTGGATTTGGCTCAGTTTTGGTTGAGTTCTAGATGGATTCTTGTTACTCTGCTCCTGTAATACCCTCTGACCTACTGTGTGGTTTAGTGTCACAAGAGGAGACATGAAGCAGCAGAATCTTTTCTTCTTCTATCTCCTTTTCTTCCATCAATCTACCCAGTTAAGACCATCTGTCCCAGGAACTATTCATCAGAGTGGGATTGAGAACAGAGGGGCCAATTCTTAACTGTTAAATTTTAAAATATTGATGTTATGAGCAGGGCAGAAAAATTTAGAAAGCAAATTATGTTTATAAGGATTGAGCTCTACTGTCCTCTCCACCTAACCCTGGACAATTTGGGAACCTACAAACTGGGAAGAGGAAGGAGAATCAGGGAAAGTCACTAGATTACATGTCAGCTACAACTGGGTCCTGCCCACCCTCCACCCTGAGTTACCTCTTCAGGGTAGGAGGGGGCACTAGACCTCCCCGCATAAGTCTGAACACCCAGTCGGCATCTTCTCCTTCCTCCCAGAGAAGCTGAGAAGAAAGCAAGGCTCAGAGAGAAGCTGTGGTTGACACACGATGCCTGGGCAGTGGGCACAGTGGCTCTGCTAGGCTCACGGGCCACAGGGAAGCCTCACAAGCCCTGCACATCCTGGGATGGCGTGAGGAGAGGAGCTAGGAGCTGAAATTTCAGTGCTTTAAGAAGGCAAGAAAGCTGAGGGCCATGTGCTCTAGTGACCTAGACAAGGGGGTTGTCACACAGTAGAACATGTGGGTTGGCCTTGCTGCCACTAAGGGGCCCAGCCCCCCCCCTCTCTCTGGGCCCCTGGTGCAGGCATCTGGGAATGATAAAACAACAATATTCTAAAGTGGCACCACAGGACTCAGACCAAGATGGAGTAGTTTCTTCCCACTACAAAAACAAGGCTGAATTTGACTGAATCTCTGATCTCCTATCCAATTCCCACCCTCTCAATCCCTTTTTCTCCATCCCACCCCCAAAGTTACTGTTCAGCATCAGTACTGGGGAAAATGAGGGAGAGGAAAGCAAAATAGTCTTTCTGAGGATTAAATTATCAATCTGAAGTGTCCCACCACTGAAAAAATATACTGAATTTCTTCTACAATTAAAAAATTTATGTTTTGCTGAAAAAGGCAAATTCAGGACAAAATAATCAAAATTATGTTGACTTATAGAATATAATGATGGCAATATTTTGCACACCTAAATATATAACTATGCAACTCACATTTTTTTATAAATACATGGAAGAAAGATAGTTTTGGTGGGGTAATCAGTGTAGGCTTGAAATTCCTACGATATATCTACTTCTTTCTCTGCATCAAAAACTCCCAGTCACTCAAATTTAAGTTTGGATTCATTTTTCACCTCATTTCTCCATTATCCCCTAGGTAATAAATCACTGAATCCTGGTAATTCCACCCACACAGTGTTTTTCCTCTACTTCCTCTCTTCTTCATCCCTACGGTCACTCCCTTGCATCAAGCCCTTTTCTTTTCTTAATATTAAAATATTTTAATTGGTTTCTTTGCCTCTTGTTTTTCCCCCAACTTTTAACTTCCAGAATAATCTAAGAAAGGAATGATATGGTTTTAGGACTATGACTAGCACTCTCTGGAGTCTTCAGAATTAATTTCAAGCTTCTCAACCAGACACTGAAGTCCACCTAAGGGGAGGTGGCATACAGAGGGGGAAGTCATGTCGCAAGGCAACCGATATGAAGACCTCACGCTTTGGAGTCAGACGTTTCTGGCTTTGTGAATTTGCGTACACTCTTTAACCTCACAAAGTCTTACTCAGTGTTCATGTAGGAAGTGGGAAAAAAAGTCATGGTAAAGCGAGATGATGGTGATATAGTGTTTAGCCAAGTGTCCCGTACCTCGGTAAGTCTCAACAATTGTTCTGACTGATCAGAAACATTTACTTGGGGCCACTGTGGCAGTTTCCTTCATGATTTATTGTTTTTATTACTCTATGCCTGGCCAGTAGGAAGCAGTCAACAAACAGCAGCTTCCATTGTGACTCTATGACATGACGTGACCTTTCACACAAGATCCCCAGGGATCCCTGACCAGGCAGCAAAGTCAGATCCCTTGTGTTTCTGTTTAGGTTTGCTCACAACTTTGCCAGGACTGTCCATAAACACAGATCTCTGACCATGGCATTTTTTTACCTCTTGATTTTGACCATGAGGACCTTGAATAAAATGGTTTTCTTCAGACTTTTTTTGTCAAACTGCTGAATTTACATCAGAGAAATATTTTCTTGAGTGAACTCCATTAAGCTAATTATATTTTTGACCAATACAACTAAACACATTTCGTTTTAAATTATTTTCAACTGATCAGTTAATTATCTTTAAATAATATAATTAGAATTTATCTATTTTTGGCAGTAACCAATGTCATTTATTATCATTTATAAAATCAGGAATTTTGTGTGTGTGGTTGCTATTTCCACAATGGCCAACTTTCCTGGGTTGCATGTCACAGTTCTAAATTTTGTCAAGCATACTTGATTCTTCTCTTATCAACCTATTTTATCAGTTCTATGTCTGTAGTCTTTGTCAGTTTTCTCTTGTGATTATTACTGGTACTAGTAATATGTTTATGCATTGATATTCATTTTTAGATACTCTACTGAACAGTATATGAGAGCAATGTCTGAGAAATGGGTAGAGCGAGAGGGAGAGATAGATAACTGAGAGAGAGAGAGAGTTGAATAGATAAAGAGATATGGGGAAGGAGAGGGGAAGGAAAGTTACATAGAAATACACCCTGAGGCAGGATTCCTGGGTGAGTGATTTAATAAAGAAATATTCCTGGGTTGGGGAGAAGCAGTTAAAGGAGAAAGAAAAAATTTTTACATTTATAAAAATGTTAAAAAGATATCCGAAAGGATCTCATACAGGGTTGCCCGATAAAGCACATAAAATAGAGAGTGCCCAGCTAAATCTGACTTGCAGATAAACAATCAACAATAGTTCAGCATAAGTGCGTCCCATGCAGGTTTGTTGTTTATCTAAGCCTTGAATTTAACTGACACTGTCCACTCTCCAAGACTCTAGGAGATGGAGTATGGAGGAGGAGAGAAATGACAGCTGCTTGCATGTCCTGGTTTCTGAGTTCTTAAATGCCTCGAGGAGTTCAAAGGAATTTGGGGGCCAATCATGCGGATCATAGTGGATGTTCGAAGCACCCCATTTCGATGCCATGTGCCCCTCTCCCCAGTCTGCAAATCCAACTTCAGCTGGGAATAATTCATAGACACATTGTGGTCTTTAAAACACACACACACACACACACACACACACACACACACTCACACACACACACACACACCAGAAATGTATTCCTCCTGATTTCAAAAGTAATGAACATCATTTTAGAAAATTTGGAAAATGTACAGAATATTTATAAGAAGAGATGAAAGATAATCTATCATTACTAAAATGGTACATTTTTTCTGCCCTTTTTCTAAGCATTTTCTGTATTCTACATATGTTTCTGTATTCTACATATGTATTCATGAGCTTTTTTTGTTTTAACATTTTTTTAAAAATTGGAACAATACCCTAAATATTGTTTTACATCCTAAATTTCAAAAGTAACATTAATCTAAGAATTTCCCACCCTTATATATAATTTGAAAACATAAATTTTAATGAATGTGCATTATATCACATAGTTAAACTGTAACTTATTTATCTCATTGTTTTGTACACTTAGATTATTTCTAGTTTGTGGTTAAGATAAATGACACTGTTAATCCCGACATAAAATTTTATCAGCACATCTTACTATATCCTTGAGTTTACTCCTAAAGCTCTTTACATGCAACTATAGACTTGTTCTGCTAACTAATACCTGGAAAGGTGGAGAGCTGTTTAATTATTCAATGCCGCAGTTTTTCTGTTGGGATAAGATTGCTTCCACTAATCACAAAAGTAATATCCAGGTACAAAGTGGAGGGTCAATTGATATCTCTAAATCTCCAAATGTTGTTGGGAGAAAAAAAGAAACAACAACATGTTCTGGATGTTTCTGAAAGTAGCACAAAGACAGAGTGGGGAGTGGGCACACAGATTATAGCGCAACAGGATGAAACGCTTCCTGAAATTTCTGTGAAGCAATAAAATGGCTCCTTTGAATGACAATGAACATGACTTGCTGAAGGCATTTATGGGGAAGAGGATAAGCTCTTATCCTGGGAGAAGTGGCAGGTGCTCCAGAGCCAGAGAGTTGGGCTTATAAGTCCATCTCCACCACTTTCCGACTGTGTGATCTGGGGCAAGTATCATAACCTCTCTGTGCTTTAGTATCTTCTCCTATAAAATAGCCGTTATTCCTAATGGTAGTTGTGAGGACTAGATGCACAATGTCTGTGTAACACTGGAACTGTACTCAACATCTACTAAACATTCAACAAATGTTAGCACTTGCTCCAGGTGTTGTTACTGTAGACAGGGTTGATTAGGCAGTAAGTACAGTTGGCTAACAACTCTCAGAATTTGTGAGTCTATAGTGAGTCTCCAAATGTCACTGTACCCCTACAGTGATGTCACTTCAGTGAACCCTACTGGCATTCCACAGTGTACACTCTGGTTCTGTTTGTTTCCAGGCCTGTGCCTCATTATTTACATTTTTATGAGCAAAACCAACTTCAGTGCCCTTACTCTGCAAGCCGTGACGGGGGCCAACTGTAGCTTTGTAGCTTATCCATTCTGGAATCAAATAGCTGCCTTGTAAAAGGAGTGTTGCAATCTTTAAATGCCCATAAATAAGGATTTGAACATTTATCTCGCATCATGTGATTTGGTAAAAGTAAACAGAAAGTCTTCCAGTGGAAGAGTGGAAGTGATGACTGAGGGGAATGATAGAAAACAGGAGGGTTCGGTTGAGAATGTGTGCAAACTGTAAATATATGAAGGGGCCAAGTGTGGTGGGTACCAGAAAAGTCAGCTTTCTGGATGGTGGCAAGGCCACTTCATAGATGCTACCAGCTGAAAAGGAGTGCCCTGCTGAGTCCCAGGAGCCTCTTCCCTATTTATGTCATCCCTGAAACCTCATTTCTGTTCTGCAGCCTCACTCCCATCAGAAGACGGGAAGATCTACTAAAACAAGGAGGTATCTTGTATTTGGAAAACCCAAGCTTCGGAACCAGGATTGAAGGCATGAAGTGGGCCATAGAGAGTATCAGCACCTGATCCCTCACCTGGGCTGGACTGAGGAAAGCAGAACACTAAGCCCAGGCATCCTTCCAACTGCCAAATATTAAAGGTGGAGAGAGGTCCCACTTCACATAGTAGAAGGTATATATCGAGAAACCATTTTTTAAAACAGCTAATTTTTGTAAATTAAAATAAAATTGTTGAAAATAAAAATTCAAAGAATTCATTACAAAGCAGATTACACCTTGGGGAGTCAAAGATGAGATTTGCAGAGAACCAAGAGAACAGGAACAGTAAAGACAGAGTAGCAGATACCTTGGTGTGGTCCTTGTCCCTCTGAGAACTCGCCCATATCACCTCTGTGCACCATGTGTCCTAGTACTGCTTAAAATCAAGGAAAGAGGGTCAAATTCACTTCTAATGACTAACAAACTCACCAGTGCTTTTGCAATTTAGAACTCTGTTGTCCAAATTCCTAAAAATGCCCAGCCCTGTAGTATAGCTTGTTCACAAGGAAACTTCATCATCTCTCACTTTGTTAGTATTTAAAACAGGTGTCCTTGACCGGGCGCGGAGGCTCACACCTGTAATCCTAGCACTCTGGGAGGCCGAGGCGGGTGGATTGCTTGAGGTCAGGAGTTCGAAACCAGCCTGAGCAAGAGCGAGACCCCCGTCTCTACTATAAATAGAAAGAAATTAATTGGCCAACTAATATATATAGAAAAAATTAGCCAGGCATGGTGGCACATGCCTGTAGTCCCAGCTACTCGGGAGGCTAAGGCAGCAGGATTGCTTGAGCCCAGGAGTTTGAGGTTGCTGTGAGCTAGGCTGACGCGATGGCACTCACTCTAGCCTGGGCAACAAAGCGAGACTCTGTCTCAAAAAATAAAAAAATAAAAAAATAAAATAAAACAGGCGTCCTCAAACTACGGCCCGCAGCCACATGCCGTCTGCCTAGGACATTAATCCGGCCCGCCAGGTGTTTTTGCCACCACTGCCTGTCCTGCTTAGCAGCTGACTCGCCCCGTGTCCACAGTGTGTACTCTCCAACGACCTGAGGGACAGTGAACTGGTCCCCTGTTTAAAAAGTTTGAGGACCTCTGATTTAAAATGTCAAAATGTCTCAGGGCTTACAGCTGATTTGTTTTCCTAAATAACCCTCATGGATGGGTTGGCATGACACCTGGTAAAGAGATGCTACCTGCTGGCCAGTTAAGCTATCAGCTCCCGTGATGTAGCACTTACTCGTCATAAGGACTCTAAAACTTACTTCGTCTTGTATTTTGGTCCCAAAAGTTTATTATTAGAAAACAACATTTGTTATTAGAAAAAGGATAAAGTTTTTTTTTTTTAAGTAAGCTCTAGAACAACAAGTGAATTATAAGCTTCAAATCCAAGTCACTTTTAGATGATGTCTTCAGAGAATACCTGGTTCTCAAATCTAGGAGAAGGACAGAAAGTCAAGTGGCCACAGAGGCACATGAAAGGACTGAGAGGTGGATGGCAGGAGAGCACAGAGGGTGTGGCCATGATAAAGTGGACCAGATGGATGGTGTGGTTGAAGAGCTGTTTTCTGGGGTTGTAGAAACAGGGAAGATGTGAGTAGTTCTGCGCGTGATTCACGAGTGATCTCAGAATGGAGCAGTAGGCATGTGTTTTTGTTGTTGGTTTTAGCTTTAGACTCCCAGTTTGCTGAGCCAGCCTTGTTTAAACCACATCAATAATTATAATCTCCCTTTCGCTTCCTATCAAGCCTAACCTAACAGGCTCTAGTAAGCCTCCTTCTAACTCCCTGAAAATCAGGGACATATTTATGGGTACTATCCTTCTTGAGAGGTGACTCTGGGAACTTCCCCCACCAACTGGAAGATACTGGAAATAAATTTTAGAGGAGGCAGAGAAGGTTTCTAAATACATTGTGGGTGAGAATAGTAGGCTTAGACTGTGGGACTAGCATAAACCCTTCTTAATTTAATTCAGCCACAACTTACTGTATACCTACCGGTATCCCCAGACCCATAAGATGATCCTGACATGAATACCAAGAGCAGCACACAGTCTTTCATTCTGCACCTTTATGCTCCAAAATTTCCTGGGACACCTGTCCTTCCAAGTATCCTCACTTTTGGACAACATCATAGTATGGTAGGAAGACTATGGGCTTACAAGACAAATGCAGATTCTGCTCTTCCTGAGCAGTATGGCTCCAAGCAAGCTAGACAGTGTTTTTATTTGCAAAATGTGGACTATAGTTATTTTACATTAAAGTTGTGAAGGTTAAATATGATGTCTATGAAGAATCTGTCAACTCGCCATGTTCAGAGTACATGGTCAATCCATGGTAGTGGTTAGCATTTGCAGCATTGCTGCCCGTCTCCCCTGGGACCCCAGCCCAGCCGCCGCTGCTGCTACGCTGCTCCTACTGCCTCTAAAACTGCTCTTGTCATCGGAACTGCCATTGCCATTGCTTGCGGCCACTCAAAGGTTTCCCAAGTCTTGGAGGAGTTTCCCCAGTAATTATAGTCGCTCACAAGACTTTTCAAAAGGTAATCTGGACTTTTGGGTATTGTCATCCTACAACAACAAACTTGAAATGAGTTACCAGGAAGCTACTTCAGGGATAGTCAAGCGACATTGCTGTATTTGCTGAATTTCATCTCAAGCATATTTCTTCTCTGAAATGCCAGTGGTCCAAAATAGGACTCCTGAACCTTAATTCTCTTCCAGTTCAAAGTGAATTTCCTAATTACCCAGGACTTCCCTAGATTCTAAAGCATATTTTACCTCCTTTTGTTTTAAGGTTGTATCTCCAGTGACCATGGGTCTCAATATTCAGTCCTCATAATGCTTTAAGCCATTTCTTCCAGAAGACCTAAGTCTTAATAAAGACTCTAGTGCCATGCAGTATGTCCCAGCACCATTCTGTTTAATTGCTTTGATTATTTTTTAAATTTCAGCCTATTACAGGGACACACTGATCTAAACAGAAAATAATCCCCATTCCCCTGCCACTGTGCCCCTCCATATCTGTGTGTGGTTCTAGAGAGAAACATGGGTCACACTCAATCCCCATCCCTCTGCTCACTATACAGTGGGGTATCAAATACTCACAAACTATATTATAATTGATTTATGGCCTATGCCAGGGCACAGCTGATTACAGGTTTCGAATAGGCATCAAGAAGTAAAAGGTAAATCAGGAAATACCTCACTGTGTAGGAGCCATTTGAATAGACTTGAGGTGAGATTTCAATTGGCCAAAAATGTGTGAAGGTAGTTTTAGGCTCAGGGATCAAATTGTGCAAAGCCCTGATGTAAAAAATGTGTGATATAACCCTGGAAATGGCAAGTGGCCTCATAATGAAGGAACACAGGAGGTTTGCTGAAGAGGCGATGGGATGAGCCCACAAATAATTGTTGAAGACAGATTGAAGAGGTCCTTGAATGCCATAATAATGAGCTGGAGTCTTTTTCTTATAAGCAGCAGGGACTTAATAGGTTTTGAGCAAGACAGTGGCATAAAGGGTGTACGAGTTAGAAGGACACTTTCTAGAGGATAACAGTGTTTGTCAGGGATGAAACAAGTGAGTAAATTGGATGGGAAAAGTAGGAGAAAGTTTCTTAATCAATGCAGCTTTGAGATTACTCTTGAAGGAAGGGATAACTTTCAATTCAAGAGGGAGTGGGGTTGGGTAAGGGAAGATTTGCTGTGGCAGAAGTAATAATGATAGCCAGCATTTTCAAGTACCTGCTCTGTGCCAGCACTCTGCAATCTCTACAGGTGTTACATGCAAGACTAGGGTGCAGGAGTGAGCACTCAGTGAGCTGAGGTCCTAGTTTGCCTCCTGGAGAGGGTGGGGAATGTGATTGACTGGGGCTGGGAATATCTTATTTATCTGTGGGAAACTAAAAGGAACTCTGAAGCTTTATGAGGGTGGATGGGAGAGGAGAAGCTTTCGGGGAGGGGATGGACCCAGAGGATTCGATGTGGCCAAGGCTGGGAGGCAAGAGAGCCCCAGCTCTGGGCAGGCTGGAGGAAGGGAGCAGATGAGAGCCAACATGAGCAAAACTGGACATCTGCATGGAGGTGGGGAAAAAAAGAAAGTGTTTTCTGTAACAATATCACCTCCTACTATGAGCCCCTTCGGAGCAGGGACCCTGGCTGAGATATCACAGCCCTCTTGCCCAAGAACAAGGGCCAATAATCATTAGTCCGGAAATGAATTAAAATCATGAGGAATAACTAAATATTAGCTTTATCTTAAAAATTAAATATGCCAAAATTTTGGTAAGAATGCAGTCTACTAAAGGAGGCTATATAATTACCATAATAAAGTTTCAAAGCAAAAACTCTTCCAGAATTACAGTAGCAGTCACCTTCAAAACCATCTTATGAACCACACAAGAGGGCCTATTACCTTCCTTTACAGTCATCCTTGGCTTTTGAGCACAACAGAGTTCCTTTGTGTATCTTAACTGTGGTGACAGAGACACAAATCTACATAGGTGATGAGATTACAGAGAACTAAATGAGCACAAACACACACACACACATACACACACACACACACACAAGTACAAGTAAAATTGAGGAAAGGTGAATGGACATTGGGCCAATGGTCAATATTCTGGTGTGATATTGTACTATGATTTTACAAGATGTTGCCATAGGGGGAAACTGAGTAAAGAGTGCACAGATCTCTGTATTATTTCTTACATACTTACTTGCATGTGAATCTACAATTATCTCAAAATAAGTTTAATTTTAAAAATAGGTCATAGTTGAAAAGTCTTTGAAGGCCACCTCTCTAATCTGCTTTCTTGTATAGGAAGGGCTGGAGATTAAAAGATTAAAAGATTCCCTTGAGACTCAGTTTCCAAGTGTGATTTAAGTTTTAGATGCACTCCCAGGACATTGAGAAAGGAGATGAAGTGAACATGGTCACGGAGGCACTGGGTCATGCACTTCCACCCCACCACACCCCTTGTTTGAGCAGACTCCGCATCGGCAGGGCACTAGCTTTGTAGGAGCCAAGAGGCAGGTCATGGGCACATGGTGTAGCTCTAGTGTAATAGCTACAAAGGCAGGTTCCTGATTCCTGGATTATGGTTAGGACTGTGTGTTTCCGAAACTATGCTCCAGTGGTAATTTGCCAGTTCTTCATTTTCCTGATGTTTGGGAGGTGAAGCGGCTACCTCCATAGGACAGTTCAGGGGTGCTGCTCTGCGAGTCATTCAGAGCCCAGCCTAATGCCTTTCAATGTTTCTCTAGGCATGCAAGTCCCCACATTACATCCCTCTTACTTCAGACAGCTGGAGTAGGGTTGGTTGGTTTGTCTGTTTTGTTAACTGCAACCGAGCCTCATTCTGATGCTCTGTGACTTCAAAGGCCTATTATTCTACCATGGCTTCCCTTCCAGGTGGGATGTCCTCTGTCTAAAAGTCTAGAACTGTGCAGAGTTAGTTGCCTAAAGACATAGAGTGGTCAGGGGTCCTCTCACAGCCAGGGTACTGTCTGAAGGCAAAGAGGAGGAAACAACGGGGTCTTGGTTATGGGAAACTGATGATGTTTTCGCCTGTACAGAGATTGGAGTATTGATGATAGCACAGGTTAAAAGTCACGGGGAGACTTTAGGAAAACCTGAAGGTTGTATCAAATTTCTAGTACATTTAAACTCTTTGGAGTTTAAATAGAGTCTAGCTCTTAGTGAAAAATTTGGTGAGATTGTATTGTGCTTCCCATAGGGAAACTACACTCTAAGAGCAGTTGAGAGATTTTTAAAACTCCTATCTATGCCTCTCGTGATATTCCTTCTCTCCACTCAAAATTGGAAGAGTCCTGGAAGCCAAGGTGAATGGATTAGCCGGACAGAGGTGGTCAGATGCAGTAGCAGAGACCGGACAATGCGAGTTTTGTGCTTAGAAAGGGCGAGTTGAGAGCCGCTGTGCCTGGGATAGAGCTGCCTTCTCTGTGGCCTTAGCCACCCCACGCTCTGCCTCCTTTTCCCTTTCTCCCCACCCACCTTTCATCATCCTCAGAAGCCCATGTGTGTGAAAGGCAACAGAGGAATGTGGGTGGGTTGACTTGTATAATTAAATCCATGTTGCATCGTGTTCTTTAGAATTAATAAGGAATTCATCTCATTGAAACTCACCATGACATCTTCCTTCTGACTCAGATTTCTTTTTTGCTTTTCTCTTCTTTCCTTGGCTAAAAGCATTAGACATGGGGCTATGGTTCAAATTAGCATCCTAGCATTTTTCTTCTTCTCTCTCTCTCTTTTAATTGAACTTTTCTGTTCAGTGAAGAGTGTAGTTTGTTTATATTTCATTTTTCTTCTATTCTACTTATCCTCCATTGTCTTTTTTCTTCCTCCTCCTAGAAAACTTACGTAGGAAAGGAAGGAGAAAACAAGAGAGTTCTGCCTCTTTCTTAGAACTATAAAGTTGGAGAAAGTGCACCGCTGGCCAAACCTTGTCCGTCCTCTGCAGCTCCTCATTCCCTGGCCCTTCCTATCCTGACAGCATGAAACTGCGCTCCCACAAGGTCCCCAGACGCTGGGAGTGCTGTGTGTGCAAGACTGTGAGACAGGAGAAACGGTGCACAAACGGTCCCTTCTAAATTCCTGGGTCATGTTGCAAAACACCTTTTTATTGGGAGTAATAATTTGACTTCATTTCCTTATAAAAGTGGATTTATGTGATGGATATGTGATATATATTTCTCTGCCACCGTTCTTGCAGGATAGTGGTTGTATCAGTTAGGATTAGATTCAACTGTGAGTAACACAAGCCCGAAATAACAGCGGCTGAAACCTGATAAAAGGTGTTCCTTGCTCATGGAGGCCAGCTGTGGCCGACCCAGGCTGGTGTGGTTTTTTTGCTCCCTGAAGTTTTCTGCAGGGCCTAGGACGCTTGTGGCTCAGGAGGATACACTCAGTTTCATGCTCTAGAGAGCATTTACGACGTCACCTTCAGAACAATCGTATGGCCCTTCCAAAAGCATCCATTGCCTTCCTTTACGGGCTTCTGACTTTTGACCACATGGAGGGCCTCAGTTCAGCTTTGCTGGTGAGAGTCGGGTCTATGGCGTGAGACCAGCATAGACTTGAGTCTGAGCTGTGCTCCCTACTGGGTGTGTAGATTTGAACAAATCCCTTAACTTCTATGAGTCTGTATTTTTCTCATACGGAAAGTTGAAACTATAACGCATACCTCTTAAAGCAGTACAGTACTGGGATAAAAGATGTAACATATGTAAAAGAATTGGCCTGCTGATTAGCACGATAACAAATATCATTTTACAAAATTTTTAAATTTCTTCCTGAGTGGTTTTTCTATTTTCAAAGAAAACAAAGCCCACATTTGGAGACTGGAGATTTTTTCCTGTTGAGAACATCCTCAAAAGTGGGTTGCATGTTCCTTACAGCTCTTCATCCAATCAGAAAAGAAACTGAAGTGACGTGTAGGCCATGTCACTGCTTGTTCCACCTCCAGGGAAGCTGGCTTCATGCTTTTACTGTGGTTTTCATCTATGGGGAAAAGTGGATCTATGGTAAACATGTACTTCTCTCCTTTCCTAGTGGACTGATTCTTAAACTACAGGCTGAGAGACCCATCAGTGGGCTGTAAAGTCATTTTAGTGGGTCATGATCAGTACTTTTTAATGAAAAAATCGAATGGACTAGAATAGAATTAGTTAGAAAAAATTGGAATGCATCAGAAACAATCAGTATGTATTTTTCATGAAACATATTTCTCATCTGTATTTGTGTGTACATGTATGTGTATTCTTAATGTATTTCTTAAGACGGATCATGAATCTTAAAATAGAATAATAAAGCAAGTGGAATCACTCTACCCTCACTATATAGCCACAGTACTTAATACAACGTGGTGTTGGCAAAAGCCATAGACACACAGATAAATGGAACGGAATAGAGAACCCAGAAACAGATCCCTGAAATATGCCCAATTGATTTTTGACAACCTTTGGAGAGCAATTTGAATGAAGAAAAATTCAACTGGTCTTTTCCATTTAAATTTTCAAAAAAACGGTCCAAGTCATAGCCTTCTCATCTGTATTCTAAGAAGGAGCAAAAAGACGAGATGGCTCCACGTGTGCCTACTATCTTTTAAGAAACCACCCACAAGCAGTCACAGGGACTTTAAGCTCAAGTCCCATTGGCTGGAACTTAGTTACAAGGCCGCACCAACTGTAAGGAAACCTGAGAAATGTCATTCTTATTCTGAGTAGTCATATACTTGGCTAAAATTCCAGTTATTCCACAGAAGTAGAGTAAAATAGATACCAGGGCACAATGAACTGTCTGTCAGTGCTACACAGTTGTTTAGATGTATCCAGAGACGCTGTGCAAGTACAGTATGTCGTCTCTCTGGAACACCAACAATCTTTCCATAGCATATATTTTATCCTCTGATGAAGAACCTGAGATGCCTCCTAATGCACACAAGGTAAAATCCAAACTCCTCTATAAGCTAGTTAGGGTCTTGAACATTACGGCTCAAGCCCATATTTCTAGCCATCCCTGCCCAGTGCATTCTCCCAAATGCTGAGACTCTGCTACCTAAGAGTTCATGCTCAAGCCCTTCCCTCCCCTGGAATGCATTCCAACAGCCATCCCACTCCATAGATCTGGAGGATGATGCCTCATCCTTTGCAGACCTAGGTCAATTGTCATCCCCTCTCTCTCTGATGCCCTTCCTGGCCTCCCAAACTAGCAGAAATCACTGTTCCCTTCTCTAGGTTTCATTAAGTCAGATGTACACTGACAATGGCACTACCTAGTGTCTTTTTGGTTGATTTTCATGGAAAACTCGATGTTCCTACACTGGATGGATTCAGGATCCATCTTCCTGAATTATTTACTTCCACAGATTGCAGTCTCTCCACACTCTTAAAATTGCCATTGAATTATTGAGAGTTCTCTCAGAGTCAAATAGTAGAAAGAAAGAAAACAGTATCTGTTTGCAACAGGTGTGCTTTTAATGGACAAAGCTGTAGTTTCAAGGGTTCAGGTCTGAAGAAATAGTCTGTGCTGAGAGCCGTTTGAAAAAGTTGAGGAGAAAAGGATGCTTCTCTGACATCTGCAGATTCCGATTTCATTGTAGTGAGTGAGTCAGATTCAAAGTAGAACACGGGGAAGTTAATCTCCTTAGACCTTACAGCCCCTCAGTAGCAACATCTGCCTGCTTGAAGGGAAAAGATATCTTCTGATTTCAGCATGCAAAGTCACAGTAGCAAGGACAACGATATCATTTCTCTAGTTATATATTTAGAAAACAAATTCCTCCTCTCTCAGGAAAAAAAAATAAGTTGTATTCTAGGAAACTATGGCTTCTTTTTTGTATGAAATGCCAGGTGACATTCTTCATGCCTAACATTGTTTTTCTATAACACTTTTTATCAAGTGTGATCTCAGCCCTACTCTTAATCGGCCTTCCTGAGCCTCAGTTTCTTAAGCTGCAAAATCTCGATTTCCTACTGTGGACAGTTTTGTTTACCAGATATGTACGTGCTCCTTTGTATCTCCCAGCATTCCAGTTAGATCAGGGTCATGTGACATTTTAACCAATCAGTTGGCAACACCCAGAGGGACCCTGTCTTTAGCTTCAAATAAAGAACATGTGTTCCAGATGGCATAGTTACAGAATGAAGGATTTTACATGTGTGAGAAATAGAACTTTATTATCCTAAACTACTGAGATTGAGGAGTTTATCTATTGTAGCAGCTACAACTAATAACCATAATTAACACACTGGTGGTACAAAGTTTATAGAGGGGATCAAACAGGCTATTTACATATAAGCATGAGCACAATGTCAAAGAAACAGGCATTGGTCATGGTTGCCATTGAGTAAGGTGCCTAAATAAATAGTTTTACAAAATAAAATGGTTAGACTGTAGGAAAAATATCTGGAGAAAAGGAAATCTTGGTTCTAGAGTTCTAGAACTTTAGATCTGAACTTAGAAGTCATTTAATGTAGCACTTTTCCAACTTGTCTGATTATAAACCTTAGGTCCTTGGTAGAAAAATACATATTTCTAGGCCTGCTCCAATTATAATGAATCATAATCTCTAAGGGAAGGATTTAGATCCCAATTGTTTTGTTGATTTTTATATGGAAGGAACGTGAGACTCAGGAGGTGGATGGTTTTTCTACGGCCACAGAACTGATTATTTACATATTGGAACTAGAACCTAACTTCCACAAAGCCACATGCTTTACTTCTGGGCTCACGTAATAATGTTCCAATAGAGCGAGGCCGGGGTTGACCCTTTGTCCCCCTATCTCTGATAAATCATGTCAAGACCTGCAAATGATTTTACCCCTTAACAATGAAAAGAAGATGTAATTTTAAAATTACCTTGGATGTACAGTAAAAGCAGCATTCCCATAATCAATCATCCAAAATCACGGGGTTATTTGGAGCTATTTGAAGGAAAGTAAATTGAAAACATGTTGTTAAACAATGCACCAAAGAGTTATCAAATCATAAACATCTAGATTACTTTAACATGTTGATTATTCCACATTTAGTGTCTCCTTACAAAGTAACTCTGGCCATGAAGAAACCTGGAAAATTCAATGAATCCCTTTCTAAGTTGTTAACTGTATTGGGTTGAATCACTTGGCTACATGGGAACATATGTTAAAGTAAAAAAAAATAATAATATATATATTCTTTTTGGAGCTATTTTTCACACTTTTCACTAAGCAGAAGACACACAGGCCTGCTATTAGAACATGTCTCTGAGGATATAGAAATAGTTTGGGGAGTACAGTGGTATAACATTGAACACATTAAAACCTATCTGGAGCTTTGGAAATCAAATATACAGACATTCCATAATGACCCTTGGGTTTTAGCATAATTCCTGAACCTGAAAATTCATAACTAAATAATGGCAGCACATTTATGACATAAAATGCCTTAAACCATTTGTTTATTATTATATGTGGATTTTAAGTTTTATGTTTAAGAAAATTGAAAGCCTACCCCCCCCTTTTTTTTGCCTTGGAGGAGTGATATACCAATTACTTCTGAGAGTCTTTGTTTTTCTCCCTGGAAGAGAGCTAAACCAGGACTGAAGCATACGTCAAGGCATCTATTTGGTTATCAAAACTGTGATCATACACTCTTGTTAAACTAAACCAAATTAAATTAATCTTTGTTGAAAAATAAATGATGTAATTCATGAAGAACTCTGTTTTACTCTTAGGATGGTAGCCTGGTTCTTCTAAGTAGCTTGTAAGAAAGCAAATTCTGAAATAGTTATTTAAACTGAAAAGAGGAAATTGCATTGAGTTTGGCAGGTGTCTAAAAGGAGCCACTACCCATGAGTGATCTGCGATCTAAGGGATCATCATTATAAGACTAAATTATATATGCAATTTTCCTAAGACTGGATTCAAAGAATGAACTCTAAAATTAATTGAGGTATTATTTCTTCCTCCCTGGGCTCTAAAATGAGTCCAGGGAAGGTTGGAAGCCATTTATCTGACTGAGAATCATAGTGCATCCTCTGACATTTCTTGGAATGGATTCCTTATGTGGACACAGTGTGATTTGAATTGCATCTGGTTACTGTTGTTAGAGAATTTTGTTGAAATTCAAACTGAGCCTGTATATTGTGGGCTGATTTATCAGTGCCTGCCCATGCGAGAACCAGAAAGGAACTGGGAGAGGTGACTACCAGGAGGTCGCTCTGCAGGCTTCCAAAGGGCTATGGCCCAGGGGCCAGGAGGAGCAAATGCAATATACTCTCGGAAACAGAGAAGCCTTCTCTTGGGGCTCTGAGAATTGCAAGAGGAAGAAGGAAGTGTGGCATGGTGGCAAGGGTGGAATTTGACACAGCTGAATTTTAATCCTAGCTCCACTATGTAGAAGATTTTTTTTTGCGTAAATTCTCTAAGCTCTCTGAGCCTTGGTTTTCCTGTCAGTAAAATGGGAATAATAGTGCCTGCCTTGTAAAGTTGTGAGAATTAACAGGAGACTTTAGGCATAGTACCTGGCATCTGGTAGGTCCTCAAAAATTGAAAACCTGGTATGTCTACAATAATCCCATCAGCAACTAACATAGAGAAAGCACTTATTACATGTCAAGGACTTTACTCCTATACCTCTTATTGATGCCTATCTCAATGTCTAGCATTAGTGGGCACTCAGTAAATAGGTCATCGACTGACAAAATAATGAATGAATCTCCTTTTCCTATTGACTGTCTTTGGCTGTGAATGGAGAAACAGGAAGACCAGAGGGAAAACTCCCCGGTGTCATTTGCTCAGTGCACCCAGAGATGTGGGTTTCCAGAGGACAGGGCCTCTCATCACCTCGGCTGCCTACTTTTCGGTGGATTGCTGTGCCCCGCTGCTGGGCAGCAGGCCTCATTTAGTGCGTTGCGGTCTTGCTGCTCCTGAGTCCACAGGGTAAAAACTGAAACACAAACTGAAAATGTCAAGTTCTGTTTTGCTTCAAGAGCTCCTAAGGGCTGGGCAGAGGTTTTGCAGTTTCACCGCAAGTATTTACAAGGGCCGCACACTTTGGCAGGACCCAGTCTCCAGATAGCCTAACCCCTCCAGACCCAGAATGCAGCTGAATTTCAGGGGTCGTCAAAGGGGGAGTTTCTGGGGGGTCCTGGAAAAGGCTAACTCAACCTTGGTTCATCATCGTGCTATGCGCAAACCCCTGTATAGCCAGGGCTTGCTTGGTTTCTGGTTTCAAAATGAAATTTTCACACGGCCCAAATCCCAACCCACCCTAATTTAAAGAAACAGGCACTTGGCATGTGATACAGATAGATCAGCAGTTGCTCACATACAGCTGTGCACATCTGGCACACAGGTATGTGATTTTGCATGAAGATAAATTGTGTGGGGACCAAATGCACAGTTGTTATACTAAAAATGAATCGCTTCTTGGAAGCAATCTTCCTGCACAGCAGGGCCTCTGCGTGAGCTTGATCCTTTTCATTAGGCCTTTCTCAGGAAGCACAGCCTTCTCCAAAAGGTCTGCGGTGGAGGAGGGGGCGTGCCCACACCTGCAGTTGTCTCTTTACTGCTCCCTTCAAATCAACCTCTGACAGCCCTGGTTGGGCAGTCTTCCCTAGGGGGTTACTCAGAGTCCAGGATCAAGGAAGAGGTCCAGGCCTTCCTTGGTACTCGTAATGCTTCATCTAGGGGCCTATTCTCCCGGGAGAGTTCTTTCGTGGACAATTGCTGAAGGATTAGGGCCCATTACCAAACTTGATGGTCCAAGAAGTCAGCCTCCCTTGGGGGCCCCATGGAGTCAGTGTTGTCTAGCCCTATGTGAGCATCTTCCCCATGATTCATGCACTCGTAGCTCACAGGAGGATAACATGCTCATATGTTGTTCAGATCAGAGGGGTCCACTTTGAGGTGTGTTGCTGGCACCCTAGAGGAAACAGAAAGTGTAGATCCTGAGCTAGGCAGTCTCCTGAATGCCATAAAGCACTGTTCTTCTGATTCAATGGGCTCAGTGGCTAAGAATGTTCCATCCCAGGCTCAATTTCACAATTTCAGCAATAGGAAGTTACTAGGTGTTTCAACAAATGAATCAGTGAGTTAGAAGGAGATTTTTTCCCATTTTTCTTTCTGTGTGATGACAAAAAATGGTCTAGCAAATTTACCTTTATTCTTGTTTCTCTCTCTCTTCCTCTCTCTCTCTCTCTCTACCTCCCCCCACCCTTTCTCCTTTCCTCCCCATATATCTATTTACCTCTCAAAACAAACAACAAATCCAATAGGTAAAAGAGAAATTGCAATGGTTTTAGGGGGGAACATAATTTATATCTTTTCTCATTTGAGTTAGAGTAGTAGATTAACCAGAATATCCATTTCTGTAATATTACATACGCGTGTCTTTTCTGTGAATTCTTTTTACCCCTTCCCAGATTGGTAAACCCTGGATCATTCTTTATAGGCAACTCAGTTCTCACCTCATTTATGATTCTTTCTCCTACAGGAGATGACTTTATTCTCTGTGCTGCCATTACAGCACTTGCGTACCTGACTGTTACCCCCACACTGGTTTCGTGATTGTCTGTTTCCATGTCTGCATTCCCAGCTCACTGCGGGCCTCTCCACAGCAGGGATTGCCTGCTTCTATTCCCGACACATAGCCATAGTGCTATAAATAAATACCTGGCAAATGAATATCAATGCTGCTCTTTCTTTCTTTGCATAACTTTGTTAGGACTCCAGGTATTCCTACTTCGTGAACTCCACGATGGCCCAGCAGGAGAACATAAAGTGTCCTCCATAAAGCTGGCCTGGATCTGACCCAGAAAGCAAACAAAAAGCAGCCACATTCGGAGGTAGCCGGCAACTGCCAGTATTACCTGGGATCTGCTGCAGGGGGTCCTGGCAAGGGATAAAATAAGAAGGAACATGTGAATGAAAGCAGCACAGATTATCTTTGTTCTTATAAAATGGAAGCCTAGAAAAAGCAAGTATTTTCAGGCCTCACCGCTGGGACCAGGGTGAGAGTGCAGAGGTGCAAGTCACCGCAGGGGCCACTGGGGGTGTTAGAGACCAGCTGCTGCAAGGGCTCCCTGAAGGAGGGCGTCAACAGCAGAGCCTCCTCAAGATTTGTCCCTTGCAGCACTCCTCATATTCCCATCTGTCCAACCTTGCCTTGGATTGGCAGGTTACAACTCTATCTAATTCCAGAATGACCAAAATCCTTGAGGGAGAAGGTCTGCCTTTTGCAGAACCCAACTGTCAATTCTACACTCATGTGGGAACAGAAAGCTGAGCAGAACTGATAAGCATGTAGGAATCTGCTGATTATATATATATATATATATATATATATATATATATATATGTATCCATGTACCAGCTGTTTTTCCATCCAGTTTTTAGAAATAAGACCCAAAAGCACTCATTAAAATTAATGAATGATGGAATGGTTAATCCATAATTCCTTACCTTGACCTTGCTCCCTATGCCTGCCCCTCAGAGCACCTATTCCCTCCCACCAAGCCTTTACCCCAAGAGTCCCTGAAGAAGGGTGCCTTTCGCCTCGCCACACGTGATCTGCGTGGTGGCCCGGTGCCAGCACTTCAGAGGAACTGCCCTGTTCCTTACTATGTGCGGGGACAGACTCAGCCAGCAGGAGTGGGGGGAGGAAAGGATCAAGCCACAGCTACATTACGGCTTCTATGGAAACATATATGAGGAGGTGTCGAGAACTTTTAGTCATATAGAAACTTTCTACTAGCCCTTATCCAATCAAAAAACAGCCCACATTTACGATCGAGGGAATAAAAAGCCTGATTGCCATGTGCAGCCAAATGATGACTTCCTGTATACTTTATCCTGGCCTCTTCAGTCATTCTGTACAAAAGACTAAAATCTCCTAAGGGCAGCTCAGGGAGGTAAGAGGAAAAAAAGTGAAGATGAGAAGGGAAAGGAAGAAACACTAGCCTTGGAGTTAAAAAGTTGGGATCTCACCCAATTTTTCACTCTGTTACTTCAAAATAGTCCCTTACTTTCTCTAAGTTTCTTTAATCATATAATGAGGAAAATTAACCATGCAGTTCTAGTATTTTTTTATTTTCTCATCTTCTATGATCTTTATAAAAACTGTTCTTACAGAGCCTATAATTTACGTTTCCAGTGCTATTATTCTGGCTCATTTTCTTATGGAATTAGAAGGAACATGTGAATGAAAGCAGCACGGATTATCTCTGTTCTTATAGAAGTCTAGAAAAACAAGTATTTTCAGGCCTCAGTGCTGAGAATGGAAATTTCTTTCCAGAAATTTTGTTCAGAAAGATACTTTCGTGTTGGATATGTTGGATTCCTTTCAGTCCAATTCCTAGTTTTGCTCTCTTGAGTTTGGGTGGGCCTTGCACTCAAAACTAAATCTCCTTTCATGTTTGTGCTACTGATCCATTTAGCATAGGTGTTCATTAAATACCTGTTAACTAAAATAATCAACTGCCTTATAAAACTAACCTTGAGGCTGGGCATGGTGGTTCATGCCTGTAATCTTAGCACTCTGGGAGGCAGAGGTGGGAGGATCCCTTGAGGTCAGGAATAAGAGACAAGCCTCAGCAAGAGTGAGACCCTGTCTCTACTAAAAACAGAAAAAATTAGGAGTGTAGTCCCAGCTATTCAGGAGGCTGAGGCAGGAGGATCACTTGAGCCCAGGAATTTGAGGTTGCTGTGAGCAAGGCTGATGCCTCAGCACTCTAGCCCAGGCAACAGAGCCAGACTCTGTCTCAAAAAAAAAAAAAAAAACTAACATTGAGAAATGTTCTTTCTAAAAGTTTAGTCTATACTGAAAAATCCTCAACTCCCTGTGGTTAAAAGCACCTGGTTCACTATGAATGATTTTATGAATTAGTTGCAGAAAGGCCTCCTCTGTTGATAAGGCGACACCAGTTATCAGCCAGCTTGGCTGGCTGGGGGATCTTTAGGTCATCTGTAAAAGTGTCATCTTCCAGATTTTCCTGGCTTTTATGACATCCTCCAATCATATCTTTTTGTCTAAACCACATCATTCCTGACCTCTCAAACCAGTCTGTTTCTTAGGAAACGTGGTAGACATTTTGTTTGTGAGCATTATCCCTCTAGTTCCAGGAATGGAACAACCCCAGGATTGTATCAAGTACAGGGTATACTTGAAATCAGGTATTATGAAATCCTGCTCTGAATAGGGGTGGCGTTAGTAGTTGTCTATTCCTAATGCCTTTGATTAGCAGTTAAACAGAGCAAGACAAATTAATAGAATAATCAACTATGTGAAGTGCTATGAGTTCCCAGGGCTCATTTCCAAGTCTAATGTATGGCCTGGTAAATTTTCACACCTGGAACTCAAATCCCAACATACATATAAGGATTTCACTCTAGAAATTTTAAAGTAATTTAATATAAAGAGTTCTCTTCTTCATCTGCTATCATCTTGATGACATAATCTTCTTTCCCTTTTCATTAGCAATCAAAATATCTATGATTATGCCCCACATATCACTGTCAAAATCACTTTCTGGGGAAAAAAAATCTGAAAATCCATTTATGATCAGGAATGGATGACTGAAAGAATTGTAAAATGAGATACAGAAGTGGGTGGTGTCATAGCAGAGAAAACAGGCTTAAACTCACTTTGATTGGTCGAGGTGGAAGGATTGCTTGAGGACAAAAGTTTGAGTTCAGCCTGAGCAACATAGCAAGACCCCATCTCTATAAAACATCTAAAAAAAAAAAAATTAGCCAGAATCACTTGAGCCCAGGAATTTGAGGTTGCAGTGAGCTATGATGACATCACTGCACTCTAGACTAGGTAACAGTGAGACCCTGTCTCAAGAAAAAAAAAATCCTTAAATTAAAGGAAAGAAAGGACATAGAGCACTGGAGCTATACTTACTGGGAGGATATAGAACACTGGAGTCGGATCTGCCAAGATTAGGTGAGGAGAAGTTCTGGTGCATTTGAGTCATGGAGTTCTACGAATAAACAGCAAGTTCTGCATGCATTTTCCTAGTGGAGCCCACTTTCTTGTAACAGAATTCTCTGCTGCCCCTGCAGAATTTCTCTGCTGCCCCTGCAGCCCCTGCCGGCGTTTGCTTTCAGAAGGGGGCATCATTTGGCAAGCAGCCCCAGCCTTCTTGGGGAGATGTGTTGTGTGCCTCCTACAGAAGGAGAAGGGCCACTTGCCCATCTACTTCCAAGTACTCAGGCGGAAGGAGGCCCTCTGTGCTTTACTTGCTGAATGGGGTGCCTGTCTATAGATGTCTAAACAAACAACACTGAGTGGAAATGTCTTGAAGAATCTGGCTACTGTGAGGGTGCAATCCATCATCCCCTAAAACACAGTGTATAGTACAGTGTGTGGTCCTATTCCCTTGGGCTGTTGTTTGGCCTAGAATTTAATTAAGGACTTTAGGGGGAAAACTGTGATGTGAAACAACTGGTGTGTCCCTGCATGTATGTTTCAAATATCCATAACTGTACAGTCCACAAGTTTGTTTTTATTTATGGGAAATCCTAATGAGGATAAACAAACAGAGGGTATAATAAGTGGTGTCTTCATTACAAGTAAACCAGGAAGGTTGGCCTGGCCATTTGTTTCCCTCTGGGACCTGGGGTGACACAGTCTGCCTGTCATGCAGTTGGGATCTAGTCAGCCCCAGGGCCACCTTCCATCAGCATGCATGGCTACACCAATTGTCCTCAATTTTGATGAACATACCCTAACCCTAATCTGCCTACACAAAGAGGAGATCAATATCCCTAGGAATGATTGTGCCTACACTGCAGCATCCAAAATCAGAAACCCAGGTGCCTCCTCTGAGTGACAGCAACCTCAGTGGAGCAGAAGGTACTGGCAGCATCAGGGACCCCAGTTACTGGATAAGGCATGTTCACCTGAGATGTGTCAACAGCTTCCTCTAATTTGGGAAGCAGTTAAAACATTTAAAACAATATATTTATTCAGAATAAATCAATTTGAATTTATTTTATTTCTTCATTGCCAAATCAAAAAAATACAGTAGACATACTTTAAAGGTTCCTACTTTTGTGACTGTGAAGATTCCTTCATGGCACTGAAATATTTCACAGCTCATATCCCCAATTGTGGGGGCTTAGCTTTTAGCACTTTGTTTTAGATAAATTAATTTTTAAATAAATTATTTTGTTTTATCTCATTAGCATCTACATCCATTTTAAGGGACTCATGTGTATATGGAAAACATAATTCATTTAGTCTACAGATAATATTTGGTTTAAGAATGCACAGATTATTTGTGTTAATTCTACAGTTCCCAGACACCACCGGGGAATCACGAAGACCTGACCTTAGCCCTGGACTTGAACCAAACACAACAGAGTTTCTCATGATATATTCTGAAGAGTTGGGAAATAGGGCTGACGTTGGCATGATGGGTGAATATTGGGTGAGACAACTACTTCCAAAAGTGCTAATGGTAACTGGGGTGGATGGAACAGGGTCTCTAAAGAGTAGCTATAAGCTCTGCCCTCAGTTCTCTCCTCATCTATCCTTGATTTGCCACTGAGTCAGTGCAGGATCTGGGAAATGTCACTTTTGCTCTATGCGCCTCAGATTCTCCCTATGAGGCAGGACAGGTGGGATATGAAATAGAACAGCAGTTCCGAATCTTTTTTGACTTATAAATCTTCTTGAAACTTTTATGAATGCTACAACTCATCATTCTGGAAAATACTTTTATGCACAAAGTTGACCTACAATTCCAGGGACTCATGGATCTTCTCAAGCCATGGTCAGCACCCCTCTAAGATGACCACCAAGGTACTCTCCGGCACAGACTACAGACACTGCAGTGCTGGGGAATCGGTTACACGGCCACGAAGTTGTAGTCATTTCACTTTTATTTCAAGCACCTCCTTTGCAGAGATATGCTGGGAGCCAGTTCCAGAGAGGCATCTGGAAAGCATGTCGCATGACCTCCAGCTGTGTTCGGTTTCAGTTTGTTCCAACTGGTGACCCTGCGGTGCTCTTTTTCTTCCCCGACCCAGACATGGTCTGTCTCTCCAGCTGCCCTGGACCTTCCCTGGCCTTGTAGGAATGATTGTGCCAAAGGCAAGATGACTCCACCCTGGAGAGGGGCCCTATAGTATTGCCTTGGATTAGGACGGCTCCTCCAGCTGACTCTAAGCAGTTCATTCCCTCCGCCACTAATCAATCTGATTCCCTTCCCAAAGTCCCTTTCCTACTTTGTGGAAAGGATTATTTTTATAGGCACCAACCAAACAGAATGTGTCAGCCATTCAGGAGTGGAGGGGAGCCAGCATCGCGGCCTATATGCCTAACATTGTATGAGGGACAAATGCAAGGGTTGAGTTGATCCTTTCTCATCCCATGTCTCACTTGTTTGGGTTTGTAGAAGTCCCCTTATCATGGAACTTGAGCATCATGTCTTAAAATCATTTTTGATCATTCTGTTATGATTATCTATATCTGTGCTGCTGCCAAATGTAGCAGCCACTAGTCTTACAGGTGACTATTTAACTTGATCACAATTAAAACTTCAGCTGCTCAGTTGCACTAGCTACATTTGAAGTGCTCAATAGCCACACATGGGTAGTGGTTGTTGGATCAGAGAACGCACACATAGAACATCCACATCACCACCAATAGCTCTATTGAACACCAACAATCTATACACACCTTCAGGAAAGACACTTTCTGTCGGCAGCTGATTGAGTTTCAAGAATGCAGAAATGAACAAAATAAGATCCTACCTCTGTGGGCCCCTGGGTTGTGGAGGAGGCAGGCAGGGAATTACACCATCATAAGATTCTGAGCTTTGAGGTACAGACAGGAGGGCAGTATTCCAGGCAGAGACAACAGTAGGTACAAAGAGACAGAGGCATAAATGCATTGCATGTTCAGAGCATGGGGACATTTCAGGCTGTTCAAATGTAGAATAAATGTGTCTAGTAAGTAAAAGGGTGGTTAGAGTGGCTGAGTAATCAAGGTAGGAAGATAGACAAGGACTAGACTTGGTGAGATCTTGTTTGCCACATGTATTTGGTAGTTGTTTCATGAAAGATAATTTACCACAACTAATAGGTATCAAACTCTTGCTGCAGTCAATGGAGACCAACCTCATAGGTTCTGTGGTGAGGACTCATTGTTGTTGTGGGATAGTTAATACAGATTTCAAAATCCTTCCAATGCTGTCCTCTGTAGTCTCAAAATATCCCAGCCAGATAGACAAGATCAAGTTTTTATCCCTGTTTTTACAGATTGCAAAATTAAAGTCTGTATCACACCAAACTAGGGAGCTAGAGCCAGGAATCTTATTTCCAAATTTAGTCTTTGAGAGGTGTTCTCAAAAGGCAAATTATGTAATTACAGAAAATTCCCCTAAAATCACATTTCCCTAATACATTGGGATGAAACATCAAATCTGAGGCAAAAAATACTACGAGGTCCTTGATGATTGCATGTGCCTAAAAACAGACACAATACTCACAGCAGTTCAAAGCCCTAAACTTCCACTTGATGTTCAACAGAAGCTGGAAACGAAATTCTTGTGAATATTATCCAGATTAAAACGTTCAGATGGCCACAACCATCCATGACTCTGCTGTTACACTAAAGAAGAAGAGCTTGATGAGTTTAAATGCTTTTTGTAAAAAGAATGAAAATTAAAATGCATCAATCTTTTCTCAACATTTCAATGTATCAGAAGAGTTTGTGGCGAAAATCATAGTTGCCAATGATGAGCTGGTACTGCGGAGCAAACACTAAATAAGGAAGACTGTTTTGAGCCTCCACTGAATTGTAACCGCACACTTGCAAATCAACCCCAGCACATGTTGTTTTAATTAATGGAAAATAATAAGATAACAGTCACAATCATGAGGCTTACCCAACCATACAGTGAAGCATACATTTGCTTTCAATTATAGTTAAAATAGATTCAACTGAATACAGCTTAAGTGGTAATTGCATTCTTTACAAGTTTCTAATAATCCCTGCAATGGTTGCTCTAATAAAAATTCGCCTCTGCAGGGTCCATGTCCTGCTTCCTCACATGTCAAGGCCAGTGAAATCATTAGGCACACCATCAGCCCAACGGTCTATCTGGAGATTTGGACTTCTGTCCAAAGCCCACACATGAACCATTCTCTGTGTTCTTAACGTGGGAAGCAGCACGATCATTTGATTGTGGTTTTATGCTCCTTCACAGGAATGTTTCTCAGGGGGCAATTCTGCTATTGGAGAGTGGCTATTTGTCATTCCCTATCAGATGAGGCCTTGGACAGACCTACAGTAGGATACAAGGGGCCTCACTGAGCCATCCCGGCTACAGGAACTTCACTTCATTTTCAGATAGTCACTAACCTCCACCCAAATTTCCAGGATATCAATCTGTGTTTAATGGCTGGGTGGTTGTAGGACTGGCCTAGCCACAGCATTCCAATCCAGGGAAACGTGTCTGGGTGCACACACAGCTTGATAGATGGCTTTCAATTTTCCGAGTCAGGGAAAAACCTTAGGAAAAATCTAACAGTATATGCACCCTTTCTTTCCTCTTCTCTCAATGATCTTAATGTACTGTCTCTCTCTTCCTCAATTTCTCCTGTTCACCCATGTTCCTTCTCCTGTCTGCTGTCTTTTCTCCCTTCCCCTCTGTCTTCCTTATGGAAGAATTTCAGGGCAAGTAACCGACAGAGCTTGTCTTACCATTAGACTGCCCATGTGGGGTAGTTCTGAGCTGTATCATTTCTTCAACTGCCATTCCAACTATTTGTCATTCTAGTGGTACAGCTCTGCTCCTGAGGGTCTGGAAAACTATTATAATCCAAATACTTGGCAGATTATTATTTCCAGCATCTACTTGAAATTGAGAGGAAAACTATGGGGGTGATATTCAGAGAGATGAGAGCAGGCTTAATAGATAAGGAAAGATGGTGCCTCCCAATATTAAAACTCCAACCCTAGAAGGAAACTTGAACCTACTGCTAACAGTCTATTTCCAAAGAAAAAAGTATAGAGTTATGCAATAAATACATATTAAACAAATAAAGGAGAGTCAATAGTCAAGATAAACAGATGGCAGAAAGGTGAATATCCTCGCAATGAATGGGATGGTGCTCTCTGTAACATCTATGGCAATGCTTGGGCAATTATTAGGTTTGGATATAAATTTCAAAAGGCAAAGCTATACACTTTTTATAACTAACAACATCTTTAAATAAATCCTTCCTCCTTCGTTTGTTCGTCCCATACCACAGAGGCTGCTGGTAGAAGGGGTACAAGTTATATCTGGCTCTGTTACTGAGTGACTATGAGAGCTTCTATAATTGCCTTCTCTTTCTGGGTCTTCATTTTCTCCTCTTTCTAAATGTTCATATTAAAGGCACCTCTTATCTCTAACAATTGTGATTCCATTAAATAACCTCTCAGATTAAGAAAGTCTTCTCATGATTGACTCAGTTTAACAACCCAGTCTTCCCATAGCAGTGAGCCATCCGTTAGTAGAGTTATCCTAGTGGATATGCACTTATCAGAAATACAGGAGGAAAAAAAATTCACATTAAAACAAGCTTAGAAATGTTAAAAAAAAAATAAATAAATATTGTTCACTTGTAAAAAAAAAAAAAGAAGAAGAAATTTTGCAAAGAAGAGTTTTGCATCATAAAAGGAGTTAGGAGAGATGCCTTTAAGCCTTCTACTCACCTCAGACTTCTGGGATTCTGTTGCAGTTCTATCTAGCCATAACTCATTCCTGCCTCGTGCCTTCTCATAGTGCTTGCCCAGGCTTTAACAACGTTGAAGGGAGTAGAGTGGCCCCATAGGAAATTGTGGTGATGGCTGTAAACTGGTGACCACAGTGTCAGTGCCAGAAAGGTAGTATGGGGCGGAATCCTACCTGCTTCTGAATACTCACTCCCTCACCTATTCCCAAAACCATGCTACCGCCATTACCACGGAATAGAGCAGCTCACATGGTGGCCCCAACATTGTCCCAGCCACTGGAACTTCATTTAGTTCTAATTTGAACCACACTACAGCCTTTACCTAGATTCTAATGTGGGCCAGACTAAATGATCTCATCCCAAATAATTTTTCCAGCCTTTTCTCCCACTCGCCCCCAACACATACTCAGAACTCTGGCCTGATCTGGTAGCTTGTAGCATTAGATTTCTATTGCTATGCAAAAAATTACTACAAACTCAGTGGCTTACAAAAACACCTCTTTACTATCTCATTGTTTCAGTCGGTCTGGAATCCAGGCATGGCTTTGCTAGCTACTGTGCTCATGGTCTCATAAAATTGCAATCTAGGTGTCCTCGGAGCTACTTTCCTTTTCTGGAGTTCAGGGTTCTTTTCCAAGTTCTCCTACTTGTTGGTAGAATGCAGTCCCTTGCAGTTGTGGGATTGAGGTTCTGTAATTTATGTTGTCTTTAGCTGGGGAATGGTCTCAAGTCTTAGAGGCTTTCATACTTGTTCACAGAGTGGAAGTCTCACAAATGGTAACTTCTTCAAAGCCAGCAAGAAAGTCTGTCTCCTGTCTGCTACAATGGGGTCTTACATAAGGGAACGCAGTCACAAGAGTGATTCTTGCCTCACCTTTGCATGTAATGTAACCTAACCATGGGAGCAGCACCCACCACCTCTGACAAAGCAAGTCTAATGTCCCACTGCACTCAAGGGGAGGAGCTTAACAAGGATGCCACTCACTTGAGCTCAAATTGGAATTCTTCCTACCATAATTATCAGTTCCAGAGCATGTTTTTACCTCTTATTACAAATGAGTTTTCCTCTGCACAGTAATTGGCATTACCTTTCTCTGCCTATGCCTAAAACCATCACCTTCATAGGTGACTTCAACTCTACCCACCCTCCCTTCCAGGTTTCCTCACATGTATAATCCTCTAAGGATCCTTACTCATTCCAGAATGCACTACAGTTTGCAGAATCTTCTCCCCAGTATACCTGAATCTTCTTCAGGATGGGAAACTGACTTATATTCAACCCACATCCCCTCCCTACCTCCCACCCTCCACCATGCACCCAGCATAGTGTTTTCTACATAGGCAGTAGCTGGCAAACTCTAGTGGAATTTGATAAATTGAACTAAAGCATAGAAATCACAGAATATGCAGGTTGGAACAAAGCTTTGAGGTCATCTAGCCCAAACTCTTTCCCTTATTGCTCTTGGCTGGAGGCTACTGGCATCTCTTCATGTTTGTGTGTCCCATCTGCTATCAAACATTTTTATGACATTTATTTCCTCATTATAGTTCTTATTGTGCTTTATTTATATATCTGTGAGGCACAGGAGAGTTGGAAGTTCTCCTTTCCCTGCAATCTTTTCTTCCCCAAAGCCCCAGCTAGCCCAGACCCCGACTGCCCAGGGCAGGCCTCCAGGGTTCCCGTGACAGCATTACTCCTCACTTCCCTCTGTGTCTCTGTCTCCTCTGTGCTTCCATCATCAATTTCAAACTTCCTGTCCTGACATTCAAGGCCTCCTTACACTTCGAGTCTGTCTTTATCACCTCCCTTATTTTCCCTGTGTCTCACTCCCTCGTTCCCACTCCAAATTCTGGGCATTCCTCCAAGTTTCTCCATATTCCTGGAACTATGATCCCACTCTCTCCCTCCCCTATCGCTCCCATCGTCTGTCAAGCCTTCCCCCATTTCTCTTATCTTCCCTAACCCTACAAAAATGTGAAGGAACTTTTCTTTGACACCATATGCAGATATATATTTAATGTTCTACTAGCGAATGTTGGCCCGTGACTGTTCAACCACTGAAACATAGACACAGGACAGATGTGAGAATGCCTTGGTCTCTGCCACAGCGAAAATCAAAGGCAGCTTCCAATGTTGGACACAGTGACGTGGAAAGGAAGCCTATCATGGGATAGAATTTAGTTGTCTTGATCTCTCCATGGGACTGGCTTAACTCAAGAAGGATAAGCATTATTTGAGGCTTGATCTATAACCTCAATAAGTCTTTCATTATTTCAGGTAAAGGGAAGGCTAGGCATTAGATGGATTTTTAAGGTTAGCTCTTAGAGTTACCAGGTGATGTGATTTGGGATAAATTACATATACTCTCTGACATTTAGTTTCCTTATTTCCAAATAGGGATTATCCTAATGATAGTGTCAGTTAAATAAGTTAACATGAAAAAAATACATGTTAAATTGTAAAATGCTTGTAAGTGACACGTCATCTCTCAGAGCAGCGTTTGTGACTGCAGCTTGGTCAGAGTCTGGCTTGTGATTGACTTGGGGGATGACACTGGATTCCCTCATGATCTCGATTTCTTCATCGCTATGACTCGGGTAATAAATTCATCCCTTGCTTATCTCACTTATGGTTTTAAAGGCACCATAAGAGAAGAAATATGGACATTTAAACTCAGAAATGTGTACAAAAATGTAAGGTATCATTTTCATCTTAGTTGGCAACGTCACCATCCCAAAAGGAAGTAACATGCACTGTCTACATTCTCTGTTTTCCCTACCTGGAATGCTCTCCTCCTGCCCACTGCCCCACCTCATCGGCTCAGGAGGATTCAGAGTTCAGATTCTGGTTGGAGCTCTCACACTCTCCCTGTGCAACTAGCCTAGGTCAGATCTCCAGGGATTTCATTCACCCTACAACCCAGTGACTTGACAGACACTGCCAAAGCCCTTACCTGGGAAGACCCAGGCTGGGTTTAGGAGTATTTACAGCTTGACTTTGCTTACTAGCAGGGAAGCTTGGGAAATTTCTGAACACATTCATTAACCTCTCTCACAGTCTGAGGTTTGCAAGACCCTGTTTTCTTAGATGGCTTCTACTATTCTTTTTACTTGCTAGACCTATGTCACATATGTGGCTAGACTAGCACATTATGATATTCTACTTTTATTTCAATAAACATAAGTTTCTTTCATAATGATGACTTGTGACATGTAATTCTGAGATAGATACACAGAAAAGAAAATATTCATGCAAAAATCTCCAGATTGCTAAATTTAAAACTTGGCTTCTGACATCTTTAGAACTTCATTTCACTGAAGATGTTTCCTGAATTCAATACTTTGAATTTTGTTCGTAAGCCAGGCATTTGAAGCTATTTATTACTGATATTTGAAAGTAACATCCCTTTTGAGAGTTTCAAAGCTTCAAAGCCATTTGATGTAGAAGTCTCTTACAGCTAACTTTCTTTAATCTTATCCTTATGTTAAATGTGTTCAACATGCACAGATTCAAATTATCAGAGTAAAAATACAATTTGTCTCTTAAGGTTCATGGTTTATTCTTAACTTTGTAGCCAGACAGAAAGAAAAGATATAACATAATATAGCATGCCTGGAGTCTGCCTAAATAGGCAGAAATGTTTTCTCACCAACATAATTTTTCTAACCTCTAAAAACAGTGGTTATTTTATAAATAGTTTGAATCCAATTTTCAGAATTTATCCATCAACCTGTCTAAAATATTTCTGTACCTTCATAGTGGAGTCTTTTTTTTTTTTTTTTTTTTGGTTCACCTTTGCAAATTGGTCTTATTTTTTAAAATTTACTTTTGAAATTTCATTAAGAAACACTAATTTTTCCCATGATTGGTCCCACATTATCCATGTTCACTCTCCACACAACCTTTTCTTACTGTGTCATTGAGTGAATTTAGGGCATATTTTGCTTCTGGACAGTTCCAATACCTGGAGAGTTCAGTATTGGTAACTGATCAGGGAAAAATCTATGGTAGATTCATCCCAGTTCTCTTCAAATAAAACAATGTTGTCATTCTAAATTAGAATAATTTAAATGATCAATTGGAAATATCCATCTCATCTCAGTGCTTGGGAGATATTATGGTCTAAAAAGCCAATGAACCCAAAGATTCCACCTGTGTAGGTCCTGCATACAGGGACAGGAGGACAAATGCACCAAAAAAACACAACAGATGTGCATATTAGTTCTGTGTAGTTGTGAAACAAGTTACCATCAACTAACCAGCTTAAAATAACAAATTTATTTTCTGTAGGGCAGAGGTCCAGGTACATTGTAACTAGGTTCTTTGCTTAGGGTCTCATGAGACAATGTCCCAGTGGCCAGACATGGTTCTCACCTGCAGGTTCTGAGAAAGAAACCACTTCTGAGCTCACTCAGGCTGTTGATTAGTTACTTTCAGTTGTTGGTTGTTGCAAGGAGGTCCCAGTTTCCTGACTGTCTGTGGGACGGTGGTTGCTTTCTGATCCTCCAGTCTTCCCACAGTACCTTGATGCTTTCTCTAGGCCCTTCCATCTTCACGGCGGCAGTAGCTCATGCAAGACTCATACTTCCAATTCTTGGACCTCTTCTGCTTTCAGAAAGCTCTCTGCTTTGAAGGACTCATATGGTTACATCAGCCCCACCTGGATAATCTCTGGATCTATGAGAGCAAATGCAGTGTGATGGTTAATTCTATGTTTTAACTTGACTGAGAATTGGGATTCCCAGATTAAAAATTATTTCCGGGTATATCCGTGAGTAGTTTCTAGATGAGAATCACATTTAAGTCTGTGGACTGGGTAAAGCAGATGACTCTCCCCAATGTGGGTGGGCTTCATCCAATCCACTGAGGGTATGGATAGAACAGAAAAGTGGAGAAAGGGAGAATTTATTATCTCTTCCTAAGAGTTAGAACAGAGACATCACTCTTCTTCCTCCATCTGGAAATTACACCATCAACTCTAGTTTTCAGAACAACAATACTGGTTGTCTTGGGTCTCCAGCTTTCAGACAGCAGATCATGGGAATTCTCAGCCTCTATAATTGTGTGATCAATCAATTCCTTATTATAAATATGTCTCTATCTCCTCCCTTTCCCCTCCCTATATATATGTATGTATACATATTTCCAGAGAAAAAGAACCAATATATAAGGCTTATAAGATATATATATTCTTTTTGTCTAGAAATCCCTAATATGTGTGACTTATAGCATAACACAAAATTACGAAAGTGATATTTTATTATATTCACAAATTTAGGAGATTATGTCAGCATATCTCAGGGAGGAAGAGGTTATTTGAGAAATTCTGCCTCTCACACAGAGGCATATACTATTACAGTTTGTGGGGAAGTTTCAGAATCTAAGAGATATCACATAGAAGGTGACACCTCCTGACAATCAGAAGACTTTGAGTGAGAAGGAAGTTTCTAGTAAACAGATGAGAAAATCTTAAATGGCATTGATAAATTTTCTGCGGCTGCTGCTGGAATAAAACTACAGGAAAGTCACAGATGATCCAATAAGGAGAAAAAGAAGAGAAGAAAAAATAAACAAAGGTTTTGTTAGAAAGAATCTAAAAATACCAACCCTGAGTTTAAATATAATGACACAAACAACGTGAAACAAATGAAAAAGAGGAGCCCTAAAGGAAAAGAAACCGTGCAAGAGAATAATCAGTGTGGAGGCCAAGAGCGCAGAGACCAGGGAGGCGATGAACACAGAACAGAGAGTCCTCAAGGACAATTCCCAGATGATGGAAAACACCAAGTAAACAAATATCCAGCTCGCAGCTTAGAAGCTGCTTCAAGGCTGAGAAGTTCCAAGATTTAGAAAATGGGGGTGGAAGTGGTAGGGTGGAACCAGAACATTTCACTGTAGATCAATCTGGTAGATTGTAAGGAGAGTCGCAAATATTAGCTATGAGGAGTAGAGCAAAATGATTCCACAAAAAGAAATTATGGGCAGCAAGGCTAAAATATAGACATCCTACGCTAGGTATCTTTTAATCTTTGGAGAATCCTATGCTGTTATTTCAACCATTTGTCCTTACCTTTTACTTAATTCTAGAAAAATAACCCGTAAAATATTAAAGATGACAGGGGTCCTCAGGGATCATCGACTCTAATCGCTTTTTACAAAGAAAAGGAAACCACGGCACAGAGAAGGAAATAAATGTGAACGAGTCAAACAGTGAACCTCACGACAGGGACACCTGCCTTCCAATTCCAAGCCCAGTGCTCTTTCTAGCACAGGGGGCTGTGGACCTCTCCGTTAATAGGTAAGCCAAGCAGCAAAGATAAAGCTTATGCTATTTGGTAAACAGAGACAGAAAAGTAGGTTTTGTCCAACATTGGATATTCTTTAAAAACTCATTGTGGGTCTTCTTTTAGGATTTTTAAAAATACCTATAGTTCTATAATCCTTGCTGCTCCCTTCTTTTCCTTAAGAAGACTGTTTATATTTTTAATGCAAGAAATGTTGCAATAAAATATTGAGTTTACTTCAATTATCAATGACTATTAAATTATAAATATTTCTGTGTTGTTGGGGTGGGGGAAGTCTTATGTGCTTATGAAAAAGAAAATATTTTAAAATAACTTTATATGGTAAATAAACATATGTGCCTCACCAAATGCTATTATGCATGAAATGTGAATAATAGGAAGGAGATAGTAGCCTGTACATGAACTAATACATCTACTTGATAAATAACAAGCTGTATGAAAATACCTAAGAACCTCCACGGTTAGGTCACAATTCCTAATCTACATAAAGTAGAAATTGGAGTAGATTATTTGTACTCCCATTTTAGTGCTAATATACCATAAGTTTAAGAATATGCATCATGTGTAGGGTTGTTGGCTGTACGCTGTTAACTTCCAAGAAATGCCATTCTCACTGCAGTCTGCTTGAATGACCGCACCCCACCCCCAGCCCCAGAGTTATGGAGTAAGAAAACTGTGATGTTATACTTGGTGTTATACAGGAAAAAATGCATCTCACAAAGGAACATTATAATATATGGAAGATCATATTAAGCCATCCAGTCCAATAAAGCATCATCTCGTATTCAGCTACAATTCTCCAGAAATTTCCCATGTTGGCTAAGAAGAATAGAAGATATTCTTTTGCTCTGTCTGAGAAGAGCCCAGTTGCTATTGAGATACCATCTTAATTTAGTGAGAATCCTGCTTGATAGCTGTCCAGCTTGCAGTCAGGAGCACGGGAACGCACCCAACAGCAGTTGGAGAATAGAGAGTATAGTGATGAGCTCAGATGTCTAAACATAGAGGGAAGAGGAGCCAAAAATTGAAGAGGAGATTACACAAGGCGCAGTCCAGTGGAACGGCTATGCGCCCCATGGGCATGAGCCGAGGCATGAGACAAAAATCAAAAATTAAAAATATACAACATGAATCCAGCTAATTTATTAAGAATAATATTTCAACTTAATTAATAACTTGAATTAATGCATATCCTTACATTGCCGTGTTCCTCAGTGTCGATTCTTATAATGCCTAACACTGTTTCGAGTTATGATCAATGAGAAAGAGTCTGCAGATTCTGAGCTTATCCAGGACAATCAAAGTACTGTGACTGGAGGTACATGACGTCCCCATTCCAAGACAGACAGGGACATTAATAGAGAGAGTTATAGACTGAGAGACTGAAAGAGCACGAGAGAAAGAAGGGAAGACGGATACAGAGCACACATTTCAAGGACCTTTTGCAGATTTAACTTTTATTTTTTCAGTTCCATAAATGTCAAATATCTCCGTAGACAAGGTCTAACCTGGGCCATTGGAGGAGCACGTGCCATTTCTTAACTCTATAGCTGCCAATCACAGCAACAACCACGTTCCACCTTTGCAGTCCATTATCTGAGAGTAATGAAGGACCACAGTAAAGCAGCAGTGTAGAAGAAAGAAGGTCTTCCCTTGGTGTGGGTAATCATCCATTCTATGGCTCTTCGAATGGAACCAAAGGAAAGTGGCAGAAATCAAGCCGAGAAAAGTGAATCCTTCATTCATTATCACTTATTGCCTCATTTGAAAATGCATGTGATAAAAACTGCATATATTATGAGCCAGGTGCTGGGAATGAACATAATGTTAGAAAAATAAACCACTCTGCTCATAGGAGTATTGAAAAATAGCATACAATTTAGTAATGTATAATAATAATGTTTCCAGAAACCTTAATAAATGAGAAATGATACAAGATATTCGAAGCCATGGATTCCTGCCTACTGCAGTGCAAGTGACGTTTTTGAATGTTCTTCTCATAGCAGACCTGCAGCCACAGGAGGATTAAATGAAATGAGATAACAGCTACATGATAGCACGGTGGCTTCCTTTATCAGTACGGATGTGCCTTGGCGCAACACGAGCGCTCAACAATGTTAATCCGTTAATTCATGGACTCACATATTTTCCATTGCCCAATTTCTTTAATTTACATTAAGTCTCCTTTCTTACATGAATCACATTTGCTCATGAAGATGCTAAGCTGTGTGTTTTGGGAACACACATGAAACATCCTGAGGCAGATCCCATTTCAGTGAGGTTACTTGTTCCCTGCGTTAGCCACCAAGAATTAACGCCAGAGGATGATGCCTGAAGTTCAGAGAAACAGCGTTAGACTGGGAGCAAAAAGTCAGTCATTAAGTGGCAGTTGCTATTTGCCCACCCAGTTACCTAGCCTGAGCCTTTCAGTCCAGGCCCTCCACCACTGCACTTACCTGGTCAAAGATGTGAGTGTTGGGGGCATGTTGACTTAGCCATCTACTTCCTGGCTCTCTGATTCTGTTTGTTCGATCCTTTCGTCACCACCAGGCTGAAGGCCAATGTTTGCACTGGGTGGGAGTAAAGGGAGGCATAAACAGAATCAACCCTCTTGTGCTTTAAAAGATCAGGCTAGAATTATATACATATTTCATGTCAGAAAAATAAAATGTGTCTTGGCGGCGGATGGGAAGTTGGAACACTTGGAAGGGGAGTGGAGAATTGGCAGAATCGTTCCACTTTTCCTTGGACCCCCGCCTGACGATCATTCAACCTTTTACTCTTGGAGTCAGCTCCTTCCCCCTCCTCTGAGGCCTTCCAAGTGCTACAACATCCTTGCCGTCATCTCCAGCATGGCTTGAAAAGGAAGAGCATGCTTACAAAATGGTGTACATTCTTCAAATTAGGTAAGGCTTGTGGCCATGTCACTGGGGTGAACCTCAACATTGCTTTCAGGGGAAATCCAGGTTCAGAAAGCAAGACTGATTCATGCAAGGATGAGATGACTCACATGAGGACACACTGAGGAATCGACCTCTTCACTAGATATGGAGCTCTCATTTCGCAAGTTTTGAGGGCGCTGAGATTATTATTTACTTAAAAAAGTGAAATCAATTTCTCTTAGCTCTTTTGTTTTCTTCCAGCTCAAGTGGTTCTATTTCTCAATTCCTGGACTCTCCTAAGACCACTCAAGGTTGCAGTGTCTTCTGAATTGTTATCAGCACATACTGTGGCATGTGCCCTACTCCTAAAGCCTCATCCTTTCACTACCCAGCTCTCAATGCTTCACATTGGATTCCTAGAAAGGACCATTCTATTTTAAACTTCCTTCTTCTAAATCCTCAAGCTCCTTAGAAGGTATTCTTCCTACCACCCTGGCTGTAGTCTCTGAAACTCTGAAGACATTTGGTGATGGTGTTTCTTGTGTTGATGTAATTCCTGGATCTCATAGTGGCTCTAGGAGGTACAGAAAACCATTTTATTCCTCTACATGACAGCTTCTAGCTTTCCCTCCCTCCTTGAGAAAACCCTCCTCTATTGAGCCTCAGGACATCAGCCTGCTCTCGTCACTGGCGTGCCTGTCATCTGCCAGCCTCTATGGAGGTCATTTTCTCATGTTTAGCACCCTTTTGTAACCTAACAGAAAGTCTTACTCTCCATCTTCAATCCTAAAACTGTTTGGGGAGACTTTATCACCCACAAACCTAAAACCTTGCTAATTCGAATGGCTTCAGACGCTCCTCTAACCTAAACAATTCACTTACAACACCATAAGCCACATCCTAGAAATCTCCACCTTTTAGAGCCCCTGACCCCACCAAAATATCATCTTTAGAAACCAGAACCCTTTACCTGTGGTCAAACAGTGCAATTATGTAGTTTAGCATGGAACGAGATCTTCCAAATTCTGGTGGCATGTTCAGATATCAAATGGAGACAAACACCATAGTGAATTCCAAACAAAGTGTTTTACCTAGAAGGAAGAAAGCAGTGGGAAAACAGAAAAAAAAAATGAGTATAGGTGGTCTTTCATTCTTTAAGAATTGCCTATATCTTCTGCATTGGGAAAACAAATTCAATGCTTAATAGCAAATAATTTGGGTACATCTCATTTCTTCTTCAGGAGGAAGATAGCATTTTTTTGCTGAGCCTCCATGGAATTAGAGGGAAGGATAAAACAGGAATCTTCACATGCCATGATTTCCTGGGTTGTTTGTGATGGATAACTCAGAATATATGAGAGTACCAGTCTCCTCCCCATGGCCAGCCACCAGAGGCAAACTGAAGGTGAATTATTCCGTCACACTAAAAATGTTTATGCACTGTTCTCGTTTGCTGCACTTTTTGACATAGCTAAAATAGGAGGCTGGGAAAGTTGCCTTATCTAGAATTGAGTCCCAGATCTTGGCAGTGTCCAAAGATATCCACAAATTCAAGTTACACTAATGTAATCTTACTTCTTGTGCCAAAAACAACTTTTGATTGAGTCTTCTACACTTACTTTGTAGGTCACATATTCTCCCCCAAATGTGAGCATTGATGAACTAGCGTCAATTAATTTCCAAGAATTTTGGGGCCAGGAGAATATCCCCAAACACTGAATTTTGCTGACATTTTTTGAAGGGCTATGCCTCCCTCAGCTCTGTCTTGTCAGCAGAATTAACCAGTCTATATCATTTTTTATAGATTGTGAACAAGGAGGACCTCAAGTCTGACCCCTGTCGGGCCCCAGTAAATCTCACAGCACACAATTAAAGACACTCCTCTGGGCTCTGTTTTTCCACCACCCCACCGTCTCCTCCCTTGCACTCTGGATTCTAGCAAAACCTCTTTTCATCTGAGATTCACAGTAGGATTTTAAAAAAATACGTATCTGTTGAAGATCCAAATAGGCTATTGCATATGATCCGATCTGTCATGTGACCTCCAGGAACATCCCAGTTCTGCATTAAAACAGGGCTCTTTCCTCTCATGAAAGTCTCTGCATTTCCTTCCTGCATGTTCCCGGTAGCGTCTTCCTTTTTAAACACTAGCCCCATGGGATTATTTTTCCTACACTCCTCCTTTCTACTGAAAGTATACACACTTTACTTGTTCTTTTATTTCTATTTGAAATGAAGTTACTCAAAGCTGGAGATCATGCAATGCCATTCTACTTTTATCTACTTGAAGACTATTTTACTTTGGTATCACTTGGGTTTAGAGACTCTTGGAATGTTAATTTGGAACTCTCTTGATAATTTGTGTTGTAACATGGTATATCCCCAGGGTCCACACAACTGTATTATTCTTATGTTAAACAATAGCTATGTTGCAAAATGGAATGAAAAATAAATTGGCATGCATTTTGTGGAGAGACCAAGACTTCGAAGGTATTTTCCATGTGTAGCTGCCTAGTTGATCCTCTCACCCCAGAAACTCTGGAGTTCTATGTTCTGTTTTCTCTTCAGGAGGAACAGTAGGAGGAGCAGACCTTTGAAAATTCATTACAGCAGAAATGAGCAAGACAATGGAACAGAGAGGACTTGCCAATCATCATATGCTAGCTGGGGCCCCCTGGGCCTGAGCTGGGAGCTTTGCCCTCTTATTTTAGAAAACAAAGCAAAACAAAATGAAATTAAAAAATATAGAGAAAATTATAACTCATAATCCACAATTATGAGTAACTGTATATTTATATTTTGGTGGATGTCATTTTTATATGAAAATTTTATTTTATAAATTGGGATATTATATATAATTTGGTATTGGCTTCTTTTTATGCATAATATAACAAAAGTATTTTCAGTGTGGATAAAAACTCCATCTTTTTGATGATTACTTATTGCTTTGTCAGCAAATATACCAATTCAACTAATTATTTGATTTTCTAGATTCTTGATATTTTAAATATTATAACAATGAATATCTCTCTGTGTACTTTTCCCCTTTTCATAATTTCCTCCTAATCATAAGTTCATGATTAACTCTCAGGATACATCCCCAAATATCTGGATTAACAGTATGAATGTTTTAAGGTCCTTGCTGTTTATTGACAATTTTTTTTACAGACTGGTTGTTAATTTACATTTCCTCTAGAGACACAGTAAAGCAACTAACTCATTATTACCATGAGCATCATATTCTCTATTTTTAACAACTTTTATTATGAAAAAAATCAAATATACAGAAAAGATGCAGGAATAATGCAATAAACTCCTGTAAGATCTTGGCCAATTTTCACTGTTAGGACATGAAGGATGAAATGTCCGATTTTGCATCAAAAGTGTAGTTTATTATATCTCAAACAAGAAGCAATACAATTAATCAAAGAATGCACCTAAACTATTGACACAGTTTTGCCATCTTAACAGTAGCTTGTTCATGCCAGCAGGGAAGAAGCCTGGAGAGCAAGTGGCAATGAAACTATGAAAGGCATTTTCTACACACTGTTGAGAATTGATTATTTTTCCTTGCAAGAAGAGGTGGTCCAAAGCCTGGAAGAAGTGGTAGTCACTTGGTGCAAGGACTGGTGAATACAATGGATGACAGAGATTTTCCAAATCCATCATCTGTACTTTGAGAAGTGTTGTTCGTGTGGCATGTGGTTGTCTCATAAGAGGATTGGCCTTTCTCTATTGAGCCATCTCAGCTGCTTAATCACAAGCATCCTCATCATTTCATCTAATTGGTTGCAGTAGATATCCACTGTAATCAATTGACTAGGTTTCATGAAGCTGCAGGCAGTAATATCAGTGCTGGATCACCAAACAGACACCATTAGCTTTTCTTGATGAATATATGGTTTTAGACTATGTTTTAGAACTTCATCTTTATTTGATCATCTGCCAAACTCTTGCAATTATCAAAAAGAATCCATTTTTCATCACGTGTAACAATACAACATATAGATGGTTTGCCTTTATGTCGTTATGGCAAAGAAAGGGAAGCATCAAGACTATTTCTCTTCTGACGCTCATTTAATTCATACAGTACCCATCTATCCAGCTTCTTTACCTTGATAGTTTATTTCAAATGGTCCAATATTGTTGGAGTAGTAACGTAAAACCTTGCTGCTAATTCACACGTAGGTTGATATGGATTTTCTTCCACCACAGCTTTCAGCTCAACACTGTCCACCTTAGTCTCAGGTCGCCCACGTGGCCCATTTTCAAGATTAAAATCACCAGAATGGAACTTCTCGAACCATCAACCTGTTATGCATTCATTAGCCACAACATTCCTGATCATTTCTTTGATATTTAGAGCTGTCTGCGCTGCAATTGCTTCATGATGGAACTCATATTTGAAAATGACACGAATTTTTGACTCATTCATGGTTTCACAAAAATTCCTCTAAAAAAATGTAAAAGATAATCACAGGAAAAAACATGTGTTTGAAAGACTGAGGATGTACCTTCACAATAAAAATAAAATAGGAAGTGCTGAAGTGAAATGTCAGAGATATCAACTTTCAAAGTTAGTACATAAGGAAATCAGACATTTCAGACTTAAGGTTTTGTCATATTTATTTTCATGCACATTCTCTCTGACTATATATCACAATATTATTATTCTTTAATGAGCCATTTGAGAATGAGTTGCATGCAGCATAATCCTTTAAAGATTTCACTGTTTATCTTCTAAGAACATTCATAATTTCATATTTTCAAATTCAGTATGTATAACATTAATATATTATTATATAACACACAGTTCTATATTTAGATTGTCCTAATGCTATCCTTTATAGCATTTATCCTTGCTTATGTTTTCTCTTTACTTACTATATTTTCAATCTGCATAGTATTTTCTTTAGGATACCCAGAATACATAGTTAAGAGTGAGATGTACTCTAAAATTTGATTTAAACCATTTGTTTCTAAGGAGAAAATAAGCCTGTATTTTCATTGTTGTAAATGGTAGCTATATCATGCAAAAGAGTTATAGAACTATGATAGGTCATAGAACTCAGTCATATCTTAGAACAGCATCTTTATAGTCAAATTCAGAAGTTCAACCTATATGAGCCGTAGTGGGGGATGTACAATCTTTATTGGTGGAAGCAACAGTGGAGTATGGGAGGAAGAAAAGAGAAGTTAGAACACACACACCAGCAAAAAATCTGTGCAAAGGAAAGGAGCATCTATGAGAGGGAAAGGAAAGGGTTATTCCAGGAGCAGTTGTATGGAGAAAGGAAATGTCCTTTCTCTAGCAGTACCGATTAAAAAAGAAATCTTGAACTAGAGTGGCAATTTGCAACTTACCTTACTTTTATGAAAAATTACCATGAGTTTGAAAC
The DNA here is from genome assembly GCF_040939455.1 of Microcebus murinus. Taxonomy (NCBI): domain Eukaryota; kingdom Metazoa; phylum Chordata; class Mammalia; order Primates; family Cheirogaleidae; genus Microcebus; species Microcebus murinus. The sequence goes on from NC_134106.1 coordinate 14,797,555, forward strand.
ATTCTGTGAAAATGTATGGATAGGAGAGATTATCTGTCTGCTTGTTATACACTCCTAGCAACATCTAAATTATAAGGTGATCACTCTTAAAATGAAATTACAGTGAGAAAATTAAATAGCAGATACTATTTAGGGACATGATTAAAACCAGAAGCTCATATATTAAACTGTGGTTGTCATATCTGGGATATTTTGGGAAGTGAAAACACTCTCGTCTCACTAACAAACTTTTATGTCTTCTCAAGATGACATTGCTTGCCCCAAGATGCAGAAGTGGCTAGGAACGTTCATTACCATCAAACCTCAGTTGACTTGTCATCTGCTCTCCCCATCAAAACTGGTACTTCAGTACAACCTCTTGACTTTCCATTTCCTGTTATAGAGTTATTGCCTATGGAGGTGATTCTCAGACAAAGAAACACATGCCAGCAAAACACTCATTGAAATTTTCAGAGAGAAAGGAAATTAAATGATTTTTGTCAACTGCCACTATCTCTTTTCCTCTCCATTGTTTTCATGTTCTTGACCAGAGTTAATTCCCATTTCTCCCTGGATTCTCCACTGGCCTTTCTTCTTATTCAGTCCTCATACCCTCCTCTGTATTTCCTTTCCATGCTGAGATCTCTTCTGTAAAAATAATAAAACTAATTTTGTTTGTTCTTATGATGAAGTGGTATAGTTGTTTATATAATAGAAAATTTGAAAATACATAAAAATTTAGTTATAAGCAGGAATGCTTTCAATTTTTCCCCATTAAATATGATGCTGGCTGTGGGTTTGTCATATATGGCTTTAATAATTTTGAGGTATGTTCCATCTATGCCTATTTTGTCAAGAGTTCTTATCATAAAAGGGCACTGAATTTTGTCAAATACCTTTTCTTCATCTATTGAGAGGATCATATGGTCTTTGTTCTTGTTTTTATTTATATGGTGAATTACATTTATAGATTCATGTATGTTGAACCATCCTTGCATCTCTGGGATGAAGTCCACCTGGTCATGATGAATTATGTTTTTGATGTGCAGTTGAATTTGGTTTGTTAAGATTTTGTTGAGAATTTTTGCATGTATATCTATTAGGGATATTGGTCTGTGATTTTCTTTTTTTGTTGTTTCCTTTCCTGGCTTTGGTATCAAGGTGATATTGGCTTCATAGAATGAGTAGGGGAGGATTCTATCCTTCTCAATGTTGTGAAATAATTTTTGCAGTATAGGTACCAGTTTCTTTGTAGGTTTGGTAAAATTCAGGAGTGAATCCATCTGGTCTGGAACTATTTTTTATTGGAAGATTTTGTTTGTTTGTTTGCTTAAGTTTTGGTGCTTGGCATTGATCTGTTCAGAAATTCTATTTCTTCCTGGTTGAGCCTAGGAAGGTTGTATGTTTCTAACAATTTGTCCATTTCTTCCACATTTTCAAATTTATGCTTTTTCAAGTTTATCTTTTGTATGCTTCAAAGGCTGACAATTTAGCAAAATGTTTTTTGTTCTACATTTTCTCCAAATTCATCCTACATTAAGGCCCATGGCATAGAGATTTTTATAGTATTCAAAGATGATATTTTATATTTCCATGGTATCAGTTCTGACTTCTTTTTTTATTTTATAAGTCCTTTCCTTTCTGCTTCTGGTCAATCTAGCAAGAGACCTGTCAATTTTGTTTATCTTTTTAAAGAATGAATTTTGTGTTTCATTAATCTTCTATATGATTCTTTTGTTGTTGATTTCATTTAGTTCTGCTCTGATCTTGGTTATTCCTTTTCTTCTGCTGGGTTTAGGGTTGGTTTGCTCTTCTTTTTCCAGTTCTTTGAGATGATTCATTAGTCTTTTTGTCTCTGTCTCTCTCTGTCTCCCTCTCTGCTGACTCTTTCTCTCTATGTACAAACACACACACACATACTCACATGTATACATGTACACAAAAAGACCAAATTTACAAATTTAGTGTCTATATTGTATATACACTTCGACAGATAGTATTTAAAATTTAAGAAAACATCATAAAATATTTCCACATTATTAACATTATTAACTGTAATAAGGATGTTTACCATTATTTTTTAACAAATCTATTGGTGATGTTTAAGTTTTGGTGTTTATATTTTTTCTATTAGAAACAAACAATTATTCATTTTACATAATTTTTTACACTTAATTTTTTTAAGGTAAGTTTCTCAAAGTAGATTTGTTGAGAAAAATATATGCTACACACAACCAAAGTATTCGCCAAAGGTGTTAGTACACAACCCCAAAAGTAATCTGCAGGCTGGCCTGTTTCCCACACCCATAGCCATATACTGGTATTGCCATTAAAGATGCAAACTTTTAACCAATATTATTGGCAAAGCAGCAAATCTCATGGTTTCATTAGATTTTTTTTTTCTGGTTATTAATAGAGTTAGTTGATTTTATTTGCATTTGAAGGTTTTGTTTGTGTATATTTTATAGTCAGGTAATAGACATGAAACAATATTTGAAAATGTCTTTGTTTTCAGAATACTGTAAATAAATTTTTTACCTATGTGACAAACTAGACAGTACTTACTACAAATATAGTCGGTAATGAAATCTTACAAATCACTTGATTTTTTCAGAAAGGCTTCCCTACTCTAAAGACAGATAAATATGCTCTTACATTTTCTTCCACTTTATTAAGATTTTTATTTTTTGGTCTTTTTAAAATTGTTTTCATCCAAACAAAAAATATACATGAATTTCAAAGGTACTTATTGCAAGATTTATTATAATAGCAGATCCCTCTTCTGTGTTTCCCACTCACTGAGGACAACCACTTTCAACTCATATAGCTGTGCTACTCAACTTACTCTTTTGCTAGATAATATAATTAAGTTCTACTCTTTTCCTTTTTTATTGTTCAAATTTAGGTGTTATCTGTTGTCTTTCCTTTCTGAGAGATGAACAGTTAATTCTTCCTCCAATATCCTCCCTCTCCAATAACTTCACATAATACTTTACCAGTCCTTTCATTCTTTGAAAACAGTTAAAAGACAATTTTTTGTTAAATTAATATGTATTGTATATATCACTAAGGCCATATAAATAGGGTTTTCAGCTGATTCTCATAATATTCTGTGACAGCACTCCCTTTCTGTGCTACTTTTGATGTTCCCTCTACTTTTTTATTATTATTCTTATTTGCTTATGTTTCTATGGACTTGTCTACAAATGAAAAAATATTTTGAAGATATTGTGGCCTACCAGGAACACAAAAGCACTCAGTGCTATTACTCTTAGAATTGACTTGGGTATCCTTTGTATGCTTCAAAGGTTAACAATTTAGCAAAATGTTTTTTGTTCTACATTTTCTCCAAATTCATCCTACATAAAGGCCCATGGCATAAGAAACAGGGTTATTCTAGAACCCAAAAGAATAATGAATGAAAATTCTTCCACTCATTTATTTTTGACACTCAGATTCCTCCAGAAATATCAAGGGCCAAAAATTGTAATATGAACTTCATGAAGTTGTAATTTAAATTTTCCTTGATTAGTGGAATTTCAGCTGACCTAAAAAGTTTATTTTTATTTCCTTTAATTTAATTTTTAACATAAGAAACATTTGCTACTTGTGTGATAAAAATTAAGGCATAAAAATTTACACTTTCTCTATTTTTTCCTCATCTAGAGCTAAGTTTGTAAAGTAGGATAGTTGGATCAAAAATGAACCAAAACATTTATTGGGGTGGGGTGAACTAGCAGAAACTGCTGCCAGCCTCCCCCAAAATTCAATTCTGGAAATGAGACCAGAAGGATGAGAATATTAATCAGTCACAGATCCGGTCTCAAAACAAACTCAAAATTTGTGACAAAACCTTTGGAGGGGCAGAGGTGATTGGATCTTAGTGTATCCAGGGCAGGAGAGACTCTGGGTCAAAGACAAGCTATTTACTTGTGCCATTTCTTCCTCTCTCACATTCCCCTTGGAGAAGCACATTCTGTCTTGCTGTTGTCATGGCATAAGAACACATCTGAGCCATACGAAAAGCATGAGAGTTAAAACTGCCAGTTGGTTGGGATAGTGATATGACAGCTATGATAAATGTGGGCAGCTGGCCCCCAACTCTGCGTGCTCTTATCCTTCACCCATCTTAACTGCCTCCAAAGGAGAGTAGAGATTGGAGTGGAGCTGCTGAGAAATTTTCTGGGGAAGAAGACAGAGAACAACTGAGCCCTGATAGCAACACTAGAGAGTCTCTATCCCAAGACATGTTTCTCATCCTTGAATCTCCTGGAACACAAGCCAGGGTCTACTGTTTTGACTCGTCCTCCAGTTAGATGTTAGTAGACATGGCACCTGATAGTAGCAAGGAAGTGAAAAATGGAACATTTATGAAATATATGAGAAGGTCAAACAGTATAAAAGACAGAAACGATGGAACTTTTGCCAGAGGAAAACAATACTAATGGAATAGAAGGATAAGAATTTAAAGTAAACAAAATAAAATATCTTTAGTATAATAAGCAAGAATACTGAAAATATGAAAAAGAGTTAATAACTAAGTTATTTTGTAGAAGAACAGCTTGGATATTTTGGGTATAAAATATGATTGCTGAAATAAAAACAGATAAAATAAATTGCACAACAGAAATTGCTGATCAAAATAGTCTCTCAGAAGGCATAAAAGAAGGGATAAAGAGATTAAGGGGAAAAAATCAGAGAAGTTAAATGATACAGGTGATGAAAGTAGGAGTCAGTATTTATAAATAAATGTACCACAAAACCCCTGAAAAAATTAGAGGACCTTGTTGAGTTCTAACCATGGCAAGTAATGGAAAAAAAAAAAATAAACTAGACATTTTATTCTAAAATTTCAGATAATTAAAAGAAAGAAGTTTTCAAAAGAAAAAAATAGATCATCTCAAAAAAACCCCAATGAATCATTTTATCATCAGATTTCCCAATAGTCATCCAGATGGAAGAAGACAATAGAGGGATGTTTTAAAAATTCATCCTGAAATCATAAATACAGATAAATTAGTATTTAAATCTAAGGGCAGACAACCCGCATATTGGGAGAAAATATTCACAAACCATACATTTGTCAAATGACTACTATCCATAATTTATAAGGAACTCAAACAAACCATCAAAAAAAATCCCAAACAACTCCATCATAAAGTTGGCAAAAGACATGAACATAATTTTTTCAAAAGAAGATAGCCAAAATGGCCAAAAAAAACATATGAAATAATGTTCAACATCACTAATCATCAAAGAAATGCAAATTAAAACCACAATGATAAACCACCTTACCCCTGTCAGAATGGCCATTACTAAAAAGTCAAAAAACAACTGATGCTGGCACAGATACAGAGAGAAAAGAATGCTTATACACTGTTGGTGGTAGTACAAACTAGTACAGCCCTTACGGAAAGGAATATGGAGATTACTCAAAGAACTAAAAGTAGACCTACCATTCTATCCAGAAATCCCACTACTGAGTATCTACCCAAAGGAAGATAAATTCTATCAAAAGGAATGGAAAAACAAATACCATGTGTTCTCACTAATAAGGGGGAGCTAAACGATGGGTATACATAGGCTCAAATAGATATAAAGGACATTGGAAACAAAGAAGGGGGAGAGTGGAGAGAGGTGAGGGACAAAAACTTACCTATCAGGTACAATGAACACTGTCCTGGTGATGGACACACTGAATGCACCGACTTCAGCATTATACGGTGTATCCATATAACAAAAACATTTGTAATCCCTTAATATTTTGAGATTAAAAAAAAGGAATAACTTATGCTTTATGGTCTATAGGGTCTCAGTCTAAACTATTCAAATCTGCCATTATAGTATTAAAGCAGTCATAGACAAAAGTAAATGAATGGGAATTAATATTCTGCCTTTTAATAAACTTTATTCATAAAAACAGGTGATGGAATCAAAATCCCAGTGAGACATCTTGTGGATATCAACCAACTAAACCTAAAGTAAACAACTGCCTAATCCAAGATCATGAAGATTGACTCCTATAGTTTTTCTAACATTTTTATAGTTTTACCTCTTACATTTATGGCTAAGATCTATTTTGACTTAATTTTTGTACATGGTGTGAGGTAGGAGCCCAACTTCATTATTTTACAAGTAGATATCCAGTTATGTAGAACCATTTGCTAAAAAGACTAATCCTCCCTCATTAAATTGTGCTGGCACCTATATAAAATAGAATTTAAGGCAAAAACTCATATATGGCTTATAAACAAAGGAAGGGAGGCATCCCATCCTGACAAAAAGACAAAAATTCAGGAAACTATAACAATCAGAAACATATATAAACCTAATAAATTCGCCTCAAAATATAGAGCAAGATAATTCATGAAAACATGAAGAGATAATTAAAAAATTATAGCTAGGGATTTTAATATAAACCTATCAAAAACCGATAGATAAGTAAGACTTTAAAAAAGAAAAAAGAGATTTTTATAGTACTATAAAATTGATCTAATAGTTAACTATAGAAATACTACACTCAACCCAAGCAGAATGCATACTGTTTTGGAGCATATCTTGAACATTTCAAAACTGGTCACATATTGGCCCACAAAGAAAGCCTACAATAAAATTATAATCAATAGTAAATAATACAGAGTAATAACATGAGAGATCAATAGTAAGACAGTTGACTTTCAATAATCATAAATAGATGACTTTCAAATCCCTTGTGTCTATAAACCATTAACTAAAAACTCTTAGATTAAATCAGAAATCATAAAGAAAATTATTAAGTACTAAGAGTTAAATAATGATGAAAGAATCACATGCCAAAATTTCTGGGATGCAGGTAAAGCAGAATGTAGAGGAAAAGTTAGAACTTTGGACACATTTAACAGAAAGTAGAAGATAAATGGAAACAAATATACTAGGCAGCTAAGTTTAAAATCTATAAAAAAAAAGCAACAGAGTAAATCCAAATAAACAAAATGTAAGAAAATAGCCAAAAAATGGGAAAAAATCAACAAACCACAGTAAAAAGCACTGGACATGATTAATCAAATCTAAAGCTATTCCTTTGAAGGGAATAATTAAATAGACAAGCCTCAGGCAAAAAAAAAACCACTAAGAAAATTAATTAAAAACTCTAAATGAAAAGGAGATTACAGATGAGTCTCTTATAAATTGTGACTGTGGAGTAGAGTCAACTATTCTGGAGTTGCGTGGGTGGGTTTACAATCTGACTGTACCATTTACTAGCTCTGGACTTCAGTTTCCTCATCTATAAAATAGGACGACAGTGACGCTAATTACCTTACAGAGTTGTGTGTGTTAAATAAATGTGTCCATATTTGAAGGGCTTAAAACAGTGTAAGGCATGTAATAAGCTTTGTATACGTGCTAGATATTATCATAGCAGAAAGAATCTTAAGTGGTAAAAGAAAACTAAAATGAGATTTAAACCCCAATACTATTTTATATTAACTGCATTCTCCTTGCCTTCAGAAAAATACATGCACACTCTTACTGCCACCAAAACAATAATGTAATATATTATTCAGCTTGTACTCATATAGTGAAACATATATAGACATTTGGAAGTATTCTAAGCTAAGACTGACTTTCTGTCCATGAAACCCATTTCCCAGACTGCCTTACAGCTAGGTATGGCCATTGGACTGAGTTTTAGCTGATGAATACAGGAAGGAATGATGTAACCCAGTTCTAAGCCTGGCTCATAGAAACCTCCTATACAAGTCTTCATTCTCTCCATTCCTCCTGGGCAACTTTGGAAAGTCTGCAAGGACATAGGCCTCCTCTAGTCTCAGGCCTCTAATCACTGTGTAAAACAGCCCCTCTCTACCCCTCCAAAGCACATAAGCACTCTTGTGGATGCATGCACACATATGTACATGCAGCGCTTCACATCAGCAAAAAATAAACTTCTGCTTTGTTTAAGCCACTCAGATTTCAGGTTTATTTGTAACAATAGATAGCAATATCCTAAATAGTATAGTTGTTCTAGATAAGGAGGTTGACAGAGAGGCGAAGGCAATTGGAAATGGGGTTGTGGAAGATGAAGGAGAGGACGATAAGATATAATTAACTAATAGGAGGCTCTGGACATACTTATGACAAGTAGGCAACCCAGTTCTGTGTACCTGAGATCCAAATACGGTTAAATAATTAACCAAGGATTGAGAAATCAGTCAGTCTATTGGTGAGCCATTTCATTTGCATATCCCTTCAAAAAAACATTTGCTAATTGCCTACAGGTTATTAGGGCATAAGCTAGGCAACAGGGATATATCCAGGGTTAGGATGGGCTCCCTTCTCTCAGGGAGCTTATGAAGACTGTCAGGACAAAGGTGGGTTTCTTTATCACTCTAACAGCAAAAATAGATGTTTTCTACATGACTTTCTGGGTAAAAGCAAGGATTACATGAACTTTGAGGGCCTCATATTATATTAAAGCCTATTCTATTCTTGTTTTTTTGTTTTATTTTCACTTTCCCTAATAAACTACTAAGATTTACTATGATTTAAAATCAATTGGCCTTAAGTTTTTCCATCTTTTTATCTCTAACTTCCAAAACACATTCATTCTAAGAGCAGTAAAACTGATTAAGGTTATCAAACAGATTGAGGGGGGGAAAAAGGCAAATTTAAAGCCCAGATAAAACAGTGATCATAAAATCCACATACTCTTTTGACTTATCTAAGCTAACTGTATTTAATTAGAAAAGACTTTTTAGAATATAGAGGAAGTTAGAATTTTAATCTTAGAAGCTCCAGGTTGTTGACTCTTGGCTTGCCGTGGTCTGCCTCACTGAGCCACAGAACCATGTGAGTATTGGGATATCTTTGCCCTGATATTCTGGACCACAACTGATACTTTCCAACTGTGTTTTTCCCTTACTGTTATTCAAATTTCATCTATATTGGCATGTCAACGAATAAAATATTTGAAAAAGAATTGTGCATAACTTTCAAATCTAAAAAACATTCTGATGGCTATAGTCTCAAAGACAAAGTGATGTTTTAGGAAAAGGGGTGAAATTTTGGTAATGTTATATGCATTTTTCTGGGGACAAGGGGCCAAGAACATTTGAATCTTGCCCTAATCTCACAACTCTTTCCTGTAACAGCACCATAAAAACAAGGGACAACATCAAATGATAAATTAAAGTACACTTAATTATTAGCCTGGCCAATGCCTAATAAACAAAAGCAGAACTTTCTGGTAATGTGTCTAGGAAACATGGCATACTCTTCAGATCCCAATCCAGATCTCCAATCTCTCAATTAAAAATCTTATCTTGAAATCTTAGCATCCTTGGGCTGTTCACATGAAGCAGGAGACAGAAGTAATAAATGAGGAAGGCATTGCATGGAAAAAGAAATAAAATTAACCTGGAGAAATTTTAGAGACAGATCTTTTATTAGAACAAGACAACAAGCAGATGAAAATTACTCTTCCATAAAAAACAGCTTTTCTATAAAACGTTATCTTTCATCGCTGGGCAGATAGATCTCCTGGACCTACTGCCTGAGTGATAGATACAGAGGACTTGTGTGTCCCAACATCAACCCTGAGTGTAAGAAGAGAAGACATCAGTGACTACAGGCCCTCTCATGGGTCCACCCATAGGCTTGGAGGAGAAAAAAAATTTTAGCCTATGATGACCTGCCTGATAGTGAATAGGGATCATCCCAGCAGCAGAGAATCTTACAGTATATATGCCTTATTCTCCTGGGTAAAAGTGAGAAACAGGACAAGAGGATGAAGGGACTGTTTTCCCAGCCAGGGATTGGTTGAGAAAGAAAGAAAAGCTGTTATTTAATTTGAGGTTGTCCGTTTGTTGTCATTGTTCATACTACAGCACTTTGCAGGGGAATTCCTATAGGAACTGCTGCAGCCATCACAATTACCTATGGAGAGAAATATTTTGAGAAGTCCCCAGATTCCAGCCATACCTTGCACAGTTCAAGTAGTAACTTAACCCTTGTTAACTTGTACCTGGCAGCCCTCACCCTCCTGGGGGTGAGAGTCCAACCAAGGATGACAGTGACAACTGTGTAGATATGGAAAAGGAGCCTCAGAAAAGTTACTTTGACCAAGATTTCATAGCTATTAAATGTGATCTTGGGTTTTCTGAGTCTAAAAACTATGCTATAGAATTAAAAAAAAATCTGAGGTTATTATACCAGAATTCCCCTATTAATTAGAACACATTTTGGAAATCACTTGATTTTTTTCTTATTAGTCATTGCAGTTTGTTCTGGATGGAAATATTTAAATTAGATACTGAATTACTATATTTTCTGTATATAAGTGGCATAAAGCAAGCATTGATCACTGAGCGCTTTGAGGTATTCTCAAAAGGTTTCATTTTTTTCAATATTGTTTTTGATTGACAAATCATAATTATTATACATTTATGTGGTACAATGTGAGGCTTTGATATATGGATATAATGTGGAATAATTAAATCAAGGAAATCCATCACCTAGCTTACCTAGTATATCCATCACCTCACTTACCTATCACATTTTATTAAGGGATTTGAAATTTACTCTCTTAATTATTTTGAAATATGGATGACCATAATCTAAAATGTTTCTTGATACTGTCAACAGCAGAAGCTTCTTCACACTGACAAGTTCTTCTACTGCCTTCCAAGGAAAACATTCTTTCCTGTAAGATTTTATGATTACCTTAATCATATGATTGTTCACCCAAGTAGCTAGGTCCCTGAGTTAAAACAACTATTTAGTTGAAACAATAGTAGGAATACATACATATATTCTGTATTATCTATATAATGTATTTATTATGACTGACCTCATTAACAGGTTCCAGAAAAATGAAAGTTTTCTTATTTATACACAGATGTATATAAATGTAGATTTACAGTTTTTATACCATTTTACCATCTAAATATTCATATATATGTGTGCATGTGGGTATGTGTGTGTGTGAGTGCATACATATACACCCACATTCACAGAAGCATGTATTATATTTGCCACTGGGCACTAGCAAAAATAATTGGTCAATCCCTCGAGACAGTGTCCTTCGTGTTGTAAGCCTGAACCTGCCTCTCTTTTCTCCCCAATAAAAGAAAAATATCATTAATCTGTAGGGAAGGGATGAAGGTAGAATTGCAGCAAACACTGTCATCTTAGGGCGCTACTGAAAACCCATTTCAGGTGGGCAAAAGAGAAAGGAAGCAAACCTCAGGAAGTGCAGGCATACTTTCTGGGTCCCAGAACTATAGCTGCAGGAGAGGCAGAAACACTACAAAGTATAGCTGCAGGAACTGAAGTCTGTGGTACACTGAGGGAAACCACACTTAAAATAAACCTCAAAACCAGTTGTACTCTTCACTAGATAAACTCAACTCCCAACACTAAAAGCCTAGGAGGAAGAAAAGTATGTTCATTCTTAAGCATAAAAAAATGCTTTACCTCTGTCTCTATTGCCTTACACAAGATGTTTAACTTTAAACAAAAAAATTATAAAATGAAACATGAAAAAATTTAGAAAGTAGAAAAGAAAGAAAAAAGAACATAAAGCCAAGAGATAAATCAATCAATAAGCTGACTGAGATGTGACACAGATGTTGGGATTATCTGAAAGGGAATTTAAGAAACAGCTAGAGGTCACTATTGATGGTTTATTTTATTTTATTTTATTTTATTTTATTTTATTTTATTTTTTGAAAGACAGTCTCATTCTGTTGCCCCGGCTAGAGTGCCATGGCATCAGCCTAGCTCATAGCAACCTCAAACTCCTGGGCTCAAGCGATCCTCCTGTCTCAGCCTCCCAGAGTGCTAGGATTACAGGCATGAGCCACCATGTCCAGCCTATTGATGGTTTCTAAGCTGCCAAACTGTGATGTTTCTATGCATCTGTAAAACTGCATAGTCTGTAAAACTAGGGAAGTCCAGGCATCCTTTACCAAATAAATTTGATTCCTAAAGATCCTGTTGTGGATCTTTCAAGAACATCAGCATCCATCCATTTCACACATATTTACTGACTGTTTATTGTACATAGGACCCAATGCTGGACCTTTGCTCGAAGAGAAGAATTATCCTCTGAAAATGATCATAGTTATATGTTATATCTCAACACTCCATACTCTTTTCTACCTCAGGGTTATATCTGGTTATATTGTAGGCCTGCTCAGCTTCATAGCATCATTTGATGGCCTTTCCTAGCCATCAGCTCAGACACCTTGGTTCCATTTCGTTATATACAATAGAATACCTTCTTTACTTTAAAAATCTACAACTGGATCCACAGTTGTCTCCTGATGAAGCAGTTCCCTTATCTCTGAGAATGATAGGAGGTGAAGACCATCACTGTCTGCTAACATTTAATTTGGCTTAGAATTTAGTTGCTAAGTTATCATCTACCCTACTCTTATAATTCAGTTTAAGCATATCACTCATTCATTTAATAAACTAGTCTCTAGGACAATAAATGAATGAATGTTTGGATCATCAGTTGAGAAAACAGTAATTTTGTCAACATCTCATATTATCTAAAACTGTCTCATGCATTTTCCCATGTGCTATGTATGTATTTCACATAATAATGCTATAATATAAGCATTATTAAATTAATTTTAAATTTGAAGAAACTGAACACTGAGAGTTTTAATAGTGTTGCCCAAAAATACATAGTCAATGACTGAGTTGGATTTTTTATAGCCTGTTCAAGTTATTGTTTCCTCCAATAGGTTGTAGCTGAATTTATACTCATTTTCAATAAATCTCTGTGAAGAGAGACTTTTCATATTGGGCAACTTCTATGGTTGGTGATCTTACTCTGTTGTGGTTTTGGAGGACTGAAATGGATCTTAGGAGAGTGCTACAAATGGAAAGTTTAGAATGTCTGGTCTCAATATCAGCTTCCATGTGGGATAAGCTTTTGAACTTTAGAAAGCTTCTGAATTTGAGACGCTTTACTTTTTAAGTTATCATTACAGCCAGGCACTGTGGCTCATGGAACACAATCTCATCTGTGAAGTGAGTACAAAATCTCACAAGAGACTGAGGGAGGCCAGTGGGAACAAGTGTGTGGAGAACTTCAGCTTCACAACCAAGGAAATGAAACATGGGGCAAGAACTTCCTTTCTTTACTTCCCTCTGGTACCTTTCTTGTGATACTTAGGTTATTCTACTGTGTAATGTCATCATTTTATTAATTCAGAAAGCATTATTCATCCCCTCTTTTCATTTTCTCTACAGCACGTTTGACCACATCCCTGAATGTTTTCCTTGTTTCCTTGTGCTTTCTCTTCCTCCACTGGAACATAAGTTCCTCAAGAACAGAGAGTTTGTCTACCTTGTTCATTGTCAGAATCCAATAAATATTTGCCGAATGTCCAAATGCATGTTTAATATGTGGTTGACCATTCTTATTGCAATGTCTGTCCCACTGGGGTCAAACGGATACTCATCTGTGGGTAGGGAGCAGCATTTCTCCTGGGGAAACATGTCCTTGCAGCCACTTTGGAACAGAACTGTGGGGAGGGTGTGCTTCTATACAGAGCCAGCGAGGGGTTTGGCTTAGATTCTAGGGTATTCCCTCAAGACAATGTTTGAGTTTGAATGCGTGCATTATTTTGTGGGTTGAACTGCTGTTCCTTTCAGACCTTCAGTAAGTCCTGCTAAAATCTTAACCTGCTATCTGTGGAGCTGGGAGAATCAAGGAAAGGAGAATTCACTCTGCTAGCCCCGAGTGGAGGGGGAATTCCAGGTGGACATGAGTGGAGACAACAGGAGCGCCAGCAGGACAAAGCTCTCCTATGGCAGTTTTGCAGGGAAGACACTAAGAACATACCAAAGAGACAGAAGGGTCCATGCAGAAAGCAAGCCGATTGTTTAAGAAAAGGTGAAAAACCAAGAAATGCCTGGAGATATTTTGGAGGGAGAGAGCATTTCTAACAGAACAGACAACCAGTCAAGTCTCAGGCTTTATCATGGGTATTGGGGAAATGTTGCCTTATTTCTTAGCCACGTTTTGTGAGGCTGATGCCATATGACTTGCAAGCACATCTGTTTAAAACCACTCTACAGAGTCTCCTCAGTGTTAAGAAATGACAACACTAAACCTTTAGGAAAAAAGTGGATAGCCATGCCTTCTCTTTTGAAGCACATGCTTTGAAAATCCATGCCACATGATTTCTATTGATAAGTGCATTAAATACGTATGTGTGTATCTGTGTTATCTCAGTCGAGAAAGAACTTATTTTGATTCCTGATGAAGCAGTTATTTGAATTCTACGGTACTCAATAATCTAAAACCCTTTCGGATACTTGTTATAAAATCAATTTCCATTCGAATAGTATCACATGGCCATGCACTGGCCTAACAAAGACAGCCCCTGGCCTGGACAGTCAACTTGTACGGCTTCCTTCCTCCTGGCTGCTGTGTGTATATCTCTCATCTATCTTAAATTCTCTCCCCAGCAGCCTGGATGTTTCGAAGCTGAGTCCACCCAACTTCCAAAACCTCAATTAAGTCTCATCTCTCCCAAATTCCTCGGAAATTTGAACTCTACCTACCTTTACCCTTATCAATAATTTATATAAGTTTCTATCGTCACAGTTTTGACATTTTTTTTTTTTTTGCTGTTATTTGTTGACCCCTCTGGACCCTGGCCAACACTTAATAAATGTTTGAGAAACATTCACAGGAAAAGGGTATACAAGTAACACATGAACTTTTTATAGCTCTTCATAATCTTTGTGTGTGAGAACAAAACACACTCGTTCTCTTGCAACTTCCCACGGATCATCCAGTCTTGCTATGAAGGAGCTCTAGGTCCAGAGAAAGATTTTGCAGTTTGGTAAAAGAAAGAGTGGAGGCTCAAAAGAGCCAAATCTTTTCAAGAGATATACATTCAGAAAGGAGTTTGAGGGAAAATTATTGAGGGCATTGGCTAACCTCAAAAGATTCTGGCCTTTTGTTTACATGCACCAAGCTCTAAGCTGCAGTTCAAACGTCAATACCCAAACAAAGTTGCCTTGGACAGGAAATGCAGTTAGAAAAGCAAGGAACTGAGATCTTTTATTTCTTTGGCCCTCACTATAATATTATATTATTGGTTGTCATGTGACAAAGGTATAGAAAGCCCCATCCGTGGTTTGAGTACTGAAAAGAAACCTGTGTCAGCGATTCCTACTAACTGGGCGGAGATTCACCCAGAGTGGCTGGGGTTCCCATTGTTTCTAGTCTGGGTTGGTGCTACATCTTACCTCAAATATTGACATCTAAACAATCACCAACTTGTACCAATAAGACTTGAATGAACTCCTTCAGTTTCTACACTCAGCATCTGAAACTCCATAAGCAGGAGTGAACTAGTAGCAGTCTGAAGTTGTCATCATTGACAGCTTATGATTTATCTTAACTCTCCCTCGCCATTTGGCCACGACTTTAAGTAAACACTTTCCGTCTTCCTCATGTTCTCGTTCCTGCCACCTCCCACTAATAAGAGAGACTGCCAAGAAAAGCATCCAGACAGTTCATTTACCTCCCAAACTTGCCTGAAACTAGCCGCCCCCGTTTAGACAAGAGACGAAGCAACTACTGCACATTTTCAGCAGATGGAACAATGCTTCCCAAATTATTTACATTAACATTATTTGCTTTCAGGATGTGTGTGTAACGAATGGGTGGTTGAATGAAATATTAAGGCGCAGACTGAAGACACTAGCAGTTCGGGGCAGGCCATGTATGGGGATAGACGGCAAGGCCCATCTTGCCTTCTGAGAAGCAGGGAGCTCTTGGCTAAGTTCTTGGCACCATCTTGCTCTGCCAGGTGCCCAGAAGCTTGGTACAGATTTATAGGCGGTTCCTCACTTTAAGTGTGGTGACCAGGGGACTCCGTGACTGTCTCTTTCTCACCCACGAACGAATGGATGACATTGGTCAAGAGAGTCAGTTGCTGTCCTTTGCAGATGGCCCAACATTGGTAGGTGTTCCCTGAATTTCCTGTGAGTGTCACAAAGCTGTCCCTAGGAGAAGATGAGAGCGCTTCCCTCACCAACGTGATGGAGCCCACATGTGATTCAGCTTTCCCAAAATTTTAAAAGCCTGTGGCACCAAGCCCAAGGTAGTGTTGGGCACTGTAGAGTGGGGACACTGTGGGGACCATATGCTCAGTTGTATCATCTTCATCAAACTAAGAGTCAATTGCTCACTGGCTTATGCCTGACTACAGAATGAAAAAAGAGTGAGTAGACCGCTGCTGTTTCTTCAGGTGCTCATTCACTAAACACGCCCCCTGCGGCTGCCAGCAGGTATGTCAGTGAGGATGGGAATATGGCAGCACAAGCCCCCTAGTGCCAGAGCCAACCTTATGGCAGGAGATCCTGCTTTCCATTTGGAGGCTCACATTAACCTGTAAATGTTGTCAGGCTAAAATTACACTGCCCTATGTGGAATGCCCTAAGTTAGCATGCACTTATTAAGTATTTATTGAATACGTTTGGCATCCATGGGAAATATCTTGAATATCTCGCCAGAAATTTCCTCTGTAGAGGAGGGATGGAAATCCATTAAATATCTGGGAGGTAGATCTCAAGAGAATTTCTCAAATTGTCTTGAAGTGGTGACTGAAGCGAGCATAGACACTTGCCTGTCTGTGGCATTTATTAGAGGGAGACAGAGGGTGCACCAGGGGTGGGGCTGAGGTTGTTCCATTGCTCCGTTTACCATTATTGGATTGGATGCTAATCACGCTGATGAGGACACCACAGGTGCAAGCCAGGTTTGTTAAGGAGCCACAAGAGCAACCTGGAATGTAGGAAGAGGCTCCAAGCATTGTCTCTGGATGTGCCGTCATAGTATTGCCTGGTATTATAGCTCTCTCACTTGCTGTCTCTCTCTCTCTCTCTGTCTTTTTATCTTTCCCCTTCCCTTGCTCTCTTTCTTGTGTGTTTCTTCTTCCTCTCTTCAAGGATTCCTCACAAATATCTCGTTTCATCGCCCAAAGCTCCTGTGAATTCCTCGGGGCCTCCTAGTCTCTGAGTCCTGAGATCTCCAGCCACAGCTGAATTCCTTCCTCTTAATCTGTACCCCACACTTTTGGAGCAGCATTGAGTGACAGTGTAGCCCGAGTGGAAGGGCATCCTCCCTGCCTGACTCCGTCTCACCCCGAGTCTGAGCAGTGTCCTCAGACCCTGAAAGAGGCATCACATGGGATGGGGGAGCCCAGGAGGGAGCCAGGGGACCACACAACAGGACTCCCAGTCTTGCTGTTAGGGCCCACGTGGTTTTGCCAGGAGTAGGGGGACAAAAAATATGAGAGTTCACCCTATTACTTTGATGTATTTTAAAAATATCTTGAATTTCAACATATTGAAAGGAAGACACACAGTGTCTGTAATTATCAAAGGGGGTTAATACTTAAAGAAGAGGGAAAATCCCTGCCACACAACTCACCCCAGCCCCCAACCTGTCCCAGGCCAGTCTCAGGCCACCAGACAACGGTGGGCACCAGTGTCCTAGGTCCTGCACACACACTCCTGGGCAGCAAGAGTTCAGTCTTCAGAGGAAAGTGTGTGGCCCAGGCTGACGGTACATTCCCTGAGTTTAAGGGCTGGTTCTTTTCAGTTCTTCTCAGCCGTTGGCATGAAGCCTTGCACATGAGGGGAATTTTAAAAATACCTTAACAATTGCTGTGTTTTGACCAACCAAATTTTGTGACAAAGTCAATTATGTCTTTATTCTCCAGAGAAAAAAATACCCAGACACACAAGCCAACAACACACACAAGAAATCACACAGATATATACACACATGGCCACAATGTCCGCACAGACAATCACGAGGAAGCACACACAAAGACAGTGGAGTCACGCGTGGACACAGGGACCCGGAAACAGACACCTCCTGGGGTTATGCGCATACCGCACCTCCCTCAGGGGCGTCACTGTCTTTGCTCAGAGCTCCTGGGCTCTGTTCCTTGGGCTGGAACCCAGAGGGGCCTGGCCTATCTGGGCTGAGCTGTGCTAGACAGGACAGGACCAGGCAGGGCAAAGCCACAGATGGGCTCAGGTGTCAGGAGTGCCCCGTGTCCAGGATGACTCAGGCCTTGCTATCCTCGGTTACTCCATCTTAAATGCCCTGAAATGGCCTCACACCCCTACTGACCAAACCAGCCCTCCCCACTCCCCAGCGACCAGATGTGTGGTACATATTTCCGGCCGAACACACAGGCTTGCCCTCACCAAAGGGAGCAAGAATCTGTGCTTCCTTTCAAGGCTTCTGAGAAGGGAGCTCTCAGTGTTCCTGTCTTGGCCAGAGGCTCCTGGGAAGATGCCTCAAGGTTCTTTCAGGCCTGATTCTGGGGACAGGGACCCATCTGCTAAACTTCTCAGAGACCAAGAAGCTGGGACTGCTCATTCACCAAGTAGGTGCACAGGGCGATTGTGGGTGACAGTGACTCCTCAGCAAACAGAGTGGCTTCACCCTTGCAAGTCCTGATAATGCTCCAGGCATCCATGTTTTGATCCAAGTGGGTATTCATTGATGGTGTAAGTGACTTTCACCAGTTCATGTCACAAACACTTAGAGGCCACTTGCCCTGTGGCTTGCTCTGCACTCGGTACTGATGGCAAGAAAAGCGTCAAACAGGAACTTCTTCCTAAATGGAGGAAATAGCATTTTGTATGGATAGAAAAATAGCATATAGGAAAGCCCAAAGATAGAAAAGGTACAGTTGACAGGAACTGTCAGTGAATGAGTAATGGGGGAGGGAATGACAAGGGGGTATCATGAATGAAATCTGGATAAAACAGTAATTCAACTGTTTGTACCCCCGTAATATTCTGGGGGGGGGAGAAAGAATGACACCTGGATTTGGGGCTTGTGGGAAGGATGGACCCTGGGCAGGGAGAGGGAACAATGAGAGAAAAGATCAAGCTGGGGAGAATAATGTTAGTTCCCATAGTGGAAACCTGTTGCTTTGCCACCCAGAACCAATTCAAGCTTTCCCTATTAACACCACACCTTGCACTTTAGGGACACAGCTTCCTCCCACTCCAGCGTAAGTGGTTTGGGGAAATTGCCCAGATACTACAAGGACAATTACCAATTGACTGAAGCAGACAGAGCAACCAGTCTCACTGGTGAAAGTGATTCGTTCAGCAATGAATCCATCTTCCCACTTGGGGCTTCCATCTTCAAGCCCGGGGCTTTGGATGGTTGTAATGGAAATTTGTAATGGAAATTTCTTTCCTTGTGCTACACTTAAAAGTGAGAGCATGTACATTTAGAAGCTACTGTGCACTCATTAGGAGAGAGTGTGACCAAGAAAGGGAAAAGTTCACAGAAAGTTACACTAAGTTGGGGTGAATAAAACTGAGTCACAGAGACAACATTCGAGCCCGTGGAACTGCGGTTGGACTTCTTGGCTGAATTAAGCAATAAATTCCCCTTGTAAATTTTCCACCTGATGCAATTCTTGAAGTCTTGGCCTGGAGGAAAACTCATCTTGACTTGTCATACATCCGAGTTGGACTGGTTGGATAAAGGACAGATGTATGGATGAATGAATAAAAAAAAAGTGAATGAATGAAAGTATTGAGGCAGGTATTTTTATTGAATACTTTCTATGTGACAAGTATTGTGTTAGATAATTTATATGAAATTGCCAATGATGTAGAATAAAAATATACCTTGTGTATTCCTTACAGCAAGTTTTCAGGATAGTTATTAGCATCATAGTAAAAGATGAAGAAATTGGAGTTTGAAGAAGTTGGGTGATAAAGTCAAACAACCCATACATGGAAAACCTAGGATTGGTACAATACCTGTCACATCCCAAAGTTGATGAGCCTCCTACAGTGCCCCCTGCCTTCTCTGAGCCTCAGTTTTCCTGTCTGTAAAATGGAGGTAATAATACTTCTTTCATAATGTTAATTGAACAAAAGAAAGCAGGTGAATGTGTGTGGGTGGGGGGGGAATGTTATATGTCTCTCTAATTCCTTTACTATGTCCCTACCATTATTAAGTGATATTAACTTAGTATTCCAAATGAATGGGGTTTTGTTCTTTTGTTTTGTTCTTATTTGTCCTTATTTTTTATTTGATTTCCTTAATGTTACTTGATTGTGTACACACTGAAATCTCATGCATCCAAATTTGAGTTCACTTTTCACTTTTCATGTTAATTTTGCGCTATTGTTTAACGCTTACTTACCTGGAAAATAAATTTTACACAGCCTATACTAATTGAAGCCTATTGTCAGAACTGTCCCTGGAAGTTTGGGGTTCCTCTATGTGTGCCTTGGGGATCTCATGATCACTACTTCACTGCTAACATCTCTACCACTTTCACCACCATCAATATCAACTCCACCACTCACACCTCCACCGTCACCATCACTTCCACCATGACCTACTTCCTCTCCAACACCTGTACCATCACCACCATCATCAACACCCTCCCCAGCACCAGCCCTCTACCTCCAGCACCATTGCCAACACCACCAACTCTACCACCACCAGGACATTCACCACCTCCATCATCACAAACAACTCCATCATCACCACCACCTTTAGCAACAGCTCCACCACCACCATCATAATCACTGTGACTGTGACTACAGCAGCCCCTGCAGTGAGCAAGGCATCTGACACATGTAATCACTCATGCCCACTAGAACCCTGTAATGGAGAGATTTTATCTTGTCTTGCCTTTAGGGAACCAAAGTCTCAAAAACGTTAAATAAGCTCCCCAAAGTCTCACAACTTCTAAATAGCAGAGAAAGTGTTTGGCACCAAGACCACGTGAATCCCAAAACTGATCTTTTCACTTTAGTGATCTTTCCCTTTGCCTACCCAATCCTCTCTATTCTGAAAGGCCAAACTTTGTTTTCCTCTCATGAGATGAGATGTCCTCTTTCCGCCTGTGTGGACTTTGTGAAGTAATCTTGTCTAGGGGTGATTGTTTTAATTACTGAAATAACAGGAAGTCACTACAGAGACACAGGGAAGGAAGAGCTTGAAGGGGGGTTGGTAAATGTGGAAGAGTCAATTGTCGGATTATAAAAGGTCACAACCACGGGCTCTGACTGTTGCTCGGAAAGGCAGCAATACCTGTCTAGCTGAGGTGGGGGAGAAATAGGGACCTGTAGTGAGGCCATCTTCCTCCCGAGATGGGGGCGGGGGGTAAGGTTGCTGCCACATCAGAAATGAGGGCAGACTGAAGGTTGGGGTTGGCATTCAATGAGAGGATTGAAAGGACCCTTTCAAGTCTAGATAGCATTTCTGAAGGGTATCAGATGAGAATTCCAGACTTTTATAGAAAGATATGGAGATTGGGTATGTTTTGTTTTTGAAAGCTTTCTATTTGCAACTTTGCAGTTCTTTCTGCCATAATTTGAACTGAAATGGATATTAAATTGCAAAAGCAACATAGCCCATACCTACTTTTTACACACACAAAGACTTCTAGAGTAAACTGTGTCTTGACTGGCAGGTAGAATGCATTTATCCAGTTTTACTACGTCACCAGAACTAGTATCTCCTCTATCACATTAAGGAGAAAATTGACTTATTAACTGTAGATTTTTACACATGGAGCATTCATTGGGCTACTTGATCAGCAGAACCAGGAATTCTGAACAGCTTTCCATAGTAGAAGGAGAAGGTATTAATAGGCTATAGGAGGTGGACATAAGGTTAAGAGTGTCTTTTGCACTTGAAAATAACTCCACTTTGCTTGTTCATCGTGGAGAGCATCTTATTTCCTAAGCCAAGCACAACCAGACTTTGTCACTCCAAAGCCTCTAGGGCATATTTCCATTTGTTTTGCCCCCATAAGATTATTTCGCAAGTGTCCTGCAAACTCACTGCCAGTCAGAAGATATGTTACAAATGCAGATATTGCATGTCATTCTTGCATGATTATCCAAAGAAAGGTACTCAGAAACTTCATTATATAAGAATAATTGGGTGAGAAATCCTGACTAACCACCTCATTTGATCCACCTCATTTTATCCATGCTAGGAACGATAGGATTTTCATACTCTTAAAACTCTTCCAAGCATTTTGTTCTTCCTTCCATTTGTTAAAATAAATAAATAGCTTCATCAGATAGTTTATACATCTCTTTGGACCTGTTATACAAATGTGTCTTCTACAAGAGCTTCCAAATGAGTGTGTTTAAGGTTTAGAGTGTAAGTCTATAGATAGGGCTCACGAAGCAGGCTCCATGAAATTGTCCTCAGGCACTGATAGCTGCTGAGATTGCTGTTTTAGAAGCCCCATTCTGCTGGTAAATGAGATAAATCGTCTTGTGTGAATACTGGAAATGATGCACACAGTGCTGACAGGAAACCTCCTGGCTGGGCAAGTGTCTCTGAAGGGAGTCGCCGGCCCTTCCCCCAGAGAACCCGAGGCTCCCTCTGTAGCCTGAGCCACACAGTCAGCACTTGTGGCTACTCTGGCTGCCTTTGCCCCCTGGGTAATGACTCTGAAGGTTGTATTCATAGCATTAATGAGTAGTAACTCAGTGCCCATGGCTGGCACCAAAAATGGCATGTTGATAATTGCCTTTGGTCTTAAAGAATGAGTAGCACAGAATGCCTGTGTCCCACCCTATAGGGGGCCTTTTCTCCCCTGCAGAGTGAATTGGCATCTTTCTTTGGCTTATTTCAGAGAATGGGTTTCCAAGCCAGCCGTTGAGTAGCCTCTGGAGCTTTTCCTGAGCCAGCTCCTGGTGGGGCATTGGGCTCTTGTCTATTCTGAAGAGAGTAGTTGGCATACTCAGAGAATGAGTATATTTGTAAACCACAATCACATAAATGTGAAGGAAAACACAACATCTGCCAGCAGTGTCTCTGGCCTGTGGAATAAACTAGCAAGCAGTGTCAGAGCTGGAAAAGACTTCAGCATCGTGAAGGCCAAGTCCACAATGATAACTGAGAATACACAACTCCCCCAAGGCCATCCCACCACTGAGTGACAAAGCTGGTCACTACTAGCTCCAGTCCACTCCGGGTGTCCTTCTGTTGTACCAAGTCCCCTCAGTTCCCTCACTTATAAAAGAAAAACAGCAATATTTGCCTAGCAGGATACCTGTAATGACTAAGTGGGTTAATATCTATGTATATGTATTATACAAAGATCAGACTCAAGTAAATGTTTAAAAATGTTTTGATTATCAGGTTAGCATCCCATGGATCCCATTTTTCTCACCATTGTCCATTCTTGCCATGATACTACACTGTGCTCATCTCTGTACAACCTGGTGTGATACTGGATGGTCACATATGCCAGGTATGAGTTTCTGCCACAGAACTCATTGGCAGTACAACAGATGAATGAAGCCATATAGAAAATGGTCCCTTTTAAAAAATAACTTTATATCAACTTTTCCAGTTTTACAATACAGAAGCACCCTGGACCACACAGTCAGGACAAACCAGAGCCTTTTTACTTGAAGTTTGCTTGTCATCTAGAACCTATCTTTTGAGATCAAACACTTGTGAAATTACTCTCTTACTCTTCTAAGAGCATATTGGTGCCCATTGTCTCTCTCATTAAAGGAAAAACAGCTTCCAAAGTCAGGTATTTAACTTCAATATCCAGAAAAAGAAATTCTCTTCCTTACCATTAATAACATCAATAACTAAAAGGAAGAGAGCCAAATTTTTATCATGTAGATTTAGTTGATAAGGTATCCCCCAAGACTTGTAATTACACCTTTGGGAAAACATTGTATGCCTATGACAGTTCTGTGTTCTGTGTCTTCATAACAGTATACAGGTACTTTGAACAATAGCATACTAATTGAGGTGCATAGAAAATGCAGGCAATTTTCTTGAGCTTAGTTTCCTTTGAATATGTATTAGGCATGGGTAGACTACTGTCTTTAAGTATCCAGTATTTTACTACAAAAGAGAAAATCTCTGCTGGTACTAGGGTGTCCTTTGACATAAGATAACCAAAGAATACTATCACAGAATCCATATCACATAGAAATTATACCCAAACCACCTTTTATAATAGTTTGTATCATGAAAGTTTAAATTTCTTCTATCGGAAAGTCACAAAACTATTGAAAAATCAAACTTACAGCTGCCTTTCCAAAGACTTCTATACTAACTTCTCACTCTGATAGCCTGGCTGTGCTTTGGGAGGCAATGCTTGATAAATGATATTAAAATAAGAGCTATCGATTAGAAAGGCCTAAGTGTAAAAGAAAGGGCTATTAATTTGAAATCCACTATAAAAGAACTTATCACATTGATAAGACACAATCAAATCCTTCAGACACAAAATTCCTGAAACAAATGTTCAAAATCTCTCTTTTGTGTGCTCAGTGAGGTGCAAGAGGACATTGGTTCTGAGATGAAATGCACACTGCTGAGAGGAAGAGCACACCATGACAGATGGAGAAGAGGAGAGATTGCCCAGGGTTTTCTAATGTGATGTCCAAATTAAAAAAAAAAAAAATCTGCAGTGTAAGCAAAGTCAGATTAATGATACAAAAGACAAACCTGAAAAGTAGCATCAAATGAAGAGGAAAAGGAAGAGACATAAATACTAAGAATGATGACAGATTCATAAAAAGGAAGCTAAAAAGACAGTGTACAAATTCCAGTTCAGAAAAATAAGTAATAGAACTACCATTTATTGATGTCTACCATGTGCCAGTCCCTCTGCTAGATTTTTTTTTAATTAATTTAGAACTAAAAATGTAAGAGAATTTAAGAGAAGGAAACATTTGAAATACACACGGCAAAGACCTCTCTAAGAATTGGCTGTCACACCTTTCTGTCGCACTATTAATGCAGGCATGTGATTTGTTAATGCAACCCAGGGTTGGACTCCTTAATGCTCTATCATGAGTAATTCTCAAGACAATCCTGTGATACAGACAATATTTTTTTTCTATTTTCTAGATTGGCTTCTAAAAAGTAAGAAGAAAATACAGCAAATGGGCAAAACAACAATCATATGTGGAACAAAAAGAAATTTCCTTATTTGGAAAGATCATAAGACGAGACACTAGGAGATGCTAATAAGGAAAATCCATTAAAAGAAACCTTACCTAGATATAACCTTTTTCTTACGGACAATGAAAGTATTCTGTAAGTATTGGAAAGGGTAAATAAACAAAAAAATTGCATTACCTGCCAAATAATTAATATCAACCTTTTGTAAAACTGACAGGAAATAATGAAAAGGCCTCTGAGGAGGTGGAGGGAAAAGAGTGTGAGATCCCAAAACTGTACCTCCTCAAATTTTCATTCCTATGCAATGTAAAGTAATATGGTTTATCTTATTCAAAGCGATCTGAAAAACGATTTGGATATATTAACTTATTTCACCATGACAATTCCTGAAGGAAGAAATTATTACATCTCCATTTTATAAATGAGGAAACTGAGGAAAGGACTTATCCAAGCTCCCACAGCTAAACAGCGATATGCATGAAATTGCATTGCTTTCTGGATTTAGAAATTGTAGTTGGTCACTAAATTTAAAAAAGGAAAAACCTCAATTGAGGTGTGTAACTGTATACTACAAAAAACTAAATTTGACGCTGCTTTAATTATCAAACTTAAATTTACAAATGGACTCTAGATTTGAGGAAATTTCCCAGAATGAGGCAGAGAGCAAAAAGATGGAGAAAAAAGGGTAAAGACAGTGATAATAGAAAGGCAAAGTACCAATATATACCTAATGACTCAAAATATAGATATATCTTTAATGTTCAATATGCATCTAATGTTCAAGAAGTAGAGAAGAAAATCCCAAGATGAAGGAAACAAACAACAAAAAAAAAGCTAGATGTAATTTTGACCCATGCTTTCATATAAATAATACCCTTTTGATTTCTGGTTTAATCAAAGAGATTTTTCTCAACTGATTTTCAGACATAGGATTTAGAAAGTAATCTATTTATCATTGACTAGTTTTTGGTCGCTATTAATATTTTATCATAGTTTGTTATTTGCTATTCATGACAAAATATCTCATTATTGTTGTTTTGGTTTGTATTTTCCCCAGATTTCAAGAAAGAAATGAGTCTTCAAAATAAAAATCCTAGTGAGTCCAAACAGGGTTAAAAAATAAATCTAAATTGCACAATGCCAAATATTTTTCTTTAAAAAGCTTTAAAAAGGTTACAAAAGTAGAATAACTTACCAATGAATAATAATGCCTCCAACATCAGACTTCACATGAGCAGCAATGAGTGCCAAAGGACAATGAAAAAATTATTTCAAAGTGCTGAGGAAATTTATCTTAACCTGGAACTCCATACCAGCTAAACCGTTAGTCAAGAATGAAAGCAGAATAAAGAAACGTTCAGAGTACTGCCCATGGACCACAACTGAAAGGCACACTTACTATTGTTCATGTTTCACCACGAAGCAAATTGAGCCCATGAGGAAGCAGTAAGACACTAGAAGCAAATGTGAGAAAAAATTAGGAAATGATTTTCCCCATACGATGTAGACAGAATTACATCAATAGCCAACACACAGCACTTAACGCATTCATTATGAAAAATAAATAAATTTATGTATTTAGGAACAATGGAAAACTACCCTACTAAGGACAGAAGTATGGAGAAAATAACAAAGTTAACCATAAAAATATATAAATTAGAAACAGAGCAGAATTAATCAATAATACAATAAATGGTTCTTCATAAATAGCCAATAAATTAAATAAATACTTTTAAAAAACTGGGCAAATATGACCAAATTACAACTAAAATGGGAAAACAAAACATTCAAGCTACAAAGAATATTGCATATTTTTTCTAATAAATATGAAATCCTGATGAAATGAACTATAAACACTTTTCATTAACAGAAAAAAAATCTCAACTTGGAATGGAAAGCCTAAATAAAAAAGAACCAAGGAAAGAAATTTAAAGTACCCCCAAACAGAAAAACAAATAATAACAACAAACTCTAGGCTTGAATGATTTTATTGGAAAAGTATTTCACATATTTAGAGAGAAAGATTATTTCTCATGCTACACAAGCTATTCCAACAACACATGCCAAGGCTTTGTTCCAAAATAATAATTTCTCTCCATCACACTTCATATATTGAGAGACAGCCTTGAGGTCCTCTCAACTTGTGGGGAAATGTTTATGTCTCTTACAGAGTGAGACAGAAGCCATGCCCAGGACCAGGGCTGGCGGATACCTCTCCTTTTCTAAGCAGGTTTAGAAAAACCAAACAGGGTTTGCCTGCCCCAGCTTTCAGTTATGGTTTGTCCTTGAAAGGTCTTTGCCTGGTGCAATTTCATTCTCCCAACCCCATCTCCATTACTGCCAGGCCAGCCCAATTCTGAGAATACCTTCTCCCTTTCTCCATGTGAGGTTAAATTTGTTCACACAAGCTCTGTCTCCCCAAGAGAAAGATAATGGACGTTTGACCAGAATGATCATATAAAACAAAATCTAGGCTTCTGGTTCAAATGGAAAAAAAAAATAGTAATAAATTTACATTTATCTATGCTCCATCTTGAAAACACATCCAAATGCAGTAAGAAGTACAGAACAAGAATAAATGCATAAATAAACTGATAATTGAGGAAAGAAGACATCAACCAACCAAAGATATTGTTCTTTTCCTTTATTCTATTTGTACTATAAAATAACACAAACCCAATAGAAGAACGCAAGAATACAGCAAGCAAGGAGATAACCACCCCGTTACATTTCACTTTTCTTATAGATTTAAGGCAACTAATATTAATGGTCTGTTAAGGTCAATGCTCACCCTTCCCTATGGCTGAGAAAGAGCACAGCTAGACCCCACATGCACATATTTAAAACATTTGGAGTGGTCATTTTGGTTTATTTTGTTTTTACAAAAATAATTACAATACTAGATAAGTTGCTTCTTTCAATAAAAAATACATTATTGGCATCGTTCCAGGAGTATGGGGTCAGACTCATTCATCTAAATAGCTCATTAGTTTTGTACATGTATCCTTTACTTAGGCATGTATAAGGTATAAAGTTTTTTTTTAAATTGAGATATAATTCACACAACATAACATTCACCATTTTAAGATTTACAAATAATTCAGTGTTTTTTAGTATATTCACTATATTGTATAACCATCAACACTATTTAATTCCAAAACATTTCCATCACTCCGAAAAGAAACCTGTATCTATTGGCAGTCAGAATAATTCTTCACATCCCCAGCCTTTCCTAATCACTGATCTACTTTCTGTCTCTATGGATTTGTCTATTCTGGACATTTCACACAAATGGAATCCTACAATATATGGCCTTTTCTTTATTTCAGCATATTATGGGGGTACAAATGTTAAGGTTACATACATTGCCCATGCCCCCCTCCCCCCTCTAGTTAGAGCTTCAAGCGTGACCATCTCCCAAATGTTGCACATCTCACTCATTGTGTTTGCATATACCCATCCCCTCCTCCTCCCTCCCACCTGCCCGACACCTGATAAATGTAATTCCTATGTGTCCACTTAGGTGTTGATCCCTTAATACCAATTTGCTGGTGAGTACATGTGGTGCTTGTTTTTCCATTCTTGAGATACTTCACTTTGTAGAATGGGTTCTAGCTCTATCCAGGAAAATGCAAGAGGTGCTATATCACCATTGTTTCTTAAAGCTGAATAGTACTCCATGGTATACATATACCACATTTTATTAATCCACGTGTGTATTGATGGGCACTTGGATTGTTTCCACAACTTTGCAATTGTGAATTGTGCTGCTATAAACATTTGAGTGCAGGTGTCTTTTTCATAAAGTGAGTTTTGATCTTTTGGGTAGATGCTCAGTAGTGGAATTGCTGGATCAAATGGTAGATCTACTTGTATCGCTTTAAGGTATCTCCATATTACTTTCCACAAAGGTTGAACTACTTTGCAGTCCCACCAGCAGTATAGAAGAGTTCCTATCTCTCCGCATCCACACCAACATTGATTGTTTAGGGACTTTTTGATAAAGGCCATTCTTACTGGAGATAAGTGATATCTCATTGCAGTTTTGATTTGCATCTCCCTGATGATTATAGATGTTGAGCATTTTTGCATATGTTTGTTGGCCATTATTCTGTCTTCTTTTGAAAAATTTCTGTCCATGTCCTTTGCCCACTATAGCCTTTTGTTACTGAATTCTTCACTTCACATAGTGTTTTCAAAGTTCATTCATGTTGCAGTATGTAACAACACTTTGTTCTTTTTTTAGACTGAATAATATTAAATTGTATGGACATACCACATTTTGTCTAATCATCAGTTGATAGACATTTGGTTTGTCTCCACTTTTGACTATTACGAATAGTACTTCTATCACTATTCATATACAAGCTTGTATGTGAACATATGTTTTCAATTCTCTTGGGTATATACCTGAGACTGGAATTGCCTGATTATATGGTAATCTTTTGTTTAACTTTTTAAGGAGCTGCCAAACTTCTTTCCTAGGGTACAGACTTTAAGATGACCTCCATGATCCATGCAAAAGGTATTCATGTAATACCCAAAAAGGTATTCATGTAACACCTTCCCCTGGAATTTGGGCAGAAACTGTGACCAACAGAATATGGCAAAGAGAATGGGGTGTGACTCCCCTAAGTATGTTATATTACATAAAACTGCATCGCAATGGTCAACTCACTCTAAAGACTCTCTGTCTCTCTCTTCCTTTCTCTGTCTCTTTCCATTGCTGTTATTGAAGCAGCAACCTGCCATGAGTCAACAGCTACAAGGAAACACATTCTTGTAACTACCTAAGTGACCTTGGATGCAGTTTTTTCCACTGTCGAGCCTTTAGATGAGAATGCAGCATGGCCAACACCATGAATGCAGTTTCATGACACCCTCAGCAAAGGATCCCAGCTAAGCCATACCAGTCCTCTAATCCACAGAAACTGTGTGATAATCAATGTATGTCATTTCAAGCCTCTACGTTTGTGGTAATTTGTTACCCAGCATAGACAACTAATATAGCATGCTATCAATTTTTTTATTAATCTAAATAGTATTTTCTTATACATGTGATTTCATATTCTTTTATGGGAAATGGCTTTAACATTTCAATATTTGATATAACCATAAGTAATTCATCTATAACTAATCTTCATCTTTTATTCCTACCTTCCTTAGAGTCCTTACTAGAAATTGCTGCTTCTCCTAAATCTTAACAAATGGCATCTCTGTAC
This sequence comes from Microcebus murinus, assembly GCF_040939455.1. Classification (NCBI taxonomy): domain Eukaryota; kingdom Metazoa; phylum Chordata; class Mammalia; order Primates; family Cheirogaleidae; genus Microcebus; species Microcebus murinus. The sequence continues at coordinate 14,827,732 of NC_134106.1, forward strand.
TTATTTATTAATACATAACCACATGCCTTTTCTCTTTTAATTGGTTGACATAAGGGATTATGCTGATAGATGTTCCAATATTGAATATCCATATTTTTTTACACAAACTCTTACTTTGACATGGTGCAAAATGGTTTTGATTCACATCTGTCTTTGTTTTCCTGAAACTCATCAAAATCTGGACAAAGATTAAAATAATGGCAACTTGGGCATGTCTTTATTTCTTTTTTTTTTTTTTTTCAATTTCTTTCATTTACTCTATTTTTTTTTATTTCAGCATATTATGGGGTTACAAATTTTAAGGTTTCAAATAATGTCCTTGCACCCCTCCCCCCACAAGTGTGAGCTTCAAGTGTGACCATCCCCCAGACAGCACACATCTCAGTCATTATGTATGTATATACCCCTCTACCCCCTCCTCCCCGCCCAATACCCAATTAATGTAGTTCTTATGTGTCCACTTAGGTGCTGCTCAGTTAATACCAGTTTGCTGGTGAGTATATGTGGGGCATGTCTTTCTGATTCCCTTTCCCTCTCACCATCCTTTCTGGAGGGCATAAGGATGACTGAAACTTGAGGTTGCAAATTCCTCTAGGATAGGAGCAAGCCCGACTGGTCCTACTGCCTTGGGATGACTCTGTTGTGCTGAGACTGCAGTGGGAAAGCTTTCATTCAGTGCCCCAGAAGCAGAGTCGGGTTGGCTGGTGTGCTCCCGGCTGGCCCCCAGCATGAGACACAACTGCACCTCTGCCCCTCTCTTGTTCCTGACTGTTGCACAGACCTTCCAGCCTGACAAGTATTTTTGCTGGAATTACAGAAAACCTTGAGCGGGGAAAATAAATATAACAACGTATGTATCTTTTTTCAGTTCCAGATTTAGAGAAAAAAAAAAAAGGCTTTCTGGAACTGAAAAAAGATACATAATTTTAAAATGTTAATAAATAAACTGAAAAACATATAGGCAGAGCTGAATACAAATTGAGATGTTAAAAAGGCAATGTATGAATTAGTTTACAACACGGAACAAACGTGCCCAGAGTTTGAAGTCCTTAAATCAATGTGCCATGCTTTCTCATTTTATTATCTGGAAACCTGAATCAACTGTGACTACAGTTCACAATCCCATGTTACAGTTTAAAAAATGTCAAACCCCAAGTAAAATTCTTGAGGCAAATTCCAGCATCAGATGCTTAATAAGATATTCACAAATAAAATATGTTAATCAAATATTTTATTTTAAAATCTCCTTAATGTGAAACAAAGGGATGAGAAATGAATGTTGAAGCAGAAATTCATAGTTTGTTGTCGTTGTCGTTGTCATTGTTGTTGGTGGTGGTGGCGGTGGTGTTGGTGTATGTGTGTGAGTGTGTGTGTTTCCCCTACTTCTCTAAACTGGATTCCTCCCGGTTTAGAGAAATGACAACCATCTTCCCCAAAGACTCTTTAAGCACAAACAGGACTTTCTGCCCCTTCATTGCTCTTTGTCACACAAAGGAGTTGTTTCGGTATTTTGTGCAATGGGATCGTGAAGGCTGAATTTCTTTCCAAATAAAAATCTGACTCAAGGGAGTGAACAGCTCCATGCTGCAAGCAGGGTTAAGCACCATTTTCAAAAGCTCTGGCAAGCAGGGAGATGAAAGCTTAGAGGTCAATCAAAAGACATAATCTATAAAATGTTTGGGGAAAACCCTACCGCCATGATGGACAGTGGCCCCAGGGGCTTGGGGAGAAGAGGCAGCAGTGACATTGGGGTTGGTCTTTCCACTACATCAAAGTGCACTCCACTTCCCATTCCAGGAAGGCTGTGGAACAGCTGGACACAAAGACCATGCGGAGAAAGCAGAAAAACAGGAACAGAAAGCTCAGTCCAACAAAAAGAGGAGGAACGAGTGAGGGCACCAAGACTGAGCACCACATTTGGCTCTGAGATTTCTAGCAGCCCCATTAAGAAGTGAAACCTGGTGAATTACCTAGTCCTTATTATCAAAAAGGAGAAAACGGGCCTAATTTTTTCTTGGCATATGCCTATAAAACAAATTTTTCAAATGAGACTTTATACAGGGGAAGATGAACAACAAGCATAACAATATGCAAAGGTAGGTTATTTAATCATAGTCTTCACCAGGGCTTTGTAGATTCTTTTTTTCTTGGGTGTTTAAAGAAAATGAGATTTACAATATTTCCCCTCCCTCCTAGTTTTAGAATCAGGCTGCTATTGAAAGAATTGCACCCTCCTCTCCAAATTTACATATTGAAGTGCTAACCCGCAGTACCTCAGAACATGACCTTTTGTGGAGACAGGGCTTTTGCAGAGGTAATCAAGTTAAAATGAGACCATCAGGGTGAGCCCCAATCCAAGATGAAGGTGTCCTGAGAAGAAGGAGAAATTTGGACATAGACACATACATGGAGAAGGCCAGGTGGAAATGAAGCCAGACATCAGGCTACTGCTTCAACAAGCCAAAGGACATCATAGCTTGCCAGCAAACCCCCTGAAGTTAGGCAGGAGGCATCAAACAGCCTTCCCTCACAGCCTTCCCAAAGAACCAACCTTGCCAACTCCTTGATCTTGGACTTCTAGCCTCCAGAATTATGAGATGGTAAATTTATGTAGGTTAAGCCACTCAGTTTGTGATATTATGTCATGATAGCCCTAGGAAACTAATACACAGATTGTTGTAATTTTGTCAGGCTGAGGGATCTTTCAAATCAGCTTCCCCTGGCCGTGAACATTTTCTGATCAGGGGCTGCATAGAAGATTCTAGAAATTTTATTAAAGACAAAATAATTGAGAGGAGAATGTAGTAAGGATAATTCCAAGAACAGCTCATGACTTGGAGCATTTTCCTAGTGCCCAGCTTCCACAGCAGTGATGTGGCTGTATCAGGCCTGATTCTTCCATAAAAAGTTCACATTTCTACAGTAAAAAGTTCACATGCTTTCTTTGGTCTTATCCTACTTTACATTGGTTTCCCTTTATGACAAGAGTCCAGAGACCAGAAAAAACTGGTCCAGGACCAAATTAAATAAAACTTGAAATCTGTCACTTACCTGATCCCTAATTATGGGTAGGGAAACCCTGCACCCAAGCTTTTTTCAGCTCAGGTAATGCTGCTATATGGTCCTAGCAACTCCTTTTATGACTTGGCTAAATTTTGCCAAGTATTTGCTTGGTGTCACATTTATGAGCTTACTTAAGAATCTTTTGTGCAAACTTTTCGAAGGCTTACTTTATGGACTTGCTCCAGAGCCAGATTCCTGGGGCACACTGCACAGTGTTTGAACAAGGCCAAAAGGTAAGGTTTTGTCTTCTGCCTTTCCCGCCTATCTTCTTTCCTCCCCCTCCTCCTGCAGAGAAGTCTCCTTTCCTCCTTCCCCTACTGCTCATCTGAAAAACAAGTTAGCTGCTTACCTATAAGCAAAATGCTCTTGAGTACCTGTCATTGTCCAGCACTCTTCCTGGACATGGACCTAATCTCCATAGTGAGGTTTAAAATTTTAGAACACCTAGAAATGTTTCTGTGCATAATGAGATGCTGGTGGTGGTGGTGTGTGTGTTTGTGTGTGTTTTCTTGAGGGAGAACTATTCCTCTAGCCACCTATTTATAGAGTCCACATATCTCAGCCTTACAAACAACCTTCTAAAATGTTTGATGCAAACTGTACTCCAGAAATCTGCACCCCATGAAAATTTGCTCTACAATATCTTTCCTAGCTGGTGGTACAGTTCCGATGGAACCTTTTCAGTATTAAAGTGATTTTCTGACTTTCATGTAGCCCATAAAATTCCACACTGTTGTCCAGTTGTCATTGTTGGAAGTTCTTTCACTTATCCAGCTAAAACTACTTTCTTGGCTCCATCCCACCATACGTTGCCTTCTGGACACCCTCACTTAATATATAGGCATGTATTTACAGAAAAGTGAAATGAATGGTCAATGAGCTTGTAGTCAATCAGGGTCAATGAGCCCCTGATTCTTTTCTAAGATGTATAGGTCATGTGGGTCAAAGTAGCCTCAATTATCTGTATAACAGGATTCTATTGTCTCCTTTACTCTCCTTGTTATGAAATCTCCTTTCACTGACTTCTCATAAGGACAGCACAAGTCTAGGCTGGGCTGGGTAACGTCCAACAAGTTTCATGGCTCTGACTGGGAGAGTCAAAGGAAACAAAACTTCAATCGGCTCCACAATGCAAAACACAAACATGGCCTGTGGATTCCAGAAGTTCTAGAGATGGTGCCCACATGTGAGGCCTTGGAAGACAAATGGCAGGATCAGCAGGAATGAAGGCATGCCACACAGGAAGACACAAAATCTAGCCAAGAAGACTGGCTCCCCTAACTGCCCCTGCATGGGGAAAGGAGCCTTCAGAGACTGGCAGTTAGGTGCATCAAGAGTCATTTTTGCTTTCCCGTGAGATTTATTGACTATAATAAGTTATGGTACTCTATTTTCTATTATTTAAACTTACGTTCATATAACGTTATGAGAAAGTTTCTGGTAAGAGGCGTCTGCTCTTTAAATGTGTCAGATATGCCAAAGTTGGCTACGATAGGAAGTGGGGATGGGTCTGTGACAGCAAAGGTAGTGCTTTGAGATAAGACCTCCAGGAAGGGTGGGGTAGGTCTGCTGACCCAGGGAGAGGTTTGGCAAACATCTAGCCTTGAGTCAGAATACTCTGTAGAACTCTGGTTATCCACTCACAGTCATCATTTTCTATAATCCTACTATTTTGTGAAGTATTTTGTTGCTGCCATGTACTTTCACAGAATTGTTTTATTTTTATTTTATTTTTTTTTTTGAGACAGAGTCTCGCTTTGTTGCCAGGCTAGAGTGAGTGCCGTGGCATCAGCCTAGCTCACAGCAACCTCAAACTCCTGGACTCAAGCAATCCTCCTGCCTCAGCCTCCCGAGTAGCTGGGACTACAGGCATGCGCCACCATGCCCGGTTAATTTTTTCTATATATATTAGTTGGCCAATTAATTTTTCTATTTATAGTAGAGACGGGGTCTCGCTCTTGCTCAGGTTGGTTTCGAACTCCTGAACTCAAACGATCCGCCCGGCTCGGCCTCCCAGAGAGCTAGGATTACAGGCGTGAGCCACCGCGCCCGGCCTGAATTGTTTTATTTTAACAACTCAGAAGAAGAGAATAGCAGAGGGTCCTAAGCTTTTCTAATAGCTGAAAGAATTGAGAAGTTTAGTGATTTCTCCAAAGCCACATGGGAAGTTAATAGCAGAGAGAAATCTTTCACTCCTGATCCTTTGGTCTTTCTGCTTTTTTTTTTTTTTATGTAGATGAAGGAGGGGAAGTAATTTAATCCCCTGGATTATCCTGGTGATTGTCTCAGGTACCCCTTTTTCTCAGTGTCATGTAGCTGTGACCAAGGACCAAGGAGACCACATCCAAGAAGAAGTGACCCACCGTCCCTCATCACAGGCAATTAGCCTCCCCAACACCACCATAGACCCTTCAAAAGATTGAGCTAGAGTTCCATTCATTGAATAACTTGGTTAGGATATTTTTATATTCTCTTCAAGAGAGTAAAAATAGACTTTGTGAGAGAATAACATCAAATAATCATGCAAGAGAAAAGGCAAAGTCCAGAATAAGAGCTGAACCGTCCTTGTTCATTTATATGTGTAAATCTGTAATCTGTACAGGCTACGTTACCAGTTGGGAATGCCTCCACCTGACTAAATACACATGAGCACACGCTGGCATCAATCTCCATTAACATAATATTAGCCATTATGAGAGCATTACAACATCATCCTGCTCACAAATGTGACACAGAACACTGTGTCACAGACACCTCAGTGCCCTGGATGCTTAAGTCAAATGGAAAGTTAAAAACACCTCTGCAAGGAACCACTGGCATTACTTCATATTTATATTAGTTTTGCTAATCTAATCGAGTGAACTTTTTCCCCAAGAAAATGTAATAGGAATATTTTATTTGAAAATTTTATGTAGTAAGCAGCTGTCTAAAGTCTTAATTTCTGTTTTCAGTAGAGTAAGTGACAAATGCAACCAGGAAGAAAAAGCAGCAGTTTCCCAAGTGCTAGTGAGGGCAGCAGGCAATGGAAAATCCATGCAAAGTCTTTCCAGGAAAATGTTCCTACGGATCATGGTGGAAGTACTTAAATGTTGGTGTAAAAAAAAAACACAGCCCCACATTTCTTAATGAGGTTGGGCAAAAGAGCTAGAAAAGACCCCTGCAATTAGGAAACAGAGGTAGAGAGAGGAAAAGTAGCTTGAGAAAGTCACACGGCAGGAGAGGGACAGTCATAATCAAGGTCTCTGGCTCTGCTCTGGGGGCTCTCTGCAGCCATTGCCCACCTTATGCTGCTAGCTGGGGTCCATTGCAAGGATGATGGCAGAGGGGGAACATTATTATCTCCCTGCTGTTGCTCCAGCCACAGAGAAAGTGATGTGCTGTATAGCATCCTGTCATGTCCTGTAGTTCATTTCACCAAAACTTGTCTGATCAATTACAAAGCAGGTGTTCAGCCATTTTGTGGCTTCCACCATTTTCTGTCATAGAAATTCAATCTGGACCATAGCATAGCATAGCATCCATTTATCTACATCTTTCATTATTTAAATGAAGTGAACTGGTGTAGTGGAGCAAGAAGGGGTTTGGAATGTAAATCAGTCCGAGTTTCTGTTCTTGTTCAGGTACAACTTTATAAAAATAACTCAATCCTCAAGCTTCTTAAACCAAGACAATAGTTTTCTTATATTTTTTATGAGAATTCAATAGTATAATGTATAAAACAATATCTATCCTGGGGGAGTTACTCAGTAAGTTGGAGCCAGTAGTAACTATACACTGGGAGCTAGCAAATAATCTTGATGTATTGGAATAATAGTAGCAACATGTAATAATCTCATAGGTGCCACGTTCTGCAGCAGCAAGCACTTTGAGAAGGACAAAGTTGATGGCCCCAGGAATAGAATATAGACTATAAAAAAAATTCATTTGCAGAATGCCATTCCTGAAAATAATTCCAAGGACCCAGAGCTATAAATTCCCAATATTTCTTCCCCGATAGTACCTAATCCACCAGGCCCCATTATTCCATGTGCCTATCTTTCACTATAATCCATTCTATTGATTCAACTCCAAGTTCCCCACCTTAGCTTTGCATATTGATGCCTTGGTTTAAACACCAGAGCATGATATAGAGCTTGTCCCACTGGTGTTCATTAAACAGGTCTAAAATGGATGAACTAAGTGACCAGTTTTGAATGTGCTTTGCATGTCAATACTCCAGCATGTTCTTGGATTTGAGATTAAACCTCTTCACTCCTTTCTATCTCTGGTCCTAGCTTGCTAAAGGCCTCCTGGTATATGTCAAATGTATACACAGATCCTTGGTTGTATTTAACAAGTGCCAATTAGCATCACAGACTGTATTTTTTGTGCAAATTTTGTAGAGGGTATAGCTGTCATAAATGTGATGCTCAGCGTAGGTAAGATTTAATGAGGTTTTCATGGATTGTTAGGATTTTGATAGGTTAGTAAGAAAGGAAAAGATAGATTTCTAAAAAAAAATAATTTTTCTATCCCATGTCCATTTTATTTCCCTTTTGGATGGCATGGTGTAGAATTTGACTAGATTTTGTAGAAATTGAGCTTTTAAGTAAAAATTTCTTGCTTTCTTCTCAAAACTCCTCCCACAGGTGAGTAAATATGTCCAACGAGAACTAGGACCCCAGCAACACAACCTCCCAGAGAAGTTGACTCACCTGCCTAAAGTCATACTCTCCAGAAGAAGCAAGCCAGGATTTGCACCCACATGCTTAAACATTGTGTTCCCTTGTTGCCTGTAGTTCTCTCCAGGATAGCCCTGATTGGAGGTAGCTATTGAATCTGTCCCCGCAGGAAAGGAAAACTCTTCGGGGACTTGCAGAGTACAGCTAGGAGCAGCATGCAGCTGGCTTCACCTCAGTGTCCTTCCCCAGTTCTTGGCAAGCAAGCCCAGAAGACAGTTCATGTTTCAGTCGTATAACTTAAAACTCTGCCAACAACCTGCACATAATCTAGCACAGTATGGACTCCAACATAGAGCACACTTTTCCTTCTCACTTCTAGATGTTTACACATTCATCAGAGCCATTACTCATCTGTTTCTTACATAATAATACATGTCCTCAAACTTACAAAGATTCCTCAAAGTAAAACTACTCTTAGGAACCGAAAGATCCCACCACAACCCCTCTCCCATTCTCTTTTGTTCCCCAGTGGACACCTTTGTCCTCCACCTCCACCATTGCTGGATCTTGGTGAAGGTTCTCACTCAAGATGCTACAAAACAGAATCCAGAGCCTGCTTCAGCCTATGGCTTTCCCTTCTTGATCCCCAGTTTTCTTTTTCTTCACAATGTGTGTAAGACCAACCCCTGCTCACAAAGCTGTTTGGTGGATTAAATAGAACACTATATGCAAAAGTTCTCTAAACAGGAGGCAACGTTATTCTAATACATTAGTGATGGATGACTAATTAGCAGTTGAGATGAATAGCAACACTATTCTAATACATTAGTGATGGATGACTAATTAGCAGATGAGATGGTACCTGATGATGTTGGGTGAGCAATAGAAAGAGAATAATGTTGAGGGAGATGATTTTAAGCACAATGTACTATTAGATTGGACAGAGAAAAGATCTGCACACATGTAATTGGAAAAGCATTGCTACAGAAGTCAGAAAGCCAAGTACCAGGAAGTTGTCCTCATAATTAGTCCAGTTGCCTGCCTGAAGGTGATGGAAGGGAACACAGAAGAGGGGTTTGTGGGGAGCTCCTTTGCCTTACTTGGGCAGAACAACTGAAAGATATCAACATTGGCCATAATCTACCTAGATACCAGCACAGAGTGGTGCCAGGAAGCTACAGTGAGAACTGGAATAAAATATTGGAACTCCCTGGTTACCCAGATCAAGCACCTGCTGGCACCATGTAGCTAAAGACAAAGCAGTAAGAGAGTCATCCAACAGGCAGTTCTTGGGGTGGTTTTATGTTTTGCAGCACAGACTTTGTTTCAAGATACAAGCATTAACTACAGTGGACTCTTTGGAGCAGAGGTAAGAGAAGTCTGATATTTGGAGGTTAGTTGTTTAAATTATGGTTCCAGTAACAAGGAAAATGTGTACATATCTTCTGTTGGTAACATTCCAATTAGAAGAAAGAAGAGGTGAACCTGAAAGTAAAAGTAATTCCTAGGTTAAACTACATACAGGGAAGAATATGCAAAAGTTGTAGAGAAATTCAAAATCAAAGATATTCTTAGGGATTGTTCTTCTTTTCCACCTTGGGTCTAGGAGGCATCAAAACTGAGAATATTTGCCTACGAATTATAACAATAATGAAGGTGACTCAGTTCACATGTAAGCATTCACACAGATACATGCATACACATGTAGGGACACCTGCCCCCTGACACACACACACACACACACACACACACACACACAGACATACATACACCACCGATCCAACCATTGAGTCTTTTGTTGTCTGATGAATCCCCAAGACACTGCTATAGTACCTGGTGAAGAATATGTACTCAATAAGTACTCATATAATATTTGTGGAATAAGTTAATTGATGGATGAATGAATGAGTGAATGAATGAATGGAGAGAAAAAGAGAGAGGAGGATAGAAAAAAAAAAGGTTAACCACTGACTCTGGAGCTAAGATTCAGGCAGGCAGAACATGGGCCAAGTTTCTTACTGAATGAGCCATTAACTTAAAAAGAAACTCTTCAATTCTTTGGATAAAGGATAGTATGTGTATGTGAAACGGGCAATCTGGAGTCAACCTGGCCTGAAATGAGCAAGTCCATGTGAAAATCACAGGGGCTGCAGAGCCAAAATGTCTATAGCATCTTCGTGATACATTCAATTTTCCTAAAAAAAACAAGACAAAACAAAACAAAACTCCGTTTTTTATAGCCTACACATAAAACTGTACCAAAATTAAAAATAAAATATTCTGCCCGGGGGGCTTTGGAATGTTGAATGTGGCTTTAAGCAAGTCATTTTATGTCTGCATGATACAATTTGGCCATCGGTAAAATACAGCAAAATCACTCACTCCCACTACTTACATGTATCCTTGAAATCTTAAGGACAACAGGCAGTAGCTCTGAAGAAAACAGTCACTGAAGGAAAAAATCTGAAGGACCGTCACTAGGCTACAATTGTCCCATGTGGAAATAAGGGGCTTTCTAATCACAGACATAGTGCAGATATGTCAGCAGGCAGGCTTGCTCCACTTCTCCCTGGAGGAATACTTTAATGAGATAACTAAAAACCATCACTATCTTATTAAATCATAGGTTCCACTAATCAACCCTACATAAGCTGAATGCTAGTTATTGAGGGAAGTGGAAAATGTAAAGCATAGCTTGTCGAAAAATTCTGTGACCAATGGTCAGAAGACTCAAGTGTCATGTTGCACCACTTAGAAGTTGTATAATGTTGATCAAGCCACTTAATTTCACTTCCCAATTAATCTCATAAACCCAGTACCTGCCAGGAAGTAGTCCATGAATGGATGAAGGAATGAAGGTTGTCGTGAAGATCAAATAAGATAATGCATATGCATATTCTCTTTAGTACTTAAAGTACTATGACCACCTAAAATCACTGTTGGTATTAACAATAGATATTCTCAAATTCAATCTGAATCCTTGAAGATAGATTGTTTTAAAAATAGGGCCACGTGGGCAAAGGTTGAACTGGGGTGCAAGTAGCTTTTCCTCTTGGGCAGATTTACCCAGCTAGGAGCTCCAGCAACTGAATGCCAAAGATGATAGTTTCTTGGAGTCCTTTCATCGTATACATGCGCACGTGCCTGTATGTGCCTGAGGAACGAGATGTGTGGTTATCCATAGAACAGTCACGCTTGTACAACGTCTCGTACTACTCAAACACATTTAAAAAATAAAATCTTTCTTCTTATTGCCTGTTTCATTTTCATTTTTTTCTCCCCAACCAACTCATTTGAGCCAAAAGGAAGGCAAGAATTTTCCACCTTGCTGCTTAATTGGCAGTCTGACATTTGGCCCCTTGCACCTCTCAGAAGTTTGGCCACAAAGACTAGGCTTAGTCACGCCAAGCAGCATTAGCGCTTTGTTAACACTAGGCAGCGGCACAAGCAAAAAGTCTCTTTGCGGTTACAATGTGACTTCATGTAGCTGACATCTGAGCAAAGAAAACACCAAAGAAGGTCTGGACAGTTTCTTTATGAGCAAACAGGAATTAAAAAGAGAACTGCGCCACGGTCTGGTTTAAGAAGAAGTTGGTGAGTCGCTGTGGATGCCTCTCTGATAGAATCTGGGGGGGGGGGTGGAATAGGGACTGGAAAAATTTAAATTATCCGTAGAGCGAATCTGGAATGGGGCATGTGTTTTTGGTTGATGGGGAGAAGCAAGCCTGCAGAATAATGGGCTGCTCTTTCAACACCTTCTCCACTTGCTTTCCATAGCTTCCTCTAACACCTTTTTATCATAGTCTAACAAACAACTGCCATGTCCTCCTTTGGTGAAAATCACTGAATATGTATCACTCTTGGAGAACTTGGCTGGGGGAAACGGCTGTTCTCCATGCTTGCCTATTGCCACTCCTTAGAGAGTCTGTGGATATACAAAAGTTCCAAATCTATCATCCACAAACCAGGAACGAGAGGCACCAAATGCTTTCTGCTGGTTTGGAATTTCATGCAGAACTGATTGGATGATACCGATAATTTCTGTTCACTACAAAGAGAGAACACCCAACTAATAAGGAAAAGCAATTTAGCATTCCCAGCTTTCTGTATGTTCTCTGCCAGGGCCCCACTCCACCAGGGTTGCCACGGGCTGTTCTGGGTCTTGCATTGTATTAACATAGTCTCTCTAGTGAAACTTCCTCTGTTCATGCTGGATTCTAAATCTACCAACTTGGAGCAAGGCCTGGGGACATGCTACTTTTTTATTTCATTTCATTCTCTTCTAGCCTAAAAAGAAAATCTTGAAAACTGATTTTCCAGCAGAAGTCCACAGGTGATCCTCAGCAAAATGAGAAAGAGTTTCCATTCTGTGTTTTTCTCTGTGCTTGGGGCTTCCTAACTTCCCAAGTGAGGGGCCACATTCCCTGTGTTGTTTCCCTCTTTACCCTTTAATAAAGCCGTTCAAATTCCTCATTTACACTAAGACAGGGTTTCTCCACCTTGCAGTTGTTGGCATTTTGGGCTGAGTAATTCTGTGTTGTATAAGGCTGTTCTGTAGCAGCATCCCTGGCGTCTACCTACTAGATGTTAATAGTATCCTGTTTCTCCAGTTGTAACAAGTAGAAATGTCTCTAGACCTTGCCAGATGTCCCCACGGGGACACCATCACCCCAAGTTAATAGCTACTGCACTAAAAGGGCCTGTAACAGTGGTTCCTTCTCAGGGAATTAGCAATAAGCTATGGAGACTGTCTTATAATGATAGAATTTCAGGCATTCACCAGCTTAATGATCTTCTTGGGGATCCTAAAATCAGATAACGAGGGTAGCTTCTTCCTAAGCATGAGGCAGCACACGTCTTCATTAGCTGTTTTATCAGAATTATGTAATCGGGACCTATAATAAGCCAATCACAAGCATTTGGCCCAAGTCAGTAGCCATTTCAGGTGTAAAACCTCCTATTCATTGGACTTCTGGGCCAGTGTACTCCCTTAAGATCCCAGAATGATGCTCTGCTGGGCAGATGGGATGATCGCCATTCCTATAATGATGAATTTTCAAGCTCGAAGTGTACAGCTATAAAAACGCAGCGCCCTAGAAGCCAGTATCTGTATGCACAGACTCACACAATTTACAGCCCTAATCAGAAGGTGATGTCATCAACCAAGACACATATTCCACACCTCATTTTCCCGTGGTAGGATTTACACTTTCTTGGAGAATGTTGAGTTGGCAAACAGTGCCTAAAGTGAGCAACAAAGACCCAGGGCAGGCACTAACTATTCTATAAGAGTAAAGTCCTATTCCTGTGTGGTTTGCGATCAGCAAAAATGTGAATGCTTCAGCACATTTTGTGCAATGTAAAATCATTTACCATGGTATGAGTGAGAGTTACTTTAAATAGAATGAGAGAAAATTACTATTGCAGTATGGAAGCTGACTAACGAGCTCTAGCTTGTGGCAAAGCCCTTTCGGGGATTTGGCAAACTCAGGCAACTGACTGAAACTCAATATCTGGCCTACCAGTTGGCTTGGATGATCCAGTCTTAGCATACAGGAGATATAAGTATAGATTTCTGAGTCTAGGAACTCTTATGAGGTTAAGATAAAGATTCCACCTTCTATTTTTCTCTGCTTGAAAAATTGTCTCCTAAAGTTCTTTTCATTCATCTCAAAATTTTAAGGAGAATTAAATTTGCATATCAGCCAATTATTTGTATTGCATAGTATTTATTTTTTTTTTATTTCGGCATATTATGGGGGTATAGATTTTAAGGTTTCAATAAATGCCCTTTCCCCCCTCACCCCACAAGTCTGAGTTTCCAGCATGACCATCCCCCAGATGGTGCACATCTCACTCATTATGTATGTATATATCCGCATAACATTTATAATCCATTAATTTATTTGGACTTCCTCAATTCTCAAGTCTATTATATTTGTATAGCAAATCCCCTGGCTGGCACTTATATTGATTCCATTACTACTGATGAAATTGAAAATGTTGAATGATGTGCCCTAAGTCTTCAGAGGTTATTAAGTTCCAACATGGATTTAATTTTTCAAACTCAACCTCGAGAATACACACTACTTATTAATACCTACAAGACTCTGATTTTACTCTCCATTTTCAGGACAGCTCATAGAATCACAAAACAAAGTTTTAACCTAACACTTGATAAATTCAAAGGCACTTCATTCTTCTGGCAATGTGATCTTTCTGCTTAAAAAAAAAATTAACTCCTGGTGTGACTTCTGCAAATCTATGGCTCTGGGATTAGCGCCGGTGAAACTGAGTTGGAGTCAGCACACTCTGTCTTGGCCATGTGAGCTGCATATTAATCATACAGAGTGGAATTGATGCAAGACCATAACGTGAAGCTAAAGCTCGACACTCTTTACCAAGGAGAGAAGTATATCATGAGAGATGTAACATCATACACTGTTGCTTGCATTTAGAAAAGAAAAAAAAAACAACAAAACTATGCCGTGGGGAAAATAGGCAGTCACTAGTGTAGGTCTATGATTCATGGCCATTGGACAGTCCTGCATGGACCCAGCACAAACTCTGTGCTTCTCATTGCTTTCCTCTTCTCTCAGAGCCTTAATGAATACAAATAAACACAAATAAGAAATCCCCCTCTCAAAATTTAAATAAGTCACATGATTAGTGCATTTTTCTTCTTTTAAAATGTAGTAACAAGAGATATGGATTCCCAACTGTTCTGTGGGTGAGGTAATCTGATTTTGAATTTTATCACTCTAAAGTCTAACTGAGTAAGAGCCTTCCCAAACCTCCGATCAGGTCCACTCTGTACCCTCAAATGCTCACTGTTGCTCGAACACATTTTCTATACTTTGTCACTGCTGTGTAATTAATGTTCTATTTTCTGCATAAATAATCTCCTTCCATCCTCAACTTCTTAAGAATCCACCATCACCTCCTCTGTGTATCCATCCCCAACTTCCCAGGCAGTGACAATGGCTCTTTCTCCCCTTTCCCTCCACATCGTACGTATCTCTGTTCCAGGATAAGAACTGTGTTATCCGTGATTATCAGTGTTTCTTTGTCTCCTCCTTTGATCCATAATCTTGTCCAGGGTAGCACTGCATCTTATATCTCTTTATGTATTTGGGGCCAAACACACGGTGATATTCGACCCATTTCTGATAAAAAAAAGATGGATGAATGAGGAATAAAATAAATGAGTATAATTGTGCTGACCACTTTCTGTCTGAAGTTGACAAAAATTCTAGGAACATCCGTGGAATTTTCCACCTGTTAAATCAGAGTATAATGGAATACATTTGACTTTCTATGTCTCATAGCACAGTAAGGGAAGGGGCTCAACCAGGTAAGCAATGAACTCTGAACAGGATTGTGTTCCCACCCCTCTCAAGTGTAGTTCAGCTCTTTCATTCATCTAGTTTTTTTAAAAGTTATATTTTTTTTGGTAATTTTCCAGGGAAAATTTGAATCTGCATCACATGTCAGAGAAATTATCATCTAACTAGAGATACAAGGCAAATGCCTTCCAAAGGTCATAAAACAATCCAAGACAATATAGTGGCTGGTGCTGGTCATTGTACCTCTTGGTTCCAATAGCCTACACAATGATCCTTGGAAATTCATTATCGTCCTGATTAGTTTATAGATATTATGTGGATGGTACTAATTAAACTACAATGTTCTCTTTTTGAGAAAGTTCAGGTATATGATTATATATCAACCATCCTTTGTGTTTTCTTAAAGACACAGTACATCACATATTCAATCTGTTTCTCTTCTGTAATTGGATCCTGGGAGATTGAGAATCCAGTAAGTTGCTCATCTCTAACAAGTGTTTAAGACTAAGATTTATACTTTTGTGTTGGTATCATTCCTGCCCAAATTTATCTTTCTATCCTGGTAATTCTTTTTGCTTCTTTACCTACTTCTAATAGATGTTATCTTACTATTTGATGATGTTTTTATAAACTACCATAAATCCTTTTTGAAGTGGTATGATAGAAAATATTAAATATTTACATAAAAGCAGAATCAATAATCAAAACATTTAATAACCACTGTGGCATTGTCATTCAGCGATACGAAGGGGGGGGGATCCATTAACAACAAAAGTGTCAAAATGGTGCATACAGGCAGAACATCATCCTTGCTTAAACATAAGTTTAATAGCATAGTCTGGGGTAAAAGACAGAACACTCACCTTGGACTCAGAAAACTAAGAAAAGCTGCTCCAACCGGGATAAAAAGTACTGAATCAAGGGTCAAAACGATCCAAGTTGGAAAGCTTGGCTCTGTCTTATTTACTTTCTGGGTTTCAGTTTTCTCACATGTGAAAAAGAAAAAGAATACTTGCCTATTTCACAAGGCTGGTAAGAAAGATACATGAGTTTTCTGCAAAAAATACATTACTGTACTGTGTGGAAATGCCTCACCTATGTGATTATTTGAGACTTTCAGTGAAATTTTGCAATGAGTCACATCATTTTCTTCCAGTTTTTTTTTTTTTTTTTTTTTTTTTTTTTTTTTTTTTTTTTTTTTTTTTTGGTAATAGCAGAGTAACATGGTCATACACTATAAATGCCTCTACCTTAGTCTCTTTGTATAATCCTGCAGATTGCTACTGAAATTGATGAGTTCCTCCTTCATGGGCCAGAGCAGATCCAAAGTGCTGCCAGAAGCTACCACCCTGTGCACAGAAGGCTACTCTGTCCAGCAGGCTTGGGACCAGGCCACACGGCCACAGAAGCAGCCAGAAAGGAGGAAAGAGTCAGGTGAAGCCAAATTCAAGCTGGGCATTTTAACTTCAGCCCTTAGCTAGTGAAGTCATTTTCCATGTATTCTGTGTTTCCATCAGATTCGACATCTCTTAAACATTGAACACACAAAATCTGAACCCATCTGATGAGCCATCCAGCCCAGCACAGGGGTAATTTCTGTTCTGGACACCATCATCTGGATGGGGAATTACTGCAAGTCCAAGAATCAGGTCTGGGCTTAAGGTTATAGTTTGCCCTCCATGTCCCTGAGTTTGTTGTCCTCAGAGAGGACAGCCCCAATCTCCACAGAGGTTATTCCATCATAGCTCTGAGAGGCAGAAGAGTCTAGGGCTTCAGAGACTCTCTGGGTTAGAATCTCCGCCTGCCATAACCTACTTGCATGGCCAGGGGGGTTCAGTTTCCTCCCATATTATGTGGGAATGATAACAGAACCTACCCTAGAGTGGCAGCAAAGATTTAATGAGCTCATTCATGTAAAGCATTTTGAGCAGACACTGCACATAGAGGCATTCTGTGTGTGTGAAATATAATTATTATCCATGCCCGCACAGACACCCCCTTGCCTGAGCATAATAAAGCTTCACACTCTGTAACATCACAAGGCGACTTCTGCTTGTTCAGGCCCATTTCTCATCCCTTAACAAAAATTCTTTGTCATAATTACCCTTGATACTTGTTTTTTCACATTGCTTTTCTTTTCTGGTTCTGTTCCCTCTGCCTGGGACACCTTTACCAATTTTTGCTTCTTATTACATCTTCTAAGTAGCTATCAAGAGATCTCTGATCCAGGTAGCACCTTCCATATCTATTTATCAGACAGACGCCTTGCTTTACGCCTTGCTTCTTGCATGAAAATCAATCTGTCTCCTGTTTGGATTGTGCGCTCTCTGAGGACAGGGCCTACATTTCTCTATTCTTGTGTCTCTTCCTGCAGTATAACCAGCAGAGAGTTGGTGCTCAGCAAATGTAGAATGAAATTATAAAGGAACAAATTTACTGTTCTGAGATCCTGGCATTATACATAAGCTTGTGAGATGTCTACCAACATAACATGATTTCATATACACAAGGAAAAATCTCTGATATTCCCAACTTCTTAGGGCTAGCTAGCTCCACTCATTCATTTATTCATGCAAGGGCCCCAAACTATGCTAGATTCCAGGACTGTAAAACTCAATCAGACAAGGCCCTAGTTCTATAACAGCGTTCCTCTGGGCTGATGACTTTAAATCCCTATTGAGTTAAGACAATATATGCACAGGAGTTCTGTGATAGTCTGAAAGCTTGTATCCACCCCAAATTCCTATGTTGAAATCTTCATCCCTAAGGTGATGGTATTAGAAGCTAGGGCCTTTGGGGTGATTAAATCATGAAGGCAGGCGATGGGATTAGTGTACTTATAAAAGAAACCCCCAAGGGAGCTCCTTCACCCCCTTCCACCATGTGAGAACACAGCAAGAAGGCATCATCTATGAACCAGAAAATAAGACTTAACCAGCATAGTCTTAAACACAAAATCCACCAGCATCTTGACCTTGTACTTTCCAGCCTCCAGAACTGTGAGAAATAATTTATGTTGTTTATAAACTACTCAGTTTATGGTATTTTGTTATAACCACCTAATGGACTAAGACAAGGTTCTTCTCCCATTGCCGATTCTGCCTGTGTAACACAGATGAAGGATCTCAAATACACTTGGCTGGGGGACTGAGGGAGAAGTGGGAAGAACCTGAGGGCTCTGGGAAGATGAGGAGGGCTGGGGAATGACGTACACTATCAGGAAGGAAAGGACACAGCCAGAGGAGGTCAATCAGGATGAATCTGCCCAAGACACATCCCTCAAAGAGCTGGCCAAAAGAGAAGGCTTATTAGCAACTGAACTCAATAGGAAAGGGATCTGAAAATAAGCTTGCTCTAAAAGAAAGAGCCCATCTTGGAGGTAAATAAACCTGGGTTTGAGTCTTATCTCTTCACTTAGTAGCTATGAGAATATGTGCAGGTGCTCAAAGTTTCTGATCTTCAGTTTCCTCACCTGTATAATGGAGATTGCCTTCATGGAGTTTATCTGATGATGATAAGATAACATATGATATCAAATAGCCAGTTACTTAGTATATGCTCAATAAATGTTCTTTTCTCCTCTCTTACTTAGGTACAAAGCCATTCCTATGTTTGATGTACTTCTAATCCATATGGCTCTGTAGATGTCAGAAAATCTATGGATATTTTTTCAGAAACCTGTATCTCCATGGATACAAATTAGGAGAGCAAGGGCTGCACGTGAAGCAAATGCTGGGCACTCAAATCAGGACCTGAGATGGGCTGGGGTCTGCACAGTATAAGGCTGGCCTCTCCCACGAATGTCCTTTCTGGAACCAGGACCCAGAGCAGACATGGATGAATTCCCTTCAAGATAAGCCCAGTCCCTTCTTGCAGATGGAGCTTCTGGATGCATTGTCCTTAGCAGCGCTAGGCTCAGGGAGTGCTGCATTATGCAACAGTGCTGGCCCCGACTCCAGCTCCCACCACTTGGCAGCCAGAAGCTGGTCCCACTGCTCTTCCAGAGTCTAGGCTGATGCTGTGGACAGGCACGTGGGTGGGGAGGTGTAGGTGGGCTGTGCTTCCTTCAAACATGCAATTTCAAAGTCTCCGAGGATGTCATTTGGCATGGACGAGAGTCAGGGGCAACTGGAACCGTGGTGGAAATTCCAACTATAAAAGGCCCCATTCAGAGCTGCATGCACTGTTGCACAACCAGGGAACAAGGAGACAGTTGATGGCATTAAAAGGCCTTGAGCTCAAAACAAAGGGACACAACTTTCTCTGCTTTGTCTTCTGAGCTGTGAGGTCTGCCCTATGTGATGCTAGGTTATAAAAACAAGCAACTGATCATCCCACTCCTCCTTGGCAGAAGTCTTGCTTCTGGACACGGATCTGGAGGTGGTGAACTCTGGGCTGAGTTTTCTTCAAAGGCTGAAGTGCACATTTAATCCGGACAGGGAAGGATTCGGATCAAAAACCCTGCTGTCCATTATAGAAACATGAACTTCCTGAGACTTCCCCCTCCCTCCTTCGTTCTGATAGCAGATCCATTACGGAACCCTTGATGACGTTCGCACCACCCCGTGCCACCCCATACCACTGCCTGGCTGCTTATCCCCATTCTGAAGTGCCCGAGGGGCACAGTTATGGACGTATGTTTTGAAATTTTTCGTGACAGTCTAAAATTACAAAATCATCCCGAACTGAACGTTTGTTTAACAGGTTATTCCACCAAGCTGGATGAGCAAGAGCATCTCATATGTACATCTCAGGATTTATTCCTCAGAACAAATGCACCTGCATAAGAGAACAGAACTCAGAGAGATGTCCTAAGGTCCTGGGCCAGTAAGTGTCAGAGCTGCAAATTTTCATCTGTCGGACATCGGCGCATACTTCTGCCTCAGCCCTTCTGATGCAGCGTTTGCCTGTGTGTGTGGTGTTTGTCTCACTCCACGAGAGTCCCCTTCCCCAGTGGTGACCATGTGGAGGACAGGAATCATGACATACAGTGTTTGGATTCACTAGATTGGCCCCAAAAGGTCTGGACACAGAGCTTCTGAAAAATTGATTTTAAAAATAATGCAATATCTATACTAAGTATATACATATTGACCAATATCTAAATATGTTTATTTTTTAAAATGCACCAGTTGTTCAGCATCTCATTTATGATTTAGATATTTCAAAAAACACAATAAGTGTGCACTTTAGAAGTATCATCGTAGGTCACACAATGTTTACCTTCAAGTGTGAAAACATTTAAGTTTTAAGAATGCAGTATCCCTGGGCAGAGAGTAAAAGTACTTATTTACATGCCAACTCACAACTGGGAAAATAAGGTCACCAAAGAAACTTTCACAATGGAAATCTTGTGCCTCTGGTGCACATGTTCAGTCAGGGATGTGAAATTTCAAAGTATCTCTGTCTGCAGGCATGATGCCAGCTCCTCTCTCCTGCACATCCTCTCTGTGGATTAATCATCAGGCCCCCGGTAACCACGATGTGACTGCTATGTGAGGCTCCTTCTTCCCTGAAACAATGAAGTTCTGTCCGATTGTCTTTGGGAGGCATTCACAGCTCGAGGACATTGCTCTGTTTTATTGAAAATTACCCAGTGCTGGCTTCTCGAGACATG
Source organism: Microcebus murinus (assembly GCF_040939455.1). Lineage (NCBI taxonomy): Eukaryota > Metazoa > Chordata > Mammalia > Primates > Cheirogaleidae > Microcebus > Microcebus murinus. Next base: position 14,848,419 of record NC_134106.1, read on the forward strand.
GCTGGAAGGGGTATTGAGCGGATTGGGCAATAACAGATCTTCCAGTGGGACACTGAGACATTCTTCCTGCGGGGCACCCAGCAGGGACACTTCCAAAAGGTGAGAAAGGCAAGAGGGAGTTTCACACAGCTTAGTGTGAGTGTGTGGACCCATCACTCTGACAGGGCCATGATCTCAAGTCCTCTGCGGGGTCTTCCCTACATCAAGGCTACATGAGGGCAAGGAACCTTAGTTCTCTGTTTCAGTAACTGGCCAGATGAACTAGTTTCTATTCATCTGGCTGGGCATGGTTCTGGAATGCAGTAGCTCTGCCCCAGGGGTTGTCATGGACCATACAGAGCAACATTGTCATTCCCAGAAGAATGCAGCTGCCCTGCACAGTAGGCTTGCCCCCCCAACCCCCATATCTAAGGGCACTAACCAAGAGTTCTTACAATAATAAACAGCTGGCTGTGGGCTCCCTACTCAAGCCCTAGAATTCCAGCGCAATTCTACTTGGCCGAACAGGTTTCAGACCACAGCACAGTAAATTCTGAGTCCAAAAGCCTCCTACTCTGACCCACTGTGCCTGGGCAACCTTTAGAATGATTGTCCCAAAGTTTTGTATCTGGGAGAGACTCTCCTGCAAGGCAGCCAAGAGCAAGGGGAGTCAAAGATCACTAGCTAGGCAATATTGCTGCCATCCATCTGTGGCATATGCAAATGCAAAAGTGGCTGGGGCTCTGAGTCTCTGGGGACAAGACTTCATTTCCCATGTCTGAGTGAGCCCCCCTGTTAAGAGATAAATCATCAGTCCCCCCTGCCTCCCCCCACCCTCTGGCCTTGGAGCTGTAAACAGGGTAAGCATGTCGGGAAGGTAAAGAAGAAGAGGAATCTAGATTAGGTTCATATCAAAGACCTCTTTAGCAACCCTATCCTGAACTTCTAGAGCAACACAGGGCAAGATGACAGTGATAGACTTACCTACAGTCTAGAAAAGTGGAAACAACCAAAGATGGGAAATCAAGGAAGCTGGATTTTGTTCCTGGCTCTGCCATCTGCACATTATGTCACTCTGAATAGATTAGTTAATTTTTCTGGGACTCAGTTTTCCCATCTCTGCTATGGGGACAATAACAAACCTGTCCTGGATGCTGCGCCCATAATAGATAACTAACACATACTCATTAGTACTCAGTTAGTGATTGGATGACTGACCAGTGCCTACTTTAAAGTTGTTTGAGGATTAACTGAGATGCTATCTGTGACATTGCTTCATAACTGGTAAATGTCCACAACTGAGAGAGCATGGCAGAGAAAGCCACCTCACTAGGGAGCCCTGAGGGGGTTTCACAAAATGTGGGGGTTTACAGAATATGAGGTACAGAACACTAATTATGTGATATATTAACAGGCATGCTGCGGGGAAAAGTTTTCACAGGGAAATATTGATTATGAATTTCAGAAATTCTGAGATAAATTTAAATAGATTTCAGTCCCATAGGACTTCCCAGGATGTGTTATAATTTCTAAAAGACATAACATCCAGCTTTTCCTTAACTGCATAACATGGGATTAAGCCCACTTAACTGTTAAACCCTTTTTCACAAGGCGTTCAAGAAGTAGCAGTTATTAGAGGACACATGTGGGGAAATATTTAGTAACTGCATTAGATTTCCCCACAGGGAGAGGGAGGTCCCATGAACCACCCCACTCCTCCCCCCATGAATAACCTCCTTGGTTTCAGAAGGTGCATATATCCATCCTTCCCTTTGCCAGGCATTCTCACAAGCCTGCAACCCCCGCAGTTGACTTTAGGCAATCAGGACGATATCTTTAGGCTAAATTGTCTTTCATTTGTAAAATGGAAATAAATATTGAAAGAGAGGACACATCAGCCAGATCTTTGAGCTCCTACTATCCAAGGTGCCTTCCAGTGGTGGCAGGTCAGCCACACACTCCCTGGGTAGAAGCCATATCCACTGGGGTTAAAGTGAAGGATCTGGATGAGAAGAACAGCCCCACATCCTCCAGAGGGAAGAACTGAGGTGAATGAGCCCTACCATTTTCATAGGGCTTGAAACACTGGGAGAGCCACAAATGGCCAGTGCAGGAATCATGGGTATGCTCCACAGAGGAACGTAAAAGAATCCAGAAAACAAAGGTGCCAGGACTGCCTTCTCCAAAATAACCCATACTCCCCATACTCCCAGGTCAATCAGCTGGCTTAGAGAACCAGGAGCTGGTGATAGATGTTCATTCATGCTTATCTTCATATATAAGAACAGACATATGCAATTAGCCCATGACAGAGTTTTGGAGCCACTCATGAAGTGCCAAATGATATCTGGCATTGACATTTCCTCAGCATCATTGAAAAAAGCTTCCCTTTTGGGGGTGGTAAACTGGTTTGTCTGGGGATAAAAGGGGTGCATGAAAGCTAGCTAACCACCTCAGACAGGGAGCTTTTTGCCCATGATGCTGCAACAACTCAGTGACAAGCTCCAGGAGGTCCCTCCTGAGGAGTCCAAGGTATAAGTCCTGCCTCAGACCAGCATTCCTGAGCCTGTGTCCAAGGTCCTGTTGTCCCACAGGCAATCTGCCTGGATCCACAGCCTCTGAGGTCATCTCTAGGACACACCCTCCTGGGATACAAAATGTAAAAGGAAAGAATAAAACCCCAGAAGAAATATATATGTTCTTCTTTAATGCTAAGCTATAAAGGTCCAAAACCCTGAAAATTTGAAAAGAGCTTATTACTCTTTGGTGCATTCATTCAAAAGTAAATAGCTCAGGACAGGGCAGAACAAGATGGCCAAATAGAAACCTGCAGTGACTGTCCCTCTACACAAATGTCAAATTCAACAACTATCCATGCAAGCAAGAACTTCAGAAAAAACAAAAATCAGGTGAGCAATCACAGCACCTGTTTTTAACATTATATGAAGGAAAGAGGCACAGAAAAGGGCAAAAAAGATAATCTTCCATTGCCTATGCCACCCATCACCATCCCCCAGGAGTGCCACATCAGCACTGGAATGGAGAGAGACTCTGTGTCCGGGGGAAGGAAAGTGAAGTGATTGTGGGACTTTGCATCAGAAATCAGGGCCACCTGGCACATGGGAACACAACACAGGGTAGAGTTCTGCCAGTGCCCATGGAGGGAGCATTTAGACCAACCTGGCCAGAGGGAATTCCTCCACCCTGAAACTCTAGTCCCAGCTAGCCCCACCACCGACTGATAAAAAGCAGACTGGGTCCTGGAATAAATTCATAAAGCAGCCAGGCCACAAAGGCTATAGTCCTTGGGCAATTCCTAAAGCTGTACTGGCTCAGAGCCAGTGGAGCAGGATGCTTGTGATCCAATGAGATGCCAGCAGTGGCAGCCAATCCAGTCCCTGTGTCATCCCTCCCCCATTTCCAGGCAGCGAAGCCCAGGGAGAATCTTCTTCCATTTGGAAATAGGAAACGGAAGAGTTTAGAGGAGTTTGTTTTGCAACTTCAGAACCAGTTCAACCACAGTAAAATAAAGTACCAAGTAAACTCCTTAAGCCCCTGATACAGGCCTTAGTTCCTGGATGGCATTTCTAGACCAACCCTGGTCCAGAAGGAAACATGCTGCCCTGAAGGGAAAGACCCAGTCCTGGCAGGATTCACTACCTGTTGACTAAAGAGCCCATGGACTTTGAATAAACATCACCAGTAGCCAGGAAACAGTCACCACTTTGGGTGAGACTGGGCTTCAAGTGTGACCTGGCACTGGTGGCCACAGAGAATGCCCACATCACTCCTCCCCCAACTCCAGCAGCCCAGCACAGAGAGTAAGGGAAGAGAGTGAGAGAATCTGCCTGGTAATCCAGGGAATTCTCCCATATTCACCCAAATCCACCAAAGTGGTACCATGAGGAATCTGCAAGAGTCACAGCATCACTGGGCTTGGGTTCCCCTAGTACTGATATGAATGCAGTGACCAAAGACTCAGATTACAACACTCAATTTGCTTTGAATATCTGGAAAGCCTTCTCAAGAATGGGTTCAAACAAATTCAGACTGTGAAGATTGAAATAAATACCTAACTCTAAAGCACCCAGATATTGATGAATATCCACAAGCATCAAGAACATCCAGGAAAACATGACTTCATAAAACAAACTAAATAAGGTACCTGTGATCAATCCCTGAGTGATGGAGATATGTGAACTTTCAGACAAAGAATTCAAAATAGCTGTCCTAAAGTAGCTCAATGAACTTGAAGACAACACAAAGAAGGAATTCAGAAGCCTATCAGAGAAATTTAACAAAGAGTTTGAAATAATAAAAAAAGCAGAAATTCTGGAGCTTAAAAATTTAATTGACAAACTGAAAAATGAGCCAGAGTCTCTCAACAGCAGAATTGATCAAGCTGAAGAAAAAATTAGTGAGCTTGAATACAAGCTATTTGAAAATACACAGTCAGAATAGAAAAAAGAATAAAAAATAAAAAAGAATGAATCACACCTGGAAGATCTAGAAAATATCCTCAAATCTAGGTATTATGAGCCTTAAAGAGAGGATGGAGAGAGAGATTGGGGTAGAAAATGTATTCAAAGAAATAAAAGAGAATTTTCTAAACCTAGAGAATGATATCAGTATTCAAATATAAGAATATTATAGAAAACCTTATAGAAAAGGAAATTTACGTCAACACAATAAAAGCCACATATGATAGCACACAGCTAGTATCATACTGAATGGGGAAAAACTGAAAGCCTCACCTCTAAGGTCTGGAACAAGACAAGGATGCCCACTTTTATAATCATTATCCAACATGGTACCAGAAGTTCTAGCTAGAGCAATCAGACAGGAGAAAGAAATAAAGAGCAACCAAATTGGAAAGAAGGAAGTGAAATTATCTTTGTTTGCTGACAATGTGATCTTATATCTAGAGAAACCTAAAGACTCTAACAAAAACTGTTAGAACTGATAAAAAAAAAATTCAGTAAAGTTGCAGTATACAAAGTCAAAATACAAAAATCAGTAGCATTCTATATGCCAACAGTAAATAATCTAAAAAAGAAACCAAGAAAATAATCTGATTTACCATAGCTACAAATAAAATAAAATACCTAGGAATAAATTTAACCAAAGAAGTAAAAGATCTCTATAATGACAAATGATAAAACATTGATGAAAGAAGTTGAACAGGAAACAAAAATTGAAAAATATTCCATGCTTATGGATTGGAAGAATAAATATTGTTAAAATTCCCATACACCCAAGGCAATCTATACAATCAATACAATGCCCATCAAAATACCAATAACATTTTTCAGAGAAATGGAAAATTAATCCTAAAATTTATATGGAACCAAAAAACACCCAGAATAGCCAAAGACATCCTGAACAAAAGAACAAAACTGGAGGAATCACATTACCTGAATTCAAATTATATCACAGAGCTGTAGTAATCAAAACAGTATGTTATTGGCATAAAAACGTACATATAGACCAATGGAACAGACTAGAGGACCCAGAAATAAATCCACACATCTATAGTAAACTTACCTTTGACAAAGGTGCCAAGAACATACAGTAAGTAAAGGGCAGTCTCTTCAATAAATGGTGCTGGAAAAACAGGATATCTGTATGCAAAAGAATGATATTAGACTATTATCTTTCACTATACACAAAAATTAAATCAAATGGATTAAAAATTTAAATCTAAGACATGAAACTACTAAAATTAAACATTGGGGAAACACTTCAGGACATTGGTCTAGGCAAGCGTTTCTTGGGTAATACCCCAAAGCACAGGCAACCAAAGCAAAATTGGACAAATGGGATCACATCAAGCTAAAAAGCTTCTGCATAGCAAAGGAAACAATTCACAAAGTGATGACCCACAGAATGGGGGAAAATATTTGCAAACTACCCATCTGACAAGTGATTGATAACTAAAATATAAAGGAGCTCCAACAGCTCAAAAGGAAAAAATCAAATAATCCAATTTAAAAATGGGCAAAGGATCTAGATAGACATTTCTCAAAAGAAGACATACAGATGGCCAATAGGTAGATGAAAAAATGCTCAACATCATCAGTTATCAGAGAAATGAAAATCAAAACTACAATGAGATATCATCTCACTCCAGTTAAAACGGTTTTAATCAAAAATATCAACAATAACAAATGCTGGTGAGAATGTGTAGAAAAGGGAACCCTCATACAGTGTTGGTGGGGATGTAAATTAGTGCAACACTATAGAGGATGGTATGGAGGTTTGCCAAAAAACTAAAAATAGAACCATGATATGTCCTATAAATCCTACTGCTTGGTATACATCCAAAGGAGGGGAAATCAGTATATCGAAAAGTTATCTGCACTTCCATGTTTATTGCAACACTATTCACAATAGCCAAGATTTGGAATCAACCTCATTGTCTATCAATGAATGAATGGATAAAGGAACTGTCATCTATATACACAATGAAATACTATATAGCCACAAAAAAGAATGAAATCCTGCCATTTGCAATAACATGGGTGGAACTGGAGAACGTTATGTTAAGTGAAATAAGCCAAGTACAGAAAGACAAATCTCACATGTTCTCACTCATATGTGGAAAGTTAAATATTAAAAAATGATAGGTTTCATGGAGATAGAGAGTAGAATGATGGTTACCAGAGTCTGGGAAGGGTAGCAGAGAGGGTAGGGTAAAGTTGGGATGATTAATGGGTACAACAATATAGTTAGATAATTAGATAGAATTAATAATATTTGATACCACAGCAAAGTGACTATAATCAGTAATAAGTTAGGATATACTTTAAAATAACTAGAAAAGTGGAATTGGAATGCTCCTAACACAAACAAATGATAAATGCCTGAGGTGATGGATACCCTGATTTGATTAATTCACACTGTATGCCTGTATCAAAACATCGTAAGTATTCTATTAGTATATATGCATACAACTATTATGTACCCATAATAATTAAAAATAAATTGAAATAAATGTTTAAAAAGTAATGGCTGAAGACTCTCCCACGCTAGATGTTTGTGATCAGAAGATGAGTAAGACCTGGTTCATGCTCACAAGGAGTGCACAGTGTGCTGGGGGAGGTGAGCAAGCAAATCATGGCAGACCACTGTGGTGAATAATTTCATAGAAGAAGACATGGGGCCAGCAGAAGCCGTGAGAAACAGTCTGAATCAAGTCTGAGGGGAGGCTTTCCTACACTGCACCCTCAGCTAAGACTTGAGGAGGAAAGAAGTTGGCCAAGTGAAGGAGGAGAGTGAGGACGGATGGTTTCTACACAAAAGGAAAAAGAAGGAAGGCAAGGCCTCGTCCCAGTTTTACCTACTCCCATCTGTATTTGTTCCCTATGGGTGCTGTAATGAACTACCTCAAGTCAGGAGGCTTTAAACAACACAAATTCATCTTTGAATTCAAGAAATCAGGAGACTGAGATGGGTCTCAGAGGGCTACAATGAGGCGGCCAGCTGGGCTGCATTCCTTCCGGTGGCTCTAGAGGGGAAGCTGTTTCCTTGGCTTTTCCAAATTCTAGAGGCTGCTCACATTCCTTGGCTTGTGACCCTCACACAGCCATCACAATCTTCTGAGCTTCCAGGGTCACCTCCCTGCTCTGAGTCTCCTTCGCCTGCCTCCCTCGCCCACTTGCGAGGACTCTTGTGATCACACTGGGCCACACTGGGCCACCCAATCCAGGATTATCTCAAGATCCTTAACTTAATCACACCTGCAAAATCCCTTTTGCCATATTCTCAGGTTCTGGGATTATGATATGGACATCTTAGTGGAGTGAAGGTAGGAGGTTTATTCTGACTACCCTGCCTTCTATGAACCTAAACCTATCTACCTATAAAATGAGTTAGAGGTTTAGAGGTTATCTGATAATCTCTAAAACCATGCCCAGCTCTGACAGTGGGTAGAGAGTCTGGCAAGCCAAGTCTGGAGATGGGAACATGACTCCATTCTAGGTGTGTTGCAACAATTCAAGTGGCCTTAGATTCTTGGTCTTTGGTACAGGGCAGCAAACCTCTTCAGCCTCCTGCCCTGGTAGAGACTCCAGGAAGCTGGCTCATCCACATGTGAACCAAAGAGAAATCAAAGGAAGACTCTCTCCCTTCACTACCTTGAAAACCCTGTTCTAAAGACTCTCAGGTGTCTAGAATAAAAATCCTTTTTTATATCACAAGCAAATTCATTTTTAACTCCTTGCCCATCAAATTCACTTAAGAGTTCATTAAAAAACCCTCCCCAAGTCATTTTTATGGTAAAAGTGATAAATTAAAAGCTTGAGACTGAGTCAGCAAGTGATTTCACTGAAAAGATGCCTAATTCCCATTGGTCATGGGGGAGAATTGAATGAGTAGAGGGAAACAGCAGGAGCTGGTGGGAGAAAATAAAAATAAACCCTAAAATGAGAGTCCGAGACTTTGAGTTCAAGTCTTCACTTGTCCCCTACATTATAAGGTGAGTCACCCCCCTCTATTCATGTTCTTGGTTTTTCTTCTTTTGTAAAAAACAGAGAAATTGGGCTGGGGCCTTTTAGGCTTAGCATTCCAGAACCAGCAGGAGGCAGGGGGGAATATTTGTCCTAAAAGTGATCAGGGGATAGGTTTTTCTTTCTGGGTCTGTAGGTCAAAAGAGAACCAGTGACAGGAAACTTCTGAGAAGTACGTCTCTATCCACGCAGGTCTAAGATGCTATCGCTATAGAACTTTCCACCTTTGCTAACATTTCTTATCTTCTGTCGTCTGCACGGTGAGGTGACTGTGAAAAATGTTCTCAGTGGGTGTTTCTGATACATTTTTGTGATGGTCCCATGATGTCTGAAGAAGTTAAAGTTTAAACCGTCTCCTTTCCCATTGGCCTTTACAACTCCGCAGATTCTGCCAGTTAAGTTATTGGGGCTGATTCCTAAAGCCTGAGTTTTCCGAAAAGGCAGATCTGACCAGGGTAAGTGGCTATATTTGCTGAGAAGAAAACTCACTCAGCTTTTAAATGGTGCTCTTAAAATGGTGCTCTTCTACCACTGCAATAAATGGCAACTTAGCCTGTCAGTGCCTCCATTTCTAGCTGGTGTTATGAAGATCTCTATCTAGGAATAAACTTCCTCAAAGATAAAACAACAAACTTGAGTTTAGCAGACAATAGTCACATTGTCTCGGGTGTTTGAGACACTACTCCTAAAGGCACTTAGAGAACACAGTGTATTCTTTTCATTGATCCTGACACAATCCATGCATTGTTCAGGAGCTAACCCTGAGCAAAGTCAGAGGAGAGTCAGTATTTGGGGTCCATGAAAATACTAAAGTCAGGCTGCAGTCCCCAGGGGGTAAAGAGAATTTTCTTAATGTGACATATTTTATAATGCTCTGACTGCCACACAGGCAGGGATTCAGGGGGCTTCCCAACTTTTAGTTCCAGTTTCATACACACCCGGAGTGTATGCAGGGCAGGTGTTTATGTGCATGTAGCATGTGTGTGTAAAGTGCTGGCCACAAAGCAGTTTGTGTGTGTTTATGTTGGCGTGTGTCTGTGTACAGAGTGTGCCTGGTTGTGAGCCTGGATTTGCGGGGCGGTGGGGAGAAGGGCAGTTTTGGGTGCAGAGAAGGTGAATGTTGGCACTGGAGCGCACTAGGATACACGTGCCTGCACAGGTGTGAGTGCGCAGGTACGTAGGTGCACATCACCTGTGTCAAGTGTGAATGGGGAAATGGAGTTTTATAGACATGTATGATTGGGGACAGGCCCACTGACTTATCAGACTTTATACTCAACTTACTGAAGATACCACTGTTCCAACTCAAACTCCAATTGCTCTCAGACTCCTTCATTCATTGCAGAGGTTTTCCTGAACACCTACCACATGGAAAGTCTTGTGTTAGACACTAGGAAAAGGTAAAGAAAGAGGACATTTATATCCTCAAACAGGTCACCAAATGGAATGGAAGATCAGGTGTATACACTTGGAAGGTAGAACACCTCCAAGCAGAAAGGAGCCTGGTCAAGGCAACATAATCTGATCAAGGTTGCTCCGATACCTATTACCTCATTTCAGGATGTCTTTATAAAAGTATGACAGTCACAAAAGGTAAGATTTTCAATATGGTGAGGGAATTCTCTGAAATCTAATTGTTCTTTCTCATGAATAGTTGAAATAGACTTTGTAAGACAAATTATAAATAATACATTTATCAGTTACAAGTATGAGGTTGACTTTTGGTTTTTCCTCATTAAGGAACAAACAAGAATGCTGTAAATATTAAACCAATTATAATGGTAATGATGATGTTGACAATGCCAATGATAGCACAATGAGATTAGTGCTAGATATTTATTAACTCCTTAAATATACTAGGCATCGGATTAAGTGACTTGCATGGATTTATATGATGAGTTTGGATAGCAGCTGTGAGCAACAGAAAACTCTGAGGAGATTCTGCTGAAGGAGAGGTCTGAAGACAGACCTAGAGGGAATAGGCAGAGAAGTGGTGGGGTACGAGACCTGGCTCATTTCCCACAGGATCTTTGCTTCCCAAGGAGCCATCCAGGGACTCCAAGCTTTGCATTGTGCCCCAGACTCTGTTCATAATTGAGTAAGACTGAAGAGGAGGTCACTCCTTAGGGATTACTTTTGTATGAGTGGTGGTCATTCTTATAGCCAAGACAGTTATTCAACCCTCAGCCCATTCCACCTCAATCATTCTACTCCCGACTCATTGTGTTAACAAAACCTATCCTGGGACACTGACTCCACCGCCTCCTTTTTTGTTTGGTTGGGTTTCTTTTGAGGTTTTTTCTTTTTCTTTTTTTTATTTTTGAGATAGGATCCTGCTCTGTCACCCAGGCCGGAGTACGCTGGTTTAATCATAGGTCACAGCGACCTTGAATTTATTGGCTCAGGTGATCCTCCGGCCTTGGCCTCCCATTGTGCTGGGATTATAGGCGTGAGCCGCTGTGCCCAGCCCCCACCATGCCTCACATATGCTTTCAAAAGGCATCATTTTCGAAGTAAGCAAAGATTTTAAGTTGGGCGCAGCATCTCCATGAATATCCACACTAATAATCTTGCCTACTCAACTTTGTAGTTGTCTGTAGCTACCCAGAACTTCCACATTCACAGGTTAATTAATCTGAAGAACAGTCATCCTTTGAAGTAGGCAGAATTTGTCAGCCTAAGATTATTCTAGGGCAGATCAACCCATGTGAAAAGAGTAAAATTAGTCTTTATTTAATAAAACAATATTATTTTAAGCTATGCAATAACCAACGGATGATAAAACCTTGTATCTTCTACTTCACAGGATCACCCAATTCCTTAATGGTGGAGCACATAGGTTCTAGAGCAGACCACGCTCTGAACCACCTTGCTCAGGAAGAGTAAGGACTGGCCACCTAGCTAAGGTGGTGGCAGGGGATTCTGCACCAGGAACCAGGGCCATGGGAGGTCCGAGTCTAATATTCAGCCAAAGGCAAGATCACTAAGAATCAAACTGCTATAGCAGTAAACTTTATTTTCATCAAGGAATTTATATATTGTTATTGAGCATACTATTATTAATAAAATTAATGTATTTTTATTTTATATCACTTCTCATTAAAATGAGTTTGGAGAGTTTTAATTTCTATTTTATTTTATTTTTTTTAGCAGTTCAAATTTTTCCTGAACTGCCAGGGACACATTTCTGAGAATGTGTGCAAATGTTCATTGATGTGGGGCCATTGATCTAGAAAGAAATCTAAGCTGAATCCAGATGCCCCAGGTAAATCAATCTGCAAGTAGGAAGCTGTCTGGTGTGTATGTGAGTCTCTGAGCTGACGTTATTGCAGCCTTTAATGGATTATAGTTGGCTACTTGGTTTCTAGTTCATGGAAATTGTGATATGCAAATAAATTAAATCAAGTTGATGCTCATTTCTTTGACTTTCTAAATACTTTAAAAAAATGTAACACTAGATGTTAAGTGTTCTTACCACAAAAATATTAAGTATGTGAGGTAATACATATAGTAATTAGCTCAATTGAGTCATTCCACAATGTATATTTCAAAACATCATGTTGTACATAACAAATTAGACAATTTTTGTCAATTTTAAAAAGATTAATTTTAAAAAGGTAACATTGGCTGATTTCTTAGGGAATGTCATATTAGGAATGATAATGTCTAAGCCATTTTTATTTCCACCCACTAAATATTAATATATCTCCCTTACTCCAGAAGTCATATCTGGTCCTATTCTACTATGTGATTTTCTTGCCATCTTCCTGGCATAGCCAATGCTAAACTTGTTCTCTGTCTTAGGCAACAAAAGCCAAGAGTAACCTCAGCCTCAAAATGCACATTTCTTGAGGAGTTTAAACTTATCTTACTCATCTGCGGTGGAAGGCCCATGGATTTTCTTAAGCAAAACTATGCACTGGAAAAGGAGATATTTAACTTCATTATTCTATGTTTCTGGGTGTGGAAAGAACGTATTATGTATAGAAAAAAATCTCTAAACAATAATAGTGTTAGAGGGAGAGTGGTATGCAGGAAGAACTTTAGTAAGAGTAAGCAGATAAGGAAAAATTGATCTTCTAGAAGTTTCACTGGCACAGATTCACTGTGTTACTTTGGACAGGTTAAAACCTCTCTCTGGGCCTCTGATTTTTCCTCTGAAAAAGAAAACTTTCTAAATATCTTTCTAGACTTGGCACGCTATGGTGTTCCCTTTGAATTCTCAATTTGTAGTGTATGATAAATACTTTCCTGCCTCATGGTTTCTTCAACTGCCTGATATCAAAGGAGAGACAAGAAAGCTTGTGGGAACTCTTTGCTAAAGAAGAAACATCTGCTGCAAACAGAGATCTTGGTAAGTTTCACTGCATTTTAGGGTCTTTCAGGTTAAAGAAGATGAGAGAACCTTAGCAAAGTTGGAAGGGAAGTCTTTGAGTTCGTGGTCACGGTTACAAACATATCCACTCTCTGCCTTAACCTCTCCTAAATCAATCATCAAAACAAGGCAATATACACAGAATGTTTAAAACTTTGACATCATAAATTATGCCCATAACTTAAAAGAATCATGTATATTCCATTTGGGACATTAGGAAATATTGAGATGAATCTTCTCCTTATTTTGTAAGTTTTAAATATCCTTAGGAGAAAAGTTCTTGTTTGCCTTGGTACAGCACTGCTAGGGCTTATTCATGCTCAGAGATGAGGAAGGATGTCTCCATCTCATCAGATGATTTATAATGCTGACTTGAACATTTCCAAGTGAGATTATTTTTTAAAAAAAGAAATTTTGCCAGCTTATTTTTTTCCTTTCCCTCTTGGTAGCAACTGAGATTCTGAATTCAGTGAATATATGTTAGACACTGTTTACTTGAACTTTCTAAAACAAACTGTTCATCTTGGGTGTAACAGAAATGCTTTCTTTTTATATTACTGTTCCCATGTCTCTCTGCAGAGACCTGCCAACACAAACACCTCCTCACAGAGCTGCACTCCACCACTGTAAGCTCTTTGGTGACTCCGCCATTGAATTTCAGTCGATAAATTTGCATTTAGCGCTTAATTTGTTCAGTATGCCTTTCTAATTTGGCAATATTTATTTTGGCCAGAAAGCAGAAGGCAGCTAAGTTCTCTTGTTTTGTTTAGGGTATGTGTGTGTGTGTGTGTGTGTGTGTGTGTGTTTTCACTTTCATAAAAGGATTTGAGATATGAAAAAGTTACAATGTCATGGACAGGACTGGTTTCCTGTTTATGAGTCACCATAAATATGAAAGGTGCTGGGTGACATTTCTCAGCTGAGAGAGTCCATACAGCCAGGCATGGAAAGCAAATCCTCGAGCAGGGTGGTCTTGGGGTGACTTGCTGACCTTGTATAATGTCAAGAGGAATTATTGTTAAAGTACAGTAGCCAGATACTACGTGCGCGCACATACACACACACACACACACACACACACACACACACACACACAGAGCTTCAACAATTTTTTCACTCCTACTATTATAGAGACAAGAATCTTGACTATAATACATATTTGCATTCTCAAAATCAACCTTTTTCTTTGGGTAAAAAAATGGCAGGAAGTACATTTGTGTCTGCCAGTTTTTTTGTTTATTTGTTTGGTCTGTGAATCCTTTCACAAGACTCCTGCACAGAAACAAATCCTCCTACACAGCATCACACCCAGAATGTCCTTCTATTAGATACAGTGCTATAGCCCTGTGGCCCCTTCTCCTTCCCACAAAGGAATGCTACAGTTCCCTGGGCTCTGTACAGGCCATGAAGTATCACTGTTAAAGCAACCTCTAAGAAGACAGTAGCTACCAGACTCTGACCCTCCTAAAACTAGTGTGTTTAGGAAAGAGTGGCCCCCACTGTCTGTGTTTTAGCATTGTTTTTCTGGAACATAGTGGGAAAATAGGATGCCCCCTTGAGAGGAGGCTGTTCTTACTCAGAGACAAGTAGCTTTGATGCCTGAAATTGTGTGAAAGTTTTGGAAAAGTTGAGCTTATGACATCAGATGACATCCACCCACCCCAGTCCTGGTCTATTCCAATTCCCAACTCACCAGCACTCAGCAATTGGGTCTGAGATATTAAGACAGCTTTTTGCAAAATAAATTGGCTTGAATCATGGGCAGTGGTACTACCAAAACCATTACTTCCCTCACCCAGATAAGATGCTGCCCGTGAAAGTTTCCTAGTTAATATTTTTTGCTTGCTTGCTTTTCCATTCTGACCCCTGCCATTTGAAAAGCCTGGTTGTTCTGACAACTTGGGATGCCAAGGATGATGGGGTCCTAAACTGCTGGAGCTAGCAGCATCCTCAAAAATGGCTTCTGTACCAAAGTTCAAAGAAAGTAAGTGATTTGCTCAAGATGACAAAGTCAGCCGAGAGCTGAGCTGGGATTCAGACACTGGGATTCACTCACATGTTCCACCCTGCCCCACATGGTCTTATAAATAAACACAGCAAAAAAAGTAGACAAATGCCACAGCCTCAGGTAAATAGCCCCATTCTCACTCTCATTTAGAATCTTGGTTCTTGTGTCTTAACCAGGAACATCAAGAAAAGAAAATTTTCCTTAAAGTAACCTGAGCCATTGGCATCCATGTTCACCATGGATGATGGGCCCTTTGCTCTACAGTGCTCTTGGGAGGCACAACATTGAGTACACATGGTTCAGCAGTGGTGTGCACCAGGTGCTCCAAGGACAGGATAGCTGATTTTGTGAAGGCGATACTATGTGTCCTCCAGTCCTGCATGGACTCTGGGGGAATATCAATAAGCTACATTCTGAAGCAAAATCAACTTGAGTGATGGACATCAGTACATCAAAGCCATTACTTCTCCTCATCCAGATAAAACGCTGCCCACAAAATTCTGAGGACCCTTCCCAGGTCATTGAACTTCTACCCACTTCCTGCACCTGCCATGGTTTTTGTTTTTAGTTCATCTCCACACATTTGCCAGCTATTCCACTTGCCCGGGGTGCCTTTCTCTAGCCTTGCCCAGCTAGTCTCCTCAGACACACCCTCCAGTAGCTGGTTTCAACGTAACCACTTTTGTGATGTTTCCTCAGGCTTCTGGGACAGAAAGTCATTTCCTCTATGCTTCCACTGATCTCTATACTTTCATTTGTTCTGTCTCTCATGTTTGCCTTAATTTATTTATTCAAATACCAATATTTTAATGCCATCTGTATGCCAAACACCATGCTACTTTTTACAGAGTATTGCAATGTTTGTCTGTAAAAACTCTCTTTTTGATAAAACAGGTAGCCTTACAGGATTAAGAGTTCAGTCATTTTTATCTTAAAATCTCAAATGCCCCAGGCAAGATGCATGGTTTCCTTGCTCAGTAATTATACTTACAATAAACAAATCAATGCCTTGTACTCTTATATTAATAGATTCAACCCAAACACATAATTATTTACCTGATAATTGTTTACCTACCTACTAGATAACCAGCCACATTAAGCCTAAAGAGTTATGCTTCCACATACTAGCCTTGATCGCAGGAAGCATTGGCTGTTTGATGATGTATATCTGGGAAAAGTTAGCAGCACAATTTCTTTGTCTGTAAATACAGATTAAAGTGCTTATACTGTCAATATGTGAATTTAATAAAATAATGTGTGATTTGTGTTCTATGTTCTATGAGTGGTGGCATTCAATCTGAATGATCAATATGTTTAGGAGTCACATCAAAAGCAACATTATAAACTTTTAGAACAACACAGTGGAAAATGTAGGTATGTTGTCAAGGCTGAACTGACTGGCTCACATGTGGTGAGTGCAAGTAATGTTCACCCTACATGTCAACAAAGACTTCTGTGGGGATAGCTCAAAGAATTAAGAGGGTGTTATGATTATTCAGTTGCTCAGATACAATGGTTCCTGCATATGTGAGGTTGAAAAGCAACTCAGATACTCAAAAACAGTTCTAAGGCATACAGTGCCCCAACCAACTCTAATTCACTCATATCAGTAACAAGCACATGTAAAATGGCCAAGGTCTTGAACTCTAAGCCACTGTTTCAGAATGTCCTCAGGACTGGACATCTTACCCAAGGGCCACAGATTGGCATCTTGGCAGGAGAAGTAAGATTTATGCCAAGAAAATAAGCATAAATAGAAATGTCCCAAGCATACTGAAATGTATGATAACTCCCTTATGGATTAATTTTAAAATTTAGACTTTAGTTTTTAAAAACGTTTCAAAGATAGTGGTGAAATGATGTGATTTATGCTTCCAGGCGCTCACTCTGACTGCTCCATGAAGGATGGATTTGAAGTTGGGAAACCAAGATGCAGAGAAGGCACTAAGGAGACTATTGTAGTCGTCCATGTAAGAAATGGTGATGTTGTAGACCAGGATGACTGCAACAGTGAAGAGATCCTATAGACTAGTGGGAAAAGCAGAGATAGAAACTGACACTTTAAGTATGATTGAATGAAAGCCTTGCCTTATAGTGCACACTTTATTAATGTTTATCTATCCAAACATTTATTTATTCAACAAATTATCTGGACCAGGAACTTCCCTGGATACTAGAAACACAATGTCAACCTAAAATACATGTCCCTCCCCAATATTCACTCCCAACCATGGGTAGTATAGCATAATTTAGAAAAGAAAATAAGGAGATATAATTAAGGATTCACATACACGGACATACACACATGCTCCCAAACATACATGTGTGTGTGTCTGTGTATATAGTGTGTGTATATATATAGATATATATGTGAAAAATGAGAGCTTATGATGGGAGGATGGAAAGAAGAAAAAGAGGAAGTGAGGAAGGATTAACTAACTATAAATAAATGAAAAAACTTTAAGATAACATCCTTTGGGGGCAAGTATATGGCATGAAGAGATGACTGAAGAGTATTTTGAAGGATGCTTTAGAGCTTTTGAAGTGGAGAATAGAATTTATGAGGTAAGAAGCTTTCTGTGTCAAGAGTAGAGCATTTGCAAACCCAAAGGGCTTGGAGAACCTGGTGTGCCAGCAGAATAGGAAGAAGTTTATTCTTGCTAAGTCCTTAAAGACTGGGTACCAAAAAAATCATTTGAGAAATGAAGTGGAAGTCTTTCTTATGAATAATGAAGTCTGAAATGACACTACTTTTCTAAGCCTTAAATGTCAATAATTTAACTACACTATTTTCACTAATGTCAAGATATTACCATACCATATTGATGTGAATGCATCAAAACCTATAGTGAGGACATAGAAGATTTGAAGACCATAAATGGTAAGTTTGATCAAATAGATATATACAGAACACTGACACAGCAAATATATATTGCATACTCTTTTAAAGCACATATCTGTGGCTATTCTAAGATGGCCCCCAAGAGCCCAGCACCTGGTGTACACATACCTGGTCATTCAATCAAACACCAATCTAGGTACTGCTGTAAAAGGACTTTGCAGATCTAATTAAGGCACCAATCAGTTGACCTTAAGATTGGGAAATTATCCAAGTAGGCTTGACCTAATTACATGAGCCCTTTAAATCTGGCTCTAGAGGTCAGAGACAAGGTAAGTAAGAGATTCAAAGCACAAGGGTGATATGATCCAAAAGACATATTCTGTTCTGGCTTTAAAGATGGAGGAGTCACCAGGTTCAGAATGCAAGTGATCTCTAGGAGGTCAGAGAGATCCCTAGCTGGTAGCTGGCAGAGATAGCTGGGAATCTCCATTTTACACCCCCAAAGACCTGGATTGTACAAACAAGGATGAGCTTGGAAGCAGATTCTTCCCAAGAGTCTCCAGGCAAAAGCTTAGCACAGCTGACACTGTGATTTCCTCACTGTGACACCATGAGCCAGGAACCCAGCCACACCATGCCGGTTTTCTGACCTGCAGACAACTGTATGTTCTGGAAATGGGTGCCATTTGAAGTTTGGGATGACTCGTTACACAGCAACAGAAAACTGACATAGTGCTAGTCCATGAGGAAATCTCAACAGATATCAAACAATTTATAAAATACACACTGCTGTCTCTGACTAAAGTTCAATAAAATTAGAAATGATAAAATATGCTTCCCAAAGTCTCATAAATTTGAGATTTAAAGAAAGCAATTTTAAGTAGTCTCTGATTCAAAGGACAAGTCATAACAGAAATTACAAATATTTAGAAGTGAATGACAAAGCTGTAAGGTGCCCATAGATGAGAAAACTTAAGAACATAAAAATCAATTTTTCATAAATTGATCTATTGATTCAATACAATTCTTTTAATATCCCCAATGAGTTTTTTGTGGGAAAAAAATCCAGCTGATCCTAATATTCATATAGAAGAGTATGCATCAGGTCTCTACTATGAAAAACAAGTTGTCATAAATAATCCTGTATATATAATTTAGGAACTTTTATGTGAATATTGAAAGAAAATGACAAGTGAGAAAAATTATTTGAAACACATATGATTAAGGACTAATAACAGAGACCATTAATATATTAATTACAGAAAGTCAGAAAA
Source organism: Microcebus murinus (assembly GCF_040939455.1). NCBI lineage: Eukaryota > Metazoa > Chordata > Mammalia > Primates > Cheirogaleidae > Microcebus > Microcebus murinus. Next base: position 14,867,404 of record NC_134106.1, read on the forward strand.
TTGAGCAAGATGTATGAATAAAAAGTTTATAAGAAGTTCAAATCACAAACTTACAAAAGATGCCTAACTTCATTTATAACTGACTGAAATGCAAATTAAAATTATAAGATACAATTGATCAATTTATCCAACACCAAAAAGCTTCAAAATATCTAGCTGGAAAATATATAGAAGAATAGAGTCTCATGATAATTTTTGATGAGCAATTTCAATAACTACTATAATTTAAAATTGTACAACCTTTAACACAGCAATTCAACTTCTAGAAGTGCACATTATTTAATACAAGATAAGAACTTTCTCCTTGGTATTACACTAATTTCTTCTATTTTCTTAGTATTTTTCCTGCTTATTCTTTTAGGTAGTTTAAAAATATTTTCTCCTAATTTTTTTAGATTCCTCTTATTACATTTTAAATTCTTCAGTTCACACTTTTATTGTCATTATTATTTTTATTAATAATGAAAAATTAAATCTATGCATTTGTCCCTGAGCATAGATTTTGGTATATTGTATTCTAAATTTCTTTATTTTCTAATATTATTTTGAATTAAATTATCTAAGAAATGTGTTATTTTTTCTTTAATTGAAATGTCCTTTTTTTAATTTGAACAAAAATTAATTATGGTTTTATTGAAAAGTCTGAGAATGACCCCTATAAAATATATTTTATATGTTTTGGAATTTATTGAGGTTTTTTATGATCTAGTTTATGATTACTTAAGTTTCTACTGGGCACTCTGGATTGCAATTGGTTTTCCTTCATATTTACCCAGTTAATACTTTTGCTGAAATTATACTTTGCTTAGATTTTTAAGCAAAAATTTAAACCTATATTTTATAAGGTTCTGTCAGGTTCTGCTGAAACTCTCTGAGTATCAGGGAATAAACAATGTATTACAGTAAGGAATAAGTTTTTGTGTGATTATGGGAGAAACTAGGGAAGTAAGGATCTGGAAGCACCAGCTTTCCAGAAGCACTGGTTTGGGTAGAAAAGTTGCAACCTTCAGGGTAACCTGGGAATTCAGGAGCATCAAGGGCCCAGGATGGGGCCATGAAGGGGAGCTGGTGGGAAAGCATAAGGCAAATTAAATCCTCTGCATAACTAACTACTTCTTGTGTAGTTCTACCACCAACATGCTGACACGGAGCCTGGAGGAGCCAGTGACCAGCAGGACCAGCAGTCAGGAAAACCCAATAGATGAGACGGGGTGAGTGTGAGAAGGAGCTGCGACCCTCCCTTGCCATTACATTTAACTTCTTCCTGTGGGACCACAATGGCCTTTAGAGAGTAATCACTGCCTTTTTGCCCCAACTCTAGACTGGAGGCATAGAGAGAAGGGGATTCTGGGAAACCACTCAGAGTAACCAGATGGCGACAACAACCTCCAAGTCCACGAGCTCCCATGCATGCGTTTACTGGGCAAATCTCCGCCCATCGTATCATTCTGATCTTTTCTGTGTCATTTTGCTTTAAGCTTTACTCTTGTAAAAAGCAGACAATTGTTTTATTAATATTATTTTTGTTCCCCAAAGGAGGCTGAGTCTTTTAATAAGAATGTTAGAATCATTTGTCTTGATTCTTACAATTAATTTGTGTTACTTTCCTATCACTGTTTTGGTATATATATATATATATATATATATATATATATATATATATATCATATTTGTGTTATATATTTCTTTTGCTTTTTTCAACTTGGAGATCTTTGCTTTTATCTGTTCCCAAATTTTAATAGGTACATATCTGTTTTTAATTCTTTTAATGATTACCTTTAAGATTTTGAAAAATATTCTTAAACACATCTATCAGTCTAACAAAGTCAAGACAAAACATGGAGGTATAATCGAAAAAGCATTATCTAGGAAAGTAATCAGGCCTCACCTTAAATCCAGCCCTTGCTGCTGGTAGCCATGTAAAATCTGTGGGTCTATGTCTTCTACTTACCTTGAAGGATTGTTTGGCGACCCAGTTGTAATACAGAAACAAGGCCTCAAGTATTAATTATTATTATTATTGATATCAGTTTCAAATGCCACCTATGGGCCAGACTATGCATAATCCATGTATAACCTCATTTAGTTACCATAGCATCCCTCCAAATCAGGTATCACTATTCTCATGTTACAGTTCAGTAAACTGAGGCTCATGAAAGGTAAATGACTTGTCAAAGTCACATAGCTAGTATAAAGATCAGGATGAGATTCAAACGAGATCAATTCTTTCGGGCCTCAGTCAATCCTCTTAACCACTGAGAAAGAAAAATAAGTACCCTTTTTGCTAAGTTTCTAAGTCTTCTAAGCTCTGAGTCATACAAACTTACAAGCATGTTTGTGGAAAGGAATTTATTTTTATGTGTATACTCAGTAAATTGCAATTATTATTGCAGCTGCTATCTTCGATTCTCCTTGCCTATAAATGTTGAGCATACTCTTACTTACCTCTTCTGGAGTTTCCTCTGAGCCTCCATTGCCACACCCAGGCCACAGCCCAGCGCCCCCATCCTGGTGGCCTCAAATACTAACTCCTGTGAAGCAGAGTGGCCTGAAGTCATGGCACAGATATTCTGCATTGATAGGCTGATAGTGCAAGAAGGAAATAGTCTTCCTCCTTGCTTTCGTGGGAGCAGGTTTTCCCTTTCCCTAGCAATGTTATATCAGCAGGCCTCAGATGATGTTTTTCCATGCACATTCATGGTCTTGCAGATGTGCAAGTACCTTTCAGTTCTGGACAAAGTTTAGATGTTAGTACTATATATTCGTCCAGGTATGGGTTTTCATGTTCTGTGTCTCCATGGGACTTTCAGAAGAGATTTCAAAGATTCAATTTGATCTTGGTTCTGAGATGCTTGACATTAAAAAAAAAAAATCTCATCCAAATCTCTTGAGTCAACTCAAGGCTCTTAGATCATAAAACTGAACAGGTTAAAACTGTGCGGGTCACTTTTATAAAGGCAGAATGATGATAGTGTAATAGCAAGAACAAAGATGTTGGCACCAAACGTACTTGACTTTGAATGCTGGCTTCACCAACTATTAGGTGGGAGACCCTGGGCACATTCCTCAACCTTGCTGCACCTCACTTAACTCATCTGTAAAATGGAAATAACAATGCCTACCTTGCCAAGGATAACGAGGATAATGAAAAGCTACCTGCATATAGCAAATGCCTGATGAATGGTAGTTGCTACTAGGATGAAGTATTGTTTCTATTATTACTCTCACATGAAATGCTTTCCCTCCTAGGTAGCTGTGGTGATTGCCCAGCAAAAGCAAACTCACATCAACTCCCACTGCATGGGCCAGCATAAGTCTTGTTAACTGAATACATAGATTATGAGCTACTTAGTTGATTTACACTTTTCTACAGCTGAAGGAAAACATTTACTGGGAAGATTAAGTTGAATTAAAACAATCAGATTAAAAGGAGCCGGAGGTTGCCCCAGAGCACAGTAAGGGACAAGTTGCTTTGCTATGAGTAGCGAACTCATGCCAGCAGCTTGACTGATTTAGCAGTAATGTGAGGAGGTGCGACTGGAACTGCAGAAGGGACCGAAATGCTGGAGAAAGAGTGTTTTTCTCTTCACACTGTATGCACACGGCAGCTCTGGGGATAGGCTCACCTCGCCAATTTAGACCAGCAGAGATAAAGGAATGCAAAGTTTGAATGCGAGAACATCTGCTGAAACATCCATAAGAGGTCATTTTTCCAAGATGCAATTTTAAGTTAGCTCTTTATAATTCAGAACAGATTTTCTTATAAATGTAAATTTATATTCAGTGATCAGCCTCCCAGCTCAGCCACACAAGTATATCTAATCCAAAGAGCAGAAGGTGACATGTGCCACACCCAAACAACATTAAGTCCAACAAGGCAGTGTTCTAAGGCCAGAGTGTTTGTTTGTTTGCTTGCTTTTCATACAGTCCATACAAAGCAATTTCCATAAGATACTGTTTTTAAAATGTTCTACTGAGTGGCTATAAAGAATATTATTAAAAAGACATGGGTTTTTTTCTGTCAGTCTTCTAGCCCCTTCTGGTCAAAATTATACCAGACACATTAGCTTAGTTATATCACAGGAAATACTGCTTAACCCCAAATTTACTAAACTGTGTTCCAAAGCTCAGTATTTCAGAATATGTTAATAGTTCTGAAAAAAGGGTGAAAAAGTTACTTTATAAAATAAATTTGGGAAACGTAGCACGCTAAGACACCCTAGGAGAGATTTGCAATGCACACTCAGTTATTGAAGATTCTAAGATAAAGCAACCCTTTAAACTTCATGTCATCTGCTATTACTAACACTTATTTCAATAGATAAAGAATTTTTGTTTTATATCACCCTAATAACATCCTGAGAATAGTGCTCGAAACACTAGCTTAGAAAATGCCAATTTACTTATTTCCACCTAATAATGTATATATTGCATGATATCTATGGTACAGTAACAGCCCAATGCATATACTTTCAGCTGCATTCTGTACTATAATAATAAAACCAATATACCACAGCTAAATCATAGATATCCTGAACTTTTATAGACTTTCCTGAGAAGACAATGATTTTATCTAACAGTTCAGAGAAGAATAAAATTTAGAGTTCTGTGGGAAGGGACCATAATTCCTTCGACTTCAGGGATAGTGTTTTCCCCAATGACTAGGCACCCCCAGAAGAATTTGTTCACAGAGAAGTTTGAGTTTTGTGTTTGTACACAAGCGAGGGGGTATCAGTTTGTATGCTGCTGAAAACACTCTCTACAATATAGAGATGACTTGGGTGCTTCTGGCATTCTCAATATTATTTTTTTTTCCTTTTCCCCCCAGGAAATAATTATTCTAGTTCCCCCGAAGATTTTTTTTTTATTCTGAAAATGTCTATTTAAAAACCCTGTCCCCATTCAAGAGTGGAAAACTAAACTTAAATTAAGGTCCCAAGCTCTGAGGGAGAGGGTGTTGAATTAATGAGATTTCACAGTCTGCTGATGGTAGAACAAGAAATCACATTAGTCGGTGCCTTGCCCCTAACTCTTCTTGTGCTGGAGGTGTGGATTCTGGCTGGGCGAGGCACGGGACCTTCAGGGAGAATTCACTATGCACCGTGGATTCCCAACATGCATGGTAGATCTGACCCAGAAAGCCCGGGCCGGGTTCCCATGTGCAGTTCTGGCAGGCCTGCTGCAGACCAGCGGCTGCTTTGGCTCACTTAATTACCTCCCTAGCCAGTGAAGTTGTGTGGCTCTCCATGGCACTTGAGAACTACTGACACCAAAGCGTTTGGTTTAATGTACTTGAACTTGAGTGACACAAATATTTCAGTGGTGAATCAGTCCTAGAAAGGGGAGGTGGGTGAGGTAGGGAGTGTTTATAGAAGACATTTCATCACCACTAGTCAAACATGCCTCATTGTTGGTTCAGGAGGCACTGGTATTTTCCTCTTTGAAGGGGATGCTCAGGGAGCCAAGAGCTTCCACCCTGGAGCTCAACTTGGGAGAAGGGCAATGGCCATTTGCACGCAGGGAACCCGCAGGACTAGTTGCTTTGGAATGTTGACAATCTTGGGGAAATGGTTTTATGTCTTTCATCCGGGTAGAAAAAAGAAAAAAAGCTGATAGATCTATATAAAGAAAGCTTGAGGCTGTCTCTGAAGCTTGAGGCTGCTGGAGCGAGCTTGTCTTTCTGCCTGGCCTCCTTTTAAAGGACTCCCCAGTTGCAGAGCCCCAAAGATGAGGTCAAGAAAGTTGTAATTTCAGAAAATCAGTATTGCCAATACCAATGGTAGGGAAAAAAATAAGTTCAGTTGTAAGATGAGAATATGGGATTTCTTTGGCTTGGGTACATCTCTTGGACTTTAAACGAAGGAGCTCCAAGCCCTGCAGAGCAGTGTCCCCTAGAAGCCCTTACCCCTCAGGTGAAGAGGAGAGGGCACCGAGGTCATGACTGCCCTCCCAAGCCTTGGGAAGCAGAAGTCATCTGAAAGCTTGCAGTCCTTCCTGGGGTGTGGCACTATGAATGGAAAAGGGGTCCCAAGAAGATTGCATTTAGAAAATCCTAAACTGGGTCGTGCCAAGAAACACAAACCAAGAGGAAATATTTTAAGAAAATAAACAAAGCTACTGAGTCAAACATACAAAGCAAGAAAGAGGAACAAAAGATTATTTGAGGCCTGAGGTTTGAACATTTTGAAGCCACACATGTGATGGACCAGCCCGAGAACATGAGGAGCCTTACAGCTGTGTAAGCGCAGAGGCAGCCTGCTCCCATCAGGGGCTCCCAGGGCTCTGAGCGAGCCCACCGCGCTAGCTGGTTGTGCTCTGACTTGAGCTCAGCCTTGAGCTATGCAAAAATAGGCCTCCTCCATTGGAGGCTGCTTGGAGAGGACTGTGAGGTCGAATTCCACCTACTGAGTAGTTCCTGTTGTTTGCATTTTAGAGTCTTTCTGTCCTAAATCTGTCCTGGAGGAGCCCTAACAGATATCAGTGTTATAACAGAAATTTTGGCATCAGGACTTCTAACCAAGAACCTGTCATGTATTATACTGCCTTTAGAATATCAGGATTTGGGACCAGAATGGCTTAATCATTTAAAGTCCCAAGAATTTAAACTCCATGAAATAAAATACAAGTTGAACCCATGTTAGGGCCAGGCATACGTTGTAGTGAATAGGTGAATAGAGTGAGGTCCCAGTGCACAGTAGCCTCTGCCAGAGAGTAGTGTCTTGGTGGAACTGGGTTCTCAATCCATTTACACCTTCTTTGGTGTAACTGGAAAATTTTGAACCAATGACCTTAGCCACAACAGAATGTCTTTCACCAAGATGTGCTACAGTGCCATGCTTTTGACTCTTATGAGGGGGTCAGTAAAGCACATTCTGTATGGTAACTGCTCTGAATTTGTTGTAAAACTATTGTCAACATAACCATATCTGATTGCAAGTTATTTTTATGATTCAATTCCAGAAAATACGTGTCTGTGGAGGAATGGTTATATTTCCTCCATTCTGTTGATGAAGCTCACCAAGTTGCCCTTGCTGTTGTGGTTGCCAGGAGGTTCATCTCTAAATGTCATAACTCTGTAACTTCTTATGATGAGCCCATTTCTGGCCTGCTCCTTTCTTTAGTCCTGCTTTTCTCTCTCTCTCTCTCTCTCTCTCTCTCTCTCTCTCTCTCTCTCTCTCTCTCTCTCTCTCTCTCTCTCACACACACACACACACACACACACACACCCTTCCCTGGAATTAGGGCACAAAGATCAGGAAGTCTTTCTCTAATTAGTGAAGCAAGAATTCCCATAAATATATGATCCTGTCTATCATCATCCAGCCAACTCCAGGTTCTGGAGAGACAATTTGTGTCCCTGAAGGAAGGGTAGAATAATTCATATCATGGAGGCAATAACCCTCTGTCCTGGTCTTTGTCCCTGGAAGAGCTTGATTGGGAAAGCAGAAAAGTCCTAACACTCATCCTTTTAGTTGAGCACATTAATGTGTTTTGGGATAAGTACTTAGAGGTCAGGAACTAAGTCTGGGTTCCATGCAGCAGAATGTGGAATGAGCTCTACATGGTCCAGCAGAAAGTGTTGTGGAGAAGTTGCTAGAGTACTGTGATGTTGGGGAAAAAGTGGAGGAAGGACAGAGAAATGTAATAGGAAACCAGAGTCTTAGTTAATAGAAATGAACAAGGGAATTTTTTCATAGGAATTTTTATATTCCATGGAAATTATCTGATCAACAAAGCTGCAAGGTAAGCTGGTTCAACATCATTTTATAAACAAAGCCATGTCTTCTGATCATGTCAGGGAGGGGGCTATTGGGAAGAGCAGAGAAATGACAGGATTTAGGCAATGGTATCAGGGAAGAAGGATTGGGAGTTCTCCCATTTAGTTGAATGTTAAAATGAGATAAAAAGAAAATAAAAAAAAACAGGCAAATTGGTGTAAAAAAAGAGAATTCAGTGTATGAGAGCTCCGTGGTGGAAACCCAAGGCCTTGAGAATTTGCAAACACATAGCAAGGCCACTGTACATGGGTAAATGGGGGCAGGGGCTCATGGTGAACATAACTAAATCTCATGGACGTAAGGAAACTGCTAGTTTACATTTGCGAATATATTGCTATTTTAGTTCTCATCAGGGAGGCATCAGTTTAAAATTTTGCAAGCTTCCTTTTCACAGATCTATATGGATAACAGCACACACACTTGGTAATTGCCTATTAGGTACAGGGAGCACAAAGGGAGGTGTGCTCAGTGCCCATGGAGGCACTTCAGGTACTCAAAAGAGAGATTTCTGTAGGCGATAATTACCAAAGCAGGCTCAGTGTAGAATGAAGGTTAGGAGCAGACCTGGAAGGGTAATAATTTCTCCACCCTTATTTGTTGACTAATGAATAGACAAATGCATCAATAGACCAATAGTGCTGTAAAAATGAATCTTGTATATCTTTTAATAAAAGCTATGATGCCATGAGAAATACTTAACTTGTGTAGAAATAGAATAGAATAAATAGAAAGACATTTCACTCTTCTTCTATATATATGATTTAATTGTGAGTTACTGTTAAGAGAACTAACTAATTACCATTACACTTCTATTTTGAAAATTATGATATCCAAAATGCATATAAATCATAAGTATACATTGACTCTGGAGAATAATTTCTAAGAATCAAAAGAGAGTAATTAGATAAAAATAAAACAAGAAGAGGGATATAAACACAGATCCAATAGAGACTTTTACAGAATGTTAGGGAAAGTTTTATGTCAGTAAATTTGAAAACTAAGATGCAATTAACAACATTCAAGAAAAAAAACATGAGTAAATTATCAATACTGATCAAAGAAATATTAGATGAACTATCTATTGAAGAAATTAAGTTGGGAGTTAAAAAAAATCCATCTCACTACCCCCACTTTTTCCTACCCTCCCCTTCCCACAAACCCAAACATCAACACCATCAGGCTCCAACAGTTTTATAGGCAATTTTTACTAAGCCTTCAAGGAACACAAAAGCCCTGTCTTACACAAACTGTTCCAGAGACTAATAAAAGAAAGAATTCTCTCAAACTCATTTTATGGGGCTAGGATGACCTTGATTCTCATACCTGAAAACCAAGGAAAATTACAGACAGGTTTCACTTATTAGCACAGATGCTAATAGCCTTCACATAAAGTAAACAAAATTTTCTACCTTTCTCATCCCACAGTTATCAGAGGCCAAGAGGACCTCACGGGGGATGTGAACCAGGCTTCTCAGTGACTCTTTAATATCCGTCATGAATATGGGTCATGGGCCACTGTCCTCCACAGAGATCTGAGCGGGCCCCGCTCAGGGGAACTGTGACCACACCATCCACCCTCAGGTGTTCAACCTCCTCCTCCCTGCTATGGAGTCAGAGGAGGCTCACTGGCAGGGAGGAAAGACCCATCCAAGTGGAACTCAGTCTATTCTTACCCGAGACTTTTTGGCCTCCATAACTGGATCAAAATAGAACCCAGATATCCAGCCCTCCTGACTCACCAGTACACAAAGCCTCCTCCCCATTTTCCGTGTGAATCTGTCAAGTTCAGTGTGCCCATTAGGCCCATTGCACCCTTTTAGCACTAGAAGACCCAGACACCTGAGTCGCCCTTAGCTCCTTTGCCCTAACCTCCATAAGGTCCTTGAACATGTCCTATTTATCCCCATTTCCTTACTCCACCTTAATTCTTGAATTCCTTCTACCGTGATCTCTGGAATCCACTGACACTTAGCAAAATTGCCTACAGAGTCAAAATCTCCTTTACTTTTCTTAGCTGCTTGTTCTTACAACCACCTGACTCTCCCCAAGATGCTGTTGCCACATAGCCAGCCCACTTAATTGGAGGAGGGGTATGAGTCTTCTGTGCTGTCATTGAAGCTTCTAAGCTGTTCTTCCTTCCTACTCACTTAAAACTCCCAGCTCTGAATCTCGTGGCATCAGATTATACCACCATTCCTCGTTGCTATCATCTACCTACTCCCCTTTCTGTCTTAATGATTATAGTTCTTGGCTCAGGGCCTGCACTTCTATTCCTGTCTTAATTCTTGGTTATTCCAAAATGTGTAGCAGTGGTTCTTCCGACACTCATTAATTCCTTGAACATCTCTTCCCGGATAATCTTGTCCTTCATGCTACCTCAGACACTCATTCTCATGCTTATACATCAGAATTTACATTTCTTTAATTGTGAACTCTGTATGATCTCAGTTGTATGCATTCAATTCTCTGACCACCATCTCCTATTTTCCTAGCTCTCTTTCCTTAATATCCTGATTTCAGTAACAGACACTCAGCAAATATTTATGGAAAGAATAAAGGATTGAACATAATTCATCACTTTATCATATGAAAAGGACTGTAATTGCTAAAACACATGCAAAAAATGAGTACTGAAAAGTTAAAAACCTAATTTTTAGTACAAATATTATAGCAAATTAGGAACAGATCATAATATGCATAATTTCATAAGTGTTTCTAATAAAGCCTATAGCTAATACAACATTTTGATTACATCTTAAAAATATTCTTTTTTAATCACGAAGGAGATGATTGTTATCACTGCTTCTATTCAACATTGTGCTACTGGTCCTAAAAAATACTATAATACAATTAAAAAATAAAGATTATTAAAAAAAAAGCTATTGGCAACTGTTGATGTGATTGCACAGAAAAATCTAGAGAGTATTAGAATTGATAAAATGGTAAATCAAGTTGGCTATTTATAAGATAAATACATAAAAATTGATACATTTCTTATATGCTAGAAATAATCAACTTAGAAATACAATTAAAAATATATAGATACCATTAATAATATCAACAAGCATTATAAGATACCAAGGAATCAGTTTAAAATATATATAGATTAAATTTTACATAAAGGAAAAAATAAACATTATTAAGTAACATTAAAAATGTCTGTAGATACACCATATTTTTGGGTAGGAATATTCCAAATCTGAAATATGGCAATTCTACCTAAATTAATCTATAAATTCAATGCAATTCTTAAAAAGACTTTCTAACTTATTTTTAATGGAATTTGATAAGTAAAATCAATATTTTAAAATGTATTTTATTGTAGTAAATTACTTGACATGAGAATTGTTTATTGCAGGTGCAATAGGTACAACGTTATACAGCAGATTTCTAGAGCTTATTCTGAAAACTCATGCCCAGTGAACGCAACCCCTTATTTTCCTTTTCCCCTAGCCTCTGGCAACCACTTCTCCACTCTTCCATTCTTTGATTCTATGAATTTGACTATTCTAGACACTTTACATAAGTGGAATCATGAAGTATTTGTCTTTCTAATTTGGTTTATTTCACTTAGCATAATATCCTTAAAGTCCATCCATGTGGTTGCATGTTGTAGTATTTTCTTCTTTTTCAAGGATGAATAATTTTTCATTGTGTGTATATACTACATTTTCTTTAGCCACTTACCTGTCGATAAACATTTAGGTTGTTTCCACATCTTGACTATTTGTGAATAGTGCTACGATGAGCAGAGGAGTGCTAATGGCACTTCGAGACCAATTCTTCTGGTTAAGTGCCCAGAAGTGCAATTACTAGATCATATTGTAGTTCAAATTCTAACTTTTTGAAGAATTGTTTCCCACAGCTGCTGTACCACCAAGAAGAATCAAGATAAATCTGAAGAAGAATAAGTAAAAATTCATCCTAATAAGATTTAAACTTATTTAATATAAATATGAGGACCTTTTACTGGTGAAAATTTAGAGAAATAGACCAAAGAAACAGAATAGAAAGCCTAGTAAACATGTATATAAGAACTTCATATGTATCATAGGTAACAACATAAATCAACAGGAAAATCAGAGACTAGGTAATAAATGCTGTCAGGATAATTGCTTATCCACATAGAAAAAAATAAATTGGATCCCTACCTCATATTTTATTTATCAATAAAAATAAATTTCATGTGTAATAATATTTTAAATGTTAATACAAAATTTTTTTAATTCAGAAGAAAATACATATTTTTCACAAAATAGAAAAGAATTTCATATATTATATAAAGGTCTAATCATAAAAGACAAGATTGATTAGTTTGTCATCTTTAAAATTTAGCTTAAAATTTACATATGCATGGTTACTATGTTCAGTGGAATACAATGTGAATAGTGTCTAAAGTTGTATATGTGAATAGTACTATGCTAATATATATATTCTAAAAAGAAAACCTTTTCTGTCTAAAAAGAAAAAATTTTAAAGCAAGTCACAGACCACAGGCTGGAAGAAAATATTTGTAAAACATGTAACTGATAAAGGACTAATACTGAGATTATGTTAAAAATTTCCTTAATTTAGATTGTAAAGACAAATAACCCAGCAGGAAAATGGAAAAATGGATAATGAATAAAAAATCACAAAGTCCTTTTCCATAGAGGTATGGGCTAACAATTATGACACTATTATGCATGTATACTGGAATTAAGCAAACATGTAATGGATTGTGATGGTAAGAACCAGGTTTCTCATCATTGGAGTGGGGGATTCTGGAAAAACAAGGGGAGAAGGCTAGAATGATCCACATAGCAGTCATTAGAGTTGGAAAAATCAGTACAAACTCATGTTTAGTTTAATATATATGTAGATGGTACATATAGAAATATTTATGGATATGTTTATATACATGGTTTAGTAGGCATATACATATATATTTTTTTTTCTTGTTCTGTTAGCTAAGAAGGCCTAGATGAAATGATATCCCAATAGCAATGAGCACACCTAGCACCTAGATCTTGGTTTCTAATACCATTCTCTGTAAAAGAAACCAGAGATCCTTGGAGAAATGGCTGGTTCTAGGGCTGGAACAGGGAATATAAAAGATGAGACTGGAGCACCTTGTAGTGCCAGAAAATAAGGAAATACTCCAAAAAAGCATAATGATGGCATATGTCAAAGGGCAAAGGAGCCAACTAAAAGGGTATGTAAATTATACCTGGAAAAAAAATGGATGCTGAGAAAATTTTTAACCCTGGCCTATGACTGGGTTGCTACACATAGGCTAAGATTAAAAAGATTTTGTCAATATTAGCTTTATTTTTTTTCTATTCTATATAGAGGGAACCTTTTTTATTGTTATTAAAACAGCTTTATTGAGGCATACTTTACATCCAACAAAATTCATCTATTTTAAGTGTATGGTTAAATAAATTACGATGGATGTATACAGTTGTAACAACCCACAAACAAAATACAGTTGTCCTTTGAACAATGTAGAGATTAGGGGACATCTGAGTGGTCAAAAATTCACATATGATTTTTGACTCCCCAAAAACGTAACTACTTTTGGCCAGAAGCCTTACTGGTAACATAAAGTTGATTAAACATATTTTATATGTTTGTTTTTGTTTTTAATTTAGCCATTTTAGTAGGTATACAATGTATCTCCTGGTTTTAATTTGCATTTCTCTGATAGCAATGACATCAAATATCTTTCCAAGAGTTATTGGCCATTCAAATATCTTCTTGATGAAGAGTCTGTTCAGATACTTTGCCCTCATTTTTCAGAGTAAGGTTGTCTTTACCTTTTTTTTTTTTTAGTTATACAAGTTCTTTATATATTGCAGACACAATATTTGCTTGTCAAATATTGGACTGTGACTTATCATTTAAATTTTTCATGTCTTTCCTAATGGTATATTTTGAAGAGCAGATATTTTTATTTATAACTAAGCCCAAATTTGTATCATGCTTTTGTATGCTAAAAATTTTTTGCTTAAAAAAGAACGTTTCTAACGTTAATAATGTGCATTTCATCCATTTTCAAAAGGAAGCAATCTGAGTGGCTGGCTAGGAGGCAGAAGCAGGTCAGGCTGTAGGTGTTTAAGGGTTCAGGACTTTTGGACATGTAACTGTTCTTACTATAGGTCCTTGCAGTGAAACCAGACCCATGTGTCCTCCTCCATGATCTCCGTCTTTGTGCTATATTTTTCTTTGCTAGACAGAATTCTATTCTGTCCCTAAGTCATAATAGCAACAACATCCGCCGTTGTAGTCCTTTGGATATTTCAAAGTATTTTTAAATCCCTTAATTTATTTGATTCTCATAGCCCATGAAGTCAGATCAGAAACTTCTGCTGTTCTACATTTACAACACACAAACTTCTACTACTGCATATTATATAATTGAGAACCTAATTGATTGCCTAAGGTCACACGAATATTGAGTGATGAAGTTAGGACGAGAGCCCAAGTCTCCCAACACGACACATGATGTCACCTGCCTTCCCTGCTAAATGTTTCAGCAATTGTGGTTAAACATAACTCCTCTCTGTGGATAGGGTAAGGCAGGAGAGGAGAGGTTGGGTTAGGATAAAGGCTGTTCATAAAGAAGTTCTGCGACCTGCTAATTCATCCCATGTCAAAACAAGAGGCACTGTGATACAGTGGAAAAAGTAAAGCCTTGAAATTGGACAAAAGCAAATTCTAAATCCAGTTTGCCTAGCATTAAAAATTTTTGTCTGATGAGTCCATTTGTTCAACTAAAATATTTGAGATGATTATTCTCTTACTCATTGACATGTATTTCTTAACATCTGATAATCAGTTTCCTCCTAATAATATGAGCTAAAGTTTTTTTTGAGCACTTATATATCAGAAACTCTGCTATCCATTTTATCTATTGCCTTTAAACCTTAAAATATTCCTATAAGGTATATAATCTCATCCCAATTTAACAACAACAACAAAAAAATGAAACACGTTCAGGAATCATGTCTTGCTTGAATCCCCATAGATTATATTTTGGGGATCCAAGACTGTCTGATTCCAAACTCATGCTCTCATCACCTAATCTATATCCCCTATCATCTTTAAAATGAATACATAATCCTTGCTGTATAAAATTAGATTGCAAATTTAAAACAATTCATATTAATGTAGACTGGATGCTTGCCTTTATCCAGTTTCTTCCCCTTCTTGGTATATGAGAAGATTAAACTTCCCAGCCACCTTGCAGTTGGATGAGTTCCTATGACAAGTTCTGGCCAATGAGTTGTGGGCAGAATAGACTTGTGCCACTTTCAAGCTTGAGAATTTAATTGTCAGTGCAGGACCATCAAGAACTCTGTTTCCCTGCCTGGGAGATAATCGAAGCGTATGATGACATAGAGATGGCATAAGATTCAAGCAGCCTGGAATGCTGAGCCAACAGATGGAGGAAAGCTACCCTGGAATTTTTGCAGAATGAACTTTGTATGAGAGAGGAACAAATGTTTTTTGTCTTAGACCACTGAGATTTGGGAGTTGTTACCATAGCAAAACCTAATGAGTGCATCCTCAGGTATACAACATAGCACCTGAGTTGGTGGTGATCATGGTCATATTTTAGTGATTATTGTCCACAGGGGCCATCAAATCATTTCTCAAAGATAACCGTTTTATGGTCCTTGACCTATACCCCCACAATAGGCAAAAAAAAAAAATATATTTTTATAATCAGAGTAGCAAAAGAGGATGAAAATGTAAAATGACTTTAAATGGTAGGGAAAAGGAACAGATCCACTGTCTGGAGTGTTCAGCAGAAGCCTAAGCAGCAGATAAACAGCCTTTTCCCATGAGTTGATTCTGGAGGCTCTCAATCTACTTACAAGTAATTATAAAGGCATTATACTCACAAGCATGAATGGATTACAAACCATCCTACCACTAAATAAATTTAAGCAGCCTTCTTGATCTCTATCAGGAAAGCCTTCCCCCTTAACAAGTTCCACATTGCAGACAAACCTTTCTGCCATCTGCTCCAACGGAAACATGTGGAATAATCCTGCATTGGAACACTTTGCCTTTGGTAAGGAAAGAGACATTGGGGAATTTTTTTTGGAAAACCACCCTCTTGGCGCATGATTTGTGGCTAGAGTTTGCCCTTTGTCCTTTGAGTGCAATGAGCTATTTTGATATGAATGTCACTTTGAATGAATGTGTATGAGATTGTATTTACATATGCTAACCACCAGCATGGTTTCCACTGGCGATGGTGATGATGGCAGGATCCCCATACTGCCACACCAAGGATTTTAATTGAGGAATGATACCAGTGTCTCCCAAGCCACAAAAGGAGATGAACTATCTTTTAAAGCTCACCAGATTTTATTCATTGCAGTTGTCCATGTTTTACTATCCTCAACCTCATCAAGCTAACTCTTACTTATTCTTTAAAATTCATCCCTTCCAAGATGTTTCCTCTAACCATCTCATGTGAGTTAGGTAACCCTTCTCCTTGTTACATTTGCCCTATGCATATCTCTCTCACAGTATAATACAATATATATATATTTTTTTTTTCAGTGTGATGTGGTTACATACAATGCTTCAGCTATTGATGGTTGAAGGAATTTTAATGATATTCCACAATTATATCACCATGTGCATTTCCATGTGTGTATGCCATGGGTATTAATTTTTGGATCCAACTTAAAAGCGAGATGAAGAAGATCCCACTATAGGTGATTTAAAGCAGTGGTCCCCAACCTTTTTGGCACCAGGGACTAGTTTCATGGAGGACAATTTTTTTCATGGAGAGAGGGAGGGGGAAAATAATTTCAGGATGATTCGAGTGCATTACATTTATTGTGTACTTTATTTCTATTATTATTACTTTGCAATATATAATGAAATAACTATACAACTCACCATAATGCAGAAGCAGCGGGAGTCTTGAGCTTGTCTTCCTGCAACTAGACAGTCCCATATAGGGGGTATGGGAGACAGTGACTGGTCTGACAGGAGGCAGAGCTCAGGTAGTGATATGAGCGATGGGGAGTGGCTGTAAATACGGATGAAGCTTTACTTGCTCCGCATTGTTCACCTCCTGCTGTGTGGCCCCAGTTCCTGACAGGCCATGGACTGGTACCAGTCCACAGCCCGGGGGTTGTATGCCACAAATTTAAAGCATCCTCTTCCCTGAGAGATCACACATAGTATCAGTTTCGCAGAAGCAACCAGAGATGACTCAAACAGTTTTACGCAGAAAAAGTAGAACATCACATTCATTTCACTAAGAAAAAAGGCACCTAGTGTTTCATAGAGCATCCTTCTTTTTGTCTTTACTTTTCCTTAACTTTGAGATGTTGACATTAGGTAACTAATGACTAATGTTTGATGTTGAATCCTAATACATGTACAAGTCCTCACACATCACATTGTTATCACTTACTGACACAGAAAGTGTTTTTATATTAAGCTTCCTAGCAAAGTTCAGAGTATTACAAATTAACAATTTTTCATTGCATATATTCAAGGCATACAACTTGATGATCTGATACCTTATACACTGTAAAACAATTGCCACAATCAAGACAGTTAACACATCCATCAACTCACGTAGTTACCGTTTGTGTGTGCATGTGAGATAAGAACATTCAAGATCTACCACTTTTATATATACACAATGGAATACTATTTATCCACTAAAACCAGTGAAATTGTGTCTCTTGCAGCAACATGGATGGAACTGGAGGTCATTGTCTTAAGTGAAACAAGTCAAACACTAAAAGACAAACATCACATGTTCTCACTCATAAACAGGAGCTGTTGATAAATACTGAGAATATGTGAATGTAGACAGTGTCAACTATTTATTGTCACCTTGAGCAAGAACATAAAAGTCTTGTCAATGTCCTTCTCTGCATAGACATGTATTTCAATTAGCTGATGAACATTTATGATATATCCATGTGGCAAATTTTTGTGGCACTCTGTCATAGAAGAATTAGCCTACAGAATGGTGGTGGTATACCTGCATAAAGGCCCAGGTTGGAAATAATGGGTGTCAGAACAAAAGTTTCATGAAGCTATGAGGCCCCATGCTCTCCCCTGTGATACATCACTACTGACTTTATTGAAGTTGGAAAACATTTTGGTAAGCTAAGAGGTAAGAACTGGAAATCAGATTAATCTCAGATTAGAAAACAAACAAACCAAACCCTGAGATATCAATTTCTTAAATACTAGAATTAAGCAGTGCTTGGTCATAGGTTCTTTTCCTGAGTATTTTGGAATTCTTTGATCTGCCTAAGGCCCCTGTCCTTCTTCTCAATCTCTCTCTCTTTCTCTCTCTCTCTCTCTCTCTCTCTCTCTCTCTCTCTCTCTCTCTCTCTCTCTCTCTCTCTCAGCAGGAATAGATGTTCTCCTAAATATGCTGTGACATCAGTCGCCAAGTCTCAACAGTTGCAGTTGATACTCAAGAGAATTTATAAAAGATTATAAAATGATAAGCCAGTTGAAAGAAAACAAAACTCTAATGCAGTTTCCATTAAGATGGAAGAATTACTCTAAAGTATTTTTACCAATATCTGAATTTTCATTGTTTTTGTAACACAATAAAGAGCTCAAGATCATTAAAAGACATTTTCTACAAAATGGAAAATTTTATATTTTTATCTTTAATTTTTCTCCACCAGTAAAATGAAGTTATCAATAAATGTGTTGTGCTCAATATTTTATTTCAGCTTGTTATATGTAAGATGAAAGTATACATATATTAAAATGGTTGATATAGCTAGAGTTCACTTGTTAAATTGTCCAAGGTCAAGGCTCTGCCAGGTTAGGTGTCTGGTGAGGGGCCAGGTTTCTCCTTCCAAGATATCACCTTGTGGTTGCATCCTATGGAGGGGAGGAATGCTGTGTCTTTACCTGGCAGAATGGATGGGAGAGGAAAAGGGTAGAATATCACCTAAAGCTGCCTTTATAAGGTCCTTACTTCCATTCACCAGGGAGGAGACTTCATGATCTAATCACCCCTTAAAGGCCTTACCTCTTGATTCTATTGCATTGGCCATCAAAATTCAACACACGAAATTTGGAGGGAACACATTCCAACCATAGCAAAGGCAAATGTATGTATTTCACATTACGTGCGGTGTGGCCTGACGTGATTACTTTAGTTCTCAAAAACTAGGGATCAGATGACAATGAAAAAGTTTTAAAGAGATCAAACCATTTGGTCACTGGTACATTCTTGTTTCAATAACCAAAGTAGGTCATTTTATTTAGTAACCAAAATAACTTAGTTTGTAGTAATAATTCTTCCATTTATTGACTTAAGTCCCAGGTAGTTTCCCAAAGGTGAATATGAAAATAAGGACTTTTAAGGACTGAAAACTTGGCAAGTGTTTATTGATTAAGTACATTGAATTTATACTGTGGCATAGGTCATCAGCCAAGTAGATAACACATGGATAAAAGTATTAACAATCATAACAAAATAATGATTAATAGATCTCCCGTGTCCAAATTGTTTTGATCTTAACTAAATACCTATCCTCTGGTAAAGTACCAATCATTGTTTCTTGCCTTGATTACCCATAATACTAGGCAAAAAAGAAAGATCCACATTCTGTCTCTTAAAACGGGCATGATTTCACTGTGTACGGCACCAGTGGGGGGGAAATGGTACAGACCTAACTTGATATTAATGCTGTATTTTTTTATTAACATGGGCTAATTTCTCCAGTTCTAGATGGCAAATGGTATCATGTTCTTACTTGACAGCAGGTTCCTCATAGAAGATGTAGAACTGCTTTTAGAGTGTCATATAATTTGATTTGTGCCATGCCTTGTCAAACATTGACTTCAGTATTTAAATATAAAACAAGGACTATCATATCCTCTAGCCTGAATATTGTTTTATATTACATTGACTGTTTCTGAAGGAATCAGATGTTCCTCGGGGGTAAAGACTGATTTCCTAACCTCTTTGTGTAAGTTAAAAAAATAAATGTGAATATTTAATAACTTTTTGAAAAAGATATAAATGAGTAACTATGTGAGATGATGGCTATATCAATATGCTTGACTATAGTAACCATTTTATTATGTATAGGTATATCAAAACATCATGTTGTACTCCTTAAACATATACAATAAAAATGTTTAAAGGTATGATTAACATAGCATTAAGGGTTACTGTCACCTTACAGGGGAGATAAAACGAGATGGGTTGGAAGAATCTCATAACATGTTTTTGTCAGTATTCTAGTTTCCATCTGGGATGTTGTACATTGAAGGGGTAAAGATTCTAGTTTAATCCCTAAAAGACTTTTCTAAAACCAAACTAAAACTAGTAGGAATATGAACTTGGAGAGTAATGGTTCCTCAATTTGAAGAAACTGCCTTTTGATCATATACAAATATCTATGAAAAATATGTTTCAATTTTTCCAATTTCACTCATTTTTTTCAAATAAAATGGCAAAAGTAACTAAGGAGAAAAAAATTGAAATGTTCATTATAAAGAATTGATTAAAGAAAAATTCAAAAAATTCAAAAATTTGATAATTAGCTTCTCAGCTTCCACAGCTTGAATAATGTTTCCATCTTATCATTGTAGGGTAAGATAAATGGAGATTACTTAATCATTTTAGAAATATATATATATATTTTTAATTGTGAACCTCATTTTTAGCACAACATGTAAAAACCAGGTCAAGAATTATTTCTGTGCCTCTCGTCCTTGCCCAGAACCCACTCAAATTCAACCACAAACCTTAACTTCACTTGATTTCACCACATAAGAAACCTAAAGTATATCAGTCAACAGTCTGTCCCCAAATTAGGAGCATATAAAAGACTTAAACCTAAGGTGTGAAACTTTAAGAATCCTAAAAGAAAATGCTGGGAAAACTCTTATAGACATTAGCCTCGGCAAAAAATTCATGAAGAAGACCCCCAAAGCAATCACAGCAGCAACAGAAATAAATAAATCGGGTCTGATCAAATTAAAAAGCTTCTGCACAGCCAAGGAAACTATCATTAGAGCCAACAGACAACCTAAAAAATCAGAGAAAATATTTTCATTATACACATCTGATAAAGGGCTGATAACAAATATCTATATAGAGCTTAAGAAAATTAAGAAGAAAAAAATCAAAAAATCACATCAATAAATGGGCAAAGGGCATGAACCGAAACTTTTCAAAAGAAGACAGAATAATGCCCAGCAAACATATATAAAGGTGCTCAACATCCCTAATCATCAGGGAAATGCAAATCCAAACCACAATGAGATATCACCTAACTCCAGTGAGAATGGCCTTTATCAAAAAGTCCCAAAACAACAAATGCTGGCATGGATGTGGAGAGTTGGAACACTTACACTGCCGGTGGGACTGCAAATTAGTACAACCTCTCTGAAAAGTAATTTGGAGATATCTCAAAGAGCTACAAATAGGAATACTATTTGATCCAGCAATCCTACTACTAAGCACCTACCCAAAGGAGAAAAAGACATTCTATAATAAAGACATCTGCACTCAAGTAGTTACGGCAGGCAGCACAATTCACAATTGCAAAGATGTGGAAACAACCCAAGTGTCCATCAATACATGAGTGGATAAATAAAATGTGGTATATGTATACCATGGAATACTACTCAACTACAAAAATCAATGGTGATCTAGCACCTCTTATATCATCCTTGATAGACCTTGAGCCCATAGGTATCACAAGAATGGAAAACAAGTACAGTACCACATGCACTCACCATCAAATTGGTGCTAACTGGTCAACACTAAGGTGCTCATATGGTGGTAATACTCATAGGGTGCTGGTCAGGTAGGGAAGTAGAGGAGGTAGAGGGGTAAATTCACAGCTAATGGAAACAAATGTGGCATACCATATGGGGGAAGGACACGCTTGCAGCCCTGACTTGGGCAAGGTAAATGCATTTCATGTAACCAAAATGGTTGTATCCCCATAATATCCTGAATGAAAAGAAAAAGAAGGCAATGGTGATGACAATGATGATGTTGCAGAACAGGAGGACCATGATGAAGAAGAGCAAGAGGAGAGAAATGACTACATTAGCTCATACTTTGAAGATGGAGATGATTTTGGCACAATGATGACAACATGCATTAAGCAACCTTTTAGGCATGAAATTTCTCAAAAATATTTTTGTGATGCAGCTTCTGAGCATTTGGACAGACTTATTTTCTATTTTATTTCGGAATAAAGAATGTTTTATTTTAAAAAAAGAAAAACTGAAGTTTTCATTAACAAAATACGTAAGCGCAAAATAAATATCAAGTATGTACTTAAGGTCATCACTCATGAGCAAGGGTGGAAGAGAGTACATTGATTTCCCAGTTGCCTCCTTCCAAGTCCTCTAATGTTATCCACATCAGATTTCTAAGTACCACACCAGGAGCTCTTCTTCTGTATGGCAACCAAGCTGCACTATGTACACCTCACACCCAAACATCCTGTGCAAGTGAATGTCTGACTCTTCCCAGGCTGAGGTCAGAGATACTATTCCTCAAACCCTGATGAGCAAGAAATTTGACCTGAGCTAATAGCTACTGCATTCATAGAAGAAAGCATATATTTCTGCTCTTGTGTTCTAGGTTTAAACCAGGGAATCATCTCATAGAAACAGTGTGGCTTCCAGAAATTCACAGATGCCTTTTTGACTCCTTATATTCCTAAACCATAATTCTAAAATCTGTCCTATTGACAGAGGTGGGGAACAAGATGACTCTTTATTCTGGGGACTACTATGTGTGGGTTAATTTCTAAGTCATGTCATTAAGAGAAGACCTCTTTCCCTGGTTTTCCAGGGAAATATCTTTCCCAGGTAGTTTGTAATTTATTGTTTCTAAAGTTCACAACAACCCTAAACAGTAGTGATGAAGTTCTACATTTTACTGATGAGGAAACTGAATTGTCCAAGTTCAAATTCACAGAACTGGTAAATGCTGGGGCTGGCATATGAATCTAGATAAGTCTGAGTTTGAGGCCTTTATTCCATTATTTTCGGATGAATAGTTTTAAAGAAACTTAGCAAACTGTATAACTCAAAAGCTACAAGTTTGTTACAACTGAATGGCATAGTTTAGTTGATGCTGGATTAATTGAAAAGCCAGTGTACACTCCCTTTTATGAACATTTGGAAACTATAAAAGGTCAAACCAAGCCCCTCATCATCCCCATTTGTTGATCGGAACAATATTATATTACAAATAAAATACTCAGCCAAGACTGCCTTAATTGCCTGATAGGTTGGTTTGGTTTTACCACATTTCTACTTTCCCCAGTTTATAGACCAGCTCACCTCACCCTACAGTATGCTACACTTTACTGTGAAGTGTTCTGGAGGTGGAAGTAGGTAGAGAAAACTTTCCTATTCTGGTCTTTTTTGGTTAGGAAAGTTTGCCCATAAAGACCCATATAAGTTTCTGTGAATGGAGTACTACTGCAAGTATTAGCATCTATGATGTTGATAAAGGTACTTTCTAACATCAAAACTATGATTGAAGCTAGCATGTTTGACTTTAAGAAGATGTAATATATGGTTCAGTATCTTACAGCTTCAGGAAATTAGGAACTGATATCTTTAGGAAAATAAAAACAAGCCGTGTGTATCCTATGTGGAATTAAGTAAGTGGATAAAGAAGTTAACTGACTTTAACATGCTTTCTTTTCCTCTCGCTTTGAACACATAAATCCTTAGAAGACTAATCTCCAGTAGGTGAAGCAGCACTTGGCAGCATTGGGCCAGGAAAAGCAATCTGTAAGATGAAAACACTTTGGTGTTCAGATGCAGGGGTGTAATGTGAGACAGAAGAGACTGAAGTGTTGGAATCCTTTGAAACTCAGATTGGCCACTCTAGAGAAGCAGCCCAGTGAAGAGCATCTGAGGGCAGTGCTTCCAAACTGTAAAGTGCAAATAAATCACCTGAGGATTTTGTTAAATTTAAATTCTGACTATCTGTGAGTTCTGGAGTAAAGCCTGAGACTCCCAGGTGACCCAAGGCTGCTAGTCCTGAGACCTCATCTGGAGTACCAAAGTCACAGGGAATTTAGCTATGTAACAGTGTCACTTTCACTCTGTGGTAGTAAAAGGCTGTGATAAGGACAAAGTGATCATTTCAAAGGAAACTAGGGCATGAACTGCACAGGGGTAGAGTCTCTGTGTGTATGGCCCACTCACCTTGCTCAGAGGTCATGGAAAGACCCTGGCCTCAGAGCCCCTGTGTGCACCTGACTTGCTACAGACCTCGGGTAGGTCTCCTCCACAGCCAACATTATGAATTCAGCCATCCATTCTCTTCTCCTCTGGCCAGAGGGGAACATTCTTACACATTTTGGAGCATTGAAATTTCTACAATTAATTTTCTTAGGAATAGTGTCTGGTTGCCACATCTCCACTCCATGCCTTTCCTCTACTTCTCCAACTATTTTTCTTTCCACTTCTGGAAATATCTCAATATGGAATAGGAATGCCTGAATCAAAATCTGTAAAGAGCTTTTAAATGACAGAAAGCACAAATTTATGAAAGCAGGCAATGGCTACATTTCTGGGTCTTATTGGCCGAAGATGGGGATTATGGATAGTATATGGGTCTTTACCTGAGGGCCAGGCATGGATAGGACAACATAAAAAAGGCAAAGTGGAATGGATACAGACAGGATATACTCACAGTGTGTGTGTTTGGAGCAAGTAAGAGCTACCAGGCATATGTGCTCTGTGTACCATACACTGAAGGTGTTTGGAAAAGATTGCTGAAGTCCTAGGGGCACTAAAAACATGCTGGGGTTCACGCTCAATTCTTCATAGGGGTTGGTGTCAGTCTTGCCTCAATGTGGCAATCATCAGTTGTGGTTTTCTCTTGCTGCCAAGTCTTGGGGTGGGATAAGATGACAGAAGCAGGCACCTGGTCAGGCCGGATTTAATTTCTTTATATATATAATTTCAGAATATTACAGGAGTACAAAGGTTTAGGTTACATATATTGGCTTTCCACTGCCCGAGTCAGAGCTACAAGCATGCCCAGATTTAAACTGCTCCTTGTTGCAGGGAAGCAGAGGAAAGGAGCAGCTATTAGGGATGATCTCTGCATTTGAGGCTGGAATCCTGGCCTTTTCATTTAGGTATTCTGGGGAATTCAAGATTGGGCTACTGCTTGGAAGGATTTCTCCAGGTTATACCCCCAACTGGGTAGTAAAATGATTCCTGGAGATTCCTAGTTTACCTAGGGGTCACCCTGGGAACCTGGCCTAAATTTCTCTGCCTTGCTCCACCCCACTCCCATCCTAGAGCGGGACATGGATATGTGTGGGCAGAAAATATTCTCTAGGCCAATGCTAGATGTTTCTGAACACAAAGCATCTTGGGAAGCTCAAGGCCAGCTCTGCGCAATAGACATATGAGGTGAGACTCACTTGCGAGCCACATATCTGATTTTGAGTTTTCTAGGAGCCACATTAAAAATGCAAAATGAAACAGGTGAGATTTTTTAATGATATATATTTTATTTAACATACATATATAATTTAAATGTGTAATCAAGATACTATATTTTATATTCCTTTTTTCTAAGTCTTTCTGCACTGAGTTCTTTATACACACAGCACATCTCGATTCACACTAACCACACCTCCAGTGCATAATAGCCACGTGAGGTTAATAACTAACGAACTGGACAGCACAACTCTAGACTGTCGGATCTTGAGCCTGCACATCAGAGTAATGGCTCCAGGGCATTCCTGAGATAATCAGGGTCCAGAAATACCAGGTTGCTTGCCAGAGCTCACACATGTCAGAGCCAGAGCCAAGACTAGATCATAAGTCTCTAAATTCTAACCGTGTGTTCTTTCCAACACAGCGTACACTGACTTCTCCCTTCTTCATGGTTACAGCTAAGCCATCACTAGGCTTCTAATTCTCCTTCAGAGCCCTCTCATGTTACTGTGTCATTTCTCTCCATTCTGGCTGCCACCACCTCACTCAGGCCTTGAGTACCTACGCGCAGACTATTGCAATAACCTCCCAATTGATGTGCTTGCTTTTGGTCTCCCCTTCCAGCCCCTCCTGCAAGATCTGAATTTAGCACAGCTCTGGTTAAAATAACTCTGCAATGAGTCCCTAATTTTTTAAAATAGACTTTATTTTAGAGTAGTTTTAGGTGTACAGAAAAATGAACAAAAAGCATAAAGTGTTCTCATATACCCTTTCCAACTCACCTCAGCCCCTGTGCAGTTTTTCCTTCTATTTGCTTTTTGCATTGTTGTGTGACATTTGTCACAACTGATGAACCAATACCAATACATTCGTGTCTGAACTTCACAGTTTACACCAGGACTCACATTTTGTGTTGTACAGTTCCATGGGTTTTGGCAAATGTATAATGTCATGTATTGACCGTTACAGTATCACACAAAATTGTTTCACTGCTGTAAAAATCTCCTGTGCTCTGTCTGTTCATTCCACCCCGTTCCCCGCTACAACTCTTGGCAACCACTACTCATTTTACTGTCTCTGTAGTTTTGCCTTTTCCAGAAAATCATATAGTTGCAAACATATAGTATGTAGATTTTTCAGATTGGCTCCTTTTGTTTAGGGATATTCATTTAAAGTTCTTCTTTGTCTTTTCTGGGCTTGATAGCTCATTTCTTACACAGAATCATATTCTGTTATCTGGATGTTTATCCATTTATCTACTGAAAGGCATCTTGGTTGCTTCCAAGTTTTGCCAAATATGAGTAAAGCTGCTATAAATATGCATATGAAGGTTTTTGTGTGAAACCCTTATTTTTTAATGATTAAATATAATTCAAGACTCCCCATGATTCGGTATTAAATATATGCATGACTTTTCTACACCAAAGCATTCTCCCTTAAGCTTTTTTCTTCCTTCTTAAAACCTTGGCTATTAGAGGTCCTTTGTGTTGCTATATGAATTTTAGAATTAGCTTGTCAATCTCTACAAAAACACTCTCTAGTATTTTGATTAAGAATGCACTAAATCAATAGATCAATTTATTTTTATTTATTTTTAAGAATTGAAATCTTAGCAACATTGAGTCTTCTGACTTATAAAGACGATATATTTCTCTATTTCTTTATGCCTTTTAAAATTTCTTTCAGCAGTATTTTGTATTTTTCAGTATACAAGCCTTTTACATCTTTTGTCAGATTTATCCCTATGAATTTTGTAATTTTATGCCCTTATAAATGATATTTTTTACTTATATTTCGATGGTTTGCTGCTAGTAGAAATGCAGTTGCTTTTTATATATTGTTCTTTTCTACTGAAACCTTAAGGAGCTCATTTATTAATTTACTAGTTTATTTTGTAGATTACATCAAATTTTCCACATACGGGATCATGTTATCTGAAAGTAAAGGTAGAGTTGCTTTTTTCCTTTTCAATTTGGGTCACATTTTTTTCTTTACCTTATTGCACTGACAGGGGTCCTCAAACTTTTTAAACAGGGGACCAGTTCACTGTCCCTCAGACCGTCGGAGGGCCGTTGGAGAGTGCGGCGCACATTCCACACATGCGCACTGTGGGCCCGGGACCAGTCGGCTGCTAAGCAGGACAGGCAGCCGTGGCAAAAACACCCTGCAAGCCGCATGTGGCCCGCGGGCCTTAGTTTGAGGACCCCTGAACGTTTCTAGTACAGAGTTTAACAGAAGCATTTAAAACACTCATCCTTGTCTTCTTCCTGATTCTAGAGAGAAAGCATTCTGTCTGTTGCCAGCATGGTGTTTGGTGAAGGTTTCATTAATTAATGCCATTTATTGAGCTGAGAAAATTTCCTTCTCTTCCTACTTTGTTAACAGAATTTTTTATCAGAAATAGAATTGGATTTTTTGTAGTATGTTAGTATGATGAATTACATTGATTGATTTTTGAATGTTATGCCAACCCTAAGTTCCTTGGATAAATCCACTTAGCCATGATATGTTCAATTTACTAAATTTTTACTTTAAATTATATACATATGTTCATGAAAGATACTGGTTTTTACTTTTTGTAAAATGTCTCTGTCTGACTTTGATATCAAGTTAATGCTGGCTTCATAGAATGTGTTGGTTAACATTTCCTCCTTTTCAATTTTCTAGAAGAGTACGTGCAGAATTGGTAGTATTTCTCTCTTAAATGTTTGGAAGAGTTTATCAATGAAACCATCTGGTCCTGGAATTTTCTTTGAGAAAAGGTTTTGAACTATAAATTCAATTTTGTTAATAGACATAGGATGTTCATGTTATCTAATATTTCTTGAGCGAGCTTTGGTAATTCTTATCTTTATAGAAATTTGTCCATTCCATTTAAGTTTCTAAATTTATTGACACAAACCTGTTTATGTTATTCCCTTATGATCTTTTTAATATCTGCAGAATCTGTAGTGATCCCACCTTTCTCATTCCTTATATTTGTAATTTGTGTCTCTTCTATTTCTTACTCTCATGGATCTGGCTGGAGGTTCATTGATTTCATTAATATTCTCAAAGAACCAGTTTTTGGTCTCACTGATCTTCTCTGTTGTTTTTCTGTTATTAATTTCATTGACTTCTGCTCTGATCTTTACTATTTCTCTTTTTCTACTTGCTTTGGATTTAAGTTGTTCTTCTTCCTCTAATTTTTTAGGGTAGAAACATGAGACCACTCTTCTTTTACGATATAGACGTTAAGGCTATAAATTTCCCCTTATTCCTGCTTAAGGAATACCACAAATTTTAATATGCCAATTTTCATTTTGACTAATTGGAAAACACTTCCTTTTCCCTTTTGATTGCTTCTTTGATTCACAAGTTATTTAGAAATGTATAATTATTTTCCAAATATTTTGAGATTTTCCTGAGGTCTATTAGTTATTGATTTTTAATTTAATTCCATGGTGTAATCATTTGCTCTTGCCCCAATCTGCCGTTTCTAAAACACCATTGCTATTTCTTACTTGTGACTTTATACCTTTCTCCACTTCTCTAACCAGCAAACTCCTGTGTTTTCTGTGAAGCTCAGCTCAGATGCTGTGTCCTCTGTAAAATCTTCCCAGACTCTGCCAGATGACGTTTATAGCTTTCTCATTGATGCTTGCCGAGTCCTTTCCACGCACATCTAAGAGTTCTCATTACACTGGGCTGCAGGAAGGAGATTACAAGCTTGTCTCCTCTGCTAGACTCTGAGGGCCTCTGGGCAGGGCTGAAGTTCCATACAGGTTTGTCTCTACAGGGCCTGGCGAGCACAGGTTCTTCAATGAATGAATGAGTCACTGACAGAGCCACTTAATTGTGCATCCTCCTCAGCTGATCCCTCCAGTTCCCAGAATGACTCAACTACTGAACACCAAGAGAAGATGTGACTATCAAGAAAAAAAGGAGGAGGCATAAAGAGGTTTCTTTGTGTGAGAGGGAACCACGGACACGAAGCAGGCGCTCTCAGGTATGGCCGGATGCCTGCTTTATGTCCAGGTTGACTTTGTGCCTGTAGGAGCAGGGCTGGTGGTTACAGGCCAGGTCTGGTCGGCCCTACCTATGCAGATGGTGAGCAGGCCTCCCGTGAGTGAGTGCAGCCGACACAAAGCAGAGCTGCACAGGTGCTCCATCTCCAGCTGTGGGAAACCTCTGGCTGGAGAGGGAAACGAAGTCTGCACCAGGCTGGGGCCTGCGTGTGCACGGCAGTGTGCGTGCACATGTGTGTGTGTGTTGGGGGAGGTGGGGGCCATAGAGATGGGTGATTGCTTAATCTGGACGCACCAGGAAAAAAGAACCAGCAGAGAACTTATTTTCATTACTGGCTGCACTCAAACCATGTACTTTCTTAGTGATTTGATCTGAAAATGTTTCTCCTTTCCTAAAATCAAACTGTGCCTGTCAGTGACTAATGCAATCATAGAACAGCACACTTTTATAGCTTTCCAGAGAAGAAAAGGAGGCTCCCCTTATAATATTACATGCCCTTTTAGGAAATTAACTTTTAAAAAAGAGATTAGAATATCAGAATATTGAGCTTCACTATTGTAACCATCAGCCAACAAAGAGGGCCAAGCACTAATAGCCTTCCCAGGTGACCTAGTCCCCTCAATGTGTTCCACCATAACCCTTCTAAATTATTGCAACTAGCATTTTCTATTATTCAACATTATGTACATTATTATAAGGGTAGAAGCCTCTAGAATGTCAAGAAACAGAGGAAACATTTCCTGGCAATCTGGGATTCATCACTGAAGTGCATACTCAGGACAACCTAGGAAGATGCCCACAGAAATGAATGACTTGACCGAGAAGGGTTAGCCTCTCAGTTAGGAGGGTTAAGTCTCTCTCTGCAGCCCTGTCTGCTATTATTTCTGCATATCCTGCATGCCCATGCTCCTAAAATACTTCTTAGCAATCTGGGGGGCGGGGTGACAGGGGGTTGCATATGCCCAAGGCTTTGATCAGTATGAAAAACATTCAGGCAGCATCTTACAAAAAGGGCTGCCTACCTGGTAAGGGCTGCCTACCTGGCTTGACATCCTCCTGTTGGCAGACAGCTAAACAAGTATGCATACTAATTGTTAATTGTTAATTTTTCCATGAACTATGCTAACAGTCTGTGGAGGAGGGTATGGGACAATCTGGGGGAGTGGTCTGGGATACAGTTGGGAGTGGAAAGGTGGAAGGAGGACTGTGAAGAGCAGGCATTATCATGAGATAAAACTTAGCTTGAGCATGGCCCTGACTCTGCCCTTTACTTAGCTGTGTGGTGTTAGGAAAATTACTTAACCTCTCTGGGCGTTAGCTTTGTTATCTGAAATCAAAATAAGTATAGTGAGCTTCTTGGAAATATTAAATGACATCATATTCATAAAGCACTTAACACAGTTGCTGGAACCTGGTAAGTGTCCAATAAATGTGACCTACCCATTAATTGTATCATTATTATTTTCTATACATGGGGCTGGGTCAACTCCTGACACACTAGAAGAAGATCTGTGCTAATGACAAGATAGGGGGAGCAAGCAGACATCGACTTCCTATGCGGGTTACAGAGATGACCTATGTTCTGTTTATTGGGAGCTGTCAGCCTAATTCGATTTGCTATAAAAACCCACTTCTTTCCCAGTTGCTGGTTGGGAAATTGTATCCCAAGTTATCAGTTTACGAGGTGTATGGCAGAAGGAAGCCTTGGAATGGTCCCGCCACCTTATCTGGTTGTCTGCCTTGGCAGCCCTCCCTTTCTCCAAGTGCCTCTTCACTAGCAGAGAAGACTGCAAACCCTCCCGCCACTGGCATGGCTGCATCTGTCTTTTGGACAAGTGCCAGGTGTAAATGGCTCCTGCTTCTCTTCTGCTAATACTGCATCTGCACGTGTACCCATGTAGGCCCTTGTTTAACTATTAAGGAGTGCGTCCAGACAGTAAGTGCACGGAAATGTAGGTGCAGGCCAAGAAAAAGAGTGCGGCTGATGTAATATAGTGGTGAATAAGTAACCAGAACCTGAGAAATTGTGAAGATTCAGTTTTTTAACTTACAGATCCATTCAATATTATTGGTGGTGGGAGGACGCAGTGCCCAGACACAGAACCAGTGATGGAATTTTTTACATGTAATCGGTTTATAAATTTATTCAACATGCAAATTTCCCACCAGGCTTTCTTTTTCTTCATTAACCCCGGCAAGAATGGAGAGAAGAGGGAGGGAAGTTTCTTCCCGGACCTGTGACAGGCTCCCTGGAATTCCGGGAACCACTTGTAGCAAGAGTCCTGTACCTCACCTTCCTCATCCCTGGATCCCAAGCTGAAGCACCAGGGTTGCAAAGGATGCCGGGATCCATTCATTCATTCATTTAGTCAATATGAACTATACTCCCTTAGCATGTAAAACCCTGCAAAAAAATTTATAAGAAATACAGAGATAAATGAAATCAGTCCTTGTCTCCAGGGAGCTCATGGCCTAAAGGAGGATGCATATTACTCTGAAGTCAGATACAAAGGGATGAAAAACGGAGGACAACGTTGACTCAAGGTTAGTAAAGAGCCCAATGTCGTTCTTTATCTTCATTAAGTTCATTATCAATGGTTCATTTTTTTTAAAGAGTAGACAAAGGATTATGATTTAACTTTACTAATTATACACAAATGGTAACTTAAAAGCTGAAAGTTTAAACTAGATATTTTGCCTGATGTCCCATAGATATCTTGTTATCTGACTGTATATACTCAGGTCATCAAATCTAATATTTCTAGAACATTTTATAGTAAACAAAGTGCTTTTGGTGTTGGCTTGTGTGTATACAGCTAGCATTAAACAAATAGTCCTATACATTAACATATATATTTAGATTTGGAGATGTATATACTTATAAGACCATAAGAGTAAAGTTGTGTCAATAGAACTCATTGTTGCAAAAATTAACCTTCAAATCATTTCTCTTTTCCTCAGATTAGGGGTGCAGCATAACTGAGACACAGTATGTGAAGGGAACGGCCTAATATGTGAGAAAAATACAGATTCCTAACACAAAAGCAAAGTGGTTTTATAAACAGCTATTGTGTTCATTTTTAATGTAAAGAATGCTAAAATCCTCAGATTCATCCCCAGCTTGTACCACAAATCAAATCTGACTCTGAAAGTGAAGGACCCAATGTCTGTAGCCAGGTCAGTAAGGGGGGAAAGCCTCAAACCGTTTAGAAGCACCGTATGTACTCAAAATGTATACTACTCACACATCATTCTTCCTAATATTGTTAAATCCTGTGGCTTCTACTGGCAGACATTTGATGCCACATCATGAACAAAAGAAAAGGATGAGGGGACAAAAAAGTGACAGAATGATATTTCTTTTCTAAATGGAATATAACTCCGGTGGACTTTTTCCTAGTTACTCGAATTTTTTTTTTTTTTTCTTGAGACAGAGTCTCACTTTGTTACCTAGGCTAGAGTGAGTGCCGTGGCATCAGCCTAGCTCACAGCAACCTCAAACTCCTGGGCTCAAGCGATCCTCCTGCTTCAGCCTCCCGAGTAGTTGGGACTACAGGCATGCGCCACCATGCCCGGCTTATTTTTTGTATATATATTAGTGGGCCAACTAATTTCTTTCTATTTATAGTAGAGATGGGGTCTCGCTCTTGCTCAGGCTGGTTTCAAACTCCTGACCTTGAGCAATCCTCCCGCCTCGGCCTCCCAGAGTGCTAGGATTACAGGCGTGAGCCACCGCGCCCGGCCTACTTGGAATTTTTGAGGTTTGACACTAATCGAGTAGATGTAAGACAAATATTTTCCTGCAAGCTAACCGTGTTCTGTGTGATAAAAGTGGTTTTAAAGGGAATACCAAGTAAAAGTGTGAAATGCTGCACATTCCAGCAGAAATCGACTTTATAACCTGGTTCAATATGACATATTTAAAATAGTAGATAAAAAAAAAAATCAATGAAGGAGAGAAAAATGACAAAATGTTTTGATATATTTAAATTACCATTAATGGTTAACATCAACAATAATAATATATTTAGGAGTTAAAATACAAAGTAGATTAAATTATTACACACCAATAACAAGAAAGATGTTCAGAAGAAAGATAAGGATATTGATTAACTTTGGATTATGTTAACTGAAAGATGAGTAGTAAAAAAATTTATAGTAACCATTAAATGAACAGTAATTAAATATATAAATTTCTTTTTTTTTATTTCAGCATATTACAGAAGTACAAATGTTTAGGTTACATATATTGCCTTTGTCCCACCTGACTCAGAGTTTCAACAGTGTCTATCCCACGGATGGTAAATGTATAACTTTCAACCTACTAGAAAGAAAAATAGAAAAACAGAAAATAACCTATCCATCAAAAGTATGAAGGGAAAAAGAGCAGAAAAGAAAAAATGGCAAATTGAAAACACAATATTACAAAAATAAGATATATAAATTCAAATATTTAGAACTGAATTACAATAAAATCAATATATATCTATATGCACACATTATAGTTACAATTATAGTCAAGACTATGACTATTTCTATTGGGCATCTGTCATGTAAGAAGTTCTTAAAGAAAAATTTAGTGTCTTATATTCATGTATTAGAAAAAATAGAGATTGAAAATTAATAAAATAGGTTTTTAACTCAAGAAGTTTTTTAGACACAATATTGGGAAGTCAATAATAGAGGTAAGGTAAAATTTTATAGAAGAAAACAAATAGAATTAGAGAGTTTATCAACAAATCTAAAAGATAATGAAATATTAGAAAGAAGGAAAAATGGAAGGAAGGGAGGAAGGGAGGAAGGGAGGAAGGGAGGAAGGAAGGAAGGAAGGAAGGAAGGAAGGGAGGGAGGGAGGGAGGGAGGGAGGAAGGAAGGAAGGAAGGAAGGAAGGAAGGAAGGAAGGAAGGAAGGAAAGAAGGGAGGAAGGAAGGGAGGGAGGAAGGAAGGGAGGGAGGGAGGAAGGAAGGAAGGAAGGAAGGAAGGAAGGAAGGAAGGAAGGAAGGAAGGAAGGAAGGAAGGAAGGAAGGAAGGAAGGAAGGAAGGAAGGAGTTCTGTCAAGGTTAATCAGGAAAAAATATAAAAGAAAGCAGACATATACAAGTAATAAGAGGAATGTAAATTGTGCCATAACTATAAGTAGGCTAAAAAAATTATATTATGAAAGAATAATTTTGTGCCAGTAATTTAGAAAACATAATAAAATGTAAATAGGCTCAAAAATATATATTAAATCCTAAGTTTATGTGTGATAATTAAAGAAATTATATAGGTAGTCAAAGATATACAATCTTAAAATCTAAACCAAGCCACCATGTCAAGAGTTTTATCAAGCTTTCAAAAAACATCTAGTTCATGTTTTTCTCAGACTTTACAAGAATAAAATAAGGAGGCTGGGTGCAGTGGCTCATGCCTGTAATCCTTGCAGTCTGGGGAGGCTGAAGCGGGAGGATCCCTTGAGGGATCTAGGAGTTCAAGACCAGCCTGACCAAGAGCGAGAACCCAGCTCTACAAAAAAAAAAAAAAAAAAAAAAAAAAGAATAAAATAAGGAAAAGACACACATTTTATTTCATTAGGCTAGCATAAATTTAAGAAAATTATACCCAGTCTCACTTATGAATATAGATGTACTTATCCTAAACAAAATATTAATAAATCAAAACCAGCAGTACATATTTCAAAAATGCATCAGGATAAAATACAATTTATTCCAGAAATGCAAGAATATTTTTTCATGGGAAAAAAAATGTAAAAATGGCATTCACCACATTAACATAATAAAAAGGAAAATATTTTTAATAGAGATATTAACATGTATTTGTTAAAATAGAACAATCCATTCATGATTTTAAAAAAAATTAAACCTAAGAGCAGAAGGGAAGTTACTTGATAAAAGATATCTAAAGTAAAAACCATACTAGAGTAAATATCCTACTTATAGGTGAAAATTTAGAAGTCCTGTTAAAATCAGTAACAGGACAAGTAGACACCCTATCACCTATCTTCATTTCACATTATACGGTGAGAGAAGCTAGTTAGTGAAATAAAACAAGAAAAATGAATATGTTTAAGGATTGATAGAGACAAAATTGTTATTTGAGGATGTCATGATTGCCTGTCTAGAAAATATGAGAAGATCTATAGACAAAGTACCATGTTTCTCCAAAAATAAGACAGGGTCTTATATTTATTTTTCCTCAAGAAGACACCCTCAGGCTTATTTTCAGGGGATGTGTTATTTTTTTAAGTATGGCACAACAATCTACATTTATTAAAATATAGTTAAATCATCTTCTTCTGGAACATCATCATAACTCTCCAAACCCCGAATTCAGGATGGAATTCTGAATTCCATCCTGAATTTCTTGCAACTCTGTTTCCTTTAGAACCATTGGCCCCAATCTCTCATGTCGAGCAATAGAGCCCTCATGGGGTAGATGAGAAGGGCTGCTCGTCTTCTTTACCACTCCGTGACGAAATTCGTGGGTTGTGCAGACACACTGCATAGCCACGCCCATCACTAGGTCTTATTTTCGGGGTAGGGCTTATATTGCGCAAATGCTTAGAAATCCTGCTAGGGCTTATTTTATGGGGAGGTCTTATTTTGGGGGAAACATGGTATTAAGACTAATAGGAAATGTCCGGAATGTGCAAGATATCTTTCATTTGCACTTGCACATCTACCCTCCACCCTTCTCCACCCTTTCTGTGTCCTGTGAGACTAAGTTCTACCAGTGTAAAATGGATTTGGCCAGTGGTGAGAAGGAGAAGGCGGCAAGAGATCTACCAGAAGATAGTGAGGACGGGGCATTATTCCCCGACCCTGTGTCACCACTGACTGGCTGAGCCCCTCCTCCCATGTCTTACCCTGTCAGGCAGCCCTTTCCGAGGGACCTCCTGTCCCCCTGCATACCTTCCTCTGGCCCCTGAAGTATAAAGGTGATAATGGGTCCTTGCTATTACTAGTCATGACCTACTACATTATCTCATATGAATTTCTCATACCCTCTCACACTTCCTTTGACTAATCTCTCCCCAAATTATGCTAATTTGAGTGTTCCATCCTTTTCTTATTGGAATGCTGAATTTTACAAGCAAGTTTGGTGAGCACAAGATCATCAGATATAAATAAATATTTTTATTGCCTAGCAGTAACTAATCAAAATATGAATATTAAAGATCCCAGAAATTACTCTGGAAATACGTGTAAGATTATTTCATTTACAATGAAATAATTAAAATTTTAAATATACTAAAGACAACCAGGGTAAATATATTAAAATGCAATGTTCACTTTTGGAAAACCCAATCTTGTAAAAATATCAATTCTCCCTCAAATTAGTCTATGGCCAATTCATATAAAAACTCCAAGATTTTTATGAAATGGGATCTTTCCAATCAATTGTAAAATGCGTACAGGATCATAAAGATCTAGGAAGTGCCAGGAATCTTTAGAGAAGGAAAGAGTCAATGGAAGAGGATCAAGAGGAGGAAGAGAAAGAGGAATAAGAATAACTTCTACCAGAATCCAAGACTTACTTTAAAATTGTGGTGATTATTAAACGATGAACTTACATAGGAGATTAGCAAATGAACAGAATGGAGAGCCCACAAGCAAACTTACATGTTTATGGACACTTGCTTTATAACAAAAAAATTGCATTAGTAATCACTAAGGAAGACAGTCTACTAGATAAAAGATGTTAAGACAGTAAGTTATTCATGTAGCAGAAAAATAATGACCTTGTTTAAACAGTGCCAAAAAATAAACTCAGATATAAAAAGCAATCTTTTTGACAGAATAACAAAAATAGAAAACTGTCTTTATCATCCAGGCCTAGAAATGTATTTTAAAATAATGCACCAAAAGCAAAATTCGTAAATTAAAAAATCATCTCATCTTACCTTTATGCTAACTCTATATGTTAAGAAAAAATGTATTATTACATTTATTTTATTCCTTAGGAAGTCCCATATAACTTGCTCCAGGTGACACAGGCGAGATTTTATTTCAGGCCTCCTGACCAAAAGTCCAGTGCTTTGGAAAAACTGTCACTATTCCCCCTCTCCTCTTATCCACATGACCCTTTCAGTCACTTAGTTGTCAGAGCTCACTGATCATGTGCTTGACCACTCAGTGATGACCCTCTCAGAATGTTTGGAAAGGTCACTGAAGCAGGGCCCATGGCCATGTTCCAGAAAGTATGCTCCAGGCAGGTTGAAAGCAGAGAGGAAGCATAGGCAGTCTCTTGTGTCTGAGAGGGCGCATGCTTGCCAACTCAAATGTCCCCACCACATCAGAGGGCAGACACCACCAAGATCACCGTTTTTCCAGCCTTGGATTCTTTCTCTAAGCGGGACTCCAGGAGGTCCGTTGAAGGAGAACTGGACTAAGACTAGACACCTGAACATAGCAGCTTCCTTCCAAACATATAGTGGACTTATTGTCTCTTAATTGATTCAAATCTCTTTTGGACCATCTCTGTAACATGAAATTATCAAAATTTATTCCCCATTTTATGAGTCAGAACCTCTGTGCCTGACACAAAACTCTCCTTAACCTTTAAACTTCAAGGTTTTTGAGCTCTGGGATTTGGAATTTAGGTTAAATGCAGAACATCCAATCTCTTGGTTATTTAATCACATGTTCCCACATGCAGCCTTAGTCTCTAAATTCTGGTATGTTCTATGCTTAGGAAGTTCTCTCTACCTAATTGTGACAGAGGACCTCAGCTGTAGCTGAGCACCTGTTTTTAAGAGTAAGAGGTGAGTCTTACTCTGATCTGAACAGGACCGAGACACGCCTACAGTTACTTTAGCAAGAAAAACTTCATGAAGGAGGGGAGATTGGTGGGGACCTTGAACAAAGCCAGGATCAAAGCCTGCATGTCAGAATTTCTTGCAGGTGTGTTTGATTTCATTGTGCCTATAATCAGGAACTGTGAAATGTGGCTACCAATTTGTTTTCATTCTTTGTTTGGCTGTGCCTAATTATGTCAAAACAACCTGTCAGTTCGACACAAAGATATGAGCTGGTTCATTGGAGATACTCACTTACTGTTTTACATGGCAGAAACAGAAAAACTGGGGGGCCTGCCTGTCTATTCCCCTCCCTGGCTTCTCTCTGACCGCCTCTAGCCTCTAGTGCATTTGCTGCTCTGTGGGGCTTGATTGCAAGGTAGCTCAATTTGAGACCTGCAGAGTGAGCACAGTGGCATTGCTGTTCGTGGCTACTTGATCTGCATTGTCACACACAGTGAGCCCTACTACAGCTGAAGAACATATAATATTCAATGGAATTCAATGCACTCGAATATCTCTATTTTTGGTCTCTGGTTGGATGAAGGTAATTATTATAGGAATTATTAGATCATTTGCAATAATAGAAATTTGCTCATTACCTTCACCTTTATCTTCAAAGTATTACACAAACACTGACTTGATCCTTTAAACACCCTCTGCTTGGCCTATTGGCATCGGTCAACTGCTACACGTGTTAATCTCAGAACATAGGAGAGGAAATACCCTCTTCCTGTAGCTATGTTCTGTAATGACAACTTTCAGGAGATTTATCTTCAGCCACCTTCCTTCTGGCATTCAGTTGCCCGAATACCTACTTACACCACTGCTGGGTGGTGAGAGATGCAAAGGGTACAACGCACAGGCATTAGCAAATCATCTTCTAATGCACATCTTGCAAGTAAAGGTAGTTTTCTGAGTGTGTAGGGTATTGTTTGGAACTCTGAATTATAGAGATTAGGGACATAATATAAGCCACATAGATGCAGAAGTAAAAGAGGTCCCAGTGCACTAAAGCAGTCAGGCTGGAGCACAAAGAAAATAGACCATCATTTTCAGACTACAGTGTATTTGCTATGACTAGGGAGACCAAGGGCATTTTTTAGCTAGTTTTTTTCTCAAGTATTCACAAGGAAGAAAATATCATCCTTTAAATTTTAATTAAAACATCTTGATTTATTTTAGCCAACAATTTGCTTGATAATTTTATCTTTACAGACTTTTAAGTAATAACATAGTTGAGTGAGTCTAATAGCCGTTAATTGCATAGCTATGCAACGGGTTGAGGAATGGGTCTCTGTTCAGGTGACATTTCCCAGCAACCAGCTCTTAAAGAATTGTTTTCCTACATATCCACAAACCACATGGAAAATTTTTCCTTAAGCTGAGTGACATTTTCCAGTTGACATTTGTATTAGATTAATTTGTACAACATACAATGAAATGTTTGCCTATTTCAAATTGAAAATCAATTTTCTTCCTTATCTTTTCTTTATAAGGAAGCTATGTTGCTCCGAAGGGAAAATACTATTTCTAGAGCTTTGGTTGTTCTGGTGAACACAAAGGTCCCTGGCTGCATGTGGCACAACACACTGTGGGGTGAGGCACTTTGCTCAGACTCATGACAGCTTGCTGAAAGAAAGGTTTTTGAGTCAAGCATGAACTTGGCAGTGATGAAATCTGTTAAACATCTTCTCTGGTTATCAGGAAACATCAAGTGAATCCCTCAGCAGCTGCCTATGTCTCCTAGTTCATTCCTACAAGAAGGCAGGAAGCAGCTCAATGCTGAGATCTTCCCCTAAGGTCAGTTTCTGAGCATACAGAGACAGTGAAAAGTCCCAGAGCTTGGAGTTAGAAGACCTGAGTGTCTCTCAGGCTCTAGTACAAGCTCTCTCTAAGGCGTTGAACAAGATACTTCCCCTTTCTGAGCCTCTATTCTCCATTTATAAAATGAGAAGAAGAGTTCTGGCAAAGATGACATATTAAGTTTATGTTTAGTACACTTTGTCAGCTTTAAACACATAGCAGTGATAAATTAAATATAAAAAGAGAAATCCAAAAAGACATAGCTGGGCTCAAAAACATAAACATCACCATGGACTGAAATAGAATTTCAGTGCAAAACAGTGAGCACAGCTGAAGCCATGAGCCTTCTGAATCGGGATCCAAACCCTAGCATTGGTAGTCAGTACTCCAGTTCTCATGGGGTGACGTGGGGCAAAAGTGCTCCATGCAAGCTGATAGACTAAAGCTGGGATCCATGCTTGGAGTCAAGGGCTGGAGAGTAAATCTTGAAACATGACTCAAAGCCAAAAAAAAAGCTGTTGCCCATTCTACCTAGGGCTTATGCTTATAGGAGACTATGATCATAGTGGTGCAGGGGAACATAGACAAAGGCCAGGAATAACCCCAAACCTGTCATTCCCACAATACCGCTACAGGAAAAGAGTGCCAAAATGCAAATAGCAGATGTGTGGCTGGCCTACAGGTTCACAAGAGCTGAGAGGTGGCATTGGCTAAGTTTACAGTATAAGAAGGAAACATATCAAAGGGAACATGAAGAAATTAAACTTTCAAAACCATCTGAAGCTAAAATTTAAAATGCACAAATAAATGTTATGATAAGGAAGGCAGCCACAAAATATGAACAGATTGGAAAGTTCTTCTCTTCAAATAAAATTAATTTTATAAGATACCCTGAGAACAAAATACAAAATAAATTTGTGTGGGAACATCAAAGGGAGAGAGGAATAATTTCCATGAAAATGAACAATAAACTGTAAAACAAAAATAGGCAGAAATTAAACAAGAGCAAGAATCAAAAGGAAAGTTACTAAAATGAATTTTTAAAAATTAGAAAAAAATAAAATATATTTTTAAATAAAGAGAATGGAGAAATAAGAAAATTAAAATAACTGAAAATTTTACAGAATTATAGACATAAGTTCTCAAGCTAACTATGCACTTAATCTATCAAATAAAACAATACAGTCATGTGCAGATATCAAAATAATAATAAAGAGTTTTCACACTATCTGTAAAGTGGTATAACATTATTTGAAAGAGGACTTGGATTAATTGTAAATCCACATTGTAAACTCTAAAGGGGTAACCACTTAAAAAAAAAGTTAAAAGAAAGTATGACTGATATGCTAAGAAAGGAGGGAAAATGAAATTATATAAAATGGTCAATTAAAACCATAAAAGGCAGAAAAAGAGTGAAAGCCAAAAATAGGAACAAAGAATAAAGGCAACAATGAGAAAACAGTATCAAATGTGGTGTATATTAATCTGACTATATTAATAACATCAATAGTTTAAAAGCACCAATTAAATACTGAAATTGTCAGTGAATTACAAAACAAGGTCCAATTATATGTTGTCTGTCTACAAAAAAAAATTTATTTTAAGTATAAAAACACATTTAGATTAAAAGTAAATGGAAGGAGAAAAATATACCATGTTAACACTAAAAGAAAACAGGAGTAGCTATATTAATTTTAGACAGAACAGACTTCAAAGCAAGGGAAGTCACCAGGGACAAAGAGGGCAATAGATATTGATAAAGAGTTCAATTTTCCAAGAAGACATAGTAACTCTTAACATGTATGTGCCTGACAAAAGAGTGTCAAACTATGCCTAGTAAAAGCTGATAGAACCCAAGTAGAAATGGATGAATGCACCATCATACTTGGAGACTTCAACACCCTCTCTCAGAAGTGGACAGATCTAGTAGGCAGAAAATCAGTAAAGACACAGTTGAAGTCAACAACCCCGACAATCAACTGGATATAATTGGCATGGCTCATTTAACAATAGCAGAATACATAACGTTGTCAAGCTTACTTGAAACATTCACCAAGAGAGACCACATAGTGGGCCATAAACACACCTTAACAAAGTTTAAAAAATAGAAATGATATAATTTTTACTTTTATACCACAATATAATGAAACTAGAAATTAGTAAAAGAAAGACATAAAAAAATCCCCAAATATGTGGAGTTTAAACAATGCTCTTCTAAATAACACATGGATCAAAGAAGAAATTATAAAAGAAATTGTGAAATATTTTTAGCTAAATGAAAATGAAAGCATAACTTAGTGGAATTTGTGGGATGCAGCAAAAGCAATGCTTGGAAGCAAATTTATAATATTGAATGCATTTTTTAGAAAAAAAAAAGAATTATCTAAAATTAATGATCTAAGTTTCCACTTCAGGAAATTAGAGAGAAAAGAGTAAATTAAATCCAAAGTACACAGAATATTATAAACAATAAGAATTAAAACATAGTGTGATAAAATTCAAATCAGGAAATCAAAAGAGAAAAATCAACAAAAATAAATTTAAAAAGGATCTTTAAAAAGACCAAAAGATTGATACCCCTTTAAGTATGTTAACTAAGAAAAAAAGAGAGAGGGTAAAAATCATCAAAAAAAAGAAAAAAAATATAGGAATTAAAGAGGGGACATCACTACAGACCTCATGAACATTAAAAGGATAATAAAGGAATACCATGAACAACTGTATGCCCACATATTTAATAACCTAGATGAAATGGGGCAATTCCTTCAAAGAAACACCTGCCAAAAGTAGCACAAGACAAAAATAGACAATATAAATAGGCCTATTAAAGAAATTGAATCAATAATTCCAAAACAGAAAGCACCATAGTTCATTGGTGAATTATCCAAAATAGTTTAGGAAGATATTATACCAATCCTCTACAATCTCTTTCAGAGTAAAGAAGTAAAGGGACTACTTTGTAACTCATTCTGAGGTCAGTATTACCCCAATTCCAAAATTAGACAAACACATTACAAAGAAAGAAAAATACAGAATATCTCTCATAAGCACAGATGCAAAAGTCCTCAAAAACATATTAGCAAATCAAGGCAAGAACATATATTAAAAATACATACACCATGACCAAGTGGGATTTATCCCATGTGGGCAAAGCTGACTCAACATATAAAAATCAATTAACGGAATCTATCATATCAACAAACTAAAAAGAAAAATCACATGATCATATCAATTTATATATAAAAAGCATTTGACAGAACCCAACACTCATTCATGATTAAAAGAAAATAAACACTCCCAACAAAGCAGGCATAGAGGGGATCTTCCTCAACTTAATTAGGAATATCTGCAACAGACCTACATCTGATATTATACTTACCGGTGAGAAACTCAAAACTTTCCCACTAAGTTTAGGTACAAGGCAAGAATGTCCCCTCTCACCACTTCTTTAGAACATTGTACTGGAAATTCTAGCTAATTCAATAAGATGAAAAAAGTAAATAAAAGGTGTACAGATTGGGAAGGATGAAACAAAACTATCTTTGTTCATAGATGATATGATCATCTATGTGGAAAATCAGAAATAATTGACAAGAAATCATGGAACTAATAAGAAATTATATTTGAGTTACAGAATATAAGGTTAATATACAAAATTTAACTGCTTTCCTATATACCATCAATAAGAAAGTGGATTTTAAAACTAAAAGCACTACTAAAATAACTAAAAATACTACTTACATTAGCACCAAAAACAAGTTAGGTATAAATCTAACAAAATATGTACAAGATCTATATGAGGAAAACTACATAACTCCAATGAACAGAATCAAAGAGAAACTAAATAAATGGAGAGATATTCTATATTCATGGATAGAAAGATTCAATATTGTCAAGATGTCAGTTCTTCACAACTTGGCTATCAAGCTATGAAAAGACATGCAGGACCCTTAAATGCACATCATTATACTAAGTGAAGGAAGCCAATATGAAAAGACTACATACTGTATGATTCCAAATATATGATGTTTTGGAAAGGCAAATCTTTGGAGACAGTAAAAAGATCAGTGGTTACCAGAAGTAAGACAGGGAGGGAAGAATAAACAATTGGAGCACAAAGAGTTTTTAGGGCAGTGAAACTGCTCTGTTTGATACCATAATGGTGAATACATGTCAATATACATTTGTGCAAACTGTAGAGTAGAATAGAATGTACAACACCAAGAGTGAGCCTTAATGTAAACTATGGACTATAGGAGACTATGATGTGCCAATGTAGGTTCAACAACTGTAACAAATATAGCACTCTGGTGGAAGCTTTTGATAATGAGGAAGACTATACTTGTGTGCGGGCAGGAGGAATATTGGAAATCTCTGTACCTGCCTTCCAATTTTTCTGTGAATGTACAACTGCTCTACAAAATTATTTTTTTAAAAAATGCAAAGCAATGAAGAATAACAATAAAATAAAAATTGGGTTTATTTAAATTAATGAAATTCAAAGAGCTCTAGGCAGATTAAACAAGAACAAAAGACAGAAGTTGCCAATGTCAATAATAAAAGAGAGACATCACTAGAAAACATCTAGATTAAAAGGGTAGAAAGATAATGATGCAAATAACTTTATATGTATAAATTTCACGCATTATATAAAAAGGACAAATTCCTATTTAAGTCACTAAAGAAAAAATAGTTACCTGAATGGTCCTATATTTATTGAATATTTTAATTCATTGTAATTTATTTATTATATGCATTAAATATTAAATAAATTAAGCTGTAATTAACAAATACCTCCCTATACACACACACACAGAGTATCCCAGGCCAAGACT
This sequence comes from Microcebus murinus, assembly GCF_040939455.1. Classification (NCBI taxonomy): domain Eukaryota; kingdom Metazoa; phylum Chordata; class Mammalia; order Primates; family Cheirogaleidae; genus Microcebus; species Microcebus murinus. The sequence continues at coordinate 14,912,079 of NC_134106.1, forward strand.
GTGAATTCTACCAAACATTTAAGAAAGAAATAACAATTTTACACAAACTCTTCAGGAAAATAGAAGATAAGAGAACATTCCTCAATTTATTGCATGATCATGGGATAGTTATTTTCATTCTCCAAGAATATATATACCATGAATAAGCACATGATATATTTCTCAGCATCATACATCACTAGAGAAATGCAAATTAAAGCTATAAAAAGCTACACACTTGCTACAATGGCTGCATAATATATTTTTAACTGACAACACCAAGTGCTGGTGACGTTTTGTAATGATTGTAACTCTAGTTTATTTCTAGTGGAAATATAAAATGGTTTAGCCACTGTGGAAAACAGTTTCAGTTTCTCACAAAGTTAAGTATCATACACACCGTATGATCCATCCATTTCATTCCTAAATATCTGCTCAAGAGAAATTAAAACTTATGTTCACACAAAGTGAATGTGTACAGAGACTTTATTCATAATCACCAACAACTAGAAACATCTCAAATGTGCTTTATCTGGTATAAATAAACTGAGACATCCAGGCAATGAACCACTATATTGCAATAACAATGAACTATTGATACTTGCAACAGCATAGATTGACATCAAATTTGTTATGTTACGTGAAAGAATATATGTGTATGATATTATACTGAAATGTGTGAATTTTACTCTATGTAAATTATACTTCAATGTACAAAGTTTAGATGAGAACTTCTAAATAATTACTAATAGTTGATTATTTTAGCTGGAACAAAAGACACAAACAAGTAAAGTGAAGTAGGAATTTCAGGCAGAATTGAAAGGAATGCAGAGTGTCATAAAGGGTAAATGTGGAAGTCAGTATAAATAACTATTAACTGTTTAGGTGAGATTACGGTACATGTAGGAACAAAATACATGAGAAAGTACACAGAGTGTAAGGGACTAAGTGATTTAAGCTGTTGTAATTAACATCCTGGAAATAATAAAAAATGTCCATTGAAAGAAAATATAATAAAACAAGAGTGCATCTTGTAATCTTGTATGTAATCACTAGCATAATTATAAAAGAGTAAATATTTAAAAGTCACCAAAGGAGAAAAATAAAATCATACATAGTACTGACAAACTAAAGGAAAGTTAAAAAGAAGGACTAAAGAAACAAAGAACAAATGGGTAAAAGAGAAAACAAATACCAAGATGAAAGACTTAAATCAGACTATATCAGTAGTTATATTAAATATAAATGAATTCAGATGTCAACTAAATGAAAAATATTGCCAACGTGTATAAAGAAAGCAGAAACAACAATTATACGTTTTTTTTTAAAAGGGCACACCTTATCTATAAAAATACAGAAAGATTGAAAGAATAATAATCTTCCATTTGTATACCGAACTTCAAAATATATGTAACAAAAGTTTGCATAAAGAAGCCACAATTATAATTGAAGATTTTAACACATCTGTCTCAGCTATTGACCAAAAAAAAAAAACCAGTCACAGAACAAGTCTGCAAAAGCTGCTAATTCTCACATCACTTCATCAAGCGCATGGAGTTAGCTTGCCAAAGGCTAGGTTAGAGCCAGACAGTGAAAACAAATCTAAGGTGCATCATGCCTTCTCCAAGTGCAAGGCATTCTCTCACTGATGACTGTAGGGAGGACCATAGAGCTGAGAAACAGCCCTCGCAGGTGCACAGGGCCTTCAACGAGTACAAAGCAAAACTCTCCAAAGGCTTGAGGTAAAGCAGGAAAACAGAGATTCCCCCCTCCCCTTGAGGCACATGGGATCCAACCTGCGAGCAGGGCAGCAACCCCCTAAAGGAAAGAGAAGAGAAAAAAGCCTGAAAGAGAATCTCATACACATTCTGAAGTGCACAGAGACTACCAAGAATGCAAGATAGTGACTTGCTGAAGGCTAAAGGCTGGACAGAAAAGCTGAGATACCTCTAAATACTTGATGCCTTCACTGAGTCAAAGGCTGCAACTCTCCAATTGTTGGAGCATGAGGTGGAGGCAAGGCATGTGGGTAGGAATGCTGAGAGAAATTCCTCAGAGAAGCATCTGGTCTTCAAACTTGAACTACAACATTGCAACATTGGCACTTCCCCGAGTCTCCAGCCTGCTGGCCAGCCTACACTACAGATTTTGGACTTGATAGCCTCTATAATCATGTGAGCTAATTCCTGGTTAATCTGGCAGGAGATCTATTAATTTTATCTTTTCAAAGAACCAACTTTTTGTTTCACTGACTTTTGTATTTTTGTTGTTGTTGTTGTTGTTGTTTTTCCATTTCATTTACTTCTGTTCTGACCTTTATTTTTGTTTTCTTCTGCCAGCTTTGGGTTTGGTTTGCTCTTCCCTTTCTAGTTCCTTGAGATGTGATATTTACATAGAAATTCAAAATGAATCTACAAATTACTGGGTGAATTTAATAAAGTAGCAGAATACAAAGTTATTGCTTTAAAAATCCATTTTATTTTTAATATACTAGCAACAAACAATAAAAGAATTTCAAAAAATTATTTACCATCATGTAAAAGATCTTAAAATTTATATAAATAATTTTAAGAAAGTATGTACAAGACATCCGCATTTAAAACTACAAAGAAAATGCTTAATAAATTAAAGAACTAAATAAATGGTAAGGTATACCAGGTTTGTGAACTGAAAGATTCAAATTATCAAAATATCAATCTTTCCCAAACTTATCTTTAGATGTATTGCAATTCCAAGCTAAATATCACCAGGCTTTTTAAAAAAGAAATTGACTAAATGATTTAAAAAGGTTTAGTAATCAAAATAAGTGGTATTGATATAGGGATCAAAAAAAATAGATCAGTAGAACAGAATAAGTTTGGGGAAAAAATCACCATTTATATTCATTTGATTTTTTACGAAAGTACAAAAGCAATTGAATAGGAAAGGAGGTCCTATTGATAAACTAAGCTGGACTAACTCAGTATCCATATGGGAAAAAATTAACCTTGATCCTTATCTCAAATCATTCACAAAAAACTAATTTGATGTGGACTATAGACAATAGTATAAAGGCTAAATCCATGATCTTTTACACAAAAACATACGAGAATGTATTCATGACTTTGGATAGGTAGAGATTCTTAGGTCACAGAAAGCAATAGAATATAGAGAAAAAGTAAATGATGATTTAAACCACATCAAACTTAAAAAACTTCAGTTCATCAAAAGACGCCATTGAGAAAATAAATAAGTCACAGACTTGGAAAAATATCTGTGGACTATGTGTCTGACTAAAGGTTCATCTCCAGGATACATGAAGTACTCCAATAATTCAACAATAAAAGGAAACAACCCAAATACAAATAGGAAAAAGATTGATAACTGCAAACTTTGGCAGATTATTAAACTGAAATGGTCACGTTGTTGATGAGATTATGAAATATTTCAAACACTTTGGAAAAAAAGTCATACCAGTTCCTTTTATAATAAAACTAAACATACATACCTATGCTATGAACCAGCAATCCAATTCCTATTTATTCACTCAAGATATACAAAAGCATAAATTCACCAAAAACATTGTAAAATGTTTATAATGATTATGTTCATGATAGTCTCTATATAAAATAATCTAAATGTTCGTTAATAAAAGAATGAGTAAACAAACTGTTATATATTTATGTGATGAAATACTATTCCACAAGAAAAGGACTGAATTACTGGTACATGTAACAGCATGGCTCAATCTCAAAACATCATGCTGAATGAAAAGAAGCCTTATATAGAAAAGTGCATGCTGTATGATTCCATTTGAATGAAATGCTAAAATAAGAAAAATCGTTCTGCAGTGGGAAAAAATCAGAACACTGATTGCTTCTGTGGAATTTGGAAGGGGGTTGAGTTTGAACAGACATGATGGAATTTTTAGGACTGACAGTAATGTTCTATATATTGACAGATGTTTGTTTTATACAGATCTATGAATGAAACTTAGTAAATTTACTCATAGATTTATGCATTTTATTGTGTTTACATTTCATATTGAAAAACATTTTGAACAAATAGTGAACTTCAGTTAATAACTTTAGTTAATAGCATGGTAACTGAGAGAATTATGGCCAAGTGTACTGATATCTATATTTTTTCTTGCTTTTTATTAAACAAATAAGATGATTAATGATGGATAGAAAGATATATAGATATATAATAAAGCCATAATAGTAAAATGTTAGTAATAAAGTCTAGGTAGTACATATATGGATGGGTGTAGACCATTGATAACCCTCAAATTCCTTGACATTCCACCCTGGAACATGATGATGCAGAGAAAACCGGTTCCTGGCTTCAGGCTTGCAGATCATGGCCTGCCTCCTTCTTGCATCTGTATCTCTTTTTTTTCACACAAATTTTTATACAGTATTCTCCTTCTTGTCTCATAGCCTTTCCTGCCCCACGCTCATGTTTATACTCATTCAAGCTACATCCAACACTCCCTCCACTTTGTCCACATCTCCAGCATAGGCATGCACATGCTATGCTACCGTCCCATACACAATAGGACCGTCCCAGAGGAGAGTCCCGCATTGTCCCTGGATGTAGGTTAAGGACTTTGGGACAGAGAATTCCAAAGTACTGAATACTAAGTGTATGTTCTAGAAATGGAAGTAGGGAGACCACATGCTCTTGGGTGACAAAGATCCTTGGCCCCAACACTGCTCCCCACATGGGGAGGAGCATAGCTACAAACAGTCCAGAGAAGAGCTCCTTGAGAAATGAAACCTAGGACAGGGACCTTGAGAAAAATTGTATTTTTTTTTTAAAAAGAGGCTACAGTAATATCTCCCATTCACATGTTCCTCTTTATTATGTGAGTTTGACAATTCTTGCATCTTGTGATGGTATTTATATCTCCTTCCCTTGAAACTGGGCAGGACTTTGTGGCTGCTTTGGTCAATAAAGAAGAGTGGAAGTAATGTTATACAACTTGTAAAATGCCCTGCTTTTTTGCTTTATTCTCTCTCTAGGGTGCTCACTCCTAGAACCCAGCTACCATGCTGTGAAAAAGTCCAAGCGGCCTATGGAAAGGTCCACAGTAAAGAACTGAGGTTCTCAGTTTATAGCCTTGGCTAAGCTCTTAGCCAGTAATCAGCACTAAGTTGTCCCCTTTGTGGGTGAACTGTCTTGGAAGCAGGTCCTCCAACTCTCAGTTGAGCTTCTCAGCCAACGTCATATGAAGCGTAGGCAAACCATGCCTGCTCAGTCCTGCTCAATTTGTATATTCATTGTTAAAATAAATGAATTATGTCAAACCATTAAGTTTAAGGGTGTGTTTTTACTCAGTACAGGTTGAGCATGCTTTATCCAAAATGCTTGGGACCAAAAGTGTTTCAGATTTTGGATTATTTTGGATTTTGGACTATTTACATATACCTAATGAGCTTTGTTGGGAATGGGACCCAAGTCTAAACATGAAATTCACTCATGTTTCATATATACCTTATACACGTACTCTAAAGGTAATTTTACACAATATTTTAATAATTTTGTGCATGACACAGAGTTTGTGTACACTGAGCCACCAGAAAGCAAAGGTGTCCCCATCCCAGCCACCCATGTGGACAATCTGCAGTTGTTTGGCATCACTATCATTCTTGACTCTGAATTTATATGCTACGGATAAGCAATCATTTTCTTATACTTATTCACACATCAGCACTTAACAGTAAAAATATCCAAGATACAGTGAAAAAATAATGTGTTCAGGGTGACTAAGCAGCACAGTAGTATCACTGCAATACCCACATCGGCTGGGAAGCAACAGCAACAACAAACAACGGCAAGCTGAATAAACTGTGTGCTGTGCATTTTGACCACGACCCATCACATGAGATTAGGTGTGGAATTTTCCACTTGTGGCTTCATGTCAGCACTCAAAAAGTTTCAGATTTTGGAGTATTTTGAATTTAAGATTTTTGGATTAGGGATGCTCAACCTGTAATAGCGTCTGAGACAGTCCCTGAGTGCCTACAAATAAGAACAGTACATTTTACTCATTTTTCCTGACCAACTTGAATTTATTCTTTAACATTAGATCCTTTATGAAGGTGTACCAAAATTATACCCCAGCTGGGTTGATTGTCCTTCTTCTGTACTCTCATAGCACACTGTATACTCTTCTACCCTGCAGACGTGACATGTATTCGAGTTCTATATTTAAATGTTTTCTCTGCTAAACTGTGAGGACAAAGACTATGTCTTATTCACTCTGGAGCCTGAGCATCTAGCACGAGGCCTTGCACCCAGAAGGGACCACAACATAGCCACTGAACTAAAGTAGAAGCTATACCCTGCTCTCAGTGTCCATTCATGATGGAATCAGAAGTGCTGCAGACCTGGCCACATGCATGGGCTGATGTCAAGTAGGGAGCAGAGTCAGTCAATGTGGGAGGAAAAGCAAAGTCTGCAACTCACAGGGAACACAAGGATGGACCAGAAGTTGTTAGTGCTGGTTTCACCAGCGAAGGAGTAAACATCAGCCTCGGATGTGGTCATGGGGTTTTTATAGGAAAACCACAAAGGTTTTCTTTCAATATGTTTGGTTGCTTTCTTGAGAGCCCGATCTACTGTGAGTGGTTTTACTCCTCAAGAGATGTGGATGCGCTGGAACAGGTCCAGAATAACTCATTATTCTGGAAATTAGAAGGTTGAGGAATGCGTTTTCTTTGAAAATTTTAAACAAGATGGGCATGATGAAGTATTCCTGTCTTTGGTATTATGCTAGGAATTCCAAACAAGAAAAGGAAATAATCAACTATCACCATTTTTGTGAAAACAGAAAGTGGGGGGAAAAAAAAGCTATAACATGGTCTATTTGAACCTAGATAAGGTTTAGTTTTGTGAATACACTGAAGTTTGGCACTAGGAAAGTTTTTTTGACTGGCTTCCTCTTACAGGAATATCCTTTTGTATTTCCTAGGAGACTGTTCTGGAATATTCTAGGCAGGAATTTTGCCTGGGGAGAGAAAATTTTTGTTTTGTGACTCTGAGCCTCTCCCTTCCATTTGTCAGTTAAGAGCTGATTTGTAGCACAACTGTCACTGTTTCTAACCATGACCTCAAACTCCAGGAACAGGCTGGAAACCATTAATAATCTATGAGATACCCAACCTCTTGTACCACTTGAAAGACCCATGTTATAACTAGAACTTTCAAAGGGGAAAAAAAGTTAACCTAGTCCCTCTACAAGGTCATAAAAGACCAATTTCTCTTTCACCACTGCTCTCCCTGCCATAGATTCAGCTGCCCTGGCTACCATGGGATGCCTGTTGATAGTGCCACTTCATCATTCTCACCAACAGGAGTTAGAGACCATGTCTTCTGAGGTTTCCCTTATGACTCCACTAACAGCCTCCAGGAAGTATATTCCATAGCTCGTGGCTTGAAAGTCTGTTTCTTGACCATTTCTGAAGACATTTCTTGCCAACAGAGAATGCTCCATGGTGATTAGCTTAGTTGTTACACAGTTCTCTGGCGAGAGGGTTAGACATGACCATGATGGATTGCATGTGATCAAGGAACAAACCTGGAACAAGGAAGCTCTGCAATAGGGAGGGGTGAGAATAATTGCTGGAGAGACAGTGTTCATTGAGCATTGCTGCCTACACCACAGGAAATGCCATCAAGCATTTGTGGGACTGGTCAGATTTTTGATGTGTCCCTTCCATCTGACATTCTGTTTTCTGTTTGTCTCTTGAGAGGACTATTTAGGACCAACAAAAACTAATCAAAAGCCAAAGTGACACTTGCTCATGCTGCCCTGAGACGACCTGGCAGGAACATTTGGTTGGGAAGGTGGATAAGTGAAGTCCGCTGGTTCAGAATCTGAGAGGGGATTCCAAGTCCAGATCTTCCTAGGAAAACAAGAAGCCTCAGAACCTATCAGCTCCCTCTGGGGCTGTGGAGGGATTCTCCCAGGGACTTTTGTGCCCTTGTTGCTCTTGCTTATATCAAGAGGATTCAGGTGTTTGGGGAGCTGGAGAGGGAGATGTCGTGGCAGTGACTGACTCAGCAAAAGGGCTTCTATAAAGAAACGTGCCCAGCGTTTTGCTCTCAGAGTGCAGCCTCTGTAGCACTTAAACACTCTTGCCTTGTGGCCTGATTAAATGGGAAATGCATTTTTTGTTCCAGATATTTATTTAAAAGTTTCATTTTCACTTAATAAATCCACAGCCATGGCATACATGGAAGGTTTCCCCAAGTGGTAATTTATGCTTAATGAAGAATTACTTTTGAAAGTGCATGGGCTGCCTGTCACGGGGGAAACTGTGGCCACTCCATTTTTAGACGTATTGGCTGTTACAGATTGGGGAGTTGATATATATTTGAAATGTTTATGCCTTCTCTTTCTCTCTTTCTTATTAATTATCAATCTAAACCTTTACGGATTCCGGGACATTTGCGAACAAGGCTTTCATTAATCCCTAAGGCTGCTGAGGGGTCTGGGAATGGAATCCCCAATTTATAGATATGCAGGAAACTTAGAAACCAACAGACTAATTTCCAGGGTCACATGGTGGGTCAGTAATGGCCAAACTTACAGAGTTTATATCAGGGGTACAGGACATCTAGCTTGCTCAACAAAGATGACCCTTTAGGCTGTTTCTAGGGGACACAGCCAAGACTAGCCTCCCAAAATGAAATGTAGACACATCTCTTCACAGTCTTCTTGGGGTCTCCCCTACGCCAGGGCCATATCCCATGCCCTGCACTAACCCCTACTTGAGTGCTATACTTAACCCTTACTGTGGGCGGATTTAGCACCTCATTCCGAAGCAGATATAGAAGGTGTCCAGACAATTAAATCCTCCCCGTATGCTGTCCTGCCCCCTTCCCGATGCTCTCTTTCCCCCCATCTCACACCTACTCACCACCCTAAGGCAATGGAGGGTCCTAAAAGTAGAAACGCTGGCTGGACTCTCAGAACTTAGGCGCCGAGCACCAGAGTGTGGGGAGTCCCTGGCGAGGAGTGTTCCTCCTCACTGTGGAGCTGGTGGGGAGCCCGAGGTCCAACTCTTCATCCTGCCAAGATGGGGCTGGCACGGAGCCTGGCACCCCACAAGAGGATGCTGGTCTCTGCAGGCCCACAGAAGGAGGAAGGGAGGAGGGTGGTACTTTGGTTTTGTAAGGCTGGTGGCGGGCCCCCTCCTCTCCCTAGATCAAAAAAGAAAAGGCTCACGAGACCAGACCCCGCGGAGAGGAACCACATCCAAATGTCCGCCCGGATAAGAAAGTTTTGGCTCCTGGATTCCGCAAATACCGCCAGCCCCCCTATTTCTCAATGACCACCAAAGGTGGCCCCAGCTCTCCCCACCAAAAGTCCCTAGCCCGGCCCAAAGGGTATAAAAGGCCTCACCTCCTTTAAAAGGATGCGACTTCTGGGACCCCCCCTTCACTTGGGGCCCCAGAACCTTGTTGGGGAGCACTAAATAAAACCATGTTGTTTGGCCCCACTCTTTCTCTCTCTCTGTTTGTTTCTTTTGCCACTGCCAAAAAACCTTACAGTTTTATTTTTCCATTTCATGATATTGAGAGACTTTAGGGGAGCCTCCAGCTGTTTGCCCACTCCTGATAATTTCCTAAGAGGAGTTACTTACTCAAGAAAAAAAGTAGAATTTTTCTTTCTGTATCTAATACCACCTTCACCAGTCCAGCTTCCAGAAATATTCTAGTGACTCTGAAATCTGGCTGGGAGCACTTTTCAGTGCTCTTTCTGCGTCCTATTTCCTTGGAGGCGATGACTTTGAAGTAAACACAGTACCATTTGATGGAAATAAAGGGAAAGCAGACGTCAGGTCCCAGAGGCCGCAAATGCTAAGGTGAAGAATCAGTTGTCACCTGTGGGATGGAGTCTTCTCCAGAAAGCCTGCTTCCCCCTCTCGGGAGCCTGGAGAAGACCCAGCTTCCTCGTGGCCCAGAGACATCGTGTGTCCTGCGGCCACTATGTGCCTTGTATGAGGACCAGTGGGCTCTCGGGTCCAGACCAGCAAACTCTCAGAGCTGGACGCAGGATCTCAGCACCAGAAAGGCCCCGAGACCCTCCTTGCTCAAGCCCCTCGCTGTGTGAGGAACGAGAACACAGAGGCCTTCAGTCGCACGCTCCCGATTACAGATTCAAGACTGAGGGGGGCTGACGGGGCACTCGCCTCCAGGAGGCCTGTGGTTTTATGTGTGTGAGCAAACACATTTTGCTTAAGTAGACCTTCCTCCAGCCCCCAGCCAGGCGTCCCACCGCCCCGGCTTTATTCATGGCTGGCAGCTGCTGCCGAGGCCGGGGCCAGGCGGGGGCAGGCCCACACGGCTCCCACGCGGGTGAGAAGAGGGAAAACCGATGAGCTGCCATAGAGCAGTGCGAGTGAGGGCCTCGGCTTTGAATGTTGATTCCTCCATCCTCCGCCCCCTCGCCCCCCACGAGCCAGGCCTTCACACATCTTCTGTCTGTGTCCTCCACGTCCGAGAACAGCCCAGGTGAAAGGCCGTGTGCAAACTGCTAAGGAGTGATGCTCCTCCTGACAGCTGCACTAAGGCCAGGGAACTAGTCCACAGGCTCCTTCTGAGTGTCCTGGCCAGGCAAGCCCCATCATGCTCAGGGCCACCTCCACCCCTACTGACAATGCACCATGTCTCTGCACCCCAAGCCAACTGACCCAGAGGCAGAGCAGGGCAAGGCCTGAGGAAGAGGCCAAGCAGGGGCACCAACAGGACTTGGGTCAAATCCTCCTGACAGCAGCTCACTCGGGAATCCCTGTGCACCCATCCGACACTGTGCAATGCCACGGGAGAGAGTCCCCTAAGGTAACAAGCTTGCCTGATGTCCTGCTAGGTAACCGCCACTCCCCTAATTCGCCCCCCGATTCTGATCATCCTCAGGCCTGGGTTAATGAATTCTGCTTCTTCCAAGCCTACCTCGATCCCTGGTCTATGGTGGTCATGGCTGCTCCGAGCCCCCGGCCTTGGACTTGCACTCATGGAACCTGGGAGTGCCTCTAACGTCCTCTCTCTCCCGTGTCCCAGGCCAGGGCCCAGAGCACAGTAGTTGCTCAACAAATGTGTGTTGGATAAATTTCATGCCGGAAACCTTAGTGATCTCAGTGCCAGAGACCTTGAATTGGAATCTGGCTGTGTTCCCCTCCCAACTGTGTAACCCCAACTATGTCCTAAAACCATGTTAAAGCTTGGCCCCCTCTAACCCTTGCTAGTGAGAGGCAAAGATATAAAATATGACCAAAATGTTAAGGAAAAAAGAAAAACAAACATTTGTCGGGTGTGGGGCAGGTGGGAGGGGGGAGGAGGGCATGGGTATTTACATACATAGTGAGTGTGATGCACACCGTCTGGGCTCTGGGGCATGGACAGGCTTGAAGCTCTGCCTCGAGGGGGGAGGGGAGACAAGGGCAATGCATATAACCTTAACGATTGTACCGCCATAATATTCTGAAATAGAAGAAAAAAACTTGGCCTTCTGATCTGAAAACTGGAAATGATTGTCTCATCCCTGCCCCCTGCACCATCACTCCTATGGGATGAGATGAGAAGCCAGATGTTAACAGGTTATATCAATTGTACAACACAGCACACAAGTAAATGGGCGTCACCATTGCTGTGCTATTGCTACTTACATTATTATTACTCCCAGTTTTATTACTATGAATAGTAGATGCGGGAAGGAAGGCCCCTCTGAAGAAATGCATTTCAATTACTCTATGATTTCCTCGAGGAGGGATTGGTTTCATTTATTCTCTTCTCGAGGTCAGTTTGAGCACAGAGTAAAATGGGATGAGAGACCCCTTAGCTGTAAAACTGAGGAGATTGGGCCATTCCCTGCCCACCCATCCACCCAAGTGTGCTGACTCCCTTGTCTGATCTGTTTGGTCATAAAACCTCAAGCGTCCCTGAGCTCTACAAGTAGGCAGAGGCCACTGTCCTGGGATCTAGCAGCACGTGTATGACAGTTTAAAAAGCAAGTGCCTGCCTCCTGAAAGGAGCTAATATTTGTTCCTTTGTGAATCCCAAAAGCTGAGCTGGCTGTTTGGCTTTCCATGAGATTTGGGGCCACTTTCCAAGAAAGTAATCAATAATGACAAAGTAAATTTATAGACAGATGCGTAGACGGACAGATACATGAATAAAAGTAATAATACTGCATGAAACTTACTAGGCATTAAATATGTGTTAAGCGTTTTGCAGACATCATCTCATTTAATTCCTCTGTAACCCTGTGAAGTCTGCAGTATAACCTAGGTGCTTCAATGTGGGATCAAGGAGGCAATCTCCATCAGAGATGCCCTCTATAGCACTTCTGCCCTGGCCCGGAGTGATTCCTGGGGGTGAGTGGATATGTTTCCGAGACGCTGCTATTTACTGTGTGCCCACCACGTGTCAGGCAGCAGGCTGGGGCCACGACACACATTCCCCCTGACACTCCCAGGAATCGTGAGGGGGCGTACATAGTATAACACCATCAACAACACTTTAAGAAATGAAGGAACCGAGACTTAGAAAAGACATGAGGAAACGTTGACGTGAGCCCAGGCTACAGTCAGTTCTACAGAACCTGGCATGTAATTGGCACTCACTAAACTGTGTCGTGAATTAAAATGGAATGGAATTAAATTGAATACTCTCTACCCACAAAGGCTAATTCTATCCTGGGGTGCCTCATTTAGTCAGGGCTGGATGATTGCCACCCTCAGCCTCCCTTTACAAGGCCTCCCTGGGCCGGGGAGCTGTCTGAGGAAGCGAGAGGGAGAGCGGTACCTCCCGCATAAAAGAGGGTGTGTGGCGGTCGTGGATTTGGGTTGAGGCTGTGGCCGGTGGGCCACAAAATCTCATCAGCCTTGTAAAGGGAGATATATTTAAGTGCGAGACTTGCCAGTTGGACTGCGCGGGGCTCTTTTCTCCCAGAACACCTTGGCGAGGCAGTTCTGGTGGTAGCAGGGTGGCCGAGAGCCAACGCAGAGCTGTGTGCGGCCCCCTCAGCGTGTAAGTGGAGTGTTAGTGAGTGTATTTGACAGAGCGGCCCGTGGCACTTGGGTGCCAGGGTCTCCAGCAACGATTCAGAGAGGAACAAGGCAATGGTTGTAAATCACTGAAAATAATTTGCTTTTAAAAAAATGTACATACTATTTGTCTCCCAGCTAGAAATATCTCTCAAAGAGGGAATAATAATTGGGGAGTTCTATAGCCGCCTTGGAAACCAGTATTTATTATATTTTTGGTTGGTAGCAACAAAAGTCTGTATAGTTTAATAGCCAGCAGATTTAATATTGTAATAGCAATGCAGGGCCTGATATTTTAATTGAAACAATTATAATAACAGTGCATATTAAATATACATTTTAATTGTATAATTGCATATTAATATTTGTATATTAATATAACATCTGTATGAAATATAACATAAAATTATATGTAATAATAACATCATTATATTATATATTAATTATAATATACAACATATAATATATAGATATAATATCTGTATATTAAATTGTATATTTTATTATATACAAATAATATCTGTGTATACTTGCATATTCTATTGTATATTAAGTATACTAGTCTATAACTAAAATTACAATAATATTGTAATTGGAATGTGATGTCAGTTCATGACATTCCAGTGTGTGAATCTTCCTGAGAACCTTGCCATGCCTTCATTCACGCCATGCCTTCATTCACCCAAGTAATCCAGTCATGGAGCTGGTTCATAGTCAACAAGAAATGCAATTAGAGCCCTGCCCTTAGGACTGTTTTTCTCTGTTCTTGAATATGTCAAAGCATCACAAATATCAGTGATTCCCATTCTCATGGCTCAGACTGGCTCAATAATCAGTGACTTCTCCAGCTACATAGTAAATACTGGGAAAGGTGGGTGCAGAAAAGAGGAGGAATTAAGACTTAAAGGGAATTGCAGTCGAACAGGTCATCTCTTTTGTTTCTGCAACTTTTGTGCAAAAAGTCCTTCCCGGCTACCATTCCCCAGGCGCCAGAATCTACTTCCCCCTTAAAAGCAAGCAACAGCTTGCAGCAAGCTTTTGTTGACATAAATTCCACGTTGCCTGGTGCTTTTGTTTGTTTCACACATAATTCACATTTTTGTATCTTATATGCATTTTTCATAGTCCTTCCTGAAGCAATGTCCTGGCTTCCATCTGGGCTCCCCATCTGGGGTCAAGGTCCCCGCAGATAACTGGGTTAAGGGTGTTGATGGAACACTCAGTGGGATGGAGCCGACATAGTAGGAACCAAATTCCTGCAATACGGAGATTAAAAATCATCTTGGATCAGACTCTAAAACAAACATGAGTATGAGCAACAGTTCAGGTAGCCCGGTCCTACAGGCACGACAGAGTCAAATCAGCTTTCTTTCTATTCTTTTCTGAAGAAGCTGTCACAAAAATTATTGTGGGGAAGAGGAAAGGAAACGCTAGTTTTGAATGAGTCTTAGATGGGGCCTCAAAGGGACAAAAAAGAGGAGGGCAGAGAGTGGGGGGACAGATGGGGTGGGACCAATGGACATTTGTAAGCTAAGTGACTTGTCACAACTCCTTAAACCTTCAGAGAAATGTCTTGAAAGTAAAGATCACTTTTCTATCTCTCAGGCCCAGAATGCTTGAATGGAGCTCCTAAACGTAGCTTTTTTATTTAAGGCAAATTCCATGGTAGGCACAGACTCATGGATATTTAAAATGCCAAGACTAAAAGAAACCTCAGAAGCTACGTATTCCAATTTCCTACATAGTGCGAACTCCGAGCTTCTCCAACACAGGCACCCCATTCATGGAGCACTCATTGTTGCACAAGGTTACCTGTTTCCTTATTTGACACTCCTTTGAGACTAGGTTCTTCCTATGGTGAGACCAAGCACAATATTCTCTGTCTTCCAAGAATCTGCACAGTAAGTGCAGATTCAAAGTCACAAAGAACAAACCCCTTCCTTTAACCCTGGCTGGATTATGTGATGATTTTGAGCGTGGGTTTTGCACTCATTCTGTCCTGGGTTCAGGTCCCACCTCTGCCACTTACTCACTGAACTTTGGGCAAGTTACATAAATTCTCCAATCCTCAATTCATCTGGAATATGAGTATAATATCAGGATCTACCCCATAGGTCAGGTTTGTTATTGTTTATAAACTGTATCTCATAACATTTGCTCTGTTTATTCGCATCTAGGCACTGTTATGGAGATCAAATGCAAAGGTGTGGCTTTCATCTCTGTGCACTTCTGGGTTTATGATGCAGATCCAATACAGGCTTAGGTAAACAATAGGTGCTCAATAAAAGCCTGAGGATTAAAGTGCACCTGTGCTTTCTGGGTGAAAGATTAGGAACTGTGAGCTGAAAAGGGAAGAGGCTGATCAGAAGGGGTTTACAATTTGGCAGCTATCTGGGGGGGAGAGGGAGGATAAAGTCCGTAGAAGGCAGAAAGCATATGTTTAGGCTGCAGGAGACAGATCTGGGATATAGGAAAGGATGTGGGTGTTAACTGTTGTAAAAGACCTGGAAGAACAAGAGCGATGAAAAAAGCAGATCCCTGGGCTCCGGAAGGTACTTAGTGGCTGTCTCTGTGGTGCTGATGAAAGGATCTTCAAGGAAAGGTAGATGAAAGTTGCATAAATCCTGAGTTGTGGACTGATATGGGCTGGGCTGGGCTGGGGGCCAGGGGATGAGGAGCAGGGCACAGACCCAGCCAGAGGGGGGGGGGGCTTTTCACGGGAGGAGGGGGGGGGAGGAGGGGGGGGCTTTTCACGGGAGGAGGCTGTCAATCGAAACTCAATGCTGCCATATTTAAGGAAAATAAGGGAATCACCAGAAGGCAGAATACAGGGACCGACAGTCAACTTTCTTCACCCTCTTTAATTCTCCAATTTCACTCCTCTTTCAAGCTCAAATGTAAGCTTCTCTAGAAAGCCTTTCCTCTACTCTGAGACTCCAAGAAATCTACCTCATTCTAGAAAGTTTCTATAGGAATTTTGTTCTGTACAAATCATCTGATTTGAGAATCATCTGAGAATTACAATCATAAAAACATGATTTCTGGACAATCAATGGATTACTGTCTTAAAGTTATTTAAAATTTCATACGTAAAATAGATTAAGTTCTCCCGTCAGCCACCTAACAGCCCTCTGGGACATATATCAAATGGTGCATAAAAGGGATTTATAGCTCATCTCAGTTTTGCCTCTAACTCCTGGGCTTGTTTCTTGCCCCTCCACTCTCAGTCTTACTTACATGTCTGAAATAACATTCAGCATTATTTTCCAGCAATGACCTTGCCCCCTCTCTATTCTCCCTCAGTTTCTTCCTTGGTAGCCTCTCGGCCTTACACCGTTCATGGAAGGCCTTTCCCTTAAGCTGCCCAAGAAAGAGATCACGCCTCTCTTATGAGACTGCACACTCTTGAGCAGAGAGCTGAGGCCAGGCTCTGTGCTTCTTATTTTCTCTCCTGCCAACAGCCTCTCTCCTACCACGCTTACAGCAGAGCGGGCCATAAGCTAGCAAGTTTGGAATGCTAGTAAGTTCAAGGTACCTTTGATGAAAGTGGCAAAATGTTCAGTGGAAGCAGCAGTGTGTGTGAGAATTGAGGCCAGAAATGAGTAGATGATGAATTTCTCTCAGTTACAACCATGGGTCTTGCACACTGAAGGTGCTCAGAAAATATATTTTGAATAAAATCTAGCAACCGAAGGCAAAAAGAGTAAATGTCAAATCCCCAAAATGGAAAAGTGAGTAGGGGAGAGCTAAGAAAAAAAAATCTGTTACTGATGGAAAAAAATATATATATTAGGCAAAGCTGCCTCCCTTCAATATTGGCTTCCCTTGCACAATACAATACTGAGCCACTCCTGCTGTCCTTGAGCCTATGACTTTGGTCCTTCCTGCATGTTGAACGGTGTTCCCGGTGGTGTGTGCTGCAGGCCAGGAAGGTTGCTGAGGGAGGCAAAGAGAAGTCAGCACGTCTGACCGTCACTTCAGACCACATTCCCAGCTTCCCTTTGCAACACCCGGATGCTCCCATAGGAGTGCTTTCCAGACAGCAGAATCCAGCCCTTGTGGAAAGTCATTTTGCTTGAATTCAGTTATGTGTTGGCTTTAAAAGATGCCATTGGAAGAGATGGGTGATTCATCTGTTTATCATGCTGGGCACAACCCATGAGGACAAAGGACACACAGGACAGTGAATAATCTCCACCTCAAAAGCTACCATCATTCTGAGAAGCCAAGGGCCCTGTTCACCTTTAGCCATCCCTGTGCCCACCTTCCCAGCCCTGATACGCCACTGTCACATCTGCTTTTTTCCATTTGTGCATATGTCTCACATATTGGCCTCACATATAAATGCCAAGTTCATGCTATTGTTCATTCTTAGAACAATTGTTTATTAAGTGCCTTCTATGTGCCTGGAATAGTGCTAAAAGCTTTCTCATATTTTATGTCATGTAATCACTATATCAGTGGCTGTACGATGGTTATTTCTAACTCCACTTTACTACTTGAGGAAATCTAAACACATAAAAGTTAAGTCACTTACCTGAGGTCACACAGCAAATAAATAATAAAGTTAGATTTAAAAACCATGTTTTCCGAACCTAAGACCAACATTTTGTTCATAGTACCACACTTGCCTTTAAGAAGTGTACAATATTTAAGAATTAATAATTAGGAATCATATTTATGAATTATGAATCCCAACAGGGAACATGTCTACAGTTTTATATGTTACATTTAATTCATTAATCTATGTGTAATTATTTTAGTGTTTAGAGTAAATATGAGACTTTGTTATTGTTTCCATTTTGTATTTTGCCAGTTATTTGCTTGTCCCAGCAATACTTTCTATCACTATATTTTTTTTATATATCCATGACATGATATTTTCCATGGCCCCATCTCTTTTGCAACCCCTCCTCAACATGTACAAACACTACTGCTTTCTTCTTCCAATTGTGGTCCATGGAACAGGTTTGTAGCCTCAATGGTAGTAATTCACATGCATTAGGGATTCAGGGAATATAAAGTTGTTTTTAAGTTCTAAATAACACAAATTTGGAACTTAGTGGAAATGGAGCCTCTAGTTATAACCAACACTCCCTGGCCTCTAGTTATTTCCAAACACTTGGGAAAGGGCTCAGTTCCCAGCAAATTAAGACCGAAGATTACGCAGGTGGCATGTTTAGATCTTTCCTTCAATTAGTTTTGACATAAATCTGGGAATAAGTGGCCATTCCCTGGCCCAATCATCTGGCCTATAATCTAGTGGGTTTTGAATGTGTGCAGTTTGGGCTGCAAAATTCAAAGTGTCCAATAAAAACAAGAACTTAAAATGGGAGACATTGACACAAAGTAGTGTGAAAACATGCTCTGTTCCAATAAAGACAGCTGAAAGAATTCCCCTTTCTATAACACTGAGAAGAAGCGATGATATATTTGGTCTCACACTGAATTCATAAGAACAGAGATTTTTTTTTCCAGAGGGTGAAAACATTATTTGGTGTTGTTTTCCAGCAACAAATACTAGCATTGCACAACAGGTGGATTTGGAAACCTGAGAGGGTGATAGGAGAGAGCCATCTCCCCAAGAACAGAGTGATGGGTTCCTTCACGATGTTCACACCAGAAACTTCTGCAGGCCAGTTCATTCTTCTACCTTGTTTCTGTCTGTTATGAATTAAGTTTGAAATACCTTCATCTGACATGTGGCATTTCACCTTGGTGCTCTTTCTCCATGGAAAAGTCTTGCCCATCTGTTTTGAGGCAGCTTTGGCATCAGAATCTGATTCTTCTTGGAAACTTTGGGATAAAACTGATCATCAGTGCACATCAATCTCTACTAAACCTACAGGTGGACACATGCACCAAGTGCCCCATGTCCTGGTGAGCAAGTGTCCTCACCATGCAAGCTGCAACACAGACTTTGCTCCACTCTGATCAGCTCTTCCTTCCTGCACACCCCAAGCTTCCCACCCTGCCTCTGGGATAAGATCCCTTGGCTTGTTTGCATATGTTAGCCTACTCAGGCTCCTGTTCAGCATTTGTTTTTCTTGGCATTTCAAAGTATTATGTTCATTTTTATTATAGTCTTGACAGACCAAATCCTAGTGCCAGCAGGCCGCAATGGAACAACCATTTACAATTTATAGAAGAAATTCAGATTATATTTTTCATGGAGCCTAGAAGTTTCATCACCTAATACTGCAGGCAGGACAATGGATTTTCACTGTACTTGTGTGACCTTCAGAACTGTCTCTGATGTTTGAATCAATCTCTCTCTCTCCTCTCTCCCTTCTTCCCTCTCTCCCTTGCTCTCTCTCTCTCTTTCTCTCTCTCTCTCTCTCTGACAGACACACCTTTCATTAAAGTAAACTCTAATACAAATGTCTGCTGACTTTCACGATGCAGCCACCAACCTTGCTGCTCCCCATTTTCGCATTGAAAATCAGCTGTTATCTTTGACCAGTTATGAAAATCTCAGAGTTTCAATCATTTCAGCTTGTCTATAGAAAACACATCCCTAGGCGGGCTACTTTCAGTTCTTTCTTTACTGATACACAAATTTTCCCAAAAGTCTTAAGACTCTGGGGGGTCTTCAGGCTCATCTGTGCGTGTATTCTTTCACTGAAACACCTGACTTACCTCCTGACAATTTCTGCCTGACATTGGGACTGCTCCCATTGCCCACTTGTCATACAACTACAAGTGTGGACCCTCGGGGTCCCCACTGCAAGGTGATCATTCCTGTGCTTAAAGCTACAGGTCCCAAGGAGTGCATAAAACAAGATCCTTGCACTTAAGAGACTTAATCCGACAGAGAAGGAAAATCTTAACATAGCTAGAAGAATCAACACACATTCTGTGTTCCACTGGTCTTTACAAGTTTAACAAACACTTCCCAAATGTTATGGATTATGGAATATCTAATAAAAATTCATAGAGGACAGAAAGTTATGACCAGGTGAGGATAAACAAGACATTTCTGGGATGTTAGTAATGTGCTCTTTTGTAATCTAAGTGGACAATAAATGGGTGTTTGCTCTCCAACAATTTGTTAAAATGTGCTTGTAATTGTTTGTTTCCAAATCCTCAAAATCATCTACTATGGCCTGAGTTCTGAACTATAACTAATTGTATAACTAAGAGGAAAACTGAGTGTTCTGAATCTTGTTCCTCAGATAGTGTCCAATAAGGCAGGGAAGTTCTTCTTAGAGCGGCCACAGGACCTTAGGTCCCCAGAGGTTGAGGTAGAGACTTGAGTTTCTGAACATCACACAACTATGTTAGACTTTCTTCCCCGGAATACTGCCTCTTTCCCCTGAGAACCTTCCGAAGAACTGAAATGTGCTTTCTCTCACTCATGATATTTCATTCCAAATTCTTGGAAAGACACCTTTAAGATCTGGCTTCACATCTTTGATGGTCAATTCTATGTGTCAAATTGGAGAGTGTCTAGAAATAAGATTATCATTTAAATAAGTGAACAGTGAATAATAATAATAATAATAAAACCTCCATAATGCGGGTAGGCCTCATTCAATCAGTTGAATGCCTGAATAAAAAAAAATGAGTGGGTCTTTCCAAGCAGGAAGGAATTCTCCAGCAGTCTACCCTTGGGTGTCTGCATTCTCTGCCTTCATCTGCACCATCTTCATCTCTTGGATCTCTGCCTGCTGGCTTTTGGACTGAAACTGCCCAGTGAGTTCTGCTGGATCTCTAGCCTACTGGCCCACATTGGACTCATCAGCCTGCTTATGTACATGAGCCAATTCCTGTAATAAATCTCTTTCTATATATATCACATCTTATTGGTTCTGTTTCTCTAGAGAGCCCTGACTAATACACCATCCATTGCTGCATAACAAGTTACACCAAAACTTAGAGACTTAAAACAACACACATTTATTATTTCATAGTTTCTGTGGGTCAGAAATATGGGTATAGTGCATCTGAGTCCTCAGCTTCAGAATCTCTTACAGTCAAGGTTTCTTCCATGACTATGGTCTCATCTGAAGACTTGCTTGGGGAAGCATCTGCTTCCAAGCTCATTTATATGGTTGTCAGTAGTATTCAGTTGCTTGTATAACTGTTGTGCACTGTTGCGATGAGGGAATCAGTTATCCCCCAGCTGTTGGTCAGAGCCACCCTCTGTTTTTATCACATGGTCCTCTCCATAGGGCAGGTCACGACGTGGCAGCTTGCTTCATCAGAGAAAGCTCACAAGAAGAGGTAGAGGGTTAGCAAGATGGAAGCCCATCTCTTATAACTGAATCATGACAGTGCTATCTCTTCACTTATCAGTATTCTATTCGTTAGAAGCAAGTAACCAAGCCTTTTCTCAAGGGGAGGAGATTTCACAAGGTCATTAACACCAGGAGGTAGAGACCACTGGGAGACATATAAGAAGCTCCCTACCCCACCCACCCCACCTGAGAACTTGAGAACTCTTAACTGGTACTCAAGTGACTTTGTGTACATTTACCTGGCTGTGGTCCTGCCTTCAGGGTTCTTCCTGAAAAATTCTACACACAACTATGGATATATATTTCAAAGATGCCATAATTTCACATATGTAACACTTTGATTTAAAAAGAAGAACTATGTAAGTGTATGTGCATGTGTATACACACACATATATATGTGTATGTGCATATATATATATATATATATATATATATGTATCTCCAGAGTTGTGCTATTTTACTTCAGGAGATGCATAGGTTCAGTTTAAACAAGCAATCATTAGTGTCACTAGAGGAAACACACCTAATTTTATTAGAGGGTTACTGCTCAGGAACGTGGGCAGTTTGCTTGGGAGGCAGCCAGGTCTTCTGGACCATCTGGAAACAGAGCAGTGACCATCCTTATCAAATTTCCATTGCTGAAACCATAGTGGTAGAAACACAGTCTAATTTAATTTGAAGGAAAACATTTTCAACCCTCAAGGGAATGACTGGTTTTAGATTTTGGGTTCTGATTCAGGGAGGCATTTTTGTTTTCTTATTGCCTGCCTTCTTTCTATTCCACGGAGGTCAGTTCCATTTCAAAGAGGATAGTATTTAAGGTTGGTTTTCTGTATAGTAAGGGATTTGCATGCCACCTCATCACAAAGGTATTTATTTTTCTGAGTAAAGTAAAAAAATAAAATGATACTAAGTTATGCTTGCCAAACAAAGCTTAAAAATCCAAATGAAGGGTCTGACATAGATGATTGCTATAATCCACAGGCCTGTCTCAATTCAATAGAGGAGAGAGACAGAGCAGGGAATTTTCACATTCCCAATCATAGGCTTTTAAAATTAGTTCAGGAAATTAAGTTTAATATGGTGCAGTTAACGTTATTACTGTTATTCACACCCTCCTTCCCTTTGTTATTTTCAGGTTGATCAGTCAGTCTAGTATTACTTCATTTTTCAAGATGAATAGTAGATACAAAACAACGACATTAGCAAAAGCCTTGAATAACAAGCTTAAACACCAGATTCCAAATGAAAAGGAGAATGACATGGCACACACGTGCACATGCACACATGTGCACAGATAGCTTTCCAACATGAATGTAGAAAGCTGTGTGTGGAGGGGGGAGGAGGATTCATTGACACTGACAGTATTAAGAAAGCCACTGAGGTGACTTCTTTGGCTCCAGAGAAGGTCGAGATTAATCTTTTGGCAACAATTACATCTTTAGGGATGCTAAGAAAAAAACACATTAAGGTAGCTACAGAAAGAATTAACTCTTTCATTGCTTTGGAAGCCTTCCTAAGTCCCAGGCTAACACGGTGCTCATAGGATTGGGAGTGTAGGGGAACTGCAGAGGCAACAAACCACCCAGCAGTCAACACAGAGAAAGGCTCTGTGTGTGAAGTCGCCAGTGTAGACCCATAATGACCATCTACAGCAGGGACATTGTTTGTTTTAGAGAGCCTTCTCTCGTGCTCTCTCTCTCTCTTTCTGTCTCTCTCTCCTCTCTCATCTCTCTCTCCCTCTCCCTCTCCCTCTCCCTCGCCCTCTCCCTCTCGAAAATGGGGAAGCCAACTGGGTAAAAAGAGCAGCAGGATACAGTTGGTGACAATCTATGGTGTAAGTAGACTTGTTGAAAAATCACTTTGTCTTAGTTTTAAAGCCTTGTTAATTCTAGTATCCTTGAAATTTTTACAACTCCAACGTGTAACCCAGGGAGAACTATGAAACACTGAGGAAGGAAATAGCAGAGGATGTAAACAGATGGAAATCCATACCATGCTCGTGGATCAGCAGACTCAATATCATCAAAATGTCTATACTACCCAAACTGATCTACAGATTCAATGCAATACCTATTAAAATCCCATCAGCATTCTTCACAGATATAGAAAAAATAATTTTACGCTTCGTATGGAACCAAAGAAGACCCTGAATATCAAGAGCAATTCTAGGCAACAAAATGCCAGATATCAAACTATACTACAAAGCTGTAGTAATTAAAACAATATGGTATTGGCACAAAAACAGGAATATTGACCAGTGGAACAGATGTGAGAATCCTGATATAAAACCATCCTCATATAGCCATCTCATCTTTGACAAAGCAGACAAAAACATACGCTGGGGAAAAGAATCCCTCTTCAATAAATGGTGGTGGGAAAACTGGATAGCCACCTGTAGAAGGCTAAAACAGGACCCACACCTTTCACCTCTCACAAAAACCAACTCACGCTGGATAACAGACTTAAACCTAAGATATGAAACTATTAGAACTCTAGAGGAAAAAGTTGGAAACACTCTCCTAGACATCGGCCTGGGCAAAGAGTTTATGAAGAAGTCCCCAAAGGCAATCACAGCAGCAACAAAAATAAATAAATGGGACATGATCAAACTACAAAGCTTCTGCACAGCCAAAGAAATAGTCATGAAAGTAAACAGACAACCTACAGAATGGGAGAAAATTTTTGCATCCTATGCATCCGATAAGGGACTGATAACTAGAATATACTTAGAACTCACGAAAATTAGGAAGAAAAAATCAAATAACCCCATTAAAAAGTGGGCAAAGGACTTGAACAGAAATTTTTCTAAAGAAGACAGAAGAATGGCCAACAAACATATGAAGAAATGCTCAACATCTCTAAGCATCAGGGAAATGCAAATCAAAACCACAATGAGATATCACTTAACCCCAGTGAGAATGGCCTTTATCAAACAATCTCCAAACAATAAATGCTGGCGTGGTTGCGGAGAGAGAGGAACACTCCTACACTGCTGGTGGGACTGCAAACTAGTTCAACCTCTGTGGAAAGCAATATGGAGATACCTTAAAGCGATCCAAGTGAATCTACCATTTGATCCAGCAATCCCATTGCTGGGCATCTACCCAAATGATCCAATGACACTCTACAAAAAAGACACCTGCACTCGAATGTTTATAGCAGCACAATTCATAATTGCAAGGCTGTGAAAACAGCCCAAGTGCCCATCAATCAAAGAATGGATTAATAAAATGTGGTATATGTACACCATGGAGTACTATTCAGCTCTAAGAAACAATGGTGATATAGCACACCTTATATTTTCCTGGTTAGAGCTGGAACCCATACTACTAAGTGAAGTATCCCAAGAATGGAAAAACAAGCACCAGATATATTCTCCAGCAAACTGGTATTAACGAGTAGCACCTAAGTGGACACATAGGTGCTACAGTAATAGAGTATTGGGCAGGTGGGAGGGGGGAGGGGGGCGGGTATATACATACATAGTGAGTGAGATGTCCACCATCTGGGGGATGGTCATGATGGAGACTCAGACTTTTGGGGGGAGGGGGGAAAATGGGCATTTATTGAAACCTTAAAATCTGTACCCCCATAATATACCAAAATAAAAAAAATAATTAAAAAAAAAAAAGAATTAGTTCTGCATGTAATCTGGTCTCAGCAATACGTGCTAAGAGCCTGTTCAACGTAAATTAAGAACAAAGAAAGCTATACCTGCAAGGGAAGGTGGTAGAAGAGATGAAACAAAACCAAACTTCCCAGCCCTAGCCCTCATTAGTGGCTTTGCCCAAAGCAGGTCATCACATGGTTCTGTTTTATTTCTTTGCCTTTTTCTCCAGATAGAATTGTAAGAATGATCAGTATACCAAAAGGGATTACTAGGAGCCTTTGCTTTGAAAAGTTATAATATAAGTGGTTCCTTAGTTATTATTGATAGTTGTTAGAGAGGATAGGGTTAGGGTAGTGGTCACAAAAGCTAGTAGCCAAAAAAAAAAAAAGATTAGTAAATTAATCCCTACAAAAGCTTCTACACCATCTGAGGAGCCTAAGAAAACTATTTACCTCACAATAAAACATCCATTGATAGGTAAATGCTATTTAAAGAACCAGGATTAAACTATAGAGGTATTGGTGTTAGTTAAATATCTGTGAGAAAGATATCCAATTATAATTACTTACTCTCATCTTCATGAAATATGGCTATAATTCCATATGTATTTGATTAATAAATTTTTTCTAATACAATCAATTTTAGTTAAAGCAAAAAGAGGTCTGTGGCATATCATATTCAACCCTGTGGTAGGAAGGCATGTTATACAAAAATCAACAACAATTTTTTTTAAAAAACCAAACTATCTGCCCCATAATTTGTTGTCTTACATTGAGTACTTACTATGAGCCTAGAACAGTGTCAAGAACTTCACATATGTTATTTTAATTAATACTTATAAAACTATAATGAAAAATGTTACCTACTATCCCATTTTACAGATAGGAACATTCCAGTTTGACCAAGTAAAATGGTCTAATGGAGGGTTCTCAGTTGGAAAGTGCAGTGCCCAGATAAGAGGTGGTCTGAGGCTCTCTGAGGGCCAATCTCACCTGCCAACTGTCCGGGTTAGAAGAGAGCCAGAGCACCCAGGCTCAGTTATGTCACTAGACTGAGATCCATGCCCTCTTAATGTCACTAGACTGAGATTCATGGCTTCTTTGATATTTTAATAAATTAAATATGGAGCCCAATGGGACCAGGTCTTTGAAATAATTCTTCACTGTTTCATTCCAACTAAAATGTAGGTGAGATGTGGCTGGAATTCAGATTCACATCGAAGTCTTATGTGAAGCCGCATCTGACCACTGGGACAGATGACCTCTAGAGCAGTCAGTGGTCCTTAAAGTCCACAGCATGTAGCCACACTTGATGGCATTTTCTCCAGTGGCAGAGAAGAAAAACAAGGAAAATTAATTAGGTATATAAAATGTCAGTGTAAGATTACCATCCCTTCAGACACAGATTATATTCCTCCTTCTTTTTTTTTTTTTGATGGTAAACCATGCTTTTCTTTATAGATGATAATGGGGATAGAGAATGATCAGCACTTGGCTTTAAATATTCTTACTTATTATAATCAAAAATTGCCAATATTCAAATACTTGTGTGTACTTCCCACATTATTTTATTTTATTTTTTTTTACTGGTTCATGAACTCCAAAAGTATTACCACCATTGATTCATGGAGAACACAGTGTTCTCAATAGTAAGAGTTAGACAGTATGGTAGATTGTAAAAACAGCTACAATTCTCTATTGTCCCTGTATCTGTGTCACTTTGACTTTGTACTGTGACGTTTCGACTCCTCCCATCAATGGTCAGGGGCTATTTCCTCTCCCCCGTGAATCTGTCTGGTCTTGTGATTTGGCAATACCATGGCATGGAAATTATGTTGTGGCAGTGTGAAGCCTAGGCCTCAAGAAACCCTGATTACCTCTTCTTTGTCTCTTAGAACCTGCAACCATGACGTGAACAAGCTCAGTCTAGACTGTAGGAGAAAAGAAACCATGTGCCCAGATGAGCACCCCAGAAACCAACAGCCCTCAGAAGTAGGGCCATCAGCATACATGAGTGAGCCCAGACCAAATCACCAACCCACAAAATCATGGGCTAAATAAATGATTGTGGCTTTAAGCCTCTACATTCTAGGGTGGTTTGTTGGCTAGGAATGCCTAACTGACACAATTATAGCCATAGGCATTAGACAGAAACAGATATTAGAAGACATTATCAGTTATCAAAACTCGGACTCAAATCTCGAAATAATTCCTTAACATATTTTTATGAAAAGGTAGCTTTGCTATTCCTTTCCTGGTTTTATTTTAAAGTTGAAAAAATTTAGGTGGAAAGCTGTTGTGGGAATTATGCAAACTCATACATCCAATTATTGGTGGAAATAAATCTAGAAACCTACAACAATAGAACTAATTTCCTATGTGCCCTGAGTGCACCAAAAGGGCACATAGGAAATTAGTGTTGTTTTTAATGACACTAGGCATGGCACTATCGATTAGGGTTATGGATAATTGCAACTCTATTCTAGGAGATGTATTTGACGATCCTATTAAAAGAATGCAGACCCCACTACCCTCACACCATGCTGCCCTCATTTTAATTTAGAAACATTTTCAGTCTTCTAGAGTAGTTAGGAGTTGGGAAACTTAAGTTCAAGAAATGTGAGTCCTAGTTACTGGCCTTTGGGCATTTTCTTTTCCACTCTGCTCCTCAGATTCCTCATCCGTGAGGTAATGGGGCTGGACTCCGTGAATTTCAAGGTCCTCACTATCCCAACAGCATCGGGATCCCTTAATCTGGTCGTTGCAAGTGTTTGGAAAAGAGGCCCAAAAGATAAATGCATTAAAACTCCCTGGAGACCCAAGGCCTGGTATCTACTTAGTAGAGTCTCGCTTGCTGCTTTTCCAAAAATCCAAACAAAAGACAATTTGGTTTACAGGTGTTATTGTTATGGGTTATTGTAGGCTATCCTGCTAGAAATGCGACTCACTAGACTTGCATGCCTCTTTTTTCTAAGGTTGCTTTTGTGTACATTATGATCTTGCTTTTCCATGGTCATTAAATGTATTCTGTGACTTGAGTTAAAATGTATTCAAGGATCCACATGAAAATAAAACCAGGCCCATTGCAACCTCTATTGTGATATTTATCACTGACGGGGCTCACATGACTGCAGAGCACCATAAAACCCTGGAGGGGTTACCTTCGCTTAACGGCATCCTTCCCTTTCACTCACCAGCCACTTCTTATTGCAAACAGCTGCTTGGAAACGAAAAAACATTTTCTATTTCCAAGGGACGTTGCTGGCTCTCAAAGCACTTTGCTCGTTTTTATTTAACAAATGTTTAAGTTTAATCAAATTTCTAATTCCAAAAATGAGCCAACCTTGCATTTTGAATCACGAGCTCATGAGACTTGCGCATGTAAAATAGTATAAAAGGGATCAAATTCAAGAGCTCACACACACACACAAAAAGTGAAGTGTATGACTCTTGCGGGCTCTGCTTCCTCCTGTGATATTTCGGGACCAGCTGGCTTCTGCCCACACAGTGACTCTAAGGGCACCGACCAAGTCAGTTTATAATGAAGGTTTCCTCGAGTTCTGATGGAAAGCTCATTCCACGTCACCCAGCGAAACTGCATCAGCACTAAAGTTAGGGAGGAAAACAAGCATCATATAAACTTTATTAGCGCTCTTTATTATGAAATAAACTAGGCTTACACTTCTTTTGGAGGGGAAAATGATGAACACAAAAAACATACCGTATTTTTACTTACTAACGTGCACTTGTAAAATGCATGGCATGCTGCTTTACAGGCAGTAGCATATAAAATACTTTTTCCAGATGTGGATTCATAATTCTCCAAAGACTATAATATTTATCATAAGATTTATGGAGGATAATTTATTAATAACATTTTTTTTTCCTTTTGGAGATCTGTTTAGTAAGATGAAAGAGAACTTTAAAATGTCATTGTAACCAAATGTAGATGGCATAATATCAAGTTACTCCTTTTGTTCAAATTATTTTTAATGACTTTATTTGTTTTATTGCCTCTGCAAGTCAGTACCAACGTGGTGGTAATGATCTCTTCAGGAAATTTCTTAAGATTTTTAAAGTAAAATAGCGTGGTGCTGTTTTAAAAACTAAATGAACTGAACTGCGTGAGTTGATTAGTGTTCGTTTATTTGAGAGACACATGAGCTACCGAAGCTTATTTTTTATAAGATTTGGAGGAGACAAATCTTGTGAAAACCAGCTCGCTGAACATTCACACGGCTTCCTCAACAGAAACTTAGAAGCCCGCTGGTGTCTGAAGTGCTACAAGTAACACGTTGTTAAATAAAAGACACATTTCAAACGTGGATCCCTTTAATCTGGCTTAGATTATTAAAAACACAGCTGTGCTAAATCCATATTGAATACCAGAGTCACATGAGAGTACAATGTCCAAATGGCCCTCTTTTTTGTCATCACTTTATTTGAAGTAAGTTTTGCCTAAAGCTTAGCACTGCCAAAGAAAAAAAAGGAAATTTTGCAATGCAGGGGGACTCATAGGCCCTAAAAATCACCTGAATGCTCACCACACCATCCTTTGCAATCCCAGTGCTCACTGGCAGAGGAGTTTACACGGGGCAATGGGCATAGTTCTTGAATGAATAGTCAGTATATTGATTCACTTTCTTTTGTCCATCCAGACTCTTGCAACAGCTATCAGAATTTCCTCATCTTTAATACCAGGACAATAATATTTAACTTTGCAGAGTTATCACAGGGGTTAAAATAAAACAATGCACACAAGTCATCTATAGCCTGGCACATAGCTGGTACTCAATAAATAAAAGATATTGTAATTATGTGTGCACCTGCATGTGAGGATTTTGTTTTAATTTTGAAAGAGCAATACGTTCAAGTACTATCTATTGATAGATTTGAAAATAAAAGGTATAAAATTATTAACAACAAGAAATATATCAAATACTTATTATGTGTAATCTACTGTTCTAGGCTTTGCAAGGGAGACCAAAATATATGGGAGGGGATCTGAGTTCCAAAGTGTTTACCATCTATGAGAGAGCTCTCATATAGGTGTTGGAAATTTCAGCAGGATTTTAAAATGATGGCAATGTGAGACCACTGTACTAGGCCCAGGTGTGAGTGGCTGTTTCTACAGGAAGGGTATAGTCAATGACTCCTGAAAGCCAAGAAAAAGCTGAGAATGAATGAAGAGGCCCTAAAGAGTGCAGGTAACTTGGCCTGGAGTGGGTATAAAAAGGTGAGCAGCATGGAAGAAGAAAACTCAGGAGCATTTGATATTTAAATGAACCAGGTAAATGGAGCTGCCAGAGCCTGTGAGGAGTAGGGCCATGTGCATGGAAGAATGGATTGAGCA
Source organism: Microcebus murinus (assembly GCF_040939455.1). Taxonomy (NCBI): domain Eukaryota; kingdom Metazoa; phylum Chordata; class Mammalia; order Primates; family Cheirogaleidae; genus Microcebus; species Microcebus murinus. Next base: position 14,942,300 of record NC_134106.1, read on the forward strand.
ATTCAGAATCAGGATTGGCTTCTGTGTGGAGACACAGGCCTCTCTGAAACTCTCTGCAAGTCTGCAAGAAAGCCACGGCCAATATCAGCACCAGTCCCCAAGGGAGAAGATGTTCTACCTCTGGTGAATCTAAGTGTCCCCGTGACACTTTCAAATGTGGCCTTTACTGTGGCTGCTCTCCATTAGACAAGGAAGCCCCCCCTGGGGGAGACCTTGCGAAGCTCGTGGAGGACACAGCCTGCCAACTGCACACACATGCACTCTGCCCTCTTTATACATCTGTCTACACCACAAGACAGTGAGCTCCCTGCAGACAGCAATTATTTTCTGATCATGAACAGAATCAGTAGTTAGGGAAGTCTCTTGAATGGTTTATTCTCGGCTGAAGAGACAGTGGGAACAGCAGTTGCCAAAATGACAGTGTCTACAGGATTCTCATCTGTGTAGAAAGCACCACACAGAAAGAGGAAACGGAGGAGAGAGGAAAGGGCCTTTGCATGAACTTGGGAAACTCTGAGTTGCAACCCTCCTCCACACCTCATTGGTCTAAAAGCACCACCTAGAAATGCTCTCTCTAGGGAAGCTTGTTAACCGGTAGCTATCTGCACATGAGGAGCTACTCAATATCAAAGCAGACCCCACTGGGATCCTTCCCAGCCAGAGGAAGGACCAGGCAGGGGCAGGTCACAAGCAAGAGGCAGCGTGTCTTGGGCCTCCGACCCACAAGCCGTGTGCTCTGAGAGTCTGCAGAGGCTTGGTTGCTGCCTGAGCCTTACAGGACACAGGGCAGAAAATGAAGTGGCATCTGTGAACCATGGGGAAATGCCTCTCCCACTGGGCCAGCTGTCACCAGTCTGGAAAACAAAGGAGTGCTCTGTTCACGTGAGATGGTAGACCCTGCCTTGCCTGTATGGGACAGTTCTCCCAGGTTTATTCTACTCACCTGGAAGGCACTATCCAACGTCTGGGGGAGAAGTCCCAGAGTGAACTCAACATCTCTTCCAAGCCATTCATATTCTTTTCTTAATAAATGCTTTTCTAAAATCTGAGCCTGTGAACATGAATCAGAAGTTGACAGATATGTACAACAACAGAGAAGCCATGTGGGCTTTTCTCATAAAAGCAGTAAAGAGAGCTTCATAGGATAAGTCAAAATGCATCACCTTTTTAGTCAGTCCAGTCCTAAGACCAAATTCCATGCCCCAGATTACATGCATTATACAAGGTCAGGGATAACCAAGAGGAAGGACTGGGGAAATCTTCTCTGAGTAAAATTGTCACAGAAGCAAACCCTGTGACAGATGGCTTTCTCCCTTTGCAAAGTTAGAGCCAGATCACAGTGGGCCTTGCCTGGCTGCCAGAAGTTTCCTAGATGATGGGTACAGATAGTTATTGATGAGAAGTCGGCACATAGATTTATCTTCCTTTTTCCCTCCTGGTCTGTATCTGATTCCCTGGGAAAACAATAGTTCACACATATAAAACACTTAATTTGTCTCAGGCAGTGTTCCTGGTGCTCTGCACCTAATAACTCAACGATTGCTCACAACCACCCTATGAGTTATGTACTATTTGTATCCCCATTTTTACAAGTTGAAGTGTGTGAAGTTGACAGACGCCCTGGTAGGGAATGTTTTGTCTTCTAATAAGCAAACGTTTTTTCAGGTCCCAGAAACTATAAAAAAAGCTAAGTCTCTGCTCTTCTCTGTTGAAATCCAGATAGACTCTAAAGTTTAAGAGAATAAATGGCATTTAACTCATTAGTCTGCAAATAACACCACTGCATATTCTATTTACCAGCTTAAAGCACCAAAGTCAGAACAGAGGTGGGGGCTCGGGGCATGAATTCACCATCTGTGATGAAATGTAATCAGATCCGAGGAGTTTCCACTTTGAAGTCTTCCTGAATCTGTGTGGGTTACAGGTCTGAACATATCACCAGCTTTGACAGGTGGCTTTATTTTTCATTTCAAAGTGGGAGAAAGAAAGGCAAGAAAACCAAGAGAACACATGCACAGCAGAGCTCTGAACGCTGCCCCCTCCCCCCAACGTGCACAGAGGCACTTTTCCCCATTCGGGTCACGCGGTCAGAGGGACAAAAGCAACTGGGCTTTGGTCCATCTGGGATTTGTCCTCCCCAGTCACACCACCACTGTGAAAGCCGCCTTTCTCCAGCGTGGGACGCCCACCCTTCTTCTCAGCTCCTAGACTGGCTGCAAACTTGCCCCATGCTTCGGACAGTGCTCCTGGGGTCTGGCATCTACCAGGCAGTAACAGCAGGCAGGAGAGACTCAGCTCAAGAAAGAGCACTTGTCATCACAGAGTGGGATGATTGAGTTTCTAAAGGCTGAAACCCAGATGGCCTTGAAAATCATGGAGCCCACACATTGCTGGTCATAGCCCTGTGCCTGTCCAACCAACACTTAGCACCCTGAGCAAGACAGTGAGAGGGGTGAGGGTGGCCAGCGGCTCAGTCTGGGTAGGTAGTCATTAGCATGCGACTTAAATCTTGCCACTTCTGAAAGGATTACTTGCTAGCTATGCATGACAATGGAGCAAAGCAGAGTCCTGGGTGTCACCAGTGCAAACTCAGACAAGCACAAACGCGTCCCAGCCTGCCCAGGGCCTCCTAGATGAGGGTGTGAGCAAGTCCCTGAAAAGGCCGATGCTAACAGTCACCACATCCCACAGCACGAGGACGCCCCAGCCAGTGGAGGCAAGGGGGGCACCGCTCCAAGACCAGCACACTGGGTGGGGGAAGAACCTTATTCAGGGGAAATGAGTCTGGTGCTTGAGGTCAGATCAGGCACTTGGCCTTGCAGAGAAGGATAACCACCTGTATCCTGGCAAGGTGACACTCAGAGTATCCTCCAGCCCAATGGGCTCCCTCTGGGCCAGCGCGGGAGCCCTCAGGAAAGGGACGTGGACAGCGAGCCTCTTCTACAGCCTCGTGGCCGGAGCTCCTGTGTGTGACGCCGAAGGCACCAGGCAGCCGGACTCCTGAGCTGAGCGCTACAGGGGCAGGGCTTGACTTTTCGGTTTTTAAATAAATGACATTTATTAGACATTTTTTATTACAGACATAATACATGCTCTTTACAGAAAGGTTAGAGAATATGAGGAAACACAAAGAGAAAATCAGAAATCACCTGTAATCCCTCCACTCTGGGCATTGAGAACATTTTGCTTACATGAGCCTTTATTTTAAAGCTATTTTAAAAATGAAAATAAATACTGTTTTGTAGCCTGCATATTTCCTCTGCAATACTACAAAAATCTTTCCTCATCTGCACGTGTTCTTTGTCAAGTGGGTTTAGTGGCTGCCTAGTGTCCCACAGTGTGTGTGTGTGTGTGTGTGTGTGCCCACACATGCAAGTATTTACTCAGACTTCCTGCTGACCATCAGTTCATCCCATCTTCTTTGATATTATAAATAACACTGAGGTGAATCTGGGTATGTGTAACTTTGTGTACATCTTTGATTCTATCCTGAGGATAATTTTTAAAAATATAGCTATAGGAACAAAAGGTTTGCACTTCCTTATTTTCAAGATTTGTGTTACATATTCAGATTTTGAAGTGACTAAAAGAACTCATTCCTGACTGTTCAGGGGGTGCCCTTGGCCTCATGAAGCCAGAATGTAACACTTTCTGTCAGTTCTGGTGGCAGCTTTTGGGTTGCTCTTAAAATCCAGTTGCTGTCCTGAATTGATGTTTCATTAATGTACCATGTCATCACTCAGAGAAGTCCTGTGTCACAAAACTGATCTTCAAAAATGCTCTTCTCCTCTTGGTAGTACTGCAAGGTGTTTCAGAGCATGGATTTGCATTTGCATCTCTGCTTCTAGTTACTTCATGACGTTGGGCAAATTACTTAATCTCTTTCAGCTTCTGCTCAGAGTTGTTATTGCTGACTACCTACCCAGCAGCCACCCTCGACCCTGCTGTGGATTGATAGTTTATGATTATTTTTATTTTAAGATTGAGATAAAATGTCTGAGAAAATCTACTATATCAGAATTTGCTGGGTGTCAAGGGGTGAGGCAGCAATTAAGAATCAAGAGGAATCATAGAAAATATCTTAGAAATCAACTAGCCCCACTCTCCTATGCTGTTTTGCTAGAGGAGGCACAGGAGGAATGATGGGGCTCTGTTTACAACTTTCCATTTCAAGTTATTGGACTCTAGCTTTTTTCTGACTGTCTTCCTATCACTATTACATAACTGTCTGGGCAACAGAGGGAAATTAGGAAAGTACACTGTATTTCCCACAGAACTCACAGCATGAAAAGATTTTAGGTATTTGACCTGCCAAAGGCTTTATGGGAAATATTGGGGGACTATGTACATTCCCCCCAGCAGAGAGATGCAGTCTAAGACCTGCCCTTGGCCACAACTGGCTTTTTGTGGACCCTACCCTCAAACCAAGACAAGGTTGGGGCTGAGTGTTGGGGTTCCAGTAATGAAATGGTGGGTGTGAGTGAAAGAGTTATTCTTGAGTTCTATGTCTTCAACTGGTCACAATAGGCTTGAGTGTTCTGGGCACCGCCATTAAAAATGAAGACTAGTTAATCCTGGGGTTCTTGAACTTTGTGAAAAATCATGAATCCTTCTGAGGGAATGTTGATATCTCTCTCTAGAAATTGTTGTAAATATATAGGAACTTCATAAAAGACTATCCTGTGATCAGAGATAAAGTTACAATGTAAAGTCAGAATGAATGAGATAGGTTTAGCACAACAGTTGGGGTCTGATTTAGTAGTAAGTACTCTGCTAAATCAAAGGGGAGAAAGACACATTTATTTCTAAACTTAAATTCAAGGGAAAATTTTATCATATAGATCTTGATGGCACAGAATCCAAAGTCTTCAATTTTGACCTCCTTCGAGAATTGGAACACACCCTATGGAATAGAGAACGTCTCTTCAGTGATTTAATTAACTGATGTTCAAGGATAAGTGAAAATCCGTGGTGTCTACCACCCCTTCTCCCTGGTGGAGGAGAATACTGTGGCTCATCATTAAGCATCCCTCTCCTGGGACATCAGGACCAGGACATGCTTCAAGACCCAGCACACTCTCCCATTCATTCATTCACAGCAGTATTTCCTAAGGGCCTGCCCTACTCCAGAAGTTGGATTAAGCACCTGCCAACAGGAATTGATAGACAACAGATGAGAGAGTAACATGAGGTCAGAAAGAGGCTAATTTGTGGGATGTGATCATTTTCACCGTGAATCCCCACATGATTAGCAGCAATGTGAATTGTAGAAGTGAGCTCCTCTCTCTTGTGTGGAATACTGTTGCTTTCACGCTAGCCAGAAGCTGCGAAGGCCGAGGTCTGTGGATTGTGTCTGTGTTACCTCCAGTCTTGTTGGCACTCAGCAAATACTTGCTCAGGCCTCACATCCTCTCTGGAGCCACTAGGTCTTTCCCTACACCCATGGATATTCTGTCTGACCCCCTCTGAGGGCTGGAATGTGGCCCTTTCTTTGACCCAAACCCTGTTCCTCCTAGTGGTGCTAAGATAACACGTGTTTTCCACGCCTTATTCTCAGGGTCCCAGGTGGCTTCCATCCCTGGGCACCAGCCATGCCCAGCAGCACAGGGCCCAGACCAATCCCGCTCCTGCGTCTAGCTTCTCGTAGTAAAAGCAAGAGAACGGAAGCAAAGTCTGTCTTTCTTTTTAACTTTTAGCTTCATAACAGAATTCCAAAGGCCACGTTTCATCTCGCTGGATAAAGCAGGGAGCTGGCCTGTGGCAGCCAGAAGTCAGGTCACAGCAATGCCAGATTCTCGGTGTGTTTGAAAATAAATATTAAAATTCCTAATTTAAAATGATATTTAAGGTAAATACTGAAACCATTAAATTAATGAGACAAAAATATAATTCCATTAATGTAGTTTCTGGTTGTTCTTTTTAAGGAAAAAGTCCCGATCGTTGGTTTCAGGTACTATACGCCATAAGTATACTTTTAGGGAAACTTATGAAAGAAGGAACAATAGTTAGCACAATTCTTCCTAAAACCAAGCCTGTAGGAAAAATATCCATGCACTTTAGAATTATGCAATATGCTTTCAGCTATGGAAACTGAATAAAGCAAAGTATCTCTAGACGTTCTGATCTGGATCATGACTTGGTTTTGCTACAGTCTCCACGTAACAATAATAGCCCACATTTGTAAAGCGCTCTCCTAGTACCATGCAATACAGCGAATGTTACACACATTACCTCATTTAATCCTCCATAACAACCCCACCTACAATTCAGTTATTATTACTCCCCTTTCACAAATGAGGGAACTGAACTATAGTGGTTAGCTTAAACATTTGTAGCTCAAAATCTCACTATATTTAACTATTGTATTATACTTAACTACTGCCTTTTATAAAGTGTAGGACCAGATACTTCAATTTCTGCCTTCTAATTTCCAAGGTAATAGATTACATTCACCAAAAAGAATGTTTTGGTTATAGCTATTATTGATGTCATTGTGATTAATGAAAATGGTAAATAATTATTATAGTTACTATTGCTAAAACCAACATGTATGTACAGTTTGTAATGCACTTCCACAAACATTATATAATTAATTTTGCCATGACTCTATGAGGTGGGCATTGTTCCTATTTTACAGACAGGAAACTGAGGCTCAGAGAGTGTAAATGACTGGTACAAGAAGTCTGTAGACTTGTCAAAGTCAGGCAGACCGTGTACTTACACGACCCTGACCCTTAAATTTGTGCCCTAAACACCACTGTAGGCCTGACCCAAGGCAGAGCCACGGCCTAAGTTCAAATTTCCTGGTTATGCAGGTTATGTCAGTTTCTACCATCTTATATTGATGTTCCCGATCCACTGGAAAAGATGCAGCAAGTCAGCCATGAGTAAGGAAGCCCAAACACATGCAAACGCAGCCAAAATTCCAGGCATTTGAAGAAATGCAGCTTCTTGGGCCTGAGACTGGGAGCCTCTTAAAGACATCAATTGTGAATCACTTATCTCTGCACTTCCAGCCCTGGCCTTGGACATACAGAGGATGCTTGATCCTTTTTGAATAATAATGAATCAATCAACCAACCAATCAATCAATCAATCAACAAACACTGCTGAGTTTGGGGTTCTTCAGTGACTCCTCTTGCAACCTGTTCTTCACACGAGGAGAAGGCAGAAGACAGAGCAGGACGTGAAGGAGACGCTCACATTCCCTACCTCTCTGTCGGTCCTGTCTCTTCGCCCCTCGCTTACTCAGCTCCCTGACCCCCGGATGCCTCCCCCTGTCCTCTTAGAGGTGGCTGGGGAGTTCTTGCAGCTACAGGAGGAGGCCGTTCACCTTGACTTCCCTCTCCCACATCATTCTCTGAGAAAACTGGGCCCTTTTCATCTGCAATGCAGGAGCTACCACCTCTTTGGAGAATGTCAGTATCCAATTTTATATAAAAGGCTTCTTTTATTTCTTATTTCTATTTCAGGGAGAAAGAGAAGCAAGATTGATCCTGGTTTTTAACATGCATTGAAAATGGAGCTTTGCCAATTTTCTGGTTCACCCTGCCATGCTCTGCCGGCCGGGGCAGGAGAGAAACAAGCAGCCTGTGTTCCCAGAGCATTTTTCTGAGAACAGGAAAATGTCAATGATTTGGATAATTGAGTGTCTGGGTTAAAATTTACCTGTGCCATATCTTTGAATAAAAAGGGTTTTGATTAAATAATATCAGCAGAACAAACAGGATAATGAAGTAGAGTTTCTGTCATTTCTGTTTAATGAAATAACTATTTGTATGAATTGGGTATATAAATAATATTAATTGTGATCCAATTCAATCTATTTATTAAAACATACTCCATAAAACCCTCTACCAATCAGGAAACATTTACTAATCTAGTTTGGGTATACAACTGGCTATCTTGGCCTTTGTTACTTTTGACAGTTTAGATTTTAGTCCCCCTATTGCCAGAGATTGCCCACATCGGTGAGGTTTCATCAGAGTCTCATCTGGAAAAATGTCTCTTAGGAAGACCCTGCTGTAGAATTAGTCATCATGACCCTCCCCAGCTTGAGAAAGGTGAGGAACCTGTCTAGCTGCTCTGGGTGGAAGGGGAAGAAGGTATACTGAGGGCTGTGGAAGGAACTGGAATGTATGCAGAGAGGTCTTTGGACAGAGTTCCAAAACAGATGAATCTCCACTTGGCTTTGCAATCTCCAGTAGCATTGAGATCTTTCAGCATGCTGCTTTACATGATGAAATTTTTAAAAGAGGTGAAGAAATTGGCCTGGGATGCAATAATTCCATCCGAGCCCAGATATCTTGTAAACAAGGAGAGATTCTGAGTGCGGAGTGACTCTTCGCTTTCAGGGGCTTCCAGGGTAAGGTGGTGCTGAAGGCAGACGTTGACAAAGAGCAGGAATCTGTCGAGGGCCCTTTTCCTTCCTGGCCCAGGGCATCCTGCCAGCCATTTGTGGGCACCCTGGCTCCCCTGCAAAGCGAGTCCGGACTCACAGCTGAGAAAGTCTCCACATGTCACCTGGGCAACGCTGTTGCCAGTGGCTCGAAGTGTAACTATCTGCCTAAGGAGACACCCAAGTTCACTGATGAGGCCGACAGAAACCGAGTGATACCGGGAAGGTGAGAACTTGGTTTTCTGCCACTCAGCTGAAGGAATTTCCGTAACTCCACTCTGTTTCCCATGGCCTGGCCCTCAGTTTTTGTGGAGAAAACACCAGCCATAACATCAATATCAATAATGGATTTTTACGCATCATAAATCGAACCTGTACCATTATTTACCAAATAAATAAGTAGGCATTTACTAGCCTATGAGTGCCTTGTGGACTCGACTCCTCTCTCTTTTCATATCTCTCTCTTTCTCTCACATCCCTACACACACACACACACACACACACACACACACACACAAAACATACATTTTTATTGTTCCAGCTCCTCTTGAAAATCATCCAGGACCATGCCCAGCACAGTGGCCTCTCCATCCGCTGAGTCCCCCAGGAACTCACCATTCTCTCTGCCAGAAAATTCCATGTCACTCCCAAAAGAATTGGAAGCTCTTAACCAAACAATTTTACCTCTCACAATGCCTCAAACTTGGTTAAAACTTTCTGGTTGATGGAGCCATTTCATAGAGTAAATAAGCACAGGACAGTTACTCGGCCTTTCCCGTAATGTCCACTTATGTCCTGTCTCCCACACCCTTTCAGGACCCCTGGTGGTCCCAGGTCAGTCCAGCTAGTCTTGCTGTCAGAGATAAGCCCCGTTCCCCCTCCCTTTCCTCAGCTGCAAACCCCTGGAGTTGCTCTTACAGCCTATAGACACCCCGTCCGGTTTAACCCTCTGAGCTTGTGGGGCTCTGGACTTTTCAAAGGTTGTTTGGTGAGCTCCTCAGCCAGCAGTTTCATAATTTCTTTTCATTTTCCAGCTATGAATGAAGATTTAAAATTAAGCTTTTTTGGTTTCATTAGTTCTTGCAGCTTCTTGCTACCATCTTGATTATCCAGGCTCATTTCTGCCCCTGAGGAAAAATGCGAAATATTGTTCTCAGAGTTATGGTGTGGGCTACCAAGCACCAACCACTCTCTCTTCTCACCCCACCCTGCCCTTTTCACAGTGACCTGGGCCAAACCCCCTTCTTGGCCCTGGGATGACTGCCTCATCCCACCCAAGTCCTCGGCCCCTTTTTCTTCTCCTGACCTTGTCCAGATCACTCCCAAGTCCCCAACCCTCCCAGCACTGACTAGTGACAAAGACACTAAGAATCTTGCCTTATAAACTGCCCTAGTGCCCAAACCCCAAGAAGAAGTTGACCATACACTTGGAAGTTTTGTCATTGTTGCTGTTTGGTTTTGTTTGATGGTTTGCTTGTCTCTTATTCATAAGCCTCCTTTCCTTCCCTACACACACCACCATCTGAGCCCCAACATGCCCTCAGATGCACCTTCTCCTCTAGGCCTGGAAGAGCCACATGTGAAAGGGACCACAGCTGCGTCCTAGGCTTCTGCTTTCCACTCACCTGCAACCCCGTTTGTTTGCAATCAAACCTGCAATCATAACTGCATCCCTGCACCTGCAGCTCACGCCTCCCCCAAATATCATTTCTTCCTGAGTGAGACTTGGAATGGGTCAGAGCTACAATGTCAGCTAGAACCCATCAACCCAGCCCACGGGGCCTCCTGTCTTCCCAGACACACCTCCGTGCTCCCTGCCCCAGGCCATTGGAACACTCTGAGACCTTACACCCATCTGGTCACCTCCTGCAAGGCATCACAATTGCAGGCCCCTGCTTCCTAAACAGCAATGCTCAAATCACCAAAAATGTGTCTTGGTCACTTTGCATCCCCCACACATTCGGGGACTGGCACATCGCTGTGATCAGTAAGTTGTGTTGACTCAATGAGTAGCCATTTGGGCCATGCCCTTTCCCTTATACACGGATTTCTCAGATTTCTCATTTCCTCTACCTTACAAGCCCAAAGCTTCAAAGTCATGCTCTGCATGCCATGACTGGTTTGTTGTCCTCCCCACCCCCATTCTGTTCTCACCACCTACTGTAATAATATTTGTGAACTACAAGTTACCCCTCTAGGATTTAAGCTGAGCAGTACTGATTCTTTTGCCTTTCTTCACAAAAATTGCCTTTTCACTATTATCTTCCTTGGACTTGGACTCTCTCCAAATGGTCCGCCTCCCTTCTGAGTTGTAAAGCTGAGAAGGAGGTTTGATTTGTAAGGCCAAACCATTAGGTTTTATCTACTCAAATGGGAGCCTCTGAGAGTTCAGCTTCTTGCTCTCAGAGGACAGCATAAGTTTCAATTAGCCAGAATGACAAAATTACTCCGAGAGCCACCACTTCTTTGTGCTGCTCAGTGCTGCAGTGGGACATGAGCGCTACTTGTCATTTTACCGAGTCTGTTTCAGGAGGCCTTGTCACAGTGAAGTCTGTATCTTTACAGTCAAGGAGGGAATTAATAAACAAGAGCATAATGATCCAGGATACTAGTGTGGTCTCTGCACTTCCACTGGGAGGCTTAGCATCCTCTTCTGTTTACCAAGGCCTTTTAAAAATTATTATTATTAAACACCTAGGATTGTAGGGTTCATGAGCCGCATGATAGGAAGGCTTAAGCTCAAGTTGTCTGAGTTGCTTTTGGAAGAGGATCAAAACCCAAGCTGAAGCTCCTTCCCGCCTGACTCACAAGGCCATTGTTATTGTATTTAGCTTTGGATAAACTTTCCTATGGAAGGTGACTGCTCACAGCAGTTCATTTGAAATGTGCAGGCTTAGATCTGGCTTCATGTGTGAGTGCAGGCCTGTCATCGTGCATTCCAGGTCACTCTCCGAAATGAATTTGTCTTTCCTCAATGTTTCTCAGAGCCGGGGAGCAGACATTCCTCCGGCTCTGCATTAATCCAATTACTAAACACCTGCAGACATGCAATAACAGTTTGGGTGCCAAGAGCCTTAGAAATGGTTTTATAGCAGAATGTAATCTGCTGTCCTGCTATCAGGAGTCACGTTACACACCTGCCAAGATCCAAGCCAAGAAAACAACACTCACGGTTCTCACTCCAGGCAGGAATGTTCCCTGCACATTAGAAAGACAACGTGACAGGCATTTTAGCTTGACTGCCACAGACCCCATTAAACATTTTGAACTTCTTAGTGATTGTATTCAAAGTCATTTGCGTGCTAAAATGTTTTGAAGAGTAGTATGACAAAACAGAATTTTTCTTCCAAGGACAGGGAAGGCAGCATCCCCTCCCAAAAAATAATTTAGTGAGCATGATGATGGTTCCCTGAGCAGGCTGGTTCCCTGAGCTTCAGAGTATGTCATAGGTGGCATCTTATCAGATAATCATAGGGAGGTCCATGGCCACAGGATGCCAGGACCTCGAAAAGAAGTCCATCCCACCTACTCATAATACCTCACTGCAAATTGCTACATCGTTTAGATACTCAGAAACCAAAGACACTTGGTTTTCCTGAGGATTCTAAAACCAGGGAGAGTAGGAGAGCTATGTTGACACCTTTCTCCTGATACAGACACCTCTAAAAGAAGTGAGCAAAGACTCTGGAGAGCTCTTTCTTGAACAACCTAGAACATGCCTTAATTGAGCATGATAGATTTTTTTTTCCTGAGCTGATTTTGCAGAAATTCTGTTGCTACCTCTGGTAAAGAAGTCCTTGGTTCCCTATTTTTCACAAGAAAAAATTTATCTAAAACTAGAGCTGCCATCTTATTTGATTTCCACCAGCCTGAACTGTAAAGGTTGGGGACAATGTCTACTCTTTTCTACACAGCCAGGACCTTGTGGAGACTGTGCCTGGAATATAGAGGAGGCACCAAGAAATGTCATCCGAATGGATTCCCAGATAGAGAGATATTTCCCATGTCACACCCCGCAGGGCCGAGCACGTGGCCAAACCAATGTGAGGACACCCTGTCCTTCCTCATGGTCACTTAGTCTGTGTAAAGAAACCACTGGAGACATTAGAGACCAAGAAATAAGAAAGTAGTAAGTATCCTGGGGAACAAAGTGAACAAGGGCATCATCCTGTCCACTGACGCCTTTGGGTTAACCATACGCATCTGAACAAACCTCACTTTGAACCAAGATCTCAAGGCTCTCAGACTGCCTGCTACTTTCAACATCAGAGCACTAAATCCATACCCTTTTTTGGCACTTCTGCAGCTATAAAACGTGACTTGTGATTGATTGCTGCATGTGTGTGAGCCTTGTCTTCCAAACTAGGGCGTTGGCTCCCCAGGGGCAGGGAGTAGGGTCTGTTTTCTCACCACTCTAAGGTTTTGTCCTACCTGGCACCAATGCTCCAGCCTCCCCACAAATACAGAGGGCCACTTAAGAGATTTTTTTTCCTCCTTGGATTTTCTTTCTATAAAATATGCACAACTTAGAACTTGGTTTTCAGCTATATTCTAAGTCTTTGCAAGTCAAAGTGTGGTCCATGGACCAGCTCAATTGGCATCACTTGAGAGCTAGTCTTAAACCCCGTAGGAAGGCCACAAATCAGCACCTACATTTTAGCAAGATCTGCAGGAAATTCAACTACAGATTAAAGGTTTGGGCGCCTAGTTAACTGCAGTCCGCTTTCCAGAATGGAGCCCCTGTACAGCCCAGGCAATGCACTATCTCTGGCAGAGGAGGTCTCAAAGAAGAGTCTTCTTTGGCATCAACAAGCTTCACAACTTGACCCAGCTGCCCAGGATGGAGGAAGACACTGATGATTCAAGAGGTCCAAACCGGAAGAGAAGAGAAAGCAAGCAACAGCGTCACCTCCACGCGCAGAGACGAGTATTCTCAGGAACCAGAGAGAAGGGCGGGCAGTTGGGAACCTGACTCCGGAGTAGCATTCCGAGGTGGGGGCGCTGGGTCTGCCAGCCCCTCCCATGCAGCCTGGCGCTCTCAGCCCACATGTAACCTTCAGCCCCTGCCCAGAGCAGTCAGCGTGACAGTAATAATAGTAGTCACAAGAAAATGCAACCTCGATCATGCTAACAACTTTTGAAAAGTAAAATGCTGGGGATATGATTTCAATTAAAACTCACATTGTCTGACTTGTCTCTCTGCCTAGCAAAAGTTCACCTTCCCCAGCCCTCTTACCTCCTCTTCTCAAAACTAAGGCAGACGGGGTGTGGGGGGGGGCTGTGTCAATGCCTGCGCCCACCTTGAGGGGCAGAGGGCTGTGTGCCCAGCATCACTTCCCCTTCCCTAGTCTGCTGAGCCCCCACAGCAAAAAATAATCATCTTCCTGCTAGTCTTACCCCAAATAAATCCCAGGATAGGGAGAGGACTGTAGGCAGATTCTGAGTTCTCTCTCTCTCTCTCTCTCTCTCTCTCTCTCTCTCTCTCTCTCTCTCTCTCTCTCTCTCTCTCTCTTTCTCTCTCTCTCTCTCTCTCTCTCTCTCATTCTCAGTTTATGAATAAACAATTCTGAACTAAAAGGAAACTGTCCTTGCACAAATGGAAAGAGCCTAAATTCCTTGCCAGGACCTGTCTCCATGCAGACAATCCTTGATCTGCTTCATTTGTGTTGAAGGTGGCTTTTTCCAAATCATTTCTGATCATTCAGCAAGTGAGTGCCAGATGGTCAGATGTGGATGGGAAAACACAGGCCTGATCAGAATCCTGGTGCATAATTTTCCCAAGGAAACAGAATTTCTGTGATCCTGGTGATCTCTAATGCCCCCTCTCAACAAGATACTAAGCAGAATACAACAAGCAAGCCCAGTATCAAAACCATTTGATTATGTGTAAATTATCCACTTACGCTTCTTAAGAAATTTATGAATTAATGCAAGAGATATTTATTGTGTTAGTGCCCTCTTTGAATCTTCCCCTCATCTTTTCTCACCTAAGTAATGCCTCTTCATTTTTTAAAAAGTTAGTTCAAGCATTATCAATACAAATTTTTTCCAAATCTTCCCAAATTTCCCACATGTACTCCCATTCTGCTTGGGACAAGTATCTTCCTTTAATAGGGGTTTTTAGGAAAAACAAAATTAACATTGCTGCTCAGATGGTATTTAACCATTAGCGTGCAAGGAATTAACGGGGATTTTGAAATTCTAATGAAGTAATATCTGTTATAATGTCATATATGTCCCTGGTATCAGGGACACATTTTGTGTCCACACATTTTGTGAACGCTTGCATAAAAAGAGGTAGGTCTTTGGGGAAAACAAGGTTAAGAGTAGACCACTCAAAATATGAAATTTTAACCAGAACAATAACAAAAATGGTAATACTTAGTAATATTAATATAACAGAGCAGTTAAATAGCCACAGATATTTGCTACCAGCATCATAGTTATTCCATCCTTTGCATCTTTAATTTCTTAAATTTCTTCCTTTGTTACACAGGTCCTGGAGGGCATCTACATTTAATAGAGATCAGTTACATCCAAATGAACTCTACGATCCAAGACATAAACCCTCCTCATCTGTTAATTTTTTTTAACACTAGAGGAAATGTATTCTTCATTTACACTTATAGCTTCCCCAAATAGCTTAAAATAGAAGAAAATTTACTGGCATTAGAGCCACTATATCAGGAATTTCTTGCCCTAAAGTAAAGAGCTATGCAGGATTTAAACTTTTTTCTTAAGGTTTTCATATATTGCAAAGGATTTCTTTTGCTTTAGGCTTGCCCCTCCTTGTTTTACTTTTTTGTTGTTTTATGGGGGTATTTTTTGACACTCAGTTGGTATTTATTTTATTTTGTATTATTTTTGTTAATATTGTATATACTGAAGGTGTACAACATGATGTTTTGATTTGCATATGCATTACAAAATGATTACTTCAGTCCAGCAGATCAACATAAAAATGTTGAATTAAAAATCACTGTGATAGTGGTACTATTTTTTCTATTGAAAGAAATTCATGTTGTAGCAAAAGAGACTGTATAGGCATTTGCAACAAATAGAATATGATGCTTCAAGTATCAATATTGTGGTAGACAGAGTAATGTCCCCCTCCCCAAAGATGTCCATATCCTAATCTCTGAAATCTGTGATTCTGCTACCTTAAATAGCAACAGGGACTTCAAAGACATGACTCAGACTGGCGTCTTAAGATGGGAAATTATCCTGGGTTAGCTAGCTGGGCCCAGTGTCATCACAAGGGTCCTTATAAGGGGGAGCCAGGAAGAGAGGCAGAGTCAGAGAAGGAGATGTAATTACAGCAGCAAATGTTGGAAGGACATGGAGACACAAACCAAGGAATACAGGCAGCTTCTAGAAGGTGGAAGAGGCAAGGAAATGGATCTTCTTCCTCTAGGGCCTCCAAAGTAAAACATCCCTGCTGATCCATTTTAGACTTCTGACCTCGAAAACTGTAAGCGGGTAAATTTGTACTGTTTTAAGCCACTAAACTAGTGGTAATTTGTTACAGCAGCAACAAGAAACTAATCCAACCAGAGTATGACCAGCATCAGGCATTATTACTTCATCTATCGTATTTACCATCACCACTTCCCCTGTTGTTCATGTGGGAAAACATTATAAAATGTTTTCCTGTGGACATATCACCTTGAGAATTGTGCAGATATTGTCTCCATTATAACAGATGCTCATATACTCAAATTTGAGAGAATAAAGTGATCAATAATAACTGAAAGGCTTTTGTTAAATGGTTAACACAGACTAAATAAATTCTTAAACTTTCTTTATAAAGCTCCAAGTACTACACTGAGGAATATTTATACCAAAGGTGTCTACCCAGCTATTGACTTCAAGGTATTAGAATCAATTATGTGCATACTTGGTAGAGTGGAGCCTGAACTAGGTTTCAGCCAATATGGTAGAACCACTTGTTATATTTTCAAAACTGCACATTGCTACTGCCCAAGAACATTGCAAAGCAGACATAAGAAAAAGCCTCACCCCCAGACTCCGTAAGAAGGAGACCTCAAACCCCGCGCCACCACCCAGGGACAGTGCCCTAGGCTCACCTCCTTACTCCAAGCTATGTCCACAACTTCAGATGCTCTTACTTTCCTGGACCAGAAACAAGTAGCTTTAAAAGTATGTAAAGCACAATGCATACCACAAAATATCATTCTCAAACCAACTCCATCGACCAGTGAACAAAGAGGAAAGAGAAGTGGCCATAGACTTTCAGCATCTCCTCGGGGAAGCTCCCAAGGCTGTTCTGACTGATCTCAGTGTTCACGGCCGTCACTGTCTGGGCTGCTCAACTGTGTTTTAGTGTGGTTTTGCCTC
This sequence comes from Microcebus murinus, assembly GCF_040939455.1. Taxonomy (NCBI): domain Eukaryota; kingdom Metazoa; phylum Chordata; class Mammalia; order Primates; family Cheirogaleidae; genus Microcebus; species Microcebus murinus. The sequence continues at coordinate 14,959,056 of NC_134106.1, forward strand.
ACCTATCTCACCACCACGTTTTCCAGTCAAAGCACATGTTCATATTGTCGCCTTTAAATATGAAACTGAGAAGCCTCCATGCTTCACTTTTCTGGTGCTTCCTTAACACATTTCTAGACGACAAAAAATAGTCTTAGTGAGGTGGCATGATCGATAGCCAGTCAACAGACATTAAAAAGTATCCCTGGGGGGCTTTATGGAAAGTTCGAATGGAAACATACACTTGCCTTATCTGATGGATCTGAGCGGATGCGAGCTGTCGGCTGGCAGAGCACCTCGAACCACATGTCTCTTTCCCATCTCACCCCCATCTCTCAACGTCACTGCTCCCCTCTCACTCCATAATATTTTCAGATTAGTCTAAAAGGGAGCTTCAGTTCTTTCCTCGAAGGTAGGAAAAGTGAGCTATTTTCTCCTAGTGCTCCGAAGAGTCCCCAATTATGCCCCCAATTCACTGGCTCCCTCAAGGGTTTTGGGGGTGCAACTGTAGCTCTCTGCAAAATACGGGGTGTGGTGGATTGTCAACAAAAAGGGTGTCAAGCACCCTCCATCCTGCCAGCTCACACCACTCCTCCCATTAGAGGTGGAGTCTACTTCCCCTTCCCTAGAGTCTGGGCTGGCCCAGTGACATTCTGTGATCAATAAAACACGGCCAGGCCTTTGGAGGCCGGGCAGCTTCTGCTTCCTGTCTCTCAGAGACCATCTTCCATGTGAAGACGCTCAGACTAGGTGACCACATGGAGAAGAGAACACCTGAAGGAGAGCCAGAGAGCCATCAAACCTGCCCACCCCAGAAAGAGACAGCTACACCAAGCCCTGCCCAAATCACAGACTCATACACCAATGAATGATGGCTGTTTAGTCTTTATGTTTTGGGGTGATTTGTTATGCAGCGATAGGAAAGTGAAACAGGCAGTAGAGTCTGGAGGGGATGGTCTCTAAGATCCCTTCTTGTCCTAATGTCCTTTGCGTTTCATTGTTTCTCAACACAAAGGGCCCATTTGGAAGTGTCAACACTAAGATGTGGTAAGTCAAAAGGATGTTATTTCCAGAGAGGTCCTTTTACCTCCACCCCAGGGGGCTCTGCAGGCATCAGACCCCATTCACAACTAAGGGTTGAGAGCTGGGCAGGCTTCTGCGAGCTTTGGCCCCTGGCATCTTACCAGAAGGCCAGCAGTGGTAGATGTATATCCAGGGCCTAGATGCCCAGAGCCCCCTGACAGAGAAAGAAAGGAAAAAGTGACTGTTACAGAAAAATTGGGTGGATAACTGAAGGAGGATTATGCTACAATAACAATGAGGATTGGGTTTCATAAAACCCTCAGTTCATAAGTTCATGGCTGGAAACAAGGTCCCCCCGAAGCAGTTCCTTCAGCAGAGTCTTGAAAACGAGTGTGACTTTTATATCTCTGCGTTCCCCGCTTAGCTAACAAGGCCTGGTATGCAACTGCAGCGCGGCCGGACAACAATTGAGAAAACATGACTTGGCCCAGGGACTTGAAAAAGCAGCTGCCCACCTGGTGTGACTTAGAAACACACAGCGCTCTCCTCCAGCGGTGCACAGACAGGAGGCAGAGGGCCGGCGGGGCGCCCGTGATGGAGGACAGAGAAGGGGAGAGACCAGTCAGGTCCCGGGGAAAAATAAAAACAAAATGAGCCTCGACAAAAAGAGGTCATGAGAGCGTTCCAGAAAACACCCCCTAACACACGTTTACAGTTTAGTGATTTCAGCGTTTAATGATGTCAGAGGTTGTTTCGCGGGTTACCTGGCAGAGGTGGGAAGCCTGAGAGCCTGCTAATAGCAACCACATTGCTCCACTCCCTCGCAAGAGGAGCAGAGACTCCGGCTCCCAGGAGCACCCGGGGAGCAGCCAGTCCGAGCTCTGCCGGGCAAATGAGCACGCCACGGCCACGCAAATCTGGAACCACGCACATGACCCAAATGTGCAGTGAGTGCCCCAGTTCTTGCTTCAGGGTGAACGCCCGAAGCGGTGAAAGGCACAGAACTCAGAACTCACGAGGAGACTCGGGTGCTAGCCAAGTTCCCTTCGCTGCACGACCTGGGACAAACCCTCCCCACCGCTGGGTCTCCATTCCCTGCTCTGTAAAATGAGAGTTGGACAGAATGATGGCTTAAGATCCTTTCTAAAGCCGTAGTTTTGGGTTTTTTCCTAATCGTTTGATATATTTCCTTCTTTCTAAAAACTAACATGAAGTTGCCTGCAGTAAATTTCTATGCTCCCCTGCTGGGGTATATTATTTCATATTGTTCCACTTGTTGTGAAAATTACAACAGCACAGAGTACAAAATGCCTGTCCTCTAAGTTGAGGCCGTGACAGTCTGAACAGAGAGGTTAGGAGTTCATCTAGGGCCTCATATACTGACTTGATACTTTGTGAGTTATGTTTCATTAGAGATTTGGGGTCAGACACTGTGGTCAGTGCCCTTTCTGTTTGGTCCCTGGGGGTGTTTCTTATTGAGATGTTCTTTATAGGGCAAAATATGAATAATTCGATGTTTATGAGTATTCCAAGGACACTTAAAAAGAACTTTATCGCTAAACACATAAAGTAGATCACTAATGTAGAAATTCAACTTGTTCCTCTAACGCAGTTCCCTTGGTCTTCCTTGTGGTTTCCTATTCCATTTTTTACTATTGCCTTCTTAAGCTGTAATAAATTGATAGCGATATCTATGTTCAAATTGAGCACAATTGTGCTGTTAATTTTGCCTCAGATTTCTAAGTGCGAGCAGTACCTGTGTGGATGTAATGCTACTCACAACACAAAAATCATGAACCCATATTTTCATGATGAATTTATTCTTTGACCAATATAGAATGACCTTTCAGGGCCCCTTAATAACTTTTCCCCTTAGTTTCACTTTACTTGAGATCAATTTAAGCTACCTGATTTCTTTTGGTTCATGTTTCCCTGATACGTTGCTGCCCATTACTTCATTTTTAATCATTTTTGTTATTTTGCTTTGACCAAGTCCCTTATTAACATTTAATTTAAACCAATCTCAGTGATTTTTTAACTTGTAATGTAAATCTATTATATTTGTCCTTGTTTCTGTCATCCTATTTTATACTTCTTTTTCTTTTTTTTTTTCCCCTGTTTTTCAACCAGGCAGTTTTCTTCCATCACTTATTTATGTTCATCCTAGCCACATCTTTACTGCTTTCTCTTTTAGGAATTTTTACTGCATATAATTTGGTCTCCAAGATGTATTTCCCATCTCTCTTTATCATTTTCCTTTTTCTTTTTCCTTAGAATTTTGTTTTCAAACTTGTTTCCTCACTCATTGTTTTCTACAGTATCAAGAAAGCCATTTACTGCTTCAAAAATTATTTTAAATTTTGTCATAAATTACTTCATCCAGATAGAGTACTTATTTGCATTGATTTGCTCCCTTTTTATAAACATGCCTTTTATTTTCTTTATTTATAATCGACATTCAATAATCGTACATATTTACAGGGTACAATGTGATGATGATTCAATGCATTTTATATCACCTGCTCCCTTTGATGATGTGGTTCACAGCCCCGACTCCCCTGTTGAGTTTAGAACATTCGCCCAGTACTTTCTCAGGTGTGCTTATTGTCTTACGGCGGAGTTACTTCAAAGCAAACAGTTCCGATTGTCAGGGAATGTGGCAGCCACCTCCTGACTTGCAGAAGGCCCTCAGAGCTCTGCCATCCTCCCCTGTCTAGTCACTCACAGGAGGAAGTCTCTCCTCTTTTGCCTTGTGCCTGTGCTCACCTCTCTGCCTTCTGGGAGGCCTCCCAGATCTTCTTCCACTCACACCTTAGTCAAGCTTTTGGGGGTTGGAAAAGTTAAAAGTGGCCAAAAACCCATCTCAAGCTAGGTTAAGGAAGGTTATGGGGAATGCAGCAGAATGGATGAGGTTAGAATGGAGGCTTCAGTGACAACTGAGCTCCAGAGTTTTAAGGCTGTCGCAGGACTACTGTCTATACTTTATTCATAGTGTGGCAGTCAAGATCAGAGTCAGATTGCTTGGATTCAAATTATGACTCCACCGCTTGTTGGCTCTGTGATCTTCTCTCACCACAGTTTCTTCATCTATAAATTGGTGCATGGGTTAAATGAGGCAATGCATGCATAGTACAGTGTCTAGTACATAACAAGGGTGATAACGTTAACCGGCATGGGCTCATATTCAGGTAAGACTTAAGTTGGGATTTGTGAGAACTTGGTCTGAATCCTTTCCATGGAAACTAACAGAAGAAACTCCAGACAGATTAAAGATATTAAACAGGAAAAAAAGCACAACCTAACAATAGATCACCAATCCAGAGAGCTAGAACTGTGAGTGCATGGAGTCAGGAGGCAGAAAGAGCCATGTCTGAGGTACAGCTGGGAGTCTCATCACAGCACAGATGGTGGAGACAGGATCCCCCTGGCCACGTCTTGAGGAGGTGTGGCCACTCCAACAAGGAAATATTCTCTGCACCTCTTTGTTTTGCCAATGGGGAACCAACATTACCTCTCTGTGGAGGGCTCACTGCCATGCCCACTCTCCACCCGGGGTATCCACTGGGGACCTTCCAGGGTTAGCTCTCACTTAATCCTTGTCTTAAGGCTCTTGTTGAAAGTAACAAAAACCCAAATCATGCTACATCAAGGAAATAGTATACATCAGAAAGGATGAGGATAGAATGGGAGCTTCATAAACAACTAACCCAGCTACTCAACTTCCTGAGGACTTCCCTAGGATTTCTACCTCTGCTCCTCCTTGTGTATACCTTTACTTTTCTTAAACACGTTCTCCATGTGGCAGAGGCCTTGTTGTGAAGAGTTTCAAGATCCTTTACTTTGTAACCTGAGAGTGGCAGTTCCTATTAAAAAATAATAAACAAACAAATGATTTGATTGTCCTGGCTTGAGCTACAGGATCATCTCTGAACCAATCACTACAGTCAAAGGAAGAGGAGCTGTTTTGTCATCTCCCATCAGAATTATATATTTGATGTAAAGAAGAAACAGTTCCCACAAAGAAAGGGAGGCTTTTTTTTGAAAAGAGAAATGCTAAATAACAATAACACCTCTCTCATATACCATCTTAACTAGTAAATCAATAACACTGACATTCAAACTATTTAACAGCTTGGGCAATCAGAATGGACATAAGCTAAAATACTGAAGTCAAGTTCTGGACACCTCTCTATTGTGCCCAGAATTACTCTGTTATTTGCTGGACTGTGGGGAGACTCAAAGATTTCCGGAGGAGGGGACCACCTGGTTGGCAAGGACAGCATGAAAGTACTCAGTATGCTCCAGGAAGTAGCTGTCCACCAATCAATGTGAAAGTATTTCAACATTTTTGCAACAGGTTTGGTCATTCCACTGTATACTGGCTGCATTTAGGGTTCCACAGACATTGTGTCTAAGTAAACCCCCCAAGTGTCCAGCATGTGGATGACACATGTCACTGTTCACTTGTGCTGATAACGATTTTTCCCCTCTTCTGTACATTCCGTTGATTGTTTCAAGATGAATTTGAGAGGGAATAGTTAAATGTCAATTCTCATGCTAACAGCTTGCCTAGAAATCTCTGGAATTTTAAAGACAACTTTTTTCATTATAAACCAAACCTCACAGATACATGGAAACTCAGGAAATTGTCCCTGCATCTGCATGTGCCTCTGCTCCCAGAATGACTAGGGACCCTGGGAAGAAATCTGAATTCTATTATACATTTTAGAACAAGTGTTTTGAGTGTCATGATCCAGAGAACTGAGTCCCAAATATCTGATTTTTCTGCCTCTAAAGTCTAGTAAAAATGCGGATATGAGTCTTTAAAGGTTTTGTTGTGTTTATTTTGTCATTGTTACTTCATTATTTTGCTTGCAATTTACCAAAACTAAAAACCAAAACTGAATATTCCTCATACCCCACTAATTGTTCTGCAAACCTTTCCGTTCCTTTTTAATCTCAACTGGACTCTGCCCAACTGGAATAAAGTAGTGAGCTTTATCAAGCTGATTAAACCTCCCGCCACACACATGCATTCCCTCCCCATTCCCCAAATGACCACATACTTTAAAGAAAAAGACCACAACTAATAACTCAAAGATATTTCAACTTGTTTTAAAAATATAATATCCCTTCCTGGAGTCATTATATTTCTGTTTTTCTATCTCTTTCAGAGCTATCGGAATTCTCCGAATTTTTTCCCATAAAGACACCTTCAGCATGATAGACTTTCCCGCCTCCCCTCACTCACTGTGTTGTAGATTGTGGAATCAGTTGATTTTAAAAATAATTAAAAAGCATTCTTCATTAGCAAAATGTCAAGGTGCTTGTAGGTTATTTAAGGCATAAGTGGAATTCCTATTATGAAATAGAGGAATCCCAGATACATTAGGGATCAGGTGAATTAAAGTGGAAAAAAAATGCCACATCTGCAACAGCATTACCCAGCTCTTCCTTGGTCCATGATGTATTTGTTAACCATCCTTTGTGAATGACGTCTTCTGGGTCCTCACCAAACCCATCTTCCCTGGAGCCATCAAAGGACTGGGTTCAAGGTCTTTTCTTCATAGACCTCAGGTGAATGGTTTGCCATAGACTATGCAATGCCAGATACCATTTTCCCAGGTTTTGGAGGACAGATGCACATATCACAAGCCTGTCTGGCTTAGCCCAATGGGGTTAGCTTTCCACACAAGCATCCAGAGAGCTCTAAATATGACTTGTGCAATTCACTGTGCTCACCTGGTCCCTATTCCTCTTCTAATCTTATCTCATACCACAACCCTCCATGCACGTTGGACCTTGAACACCCCAAATGACTCCATTCTGCACCTACCAACACACAATCTGCTTCTTCTCATGTTCTCTTATCCTCTGAAATCCCCTTCCACTGCTTTGCCTGTTGAAATATTAATGACATAGAATCTGTTTGGCAAATATAGAGCTGGGTAAATCATAAGAATCCAGTGTTGGCAACTGCTCTCTTCATCATCATCGTCATCATCACTACCACCACCACCACAGGAATCATGTCTGATTTTTATACAATACCCACCCACATCCTAGTCATACTTAATAGGTACTTGGTAAACATTAGTTGAAATAGATTGGTCATCAGTAAGATTTTCTTATTTTGTTGGTGTTTTAATACTAGACCTGGGTTCTTGGTTTTGCTGTACCACATCTCATATTCTGTAACTTCTTTTGCAAAGTTAAGCATGCCTATCTCTTCAAATATTTATTTCAGAGATTGCTTCTGAGATTTGCTACATTGATGTGCTCAATCCATGGTACGATTTGGCTCTACTCTGGAATGAACTTCATGCTGTTCTTCAAATACACTTTTCTTCCATGCAAACATAAATGTCTAGGTTGCTCTTGATATTTTCACAGGATATCCCCTGACCCCTAAATTAATTTGAGAGTACTGTAGGAAGCAGTGAAAGATTTGTTTGGGTTTCAAATCCCAAAACCTGACCCCCTGACTCTCAGGCCCAAACTACACAGGAAATTTCTAACAGTAAATCAAGAGCCAAAGTGCATTTAACACAGAGACAGAAAAATGAAATGCACACACTGGGAACGGCCACGGGATCATTTTTATCATAATGTAAAGATGATCTGTCAGTGCAGAGAAATCGAGTCCCTGGCTGCACAGTGTAATGGTGTCTTTACAGGAAAGCTCAGTTGTCCTGTCTCTGCCACTTCAGCGTGGGCTCAAACTCCCTGGCGTCAGGGCGCAGAGGATAAACAGACCACTTGTTCTGTTCCCTTGCCGTAGCACCTGTCACTCATGGCTCAGATCTCAGCTCTTCGCCTTTATCTGCTCTCTACCTCCACGTGCGTATCTTACCACCGTGTGGCTGACTGTCAAACTTGTAAGTCAGATCCACCTTCATCCAGCTCAAGACCATGTCTCAACTGCACGTCTCCAACTGCATAATCCACAGAGACTCACCGTTGAATGCCCAAAACCGTTCCAAAATCTCAGTCTTCAACACAGCCCCTCCTTTATCACATGACTGACCCTCTTATCATCGTGCCAAATACCCAAGCTGTAAGTCTCCAAGTCCCTTTTGAGAAATTTTTCCTTCTTCACATCCAATTAACTGCCATCACTTAAACTTCCTGGACCAAGACTTCTCATTCAAACTATATGGCAGTTTCCTAACTGCCTGTTCAAATGCACCATCTGGGGGATGGTCATGATGGAGACTCAGACTTTTGGGGGGAGGGGGGGAAATGGGCATTTATTGAAACCTTAAAATCTGTACCCCCATAATATGCCGAAATAAAAAAAATGATTTAGCATAAGCTAAATAAAAAAAGAAAAAAGAAATTGAGGAGGACACTAAAAATGGAAAAAAAAAAAATTCCCACATGTGTGGCTACTCTTAAACCAAAGCTCCAGTCATGCTATTCTCCTGCGCAAAAACTTTCTATGGCTCCTCACTACCTCCCCAGCCTAGCACCCATGGCTGGGCAGATCAGCCCAATCTTGCACTGTTACAGTGCATGCTAACCACAGTTGCATTATATGACAGTTATTTATATTCCATGTGTAATTCCATAGACCATATGGTCTATGTTTGCTTCATCTCTGCACCCCTAACGGCCTTGCACTGCACTTTGCACATAATGGGTGTCATTAAATATTAATATTTGTGATTGAATTTCATGTGCCTATCTTGATTTCAGAGCCCTATGTATGGATCCACTCTAATGAAGACCTGCTTTCGTCATATACCATTTTATGCCTGGTCTAGATTCCCCTAATCCAAATTTCTAATAATTTCAGTAAAATCCAGGCTTAAGTTTATCTTTGCAATAGCTACCTGAAAAGTAAGTTAATAGTGTAAATAAGCTAGCATGGCATATATTTAACCTATTTTTAAAAAGAATACTTTAAAGCATTGAGAACAACTTTTTACACTCAATTAGTATGCTGTTTAATGTATACTATCTCACAGCTGTCTAACCCCAATTACCTCTTGAATTTATTGAGATGCATTCCTCATTAACTTTATATAGAGTCAGACCAGTTCCACTCCACTGATTCAAGTCAGTGGGGCTTGACTGCATGTATAATGATTACTTAACTGTTTCTCACCCTTTGACCTCCAACTTTTCAATGATAAATGCAAAGTGAGTCTGCTCTGTATGACATCAAAGTTGACTATCTTTTCTACTTAAAATTTACATAAGACTGAGATGTTCTCCCAGAAGCATGAGCAGCAGCAGCAGGATTGCAGGCCTGTATATCTTCAATGGCTGGTGTAACCTTCTGGATTCCTCATCTGTGAGAAGTGATGATGATCAGTCTCCAGCTCTACCTGGCCATGTGACCCCAGAAGTGTCTTCCTTTGTCCAAGCCAGGAGGACTGGTTAGCTGAGTTGTGAAGGGTAAATCTTTACTGCATGTTTTCTGCCAGGTGGGCATACCTGGCTCTGGAGCCAGCCTTGGGTTGGGGTTTTACCTTAATCTCCTCTCCATACCTCCTTGGCTGACTGATGAGGTTCCTATCTCAATTGCCCTCAGCAATCGTACTCAGTCATTGCTGCATCTAGTACAACATGGGAGTAATTTGAAGACTCCTAGACTATAATGCCTACAGATATCATCAAACTGGGGGGGAAATACTGTGGTTGGATGCTTCATGTGGCATTAATTAAAAACAACCTGCATTTTTACCATTGCAACTGTACTGCCCACTTACACTCCTCTGTAGGTTCCAGTTAGCCACCACAAAAAACAGTGTCTGTCCCTTTAACTTCACAGAAACCACCAATAATGTACTCCAAGGCACAGAATTCCAAAGGACTGGTTCTTAATTAATCTGTGCAAGGGAAACATTTTCCCACGCACGTTACCATGTGAGTGATAACCCAGTGTTGTAATAGCCCACTCAATTTGCCTTAATATTCGCACAAGTAAGGAACCTGAGACCCAGGGAAACCAGCAACTCCTTGGAAGACTGCCATCTGCTATCACGTTACTTTGGCCTAGAGGCTGCCCTTCAGGATATATTACATTAGGAGGGACTTCCTTGGAAAAGGGGTAGTTCAGGACAAATTACTCAGTGTGTGCTCATACCTACGTACACAAATATGTAGCAAAGACTTGAGGTGTTAATTCAACTTTCTAGGCCTCTGTTTTCTCATTCCTATGTTCAATGAGATAATAATCTCTACACATTTTACAGGGTTTTCATAAAATAAATGGACATCATTTGACTATGGCTCAATATGCAATTCAAGGATAATGCCTTTTTTGCACAAATGAGTGTCTATCTCCCACCAGTCCCAAACTGCCTTCTGACAGAAGCATGCAACATGAAATGACAGGTGAATGTTTCCAGATACTGCCATAAAAAGGAGGAAAAGAAAAATTAAAAGTAGTCATTACCCGTGCACTCAATACACTTCATATATTTTGAGAGAAGGACAAAGGGAGCCGGCACATGGATAGCACATTGCACTCTCTAAATAAATCCAGGAAGATGGAAATGTTAATGTACTTGAACAAGCACAATTTGACATTGCCGTGAACAGGAGATACAGAGATAGCAGCACACGTGCACACACAACAGTAAGTAATTGCTATTTTTAGGTAAAAATCACTTACAGTGGACATTAAGGACAGCTCTGGAAGGCAAAATAACCAGAAAATGGCTGCATGAAGGCTGGACATGCAAGTGTATAGAACTGCTAAGCCTTTATAGTTTGTGCTCAGAGTTATCATAGTTCACGGAGTTTTTTTACAGATAAAATTTCTGTTATTTTCAGCACCTTAACTGTCAGGCCACCTTTGTCCCTCACCATCAGCAGCCTTTCTGTGCCTGGACAGAACCCTGACCATCACTTTTGGTGATTTGGGTATTAGTGATTTCATGATTTAAATGCCTCTTGACTGGTGGAAATGAGGAAAGAGAACATGACCAACAAAATTATGTCTTGATGGCTGTTTGGGGGATTCAAGGTCGATAGTAGTGTTTGAACTCTGAAAAGGTAAGAAGATGCTCCGAGAACACATGGTCAAAATATCTCATTCCTAGTTGCCCAGATAAAAGCATCAAAGCTCTGGAGGCAGAAGAGACCTGCCCAAGGTCACAGAGCAAGTGAAGGAGAAGCTGTCAGAAAGTCCATCGATTAATGTTGGTCTAATGTCAGACACAACCAGAAAGGATTTTCCCAGGGAGCAACCCCAGAGTCAAGTTCAGGAGGTCTAATGGCATTGTGTTACTCCATTTAACTGATAATTTAATTGAAAACAAGTACTTGAAAAGGAAAATTGGTAGAAAACAAAAGTCCTTATCACTAGTTTTTCTCTTCTTGGAAATTTTAGTGCATCATATGAGCAATTTCTTGAAATTTCAGCTTTCTAGTACAGCTTTATGTATTTCATGAAATTCTTGGCTTGAAGTAATAAAGTGGCCCTACTCTTTTCTACATTATTCTATAAATAATTTTCAGGCATTTATTCCTGCTCCTTTTGCTTAGCATTATTTGCATACTTTTGAGAAAGTATCTTCATCTGCACATGAATCATCTAAAACCGCTTGGTCAAAAAGGAATGTTTGCAGTCACGACTTCACAGTCTTTAAACCTGTTTGCACTCAAGAGAAATCTACCAATTTCATAATAGGTTTATGGCCCCTCTATTCACTCTCTAAGTCATTTTGCCTTTTTTCCTAAATTTAAATTCATCTCCATCAGTATTACCTATTTTATCTCTTTGGCTATTTTTACTACCTTTTCATTTGCACATTGTTTTTATGCTTTAGATGATCTTATCTAACCCCTCTACAACATTACATTGCTATCATTTAATGTTGTATTTCTTTTTCTAAAACTCAAGGCTGTAGTGAAAAGCATGAACAACCTCAGTAAAGATGTAGGGACAAACTATGCCTGTGCCTTCAGGTTCATTGGTATCAAGAGCATAAATAAATGTAATGGCATGAGCTGTGACTGGCAAGGTGGCCACTGAGTGAAGGGCAGGCCAAGAACTGGGGTCCCAAAGATTCCCACTGCCACCTGCCTGGGCACAGAAAGCTGCATTGGACATTTGGGGAAGAGTCAGGAATTGAAAGCCGAGTATCAGTCCTGATATATATTGGGCACTTTGAGATAATAGAGATAAATTCCATATACTACATGTTTATATTATTATATATAATAATAAAAATAAGCCTTTCTACACAATAACCTGCAAACTATGTTTATAGCACATTTATTCATAATAGCCAAAATTTGGAAGCAACCAATGTGTCCTGCAGTAGGTGAATGGATAAACTGTGGTACATCCAAAAGATGGGATATTACTGAGCGCTAAAAAGAAATGACATGGAAAAATCTTAAATGCATAGTGCTAAGTGAAAGGAGCCAATCTGAAAAGGCTGCATACTGTATGATTCCAACTATATGACATTCTGGAAAAAGCAAAACTATGGAGACAGTAAAAAGATCAGTGGTTTCAGGGGTTGGGGCGAGGGAGAGATGAAAAGGCAGAGCACAGAGGATTTTCAGGGCAGTGAAACTACCCTGTAGACACTGGTGCTGCGACAGTGGCTGCAAGGCATTATACATCGTCCAAACCCAGAGAACATACAGCACCAAGAGTGAACCCTAATGGAAACCATGCACTTTGGATGATTATGACGTGTCCATGTAGGTTCATCAATTGTAACAAACGTACCCCTTTGGTGGTGGATGTTGGTAATGAGGCTGCATGTGGAGGGAGGCAGGGAATTTCTGAGAAATCTCTGTGCCTTCCTCTCACTTGTGCAGCAAACCTAAAACTATTCTAAAAATTAGAGTTTATTAAAAAGTACAAGACTTGATTATCTTTATTAATAATAGTAATAGCTAACACTGAGTGTTTATTTGGTGTCAGACATCCTTCTAAGTCTTTTAGACGTACCAATTCATTTAACCCTCGTAAGAGTCCTATAAGGTTAGTGCTAGGCGCACGTGCATTTCGCAGATGAAGACGCTAAGACACAGAACGGTTTGGTGACTTGCTCAGAGCCACACAGCTATAGCTGTCCCAGGCAGGGAGGAGTCAGCCTCCAGATTTCAGCTCCTTCCGTTGCTTCTGAGGCTTTATGCTGAACCCTCGCATGTGAGCGGCAGTTGTAATGTGAAAGGGAAGAGGTGAATAATTCAGAGCCTGTTGGGGGAAGAGTGTTTCCCGAGCAAAGACCAAGAGACCTCCCAGATGTCGCTGCTGCTTGGCCTGTGCAGAGGGGCCATGCCCCCCGCCTCCCTGGTCAGTGCAGCCATGGCAGGGGGCGCAGAGCAGGAGGTCAGTGCCAGTGCCCTGCCCTCGGGGTGCTGCCCCGGTGGCCCCTGGGCAGCTCCGGGAGGACGAGGTCTCACCCTGCAGCAGGACCTGACGGAGGCTGTGCAGCCCGCAGGAAGCACATGGGGATCTCACACAGACACCTCTTCCGACTTGGGCAAAGGGCACCGTTGTTTGCTTTCATGAAAACGGAGCTGGAGGAGCACAAGGTGTTTTCAATGAAGGCCCACCTGTGTCATGTTAAGGCACACGAAGGAGCCATGGCTTTGAACTTCAGTGCCCGAGATTATTTGTTTTTCCTGAGAGCAATGGAAAAGCAGCCTGTGAGGATCTGTAGGTTCCACGTGGACTGAGGACGGCTGCCACCCCTGCCATAGTAGGCACGCCACTGCCCCGGGGATCGATCAGGAGTCAGTCCCTTCAGCACAGCAGGCTGTCCTGTTTCCAAAATCAAGAACCCGTGACTGCTTCCCCAGCGTAACCGCACAGCCCAGCTTCCTTCTCTCTCAGAATGTGCGGAGGCTGCAGCTCCCTCCTGCTTGCCCAACCCCTCCCCCCCACCGCCCCGCCCCAGGCAGGGAGAAAGTTCTAGTCCAGCTTCCCTTCCTCCCAGGGCAGCCTCAGAAACATGGAAATGGCATCTGAGGGACACTCTCAGGAGCAGTTGTGCAGAATCAGACGGATCTCAAGGCCTCCTGGCCAGGAGCTCAGGAGTCACAGGTGAAAGTTCCTCTGGGCTCTCCCTGCACCCCAGCCTCTTCCTCCACGCTAGGGCCTGTGGGTCTATTCTCCTGAGTCACACTAGAGGCCGCAGTGACTTCCTACAACAAACAACTCAACAAACCTACCCCATGTAGGGCTAGGTCCTTTCCCAACAGCGGCAGAGAAAGTAACTCATAACCCAAGTGGCACTGCTGAGAATTGGTGGCTTCAACCTTATCATCCTTGTCCCCTGCAGACTGCTTTGGTTTAACAGAAGACTGAGACAGGCAACGTTGCACTCAGCAGGTGGCTTTGCTAATGGTGGGATTTTGGGCACTGTGATCCTACTCTGGTGTCTGGGGACATGGCAGTGTCCAGAGCCTTTTGGAACCTTATGGGACCCTCACCCCCCACATACGTGACTCTCCACACAGACTGCAATGAGCACCTGCTCCCCCGAGACTGCAGGCTGGGGTCCCACAGGTTTAAGGGACTCTGCACAAAGTCAGGCCCATGAGGGCTGACTCGTCCTCTGGGCTGCTTCTGTGTCATTTTGCAAATCACAGTGGGAAGAGCAGACTCTGGGGCCAGAAGACCAGGATTGGAGTCCTAGGTCTTCCCAGTGATGGCTGTGCTATCTTGAAGGCTTAAAAGCCTAAGCTTTAGATGTTTCATGCTAACATAAAATGGTGACACTAACAAAGATGTCTGCTTCCCAAGTTCATTGTAAAGATCTGGTGACGCATTGGAAAATGTTTTGTGAACTATGAATGCTGCACAAATGCAGACATTTCTCTTATTAGAAGGTGGGGTGTCAAAGAAAACATACTACATGGGAGATGTAGCTTCACGTATAAAGGCTCATTCACGGTTTTGTTTTCACTCCCCCGGTCGGCAGCACTGCATTTGAACCCGTGTCTCTAGGACCAGCAATGTGCTATATGTCACAGGAGGAGCATGGGGCACATGAGACACGCTTCCTGCCCTCCATGCAGTCCAGTTACAGGCCAATGGGGAGGTCAGGACACGCTTGTTAAATAACCACACGACAATGCGGGACAGACATCCTCATGGCTGGTGCCTGACTTACAGACACCAGTTTTGTGAGCAAGTCCTACTCAGCAGCCGTTGCCTGTCTGACCTCTTGCACCGCTGCAGCTGTCCAGGATCCCTTGGGGGTACCCCAACTCCACCCCACCCTCAGCAGCAGGGCCCCACCCTCCAAGCCTGAGGCAGATGTTTGGGTTTTGTATCATCCGAAGCTGGGACTTGGAACACGTTCTTCCAAAGAAACAACAGCCCAGTGGTATCAGCTGGGTCCGAGTTCTGCAGTCTGGCCAGAGGCCCCTCTCCAGGTGCCCATGAGCCCTCTCTCACAGCATGAAATCTACACACTTGAAACTCCCTGAGACCAAGTCTATACCCGGTTCATCTTTGCATCCACAACGCCTGAGCCATTTGGGCACAAAGTTGTCCAGAAAAAATGTGTGGGATAAACAAGTGAGGGAATAAACTATATCATGAGCTAAATGTGTTTGGGGAGGCTAGCCTGGGAACAAAACCCAGATGCCACTCTGAGAACTATTGTTACACTAGACACATAAAGAAGGGAAGGTTTAAAAATGATACACGAAAAATGCGTATGTATACTGTGTTTGTATATAAATACGCAAGTGTGGAGAAAATTGGGAATGCAAACATTCTAGCTTATTAACATATATTAAAGGGGGGGAAAGAGGGAGGAGGATGAGATAGAGGAAGAGAGAGCCTGAGATAAAAAGGGAGATTTAATGGAAAAAAATTCTAGCATTTATACACGACCACGTATTTATATTTATGTAAAATTAGGAAAGGAGAGTGCCGATGTTCTGGAACAGGATTAATAGGAAATCAGTGCTAACCCATGTGAGAAAACGAGATGACTGTTCCCAAGCCCAAATATGGGAAGAAAAGGAAGCCAAGGCCACGATTCCAGAGGACACCTTCACAGCAGCACTGCTTGGGCCTGGTGCTCCCAAAAAGATCCGGGGCTCCCAGACGGTTGGCTTTTGCAGGCTTCAGGCTTTCCCACTGCCCTGTCCAACTCCAGCCGAGGACGGGTCCAAATAAAATGGTTCACACAGCTACGCCTGCATCATATGAGCTGAACTAATATCAACAATTACATCAGGAAAAATGTGTTTACCTTGGTTTCCCGCCACAGAAAATGGGTCCAAAATGATGTTGAACATACGCCTTTCATTCCTGCTTCTATTAGAAGGACAAATAATTTAACAGGTGGGACTCAGAATTCCAAGGGTTTTTTTTTTTTTTGGGGGGGGGGGATTGTTTCTTTTTTTTTTTTTTAACATTCCACTTTTGGTGGTTGGGATCTGGAACCCTTCTTAACAATCCTTGGTGAACTCTATTTATTTGCAAAAGCCCTCCTAATGCTCACATAAGTTGGAAAAGCCTGGTGAGTTCAATCAGGCCGTTTGCACGTTATCAGTACAATATGTTGCTTCAACTGAGAGACCAAACTCTCTGACTACTCCTCCAAAAATTGATCCAGACAGCAAAAAGAGAGGAAATTCATCCTACTTTAACACGGCAATTGGTCCAGACTTCATACAATATCATTTCAGTCTAGAATTTTCATCATCACTGCCAAAAACATCAAACAGAAACATTACATGACTTTCACTGAGTTTTCACTCTCCAAAGAATAGCCATCCTATTCCAGGCCTGGACAGAAAGAAAAAAATTCAAGGGAGATGAAAGGGGAGTCATCACCACAGAGCATTTTTAGCTGTTTCTCACTGACTGCTTTCTCAGCTTGATGACAATTATTAACAAAAAGTTAATGAAGTTTTGAGATTAAGAACAACCAGAAGTTTCTGCCTATGCCGAATGTTGCATTTCTCAAACTAAGACTCTCCACCCATATTCTGATCAGGGGATCTCACCTTTCCACTTTTACTTATTTGTCCCATATAAGCATTTAATAGATTACTCTGGGAACTGTAATGTTTATGCTAGCAATCTGTTTGGAAATATCCCAGTGATCCACTCAAATTAGAGAGTATATACATTTAAGCTAATTATGAGGCTATAATGAACAGGCTCAAAAATAATAAATGTGTCAAACACAATATGCATAAATAATTTGCTCACATAAAGTCCAAAATTGATGATACAGATTACGGGGCAGACTTTCCACATGGGATTTAGAGATCCATGATCTTTTCGTAAGCTCAGTGCTCTGCTAGGGCCAGGGAGTCCTTGTTCAGCCAGAAGACAGGGGATCAGGGGGTGGAAAAGCAAATCCATTTCTTAAAAATCTCAGCCAAAAATGACACACATGACTTTCCTTCATAATGTATTGGTTAGAACTTAATTACCCAACTGCAAATAAGGCTGGGGGGATGGGTTATTGTCTAGCTGTGTGTTCTGGAAGAAGAAACAGGGTTAGTAAAACCTTGCCTCTGTCTGGCATGAACAGTTAACTGGACCAATCCATACTCTAAATTCTACTTGTGTTATAATTACCATGGTAATTTTGGAGTTATATTTTGGCTCACAGGGTGTGTGTGAGTGTGTGTGTGCCAGATAGCCTGACTACTATGGCCAAACTTGAGAATCATACACAGGTTCGGCACCTGACCCTTGCCACAGGTAAACATTCAGGACATCTTCTGAAGTAGTTCCCTAAAAATCAAGTCTAGAGTTATTCAGATACACCTATGGCAATCCAAACTCTGAAGGGAGAGAGTCTGTCTAAGTTAGAGTTTGGGGAGTGATACAAAACCCTGCTAAGCACTCTGCCTTCGCTGTGCACGGTGGTCAGACTAAAGGTCCTTGTGCTCCATACCTGCTGTTCAGATTCCCAAAGGCATGCACAGGTGCAATAACTACTGTATCCTAATTTGTTAGAGTTCACAAAGCACACCAATAATACTTTTGATCTTCACACGGAAAAAAATTTGTGTAACAACCAGAACGTAGATTACTGTCCTATAATTTTGATACAAATGTGGAAACTGAAATCTTAAGGACCTAAAAGTAAGTAGAGGTTGGACTTGAACTCATACTCAAAGGCCATCCCCTCCCCATACCAGTACCCTACCAGTTCCCTAGGAAGAGTGCTATTCCAGTCATCTCCATAACTACAGATGGCTTCTTATTTCCACACAGATCACTTTCATTCAGTCATTTCTAGATATTTTATTTAACAAAAGAAAAACCTACCACACATTGTTCCTAAGCATGAAAGAATCTACAAGACAAAAGTCATAAACTCCCAGAATTTGTTACTCAAAAATGGCATGTGGACCAGCAGCACTGGAAGCCCCTGAGAGTTTGTTAGGAATGAAGGTTCTCGGCCCCATTCCCTAAATCTGATTCTTCTTCCTGACAAGATCCCCAAATGACACCAATGCACATAAAGTTTGAACAGGACTGCTTCAGAGTACCCTATAGCATATTAACTCGAATGTCTAGTAGGGGGAAAATGACCTAATATAAAAAGAGTCTACAAATCAATAATAAGAAAAAAAAGCAGGGAGAAAATAGACAAAATGTAAAAACAGGCAATTCATCGAAGAAATACGAATAGATTTTAATAAATGTAAATAAATACTCAACTTCTCTAATGATTTGGAAAATGCAAATTAAAACAACAGCATGGTATCATTTTTCACCTACCAGACTGTCAAAACTTGAGAGTTTGATGATAATGCAAAATTGCAGAAAAATATTGGGAATAAGGCATTTTCTTATACTATGGGAGCCCAAATTGTTATAAACTCTTTGGAAAGCAATTTTTCACCACTTATTTTTTTATGCATCAAAGATTTGGACCAAGCAATTCAACTTCTAGGAATCCAGTCTGTATAAATACTTGTTAAAGAGTCAAAGGTAAGTATAAAAGGATTGTCATTGCTCCATTTGAATTGCGAAAAATAAAGGAAATCTAAATATTCATTTATAAGGAGATGGTTAAATAAATTAGTGGTATCTATACTAAGGAACTATGCAGTAATTTAAAAGATGTCAGTGTTATAAATAAAAAATGTCCATGACATATTATTGAAGGCCTAAGCATTCAATAGAATGGTATGTAGGGTATGATCACATTCCTATGTTTTAAAATTGTATACAAGTGCATGTTTGTCAAAACTCCTCAAACACTACATTCAAAATTAGTGCATTTAATTTTATGGAAATTATACCTCAATACAATTGATTAAAGGTATTATATGTTGTTTGTTCTGTATGTTATTGTAATTAGTTATGTATATATTTTATATTATGGAGGCATGTATTTTTATTAGCAGATGTTATGTATGTATTTTCAGGTCTACAAAATAGTCTGAAAGGAAACACAACAAACTCCAATTTCTGTATTATAAGTAATTTTTTCAACAAACATGGACATTTTTTGTATTTTCAAAACCACAATTTAAAAATCTCAACGAAATAAATGAAATCATTTCCAGTGAGCCGGAATCAATGTGGAGACCCAAATCCAATGTGGCCTCATTAATTGCATCCATTGGTCCAGGTGAGTCATTTGGTATCTGGTGTGAGGGTCTACGTTCACAGGATGGTCAACATTACACACACCACTGCCAGATGGCCCTCCATAAACACCTGTTCATTATTTCATACATGACTCATGAACACCCTTAAACATCAGCTCTTCGCTAACAACTTTATGAAAATTCTATACAGAAAACAAGACATAGTTCCAGCCCTCAAGCTTAATGCCCTCCCGCTGAAAAAGCTTAAACCATTCAGTACTGGATAGTATAGCAGGTCTAAATTTATTAACCCAGCTTTAAATACTCTTCTTCCCACCTCACTCATTGAGCATTGTTCATCATTATTTCCCTTCATTTCCCATCCACTCTTGTCAGACTAGCCTTCACGCTGTCCCACAAACACCTCAGCCTTTGCTTCTACTACCCCATTCACCTGCAATTTCTCTCTCTTCATTATGGTGTGTTCTCATCCGGCCAACAAGCTCCATCCTCATCTCTTCTATGAACTTGTTGCTAAGTCCAGCAACCCTGATTGTCTTGTCTCTGTAAGGAGAAAGGGGACCATGCCCCTCTCTTCCTTATCTCTCCCCCAACCTTGCACAGTGCCAAGCACACAGGAGTGATTAACTGACAAGTGCCAATGATTTACCAACTTAAAATGTTTTAAAAGTTGGACAAGAAATAGGAAATTAATAGGAAATAACTTTCCCCAAAGCCTAATGAGGTAGATATTTTTCCCATTTTACAGATGAATAAACTAAGGCTTAATGAGATCAGGTGATTTGGTCAAGCTTATACAGCTCAGAAGTAATGGTGGTAATCTTCAAATCTGCTTCTGAATGTCTCTAAAGCCCACGTCTTTCCTTTATACCATGCTGTCTTCTTAACTTGCCACTTAGACGATCTCATGGAATTCCCACATTGCTGTCTCCAGAAATACTTGTTGATTGATTGATGACATTTTCAGTAGCAATGTGGTCCAGCGAAAGGGTTTCCTGCAGCTGAATTTGATGAAAAGTCCCTGCTGTGCTCAGAGAGGTTTAACCTGCCACAAACTCTGGCTTTCTCAAAATATCATCAGTCTCAATCCCAGGACCCATGCAATATGTAATGCAAAGTTTTACATACTTGTGGAGCTTAAGAGTAAAGTCTAAGGAGATAGCATTTAAACTCAAGCCCTTGCATCTTGAGCAAAGGATAGTGCTGGGGAGTCCACCAACACTCTGTTTCTAGAAGTTCTCCCTGGAAGTCACTTGGCTATCTTCAACAAGTTGCTCTGACTTTGTTTCCTGATAAGTGGACCACTGGCACTTCAACATAGAACTCTAGAGTCTACGTTCTAGAGTCTATGTTCTAGGAGGCCCGGGGCACCGGCGAGGCACAAGGCAAGCCCTGGACACTCCAAAGTCAACAAACCAGGTTCCAGGTATAGTTCTCCACTAACTAGCAGTGTGCCCTTGGGCAAATACTCAACATGTCTGGGCCTGTTCATGCAAATATACTACAGGAATAACATTACACAGGGGTCCTCAAACTTTTTAAACAGGGGGCCAGTTCACTGTCCCTTAGACCATTGGAAGGCCGTTGGAGAGTGCAGTGCACATTCCACACATGCGCACTGTGGGCCTGGGATGAGTCGGCTGCTAAGCAGGACAGACAGCGGTGGCAAAAACATCTGGTAGGCTGGATAAATGTTCTTGGCGGGCCGCAGGTGGTCCGCGGGCCATAGTTTGAGGATCCCTGGTTAATAGCATCTTTCCTTCCTCCCCAACCAGGTGATTAAGAGAACCAAGATAACTCATACTTATGGAAAAGCTGGCTACACACAAACCCCTGTAGGTTCACTATACAGAGAATAGTCATTGTCACTGGAGGAGGTGGCATTCTGCCATGGACAAAGCACTAGGCAGAAAATCAGACCTGGAGTACAATCCTGGCTGAGTTGCTAAATCTCTTCATGTTACAACAGCCAGCAAGCTCTGCACTCATCAATTCTATGAGTTAGAAAGATATGTCCAAGTCTGTTTCATTTAGAAACAGCATATTCTAAGTAGCAGAATGCTCCAGAGGAGAAAATTAAGTAGCTGCAGTGCATGTGGATAGCCCATGGTCTGTCACGTTAA
This sequence comes from Microcebus murinus, assembly GCF_040939455.1. NCBI lineage: Eukaryota > Metazoa > Chordata > Mammalia > Primates > Cheirogaleidae > Microcebus > Microcebus murinus. The sequence continues at coordinate 14,980,709 of NC_134106.1, forward strand.
TTTCAGCTGCAGTGTCCTAGAATTCTAGGATTACACACACAGTACTGACCGCCAGTGACTAACTCAGTCTTGGTGCCTGAAGCATCTCTTTCCATGACTTTTTATCATTTTTAATTCTGTTGTTATTTTTAGCCATCCTGATGTAAGTACATTTTAATCTTATAAGCCACCTCAAATCCTTTGAGAACCATCTGTCTATAAAACACAGCAATTAACAATCAACTTGCTTTGATCTTAGTAAGTCGTAAAGTTGCAGAGCCAGAACAGAACTAAAGAATCAAAGGGCAGCCTCGTGTGTTACAAATGCTAAGATAGAGACCCAGAGGACAAAGGACAGGCCCAAGGTCACACAGCTAGTTGGAGGCAGAGGCAGAACCAGGATGAGAGCTCCATGCTCCCGGCTCAAAATCTGCTGCTGTCCACTGCTGGATGGATCTCTGTTTCTCCAGCTATAAAATGGAAATAGTAATACTGTGGTCTTGCAACATTGTATATTAATGCTGTAATAAAGTAATAAAAATAATAAAGTAATAAAAATACTTCACTATAGTTATTATGTTTTCCCAAACTTTAATGATAACTTAATAATGATCTTCCTAAAAAGTCCTGGAAAGATTCTTGGGAGCCTGAGAACACTGAGTAACTTTTTTCTTTTTTTCTATTTTTCAACTTTATTTTTTAACTAATTTTAGACTCACAGAAAATTGCAAAAGTAGTACAAGTTGTTGCATCCCTACTCCACTTATTAATTTATTTATTTATTTATTTTGTAATAATAAATAAATAAATATTTATTTAACCCCTGTATGATGATCTACTTATCTTGACATCATACATAACCATAATACAATGATCAAAACCAGGAAATAAACTGAGTAACTTTTACTTGTGCCACCAAACCAGTCCACTTTGAGCTGGGCTGTTCAGACTTGTAATGTGTACACTGCATAAAGCCATCTAGTTAGAAGGTTGGTGAAATCCTGTTTGGAATAACTGCTGCATACTGGCTTTGAAGCCACAAACTTATAATTGGAGAGTGGTATGGCATAGACAATACTCAGTTACAAATAACACAAAAACTTATTCCTCCTGTATTTTGAAGTAGACTCAAATACTTGGAGCCATGGATTGGAGGGTTCCTTATTGATGTAGCAGTGACAATACTACAAAAAAGAGGCACTAAAGCTCCATGATCAAGCACACGGGGAACATGGGCTGTGTAGTCATAGACTGAGAATTAAATTCCACTGTGGCCACTTACGAACTCTGGGATTGTAAACATGTCCCCAGATTTTTGAGCTTGGGTTCCTCATCTATAAACAGGAATAATCACAGTATCTACCTCATAGGGTGTTCATGACAACTAAATTAGTTAACAATGTAAATTGCTTACAAAATAACTAGCGCGTGGTTAGTACCCACTAAATGTTAGCTCTTATTCCATTATTGCAAGCAAGCAATGCTGGTTTGGTGGTGGAGTTTGTAAATCTTAGAGCAGCCTGGGTCATCAGTCATGAATCTTGCTCGGCCTTCCTCTCCTGAAATTTTCACACAGTTGATAATCTATAAATGTTCCATTTTCCAACTTAAATTTTAAACTGTATGTTGGGAACTTTCTGTTTTTCTTTGCATACTCACAGAGGATGGGACAGGTGGGGGGAAACCTCAAGAACTTGTGAGGATGGTGCAGTGAACCTGTCTGCCTGTTTGCATTCATGAGACCCTCAACTGCCAGTGAAAATGCCTCATCAGAAATAGCAGGGGGCTCAGAGCAGCACTGTGACCTTTTGCCAACGGCCAGCCTGCTCAGAGCAGACATCCATCCCACCACAAACATCATAAAGTCTTCTGGGTCTGTGACAGAGTCATGGAGTCTGGATACTCCTTTTTTCTACTCTTTGGGTTCTATGTGTTGACTGCCACCTCCTTCTGCCTCTCTTCATTGCAGAAGCCAAATGAGGCCTAGATATTCATTCCGTCATTCCCCAAAACATGGGAAACATGTTCAGTTTCCCATCCTCAGAGGGACTGCAGCCAAAACCAAGGTAAATGCTTCCTTTCTTGTCTGCAATAGGCTCAGGGGAGCTGACCGTGTGTCAGGCATCTCTTAGAGTCTAGAATAGGCTTCTATTAATAATAATATCTTCTTTATATGAGTATAATCCTTTGCTGTTTCTTTGTCCGTTGAACAAATATTAATTGTGTCTACATTGTGCCAACTACATGGTTAAACGCTAAGGACACATTAATGACTAGGACATTTAATTCAAATTAAAAATTAAATTTAAAAGCAGACAGATAAGTAACATAATTTCAGATAGTGAGAAGTGCTCTGAAGGAAAGAAGGGAGAGGAGGTGGCTAGAGAGTGCTGCGGACAGAGAAATGACGTGATTTCAGAAAAGCCGAGCAGGAGAGATATAACTGAGAAGAAGCCTGGCACTTCCAAAGTCTGATTCCTCCTCCATGAGGCGAGCCCAGCCAGTGCTCTCTCCCACCACATCCAGCCCGTCTACACCCCAGCCACACACTTCAGCCATGCCTAGCTGCCCCTTCACTTCTCTACTTTTGTTTAGACTGAAACTTCTCTTTATTTTTTTCCAGCTTTATTAAGGTATAATTGACAACTAAAAATTGAACACAAATATGTTCAAGGCATCCAACATGAAGATTTTATGTATGTATCAGTTGTGTAATGACGACCATAATCAAATTAATCAACACGTCCTACACCGCACAATAGTCACAATTTGTGTGCATGGGGGAGGGGAGGATACTTAAGATTCACTCTCAGCAAATTGCAAGTAAACAATGTAGTGTTATTAATTACAGGCACCATGCTGTGCTAGACCCCCAGAACTTGCTCACCTTCTAACTGAAAATGTGCACCCTTCCACCGACATCTCCCTACTTTCCCCATCCCCAGCCCCTGGCAACTACCATTCTACTCTCCGCTTCTGTGAGTCCATTGACAGATAATAGATAAAGAAAATGTAGCATGTATTCACAATGGAATTTTCTTCAGTCGTAAAAAGAAGGAAATCCTGCCATTTGCAGCAACGTGGATGAAACTGAAGGACATCATGCCAAGTGAAATAAGCCAGACACGGAACCTTCCCTTTCGATTGTCTCTCCTCCCCTCCATCTCTCCCTGGCCAAGGACTCCTGGCCTTCCATCCACACATGGAGCGCCTCTTCGAATAAGCTTCTCCTGTCTCAGTCTCTCTGCCTCCACCACAGCTTTCCCTCAGCCTCCACTGAACGCTATGACATAGACATTTATTGAATCACTGTTAACATTTTCCCAAATTCCTCACATTGTCTTTGAATTATTGCTTTGGTCATCTGCCTTCATACTAGACTGCAAGTTCCACTTCATATACCTGGCCTCTCTCACTGTGTTTGGCCCACGACACAGTAAAGAAAGACAGACTATTAGCCTCACAAAACCCATGGGAGTTTAGATGGCACTTAAGCTGATTTTACAAATGAGAGAACAAAGGCTCAGAGAGGGGAACTCACTTAAATAATGTCACACAGCAAGTACAATGGTTGAAGCTGGAATTTAAAACTGGATTTCCTAAAGCCAAATCCTACAAGTAGAGAGTTAGCATCTAGCTAATTAGGGTAAGAATCTGGCCTGGAAATACCACATGACTGGCAGCCTCTGCACAGGTGTCACTTTGAGTCTCCACAGATCACTGCACAAACCACTTCCCTGCTGGCTAGAAACTGAAGCTTATCTGTGATATTTAAAGGTCCAAGAAATTGGGCAAAGTTTCATGCTTCTGTCAAATTTCAAAATCTTGCAGTAGTTGTCTTGTTTTCTTTTAAATATCTCTTATTCTAAAAATATCCCCCCCCCATTCCTACAAAGAAATTCCTTTTTGTCATTGAAATGGTCAAAGAAAACCCTCGAGAAATCAAAAGTGCCAATGCAAGGGGAGCAGACAAGGGTGGCCCCTGGGTCTCCAGTCCCTGGGGATTCTCCAAGCCTGCAGAGGCAAAGCACCCAGCTGAAGAACATAAAGTTCATTTTAAAAGTCATTCTTCTGCCACTGCAGGAATGGTAGCCCTCAGGTAAACAGTCTCCTGGAAAATTCAGGAACCTGCACTGATTTGGGGCAACAATCCCAGCCCACACCATATCCCACCATGACTGTCTGCATGAGAGGACAGAGCCCCTCTCTTCTGTTTCATATCTTTACCACCCCTGGACCCAGTTTCCCCCAAGTCTTCCCTGGCAGCTGCTATCTCTGTTGACCTGTCCCCTCTATTGCCAGAGACTGAATGGGTACTTGCAATCATGTTTCCATTTGTCCCTTTTCTGGACTGATCCATTTGAGGGCAGGCCCACAGCTCACACCTGTGCACTCTCACCATGTTTCACATGCTGTTCTGTGTACAGCAGGTGCTTAACAAATGCAGGATCTTCAGGCCAGTACTTACAGAAGTATGAGTGCCCCCACATAACACAAGCAAAGTAATTAATACTGATAAGGTCTGAGCTAGGGGTCTTTTCTCTATCATTAATATATACCATATGATTTAGTTTTTTAAAAATGAGGAAAGAGTGTGTGTGTGTGTGTGTGTGTGTGTGTGTGTGTGTGTGTGTGTGTGTGTGTGTGTATCAAGCCATTGTGGTAAGACATGGCTGAAAAGAGTCCATTATCTATGGTGACCCATATACAGCCTCACCCATGCAAAGTCAATGGGTATTGCTAAGTCAATGGTTGGTCCATTGTCATGAGTTACCCTCCAGTCTCTTTCTCTCTCCAAAGCACCCTGCCATGAACTATAGAACTGCATTGAATAGGAGCACATAGCAAATCAGTTTCTCACCTGTCTCCAATTCCCTTCTCCAGGGCCAACAACTACCTGCATTATTTTACAAATTTCTAGTATCTAGATCTATTAGTTCTTCCCACCTCAATTGAGTGTGGCCATTAGACAATCCCCTCTTGTTTTCTATTTTCCTGGAAAAATTGGACTGTCAGTGACTCGTCCACTAATAAGAAAGGCCAGATAAACACGTTTCATCTTTAAAATGCTTCTTTATTGTGCATTTTATGGGAAGTCCTGGCAAGAAGCTGGTTATGGCCCTATAATGTTATTTTTCTCAACTCAAGACAATTGCAAAAACTGTGAGGTCTTGAGAAAAACCATGTCTGAAGGCATGTCTACAGCCTTGGGTAACATGTGGAAAAGCAGACACTAGAGGTCTGCTTCCTGGACAGTTCTTGCTTCCTCCAAAAAAAAGGGGTTTAGTTCACACAGAATATCTAGGATGGATGAGCCAAACATTAACTGTCATCATATCCTGATGAACGGTGAACTAACTCTGGCAATGTGAGCACCTAGTTTCCTTATCTCAGAAAGAATCAAGGCAGAGTTAGCCCCTGGGGCCAGACTTGTTCAGCTTCTCTGCTAGAAGTTGCCAATGGAACTGGATTTGGGTAGGTATTACTCTACCACACTTCCAAGGTTTGCTACACAAAAACTTTGAAAACCATAGCACTACAGTCATTGCATAACATATGTTGAATTACATTGTGGGGAGAGGTGATTAGAGAAACCAAGTGCTCGCACCCTCCTCCTGTCTTCTCCTGAGCACCTGATTTAGCCATAGTGGCCGATGTTACATGGCATCCACTGGCAAAGAAGAATCTCCTTTTCTTTCACGTGAAGGTGATTGATGTCTAACTGGAAATCAGAAATGCAACTAAGTCTCCTTGGTCCTAGACTCCCACCAGCTGGCCTAATCTACCCCAGATCCATAGACAGCCCATCTGCAGAATGAAGTAGAACCAGACTTTGTTTTATCTTGCCAAAAGAATGGTATGATGAATTCTGTTGCCAATGGTGCAATCTTCAGTATTACAGTAAATAAAAATCAGCGTGTCTTGGTCCTAGACATGACCACAATATTTTTATGGATACAAATTCTGAAAGCTGTGTTGTTAGTGAACATCTTGTTCATATTGATTTTGACAACTTCTGAAGATGCTGTGTATATCTCTCTGTCACCCACTAAATCTCCCACCCTTGCCACTTCATTAGTGACTCCAAATTTATTTTTAAAAATCTGCATAAGAAAAATTTCCACTCCTCATAAAACTAAGATTCCCACTTAGAGGAATGTTATATGGAAAAAGCATGTTCAAATGAAAATCCTAAAAATCATTTAAACAATGGTTTGTGTACCAAATAAAGGATAAATGTATAGCATAGTAAATAATTGTCCAACTCTGTGTTCCATATGAGCAGTAGAAGAGATCCCACTTCGATGTAAGCACTTTAAAGGACTAGAGTATAATTAACTGTGTAGCCCCAGAAACTAGCAGAGTTCTCGGAACATGGGAGACAATAAATATTTGTTGAAAGACTAAATGCAGACTAAGCCACATTGGGGGCCACATAATAAATCCTGTGTGCCAACTTTTAATGGAATTAACCTCCAGACCCCATTCTCTCTTTCTCTTTCTCTCTCAATATCCATAAACACACACACAAACACACACAGTCAGCTTTTCTAGGCTATTGCATGCAAAGAAAAAGAAATAAAAGATATGGAATTATACCCAGAAATCACAACTTAGAAATATCAGGAAATACTCAAGATTTTCATTCTAGTGTTCACTCATCCTGAGATATTATCCATCTGGGATAGGTTAAAGCAAAAGTACACAGTTTTTGCTAAGAATTATCTTTTGGCTATAACTTAAAACTTCAAGTAAAATTTAAAAATTAGGGATTGGAAACATACATTCAATTCTCTGCTTTTGCTCTACCAATTTTACTGTTGCTGTTTTTGAGAAAATTAAAACATAAAATAAACCTGTTTAGATCCTCACTTTTTGCCATATAAAAAGCATAGAGAAAAGGGAGAAGACTCCAGGAGAAATCCCACTCACAAACAGACACCACACATTCTCAAATCCAAAGCCCTCGTTGCTCACGTTTATTTCCCGAACTGGTAAATGGAGACAGGCTTGTTGATGACTATACTCAACAATCATTTTCATGTAGATGTATCATTGGTTTTATGAGTTCTTGGTGGCCATAAATGTCTGAGATTCCATTGAAAACAGCAAAAACATATTTCTTCTTTGTGGGCTAGCAGCAGTTCATACCAAAGCCCATGGTGAAATATTCCTGGTCTGTGCCTACGAGTGACTTGTCCCGAGTCACTAGAGGCCACCACTCCACTGACATAAAGAAGATCAGGCATTAATAAAAGCAGGTGTGTCTGTTAAAAAGAAAGACACGTGGTTTGAACCTGGCTGTTTGTGGAAACCACTGCTGGCCTCAGTGACCAAAAACACCAGCCAACATCCATCAAAGATTCGGCGAATTTATTTTAAAGGATAGAAATCAAGATTTATTTTTTATGCTTAAATTTTCTGATTTTCATTAAAAATAATATTGTTAATACCCAATATTTCTATAGGATATTGGAATTGCTAAACCTTCCTTCCGCCCAAGACCATGTTTGACATCCCTGACAATGATCCTGCAAGGTGAACAAGGCAGCCTCCAGCACAATTTGCCCCACTCCAAATGAAAGGGCAAGAGGAATTAAAGATGGGATTCTTCCTAATAGCACATTATAAAATGAGGTGCTAGCCCACCAATGCAGGACTTGCAAAGGAAGTGTTTCAGAAATCGGATTATCGGTCTTTAGTCCAACACCCACCTCAAGGCTGAAAAGAATCTGATGTTGAAGAGACCTAGAAGAAAGGGATTTATTTGGCAAAAGTCTAAGCATGGACCCCACCCCTGCACACACTCCCTGAGGGAGGGAAAGGGCTGCATTCCTTCTATCTCAGGCATGTGAGCAGGAGGCTTCAGGAGAATGGTGCAAAGAGCTCCCTTTGAGGCATAAAGCCACAGAGACTAGCACTGGATCCAAGCTTGAAGATCCAACCTTTCCCAAAAGGAAAGGCAGTGGTGAGCTGGTTATCCTAAAGGCAGATGGCTGTGCTGGAAGTGACCTGGGCTTGGAGTTTCCCTAGAATTCATTATGGACCCTGAAGAAAGGTACCAAAACAAACCATGTTATGAAAAAGTCAGCCCAAGTTCTCCTGATAGCCGGTTGGCAAGATAACCCCAAGAAAGGTTATACATCATCATTTGAAGTAGTAAGTGACCAGTATGAAGGGGCATCAATTGTGTTAAGGGAATAACAGGTGATCCCCAGGGTAGAGATGTCTACAAAGGACCCACAAAAACACTCCGTAAGAGAAAGATTAAAATTCAAACTTCCATCAAGCCCACAGGGCAACAACATTTGATCATGGCAGGCTCCACCAAGTAGCACCTTTCTCCCTCCTCAACTACCCCACACCCCTCTTTTCACCCCTAGAAGAACCAGAACAGATCAGAGGGGTACGAGAGGAAGAAGAGTTGCATGAGATGGGAATCAAAGATAACCACCATGGCCCACCACCCCCAATTGCAGACTTCCCTGCCTGGAACATTATTGAGTCAGAAGAAAGGGGAGAAACTTCAATATAAAATGAAATTCAAGATTTGGATATGAAACTGGTCTAAACAAATTAATTACTAAAATAAGATTATTTTTGTGATTGAAATTGATCAGAGGGCCTTCTTTATCTGACAGTGACTAGAAAAGTGATGAGACCTGCCCAATGTTTTACACATAAACAAGGAAAAAGTAGCCAACTGAGTGAGCTTAAAGAGACAGTGGGGGATGGAATAAGTTTTTTCAATGCTTCCACTACATGGACTCCACTTGTTCAACACATCAGGTATAGCTTAGCTTGTATCCAAACCCAGGTCCATCTATCCAGAGTGTTTATGGTCTCAGCCAACTACACCCTAAGCATTAACACACCCTATCCCACATCCCAAGTGGGGTTCTACGTGTTTCGCTCATATTAAATTATTTAATCCTCTTAACCCTAGGAGTCATGAATAATTATTTTCCCACTTTATGGATGATGAAATCAAGCCCTGTCCAAGATCATCTAGTAAGTAAGTGGCAGGTCCAGGATTGAAACCCAGGTGGTTTGGCTGCAGAGTCTGTGCGCTCAAGCGCTCCACCTGGTTAGGTGGAACAATTTAATGAGTTGAGCTCATAAACCCAGCTGCCAGCACTAGTGCCCACTCCCCTAAGTTCTCACTACCTACACACCCTCAGTATCCCCATATGTAAAATAGAAATAAACTATAGTAACTACATTATCATGTGGATTATACATATTAAATTAGATAATCCATGTAAAAGGCTATCTTCATAAGTTACTGACACATAGTTGATACACAAAATATTAAGTATTACTATTGGCTACCATCAAACAGGGACTTTTAGGAACACACCCCTGATATTCTGTTTGGGAGCTTAAGTGTTAGAGTCCCAGAAGACAAGGGTAATATGATCAAAGGATTATTAAAGAGGTTATTTTGGGAGGAATCCACCCTGAAGTGGTAGCTTCTTGGAAGTAGCAACAGCTAGAATCCATTATCACTTCTGGGTCTAAAAAGCCAAAAGAAAGGAGTTTCTAGAACCCAGGAAGAACTGTAGACAGGAGAGAGGTGCCACCGTCATCTCTCATGTGGATTACTGCAATAGACTCTTAACTTGTCTCCCTTTTTCTGCATTCTTCCCTCTCCCCCTCCCTGCCAGAGTCTATTCTCAACATACAACGTAGGAGCTGCTGTCATATGCCAAGGAACACGGCCACTGCCAAAAGCTGAGAGTGGGAGTCAAGGGAGGGGCAGGAAAGAATACCCCAACATCCCTCCCTTCCTGCCCTCCCATCTCCTGTTGTGCCAGCACGTGACAAAACCCAGATGAAAGCCAGAGGGCCAAAGAGTCCCTGAGGAGCAGCCAATAAAAGTCAGCCTTCTGAGCAACAGGGCAAAGCAGAGAAGAGTGGAAAATGGATCTATCTGGAGAGGTAAACAGAGAATAAGCATCACAGCCTGTCACCGCAAATCCTTCTATAGCCTCTCAGAGGTATTGATTGGAAACAATGTAACACTGCAATCCATGGTTGCACTTAGGCATTCAGCAAGTCCATAGGCAGTGCTGCCGGCAGAAGCATGGTGAGAAGACAGCCCGTATCTAAACAAACTGTCTACTCCATTGAAGACATTTCTTCTAAGATTGAAGGGTCTTATGTTATTGAACTACCACCAGATGGCTTACTAGCTTTCTCTCAACACACGATCCACAGCGCAATGCCATCATGGGTGCTCAGCATTGATAGCTACTGCTGGAAGACAGAGTATTCAACAGTGTCCACGGCCAAATCAGCCCCTACAAGCAGAAGAGTGTCAGTAAACCCCCGTACAGTCACCGTGGCAGCCTTCGTGCCCATGCTGCTTAACAGAGTCCACTGGGCCGCAACGGCAGAGCCAGGGAGGAAGCCGGCCAACAGCTGCAGATAGGGTTGTTTGTCTACTTGCTCACTAAGATCCCCTCTGGAGAGGGCACGTGTAGAGGTGCATTGTCATGGGATTGGAATATTCCCACACTTTGGCACCATGCTGAGAGGTACAACAGTATATTTCTCTTTGTCATCAATCCCCTCACCTAATCAGAAATAACAAAAGCTAGAAGACAATGCTTAAAGGAAGAAAAAACAGGCCAGTGAAAATATCATTCAAAAATGAAAGTGAAATAAAAACACTTTTAGGCAAATGAAATCTGAGAGAAACTAGAAAAAGAAGGGCAAATTAAACACAAAGAGAATAGAAGAGAGAAATATTAAATTAAGAATAGCAATCAATTAACAGAAAAAAGATGGATCCTAAAACAAATCAACAAAGCCAAAAATTAATAAATCTTTAGCAAGAATGATCAAAAATAAAGGAGAGACAACACAAACTTACTAGCATCAAGAATAAATGGAAAAACATTACAAAGATTCTATAAATCTTAAGATTATAAGGGGATATTACAAACCACTTTGTTAAATTTTACAAAGTAATGAAAATGGACATATTCCTTTAACAGTACAACTTTCCAAAACAAAGCAGAAAGAAATAAAAACTGGAAATCCTATCTGTGTTAAAAAAATTAAATTTTTAATTTCTTTTCAAGAATGTTCTAGTCTAGATGATTTTACAGGTATATCCTAATAAACATCTAAGGAAGAAATAACACTGATTTCAAAACATTATTTCAGAGGAGGAAGGAGGGAAAAACACACCCAAACTCATTTTATGATGCCAGCTAAATCAAAAATTTGGTAAGATCTTCACAAGAAAAGAAAATTACAGATCAATATTCCTTATGAACTTTACTGAAAATCTTCAACTAATTACTATTTAAAAGAATCCTGTAAAACATAAGAATGATCAAATGTAGTTTATCAAAAAATGCAAGGTTAGATTAGTGTTTGTAAGCTATCAAGGTAATTCACCAACTCGCAGAATAATGGTTAAAAAAAACATGATATCTCAATATACTGGGAAAATATTTAATAAAATTCTATACTGGTTCATGTTTTAAAAAATTAGCAGTCTTGGAATAGAAGAGTACCTTTTCAAACTGGCAAATGACACCTTCAGTAAATCCTATAACTACCTAAACACTTAGTGATAAAATAGTCAACAATTTCCCTTAAAGTCTGGAAGACCAGGATATTCATTCTCATGAATTCCATTCAACATTGTACTAGGGATTCTAGCCACAGCTAAAAAATTAAGATAAGAAATAAAATGAGGAAACATCAAAAAAAGTAAACTTAAAATTTTCTTTTCTTCCAAACAAGTAATAATGGTATATGACAGAAATACTAAGGAAATCTAAAAAATCTACTAGGACTAATTGGTAGATTTAGCTAAGTCACAAATGTGAAGTCAATATATGAAAATCAACTGTACGTCTATATGTAGCAATAAACAATTGGAAAATAAAAAACTTTAAATATATACCATTTATAATGGCATCAAAACATGAAAATATCACCAGCGACCCCATAAACCTTCCCAGCAACGGCAGATTACATTTGATGGCACAGCCTCTGGGATGTCTGGATCTGGGATCTTGGGCTGGGCCTGGGCTAACACACAGGTCCATTATGGAGGACCAGACCTGGCACGAAAGAAGAACCATCAGCAGGAAATTGCCCCAACTTTGCTCTTCAGGGCCCTTCCTATTATGGAAAAAGACACACTATGTACACAAGACCCTCCTGGGCTAGGACCTTCACTGAAAGGCCAGCCCTTCCTCAAAGGTTGGCCTTACCACATAGTTACATTCCCTTCTCCCAAGAAGGAAGATAAGGCATAGATCTATCAATAAGTGACCAGCTACTCAAAGTCCTGTGTGCTGAGAGTCCCCCAAACCGCACAGAGATGCGTGAATTCAGAAGATGGAAAGAGGAAACTTGAGTATGCTTCCCTAAGGGGATGGAGCTTGCCATCCACCTGCCAAGAAAAGCAGGTTGGACTGAAAATTGCATTCTCTTGACACCCTCACTTTATTCTCTTTGAATTTCAACAATGCCTGAAGTTTGTTTCATTTGAACTCATCTATTATTGATTATGTGCCTTCTCTATAAGAGACACTGTACTTTGAAAGGGGGAGTCAGGTCCCCTTCTTCCACTTTTAGCCCTGGCACTAACATGGCGTAGTACTCTGTGGACAGGTCCCGTTCTCTTTGCCTTTCCCCTAGAGTTTCCTGTATGCAAAATTAGAGCCCTGAATGAGATTACCTCCAAGACTACCATTGTTCTAATGCATTATACCATGTATGGGGCTTGGAAAGATTTATATGTGACTAAATTATGTAGAATGAATTAGCCCTTTAATTTGTGTAACATTTTTGTAATCTTCGCAAAATTCTTTCACATCCATTACATTGTTAGTTTGTGTCTCCGCCTATTCTAAGGCATTGCTATTATTATCTTTATTAAACAAATTAGAAAACACACTCAGAGAAGTTAATGAATTACACAGGTCATACAAATAGTAGGAGAGCTTGGACCAAGACACAGACATCTTGATTCCTAGCCTGTTCCTTTTTTCTGTCCCCACAAATTTGTCCTAGAGTATGCAGTTAATAATGTCACAGGCAGTTTGTGGGAGCCAGTCAGGGTCCCTTTCCTTCTAATGTCAGGTGACAGCATTACACTGGTCTTTCTCAAAGTCCCAGTGGCTGGTGTGATTAAGTGGGCTCTTCCCAGAGGGTCCTGTGAACCTCAAGTAACCTTCTTTCTGAGTTTCTCTCAGTGACTGTGACCATTTGGAGAGAAAACAAACCCATACACAGAGGAATTTAAGGTGTTATTTTAACTTTGTATACCATGCATAAAACGTTAAGCTTTCACTTGAATTTTTTAATAAGTTAGGCAAAAGCAAAGCTCTTGGCATATGCTCTCCAGGTGAATGCCCCAGGGCCTTAAGTTTAACTTCAGGACCACCAAAAACATCAGACTAACCCCTTTCCCACCCTCCTCCCCATTTCCCACAAAGCCCAGGTTCTCTCCCTGTCGTTATCTCACCTGCCACCTGTGAGGTTGCAGACCTTCTTCAGGCAGTGTGAGCTTAGTAGCAAGAGTTTTGTCCCAACACTAACAATGTCTTTTTGACATTCTCTTTGACTTTTCAAATGACAAAAGAGAATTATTTCTGCCTTATTAAAAGGGAAATCAAAATCAAGAACATATTCAGTCATGACAAGAGCATAGAGCATCTTCATCACACAAAGTCTCAACACACACACACATAAATGGCCATGAACACAAATTACTTGATAGTATTCAGAATGTCAGTAATCCCAACTATCCAGGGAACAGCTATGAATTTACCAGAGGAAGATTCTTCTAAGAAAGGACTTAAAATATCAAATGCCCAGTGGAAGTAGGCATCCTTCTGGGAGCCTAACCTCCAAAATGTAGGCTTACAAAACTTTCAGTGTAAGCATTATCATTCCTGTCTTACAGAATAGAAAAACTAAACTCAAGAATGTTACATAACATTGCCCAGGAGCACACAACTGACAAGAGACGGACCTAGGATTGGAAGAGGATGATCTGGATCCAAAATCCATAATCTTTTCTCTTTTTGTGCAAATCTCCAGTGACAAGCAGCTGTCTCAAATATCTGTGTACTTTGCTCTGATTGGTGTCCTCAGGTCTTCACTAAAATTGCCAATCATAAAGTAAAGGAGTAGCTATGATGAGCAGTAAAAACATCATAGAAGCAATTGAAATACATGAGAGAAAAAATATATGACCAGCATTTTCCACATTATATAATATATTCTAATTTGTTTTCACATGTGTCATGTCTATTATCCTGGTCATTATCATGGTGCCATGAAGCAGTTATAACCATCCCCACTTTGCAAATGAGAAATGAAACTGTGTTGTTATGTGCTAGTGCAAGAGAGTTATAGTCTTTTGGTAGCTGCTGAGGTTTCGCCTCTTGATCATCAGGGCTGATTAAGAATGGTTAATTTGTATTCAATATCTGCTGATGAGTAATGATATGTTTTAAAGATTTTCACCAAAAATAATTAAAAATATAAAAATGTTTCATTCTTAGAGAAAAATAATCAATATATAGAAATACCCACTTATGCTAAAAACCTCAGGCTTTGACAGTGTGTACGTCCTTAGTTTTCTTTTCTCAAGTACATAGATTCAACTCTGATTTTTGTTAAGCTTTTACGTGGATAATTCTACCTATTCCATTGGATGTAAAATAACTGGCTATCACCACACAAGAGAGAGGAGAGTCGCATGGAAGCATTAATAAGATCAGATCGAGTTTCTTAAACTGTTATTCAGGAAAAACTCATTTGAGGACTCCAAAGACATTACTGTGATAATCAGATAGATCCACTGGCTCCCTGCTCAAAATTTAGTCCCACTTTGCTTAGTCCTAGAATCCTGACTTCTGGGGGTGGGGAGGGAAATTTTCAGCTATAACTACCTGGAAAGAGTAATTGGCTTGCCAAATGCAGGTTTGGGGGAAGCTCCGATCACCAGCCCAGTCTCCATCAGATGGCCTGCGAGCGGTACTGATCAGGTTTAACAGCTCTATCCCTAATCAGTTCCTGAACGCTGCCACTGCAGTAGGAGGGAGCGTTACTGGCAAGTGAGCAGCTTCCCGCGGGGCTGAGGGCGTGCCCTGCTCAATGTCAGCCTTTTCAGCTGAGTGGACAATCTGGCTTAACAGTGGGAAGCTGGGGGCAGGAACACCGGGACGCCAGAGCACTCCTGGTCCTGTTGGTAACTTCATTTCCCAAACGTTCATAATTAAACAGCTTTTATTGAAGGAATCAGCATGAGCTCCTTAGCTTTGTTTTTGCAACCGGTATCGTGTTTATGGAGCCAAATATTGGAGACTTTGATACTGAATACCTCCTCGGATGTGTTAACGTTGGCACGGCCTCTAGATTCTGAAGATGCTAGGCTGCTCAGCACAGCCTCCCCGCCAACCCGAAGCACGTTGCCCTCCGCTCCTGCCCCTAAACCACAAAGCAGCAGTTTTCCTGTAAGACTCACTTACACTATTTCTCCTGAAAGTCCCAGGGAACGGTGTGCAATTGAAACAGGGTGAAACATGAGCTCAAAGTGTCTGTCGGACCAGAAGTTTTCAAAGAAAACATTTCTTAAATCGTGTGTTCACTGCTGTTTCAGCAGGCCAATTAGATCGGATGGGACTTGGGGGCAGCTGTCGCCAGTCGCTGCAGCAGGAATAGCAAACAAGACTTAAAGCAAATAAACGAGCCCAAAGCTGGCATCCCAGAGGCCCCTGGCCAATGACCTCCTTCATTCCCCAGGCGGGATGGCCAGCCCACCCTCTGGGACCGAGGGCCAAACTACAGGTTAATCAGATGAGACATTAGTTAGCAGCCTCGATTACTAGAAAGTAATTAATCAGGGAAAGTCTCCAAACAGGAGGAGAATAAATAAACAGGCAGGCATAAGTAACCCATTTTGGCTCTAGATAAGGCCACCATCCAGGTGTCCTGCTGGGGCAGAGATCATCTATCTTGTTCAGTTCCTCTTAGGAAATACAGTGACGTTTTTCACATTTTCTCAAAAAAACTACAAACCCAAAGAGGACTCTGAATGGGAAGGAGATGAGGGACTTTGGAAAAGTTATTGGAAGAAACGCTCTGAATGGGGATTTTCTGGCCAGCCTTGCCCTATTCTTTTTATCTGTGTTCATTGTACGTAAACTCTGCCTTAGTTTGAGATTTCAAAAACATTCCGTGTGGGTTTCTGAACTGCTGCCCATTTGGAGACAACCAAGGGCTCAAGTGGTGTTCTTAGTGTTCAAGGAACCCATTGGTTTATTAGTCCCTCAAGGCTCCATCCAGCTTAAAAGACTCTGGGGAGAAGCTATAAAAACGTTCAATCTTCTGAAATTCCTGGTTTCTTCATCACCTGTTTGAGGGTGACCAGTATTGGGAAGGATGGGAACACAGTGCAGTTAATTCCAGCAGAAAGTATCAGCCATTGGTCCAGATTGACCTGACCTATCACATCAACTAGAGTCATTTGTCTGCATTGCATCTTTTTCCTTCTGGAGGAACAAAAAAATGTCAGCAACTTGAGAATGTGTGTAATGTAAACACGGCTGTGTTAGCTCAGCGTCAGGGAAAGCACACCCAAAACGTAAGTCAGCGCAAGACATCCTCTGCTCCCAGGACAAGCGCAATGGTTTTAACCTAATGACCCGCTCTTAAACAGCTCTACAGCAAATCACAATCAAATAAATACCACTTAATAGCAGAGATTTGTTTTACTGCCAGATTATTTGTGGGGAGAGAAAGAGAAGGTTTGGGTGAGTCACTTAATCTTTAATTATAAAATTAAGGTAGTTTCCAAATATTGTTATGAATTCAACCTCAAGCTAAATTTACAAAATACCACAAAAATGGGTTAGAGGCATTCTGGAACAAAACAGAAAAGGTAGGGGATGAGAGATGTGGAGCGATGGTATACCAAAAATTGATGTTTCTTTGTTTTGTTGGCTTCAGCCCAATGATTAAGAAGGTCAGACCAGAGCTTTATAAAAATCCCTACATGTATACCAATGAACAAGTGAAAAATGCAGTCACATGTGTTGCTGTGGAAAAGCAGAGGAGCAGAGGCCAGGGGAGCTGAAGTCAAAGCCTGGCTCTGCCACTCTCTGGAGCACCAGGAATTACCTGGGATGGAGGAGGGAGAGGTCTTACATCTTACAGCTGACACTGAGTAATCAGGAAAGCTCTGGCAGGATCTGCATCCTGGTCAGCCTTCCCCAAACAGGGCATGCAGGCAAAATTGACACCTTCTTTCCCTTGAGAGCTTTTCCTCCCTCCCTTCTGTGGGAAGTCTCGCCTTTCTTGTTTTTTCTTACCTCACTATTTAATTTGGATGTTTTCGATGTGTCTGATTTTTTTCAAGTAGATGCCAACACTTGTATCTTTGAGCAGGTGACCTTGGTGAAGGCTTCGTGACCTCCAAGAGAATAATGCAATCACACTTTTATCTCAGACCCCCACAGACATTTACACCCTGAAAAAAAATGATGGCTGTGCCTCCAGGAATACTGGGGCCCAGTGAGAAACTGAGTCCTGAAAAACCTTTTCCTCTTATAGCTTCAAGTGATCCCTAAAAATCTAGTCTTCCCGGAAACAGCTGCAAGTTCCTTTTTTCTCTGGGTGTAAACCACTGTTGAGATCCAAAAAGACTCTCACTCTGCTGGCCAGGCCATGCTCTTTCACTGGGCATAAGTAATCCATGGGATGGGGAGCACCACTCAGAACTCAAGATCCACTTCTCAAAACTCACTACTTAGTTGTTCACTGATTCTATCCTGAGAAACCTCTGTCATGTCAAAGTCTTTATAAAAGCAGATGCTGTGTTTTCTTCGTGATGACATCACTCCAAGCACATAGAAGGTATGAAAACAGTAGACATCGTTCATTTCATATTTACCAAGCAGCTTCCTGGGCCAGGCACTCTGTTTTCTCTGAATATGCATCAAAATAAAATGCAGCCCCTCTGATAAAGAAATTTACTATCTAATAAGGGACGCAAACATGTAAGCAGGTAATTATAATCCTCAATAGTACATTACGCCAGCTGTAGCAGAGGACAGATAACTCCAGCCTTGAACCTACATGAGATGTAGTTGAAAGGTGGGTGCCTCTTTTCTTTAATCCATTCCAGTGGTCTCCAAGTCCTGATGAGCTCTAGAAAATCACTTGCCAAAGCAAAGCTTAGCCAACAGCCCTTTCACTAGCTGTATTAACAGCAGTTCAAACTCCAAATTGGAGATGATGGACCTAAGTCATTCTGGTGTGGTCACACTATGCTCCAACCCTTGAAAAAGGACCTGGACAGATGAGAACATATTCATGAGAGGAAGAACAAGATGGTGAGTGAGACTCATAGCCATGTCTAAGTGGGAAGAGTTGAAAGAGAGCCCAGGAGATTTCACCGGGCGAAAGACTCAGAAGGTCTGTAAGCAACCTGTACTTGCCTCAAGGGGAGGAGCCGTGCAGTGCAGCCCCATACGGGTGGACAAGTCCTGGTCTCTGGGAGTAGAGCTCCTACAGCTGCCCAATCACAGGCAGCAGCCTTGCAGCCATCTCTACATCTGCTGTGCCCAGGAGAGCAGCGCTGGATGAACCAAACCCTTTGCTCTCTTCAAACATGTGAAAAGCTGCTGTGTGAAAGATGCAGCAGATCTTTCATTGCCTCATTTATGTCCCAAGATGCCAAAAGTAAGGCCGGTGGGTGCAGAAGCCAGAGGGAGGTAAATGCTTTTCAAGTTGTAAAGTGCTTCTATGAGGCCGCAGTCTCATGATGAAAGGGGATGACTGGGCGGCAGCTGTGAGCTCCTCACACCCACCCTCGCCACGCAGTGAGCAGAGGAGTGGTTTCAGGATCGGGGGAGAATATTCCAATTTTAAAAGAGGAAGTGGAGGTTTGGCTAAAGTTCAAGGCTGCCTTTGGGTCCTGATAAAGAGCAAACTGTTGTGAGATGGCATCAATGGAAGCTTCCAAAGCCTGGCGGGAGGTAGCCACCAGCCCGAGTGGTGCCCGAAAGCGTTCGATTTGTATTCAGCTTCAAAACAGTTTTAAGTTATTTCTTGTCAAATCCAAATGCTTCCAAATGACTCCTTAAGTCAGAAAATGACAAGCATTACCACATGGGCTTACTTAGCAGGCAGAGAGGGCTGCAATGCTGTTTGACGACATTCTGCACACAGGGGAAGAAGGCCACGTCCCGTCCCTCCTAATCTGATGAATCCTTGTCATAAATTCTGCCCAGGCAGTCAGCGGGGCGGCTGCTGGCTCAGGGAGAAAGGGGCGGGGGCCACTTTACAAGGGCCAGAGGAGACAGCAGGCCGCCAGGCCCTCTGCAAGAAGCTAGTAAATCAGCAATCAGTGGAAGCTACATGCAGAAGAGACAGCTCCACCTCCAGAGCCTCCTAGGGGAGCCAGAGCGCAGGTGGATATGGGCAGGAGAGGAAGAGAGTGCTCTGAGTCAACTCGTAGCTGTGGGATCCTGGGACCCAAGTAGTGAGGATGCAATAAAACACAGTTTCACAAACTCTTCCTGCAAGCCTCTGCATGCTAGGCATTTGATCAGGAAGCACCGTGCTGTCTGTTGAGAATATAGACCCACCGACAGAGAGGATCTCTGCCAATTAGTAGCTCACATTCCAGAAAGGAGACCCATTCAGAGAAGAAAGAGACTGTATTAGTCTGCTGGAGCTGCCATAACAAAACACCACAGACTGAGTGTCTTGAACAACAGGAATTTATTTTCTTTCAGTTTTTGAAGCTTGGGAAGTCCCAAATCTAAGTCCTTATAGGTTGGGGCTCTAGTGAGGGTTCTCTTCCTGGTTCGCAGGTGGCCAGGACTTCACCATGTGCTCACATGGTGAAGAGAGAGTGAGTGAGCTCTCTGGTGTCTCTTCTTATAAGGACACAAATCCTATTGAATCAGGGACCAACCCTTATGACCTCATTTAACCTTAATTACCTCCATCAAGGCCCTAACTCCAAATATACCCACACTGAAGCTTGGGGCTTCAACATATAAATTTTGGGGGAAATACAAACATTTAGTCCATAATGGGCTCTATCAAACAAACTCTAATAAAAGTTGCTAAATTATTATAGAATTGAGCAAAGCCCTGTGGAATGATCCATCTGGCCGAGTAGCTTGTGGTGAGGGAGAGTAATGGAGGAAAATGCCATAGAGGAGGCGTATGACCTGAGCCACGTGGAATACAGAAGAGCCCACCCAGTGAATAAGCAGGAGTGGGAGCCCCCGCGGGGTGGAGTTAGGAGTACGGGCCTGGAGTCAAGCTGCCTGGGTTGAAATCCCACCTCTGATCCCAGATAAGCATTTTAACCTCTAGGAACCTCAGTGTTCTCAGCTATAAAATGAGATGCATTCTCGGCAGGACAGGGGAAGAGCCTGTGACCCCCGTGAGTCATGGCAAGAGAAGGCATGTCTGAGGAAAGGCAAGTAGTCCACTGTGGCCTGAGCTTGGGGAACATCAAGGAAAGAACAAGGGGACAAGGACGTGGATGAGCCTAAACTGGACGTTTATTTCATGTCATGCCAACGAATTTGAACTTTGCTCTCAGAACTCTAAGGAGCCTTTGGAGGACTGAGTCCTAAAAGTGACGTAAGGAGACCTAGACTTCAGGAAGACCACTCTGTTGTCTGTATGAGGTGGGAGCTAAAGAGGGAGGAGGCAGGAATGAGAGTCGGTGCCCAAGACAGCATCCATGGCACCTGCCCTGATGCCCTGATGCAAGCTCCACCTGGCAGCTAAATCCCTGTCTACTTCCAAAAGCATCCACTGGACTCCCGTGCACAGCCCTGTGCGAAGGGCTATAACTGAGACTCTGGCCCTGACCCCAACGTGCTCAGGGATTCAGGACCCTCCACTCCAGGCTTGTGCCACACACCTTCCCAGTCTTCCCCCAACACTCCTTGGCAGGCCTGCGGGGCCAGCCACACAGACCAAAGGGCTTTACCTATCTCTTCCCTTTGTTCCCTTATTCTCGCTGTGGGAACCTTCTCACCTGGGTTTGGATTTTCCTTTCCCATTTGTTAGCGCTGTGTGACCCATGGCAAGTCACAAACTTTCTGAGCCTCCATTCCTTCACATGCACAATATTGATATTTAACTCTTGGGCATATTGGAAGGAATAATGTAAGCATTTAGAAGACCATCTGGTACATTTGCTGCCATTGGCCTGTGAGACACCCAAGACTCCCCCAGAGTCTTTTTTCCCATGAGCCTGTTCCCAATCCACCAGCCTTCAGGGCCACCCCTGACCTCCACAGCCTGTCCCCTCATTCTGCCCTCAAAAGCTAATCTATGGTACGGTCTTCTAGGCCTTTGTTTCCCTCATCCCCAAATCACTCCCTGATGGCAAGATCTCACAAGGACCACAAGGACCATGTATTTCTTCTCTCTTTGTCCTCTCAGTACCTAGCATGTGAGATTGTGCGTAGATGTGAACGGGGCAAGGTTAGCCTGTGAGAAGTAACCACCACAGCACCAAGATCCACCTACCCAACATGCTGTGTCCACATCCCCTTCTAAGCATGTTTTCTCCTGCCAATAGGCCCTGATGATTGGACCAGAAGATGGCAAGACCCAATGGAGACCTGCTAATAAAATGACTAGTCACATATGTCATGATCCTACCCAAGAACATGAGTGAAGACAATCAGATTCTCTGTTAAGAATGTTGTTTAGAAACAAGAAGAAAATCAGGCAGAGACAACAAGAGAGGAAAGTGAAAGGTGTTTGAAAACCCAGAAGTCAAGATTCATTGGGAATATACAATTGAGGCCACAGAGGCCCGTGGCAAATAAAAATTATGAAAACTCAAAAATCATTAGTAATTAGAAAAATGGCATGCACTGAAGACTTACTATGCACCACCCACTGAGCTAAGCACTGTATGTGGATTATCTTATTTTTTTTTACAAAAACCAAATGAGATTAATCCCATTTATAGAAGAATAAATTGAGTCCAAAAGGTTAAATACCATGGGCTGCCCATTGCCCTCATTGCCAATGTCCTACAATAAGCTCTCATGCTACACCTGTGCCCACCGCCACGTTACTTAAAGTAGCATGGGTGAATCTCTGCTCCTTGTAACAGGAGCAGAAAGCATTGTGGAACAAGGATTGCACACAAGATGTGGGAAATGGGGGAAAGGAGAGGATGAGAAAATGCACCCCATCACCCGTGGCCCAGACCAGCCCTGCTATCCCAAATGGCTGCCTGGACCTTCAGCTCGTAGAAACCACTCATTCTCCTGGCCCCTAATTTGTGCTATGCATGACCATATGCTGTTTAACATCCTTACTGAGCTTTTACATCATTCCTTTTCTTCCCAACCAGCCTACAATCTCCTTGACGACAGAGATCGTGCCTTCTCATGTTGTTTGTCCTTTCACAAATGGGGTGCCCTGAGCATTTACAGAAATCATCCCCCTGGCTCTGTTCAAAGTGCCAATGATTCCCCCACACACACACACAGCCGCCATGTACACAGGGCCTGCCAGGCAAGGCATCAGAGCCCTTAGGTGTAATCTGAGAACCACCAGCAGAGTAAATAAATCCCTGCCCTGGTGGCAAATACTTCCCTTTACTTCTTCCCTTATAAAAGTAAACTCCAATCCCATCTCACAAGTGCTCTCTAATGGGTTTTTTGTTTTGTTTATTCCACTTAGTTTAAGCCAGAAGCAAAAAAAAAAAATCTAAGTAAGAGAAAGTGCATGAGAAACTACCTAGCACAGTGCATGGCATAGAGTCAGGAACTCTGTGTTTCCTACAAGATAGTCTTCTTTGAGGAATGCAAAGTTTTATGTTTTAAATGGCTCAAAAAATGGTTAGGCAGTGGGTGCCATGGCCAAGAAGCCTGCTTCTTGGCGTGTGTGCAGACTTGCCTTTTGTGAGAAAGAATAACATAAACCTCAGAGACTCATCTCTGGGGGCCCCAGATGGCCCCATCAGACAGTTGTCAATGGAGAGTTAGACTAGTACCCACCCCCCCAAGTGGGAGCCAGGATTCCTCTGTAAGATCAGCCTAAAAAGAAATTGCTCCTGCAGGGATGGGGTGATAAGGTGAGTCCTGACCTTGGAAAATGGCAGATCAGATGCTGGGAATTGCCAAGCTGAAAGCCTCATGCAAGATCCAAAGTAACAAGAATGAAATCAAAGAAATCCCCAAATCCAGGAGGTCAAAGTCAGGCTATGAAGACTGGAGCAGGGGCAAGCAGATAGGGTAGGTGAGGGGAGTGAAAATGAGGGGGAAACCAGGGCTTGCAGGGTCCTTGTCTGTGCAGTGTTTTGCAAATGTTTTTCGTATGTGAACTCTTTCTACAAATAAAAACATACATGGAACCCGAATACCTAAATAGATTTTTAAATCAGTTTTTATTAGTAAATTAGTACATTTACGAATTAAAAATACAATTGATAAGAACAAGGAATTAACACAAGAATTTGAAGTGGAAGATAACAGCTGTAGTTTTATGTCCCCCTCAGCATCTGATTTATTTCAGTATTTTGTTTTGATTCTATAGTTCCCAAATGAAAAACAAATCTTTCAAAAGAAACAAGGTTTTGCAAATGATGATGGTTCTTTTCCATCAATTGCTTTATAATGAGGGTAATATTCAATTAAACAATAATAGTACAAAAAGTTGTTTCTGAAATTTGCAAAAAAATAAAATAAAATGAGCAAAATTTTGAAGAAGAAATCAAACTTGAATAATCACTAAAGGAGAGATTCTTCTGATTTGAAAATCCCCAGGTAAGAACATCTACTAATATTTGCCACTTGATTTCTTAGACAGGCACGGGCTGGAAGCATGGCCTAGTTGGCCTATCTTCAAAGCTTCTTTCTGTGTGGAGTGGACACAATTGCCAAAGAGGCCCTTGATGGGGAACTGGTGAACAATCCAACAGTTCAAGTTAAGAAGAAAGAAAATACCTAATCCATACCATCAAATAGCTTAAGATTAATGGAAAGAAGTAAAAATTTTAGGGTCTGATGGGCTCAAAACGAAACCCCAGATGTATCAGTTACTAGCTGTGTGACCTTGGGCAAAATATTCCTGAACCTGAGTGTTCTCATCTCTAAAATCAGAATGCTAACTTTCTTCCACCAGATTGTTATACATACTAAGTGAGATGCAGTGTATATAAGCCTGGCCGTGTAGGCATTCGGTAACTGGGACTAAGGACAGAGCTGCTCTGGCCGGAGGGAGGGGGACACAGGAGCCCAGTGACTATCTCTGGGGAGCCTGATCCATACCTGGGAAGGTCTCCAAGAGCAGACCCTCATCAGGTGAGGAGGAGGAGGAAGGGAACAACCTCCCAAGGAATTGATCCAGGGGACACAATAGAGCCCAGATGAAGAACCAGAGAAGGGAGTAGCTAAAGGTCATGAGACTGGGAGAAGCTAGCAGTACACCCTGGGACTCTAAGGAGCACCCTTGTAAGCCCGTGATCACTCTTCTGGGATTCCTCAGAGTGCAGATTTCTGCAATACTTCTGCAATACTGCAATCTTCTGCAACACTCTCCTCCCAAAAGGCTAGAGTGAGGCCTTTCAGAGAAGGAGAGACAGTAGTACCCGTGCCAGACTCCACAGCAGACCAAGCAGAAAAGGGTTCATACCAGGGAGCTGCTGCTTGAAGGTGTCAACCCTAACCCCATGCCTTGAACACACACACCACCACAAGATCACCTCTTCATTGATGGACGTGCTAGGCACCTCTTCACTGCTTAAGATCAAAGTCTTGTGCGTCTTATCACTTCCCCAATTAAAATAGCTGACTGGCCCATTTCACTTACATGATTCCTAGAGAACTTACCTACTATATTCCACCCCACTGGGATCTTTTCTTTGAACAGGATCCTAATTTATGTTTTGCCCTAGGCTACTTACCACCACCCTAGGTGGCTAACTTACAATGTTCACCCCAACACCTCTCCCAGCATTCACCCCAACACCTCTCCCAGCATTCACCCCAACACCTCTGAGATAGATGAAGTCTATCTCATCCCTGATGATAGGGCAGCCAGTTTGAGAGGCAAGAGTAGATTCTTCAGGAAGAGGGGAAAAAAGTGAAGCCCCAAACACCTCAGCTTTTCCCACAAATTGCAGGAAGAAAACACCTTTCCACTTTGTACGGCACCTTCTCCCAGGCAGAATTGGTTGAGTCCCAGGGGTCTTCTTTACTTGCCATTGTTAATCTGTGCCTCAAAGCTTCAAGCCCTGGGAGTGAAGGCAAGTCGATTCTTGCTGAAATAATAATATGTCAAAGGAGGGAGTGAGTCCACGCCCCCTCCTAATGGATCTCTTAACAAGCATATGCAAAGATTGCCAATGCACAGAGTTCATTGTCCCAGTGACGTGGAGCTGTAATTGATCATTGTGACCGAGATGCTTAGAGAGTGATTCATGAGAGCCCCATCATCTCTGTCATTTTTAATGAGAAGGGTTGGGCAGTACGTAAACACAGCTATGACAGGCAAGGGGAAAGCAAACAGACCAAAAAAGGAGAATTATAGAGGACCTCGCAAGGTGAAGCCTTTCTTTCACAGAAGGATAAGATAATTATACCAGAGACCCTCTTCCAGCACGTGCCCTGAGCCTATGCTATAGCAGGACCTAAGCAGCACGAGGCCATGTCACCATTGCAGGCATCTCTGAGCATCAAGCACAGAGCTCACAGTAGTCACAATTAAATAAATGACTGGGGGACTATGGTCGTACTGTTTCCAAAATGTACTTGATTCACCTGTAGAATGTCCACAGTGGTTTCTGTGGTCATGCTAACCTCTAGTGAGGGATGACTCCAGGTCAATAACCTCAGGTCAAGCCACCTCAGTTGGTCTCCTCACTTCACAAGTAAGATCATCATAACAAACGCCAAGGAACTGACAAAACCGTTTCATTATGATCTCCTGGAGAAGGTCAGATCTCAGCCATCTTCAATCCATCTCAGTATCAAGCAGGATTCATGACAAAGTGGGTAGTCCAAACTGGTTTTTCTGCAGTACCCGAGTTTGGTGTGTAACTAGTATCACCCACTTCAACAAAATATTGCCACTTTTCTTCTTAACATTCAAATTAGCCATTTCAGTCTCTATCTTTTACAAATTATCGATAAATCCAGTTTCTCTTTCTTGCGACTTTCTTTGCCTAGAATCATTCTCAAGTCCAGTGTTTAATCAAACCAAAGGAGCTACTCCTACTTCCAAACTCCGAGTAAAGTGAGAACTAAAGAATCCACTCTTTTGGTGTTGGGTACCAGGTTGCCTCTAACATTTCTCACCAGAAATAATGCTGCAATGCCCATCCTTGTGCATGTCGCCTATGGACCTTTGCAAGCATTTTTGTACTGGATCATAGGGTATGTGTATATTTAATTTGACCAACTACTGCCAGACAGCTCCTAAAAATAGCTGTATCTATCTACTCTCCCTAGCAAAGCATGAAGGTTACTTTATATGCCTGCACCTCCTCCCAACACTTGGCATCACTAAATTTCATAATTTTATCAAGAATTACATGTATAAAATTTTATCTCATTGTTGTTTAGTTTATACATAGATATAAATATCTACATAGATATTTATACAGACTTATAGGTGTCTCTAAGGTCTCTATTCTGTTGCACTGGATTATCTGTCTCCTTTATATAAATATCACACTTTGTAACATATCTTAATATCTGGCCAAAATATAGTCCTTCTTTTCTGTATTTTTTAAGGCTGACTTAGCTATTTATGGACCTTAATTCTTCCTTGTAATTTTTAGAATGTATTCATCAAATTCTTCAAAATATCCCACTAGAATTTTAAATGGAATTGTTTTGAACTTATAAATTAATATGGGGAGAAAACAGCTTGATAATATTGTCATTTGGTAAAAGAACAAGGAATTTCTCTTCATTAAATAAATCATCTTGTATGTAATGCTAATCACATGTAACTTTTTTCCATATAAATCTTGCGTATGCTTGATTAAGCTAATTGCTAGATACTGTATCATTTTTATTGATATCATGAAAGCTGTCTTCTCTTATTATGTTTTCTAGTTAATAGTTGGTTATTGGGTTAAAATAGTATTAAATATATTTAAGTTGATCTGGGATCTGTCAATCTTATTGAACTTTCTTATTACTTCTAATAGTTTACCTGGTTTTTGTTTTTGGTTTTTTTGTCTATTTTTCTATGGAAGCTTCTTTTTGGTTTTGTTTTACAAATTGCCTTGCTGAGCTGCAGAAAATATTCCTCTGTGGATTTTTTTTTCTATATGGAGATTATAGATTTGACAAGCTGAGTAATGTTTTTTTTTTTTAATAATTACATGGTAAATAATGGGAACCAAAGAAAAAGATCTAACTACGTATACATTAATGTGGAACATGTTCTACATGGAAGCTACAGTTGGAAGTAAATGCTTCTTAGAAGATTTGTAAATACTGTAAACTTGTTTCATTTCACAGTTGTATGGGTAATGTTCCACATAGATGACAAAAGTAAGACATAAAGGTAATACTAGGGTTTGTAAAAACAGGTCTTTCAACAGCTTGTGTTAAGCAAATGTCTTGTGAAAAGAAGGAGAAGAGCATTTGTTATGCAGAGACACTGCCTATTGCAGCACAAGGATAGTCAGTCACTCAGTCTGAGTCACCAGGACTAGAGCAGGAACCATGGCATGTGTCCTCTCAAGAAATGGCTGGTGCCACACAGTTTCCTCCTCCCAGCTCTAGTTCTGCATCCTTCCTCCTCTGTCCTTGTCACACCTTTGGCTACAGTATGTACAGGTTAAAGTCCTCCCACTGGAAACATACATAAAAACTGTTCCAAGTTCGCTGAACTTTTGTCAGTTTTGTGGTGTGCATTTCAAACAGTGGCAGATGTTTCCCCTGTGCTATTCATAGCCTCCCTCAGGTTTCACAAGCAGGAAGAGCCCCCGAGCAAATGAAAGCTATCTTTTGCTAAAAGCAGGAATATTATATCCAAAAAATTTCAGCTTGGAAGGAGCATGTCACAAGTTTCAAAATTTTTCTGTAGATTTCATAATAATGGTAGTGGCCCTGATCACATGGAGGTCATTTGGAATCATTGTATTCTTTCACACCACTCAAGCCTTTCCCTAGTTCTTTTCTTACAGCCTATCAAAGAGCAGCTGGAAGGCTTCCATGGCTCCACCCAACAGTGAACAGGAGATTCCATTCCCATCTTAGACCAGGAGCCAAGAACCACCCCACTTTGCAGTGAGCAGTGGGGTCTGCCATCACCAAAGCCAGCTCCCCGAGGAATGAGCTAGGGCAGGAAGAAAGGGGTGACTGGGCCTGGGACAGGAATCTCACTCAGTTCTTTTAAGACAGGCACATGCTGCCACCTGGTTCCCATTACAGCCTCACTATGGTGAGACTTGCCCACTGAGGCACCCAGGTGGAAGAATGAGGCTCAGGCCCTCTGTGCCTGGAGCCCGGAGAATGTTCCCAGCATATCACAATTACAGAAACATCTGTGCCCAACAGCTTTCCGCTGAACTGCTGTGAGAATTTACAGTGTTCGATTGCTTTCAGAATTTCTCACTTCTCAGCCCAAGGCAGGGTGGTCCCAAAGCTGCCAGCGAATTGCAGCAGGAAGTGAGAGAGATCACAGTTTCCAGGGTTTGGATGTCATGTGCCATAAGGCTGTGAGGGGCAACCCTGGAGCCCCAAGTGCTGTGGGCTTCCATCACTGATCGTTTTTTCTTCCCGTTTTTGTTCATTCAACACAGAGTTTCTAAGTATATTTAAACTGAGACTTTACAATGCATAAAAATCTGATTAAAAGTTGGTCCTTAAAAAGCCTACAACTTGGTGAAAAATAACCAGTGTTTAAAAATGATTCAAATAATATAAAATATGATTTACTTTGAAACCAAGGGACAATAATTCAAAAGTGATCATGCATTATACTAAACATGTAAATAAATTGTATTTGTTTTAGAAGTACTACCTGGAATAGCACTAACCAAATTAAGACCCTCAAACTAACCACATGGGCATCACCTGGTATCTTGCTAGAAATATAAATTCTCTAACCACCCCCACTCCCCAGACCTACTATCTGGGAATAAGGCCCAGGAATCTGTATTAAAAGGCTCTCGAGGTGATGTTCACTAAAGTTCCAGGAGCACTGGCCTAGAATATAGATAAAAAGTAAAAACATGCTTGAAACTCTGTCTCGAGGGGGGAGGGGGGCATGGGCAGTATATGTAACCTTAACACTTGTACCCCCAAATATGCTAAAATAAAAAAATAATAATAATAAAAAACTAAAAAAAAATCCTGGACAAATAAGTTACCCAAAACAACCTAACTTGATTTTTCCAGGGGAACGGAAGGGACAAGCAAAGAGAATGGACTGGCCAGTTAAGCATAGCAGAGGGTCATAAGCATCTGGGGGTAGATGTGGATTAGGAATTACAGAAGTAGTAGTAAGAGCTAGCAAAGGGAAGAATTAATAAAGTCTTGGAAAATCATGGAGATTATGCATGAAAATATTTTTCTAAAACACTTAGACCTTGTTAATATCTGATGTAATCCAAAGACTTCCCAACAATTAAAGGATAAACTATGCTTATGCTTATATTTTTAGATAATGATGCTGCACGGTTGGGAACATCAGCCAATCTAGAATTGTCATTATTAACATCCACACAAGCACCACTACCACCTTACTACGCTATAAGTCAAGGGTTTTCATTTTTCCCTCTTTTAAATGGTGGAACCTTTGGTAAAATGATATTCTACCTGGAGGTAAGGCGTGTAGCTCTGGTTGAGGAGGACACATGGCCACCAACCTCTTCTATTTCCACTGTTGAGAGGATTTCACAGAACTCCCAGGAATTTTATAACACAAAGTTAAAGAAACCTGTGTGCTCTTCAAACATTCTGGTTCACTGTCTTCAACCAACCCATATATAGTCCATGCCTACTGCAGCTCCATCCTGGTCAACCTTGTAGTAATAAAATAGAGACTACCAGTTCCAAAGCCATTTGAACCACCTCTCACAACCTTGCTATGGAAGCCAAGTGCCCTCACTCGTCCCGCCCCTTTCAGTGTATGCGCATGCCTTCTGTGTGAAGGAAAGTTGGATAACCCTGTCTCCTGAACATTGGTCCCAATTTTCCCAGCTTTATTCTGAAACCTGTGGGAGCCAGAGGCAAGACACTCCATACCATGGGCCCTTCTGATACAGGATGGAAGCTCCACAAAGACAAAGTGCTTTCAAGAGACTTCTGCAGCCATCACCAAGCCCCAATCAGGCATTATTCACTACCACATGATGCCAAAGTCCTCTTACATCCTCTTGACAATGTTATACTAAGTTGAGCCTCAGGTGACCTCAGAGCATGACCTGATGTTTAATAAGCAGGCAAATCTTGAACCTTCTGATTCCCATTGTGCTACATTTTTCCTCTTTGGTTCAGTGATTTCTGATCTGGTAAAAGATAAGGTACTAACTAAAGTAGGAACAAGCATTGGGAATTGTGCAAGAAATTTTAGTTACTATGTTAGCTCCTGTTCTAAGTCAAAGGGTTATATTAGATTTGATCATGCTTTTTGGGGTTATTTTGTGAAGATTGAGTTTGTTTTTGTTGTTGTTGGTTCATTGGTACACTGGTTTGGAGAATTTTCGCTTGGTTTTAATTTGTTGTTGCTTTTAAAACCATTAATCTAAAGGAAATTATAAATTAGAAACACAGAAATGAAAAAGAATTTAATAAATTATCCTCAAAATAAGTTGTGATCATGTATTTGGCTTATAGAAACAAGAAAGATTTATTTCTTAGCTTGGCAGTTTTTTCTTGATTCTACCACCAGGGAGGAATAGCAGATAAATAGAGAAGACACCCCCATATGTCTTTAACTAAAATATATGGATTCTGGCCACTCATAAATATGTGCCCTAACTATAAATATTTGAGGAAATATATAATAAAAGAGGAAAAAGGAAACCCTACTTTAGTTGTCAGCAAGAATTTTTGAATAATAAACTAAAGTCAAAAAATTCTCTTAGGGTATTCTAAGAAACACCTTTTCTATACTGTCCTTGTGCGTAGACCTAAGAGACAGGGCCTTGAGCCAGCATCAATGCCTAAGATATGCAAGCATGTTTCCAAGGAAGCAACATAACATATCAAATCAGAGCCAGCTTCATCAAAATGTCTATCTTTGAATCACAGAGCATAGAGCTCTAAGAGTTACTAGAAAGATTCCAGAATAATCCCCCATTTAATAAATGGGGAAAATGAGACTCTAGGAGAAGAATTGAAAAAAAAATTAAAAACAAAATAAATAGGCACTTTACTTAAGAGAAAACATAAGTAACTATAAATACATGTAACGATGTTCAAATTCACTGGAAATGAAATTTGTTAGTTAAAATAACAATAAGACCTATTTCACACTCACCACATCGGCAAAAAATCTAAACTCTGACAATGCAAAGTGTCGATGAAGAAGTGAAGACATGGAAACTCCCTAGTTAGCTATTCAGAAAATGCATGGATTACAACAAATTTAGAAAGCAGTTAGGCATAAAGTTGAACATACATAATTCTGACGATCCCATTCCAAGCTCTATTCCCGAGAGAAATTTCTGCAGATATATCCTGTCTTAGTTCATTCAGGATGCTCTGACAAAAATACGATAGACTGGGTAGCTTATAAACAACAGAAATTTATTTGTCATGGTTCTGGAGGCTGGGAAATCCAAGATCAGAGTGCCAGCACGGTCAGGTTCTGGTGAGGGCCCTCTTCTGGGTTACAGACCTCTGACTTCTCACTGCATCCTCACGTTGTAGAAGGCGCTAGCTAGCTCTCCAGGGTCTCTTCTATAAGGACATGAATTCCATTCATGAAGGTTCTACCCTTGTGATCTAATCACCTCCCAAAAGCCCCCACTTTCTATTACCATCACCTTGGAAGTTAGGATTTTAATATATTAATTTTGGGAGAACACAAACATTCACACCATAGCAGGTAGACAAGCATTTGTTTTATTATTCTGTAAACTACACGTATAGACTTTTGTATGTATAATTGTCCTCATTATAAAACTTGAAACCAATATAGACCAGTAATCAAAAGGTTAAGTAATTTTCCCAGGTCACTCCACAAATAAATGGCCAAATATAAACTTGAACCCAGATGATCTTGTTTCAGAGTCCAAGATTGTAATTACTATGAATTACTACACAATCTACAATGTATACTAAACTTCTTGTTGACCTTGCTGAATCTCAGTGTATTCATCAGTAAAATAAAAATTAAATATATGTTTGTAAAACCCTAAGCACATTGCTTAGCCTATGATAAGTGCTCAATCCAATAACACTCAGAAAGAGCAGAAGAAGCAGGAGGGAGAGAGAGGAAGCAAGGTAGGGAAGGAAAGGAGGGAAGAAGTAGAGAAGGAAGGAAAGAAAGAGGGAAGGGAGGGAGATAGAGAAACCCCAAGTGAGCAACGATATTCTTAAAGGAACTGCACATGCCCAATTTAGAAAATGCACAAAGTGGAAGTGTAAACTAGAAAATCTGTTTTCTCTTCATCGCTGCAGGCCCCAGAGCATCTGGTCTCATTAAAGGTGCAAAAGTCGAATATCCTATTGAAAATTCTCTTTGGTGTAGGAAATTAAGTTAAATTAAAAACATGACCTTTCCCTCAAACTGGCAGAAGTGATCTCGTTCTCTAAGTGTGATCGTGTCCTTCAGCAATACATCAAAACCAGACGTCGCTGTGGGACTTCTATGGCTGAGCCATCAACCTCCTCCGAGATTCCCGTTTATTTGGCTCCATTCAGGCAAAGAGGATCAGGTTCTTTATAAAATCCAAAGGAAGAAGGTGATATCCACCCAGGGAGGAGGGTTGCGGGTCTTCCCTAACATTTCACAGGCCACTCACTCAAAGACAGAGCTGCTAACAGCCTGGAGGTTTGCTGGCTGCCCCCCTCCTCACTTTGGAGACAAGAAGGGGGTTGGAGTGCAGACAGGATTGCTCTCTCGGCAGAGATCGAATTGTGAACTCAATTGTAATCCTATCAGGCCCAACTGGGGAAAGGCCCTGGGGACCCCAACGGGGACTCTAGGCAGGAACATGCACCTGGGGACCCGAAGCTGCACTTCTCTCTTGTTCTCTGCTTTGCCCAATCCCGTCCCCAGGCAGAGCCACCAATTCTTTGCCCACGTCAAGATCCCCCAGAGCAAAGGGGCATTATTAGTCCAGCTTCACCATCCAACAACCAACCAGAAAGCTCATGTTTCCTTTTGCAGGCCCACTCATGTCCAGGCCTTTCTGAAGGCGCTTCTGGGATTCAAAGAGGACTCAAGGGAAAAAAAGAAATTTTCCAAAGAGCAGAGTGGCTGCACGGACAAGACAGGAGCACAGAGCAATGGCAGGGGTGCAAGAAAGTGACTGGCTTTCTGGAGCCAAACTCCAGAGAAATATTCAGGAATGGAGACAAATAATTTATGCATAGCCATGCCAATTGCAGTGCTACTCATAGACCCAAACAGTCTAAAACAATTTAATTGCCCAAATTTAAAAGATGGCTAAGTAAATTCTGCTCTAACTCTACCATACCACTTAAAAATAGCCTGTGTCACATGAAAAACTCTAGTCCCCAACAAGAAGATTTTTTTCCAATTAAATTGCTGTTACCATTATCATGATAACCTATATATTAACTAGAACTGTATAATGTACAATAATCTTTTTTCTATCAAATCTATCCTATTTAATCAACACAAATATATAAGCTAGAGATTATTTTCCCCGTTATACAGATATGGAAACAGGTGCTGAGAAAGATTAAATGACTTGGCTACGGTCAAGCATCTCATAAGAGGCAGAAGAGATTCAAACACAGGTTCTCAGACTCTAACCTCAGAGCTCCTTTGACAGTGCTATGCATGTTCCATAAATAGTAGAGACACATACACACAAGATAGCAAACCCCACAGGAAGGGACTTCAGATAATTAAATGCACTAGAAAATGTGTTTGATCACTATCAAGTGCCAAAAGAGACTTTTGATGTGCTTCTGCTGAAACAGGAAAGACACTTGCAACTCTAGGGAGGGTTTTACCCCAGATCCTTTAAAGTCAGGAGTCTGCTAAATAAATCCAAAAGGATAGGGTAGCTGTGTCTAAACTTAAAAAATAAATACCAAGAATAATAATAATGAAGAGGAGGAGGATGAAGAGGGAGGAGAAAGAAGGGGAGGGGGGAGAGAAGAGATTAAAGAGGAGAAAATTAATGGTGGTAAAATAATTTTTAGTTTATAATTTTCATAAGCAGCATCTAACAACATCTGAAAAATCCCTTAAGGATTACATGATGAGAAGCCAGAATCACACAGAGCTTATTCATTTCCTTGACAATTTTGATTATTTTTACCTCCAAAAATGTTGCAGAATGAAAATAAGTACAGAAAAGCTCCTTAAACATCTTAGTTATTTGCTGAGCTTGTTCCTACTGGATTAGTAGGAGATCTGAAGTCCAAGACAGTCATTGGGAGGAGTGTCGAACAACACGCAATACCTACAGATGTGGTTTCATTCAGAATAATAATAATAAATAATAAAGGCAGGAAAACAACGAACCAACCAAAGCATGCATTGAAATGCTAGCAAGGAGAAAATTATATTATAGGAACACATATGAAATAATGTGTGAGTGTATGCATGTACATGTAAACTGGGGATAAAAGGGCAATTGGGAAGAAAGAGGAAAAAATGAGTGCTTAATTTCATCCAAGGATTAAAGCTACTGTTCAAAACATTGTCATACTGACAGGTTTCAAACAGACCCCTAACTTCTGGAGGTCATCAATTCTTATATATTCACCCAGCCCTTTCAATGAATCCATCTGCTACTCATGAAAACCTACAATTGTCACTAATGAATCCAATGTTCTCTAAGTTTTCCATAAGGCCTCTTTTCTAAAAAAATAGAACTTGAGTAGCTAAACTGTTTTTAAAAGAATAGACTATAGATTGTGCAGCATTACTTTCCCAACATGTTGACATGCACTGAAGTATTAATTAGAGCCCTAGCTATCTGAACTATTTTGGCCTTTGACTTTATAGCACAAAATGTAACTCCTATTGGGACAGTAAATCAGTAATTTCAGTATTTGTTAAAACTGAATAAAGTTTATAAGCCTATCAAAATACCTCTTGTTTCTTGTAAATGTTTAGGAAACATTTCTGAAATGTTTCTGAAAGTTAAGGCTGTAAGAGTTAGCAGGAACCAAAGAGTGACCTCCCTTTGCACTTTGCTTCCTTCTGAATGAAGAAAGTCCTTCACTCTACAGGGGCAAGGAGAGCCATAGGCATCAGAGAGAGGAGTCAGAAAGGAGGTGGACCCCAACAAGGACAGCCAGCCTCTTTTCACATTACTCAAGGCCCTTGTAGATGCCGTGCTTTGTTTATTAATGACCTAGAAGCCACAATTAAAAATGGCACCTGCATTCCCAAGAGATATGAATGAGAAATGAAGTAGAAAGGAAGAGGAGATCTCAATCCACATAGTACCGCTTGGGGAAAACTTATTCCCTACATCGCTTCTTAAAAAATATTTCACAGCATTGCTCCTCAGCAGGGTCTTGAAATAATGCCTGTATGGAAAAAGTAATAAAAATCAGGGTCTCACCAAATATTCCAAAGGACTACAGCTCTGCCTATAAGCTACTAAGCCTGTAAGACAAAAATAGCAGTGATACCAACTTCATTGGGTTATGACCATTAAATGCAAAAATCCATGAAACGTACTTAGTATAAAGCTTAGCACCGCACAAAAACTGTTGCATGCTGATATTGGCTGTTGCACGGTTGTTTTGGTTGTTACTGTTGTGATTGTTTTAAGAAGCCCAGTATGACAAGCCCTGAGCCACTTCTTAAGAAGCTGGAAGTGATACATCCTTTTGCTGATTCAACACCTTCCTAGCTGGTTTTGAGAGATACTCATATCTTGCTCCTAGCTCTCTTTAGACCAATGCAATATTTGGAAAGTACTTACATATTAGAACAACATACCAATAACAAAAATATTTATTATTTATTTGTGTCTGGCTCTCTTCAAATCATAAGGTTCCTTGACATATTTCAAGTCGCCTTAAAAGAGCTATCATTATCTGATGTCTCATTCCAACTCTTCTCAATCCCTTTTGAACACAATTGAGTTAGGTTTTTGACTTCACTATTGCATGAAAACAGCTTTTAT
This sequence comes from Microcebus murinus, assembly GCF_040939455.1. Lineage (NCBI taxonomy): Eukaryota > Metazoa > Chordata > Mammalia > Primates > Cheirogaleidae > Microcebus > Microcebus murinus. Next base: position 15,016,986 of record NC_134106.1, read on the forward strand.
CAAGACCTCCTGTGATTCCCAGAAGTCAATTTTCAGCCCTTATCCCATCCTTCTTATCAAAATATTTATTTTCCCTTGATACCACTCACTTAATCCACTTCCAAATTCTTTATCTTTTCTGATTCAGTCTCCTTTATGAGTCTCTCCTCATCTTCCCAACTTCCAAATAATGAGTGCTCCAAAACCCAGCCCTGTAACTTTTCTTTTTCTATATTGGCAATTTCATACAGACTCATGGCTTTAAATGCACTGTATACGCTAATGACTCTGAAATGTGTGTCTTCAGCCTAAACTTGACTTATATATCCAACTGCTTTCTAGATATCTCCATTGAAATACTAAGCAAATACCTTAAGCTTATTATATCCAAAATCAGATTTGAAATGTTTACCTTTAAATGTGCTCTTCCAACTCAGAATTGGCAACTCCCTTTTCAGTTGCTAAAGACAAAATCCCTGGAGATTATGACTCCTCTTTTTCTCTTATGCCCTGTATCTGTGAACAAATTCCCCACGCTCCACCTCTAAAATATATACAGAGAATATAGCTTCTTCTTGTCAGCCCTGCTGCTGCTGCTGACCAAGTGAGAAGGGAAGCCATTGGGAGAACCATGCACAAAGGAGTGACATGACATGACCTGGGTTTAAAAGAGCTTTATTGACAATGAACTACAGGAAATCAATAGCAGAAACAAGGAGATGATCATAGACCTATCTGAGTAATCTGGACACTAGAAAGCAGTATTCATTGCTATACATATTGCTTAGAACAGTACCTAGCTTATAGTAAGTGCTCAGTAAATGTTGAATAAGGGAATGAATATAGAACCAGCAGATGCTGAGATGGTAGGGCAGCTGGGACAAAGCACAGGGTTTTTCATGAGACAAGGTAGATTAGACAAGATATTCTCTTGATATAAACACACAACAGAGCACTAGAGTATATAACACTCAGTAGATACTCAATAACTGCATGTGTAATAATTGGTTAATTAGTGGATGGTTATAGATGGATTGACTAATGGATAGACACTAAGAGACAGGTTAAAAGAAGGGCATAGGAAAAAGGGGCCCAGAGAAAACAGTCTACCCAGAGTCATCACCAGAGTAAGCAAGGAAAGGGATGTGAGAAAGACACCTCCCCTTCAAAGCTTCCAAACTCTCAAAATATATAATAAATAAAACCAAAAATAAAATAAATAAATAAACAAATTTAAAAAAATTACTACACTCAGAAATGTTTGTATTTTCAACATTACATGAAATTGACCCAAATACTTTGTGATGATTTTATTTGATCCATGACTGTGAAAATTACAAATATTTTGTTGAGCAAAAATTTCAAAATATCTATTAAAATGTTGTTTTAACCCAACTGATAATGACACCTCACTTAAACAATCTCTACCCCTCTAGGGTTCTGCTAACTATCACATTCATCCTTCATATTAACATTTGCCCAACCCTCTACCCAATAACACACATCTTACCTTTATCAGCTATTTCAGCCATGTCAGTTTGGGTTTATTCTTTGGCAATATAGACATCTGAAGAGTCTCTTTTTCTCTACCTAGAAATATCTCAGTGACTTACCCAAAAGCCACAGTTAGTTTACTTATCTGCCATTTTGGCCACAGTTAGTTTACTTCTCTGCCATTTTGGTCACTTCATTCAGTATCCCTGGCTCAGAATTCCTGTCAGCAGTGGCCTACGGTTGGGAGTCACAGCCAAGCCCTATGCAATGGTAGTTCAGCACTATGGACAGCAATGTGCGCACTTGTGTGCCCCCCCAAAAGATTTTCAGTATTCTCTAACTATTCCCAGAATGTACCCATATAACATTAGCTTGTGCCCAAAACCTGCAATATAACAGGTAATATTTATTGAATACTTAATATGTGCCAAGCAATGTAGTAAGGTATTTGTTCCTACGTTTCATCCTCTCGAGAGCCCCACAAGATAGGTATCATTATTTCCATGTGTGGATGAAGCACCTAAGATTCAGAGAGATTAAGTAACTTGCCAAACATCAACAACGAATAAGCCTTCGCAGTGAGTCCTTGATCCCTCTGCTCTTCCTCAGTGCCCACACACAACATAAGGTTTCCTCCCGAGTGTCTGGTGGAGACCTCAGTTTAGGTGGCCTCTAACTCACTTCTGGATAACAACCAGTGAGAAGGTCCTATATCAGAAGGGAAAATACGATCAGCAGCGTGTATATCCAAGGAAAGTCCAGCACTCTGGGAGGGAGAAAGAAGGAGCCTCTGGAGATAGGTTCTCCCCAGGCACATCTCCAGATTGTTCACAAGGTCTTCAGGGCACGTAAACTGCATGCTAGGCACATTCCATTTACAAACACTTGAATGTTTTCATTTTCATGTCTCTGATGTCTGCATTTTTTCCCAAGTATCACAGATTTCTAATCAGTCCTGCATGTCTGTTCTCAACTATGCATCTGAGAGCCAGCCAGACAAGCTGCAGAGTCCTTGGCCACAGAAGCACCTGGCTCCCCAAGGATGTGTGCTTCATTGTTTAAATCTAGCAAAGGTTCTTTGATCTCCTTGCTTGGACAAGATTATAGCCCGGCCTTTGTGTGCGTCCTTCCAGTCCCAGCATCCCTTCTCTGCCAGATCTCTTCCCTACCCATTGACACGAGGGCCTCTTCCACTCATTGCTCTCCTACAGCTTGAGCAGCCATGCCTCTCTCCGGGTGCTCCTCCCAGAGGAGGAAGGTTCATGAAACATATTACAGAGCGGCATTCTCTTTTATCCAGGGATAGGCACATGACTCTTTCTCTCTCACTAGACTGTAAATGTATTGAGGTCAACCGCCACCTCTTTAGAAGGCAACCTCAATTCTGGGATAACCCCAACCTTAAGCAACATTCTTTTGACTTTCTATGGACCTATGTTTATGTGGGGCCATGGATCTCAATTTTGACATGGTCATCACGCTCACACACTTACAACTGTGGGTCTCCCATATTGTTTCTGCTTTCCTTAGGATACCCCCCGATATATATATATATATATATATATATGTACACCTATGTGTTTATATATATAAGCGCATATGTAAATGTATTGCATGAGTGTGTACATGTATATATGTGTGTGTATTGTGCATAGTACTTACCTAATTATTGACTTCCTAAGGGCAGGGACTGTGTTTGATTCTTCACTGAATTCCTAAACTCTGGTAGAGTTCCAGGCACATAGAATGAAGCCAGGTATCAGAAAGGTTGGTTTAGGCCGGGCGCGGTGGCTCACGCCTGTAATCCTAGCACTCTGGGAGGCCGAGGCGGGCGGATTGCTCCAGGTCAGGAGTTCAAAACCAGCCTGAGCGAGACCCCGTCTCTACTATAAACAGAAAGAAATTAATTGGCCAACTAATATCTATATAAAAAAAAATTAGCCGGGCATGGTGGCACATGCCTGTAGTCCCAGCTACTAGGGAGGCTGAGGCAGTAGGATCGCTGAGCCCAGGAGATTGAGGTTGCTGTGAGCCAGGCTGACGCCACGGCACTCACTCTAGCCTGGGCAAGAAAGTGAGACTCTGTCTCAAAAAAAAAAAAAAAAAAAAAAAAAAAAGAAAGGTTGGTTTAAAGGCAGAGCATGGGTGTAAAATGAAACAAGAATAACTTTCCCATGAGCCTTAGCTGCTCCAGAGCTGGGAGATAGCACAGAACTTCCAAACTTACCCCCTTGCTTCTACCAACAAACAGCTTGGACAGAAAACACCTTTCCACCAAGCACCACAAATAATTCAACCCACAGACTCCCGTTACCACCTTCTACATGCCAGGTCCACTAGCTGTGAATGAGAAAACAGTGTGGTTTAATTTATAACTGCTTTTAACAAATACCAGAGAAAGTTGAAGTCATAAATCAGGAGATAAAAAAGGAGAGTAAACTATTTTTGCTGAATACCTACTGTGTGCCAGGTTAATTGCACACATTATTTCATTTAAGCATTACCCTAACCTGAGAGAGGGAAGTCATTTTCTCCATCTCAGGGAACTCTGGAAAGATCTGAGCCTCATTCTGTGGGCCCCAAGGTACATGCTGTGGCTCGCACCCCGCCACCCTTGTGGGATCTGGGATTGGTTGCACAAGCATGCCTGTCTCACTTACTATCTGTTTCCATTTCTCCTACAGTTCATCAGAGGTGGTAACCCAATTGGAGCACAAACTGCAGTACAGTCTAGTAATGTTTCTTTATGATAGAAAAATAGTAAAGATTTCCTGTCATAATACCAAATGCCACTTAAAGGAGTTACAGATGCTGACTCTGAGCAGATTAGCCAAATTATGGTAAAAACTCCAACTCTCAGAACTGTATCCCTGAGGCAAAGTGAAATGTCCGGTGGTGGTTACCCCATTCTTCAACAAAAAACAGCTTTCTAAAATGTGATGCATATAAAATATTACGTTTCTTAAACTATGTTGGCTTTTGTCTGGTTGTATGTTTTCTATTGAAGTTAATACCACCTATTAAGGTGTGGGAATTTAAGACAGGCATCTCATGTAGTGAGTCATTTAGGCAAACCAGAATTTAAAAACAACAATACCTTCCACTCACTGTAACTTGTGCTGTGTTGCTTTTGGTCCTCGCCGATCCTTGGCTTTGCAGTGTGGTCCTCACCCTTGGCCACAGCTCTGGGCAACCAGAACAGAGAAGCACGTGCTGGTCAAGCAGATGGTGGTGATATGTGTCCTTCAGGACTTGCTTTTTGGAACTCCCTACCACTGTCCTCATGAGACCATAATCCAGCTTTGTGCTTTGATCCTAGATCTGGAAAACTTGTATTTCCAAGGCTGCAGGCCTCCACCCTCCCATGTCTCCCTCCCCATCTGATGTGGTTTGGATGTTTGGCCCCTCCACATCTCTTGTGGAAATTTGATTCCAGTGTTGGTTGGCAGTGGGGCCCAGTGGGAGGTATCTGGGTCATGGGGGCAGATACCTCATGTATGGCTTGATGCCCTCCCCCCATGATAATGAGTGAGTTCTTGCTTTATTAGCTCATGGGAGAGCTGGTTATTTAAAGGAGACTGGCACCACCTCCTTCCCCTCTTTCTCCCCCTCTTGCCATGTGACATGCCTGACTGGCACCACCTCCTTCCTCTCTTGCTCCCCCTCTTGCCATGTGATATGCCTGGTTCCCCTTCACTTTTCACCTTGATTAGAAGCTCCCCAAAGCCCTTACCAGAAGCAGGTGCTGGTGCCATGCTTGTACAGTCTGCAGAACAGTGAGCCAAATAAACTTCTTTTCTTTGTAAATTACCCAGTCTCAGGTATAGCAACACAAGACAGACTAACACACTAGCTCAGAGCATTGCTGTTCCAGAAGAGTCAAGAATCAGGCCAACTTCTCTCTGTGCATGATCTTTATACATAATAGCTGAAACTTATTGAAAATTATGACGTGCTTGCACTGGGCTAAGCTCAACGTGTTAAAGATTTTATTTACTCTTCACAACTCAGTTACACATATACTTTTATTACCCTCATTGTACAAATGGTGAAACTGGGGCAATTCTAGAAGACAAACTCCACAAAGACTTTATTTAATGTTGTTATAACTCCAGGGCCTAGAACAGTGCCTGTATATAAGGGCTCAAGAAGTAATCGTTGAGTGATTGAATGAATGAAACCAAGGAATATTAACTTAGTTGTCCAAGGCTTCCCAGCTAACAAGTGTTCAATCTAGAGAACAACACACATGGCTGGAGAGAAACAGACCTGAGTTCTGGCCTCAGCTGTACAGGTGACTAAGTGACATTAGTCAAGCCATTTAATTTCCCTTACCTTCAATTTCCTCATCTATGAAATGAGAATAATAGCCACTTTGTAGTGGCTTATAAAAGCTAAAATATGTGAAGTGCCTAGCAACGTGTCTTCTATACTGTACGTGTTCGACAAAGTGTAGTTATTGTGTAATGATACTTAACCTCAGCATATCCCAAAAGAGCACAGCATCACTTATCCAAATCTAATCATGAGGACACATTATACAAATCCAAACAAGGGAGATTTTGCCATATAATTGGCCTGTCATCTTCAAAAGTGTCAAGGTTATGGAATGGAAAGACTGGGGAATGGTTTGAGATTGAAGGAGACTAAAAATACATGACAAGTAAAAACAACATACCATGAATTGGATCCTTTTTCTATAAATGTCATTATTGGGAAAATTGGTGAAACGTGAATGAGAACTGAAGATTAGATGGCAGTAATATATCAATGTTAATTTCCTGATTTTTATTTTGATAGTTGGATGGAGGGTCCTTGTTTGTGGGAGTTACACATTAAAGTATTCGGTGGTGACAGGACATCATATTGGCAACTTATTCTCAAATAGTGCAAAGAAAAAATCATTTGTAATATCCTAGCAAATTTTCTAAAGGTTTGAAATTTTATTAAAACAGAAAGAAAAAATAAATAAAACTTTACTGAGAAATATACAAGACAATTTTAATAAGTGAAGAATCACATTGTGTTTCTGGAATGAAAAGTGTACATTGCAAAAAAAGTCACTTCTTCAAAATAAATTCTATACAAACAATATTCTTCCCTAAAATCCTATCATAAACTTGAACTCATTCTAAACTTCCTGAAAGCATAAGGGCAAGATAGCCAATGAAATACTGAAAACTAAAGATAGCAAGGAGGAATTGGCATTGCAAATTATTTAAATTTATTTCAAAGTTATAATAATCATAAGAGCATGGTACTGATACCAACCTGCAAAAAGAACAACAGAACAGAATAAAATGCCACCCAAAAGGGTTAAGCGCAAAACTGGCATTTAAAATCAGAGGGCAAAGGATGAGTTATTAATAAATGTTAGAATCATTAGTTAATAATTTTGGGGGAAAATTTAAATATGTACCTAATACTATATGTCAAAATAAATTTTATGTACATTAAGGTTTAAATATAAAGAATTTCTAAAAGTAATTGAGAAATGTAACTCAATAGCTCTAAAATCTTGGAGTACAAAAGGACTTTCTAAATATGACACCAAAGACAGAAGCAGAAAGGAAGATATAGGTAGAATTATATATACATGTGTTTAAAACACTTATACAACAAAATGTACACAAAAGAAGGTGAAATATTTGTGACAAAATTAGAACGAGGTTAATAACCTTACTATTAAAAGAGCATTACATATCAATTAGAAAAAAAACTACCAAAAAGGACAGCAAGGAATAATTCATATAAGATGAAACACAAGTGTCCAATAAACATATGAAAATTAATGTTGAACCTCATTAGAAATAAAAATGCAAATTACAAAATTTCATTTCCATGCATCAAATTAAAGCCGATTACAGGCTTACCCCAAAATATTATTTATAATGACAAAAAACTGGAAACAAACACAATTTTTACAAACAGAAAAACTGTTAAATAAATTATAATATTTGGTAGGCAGAAATATAAAATGGCTCCCAAAATTCTTTGTCCCTAAAGAACAGTCCCTGCATAATCCTGGGGACACGATCAAGGTGATGGATTTTACTCCCCTGATTAGTTTAATTTATCTGGCACAGTTGACCTTAAGATAGGGAGAGTTTTCTGTGTGCCTGACCTAATCATCTCCAGCAGATCACAGAAAAGGAAACCAAAGATTCAAAACACAGTAAGACTCTGATGCGCCATCAATGGCTTGAAGATAGAGTGGCCACCTGTCAGGAGAGACAGGTAGCCTCAAGCTGCTAAGAGCAGGCCCCAGCTAATAAGCAGCAAAGAAACGAGGACCTCAGTCCTACACCCTCAAGGAACTGAATTCTGCCAACAAGAATGAGCCTGAAGCAGATTCTTCCCAGAGCCTCCAGAAAAGAATTCAGCCCAGCACACACTTTGATTCTGACATTGAGAGACCCTGAGCAGAGAACCCAACCTTGCTACGCCAGACTTCTGATTTATAGAACTGCAAACTAATAAATGAGTGTTGTTTCATGTTGCTAAGTCTGTGGCAATTTGTCACACATTGATAGAACACTGATGCCAATTTATTTGCATAAAATAGTTCACAGTGATCTAATACTATATTTTCAGTAAAAGCACAAGAAAGTTGGCAAATGTTTATGATACAATATTCAGGTTTTTTGGTGCTTACCAAATATATTGTATGATCACAATTTTGTTTAATACATCATATATACATAGAAGAAAACTACATGGAAATGCATCAAAATGGCATCAGAAGTAATATCTAGTAAAAAGATTGAGTAAATTTCTCCCTTATACTTTTCTAATCTAATTTTTCTAAAATGAGGGTATATTACTTTAACAAGCAGAAATTAAATCGACGATAGTTAAACAACTGCCAAGAACAAAGAATCTGGCTTTGAAGGGCTGCTGAGGTATTTCAGCTAGTTTATCAATAAGATGGCAAAGAACACTTAGACAGCATCTCTCCACTAGCATTGTAAGTGAAACTCTGTTATAGACTAGAAATACACAAACACAAGTCAAACACAATGGGACTGTTGTGCCTCTGACCACTTCGAGGCCGTCCCCGATGTGACATTAATTCTGAAGCCTGTGCCTGCCCGATTTGGCAGCCAAGCAGCCCAGTCTCAGCTGCTGTGAATGAACTTTGGAAATGCTACAATATTAGCCTCCACTGCTAATCCTGCTAATGCACTCACAATCTACTTGACAGGCTGCCCGTCACATCCCCTCTGTCAGCGTGAGCAGCCTTTGGAGGTGGCTGTGATGAGGGGATTACCGAGAGGACGCCCAGGAGGACAGAGTGGCCCTCCCCGCCCCCTGCACTCTGACCAGCTTTGTAGATAGGCCACACACTACAGAGGGCACCAGACAGAGGCTTGTCTTCCACACCGACCCCCTTGGCACAGAGGTAGCAGAGTGAAAAGTTCACCAGTCCAAAGAGACGGGGGTTTTCTGAGAGCCATGCTATGCCTTTAGCCTCATCATGGCGAAAGAAAGCAAGACAGGTTGAAGAGAAAACTCACAGGGCTGAGGGCTCTGGCTCATTCGTTAACATAATAGCAGAGCTCCTCTCTTCTCTGGGGACCCTAGGAGCTACAGAAAACTACAAAAAAACGTTCTGGGCTCTTGGGGTGAGTCATATGTCACCCCCACCCGCCTCCTTTCCCTCCAGCTACCGGGCTCCTCAGTGAGTGGTTGACACTCCATAAAAGCTACATTTACAGCTTCGTTTTCATTAAATTAGCAGCATTGCTTGATTTGCATTCTCAATCTTCAGGAGTTTCATGTTAAATACAAGTTAAGATGGAAACTAAATGTACAGGCTTCATGCTAGAAGATTCTAATTATTGGCAAAAGCAATATAGGATCTGTCCCAGAGGAAGGCTGTTGTTCCCGATTTTGAAAAGTCCCTGCTAGGCAGCTCGCAGCGCTCTGGCTGGAGTCAGGGCTACAGGCAGCAGGAGGTAGTTCCTTCTACTCCAGTCTAAACACACGGTTCTCATTCATAGCCCAAAAGATCAAAAGTCGACTTTTCCCAGAAACACGGTTAACCAGTCACCTTATTTTTTTGTTTGCTTCCCATGAAATTTCCTCATGGGAGGTAATTGAACCAAGGCTGCTCTCCTGCTACTTCCAGCTTAGCTAGGAATACCTTCTCAACTCAGGTGCCGAAAAAGCACTGGGGATGCCGAGGAAAGTAGAATTGGCTCAGGTCCTCAAGGAGCCTGCTGTCCATACGTAAGCAGACACCTGTAACCCAGGGTCAGAAGAGTTAAGGTCGAGGGCTTTATAGAAATATGTGGGAGAAGTCTCTGGACCAGACTGTGAAGGTGAGAGAGTTTGAGGCCATATCCTGAAAGAGTCTAGTCTGGGTGACTAGACTGGGTGACTAGTGTACACTTGCTGCCTCCTCCAGCTGTATTTTAGCCACGCTGGTAGAGGGAAGACAAAACGTCTTTGCCATGCCCCATCAGGACAGCAGCCAGAGACCCATCCAAGGTCTCACTGCCCACTCTACCAGCTTTGACATGCCCAGCTAAGGTGCTCCAACACTTTTCATGTTCACAAGCTCATACTCCAGCAAGTGAAATGAACAGAAATGCAGTAGAACATCTTAAACACAACACTGCCCTTTCAAACAATCCTCATCCTCTTCTGATGGAAGACAAGCATGTGAACCCTAGTGCAGGTGGGGGTTGGCTACGTAACTCCCCCTCCCCGCCCCCATTCATGTTCCCTCCTGAATGAGATGCCCTAGCTGGGCAGTGCACCCAACAGAGCAGGAGGAAGGCCTCTACTTTGTGCTTGGAGGTCCAGGCTAGGACCCAAGTCTTCATCCGTCCTGGGCCAGCACCCAAACCCCTGGTGAGGCCCAAAGCGTTCTCAGCCCAAGCCCTCTGAGCTGCTCTCTCCCTTCCCAGCAGAAGGTGAGAGCCCAGCACTCCTGGTCCTTGAGAACAGCGCTTCCCCTCCTCAGTGGGTCTCAGTTACAGGGAGATAGTACAGAGTCCTGGGGGTGCATGGGCCTTGGGGTATGAAGAATCAGGATTTAAGGCTGGTTCTACAATTTACTGCCTTTGCCACCTTGTGCAAGTGTATACTTCTGAGCCTCAGTTTCCTCATCTGAAAAGAAATAGAAGAATAATACTTGTGGTTGTAAATCCCTCAGTATGATGTTTGGGATGTGGTAAGAACCCAACAAATGGTAGCTCTAGTGGAGACTTCCTGCCCATAGGGCTGCATTCTAAACATCATCTCTCACTAAGGAGGAAGGGTTCTCAGGAGAAAGTGAGGGATTCCAGGTTCCAGGGGAGCAGTGAGGGGGAGCAAGGGACCATCAGTTGGTTTGTGTGTTTTAAAAGGAAGGGAGACTCTCACAGGTGTCTCTGAATCACCCTAAAGACAAGAGTACTTTCAAGGCAAGACAGTTTTTGTTCATGATCCACACACATGCCTCCTAGGCCAGGGGTGAGTGTGCCGCGAGAGTGCACCTGTCTCCCTTGCTGTGTGTTTATAGGAAGAGTCCTGGGCACCTCAAAGGACCTGGTTGCCTTCTTGGCAGCTGACAGATCTTTGCTCATATTCATGTTCCATGTTTTCCTGGCCCAGCCCTGCTGTACTGCTCAGAACAATTTATATAGTAGGGAAGTAAATCAATATTAGATACATAAGGACTCTCTAAACATTATATTTTTTCTGCCAGTCAAAAGTATGTTTAGCAACCAATTGAGATGACCTTAATATCCACAGGTAAAGTCCATGCAATACCTAGCCTTGGCTCACTTCCTAATTTCAAATTTTGAAGATTATGAATAAAAGATAAAATCTACAGGAATTTTTTGTTAGTTCCTCACCACATTTAAGAACCGGTCCAGTGACAGAGGGAGAGTTCCTGCCCACCATGGAGGCGGTGCAGGGCTCCTTGTCTCTCACAAATGGCGTTATGCAAAAATTCCCATTTATCACACTAACCTGGTCAGTGTGGCCCAACTGCTGTTCAGTCCTCATCCTCTGAAATTTGAAATGGATTTTATTTCATTTGTTTCTCTAGAAACAAATATTTACAGTTCAAACATTTATGTTCATTATTTCAATTTGTTGTTGTTGTTCTTGCAATTGTTCTTACTTCGAAAGCAGTTAGTTTGGTTTTATTCTGTTTCTGGGATAAGTCAGAATGTCCACATGCTTCAGCATATTTCCTAAATGTGAAATTGACCTTCTAATTGTAGCTATTTTAATTCCTGTGTGTCTGACACACCGTTCACTAAAGCACATGCAAGGTTTCTTTCTACCTGAATCCACACAGGTGATATAACTAGCTCCAGGACAAGTAACAATCAGGATATCTAAAAGAGAAAAATAAATTTGGTTCTAATAGCAAAAATAGACACAGTAAATCCTGGAAGTGATGTCTGAAAAAATTTTATACCTGTTCTAAGCAGCTTTTTAATTCTCTTTGGTCTAAGACATTTTTGAGAACAATGGCAGCTGAAAAGCTGGCGGTGTTTACAGATATTTTTAAGACTAAATAAAAAGGGGTAGATAGTCTCTAACAATATTATCTACATTTATGACACAAACTTAAATTTTCTCTGGCAGAAACTGTAGAAGTTAGAAAAGACAGGTAGTTTTATTCTCATTGACAGGTAAGAATTAAGGTCCTGAGATGTTACATGATTTGACAAAAGTGACCCAGCAAAGTTCAGCAATCAGATTTGTACTGAGACAAAGGTTTCCTGCTTCCCAGTTGCTTTTATCCAGGTTATCTACTTAGGTCTGTCCAGACTTACTGAAATAAACTTTATGTTGTTACAACGTATTTCCGAAAAAAGCAAAAACTGCTTCCCTCAATTTATATGGTGCCCATATTTTGCCTACACTCTGGCACAAGCCATAAATCTTAATTGATAAAAAATATTAACCAATGAAAGGTTTTTGCTTTGATAATTATTTTTCTTCCTATCTCTTCCAACATTAAGAAATCTGTAGACACAATTTTAGAAGAGAAAAAATTTATATATCCTTAGAAAATATCTTTACACTGAAGAAAACTAACCTAATATTTTTTAAAAATCTAAATAGATTCCTGAATTCCATTGCTAAAAATTTAATGAGGCCTAAAATTATGTGTACAAATTTATATTAAAAATTATCAGAAAAAAGTAGAGTGTAAAAGAAAACCATGCTCCCAGCCACTAGATTCATTAGATTTATTCTTTTAGTAAACAAAATAATAAAAGACTTAATTTTACTGAGTCAAAATTCAAGAGGTTGCAAATAACCTAAAATATCAATTGTTCATTTTTATCCACAGGGACCCTAAATACCAATATTTGACAGTGAAGTTTATATAATTTTATAATGAGACCACTCCAGAGCATTTTATATCAAAATATCAAGTTGCAATTATGCATTATGAAATTAAAAACACCACAATACATTAGAGTGGACATCCAGGATCATCTTAGGTTAATAAAAAGGAGAAACATCCCTAGGCAATAAGAATTTGTGGAGAAATCTGTAGAGAAATCTATCCATTACCTACTGTATACTTCTGTAAGGCCAATGCTCATTTGTTTATGCAACAAGATAGAGATTCGAAACGGCACAGATTGCCCGTTAGCAAAGACTGAGAGGGGAGCCTAGACGTCCATCTTTGTCCAGTTATAAAAAGGACACCCTCCCCAACCACCCATGTGGTATCTGAGAAGACTAACTGGACAGCCAAACTCTCACCTTCACCCACAGTTAACAAGACACCTAGTCCCAGTGGAAGTCATGGGGGAATCAGTAGAAAAGCACCTGTCCCCTCTCAGCCTGGGCAGTGTCACCTAAGGCCTACAGAGCAGCCTTGACCTCATGTACCAAAACAGCGCTTTCTTCCTCCCCACCAACACAGTGTCAGAGGAGACCTGCTAAAACAGCTGTAAGTAAAATTCAGAGCCTTATTACATAATACCAAAAATGTCAAGGATATGATTGAAAATCATATGCAGTATGCCAAGAACCAGGAAAATCTTAACTTGAAAGAGAAAAGGAAATCAACAGACACCAATATCAGGATGACACAGATGTTGGAATGATTCACAAGAATTTTAAAGCAGCCATCATAAAAATGCTTCAGTTACAAACACTTGAAACAAATGAAAAATAAAAAAGTCTCAAAGAAATAGAATATATAAAGAAGAATGACATGGAAGTTTAAAAATTTTAAAAAGTACAATGACTGAAATTTTTAAAAAGCCTCAGGGATGGGCTCAGCAGCAGAATGGGGGAGACAGAGGAAAGACTCAGAGAACTAGATGACAGGACGACTGAAATTCCCCAATCTGAACAACAGAGAGACTGATGGAAGAGTGAATAGAGCTTCAGAAAACTGAGAATATAACATTCTAACATTGTGTTACTGGAGTCTAGGGAGTAGTGGAGAAAGAAAGTGGAGCTGAAAAGTATTTGAAGAAATAATGGCTGACATTTTTTCAAAAATGGAAAATGGCATAAACGATTTCAGATTTAAGAATCTGGAGAAAAAAAAAACAAAACAAAGCGGAAAAGCTCAAAAGAAACCCATACCAAGAAACATTATATTCAAACTTTCGAAAATTAAAGAATTAAAGACAAAGAAAATAATAAAAGCAGCAAGAGAAAAATGACACCTTACGTACAAGGGAAAAACAATTCAAATGACAGTGGATTTCTCATCAGAAACCTTGGAAGCCAGAAGGAAGTAGCGACATTGTTCAAGTGCTGAAAGTAAATAACTGACAACCAAGAATTCTTGGTGAAATTATCCTTCAGGAATGAATGAGAAATAAAGACATTCTCAGATGAAGGAAAACTAAAAGAATTTGTCACCAGCATACCTACCATGAAAGAATGTTTTTTTAAAAGTTTTCAAAACAGGAAATGATAATAGAAGGAAACTTGAATGTCAGGAAGGAAGACAGAACAACAGAAAAAGCAAAAACATGGCAAAATACAGCAAACTTTCCCTGTCCTCTTGAATTCTCTAAACGATGTTTGATGGTCAAAAGAAAAACCATAACATTGTCTAAAGCATATTTCAATGTAGGTAAAGGATATATTTAAGACAACTATGTCATAAACAGAGAGAATAAAGGTACTTAGAGGGAGGTTAGATTTTTGCACTTTACTCAAACTGGTAATATATTGACACCAGATCTTTCTGGTAATTAAATAGTTCTATATCTTGATTACAGTGGTGGTTACAAAAATCTACATATGTGAAAAAATGGCATAAAACTACACACATACATTGTATCAACATCAATTTTCTGGTTATGATATTGTACTATCATTATGTAAGATGTAACCATTGGGAGAATCCAGGTGAAGGGTGCCTGGCACCTTTCTGTATTATCTGGAATCTCCTATAAATCTATAATTATTTCAAAATAAAAAGTATTTTTAAAACAGGAGGCTGTTTTAGATTAATAGATGCTAAAGACTAAAGCAATGTAAGAACTTATTGGATTCTGATTTTTAAAAATACGGAAGACTGGAATTTGTAGAAATTTGAATATAGATGGGACATTTGATCATATTAGATGATATAAAGTTATTGTTAATTTTCTTCAGTGTGATAATAATGTGGTCATGTAGGATAGTGTCTTTATTCCTAAGAGATTGTGCTGAAGTATCAAGGGATGAAGTATATGAAGGCTGGAACAATATCAAATGGTTCAGAAAGATAGAGAGGGAAACAAATTTACCAAAACACCGTCAATTATTGACTCTGTAAGGAAGATCTGGGGGTGTTCCCTGTCCTATTCCTTCAATTATTCTGTATGTTTGTACATTTTTATTTTTAAAAAGTTCGAAGGATGTATTGACAAATGGATGTGTATAGGAAAATGTTATAGCAAGTATAGGAAAATGTTAATTGTGGAATTTAAGTGGTGGGTAATTGGGTGTTCACTATAAAATTCTTTCAATTTTCAGTATGTTTGGACATATATAAATTATTTGGGGGGAAAGCTGGGGGAATGTGTCACAACTGTGCCTACCCCCAGCACTTCCAATTCTCTCTGGTCTAGTTAAATACATACTTATGACAAGTGAAATAAAAGTTTTCCTTTGCTAGAGGCAAAAGTTTGCCTGGCTTCCTGGCTGGAGAAACCCTCACACCTTTCCTATAGAGGTGAAGCCCCGGCCACTGCCATTGTTCCAACTGCCACACTGAGGAGTCCCTATGAGTACTGCTGACTGTCAAACATAAACACAACCAGGCTGCACACATGGATTCACTGGTCTTCCCAGCAGCTACCTAAAGTGCAAAGGAACCAATGCCCCTTAGGTGAGCAGCTGAGACCCAGGAGTGGTGAGAAGGGTAACATGTCAACTGGGATCTTGCCAGGTGTGACTGAAGTTAACGTATTCATTATATTATTAAGGAGCTTAATGATGTTATTGATGAACTTGAGACCTTAAGCTAAGTAAATGTGTTAAACATTTTAATCAGAAGAAGTCAAGAAAGAGGTGTCAAAACAGTTGGACAACTAGAAGCATGAGATGGCAGAAGCTAATAGCAATATATGTTATCAAAATAAATGTAAATAGATTAAAGTTATATATGTATATACATGCGTATATATGCATAATTTATATATATGCATAATTTATATATTATATATGTACGTGTATGTATGTTTAATAGAACTGCAACAAGAAAATGATAGTTCCACCATCACAGTGGGAGCTTTTAGTACATATTAAAGTATCAAAGTTAGGAATAACAGGCAAAGAAATTAAAAAATTAAAAAGAATATGAACCTTTTAATTAAAAATATAGATCTCATAGATACATGAATTCCTTTCAGTGATGGCTGTCTCTCCAATGACAAGGCCATAAAAACTGTTTCTGATAGCTACAGGACCACACCTGCCCTGGTTCTTGGCCTCTGCAGACCTACAGGAGGTGCATGTGTGCTATGAGATAACAAAGCAATTCCCATCTCTGTCTGCACAAACACATTCAGCTTTTGAGCAAGGTTAATAAGAAGTGGACCAACCTCCAAAATAAATCTTAATATTTTAGGCAGGACCCAAATTTTCTGGATACTCTAGTGGCCATTCCTGCCCCATCTCTGCTGGCTTTCTTCCATGTCCCCTATAAAGTTTCTCATCCCATGTCACCATCTACCTACAGGCTCCAGGCAGATGACAGAAAGCAATCCATCCTTTCCCTTGTCAAGACAAAAACTTCTTATCTTATCTCACTAGCAAAAGAGTTCAAACTAAACATTTAAACTGAATTAATTATGCTTTATACATCCCCAGAGACAGATGAGCTGCAGAGAGCCAGCTCAGTCAGTGTTTGGAAAAGAGAAACAAAAACTCTCAACCCATTCAACTATTCCTCCCTCTTTTCCAGTTTAGTCCTTCTATAGTCTCATCACTGGAGGTGGAAGTAACATTGGCCAGGAAAAATTTCAGAGAATGGCAGCAAAAAGCCAGCACTGAGGTGACTGGTTGAAGAGTATTCCTGCCAATGTCTCCACAGAAGAGCATTGTGTGACCACCTTTGCTTTAGGCTGGGATGCTCTAGCACAAGTCAAAGAAAGCACAGATCCACAGGGGGTCTTTTACTCTGCTGACCAGTCTTTGAGCATCTCCCTACCTATGCAGTCACACTTGCCACATACACAGGCCCCTTTCCCTGCCCCACAACTCAGTCTTCCCCAGATCGTTTTGACTCCCTGGGTTCCACAAACCAATGGTGAGTAGGGCTCTTACATTGAGCCCTGACACCCTTTCTCAAACAAACATAATAATTTGTGAATTAATTAATCCACTTGGTCCCCATGGAATTGAAAAAGGTTCAAGTTTTCCCAGAGGTTTTAAGAAGACCACTAGCCTAAGTGATCATCTCCCTCTCTTATCCCATTTCAGGATCCCAGGGTTACGATAAAGTGAAGATGCAGAAAGACTCCTAG
Source organism: Microcebus murinus (assembly GCF_040939455.1). Taxonomy (NCBI): domain Eukaryota; kingdom Metazoa; phylum Chordata; class Mammalia; order Primates; family Cheirogaleidae; genus Microcebus; species Microcebus murinus. The sequence goes on from NC_134106.1 coordinate 15,034,409, forward strand.
AAATAAGGCAGCTTGGGAGGCAAGCTACTTCAGAATGGTGGGAGAAGCATTTCCAACACAGCTATTCTACAACATATTAGGGCCCAGTTTAGGGCCAAGTAATGAATACATGATTGACAAAATGTGGATAACTCTGATCCCTTTATCAGCTGCATAAGGTAGGTGGGAAGAGCACTCTCCCCATTAGAGGAAGAAAACTGAGGCTCAGAGAAGTGCAGGGACTTGCCCAAAGTGTGTGTGTGTGTGTGTGTGTGTGTGTGTGTGTGTAAAAGCTAGAACTGGGTCTTCTGGCCTTGGCACAAACAAAACATAGCTTTAAATTCTTCTTCTGCCACTGACATGAGGTTTGACCCCAATCTAGTGTCTCATGTCCGTGCAGGCTGCGCCTACCACCAGTTTGGCTCTAGGGACTGCCCAGAAAGTCGGGATGAACGGGCGGAGAGGGAGATCGAGGCATTCTGCCGGGCTGGGGGCTGATATCTCTGCCTCAGAGACGGGCTGGGACCGCAGCCGCCTTTCTGGCCTACGGCGGGCTCCGCCGCCCCACCCCTGCCGCCAGCACCGGACGCCGAATCAAGGGACTCCAAGTCCAGGGTCTGCGGCCCGCACGAACCCAGAGCACCCTCTTCCCGTCTGCATCTCTAGCGCTCCCATACGCCAATGACTGGATGTGCCCACCAGGTCAGTGTCCCCCGAGTTTGGGGTTCCTGAACGCAGAACGCAGAAGTCGGCAGCGACTCCCCAGGACCCGCGCAGGGTACAGGGCTGCAGAGCCGCGCCACTGGCCGGCGAGTTCCCTCTGCGCCTGCGCGTGCGCGTGCGCGGTGGGCAGGGAGGCGCGCGGTGGGGCGGGGCCCGAGTGGGCGGGGCGAGCATGCCGCTGTCGCTGGTGCACCGAAGCTGCGCGGCTGGGGACACAGTTCTAAACCACCAGAGTCAGGAAGAGGACGCTGCCGGGCGCCGCCCTTCACCCAGGACACCTGCTAACGCTTCGGGTCTGCGGATCCTGTCGCTGGGGACCACCCGATTCGTGGCACCTCGGTGGGCAGGATTCGTGGGGCGGGGTCGGGAAGTGTGGTATCTTCTCTCCGGCAGGGGCCCCTCTGTGACGTCATAAAGCTACGTAAATGGAAGGCCGTAGTAGACACCCGGGAGCCCCGTCGCTGTAGCCGGACGCCTGGGTGACGTCACTGTGTCCGCAGGGGGAAGCCGTGACATCACGGCACCGCAGTGCTCTGGGAGGCGGGACGCGGCGGACGCCTTTGAGCCGGCTCTCATAATACCAAGATTCTAGGGGCCTGAGGGCATCACAGGTCCCACGTTCATGGAGCTGAGGTAACATCAGGGAGCTCCAGACCATTCCACTGCGTCCCTTACCCCACACACACGTGAGCAGTGAATTAGCTGCAAGGAAGTACCCAAGAAAGCATTTCTTTAGTGCGCCGCAACCCTTAACCACATGCTGGAAGGAGGGGGTGGAATCTGAACCTCTTTCTCCTAGGAGGTAGCCCCTGCAGGCTGTCCTTCCTTCAGGGCGCACCTGAGCTCCGCCCAGAGCAAGCACCTGGCAGCTCCAGGCTGCGCCGAGGGTCTCTTGTGCCTTCTTCTCGTCCTGGGTAGAAGTCTGGCTGAAGCCGGCGAGCTACCCCACCCGTGCACACAAACCATAGGCGCAGCAGCTTTGGGAAGGACCCCAGCTGAACTCCAGCTGCCAGCTGGCCGGCCTGTTTCACTCCTGAAAACCGGCCCCAGCCACGCTGAGCGCCAGAGACAGACACTAGGACCAAACAAGCTTTTTGTGGTGAGAGGGTAGGATGGGGAGAGGCAAGGAAAGCTGCGGCTTTCTAGGGATGTATGGGAAAAGAATTGGGGCAGGCAACTCTCAATTGCACTTTTTGTACGACCCACACTGAGTATGAGCAGTAAACTGGGGCACCACATATATTTCCAACCACATCTCCTGGGAATTGTTGCCTGCAAGGGGTCTGGTCACCTAGAGCCCCGCCTGCCTTTCCACCTGCAGTAGCTGTTTCTAGCAATCTATGAATCACTGCAGAGAGCCACCCTGAGAAGTGGTTTCTGGGTCCATCAGGATGACACCAACCGTTGGTGTAGCAAGCCAAGGCATTCTGAGAGGGCTGGGGGTCCCCAGGCAGCACCCTGCCCCACTCCCGACTCTCCATTGACAACTCTGCACTGGAAATCCACTCTCTGGAGGATGCTTACTTGATATTGAAAGTCCGTCTGTTGCAGGGTGGGGATCATGGTGCTGGGGTGGACCAGAAAGGATAAACACCTCTGGCAAACCTCCCCATTTCACAGCATTTTTGATGTCCTGCGGCCTGGTGAACTGCAGAGGCTCTATGTGTCCTGGGACGTGGAGGGATGTGAGGGGCGAGGGGACATCAGTAGTTGTCCATCCAGGAAAGATAAAATCCCAGAAAGAGCAAGGGGACTAGGGAGGGCACTCTTTTCTCAGGCTCTCGGCTGTGCCCAAAGCCATTCTGAGCGGCTGTGTGTGTGTGTGTGTGTGTGTGTGTGTGTGTGTGTGTGTGTATCCACACACTTATCTCTTTTGGAACAACCACAACCCCCAACCTCATGGGCCTCACAAAGGAACCAGTGTGGCCCCTGCTGTTAGCCCTCTCACCAGCCATGGCTGAGCAGACCACACTACCGCCTGTGCTGGTTGGACCCAGGCCATCGGCACCCAGAACCTACGGACTAGCACTCCTTCCGCACACCCAGGAGTCCCAATCCTGGGGCCTGGGGGAGGAGGATCTTCATTCTCTTCTGGGCCGTGTCCTGTGGACCCAGGTGGAAGAGGGATTGGGATCTTGCCCGACAAGCGGAGATCCCTCAGGCCGGTCTAGACCCAGCAGCGCCCTGCCCCTCATTCGCAGTGGGCCACGGGCCGGTCGTGGTTTTGAGGGCGAGGCCAGATGCCCGCATAGATGAGTGGCGGACGGGATCCGCAGCGGAGTTTCGTGGGTTTGTTGGCAGGAAGCAGTGAGGTGCACCACGTCTTAGGTCGCCCCTCCAGGCCTGTCCAGCAGGGGGCAGCGCGGCTCCGAAGGCGTAGGGCGAGGCTCACCCGCGCTGGCACGCCCCGCCACAGTGTCAAACTGGGGTCCGGGCCGAGGAGTTCTCGCCCGCGCAGGGCCTGGGAGCATTCCCAGAGGAGGTGGGGACCCGCAGGGCAGTGAAAGGCGAGAGCGTTTTAACTCCTCCACCCCCGGCCTGCTTTCTCAGCCCGCAGGGCTGTGCTCGAGGCCGGGATTTTTGGTCCCCGCTGCAAGGAGGCTTGGCCCAGCCGCCTGCGCGGCCGCTGCGCCCCAGGCGCTGAAGCCCGGGAGGCCGCTCTGGGCTTGGGAAAGGCCACGGGCGCCACCGCCTGCGCGTTCCCGCCGTCGGGGCGCTGGAGCTGGGGGAGCGCAGCCCCGCCCCAAGCAGGAGAGCCCGGGCGGCCGGGCCTCTAATTGTGGGAAAACTAGACGCCCCGGGGAAGGTTCTATTTGTGGAGGGTGGACTCAGATTTCTCTTCCGAAGCGTCCCCGGCCTCCCAGGGCGCCCGCCCCCGCCATTCCCGACAGGGCTTTAAAACTATAGGGAATCTTCGTCCTTGTGAAGCCATGGTCCAGACCAGGGGCAAACCCCAACCAGAGAATTGTGTCTAGGGGATCTTAAGGAGGGAGAGAGGGGCTTTGGGGAGGCAGCGGTGACTGTGTATTTGCCGCCGGTGTCGGGACCGGGAGAACGGGGGACAGTGCTGTTCTGAGGCTCCGTAAGTGCGAGTCCTTTCCACCCCTAGCAGAGGCCGGTGGGGGGGGGGTGGGCAGGCAGGGGTGATACTCGGTTTCCTTAGCGGACCTAAGCGACCATAGCACTCGGAGATGCTGGCATTTCTCGCGGCCAGTGCCTCAGGCTCAGCTTTTTTATACACTCAAAGCCCTTGGGAGGTAGGGAGTGGGGAGACTGAGAGCCTAACACTGAGGCGGGGAAGCAAGAAAATCAATACGTGGTGGGGCAGAGGCAGACCGACACTGGGAGAGAGGGGATTTCTCCATCCCAGCCCCGTCCTCCTACTGCGGGTGGGGGGAATGGGACAGGCTGGAGTATAGCAGAGAAATCTGCGCCTCTCAAAGACAGGAGCAGCCCTGCGTCCAGCATTTGGGAGGGAAATTACCCATCCTGCAATGCCTGTAAAATAACCGTTTATTTAATAGTTAAAAAAAATCTCCAGTGATAAATGTCCGTTACCGATGGTCAGCATAAAGTGCCAATCGCAATACAACGCCCGGCTCCTGGCCGGTGGCTCCCTCGCGGGGCGGCGGCGGAGCAGCGGGGCCGCGGACAGGGCCCCTCCTGCCCGCGCTTCCCGAGGTCCCTGCGCTGCCGGCCGAGTCCGGGAGCCCGTGGCCGCTGCGCGGCGGGAGCTGGGGGAGGACGCTCCTGGTCCGTGTCCCCGGGCCAGGCGGCTGAAGCAGATACAAGGATTACACTTTTGCAGGCTCCCGGGGTGGGGATGGGGACGGGAGGAAGGGTTTGAAGCTGCCAGGGAGCAAAACTTCTTTTCCTCTCCCCTCTCTTTCCGCAGTCAGAGTTACAAGCTTATATGGTCAAAGGAAAAAATAATAAAGAAAACGTACAAAATAACCATAGAAAAAGTAATACTTCTGGGAGAGGCGCCTCTGCGGCTCCGCGGAGCTCTCTTTTTTTAATGCAGTTTCCCCTGCGCCACGTGAGTACCGCCTTTTGGCCAAGAGTTTAGCCGCGTCCTGGGGGAGCCGCACGGGCGGTCGGGGTCACGGCCCCGGGCTGGGTTGTGGAGTGCCGCGTGCGCCAGGGACCCAGGGGACAACGTTGGGGTAGGAGAAGGTCCCCGAGCGCCTCTCCTGCTGTCCGCCAGAGTCGCCTTCAGGCTTCCATCCCTTCGGGGCAGGTCCTTCTGGAGGAGGAGTCGCCTTCAGGCCCAGGGTCCTGGCGACCCAGAGACTCTAGCATTTAATCTTGGAGGTTTTGAGCTCCTTCACCTGTGAGTGTAGCGTCTTGTGGACAGCCAGAGTCCTGGACTGGCAGAATCCTTTCCCGCACTCTTGACACTTGAAAGGCTTCTCTTTGGAGTGAATATATCTGAGGGCGGAAACAGAGAGTTAATCCTTGCAAAATGATTCAATGTTATAAACAGTTGCCCAAGATCCCCTCCCACTCCTCTGAGGAGCTTTCCCTCGCAGGAAAGGGGAGTGTGGGGTACCAAGTGTGGATGGGGCAAAATGCTGAGTTTGTGGCTGGAGTGGGGAGGTGAAGGAGACTTGGGCAAGTCTGGTCGGTAAACAGGTCCAGCCAAACAGACCACCTGCCCTCCTGAGGGGGAGGAGCAAGCCCAGACTCCTTCTCAGCCTGGTCAACCCTGAAGATGAGTCAAGGGAGCTGGGCTGGGATAATTTGCTAGAGCTGTGCTGTCCGGAGGGTGGCCATGAACATGTGTGGCTATTGAAATTGCTTAAAATTAAATAAAACTACGACTTCAGTTTCTTAGGCACAGTAGTTGCATGTTTCAAATATTTAATTTTCACGAGTCTCATGACAGGTTTTCCTTCATCTCAGTAACTTCTCTTGGACAGCTCTGAGGATGTAGGAAGGTGGCTGAGGAGATGCTGTGCTTGCCCGGGGCTCAAGGACACCTGACTTAGACTTAGGTCCTATTCATCCCAACATTTTCTCTCCTCACGCTCCAAAACCTATCCCCAATCCCCCTATGGTTTCCTCCTGATTTTAGGGAATTCACAGAAGCTCCCGGGACTTGGAGCCAGTAGGGGGTCTCATGAATCTCATTAGGGAGGAGGGAAGTGAGGCCAGAAGCAGTCTGTGAGCCTTCCCTAGGGCCACCCACAGTGCCGCACCTGTGGTCCCGTAGGTGGTCTTGCCTCCGGAAGGCTTTGTGGCAGATGTCACAGGTGTAGGGCCGCTCGTCAGTGTGCGTCCGCTCATGGATCAGTAAGTTGTAGGACTTGGTGAAGTGGCGGCCACAGAACTTGCAGACGAACTCCTTCTTGGTCTTGGAAGGCAGACGTCCCCTCGTGGGCTTCTTTTCTGGGGACAGCTTGGTCACATCCAGGAGGGCACCCAGCCCACCCGTGGGGGAACAGGGACCCTCCCCGCGGCCAAGTTTGGACGGATCTTCTTGCGTGGCAGCCAAGGCCAGGTTGGCGAAATCAAAGCGCGGTTTGGTCTTAAGCGCTGGACCGCTGCCTCCAGCGGTGATCTCGGGCTTGGGCTGGATGACATGAGGGAACCAGGGGAAGGCCGGCAGCTGGAAGCGCGCGTCCACCAGGCTGGACACGGCACCCGGCACTTTGGAGAAAGAGGAGCGTGGCAAGTGCATGGCCGGGTAGCCCAGCGTCCACTGGTGCAGATGCACAGCATGCAACGCGCTGAAACCATACAGGTTGGGCAGGTGGTCCGAGGGCACTGCAGGCAGGCCGTTCACTGCCTGAAGGAAGGAATAGTTGGTGAGCTGCAGGGATGGGTGGATGGGCACTGGCGCTGGCAAGGTTTTGCTGCCCATTGTGGTAGCTGCTGTGGGTTCTCAATCTCGATCTGTGAAGAAAGGAAGAGGGAGGGGGAGAGGAAAAGAGACGTTCAGGGTAGGTCACCTTCCTCCTGAATTCAAGCTCAGCCACACCCTCTCCTCCTCCCAGGGCAGGAGCTGCAGCGTCTAAGACCCCACCCAGGGAACCCACTCCCCTCACAAGGAAGATGGGAACATAAGATGCCCGAGAGCTCTCTTTTCGGCACCCTCCCTAGTCTGAGGGCCCTCTTTGAGGACAGAGACACACAGCTTTATAAAGAAACCAGTAGGAAACTAAATTCTGTGCAAAGCAACCAACTTAAAATAAGGGCTCACTGTATACAGAACACTGACAAAGGCACAAGCACAGGGAAACTGGCATGTAGAAACCGACAGCCAGGCAAGCCTGGGTCAACATGTATTATACTTCCCTGCAAAGATAACAGGAGTTGGGGAACACACACGTTCATGTGCAGATAAACAAACACAGAAATGCACACTGACGGATAAACACAGATTCACACATTCTGAAGTAGACTTGACAGCAGAGGGCAAAGATAAACTATGACAACCAGTATTTTATGGCAGAACACTGGCTACAAAATGCAGAGACAATCACACACACACATGCACACACACACAGGGGATCACATTGCACCCATGAAGAGCTTCACAGCAACACACACACACACACACACACACACACACACACGCCCACAATTCACACTCCTTCTGGCTCCTGCATGTTAAGATCTTCTGGCTGACGTTCAATTTGGCTTCCAGAAGCCAAAGAAGCCTTGTCATCTTTCTCAAAACTCTCAACTTTGACCTCATATTTGCTTTCCTGCCTTACTATTAGCGAACACTGTTGGCACTACCCCCTCTGCAGTTGCTTGTAGACTGACTCCTGACCATAGTCCTTGGGGATTGCTTTTGTGTCAAGAAGGGTGCTGACACCCATGATCCTGTACGCAGTCAAACATCTGCACTCACATACAAGGGGGCTTCAGCACCCATGCTGAAGCCACAGGAAAGGAGAGCAGGGTCTTTGGGCTGTCAGAACGTTGGTGAGCCCTGGGCAGGTGGATATAACTATCGGCATGAACACTGAGGTCAGGCCTCTGTTGCCCTGGTCTGTGCACCCTCCAACTACAAGGTCAGGGAGCTTAAGTGAGGTCAGAGGGAAGCCACACAGAAGTGACCAGGGACTGGCATCCCTTGGCATCCTTGGCCCTGATCTCCAGACTCTATGGAAAGGTCTGGGCTCTGCAAAGAGGCCTTTCACCTCTACCTTTTACAGACACTCCTAACTCCAGTCTGTCCAGTGGAGGAAAAGGCAGAGAAAAGGAAAGTCTAAAGTAGCAGGGAGCCTCTGGAGACCCAAAGGCTGAACTTCTGGCTCTGAGCTTAGGGCTACTCAAGAAGTCATTGTCAGTGCAGGGTCCTTGGGACTCCCTTCTCCTTTCCCAGTCTTAATCCCCTGCTGCCGACTTCTACCTTTACTGCTAATTCCTCTCCTCCTCTTCCTCAGTCCTCTCCTCTAACCTGGAATAATTCTTCTGCCTGGAATGCGCAGGTCCCTGCTTGGCTCCCTAGTTCAGAGCGCCCCCTCCCCAGGTCTAGCAGACCCTAGGTCCAGGGAAAGGCCCAGCATATACTCACTCTTCTGCCTTCTGCTGCAAGCAAGGCTCTAAAAGCCCAGCCCTGTCCAGGGATGTGTAGAGCCTGTTCCCAGGAGGAGTGAGGACAATCTTGACCCAGAAAACCTTTTTCCTTGGAAGCTAGCAGAAGGGTAGCTGGCTATGTGGTGGGCCCTAATGGAAAAGGCCTCACTGGGGGTGTCGGATACAAACACCACGGACGGACGGCTGAGATTTGCCAGCCCAGGTTAAATTAGCAATGGGGTGAAAACCAAATCTGACTGCTGCAATTAACTCAGCCTCAGGGCTGGGGAAGGTACGCATCTGCGGTGACAAGGACCCTGTGGCTTCAGCCCTGGTGTTGCCCGCAGAGCCATGGCCTCCTCACTAATCTTTACTGCTCCAACACAGGTTGTGCCAGGGACAAACCAAGACCATCCCGGAGCTCTCAGACAAAGCAAAGCAAAATACGAATCGGGCCAGAGAGAGAGAGCTGGGACCCGTTTGGGTTGGGGAAGAGGGAGGAGGAGAAGACTCGCCAACTTCAAAGGTTGGCCGGGATTTAGGTGAGTTGAGCGTTCTTTGATTTGCTGTCACCTCTTCTTCCCTCCAGGCGCTGGAAATCAGATCCTTATCTCTTGGTCTCTGGAGCCCGCCTGGCGACGCGGAGGCCTCCGCTTGCTCCTCTCGGTGCGTGCCCTGTGGAAGGCCAGGCAAGCGGCCGTGGCCGGTGGCGGCGGGCCTCTGGGCGGCACACCGGCGGAACCCGCTCCGTGCCCGGCTGGGACAATCCACCAACCTCGCCAGGCCTTTTTCTGCCCTCCGCCTAGAAGCGGAGAAGACCCAGCGGCCTTGGGCTCCGGAGGGGGCCAGGGGAGCTTGCGGCTCCCTTGGCTCTTGGGAGCCAACCTCTCCGGGCTATCTGCCCGATCTTGTTTCTCCCAACACTACGCTTATTTTCCTCAGCGGCCCGGCCAGTTTCTTATTTTCTGCGGCGTTCTGAGGCCAGGGCTTCCCAGGCTCCCGCCAACGACTTTGCTGGGGACGAAATTCGTTCGAAACGTGGCTCTTTACACTAGTCTCAAGAATGGGCCGAAAGCACGATCCCGTTTCAGGCAGTCACTAAGAGAAAAACAGCCTCACACTGGCTTCTGCTGCCGGAGAAGATGAGCGGACGCTGGCCCCTCGGGCTCCTGTTTCCCTGTCCCCGGATCCCCAAGGCAAACGCTTTCGATCTTTAGACTCAAGAAAGAAAACGTCGCCCCGGCCAGGCATCCACTCCGCAAGGAGCTCGGGCGTCTGGACCTACGAGGTGCGAGTGAGGGTCCGAACTACGCGCAGGGAAGGCAGTTCGGCTCTGGATCCAGGTCCCGGCGCCGCCGCACAGGCTCTGGCGGCCCGCGCTCGCGCGAGGGAGCGCCAATCCCGGCTCTGCCGCCAGCCTTATGCTGGGCATTAATGAAGTGTGCAAAGTCTATTAAAGTGGTTTATTCAGGGCTAATTGAGCGTGAGCAAGTTAACTGCTTGCATTAATGAGGACGGAGCGAACTCCACGAGCGTGCGCCTGCAGGAGCCCAGCAGTAACCCAAGAAAATCATCCTTGACATCGAATCCCCAACACGAGTGGTGACAGGCGTCCGGACCCCCGTCGGGAGGACTGACCAGTACCGAATGCTCGCGTAACATTTTCCCAACTAACGAGATCTAAGAAACCCACCGGCGAGGCGGCCATCCCTATGCACTTAAATGCCCGCTGGGTCCTTTGCGATCTTCTCCGCAATTTTAATGAAACTGCAATTACTTCGAGGAGCCCGGGTTAGAACATCTACCTACCGGTCGCTCCCCGTCCCCTCCAGCCCTTCTCTTCCCTAAGAGGCTGTGAACGCGGGAGACTAGCCTTGCACGTGGTTTCCGTTCCCAAGAGCCAAGGCGCAGCTCTCAGCTTGGGTGAAATTTAGCGAATTATGGCAACAAAGAACCCCTCGCAACTACTTTACGCTCTGAGAGCCTACCCCGCTTCTGCCTGAGTTGCTGAAAAAGGACTGGACAGTGGTTTTCTTTTTTCTTATTAGAGACATTTGGGGCAGAAATTAGTTCAGCAGGAAGCCCCTCACCTCCTTCCCTCTTTCCGCAGTTTTCTACCTTCCTTCCTGAAGGCTGGGTTAGGAGGCAGTCCGGGGAGTAAGAGAATTCTTCCCCTTCAGTCTCCCTGCAGTCCCCAGCCCAGAGACACTGAAGCTCCCTAGTGTTTCCACTGCTCTGGCTCGGGGGTCTCGAACTTGGAAGCATTGCTCTACCCCTTTGCATTGCCTCCCCGCACCAGGGCACTCGAGGGTTACGCTCTGGGCCTTGACGCCGAGCAGTCACCCTATAGACTCACGGAGACTATTCCTAAATTACAAGCGCGAGTGCGAGGTGGAGGTCGGACACGCAGCCCTGAGCGCCTAAGTCTAGTCGGCCTCAAACCTGAGCGCAACCCCTCAAAAGGCAACCTCGCACTGAAGCGCTACCGGGCTGCCGCATGCACCTGTCCCCGGAGCGGTCGGCAGTGGCTGGAGGCTATCCACACACTCTCCCCTCCTTTTTCGTCAGCTCGGTAAGGCAAGTCAGCCTGAGCTAGGAGCGCATCTCGGGAAAGTTTGTGCCCGCCGAAGTTGCTCCAGTTTCTTAAAGGGGCCCACAGACTGACTTCCGAAGTCGGCGGGCACCTCGCCCCAGGTTCCGCGGAGCGCTACGCGCTGGCGGCAGGAGCGGAGGAGGCCCGCCCCCTCGCTCCCCCGAGGTCAGAGGCCGAGGACCCCGCGCGGGAAGTCTCCGAGCCCGCAGGACCCCCAACCACCCAGCTCTCACTTTCACAAAGATTCTGCAGCATTCGTTTGGCAAGAGCGTCCTTCGGAGACACTGAGAGAGAGAGGGCACCCGCCGCGCAGTGACAAGGAACCCGGGAGTCCTGCCCGCATTCCCCTTACTGAGCTCGGGCGCCCAGGGCTGCAGTTACCTTGTTCGGCGGCGGTCCGGGGCAGAGCACGTCACTGGGGCTTTTGCTGAGGGGGCGCGGGAAGCCAGAGGCGCTGAAGCCAACCGGCACCCCTGGAGCTCTAGAGTCCTGACTCCCTCCGGCCGCGGGGACTCCGGGCGCCAGACACGCGGGAGCGCTCAGCAGCGCCGGAGTCCTGCCCGCCGGGGACAGTGAGCCTCGCTCGCGGCTCCCTCGCTGAGTCTGAACCTGGAGCGGCTGAGAACGTGCTGGGGAGAGGCCGAGCTCCGACTCACTCATCCTTTAGCACCGAGCCGCCTACTTATTTTAATCCACCACCCTCCCTCTCCCCCTCCCCCCCCGCCCCTTGCCTCAGGATTCCTCCCCTCCCTCCCCTGCCCCCCCAACCCTGCCCTGCGCCTGCGCACTGAGAGACAAAGTTTTGCTGACCCGGGCAACCGACTTTGGCAGCTGCGCTCGCTTGGCCCCGGCCTCTCCCGACCTGCGTCCCCTCCTCTTCAGTCCCGCGCGATCCCTTCTGTGTTTTTAGGCCCACAAGGGCACGCCTGGCGCGCTAGAGGAAGCAGCCTCTAGCAGATGTGAGCGAGCTGTAATCGCGCGTTTCCAGAGTCTTATTCTTGCGCTGCTAGGACATAGCCTGTTCCCAAGGAGGTGGGGGTGGTGGGCAAGAGCCCTATGCATGGGATCCTGTCCCCGTGGACTGGGCTGCAGCGCACTTCGGAGCCTGGCAGAGCCGCCTCTCTTCCTACAATCTCTTTCCAGAGTCAGCGGACCCCGAGTGTGGGGCAGTCCCTGGACATCCAGGCGTGCTCAGGGCCAGGGTGGCAACCCAGCAGCACTAGCTAGGTCCTGGTGCGGGGGACCAGGGTCACCGACACAAGCAGCGATGATATACCACACGAGTGCCCATGGCTGACTCCAGATCGTGGGTTCTCGGGTTCAGTAGAAAAGTCAGATGGTGAGGGAAGGAGGTTAAGACAGTTACTTTCCTGGGACCGAGAACTCTCTGGGATTCACCCCAGTGCATAGTCGCACTCTGTTGTCACATACTCCTTTTAGGATGGAAGAGAGTTCAGAGAGTGGCACAGGAATGCCAGGCAAGCTGCAAAGTTGTCAGCTCCAGGGACTCTGAGTCAAGGAGCTGGTTCAGGTGGAGTTTGGAATCTAAAAGGAGCCAGGGTTCTGGCCGTGAACAATTCTGTCTTCGCTACCTAGGCCTTACTCAAGGTTCCAGTACTGACTTCTCATCTCCCAGAGCTGACCTCTAGCTGACCCCAGCCCAACCTCTCCCTGCGTCTCTCTGGAACACTGGGCTCTGGTCCCTGAGTTGGGTACAAGAGAAGTCACTGGTTTCCTGGGGGGCTTGAATGGGTCCAGATTCACATTACCTCATTCCCTGCCTTTGCCTGAGGGTTTCTGCTGAGTGACTCCTGCACACCTTTGAACTGGATCCTGGCTTTCGTGGATCTCTAATGTACTGGCACTGGGGCTCTCTAGAGGAGCTTCTGCTGAGTTTTTTGGGAGGGGAGAGGGTTGTGATCCCTGACCTAGGAAGACAGTCATGGAGACCCTTCTCTCAAGGCACAGTTGGAAGAGACTGTCCTTGTATCCCCAGGCCTCTAGAACAGAACTTGTCCTCTAGCCCCTGGGTAACTGTGGCTTATATGAGGAGGGGGGAAAGCGGGGTACAATCTTTGCCCCAAGGGACTGCACTCACCCAGTGCCACAGGTTAGTACAGGAGTAAGAGACATAACTTTGCGGTGTACCTGGAATCTTAGCAGCTGCCAGTATGAGGTGACAACCTAGCCCGAATGAGGTCCCTTGGAGCAGAAGGAAGCTGAGATCACCCCCTTCCAAGAGATTTCAGGGCAACAAGTTCCAAGAGCAGGGTAAGGCCCAGAGGGAAAGTCCAGACAGGGCATTCCTGGACTTTGCTGGCTTCCACTTTGGGCACAGGGAGTGTGGTGTGTGTGTACCAGCGTCAGGCTCTTCAAGCAGGCAAAGCTTGGGGAACCTCCATTACCAGCATTGAAAGTTTTCCAGAAAAGACAGACACCACAGGGCTTCTGCCTGTCCAGAGCACGTAGGAACAGTGGCTGTACATTTAGGTGGTACTGAGCCTCCTGGAGTTTATGTACCTCCTCTCCTGCTCTCAACTCCTCACAGCTCAACTGTGCTTCCTTTACATTCCTGAAACAGGGCCCTTGGCCAACATGCCTCAGAACTTCCAGAAAGCTCCAAGTAGTAGGATCCCTAAAGAGCTTTTGGCAAGAGAATGTTCATGATCTTAAAGAAAGAAACATGCAACCAATCGTTGAATGCCCCTTTTGATAGGTTATCTTGAAAATTGATCCTGACTCAGGTCAAACCCTAGAGTTTAGTGGATGTAGGGGGCACGGTAGGGAAGCAAGTTTGGCACTGGTCCCTCATGGCTCAGGGCCCCCTGGGGCTTTGCCTCCCAGAGGAGTCTGTGGCCACCTCTGCCTGGAGCTGATCAGAGAGGCAGGACAGGACAAGGCAAGAACATACCTGGGCTCTGGCAGTGATCCCCCTTGGCCAGGACTGGCCTGTTTCAGATGCCAGACTTGGAAGACAGCTTCCTAGTTTACCGACAATGCACAACCTCCCCAAGCCAGAATAACGAAATTCAAGATTTGCTAGGAGCTGAAAAGTCCTCCATCCTACTCTGAGCTCCCAAGGGGATGACCCCCAAACCTTGGCCTCAGTCTCCACTGGAGGCCAGCTAGAGTCCGGTTTTCCTCTGGGTGGGGCGGGCAGGAAGAAGCCCAGGAAGCTAAAGACTCCTCGGCAGCTCCGTGCTGGGGGGATTTCCTCCCCTCCCTCTTTAAGAGAAATTGATTTGATTAAGCAGGGCCCAGGGCTCAGCGCCAGGACCACGGCTTGGTTGGATTAAGAAGGGCAGGACCTAGGACATCTAAGGGCAAGGAGGGCACTTTTTAGCGAAGTCACATTTGTTTAGGATCCGTGAGGATATTGTGTTTGGAATTTGGTAAATGCCCTCGGTGGCCAGGACCCAGCCGTCCTGCTCGCCTGGGAGCGCAGTGAGGGTGGCAAAACTCCTGTCTGGACGCCGGTCTTGTTCCTGGGAGTCCAGAGCACTCTGCCACCAGCCGCTGCAGTCTCTGCTCTTCTTGAGCCTGCGGGCTCCAGCCCGCAACCAGACCCGGAGCGAACTCCACCGCGGCTGTTTCTGGCTCTGGCCAACTGTCTGCCCAGCGGAACCGCGGGCAGCCCAGGAGTCCCAGACTCGGTTGGGACCCGGAAGCCTTGGGGAAGAGTCACTATAGTAAAGACCAGGCCTCCAGGTCCGGGTCTTGCGCTCTGCCCTACGCCCGCCAGTCCACTGGGGTCTCATAAGGGAGAGATCCCAGGATGGGCCAAGTGACAGCACTGCACCCAGTTCCACAGCGAGCCCTCCCTGCCACCTTTTCCTAAACACGCCTGGGATGGTGACCACCTCTCCTCTTCTCCCTGCCCCAACCCCAGCCCTTCTGCCAATTCTTGCTCACTGGGCAAAAAAGCCCCCCAGTCTCTCTTCAGGGTGAAAATTGAGCAGCTTCCAGAAAATTAACTAGAACGTGGCCTGTATTGCTTTAGGTTGTTGTGGATTTTTTTTTTAAAAAGTGAACCCCACCCCTCTCTGCAGTCCCGGCACACAAAAATGACCTCATTCTTTTAAATGGAATTTACTTAACACTTGTGAGTTTTTACTTCTAACGCAACTACTTCCTGCAACTACTTTGAGGACAATTGGGGGGTCTGCTTATTAGAACACACCCCCCCACACACACTTTTACGCATATACAGAGCTTTCAAATAACTAGGAGATTTAGGTGTCCCTCTGTATTCATTTAGATGATGGATTGTAATGGCTCAATAGTTCCTCTGGAACCATTACGGTCAATCAGGTCAAAACCCAGCTTGGGGGAAAAGTTTTTAAGCACGGGAGGTAGGTAACAGGACCTCCACACACATTTGTTCAAGATAACACCTCTGATAATGTAGAAGCAATCCAGGGTTCTCTGGAGAATGGATACCAGGTGAACGAGCGGGTGCTTATTGTTGAGACAGCGACAGACAAGTTACAGTATCAAAACTGAAAGGGAAAGTGAACTGTTTCTCAAGCAGTTCCCGGTTCCTAAGTTCCTTATGAGCACACAAGCATCTTGTAACTATTTGTCACCCTAACAAATCTAACAATACGCACTGATGTATCTACCTTTGGTTTATAAGAAAACTGTTTATGAAGTGAAGCACGAATGTGCGCGCGGAGTTGCACACATGCTGGGCTTACGACCGTGGGGAAAACGGAACGATGAGAATGCCCGATGCTGTGAGGATCAAATGTGAAATGTGTGTAAAAGGCGTGGTGAGTTTTCTTTTTTTGCTTTTTATACAAATTTGGGTTGTCAGATTATTTTCGACACATACCAGATCTCTGTTGTAAAAAGTTACCGAAGTATTCCTTTATCCAAAGTGGAAATAAGTGTGTTAGAAACGACGCAGTGTCTCATAAACTGAGGGTGTTGGAGAGAAGTCGTTTGCAGGGAACTGGGGACAGTGGGGGCGAGAGTCCGCGGAGGAGTCGCCTACGGCGCCGCGGCGCTGCGGCGCGGCCAGGCTGCCCCGGCGGCGGGCGGCGCGGGGAACGAGCGTTCGCGGTAATTAAACATTTCCAGACACTGCAGGGTTATTATCTGCAGAGCGAGATTTCCGGAGAGGGGACTAGGAACAAGCCGGGCTGCGAGGTTGCAACGCGAGCCTCCGGGACGCAATCCTAAAGAAAACGTGCCCCCTGCTGGTCAGCGAGTCGCATCTCCCCGTGCCCCTTCCTGGAAAAGTCGCTTATCCAGTTATCCTTATCTCCCTTTACCGAAAAACGGGTGTTTTTTTTTTTATTATTCCTTTAAATTTTATTTTCTCAGTTAGTAAATTTTCCTTTCACTCGTTTTAAACTGCGCACACGCTTGCCCTGGGTCCCAAAGAGCACACGCAGGAGCAGTTCCCTCTCGCCGCGGACTTTCAGTTTCCCTGCCCCAAACCTGGCGTCCTAGTGGCTGTCAGATTTGCGGGGGTTTTGCTGCTGTTTATTTTAATTATTGTTATTTTTTAATAATCCGAAATTCTGAGCAAAATTCTGCCGCCCTTCGCTTCCCGTCCTGGGGAAAATGGGGAGCAGAGATCTCCCGGGAAAACCCTCTGCGCGCTCCCAGCTGGGGGAGCTGGGGAGGGAGGAGGGTTTCCCGCCGACTCGCTCCCTCCCGGCTCCCACGCGGGTCCGCACCGGCTTTCCGAGGAAGTACAGGGATGGAGGGGGAGTCCGCTCTTGTAAACCAGCTGCCCTGAAGCACGTGGGGCCTCCTGTCCCCTCCTTTCTCCCAGGCCATCAGATCCCAGGTCCTTTGCTGCTCCCTCTTCTTCTTCCAATTTCCTCACAGAATATTTTAGCAGGACCTTCTCTTTTGCTTGTCATTATAGCTTCAGCTCTCTGGATAGCGATGAGAAGAGGGAACTCCTAAGAATATACCTGTTAACAAGCTCTTTGGTCCGTCCTCTGTCTACAGAGCAGAAATGGAGTCTCAGATCCTCGGGGCTCTCCGGTGCTGCTCTGGCCTGCGCCTGCCCACCTTCCCACAGCGCTCCCCCAGGCAGCAGAAGCAGCTCAGCTGGCACTGCAGTTTCTAATAGGAAAGAAAACAGAGCTTGACACTGCTTCAAGCCACACTGCACAGGCCAAGTTCCTAGATGAAGTGTCATTCATTATGCCCAACTCTTTGGAACAAAGGCCTGAGAAAGTACCCAGAGAAAACAAGCCAGAGAGAAAAAGACAGACAGATTCCTTGCCCTACCCCAGCCTACCAGAGGAAGGTTGTGCCCTCCTGCCACCCATCATTCCCTTTGCTCCACACAGAGGTAGGGTCTCCCACTTACTCCTCCCTAAACTTGCACTGAGGGGTGGACAGGGAGTGGACCCAACTTAGGCATTCCAAAGAACAACCATACCCACCAACCTCCCCGAGGGATGCAAAGCCATGCTGTGTCTCACCTTGATGCACGAGTAACACTGCTGACTGAAAGGAAGGAGGCCAGTGCTTCTACCTCTTTTGTGCTTATGGCTGGGGGCCTCCTGAGTTCACACTGTCACCTTGAAGAGGTGCTGGGTCCCCCAAATGATAGCCCAACTGGAAGGGATGGTATTGTCCCTGGGAACTTGGAAAGCATCCTATCGGTTGCAGCTCTAATATCTGGTGCTTCTCCACCAAGTGCAACTTAAACTCAGGCATCAGCTTTGAGGAGATGTGGAGGGTGGGGTAGAGTGAGGGATTGGAATTGAGACTTTTCCATAAGGAAGGCAAATCCAGAGTACCAGCAAGCTGAGAAGGGACCACCCTCTGCTAGAAGAACCCTCACTAATCTGATTTCTTTGAAGTTAGACTGAGGAGGATGAGGAGTCATATTTGTGGATCTGAGTCACATCACAATGTAGTAGAATGTCTGCACAGAGCAAGAAACCACAATCCCTTATTTTGGCCACCCACAAGGGGCAGGCACTCTCCCTTCATGGTCTAAGCTGTAAGTGAAATGCCAGCTCTCACCATACCTCTCTTCCTGGGAGACTCCAGGCAAATCAATTTGCTGATCATATCTCCAATTCCCTACATGACAACACTTCCACTGAAGAGAACAGCATTTGCTGAAAAACTCTGAGCAAATATAGCACACAAAAACGGAAAATGTGACTTTCTACTTCATAATGACTAATGGCTGGGTTATTTCAGTATATGGAGTTATTAGTTTGCATATCACATGTCAACAATAAAGAAATCGGTTTTAAGTTTTCTCCCAAAGTATTATGATCTATGTATTCCAGACAAAGAGTTTCTGGCATCATAACTTGGTTTGCCAAAAATTCAGTCCATAACAAACATTTCAGGAGATTTATCTAAAGAGGGATAAGCCATGTATTATACTGGGGATTTTTCATTCTTAATTTTCTAAGAAGATAGCCAGGGGGAGCCACAACAGGCCGCCAGGCCCACATGGATGGAAAGAGAGCTTGGTTCTCGGTGCCCAGAGTCCTGCACAGGCAGCAAAGTGACTGGGAGCTGGAGTGCCCCTGCAGGATGCCTGACACAGCGCATGTCAGTCTTAGCCAGCCTGGTACAAGGGCCACCCACCCACCAAGGAAAGGGAGGGCTGGACAAACATGCCCCAGTTCAGCCCAGAGCAAGTCAGCCAGCCGCAAGTTCCTCCTAGGGTGGTAACTGACAAGTGACGGTGTTAATGGTTAAAGTGCTTGTCAAAAGTCCTGTGCCACAAAATCACTCAGAGAGTTGGTCAATATGCAGATCACCAGGCCCCAACCTCAGCACTTCTGATTTAGGCGGCCCACAGGGGGCCCTGGGAGTCAGCATTTTTTAAAAGATCTACTGATGAGTCTGACACTGGTGGTCTTTACAGCACACACATACTAAGAACCATTGGTAAGAAATGATTCTGCCCAGTAGTGTCTGGGTCTTTCTAAAGGGCATCATGAAGATTAAAAAGTTATCCAGATTTAAAGAAATGACTCTTCATGAAAGCATTATATACACTGAAGTAGGTGTTTTCTTCTAAAACCCCTTTCTTTGTCTGTAAGAAAAGGCAACTGGACTTGACATTCACCAAAAGCCTTTTCAGCTTCTAACCTTCAAGACTGCTCTGCCTAGAAAGGGCATGAGGAGGGATTCAGGGCAGGGTGCTTGGGTTTGTTCTCAATCACATCGTGTGTGAGACTCCTTGCTGCCAACATGCAGGATTTATCCCAGTGAGTGAACCATCCTAGATCTTGGAAAAATACCCATATCAGTCCAAAGAGGAAAAGTCATTTTTGCAGGAGAGCTCCCTTGGGAATATAGAAGATGAGGCAAGAATTAAGGAGTAAAGCAGCCCAAACATGGGTTAAACAGACTAAAAGAGGATGTGTAGTTTCTAGCTGATTGTTCTTGAGTCCCTGGGGGTCAGAACATTAGACACTGGCCAGTAGGGTCTTTTTTTTAGTGCTTTTATTTTGGCAGTACTTTTCAATATTTTTTTGGTGAAAACTCATTTTCCATGTCTATTAATTTTAACAGTAACATAAAATGTACCATATGAGTTCTATCAGTTTTAGTCGCCTAGCTTATGTATAAATGAGACAATGTTCATATCTCTTTTAAAATGTTCATAAAGATTTTCTTAGGTTAGCTGTATACAGGTCTCCGGTTTAACAGCAAGGGCCTGTGACTTAGTTACTAGCACCATCTGAGTCACTTTGGTCATGAAGGAGACAGGTTGTTTGGGCAAACTTGGCTATAGTGTACCATGCATCCAAAAGAAGGCATCCTTCTGTTACCCCTGTTTTATTAGAAGAAAGGGTCTTCCTGGGGCTGGACCCAGGCTCATGGGTGTGGTCCTGGAAGTGGAGTGGAGCCCCCGAGGTTAGCAGCTGAACACAGTGCTTCCCTGGCCCTCCTCCTCCCCAGCGCTCTGCAGGCCCTGTGGACCCATGCGATCCACGTCAATTTTCGTAGCGAACTGGAGAGCTCAGTATAATGATTATTCTCACTTTATGTTTGAGAAGATTGTTGCTTAGAATTGTTATATAACTTGTTCCAAAGTCATATAGCTGGGGAAGTCTGGAGCCAGGACTTAAACCCAGGTGTGTTTGATCCAAAGCCCAAGTTCATAATGGTGGCACCCTGGCTACTTAGTGTGGTCTGCCGGTGACATCAGCACCCCCTGGGAACTTGCTGGAGCTGCAGAAGTGCAAGCCCTGCCTGACCTACTGACTTGAAATCTGCGTTTTAACAAGACCCCTGCCCCCTTAAGTAGGCACACGATGTTTGCAACACACACCATTCTGATCCCCAGGCCCAGGTGCCAGCTCTGCTCAGTGTTTTTGCTTTAATCTCAGCTTCTAGAACAGAGAGATAAAGATGCAAAATCAAGCCCAAGGCATGAAGACTAAAGCTTAGAAAAACTGCAACACCAAACCACAGCTGTCCTCTGAGCTCAGAAGCCCTAAGTCTGCTGTCACATCTGCTTTGGCCTGATAATAAACAGTTGGCTGTCCAGCAACCTGGCTCTGGCCCTTCCACATGGTCACACCCCTCTCGTGGCACCAGAGGTTAAAGTGCCTGAGCACAGAGCCCACCGAGAAAGGTGACCTGATTCTCTGTGAGAAAGGGTATGCTTCAGGGCGTGGGAGATCAGGGATGTAGCTGAGCAATTTAAAAAGCAGTGATACTTGCCTCTACCTCCCACCTTGAGATAATGAGAATGGGCTAATAGGGTCTTCTTTGGTGTGGCATGCATTTACACAGTGATGTACATATTATTGATGATATATGCACCTTAATAATGCCTTGCTCATGTATCATTTAAGCATCAGTAACATTTTTAAATTCAAAAGGCATTGAACTATGCAAAGGTTGATCCCTTACAAATCACAAAGTTCATAATTCTGCATTGATTTGATTATCCAAATCTCTGCCAACATCAATGTGGTTACCATACTATCATTGCTAGTTGACCCTCTGCCAACATAAAGGAAGACGGTTGCAGCAAGCATGCTTTATCTTCTCTTTGACCTCCCTCTGTAAAATCAAATGCAGATGATGCCTAGGTTGAGGCAAAGTGGCCAGCGCCCAGCTACAGGGAGGGCATGGCAGGGCAGCACAGGATCGGTGCAGGGTCTTGGCGGCACAGTCTCCCTTTCAAGGCGCTCTCTTCCTTTCCAGGAGCGCAGTGATTCTGGGAGGGCCCTCTCTGACCTCTCCCTTATTGTGAAGTTGGTGGGGTGGCAAGTATTGTCACTACATCAAGGGGGATATGTGTTTTAAGAGTAGAGTCTGGAAAGAATCATGTTCAACTTACAGACTTGGCATAGGAATGGTAGAATTGCCTCTATTTTAAAAAGGAGAGTATAAAATGTTAGAGGAACCTTAAACATATCATCTTTGACACTCCCATTTCACAGATGAGAAATCTGACCCTGAAAATATGATTTATTCAGTAACACAACTACAACTCAGAACCAGCTTTTCTCACATCTGGGGGGATCTCTTTACATTTTTCTCCCTGCTCCTCAATTTGGGGAGTTAAGTCTTGAAGGGAAGGGTCTTACTGAGGGCATCCCTTTGGTCCATGTCTTCATGGGGAGAAAAAAGCCTGTGCTAGCAGCGATGTTCTGGGCACGACAAGGCCCTGCCCAGACCTGCAGGCACGCAGCAGTGCTCAGAGGCACCCATGCCCGGCCTGGGGTTTGGATGATTGCTGCTCAGTGCAGCAGCTTTATGAAAACACTAAATGTCATTACTTATTTCTTCATGTCCAAAATGTATACTTCAACATTTTTTCTCTGTAGACAAGTGTCACTTTTACTGCAATCTTCAGGCCAGATGTTCCTGCTATAAGTGGTAACAGCTGCCACGCTGGCAGGAGTGTGGCTCCGGCCAAGTCACTTTCCAAAAGGGCCCAAAAGCCCTCTCTGCAAGATCACTGACACGACAGGAGAAACCCATACCTGGACCTCCGAGCTGCTCAGGAAACCACGGTGAAGGCTGGAACAGGGGCACTGGGCAGGGCGGGTTGCCAAACTGTGGGCTACCTTTCCCTGTTCCTCAGTGATGAGCTGGAGGCCTGGGGAGGGAGCGCTGACTCCGCCCCCTTCCCTCCGAACTTCTTTCAAAGCAGTGTTTGTAGTGCCAGCATCCATTATCCACATCCTCATTTGTCTGGGGACCAACTCGTTACCCTTGCTTTCTGTCACACTCGCCACAGCCTTCTGTGATCTCACGTTGACATTCTATTGTTTTTGAATTTTGCTCAAGTTGCAGCCGCCTGGTAGCATTTATCTTCTCAGTTCCCTTGGGCCTTGGTGAATTCCTCAATAAGGTCCCATCTCAGCGTTAGCATTTTCAGAAAATACAGGCACAATTTGCTTTCTATCTTCAGCTAAAGCTGGAGACTTGATTGAGCCAAAAAAATAACTCTTGCCTTTGCAATTTTTGGCTCTTGGGCTGAATGGCCTATTATCCAAAAATGTCATCTTGTTGAGTAAGGTTGAATGTCTAAGACACACAAATACATGGACAGACACACAGACACACTCTCCTCATATAACTCAACTAACATGGTGGCTGCAGCGCGATGCTTCCTCCAAGAGGTGGCGAGCTCATTCAAACAAAGTCCCGGCTCCTTCCCACGGGAGTGAGGCCAGCATTTGGCCTGAGTAAATCACTGTAGGTGTTGAGTTTGGCTAGATGTGAACCAGGATGGAAGACCTCCTGTGCTTGAACTTTCAAGAGGCCAGTGGTCTGCAGAGGTCATTTGGCCAGGGCCCTCGGGAGTGGTCCAGCCACCGCCCCTCTATCCAGGATCATGGGCCTCAGCCCAGTGAAGAAGCAGATTCCTCCCGAGAAAGACCGAGAGGTGGTGGAAAGAGCTGGACTTTGGGATCACATGGAACTGGCTTCTGGTTCTTATTTTGCCTCTTCCAAGCTACTTGGTCTTGGGTAAGCAGCTTAATCCCTGGAAACTTGAGTTTCCTCCTCTGTGAAATGGGATCAACATGGGCTCTATGGGATTATTGTGATTAATGAACCAATACTTGTAAAGCTCCTGGCACACAGGAAATAACTGATAAATGCTATTTCCTTCTTCTGCAGGGACCAGATTGTGGTTTTATTATTTCTTGAGCCAAATGGCTTTTTAGGAGCATTCTCTCCTCAAAATCAGGACCGTTTTCCAGCCTGATGCTACAGCATGGTCAGAATGACCGTGCCAGTTGTTATATCAGCATTGCTCACTGCCAAATCCACTTTTGCTCTACTCTGTGACATTGGGGCTGGGATCTGCACACTGCATTTTTCTTCTGTCAGCTGTCTTTGTGTTAGACTTTGAAATAGGGGTGTCAGGGTAGACTGGAAGGCAGTCTGCTCCTGTCTCTGCCAGTGTTGCTCTAGCAATGCCCTTTCATTCACATCAACAGTTGGTTCCAGTCTTCAGAACCAGTCTCATCATGCCCTAGGAAGGTGCACTCCTCCACTGAGCAATGTTCTGTCTTCAAAGGACTCAGCCTTTCCCCCAAAGATTTCCTCTTGGCAGCTCCTAAGCCTCTAAGAACCAGCAGAGAAGTGCTCCCTCTGTCTAGGTTCTGATAACTCTGACCTGTGTCTTTGTTTCCCCATCCTTACTCTAGTGGTTAGTTTGCTTTCTTAGACCCATTTAACCCATTCCCTGTATTACATTCTCTCTATTGAAATGTCTAGTGTGGCTCCTGTCTCCTTACTAGACCCTGACTTATACGGGCACCATGCGTAGTGTGCCTAGACAATCCTCACTCACACTGTCTTCCCGGCATCTTGTCTTGTTTAGCATTTGTTGCACACAAAATTCTCCCAGTTTTCATAATAAATTGTAAGATCATTTTAGGTATAGTGGACTCCTTTAATAGGCCATGGTGGAAGGACTTTAAGGATATATTAAGCTTCTTGCTATAAATTTATATAATTTCTCTTTGATTCATAGCTGTATTTTTATTCTCTTCCTAGGAACAGGGTGTTCCCACTGATTGTTTAAAAAGAGAGAACTTCTTGAACACAGCTTAGTATTGGAGCTACAAAAGCATTGCTCCCCCTATCTTTTTTGTAAGTCTACAAATTAGTCTACAAGTGACTGACTGTCCTCATGTTCCCTTCCCAATCTGATCTTCGAGGGAAGAAATTCCTGCCACTTAGAATGTTTAATATGTAAAGACCTTATATAAAATTTTCATTTGAAATTTTTTTTCACACCATGGTCTCCCTTCCTATGCAATCCTAAAATAACTAGACTTAAAGGTACCTCTGAGTCTAGTTCTCTTTGCCTGGGATCATGTTCTCTTTCTTTCTTGCCTACTCACACATTATCCTCTCTCTGCTCAGTGTCACCACCTCCATGAACTCTTCCTCCAGCTAGTGTCTTCTCCCTCTTACAAACCCATTTCATGTAATTCTCTAACTCACTTTTGGCACATTACCACTTTCTTATTGCTCTTAGTATCTTTTATGGGGGGGGTCTTATATCTACTACAACATCAAATACATCTTTAACTTGCTAATTTGACAAATTGGTAAGTTCTTTGATAGAACTGCCTGAACCTTTGCTTTGAATCCCTGCTTCACTCCTCAGTCTTCCTGCTGACTCCAATAATTGCAAGTTGCTTCTAGTTAGTCCCTTTATGTCCATCCCCCTCTTCTTACCTTCCCTACCCCCCAAACTCACACACTTACCAGGATCTTTTCTGCGTTGTACTTTTGTTCATGTTGTTTCCTCAATTTGATACTCTCCTCCCCATAACCCTACTCATTCCTCCTGACTCCTCCTTCAGAAGTTTCTTCTGATGCTCCAGGTTGAGCTAAATTTTCTTTCTCTGTGCCTCCATTGTACCCTGTCACAAATCCTATCATTGTATTACCACAGTATACTGAAATTATCTCTTATATGCCTGGCTCTTCTAGTGGACTTCACAAGGGCCAAGGATAAATGATGTGTCTTGTGAACCTAGGTATTCACAGTGTGTAAAACAATGCCTGTCACATCAGAGGCACTTGATAAATGTTTGTTGACCTAAAACTTAATACATTTTTGCTGAATGATTGAGTGACATTGAGGCAACAGTTCCGTGAGCTGCCATTTTTCTCCCCTGAACACATATTTATCTCCTCTTCCCCTGCCAAAACCCAAAAGACTGCTTCACTACGCTGTATAATCTTTCTGTCAGGTCTCTGACACACAAAACACATGTAATCATTCCATTATGAGGCCTGGCACTAAGTTTTAAGCTGAGTGTGCAGATTTATTGGATCTTGTACCAGGAAACCAGTGAGGCAGGGGTTTAGAGGTATTTCCCTAAGGGATGTAAAATGTTCACCATCCCCTCTACTTAGAAGCGATTCTATGCTCCTGTGGGAGCCTCAACTGTCCTTGTAGATTGCATTTCTCCATCTTCCTTTGAGATACGCAGGCAGCTTACTGCTGTGGGCTGACATGTAACAAGCAACTTGCACATTGAACACTCATGGCAGCCCCACTTAATGACTAGAATGCACACCATTACTGTTTCGCTACAAAGACAAGTTGCATACACTTTAAACATCTGTTCACTTGAAAGTGCACTTTGCATGCTGGCTGGTTGGCTATGCTGATATGCTTGCGAGTTCCTGTTTTTGAAAGGGAAAGGTGTTGGGTGTGGATAACCAATACTCCTGGTGCGTTGTCTAACCCCAAGTCATTGCGTGTCCCTGCTCCCTAGGAATTCATGCATCTCAAATCCTCTCCAAACATTAAAGCTTAACTTAAATCCCACCTCCTCTAAAAAACTTCATTAAACTTTTTGGTTTTTAGGAATTTCTCTTGAAGTTCTGAAGATGAATGGCTCCCAGTGTAGTGCTTCATTGTGTTAAAGGACAGGTTAGTGGAAAGAGCCTTGGGCTGGGATTCGCAGAGTTCACATACTGGTTCCAGGTCCCTTTGTTATATTGGCTAAATCACTTCAACTCTATGAGTATTTCCCTTTTCATTGCCTTCTTTTCTCTTCCTTCTTCTCTTCCTCTTATGGAGGAGACACAAGCATTCAAATGATAGCATTCTGCTCCTGGCCCCCCACAATTCATGTCTTTCTTACATACAAAATATGTTCATTTCATCCCAATAGCTGCCAAAGTCTTAACTTATTCCAGCATCAACTTTAAAGTCTAAGTTCAAAGTCTCAACTAAATAAGTTATAACTTCCACAAAGTATTAGGACAGGGACACAATTGAGCCAAGTTCTTTGCCACTTTATAATAAGGACTGCCTTTCCTCTAGTTTCCAATAAGATGTTCTTCATTTCCATCTAAGACCTCATCATTATGGCCTTTAGTGTCCATATTTCCACCAACATTCTGATCACAGCCACTTAAGTAATATTTAAGAAGACTGAGAATGTCTACAGCTCTCTTCTTCTGAGTCTTCACCAGAATTGCCCTGTACTCATATCAATCTAAGTTTTTTCTAGCATGTAGCTCCAAACTCTCTCAGCCTTTACCTATTACCCACTTCCAAAGATGCTTCCACTTTTTCAGGTACTTGTTATAGGAACAGCCCCACTTCTCTGTACCAATTTCTATCTTAGTCTGTTTGTGCTGCTATATCAATATACCATAGACTGAGTAATTTATAAACAACAGAAATTTATTTCTCACAGTCCTGGAGGAAGTCCAAGATTAAGCCAACAGCAAAATTGGTTTTTAGTGAAGTCTGATCTCTCTTTGCAAGATGATGTTATGTTGCTGCATTCTCTGGAGGGGAAGAATTCTGTATCTTTGTAAAGAAGAAGGGATAGAAGGCAAAAAAAAAAAGAACCCAGCTAGTTCCCTACAGCCATTTTATTTTCTCTTTAGAGACAGGGTCTCACTCTGTGGCACAAGCTGGTGTGTAGTGGCACAATCACAGCTTACTACTGCAACCTCAAACTCCTGGGTTCAAGGGATCCTCCCCCCTCAGCCTCCTGAGTAGCTGAGACTATAGGTGCATGCCACCACTCTTAATTTTAAAATTTTTATTTTTAGAGATAATCTTGCTATGTTGGCCAGGTTCGTCTCAAACTCTTGGCCTCAAGCAATCCTCTCACCTCTGCCTCCCAAAGTGCTGGGATTAGAAGTGTGAGCCACCATGCCTGGCCTATCCCTTTTGTAAGGTCACTAATCCCACTCCTTGGGGCAGAGCCCTCACAGTCTAATCACCTCCTAAAGGCCTGACCTCTTCATATCACTGCATTTGGGGTCATATTTCCAAATAAATGTTGGTGAGAGCACATATACTCAAACCATAGCACTGCCCTTCAGTGATATTTTGGGCGATGTGCTTCAAGTGAAGTAGAGAATGAAAGTGGAGGCCCAAGCTAAAAAGGGGACAGTATGGGACCTCAAAGGTGAAGGATAAATAAAAGTAATACTTGTTAATATTAGGCAGAAGATCCCCTTGAATGGCTCCAATGAATTCCAGATGGCAGAGAAGAAGGATCTGAGCAGCACCTGATGAGCATGCCTGGCGTCAGCAAGCTGAGACCCAGGAGAGCTGGTGATATAGTTCCAGTCCAAGTCTCAAAAGTCTGAAAACCAGAAGAGTTGATGGCATGGTTCTAATTCAAACGCCAGCAGGCTCAAGACTGAAGACTTTGAGACTCAAATTTTTAGTTTCAGTCTGAAGGTAGGAAAAGCTGTATGTCCCAGCTCAAGTAGTCAAGCAGGAGGAGCTCTCTCTTGCTAAGCCTTTTTGTTCCATTCAGGTCTTCAGCTGGTTGGATGAGGCCCACCCATGTTAGGGAAGACAATTTGCTTTTTTCAGTTTAAGGATTCAAATGTTTATCCTATTTAGAAACACCCACACAGACACACCCAGAATAATGTTTGATCAAATGTCTGGGCACCCTGTGGTCCAATCAAGTTGAAGTATAAAATTAATCACACCCCACCCCCTTTCATCTTATCTCCTAGAAAGCTTTAATAGGTAAAAGAAAATAAGGAAAATCTTAAAACTAGTCTTAGAGGGCCTGGGGAAACAGAGTTTGTCCCACCTCACCCTTTATAGGTACATCAAAGATCAGGTCAGAGCAGGGGTGACTTCTGGGAATATTCTGTATCCCAAACACAAGGAAATCTTCTATTTCTTGCTGTTTCTTGATTGCTTCTTATATTCCTAATTAGACTTAAAGTTCTCTGAGGGCAGGAAATCCCTTCTCCCTTGTCCACACACCATTCACCCAAAGCTGAGTTTAATAAATTCTGGATAATCTGCAAAGCCCCTAGGTCTCAGGTAGCTACTTGAAACATTTAGGGTGCTCTTCAAGGAAGATTCATCTCCCTTCTAGAAATCTATTCTATAGAGGGTGTGTAAAATTCTTAAAGACCCTAAAACAGCTTATTTTTATAATGAGGAATGAAATTAAATAAATCCACAAGTTCATCACTTGGGGTAATTATTTTTTGTTTAAATGATGTGGAGTCTTTGTCACAGGAATTCATACAGGAAAGCACTAAGTCTGGACCCTACATCAAGAGGAGAAATTAAAACAAACTCAAAAAATAAATAAATAAATAAAACTCATGAGAAATTCATGGACATAGTTTGTGGGATAAGTATTAACCATTTAGCAAAAGAAGAAGAATTTAACTAAAATA
The DNA here is from genome assembly GCF_040939455.1 of Microcebus murinus. Classification (NCBI taxonomy): domain Eukaryota; kingdom Metazoa; phylum Chordata; class Mammalia; order Primates; family Cheirogaleidae; genus Microcebus; species Microcebus murinus. Next base: position 15,062,865 of record NC_134106.1, read on the forward strand.
AATGATTACACTTAAATTATATAAATCTAAACAAACTATAACCTTAGTTGTGTAGATGGATGAAATATACACCATTTTATAAAATTTCATGACCATTCATTCATCTTATTAGAATTTTTATCTTATTTTTAATGTCGCTGTATTTTACAATCTCTATTTATAACAAGAAAATTTTATCTCTTTTAGGTATGTACATTCAAAAAAAATGAAATACTGAAGTCATTCTACAGGTAACTTCGCTCTATTTTTAGCAGAAGAGAAAAAGCTATTTTTAGCTTTGCTCTATATTTAGCAGAAGAAAAATTATTTGGAAAAATGAAGTTGAGGGCCACAACATGGAAAACGTTACATATTCAAATCCTTATGTTTGTGCTTAAAAGAGAAAATCAAAGACTTTGTGAAGCATGAATCTGAGTAGCTAAGTACCCTTAAGATCACATCTGGGCACTTAAATTTAAAGAGCACAGAAGGAAGTTAGGTGGAAATTCTTCTATATGGAATAATAGATAACTTGGTTTCCAAGGAGTGATCTTTGTCCAGCGAAGGTAGACACTTACTAAGAACTTGGAATGATGGAATGTAAACATTGGTGTTCTGACCCGCTTCTGGGAGTTAGCTCATGTATCTACACTGTACCACCTAGGCCAACAGAATGAGATGCATGGGGAAGAATGGGACTCTGGACCTTGGTGAGACCTTCTGAATTGGGGCTGGTCTCAAATGGCCAAGGTCAGGAAATGCCCCTCTATTCTGACTTGTGCTGTTCCCTGACTGTTCAGCTCTGACTGGCTCCTGCATTCCTGGCCTCACTGTCTGTTGGCTGCCCTCTGTCCTCGCAGAGCCTGGCCTTAGTGAATCTACCCTGAGCTGAGCCACATGCACTCCTCTTGCTGGACTGTTGTCTAGTATAGGCTTGCATGAACCCAGCAGTAGCTCCTCTGCTGGAAGGTCCTAGCCCTTCCTGATAGTTCAGTGCCCCCTTGTAGATGGAGTATTATTTTGTCAAGAAAGAGTAGAATTGTAGACTTTCCTTTGTTTCCCATTTTTCTTACATAATGACATGGATCCTGCCCCAGAGCAGCCCCAGAACACCCACATCGGAGCATCTGGGCACTTCCTGGCCACTTCCTGATGTGGCCGCATCTGGGAGTCATAGTAAAACAACAACAACAACAAAAGTAAGGGAAAGAGCCACTTTAAAATGTTTCGTATAGGTGGCTCCCTTTCTAGAAGCTGCTCACCTCCTAGAGAGTTTGGCTAAATGAAAAATCCCAGAACATCAGGCTTTGACGGGACCCTTGAGATTTTATTAACCCCCTAATTGTATAGTTTAGAATACTGAGACCAAGAGATATAAATTTTCTAAAGATAGGATTCAGAGAGTGGCCGAGCAGGCACTGGAATTCTGGCTAGGATGGCTCCCTGTCCAGTGCTCTAGCCTCTCTAAGGCTGCACCTTGAAAGAGTTGTTGGCATTGAGAGCATCATTGAGCCAACTTTGAACACTCACATTCTGAATGAGCAAGGTACTGACTAAAGTGTCACCTTGTCCAAGAACTTGAGTACAGTTGTGTGCTCTCTCCCCCAGGTAATGTGCTCAGCTAAATGTTCTGTCCTCCTGCAGGCGGGTAGATGGGAGACTGGTGTCCAGGCTGGGGGTGAAGCATCTAGACCTATTGCTTATGTAAAACCACAGAAACCTCTAGCTTATTTTTAACCTCCTCCCCTTTTAATAACTCTGTTTGTATTTCTGATATGTGAAATGGTTAACTCTGTAGAAGGAGGGTTAGAGACAGTACCTAATCCCAGCTTGATGCAATTACTTTAACATGAATTTAAAATAAAATTAAAGTTAACAGTTTAAACTGATGTTTGAGGGTTTTAAAAAGATTTAGTTTCCTTTGGAACCACTGTGTTATTTGATCCAGTACAATCTTTTTGAGCTCCATGCATAACATCTTTACCCAAGTACCATTACTACTAGATTATGCCCATAAGTTGAGTTACAAATGTCTAAAAATCTTAAAATTATTAAGCTCAGATTAGAGTGTTCAAAGACTATGGTGTTATTTTAGCCTCCTGCCATATCCTCCATTTACTATAAACTTGTTATACTGGCATTCAAATAAAATGTCATAAAGCAAGTATGTAAGGAGGTGTTTGGGGTTTGTTTCAGGCTTCTGCGAGCCAAGTTTGCATGGCAACCAAGATGTATAACAGAAACACTCAAATGGTCTTCATAAAAAGAAATGCTGAGCAGAGCGCAAGAGCAGAACTTTTAAGTCAGGGCAGCCTATGAGAGCTGGTGAGAGCACAGACTGAGGGCCTGGAGAGGGACAGCATGTCACCCAGCATTGTCTCAATGGTCCTTCGAGTCCCCTTTTGCTGCAGTCACCAAGTGCTAACGCATCTGAGGCCAAGCCTCTGGAGATACAGCTCCACGGAATTTGCAGATGTTACAGTTGGAGGGACCCTTCAACGCCCTCTTAACCGACCCCCCTTGTTTTATAGATGAGGAAATGGAGACCCAGAGCCATGATTTGCTCACAGTCTCAGAGGGCTGCTTGTATACTCGTAGCAGAAGCACATAAATACACTTTTACCCACATTCTGTGCTTTAGTGAATTCTCTTTTGTTTTCCCAACTGAACATAAATTGCAACTACTCTGAGTTAGAATATAAAAAACAAGGGTGGGTATACAAGGCTTCCATTTGGACATTTCCTCCGCAGCACTCATAAGGAAAGTCTTTCTGGTCTATATGTCATGGACTTCCCAGATCAATCTGCCCAGGGGACCCCCCTCCCTAGCAGGCTCATCTCGTGAAATCGAGTCAATATTGCTTCATTTCCACTATGGAGAAAGGATTTATCAGAGCTGGATCAACCCTCCTGCCACCAGGAGGAAGGGAGGGAGAAGCCTTCCTTTGAAATCCTTTGGGTTCTTGAAATCCAGATGAAGGGTGCTAGAGTAATTATCTGGATTAAGGCTGCCCCTCAGCAAGGTGAGGAGGGATCTAAGAAATGGAAACTTATAAAGAAAACTTCAATCAATTAGTAACTACCAAAGCAAGCAGATGCAGCTAGCATGGCCAGCACCAGAGCAGTCCATCTATTTTCACACATTCTACCCATGTGGTTTCCCAGTGCAGCACTGCTAAGAGATGGACCGACTGAAACCCATGATAAATACGCACTTATTCATGAGTGCCTCCGAAACCACAAATTGGAACATGAAGAGAAGCAATAAAATGGATGTTTGGCACTACTGGGAAATGATACTTTATTATACAAGACTCTATTACTTGCATGGTAAGAGGAAGGACTTGACAAGGTTATTGATTTGTCTCTTCTCTCACTTAAGCACTTCCATCATTGAGATCCTCCCTGAAAAAAGTGTAATCTCCAATGATGAAAAAGATCTAACTATCGGTCAGTTAGGGTTTGATCAGAGAAGCAGAACTACTATGAGCCAAATCAAGAATTTGTTATAGGGATTAGACCTCATGCAGTCCTGAGACCTGGTTATGCCATCTACATAAGCCTGTTGTCTCTGTGTTTAGTATTGATCCAAACATCAGAGGGCTAGCAGATGGCAGTGAAATGGCAAAACGCAATGACAAGCTGGAACCCTATCTTAATGCCTCCAGTCTTGGTGATGTGGGTGACCTGCAGGGTACGTTGGCACACTTTTCTATAGAGATGTTGTGCAATTGACCTAAAATTTGGAGAAGTTAAAGGAGATCCACGGGGAGCTGGAGGAGCTGTGGCCACACCAACAAAATGAGTCAGCAGATGATCAAAAATATTCATGAGCTGTAACAGCACCTGATGCACACAGATCTTCCAGGTATAAAATGGCTCCTCTTTCACTTCTGCCTTCTAAATCTTGGGCAGATGTCTCTTGTGCCCAACTCTATCCAAGAACCACATGGGGAAAGAAATTCCAGGAAATGCAGTTTAAATTCAGCTAGCTTGGCATAGTACAAGGTCACCACAGTAGCCCAAAATCTTTTAGCATGGTGAATCAGTTCCAGTTGCTTAACATCTGCACCATAATTTGATGCCATCTGTCTTTTAATTTTAGCAACTTGATGTTGTACAATCAATAGTATCTCATTGAAGGTTTAATTTGCACTACTTGGTGACTGATGAGATTAAGCACTTGATTACATGTTAATTGGCCATATGAATATCTTCTTTAGTGAAGTTCCTATTCAAGTCTTTTGCCTATTTTTCTATTTGGCTGTCTTTTTCTTATTTTGTATGAGTTCTTTTCATATTCTGCATATGAGTCCTCCTTCAGATATATTTATTGCAAATATTTTCTTCCACTAAATGGCTTGTCTCTTTGACCTGCTAATGGTGCCTTTTCATAAACAGTTAATGTAGTCTAACTTATGATTTTTACTGATCCATTTTGTATCCTATTTAGGAAATCTTTGCTTATCTCAAGATCATGAAGTCATTTTCTTATGTTGTCATCTAGAAGTTTTGTATATTTACCTTCTGCACAGCTCTACATTTATTTATATATGGTTTGTCTGTTTTTCCACTTGTTCATGATGGAAGAACAATTCCAAGAATAGTTCATTCATCCTTTCTGGCTGGAGGCAGAAGTTTGCTTGGCTTTTTATTTTCTTGTCCTGTGCAACCTCACCATTTAACAAATGCCTTTAGAGGAAAGCTGCTGGATGTTCGTTCACTTCTATGGACTCCACTTCCCTTTAGGACCTTCACCTCTCAAGTCCTGGCTGCCTTCTGAGTCTCAAACTCCAATTTTTATCTCCTGACCCCATGAGCTTGCTAAAACTCTGCTGGCTTCACTACTTCTTAAAAGCTAATGTCTACCTGGTTTCAACTTGTTCCAAAAAAGTAGCAACTTATCTGAAAGGAAAAATGATGGATAGAATGTTAGTGCACCTTTCTCTCTAAGATTTAGGCCAATCAAATAATGTGTAACTCTCTAATACCTTCAGATAGCCCTTTCCTACTATTTTGTATGTTTTTTCCCTAGGTATTCTCAATGAGATAGTAGGCATAGTCCTTTTATACTCTTATCTAATTTCTAACAAATGTACTCTTTATAGACCTGTTTCTGTTCTTGTTGTTTCTGATGTTTCTCAGGAATCATGCTTTTTGTCTTAGTATACTATATTAATCATGGTTCTCCAGAGAAACAGAACCAATAGGATGGATACACAAATATACATACATATATATATATATATATATATATATATATATATATATATATATGGACTTCAAAAAGTTTGTGGAAAATGGAATTAAAAGAGAAAGATATCTTGAAGTAGCAGCTTGGAAGGTAAAAAAGAGGAAAAAAAGATAAAAAGATAAAAATATAAAATATAAACTGTATTTCTCAACATAAGCTCCATCAAGTTGAGGACACTTCTGTAAATGATGATAGCAGCCATTTAGTCCATCCCTAAAAACCTGCAAGCCCTGGGAGTTTCACTTTGTCAATGCAGTCCTTTTTACATTATTGACTGAAGAAACGTGGGTTTCCTTTAAAGATTTTTTAAGATTAGGAAACAAAAAGAAGTCAAAAGAAGCCAAATCAGGACTGTAAGGTGAAACCTAATAATTTCCCATCGAAAACTCTTGCAAAATGACATTTTGTCTGATGAGACGAATGAGCAGGCATGTCATCATGGTGGAGATGAACTCTCGGGTAAAGCTCTCCTGTGCGTTTTTCTACTAAAGCTTCGACTGCCCTCTCTCAAAACACTCCTAGAATAAGCAGGTGTTATTGTTCTTTGACCCTCCCAAAAGTAAACATGCAAAGTGCCTTGAGCATCCCGCAAAACTGTTGCCATGACCTTTGCCCTAGACTGGTCTGCTTTTTCTTCAACTAACCCACTTCCACCTCTTGGTACCCATTGTTTTGATTGTGTTTTGTCTTCAGAATCGTACTGGGAAAGCCATGTCTCATTTCCTGTTATAATTCTTTAAAAAAAATGCTTCAGGATCTTGATCCCATTTGTTTAAAATTTCTATTGAAAGCAAAGCTTTTATCTGCAGCTGATCTGGATGTAGCAGTTTTGACACTCATTGAGTGGAAAGCTTGCTCAACTTTAATTTTTTAATCAGAACTGTGTAATCTGAACCAATTAAGATATATGTGGCATTGGCTACTGTTTCTGCTGTTAATCATTGGTCTTTTTCAATTAGGGTATGAACAAGATTAATTTTTACCTCACAAATTAACATGGATGGTGTGCCCCAGTGGGCTCCATCTTCAACAACAGTTGCTGCTGCTCCTTCTCCTCCTCCTCCTCCTCCTCCGCCTTCTTCTTCTTCTTCTTCCTCTTCCTCTTCCTCTTCCTCTCCTCCTCCTCCTCCTCCTCCTCCTCCTCCTCCTCCTCCTCCTCCTCCTCCTCCTCCTCCTCCTCCTCCTCCTCCTCCTCCTCCTCCTCCTCTTCTTCTTCTTCTTCTTCTTCTTCTTCTTCTTCTTCTTCTTCTTCTTCTTCTTCTTCTTCTTCTGAGTCTTCTTCTTCTTCTGAGTCTTCTTCTTCTTCTTCTTCTGAGTCTTCCTTTGTTGCCTGGGCTGGACTGCAGTGGCATCATAGCTCACTGCAAACTCAAACCCCCAGGCTCAAGTGATTCTCCTGCCCCAGCCTCCCAAGTGGCTAGGACTATAGGCACATGCCACCATGCTTGGCTAATTTTTCCATTTGTTTGTAGAGACAGGGGTCTCACTATGTTGCTCAGGCTGGTCTCAAATTCCTGGCCTCAAGTGATCCTCTCACCTCAGCCTCCCAAAGTGCTGAGATTACAGGTGTGAAGCACCATGCCTGGCCATCTTCAACATCTTAAAATAAGTTATCCACTTGTAAACTGCTAATTTCTTAGAGACATTGTCCCCATAAACTTTTTGTAAAACATCAATGATTTCACCTTTCTTTTTCTCAAGCTTCACCATAAATTTGATGTTTGTTCTTACTTCAATTCTGGCAGAATTCATGTTGCTCTGATAGGGGCTCTTTTCAAACAGATGTCTGAAACCTTCTTAGTGCCTCAAATTAGATCCTGTTCAGACATGTTATAACTGTTTAGTATTAGTTTATTTTGGCACACAAAATGTGAAAACTGTACAATCTATGCAAAGTTTTTTCACAGTATGCATTTGAAACTATTTGCAGGCCTTGTGTATGTGTGCACGCATGTGTGTATAAGGAGATTTATTATAAGGAATTGGCTCATGTGATGATGGAGACTGACAGATCCCAAGATTTGCAGACCCAGGAAAAGGAAAATAGTTGGTGTAGTTCATCTGAAGGCCAACAGGCTCCGGATCCAGAAAAAAGCCAATGTCCTAGTTAGAAGGTAGTCAGATAGAAGTCTCTCTCACTTGAGGGATGGTCAGCCTTGTTCTATTCAGTCCTTCAGTGGATTGCATGAGGCCTACCCATACTAGTAAGTAAGGTTAATGTGCTTTTCTCTGTTACCAATTCAAATGTGAATCTCATTCCAAAACACCCTCACAGAAGCACCCAGAATAACATTTGACAAAATGTCTGGGCACCCTGAAGCCCAGTCTACTTGGCATATAAAATGAACCTCACATAAACTCGATAATTATGAAGTGGGATCTACTCATCATGAATGAGATATGTTGTTTCAAAAAATTTGTGCCGACTTTTATTATACAGTTGGACCATTTTAAACTGAATGTGTGACTTGAGTTTCTTTGGGTCTCCCCACATTGCTGAATTGGGCTGGAGATGTGAGCAGTGGCTGATTCAGAACAACAGCTTCTAAGGCACACTTTTTCTTTTTCTGTGCTCTTCAGCAGGGCAAACATACCTGGTGGTTCTGTGGGCTTGGGGATGGTAGCTAAGTTTACTTTTAGTTTATTTTTACACTGAGGATATAGCACTTTGAGTTTCTAGCTTTACAGCAAAGGAATTCTGTTACTAAACCATCTACTTTGGGCTTTAGGCTTTGTTTTTTACAATCCCACAAGGCTCAGAAAACTTAAACTTAAGTTTATTAGGTTAGAAAAATTCTCTTGAGGCTCAGATGTGTTCATTTCTGCTTACTTTTCTGGGTTCCTATCTATACTAATTTTGACCTGAAAAATCCTTACTGTGTTGCCAGCTCTTTGCATTTGAAATAAGCTTTAAAATATTCAATCTAGTGTTTACATACTGTTATATACCTATCATACCGTATATTTTAGATGTATTATATCATGCCATATATATCACATATAATATGTATCATATCATACAGTATAGCATATTATATATAATATTGTATAACAATATAATGTAATATTACTATTTTAGAATGTAATATTTATATAGTACAATATTATATAATACATTATACTACATTATATTTTTATGTATCTGGCTAGATATCTGGACTATCTCATAGAATACAATGAAAAATTTTGATAAAATATTAAAAAGAAATCCATATTTATACTCCCCAAATTAAAATCATTAATATTTTTTATATTCTTTTCTTTTTTAGAAAACAAACTCAAAACCCCTATGGAGATAACTGATATTCTGCGGTCCTATCCTCTCTCTCCATTTGCCTTAAAGGCAACACTGTGGTATCCTTTGAGTTTCAGTGTTTGGTGTGTTTACACATAGGTACATAAATAGACTCCTGGTACACATTTTTCTTCAGATTTATTTTTTCCCACTCATTATTGTGATTAAAAGAGAATTTCTATTTCCCTGGCTTATGTTTACATGTGAAACTTTTTCCATCATAGTGATATTCTGGGCTCCCCCACATTCCTTACTCATTCCTTCCCATGGGATAAGGGTGAATTATCTGATTGGTAAGTTTGAAAGAAGCAATCGTGTACGACTCACTCCTACTTTGGGTGCCAGTTTTTCTGCATGATGACAGCAGTCAACTCTGCCCTCCATCACATGGTGGAAGGTCTGCTCTTTGTGGAGAAGGCCTATGGTTTTTAACTTTACCAGTATACTATGAAAGGTTGTATAATTTAGGGAAAGTGTTAGGGAGATCATTTGGCCAGAGATCTAAGCTACCATGCTTTTCAATTAGCTATATCAGTGATATATATATATATATATATATATATATATATGTTTGTGTATGCAAATATAAATATATATATGAGATATTTTATCTCTGATGGAATCATATATCTCTTAGTTTATTCCGAGTTTGAGAACCTAAATCCTACCTCTTACATATTAGAAATATAAAGTTATAGTATATTTCTTTAGAAGACTTCTTAGTGAGTAGGAGAAGGCTTCACAGACTTTTCTCTATATAAATTAAGATTTCAAGAGCTCAGAGGGAGAGAGAAAAATTAGAATGGAATTAAGAGTGAGTGGAAATTACATATCTCTGAGAAAGGGGGCTCTTTAGGTGGTGATAGTGGGGGGACAACAAAAACCCTAGATATATTTGGTGACCTCTATCTCATGCCTACTGCTTTGTTTATATAGATTTAGGGAAAGGAACAGGATTTAGAGTGGAAATTGTTGGTACATCTAGGCAAATGGATGTGAGCTAAACTCTTGAGGTCCTGCATCTATCTGTTCAGAGTGGTGCAGTGATATTAGCCTGTTTAGCATTGTAGCACTGAGCTCAGCATGAATTTGCGGAGAGAACAGCTGCCTAGCACAGCCCATGCTGAGGAGGCACAGCAGAGGCCTGCAAGCATCAGTGGGGGCATCTTGGGGGAGGCAACATGATGGACAGAGAGACCTGGAAAGATAGCAGCCCCACTTTCCTCTTACCTTGACCTACATAAGTCCCCCAGGCTTCTGCACAGCCCAGGAAAGGAACAGGGACAAAGCATTGAGTGCAATTAAGTTTCCACCACCCAGCGGAATGGGGCTTCGTAAAATGAATTGTTTAGTCATCAAAAAATTAAAGAAAGTGATGATTTTGGCACCCCTGATTTTATAAACTCATATTTTCCATTTATGCAGATTCGTTTGGGACTTCTAGAAATGCTAAGGCAGTGTGCATATCTCCACAACAGACTGATCTCAACCCTAGACTAGAATTAGAAGCAAGTCATCTGCTTCTGTGAGAAAATTGTTGTGTAGAGACCAGTAGGATTGTCAGAAGCCTGGCCAGTTTCAGCAAAAACTGGCCTGGGATGAATCTGATTCTGACAGCATCTTACAAGGTCGTTTTCCGGGGTGGACACAATGTCATTAATATTAACTGGGGAAGAGAGGTGGAAGATGGCTTTGTTAAGAGTTGTGGATGAGATTATTCTCAGACCCTGAATTACTAAAAGTTGAACCTTTTCCTGGAGAGGAAAGGATTGGTTTTGGCGACACAACCCCCGAGATCTGTTCTATCCACCAAATTGGTTCACCCCTTAATCAGCTATAGATGCTGACATCTACCAACCTAATCTCTATCATAGTAGTCAAAGTGACATTCTGGTCTCCCTCTTTGCTCTTGTGTTATCTCTTAGCATGTTAAGAATGCTGGAATAGTAATAATTTGTCATGAGGCTGCAAAGCCAGATGGCTCTGCATTAAAATACAGTGGAAACTCTCTTAATTGATCTTGACTTAACCAATTAATTGGTTTAATTAACACCCTCCATTCCCTCATTTTATTTCTATATTCATCAACTTTTTATTTTGGAAAATTTCAAATGTAAAAGTGGAGAGAATACTGTAATGAATTCCCAAGGATCCTTAGAAGTAAGATTGCTTAGTTGAAGGACAGCTGCATTTGAAATGATGTTAGATATTACCAATGACCTCTCTATGGGGTTGTATAATTTGCATGCTCACCAACACACGTGACAGTGGCTGTTTTTCCACAGCCCCAATGACAGCATATGGTGTCAATCTTTAGAATTTCTCTCAATATAATAAGTGATAAATGATATTTTACTGAAGTTTAATATATATTTTCTTACAATAAGTGAGGTTGAATAATTTTCATTTGGACTAAGAATCATTTATATAATATTTCTTTTTACTGTAAACTATGTAATATTCTAGACCATTTTTCTACAAAAGTGTTGAAATTTTTATTCTCTTTGTTAGATATTCTTTATGTGTTAGATTAACCAACATAAAACTGCCATTTTTGTACATCAAAAGAGTCAAATATTGGTAGTTTTGTGTGGTTGAACCCAACAGTAGGTATATTATTCTTATGTCAAATAGGTTGTCAATATTTTTTATTTTTATTTTTACTTTTCTTTCTTTTTGATCATGCAAAATGTTTAAAAACTTTTTGAAATAATTAAATTTATATTTTTTCTTATTTCTTATTGCTATTGGATTTTCAGTCATAGCTAGGAAAGCCTTTGGTCACAAAATGAGGAATTTACCTATATCTTCTTTTTTACTTGTTATGGTTTCACTTAAAAATTGTTTTACATTTTAAATGTAAAACCTTATCATTTTAGACTTTATCATAATTTATCCTGGCATACAGGGTGAGGAGTAAACCCAATTTTACCTCTTTCCAGGTGGTTATCCAGTTATCGCTAGATAAAGGTATTGAAGAGTCTATCTGTCCCCTCTTTCATATAGTAATTAAAAATATATATTTCTGGAGTATTTATTCTTTTCCACTGGTCTATCCATGCCCCAATATTGCACTGCATAATATTGTAAATATTCAGTAGGGCTAGCTCTGGCATTGCTTATTTTCTTCAGGGATTTCCTAGATATTTATTTCTCCAAATGAATTTTATAATCAAATTGTCTAGATCCAGAAAAGCAAAAACTTAATAATTCTCTCCTTTTTTTGAGATACAGTTAATTTATAAATTAACTTAGAAAAAATCTGATCTATTTATGATACTAAGTCTTCTTATCTGAGAATTAGCTATAGTACAATTTTAAGTCTACTTTTATATCTTTTATGAATATTTAATTTGATGCCTTATACATTTTCAATGTTTCTAGTCAATTTTACGCAGTTATTTTAAGTAATTATCTAATCAATTCTATTGAGTTTCTTAAATAGTCTTTTTTAATTAAATCACCAAAGTGGTATTTGCTTCTGTATTTTGAAGTTTTGTTTTGTTCTGAGACAGAGTCTCACTTTGTTGCCCAGGCTAGAGTGAGTGCCATGGCATCGGCTTAGCTCACAGCAACCTCAGACTCCTGGGCTCAAGCAATCCTCCTGCCTCAGCCTCCTGAGTAGCTGGGACTATAGGCATATGCCACCATGCCCGGCTAATTTTTTCTATAAATATTAGTTGACCAATTAATTTCTTTCTATTTATAGTAGAGATGGGATCTCGCTTTTGCTCAGGCTGGTTTTGAACTCCTGACCTCGAGCAATCCGCCAGCCTCGACCTCCCAGAGTGCTAGGATTACAAGTGTGAGCCACCGCACCTGGCCTGAAGTGGTTTTTTTTGGTTATTTTTATTACTTAATTCTCACATTGCTCATAGTAGTTTTTCCATATATCTATTCTTTTGGGATTTCCCGATATATAATCATATCTACAGAGTCCTTTACTCTTCCTATCAAATCCTTATACCAGTAGTTGTTTCTCTTTTTTAATTGCACTGATACATCTAATAAACTTTTAAATAATAGCAGAGATGTGGCATCTTTGTTTTGTTACTGACTTGAGTAGGAAAGCCTCTATAGTTTTTTCCTTAACAAAGGTGCCTGCCTTTGGGTTGAGTATGTATATGCATGTATACATATATCTTTGTCTATATCTATATTATGTATACATATATCTTTGTCTATATCTATATTATCTTTGTCTATATCTATATTATAGATATAGACATATTATAGATATGTCTATATCTATATTATCTTTGTCTATATCTATATCCAATTAAGAAATTTTACATAAATTGGTATTCAATTAGGTGTTTTTTAGCACATCCATTCTCTCTTTCCACATGTTAACTGATACCCAGAGCATGCTCCCTCCTTGCAGGCCTCCAATATACAGGTTGTTTTTGTTTCTACTGAGTGGGCCACAAGTTTGTCAAATTTCAGGTGTGCTTGTTCCCGATATATAAGTTTTGCTTATAGTATTGCCATTCTATTATTCAATTATTGTATAAATTGGTGACACATTAGTTCAAGGAAATAATTGTTCCTATGATAAATGACTCAGTAAAGGTGAGCTGCTAACAAAATTACTCTCAGTTTTGGTGTGAATAAGACAATTGCAAAAGATTAGGGAAAATTGTAAAAATTTAAAGGGATTTTGATTCAGATTATTTCCAAAGTGCCCTTAGGTTATCATCCTTTCTTAAAGGAACTTGAAATCTTAGGCCATGAATTGGCATGGTTTATGTATGGGAAACAATAAGGAATTCTAATGAGTGAACTCATATTTAACTAAATAGACTTGACTTGATATTAATATTAAAAGATTGATGACTAAACATAATATATCAAATTGTATTTTGAAAAGATGGCCATAATAACATCTCCTGCACCAAAGGCAAATACAGCAGCAACAAAAATAAGTAAATGGATTAATTAAATTAAAAAGCTTCTGCACAGTAAAGGCAATAATCAACAGAATAAACAGGCAACCTACAGGATGGGAGAAAATATTCACAAACTATATGTCTGACAAAGGGCTAATATCCAGAATCTACAAAGGACTCAAAGCAGAAAACTAAAACATCACAAAGTGGGCAAAAGACATAAACAGAAGTTTTTTCAAAAGAAGAAAGACAAATGGCCAAAAAAAAAACAAAAAAAAAAAACAAACCTCAATATCATTAATCATCCCAGAAATGCAAATTAAACCCACATGAGATACCACCTTACTCCTATCAGAATGGCCACTATTATAATAAAAAGTCTAAAAAGAACAGTTGCTGGTATGGATGCAGAGAAAAAGGAATGCTTGTATGTTGTTGGTGGGACTGCAAACTAGTACAACCCCTACAGAAAACAGTATGCGATTCCTCAAAGAGCTAAAACTAGACCTGACATTTAATCCAGCAATACCACTACTGGGTATCTACCCAAAAGAAAGGAAATCAGTTTATCAAGAAGACACCTATACTCAAATGTTTATCACAGCACAATTCACAATTGCAAAGTATGGAGTCAACCTAAGTGTGCCCATCATTTCATGAGTGGATAAACAAAATGTCATACACACACACGCACACACACAGACACCATGAAGTAATACTTGACCACAAGAAGGAATGAAATAATATCTTTCACAGCAACTTGCATGGATCTTGAGAGTATTTTCCTAAGTGAAGTATCTCACTAAGATTTTAAGAAACTAATAAGAGGGGAGGGTGGGAGTGATGAGTGATAAAAATTTACCTATCGAATACAGTGAATCCTATTCTGGGGATGGGCACACTAAAAGCCCTGAATTAAGCATTATACAAAATAGCCATATAACAAAAACATTTGTATCCCCTTAATATTTTAAAATTTAAAAAATAAAATTAATTTCAAAAAATTTTTAAAAAGAAAAAGGTTGGGAAAATGCCTACAGATACATTTTAGAAAGAGATGATGATGAATTGATAATGATATTATACAAAAAAGGCAAACAACGGATCTAGTTAAGAAGTTAACCTGATGCAAGATCTCATAGATAAGATGTTCAGACAACAGAATAAGATGAAAAGAGATTTTAAAGTCAAGGTAACAAACAAATGATCAAAATATCACATTACAGGAAGTAGAATTCATTAGAAGTAGAATGTAATATAATTAACACACCTTAAAAGTGAATTAGTGACACATAGGAAAAGTTTCAAATAATTGCAATGAATATGGAGGGGAAAAAATTAAAATATTAAGACAATTAGAAAAGGGGCAATACAATCTAACCTAAATATGATTGGAATCTCTAAAGTAAAGAATCAAGTAAATGAAAGAAAAAAGTATTGAAAATGCTAATAGGAGAAAATATTCAAAGAATTAAGTAAATATTGAGCCTATTGATCAAAAGTCATGCTATCTGCAAAGAAAAACAGATATAGAATAATTGATACTGTGCCATAACTAGCTAAGGTAGTGGATTCCAAGGAAGTACTAAAAACTGAAAACTAAGGTTACAAACTTAAGATCTATATGTTTATATTATACTTATATCTCATTTATTATTGTGTATTAATAATATATACACTGATGTTATTATATATATATTATACTAATACATCTAAATAGAAAAAACTATCAGAACTTTTTATATAGATTGGATAACACAAAAACTAAACTCAAACATATATTACATCCAAGAGAAGCATATAGAACAAATATTAATAACATAAACATTGAAAATAAAATGATAGACAAAAACACACCTCACAAACCCTACATCCACGCTATAGAGGAGTTCAGCATATCTTCATCTATTCTTGTATACTTTTATTTTTTACATTTAGATCTTTGATTCATTTGAAACTTATTCCTATGGCTATCGTGAGAGATGAATCTAATTTTATTTTTTTGCTAGATGGTCTTCTGGTTTTCCCAGGATCGTAATTTAAAAATCTCATCTTTGCCTCAGTGATCTCCAGATTTATCATTGTCATATTCTAGACTCTCATATGTTCCATCTGTTTCTGGACTTTTCATAAAATTCTATCTATTCTCTATAGTTCCATCTACAATATATTATCATATTCTAGACTACCAAATAGCTCCATTTCTGGACTTTCTATCATTGCCACTGATTTTTCTGTCTATTTGCATAACTTTACTAAATGGCTTAAATTATCAAGGATTTATAAAATATTTAGATATTTAGAGGGATATCCCGTTTCCTAAGACTCTTCCTTTTCAGTATTTTCCTAGTCATTCTTGCATGTTTGTTTTACTCTACAAACTTGAGTATCAACTTGTCTAGTTTTGGAGAAAGCTTATTGGTATTTTTCATTGGGATCCCATCAATTTTATAAGTTAATTTTGGCAGAAATGACGTTTTGATGATGTTGAAATATCTTAAGCAAAACTAAGAAATATTGTCCCATTTATTCAAGTCTACTTTTGTGTCTTTCAGGAATGTTTATAATTTGTTATATTTGACTAAAACATTTCTTCCTCAGTTTATTCCTAAGTATTTTACCTTTGTTTTGTAGCTATTGTCTTTGGAGGTTTCTTATCTGTTATATCTTGTAGGTTTTTATTATTTTGCATATGTAAAGTGATTGATTTATTTAAAAGACAAAGCATCTTAGAATAGGATGTGCTGAGATCTGTCCTACTCCATTCCCTATTACACTGTTGACTGGTAATTACAATCACTGAGTCTACGTGGAGGAAGAAAAGTTGACTGAGCTGGCCATCCAGATTAGGGCACAGGACTCTGGCATTTGCTGGCTCAGCAATGGTTTGTTTGTTCTGGTTGGATAAATCCCCATAACCCAGCCATACGTGGTAACCCAGCCATGGTAAATCATCATCTTTTCAGATTATATGCTATCTGACTTACTTCACAGAGGATATAAGGTCCAAGAATATTTTTCTCAATGCATCATCATTAAAGGCTATTAGTATAAATTTGGCCTGGACTTTTTTCTATGGAACTCTTTTACATTAATATTTTAATTTCAGTGAAGTTTTCTGTATTTGTTTCCTATTCCTGGTATAACTATGACAAATTTAGAGGTTTAAAGGCACACAAATTTATTTTCGTATTCTGTAGGTTGGAAGTCCACCATGTGTCTCACTGGGCTACAATCAAGATACAGGCAGGGCTGCATTGCTTCTGGAGGTTCTAGTAGAATCTATTTCCTTCCCTTTTCCAGTTTCTAGAGGCCACCTATATTCTTTGACTCATGGCCCCTTCCTCCCTGTTCAAAGCTATCACTCCAACCTTGGGCTCTGTCTTAACGTTTCCTTCTTCTGACTTCGATACTCTTGTTTGTTGTTGTAAGGACATTTGTGATTACATTGGCCCACCCAGATGATCCAGCATAATCTCCCCATACCAAGATACTGAATTCAATCAAATCTGCAATGTCTCTTTCACCATGTAAGATAACATATTCACAGATTCTGGGAATTAGAATGTGGACATTTTTGGAGGGGCATTTTTCTGTCTATCACATTTCTCATTTTAATTTTTTTGTATAACATCATGGTATTGGAATATCTAGGTGACACGTGTTTAGGTGCCTACTGGGAAGCACTAGAATGTAGGACAGAACTCAGCCTCTACAATCTGATAGACCTGGATTGGAGCTCTGAGACTCTTTGTCTGACTAGCTGGATGACTTCACTTTTTTAAGCATCATATTCCTCATCTATAAAATTAAGTAGATAGTAACAGTGTCTAATTCGTTTTTAAAATTTTTTATTTATTTTTATTTTTTTTATTTCAGCATATTATGGGGGTACAAATGTTAAGGTTGCATATAACGCCCTTGCCCCTCCTCCCCCCTTGAGTCAGAGCTTCAAGCGTGACCATCCCCCAGACAGTGCACATCTCACTCATTATGTATATATATACCCGTCCCCTCCTCCCCCATCAACAGTGTCTAATTCTTAAGGTTGCTAAAAGAAATAACTGAGTTGGAAAATGTACAATATTTAATTCAGTACCTGGCACGCAGTAAGCAGTCAATGTCTTTTAGCGGCAGTCTTTTGGCACTTTAGTTCAAAAAACTGACTTTTTAAATGTGATGTATTAATATCCTATTTAACTTATTTGGGCATACTTGGACTTCAGATAAGTAAGCCAATCTTTTGATAACCCAAACTGGTCCCTGGCTTTACCAGCCAAAAAAGGGCACATGATACATGAAGCCATTTATCAGCGCGGGTGCACAGGCACTGCCCCTCTGTCCAGCTTCGTGCTGGATTCCACCTGGCAGACGACAGGGGCTTCACGCATCCAGTTCTGACAGTAGTTTTGAAGGTATGTTATTTTTTAATAATGTTAATTAATGGGTGCTTACAAATGGCCTACATTAACATTCCATCACCGCTCAGCAAAGATGTTTGGAGCCCATCCATATACAAAAGAAAATATATCTGTTTTTTTAAACTATAGTTTCTAATGATGTTAGAGCATCATAACTTATTCTAGCAGAGTGGCAGACACAGTGGTAAGTTCTGTCTTAAGTCAGCCCATGAATGAGTAAGCCACAGGGGGCTGCCTTAGCACGAGCATTCCTGCACCTAGTATCTCAAAATTGTATTTGTTACACACTCACTTAACCATGCAAGGAATCATCTCATCTTTCCTGCCTACATCATATTCTAATCCATTTTAATCTTGCCTACTTCCCAATAACTATTATCTTGGGTAGCATGTCATCAAAAAGGGACTATTTTCATAGTGTGGTCCCAACTTTCGTTACTCTATTTTGCAAGTTGAACTTGGCAAGTCTGTTTGCCAATGTACCCGCTCCTGCATCTGCAATTATAATTGAATCCAAACAGTTAGATTTAATCATACAGTCCTCTATAATATATTGGCTGACATAATTTTCTGCTACTTTAAGCATATTTAGTTTACAAGCTATTGTATTTCTAGTGATTGTTTTGGCAAAGAATTTTATTGGTATCTACTTCATTGTCTTCCTTTCAGTTTGACTTAGTCAATGTGTTTGAATATTTACAAACACATGAAAAAGAAACAAACTAGTATAGTTTTGTCTTTCTAGTACATACTAAAAGCTATAACCTAATCCCTTCTTGACTTACATGTAAAACAAATTTGTCCATTATCCACTTCATAGTGATTTCAGAATTAAAGGTCTTTGAATTCTAATAAGACAGATGATATATTAGATAGAAGATGCTCTGTTATTCTCTGCCATCATAACTATTTTAAATTCTTTTCAGACATGTATTTCTGTCTTCATTAGCATTTTCCCTATTTTATTTTGTATGGTTAGAACTCAGTAACAGAGAAAAGCCCAATTAAGTATGTATTAATAGTTTTTGAGGGATTGAGGGCCTTTTCATAGCATCATGATTCTCTGATTTGCCTGAGGTTTCCTAAAAACACATCCTGACAATTTTTCTTATTGAGTTTGGTTGGCATATAGCAAAGCTTGTACTAGCTTGGTCGAATGGACTGAATTAGTCAGGAGGCAGTATACTGCAGCAGCAGAACCGACCCCTAGTTTGCTTCACTCACCATCCCCAGCAACACCCCTCCTTGTATATCTCATCTCCTTTTTCACTTCCCATAAGCCATTCGATCTAATGTTTTCCCCATTTTGCAGCCCCCCCAATTCTAACCCACAGGGTTCACTCATCCAATAAGAGTTTTCCTCCCCAAGAACAGGAGCTCCAAGCCCAGGGATGGTGCTGTCGGCTACCTTTTCCTTCTCTGAATTGTTTGCATGCTTCCAGTCGGCAAGTTTGACAGTGGCATTCATTTTAATGTCTTCAGAAACAAAATAAAACTCAGATAACATCCTATGGAGGCTCAATAGCAGGCTTTGTCTCCGCTGAGGATGCATGAAGCCAGGATGGACCCTTCTGGGCAATAGCGGACTCAAAGTGACTTGGAGCCCCCAAAATCTCAATGCAAGCCATGGATATATTCTTTATGTGAAATGCTTCATTTCTTTGCTTTTTTTTCTTTTTTCATGCTACCCTCTGTATCTTGATTTGGAAGCAGCAAGATACTATGTATCTCCTTCATAGGATTTTGAAATAAATTAAACCTTCTAATATGACTCAGTAGAGGAAATAATTAAAGCATTTGTGTTAATGTATTAATGCTTACGATATTAGAAAAACACAAAAATAAGTGAAGGTTGTATTCATATCTGATTTTTTCATGAAGTCAAGGGAGTAAAATTTATATAAGAAGAGAAATATAAGAATTACTCCATATATAAATCCAGAGCACTGAAGATGATTCAAATACAAGATCAGATAGAACTAAAACAAGGCTTCTGTAAGAAAAAGACAGTTATAAACTTTAATAAAAATTCATAATCAATTATCTGTTGTGAAGACGAGATATAATTAAAATCCTGAGATCTAAAGAGACTCAAAGTGAACGTATGGTCTAAGGTCAGAGGTCAGTCAAGAGTATGCCCACGGAGATGCTGTAGAGCTAGTGGATGTGGTGCAGATGTAGATGTAATTATGTACAGAGATGCAGCTATTGTACAGATACAAAGCAGGTGGCTTCCTTTGGGAATGGATGAAATCCACAGCAAAACGTTTGCAGGGAGATAGTCATGGCCCAAGACACTGTAAGAACATGTACCCAAGGTGTTTACCCTCTTTACCTTCTTTCACCCCTGAGAAAATGAACTATGGAAGACAGTGATGAATAAGACCCCCTGGAGTTGTCAGGCTGGGGTGACGCATGTTCACTAGCGACTACCGTCCTAATTTATACACACTCTGGGTTAACACACATAGCAAGAAGTGGAGACCTGCTAGTAATTTTCCAGGAGTTCAGATTCTAGGACTTTCTGTGGTGGAAAGAGATATTTGGAGGTCTGGGTATATTTACTGAGCAAAGGCACTTTGCCACCGTAAGCAGCTTCTGATTGAAAAATATATTCACAAGACAATGTCCATTAATTGTCACTTGTTTAGTGACAGTAGTGTAAAGATTTCAACACTATTATCCAACACCATAAAGCTTATTACTAACCTGGCTAGCACTGTCATTGTAAAAAAAATTAAAAAACAAAAAAATAAAAAATTACTACATTGTGAAAAAAATGGGCTTGGTCTTTTTGCCAAGCAATAAATCACCAAAAAAAAAAAAATTTATAAAGCTTCACTGTTTAAAAATTCATTTTAGTTTGACAAAACAATTAGTATTCTTTCTGAAGTTGAGATCAACACATGAAAATGTTGTCTGATTATATAAACCAAGATGACAGATTGAATATACTGTGCATACCTTACAAAATCCTGAAAGAGAGAGTACATCACATGAAGCTGCTCAGAGTTTGTGTAGTACTGCCTGCCAGCCTCTATTGTAGTTGTAGGTGGGGTCCTTTTCAAAGGAGTTAAAGGTTTGCTGACGTGGCTATCTTCTTCGATATATTTAATTGACAATGCTTTCCTATAGGTCTAGACATATAACTATGTCTCCATTGTCTACTAAAGCTGGTTTTGCTTTA
This sequence comes from Microcebus murinus, assembly GCF_040939455.1. Classification (NCBI taxonomy): domain Eukaryota; kingdom Metazoa; phylum Chordata; class Mammalia; order Primates; family Cheirogaleidae; genus Microcebus; species Microcebus murinus. Next base: position 15,083,890 of record NC_134106.1, read on the forward strand.
GTCCATCTAAGATGTTGATGAAGTGTCTTTGAATCAATAAAGGTGTCTAAAAATAAGAATGGGGAAAATGAAACCATTTATACCAGTTAACAAAAATACTTTATCCAACTGCCAACCTCTCACTTAGCATTAAGCATTTCAACCACAAAGCTTTGCTCCTTGTTTCTTTTTCTGGCATTTCCCCCCAAGGTTTGCACAGGCTGTGTGATGTGTTATCTGCATGCCTAGGCAGATCTCTGGATGAGCTATCATGAGGGATTTGGGGTCTGGGAAGCTAAGTGAACAAGCTTGACTTGCCCATCATCTGAGTGAGACTCAATGCGATGGTTTGTAGTTTTCACATGTGTTGGACATACACACTATTTACTGGGCAGCTGAAGTTCACTCAGAAATCTTGGTACCTGTGCAACTGTAATATCTTAGCAATTCTATAATGAAATTCACATGGATTCTCCATTCCCAGCCAGATTTGTGTCAGCTTCCTTAACATATTCCAGTTGCATGAAATACTAATTAAAGGCACTCATAGTTAACTGATATAAATAGTCCCCACTTAGCCCATTATAGGTATGGGCTGTAAAACAAACAATTATGTGACAGATGATACACGTTAATGTAGAAAAATTCTGTGATGACATTTCTGTAACATTGTAACCTCTTCAACCACCATATGTTCCACATTAGTAACTAAAAGGGGTGCTGATTGTGAAGGTGATGCACCCTCTAGCTTGTGACTTTTATTCTAAGAATAGCAAGGCCTGAAGCACGCTGAAGAATTTACATTACCAATGGAGAAGAGGCAATGAAATCATTAATGTGAGTAGGTTTTCAACTGTTCCATGTATTTGGGATTTTGTACTCCAGTGTCCAGTAATTGCACCAGCCACCTACAAAATTCTCCTATCTAGGGGGAGGGCAATTTTATACAATGGAGCATGTCTCTCTTTAAAAGTCACTCATTTGTCCCATGTACTCAGGTTTAAAGATTTTGACACTGTAGGAAATTAAGTTTGAAATGGATTATTTTTCTCCAAGAGATAAGTCAAAAGCATGTCAAAATAATCAATGAATATAAAAAAATCGCCCAGAAATCAAATAAACGCACACATTAATTAAAATACATAGTGGCAAACCATCTCCTACTCCTTTGTTTCCTTATCTTATTCTCTTCACACTAATTAAGGATGTCTTTGCTCAAATACTGGCTAAAAAAGATGATGTGACAACTGATCCCATCAAGAGACATTAAAATACACATTTTGGTTAAACAGCAACTTTGAGTAAGAGATTGTAAACATATTATTATATTACATATTGCTCATGTACAAATTGCAAATGATATCTACTTATGCAACCTCTAGTAATTCTGAAAAAAATGGCATTTGTTCAGAATTACTAAATTTACTACCATATACTGATCTCTTCCTTCTTTGCCAAGTACTATGTTAAAAGCTTTACAGAGTTTATCTCATTTAATGCTTCAAAGCCTGTATGATGGGTATTACTATTATCAATGTTATTCACATCTTACCTAGTAATTTAGGCACGGAGAGATTAAGAAACTTGCTCATATATTTTATCTACAGCTACTATGAACTAGGCTCTGTGATGAGTGCTGGGGATTCAAAGGTAGCAAGATGGGATTGGTACCATCCTTGTAGAATTTATAGTCTGGTGAGGGAGACAGACATAAATCATTAGTAACAACCAATTAATGAAACTATATTAAGTACCATGGAGGGGACATTCTGAGATTTTTGATAACATGAAAATGGGATGTATCCTTGTTTGGTAGATAAAAGAGGACTTGTTTGCAGAAGTAATATTTGAGACCTGAAGTATGAATAGGATTTGAGCGGGCAAAGCGGTGGTAAAAGAACTTCCTAGGCAGAAAAATGATGTGCAGTGTTGTGAGAATGGAAAGAAATGAATATTCACACATTGAAATATTGACAGAACTGGAGTCAGAATCAAACTCAGGCTACCGGATGCCATTTCTATCCAGGATCTATTATTCTTTGGCATTTTTATGAGAAGAAGAAAGGAGAGGAATGCAAAGGAAAGGAAGAGGAAGGGAGGGAAAAACCAAGGCTCAGAGAGGTTGATTTGTCCAAGGTCAAACAGAGCCAGAATTCAAACGTGGTAGTCAGTCTCCAAAGCTTGTACTTATACTTAGAATGCTATGCTTTGCATTATGAAACCAAAAATCTTCTCTCTATGAAAATTCACTGGAATTTTTACAGGTTCTTCTATTTCTTAAGCACAAAGAAATAATTTTAAAAAAATGTATATCATGGAAATTTTCAAACATAAACAAAGTAAAGAGAATTAACGTAATGTACTCTCCTGTAACTCACCATCACTCAGATTAAACAATTATCAATATTTTTCTTATGAAGTAAGTCTAATGAAGTAACTTCAGTGTAAGGGAGAAGGTACTGAGAAGAACGGAATTTTATCACAAAGAAATTGTGTCTTCTGCCCAGAATGGTCACTCCTAAGTACTATATTGAAGTATCACAAATAAATCCCCTATATAAATCACAAGAACAGTGATTGGATATGGGGACATTCTTTTCCTTCACTCAGTTAAATAAGATGGGGAAGAGTTCAGCCGTATCCTCTGCAAGTTAAAATGCCTCGGGCTTCCCCACCTTGATATATAATGGACACTTAGAAGTGAGATGGCATATGCTGAATTTCCAGAAAGAACAGATCTGCCTTAATATATGAACATTTTCCATATTTTAAAGAAAATATCTTGGACTCATTTAAAGGCATGTTTTTGACATTTTGGAAAGGTATTTTTGTCTTAAGGTTGTTTGTAATATAAATATTAGAAAGTGCTTTGTAATTTTCAATGACAATAGCAGCACAACAATGTTTTTCAAAGATTATAACTATCTAAGTATGACTACACATGCAATGATGAAGTCACCTCATAAATATATATAATTGACAGTAGTTTGACTCTATCCACTTGGAGGAGAGAAAAAAACTGCTTGTGAAATTCCTCCTAAAATCTCCCCATGGATGTATGGGCCAAGGGAATTCAAGATGGAAGCTGAGAAAATGCTCCACTCTCTTGTGATTACAAAGTTGAATGTCACTCAGAACATGAGCATTGTGTTAAAATTACTCAACATACAAAGAGAAAGAAAGAAAGAAAGAAAGAAAGAAAGAAAGAAAGAAAGAAAGAAAGAAAGAAAAGAAATACATTCTCAAAAGAAAAGAAAACCAATTGAGTTTACCCTGAGATAAACCAGATGTTGGAAATAACAAACAATAATTTTAGAGTCATTATATAACCATCCTTGATGAAGAAAAAGAGAGTGCTTTCCATGAATAAAAATCTCAACAGAGAAATAGGAAATCACAGAATATACATAGAAACAAAAGAGAGGAAATCCTAGACCTGAAAAAATACAATTTCAGAAATTAGAAAAAATTACTAGATGGATTTAACAGCTGAAAGGACATGGGAAAGATAAGTGCAAGAAAACTTGAAGACAGGGCAATAGAAATTATGCAAGGTAAAGAAGAGAAAAAAAAATAAAGAACAGAGCCTTCGGGACTTCCTAGATAATATCACACAGTGCAATATAAAACTTGGTGAAAGACAGAAGTTTGCAGAAATGAGATGCTAAATGAACACCAAGAATCCTAAGCCCAAAGAAATCCATGCTGAGGGATGTCAATGTCAAACTGTCCAAATTGGTCAAACCAGCTGATTTTAATGGACTCCTCTCTGACCCACACAGATCAATTGGATACAAAATTAGTGAGAAAGTGTAACCAGTAAAATTAAAAATTTGATCTGATACATATACATACAATCTTGCACACCAACAAATAAAGACATAATTTTTAAATATACTCAAAACATTTCTGAAGTTTGACCACATATTGCACCAAAATCCTCAAAATACCATAAACACTTGGTATAATAATAGACCACATTCTCTAATCATAATTTTGTTAAATTGGAAATTTACATTTAGAAGATAATTTAAAAATTTATATGTATTAAAATTAAGAACTAAAAAATAGACTCCTAAACAATTTATGGGTTCAAGAGGAAAATAATGCTGCAAGTAATTAAATATTTAGAACTAAACAACAGAAAAGTATACCATTTTAAAATCTGTATGGGAGTTCCAATGAAGTTGTGCTTAGAGAAAAATTTATATTCAAACAATGTATTAAAAAACAAGAAAAAAATTACAGGTATTCAAAACAAAGAAGCTATAAAAAATCAGAAAACTCAAAGAAGGTAGAAGTAGAGAAATGTTAAAATGAAAAATTAATAAATAGAAAGCAAATTCAATATAATAGAAATGACCAATAAGATAACATGCTTTCGTTTTTAAAAGGCTTAAAGATGGCCGATTTCTAACAAAATGGAATAAAAAAGACAGGACAAATAAATAATATTAGAAACGAAAATGTAGAAAATTTCTAGAGATTCAGGGGAGATATAAATCATCTTACAAAATTCCTAGGTGACAATTGCATGATAATCTCAATACCTATGCACAAATCGTCTGATAAAATTGAACATTCATTTATGTTAAACAGAAAAAAAAAAGTCTGACACAATGTGACATCAGATCGTTTCTGTCATTTCTGGTTGAAATTTGAAAAAGTTAAAACAAAATGATAAGTTTTAAGTACTTTTACATTTTAAAGCAAATTGTCAACCAGCCATTCATAAAGGACTTGGAAAGGGGGTAGCCCAATTCCTGTTCTTTCAGCATCAGCCATCACTCACGTAGAGGTGATATAAAGGGACTTTAACATTTCATTGAGAAGGTTGAAACATCAAGTTTTGGTGTGCAACCTCAAATAAACACACTGGAGAGAGAAGGAAGATCCTTATCTCTACCTTAAACCAAATGAGAGGGCCTTCAAAAGAGCCTCTTGGAAAATCTGGCATGTGTCCTTTAATTTGGGAACTTTCAGACTGGTACCTGCCTCCTGCCTTGGGAGGAAGCTAAAGGCTTTGTGCAGAGGTGCCTTGGATGGCAAAGAGACAGTGCTTTCCTGGGGACAAGCTCACGCTGCCCCAGTTTGGTGAAAGCAGGGATGGGTGTGTGTTTTATTAATACATAGGACACCCAGCAGTCCTGCAGAATGGCCCCAGTGGTGGGTCATCTTAAAAGAAATGTTGTTCAAATGGGATGATGGAAGAGGTGAGGATGTCTCTGCTGACTTGTGAGCCCCTGGAAGCCAACGGCCTGAGGGAGGAGTTATAAAAGACCATGTAGAGCAGCTTTGCTTGAGTGAAGGGAGCTAAATGCAAGAAATCCCACTGGTGGAGCTTCTTCAGGAAGCCACAAAAGCAGCACTCCAAGAAAGGAACATTAGTTTTTCAGCATCCACTATATCCAGAGAATAGCAATGATAGTCAAGGGAGGCATTTCTTACCATTATCTTCCTTCCACCCTCAACCAATCCTGGAAAGGCCAAAACCCGAATGGTGTATCAAAGTGAAGGAACACAGCAGAGTGCAGAGGCCAGCCCTGCCCTTCCTCTCATTGCTGTGTGCCTGGCCTGAGATGGGCCCCTTATGGAGAAGGGGAGTTTTAGGTTGGATTCAAGTCTAGAGTTATATTATTAAAGTAGAGCTGACCATTTATAAAAAGTAGCTGCAGAACATTTTCTTACCTGAGACAAGTGGCAAAACTAGGGATTCTGACTATTATTCCATTTAAGGTAGGAAAGAACTATTCATAGAGCTAAATGAATCAAGGATAACGGAGAAGAAAAAACTAAAATTTGTTTCTGCTTGCATATTGCTGAATCTCATCTGTTCAATAAGTTTGTTACAGTAGGAAAAGGAAGTAGCTCCCTTAACTTGATACATAATATCTATCTCAAACCATTATAAGCACAGTTAATGCGAGACTTTGGAAGCATGCTTATTAAAGTAGGAAGAAAAGCAGAATGATGACATTCACAAGTTCTGTACATCATTGCCCTGCAAAGTGTAGCCAATGTGATAAGTCTAGAAAAATACTTACATAAGGAATAATATTTGGAAAGGGAAAGAGGAAATGTTACTTTCAGACAATATAATGGTCCATCTTAAAAAATCAGTAGAACTATAAGCTATTAATTTCAATAAGAAAGGTTAGCATAGAGACATACATTATGGATTTTACTGTGGCCTGAACTGTATCCCCCCACCAAAAAAATATGGATACATTGAAGCCCTAATCCCCAGTGCTTCAGGATGTGACTGTATTTGGAGATAGGGACTTTAAAGTGGTAGTCAAGTTAAAATGAGGCTGTTAATGTGGGCCCTAATCCACTCTGACTTGTATCCTTATAAGTGATAGGAAATTTGGACACACAAGAAAGCCCCAGGCATGCCCATGCACAGAGAAAAGACTACATGAAGACACAGCAAGAAGGTGGTCATCTGCAAGCTGCAGAAAGAGACCTCAGGAAAAACCACCTTGTCCACACTTTGATCTCGGACTTCCAGCCTCCAGAACTGTGAGAAAATAAATTTCTATTGTTTCAGGCACCCATTCTGTGGAATTTTGTTATGGCAGCCCTAGTAAATGAATCGTCTTACACATCAGCAGCATCTGATTAAAATGCAACAAGAAATAAAATATCCCATTCAAAGCAGCAACATATTTGCAGAGCACCTACTCAAGGAATAACGCTAATAGTACATGTTTAAGGAATTTATGGGGAAAATTAAAAAGCTTATAGGAAGAAATAAAGACCTGAATAAATGGGAAAATATAGCAAGTTCATTAATGGCATGATAATATCATAAATATTTTCATTGTACCCCAAATTAGTCTACCCATTTGCTGCAATAGCAATCGAATTCATATTAAAAAGTTTTGATGAAAGAGTAAAGGGACAATAATAATAGATAAAATGTTCATAAAGAACATGGAGAGGAGCAAGATGGCGGATGAATAACACTGCCAGACAGAGGGTCTCTGCAGAAAAGACAGATTCTAGCAGAAATTAGAAAAAAGAAGCAAGAAGACGAGCATACAGCGGACGAGGGCCAGAAGGAGGGGTACCTGAGACCCTGGGAGACTCCACAGGAGGAGGCTGCGGAGGAGAACTGGAGGCTGAGACCACCGGAGCACCCTGGAGACCAGCGGCAAGGGTAGGTGGATTTGCTGTTTCCCCTCCCCTGCATTTGGGACTGCTGGTGGGCTCCCCAGCGGGTGGAGAGACCTGCGGACACCAGCCCAGAGACCACCGCCGCCAGCCAGCGGTGAGCCTATAGCAGACATGACACCAGGTTCCAAACTTCCTCTGGGCATCTCCATGTGCACAGAACCGAGCCGCGCGGCAGGCGCCATATTGCCTCTTCCTCCCCTCCGCCGACCCTACCCGCGGCTGCCCAGAGAGACAATACAGCCACCAGCCGGAGGCACTCCAGGGAGCAGGACCTTCCCTTTTGGGACCCTACAGCTGACTCAGAGGAACTCAGACTGTGAGCTCCCTATCCACCAGCTCACCCAGGTGCTGCTGGCACGGTGTTCCTAGGAGAACAGTGCAGACTCAGAGGCTGAGAGACATAGACCCAGCTTGGGCTCCCTGTGGGTGAATTGGGACCGGAACTCCTCTCCCTGGTAGGGATACAGTTTGAACTCTGGGACCCAGAGGTCGGACCTGCAGACCAGATCCCCTGCACCTAGGGCTAGCATTGCCCGGGGCACAGAAGGGTTATACGTGGAACAGCCTACTGAGGTGTGTGTGCTTTCAGGGGTGGATCAGCATCCTAGAGGGCAACCCTCCTCCCAGGAGGAGGCTGTGCGCCCAGCTCAGGTGGCGTTCCTGTGCAGGGAACCTCCCCGCCGGCATCACAGTCTTGTGGTCTGGCCTGCTGGCAGAGACCCAGGAGTAGCTGCGGAGTTGGGGAGGGTGGAAAGAAGCGAGGCTCGCTACAGACTGTGGGTCTCAGACAGCCCCACCCCCACATGCAGACTTTCTGGCTGAGCGGGACCATTCCAGCCCCGCCCTGACAGCTTTCCCTGGAAGCAGAGAACAGAACTTTGACCCCTGCTAACTGCCTGAGGGCAGGCTTACCCAACCCCGCTCCGCCTAGAACAAGAGCTGTTAACATGACACAAAATCAACAGTATAGCCTGTTCCGCCAAGCAAACGCCACCTACTGACAGGGTCGGCATCTTGCACAGCCTTTCCACGACACCCACTGACTCAATATACAGGGAGTGGTCCAATCTCACCCACAGACACCACCTAACGCCTCAGAAACTAAACAAGGTGTGTGAATACCCAAACAGTAACCTAAAGGAAAGAAACAACAACTGATCGACATGGGAAGAAATCAGTGAAAGAACACAGAAAATATGAAGAACCAAACGGAAAACACACCCCCAAAGAGGAGCACCAGCCCCCTAGAAACGGACACCAACCCAAATCAGGCCACCAATATGACAGAAGAGGAATTTCATATGTGGATCATAAGAACACTCACCGAGCTGAAACAACAACTCAATAACCAACACAAAGAAACCACAAAAAGCCTCCAGGATATGGAAAAAGAAATAGACACAATGAAGAAAAGTGTAACCGAACTCCTGGAAATGAAGAATCAATTCAAGGAACTACAAAATACAGTGGAAAGTCTCAAGAATAGGGTAGATCAAACAGAAGAAAGAATCTCAGAGCTTGAAGATAACACCCTCCAATTAAATAAATCAGTCACAGAAATAGAGCAGAGAAACAAGAGAAAAGAGAAAAGCCTACAAGAGCTGTGGGATTATGTGAAGAAACCTAATGTGAGGGTCATAGGGTTACCAGAAGGGGAAGAAGACAACACTCAAGGGTTGGACAAGCTGTTTGAAGATATAATAGAGGAAAATTTCCCAGGCCTTGCTCAAAATCTGGATATACAAGTTCAAGAAGCTCAGAGGACCCCTGGGAGATTCAATGCAAACAGGAAGACGTCACGACATGCAGTCATCAGACTGACCAAAGTATCAACTAAAGAGGCCCTTCTAAGAGCTGTAAGACAAAAGAAGCAAGTAACATACAAGGGAAAGCCAATTCAAATAACATCAGACTTCTCTAATGAGACTTTACAAGCAAGGAGAGACTGGGGCCCCATTCTCACTCTTTTGAAACAAAACAATACCCAGCCTAGAATATTATTCCCTGCAAAACTAAGCTTCGTATATGAAGGAGAAATAAAAACATTCTCAGACAAGCAAAGGCTCAGAGATTTTACCAAGACAAGACCAGCCCTACAAGAAGTACTTAAAAGAGCGTTACATACGGAACATCATAATAATAACCCATGAATATAAAAACAACCAAAACCCAAAGATATTAAAGGCCAGATATTACAATGGCTCAAGACAGAAAGCATAGCAACAACATCCAACCCAACAGAATGAACAGTAATCTACCTTACCTATTAGTTCTCTCAATAAATGTGAATGGCTTAAACTCTCCACTCAAGAGACATAGGCTGGCTGAATGGATAAGAAAATACAAGCCAAGTATATACTGTCTTCAGGAAACACATCTAACCTGCAAGGATGCATATAGACTAAAAATAAAAGGGTGGAGATCAATATTCCAAGCAAATAGAAGCCAAAAGAAGGCTGGTGTGGCAGTTCTAATTTCAGATGATTTAGTTTTTAAACCAACAAAAGTAGTGAAAGACAGGCCGGGCGCTGTGGCTCACGCCTGTAATCCTAGCACTCTGGGAGGCCGAGGCGGGCGGATTGCTCAAGGTCAGGAGTTCAAAACCAGCCTGAGCGAGACCCCGTCTCTACCATAAAAATAGAAAGAAATTAATTGGCCAACTAATATATATATAAAATCAGCCGGGCATGGTGGCTTGTGCCTGTAGTCCCAGCTACTCAGGAGGCTGAGGCAGGAGGATAGCTTGAGCCCAGGAGTTTGAGGTTGCTGTGAGCTAGGCTGACGCCACGGCACTCACTCTAGCCTAGGCAAGAAAGCGAGACTCTGTCTCAAAAAAAAAAAAAAGTAGTGAAAGACAAAGAGGGTCATTATATAATGGTGAAGGGCACAGTTCAACAAGAAAAGATAACAATTTTAAATATATATGCACCCAACTTAGGTGCACCCAGATTCATAAAGCAAACCTTACTGGAGCTAAGCAAATGGATTAATAGCAACTCCATAATCGCCGGAGATTTCAACACCCCACTGACCGCACAAGACAGATCCTCCAAACAGAAAATTAATAAAGAAATAATGGACTTAAACAAAACTCTAGAACAATTGGGTCTGACTGACATTTACAAAACATTCTACCCAAAATCCACTGAATATACGTTCTTCTCATCAGCTCACGGGACATTCTCTAAGATTGACCATATCCTAGGACACAAAGTAAATCTCAAGAAATTTAAAAAAATAGAAATCATACCATATACCTTCTCAGATCACAGTGGAATAAATGTAGAAATCAACCCTAACAGAAACTCACATTTCTGCACAAAAACTTAGAAATTAAACAACCTCCTACTAAATGATTACTTCATAAATGAAGAAATCAAGACAGAAATAAAAAAATTCTATGAAGAAAACGACAATGGAGAGACAAGTTATCAACTCCTCTGGGACACAGCTAAAGCAGTTCTGAGAGGAAAATTTATCTCCATAAATGCCTATAACCAAAAGACAAGAAGATCACAAATAGACAATCTAATGAAACGACTCAAAGAGCTGGAAAAAGAAGAACAGACCAAACCCAAACCCAGCAGAAGAAGTGAAATCAACAAGATCAAATCAGAACTAAACGAAATTGAAAACAGGGAAGCTATTCAGGAGATTAATAAAACAAAAAGTTGGTTCTTTGAAAAAATAAACAAAATTGACACACCATTGGCTAAGCTAACGAAAAGCAGAAAAGAGAAATCTCTAATAAGCTCCATCAGGAATAAAAAAGGAGATATCACAACTGATCCCAAAGAGATACAAGATACAATTCATGAATACTACAAAAATCTTTATGCACACAAACTGGAAAATGTGGAGGAAATGGACAAATTTCTAGAAACACACAGCCTCCCTAGGCTCAACCAGGAAGAAATAGATTCCCTGAATAGACCAATTTCAACAGCTGAAATAGAAACAGCAATTAAAAATCTCCCTAAAAAGAAAAGTCCCGGTCCAGATGGCTTCACACTCGAATTTTACCACACTTACAAAGAAGAACTAGTACCTATCTTGCAGAAACTATTCCACAACATCGAGAAGAATGGAAACCTCCCCGACACCTTTTATGAAGCGAATATTACTCTGATACCAAAACCAGGAAAGGATGCAACAAAAAAAGAAAACTACAGACCAATATCCCTAATGAATATAGATGCAAAAATTGTCAACAAAATCTTAGCTAACCGAATCCAGACACTTATCAAAAAAATAATCTACCACGACCAAGTGGGCTTCATCCAAGGGATGCAGGGATGGTTCAACATACGTAAATCTATAAATGCAATTCAACACATAAACAGAAGGAAAAACAAAGACCACATGATTCTTTCAATAGATGCAGAAAAAGCTTTTGACAAAATTCAACACCCTTTCATGATACAAACACTTAAGAAAATAGGCATAGAAGGGACATACCTAAAAATGATACAAGCCATATATGACAGACCCATAGCCAACATCATACTGAATGGGGAACAATTGAAATCATTCCCACTTAGAACTGGAACCAGACAAGGCTGCCCACTATCTCCACTTCTGTTCAACATAGCACTGGAAGTCTTGGCTACAGCAATCAGACAGGAAAATGGAATCAAAGGTATCCAAATAGGGGCAGAAGAGATCAAACTTTCACTGTTTGCTGATGATATGATATTGTATCTAGAAAACCCCAAAGATTCAACCAAGAAACTCCTGGAACTGATCAATGAATTTAGTAAAGTCTCAGGATACAAAATCAATACACAGAAATCAGAGGCATTCATATACGCCAACAACAATCTAATTGAGAACCAAATCAAAGACTCAATTCCCTTCACAATAGCAACAAAGAAATTAAAGTACCTAGGAATATACTTAACCAAGGAGGTAAAAGACCTCTACAGGGAGAACTATGAAACACTGAGGAAGGAAATAGCAGAGGATGTAAACAGATGGAAATCCATACCATGCTCGTGGATTGGCAGACTCAATATCATCAAAATGTCTATACTACCCAAACTGATCTACAGATTCAATGCAATACCTATTAAAATCCCATCAGCATTCTTCACAGATATAGAAAAAATAATTTTACGCTTCGTATGGAACCAAAGAAGACCCCAAATATCAAGAGCAATTCTAGGCAACAAAAACAAAATGGAGGCATTAATATGCCAGATATCAAACTATACTACAAAGCTGTAGTAATAAAATCAATATGGTATTGGCACAAAAACAGGAATATTGACCAGTGGAACAGATGTGAGAATCCTGATATAAAACCATCCTCATATAGCCATCTAATCTTTGACAAAGCAGACAAAAACATACGCTTGGGAAAAGAATTCCTTTTCAATAAATGGTGCTGGGAAAACTGGATAGCCACCTGCAGAAGGCTAAAACAGGACCCACACCTTTCACCTCTCACAAAAACCAACTCACGCTGGATAACAGACTTAAACCTAAGGTATGAAACTATTAGAATTCTAGAGGAAAAAGTTGGAAACACTCTCCTAGACATCGGCCTGGGCAAAGAGTTTATGAAGAAGTCCCCAAAGGCAATCACAGCAGCAACAAAAATAAATAAATGGGACATGATCAAACTACAAAGCTTCTGCACAGCCAAAGAAATAGTCATGAAAGTAAACAGACAACCTACAGAATGGGAGAAAATTTTTGCATCCTATGCATCCAATAAGGGACTGATAACTAGAATATACTTAGAACTCATGAAAATCAGGAAGAAAAAATCAAATAACCCCATTAAAAAGTGGGCAAAGTACTTGAACAGACATTTTTCTAAAGAAGACAGAAGAATGGCCAACAAACATATGAAGAAATGCTCAACATCTCTAATCATCAGGGAAATGCAAATCAAAACCACAATGAGATATCACTTAACCCCAGTGAGAACGGCCTTTATCAAAAAATCTCCAAACAATAAATGCTGGCGTGGTTGCGGAGAGAGAGGAACACTCCTACACTGCTGGTGGGACTGCAAACTAGTTCAACCTCTGTGGAAAGCAATATGGAGATACCTTAAAGCGATACAAGTGAATCTACCATTTGATCCAGCAATCCCATTGCTGGGCATCTACCCAAATGATCCAATAACACTCTACAAAAAAGACACCTGCACACGAATGTTTATAGCAGCACAATTCATAATTGCAAGGCTGTGGAAACAGCCCAAGTGCCCATCAATCCAAGAATGGATTAATAAAATGTGGTATACGTATACCATGGAGTACTATTCAGCTCTAAGAAACAACGGTGATATAGCACATCTTATATTTTCCTGGTTAGAGCTGGAACCCATACTACTAAGTGAAGTATCCCAAGAATGGAAAAACAAGCACCAGATATATTCTCCAGCAAACTGGTATTAACTGAGTAGCACCTAAGTGGACACATAGGTACTACAGTAATAGGGTATTGGGCAGGTGGGAGGGGGGAGGGGGGCGGGTATAGACATACATAATGAGTGAGAGGTGCACCATCTGGGGGATGGTCATGATGGAGACTCAGACTTGTGGGGGGAGGGGGGGAAATGTGCATTTATTGAAACCTTAAAATCTGTACCCCCATAATATGCCAAAAAAAAAAATGAACATGGAGAAAGGTGAATGATACATGTATAACTATAATATGAATCTTAATAATTAAGACAAGGTGGTAATTATGCATTTGAGGAGTGTCATTTTAGCTTTTATTATTAAATATGTAAATTTTTTCTATTTTCAGATCTGCATTGTGTTAGGGAAACATTCTACCACACAGTGTTCTAAGACATTTAAAATATTTTCTTTACAAATAGAAATTTTGACAAATGCCTTTACAACATCTCAAATAATTACCACATGGCTTTTCTTCTTTCACGATAAGAAAATATATTATGCTATTTGATTTCTTATGTTAAAACATCTTTCCATTTCTGGAATAAACTTCACTTAGTGAAGTATGTAGTTTTTTTTAACATGTAGTTGAGTTTAATTAGCTAATATCATATTTGGTATTTGTGAGTCCATGTTCACAAGTAATGTTGATGTATAGCTTTCTTGTATTTTGTATTTTAGAATTGAGATTTCTGTGACTTTAAAAATATATTGAGAAGCTTGAACTTCATCTTTATCCCATAGAAATTTAGACAGAATATAATCTATTCTTAAAGCCTTGCTGGAATTCACTGGAAAAATCTCTGGGGCCACAGTGATTTTCCTTTTAAGTGGTATATAGTTCATTAACAACTTTTTGTGTTGATTACAATACTACTATCTATGTACAATTTCTACTTCATCTGGAGTTCGTTTTGGGAACTTAATTGCCTAAAAAATTTAGAAATACTTTCAAGACATTTTGCAAGGAGTTATGTATTTTATTTAAAAACAAAAACAAAAAAAGAAATTTATGTATCAAGTTCAGCAGATATGGGAGGAAGGGCTGCCTATTAGGTCATTGGTGCTGACTTAAGTCTCTGAGTTTAGGAACAAAGCAAAATTATAATAGAAAATCTATTTTTAACCTTTATCATAACTGTTTTTTATTTTATTTTATTTTATTTTATTTTATTTGTGAAGTAAATGGAAAGTGTCATATGCTAAGGTCTGAACACATTTTTTCTGTCTAACTGAAGGATCATATCTAACTCTTTCCCTAAAAGAGCTCACATTCTGGTTACAATTTTCTTATATATAATGGAGAATACAATGTGCAAGGGTTCCCAACAACTGAGTATGTATATTGCAAAGCAGAGAGTACTTATATAATGATTCATTTCTTCACTCTCTCACCATTATTACAGCATATCAGCCACCTCAGAGCACCTCAGTCTTCTGGCTATTTCTGGTACATTTTACTCTGTTTCAGGAGGTTCCTGCTAATTTCCATCTCTCAGAACACCTGTGAACCTCCCCTTGACATACATAGACACGTCTTCTCTCCCATACCATCTCCAGCCTGCCACCGGCATCGGAAATGTAGGGATTTCAAATGCCTAGGTCTAGACCCCCAAAGGGAATTCTGTTTCTGTTCATGATGAATAGCTAAAGCTGCTGCCAGATTTAAATTATCATGGGGCCTCTGAGTTTGCAGGCAGACACACTTGGGTCAATCAGCATAGGACACTCAGCAGCTAAGAACCAGGGCTTCTTGGGAGGTTAGCATCTTGGGGCCAAGATCTAAATGCAATGCTCCTTTTTTTTTTTTTTTCCAATAAATTTTGTTCTTTCTTTCTCTTTGTTTCTTCTGTAAAGAATTTCATATCCCTGAGCACAGGAGATGTTTGAGAGAGAGAAGAGAACGAGATGGTAAAGATAAAGATGGAGTACGGAGAAGAGAAATTGCATGCATAAAACCATATATTTTTTTGCCTTTGAATGAAAAAAAATGTTTTGCAAGTTTTTACAGCTTTTGAGTTTAAGAACAGAGCAAAGGAAAGAGTACTTTTGAAGGCCATGGGAAAAGTTCCAAAGCAGAGCTGCTAGGAAACAGCAGTGGTGAGGGGGAAGTTCGAGGGCCATCTGTATGTCACCAGTGCCCTCTGGAAGTCCTGGGAGGGGCGGGGGGAAGGTGGCATCCTGAGCAGTTTATTTTATGGTGAGACTGAAAATGCTGGAGAGAGGACCCTGGGGACCATGTTTCATCACACAGCCTTCAGGAGCCCTGCAGTCTGCTGGCTGATGGCCACCAGGAGGTGAAAGGCCAGGGAACAAATGTGCTTGCTCCGTCCCTTGTCTGGTGTTTCTGGGTATTACAGCAACTTTATTTTTGGAAACAGCCCCAAAAGTGGAAGAAGTTTTACCCTCACTTCTGCCTTGCATACAAGTAAAAGTCATACAGAAAGTTGATCCCTGGCCATCCGGGTGGACACAGCCATGATCAGATGGAGCCCAATGTGAGCCTGGAGGGGTTCATGTGGAAAGGGAGATGTGGGCAGCACCCTACGCTTGGGGGAGAAACATGTCCCCACCCCTCCCTGTTGGCAGAAAGAAAAGAAAAGCAACTTGTTGACTAGCTTTATAAAAAAGCCAACTGGCAGTGCTTCCTCAATTGTCCATCTGTGAGGAATGGGGAGTGAAAGGCCAGGACCAGCATTGCCAGAGAGTTATGTGGGATTACAGGGAATTCCACTCTTGTTCTCCCTTCGTTATGGAGATTCCAATGGAGAACCCACTACCATGTGCCAGATCCTCACCTGAGACAACTGAGAAAGTAGAATGTAGAAGGAAAATGGAACATGGACATGGCAGTCAAGGTAGGGTGTTGGGTTGGAAGGGTGACTGGCTCTCACAGGACTAGCAGAACTACCTGCCATGGGCACAGAAAAAAATTCTTAGATATTATTTGGATTTTTTTTTTTAATGTCCAGAGAGGTGAAGAGATCGCCCTAGGTCACACAGAAAGTTAGTGGTACAAATGAGAGCAAAGTCAGGTCCTCATTCCTTTTTTTTTTTTTCTTTTGAAGTATCACAGGATTTGTTTTATAATACTTGAGTTATGGTTATAAGAGTGCCTGTCACCCAGGTGCTGTTCACTGTACCAGTGAGGTAGGTTTTTGCCTTTCCCCTCCTCCCACTTCCCCCTTGGTTGATTTCCATTAAGTTTTACTTCCCTGTAAGCATATGTGTGCTCCTCAGTTAGTTCCAATTTAATAGTGAGTACCTGTGGTGTTCGGTTTTCCTTTCTTTAGATACTTCACTTAGCTCTTCTTAGTCTTGATTTAGTGTTCCTCCAATTTCATCATATGACCTCCAGTTCATCAATATCCAGACACTCACTGAGCACCTTCTGTGTACCTAATGCTTTTGTAGGTGCAGGGGACATGCTGTCAGGGAATTGCAGAAATATGGTAATAGCTCACACTTTCAGTGGCCTTTACAGCTTACAAAGCATTTAACAAACACCAATTCATATTTAAATGAATTAGTTTTGTTCTCAAGCAAATCTGAGAAATAGGTATCTTCATGACATAAGTGAAAAAACTAAGCATTAAAAGAGGGTAAACGATGTGCTCCCTTGAGCATAGGAAGTGGCAAAGCCATGACTCACACTCAGATACTGAACCTCAAAATTTTTAGTGTAGCTAAAGAGATAAAACATAAACGTGTGAAACAATTGGTAAATTATATATGACAGCATTGTATGTTAATTTAATTCATTCTTGCACTTTTAGCAAGTTGCATTTATCCGAGACGTTTCTAAGTGGAGATGTCCGATAGTTGAGTCTAGGAAGAAGGGATAAAAGATTTAGGAACCACTGCATATGGATGGCAACAGAAATCATAGGGGTGAATGTGTCTGAGGATGGCCCTTTCATCAGTTGTCACTATTTTATCAACAGTGTGGAAGAACAAAGAAGAGGTAGTAGAACTCTTGCAATCAAGAGAGTTGTAAGTGCAGGGTTGTTTTATTAAGAGTCATCATTCAAGAAACAAAATCTACTGAGCAATAAGGTTTTCAGCAAGGTCTCTCTACTCTGGCTAGTTGGACTTGAATGAAATCCTTCCAGACTTACGTGCTTATGTGAGCTCTGGGAATTATTCGACCTACAAATCACCAGTAGTTGTCCTTTGCCTGCCTTCATGGCATCTTACTTTGCCTATGAAGCTTAGTATTTAAAAAAAAATTTAAGGGAACCCCTGAACATATGCTATTGCCTGACTGTTTTGTGTTCTCCCAAAATTCACACATTGGAATTATAACCTTCAAGGTGATGTTATTAGGGGGTGGGGCCTTTAGGAGCTCTTATGAATGGGATTAGTGCTCTCATGGAAGACACCTCAGGGAGACCCCTTGCTCCTTCCACCACATGAGGATAGAGTAAAAAGGTGTTATCTGTGAATCAGAAAGTGTGTCCTCAGCAGATACCAAATCTGTTGGAGCCTTGATCTTGGACTTCCCAGCCTCCAGAACTGTGAGAAATAAATTTGTGTTGTTTACAAACTACCCAATCTATGGGATTTTGTTACAGCAGACTGAATGGACTAAAAGAGAAGATTTATGCAATTCTTTCCATTTTTGGTTTCTTCTCCATAGTACTCTGTTCATCCAATTCCAGCTGAATCAACTTTCAGTGATCCAATTTCTCAACTCAGCAAAACCACCCTGTTCTGCTTGGGTCCTCCTTCCCTTCTGCCTCATGCTTCAGGACAGACAATGTCCCCAGGGAGAAAGCCAGGATGCCCATTAGTTTCATTTCATTTATTTCCTTCTTTTTAGAGGATGCAGTACTGTACAGCCAATTGCCCAATGTCTAAAAACAGTTATTTCATATATTTTATCCAGTTTTCTAATTGCTAATGGTGTGAAGGAAAGTTCAGTACCAGTTAAACTTCCCACGTAGCTGGAGGTTTAAGTGTTCCCATGTAATTTTGAAGTGATGCAAATCTGCTATGGATGTGGAGATGACACTACTTGACATTTTAAAATTAATCACGTATGTTAAAATTTTAATTATAAGCATCTCAAAAAAATGTAAAGTAAAACTTCCAACCCAAGGGAGCATGAGACAATGTGAAATAAGGAAGATGTTCAGGTAACTGACACAAAAGAAAGCAAAACTGTGGATAAGGGAGAACTACTTATTTTTGGACATTTGATAAAAACCAATAGGCCATATAGTGGGTATATTTCTGTACTCTTTATTCTGTTCCATCAGTCTATGTCTCTTATTTAACCCATACCACACTGTCTGCACAACTGAAGATTTGCATAAGTCTTGAAATCAGGTTTATGAACCACCCAACTTTTTCAAAATTATGTCAGTTATTCTAGTTCCTTTGACTTTTTATACAAATTTTAGAATTACTTTTACTCCTGGGGAGAAAAAATAAGAAAATATGATCATTTTGGTAGTAGATGGGAAAGGAGAAAGAAATGAGGCAAAATATATGAGGATTCCATTGCCAAGAAAGGACATTGGCATCAAAGAACCAACAGATGGGACTGTTTATTCTTGACAATATAGAGATGATTGAGGTATTTGGAAAAGACTTTAATATAAACACTGAATGTTTAAAATTCTCAAAAAGCCAAAGAAGGGACTAACATCATGGAAGAATTAGAAGTTATGAAAGATTAAAGGTGGACATTAAAAACCATTAGAAAAGGAGAACTGAAATAAAAGACATAGAAAAAAAATAGACAAGATATACTGAAGAAGGAACAGTTCTTTGGAAGACAGAACTGAGAAAAACCCACCAGGGTATAACAGAGTATAACAGAGAAATAAAGAAATAATCAATTATGAACTAATATATTTCTATCCAAACCCCTAAAACATATATAAACCTCAATATGACTTAGTTATAAAGAAGACTGGTAGCAAAATGGCTACCAGAGAGGGCAATTTTAACATACTTCTTTTATTTAACAGTATGTTTTTAAAAAGTAAGCACATAGGATTCTTGAATAAAGTGATTTTTAAGCTTGATCTAACAAATATATCTAGAAACTTGGATAGAACAATGGAATACATCATAAAAAAAATCAGGTGACTGTATACATATGAGCCTGTTTTTGGACTTTTTATTATCTATTCTGTTCCATTGGTGTATTTGTCTATGCTTATGCTCATACCAGACTGTCTTAATCACTATAGCCTTTTACAATAGGTCTTGAAATCTGATAGTATAAAACTTCCAGTTTTTAAATTGCCTTGGTATAATCAGAATAAAGTAAAAAGTATGGACTTGAGTTATTAATAATGTATAACATTAGTTCATTAATTATAATGCTAATGTAAGATATTAATAAGGGAAACAGTATGGGAATTCTCTGTACCATCTTTGAAAATTTTTGTAAATCTAAAATTACGCTAAAATAAAAAGTTTATTTTAAAAACTTGCCTTATTGCTTTCATTTCTTTGCATCTATATGTGAATTTTAGAATCAGCTTGTCAATTTCTACAATAAAGCCTACTGATATTTTGTTTGGGATTTAATGCAATTAAAACTTTTGGATTAATTTAAAAAGAATTGACAACAATGCTGTGCTTTAAAAACCATAAACATGATCTGTCTCCGCATTAATTTAAGTTTTTAGAATTTCTTTTAGCAGGTTTGAAGATTGCAGTATAGTACTCTTGAATATCACTTGCTCAACTTCAAGCTTTTTGGTACTGTTGTAAGTGGTATATATTTTGTATTTTGTTTTCTCTCTGTGACTGATATATAGAGATATAATTGATGTTTGTAGATGATTCTCTATCTAGCAACTTGGCTATATCCACTTATTAAATATATTAGTTTTTCATTAAAATCTTTTGAGTTTTTATTTTTTCTTTTCAAAATTTTTTGTAGAGATGGGGGTCTCGATATATTGCCCAGGTTGGTCTCGAACTCCTGGGCTCAAGTGATCCTCCCACTTAGACCTCCTAAAATGCTGAGATTACATGCATGAGCCACCATGCCCAGCCAAAATCCTTTAAATTTTTAAAGTACACAATCAAGTCGTCTGTGAATAAAATGACATTATCTTCCTTTTCCAATCCTTATGACTATGATTTATTTTCTGGGCCTTATTGCACTTGGCAGGACCAACAGTGTAATGTTCGATAGATGTGGTAATATGATGTATCTCTCTCTTGTTCCCAATCTCAGAAGGCTTTAAATATTTCAACATTTAGTATGATGCTTGCTGTAGGTTTTTAAAACTAGATAGTCATAATCAGAGTACTCCTTGCTTGTTTAGAGTTTAGATCAGGAATCGGTATTCAATTTTGTAAATGCTTTTTCTACATCTATTGAAATTACATGATTTTTCTCGCTTTTCTATTAACATGTTGATATTTTTTTCCTTTCTTAAATTAATCCAATTTAGTGGTCAAGATATATTATCCTCTTTTATACACTGCTTGATTGTTTTCTAATATTTTGTTTAGGATTTTTGCTTTGATGTAGTTTTCCTTTGTTATAATATGCTTTTCAGGTTTGGGTATCAAGGATATATAAAAAGAATTCCAAGGGATATCTTCATTTTCTATTTTCTGGAAAAGTTGTATAAGTTTTTGTTCTATTTTCCATATGTGTTTGGGAGCCATCTAGTCCTTTTTTTGATGTAGAAAGTTTTCAGTAATATACACAATTTCTTTAATAGATATTGGAATATTCAGGTTTTCTATTTCTTCATCTTTCAGCTATGGTAAGTTGCATTGTTTAATGAATTTGTCCTTTTCTTCCAAATTGTCAACTCTATTTGCATAAAGTAGTACATAATATATTTGCTTTTTAAAAATATGTATCTGTAGGATCTGTAGTGATATCTTCTCTTTAATTCCAAATATTAGTTATTTGTCTTTTTTTCTCTCTTTTCCCTAACCATTTTTGCTACATGTTTATCATTTCTTTATACCTTTCCAAAGAATCAACTTAGAACTATTAACTTCATTGTATTTTATTTAAAAATTTAATTTTGTGCTTAACTTTACTATTTTCTTGCTTCCTGTTTCTTATAGCATAAATTGATGTTCTTTTATAGATTTTTTTTAAGATAGAGCTTAAATTATTATTTCTAAGTCTTCATTGTTGTCTGATATCTGATTTAAGGCTGTAAATTTTGCTTTAAGTATTGCTTTAACTTCAACAACAAATTATGTTTTATCTTCCTTATTACTTGGTTTGAAATATTTTCTCATTTTTATTTCTTCTCTGACCTATTAATTATTTTAAAGCATATTATTAATTTCCAGACAATTAATTTTTTTCAGTTATCTTTTTGTCATTGATTTCTAGTTTAGTCCATTGATGACAGAGAACAAACTCAATAATTTTCACCATTTAGATTTTGTTAAGACTTTCCTTATGGCCCAATATTATTGTCCATTTTTGTAGTAAATTCATCATGTGAAAATGAGAATAATGTCAACATGGTATCATTGGTTCTATGTTTTACCTGTCAATTAGGTTATTTGTTAATTTTGTTCTTTGCATTTTCCAGATCCTTGTCTGGGGGCAGATTATAATTTGCTTGATGTCTCAGCTATTAAGAGAGGTATGTTGAGATATTTTACCATGATTGCAGATTTGTTGATGTGTTTAACTTTTCTTTTAGTTTAAAAAAAATTTTGGTTTAGATGCTTTGAAATTAAGTTATTGGGTACTTATAGATTTAAAATTGTATCTTCCTGCTGCTAAAGTGACCCTTTTGCCAAGAGGGAATATACTCTATATCTTCTGTAACACTTTTTGTCTAAAAAGTCTGTTTTGTCTATTATTAGCATAGTTACATCAGCCTTCTTTTGGTTTGTGTTTGCATGGGATATTTTCCATCATTTTATATTTCAATCTTTCTGTGTTCATATTAGCTTTTTTTCTTGACAGTTGCCATTGTTAAGATTTTTTTCTTTTTTCAAAAGCATTTAGTATTTTTTCCTTTTGCTCAAAGTAGTCAGTCCATTCACCTTATTAAATTGGGTTTATATATACTATTATATCTTTATATATTTACTATTGATTTTCTAATTGATTAATATGTTGTATATTCTGGTTTTTTCTTGCTTTCTTTCAGAATAAATACATATTTTTATTTTTCTATTTTCCTGCTATTAAATTGTTAATTATACATTTTCTATTTCTTCACTCAAGAAATTATGGCTTACATTTTTAAATTATTTAAATCTAATGAAATTATTACTTTTATCATATTATTACTTTAATCATTAATTATTACTTTAATCAAATTATTACTTTTATCATATAAGTTTATTTTATAATTTAAACACTTTAAGTCCACTTGCTTTCTTTCATCTATTGCATTATCTTTATCAAGTATCTTTTTTCTTCACACATTTTAAACTTCTTGAGTTATTCCTATTATTGTCTGTACCACCAATTTTACTTTATGTTTGTCCACACATTTATCATTTCCAGTTCTCCCCATTTCAAATTGTATTTGTGTGTTTCTTGCAGGGATAATTTTTGTCCTTTCCAAAGCATTCCCTTTGGTGTTTTTTTGTTTTGTTTTGTTTTGTTAGTGCAGACCTGTTGGTGGTAAATTCTCTTAATTTTTGTTTTCCTAAATAAAAAACTTGACTTCCTTTTATTTTTGAAAGAAATATTTGCTAGATTTAAAATAACTGGTTTGGCAGTTATTTTCTTTGGCTACTTTGAAGATTTTATCTTTGTCGTTAGTTTTTCTATACTTTGCTATTATGTGCCTAGGACTGTTTTGCTTGTATTTATTCAGCTTGTGGTTCACTAAGGTTTTTGTGTCTGTAGGTTGACGCGTTTCATTAACTTTGGAAAATTCTTAACCATTTTGCCTCAGATTATTGCTCTTGCTCTTGTCTCTATTCTCTCTTATGGGGATCCAGTTAAACAGGTGGTAGAACTTTTCAGCAGGTTTCATATGTCTCTTAAGCTCTTATTTGTTTGTTTCTTTTTGATTGGTTGTTTTAATATTTGTCTTTCAACTTAAATATTTTCTGTTGACCTGCCCTTGAGTTCAATAATTAAGTCTTCTGCTGTGTCCAAATTGCTGTTACACTCATCTACTTTATTCTTAATCTCAGGTACTTTTCAGTTCTAGAATACCTACAGGTTTCTTTATATATTCAAATATTCTGATTAAATTTTTCATCTTTTTATCTGTTTCTTGGATTGGTACGAAAGTCTCAGTTTGGTGGGGAAGGCAGACTTCTTCAGCTTGATATAAGTAACAGGATGTATAAAATTAGCAATATCATCTAGGATACTTTGACAGACAGGAAAGTCTGAAAATGAGGATCACAGGCTAGAAATTTATAGATGTCAGTATGTGTGGGGAGAATGTGGTCAGTAAGTCTTTACCAGTCTCCATCTGTGTACCCAGCTTAATGTGGCAAGCTAGCAATGTGGCAGACATTACTAGTAGCCTACTGAATATTCATTCTCTTTTATTTACAGAACCTCATTTTTTTGGCATGGAGTTTGGGGGGGGGGATAATATGCACTGATAAAATACTTTGTCTCTCAGGCTAACTTCCAGCTAGGAGTTGACCAGGTGACAAAATTGTGGTAGAAATTTAAGGGTAAGTCTATCAGATATGGCAAGTTATTTATTTCTATACAGAGATAGACTCATCTAACATATGCCTTTATTTCTTCCTCTTTTCACCTTTCTTTTATAAGGCCTTAGTAAATTGTGCCATTTCTTCTAAAGCCACATCTCACATTTTATTGTTGGTTTCTGATTCCCTTTTTATTGTCATCTGTCTTTCATCAGTCTCCCATGGAGAATTCCAGCTACCAGTACTAACAACATGACACACAGTCCCACCCTTGATGCCAACGTGAAATGGAAATACTTATTTTTTTGTTAAGATATGTAAACTTCCTGGTTTAATGAAGCAGCACTATATTGAAAGGTTATCTAACTTAGTTTATAATAAGAAAATGCCTTGCTATGTGTGTTTGCATTACAAAGACGAGCTAAAATGAACACTTTTAAGACTACCCCAGTACATGAATACATCTTATTATAAGCACAAAGGAAAATCAAGATTTAAGTTGGCTAAAACACCAAACCAAATTCCATTTGATCTAATAGTGTTTACTTATTTAACATCTGGAAAAGTTTGGGCATACACTGCAAACATTTTAAACCTAATTTTAAAATAAATTACACTTAGCTTCCCCAGATGTATTAAAGGTGGATCCTTTTAAAAAAATAATTTTTTAGGGATTTTTTTTGCATTTAACATGCAAGAATTTGAATCATAAAAGAGAATATTTAAATATCTCCCTTAATAGGTCCTCAAAAAAAAAAAACACTCTCTAGTACTTAAAAGAAAATGCAATAAATAATAATAATAATAAAACCCTCTGTATTCTTTGCTGGGTGAAAAACAAACAGATCTAGAGGATCTCTTAAATCAGGCTTGCAAAGGAGTATTTCTACCTGCAGAGATAAGAAAAGGAGAGAGTTGATTGGGCCTCTCCACTGGTCCTGACTCCACGGACAGTCACCGAACTCTAGGAAAGTGGGCAACTTCTATACAGTTGGAGAGTTTAGCTGATAGCTACAAGTGTTTTGAGTAACCGTGTCTCCTGTCCTCCTTACAGGAACTATCCTTCCTTTACTAGCCTAAAAGACATATTTTTTCAGTGACTGCTTGGATGGGGCCAGCTGAAGCGTAGAAACCATCCTCCCAATGCCCACGGCTGTTTGGTGTTAAAGCGTGCAGCCCTTTCCAAACCTGTCTCATACACCAGGCAATACTCTATGTGCTACTGGACAGAACAGGTTAGGCTAGATGGATATGCGGACAAGCTTGGGAAGAAGAAACTGAAAAGGGAAGTTAAAGACCTAGAGAAGCCCCGGTCCAACCTTTGTAAAGCTTTGCAAAATCCTGTTCATCTACTAGCAGAATTCTAAGGATTTGTTTCATTTTCTGGTTGGCATCACCTTAACCGTTTGCTTTGTAAAGAATCTGATTTGCACTAACTGATGTCTCTCTGCTCCTGTGCCCTCCTAATGTTGCATTAGCATTTGGTTTGTTAGCTCTGTCTTTTCTGTGTTCACAAAATAGACTGCAGGTTCTTGATGGCGGGAACATCTCTTAGATTTATTTTTTTATCTTTTCGATCATAGCTTAACACAGGACTTCCTTAGTATACAGCAGGTGGTAAGTTCTGTTGTACTATAGAGAAACACAGGGTTGATTAATCTTTTGTCCTCAGGCTTTTTTTTAGTGCCCATCTAATGTCTTAGAAGACAATCATTACTTGATGCAAACAGTAGATAAAATTGAAAATTACAAATCAGAGAAACAGCTCCTGTTTTGGTTTAGTTTTGTGTAGTATTTTCTCTGTCCTCCCTTCTCTCTGTTCAGCACTTCTGGACATACCTAAGACCCTGCCCTCTGTCAGAGGTTCGGGCAAAATGCCTTGAGCTCTGTGTTTGGTAAGGGTTGTGGCCAGCAAACGTGGCTTT
The DNA here is from genome assembly GCF_040939455.1 of Microcebus murinus. Classification (NCBI taxonomy): domain Eukaryota; kingdom Metazoa; phylum Chordata; class Mammalia; order Primates; family Cheirogaleidae; genus Microcebus; species Microcebus murinus. The sequence continues at coordinate 15,109,979 of NC_134106.1, forward strand.
CTTATTAGAAATAAAAAAGACTATTTATACTGTGATAAAGCTTCTCACTCGTGACTTAAAAAAAGTCTGTAGCAGAGACATATATAACTGCCCTTTAAATTCTCATCTCACAGCATAACTTCATTCACAGACTCAGAGCAGCTTGTGGTAGCAAGTCATGTACACATTTACTTCTTATTTCTTGTTGCTAAAAGGTAATATTGGCAGAATAATTCTTTTTTTTTTGAGACAGAGTCTCACTTTGTTGCCTAGGCTAGAGTGAGTGCCATGGTGTCAGCCTAGCTCACAGCAACCTCAAACTCCTGGGCTTAAGCAATCCTCCTGCCTCAGCCTCCTGAGTAGCTGGGACTACAGACATGCGCCACAATGCCCAGCTAATTTTTTCTATATATATTAGTTGGCCAATTAATTTCTTCCTATTTATAATAGAGATGGGGTCTTGCTCTTGCTCAGGCTGGTTTCAAACTCCTGACCTCGAGCAATCCGCCCGCCTTGGCCTCCCAGAGTGCTAGGATTACAGGCGTGAGCCACCGCGCCCGGCCAGCAGAATAATTCTTGAAACATTAAGAATAATAGCCATTTCTCTCTCCTTGTAGCCTTCATAAGCATTTATAACCTTAGTGTGTACCACTATAAAAACCTAAATTAATTCTGTTTTTTTCTATTTCCTTTTTGTTCTGGGATCTAGAGCAGTGGTTCTCAAAGTGTGGTCCCTGGCCCAGCAGCACTGGCATCGCCTGGGAACTTAGGAATACAAATTATCAGGTTTTATCCCAAACCTGCTGAAGCAGAAACTCTGGGGAGTGGAACCCAGTTATGTGTGTTTTATTCATGGACATAGTGCCAGTGGCCTTGCTTCTTAAAAACTAGGTGTACAGGCATCTTAGAGAAACAATTCTCACCTTAGCCATCCCACCTCTAAAGACAGGACGAAGGGAGCAAGGCATGACTGCCCAGGGTGTGCCTCTGCAAAGTTGCATAAAGGTGTAGTCTGGCCAACCCTGTGTTAGCACTGCAGACCTGATTAAGGGAAACACTTCCAGAAGACAACCAATCTGAACTTAAGAAGAAGTGATCGTGCACCATCATCAGTCAATTGCATGCGTATGAACAGGAGCATCTGCTACTAACGTTTTCAGAGCTATATTTTCCACAGGTACATTCCAGAGTGCAGCAAACCATTTCCACATGCGGGGGCTGATCTCTCAACAATATATCTTACCTGCCTTTTGTGTCATCGCAGATTTCTTTAGAAGTTAAAGTTCACTTCAAAGTCATGGTGAAGCCAAAACTTTTCCAGGTGCAAGGATTTTTCTTCAGAGAGATTGTTGATCACAGCCCAGCAAAACTGTGAATGAGGGGAGGGCCATCCTCCTGCTAACCTATCTTAGAGCTCCTCTCTGCTGCCATCCCTCTGCCCAAAAAGGAACCACCGGGGAATTTTGTTAACACATCAATGCTTGGGCCTCACTCCCAGAGATTTTGACTTAATTATTCTGGGGTTGGGGGCGTCTAAGAATTGATATTAAAAAAAATAATAATCCCATATTCTTCCACTATGCAGCCTAATTCTAGAATCACTGAATTAAATAAATATTTCTTGAGCACTTTCTTTGTGTGAATCTCTTGGTAAGACACTGGAAGAGTCAAAGGAACATAGGGCAAGAGATTGTGTCTGCATGAAGCAGGGAATGGTAGGACATACAGCAAAATATATGCATGTCACCAGAACCCATGGCAGACTATGGTAAGTGCTATATTATAGCTACACCCAGTTTGTTCTGTGTAGGTACCACTAGATCTGGCTTCACAGAGGAAATTGGATTTCAATTTGGTTTTAGAGAATTTTTAACAGATATAGAAAAAAGAACATTTTGGACAGAAAACACAAAAATGTGCAAAAGCATGGAGGCAAGAAAGTTGAAGAACTTTGGAGAGATGAGTAAATATTGTTCAGTTTCAGTATATATGAAATGAAGTTGGCAAGGTAGGCTAGAGCCAGATTTGAAAGGACTTTCAATGCTGTGCTAAAAATCTGGATCTTATATTCAATGAAGAGAAACATTATATGTCTAAGAAAGATACCTCATTTAGAAGATAATTGATACTTATATTAATACAAGTGTTGCCAACCATATCTAGCCAATTAAACATTTACTGAGCACTTAATGTACTTTGTTGCAAGTTTCTGTGCTAGACACTATGAAGGATTAAAAAATACTCCAGGCAACAATTTTCCTCCAAGATTTTATAATTATAATTAGATTGTTGAAACTTACACTCTCTTATAATTCTATTATACAGAATAGAATTTTGTGGGTTAAATAGCCAATTTCTATTGTTGCTGTTGATAATTCCTGTTTAAAAGAAAGTAGCTTATATATGGTAAAAGTAGCTTACCAGATCCACTTAGAATATTAGCTCAGTGGCTGATTATATAAAGCATATATTAAAACACTCTGGATTTGCAGGGAATGTCTGTGCCCTGAAGGCCATCCTGAAGAAGAGCCACATTCCATGGCAAGCTCACTGCTCAGAAAGTTTTCTGCAGTTCAGGTATCTTCCAGTGATAGCAAGTGGGACGCATGGCCCCACGTGTGAGCATTTTGTACTCAGATGTTTGTTTTGTTTTGTTTTATCCAGAAGAGAAGGTACATTCACTCTACTTTTGCAATTAATCTAAGCAATAACTCCATCCCTTTCAAAATGCACTGAACATTCAAATTGTTGACATCACTTATGGTGAGATTTGAGAGCACCACACAGCCTGGGCCTCAGTGTCACTAACTGCTTGCAGAGTGACCTTGGTTAGGTCATTTTCCCCTCTAAGTTTAAATTTCTTTGTCTGAAAAGTAGAAAAAGTAATAGCACCCGTGGCATACGAATTTGAAGAGGTTAAATGAAATAACAGCACTAAATATTTGAGGTCTTATTATGAAAACAATATACAAGACTTTGTGCTAGATGCTAGGGACAGGTGGAGATCCAGATGTGACAGGGCATCTGTCACAGGGATCTGGGGGATGAAGCCTAGCACAGAGCAAGAGCTCCCTTCTAGCAGCAAGCTTTGTCTAGACTTGGTCTTGCCAGAGACCTGGTGCATCTAAGGCCCGGGTACACATGTGGCCCCTGAGTGGGAGGAAGGGGCCATAAGCTAAGGGACACAGGTGACCTCCTCTAGAAGCTAGAAAAGACAAGAAAAAAGTTTATCCCCTAGAGCCTCTGAAAGGAACCCGTGCTGCTGACATACTGACTTTAGCACAGTGAAGCTGATTTCAGACTTCTGACCTCTACAGTTGTAAGAGAATAAATCTGTGTTTTTTTTTAAACAACCAAGTTTGTGGCAATTTGTTACAGCAGCCAAAGGAAACTAAGACAATAGGATTAGGGAGGGAAAAAAAGGTTAGAACCAGACCTTTATTGCCCAATTAGGAAGCTTTGTCTATATTTCCTGGGCTAGAGCTCCTTGGCCTTGCTATAAGGATGCAACAGAGACAAGTCAGGTTCCTGCTTCAACCTAAACACATCTCCTTTAATCGAGGCATTGTATCATCATTAAAAAAACTATTTCAGAGAAACCTGCTGCCATACCAATTTCTATCCAAACCACAAGCAAAAATGAGAGTAGAATAAAGATATTTCCCATATCCTAGGTCTTAAAAACTTTTTTCTTCTATGTGTTTTTTTCTTAGGGAGTAACTGGAAGATATAATCCCCCAGTATGAGAGTCTAAACTAAGAAAGAGGAAGACACCAGATCCAGAAGACCAGGAATCCAACTCTGGAGACAGATGAAGGAAATTCCCAAGATGAAAATGAAGACAAATTTTACAATATCAGTGATGCACCACTCCTGGAGCATAAACAATCTTGACTGGCATGGAAGGACAGGACAGATGGCTCCAGGAGGAATAAGGCTAAGAGAAAACAAAACCTGAAAGATTGCCTGAAATATCTGTTCATATTGAGAAGTGCTCCTTAGCTCTGTAAGGAAAGCTGGGGCGGAATTAATGCTAGCTATACAGATAACGATATGAAACAAAGGAAGGAATTATTGGCTGCAAAAAGTTGTAATGAAAGATAGAATAATCTCACATTTTATGATTCATCTTTGAATAATATTTACATGATTATATAGTGCAAGACTTTGAATATTGATTTAACTAAAAATCAGTGCTATTAATTATAAAGTGATCGTGGGGATGTGTATAGTTTAGGGCAGGAACAGAGGATGGTATAAGAAAACCAAACCCTCATCTTCCATAGAACAAAGTCAATAAACAATGTCTAAAATTTTAAAAATCAAGACAAAAGACAGGACAAACATATTTGGAAATAAATGCCAGAAGAAACAACGGTAGGTATTATGAGTGTTCTACTTCTGGAGAATAGAAAATCAAAGGTAGAGACAGGTGGAACAAGAGATGGCTACTTTCTTATTATAAGATTTATATTGTCATTTGACTTTTGCTTTTCAGAAGAAGCAGTGTGATGTGGTGCTTACAAGCCCAAACCCGGAGCCAGACTGCTCGGGTTTGGATTTCAGCTCCAACACTTGCCAACTCTGTGAACTTGAGTAAGGTACTTGATTTTTCTTTGCCTTGATTTCCCCTTTCAAGCAAGAATTGCAGCCTTGTTATAAGGCTTAAATCAGTTAATAACTTGAAGCACTTGGAAGAGGGGTACGTAGAGTTTTATTACTATCTGTTATTACTGTTATCATGAAACCACATAATACTTAAAAATCAAAATTTAAAGAGAAAAGGCCAAGGAGTAAGCTAATTATGCTTTGAACTCTATCCCTGAAGACGCATTTCTTTATTCATGTGACGTAACAAACAGCATCTCATCTTCCCACTTCAATTTTGCCCTAAATACACCAACTTCTTTCCCTTTCCTATGGAAAATGCCAGAGAACACAGGAACTAGTAAGAGGGCTGAGGGCTTCGGCCATCCTCACCCAGGCTGCTGAGTGGGTGCCTGAGGAGTGAGCGGTCTACACCACCAACTACACCGTCTGTTGGCTGGAGACCACCATATCCATCTGCAATGCACCAAGCGTGACTCTGGGCGTGTGCTTTTCAAGACAACAAGTCATAAATCAGCTTAGATCACTGTGGTCATCTTTAAAAAACTTACTGTTTTGCCAAGGTCTCAGACAAAGCCCTGCATGTTTAAAAAGTGGAAGCACACAGACACACTGTAGGAACTGACTCTTTACTCGCTCTTCAAGGACAAAAGTGGACCCCTTGCCGGCCCCTCTTGTCTGCCCTGTGTCTTGTCTCGTCCTGTGGTATCATCGCACAGAGGAAAAGCCAGAGGCTGCGGTCTTACTTTTCAACACTGCTCTGTTTTCATCAGCTGCAGCTCAGCCTTACGCCAGCACCCACACAAGAGGGGAAACCGTGATGACCTGTGGCCTTGTGGTGGCCACTCACACTGCCCAAGGCAAAGCACACACGCTGGCCACGGTGGGACCCTCATGCCTTCATCAAGGAACAGGGAAGGTGAGAGTTTGCTCACGGCTCTGCCATCTCCTCACTCTGAGACTGAGCCCGTGCATAAGTGTTTTCAGTTCTTCCTTGGGGCCTCGCTCTGCTCAACTGTAAAATCTAACAGGCGACTCACTAGAAGGATGACCCCCGGGGCCAGCAAGACTGAGGGAGTGAAGGGATCTGCACAGGATAACAGCACTCTGAATTAGAAGCCCCAGACACTGCTCTTTCCACAGTACCTGTCAATGCCAGATGTCTAAATTATCACCTTTTCCCACATAAAAACCCAGAACACCACCTAGAAGTCCACAGAGAGATGCTATTATTCTCCTACAATAAGATAATTCCTTTCTAAGGCTTTGCCACTGGATTTGATCTTACCAAGAAACTCTTAACTAAAATAACAAGTGAAAGATTAAAAATTCCAAGTCAGTTTAGACAACCTTTTATTTGCATACACACAGTCAAGAGGCATATCTGACAGCTAGTTCTCATGCAAAGTCAAAGACTCACCCTGCCGTGGAGGACGCCGGAGCCCTGCGGGAAGGGAGCTGCCTCTGCAGAAGGACCGAGGTGGGGAGCCAGCTTCCCCTCCCCTCCCTCCCTGCCCACACCCACCCGGAGGCCAGTCTCCACCAAGCTGTTTGGCAACTCTGTTCAAGACAGCTTAAGGCCCAGGAGTGGATCGGGAACAGCAAACGCTCTGGCAATCATTTCCCTTTCCCTCGAGCCCAGACTTCAGTGGGCGTACAATGTGGCATTTTGCTTCTGATTTCAACCACTTCTCCAGCAATTCAGCCTGAGAAAAATAAAAGCCCATGCCAGCACAGGAGTAGCCAGCCCCTACGGCCCCTGCCTCCTTGGTGTGGAGATAGCCTTGGTGACCTGGGCCATCTCTCCAACCCAGGACCTAGGGGCCAGGGCACAAATTGCCCGAGGGACGGTACAGGAAGGTTCATCCTGCCTTGCTCACCAAGGGAAGCAGAATCCAAGAAAGGCAGCCTGGGATATCCACGAATGGATGAGCCATTTGACTTTTCAGTCATTCATGGCAGTTGTTGGAAATTAACATTTATTTGCTCTGGTATCTGTGTAATTGCTAGAGATGGGAAGTCTAGAACACAAGAAAAGGAAACATGTGCACATATTTTCTTTATTCCTGTTTCCCTTGGTTTTCTGGTCTCACCTTCCTTCCCAGCCTCCACCTAGCTGACAAGTGATGTGTCCTGCCCTAGAACCACCCAGGGCTCTGTGGGTCTTCAGCATGCGGTCCCCACGAGGCCACTTTAGGGGGCACTGCCAGTTTCTTCCCTTGTCACTTCCTCGCCCCACCCTCTGCTTCAGCTATTAAACGCCCCTCCATGCTAGATCCACTGGGTTCTTAAGAGCACCTCTATCAAGGTATATTTTTTTTTTAAAAATCTGTCTCCCTGGCTAGATTGTGAGCACTTAATAGAGGATGGTAACTTTTGTCTCTGTGTCCCTGTATGCCGCACCTTGTGACTAGAATGTGCTTAGTAAATGTGAGTTGCTTCAGTGATTCTTAAGGGCAGAAAATATCTATATTCCTCTTTTGATCTTCCAGGTAACAATAAGTTCTCAAAAGTGGCTTGCAAATAAAGGAACAAATAAGAAATCTTCATCCCCCTAATGTAAGGAGAATATTTGTACTTTATTTATGAGCACTTTATGCTCATCTGAAAGTCAATGATGTCAACGTGGAACTTTGAAGGGTTCGTGTGCCCTGCAGTCCCCAGGCAGCAGTCTGCTGCCTGTGTCCCATCCTCTTCCAATTCCCACCCCAGGCTGGAAAACGCTGCCCTGCTGGCTTCCTCCACGCCAGGTGACACCGGGCAGGAGTGGTTACTCCAGGCTGTCAAGCTCTTGGGATTTGGAGGTTCTGGCTTTACAGACATGAGCCAAGGGAAACGTTCACAGGTTTTCAGCCGGATGGTCGCACCACCGATCCATGGATGGCCCAGGCCTTCGGAGGCCCTGCTTGGTGAGCCTGAGTGAGATTTTCCTAAAATTATCAATAATCATCTTCCGGGAAACAGTGGGCTCTAGCCAGGATGTGACACGGCCTCCAAATTTTGGTATCAGTCGATTCCACAGAAGTCTGCTTTTGTGACAGGGCCACCAGCACGCCCAGGAGAAGACTGGCAGGTTCGTGCGTTGCTACAACATGAAAAGGCAGGCCTGGTTTGAATTACCAGGCTGCAGTTCCTCAGTGGAGCCCTGGTCACACTCACTACACAAACCATCTGGAGCCGCACTCTGGCACTTCGTTGTTTACTCGCAGTCCCAGGTGGACTCGGAGCCCATAACTCACCGTCACCTGCTCCTCTTCCCCGCGGACAGCGTCATACCTCAGCTCAGCAGTCGCTCCCTCGCCATCCATCAGCCATTCCGATTTGGAAACCACTCGCCAAAGTGGATATTTTTCTTGGGGATTATCATTATAAATTAATGTTTTAAATTTTGGGACTAGTCCACCATTTCAGGGGGAGTTTATCCTTTTTTTTCTCTTATTCTCACCTGTCTCAAACTTATGAAGGGTCCGCTGATTCCTGCCCAGTTTTCCCTTCCTTCCTTCACAAGGCATTCTGGTGGTTAACAGGCCATAGGCCCCAGCCCCTGTTACTTCTCTGGGAAGTCACCAAACAAACAAATAAACCAAAAGTGGAAAACTCTCAGCAGGTCAGGGTGCTCAGTGAGAAAAGCCACTGCTGGCCAGTTAGGACTGAGCATGTCACCAAATCTGTCTGCATCTCAGCTCCCTTAGTGGAGAGGCAGGACAGGCTCAGTCTTGACAGAGGGGCTGGGCCGGGCCTCAGTGGAGGAAGGACTGTGCCTGGCCGTGTGCAGAAGTCAGAAAGGGAAAAGGGCAGGATGTGTCCAGGAGTTGGGGAATGACGAGGAGTGTGCTTCAGCTGAGATCTGGGGTGCAGGTGGCAGAGTAGAAAAAGATGAAACTGGAAGGGCATGGATGGGGAGTGAGATGATGAAAGCCCCGGAACACCTCGTAAAGAAGTTATGTTCTCCAGAGTGATCGGAAGTCACTCAAGGTTCTAAGAGAGGAAGTCGTGGGCTTAGAATTTGTTTTTAGAAATATCATTGTCAGAAATACGAGGGTTGGATTGAAGAGATGCAGAAGTCGAGAGGAGACTCCAGAGTGAGGGACTATGGAAGCAGGGCAGGGGGGACGGTTGGTTGCCTGAAACAAGGCTCTGGAGGAGGCATGGATGAGGGGGAGAGGTGAGAGGCCTTTGGCGTGGTCACCAAAGAGAGGGAAAAAGATGACTTGAATGAATGTTCCAGTTTACTTGAATCTTGGGACAACTGGATCAATGACAATGCCATTCACCAAGGTAGGGAATATAGGAAGTTTTTCAGGGAAGGAGAATGAGGAAAAGAAATTTAGCTTGAGGATATCTAGATTGAGTGCCTGTGGGATGCTCAAAATGAGTTTCCAGTATCATCTCTGTCCATTTTGTGCTGCTGTAACAGAATACCATAGACTGGGCAGTGCTAATAAACAGAATAAACAATAAACAGAAATGCATTGGCTCACAGTTCTGAAGGCTGGAAGTCCAATTTCAAGGTGCTAGCATCTGGTGAGGGACGGGACTTCTTGCCGTGACATCACATGGCAGAAAGCATCATATGCAGAAGGGCAAAGAAGGGTAAAGGGGGTGAATTGGAACTCATTCAGGTGACAATGACTTTAATTCATTCAGGAAGGCAGAACCCTCATGGCCTAATCACCTCTTAATTCTGTTACAATGGCAATTAAATTTTGACATGAGTTTGGGAGGGGACGAACATTTAAACCATAGCAAGTAGGCAGGAGAATTTTAAGAAAAAGGTCTGAACCGGAAATGCGGATCTCAGTCATCAGTGCACGTGTGCAGAAACTGAAGAAATGGGATCAGATTTTCCAGGGGCCTGTGTGGTAAGAGGGGAGGGTCTACTGTGAGACCCTGGGCAATCACTAACCAAAGACGGACGAAGGTTAAAGGAGAAAGTGGTCACTTGTGTCAACTACACCACAGAGAGGAGCACTGTGGAGGCAGAAATGGGGAATAAGTGGGCTGGGAAATGAGTTGGTAGAGACGGTAAATGTGGGCGTGAATGTGACTCCCAGGAGGCTCAGCCATGAAAGGAGAGAGGTGGGGCCAGAAGAGATTGTTGGCTCGAGGGCTATTGTTATATTTTTAATACCTTTTTGGGGGAACAATTTTAGATTTACAGAGAAGTTGTCAAGACAGCTCCATTCCCCACATTGTTAACATCTTACTTTACTGTGATACATTTATCAAAACTAAGAAACCAACACTGGTGTAGTGCCATTCACTACATTCCAGGCTTTATTTGAATTTCACTACCTTTTCCCCCAGTGTACTCTTTTGGTTCCAAGAGTCAATTCAGAGTACCACATTGCGTTCAGTTGTTATATATCTCTCCAGGCTCTTCTGGTCAGTCTCTGTTTTTTGACCTTGACAGTCTTGAGGATTACTGATCAGGTAGCCCCTGGAGTGTCTCCCAAATTGAGTTTGTCTCATGTTTAGACTGGAGTTAGGGGTTTGGGAAAAGAATATTGCAGAGACACCCTTCTTATCACATCGTATCATGGGATCATGATAACCACATGACAATGCTGATGGTGTTAACTGTGATCCCTTGGTTAATGTAACGTTCGCCAAGCTTTTCTGCCATAAAGTTACTAATTTCTCCTGGCCCCATTCTATTCTTTGGAAGTGATTCACTAAGCCCAGCCCACATGGGGGTGTGAGAGTAGAGATGAGGGTGAGAATTGAGCTCCACTTCTTGTTTTGTTTTTAAGATGAGGAAAAGGTCTTTCCGATTCAGCCTGTAATCTTCATTATTTTCTGCTTTATCTCAAAACTACAATATTTGGAGGCTGAAGCACATAATAGAACACTTACTCATATGAGATATTATTTTGTACATTTGTTATTTCACATCTATTACTCAAGGTACTAGACAAAACAGTTCCTTGAACAGTCTGGGACTCATAGTATACTCTTCCCTTACCTCATCCCAGTTAGTTACCATGTCCTATCATTTTCACCCACTAAACATCTCTTACATTTGTTATAGGGGATAGTTGATGAAACTTTGTGAGCTCAACTGATTCCTATTATATGGAGGAGGACAGCAAAAGAAATAAGATTCCCCCAAAACTTTCTCTGTACTCCTTGCCATACTCTAGTGTGCTAAGCAGGAGTGTGGGATGAAGGCAAGGCACAGCACATGGGCCTTCCTCAACTGCTCTTCAACCCTTAGGTGCAGAAACTTCAGTATTGGTTTGAAAGCTTAGAACCCATCATGAAGAAACAGCTCATAAAATGTCTCATTCCCGGTATTTTTCACAGAAAATCCCCAGGAATATGTGTTTGAGCAAGGATCCTCTCTTTTCCCCATGACTATGCTTGTAGGAGGGGTAGGAGGTCTAGTCCCAGGAAAGGACAGACAGGAGACCTGGATTCGGGATTGGTTCTGCCACTGACTCACTCTGAGAACCAGGCTGAGACATGACAACTTCTACACCTCAAGTGCGGCGTTGGCCAAATGCTGGGGTTGGGCTGATCTTAACTCATCTGGCTCAGTGCACCAGCTGCCTGATTAAGTGGCTACCATTTGACTTCATGCCTGGGGCTTCTCAGTCATAGCACCGTGGGATTGGCTTTGGGAATGCTGTGGGGGAATGTTGAGCCATATCTCGAGAGCCACATGGAAAAGGAATTAGGGCTGCACAGGTCACATTCCAGCTTGGTGAGTTGTGAGAGATAAATGTGGGGAACCCCAGTGGAAAGAAGGGGGCTTTTAACCTCTCAAGGGACACTACGTGCTTCTGCCTAGAGGGCTGGAGACTTGGCAGCCCTCAGTTGCCTTCAGCCCCTTCCCATCTCGGGGGTCAGCTTGCTGTTGCACTCACATGACAGATGGCCCTCTGGGCCTCCAGAGCACTCTCCACCCATCACCAGGTTGTCAAACTGCAAACAAAAGCCATTCATTGCCCTCACCTCCTCTCCTGAATTCTCCCTAGCTCTAGCCTTGTAACCTCCAAAGCACAAGAGATGCCATAACCATGTGAGGCTCTCCCACCCCCTGCCTATTTTTCTGAAACTCAAAACGCAATGCACATGGCATGACAAAGAATATTTTTGCCATTCCTGACTGCATAGACAGTACAGGAAATATAGTTTCAGTACTAAGATATTATTAGTTCCATGTTACTCCAGTGGTTTCTAACATCTTTTCTAGGAGTAACTACAAGAATTGAAATGAGACCATCTCAGAAAGTTTGGACTAGCCTGCCTTGTGCTCAACCTCTCTTCTCCTCTTTCCTCTCACTGTTACAGGATCATTGCTGCCAAGAGCTAAAATACTAATAGGATGAAAGGAGAAATGAGGAATGAGGAAAACACCTGGTCAAACTCACTTGCAGGCCGAGGGGACAGCCAGTACTGTGGGATGGGAGGAATGTGGGATGGTACCTTTGACCCCTCCCTCCCAGTGCTATATTTGCAGATACACAAAATTCAGCCATCAGGAATTCATAATTCGACACCAATTTTTATTCATAACTAAACAAAATCAACAAAATGTCTGGACTCCAGGTTGTTTTTAACCATTGACACATTTAGGTGAAGGGTTTGATCTCAGACAGGTGCTCACTGGCAGATGCTTAAGCACTGTGTGTCTGAGATGACAGAGGTGGCACAGGACCCAGGTGCTCCCTAGCGAGATCTCAGAGTGTGAGGTCCTCTGTCTCCCTATGATTCCAGGCAGAAAACAAGAGACGCACAGAAGGAAACAGCCAGTGCCACAGGGCAGTGTCTTTACCCATTAGAATGAGGACACCTGGGTACCTTCACCATTAGTCAAAAGAGCCGGGACTAGGATGGCAGGGACCTGAAATCTCCAACTGTAAAGTCAGAAGGCAGGTGGTGTCATCTCTGATGTCTTGCACAGCTTGAATGGTCTGTCGTGATTTTAGAGTAAGCAGGTGTTTCTCCAGAATGGCAGGAAACCTAGGAGAGACAAGAGTAGCACAAAAGTCCGGGATGTGAGAAAGAAAAGGAGGAAAAGGGAATTGAAGATGAAAAGGTACGGGTAGTATTAGTGAGACCACCCATATGCGACACACACAATGTCTCTCATGGTTCCAGGAAAACTTCTCTTTCTCCTCCGTACTGTGCAGTTCCAATACAGTAGCTCACATTCCACTTTGTCTTAGGCTCTCCTAATAGCTTAAATTCCACTAGTGCCACAATTTACAAAATAACTTCAAGCCCATAATTTTATTTGCTTTCCCACCCCTCTAAAACAAGAAAAAGAAAAAATGAAAACCTATAAACTTGGCAGGAATTCCCATCCCTCTCCCAGGGAAAGATTGCAGGGCTCTGATTTACAAAAGTCCCACATGTAAAACACGATGGGGTCAGCTGGGACCAGGCCCCAGTCTCCATCTTAGCCAGGTGATCCTTTCTTAATACCCTCTTCTTGGAGCTTTAGGGTTTCTCAAAGGTATCTTCAAGGAAACCGTGTTCAACACTTATTTTACCTCCCTCGTTGGCTGGTCAAACTTCTACTCCAAAAGACCCTATCAACATAAACCTCAGAGTTGGGTTAGCTGCTTATGTTACTGATAGGACAGTAATTGTCAAACTCTGCTTCTCGCAGCCCTGGCAGCTCCAGGAGCCTCTCTCCCAGGCTTCTGGGTGTCTTTGAGCTGAGCAGTTGGGGGCTCTAGGCTCTCCTCCTAATTCAATCTGAGAAACTCCACTTTTATCTGCTTTATTTATTGGTCTCCCTGTAGGTATTAAAAAGTGTTTGAAAACCACTCTAGGGCAAGTTCTAGTCTGCAGTGTTATTTCCAGCCTGAACCCAAGTTCCAGTTTATTTACATGACATGCTAATAAGTCTCTGCTTCACTGCCTCCCAATAGGAGAGACAGGACAGAGGCAGCCCATTGGTCTTCAAGACATATTGTCATCTGTCACATCAAGGTGCCTCCAGGGGGTCTTAAATCCAGAGAAACATGGAAATAATCATTCCACATCTTAAAACCCCTCTGATAGGAGAAACCTCATTACCATGCGTGCACGGTAGCTGGTATTTTACATAGACTAACTGGCCTGTTTTCATTCTTTTTAAATACCCAAAGGCATCCTACCTACATGAGGAGCTGAAGGCCTACAAACCGTGATCGTAAAAAAAGTTTGCACACTACACAAGTGCTAAAGAGCACCTGAAACCACTTTGCTTCTATTTGTTTTGCCCCCTAATACGCACGCTGGTATATTGGTGTTTCTTTTGAATCCCCCTGGGTTTGGATATTATACACCCAAGTTTTAGTTCAAATTGAGTTTTCACAGCTGGATTATAAACCAATGGAAATGTTGACCCAGCACTGACTATATCATTCCAAACAGGTGTTGCCTTAATTAGCCTTATCATAAAACAAAAATTAAAAATTAAAGGAAAACATTTTAATGTACCTAAAAAGTTTCTTATAGTTTTAAAAAGAGCCAGCAAATCATTGAGGACTTTCAAGCTTTATCTCCTTTTCTCAGAGGTTCTCTAAAAATTTAGCCACACTTCTGAAGCTACAATAACCCCAATGTTTTAAGAAGAGAAAAAAAAATCTGGCTTTCCTGGCATATTTGCCAATGAGGGAGAAAGTTTTTAAATGAATGGAGAGAGACTTCCAAAGTCCATTCACCTAGATCTTAGATGTCTCACCTCAGGCAGGAAGAAGACAAAAAGGCAAGTCTTGGAATGTCACTCCTGACCTGCAAGGGAATTATCACTATTTTCCATGCAAACACAAAGAAGTTTTGTATGATTTCAATTCCGTGCAGAAAACATATCCACCATGTGCTTACTGGAGAGGTGGAAGAGAGGTTGCAAAACTCCTGCCCTTTAGGAGTATTCAAGTTCATTGTCCCACACATATGAAACCATTTACAGAACAAGTTAAAATTGTATATGAATGAGCTCAGGTGTGTCAACATTTCAGCAAGACAGCACAAGCTTCCTCGGGAAGTTTAGGATAACTTTCTAGAGAAAGCAGAGTAAGAAGGTTTGGAATTTGAATGTGCAAGGAGGCAGTGGAGAAGCTCGGGCAGAGGAGACTTTGTTAATAAAGACAGAGAGCTGTGGTTCTCCAGCTTCAGTGCACACTAGCCCCTGGGGGAGCTGGTTAAAATAGATTACTGGGCCCCCAAAGACTCTGATTTCAGCGGTTTGGACATAGAATGCAAGGATTTGAATTTCTAACAAGTTCCCAGCTAATGCAGATACTGCTGGGCTGAGGACCACACTTTGAGAAGCACTGGTCCAGAGAAAGGATTGTACATGGCTGTTAGGGCTCGAGTGCAGGTGCTGACTTAGGTGGAACAGGATTTGTAAGGAAGAGTGGAGAATGTGGTTCTTCAAAAAAAAAAAAACAAACATAGCCGACTTGTTTGTTGATGGTATGAAATAGATCACTTTTTATGCCAAAAAAATAAACA
The DNA here is from genome assembly GCF_040939455.1 of Microcebus murinus. Classification (NCBI taxonomy): domain Eukaryota; kingdom Metazoa; phylum Chordata; class Mammalia; order Primates; family Cheirogaleidae; genus Microcebus; species Microcebus murinus. Next base: position 15,125,021 of record NC_134106.1, read on the forward strand.
ATTAATCGTTCTCAATTTAACCCTCTTTCTGGCGACCCTATGAGTCTTGTCCACCTTCTTTCTCAAAAGAGGGAAAGAATTCTCTATTGAGTATTCTACATGGTGCTGTGCCCATGTTAACTCATTTAGTCATCATAAAAAGTGAGTGCAATAAAAAGATCACAATAATAATGATGACAATGGCTACTATTTACTTTCCATTAACTACACCCTTCACATACCTTCTAATTGTATCTGTGCAGGCATGATTTGCACGTTCGATGAGATGAAAGGAGGTCTGCTACTCTTAGAAAACTGTATCTTCTCTCAACGTCTTCTCTCTCTTTCCTGGGGAAATACTAACTTTTCTAGCCCTTTCTATTAACTAGCTCTTTTGAGGTACAAGGGGCAGAGAAACACTGAGGTATCTCTAGTGATAGAGACTTATCATAAGACTACATGACAAACAAATAAAATAGCAGAAACCATGCATTCATGGCTTGAAAGCAATCTGGTAATGCTCTCAACCTGCCTCCTCAGTTGTGGGGACTACCTTGAGAACCCACAATTCTTCTGAACCCCTTCTTTCTCTGATGTCTCTCCTCTCTGCTCTGCTGTTGTGTGTGTGTTTCAACTCCCTCCCCACCAAGAGAAAGGATCTGATTGGCTGCTAGTCACCCTTTAATATGGGGCACGTCTGCTGGTAAAAGTTGTAGCATCAGGACCCCCAGTGAACTGCCAGTCCAGCCTACAGAGCAGCAGCGCTGTCCCGACAGACATAGACTACCAGCAACAAATCCAAGGGATATGTGAAATTAGAATTTTCTAGTAGCAAACCAAAAAAGTGAAACTAATTGTAATAACAGTTTTTTCTAACCCGACATATCTAAATTAACATTTCAACGTGAGCAAAAAAATTATTAATGTATTTCACTTCCTTTTTTCATGCTAAGTCTTTGAAATGCTGTGTGTATTTTACCCTTGGAGCATATCTCAATTCAGATTAGCCACATTTCCAGTGCTCAATAGCTACATGCAGTTAGTCCTTACCACATTGAACAGTACATCAAGCCACTTCTGGCTAGAGACCTGGTCTTTAGTTGCAACCTTCATTGGTCAGAATAACAAGATCAAATGATATATTAATGAATACATTGAAAGAACTACTTGTGGCCATTTACTGCACCAAGGTACCAAGGGCAGGGAGAGCACCCAGAGCCCCACAGTCTATTCTCCTTGGTTTATCAAAGATGGTGTCAGTAGATCTCTACCACCACTCAGTATAAACAGGCTTCTACCTAAGCTGTGCTGGTGCTCTCATCCTGGTCCTCTCTGCCCGCAGGCTGGTGACTACCTTTGTCTTTCTCCTACCTGGCAGTGATCTGGTAATTACTTTTAGGTTAACAGCATTGAGTCTAGTTCTTTGGTCACTGCCACAGTCACCTTCAGCCATTTTAAATAACCCACATTTTCATACACATATATACATCTAGGCTTCTATGTTTATTCTCATAAAGCATGTGATATATTGACCATATTTTATAAGTCTTCTGACCATAGACAATTATTCAATAGAAGTCTTATCTCTACTTATCTACACCTATTTGGAACATACCTCTATGGAAGAATTTATCATTATTATTATTACTTAGAGATATGTTCATTCATTTGCCACTCCAGACAACACACTCGATGAAGTCACTCTTAACATTCCAAGTGCTTAGCATACATAGTATCCTGCACATAAATACCAATAAACATTTGATGGTTACATAACTATATGAATCATTTTATTTTTATTTGCCTTGGAAATTCTCAAATGTTCCTGGTTATAAATAAAGATTTCAGAATGAATGAAATTTGTAAAGTACATATAAAATTTTGCATAATTACTTGTATAATCTTTCTAGTCTGATTATTTGTTTGAGGTGGGAGACTACATGCTTTGCTTTGAGACAGAATGGGCTCAAAAGGAAAACAAGGTGTGCAATGTGATGTAGCAAGAATAACATGGTGTGGCTATTGTGGAAAACAGTATAGAAGTTTCTCAAAAAATTAAAAATGCAATTACCATGTGATCCAGAAAAAAAAAAAAAAGGAATAACACTGAATAAAGAATAGAGAGTTCTCATCTGGGCCATTACAATTCATTTGCTATATGAACATAAATAAATCACGTCACCACTCTATTTAGTGTTGAAATAAAGCACTGAGATTAGTCGATTTGAGAAGTCCTGTCCATCTACCTCTAACTTTCAATGATTATAAAAATTCAAAAGTACCAGAAGAATAACATTAAAATACAATCAGAATCAAGGTTTTTATTATTTTCTATGAGAAATGTCGTAACTGATAATTGTATATTTGCTGCTTTTTACTACAATTACTCTTATGTCTACCTCTTAAATTAGACTAAATTCTTGAAAGCAAGGACATTATCTTGCTCCCCTTGGTATAATCAACACCTGAAACAGAGAATGGTACAAAGTGACTTTCAATAAATGCTGACTGACTATGAATACATGCATGAGTAGCCATTGCCCATATTAAATATCCAGAATTGCTTGTTCTGAACAGTTAAAAGCAGATGGGGTGATGGCCTGTATTTGGGATATCTTTGCTTCAGACTTAAAATCTTAAGATCACAGATGAGAAGTTCTAATACTCCCATTTCATGTTATAAGGGCAGGAAATCTTTCCAATATATTTACAATTTATGGAGAAAATATGTTGATTTTTCCATCATGATTGTGAGTTTGCATATGGGTCTCTTAATTTCCATTAATATTTTTTATGTTTTAAAGATTTGTTATTAGGTATAAGCAAATTGGAAATTGTTACACTTTACTAGTGGTTTAGTGATTTTATCATTAAAAATGTATTTATCTGTATAATGCTTCTTTTGCTTTAGATAAGACTGATATTAATGTAGCCACATATGCTTTCCCTTGATTAAGATTTGCATCATTGGTGTACTGGTCAGTTGGCTCTCTGAAAAGCAAAAAATCCTGGCTTATATAGCATTTGTAGATTTTCAGGGTGTAAATGTTCCTACCATGGCCCATCTCAAGCAACCAAAGTTTTAATAACTGATGTGCAAAATTCCTGAATGTTTAACAATCAGATCTTGTGAGCTCTTAATGGCCGACTCCAATATACTACTGATTTGCTTGATATATCTTTTCCATACTTTTACTTTCAACTATTTTGTCTCCTTTAATTTAAGATGTGTCTCTTTTGAGCAGTGTAGGGATGGTTGATCTTTTAAAAAGAATCTAGCCTAGGGTGCTCACCATCACCACTACTGTCAACATAGTACTAGAAGTCCTAGCCAGAGAAATCAGGCAAGAGAAAGAAATAACGGGCATCCAAATCAGGAAAGAGAAAGTCAAACTATCTCAGTTGGCTGATGATATATATGATCCTGTATCCAGAAAACCCTAAAGATTACACCAAAAGAATCCTAGAATTAATAAATAAATTCAGGAAAGTCCCCGGTTATAAAATTAATGTACATAAATCAGTAGCATTTCTATATACTAATAAGTCAAGTTGAGAGTCAAATCAAGAACTCAATACCATTTACAATAGCTGCAAAGAAAATAAAATACCTAGAAATATACTTAACCAAGATGGTGAAAGATCTCTACAAGAAGAACAACAAAACATTGATGAAAGAAATCCACAGATGACATAAACAAATGGAAAAACACTCTATGCTTATGGATTAGAAGGGTCAACATTGTTAATATATTGTTATTGCCCAAAGTGATTTATAGAGTCAATGCAATTCCCATCAAAATACCAATGTCATATTTCACAGATTTAGAAAAAATAATCCTAAATTTCATATGGAATTAAAAAAAAAGAGCCTGAATAGCCAAAGCAATCTTAAGCAAAAAGAATAAATCTATGGCCGGGCGCGGTGGCTCACGCCTGTAATCCTAGCACTCTGGGAGGCCGAGGCGGGCGGATTGCTCGAGGTTGGGAGTTTGAAACCATCCTGAGCGAGACCCCGTCTCTACTAAAAATAGAAAGAAATTAATTGACCAACTAAAAATATATATACAAAAAATTAGCCGGGCATGGTGGCACATGCCTGTAGTCCCAGCTACTTGGGAGGCTGAGGCAGGAGGATCGCTTGAGCCCAGGAGTTTGAGGTTGCTGTGAGCTAGGCTGACGCCACGGCACTCACTCTAGCCTGGGCAACAAAAGTGAGACTCTGTCTCAAAAAAAAAAAAAAATAAAAAAAATGAAAAAAAAAAAAAAGAATAAATCTAGAGGCATCACATTATGTGATTTCAAATTATACTACAAGGCTATAGTAACCAAAACAGCATCTGAATGGTATAAAAGCAGATATGTAGACTAATGGAACAGAATTGAGAATGAAGAAATAAAACCATATAGCTACAATCACCTGATTTTCAACAAAGCAGACAAAGACATACACAGGGTTGATGCCCTATTCAAATAAATGGTGCTGGGAAAATTGGATATGAAGAAGAATGAAATAGGATCCCTGTCTCTCACCATATACAAAAATCAACTCAAGATGGATTAAAAACTTAAATGTAAGACCTGAAATGATACAAATTCTAGAAGAAAGTGTAGAAAAAAATCTTCTAGACATTGGCTTAGGCCAAGAATTTATGACTAAGACCCCCAAAGGCAAATATAACAACAATAAATATAAATAAATGGGACTTAGTTAAATTAAAAATCTCTGCACAGCAAAGGAAATAATCAACAGAATAAATAGACAACCTACAGAATGGGAGAAAATATTCTCAAAGTATATATCCAAAAAAGGGACTAATATTCATAATCTGCAAAGAACTCAAACAAATCAGCAAGAAAAAAGCAAACAACACCATGAAACAGTATACAAATGACATGAATAGAGTTTTTCCAAAAGAAGATAGGCAAATGACTAACAAACATATGAAAAAATGTTCAATATTAGTAATCATCAGGGAAATGCAAATTAAAAACACAGTGAGATACCACCTTACCCCTATCAGAATGGTGATTTAAACAAAAAAATTAAAACAATAGATGCTGGTGTGGATGCAGTGAAAAAGGAATGCTTATACACTGTGGTGGGACTATAAATTAGTACAACCTCTGTGGAAAATAGTACAGAGATTCCTCAAAGAGCTAAAAGTAGATCTACTGTTCAGTCCAGCAATTTCACTATTGGGTATCTACCCAAAGGAAAAGAAGTCATTATATCAAAAGGACACCTGTACTCAAATGTTTATCACAGCACAATTCACAATTGCAAAGAAATGGAATAAATGTAAGTGCCTATCAATTCACATGTAGAGAAAAAAAAGGTGAGATACACATACACACATATGTGTGTGTGTTGATGCTGTGGAATACTACTTAGCCATGAAAAGGAATGAAATAATGTCTTTTGCAGAAATTTGGATGGAACTGGAGACCATAATCCTAAGTGAAGTATCTCAAGAATGGAAAAGCAAACACCACATGTTCTCTCTAATTAGTAGGAACTAAACAGTGGGTACACACAGACAAAAAGTGGTAAGAATAACATTGGAAAGCAAGAAGGCAATAAGCTGGAAGAGGGGTGGGGAACAAAGACTTTTCAATTGTGTACAACATACCCCTGTGGTGATGGGCACACTAAACGCTCTGACTTCAGCATTATACAGTTCATCCATGTAACAAAAATATTTGCACCCCTTAATATTTTTAAATAAATAAATAAAAATCTAGACTGATGTACCTTTAATTAGGATACATAGGTCATTTACATTTAATATAATTGCTAATATATTTGGATTTATATTTGCCATGTTACCACTTTTTTAAATCTCAATAGTTTTGTTCCTTCTTTCTCCTTTCCTTTTTGCCTTTCATTGGCCCAATCAATATAATGATTATCATAATTCATTATTATCTTATGCCCCACCCCCATTAGTTCATTAAGTAAATATTTGTTTACTTTTGTTTTAGTGGTTATCTTGAAGACTATAATGTGTATCTTTGATTTATCAGAAACTAATAGAAATTTGTCCTTTTACCACTTCCCTGCTGTTGAAAGAGGTTTGGAAGCCTTGAACTTTTGAGCCTTTAAAACGTCCTGTGCCTGGGGATCTCCAAGACCACCCCAGTGGACAATGGAGATCCAAGATCACCCCCACCCTTCAGTGATTCACTAGAAGGACTCACAGGAGTCAGCATATAGTTACACTCACAGTTATGATTGTTTACAGCAAAAGGACACAAAACAAAATTAGCAAAGTGAAAAGGTACATATGGCAGAGTTCAGAAGGAATCAGACACAAACTTCCAAGAGTCGTCTTCCAGGGTAATCATACAGAAAGTGCTTAATTCTACTCGCAACAAGTTGTGGCAACACACGTCAAATGCTTATCTACAAAGGGAGCTCATCAGAGACTTCACCAGAGTATTTACTGATGAAGGTGTCTATATTAATTATATATAGACACCTACTGTCTGGTAAAAACCAAAATTCTAGACTTTCAGAAGGAAATCAGGTGTTCTTCATAAACCATATTGTTTGCACACACAGTTTAGACACAGTGAGCTGCTATTATCAGCTCAGCAAATGGTGGGAATCCTCCTGAAATCTGAGTTCCAGATGCATACCCAACCTTGCAACTAGGCCTTTCTGATGAGAACAGTCATCTAAGGCCTGCTGTGTTAGTTCTTTTTTTCATAACTCCTCCTATGCTTTGTTATTGTTACCATATATTTTATTTCTACATATCTTTTAAATCCCACAAGACATTATTGTCATTATTTTCTAGCATCAATATTGATTTAGATTGGTCCACATATTTAACTTTTCTATTCTTTATTTATTCTTGCACTTTCTCTGTTTCTGCCTGAAGAATGCCCTTTAGTATTTTCTGTAGGTCAGGCCTCCTGGAATGAGTTCTTCTCAGCTTTTTTCAGGAATGTCTTTATTTCTTCTTCATTTTTTAAAAGATATTCTTTTATTTCAGAATATTATAGGAGCACAAATGTTGTGGTTATATGGATTGCTTTTGTACCATTTGAGTCAAAGTTACAAGTGTGCCCATCCTCCAGATAGTGTGCATTGTACCCATTTGATGTGTATTTACCCATTCCCTCCTCCCCACTCCCAGCTGCTTGAGTACCAAAGAATGCTATTTCCATATGTGCACATAAACCTTGATTGATTAGTACCAATTTAGTGGTGAATACATGTGGTGCTTGTTTTTCCAGTCTTGTGATACTTCACTTAGAAAAATGGTCTACAGTTCCACCTAGGTTAATATAAGAGGTATTAGTTCACCATTTTTTTTTTTTATGTCTGAGTAGAACTCCATGGTATACATGTATCACATTTTATTAATCCACTCATGCATTGATGGGCACTTGGGTTGTTTCCACATCTTTGCAATTGTGAATTGTGCTGCCATAAACATTCAAGTGCAGGTGTCTTTTTTATAGAATGTCTTCATTCCTTTGAGTAAATGAATATTTTTTGCTGGCTATAGAATTCCAAGTTGGCATTTATTTTGCTTTTTTACTTTAGAGATATCATTCCATTGTCACATAGTTTCCTTCATTTCTGTTGAGAAGTAAACTGTTAGTCTTATAGTTACTCTTTCAAAAGTAACACGTTTTCATAGAGTTCTACTCAGCCACAAAAAACAATGGTGAGCTAGCACCTCTTGTATTATTCAGGATAGAGCTGGAACCCATTCTACTAAGTGAATTATCACAAGGATGGAAAAACAAGCACCACATGTACTCACCACACGTACTCATCAAACTGGTATTAACTGATCAACACCTATGTCTACATTTAGTAGTAACATTCATCAGGTATTGGGCAAGGGGTGGGGGAAAGGAGAGGATGGGAATATTCACACCAAATGAGTGCAATGTGTGCTGTCTGGGGGATGGACATGCTTGAACCTCACACTCGGGTGGGGCAAAGGCAATATATGTAACCTAAACATTTGTACCCCTGTAATATGCTGAAATAAATAAATAAAAACCAAAGTAACATTTTTTTGTGTTTTTTTTTCTTGCTACCTTTAAGATTTTCTCTTTATTTTTGGATTTGGGCAATTTTAATGTAATATGGCTAGGTATTGGATTTGTAGTGTTTCTTGAATCAATTCTCAGCTATTTCTTTTCAAGTATTACTTCTGCCCCATTCTCTCTCTAACATAATAGGGTTAGACTAGTGACCCACAACTTGGGAAAATTTGTCTTCAGAGCAAAGTACCTCTAAAAAATAACTATTTGACTCAAATGTCAATAGCGCAGAGGTTTAGAAACCTTGTATTAGACTTTTCACCATATTTTGTGTCTATGGTTTTTTTTTTATCTTCACGCTTCAGCCTGAATATTTTCTATTAGCCTATCTTCCAGTGTACTGAACTCCTTTTCAGCTCTAATCTGCATTTAAATCCATCTATTAACTTCTTAGGATCAGATATTGGAAACTTTTAATACTAGAGTTTCCATGTGATTATTTTATATAGATTCTAGGTCTATGATGAAATTATTCATATTGCCATCTATTTTCTTAAACATATTAATCCTGATTATTTTTCAACCCATTTATAATAATTTGAATATCTAGGTCACCTTTCTACTTCTCTTGTCTATTTATTATCAATCTTGTTTCTCATCAAGCTTGACCATTTTTATTGAATGTCAGATGTTATGTATGAAAAATTTTAATGCTTTGGATGATGTAATATTTTTTCAAAGAGGATGGCAGGAGGGGACAAATAATCTCAATTCAATCATACACTGAATTGATTTGAGACTTATTTGCATAATTGGAAGCCCTGTTCTAACTCTGCTTGGCTTCCACTTGTAGGATACAACCCTCCAATGGTCTTAACTGAGAGCCTGAAGTGTCTGCAATGACCCCTTTTCTCTTCCAAGTTCTAAACTCCGTTTTTTATTCCTTGTTACCACATGCCTGCCAAAAACTCTGCTCTGTTCTTCAGCTGTTTCTGTATAGCTGCTCAGTGTCTTCCCCCTACACAGCTTAATTGTCAAATGCTCAGAAAAGAAAAAAATGATGCCAAGTATCAGGCTCACTTATCTGCACCTTTCTTTCTTCTTTCTGGGATCTTGGCCTTCATGTTTAGCTGCCTTGGAGATCCAGAATTCCAATCTTTTGCTCACTAGACATTAACATTGACTAAAGCTCTATCACTTCTCTGCCCATTAGAAGGGATCCTCTGGCTGGCCATTGTGAAAGTTGCAGGCAGTAAGATGAAATCACTCTTATCAGAGCCCAACATGCTTACCTGTCTGAGATAAGACTGCCTCGAGGACTTTCTAATATAACCCCACCAGAAATTCCTGCACATGCTTTATGCATCTCACACTTTTTATGATCCATGTTTTGCATGTGTGCATATATTTTATGACCAGGTTTATCAGTAGGTATTCTTTAAGACTGCAGCAATTCAGATAAGATGTCCTTGCAAGAACACTTACCCAGTAACGGCACCTCCACCAAAGAACTGATGCCGACTCCAGGTTTGAGCTTCCAGAACCAATGAACTCTGTTTCCAAGCAGCCTACGTAAACTGTTCTCTTTTTGCCAAATAAAAGCTTTCCCTAACCTTCCCCTCTTCAGGTGCAACTGAGGCTTTCCATAGCTGTACATCCCAGATTACAATCCTCTTTGCTTACTCTTGAATAAATGTATTAAATTAGATTTTTCTCTGATGCCTATTTCTAGGCTGACACTTCTCAACCTCTTACCCCACATCAAAAATTGCCAAGTGCCAGAGTAATAAAGCAGTGTGCTCACCTCACTGAGCTTTCCTTCTTCTAGTATCTGGCCCGACAGGTCCTTGTTGTGTTAGTAGCTCCCTCATGCCTTTAGACATTTTTAAAAATCAAGCTTCTAGTTGTTCTTGGCAGGAATTTTAAGTCTGCCACTAGCTACTGCATCATAGCCAGAAGCATAAGTCTATATTTAGAAATTAGTTTAGACATAAGGAAAATACTTATGTATTTTTCTGTGACCGTTATTGGATGCTACACTGGGTCATCAAAGGCAGGGGTAGTCTCCTACTCCCTTTAAAAGCCAAAGGAAACTCCCAGGGACCTACAATAATTAAAGAGGCACACACAATAGGGAGAGGGTGCAGTGCGAGGGGCAATAATGTGAAATGATTTTCTGCGACTCTATGGATCTCGCATTTCTGCCAATACTCAAACATTCAGAACTTGAACAGAGCATGTGTTTTTTTCCCCAAGTTCTTATTTTGGTTTGCACATAACTCAGAGATGGACGATTGCAACTTAAAGTGGAAGAACAAAAATACAAGAGCTATATGTTTGCATGATGTTTCCAGTTTGATTACAGTCATGAAATATATTCAATTTCATTGAAATCCTATGAGTGAAGCTCTTTTCACTAAATTTATAAAAACAATTTTTTAGGAATAGGAAGAAGTGTTGAAAGGGATTTTATATAGTCTAGGAATTTCAAACTAATATTTTTCAGCAACGTTACACTTAGACCTCCTCAGGCCTTTGCCAATCTGTTATAAGTAAAAAGAAAAATGGAATTCTATGCTTAATCCCATGTAGTCATTGAAAGAGCCTTAAGCATGCTTCCTGTCTAATACTGAGTGTGCATATCATGTGGGAGGTAAATGGCACATGTGTGAAATCGTACTTACTCAGTTTACTGGCCAGGGAGATTAACGTAACTTTGCAGGCTCCATGCAGGAGACACAGTGATGGCCGTTTCCTTGAGATGGATTCAGCAAGTGGAGGGAGCCCTCCCAGCAGGAGGCCTGCACGCTGCATAGTGGCAACTGCCTTCCTGTAGCAGCCTCCTCCCTAGCACTGCTGGGGTTTGGGGGACAGGGGGGACAACAGGCACTTCTGCAAAAGTGGTTCCAGTGTATGGCAGAGGTCTTTTCTCTACACCCCCACCTCTCTGGTGCATCTCTTCTAGATGAGCCCCGAGCCTGTGGGTCTTTGTGAGGACACTTTGCAAGGGAGCATGACATGCTTCCGGGAACACTAAACTCTGGATTCAGATGCTCCTTGCTAATTATTTGACCTTGGGCTCCCCTTCTTTGCCTGATTGTTCTCAATGTGAGTAGATGATCCTAACAGTCTCATGCAGTTGGAACCACCCATGGGTCCAGGACTCCTTTTGGACAGTTAAAGGTTCAGGGCAGCAGTAAAGACATTGATTACTTGTGCAGGTAGTCTGCACTGTGATGAGGAGCTTCTCAATAGGCCTGAGCTTTTGGCTTTTTCTTCTCAGCCTTCTGCCATTCAGCATTTTGCCATGAAGACACAGAGAGATTCCTATTATGTCCTGTGCATTTCTTTTGTCTCATTTCAGCACATATTCCTCATCAAAATATGCCAAAATCTTTTCACAACTGAAAACATAACTTGTCTATTCAACATCAAAATATGTGTTAAAATTCTTAGGATGGTCACTTTTTAAATTACATTTATGTTACACACATAAAGCTGAGCTCTCTAGTGTTCCAGCTCAACATACAATCAAATCCAGAAGGGATCTCACATGAGGAATTGCAAACAATTTTAATCATTTCTTGAAGTCTGAGAAAATGGCAAAAGAAAATAGCAATGTACAACACACAGGAAAAACTTAACTTAAAATTTGCTTTAAACCATTAACTTTCCAAAGTTTTGCTCAAAACAGCATGGCAGCAGTCCTAACCAAATCTCTTTTCTCTCAAAACTGCCCTAAGTAGTCCTAAAATGTGATTCTCAGTGGCTCTCACCTTACTCTGGCCCTGCCTCCCTCCCACATTTCTGGTGTCTGCTTTTTCTGCGGCTCTTCCCTTCTCTGATGTAAGTCAGCTCAGCTTCCCAGAGGCTCATGCCAGTTACCCAGATTGGCACCATGAACCCCCAGGCCAGGAGAGATTGTAGACGTCTCCTTCAGAAGTCTACCCTTGTTGGCAGGGGCCGGGACAGGAGGTTAGAGGGGCGGAAGAGGGTGCAAACCTATTCTTCTTAAATCCCTTTAAAAGCATCTGTCATATTTGTGCTATGACACACTGGCCTGTGCCATTTGGAGTTGAACCCACTCTCTGTCCCCACTGCAAGACCCTGTTGCAGGGTCCCTATCACGATGGTCCTCAATATAGTTTTCCTTACCTTGCTTTAACAAGTATCATTGAATATATTTTTTCGTTTAATGAAGCACATATTACATCAATTTACCTTTGATTCTCCAACCCTAGGAAGAAACATAAATGCATGCTTTCTCTTTATTCTTAGATAACCAAAAGAAGTTACCTAAAATGTGCAGTGTTTGGGTCCAATTCCATTTTCCAGGTTATATGTGTGAGTCATGTTTATGCTGACATATCTGATAGAATTATAAGTGTATATGAGAAATTTGGCAGTGGAAGCGTCTTTCAAATAATAATAGCAACCAATATTTTGTTAGCAATTTATAATATTCAAAGCATTTTCACACATATCACACATTTCACTCATTTGGTCCTCATATTTACTGGTGAGACGACTATGGGTTTAACAACGATCCCTATTTTATACATGAGGGGACTGAGGCTCAGAAAGGTTAAATGACTTGCTCAAGTGCTTGCAGTGGCAGGGTGGGAATTCTGATTTCAAATCCCAGAAATTAACCACCTCACTGGACTTCTAACTTTATTATTTTTCTTTTCACAAATTAGCTTCCGTGGCATGTGTGTGTGCACATACACACACACACACAGAAGCTAACTGAAACACAGCCAAATATTACATATGTGCAGAGTGTTCTATATATATATACACAATCATGTATTAAGTCAACAAAATCCACATAGCCTCTCAGTTTCTGTTTTCAGAAGAAGCCCTGACCTTCTAACAGAATAAACACTACCGCTGGGCCAGGGCTGAAGCTAGCCTCATGCTTCCCCCTGCACTGGATGCTTTGTTTTTTAAAGCACTTTCCATTTACATTACTATTATTTTCATTGTCTTGATCATCGGAACCTCAAAGGAAAGAGGCTAAGGATATTTCCCAGCCCTCCCTCCACACACTCCCGCTGAGAGTGGAAGCCGCTCAGATCCATGGAATGGACTCTGCAAACCCTTCAGGAACATTAATGGAGCTGCTACTAGAAGCAGCTGCAGTTGCCATTTGCATCTCACCCTGTCTTACTTTTTTTTGTTGTTGTTTTAAATTTTTTAAAAAAGCACCCACAATACCCTGGGGGAATTTTCCGGGACAAGCTGCAGGTGCTATGGATATTTTCATTTAATAATCATTCTTGCAATTCAGCACATTTGTAATCCATGTGGTAAACTCCGACTTACATTTCTCCCAGCGGACGCTGGCCAGATGCACAAACCAAAGAGCTTGGTGCCGACACTCCTCTTCCTTCTTTTACAGTTCGTGCGTTTGGATGTGTTTAGCATGATCCGCGAGTGCAGGGTAAGGAATGTGCTGTGTTTAAAAGACCCTTTTGTTGACATTAAGCAATCATAAATATACGCAGAAATTATACTCCTTGCCTTTAGTGCGGAGTGCTTTAATTGGACGGGCTTCTCATGTGATATCATAAAGAACATATGCATATTTTTGGCAAGCCCCTTGGATCGCAGAGCAGAGAGGCACACAGAGAGCGGCACATTCCTGACATCCATGGGTTGTCTCATATATGTCACCACATCTTCCCACCAGGATTGCTTTCCCCACACACTCCAAGATGGTAACTTCCCAATCTGTCCAAATTCTATTTGGAATCCTCCTGGACTGTGTAAATGTCAAGGCCAGTTTCCTTTCCATGTGGACAGCTTTGAAAGGGGAACTGTATGGCTAACTCCCTCATAAATACAAGCCAGAGCATCTTTTTTTTTTTTTTTTAACAGGGGGAGGGCATGCAAGGGGGTGTTTGGCCAAAAGTTAAAAAAGAAATCCTTCCTCCAGGATGACGTTCTCCTTATTTTCACCACATAAACAAAATGTTTAAGCCTGCACAGAGCCAGGTTTTAAATAGACTCTTCTGGATAAGTAATTCTACGGCTGCACTGAGATACAATCTCTTAAGGCAGCAAACCACATCATGGGGCAAACGTCACCACCTGCAGGCTGGGAGAGGGTGCCAGTCAGGGTCCTGGTAGAAAATAAATGGATGGTGCCCTCAAAGGGGTCACTGGAGAGACATTAACAGCAGGACTGTGTTCCAAGGTGTGAGCAGAGTTAATGGAACCAACAAAGGATGGGAGCCAGCACAGATGACATGTAGTAGAAAGCCATGGTGACTTCTAAACCAGAAGGGATCCAGCCAGACCCAGAGCCAGAGCCACAAGGTAGGGGAAGTCCCCTGCCAGGAGCTAGGTGAGGGATGCAGTGCCAATGTGAAACCACAGCCTAGCACGGAGGGAAGGAAGAATTCCGGAATTAGCCAAACTCCTGATGCCACCCATTGGCCAAAACCAACCAGTAGCCAGAGGTCAGGAGGTGGCTTGGGTGATGCAGTCTGGAGAGGCCAGCCTCCAAGACAGTAGTGGGGCAGGATGGAGAAGGGGAGAGAGGAGGTATGGTGATGGGAGGAGAGCAGAGAGAAGCCAGCAACAGGAGTGAGACCCTGGAGGTACTGAGCACTCCTGCACAGAGAGCAAAACAAAGGTCAGAAAAGGAAAGTAACTTGCTTAACTTCTCACAGTTAGACAGTGGAGCTTTCAAGTGAAAGAACTGCTAGTATTTCTTTCTGTTGTATAGGAAGTATTTCTTCCTATTGTATAGGAAAGTGATTGATAGAACATAAACAAGCATGGTCCTCAACTGAAACCTGGCAATTCTTTCATTGCAAAGTTCCATTTAGGTCTGGAAATCTTCAATCTCAGGTTGTGAAACAGTATCCAAATCAGACAGTTCCTGGATTTCAGATAGACAGGAATTAGAGTTTGGATACTGAGAGAGCTCAGACCATCTTGAAAAAGAGTATCCACATCTATTTAGTCCCTTAGTTTAGACAGCAAGGACTCAGATAATGATAATTTAGACAACAAGGGATATCAGGCAAACTGCAACAACAGAAATATCATTCAGAGAAAAGCAGGAGCCTCTGCAAACATTCATAACAATAATCACAAGTTTAGATAATCGGGAAAATCTCCAGAACAGTATACACCCTGAATTCATGCCTTCATCACCTTGCCTTGGGAAACAAGACATGGTATCACTTGTGCAGATTTTGATGGTGACTTAGAAAAATGTACTTATTCTCTTGGTTGCCATGAAGAAATGTTGTAAATTTTAAAATCACAACAGAAAATCATATGTCTACAAAAAGACAAGCATTATTTGGTCATTGTTCTTAAGTCATGTCACTGTCATGCTTATATTTCTCATGTCAGTGACAGTAAGATATACACTTTTCCTTTTTCTTTTTCAACTACTTTGTAATTTAAAGCATCTTATAGCTGATGGTGTGTTATAGTTTATTTGCTAGCATTTGTTCTCTTTACTGGCATATAAAATAATATTGAGTGTTCCACTTGGCAGTATCCTAGATTTGATAGAATATGGTATTATTGGTGCAGGTTAACTAACTGGCATTTTTCTCCTCTTTGCAAGAGGAGGGTGAGCCCAACCAGCAGGGCGGCGTGTGGACTGGCTCATTCCTGCTCTCGCCCTCTCAGGCCAACCCGGAGCTCTGGGCCAGCCTGGGGTTCAAGGAGTTGGATCCAGCTGTGGGGTGTCATGCAGGGCGAAATGAAAGGGAGTGTCTTAGGGGAAGGTGGACTTGGGGATCAAAGGGACAGTCTGAAACACAAAATAATGTGGAGGTGGAAACAGGCAGTGACAGAGAGGGGCAGAGTGATAAAAGCAAAGTCCACAGTGAAGGGACTGCCCCTAAGGTCAAGAGTGTGTTGAGGAGCATGCGTGGGAGAGGGCGGCCTCCCAGCAAGAAAGCCTGGGGAGGGGTCGCCGTCTCCTATGACCTGGAGTATTTCCTCCTAACAATCTTCATTTCATCTCAACTTTGACACAGTTGCTGAAATGGAGAGAGACTCTGAAAACATCTTCTTCTTGTCTTTTCAATCTCCATTTACCCCCATTAGTATATCTGATAAGATGGAGATAGACCCTGAAACGATTGCTCCTCTTGGTTTCCTCTAATGGGGCAGAGGACCTGGTTGGTGATGGGGGTGGAAGATGAACTCATGCCACAAGTGCCACCCTGGTTAGGGCGTGCACTGCACATTGTGGGGTTCTCCCCGAGCCCCCTCAGGTTTCCCCTTGGCCCTGGGGTCTGTATTAGTCTGCTCCGGTTTCTATGACAAAGTACGGTACCACAGACTGGGAGACTTAAACAACAGAAATTTGCTTTTTACTGTTTACAGTTCTGGAGGCTAGAAGTCCAAGACCAAGGCGTCAGCAGGGTTGGTTTCTTCTGAAGCCTCTCTCTTTGGCTTGGAGGCGGCCAACTTCTCACTGGGCTTTCACATGATCTTTTCTCTGTGTGTTTTCAGCCCAGTATCCCTTTGTGTTCCTAAATGTCCTCTTCTTATAAGGACACCAGTCATATTGGATTCAGATCCATCTTAATGGCCTCATTGTCACTTGGTCTCCTCCTTAAAGACCCTATCACATTCTGAGTTACTGAGGTTTAGGGCTTCAACAAATGAATTTTGGGGGGATACAATTTAGCCCATAACAACAGGATCCATAGAGATAACAGCAACTAACTTAAGTTCTTCTCAAAAATCATTTGCATTTTCTTCTTTTAGTTAAACTTAGTTTATAAACTGATTCATTTTAAGATAGATATTTTTTTCTTCCTCTGATGTTTTCATGTAAAAGGACACAGCACTTTCCTTCTCTTCTTTTCACTGAATTATGTTTATTTACACAGAGTTGCTAGGAATACCTATTTCTATCTGCTGCAAGGCTTCATGTGAAAGACCAGTAATGGGCCAAACATTTTAGCCTTTTCCTAAACATGTGCAATGTGTTCAAAGGCATGATAATCCCAGGGGGAAGTCATTGGGCTCCTTATTATTCCCCTAAAGAGAATATTCTGTGAGTCTCTGTGAGTAATCAGGGCCCATTAAGCCTAGGAGAACAGGCTGTGTGAGTAGAGAGTAGAGAAAGAGAAAAGAAGATCATTAGAGAGGAAATATATATGAAAAACATACCCTGACTTCCCAAGAGAACCAGTACAGAATTGTACTGGTTCCAGAAACTAGAATTAGAGCTCCAATTCCAATAACTGGAATTAGAGCTCCAATCAATAAAGTGATCAGTAATCACTGTAAAGTGATTACTGTGTATCCACTTTCATGCAAGGTACTGAGCAGCTACAAGAATTCAATGGCTTCTACCATTTCTTGACCTATCTCATTTTCACAAAGAACTAGTGGCATCCAGATATAAGACATTCCTAAGCATCTTGAAGTCCACAGGACTCCATAGCATGAACACGCTTTTTTCATAAAACAATGGCAGCAAATACCATTCCATATATTTAAGCACAATGTATTGTAGCCAAAAAGCAAGAGTCTGGATCAGGAGTGTTAAAGGGTTCACTGGGAATGTCTTCAAGGAGAGGCAAGATCAAAGTCAGAGATGTTACAGGAACCAAACTAAATGACGATGGTGAATGGGATTAGAAGCCCACCCATACTTTCCTCTCCAGCCCTACTGTTGCCATTCCTAAATTCATACTTTAAACACATGGTTCTGGGAAATTACAGGTGGTATCTAATTATTTTCCCTACCTCTAGTCTTCTGCCTCCCAGTCCATCCTGTTTATACCAGTAGAGCACTGTTTTTGAAGCATGACTCTGATCTGTTACTTCATTCCTCAAGAGTCTCTCCTGGTACCCCACTAACCAATAAATGAAGCCCATGTACTTTCTGGAAGCCAAGGCCCTTTATGATTTGACACCAACCAACCTTCCCAACGTCATCTCTCATCACTCCCCATTGCAAACCCTGTGCTTCAGCCCAGAGATTCCCAAACCCAACTATAATTAAAGTCCCAGAAAAAGCCTGTTAGAAACAAGGGTGCCCAGGACCCCTCCATAGATCTTGGTCTGTAAGTCTGGTGTACTGCAGTCTAGGAACCTCCCCTTTTAGCAGGACCCCAGTGATGCTGATGTACACGTACATATGATGTTCCAGCCAAACTGAATCTTTATTGTTCACTTGAACAAACCCTCTGTGTTTTTCCTCTAGTTCCTCTCCACCAGGAAGCTACCTTCCTCTGACTCCACATCACCTTTATCCCTTCTAGCTCATCATCTTGGCTGTTTCAACACCAACTGCAAAGCTTTGTTCCTTCTTAACTCTTACTCAGTGTGTATCTGTTTTTCACACAGTTAATTTCACTTTCTACCTTGCATTTTAATTATTTTTATATATGGCTTCCCTCTCTATGTCACCATAAGCTTTTTATAGGCAGACCCATGTCTAATTAACTCCTCTTTGCCTCTCCAGAACCAAGCAAAAGCCTAGAAAAAAAATGTCACACAGTAGGTATCTGTTCAATTGATAGGGTTTGCTAATGATTTGTTAGCCTTGCATCACTTTGGGAGGAGAAAGGCTGATAAAGGTTTTTTTATTTCTGTAAATACTGGAGTCCTATTTTTATAGTAAGCTCAAACAGAAACAATATTCTTTCAAATAAAAAAATGTCCCACCAGATGAATGAGTCATGGAACTTCAGAATCTCCTTCACACCTTTTATAAGCTACATAAGCATGGTGCTATTTTTCTGTTGCTCATTTGGAGGAAAGATGTATTTTCCTTACTTACAAGAAAATTTTCAATCTCATCTGATGAAAATAATTTATATGAAGCTTGCAGGGTAGATTGTCCTTCATCATGAGAATAGAAGGTAATAAATTAACAACCACATTGAATTAACATAGTTAGATAATCACTTAATCTTTGGGGGTTAATCTCCACTTCTGAGTTTCTAAGATTGACTACTCCATAGAGTTTAAAATATATTTTAAGAAATAAAGCAGTCCTGACTGAAGAGAGACCCCTCGGTGAAGGAATCCTCAGATTTCTTGCACCTGTGGTTTTTCATTGCTCCTATGGAGAGCTTAGGTTGGTGGACACTGAGAGCCTGAAGTGCTCTTTGGGGAGGTTTTGTTGGAACAGTAGGGTTATTAAATAGCTAAAATGTCATGGGCAATAGATCTAGGTTACAAAGACAATACAAAGAAAGGTTTCCAAAATAATGTTCCCACCTGTAAGTGAAGGCAGCAATGAGAAGTATAACCCAAAAAAGCAGGCAATATGAAAAAAGTTCCTGAGCTCTGGAATGTATTATAAGCAGTCTTTGAATTCCTAGTCAGCCTATTCAAAACTTTCTCTTTATTTTACCAATTCCTGAAACTTATTCTTGTAATGAGATCATGTCTCATCTTCTATTTTTTTAATCAAAAGGGAAAGAAGTAGTTTAAAATTCCAGAAAAGCTTTTAAGAGAATATAGATCATACAAATTACTGTACTCATTTATCCTTCATCATAACCTGATACCCCCTCCTTATGCAGACACAAACATAATTCTTCTAAATTCCAAGATGGTACATTGTTTCTTTTAAGGATCTTGAAAATTTTAGGGGAGATCATCTCCAAAATAATTATTGTAAGTTTAACTGTTTAAATGTTCAATTAACACTTATTACAATTGCTAATGACAAAGTATCCAAAGCATAGCAGTCTAAAACAGGCATTTAATATGTTCATGGCTTCTGTGGGTAAGGAATTTGGACACAGCAGATCCAGGTTGGCCCTTTTGATGCCAGAGGCCTCACCTGAGACGTTCCAAAAAAAATTGTCACACAGTAGGTACCTGTTCAATTGATAGGGTTTGCTAATGATTTGGTAGCCTTGCATCACTTTGGGAGGAGAAAGGCTGATAAAGGTTTTCTTATTTCTGTAAATATTGGAGTCCTATTTTTATAGTAAGCTCAAGCAGAAACAATATTTTTTCAAATAAAAAAATGCCCCACCAGATGAATCAGATGCCGGCCAGAATCTACCACTCAGGGCTCTTGTGGTTGATGCTAACCTTTGGCTGAGGGCCTCAGCTCCTCTTCAGTGGGCCTCCCCGTGTGGGCTGTAGTTTGGACTTCCTCACAACATGGCGGCATGATTCTATGGGCAGGCACCCAAAGTGAGACAGGGCCAAACGGAAGTCATATCACCTGTTACGACTTGGCCTCAAAAATCAGTAAACATATTCCATTCATAGAGGCAGCCACAAAGCTCCACCCAGTCTCAAGGGTAGAGAAATAGATATGCCTCTTGGTGGGGAGTGGCAAGCTTCTGGAAGGGTATGTGGACCCAGAATATTGCCGCAGCCATTTGTGAATGGGCTGTTGACTTTGAGCTTCCCTGTAGGGTGATCTGCTTGGTTGTTTTGTGATGAATCCCGGGTTTTGGTCTTTCCTTTGGGGAAAATAAGATTCCTTGGATTAAATTCTTTCAACTTTCTCCTTCAGGGATTCTGTGAGACATGTTAGGGTTGTGTTTAAAAAAGGAAAGGGGAACTGAACATTCAGCATTTGCTATGTATAGAGTTTGACTATCTCCTGGTTTTCAGTAGGACAGTCCATCTTCAGCTACAACAACATCTGTGCCAACAAACCCCTGGTCCTGGGTTTCTGTGTTTTACCCTTTTCAGAGAATAAATCTCTGGTCTTCTGTGGGGTGGAGAAGGGTTTGTTACTCATGGCATAGAACACAAGAGAAGAGCTAAATATTTGACTGCATTGCCAATAGTCTTCATCCAATCCTTTTTGTCTTCTTTCCAACCACCATGCCTGGCTACAAGGGAGACTGGAGATGTCTTTCCCTAAAATTCCAAAGATTGAGAGGATTTGTGATGGGAGCATGTTGATTCCCAGCTCTCTCCATTCTGGTTTTAGATTCTGCTGTTTGGGTTCTAACTCATTCACTGTCAGTCCTTACACTTTCCAGTTTCCAAAATGTATGGCTGTTGTCTTCTCTCCTTATTTCCTAGTTCTTTGAATCCCTTTCCCATAGCTTTGGTGGGGCTTTGACAGGGGGTGAGTTTAGATGTGCATATTTGAGCTCTCAGCTTAGCTAAAGAGTCTCTGTCGTCTCTTTCAACTCTTGTTCATAGAATTAATGAATCCTCAAAGATCCAACTCTTTCCAAATGCTGCAGGTTTTCAGCAACTGTCTGGAAGATGATAGTGCCTAGAACTGAATTTCAGGTGTGCTCTAACCAGTACAGATGACAATGGTTATTTCTCTTGTTCTAGGCACTCCATGTAGCACCTTTCAACCTGTCTTGGTGCAGTAGTGTCCCTCAAGTCATTAAGAAGTGTTCTGAAACAAAGTTTGAGAAATACCATCAAATATTTATAATGCTGTACATCAAGAAAGAAGTATACTTAGTTTTTTTAATTCAATATTTCTAAAAAATTACAGTATATATCCCTTTTTTTGTAGAACATCTTATTAAACTCTAGTGGTATGTCCCTCAAAGTGGAGTTTAATAACCACCTGCATCAGAACATTTTGGGTTCTTTTATATATTTGGATGTCCTTGGCCCTATCCAAGATCATCAATCAGTTTGGGCCTTGGAAACCTACATTTTAAATCAAACAATGTATCTAATTTTTATCCAACTTAATATCACTGGGAGCCTATGCCCACCTATTTGAACTTCCATCTGGAGGAACTTCCACGGAGAAGCATGTCTTTGGCTCCTCCCCCATGCTTTACCCATTCTGCTCTTTAAGGAGAAATGACCTTTCTGATTGGTGAACTTGGAAAAAAATTATGCATTTTTGGCTCAGACCTTGCCTCTCCCTCATCTTTGTGGGATCTGCCTATCTGCCAAAAGAGTGCATTTCACTCTTTGGGGTAGGCTCTGCCCTCAGGGAGGAAGCTTGTGATTATCCAACTGGTGCAGAAATTGAGCAGAAAAGTTTATCTAATACAGGACTAAACGAGTAGAAAATCCACTTACAATGTTAAAGGTGGATAATTTATTCTTCACATAGCTATGCCCATCTCTCAATTGGTTCTGAACTGAGGCATATTATATATTGAGTCCTTTCAAATTCCAAATTTACACTTGAAGATAACTGACATATAGGCAAGTTTCAAAATAAAATACAACATAAATATGCCATATAAGGCAGTAGAAAACACATGGCTATTCATTTTATTTTATTATTTTTTTTAAATTGCATCCATGGAAAGAGAAGACAAGGTAAAGAAGCTGTAACTAAAATTCATTTATCTGGAAGTAATTCCAAAGGATTTGAAAATAGCCAGATCCATCCTCATATTTCTTTTAAGATCCCTCTTAAGACAAGCAGGGAGATAGGAGACCAGCCTGTGTAACATCTGGTTTGTTTAGGGATAGAAAGCGTGTAGTAGAGGGAGTTCTTGGAAACATTCTTAAAGGATGTGGTAGGACAGCACCTGGAAAAGCCTCCTTTATTGAAGGAAGCATGCAAGGACCCAGGCAGAGGAGGTCATGTTTAACAAATCGGATGGAGTTCCTTGAAGATATCCCTGTCATGAAAGATGAAGGAGATTTAGTGGATGTATAAAGAGTACTCTGATTTTTAAACAAGATTTGACAAGATTCCACATCCGGGATTAATAGTCAAGGACAAGAGCCCTTGAACATGGATATCATAGGGTACAAGATAAAAAACTGGCTCAATAAAGGAGAAGGATGGAAGACAGGGAAGGGTTTTGTGACTTGGAAAGGGATTACCTGGATGGAGGAGGGGCTAGCAGTAAGAGAAAATGGTCCGCCAATTTGGGTTAGCCTTTATTTATAATAGGCATTGAAGGATGGCCAAACAACACAACAAATACACCAGGTCTTGAGATGATTCAGAAACTTGGACCCAGAACTTCTAGAAAGTCATACCCAATAGAGACAGGGATGCTTGCCCATGCCATGGTGCCTTAGGCAGAGGGATAGAAACTAACTCAATCCAAAGACACCAGGATTAATAAACCAAAGTAGGGAGCAATTAGTTCAGTGATGTTTGCTGACGCTGGATCTTCAGGTGGTTGTAAAGTCAGCCCAGTTGGTCTTTGTTGTTTCCTTCCTTGGAGTCCTCCCCCATTCCCACACTCTCTTCTCTTCCTCCTATAAAAACCTAAAGTCAGTAAAATATCTAACTTACCCTGAGGGATAAATGCTTAGAGAGAGTTTAAGGCATTACTCTTCCTCTGGGCATTTATATTTTAATGGCAGTCAAAAAATTTAAATCAAAGAATTATAGCAGTTTGATAGAATTTCAAGGAAGAGTTTGGGGAGGATGCAGCAGGGCCATTATGTGTCCCAGAGGTCACTCATGGTGGCTGTCTCCTGCACCTGGTGGTAAAATCAGTGTTGGTCCTGCCAAACAGTATTCTAGTCCTCAGTGCTTATGAAAAATAAAATCAGTGAACATAGAGCTTTAGAAACTGGATTCACAGAGGAGAAAAACAGTACCAACAGGCTCCTGCTAAAGGATCCTGTAGTATAATATCATGATGTGAGAATAGGAAGGAGAAAAGAGCCACAGAAAAGGAAGGGAGTGAGGCCCACAGCCTAGAGCTGTGAGCCTTCAGCCCCCAACTCTTCCCTAATCATCCTCATTGAAATCCTGCCCTGTTCAAATGATGCTTCCTCTATAAAGGTGGCAATGGAAATGATTGTAATGCTCCTCTCCTGGTTACTGACAATAGTAGAAGTAGGGAGAAAGGGTGTTTTCTATAACAAATTCCCCTGTGAACCCAAGCAGAAAAGGAGGAAATGGGGAAAAAGCAAAATGGATATTAAACCTTGCATTAGGCCACCAAGGTCCTTCCTGATTATTTGGGACCTTGGAAAGGCACAATTACTGAAAAGTGGCAAGTGTTTCCCTTTAGAAACCTACTGGATTTCTTTCTAAAGATACAGGAGCGTGGGCGATATGATAGAGGAAGAAGAGTGTGTTCCTATAGCATCTCACTCTTATCTGAAGTCAGACATTCAGCAGCCTTTTTTAGCAAGAACATGCTGAGAGTTTAGTATGAGAAAGGATCTGAGCATTTATGTATGTATGTATGTATGTTTGAGACAGAGTCTCACTCTGTTACACCGGCTAGAGTGCCATGGCATGAGCCTAGCTCACAGCAACCTCCCACTCCTGTTCTCCAGTGATCCTCCTGCTTCAGCCTCTTGAGTAGCTGGAACTACAGATGCCTGCAGTGACTGCACTCAGCTAATTTTTCTATTTATGGTAGAGAGAGTGTCTTACTTTTGCTTAGGTTAGTCTCGAACTCCTGAGCTCAAGCAATCCTCCCACCTCAGCCCCCAAGAGTGCTAGGATTACACTGGGAGCCACAGTGCCCAGCCAGGATCTGAGCTTTCAAAAGCTATAAGACACCCCATGACCTTTATTCACAGAGGTGTCTTTCACACCTCCATTTAGAGTTCAATTTGATCTTGCCTCTTTGTTATAATAATATTAATCATCTAGTTTCCCAACTCAAAGATGAAAGCAGAGTATTAAAAGAGTGGCGTAAGCTAACTTGATAGAAAAGAAAAGCAAAAAAATATGAAAGAGACAAAAGAACTTTAAGAAGGGGAGTGATTGGAGGCTATCTTGGTATGGGGCAGAGTCACCACTGCCCAGTGTGTCTTGGGGCCTCAGTGTCTCAGAGCAGATTGTCACCCTTGCTTCCTATTACCATCCCTCAAGTTTACCCACCCTGGCCACTGGCCTTGCTGATGTGTGACCACACCAAGCCTGTCCTCACCCCAGTGCCTTTGCATTGCATTTGCCCCTGCTGTGACACTCCAAGACAGCACCTCACATGACCAGCCCCTTCTCTGCTCAAACCCCTTCATGCTTTCTTAAATAGCCATCTTCATTCTCTCACTCTATTTTCTTCCCATCCCATCTTCCCATCTTTGCATCCCATTCTCTCATTCTATTTTCTTTATAAATGATAATCATCATTTGAAATTGTATAATTTATGTACTTTTCTGCTTATGTATTTACTGTCTTCTCTCCTTTGAATGAAAGCTCCACGAGAAAAGGAATCTCTCCTTGCTGGGTCATCGATCTACC
The DNA here is from genome assembly GCF_040939455.1 of Microcebus murinus. Lineage (NCBI taxonomy): Eukaryota > Metazoa > Chordata > Mammalia > Primates > Cheirogaleidae > Microcebus > Microcebus murinus. The sequence goes on from NC_134106.1 coordinate 15,150,094, forward strand.
TCCACACCCAGAAAGGCAGGGAGCAGCCACTCTATGAATCCTTGTACAGCTCTGTAGAAATGAATACATTTTTAAATTTTATTTTGAGAGCTTAAACCAAATTGTCTTGGTCTTTAAAGCTATACTTCTGAAGCTTTCAGTACAGAGAAAAAGAGTAAGATGAAACTAAATTAGTTTTTATATCAGGAAAAACATTTACAGCATGCACAGCATAAGAAAGATGGATGAAGTCATTTGCATAAAAGTACAGCACGGGGGTGGGGGTGGAAAGAACTAGAAGGAATCCTTAGTGATGGCACCAAGTTTTCACGATAAGGTGACATTATTATTGGTTTCCCTCCCTTAGAAAGACAGTGATTATGTACGTTTAGTATATCTTCCACCCACAAAGAATTGGTTTTTTTTGTATTTACTGGAAACAGTCTTCTGGAAAGATCTGCCTTTGTGAAAGACCCCTTTCAGCAACATGAATGCCAGCGAGGGTTCTAGGTCATGAAAAGAGAAGTGGTTGCTTGTTTTCCCTCCCTGGGTAAAAGGAGGCCACAAGTCTTTTTGTAGTTCCACTAAAGAGCCAATAAAATAGAAACAAAACACACATGTGCCAAGAGTTAAACAACAAGGCGGAAGTGGCTTAGGTTTGTGGTCTGTTACCACATGACAACATTGAGTTGGAGCCAAAGTATTTTCGGCTCTTTCCAGTCTCCGCATGTTGGAAGGCTTCGTTTTGGAACAGACAGGGAATAGACGTGTCACAGAAGAGGAACTCTGTGCTTGGCACAGGGGTGTGGAAGTATCAGGGAAGACACATTTCAGCAAATAGAGAAGTTAGGTTAGGGAATTTAAAGTTTCCCCTACACAAGAGTAATCAAATTATAGCCCAGAGGCCAAATCCAGCCTGTTTTTTCTTTTCTTTCTTTTTTTATTTTTTGGCAGTTTTAGAAGTCTTTATTTTCCCAAATGGTCTTTTTTGAATTACAAAAAAATTCTAATATTTACTTAGCAACTTATTAGTTCCTAGAAAATAAAATTTGCATGGCATAAAAGAAAGGACATCAGTTTGAGAGCTAAGGGACCTGAGTTCTTGCCCTGACTCTTCTATGAACTAGTTATGTCTGCTGCTTGGTTTTGTAAATAAAGTTTTATCAGAATACAGTCACACTCATATTCATTTGTTTATTTATCATCTATAAATATTTTTGCACTACAACAGTAGAGTAGTTATTGAAGGAGACCACATAGCCCACGAAATCTAAAATACTTGCTATCTGGCTCTTTATAGAAAAAAATGTGCCCACTTTAGCACTATACTGTCAGTATGAAAAGAAATATGTCATACCATGAATAATAATTATGCTGATATTTGATTTTTTAAAAATTGCAATTTAATACAACTCAATTTCATAGTTCATTCTCTGAAATATTTTTTTTTATTTCAAAGTGTTAATTAAGGGGTACAAGTGTTTTTGTTAAATGGATACCTTGTCTAATGCTTAAGTCAGGGCTTCTGGTATACTCATCACCAGAATAGTGTTCACTGCACCCAATAGGTAAGTTTTTATTCCATACCCTGCTTCCACCTTGTCCCTTTATTGATTTGTCATGTCCTTTATATCACTTTGTGCCCATTTTTTAGCTCCCACTTATTAGTGAGAACATACGGTATCTGGTTTTCCATTCCTAAGATACTGCACTTAGGATGCTGGTCTCCAATTCCATCCAAGTTGCTGCAAACAACATTATTTTATTCCTTTTATGGCTGATCAGTACAATGTGCTGTGTGTGTGCACATGTATGTATGTGTGTGTGTGTGTATACACACACCACATTTTCTTTATCTACTTACGAATTGATGGGTACTTAGTGAAATCTGTTCTTCAACATCCATCTCAAAACCATTTCATCCATAAAGTGCTTCCTAACAGACTGGAGCACTCTCATCTCTCAGCTGCCATGGAAATTTGCTCCTACATTGGGCTGATTTCTTGTTTATGTAATAGTCATTAGGTATACAGCTTCTCCTCTGCTACTAGGAAGTGCTGTTATAGGCTGAGCTGTGTCCCCACACCAAATTCATATGTTGAAGCCCTCACCGCTAGTACCTCAGAAAGTGACTGTTTCTGTAGAAAGGGCCTTAAAGAGGTAATTAAGGCCATTAGAGTAGTTTCTTATCCAATATGAGCAGTGTACCTGTAAGAAGAGATTAGGCAAGAGAGACTCCAGCAAGGTGCCCTTGCAGAGTAGAGACCATGTGAAGACACAGCAGGAAGGTGGCCATCTGCAAGCTGAGGAGAAAGGCTTAAGAAGAAACCAACACTGCAAACACTTTACCTTGGACTTCCAGCTTCCAGAACTGTGACAGTAAATTCGTCTCACTGTTGTTTAAGCCACTCAGTATGTGGTATTTTGTATAACAGCCCTAACAAATTAGTATAGTTACTCAAAAGTAAAAGTTATTTCCTATTTTTATTTGCATTTCCAATAGCATCTGGAGCCAAATGTCTAGTATTCATTTACTAAACTTTACAGAATTGAGTAAAACAAGATGCATAACCTGACGTGTCTGGGGTCTAGAATGGTGATTCTCCAAAATACCTAGAATGTAAATAAGAGCTTTCTAGAAAGGCTTGTTCAATGAACAATTATGAACTGCCTAGCATGAATATCAAACTTGTACATCTCTGATGACTTACTGTTTTCGGTGAAGATTGAAGAAGCTCACCATCCCTTTCTTGGTTTGCTTAGGGTGAGCATGGAATAGCCAGAAAACAGAATGAGAAGTCTCGTCGATTAGAATAGCAGGCACTTGGCAGAGAATTCTGAATAACAGTCTTCAGGGGAGCCCAATGATGAACATTAAACAGAAATATTAAATGTGTAGTTCTAATTTACATTCCAGATGTCAGAATCTGCAAAAATGGGCAATACAACAAAGATCAAACAATTTGAGGAGCCAAGTTTTCCTGGTTTATCCAAAATCTGTTGAGTAAAAAGTGAAACTGCTTCACATGGGCCTGTAGCCAAACCCAACCTGAAAGAACTCGTTTTGCAAACATCCCCCAAATGTAGCTTCCCTGCTTGTTCATTTCTAAATGGACAAATAAGAGGATTCAGTATGAACAATGTCCAGATGCCCCAGAAGCCTGATCTGCTCGCCAAGTCCATTGGCCAAACACCCATGCTATTAGGTCATTAAATATGAAACGTCCGATTTCAAATCAAAAGTGTAGTTTATTATCTCTCAAACAAGAAGCACTATAATTAACCAAAGTATGCATCTAAACCATCCACACAGTTTTGCCATCTTAACAGTAGCTTGTTTATGCAAACAGCGAAGAAGGCTAGAGAGCAAGTGGTAATGAAATTGCAAAAGGAATTTTCCACACCTTGTTGAGAATTAAATATTTTTCCTTGCAAGAAGTGGTCCAAAGCCTGGAAGAAATGGTAGTCAGTTGGTGTAAGGTCTCATGTATATGGTGGATGACAGAGGGTTTTCAAGTCCAGCTTCTGTGGTTTGAGCAGTGTTGTTTGTGTGACATGTAGTTGAGCACTGTCTTGCAAGAGGATTGGCCTGTCTCTGTGGACCATTCTCAGCTGCTTAATCGCAAGCATCCTTATCAGTTCATCCAACTGGTTGCAGTAGACACCCACGGTAATTGACTGACCAGGTTTCATGAAGCTGTAGTGGATAATACCAGCGCTGGACCACCAAACAGACATCATTAGCTTTTTTCAAGATTGGTGGTATCATTTTCAAGATTAAAATCACCAGAACAGAACTTCTCAAACCATCAACATACTGTGTGTTCATTTGCCACATCCTTCTCAAACATTTTGTTGATATTTCAAGCTGTCTGCACTGCACTGGTTCCATGACGGAACTCACATTCGAAAATAACATGAACTTTTGACTTACCCATAGTTTCACAAAAATTGTTCTACAAAACACTTTGAAAGATAATCACAAGCCAAGGTGTGCATTTGAAATACTGAGGATGTACATTCACAATAAAAATAAAACAAGAAGTGTCAAAGTGAAATGTAAGAGATATCAACTCTTAAACTTAGTACTTAAGGAACTCAGACATTTCATACTTAATAACCTAATATTTCCTTTGGATCTGAGCAGCAGCCCATGGTGAAAAGCACTGTTTTATCTACCAAAGACTTTGCCAACTTAAATCTTGATGAGGAGATATGCAAAGAGAGACCAACTGGAATTCTGGTGGAGTGGAAAATCAGAAGTTGTTGAGCACCATCAGATCTGAGCTTTCCCAGACTTATACTTTTCACTCAGATAATTTCCATACAATTATGGGGAAACCTGAACTACATTATCCTTTACCAAGTCCTAGTTTAGAGTTATGAGGAACCCTTCTCCCTAAAAGAAAACAAAGGCTTATAAAACACATGGCTGCTGTGATCTGACTGCTCAATAGAGGGATGATTAGTTTTTCAATGATAAATTCTTAAGCATTTCTGGAAAACAATGCCTAGTCATCAGTTTTCCCTTGGCCACTGAATCAAGAAAAAGAAAAGTGTTCCTAAATTGATACTACAAGCCCTTTTTGTCTGTGTGTGGTGTGACTGTTCCTAAGAAGTCAAATCACCTATTGTTAGTTACTAATGTTCCATAAAAACATGACTTGGTAACTCCAAAGAGACAAATCATAAATTATTTCATTTACTCCACTTGGTTGCTCTGTATGTAAATGGCATGAAGGTGGATGTACACGCTGCACATATCTATATGACGTAGATAGGGGCTAACATAAAAAGATTTGTTTCATTGAGTAAGTAATATGGGCTTCAGGGGAAATTTTTTTAACCAGACTTATCACCATTATACAAGTAACCAATTGTCCAGGTAATTAACAATCTTCCTCAGAGTGTATAAACCTCAGAAAATGAAAACCCACATGTCATCCTTCCTATGGCCTGAATCTTGAGTGCACCACATCCATATTCTCTAAAGACAATGTTTATCACATCACACATCCTTATATTTCCAGCACCTGGCCACCAACCCACCAAGGACTTTCCATGGTCCTTTACTTCCATTCCCATTGAAGGTAAATTTCTCAGTAGAGTTATCATGGTCTTCCACAGTCTTTCTCTAGTTGAATTTCCCAATCCTTTTCCAAATACACCAGCTATTCAAGGCCAGCAAGACCCTTCTAGGTCTCCAAAGAAACCTTGCTTATTCTTGAGTCTTTTCCTTGTATTTATGTATTCATTTGAAAGATTTCTTCCAAGCTTCAGATCCAGTTCAAAAGGTATTCCCTTAAAGATTACGTTCTGCAACTAATACCTCGATGTTCATCCTTTTTTTCTTTCCTTTCCAACAGCACTAATCTTCTATATCACATGATTTAGCAATGAGTTATATAATATTTCAAAAAATTTACTCTTGTTTTATGCATTTTGGTCAAGTGTCACTAGAATATAAGATTAATTTTTTAAAATTTTGTTCACTGCTCTAATCTCAGCACCTAAAACAGTGCCTGAATGAGCTTGATAAATATTTATTGAATGAATAAATGGCTGAACAAATGTCTCCCCAGTAGGACTAAGAATTTCTCAAGAGTGGTGACCATATTATATCCTTCTAATGGTACTTCCCATAATCCACTGTGGGGTTGTCTTAGTCCATTTTCTATTGCTTATAATTGTATACTTGAGACTGGGTCATTTATAAAGAAAAGAAATTGATTTATTACACTCTTAAAGACTGAGAAGTCCAAAGTCAAGGGGCTGCATCTGGTGAGACACTTCTTGTTGGTGGGGCCTCTCTGCAGAGTCCCAAGGTGGCACAAGGCATCACACGGTGAGGGGGCTAAATGTGCTAGCTCAAGTATTTCTTTTTCCACCAGTCCCATTAATCCATTAACCCATTAATCTACTAATCCATGAATGAATTCACCTCTTAAAGGCCCCAGCTCTCAATACTGCCCCAGTGGGGATTAAATTTAAACATGAGTTTTGGAAGGAACAAATATTCAAACCACAGCAGGGGTATATCCCATTTACCAAGTGCTCACATTTCTGCAAAGCCCAGTGACTAAGGCACTCAAATCCAACCACAGAGTATAATTCTGTGTCAGATTTAGAGCTGAATACAATGAAATGGCTATGCTGTAGTAACTGCCTACACTTTCCCTGGGAAAAGAAAGAAAGGAAGAGAGAGAGAGAGAAAGAGAGCTATTAAGTATGGAAAGATAATAACTGTTCTTTAAAATTGAAAATGAGGCCACCCATCATTTAAGGAACATGAGTCTTTCTTAATCATGTTTCATACAATCATTTTTAGGCACAGGTATTTGTGCTCCATGAAGAACAAAGCTCATTAAAATTAATATCCCCTCAGATTTCCATGTGGACACATACCTCTGAAGTAGACAAGGCAGGCAAGTATTATTATGCCCATGGCATGGATGAAAAAAATCAGTAAGTTTGTCTTATCAGATGTTAATGGCTACTAAATGGTATAGCTGAGACTAACAAGGATTCCTTTTCTAGTTTGTCTCCCCTATTTTTATGATGCTTTTTTAAAGGTTTCTGAGTGGTAAAGATAAAGAAAATTTCAATGTCTATTTACTTTCTATTTTCTTAGCATGCTCTTTTTTTGTCTCCTCATGACTCCTTATGGTATCTACCTTACTTCCTCTGATTCTCAGGAGAATCTAAACGTTATTGGGCAAATTATTGCAATTCTAGTAAAGCAGAATAATTCCCAGCATATTATTACTAATTCTGTTTCTTTGTGAAATCATTACAAAATGATTTTTGTAGTCTAGGTTTGCCAACCTAGACTTACTGCTTTGGGAAGGAGAAAATGCAGAGAAGAGTCAAATCTTGACCTTTTATTACTAAAATATACTCTAGAAACCCAGAGCATAGCATAATGTTCAGAGCCAAGGCTTTCATTGTGAGAGCCAAGCTTTTATGACAGAGAAAAAGTTTTTTGAGTCAACTCAGACAGAATAAGAACACAAATACTATACCATAAATAGTAGTGTTAGAAAGAAGGCAGATTTCCTTCAAAAAGTTCCATAAATTCAATCTTCTGGAGGGAAAAGAGAGTTGAGATGGAAAAGGAGGAAGATGTAGTAAGCACTGTGTGGGTCTCAGAGACAGGACTCCATGCCCCCATCCTCCCCTCATGTACAGCAGGGCCAGCCCTAGAAAGTGACATAAACTGAAGTAAGATTTTGGGTGGGAGCGGGCAGTCCAGCAGGCCAAGGATGCAAGCCTTTCTGATGTGCTCTGCCCCCCAGTGCAGTGAACTGGGTGAGGAAGTAGAAATAATATCTAAGAAGAAAGGGCATGTGAGAGGGCATCAACATATCCTATGTCCTCGAGGACTATTTGGGATCAGAAGAGACCTGGCAAGAGGTCGTCATCTGCAGCAGCAGGAAGGGTGTGACAAATCCAAGGCCCCGAAGGACCGTGGATGCCAGCAGCAGAGACAGAGGTCAGTGGCTGTGTGAAGGAGGTAAACACCATGGGTGACAACAAAATGCAAAGACAGCTATGACAGCCGCTTGCCTGAATATGCATAACAATCCCCCCTGACCTTCTAAGAACACATTTAGATGCTGCTCTGGGCTAATAAAGAGTGAGAAAAACAACATGAGTTGACTGGGTTTAAATTTAAGCCAGCCCAGAAGTGACTAGATTGAAGTTCCTGTTATGGAAAATGGAGCTCAAGCGAGTTATTGTTTAATTCCTGAAAAATAGATAACGTCACGATTTTGCATGTTTGTGTCTCTACCAGTGAAATTTGTAGACAACACACATACACACACACACACACACACACACATATGGCGATGGGCTGAGAAGAGTGCGGACTACTGTGGGATATGGAGCCAGAAAGGGGACGTCAGATGCATTTCAGAAGCTGGGCCTGTCTTCAAAGGGCTTTGACTTGCCGACCCCTGGCTGGCCTGCATCCTCCTCTCGGAACACACCAGACAGACGAGTAAACACAGATCACCAGGGGACCACATGTTTTCTTCTTCTTCCAAGTGCTCTGTGGCTGTGCGCCTCCCCCTCACCGAGACTTTTTATCTAGGTCCTCCTGACTGATGCGCAGGCCCCACAAAAGCTTCCTCATTCCTCCCTCAGCCAAGCAAAAATGCAAAACATAATGATCAAACTGGGAGATTTTCAATATTGGTGAAGAACTGCTTCCCTAGCTTTTCTCAGATTTGTGGTCTACAGTGCATGAAACCCCAGGTTTATTCATTCCTTTGAACACCACCTTTCCCTCCATGGTTTCTTCCTTGAGAGGCTGATGTGCCTGGGGAAGGGCCCTGGTAAGTCCCTAACTCTTCTCCACGAAGAAGTTATCATACTCTTGGGCTCTGTGACACTGGTGACCTTGAGAAAAAGAAAAGGGAAAGGTAAGAATGAAAGCAAAGATTCTAAAAGGGGAAGAAGGGCCTGAAAGGAGGAGCTGAGGAGTAATTTGCTCATCACATTTCTTGAGGATGGATCCAAGTATGCAGTGAACTACCTTTGGATGCTGCTAAAAGAAATGGCCATAAAAAGGGATGAAATCTTGTTATTTGTAGCAACATGGATGGAACTGGAGGTCATTATGTTAAGTGAAATAATCCAGGCACAGAAAGACAAATATCACATATTCTTATTCCTACGTGGGAGCTAAAAAAGTTGATCTTCTGGAGGTTGAGAGGAGAATGATAGTTACTCGAGGCTGGGAAGGGCGTGTAGGTGAGGGTGGAGAACAAAGAGAAGTTGGTCAATGGGTACAAACGTATGGTTAGATAGAAGGAATAAGTTCAAGTGTTCGATAACAGAGTAGGGTGTAACAACAACGTAGGGTACATATCAAAATAGCTAGAAGTAAGGACTTGAAATGTTCCCAACACATAGAAATGACAAATACTTGAGGTGATGGATATCCTAAATATCCTGACCTACAGACCATTACACATTCTATGATGTAACAAAATATCACGTGCCCCATGAATATATAAAATATTATGTATCAATAAACATAAAGATAAAATGTTAGTAGTTTTTTTTAAAAAAAAAAGAAAAGAAATGGAAGGCAGATTAAAGACAAAGATGCCTGATAAAGAACAGAAGGAAGGAAGTGCTAGAATAAGTGCTTTTTGATACATGTGTATTTCATAGTTTCAAGTTGGCCGAACTACACATCTATGGTTTTGGAATGATAGTTCAGAAATCTCCATATGCTGAATCATATGGTAGTTCTATTTTTAATTTTGGGGAACTTCCACACTATTTTCCATAATGGCTGTACAAATTTGCATTCCCACCAAAAATGTACAAGGGATCCCTTTTCTCCACATTCTCACCAGCACTTACTATTTTTTTCTTTTTTAATAGTAGCCATCCTAACAGGTGGGAGGTGATATCTCATTGTGGTTTTGAATTCCACTTCCCTCATGAGTAGTGGTATTGAGTACCTTCTCATATACCTATTGGACACTTACATACCTTCTTTGGAGAAATGTTTATTCAGGTTCTTTGCCTATTTTTTATTGAATTATTTTATTTATTTATTTTATTTATTTATTTATTTTTATTTATTTTATTTATGCTATTTACATAAGTTTCTTGTATATTTTGGATATTAACCCCTTATCAAGAGGGGTTGTAAGATTTACAAATATTTTCTTCCATTCTACAAGTTGCTTTTTCATTTTATTGACCATTTCTTTTGCTGTGCAGAAACTGTTTAATTTTATGTAATCCTATTTGTTTATTTTTTCTTTTGTTGCCTGTGCTTTTGATGTCATATCCAAAACATTATTGCAAAGTCCAATGTCAGGGGACTTTCCCTCCCATTTCTTATGGAAGTTTTATAGCTTCAGGTTTTATGTTTAAGTCTTTAATCCATTTTGAGTTGATTTTTGTGTATGATATAAGATAAGGGTCCAATTTTATTCTGTTGCCTGTGGATATCCAATTTTCCCAGCACCACTTATTGAAAAGACTATTCTTTCCCCATTGTGCATTATTGGTGCCCTTGTCAAAAATTAGTTGACCATTCATGTGTGGGTTTATTTCTGAACTCTATATTCTGTTTCATTGGTCTATGTGTCCATTTTTATACCAATACCATACTGGTTTGATTACTATAGCTTTGTAATATAATTTGAAACCAGGAAATGTGATGCCTACAGCTTTATTCTTCTTACCCAACATGACTTTAGCTATTCTGGGTCTTTTTGGTTCCATATAAATTTGTGAATTTTTTTTCTATTTCTGTGACAAATGACATTGGAATTTTGATAGGGATTGCATTGAATCTGTAGATCTCTTTGAGTATTATGGACATTTTAACTATATTAATTCTTCAAGTCCATGAACATGGGATACATTTCTGCTTATTTGTCTCTAACTTCTTTCATCAATGTTTTATAGTTTTCAGTGTATGGCTATTTCACCTTCTTGGTTAAATCTATACCTAAGTGTTTTAGTCTTCTTTGCTGCTATTGTAAATAGGATTGTTTTCTTAATTTTATTTTTGGATATTTTGCTGTTAGTGTACAGAAATGCAACTGGTTTTATATGTTGATTTTGTATCCTGCATCTTTACTGAATTTGTTTATTCTAACAGTTTTTGTGATGAGTTTCTTAGCATTTGACTGATTAGCTAAAGCTTAAACTCTTCTGCAAATAAGAAAATGACACCTTTACACCAATGTAATCCAGAAGCTAACAAAAACTTTTGTAACTATCTTATCTTATACTTTCTGGATCACAACCCAATCAAGAAGGCAAAGTATTTCAGTTTGAACATCTAGAAATTTGCTTTTGACTTTTACTTATAGTAGAGAAAGAGAGAATAGAAAGAATGAAGGGGATCTCTGAAACATCTCTAGGAGCAATGTCAGATGTGACGGTGGGAAGGGGCAGCAACTCTCAAGTGCCCCAGGAGCCGGAATTGGTGATACAGAAAGCTCCACCCTCTTCATGATAACATCCTCAGAGAACATTTCAGGTCTCCTTTCACACCTGGCACATATTTATATGGTACCAGGGAAGGGATTTTCATTTTAAATTATGCATGTGGATTTGCACATTTATTCTATCAGAATCAAACTAAATGTTATTCCACAACACTCCATAAACTTAATGATACAATGTGACTAGGACTCTTTCCTGAAATATGACATTCTTCAGGGACCTGAAAGTATTAAAGGGGCTGGATGCCAGGGCCAAATCATACCCCTGGAGCCACATAGAAGCTCCACAAGTACTTAGAGGCCAGTGACATATATAATCTTGGTTTCTGCAAATTCCATCAAAAGGTTTATATGCAAAGTTCCTGAAAAACCAGAGGTACCATGGCATGGGAATGTAAGCCATCCATACCTGGGCAGAGCAGTCCAAATCCACACTCAACTTCAGGTAACTGATGATTTGGTTAAAAAAGAGAAAAAAAGTAAAAATTTCTAATTAGAAAACAAATCAAACTTCCATCACTGTAATTTCATAATGTAACAAATTTTATGAAATTAGAAAATCTATTTTGTATTGAATTCAATGAATATTTTAAGTCACCATTAATCAGTAGCTATTTTTAAAATCTTTTGCATTTTCTTGACTCAGCATAAGAGATTTGGAAAAGTAACTTAATTTAGAATTTTTTTAAATCAGAAAAATTTTTATTTTCATTTCTCAGATTTAATTTGCATTTTGTCTGATTATTATACAATTGAGTTCATTTGGGTAATAATAATCTATACAGAAAGACTAAATATGCATATATTTCCATGTGTATGTATGTAGGATATTTTGGAATAGGCATTGAAATGGGATTCTAAAGACCAAACTGGCTCTACCACTTATTATGGCATGTTAGGTAGTCTTTGTGGCCTTGAATAAATTATTTAGCTTCACAGGGCCTATTTATTCATTTATAAAATTGGCATAATCTACTCTCTCAGGATTATTATGTGTAGTAAATGAGATAACAAATATGAGAGCAATTCATTTTTAAATATTTATTTATTTTATATATTGGTAACATAAAGACATATATCCTATTTTTATGTCTTTTTGTAAAAGGGTCTGAGTCTTTCAGAGCTGGGATGAATTATATGTGATTCAGTCACTCAAATCTTTTGGGAGCTGCTATGACAAATCAACTCTTAGCACCTAACAAAAGTTCATCACATCTAATCCATACTTAGTAAATGTTTCTAACAGTCTACCAGCACTGTCCTAAATAGCACTTTCTGTGATGATGGAAACGTTCTATATTTTCACTGACTGAAATGATAGCCACTAGACACAACTGGCTATTGAGCTTTTGAAGTATGATTGGTGCAAATGACAAAATGAATTTTTAGTTTCAGTTAATTTTAATTAATGTAAATGTAAATTGCCATATGTGACTAGTGGCTACAATACTGGGCAGTGCAGGCAGGCTAAAAGGTTGAAATAGCTATGTTTTAAATACTATTCTCAGAGCCAATATTTCCCTAGTATCCTACACCACTAAGAACAATCTGAGTCTGTCTCCACCGTAGCTGCCAACCCTATAAAGGAGGGAAGTATGTAAAGCATACCAAGGCATTATGAACAGACAGTGCAACTCGCAATGGTGGGCCCTCACTCCCACAGAGGTTCCTTTAGAAGATCACTTAACCAAAAAGAATGAAAGGCCAATGGTGGGATTTTTCAGAACCAAAGTAGGAACATGGTGTTAGGAAGAAGATCTTCTCAAAGGAGTCCCTACAGACCACTGCCCTGTCTGCCTTCACATGTGGCTCTGTCATCTCTCCTGCCTCCCCTAGCTCCCAAATACCACATATCCAGTATCTTGGTTGTACAGACCAGGAGAGGTACCACCATGGCAAAGATCAGGGCCATGCGGAAGATGTGAAATTTTTCAAAGAAGGAGCAAAGATTGCAGTAGCCACAGGATATGCTAGGTTGTGTGTGTATGTGTGTTTTTCTTCCTTTTTCTTTTTAACAGTTCTGTAATTCTGGCATTGAACTTGAGCATGATCATTATTTCCTCTCATCATCTCACAATATAGTCATACCAGCACAGACAAGACTCCCAAAGTCAACATTGTTTGCTTTCCTTTCAGAGCAAGACACGTTCAGTCCTATGCTATCACACATTTAGAGCAGATGTTCCTAAAAAGGACAAACCAGGTGCTTAACATATTTTATTCCAAAGGGTAATTTTAGAAATTATTGCAATCAATGAGCTAATAATAATGGTGGTAATGATGAGGCCAAGTTATTATTACCTATTACCTTTAATCATCGACAGCAACTCAATTGGACATAATTAGAGACATCATCATAAATAACGTGGAGCAGATGGAAGATGCTGGGCTTTTCATTTCAAGGACTGAGTGGGAAGGTTAATGATGGAGCAATGGGCATAAAGAATGGGCCACTTATGTCCCAAATCCATCCTGTACTTGAATCTTTCCTGTCTGATATCCATAAAAACAGAGCTGAATTTGACAAAAGGTATAAGCAAAGGCTTTCAAAGTCCACTCACTACCCTTCTCCTCACTCATTGCAAGCCCTAGTTCTGCCCCATTTCCACCCAGGTGGGTTAAACAGTGGCCTTGTCTCTTTCTTTCTTTTTTTTTTTTTCAATTTCAATGGCACAAGAGAAAAGAGCAATAGTTGGTCCTGACCTTGCCCCAACCTCCCTAATTTCACCTTTTGAAAACATGCAAGTGCTTTAGTGAGTCATTTAGCATTAAGTTAATATTTGCTGTGAAATACAGTAAGAAACAATATCCCCTCCTCTGCCTTAACTCAACAAAACAACCATTTCCTATGTATGACGACTGCCACAGAGATGCAGAGGAGCACACAAACAAGCGGGAGACAGAGTTCAGTGTTTTAGTGGGGCAGCAACTTAAGATAGAAACAGAAGTCTGGGGACTCGGGAGCCGTACAGCTGGGGTTCAGTTCCTGCAACCGCCATTTACTGGGCCATTATCCTGGGCAAGTTATTTGCCCTCTGTGAGCCTCTCTTCCAACTGTCATAGATGGCTAGCTTGTTAGCAGTCCCCTGTCTGTGAATCAAACGATACCCTGTGTTTTTCTCTGTAACAGTACTCTTCGGGCACTTTCCTGTCTCACCCACAGATTTCGAGAAGGAACTGCACAGGGTTTTCCTTTCTCTATCCCTGGTACCTGGCACATACTAAGCACTCAGTAAATATGAGTTTTCATACCCCTATAGGAACTTGAAGTCTGAATGGGCAGGTAAGACCAACACCTGCCGAACAGAGTGGCACAAGAGGCACGTCCTGGATGTGGTGGCGAGTGAGGAGGATCAATCCGGGTCTGGGTGGCCAAGCAAACCTCTTGGGAGGCAGTGGGACTGAACCCTGCCTTGAAGGCTGTGCTCAAGTCTTTACAAAGTCCCCAGATTACTTCGAGGGCTCCCAAGCAATTAGCTTTATCTCTTTGTGCTTTGGTTTCACATCAGTTATTAATAAATAGCACTAACATTTGATCCTCAAGAACCATGTAGAAAAATAAAAATCCTTCTTTTATTTTTAATAAATGTACTTATTGTACTCAAAGATGAACGTCATGTAAATACCATAATAATAATCATATTGAGGAATAAAATAGTCATGATTCAAATATTCATGTAATCTTTCATGTTTGTGGTCTTTTGGGGGAGTTTTTATTCAAACATCCCTAAATGAATAAATGCGTATGGTCTATAAATATGCCTAAAAGCAATTTTCTCCACTTTTACCCACATATAACTCACTACAGAACTGAAAACAAATTCATTTAAAACTTTTGTGTTTTTTTTTAAATCAAAATTCTCATTAAAGCCATAGAAATTTCTTATAAAAAAATTAATAGCAGGATATAAGCTTATAGAATCTTATCAATAATATCTTTACAATCTGTTAGTCTCTTTGAGATGTGCCAAATATAACTAAGATTTATTGATGGATTTGATATTTGGGGGTATAAAATTTTATGTGTATTTTCTTTTACTCAATTAGTAAATCTTGTCTGAGGTAATATTGTCATGAGATTTCACTTGGTAATGGCCCGATATGATATCATGGCCAAAGTAGATAGTTTCATTTGGATTATCTGCCTAAATATTCTAATTCTCTACTGCATGAAAATATGGAAATTCAGCTAGAGTAAAAATCCTTTCTTTGAAAAAAAGTTACCTTACAACTGCTATGTACAATGCTCTCTATGAGAGGTATGAAAGGGGCTGAAAATATGAATAAGAGAATCCCAGTCCTCAGTAAGATTGCATGTTAGTTGATAAAAGCAGTGGAAGGGAGAGAAGACCAATGAGCAAACACAAAGCACTATAAAAATAAGTGAAATGAGAAATAAACTCAGGTTCCTATGACATTCCAAGAAGGGACATGTTCCCTATCCAGTCGGAGACATGACAAAGATGCATGGATGAGCTGGCTTGGGGGGCTTTGGGCCAGAAGAGTTGAAAAGGCTGTCACTGCAGAGCAGAATGCTTGCACAAGATCTGAGCAAGATCGGGAACTGGGAAAACAGAGAGAAGGCAATTAGCATTTCGCTCCTTTTGCTCCCAGTGGAGGAATATTGAGGAATGGAGTCAGAAAGATGGATTGTACCCAAATTCCTAAAGGTGTTGAATATCAGGCTAAATATTTTCAGCTTAATTTGGTAAGTCACGAGAGACCACTGAAGAAGGTTTTTGGTTTTTTGTTTTTTTTTTAAGAAAGTTAGTGATCTATGTTAATTTATTATTTATCATTATTCAACCTCTCACATCGGATTGTTGCCCAGCCCCTACAATCCTCCCTTGACCTCTTACTGCAGCACCTTCTTCCCAGTGCCCCAGGTCAATGCCTCCCTCTGACAGGACAGCCCCCACCCACAGGCATCAGTTCCAAGTAGAAATATGATTGCATTGTCCTTGGCTTAAAATCCACCAGTAGGTCCCTCTCTCCTACAGAATAAACTCCTAATCATTAGTATGATATACAAAGCCCATCATCTTCTGAACTTTGCCTACCTGTCTACCTAGTGACCCAGTCAAACATATATACCTCATGCCCACTATGCTTTGACCTGGAGTTCCGCACTGTTCTTTCTATTCAACGTCATGATTTCTCACACCCTTATACATCTGTGGGAGTAGCCTCCATGTCAGTCTGGGAAAACACTATTCATCCTTGAAAATTCAGCTCAAATGTCACCTCCTCCAGGAGGCCTTCCCTGATAATCCCCAGCCTTGCCCTTCCTATTGAGTTAATACCTTTTCTTTTCCATAGCAACACATGTCACATTTCTTTGTATCTGTTCATACTCCCATCTTCCGGCTACAGTGGGCAGCACCATTTCTTATTGCTCTCTGTAGCCCTAATGCAGATACTCGACGCGTAATGGTTGGATAAACTGATTCATGTCTTTTTATCACACGAACTTCCTGAAAATATCTAAGGCAGTTGAGAGTAAAGAGCTTTAGAGCAATGAACATGACAGTGATATATTAGGTAAATTGGATGAGAGACTACAGGTTTGGAAGGAGGGGGAGAATATGATGGATTCCGCTTTGAACATGGAAAATATGCCTTTGGCTTCCACTGCAATCAGGACCTGCTTTTGAGGCTGCAAGTGATTCTGATTAGACAGGAATGGAGAATTGAGTCGTCCTTTTCACTTCCCATGCCTAACACACCCATCTCTTTTGATAACTTCTTCCAAGATGACTTTGAATTTCTTTAGTCCTGTCTCTCTTATCCAAATATTTCCTGAACAAGAACTCAAATTGGGCAGGTTTTCAGATCCTGTATCTGAATATGTGTGAGCTCAGGGAGGAGGAAACAG
Source organism: Microcebus murinus (assembly GCF_040939455.1). Classification (NCBI taxonomy): domain Eukaryota; kingdom Metazoa; phylum Chordata; class Mammalia; order Primates; family Cheirogaleidae; genus Microcebus; species Microcebus murinus. The sequence goes on from NC_134106.1 coordinate 15,166,933, forward strand.
AAAGTGATTTGCAACCTGGCGCTGGAAGGAAAGAGACTGTCAGGGGACCAGGGATTGTTTTTGTTATTGCTGCCTTGCATTAAACCCGTGTCTGTTTATTGTTATTGTCTTGTCCCCTTACTGATGCTCCATCCATCTCCTCATCACAAGTGTGAAAGGAAACCTGGCAAAAGTTACCCTAGCAAGAGCTCCGAATCAATAATGGATTCATCCTGAGATACAGGATGACATCTGGTAGATATTTGGGGCCACTGTCCACCCTGCCTTAAGGGATGCTTAAGCAGTCAGGCTGCTTTCTCCCTGGAAGGCTATAAAACATGGAGAGTTAAGAAGTGGCAGGAAAGTGCTAGTGATGCCTGCTTAAAAAAGCAAGTGCTATGACTTATAGGATGCGTGTGTTCAAGAAGGAAGATCGACGGTCAAACTTAGCATGTGTTCTTGAACCCGTGTTTACATGAAACTTGAATCAAGACAATAGAGAGAGGTAATGTGTATTAAACTGACACTAAGAACAGTTCATTTGCATAAGACATTTTTATATGTTTCTGTTAAGAATTTCAGATTGTTCTCTTTTATTATAAATGCTTTAAACTGTCATATTAAATAAATTTTAAAAGAACCTTCATGGAAACCCATACTGCTTCTAGCCACAGCTGATCTGGTGGGAATTCCAGTGAATTATCAGAACATTTCTTGCTCCAGTAATATTAATGCTAGCCAATGAGAAAATCAATACCAGAGAAAGAAGAAGGGAAGTTGAAGAGAAACAGAAGAGAAAGGGGAAAGAGAGGGTGGAGAAAACTGCTAAATAAATGAGAAAACATATAGGGAAAGGGAAGGGAGAAGTGGAAAGAAAGCCTAGGAGAGGAATAAATGAAGAAAAAGAAAAGGCAAGTAGTTTAAATGTGGCCTTAGTTAAGAAAAAATTACAAATTATAAAATCCCCTTCATCCCGATGGTAAAAGAAATCCTAGCAAGACCACAACAGTTGCAACAAAGAGGATCCATTTTTCTTAAACCCCGTTTGGAAATTCAAAGAGCTTATCAAAGTAAATTAGCAGACTGTATACTTGGAACAACATTTTACAATCAAAACCAAACCTAGAACTGCTAAGGGAGTCTTAGAAAAGACAGATGTAAGAATAAAAAAGAAATATTAGGAGAAAGAACAATAGAAGGGAAGAGAGCAAGGGAAAGCCAGACACTAAAAGAAAGTTGGAATATTTGTTTTATGAAGTATTAATAACTCATGAAGGGTTATTTGTCATTGCTGAATTTAGAAATTTATTATCCTATATTAACAAGAGACCAGAATGTCTAGAATCATTGGCTCAGAGTGTTTTTAAAATGCGCCTTCATGCAGAGGACAGTGACCCAAGTTAGCAGGCAGGGAGAGGACAGGACCTGCGTCAGCCAGTTCCATACTCACAGCCCTGCTAATGGCCAGAGAGCTCCTCTGGGAGAGCAGGGAGACTTTGAAGTCCAGAAAAGCTCTGGATGGGGAAGGAGGAGTGACTATGGAGAAGAGAATGAGAATTTATTATCTGGACCTCTGGGGGGTTTCATATAAAAGCCCTAAATTAACTTTTAAGACTTATGAAATTCTGTGCTGTCACCCACCCTCTTAACATTATTGCTTTGGTGTTTTCTGAGCTCTTTGCATATCACCATGGACCAATCTCTGACCTTTGCAATTTCATTAAAATAACACAGGGGTCTTAATCCTGGATTGGGTTAGCAAAAAATAAAATAATAATCATAATCATAATACAGGGGAAACTGTATGCTGCAAACATCAGGGTGAGACTTTAAAAGGCATGAAAGTGGGCACAATCACTCTCCCTATAGCTAAGAGAAAGAAAATAGAAAGGCTTCAGAATTTTGTGAACCTTCTAGAATTCCCCCAATTAAGAAGGCTCAATGCCTTCAGAGATGCTCCCTTTCAAATCATCCTGGCTAGTCCTGGAGTCAGGTAAGCTTCCTGCCTCACCCCCACTATCACCAACAACCACGTCCCCACAGCTCCAGCCCACCTGAGCTGCTCTTCAGGTAAACTTATCTGCCCCACTCTCAGTCTAACCCTCCCACTCCCAGGAAGCCTTCCTGACCACCCAGATAATACTAGGTAGCCCCCTGCCCTGGGTCCAGAGCACCCTCTACTAGCCCTTCTCATAGCACGTGTCCATTGCACAACTGCCTGTTTACCTCTATCTCCCCCATCTGACTATAAAACTCTTGAAGAAAGCCAAATGGATGGTTTGCCGCTGTCTCTTCAGCATCCAGCACACTGTCTGACCCTCAAAATATTTTTTGAATTAATAGATGAATGGGATTTAAAATTAGATTTTGGCTCTACAACACATGTTCTCTCCAGTTTACCATGTGGCTCAAGGTACTGTCTGCCAGTGTAGTCCAATTAGGATTACTCTTAAAAAGACAAATTTCTGGACTCCAACCACAAACTCTTTCCTATGATCTTCTTAAGCACTAATGTGTGAGTCACACCCAGCTCCAGGGGTGAAACATAATATTTGTCTTTAGGGACCCATGAGCTTTGCATTCACTATTGAGCCCACAAATAATTGTGCAAGGCACAGGAGAACAATGATGAACATGACAGAATCTAAGAAGCTTCTAGCCTTCAAGAGCTCACCTTCAACAGGTTGACAAACATTAGATTAATAATTACCCAGGTGCTATGAGAGTGTGGAGCGTGGGTCCCTACCCAGCCTTCCTGACGAAGGCCAGTTTGAACTAAACATTGAAAAATTCACAGAATTTAGCAAGGCAAAGAGCAAAGGTGAGAGGAAGTTTAGGGAGAGAGAAGGAGATGAGGCAAGCGCAAAGGCCTTGAGGCAGGAATAAGTAGGGCACATCCAAAGAACTGAGAATCAGTAGGACTGAAGTCTAGAGAGGGGCAAGAGAATGGCATGCCATGGGGATGGTGACAAAATTGGAGGAATATATGTTTGTGCCACTCCTACATTGCCTTAAGATACCTAGAGTTGACAGTTTTTCTTGTATATATTTAAGAAATGTATAGATACATAAATTAACCTCTTTATTTTCAAGAGTATATATACAAGAGTATAGTAGATCATACCGTTGACATACTTTTATTTGTTTAAGGTGTATGCTGGGTTTTGTTTGTGTTTGCTGTTACAAAAAGTACAACAATGATCTTCCTTGTCCACAGTGGTATATCCTTGAGTAGTCGACTACATTTAACTGGAGGATGGGAAAGCACAAGGAATAACAACAAAAAAATCAGTAGATATACATAAATGATCAATAAGTTAATGTTCAAATGGGAAAAGTGACTTTTATGAGATGAGTGAATTGGAATTATTTAGCATTTATGAATGTGAATCTATACTACAGATTGGTTCTTATTTGTTGTTTTCTAAATCAGATTTTCTAGCCCTAGCCCAAAGGAGGGATTCAAATCACAGCAGGTCTTCATCTCTGGCCATGAATATAGCCCAGTCTTCTACCTAGATAGGGCAGTAATACATGATGGCTGAAAACTCCTACTCTGCAGTCAATCCCTCTCTCTGCCACTTACTAGCTGTATGCCCTGGAGTGAACTTCTTAAGCTTGTCTGCTCATCTACAAAAGGTGAAATAAAAATATGACCTAACAGCCAGGTCACTATGAGGGTTAAATGAGATGATGCAGATAAAACTTGTAGCACCTGCCTAGCACGGGAGCTTTCATTTTAAACTATAAAATGATAGTTTATATTGTCATTCTTATCAAAGTCAAGATAGGATAAGTGTGTAATAATAGTTTTCATTTATGTAATGCTTTCTCTGACCCATACCCTGATCTCAGTGTTTTACCAGTATTAACCCATTTAATCTAACAACCACCCTGTGAGGTAGGTACCAAATGCCTGCAGGTGTGGCCCCCAAAAGAAAACAGTAACTCCTTACCAGTGGATACCAATGAAAACAAAAAGATTGAAATGACAGATGAAGACTTTTGAGTATGGATTGTAGGGAAGCTCAGTAAAATACATGAGAAAATAGAAACCCAACACAAAGAAACAACAAAAGCAATGCAGGAAATGAATGAAAAATTCACTAAAGAAATTTAGTTATTTAAAAAATCAAATAGAACTTCTAGAAATGAAAAATTTATTCAAGGAAATGCAAAACACAGTGGGAAGTCTTTAGAGTAGGCTACACCAGGCAGAAGAAAGAGTCTCAGGGCTTGAAGACAACACCTTTGAGATAAACAAGTCAGTCAAAGATAAAGAACAAAGAATTAAGAGGAAGGAACAAAGCCTGTAAGAAATTGGGATTGTGTGAAGAAACCAAATATAAGAAGTATAAATATCCCTGAGGGTGAAGAAGAAATCACATAAGGGCTGGAAAAACTATATAAGGGATTAATAAAAGAAAATTTCCCTGGTCTTGCTAGAAATTTAGATATTCATATATAAGAAGATATATCCAGATATAAGAAGCTCAAACGATACCTGGGAGATTCATCACAGAGTCAATCACCTGACACATAGTCATTAAACTGCCCAAAGTTAACACAAAGGAGGAACTACTGTGATCAGTAAGGCAAGAAATAAGGTAACTTAGAAAGAAAAACCCATCAGGCTAACTGTAGAATTCTCAACTGAGAACTCACAAGCCAGAAGGGATTGGGCCCCATCTTCAGTCTTCTTAAATAGAATAATAGACAGCCTAGAATTTTATATCCTGCAAAACTAATTTTCTTATATGAGGGAGAAATAAAGACTTTTTCATATAAGCAAACACTAAAGGAATTTGTCAAGACAAGACCTGCCCTGCAGGAAGCACTCAGGTCTGCATTATACATTGAAATCCACCAGTGTAAAATTACCCCAAAACTAAAGCTCAGAACCCATATAAAATAATGGCTCAAGAGGCAAAACAAAACAACAAGGTTCTATTCAATAGGATGAACAGAAATGCATCCCACTTATCAATCCTTTCAATAAACATGAATGTCTTATAATTCCCCACTCAAGAGACATAGGCTTGCTGATTGGATGAATAAAATGCAAGCCAAGTATCTGTTATCTCCAGGAAACATACCTAACCCACAAGGACTAATTCAGATTCAGGGTGAAGGGGTGGAAAACCATATTCCATGCAAATGGAAATCAAAAGAAACCAGGTATAGCCTTTCTTATATCAGATAACATAGACTTCAAACAGTAGTAAACTTATATCGGATAACATAGACTTCAAACAACAGTAAAGAAAGACAAGGAGGGTCTTTATCTTTTTTTCTAAAGGGAGAAATTTATCAAGAAGGCATAAGAATCCTAAATGTTTATGCACCTAACACAAGTGTACCCTGATTTATAAAGCAAACCTTACTAAATCTAAACAAAGAGATAAACAGCAACATCATAATTGCCAGAATTTCAACACCCACTGACAGAACTAGACAGATCCTATGAGCAGAAAATAAATAAACACTAGGCTTAAATGGGACTCTAGAGCAAATGGGCTTAACAGACATTTACAGAATATTCTACCCCAAAACTACCAAATATACATTCTTCTCATCAACATATCGAACATTCTCTAAGACAGATCACATCTTAGGTCAGAAAACATGTCTCAACAAATTTTAAAAAATAGAAATATGCCATGTATCTTCTCAGACCACTGTGGAATAAAATTAAAAATCAACTCTAACAGAAAAACTTAATTCTACACAAAGTAATAGAAATTAAACAACCTATTGATAAATGAGTACTGGGTCAAGGAGGAAATTAAGGTGGAAATCAAAAGATTCCTTGAACTAAATGACAAAAGGGACAGAAGTTATCAAAATCTGTGGCATTCAGCAAAAGCAGTCCTAAAGGGAAAATTCATAGCCTTAAATGTCTACATTCAAAGGGCAGAAAGATCACAAATCAACCTCCTTGAGATCATCTCAAGGAATCAGAAAAGCAGAAGCAAACCAAACCCAAATCCAGCAGAAGAAAAGAAATAACTAAGGTCAGAGCAGAACTACATGAAATAGAAAACAAAAAAATAATACAGAATATTAATGAAACAAAGAGTTGGTTCTTTAAACAGATAAGGAAAATTGATAGACTTCTAACTAGATTAATCAGAAATAGAACAAAAAAGTGCCCAAATAAGCTCAATCATAAATGAAAAAGGGGATATTACAATTGATATCACACAAATACAAAATACCATTTCTGAATACTATAAAAATCTCTATCCACATAAACTCTAAACTGTTCAGGAAATGGACAAATTTCTGGAAATACACAACTTCCCAAGGCTCAATCAGAAAAAAATAGAACTACTGAACATACCAATTATGAGTAATGGAATTGAAGCAACAGTAAAAAAATGTGTTAACAAAAAAAAAGTCCTGGACCAGCTGGTTTCAGAGCTGAATTTTATCAGATCTACAAAGAAGAATTGGTACCCATACTGGAGAAATTATTTCATAACAGAGAGAAGGAAGCACTGCTCCCCAACTCATTCTATGAAGCCAGTATCACCTTGATACCAAAGCCAGGAAAGGACACACACAAAAAGAAACCTATAGACTAATATTCCTCCTGAATGTAAGTGCAAAAATCCTCAATAAAATTCTAGCAAAATGAAGGTTATCCAAATGGTCACAGAGGATTTCAAACTATCACTCTTTGCTGATGACATAATCTTATATCTAGAAAACCTCAAAGAGTCTACCAAGAGACTCCTGGAATTGATAAACAATTCAGGAGTCTCAGATTATAAAATCAATGTACACCAATCAGTAGCATTCCTATACACCAACAACAAACAAGCTGATAATCAGATCAAAGACTCAATATCTTTCACAATAGCAAGAAGTAAAATAAAATACCTAGGAATATATTTAACCAAGTAGGTAAAATATCTCTATAAGACAAGTACCAATCACTGAGGAAAGAAGTTGTAGATGATGCAGACAAATGGAAAAATATATATTGTGCATGGATTGGCAGAATCAACATTGTTAAAATGTCTATACTACCCAAAGTGACTTACAGATTCAATGCAATCCCCATCAAAATACCCTTTTTGCTAATGTAGAAAAAAAAATTCTACACTTTATTTGGAACCAGGAAAGGACTCAAATAGCCAAAGCAACCTTAAGCATAAGGAAAAAATCTGGAGGCATCACTTTACCAGACTTTAAGCTATACCACAAGGCTATAGTAACCAAAACAGCATGATATTGTCACAAAAATAAAAACATAGATCAATGGAATGGAAAAAGAACCCAGATAGAAAATTATCCACAGATTGCCATCTGATCTTTGACAAAATAGACAGCAATATACACTGGGGAAAAGGAGCCAATTCAATGAATGGTGCTGAGAAAATTGAATAGCCACATTAGAGATTGAAACAGGATCCATCTCTCTCACCACTCACAAAAATTAATTCAAGATGGTTGTATAATATCACAACCTTCCTGAAACATCATTCCCTCATTCTTCCCCTCATTTCAGCTTTCTCATCCTCTGAGATGCCACTCACATGTCATCTCCTGTCACCAAAAAGCCCTCTCGGAAGCTTCTGTGCCCATATATGGCACATCTCTTAGTAAATATCTGGTCATACATCTTCCTCTGCTACTAACACTAGCTCTGCAAGATCAAGAATTTAGTCTTATGTCTTATTCATTGGGTTTTATCTGTTTTGGTCAAAAGAGTATGTACATACTCTGTACTCATAGATCTCAAGAGCTGAAAATTAAAAGATGACTAAAACTCAGTCCTGTCTTCAAGAAATCTTGGCTAGTTGGGAAGAACAGAAACAGAAATCTATCACAGTATTATGTGGCAAATCCAGATTTGCATAGGGTGCCTTTGCAGTGGTGTGGACTACACTCTGCATGTGTGGCAGGCTGCAAGCCATTCTTCTCCACGGCCTGTGGAAAGCATGCTCCAACTCTCACTCAGTCGTTTTCAATAGGGTCTGTAACAGGTATTAGCATCAGATCTAATCTTGTCCTTCAAAAGGAAGTTTTCTATCACCACCCACCAAGCACCAGCAATGTCCTCCAGGCATTTCTCACAAATTCCGGTGACCAAATAACTTTGGCACCATTGACCACACACCCAGGTGGTGCTACATATATAGTCTCATAACAGCAGCTAATGAATCACTCCCTTTGGCCACATAAAGAGTAAAGCCAACGCTGCATCTGGCACCCACCTTGAGTTAGCTCAAGAGCAGCTACAAGTTAAAGTCTTAGGTACTTCGGCTTGTGTTTCTTTGCATATTCACATTTAGAAATAATAATAATCTGTTAACACCTACACAATGTTTCACATTTTGCAAAATACCTCCACATCCATCATTGTATTTGAGCCGCTCATTGCAGTGGATAGATAGGGATTATTTATAGTGTTTTTTAGGTGAGGAAACTTAGACTAGACTAAAACCCAAGTCTCCTGACTCCTAACCTAGTGCTCTCAAAACTACAGCACACTATGAGAAAATGCAAACCAAAAAAGGAGGAGATGCCCAGCACTTATATTGCCCCTACTTTTCAGGAGTCAGTCAATGTCGAGTCAGCCAATGTTACCTTAGACTGGACCACAGTCAAGACACAAAGAGGGAAGAGCAAGGCTGCTGTGGTTCTCAGAAACACCTGGATGGTAAGAGAGAAAACAGGCATGCAGTCAACCACATGAGAGAACAAAATGCAAGGGACATGAAAACACTTGATTTGGGGTCCCAGCCCTTCTGTAGTTCACTTCTATGCCAAGACCTGAGGTGGTTTAGTGACTCACAGCAGATAGGGACCTTAGAGATCTTGAAATGCAATCCCCTTATTTTACAAATGCAGAAGCAGCACTAATAAAGAAAGTGACTGAGCCCATTGCCACACAACTAGTTAATGGCAAAATTGGGATTGGAACACTGAACTCCAAAACTCATAGCTCCTCAAAAGACCATTGCCCAGTATTGTCCTACTACCCTGGGATATTTGGGTCCTGAGTCATGTTTCCCCATAGGTACTATGGAGCATGTTCAAAGTCGAATAACAAGACAAAAACCTCTTAAGAAATATGTACTTCAAAAAATTCTGTATATTTTGCTGTTGCACTCAGCATAATTATTTTCTAGTTTATCTATGTTGTATGTTTCAATGGTCTATTCCTTCTTATGGCTAAATAGCATTCCATTGTACGGATATATTACAATTTGTTTACCCATTAACCTGTTTATGGACCATTGGTTTATTTTTCATTTTTGGATTTTTTTAAAATTATTCAATTTTGTTTCCTTTGTTAGCTTATTAGCTATAAATAGCTGTTTTTTATTTCAGTGGTTGCTTTAGAGTTTAAAGCATACATATTAATTTATCATAGTCTACCTTCAAAAGATATTATACAACTTCACATGTAGTAAAAGAACTTTATAATAGTATACTTCCATTTCTCCCTTCCTGGCCTTTGTGCTATTGTCATACATTTTAATTTTAAATCTATCATAAAAACTGTACTACATTGTTCTCATTTTTAGGCATTCAATTATTATTTAAAGAGATTTAAATAAAAGCAAAAAATCTTACATAGTTATTTTATAGGCTCTTCATTTCTTTGTGCAGACTTCTATTCTCATCTGGTACCATTTTCCTTAGATTTTGTTTAATGTATCTTATAGTGCAGGTCTGCTGGTGATCAAGTGTTTCAGCTTTTATATATTTCAAACAGTCTTTTTTTTATGTTTTTACTTTTTAAAGATATTTTTACTGGATATAGAATTTTAGATTGACAGATTTGGGAGGTTTGTTTTGTTTTGCTTTTCTTTAGTACTTTCAATATGTTGCTCCACTGTCTTCTTGCTTGCATAGTTTCGGATGAGAAATCTTCTGTCTTCTCTGTCTTTGTTCCTATCTGTCTTCTTTTTTCTGACTGATTTAAGATTTATTCTTTATCATTGCTTTTGAATAATGCTATTACGATGTACATTTGTGTGGCTTTCTTAATAGTTTTCATGCTTGGGGTTAACTGAACATCTTAGATCTATGGCTTTAGAATTTCCATGAAATTTGGAAAATATTTGTCTATGATTTCCTCAGATATCCTTGTGTCTCCCTTGTACTTCAGAGCCCCAGTTATGCATATATTCACTTATTTGAAGTTGTCCCACGACTTGCTGATATCCCTTTTTATTCAGTCTTTTTTTCTCTTTGATTTTGAGTAATTTCTATTGCTATGTCTTCATGTTCATTAATCTATTCTTCTCTAATGTCTAATCTGCCACTAACTTTATTATAGACATTATAGTTTTGACCTCTAAAAGTGTGATTTGGATCCTTTTTCATAATTTGCATGTCTATGCAACATGTTTACTCTGTCCTCTAGCTTTCTGAGCATAAGAAATACAGTTATAATAACTGATTTAATGTCTTTGTCTGGCAATACTAACATTTGTATGGGACTGAGTCAACTTAAACTGATTTATTTTTCTCCTTATTGTGAGTTCTATGTTCCTGGTTTGTTTTGTTGTGTTGTGTTACATGCCTGGTATATTTTCATTAGATACTATATATTGTGAATTTTACTTTGTTAGGTGCTGGGTATGTTTGTATTCCTATAAACAGCCTTGATCATTGTTCTGAGGCACATTTATTTATAAGCAGCATGATTAGTTCAGACCTTTCTTTTGAGATTTGTCAGGTGGAACCAGAGCTTCATCTCATTTAAGGGTATTAATTCTCACAACTGAGGTAAGATTCTTTTAAGAATTCTAAACAATGCTACATGAATTATATGGTTCTTTTGATCTTATTGAAGGGAACAGAATCAGTGGTCCACTGAATATTCAAGGGGGACTCTCTGAAAAATCTCTGGATTATGTCTACATGAAATTCTCCCTCATTTGGTATTCTGCTCTGTGAACTCCACATGCCTTGGTATCTCTGCTCTATCTCTTCAACTCAGGGAGACCAATAGGTTCTGCCTGGGTCTTCTTTCCCTACACCGTGATCACTGCCCTTCATTTCCTGATACTCAATTTCTTAAAAACTGTTGTTTCATATATTTTGTGTGATGTTTATTTTTTAATTGTTTAGAATGAAATGGTAAATCCACTCCTTGTTATTCTACCTTAACCAGAAGCAGATGATCTCTGGTACACTTTTGAGTCTATAATTTTTGCCCTTTGTTTTTGATCAATTCAGGATTGAAAATCGTGGTTTATACAAATATGACATTGTAAATGATTATTATACATATATACTTTTTATATTTAGCAATAGAAATTCTCCTGTAATCTTAATCCAAAATAATGATAAACCCTACAAATAGTCTTTGCTATAAGGAAGAGCTCAGGCACAATGATTTATTATATTTTTGATGGGCCAAGTTTAAATTAATTATTAATTCAAGGTTTGCATAGAAAACTTTTTCTTTAATGTTTCAAATTTCTCTTCTGGAATGCAGTGATTAAAAGCTTGAGATGTAGAAGTAAAATGTAACAATATCTAAATTTATTTTATTCAAATTGGCTTCATTAATAGCATACTTTTCAATATGTTATAGCAATGTTGGGAAAACATAGTAACTAGGGTGACTATTTTTGAGTATTGTTTGCCATAACAACATCTTTTGGAACCTCTTAACTTGTTGAAATATAGCATTAGTTTTCCCTGTAGTTTTAAATTATATTTGTTAAGAATGCTTGAATTGTCGGTTAAGTAGCCAATTTTGTTACCATATAAGATCTTTAAAAATATTTTCCAAGTGAGATTTCTTTACAACTGAAAATGTGAATCTCATTTGTGAGTCTCTATGCTTTGCTTAATACTTTCTCTTCCAAATACCAAGGAATTTCAGAAAGATATAGTAAATAGAATTGGTTAACTATAATCTCAGAAAAAAATATTTCTAAAACCCAGTATTTAGCCTAGAGGACCCAGGAAAAAAAAGTAAAAAAATAAAAAAAATAAAAATAAAACCCAGTATTACTAAACTTTCTTTAATAAATTACAAATAACTTAATGTACTTTTAAATATATTCATGACAATCAGCAGAATTTTGAGGAATTTTTAAGATTTATTATTATAATTTTAGTGTTTTGAAATGGCACCATTATTAATAGATTCTAATAATTTTAGCAATTCCTATAGAATTTCAATATCTTTTTGTCTAATCATTTGTCATTCTTTTTGTAATTATTCCAGATAAATATATGTTGATAAAGATTTTTTTTCTTTCTAGTTGTAGGAAGAAATTAAAACCTAGTTTAAATGAATTCTAATTTAGGTTAAATTTACATAACTAAACAAATCTTTCATAAAATTGTCTTGCCACATTTACCTCACATAAATTAGAAGTGCTGCAAATATGAGGACACTCATTTGTATTGTGGAATTTATACTTGAGTATAACAATGTGATAAACATTGTTTTGAAATGCTCTTCAATAATGAAAATTATATAAGATAAATAACAACACTAAGAAATACAGTTTTTTATTTACCAGATAATTTATCAAGGATTATACATATAGCATCAACACATAATGGGAAAAGATCATTTTTCAGCAAAAATATAAGCAATTTTTTTCTTTCCCACACTATGTTAGTTTTGTAAATTCTTACATATGATCACAATAAGGCTTATTCATTAATGTCTGCATAATGCTAAATAAATGTTCCAATAATTGTGTTCTTTTTTTCCCCAATGAAAATATTGGATAATTTTATCAACAAATTTGGCATATAATGTTTCCAAGTAAATTTTTGTCTCTTAATTTAGAAGACTTTATAACAAAAATACACTAGGGTCATTCTCATTGCATTTTGAGCATTTGATAAAACTGCATTTTCAATAAACTTTGCTAGAGAGTATTATGTTCACTTTTTTCAGAATATGGCTCAAATGAAGCCAAAATTAGCTGAATAGAGTCAACGATTTTCTCAATACTGTCATAACATACATCCAGGAGTTGACATTGAGCATGCATATTCCCTTTTCTTCCAATAACAAAATATTGTATTTTATTGTGCAATTGGAAATAGTTGAAATTAAATGCTATAGTTGTTGCAAACTCATAAAATGTCACATTCTAAACTTTCTTCCTGCAAAAACACTAAAAGTTCATAACTAAAATTTGGTTGAAAGTCCACACTTTAGCCAAGAGCCAAGAAAAAAATCTCATTTTGTTTCAAAACTATGGATTATAGTAATAAAACATTTAAACTTTATATGTTAACCTTCCTCTTATGTTAATAATCAAGGTGGCCATCTTATATCACAATATCAAATAAGAAAAAAATGCAATAAATTGAAAATTTATTTCTAGGCGGTAGGTGTATTCATCATGTCTCCTTTAAGCAAATATATCTTCACACTACTCATGGCAGTTGGTCCAAGTATTAGTTGCAATATAAGCAATAACTACTTAGAATCCTTGCAATGCACTCATATTATTTTTCTATTTCATTCTATTCTAATGTTACACATTTCCCTCTACATACTATCATAGATGCATCACATAATTTTTTATATATTTGGTTTTCATTTAATTCAAGGTATTCTCTAGTTTCCTTTATGATTTCTGACACACAGATTGCTCAGAAATACATATAGCACCTCTTGTATTAACCTGGATAGAGCTGGAGCCCATTCTACCAAGTAAAGTATCACAAGAATGGAAAAACAACCACCACATGTACCCACCATCAAATTGGTATTAACTGATAACACTTAAGTGCACAGATAGTAATAACATTCATCGAGTGTCAGGCAGGTGGTAGGGGGAGGAGAGGATAGATATATTTATACTTAATGCGTACAGTGCACACCGTCTGGGGGATGGACACACTTCAAGCTCTGACTCATGTGGGGCAAAGGCAATATAAGCGACCTAAACATTTTTATCCCTGTAATATGCTGAAATAAAAAAAAAATTAATTTTGAAAAGAAATACATTGTTAATTTTGAAATATTTGAGCATTTTCCAATACTCCTTTTTAACAACTTTCTACTATTGAGTCTAGTTTTTAAATCCACTGTGCACAAAAAAGTACTTATATAATTTAAATTTTGAAATTTGTTATGTTTTGTTTTATGGCCCAGAAGATAGTGGTTCTTAGTGAATGTTCCATGTGCACTTGAAAATAATGTGTATTCTGTGCCTGGTGAGTAAAGTGTTTTATAAATGTCAGTTTGCTGGAATTGATTAATGGTGTAGTTCAGTCTACTATATCCTTACTAATTTTTTGTTTATTTGTTTTATCAATTACCAAGCAATGAATATTAAGATCACCATATTTAATTATGAACTTATTTATCTATTCAGTTCTTTAAGTTTTTCCTTTATATACTTCAAAATTCTTCTGTTAAGTACATACACATGATAAACATTTTGGATTTTTAGTTTATTACATTTCATTAATTTGGAAAAGACTTAGCCATGATCTTTTCAGGTGTTTTCTGCTCTTTTATCCATTTTTCCCCTCTATCTGGGACTCCAATTACACATATGTTAGACTTTTCATATTGCTTCACAACTCTTGGATCTTGGATGCTCTGTACTCCCCTCCCCCGACCCCACGTCCATTTGTCTTTTTCTCTTGTGTTTAAGCTTAGGTAATTTATTAATATATTATCCTAACTTCAAGTTCACTCATTTTTTCTTCAGCTGTGTCAAGGCTGCTTATAAACTCATTTTACATGTACTTTTTATCACTTTATTGAAATTATCAATCTATCCTACCTTCTCCACTGGTTAATATAATTAATACATATTAATCATAAATATTTTAAAGCGCAAATTTGATGGTTCCAATATCTTGGTCATCTCTATTGATTTATCTCTTTAAAATGGGTTAGTTTCTTTTCTGTTTTGGGGTGTTTCATTAATTTTTTAAATCAAATGTCAAATATCATGCTTAGAACAGTATTGACTAAGTTTGAAAATACTCGCATATGGAAATTGACATGCTGCTTCTTCTGTCAGGCCATTATTCTGGGGAATTGATTCAATGTAATTGATCTGGTTTGGGGATTTTTCAAATTTCATTTCAGAATATTACAGGGATGCAAACACTTTGGTTACATATAATGCCTTTGTGCTGCCCGAGTCAGAACTACAAGCATGTTCATCCCCCAGAAAGTGCGCACCATACCCATCCCCCCACCTGCCTGACATCCAATGAATGTAACTTCCATATGTGCACATAAGTGTTTATCAGTTAATGCCAATGTAATGGTGAGTACATATGGTGTTTGCTTTTCCATTCTTGTGATACTTCACTTTGAAGAATGGGCTCCAGCTCCATCCAGGATAATACAGAAGTATTAGAATAAAGAAGTATTAGTTCACCATTGTTTTTTATGGCTGAGTAGTACTCCATGGTACACATAAAGCACATTTTATTAATCTACTCATGTATTGATGGGCACTTGAGTATTGGGGCTTTTATTACTATAGTTACTTTTGGTGCACCTTGAAGAATCAGTTCACCTTGTTGCTTTGTAACCCCAACTCTACTATGGATTCAAGAAAATTATTATTTTGTTGAATATCTAGCTTTTCTTATTATTAAAACTAGGGCAGGAGCAAAGCTATCTTGTGACTTTCTATATCCTGTGTAGAACTGGAATCCTATTCTACTCTGTATTATACTATTATCTTCCATTTCATTCCACTCCATCACATTAAAAAAAAAATTACAGGTAGTGACCACTAAATTTAAACTTTTACAATCCACTGATTAGTTGACTAATTCACAATCCACCAATTGACGTGCTAAAGCCATCAAAAAATGGATACAATGGATTGTTAGAGTAAAGAAATCAAAATTTCCATCTAGACCAAATGGTTATTTTAATATTTTCTTTGTTTCATTTACATCTGTATTAGCAACACTTCTTGTAGTTCTAAGAACACAGTGGCCATGCAATTATATCTAATGATATATATCTATATCTAATGATATAAGAATATCATAAATAAGTAAGAAAACAGCTTTTAGCTTGTTGGAAATAAGAATTGTATGATATAAATGTTAGAACTATCTAAATCTGCTTTGGATACTTTACCATCATATTTATTCTTTTTAAACCAGACAACTTTGGCTCTTTAAAAACAATCAGATGCTAGTGTCAAAGGACAAAATGTACCACAAATGAGAGCTGCACACACAAGTTCCAAAAGCATTTTGAGAAATACATGCAATAAGTGAATGTTTCCCCAAAGTTCCTATTTTGATTGGAATGACACTCAATGGAGATTGCTTTATGAAATAGTCACTCTTTCTCTCTATTTTGCAATCAAGTCTTATAAAACAGGGTTTTCTGCTAAAGACTGAACTAAGGTAAGCATAGACGTAAGGCTGAACTGAGGGTAACTGGACATAAGGTGCAGAGTTAGGAGAAAAGCTAGGGCAGGATCTACAGGTTTGGAAATCCATCTGCACAGGTGGTCAATTTGTGTCGCTCACAAGAAAATGGCTGTGCAGGGTGGTGGGCAGCGGACCCAGCGATAAGCTCAAAAGGAAAGCCTGAGCTACTCTGTTTGGGTCCAGAATTGAAATTAACAGTAAAGTCGGAGAAAAAAATGAAAAGAAAATGATAACACCAAAGAGGAAAAGGAGGACAGAAAATACATGAGATCTGAGGGAAAGACCCAAAAAAAAAACAAGTGTGAGTCCTTGTAAAGCACTCTGATAATTTCATGTATTATCTATGGCCTTATATTTTAAACATTTTCTGGCTGTACTAAAGTCACAGTCCATGGAGTGGGACTGACAAATATACCAGGTATCAGGGGTTATGTAAACAATCTTCGGTGCACTCCGTAGCCTAATTTACTGTCATAAACATTGTGGGAAGCAGAAATCTCTATGGCAGTTTGGTGTGGATATTCTCACTGTCAACAGGGAAAATTCATTGCCTTCTCACAATGCTTAGGCTCCAACAGCATTTACCAAGACAGATGACTTGGTGACAGACACTACAGGCCAAAAGTTAATATTTAGCCCAGTAAGATGAAACACGAGAACATCAGAATTATGCCCCTGGGCCAGTCCCTTGGTCCTTCAGTCCAACTGGCTGTTTCTAATGATGACACCAAGAGTGAGCCTTGGAGGGGCAGAATGTCACATTCAGCGTCAGCCTCAGAGGTCAAAGAAGGGTCCATTCACCCCTGCCTCCCATAAAAATCAATGCTATACCTATCATCCATGAATGGATTGAAAGCTCTTTGCAATCTACTTATATCTTCGCCACTACCATCTCCTGGGCTAATGAATTCCAGAAGTGTATTCACTTCCCTCTGTTGTATACACACAGGGAAACTGCGGCCTCAGGGCCACATGTGGCCTTCTGAATCCTTGAGTGTGGCCTTTTGACTGAATCCAATTTTTACAAAACAAATCCTTTTAATAAAGGGATTTGTTCTGTGAAGTTTGGATTCGGTCAAGGAGACACACTTGGGGATCTGGAGGGCCACATATGGCCTTCAGGTCACTGGCTCCACACTCCTGTATGGGTTTATTAAACAAGCCTCAGTTTACCCTCTCTATCGCATCATAACTTGATAAGCTTCGATTCTTTCCAAACACAGCCTTATCTTTCCAGATTAAAGGTCTTGTTTGAGACCATGTTTATACAGCTATCTCTTCTTCCACCACTTCTTCAATGTGTTAAACTTTTTGTATTAAAAATAAAAGCAAATCTTAATAATATGAGCTAATACTTTCTCAGGCACACCTCTGCTAACCCTATCTATTTCTCTCTGGAATTGAAATTGAACAAGATTTAACAGAAGGCATCTGATCACCATGCTCTGGCTGTGAGAAGCACAAATTCAGAACTTTCTCCTAACCCATTACTCTTTTATCAAATCAAGTCTTCCTTCAGTCTGTGATAACATTTCAGTTGAACCAATGCCTTCAGTGTGACTTAGTGCTTTAATCACCTCAGGACATTTAGGTAAAACCAGCAGATCCAATCAGTGTTATTTTTCAGAGTAGTCTTTATGAAGGAGGTTGTATGCATATGCAAATAGCCTTGCTGTGGCACAGCAAGAACATGTCTGTAATCACTCTTTTGGAAATTCCTTTGGAGCAACTATGTAAATTAAGCTATCAGGAAATCTCGTTGCTTTGTAATCATGATTCACTTTTGACTAAGAAGTAAAAAGCACTGAGATTTTAGATTCACTTTTCAGTCAGTTTCCAAATGAATTGACCATTTTATAAAAATCCATGTTCTAAGTAGGTCCCCATTGAGGGCTATGCCTTCTTGGCAATGTCACCATGACCATCTCCATCCGCAACTGCTTCTGGAAACCTACAGTAAACCTATAGCAAATAGGCTCTGTGCTGCAAAGATACATAGTGATCCGTACGAGATGGTCCCCACTCTTCAAGAGATTACAGTCCAAGCAGAAGCAAAACAGAGGGATAGCATGAAAAGTGCTAGACGAAGTATAAGGTAGGTGAGAGCTGAGAGGAGTCTGGGCTGAAGCAGCCTGAGGAAAAGTCGCAGCGAGGAAAGGATCTCGTGCTCAGGCTGGAGGGATTGGCAAAGCTGGAAGTGGACGGATACCCTCACAGGCTGACTACTCATGTGAAGTGCGATGACCACTTTGGACAAAAGTGACAAGAGTGGGAGCTAAGCTCCAGTTGCTTTAGACAACTTATTTAACGTCTCAAAACCTCTATTTCCTCATTCTACCTATGCTTCTGATTCAAAATGGCCGAACGAACACATGCAGTTACTTCCTTCTTTCCCCCAAAGCATGGAAATGATGGAAGGCAGCAGCATGCAGTGCAGTTGACACCCAGATGGGTTATCTTTTAATACCTTTTTCTTTTTATGACAAAATTACTTTCAGTAGTAATCATTACTTCTTTGGTTTGTTCCATAGTTTAAAACAAAGATTTAATTCATAAACAAAAGTTTCCATTAAAAATATCATTCTAATTAAATAAAATATTTCATGGATAAACTAAAATTTGTAACTTACTACAGAAATATTACAGCTCACAGTTTCCTCTGTTTATGGTTGTTTTAAATTTAAACAAAAAAACTTAAAATTGTTACATAAAATGAAATAACGGAAGTAACACAAGTTCTGTTTCTTCATCTTTACCATCATTTTGCTGTTATTGTTTATTCCAAAATCTATTGTTTTCAATGCAAGAATATGTAGCACCATAGGGATTAGCAATACAAATGCTGCCAAAAGTGAACTTGAATGATTCCAAATCTTCATGAACTTACTCTTGAAACAAGCATATGTAGCTGGTCCATTTGTGTTGTAGCCAACTGTATAATTAGGAGATTCTCAAATTAGCTTCACTGTGGAAGCCAATGTTTGTTAAAGAATAAACAGTAAAAATCACACTTATTTGAAACGTACATATATATTATTAAAACCCTACAGTAACTAAAGCAATTGTTTAGAACTTAGATTTTAAACATGATTTTTTTTTTTTTGGAGGAGGGGAGGTTATCACTGACCTTGGTGATCATAAAAAACTAACTGCCTTTCTGTTGGCTTTATTATTGTGTTTAAATTGCCTACCAACAATGGACCCCCTGTTGCTTAAACCTAGAGTGGAGCTTTCCAACTGCCCCATCTTTAATATGCTACTGCAGTAAAGTGTGCAAGGAAATAAAGTCATAAAAGAAGAGTTCATGGAAGTAAAAACATTATTTAATACAAGGGCTAAAAGAAATTCAGGAAAACTTCCAGAATATAAATTAAAAAAAAATACAAAGAAAGAAAATATAAAGGAAAATGGTACATTTAATATGTAAATGTTTCATTTTTCTCAAAATATATCTTATTAAATCAGATAATTAATAACATTACTATTGATGAATAAGAAATAAAGTATCACAATCTCACTCTCCAGATGTCTCTACCTTATCATACAATCAGAGAATGTAAGTGGTTAAGAAAAAAAGTAGAAATCATCCAAATCAGCAATGTTCCAACCATATTCCACTGAGACCTGGAATTTGACAAAATTTTCTCAGCAGGTTTAAGGGGAAGCTGAGCAGACAAAGCCCAATGTTCTTACGTCTTGTTTAACCAGGTGATTTTTCTTTTACATTTTTGTACTGGGGTTTTGTGTAAATTTTCATTTGTAAAAGAGTTATTTGCTAAAGAACCAGGCTCTTTAAACTATGTGCTCAGCATTTATGTAGAAATACTGAATCCTACAGGACAGGGAAGAAAAATAGGGCTGCTAGCCATGAACTTCAGCCTCTCCTTTGTCATCCCAGGAGAGGGTTGGATGGAACCCAAACTTGCAGTTTTAACAGAACAAACGCTCTGTGGTGAACCAGCTTCCCTCTCCTCAGAAGAGTTATCCTCCATCTGTTGTTCCTTAAGCATGTTCCTCGGGAATCTCACCCAATATCCCAAATGGCTTACTTTTAAATCACATATGGTACTCTTCCGGGGGGAAGAGGAGTTCCTGATAGATTTTGTCTTCTCCATCTTATTATATTTCCATTGCTGTTTTTATACCTCATTTAGACGGATACCCTGGGCAGCTCCTCAGCTGGCTGGCCCCATCATCTGGCTCAGTGTGTTTAACATAAATGTTTGAGAACCACGCATCAAAATCAAATCTCTTGTTTGCAGCTGAGAAAACAGAGACCTAGAAGGCAAAATGGCTTAACCACGGTTATATACTTTCTCATGCAACATAACTGTCATGCTCTCTCATAGCTTCACTTGGGTATGTTTTTCTTCTCAAACGGATGTTAGCTACTTTGGTTAAGGATCATAGCTTAGATCCTTTTTCTAACTCCCACAGCACAATGTTAAGAATAAAACAGGTATCCAATAAGACTTGTTGATAAACCCTTTTAAAACAGTTTTTAAAAAGAAAATAGACTTCTACTTTCAAGTAGTACACAGTAGGATGTAGGAGCCCAACATATCTGTTGTAATAATTATGGAAAAAATAGAAAAATATTTAAAAATAATATTTTTAGAGGCATCAGACAATTATAGAAACAAAAATGCCAAAATCCTCTAAATTTCCATAGAAGAAAATGTCCTTTTTAGGGCAAGTTGACAAATGCTGGTCATTTTCTACCTTAGTAGTATTTGCCAATCATCGGTGCTAGCCAAGGTGGAGGTATTAATACTTTACTAAAAGAAAAAGAAACCAGCAGAGTTTTCATAGTCAGGCCAACTATGTTGAAGGATTGGAATCTAGTCTAGCCCCAAATTTATAATCGATTTTCCCTATGGGACATCTGCTGAGGTTTGAAAAAGTGTAAATGGCTGGTAACAGAAATCAAACAGTGATTCCCTCTGCTGGCAGGAGTTAAGGAAGGGGATTGATTGGAAAGGGGTGTGAGATGGTGAAGAATGTTCTGTAACTTGTTTTGAATGGTGGTTGAACATCCACCTGATCATTTGGGATCAATGCAGTTGATTGTATGTAAATTATAGCTCCATTAAACATGGAAAAATGGCAAGAAGAGGGGAATGGAATCAACAATTACAGGGTCATCTTTGGAGCTCTGGACAAGAGGCAAAGTCTGGGAAGACCTCTAGCTCCTAAATTTTTGTCCCATCATATGCTCATCATGTAGCATTTTGCATTTTAACTATATTTTTGGTGTATTGATCATCTTGTTAAACCTAAATGGTGAATTCCTTAAGGCAAAGTGTCTAATAATTTCAAGTATTGCTGCCAGTGTGGAGCAACTGGAACTGTCATCACTGTTGGTAGGAGTTTAAATTAGTACAATCACTTTGAAAAGCTTTTCAGTAGTATCTACTAAAACTAAACATATGCACACCCTATGACCCAGAAATTTAATTTACAGGGATATATACAAGAGAAATAAGTATATATTACCACCAAAAGTCATAACTTAGAATATTTACAGGATATTATTTATAATAATCAAAGATGTAAAAATAATTAATTATCCACCAACAATAGCTTAGGAAAAGAAATAGCAGTATATTCATATGATTGTATAGAAGGGACAGCAATATAACAAACTATACGTGGATTAATCTCAACAATATCAGGTTTAGCAAAGGAAGCAAGACAAAACAGAATAGAGGTATGGATTTGAAATGGACACAAGGGAGTTTCCCAAGGGGCTGAACATTCTGTATCATGATCTGTAGTATATACCTGTATCTCCACATAGTGAATGCTTAAGATAAATGAACTATACTGTATGTACATTGTACCTCAACAAAAAGTTTAAGAAAAAGAAAAGAAAGAAAATGAGAAAAAGAGAGACTTATTATGACACATTTGTGAGAAATTGGTTCTCTCCTGTGTAGAGGCTAGAACTTCTCTCAGGATAATGGTGATAAGATCTATCCAATGTCCTAGAGTGTGAGTGGAACAGTAGATAATCAGTTATATAGTGAGAGAATATATCTCGGGTGATTGTCATGCTGTCATAATAAACATAGAGTGTAGTAAAAATTAAACGATATAATGAAAACATCAACACTTATTTACCCCCATGTTACCTGAACGAGGTACTGGACATTCTCACGTCCATTCTCTCTTTGAAACATTTTAATATGGTATTTTCTCAATGGCTACATTGGCATTGGTTGTGCTAAGTGATCATTACCAATCACTACTAACTTTTCAGTCCTGCATTCATTGTATTACAGTGAATTTTTCTGAGTGTCTACTATGTGTTAGGTACTGTGGCAGGTGTTGGGGATGACATAGAAAGGTCTGTGTTGTCATGGAATGTACACACTGAGGACATGTGACACGGAGGTAAGAATGAACCATAGCAGGCAGCAAGGCTGGATATGATAATTCTCACTCTTTTCCTTACTAGCTACGTGGTCTTGTGAAAATTGCAAGATCGTTTTTCCCCTTAGTTTCTTCTGCTGATAAATGGGCATAATAATTTGTTGGATGGCTTCTCTTGGCTTGACACCATCAGCACTAGACTCTTTTAAGGTTGAGAAATGGCCTTCCCTTTCCTGAATGGTTCCATGTTAGAATGTCCCACTGAGAGAAATTCATGTGAATTTAGAAGACAGAAGTGAAGCAAAGGCCATTATTTTCAGAGGCTCATGCTAGTCAGACACAATAGGATCCTAGACCACTCTACAAGCTCTTGCTTTGTGGTCTTTTCCCAGATATGCCCACAATCAGTGGCTTGCTTTCTGCAATCCAGTGGTTCTGCCACTGCCTTCGAATCTTCACTACTTCAAACCCTCCCACATGAAACTCCTGTGTTAATTCCTTTTGCCCATACTACTTGTACCAGCTTCATTTTCCTGTAAGAACCCAGACTGAAACAGGGACCTACCTTATAGTCTTACTGAGTGGCATGAGATGGGTTGGAGAGACCATCTTATGGGAGGCAGATATGAAAGGTTCTTGTAAATTCATGATATGGTATGGATTTTTTTTTCTTCTTGTAAGGGGGAGTGATTAAAAGTTTATAAGCAGAGAAGTGGCATGATATAATTTATGTTTTATATAGAGTACTCTGGTTGTAATTTAAGATTAGAGTAGAAGCAAAAGAACAATTAAGAGGCTATCCCAGAGGAGAGTTGATGGTGGTATGGGCTTGGGAGGTGGAGATGGCAGTGGAGTACAGTGGCAAGGTGAGCTTGAGGGATATTGTCAACAGGGCTTGCTAACGCCCAGATAGAAAGACTGGAAGAAAGCCTTCCTCCACATTCATCAATCACTCAATTCCCTTGACTTCCAAGACAATGCATTCTTCTAGTTTTCCTGCTATTTTGCAGATTTCTTCTTCCCTTGCTCTCATTCTTCCATCATACCCTAAATGCCTTCCTTTGCTCCTTCATTTCTCTACCCATTTCTTTGTGTTCTCCAGAGTACTTGATTATTTTTTCTTTTCCACCTATGTATTTCCACTGAGTGTTTGAAATAGGGACACTTCTTCCATTGCTTCCTTTCCCAAATTTATATCTCTATCTCACACCACTCTCCTGCTAATAAGACCTAATTACCAATTAGACATCACTTTATGGCCCCACAAGTGCTTCAAACTCATCATGTGCTTAAACTAAACTAAGTCTTCTCCTCCTAGACCTAAACCTTCTCCTGTGCTCCTTCTATTGTGTAATAGCACTATTATTCATCCAGTCATCCAAGCCGGAAACCTGGGAGCTATCAAAAAATTCTTTCCTGACTTCCCAGTGTCCAATCAGTCACAAAGTCTTATCAATTTTATCCCTTTAATACTTCCCACATCTTTTCCCAGTATCCATTCTCATTGTTACATCTTTAATCTTCTCTTACAAAGATTATTTTAAATATACCAACTGTTTTCTCTCTTTTGGTTCTGTGTCTTCAAATCCATTCTCTACTGTGGTCTATATATTACTTAATCCATTTTTATTTTTTCTCTTTGCTTAAAACCTCCATGAGTTCCACTGCCAGTGGGATAAAACACAAGTTACTCACATGGTGTACCGGACCATCCATGATCTGTACCCCACTGTACCACTCATCTCCTCTCCTATGATAGCTACACTGAACTATTTAAGTTCTCCAAATTTTCCATAATGTTCTGTGCCAGCTCAAATATTTCCTCCTCCAAGAAGTCTCTCATTCTCACAGATGTGATCATTATCTTCTTCATTTCAACATCTTACTTTGTACATTTCTCTCATATCCCACTAGTTTTAAACAATACAACAGCTAATTGTTTTATCATTGATTTTATTCTCTTTTATTCCCATTCCACCGCTTCTATTCTATCTATATTCCCTCCATAGGCAACCATTCTAAAGTGTCTGTATGTACTCGGACAATGTATGATTCTTATTGTTTTGTACTGATGTATTTTTAATTTATCTAAATGATATTGTGTTCCACATCTCGTTTTTTCTTTAAAAATGACTTCCATGTCCTTCCAATGTGTCCATGTTGCCATGTTGCAGCTAGCATGTTGCTTCTGACAGATTACTAATAATATTCCAAGGTGAACACACCCACCACATTTTATTCACATATTCTTCAAGCAAAGCACCATCAGAATGCCTTCAACTCCCTGCCACCAAAACTAAAGCAGCAATGAACATGCTCATCAATGTCTCTCTCTTCAATAAATTGATTATTATTTGGTCTGCAAAGAGTCATAAATACACCAGAGAAACTGATCAGAAAATGAATCTCATTTTTCAAATCAAATCTGCCATCTTTTCTTCATGCTCATTAATAAATGATTATCTACTGGATGTATCCATCCTTTTTAGGTTAGTTAGCACGTTGAGTTGCCTAAGCTGATTAACTGGTTAGCTCAAGTTTTTGCACCTGCAGAGCAGTGAGCCCTGCAAGGCATCTGTTCTCTGTTGGACATCTCTTTAATTTTATTAGTGGCTTATGGACAAAATCACTGAACTTAAACTTTTTCAAGTTTAAGTTATTTGGATTCACGAGAGCATTTTCCTCCCTGTTATAAATCAATGAATCCAGTTAAGATTAACTGCCTACACATGAACTTCAAAAGATCCTCTATGGCCAGACAGAGTTGAAAGAAACACATAATTCCATAACATGCTAAATACAAGCTGATCAAAGTTAGTGGAGCTGGTTACTTAATGCTGTGCTTCCTCATTCCCATACAATCTGATTTCAAGTAGTTTGTATCTAAAACATATATTACTACATCTCAAATATTCTTCTAATGGTGAAAAAAATCATTTCTGTATCCTAACTGGTCAAAATCTGTGTTTAGACAGATATAAACTAAACTCTGGGCTAAATATTCTGAGCCTATTTGCGAAATGTTGTGTTGTTTAGAGATTAAAGCAAAAATAAATGAACAGAAAAGAAACATAGCTAATGATTCATTTTAAACAAGAAAAATTCCTGTATAAAACAATCATGGAATCCTGGAAGCAAAAAGAATCATAAATCCTTAGATATTATGCAGTGAGGAAGGGGGTTGTTCAAGCCCTTGGAATTCTAAGAAGGTTTCATGGGGGAGTTGAGGAGACCAAGAAGGTGGGGTTCAAAAAAGCAGCCTTCATATATATATATATAAATATGATTATCATTGTTACATCTTTAATCTTCTCTTACAAAGATTATTTTAAATATACCAGCTGTTTTCTCTGGTAATATATAATATTATATAATAATATATAATATTATATATAATATGTATTATATATAATATATATAAATATGATTATATATATAATCATATGTATGATTTTATATAAGAGATCATTTGAAAAAAATTGTGCTACTTAAAAAGAAATTAGAAGTCTATGATCTAGCCCAGTCTTTCACAAAAATCAGTCCTTCCTGTGACATCCCCAACATGCAGTCATCCAATATGTGCTCGCACGCTGTGCTGTCATTCTGAGGTCTCTGTCCTGAAGCAGCTCGTCTGCACACTGTGTATCTCAAGTGCTCGGGAAGCTCCTCTCTTCCGAGTGCCAAGTTTTCCCTCCCTATAACTTCTAAGCCCTACTTATGTCCTCTGGAATAACACAGACTTTCTATCCACTGCCTCTCTCCTCCGTGTGTCCCTTCAGAACCTGAACTAAACGCGAGTGCTGTTTGGTGCAGGCTAACCGGTTCCAGTTTTGGAAATCACCAGTCGAACATTTTAACCTCTTCAGGTAGATTTTCCTTTACCTTTGTCACCACATCACCACAGAGTCGGTCATTTTCTGCCCCCTCTACTACCCAAACGTGCACCTTGAGGGCATGAACCATCTCTTTCCTTCTCATTTTGTCATCCTCAGGGCATGAGCCCAGCAGATACTAGGCACTCACCCTGTCTAGCTGGTAATTAAATTCAGAGCAAAATATATCTTTTTCTAATCTAGAACTAAAAGATGAGAAGTAGTAAAAACAGACCCTGAAGTCTTAGCCATGGATAAGCCTAACTATCAACCACAAACAGAAACCCTCGCCTTTCCAAAAATCTACACTCTGGCTCTTGCAAAATTCTTTTTCCTTAAGACTTATGGAGAAGTCAAGAAGGCCATTGGAGGAAAATGATAAGGAAAGTGTTTTTAATGTGTGCTCTCTGTCAATATGCACCAAACCAAGGAAGCAAAAGTTGATGAAGATCCAGCCATGCAATTCCACTGAAAGATCTGGACCTCTGATAGTGCCCTCGCAAAGGAGGAGAATGTTTGGGCACCTGTGGGGACAGAGTGCCAGCACCACGTAGTGCTAACCAATGGGCTCATTTTGGGAATCGGAATTTAGTGCCAAGGCAGGTGGGAAAATAAAGAGTAGGTGTTCAGCTCCTAGTAAACCTCGCTGGGAGAAGAAAAAGCAAAACTATCCAGTTATTTGTGGGTGGTGAAATTATGAGGAAATTAGAAATAAGATCAGACTATTTTTAAAGTCCCAAGCAGTAGAGAGACTTGGAGAAAGAAGGTGTGAGCTTTGTAAAAAGCCCAGGGTAGAGGAATTAAAATATACCCCAGGAAAAGCTACTCTACTCCCTTCATGTTCAAAACTTTGGCAGGCCAGAGTGTTAGAAAATGAAATACTGACGCAGTCCTTGGTGACTTTTCTATCCTGGATCTATGGGACTAATCTTACCAATATGTACACATGAAGACACACACCCACACAGACTTGCATGTATACACACACTTCTGTTTAATTTCAAGACTGAATGAGAAACATCTTCAATGTCCTTAGGAAGCCACCATCAGTGTGTGGCTGGGAACCCTTAGCTTGGTAGTCAAGATAAAGACCTTTGGCAGGAATATCCCCCTTCCCTTTGTTCAATTTCATTCAAGTCCATGACTTCAGTTACCACCTACATAGTGATGGCTATCAAGTGTACATGTGCAGCCCTGACCTTTCCTCTGAACTTTAGTCCCAAGTACCCAACTGTTCACTCTGTGTCTCGGCATAGACGGTACCTGTAAATCACCACGTGCAAGATGAGCCTGTGATTTTTCCTCACACCTGGTCCTCATTCCAGGGTTCCTTACACCAGGAAACAGCACCCTCACTTCTCCAAATGTGCAAGCCAAAACCTAGAAGTCATTGTTGATGCATCCCATTGTCACATAAATATCTAACCTTGTGCCAAGGTTTGTCAGTCCTTACCAGTCCCCACCTGTCCACTTACCTTCCTTTTGCCCACCACTGCTTTAGTGGTTCTGAGCTACCATCTAGGGCCACCCCGACTGCAGCACAGTTTCTCTCAGTTCTTCAGGGCACCTAGCTTCCCCTGCAACAGCGTCTTCGCATGAGCAACTGCTTATGCTTGGAATTCTCTTCTGAGCTGACCCATCCTCAGTCCTCAGATCTCAGCTCAGATGTCACTTCCTTAGGGAAGTGACACCCAGGTAGATTGGACCCCCCCATTTGTATCCCATCATAGCACTTCTACCTTTTCTTCCTAGCACTTACCATAGTGGCAGTTTTATATTTGAATATATATATACTTTTCATTCGTCTCTCTCCCTTTCTAGAATATGGGTTACAAGGGCATAGGCTCTATTGCTGGTCTTGTTACCTCGTGTGCCCAAGATCATGACCCCCGTCTGACCCACAGCACTCAGTCAACATTTTTTTATTGTGCAAATGAATGGATAAATAAATGAAGACTAACTTCCAAAGGCTCAAAGTGTGAGGAAACCAGGGAGCAGCTATCCATTCCTTCACTTATGTAGCATCTCATGTTTGAACACTGAGCATTGACTGACAATTTGATCATTTATAGAATGAAACTCCCTTTTGTGGGCTGAGCAGCAGTTTGGCTGGTGCACATTAATTCCACACCCTGCCCATTGAGGCCATGTGGCACATTGGTTAGGTGGTTAATAATGTACCTCTCTTCTGCACACTCTTCTTAAAGGTTCACTTGGGTCAATGGGGTGAGCTGTACAGTGAGATGGAACCAAGCTGACCTGCTGCTCACATCTTAGCTTAGGGAGGTAATGATGGCCTTGACCTGAAGGGAGGTCACAAGGGCAAATCTTCCTGCAACTTGCTCTGTGCCTACCTCAGCAGCCAGGGTAATGGCATCTAAACCTCAAAATGGTCCTGGCTTGCACTGGGGGAGAGACCTGGTCAGCCTTGAGAGGGCACAGATGCCAGTTAAGCTAATACAGTCAGGACTCATGACTTGTCACTCAGCATTCCTCATGATGAGCCACCTCCTTGGTGACACCCCATCCCTACCACGCCATGACAGGAAATAACCTGAACAACTTTGGCCACCATCTTTCTACTGTAAGGGAGTTTGGCTAGTATAGTCTCAGCAAATGTCTTAATGAGGTCACATATAAAATAGTTCTCCTGATAACTACATCATCTTTTACATGAGGCATATTTAAAGACTCAAGTTCCAGGCTGGGCTGAAATAAGAACTCATAAAATGTGCAGAAAGATCCAAATGACTCGTGTCTGCAAATATATCCCAAAAATATTTTCTACACTCTTTTGGTATGTCTAGCTCCGATTGAACGAGGAGAGCCAGATGTTAACAGAAAAAAAAAAAATACAACAAAACAATTTGTCTGACAATTTTACAAAAACAAAAAAGAGGTTAGATCATTCATTTCTCAAAATTCCAGAGTGCCTGCTCTGATCTAATTAGATCTGCTTATCTGAAATTATACAACAGTCATGGCTAATGCCAAATCCCTTTTCCACAAAAGATATGGGCATCTTGGTTTCATCTCTGTAATAATATTAACTAATATGATGAAGCACTTTAAATTACATGCATTATACCACCAGAGTTCTTCAAACCCTACAAGGTTGTGAGGGCATAGTTTATTACCATACTTATACTGCAATTGAGGCAACTGGAGATTTAGAGAAGTTTACTAGAGATAGTGTATTATTTTCATACTTAGACTAAAAAACCAAATCCAATCCTCCTTCTATTACTCCACACTACTTTCACACCACTACTTTCTTTCCTTTTCTCCAAGTTGCACCATCTAAAAATAGCAATTTATTAATCAGCCCCATTTGGGTCTACAGCCAAAGAAAATAAATATCTTAAAGAGATATTTGCACTCCCATATTCACTGCAGCAGTATTCACAATAGCCAAATATGGAAACAACAGATGAACAGACAAAGAATACGCCGTGGAATATAATTCAGCTTACAAAAGAACAAATCCCTCTAGTGTTCTTATCCCCCCATACACACGCACATACACACGTACACACACACGCGCGCGCGCATACACGCAAATAGAGGTAACTATGGGAGGCAATAGATATGTTAATTAGCTTGATTGTGCTAATCATTTGACAAGGTACCCATATACCAAACCATTACATTATATACCCTAAATATATACAATTTTCATTTTCCAATCATACTTCCATAAAGCTGAATAATGAAAAATAGCAGTTCACTGGGAGGAAAAAAAGATCTGTCAAATAGGTATATTGTGGTGTGAAGATAACAGAAGTGATCGATTTTCTGCATTTCTTCACTGTTTTTACTCTTGAATTTAAACATTGTCTATTTTAATTTGTTTTATTTTGTCTGCATGGATCTCAGTAAAAATGACAACTGCTCCTAGAAACATGTGAACTATTAAGGCTAAATCTGGTGCTGGACACGGTGGCTCATGCCTGTAATCCTAGCACTTTGGGAGGCCGAGGTGGGTGGATCGCTCAAGGTCAGGAGTTCAAAACCAGCCTGAGCAAGAGTGAGATCCTGTCTCTACTAAAAATAGAAAGAAATTAATTGGCCAACTAAAAATATATAGAAAAAATTAGCCGGGCATGGTGGCTCATGCCTGTAGTCCCACCTACTTGGGAGGCTGAGGCAGGAGGATTGCTTGAGCCCAGGAGTTTGAAGTTGTTGTGAGCTAGGCTGATGCCACGGCACTCTAGCCTGGGCAATAGAGTGAGAATCTGTCTCAAAAAAAAAAAAAAAAAAAAAAAAAAAGGCTAAATCTGGTATGTTTCCACCTCCGTGGGCCTATTTCTGGACCAGTAAGTTTACCTTTGGATACACTTAAAAAGTTTGTCGGCACTGTTTCACTGTTTTCTTTTTGAGCTGAGTTCTTGTTATTTATTTTAATTTTTAAAAGTATTTTTATTCACCAAGAAAAAGGTCAAAAATATTTACAGTTAGCCCTATGCTGGAATCTGTGGCAGACACAGATATATAAGATACAGTCCACTCCGCCCCGTTTAGCGTTTGCTTGGGGAAGCCAGATTCACTGGAGCCAGCAGAGCCCCGAGGATAGAGAAGAAAGAGGAAGAGTGAACCAAGATGGTCAGTAAAAACTGCAAGAGAAGAGAATGCACAAAAAGACAACTTGTTGAAGCCAGACTCTCAGTGAGTTGCCGACAAAAAGCCCAAGTGCACATCAAAAACATCAGAGCCATAAACCTGATGCTGGCACTTGGGTCGTCAAAATGGTTGTGTTGCTTTCCTTTCCCATCTGGAGGACAGTGAAGGTCTAGGAAAGGTCCTTGGACTTGATTCTTTTTCACTGGCTAATGATGAAACATTTTATTTTACAACACTTCTACTTCCAAAATACGTAGATATAGGTCTCATTCATTCTTCTGGTCATGCCCAAGAAGTAGGGCAAGGCAGGCATAGTTCCCCGTCTCCAGGTGGAAAGTAACTTCCTGGGGGTATTCGCCTGCACACTGCTCCCTGGGGAACGAGCCCTCCCTTTCTGCCCCTGATGGAGAGCCCAGTGGGGTGTTGTGTATGTGTGCACACGCTTGTGTACTTTGTTTTGGCTTTTATTATTATTATTATTATGTTCTGTCACTCTTTTTATACACACTTTTAAAGGGTGGAAATAGAAGACAGGAACTTGGACAAACCTCTTAGAAAATTGACCTTAGAATCTTGAGATTCAACCCAAAAGCCTAGCAGTTTCCTCCAAGTTCACATGGAAAATTAACAATCTTTGTTCTCTACCACATGACTACCTTATCAAAAATCTTAACTCTAGAACAGGTCCAACACAGCTGGGCTATTTCAAGGCTGCAAAGAATTCCTGATAGTGCCTGTCATGGCTAGATTTGGGTCATCTCTTTGAGGAAAGTTAGTGCAAGTTGACATCTGAGGTGGGGAGTTTCCCCCTAAGCCACTGAGTTTCCTGAAGCCTAAATTCCTGCAAGATCTTTTATTCTCTTCTTTGCTCCATACAAATAACAGTACAAATACAAATACCTCAAACTTATGCTATAAACGTTAATAGTCTTGGACTCTCTTAGACTTGGACCACTGCAAAAGTTTGAATTAAATGTGATGTTTTGAATTTAAAAAAAAAAAGCAACAACAATGCCCAAAGAGATTGCATTTAAATTGCCTTGTTTAACATTCTCACATGCACGTATGCTTCCTAAGCATCAGTTATGCTACAAATGTTAGCATTGCTTTTACCGGAAATCTGCTTCTATGCAAACTTTTTTTCTGTTTTAGTAAAGCTCTTTGAGGGAGAGGTCATTGTCCCATGTGCAGATGAAAGCCTGAGGCTCAATAGAGTTTACTTGCTCAGGACCACACTGCTCCTAGGCGTCGGAGGTGGCACTAAGCTCATTCTCCTGTGTTGAATCCGCATCACTGTTCACGAGCCCTTCTCCTTTCAGGAGGCAAAACTGAGGCCCCATCCAGTCTGAGGAGCCCAAGCTCTGAGGAATCCAGGCAAGACCCCTCTGGAGAGGCAGTGAGTAGGGCACCAGGACATATTAAACAACCCATAATTTCCTAATTCCCTCAAATACCTGGATGCCTGGACATGCTGTTTATCTCTCTGGCATATCCTCTGCCCCAAGGGCACCTGCATCACACACTCTCAGCCACCCTCTTGCTCTCAGCTGGACAGCACTGGCTTCGATCTCCACAATCAGCTGTTGGCCTATCCTCTCTGTGTTTTATAGGAGTACTCACATTTTATAGGGGTACACACATTTTGGTTGCATAATTTGCTTTTGTACAGTTTGAGTCCGAGTTATAGGTGTGCCCTTCACCCAGATAGTGTGCATTGTACCTGTTAGGCATGAATTTAATTTACCTATATCCTCCTTTTCAGTCCCACCTACTTGACTTCCCTTGAGTTTTACTTCTATGTGTGCACCTAAGTGTTGTATCTGCAGTGTCTTGCATAGTGCTTGCCTGACTCATAGCAGCTATTCAGGAAATATTTTTTGAATGAAGGAATGACTGGATCAACTAATCAAGCAATAGATTGTATGCTTAGAACTTTAGCAGAGAGCCCTATTCTTATTCTTCTATTATAATAATGTCTCTACTACATTTTAATTCTTGCTGAGATCATGCAGTCTTTGCAAGGGATTAAGATCATAGTGATTACTTAAGCATTGAGTGTTTCCTTCAAGGGAAGGACAACAACCTTCCTTCTATTTCTCTCATTTTCAACTTTCAAACCTTTTGGATTTGACATGTATAGCACGTCAGGGTCATGAAAATAAAAGCTGACTCCAAAGCCAAGACTCCCTTTTCCAAGTGCTCCATGTTTCCCTATCACACTTCTTTCCCTTCTTCTCTTTCTCAGAATGAAAATCATAGTGTCCCATCATCTTTGCTCTGTCATCAGGTTCAGTTATTTACTTTTCCTTTTCAGATCTCTAACAATCTCTCCTCCCTGCATTTTCCTAAAGCCACCGTTCTGGATAGGTTCTTAAAGGGTTCATAATTGGACATCCATTACTGGTTGATTCATTCCTTCTTTCAATAAATATTTACTGAATATGTGCTGTGTGCCAGGCAGACACTGTGCAAGCTCTCTACCTATGTCCAGTTTCGGTCCTTCTACCATCTGATGTACACTGCCAAACCAAGCCACCTGAGTGCCAATTACAAATATCCCACCCTTCTCCAGGCCTCCTTGTTTAGTCTGTTTATTCTATGAGGATGAAACTAAGACCATATGTTTCTCCTCCAATTAAATGTGCATCAGTGCAATGAACACAGCACCAGACATGGGTTAAAACTAAAGTTTTTAGTTAAAACTAAAATTAAACCTTATTGCCTCCATCTACCACCTCTAGGATCCACAGGAATGAAAGTAGAGAGCCTCAATATTTATGGGATTGCTTGTCCAGAAACAAATATCTCATCCAACCTCTCAATGTACCCCATTAGTCACCAGTCATATCTTTATAATTCAATTAAACTATGTCAAAATTTAAAGAACTGCTCAATATTGCACCTTTTCTTTTTCATTTTACCTTAAGGCCCACAGATTTAGAGAAGAGTCTGGTTAATAAAGATAGAAAAGCATTATGATGTTGTAAAATTTACTTGGAGGAATAACATCTCATGAGGAGAATTTGCTTCATGTCTGCCATGAGGTCTGGAGGCTTTTGTCTGGCTTGGGATGATTTCCACAGTGAGGCCCCACCACTGCACAGTATCTCCCCACAGTGCTCAGCACGTCACCACCCTCGGGCTGGACCTCGTACTGCCCCACCAACATGCCAGTCTTACTTTGGGCTTAACCATGTAGCCTCCCAAACACTCTTCTTGCTCACCTCTGGTTATTTAAAACATCTACCCATTGGGACTCAGCCCAAGTGACATCTCAGTGACAGCTTTGATTATACCAGCCCCCCCACCACCCCTTAACTCCATTAGCTCCTAGCTGTTCTCCAATCAACAGTAATTACTGAGTGCTTACCATGTCTCAAGTACCATTCTAAGGGTTATACATGAATTTACTCATTTAATTTTCATGACAACCCTTTAAGGTAAGCACAATCACATCCCCATTTTATAGAAGGAACGAAGGCACAGGATTAAGTAATTTGTCCAATGTCTCTGCTTTCTTTATCTGTTACTGTATAGCCACACCAAATTTAGTGGCATAAAATCGCAATGGTTTTATCGTGCTTGTGGATTCTGTGGGTCAAACAGAGAGGGATGGCTTCTCTCTGTTCCATGATGTCTGGAGCTCCACTGGGAAGACGGGACTGCCTGGGGATGACTTGAACAGTGGGAGCTGGAATGTTCTGGAGTCTCCTTCATTCATATGTCTGGCACTTCAGGCTGAGTGATTCAAATGGGGGGCTTAGCTGACACTGTCAACTGCAGTACCTACCCATGGCCTTCCCACGTGTTGTGGACTTCTCACAGTGTGCCAGCAGGGCCCTATAAGAGGTGTCCCAAGAGTAAACAACCAAAGAGTGAGAAGAGATGAAGTCAATAAATTCAAGCCTTCCTCTGTGAAGTCATGCACTGTCATGTCCACCTCACTCTATGACCAGAAGTGCATCGATGAGGTCAGCCCCGAATCAAGAAGGGAACTAGAACCACTTCCTGTTGGAGGAGTAGTAAGGTAACACAGGGTAGAGCATGTGGGATGAGAGATATTACTGTAGCCATCTTTGAAAATGCAATCTGCCAAAGCCTTAAAGCTTCAAAGTGACAGAACCAGGCTATTGCATATTTGTTAGTTTTGTTTATTTTTTTTTATCTCCCAACATAAAGTGTAAATTCTTTCACAGCCACAGCTGAAATGGCCAATAAGCATGAAATCAGTATGTCAAATAATGTTGCAGCATTATTCACAATAACCAAGATATGGAATCAGACTTATCTATCAACAGATGAATAGGTAAAAAAAAAATATGTTGTATATATATACACACACACATACAATAGAATGCTATTCAGCCTTAAAAACATAAAGAAATCCTGTTATTTACAACAACATAGATGAACTAGGGGGGGACATTGTGGTAAGTGAACTAAGGAAGGCACAGAAAGACCACATAAGTTCACTTTTACGTGGAATCTATAAATGTTGAACTCATACCAATAGAGAGTACAGTGGTGATTACCAGGGAATGAGAGGTGAGGCTTGGGGAGATATTGGTCAAAGGATACAAAATTTCAGTTAGACAGGAAAAAGAAGTCCAAGAGATCTATTGTACAACATGGTGACTACAGTTAATAACAATGTATTGTATCTTGAAAATAACTAGGACAGTAGATTTTAAGTGTTCTCACCATGAAAAATAAGTGAGATAAAATATATGCTAATCAGCCACATGCTATGTATACATATTTCAAAACATCATGTTGTACATAATAAACATATATGATTTTTATTTGTCAATTAAAAGTAAAATGAAATAGATTTTGTTTAAATAAATATGACTAATAAGCAAATGACAAGCTGCTTGGCATCATCAGTCATTAGGGAAATGCAAACCAAAAACCACAACGAGATACCATTTCATACTCACTAGAATGGCTCTAATAAAAAAACAAAAAACAGAAACACTCGAACATTAATGGTGGATATGAAAAATGATATAGCTACTTTGGTGGTTTCTCAATAAGTTAAACATAGAATTATCACATGGCCCACACATTCTACTCCTGGGTCAACCCAAGAGAATTAAAAAAGTAATTCAAACAAAAATTCCTACATGAATGTTAGTAGCAGCATTATCCATTAATGGTCAAAAATTTGAAACAATCTAAATATCCATTAGCTGATGAATGGATAAGTAAAATGAGGTATATACATATGATGGAATGTTATTCAGCCATAAAAGGGAATAAAGTTCTGGCACATGCTACCACATGGACGAGTCTTGAAAACATGAAGCTAAGTGAAAGAAGCCAGTCACAAAGGCCACAGAGTATGTGACTCCATTTATATGGAACATCCAGAATAGGTAAATCCATAGAGACACAAAGCAGATTTGTAGTTGCCAGGGTTTGGGGAGAGGGTGACGGGGAGTGAATGCTTAATGGGTACAGTGTTTCTTTTGGGGATGAAAAAATCTTCTAAAATCCACTGAACTGTACACTTTTAAAGTAGTTACAATGGTGAATTTTATCACAATGAAAAATTTTAAAGAAAAGGGACCCAAAGAATTGCTATTAAAAAATTAGATAGGAGTGAAAGAAAAGTATTTTACAGCTCAGTGCTTTTTTCCCCTCACTTTCTCAGTTGTTTTCATGGAAATCACCATATGTAGGGAAAACTATGCTTTGATTGCAAGTTCAGCCTGTGAGACAAACTGGAAAAAAAATATATAATAATTCAGGGATTTTAGAGCTAGTCTGGCTCTGACATTAAAGAGCCATATGACCCTGGGGAAGTCCCTTCGTTTCTCTGGGCTCCAGTCACCTCAGATGACACCGTGGTGTCCACCTGTCCAATATATGGGCCGGGCCTGGTGTGGCTCCAGGGACACATAGAAAGGCCATGAGTCAGTTCTGAGCCTGACTCATCACAAGATGCGTTAATGGTAAAGCGAGAGGAGACAGGAAACAGTTCAGAGTTTTCCCTGAGATTTCCCCTGAATTATCCTCATCTGTGGGCAAAATACTCCAGAATGCTATTTTTAAGAGGGTGACGATATTTGGTTGAAATGTCCTTGGAGGAAGGGGAGGTAAGGACTGAGAGAAGCGTGCCCAAACCACAGGGCCTCCGAGCTGCAGTCCACATCACCAGCAACAGCCCTAATGAGCTCTGGGCTGGACTCTCCCAATTGAATTACATAATACATTTCCGTTTCATTTCATGAATCACAACTTGGGATACAATGTTCCTGGGTTGCAGTTGATATATTTCAGAGATTACCAAAGATTTCAAAAAGAAAAATCTATTTTATTAAATTCATATGTAAAATGTCTGTATGTCAGCCAACTTATTTATTTTCAAATTTGGGATTTTCTTAAATGCTGTAGTTAGAGCTCAATGTCAAGAGAGTTCCCGATAAACCCATTAATGAATGGTAAGACTGCAGTTGCCCCTGGATTTTTCATTTCTTTTGACAGCTCAGTTCCTGGTTGATGATGGTGGGTTTTAGTTCAACTGCCCCTGTTTGGGTGAGAATGAGAAAAAAACGTGATAAAGCCTGAGAGCATGGACCAGGGGATGTGGAACTTCTACAGACAACTATGTAACAGTGAGTTTAGTTCACTATAAGACTGCAGTATGAGCCCTGGATTCAAACATTAACTCCTTCGTGGTGTTAGGATTGGTGTCCATCAGGGTTCATTCCTCTTTGCTGAGGACTACACAGGAGCTAGAACACAGGTTCTTGAATCAGAAAAGACACAGGTTCAAATCCTAGCTCAGCCATTGCTAGCTATACAACTTTGGGAAGGTTATTTAATCTCTCTAAGTTTCATTGTATTAGGCTGTAAATATGGGACTAATAATGGGACATATGTCGTAGAGTTGCTGTAAGGACTGATGACATGAGGCGTGCAGAGTGGTTAGCACAGTGCCTAGCACATAGTAAGCGGTCAGTAAATATTAGTCATGTACAATTGCTGCTATTCTTCTACCTTAGAAGCAGCAACTTCGAATTGTAAATCAAGTTTTGGCTCATCCAGCCTCTCCTGAGTGCTTCACTCGTTTTTAAATCTTAAGCTCAAGTTCACTCTTAGGAAGGTACTTACTTCTTTGAGATGTGACTTGGCTATACATCATTCATTCATTCATTCATTCATCAGTTCTTTATTCAGTCATTTACTTATTACTATCTTCTAGGTGCCAGACAGAAGGCTGAACCTTAGGGGAACAAAGTTGAGAAAAACAAAACACAGTTTCTTCCCTCAAGGCTGCAAATGGGGAGAAAGGCAGGTATTGAGATGAATACAAGCTGAACATGACAAAGATGCTGCTTGCTGCAGGACCGGCGAGGAGCCCCATCTAGACCGGAGCCAGACGCAGGGCAGAACAACGCCTTCCCTGCAGGGGTGCTGCGTACATGAAGGAGAGCCTGGGTGCACGGACATGAAGCGAGAGGCTGGGTGCATACAGAAAACAGCTACGTGGTGGGCGTGGAGGGCCTGAGGAGAGGCCACTGGGGAGATGGAGACGGATTATTCCAAAATAGATGAGAACGAACGGGTGTGGGGAACTACATTGTTAAATGTCTGCTATGAGCCCAGGCATTTTACATTTGTCAATTCAGCAATGTGACCCCCACTTTACAGATGAGGAAAGGGAGGCCCAGGGAGATTTTGTACCTAGTCCAGGATCATACAGCAAGCCCAAAGCTGCCAAGGTTTTGCCAAAGCCCCAAACTCTTTCCACAGGATCACACCACCTCCTTGTGATATTACACATTCTATAATAGGGCCTAAGTGATTGGTATTGATTAGAAAATCCAAAGAGGCTTCCTTGGTTTTATGGACTAATATACATTGTGCCAATCAGCATTGAAGAGTATATGGATAATCGAATCATAATTTCTTCCAGAGCAATAACAAGCAGGTGATAAGTCACCAGAGCAGCACCTGCAATGTGTTTTGGCCTGCGTTCCCACGCCCCAGGTGACGTTTTCCTAA
This sequence comes from Microcebus murinus, assembly GCF_040939455.1. Classification (NCBI taxonomy): domain Eukaryota; kingdom Metazoa; phylum Chordata; class Mammalia; order Primates; family Cheirogaleidae; genus Microcebus; species Microcebus murinus. The sequence continues at coordinate 15,206,169 of NC_134106.1, forward strand.
CAGAATGCAGGTGTAGTGGGGGTGTTTTCAACTCCAACTAGGGAAGACAAAAATAATCTTTAGTTTATAAAAAAATATATTGTAGCTCTATTAGAATATCGGCCTTTTCATTTTTTAAACCCTGAACATCTATGAGTAGAGTAATAGCTGTCATTTTTGCAATCACATTATTATTAACAACCACGAGGACTGGTCTTGCCATGGGCAGAGTCCACAGGGCTGGAGAGCTGGGGTTTGTGTGCCTTGCTGGTCCTGTCCTTACACTTGCCCGGAATTTGTAGTTTATCACGCTCTTCACTTCCTCTTTCTCATCTGATGCTCGTAGCCACTCTGGAAGGGAAGCAGGAGAGGCATTTCCACCTCCCCTGTGCAGAAGGCCTAGGGGACACACGTGGGGTCACAAGGGCCAGCGCCGATCCCCGATCCCCCGCCTCCCAATCTGGTTCTGTTCCCCGCACTGTGCTGTCTCCTAATTGCTCTGTTCATTTTGTACCTGGGAGGGTTAACTGGGAACACAGGAGTTCTGTTAAATATCACAGTAGTTAGTACATTTTAATCCTGATCCCCCAGCCTACTGTAGCTGCTGTAAAATATATGGCAATAATTTCCTGAGGCAGGGTAATGTATAAGGAATGTCAGGCCAGCCTCTGGGCATATTTGCCTTAGCTCAGTTTTATTAAAGTGAAACTTTTATTAAGGCATGTGGTGAATTGAGCAATCGGCATGATTCATGCCGTTATAAACCCATTGCTACACTCACAATAAATCAATGAGCCATTGTCGTACATTTGCTGTGGAGTTGGTAGAAACAAGGAAAAAATCAATATGGGGATATTATTCAGACCATATGAAAGTATTAAAGTGTGTTCTGTGTGTATTAAACCTGGCCAAACCATATTTCATGTGTACTTTTTTTTTTCTGTAAATACCTCGGTCAGTATCCTCTACTCTGGGCTATTTGCTAATCCATACACTATTGTGAAATAATTATAGGAAATATTTAAAATTCCACATGGGTCTTTGTGAGTTTGAAAATTTATTTCATAATGATAAATTTTTATAATAAAATTGTCCTGAGGAAAAAGCATTAACAATAAATTTAGAACAATGAGCCTCTTCCTTAACAAACACAGTATGAGCTGTAACCTTGTATAATTCAATAGGTAATGTGCTCTTCTTTTGGGGAAAAAAAAATCAAACCACAGGAGGAAGCGATTTGAGGCAAAGAAAGGGCACTTTTCATTATTCCCTCGCTTGAAGGGAATGATCATTGAGCCAGCCGCATCTCTGCATATCTGGAAACTATTACCATATCTCCATTTACCTGGAACCTCCAACGAATGGTAAAATACATGCCGGTGACAGCCATCTCCCTATGGCTGCAGTGTGTGATCACCTGCATTTCTGCATTAGGAAGTTTCAGGTTCCTCTGGAGGCTGATATGAGTTGATCAGAGAAAAAGGGGTAGCCACAGCTGGCTTCAAACTCAAGCTACAATGCCACCGAGATGCTTGTCCGTTTCAGGTAGTAGGGATCTGGGCCATTTGTTGCTGTATTAACTACTCAGAAGGGTTTCTGTGGCCCTCTGATGCTATCTGAAACAAATGTTGGATTTCACAAAACACCTATGCAGTGCCCCTGGGGTGCAAGGGTCCCCCTTTGCTCCAGGGGAAGGATGCAGTGAATGTGCCATGGCGTCGCATTCGGTAAATCCAGGCAGCCTGTGGCCAGTGCTCTAGGTAAAGGACACTATGGAAAATGAGATGAGGCAGAGACAGTTCCAACTGCAGGATCTGAGATTCCTGGAAGAGTCTGAAATACAGTTTTAACTCCAACAGGCACATCACCCGAACCAAAAATATATGCCCTGTCCTTGAGGTTTTGGCTATTTGTAGCTTGCCACCCAACGGCTATTTTTTGAGGAAAGAGAATCAGAAACTTCACATAGTTGTACTCTTTGGAAGTCCATTGGAAATCTTCTTAGGAGAGATTGGTTAATGTTTTCCAGTAGAAGAAGAGATCTACATGCATGTCCAGGCACCAGGGACATCAGGGGAGTTTTATGATAACCCTACTAAGGCTTGATGCTTTCTATAATCAAAAGGATTATGCCCGCCCTCAGGTGGAAACCTTTCTGCCCCACTGTATTTTTGTTTTTTTCATGTATGACAAGTTTAATAAAAATAATATTCCTTATTTAATTACTGAAACTAGATAAAATAAAGAGATTTAATTTTGCTTGATGCCAAAGGAAATAGGAAGTGAAGAGACAGAGACAGAGAGAGATAGACACACAGACAGACAGACAGAGAGAATGGGAAAGTAAACAGGCCACTGTTGACTAGAGCGGTGACTCCACTGTTCCCAGCAGATGGGGACATGTACTGGTTTTCTCTGCCTTCCATGCTTACATTTGGAGCCCAACCTATTGGCAACAGCAGCTTCAACAGAGAGACCAGAGTGCATGTGACATAATCTTTGGCTAAAGGATGGTATGTGTGTCTTTCAGGGCATATGGTCCGAGATGATCCATCACGGCCTATGATGTCAGATTATCCACTGAGACGCAGGCCTCTTTGCAGAAATGCAATTATATTCGGATAATGGTATTTCCAGTTGTTGCGATAGACAAGACTGATGCTGGGAAGAAGTGACTGGTTGAACACAGGATGATATACGTACAGGGCAGGCAGAAAAATGAGGCACCGTGAACTGAACTGCCAGTGAATCTTGCAGTTCTTTCCTTCCCTGTGCATTTCTCAGTAGTCAGCATTGGTTGCCATCCAAAACCCCACAGTCTCTCAGCCATTCCACAAAGCTCAGCCCCATTGCCTGGGAAGTCCCGGGCAGGGCAGTGAATCCCAGGCCTGCACCTGCTTCTCCAGCCATGCACGCTCTCCTCACTACACCCCTCCTCAGTTCATGGGCCAGGAAGAGCATGTAGTGGCTGCCTTAGTTCTTTCCTCTCCGTGTTTGATAACCCCAGTCATCTTACTCTACCTTGAAATCTTTATTTTTTTCGTTTTACTTTTTCTACCTTTCATTCATTCTGTTTTCTTTATTTTAAAAAAATTTTTTTTCTAGACTTTTCCTCTAAATAAATCTTCTGTATCCTGCTTTGAGCATTCTGGCCTCCAGCATTGGGCTGAGAACAAATATAAATCTAACAATGTGCGATAGTCACTCAGTCATTTAATCAGTATTTATTGAGAATGCACAATTTCCTGACCCTGGCAAAATACTGGATATACAAAGAAGCATGTGACATAATAAAAAGATGGCCTTTAAAACCAAACCAATTTGAGTTCAAGTAGATGCTTTGCCACCTATAATCTATGTGGCCCTGGGCATGTCACTTAACCTCTTAGAACCTTGGTTTCTTCAACTGTCCTAGAGCCGAGGCATATGAACCATTCAGCATAGTGCCTGCTACCTAGGTGCCCAATGCATGGAACCCATTATGTCTACTATTATTAATATTTCTAAGCTTTAATAACGACCCTCATCCTCACAATGCATCTGTTTCTGAGACTCATGGTCTCTCGTGGATTCTTGTTTTATATTACTGAATTATACTAAAATTTTCTTAAGTAATTGAAAGATTTTCTGAAGGGATTTTCAGAGCCCATAGACATCTACAACAGTAGAAACAGTAGTACAACAGTAGAAAGCCTCAGTGTTGACCAAAAATAAGAAAAGTTCTCTTTTCACTCTTTGATCCTGCCTCTCAGAGACCTTCACCTTGATATTTTTCCCACTCAAACTCCAGGTTTCTATTCTTTGTCCTGGGGCAAGGATGGAAGAAAAGAGAGTGAGAGTATTGGTCAGCTAGCCTCAGTAAATGTTTGAATTGACTTTTCCCTCTTAAATGCATTCATATTTTAATAGAGGGTATTATAAAGCCAAATTGTTTCTCTAAGGAAGGAAGGTTTCTTGGCAGATCTATTGGCTGTGTTCTACCCTAGGCCAAGCAAATCGGAATCTCCAGGGAGGGGCACAGGAATCTATGTTTTTAACAAGTAACTTGTTAAACATTAGGCAAGTTGGAAAACCTGATCTAAATCCATCACAAAACAATGATTCGACATCTCCATGTCTTTAAAAAGTTTATGTGGGACAAGCAGAAATATAAAGCAGGATATATGCTCTCAGGGAGTTTATGTTATATTTGGAAACTAATATATCATATTTATGTGCATATATGTATACATATGTATATGTGTGTTTCTATGTGCATGTGGGTGTACATACACACTCTCTCACATTAAAAAATAAGTCACTATGCAACTTTGCTATTAAAAGTAAGAGATTAGTATGACCAAAATGCACAGAAAAAATATTCCCAAAAAGACAGGACTAGGGCTGCATATAGAAGGAAGTGTAAGAATTTTCAACACTTGTTATTATGGAGTTATTCAAATATCCACACAAATAAAATCAATAGTGTAGAGAACTCTTCCCCCCGTACCTGTCACTGATTTTCAGTATGTTTGCCAAACTTTTCACCTGTCTTTCTCACCATTTCTCCACTCCCCCATCATCCCCAGAGCATTTTAAGTCAGGCCACACATGCTCTGTGCTGGTCCTTGACGTGTTTGTTACCCATCTGTGACAAGATCACATGAATGTTTATTTTATAGGTATTTTGTTGAGGACAGGCCACAGACCACAGTTTGAGTGGCACCGCTTTAGCACTCCACAGACATCATATTGTGTGATTTAATAATGAGAAGTCTGAAGGGATTCCAGGCAAGGGAGATGGGGAAATGGGACTGAAAAATTCCATCAAAAAGAACTAACTTTGTCACAGATACCTGCTCTGTGCCAGGCATTGCCATGCTTTGAATGTGTCCCCCAAATTTTTGTGTTGAAATCTTAATCCCCAAATGCACGTTGATGGTATTTAGAGGTGGGGCCTTTGGGAGGTAATCAGGATTAGATGAGGTCACTAGGGTGGGGGCCCCAAGATGGGACTGGTGGCTTTATAAGAAGAGGAAGAGAGACCTGAGCTGACACACATGCTGTCACCCTCGGCCATGTTATCATGCAGCAAGAAGGTTCTCACCAGATGCCACTGGATTGATGCTATACTTTCCAGCCTCCAGAACTTTAAGAAATGAATTTCTTTTCTTTATAAATTACCCAGTCTCTGATATTCTATTATAGCAACAGAAAACAGACTAAGACAAGGACTTCATGTATTAGCTTCATTTAATCCCTATACCAACCTGGAAGATAAGTAACACTTCTGACTTTACAGATAACAACGTAGAGTTTCCGAGAGTACAGGCAACAAGCCCAAAGTTGTCCAGCTACGCACTGGTGGGTAACTTAGATCTGGTGGGTAACTTAGATCTGTCCAACTGCAAGCTCTGTATTGTTCTCACTGACCCCAGGTCCTCCTTCTTGGTGAGGACACAAGTAGCCTGACTAGAGCATAGAAATCATTAAAATTAAAACAATATTTGGGGCAAGGAGGATAGAAAAACCTCACCAGCACCTCACACCAGCACTGGGGCGAGGTGCTGGTGAGGTGCTTCTTCTAACCTGTAGCAGGTAATGAGGAGCCTTTAAAAGATTTACAATGATAAAATTTATCATTATAAAAAATTAAGTTTTTAAATACTATGAAAATAATAAGACTGTTGCATAAATTTTGGAAAAAGAAATCTCACACAACTTATTTAAATTTCATGTCTTTTTTCCCTACGTGTATTTTTTTACATCATTGTAATCATACTTTACATATATTTTTATATTCTGCTTTTTATTTAGTATTGTATGTTCCATATTATTTCAATTTTTATCTCCATTACTTATAATGATCTTATAATAGTTCATCTAGTATATATAGCACAATTTATTTAAAAACTCCTTTAATGGTAAACATTTAGGTTCTTTCCAGTTTGTGTTACTATAAGTACTGCTACGATGAACATCTTTATGCATATATGTTTCTTTGTATTAAGAAATATTTCTTTAGGAATATTTTAGGGTTCTAGAAGTAGAATTACAGGATCAAAGTATATGAGCATGTTTATGGCTCTTGATGTGTGTTACCAAATGTTTTCCAAAAGGATTATGTCAACTTATCTTATCACCAACAATATAAGAGAGTGCCAGGCACTGGTGGGTTCCCAATGGGAAAATAAAATCAGATGGTGGATGACTTTAGTACACATAAGAGATTTGACCTTGATCTTTAAGGTAGTGGGGAGCCACTGAAGGTTCTTGGACAGGAGAGTGAGGTGTGAAAAGCGTTATAAGAGTCATGTGAAGTTAACACTTGGGAGACCAAAGAAGGAACCCTGGACTAGTAGCCAGGGGCCTGGTTCTTGTCTTTGTTCTGTAGAAACCAACTGTGGCACCTCGAGCTAGTCACTTCTTTTTAGGCATCGATTTCTTCCTAAGTTAAATGAGGGTATGTAGTAAATGATCTTTATAGTTTTCCAGCTCTAAGATTGTATGATTCATCTGATTCTAAATGTTTACTTATAGACACTTGGAATTCCACAATTAATTGTTCACTCCTCTAAATAACAATCCCTAGTAAAATCCTGGTTCTTTTGGAAATGGATAAGGCCTGGCATTAGTGCCAGTCTGTCCTCTCCTGAATCAAAGGCACCAATGGCCCATTGCTTTTGGCTCTCTGGTGCAGAATCACCTTCCACATAGGTTCAGGCGCCCCCTCGCTGTGGACAGTGGCACACAAGAGGAAATCCATCCACCATCCAGGCTCTGGGCTGATCTCATCCCTAATTCCTCAGCGTCTAAGAAGGACTAGGGAGCACACACAGAAAAACAAGAAGGAGGAAGGAACAAGGAGCCTTGTGTTGAGACTCTTCTACCCAGAAAGGCATCAAATCCTCAATTTCCAACTTGTGGAATGAGGGTAGGAAAGGTAAACCCCTCTACATTGTGGAGGGGGAGCACAAGTTTTAGTTGACCCTCTTGGCCCCAGGGCCTTGATCAGTGAAGGTCTTGACACCAGGATGAGGTGTCAGGACATCATGAAGTAGGCAAGCTGGCCTGAGAAGTGTTTCAAGCAAAGAAATTATGACGCCAGAGGTACTCACTTTAGAAATGTAAGTCTGGCAATGGGATGCCTCCAAAGAGTGGAAACAACATAGGGAGGGAGAAGAGTTAGGAGACTATTAAAATAACGCAGGCAGAAAGGAAAGGCAAAGTGGTTCAAACATAAAGAGAGTAGGACAATGGGTAAGAGAAAGGCAGAAGCAGGGAAAAGTCCCACACAGACACTGTGTTCTCCTTACAAAAAGGTGACCAGAATTCCCAATCCCCATGAGGTGAGGCACGTACAAGGACAGCTTCCTCTTGCTGCAGGATTGCAGAGGTAGGAGCCTGCTTTTGCAAAAAGGGACAGCCACACTGCAAAGACATCCAGCTCCATTTGGTTTGGACAGAGCCAAAAGAAATACACAGAACCCATGAGTTCCCGGGCAGATCTTTCCTGGCTGTGTCCCAAAGACAGTGTCCATCCAGGCTGCATTTGCATCTGGAGCCCAGAGCGTCTGGGACTCAAGCGCCTGCTGGTGGACTGTGGACCTGTGCAGTTGCCAAATATGGCCGAAGCTGCCACCAGAGATCTGTTTTCACAGGTTTTGTTTGGAAACTCAGTGTGGGGCTGGGGAGCAGCTGGGAGTTTCTGAGTAATTGCATACCCTGGGGGTGGAGGCAGGCCAAGAACAACAGCGTGTCGTGTCCCGGGGACCCAAGTGAGGGCAGTGTAGGAAGTCAGGTGAGGCCACCCTGAGGTCGGAGCTCCAGCCACTGAGGTCTAAGAGCAAAGCTTGGTCCAGAGGGGGACCTGGATCTTCAGGGTCAGCAAGTTGGACGCCCCTGAGCCCTGCTCTCAGTCCGAGCAGTCACTGCCATGGCAGGGAAGTTTGGGTGCCTTATGTACATATAAGGGGGCCACCCCCTTAGAGTATCAGCCCTGTATAACCTGGAACTTAAACAGACAAATGGATGATTATTTGCTCTACAATGTGGTTTTCTTTAAGGCTCAGCTCAAATAGCAGCTTCGAAGGCTTCTTTGACCTTGTTCTTTTCTACACTCCAGTAAGACAGACTGTCTCCTCTTCTCTGTTCTCACGATTCTACTGCCAGTGTAACATTTAACCGTCTATGTCCAATCACCAAATGTGGTTTAAATACGCATTAGGTGAGAGGGACTGGGGTGAACACGTTCCAGTTCTCACTGTCCACGGCTCCCTCTCTCTTCTTGGACCGTGAGCAGCCTCCGGGTACAGATTCTGCTCCTCGTTTTTGAGCATCTTCCTCCATCCCTAGTGCTCGTGTTAGGTTGATGGAATGAAATGGAATTCTCCAAAGCATTCTGCACTCTCCAGTGGAAACCACCAAGAGGTGGCTCAGAGTAGCAAGCTCTAGTACATTTGAAATCAACCGTCTGATGCGCCTGCCCAGGGCAAGGCTCTGGAATACTTGACTCCAGTCAGCTGCCATGAAGTTGGCTATAAACCACTTCATTACATAAAGTGCTTCATGGCATAAGGCAGTGCTACCCTGTCATTTAATTACTTCAAGTAATTGCTGCCAGGCAGTGTGAGAACTTCGGGGTGGCCCCAAGAGTACATCTTTGTTATCTAGGAATGATTTGTTCTCAAACAAGATAAAGGGAGTCCCGGTGCCAACAAGCGTCGGGTTCCAGTCTAGCCTTGCAGACAGAAGCCTGTTGATCTAGGCTAAGTTACACTCTCCAGATCATGATTTTCTCACTTCCTCACCAGTAAAATGAACACTTGCCTTTTAGCTCAAAAGCTAGACTGATTCTAAGATCTTCTCCCAGGCTCTGACTTAGGTAGTTTCATTTAACGTTAAATTCTTGCATGGTTTAGGTCCTCTGTGCTCCTCTTATTTTCAACAGAGGAAGAGATAGCCAAGATTCCCAGGTGGGTCCTTCTCCGACAGAACCACATCTGTTTGTCAAGATTCTGAAAAACGTATCTTCTTCAATTCCTGTCTTTTTCTTTAGAAGAAAATATATAGAAACCACAAACATATTTGTATCGTTCCCATCTGATGCCTTCATACTTGAAGGAAGTGTTGGATTTTCTTGTTCTTTGGCTCGAAAAGCAACGAGTGACATCAGTAAGCTAAAACTGCAAGTTCCACTGCCCTTTCCCTATTAAACTTCAATGTTTACTTCTCAGGGGATTGGCCAAGAAAAGTCCATTTGGGCTGGAACACAGCATATTTAGTCTCAGAATTAAGGTAATTTCTTTGGAAGAGTTTCAACCAAATCAATTTATTTCAGAGATGTTGGTGTTGGTTCCCTTTTAAAAATTCCAAAGCCCCAGGCTTTTTCACTGTACCTGCTCTGCTAAGGCAATTCCAAGCTGGCTCTTAGGCTCAAAGCCATATACTCTAGGTGTACGGGATCCAGCGTGCGGGCCTTGGGTGTACACCTAGGAAAAGGCTGTGGTTTTATAACGTGAGTGCAGATGTGAGGCTTCGCAGGCTCTCAGGAGTCATGAAGATCCGTGGGCTTGAGGGTTCCCAAGAAGAACCACCACCCTCACATCTATAAATTTCCTTTAATAATAAAACACATGCATGCGCATTTTTTCATTTGCTCCTTAAAACAATTCTGTGAAGCAGGCAGAATATGTATCATTATATCTATTTTCCTAAAAACATACAGGGGTTTGGTTCTATTAACTGCCTTGGCCAGGGCCTGCTAGCTGGTAAATATGACTGAAATACGGTCTTCTCGTAAGTCCTGCTCTTTCCTCAAGCCATCCTGTCTATCAAATCAGGAAGAATTGTGAGTGAAGAGTGAGAGTTAGAGTATAAAGTGACAGCCCTTAAAGATGCCCAATGAGAATACAATAAAAAGGTGTCAAAGTAATATTTGAAGACTATTCAGAAAGCTCCTACCTAAAACTGTTTCTCTACTTGCATGTCAATGATGTCTAAAATTCCACCACTGAAGAGCTACTTCTTTCAGTAAAGAACTGGGACTCTTATAATTCTCTGTGCTTGAACTAGTTCCAAAGCCAAGAGACAGCAAAGAGCTGATAGCATTGTCTAGTACTTCTAGAGAACATTTAATTATGGTGACATTAGTGAGCATTCTTCCCTTGTTCCTGATGAGAATATTTTATTATGTCAAGAAAACAAGAAAATCCCTATTTTACTAAAAGTTGCCAACGTAAATCATTCCTCCTAGCAAAACTGGCCTTTCTGCTGTCTCTGAAACACCAAAAAACCACTCTTTATTACTACAAGTCTGTGCTCATCCTGGATGCTGCATCAGAATCAAATCTCTCCCAGTTCTAGAGCTAGAAATCCCCTGGATTTGCTTAAAGATTGCCTGTTCTTATTTTTTGTTTAACAGATAGCAAGGAGATTATGAGAGTTGCCAAGACCACATAGTACACTTACATCTGAATGCTGAAGCTTAAGACTCAATCTGTCAAACGTTATTTTTCTGATGCCACTTCCACGTGCTGCATGAGCAACAACAAACACAATGACAACAACAATGCAAAGCTTCCTCTCAGTTCCTTATTTCCCCCTTCTTCCGTATTAAAAACACTACCTTCCTTCACTTCATTATGAAAGATCTATGAGGATTTGTGCAAGTGGAAACCATCCAACCGTGTGTAGATTGATTTCTCAGGAAGAAAATATAGTATCTGGCTCAAACTCTGCTTGTTTAAAGATCTAGTAATTCCCATTTGAATCTCAACTTTGCCACTAACCAGTGGTGTAACATGGCAAGCCAACACTTCTGGGTCTCAGTTTTGTCACCAACAAAATAAGGAGTGTCTACAACATTTCTATTGATTGCTTCCATTCTAAACTTCTATTACTCAACAATTGTAGATTCTCTGAATAGGCAAGAAGAGCAGAAAGCAGCAGGTGTGATCTCAGGAGCCTCAGAAAAGTTCCTGTCGTTCACTTGCTGATGACTGGAATCCCTTTCACCATGAACGAGATGTGTTTGTTTCCCAGCCAAAGATCAGGCCTGCCCACTAACTGACACTTGCACTGGAGTATCAGTGATTGGCAGCTGATTCTCTCCTGAAAGCCAGCATGGGCTGGAGCAGATGACAACAAAGGGACATCACGTTCCAAAAGCAGGGGGGAGAGCAGAATAAGCTCCAAGAAGAGGAAGTGAAGAATCCTAGAGGTGGGCTTTGCTGTGGGGTGGCCTTGGCAGGTTAGAGGGCAAAGGCAAGCCTAAGTTTAACCTTTCAAAGCTTAAAATGAAACACCAGGGAGTCTGTCCTCCCTCCCCATGTCAAAAGGGCCTCCCCTCTGGAGTGCAAGACTGCCTGAGATCCATCAGCCTCTGAGGTCAGAAGGTTAATGTCCCACCCTGACTCGGGTCACCTCTCAACCCCCGCTCTGAAACTCCAGCTCTACATTTTTAAGATGCATATAATAAAACTTGACCCTGGGGTCCACCCCATTAAAGGATAAAAACAGTAATCCAGAGACATACAGCATTTCAGATACATGGAAGCTCCACTTGCCTCTGTTCTGAAATGGAATGCTGACAGATTTATGATAATTTGGATATTGTCTTTCTTCATGTATTAGACTTACTGCAGAGGAGTTTGTGGAAAGTAGAAAAGAACCACAACTGTCCTGATAAAAATATATGGCAATGCCTATTGAGTTCAAGATAAGAAGGGACTTTTATTTCCACTTTTGACACACATTCCCATACAGACTAAAGAAATATGTTACAGCCCTATTTAAACATGGCCACTTACCCCATTTTGAATGTTACAGATTACTTGAAGGAAAAGGGTTGCTTTCTTATTTATCACTGAATCCATCAAAATGCCCAGCAGTTCTGGCATGCAGTACATGGCCAATATTTATTACAGTTGATAATGAACTTGAAATGGCCATTAAAGAGCAGTGTGTCACAGAACGAGCATAGTACTAGGTTAAGGCAGTTAGGATTCCTGGACTTTCCTCATGATCATACCACTAGCCTATCTGAATGACCTGTCAGTGCAGGTTTCTTGTGGCTGTAACTAGGAAATGTCATAGATTATTTGCAAAGATGACTGCAACAATTCCTTTTACCCTGCATGCCCCTTTGCAATATGACTTTGCCAAACTGCAGTCCAGAGGTGGAGTCCACTTCCCACCCCCTTGTATCTGAGCAGGACTTGTAATCTGCTTTGTCCAAAAGAATGTGTTGAAGGTGACCTTGGTGACTTCTCAGACTAGGCCTTAGGAGGCCTTGCAGCATGCCCTCTCATAGAGTACTGCCCTGAGTCTGCCACATGAGGAAGCTGGCCTAATCTACTAGAGGAGAAGAGGTCACATGGAGCACAACAAGGGGCCCCAACCAACAGCCAGCACTAATCTCCAGACACGTGAGTGAGACCACCTTGGACCTTCCTGCCCAGCTGTCCTGCAGTTGAAAGCAGTGATGTGAATGAGCCCAGGGAAAGTGCAAGAGAGACAGCTCGGCCAACCCAAAGAATTATGAGAAATAATACATTATTTTGTTTTAAACTACTAGGTTTCTGTGTGGTTTGGTACACGGCTAGGCTAACTGAGCCAGAGAATTAGACCAGGTGACTTCTAAGGTGGCTTCAGCTTTATAATTCCAAAACCTTTGTATAGAACTAATCAGAGTGATAATAGAAAAGTGTCTCTGGAAGCATCTATATTTTACACCCCTGATATTGCAGAGAAGGAAACTGACGCACAGAGGAGAGGAGATTTGCCTGAGTTTGTCTTATAAAAAGCTTGATTGTATAGCATAGACCCTAACAGGAAGGGAAGCAAAGCCTGGGCCGCTGTTCATACCTTCATGAATTATTCTCTACACACTGGAGAAGATGGTATTTCCGCTCTGCTTCACAGATAAATGTGTATTCCTTTCTGAAGAGCAGCTATTTCTTTATGGAGAAAGTCCCAAGAAACAGTCCACACCAGCAGGCCATCATTCCCTTTGGACTCCTTTTACCCTTGTCTTTGGGCCAAATTCACATGTAATTAGAGTTCAGCTTAAATCTGAAGAGCCTTGGGCTTTCTACTGCACACTTCTAACATTCGTTTTGTATTCCGACAATGAATTTCTCCTCTCTCCATCATATCTTTTCTATCTGCCTTAAGAAATGATCACTGTGGCTTAAGTGTGATCTTTTCTGCTGTTTTTATCTGCATCTCTGAAACTACTCATGAAAATTCTTCTCCCTGAAGCATGAGCCATTACTAACATACTGAGCAGTCTGGCATTGATTTAGAGCCAATCTGGGAATTTCAGGGTTGGGCTTGGATGTATCTGAGAGAAGTTAAATGTTTAGGGCAGGGGTGGAGAGCTATTCCAACAAAATGGCAAAAGTAAACTTCAAGATGAGTGTCAGTAGAAAGGATTAGAAGAGACAATTAAATAAATACCTGGATGGAAATTTCGGGTCTGTTGCCATCAGCAGAGCACACAACACCCATTTCAGACACATTCTAAAGACAATTTCAATAAGTCATCTGAGAAGATGAATCAAATAAATTCCAAATCTTAAGAACAGATTGGTTGCTATGTGGCTTCTTGCAAGTGGACCATTAAATCAGCTCTTTAAAAACTAACAGTTTTTCCTGTCATCACCAAGTGAAGAAGTGGAGGGGAAAAAAATCAGTTAGCCAAAGGAATGACATTCAGATGTTGAAAGGGGGAAACCTGAGGAACACGACCAAACCTTTGCTAAAAAACAACAAGAAGCTAGTGTTGAAAATGAAGACACAAAGGAAAGCATTCTCTGAAGCTTAACACATGGTCAGTGTCCATACTTGCTAACTGGCATTGACGATTTGCCTGGGAGAACATAGTGGCTGAATTCCCTGTAGCACCTTGTCACCTGTGGTTCTAGCTCCAAGTGACGAGGGTGAAGCCGGACGAGGGGATGACGGCCCGCAGCTTCTCACACATCACTGCCTGCCACTGCTGGAACCAGCAGTCTTCTAAACCTCTTCTTTTTTCTAACCCATCTTTTAACATACAACACTGTTGACTCTCCCAGCGTTGGAGACAGATTCACTGGTCCAGGGGGTCCCCTCACACACCAAAGGTGATGCAACTGGTGACACTAAGTATCAGCATCCTCAGTGGGTCCAAGCACACAGCTTTGATAGCGAAGCGTATTTAGTCCCAGGATAAATTATGTGACCGTAACCAAGGTCAGAATTATGGCGAGAGTGCTGAAGTAGGAATAAGGAGACTTGGAGACTAGCCCAAATGTGCTAATACCTGCCTGGGAAACTATGAGCATCACTTAACCACTCTGACCTCAATTTCCTGAAACAAGATGGTTAGGTAGTTAGATGATCTCTCTAAAGTCCCTTACAAATCTACTGAAGGTGAAATAAAAGTCTACTGTCACCCTAAACCTCCTTCACTCTGCTATGTATTAGCTGTGGGATCTTAACCAACCTAAACTCAATCCCTCAGTTCTCCATCTGCAAAGGAATAGAGTAGTGAGGATAAAATGAACTAAAATGTGCTAAAAGCTGAGAGCATATCTGGGACAAAGAAGTGTTCAATATATGCTAGCAAGACTGAATAAATTAAAACTCTATTGCTCCAGTAGCTCAGAGGAAAGGAAAGAAAATCTTGCACTTTCATATCGTGCATGTATTTGGGTTATAACAGGAACCTGTCTTACTTTCTTTACTTCTCATAATGTATCTGTTCATCTTTCTTCAAAGAGCTTTGACACTTTTATAGGATAAATAGGACTCCCTATTAATCTTTATTGAAGAATAATCATAACTATTAGCATAAATATTTTTATTTACTTCATTTAAAAAAATTAAGCGTTGTTTGTTTATTTGACATCAGTGCTGTCCATTGACAATTAACAATCTTTTACTAACCAGAAATTTAAAGTCATGCCCATGAAACATGTATTAAAACACAGGGACATCAACTTCTCCATATTTATCCTCTTAGAAAAAAATAGAGAGCAAGAACTCATTTAATAATTAACATCTCTTATATTGAAGAAACATTTGCCAGAAAGAAATTTCTTTCATTTCTTTTTATCCTGCTAAATTCAAATAAAATTAAAATTCTATAATGTTAAATAATCCTTGGGTAGTATTTTTAGGGGAAGGATTTTTTAAAACAATCTCTTTCTTTATGCTATTTTGTAGTTTCCAAATTTTCTAACATAAACTTTTATTACTTCTATAATAATAAAAAATAGTGTTATTTTTTAAAGTATGCATTGGTCCACCATTCAGCCAGACCTATATATCATTTTCTTCCTCCAACAAGCTGAAGGCTTCTCTTCAGGGGCCAGAAGAAACTGCCATGAGACAAGGTAGGGTCCCTTCCCTGGGGACCTCACAGCATATGGAAGAAACAAGACACACAGATAAAATGAACTGAGATACATTTAACACCAAACAGGATTTTTACAGTAAGTAAACTTAGAACAAGGGGAGGAGCTGGGGCTTTGGGGATGCTTTGTAATCACATCACCTCTAGGCCGTACACTAATTTTACAACATGAACAGAGAACCAACTGCCTGCTGGGCGCTGATGCAGGCTTTGGGGACACAGTGATAAATAAGATGCTTCCTTGCTCTCAGCAAAGTAGTAGGACAGGAGGAGCCACAGAGACATAAAATGATGATTAAAAGTGACTTATTTAGAGCTTGCAGTGCACTTTCTTATACCTACTCATTCATTCACCAAAAATGTACCCAGCAGTTTTCATGTGTTGGGCAGAGAGAGAGGAGGAATAAATAGGAATTGAACCATGTCCTCAACAAAGCTTCTATGTGAATTGCCATATATACTCACTGTCCAGCCTCCAGTGAGATTGCAGAGTGAATATTACCAACCACATTCTATGGAAAACTGAGGCTTGAGCTAATGTGCCCAAAGTCCCATAGCTACCAAGAGCAAACCAGGGCTGGAACCCAGGGCTCTTGACGCCTGTTCCTTCTTGAGCTTTCTGTCTGCATTTTTGGTTTTCATAGGAGTAGAAATCTACTCTCATCATCATAGCAGATGTGGGTGTTCTCTTATAAGTGAATGGATATTTAAAAAAATCAAGCATGCTAAGAAAACCAAGCAAGGTTTTGTGCAGCTGTTCACTCCTTCATTCATCCATCCAGCCATTCCCCTAACAGACATTTCCTGAAGCCACCTGGCTGCTGTGACCTGGCTGCAGGGGCCTGCAATGGGCCCGCCCATTCGTAGCCATTTACATTCCCATACCAGTAGTGTTTCCTGCCTGCCTGGGCGGGGGAAATCGTCAGCTACTAAAGTGTAGAAAACTAACGTGATTTGTTTATGTGAAGGAAAGATGCTCAAAGCTCTGAGTTGAGACCCACATGATTAATTTCACTATATTTTTCAAGCTTGAATTGTGGTTTTGGTGATGAAAGGTTCAAACTGTCCCTGCTGTGTGAACAAACCTACAGCACCCCCCACTTTGGAGAAGACCACCATGCAAAGGTGGCTTGAGACTCTGTGCATGAGGCCTGCTACTTTCTTCCAGTGGTTGGTCATGAGAGGAGGAGGCTGGGATGAGGGTGCCTGTGGCGCTCTGTCCCATCTGTTCTGCAGCTGCCCTCACTCAGGTGGAAGGTGCTAGACGTCGAAGCCCGAGTCACTGTGAGAGGCAGGGCTGCTGTCAGGAAACACAAGTGCTCACCTTCTGGAGTTGGAGGGGTCTTGCCTGCACTGGACATCAAATCTGTCTCTGCTGTTTCCTTCTCATGTTTCAGATCTTTCCAGACCAGACTTAAGCAGCAGGTGGTCAAGTGAGAAAAGCACTGGGCTGAGTCCCAAAGCCAGAGTTCACATCTACTAACTCAGGTGTGCTTGGGCAAGTTCACACCGTCTCCAGGCCACTTCCTCGTGTCTACATGACAGAGAAGTTCAGAAAGCTAACTTGCGTGAGTGCTCAAGAGTATGCCAGGCTCTCCACTCGGCACGTCACAGGAACGTCTCAGTCCTCACATTCCATGAGCTGGATACTGTCACCATTCCCATTTTAGAGTTGAGAAACCTGAGGGACAGAAAATTAAGTAACCCACTAAAGATTAAACAGTTAATAAGATCGGTGAGAAGCCAGGGTCACCACCCAGGCCGCCTGGGCTCCAGGACCTGAGCTCACCCCTAGACTGTCAGAGTGAAGCCATAATGTGATTGCAGTCATCCTTGTCTTGTTCCTGATTTTATTGGCAATGTTTCCTCTGTTTCTCCGCTAAGAAAGATGTTAGATATGGGTGACATATGCATCTTTAAAAAAAATTTAAAGGGCCTTTCAAATTAATTTTATTAATGTTATTATTTGCTTTGGGAGGAACCTGTGATTCCATGCTATGTTTTAATAAGCACATCAAATTTACTAAATAAAGCAAATATATTTTCTAAAATTTACTAAATTTACAAAACAATAAGGTCAAAAATTTCCAGTGCTAGATTTGTATTGTTTGCCGAATTCCTTAATAATAATCATCACCAAGTATGCTTGTAAGAATCACTTCACCAGGCTTCTTTCCTAGGAATCCTGGTTCAGCAAGGCCCAGGAATCTGTATTTTAATACAATTTCCCAGTGACTCTAAAAAGGAAGACATATATGTGCAAGGATTAATAGCTAGAAGACAAACTATGTGTTGTGGTGGTTTTATAAAATAAATTTGAAGGATATTTGAAAAATTTAAGAAACTTAGTAGACAAAAAAATTGTATCTTTCTTATTTTTATTTTTAAAGAATTTTATCAGGAATGAATGCTTAATGAATATTTTTGAATCTCTCTGGACAATAAGAATAAGCACAGAATATGTATCTGAGAACATTATATATATTATCTCGCTTAATCCTCATAAAATCTCTGTAAAGTAGAAATGATCATTATCAGTTATGCTAGATTCATGAATTGAATTGGGTATGTATCCTTATTTTTCCATATTCTGAAACAATTTATGTAGCATTATAACTAGTTCATATTTGCCAGTTAAAAATTAAACTACTAGCATAACTATACTTTCTTGAAAAGGATATTTTAACAAGCTTTAAAAATTATTTCCTTTAGGGTGGGTAGGGGCTATAGCAAAAGCACCAACACCTCACCTCCATAAATAAAAGTGGAAAATGTGTTGTTTTATATTAACATCAATAATTTAATATATTTTAAGATTGGCATTTAAAACCTTTAAGGTAATCCCTTATAGAACTAATCATAATAACATATATTTTTCAAATACCTGCAAAAGAAAATAACAAATAAATATGCCAATTCAACAAAATCAGAACAGTGAAAAATATAAGTTTAAAATCTAATGAGAGAAAGGATTAGACAAGTTAATGGGAGAAGATCGAGTTGGTATACCAGTCAACATAAAGGGCGTAAGCTCTCTTAGTAAAAAGAAACAGAAAATATTCTCATATTAAGTTGAAAAACATGGCAATGATATATTACCTATAAGTGAGACTTAAAATAAATGTCAGAAAGGTTAAAAGCCAAAGGGTTTACTTATATGTATGAGGTAAATGCAAATAAAATCAGAGGAGTAGAAAGAATATCAGACAAGGGCAAAAACATTAAATGGGTAAAGCAATACTTTTAATATCGATAATTAATGATAGTGTAAGTGATAATACTTATGTGCTGGATAATTTAATATTTAAGTAGTATTTTAAAAACTAATTTAATTGTAAAAAATGACATAAATGAAACTGGAGTGAGAATATTTAATAAGGCACTCACAATCTATGATAATCACAAACACTGTTACAAAAGATTTGAATCATATAATAAGGCATAATTAATAAGAGATAGTTGAGAGAGAATGAGATTGATTAAACTCATTCATCTTAGAATATACACCTATGGAGTATTTCAAATTTTGATTTACTATTAGGCAACAAATAAAACTTTAATAAATTCAAAATGCATAAATTCTACAGACACATTGTCTGATCACAACTCAATAAAAGTAGAAATTACAATAGTATTTCCAAATTGTTAGAGTTAATAAGGAATGCTAGAGAAAGTTAAAAAGAAAATGTCTCTAAAATAACATTAGGGCCAATAAGGAAATTGAAATGACATTTGCAAAGGAAATAAAAATAGGGGAATAAATGTTGAAATGCAAAGGATAAAGTCAACATAGTACTCAAAGGTAAATTCTTAGCCATAAATGTTGTCCTAGATAAAACAGCAGTAAAAACCACCCCATCCTACCATGTAGTATCTCTGTCACTGCTGGATAGAACTCTTTGATGTCAAGGTGAATTCTTCTTAACATGCCAATCTTTGCCTGGTGCTCCATGTTTCAGGAGTAAACTCCAGAGCTCACCAATGCAATTTGTTGAGCCAATTTGAAAACCAATTCCACATTTTCACAGAATGTGATATTGAAATCATGCACACTATATGCCCTGCCCAACAGCCTGAATTCACCTCAACGCTCACCTCTGCAAGTCAAGATCTTGCCTGTGTCATTGCAGTATAGTCCCATGCATGCTCTGTTTTCTCTTGGGATGTTCCACAGAGGTTTTGTTCAGTCCAAATCACACCACATAGATTTCAGAAATTCTTTGACATTACAGCTTATGACCGGTGTCCATCTGGTGTCTCCAGTGCTGATACAGGTTTCTCTAAATGTGTATATTTCATCAATCAATTCAATGGAAATGGGGAACTCTAACACTTGTCTGGAAGACCATATGCAGTACCCTATAAAACTCATGAGAAAAATATTTTAAAATAAATAAAATAGCCTTTATGATGACTGCTTGCTACAGACAGAGAAAGGGTGAGGGCTGAACCTAAGCATAGTCCCCAGGAAGGTAGGTGCCGCTCGGCAATAGAGATAGCTTACGAATTCTTTACAGAGTAATGATTAAGAACATACACTATCATCATACAGATCTCAGGCAAGTTGTTGTGAGCCTTAATTTCCTCATCCGCAAAATAAGGGAACCAACTATGTCACAGAGTTTATTGTACAGCTAAAACAAGAAAATGTATGCAAAGGACTTAGCATGGGTGTGGCACATAGTAGATTTTCAATAAAGGTTAATTATTAATGTTATTATCCTTATTCCTATTGGTGTTTTTAAGTGAGACTAAGGCTTACATGAAGAAGGCTACTTATGGTTATTGGAGATTTTCCAAATCCACATATTATTTCACACTAAAGAGAATGTGGCTAATTCAGATTGATTTGTGTGCCATAGATTTAGAAGAGCAAGTATCAGGTTTATATCAGTGCAGCACCACGTGTACTAAATGGAGCTGATGATATGGCCCCCTCCACACCAGCTGCTGTGTGGAATAGCAGCTTCATTCTCACGGCACTTTGGCCACTTAGAATTAGGAGGAGCCAGGTTCCACCCATCTTTCCTAGGCTCCACCAGATTGAGGGCCCCAGCACTAGGCTGGCATCTCATTAGTGACCCTGTATAATGGCCCTTTCCAAGGTTAATTTCCAGAGGCTGGTGAGGATAATGGCCAAACCCTGCTCCTTTGGGCCCTTTCCCCGCTGTGACTGTCACCCTTTCCCCGCTGTGACTGTCACCATATAGTAAAGCTAAGGTCCCAGAAGCAGAAGAAGAGCCATCTCAGTAAACAGTCACGTCTCTGGGACTTGTGGCCTTCTAGGTCCAAGATCCTGTGCATTTCTCTTCCCTTCTATGAGAATATCGCCTTCTCCCTGCCCACCTCCAACTTGTCTCCAAATGCCGTTTGATTCAACGAATTAGAAATAAGTGCATTTGGAAAATCTCAATACAATGGGAACATTGAAGACAAATTGGAGCTTTAAAAAGCAGGGGTAGGATTTGCCGCTGAAAAAATCCCAGAAAGAGCGTGACGATATTAGAGATGCCCAAGGGGAAGCAGAGGTGCCCAGTGAGGCGAGCAGCAGTCTCTGGTCGCCCTGGCTGAAGGCTGAGCCGCACACAGATGCCCTTGAACAGCGGCTCCAAGAAACAATTAAAACCAAGACACGCCCAAGCTGGGAAGGAGACCATTTGAATGGCAGCTTAAGAGTCAAAGAATAATTGAGCCCTCAAAAACAAATTAGCTTGCTTCAGTTCTCTTTGGCTAACGGTTTGTAAATAATACTGCTTACAAATTAGAATTAAGCAAATAGAGTTGTTTTCCTTTCCATGTCTCCTTCACTGTGGGGGAACCAAAAGAGTCCCAGAAAAGCATCCTGGTCTAGTGAGTGCGCTAGAAATTAGTTTTGGAGGCCAAGAGTGTCTTCAGTGAGGATACTGATCTAGAAAGTGGGTGGAGGAGGCCCAGAAATATGTGACATCTCCAAAGTCACATGTTCACATCCATCCAGAAACATTTGCTGAGTGACTGCTGTATGCCAGGCCCAGGGGTGGGGAGGGAGGAGAGGGTCAGGGAAGGATGCGAAGGTGGCTGTGAGGAGGGGAAGTTGAGAGTCATACACAGCAAACCACGGTGCTCATTGCAGAGGGAGGAGCCAGCAGTGCTTTGAGGGAACAACCAAGGCAAAGGACGCGTATCTAGCTGGTGATGTCCCAGGAGCTGAGCTTTGAAACACCAACAAGGCACTGATGAGGAGAGAGAAGGAAAGGCCAGTCCTGATGGGGCACCTGGGCTGAGCAGGGCCTTGTGGGTGGGAAACCGCAAAGGGCTGATGCACTGAGCTTGTTTGTGGCTGAGCTGGGGCCAGAACCCAAGCTTTCTAAATCGCACTCCGTCTCATTGCGGCATTCCAGATGCTAACGATTTTCAAACCAGACAGCACATTAGAATCACCTGAGAAACTTTAAAAACGTACTGGTTCCCAAGTCCCACCCCCAGATTTCCACGAGCTCCCCAGCTGGGCTGGGGCATGACCCAGGCATCAGGATTTCCGCAAGCTCCCCGGGACCTCCGTGTTTCAGGAGAGATGTGAATATCTGCTCCAAGTGACCCTCACTACTTCAGGTACACACAGAAAGCACATGTGCTTCAACCAGCCTCGTCTGCACGCCTCAGCAGTCGACATGTGACAAGTGTTTGTGGGAAATGTGGTGTGAAGACCTCTCTCCCATTCTTGGAGGGACAAGGTGACCTGGTGGTTCACAGCATTCACTGCTTAGTGACCTGGGCAAATACACAACCTAAGCTTCAGCTTCCTCATAGTAATGACGGGATTGCCACAGAAAACCACACAGAAAGCTCTGTGATGGTGATTTTAACCTCTTTGGGGTCACAGATCTCTTTGAGGTGATCATAGAAGCTTTAGATCCTCCCCTCCGAAGAATTCACATGTCCCTACATAAACTTGAACCCCATTTCAGGAGTGAACAGTCTCCGCAAAGATTGTCCACGAATCGTGGTTAGGAATGGTCCCTTTGAAAGGGTCTGACAAACAGAAATTTTGCTCTGGTTAAGGCTTGATTCCTACCCAAGCTTTTCTCAACCTATCTAACTCTCTTTGGATTTCCTTCAGATGCTACTTTTATTACAGGAGTGAGGAGACAGAACTGGTTGGGAACTCTGAGTTTCCAACAGGCAGTATAATACATACGTAAACAGAGCAAGAGGAGAGCGGAGACCAACGCATCAAGAAGAGAATGAGAACCAGATGCCTCGGCCCAGGGAAGAGTTGGGGGAAAGACAGCTGCCCGAGGGGGCTGCTCTGTGGGTTTGCCTCTAATCAAGGCTCAGGAGGAGCAAAACTAGAGGAAGGAGAAACAGGGAATCACAGACTCAGAAAGCCTGGGAGTGGGAAGGCGGAGGTGAGGGGAAAAGAAGAGAGGCAGTCTTTTCAGAAGCCTTAAAATAAAGCCTCGGGGGTTAGGACAGAGCACGTCCATCAATAGGTATTACCAATTTCCTAGCAGAGCATCAGGTACGGCGGATCAGCTAAGCAGGAAAGCACCCTCCCCGAGGAGTCATTTTATAAACTGCTGTCATGTGTCTATAAAGGCAGGGGGCACTCATTCAAACAGAGAATATGTTTTGTGAATTTGCCAGCGGCAATGTCAAGGCGACTGCTTCTCCTCCTAGTACCGAGGTCTCTCTCCAGGCTGGGCTCACCTCCTCGGGGTCCTCAACTACATCCCGCTCTTGCTGCCCCACGCCCACCTCCCAAGATCTTGCTCCTATTGTTTGCCCAACAGCTGACCAGTCCCTGTCCTCCTTTGAGGTGGATTCCGTGTGTTCCTCAAAGTTCAGTCTCATCACCTTTTAGGAAGGCATCTCAGATTCTTTCCGTGCACTTCTGGGCATGCGATGGTTTCTCCATCCTCCGAACTCTTACGACATTGACTTGACCATAACACTCCTTTGGTACTGTTTGTATACTGTTTTGTCTTATGAATATAGCAAAAGAAAAGGGGTTTATCATCCCCAGCTGAGCTATATAGAAGGAAGGTTATATTGAACTGAAGTCTCTTTGGCTCTGCTGAACACCTTTGGAAATGCACATCTGAGAGCAAGACATACAGCAAACTGAGTTGCTTTATATCAGTGTTTGCAAAGGTGTGAGCTATCAAAAACACAGAACTGTCTTCAGACATAGAAGCAGAAGGCTAGAAAGCAGAGAATAGTATAGGCCATGAATTTATTTTTTAAAAATGTCCATGGGAGTCCACAGAAAAGTGAGAGAGGTATTTGAACTTCCACATGCTAGAATCTTAAAATGAGAGTGGGGAATCTTATCAAGCCTAGATCTCAAGAAGCACAAATGTCCCAACTGACCTCTAGATGTGCATTGAATTTCTCTCACTGGGAGGTAAGCCTATAGGTGTATACGAATTTCATAAGCCATCCATGCCCTACTCTTAGAGTGTGCTAGATACATACCCGAAGGTTGAAGCTATGGCAATTGGCAAACTGCACAGGAGGGGTGTAAAACAATAGAGGGTTGGTTCAAACACAAGCCATGTGGAACATCAAGTTTTGGAAAAGGAAAGAAATAAGAAAAGAAAAATATTCCAAGGCTACTTACTCAATTTTAGGTATTAATATCTCAATTCAAAAAAGTTATTCATTGTATATCAGTTTTCAAAGCTCACACACACACATACACACACACACACACACACACACACAATCAGCTCTGGGAAGTTGATATATAAATAAAAGTGACTTACTAGAGTATCTTTAAGTTATTTCCCATAAATAAATTCCATTCTTGATGACTGTGGACCATCTCTCTGTAAGCAGTATAATTTGCAAGTACTTACCCATCCTTAAATTTGGAGGTGAATAATTTACTATTGAATACTTTGACTTTATCAAATATCTTGAACTATTACCCAGTATATTTATGTTCTCAGATCACAACAAATTGTAGTTTGATGTTATATGGTCTGGGATACATTCTGAATGTAGCAGAAGGTCAACCCTGGCCAATTCCAGAATTTCCATCTTGATCAAGGGCTCTTCAGTATTGGCATGTTGGAGGAGTAGAGCCTTGTATTGGTCCATAGTGATGCCTCTAAACTCCATGTATCTACTCTGGCTGTTTAGTACAGGGCTCCTGGTATGACCAGGTGAGTGAGGTTCAGGTAAAGAACACCCTTAAAGTTCCACCATACCTGCCCATCACCTATAACCTGAAGAGATATTGTGAAAGGGTTGAAGTCTTTAAGGCTGTGTGTTTATCAGCCACACTTTCTGTCACCTCACAGATTTGTTTGGCTATCACGTTAGTATGCCAGCCTTTTTATTCAGGAAAAATATGCAGGACTAGGATTGAATTTTGTCATTATAGTTCCTAAAACAGACTAAATGAAATAAACACAAAGACATGTAGTCACAGTTCCTTAAATCTTGCTTAAAAGTAATATCCACATGTTTATATACAGTTCAACCTTCCCAGTTTCTCTTGATAGGTGTCAACAAAATACCTATCATGAAAAGGGCAGTTGAGTCCTTGAGAAGACAGGATTCTGTTCCTGGAAAGTTCACTCTGCAGCTCATCCAAGAGGGTGGGGAGAACTTCTTACTACCTAGAGCATCTTTTGAGTTAGCACCCAGTCTGTCTCCCAATCCTGCTCTGAAGATCTGGGGTGTCCACGCCAATGTCCCTGTGATCATCTCCTGTGAGCCCTTGGAGTGACCCAATTCATGGCATCCTGGCCATGGTGGCTTGTTCATGAGTGTTCAGCCATCTGTCACTGGGGTGCTGCTCATTTGTTCAACTGCATATCCCTTGCCTTAAGATATTCCAAGTATGGTATCTCAGAATGAAGGTGAAGGGGTAGCAAAGTCAATAACCCAAGGTGTTAAGTGCTACAATAGATGAATGCACAACATGCTATAGCTTTCATTTCGCCTGAGCAAAAGAAGTCAAGTCGGGCTGAGTGTTAAAGGATGGGACAAGAAGAGCCATTTAAAGCTGAAAGGACTGCAGAAGCAAAGGATTAGGGCACAAGGTGTCACCATAAAGCACAGAGGGAAGGAGAGGAAAGAGGGAGAAGTGATGGGGCATGAAGTGGAGAGATTACAACCCAAATTACAAGGATCTTAGATGCCAAGGTAAGCAATTTGGGCTTTACTTAAAGGCAGGGGAATATAGGTTTTTGAGTTAGTGAACCTTTATGGTGAAGGTTTTTGAGTTAGGAAGTGGCATGGTCCAATGCGGGTTTTGAAAAGAGAACTCTGACCCCCACTGAGGGATGTGGAAATAGAGGCAAGAAAATCTATTAGGGAATCTTATTCAAATAGACCAGGAAGGAGGCTATGAGAACTGGTTTGGTTTTCAAGAATATGCATAAAGTAAATTAAACTGGGCTGTTCACTGGATGTGTGAGTGCGTGTATGAGGGGGAAAGAGAGAGAGAGAGATTCTACTGTTTGTGGTGTAATTAAGCTGAATTGTGTGGCATTTAAGAGAGTAGTGAAGGGCAGAAGTAGAGCGGAGACTAGCCTGGGGGCTGTCGTAGTCCCATTGTTCCACGGGCAAGAATGATATTGGCCTTGGAGATGGAGGCCAAGGTCAAGGACAGCACCCAGAGGACATCGAGATGGAGGGAGGACAGGGCCCTGGGAGGAGACACAGATGTTGAGCCTGGAGAGCAGAGCAGAACCCCAGGGAGAAATAGGAGCAGCAATGTCACAAGCCTCTGAGGGTCACTGCCATAAGCCACTTCTTCCCCTATGCTGGACAATGGATGTTTATTTCACTTTGAATGATGACTTTGCATGTCCCCTGAGGCAGAGAAGAAACAAACTTGTTTGAAATAAATAATGCATGCCAAACAGAGCACTAAGCTTCTACATACAATAATCCTGAGAGGCAAGAATCACTTTCCACATTTCACTTATGAGGAAACTGAGTCATGAAGAGGCTACAGGTAACAGAAGCCATCTTGGTCTTGGTGCTTGTGCTTCCCATTGTGCCACCCTGCCCTCCTGGCTTCCTGGATCGAGTTGCCAGTAACCATCCCCTCCGCATTCTGGGGAACGAGGCTGCGGAGGCCAAGGGAAGGATCAGATTTTGGGGGTACTTTCTTGGAGCATGCACCCCCGGAAGCGAGACTCCCCCATTGGGATCTCCCAGCAGTGTGTGAGACTTCCAAGTGTCAGGGCCCACCCAGAGCCTAGCTCCAGACAGGTTCTGGGCTGCAGCGGCCCTTCGGGGGTGTGGGAAGATCCCTTCCTCCTCTATAGGGTAGATAGAGACAAAGGGGAAGTGCTTCAAACACGGTGGCCAGCTGTCCTGGTTTGCCTAAGACCAAAGGGCTTCGCAGGACACAGGTCACCAGGAGGGGCCAAAGGTGCAGCTTCTTTCTGAGCAGCAGTGACTGTGGGCACCAAGGCCTGGGCCTGAGAGGAGATCGGTCCCAGTGCTGGCTGGATGCCAGTCAGGGAAGCCAAGGGTTTGGGCACTTCCTAATGGCATTCTGGGGACCAGGACCTCTTCATTTGATGGGGCCCTGATTGTGACTTTCCCAAGGCCAAACCAAAGGCCTCAGAAACTCCCTGGGCAGAATGCCTGGAGCAAACACCTATCGCAGCAGTGCAGATAGGAGAACTAAAATTATGGACAGTAATTTGCCCTTTTCCCATCAGCCTCCTGAGAGTCCCCTGCCTTGTGTAGGTAATCGCAGCCTCCAGGCAGTGGCTGTGTTTCTGCTGTGTGCCTGTCCTCCACACCCCAGCGGCCTGAAAGAGTTGAGGGAGCTCCCAGGGAAGCTTTTGAGTTCCCAGGGAACACACCAGGCATCATGCACAAGGGACCCTCTGTCCTGCACAGAGCAAGTGCTGGGGAATGTTGGCTGAGCCGAATGAGGCTCAGAGAGGACTCTCTCCCCACCTCCCGCCAACCCCGTTTGATGAGACTTTTCTTCTGTCCCCATGTTGCTCCTTTTCCCAAGCCCACAAGAGCAAGCCTGACCTGTGGCTGGCACTCCACAATCTGCACCCTCACATGTCTTCCCCACTCCAGTTCCCGGCCTCCCTGGCCTCTCTTCTGCTTCAGTGGCCTGGACCCACCGCCTGGAGCCATCACCGTCACTGGCACCAGCCCATCAGCCTCACCAACCTCCCGTCCTTTGCTTAGGCTGTTTTCCTTGCCAGTATGGTCTGCCATCTCTCCAAACAGGAACTCGTAATATAAAACAAGGTTGGTTCAATGGAATGCTCATTTCAGCTCCGAGGAGGTTCTCATTATGTCTGGTTGGCTGTTAGGGAGATGGATCCCGTTCACTGCTGTACAACCCGGTGGCTGCCTGAACCTCAGCGACTTCTCCTGTCCATTCCAGCCCACAGCCAGATTTTCCCTTCTCTTCCTCCTTCTGCTCCTCCTCCACGCTTGTCTTCTGCCCTGGTCATGAGAAGGAGACTTCACATTAGGCAGGACCCATGAGGAGCTTGTTCTGGGACAGAGGCCAGTCTCTTCTCTGAATCTCTCTGGGCTGTTTCATCTCCCTCTGGCTGTTGCTATAGAAAGGGCCCCTCTCTAGAAGGCGGGAGGTAGGGAGGGTAACGAGAGGAGAAAGATCCAGGAGCAGTGACTTGGATCTTGTGCTTTCCTGAATTTCTCCCAGTTGAGCAGCATTTGGCAGTTTGAAAGGACATCCTTTGACCTGTCTGCTCCTGTCCTGCCCCTGTCCTCACTCTCTACCCAGCGCCCTGCAGCTGGGGAGGGTGGGGAATTGTCTCTTCTCTATGAGGTATAATTTGGGTCAGGGAAGGCAGCTGTCCTCTCCCCATGCAGATGATGCATCCAGGGCTCTCTAGCCCAGGGTTTGTTCTTCTTTCTGACCGAACGGTGAAAAAAAAAATCAATTTTAACATACCAATTAACAACCCCTTCTCCCAGTGCATATTTGGTTACAGTAGTCTACATCATACTCCCCTCCTTGCAGATGTGAAATTGCCCTGAAAGCAGAGTTATCCAGAAGTGAAATATTAAACAATTCAAACATAAAATGTTCCAGAGGTAGAGCAAAGAGAGCTGGGTATGTATAAGTAACATACTGTGCAGAACCAGGAAAAACACACACGCACACACGCGCGCATATGCACACACAGTGTGCGGTGCACTTTTGTGACTGCTAAAACTATAACATCTGGAATGCCATTCTGGAAAACATCCAGATGTTTTCCATGAGGAACACTTTGTAAAAATTGTTAGCCTTCTAGGCATTTGTGAATTTTGTAAGGAGAGTACACTCCCAGACCCACATAGGAGCAAATATAGGATTATAAAGTGCTAAATGCTTTTCACAACTGTATAAGCAATAATGCGCTTTGGGTAAATATTCAGGGAAAATTATTTTTACAGACTAAGCGAATGGATGTGTTCCAATCTGCAATTAGATTTGTGTTTCAGAGAAATCAAGGAATGCAGGACAGCTCGTCTTAAGGCAGCTTGCCTAGGAGCCAAAGCCCCTAACCTGGGAAACGTCACACATCCTGGTCATTAACGTCCTCGTTTGTAGTCATTCCAACGTTGAAAGAGGCTAACATAGTTTCATAGCTTGTTATGTTTATCTTCCTTCCCGAGGATTTTTATATTGCATTTTATAAATCCGGCTTCAATTTATGTGTAAGGCTCGTAATCATTAGCATTATGTTAAAGAAAAAGAAAGAAAGAAACAATTTTTTAAAAAAATATAGACTTGGGAATCAAAACACAGTCCAACAACAATGCTTGAGAAAGCCTTGGAAGAACTGTTGGTTTTTAAAATGCACAATATATAAACATATTAAAGGACTATCCAGAGTTTCTTTTGAAATTCGAAATTATGTGAAGCAAGCAAAGAATCATAAAAGCTTATTGATTTCCCAAACCCAGTGAGTAGAAATATTTTCAAACCATGATTCACATAAGGGATACATTTGACACATCAATGGAACGGGGAGAGCGGGCCCCGCACGGCCACATCAGATACTGCTCCGAGCTGAGTTTGTTTACCATTACAAAGTGAAAAGAAATTTGCTTTTCCTCCCCTCCTCCTTCTCCCCTGAGAACAGCAATTTTTATTGGTTTTGTCCTTCTTTAGAAAACAGTTGAAGTTAAAATGGTCACAAGTCTTTGCCTTTTTATTCTGCCCATTGCTGCCCATCCTTCCTACGTGGGGCTTAGGCCCAAACTGGGAGAGAGTTATTGCTCCTGGAGCATTTTTATTTCAAGGTGATCTAAGGCATTCCATTTCCCTAAGAGATCCTTTAACTGGGACCTAGAAGATACTACCAGGAAGGATCTGGAAAGCCGAGCATTTGAAGCCCTGTCTGGAAATAGGTGGGATGTCCCAGCTGGCGCCTCACAGCGTGTGGCCCTGGGAGAGACCAGCACAGAGGCTGCCTGAAGGCCATGGGAACCCTGCCCAGGAGACAGTCTCCCTGGAATCTGCCACTCACTTCCTTGTCTCCTTCATCTTTCCATCATCATCACCCTCGTGGCCTTTCCACTATGAGGGCATTTCTTGGATAAAGGGAAGTCAATAGTACAGTAGTTGCACAGCCAGGCACAGTGACAGAATAAAGAATAAGACACTCCCATTTTTTAATTCCCCACAGTCTGGCGAGTCAGCCCTGAAATCTCAGTGTCTGACAAGGACTCACTCACATCTATGGCCATCAAGACTCAAATGAAAAAGAGACACACTCTGTGACACATTCCATTCTGGGGCTCCCATGTCACCAGCTACTCAGACATTTCCTCGTGTGCTTGGTTTCTAAATACTGTGCTTAGTTTAGTACTCTAAGCTCTTGGTTGCTAATACATGAGAAGAATAGAAAGCTAAGGATATATCCCAATTCTACCCCAGAGGTGCTTCAAAGACAAAGGGAAAGAAAAGAGAAATGAGAAAATGCCCAAGGAATCAGAAAATATTGCAAGGTTAACCCACCTAGTGTAAATCAGTGCATACGGTTCCAGAGGGTCGCATAGAAACCTCACGCTCAGGTTTAATTTGCCCATCCTGAAGTATTTTTCCTAGTAGTGCCAAATGCCATAATGCTCTCTGTCAGTGATTTGAAATTATTCTATAAGCTACATATCGGGTACACTATTGTTAATGAAATGCACACAAGATGATGAACAACTTCCTTTTCCTGCTGGAGCCCCAGCTGCAACCAGTGCCTGGATCCTTCATGCTGTAAATCAGCCCTTTGTACTCCAGGAGGATTCAATGAGCTGCAGGTGTGGGCTGTGGAAGGCCGCCTGGGATTAGGTAGCAGCATTTGATATCAGATCCCAAACAGCACTGGCAATCTACGCGCCACATGCGGCCACAGGCTTTGGAGAAAGCAAAGGAAAAACGCTGATGAAATGTGGCACGGGCCCATGGAATGCAATGTCAAACTTTCACATCTGCAGGAAAAGAAAGAGAGTTCCTAATTTTACAGTGATGATGTCATTGAGAATTCATGACAGTGGAAATGATGGGCCAAAGTTTGCAAACTTAACCACTTAAGAGGTTGCTAACCAAAGGCCGAGATTTTCAAGGGACAGCGTTGGTTTATGTGGAATGCTGACTTGCCTTCCTGGCCTGAGGCATCATGGGGTGCATGTGTGTGTACCTTCATGCATGCGTGTGCACACATACATTTGCATACAGCCTCTGGAGAGAAATGGGGAGAGGAAAAGAAGTTGTATTTGACAGGTTATGCTTTGCACAGGCATATGAAGCTGATACTTCACATGCCAAACGTGTCCTTAAAAATACACCGTCTCTGTGTAATTCAGCATAAAACACTGCTAACTGTCCTTAACAACAATATATTTTTAAAAGATTGATTTCAGACACTCTGAAAATTCACCAGCCAAGAAAAACTATCATAGTTGTTCACTTTCTCCCTAATGTTAACCGCCAAGAAGACCTTCTTTTTGAGTATTTTTTTCTTACTTGGGCTGAAGAGACATAAAAACAAGTCTGGTTTTGTTATTAGCATATGGATAAAATATATATCGAAGAAAACACATCTTTAATTTTTTAAGAGTCTGTTTTTCATTAGCTTATCTTGATAGTTTAAGTTAATCATTATTTTCAACCATATATGATTTAGATATTATGTCATTAATTCATGTACAGTCCATCTGAGTAATGATTGTGGTTTTCTACTTTACAAATTCATCTACTTCACCAAGAAACCAAGAGAGTCAAATTCCATGCAACATCTGGTTTCCATTGAATGTAATTGCCATTTGCAGAGTTATAATCATGTGTTATTGTAAGGACCACAGTGTCAATCACTCTCCTAATGGGGAAAATTCAATGCCTAAATACCTGGGAGAACAAGAAGCTGACTTAAACAGGTGCATTCAGATACTGGGTTTTAAGTAGAATTCTAACCTACCCATTTAAATAAATCATTTTAAGGAGAAACAATATTCTTTCCATCCCCTGTAGCAAGGGAAAGCATAAAACCCAGGGCTTCAATCTCCCATGCTCAATTCTAGTACTATATCATGTTAATCTTTTAAAAAATGTACAAATATGCCCATATTATACAGATTCTTTATGTTCCATACACTGGTGGGAAGTCTCAAAGGCCAGGCAGGATTTTTAAAGACTTTCTGGGGAGGGGGCCATCTTCTGATTCCTCCTGTCTTTCTTTCTCATAATGAAAATAGGCCAGGCTTGATGTAAAGAAAATATTAAACTGCCCCAAACTACTACCATTATAGCCTTTTCTAGTCCATGGGGTTTTTGTGGGGATAATCACATAAGAGGTTGAAAAATCATGAAGCACTGTGTTTGAGTGTGCAATATGTAAGCACTTTATGGCAAAAGTGAACCACATTTCCCTGACCTCAATCCCCATTGTGTTTACAAGCCAAACCTTGTTTGAACTGGTAAATGTTTGGCCATGCATTCAGAAAACATTTCCTAAGGCAAAAATAACATGCCAAGAATTGCACTGGACATTTAGGATGCAAAGATGATTAAGATACAATCTAGAGGGTAAGAGATCGCATAAGCAGGTGATTACAACACCATACGTGCAGTAGAAATCAGCACACACATTATAGCAGCAGAGGAGTTATTTTATCCAGTCTGGTTGAGGAGGAGAGGTGAGTCCAAAAAGGCTTCCTGGAGGAGGCGATAGCTGAGCTGAGTTTTAAAGAATGACTAGGAGTAGGTGACTTTCCATATGCTATATGTTAGTGGTAACAACATAAAGCCCTCTCATTTTAGTACCTGCTAAAAATATGTTTACAGGAGTAAACGTCTTGATTCAATAGAAATACTTTAAGGGAGTAATGTACACTTCCTTTCAATTCATTC
The DNA here is from genome assembly GCF_040939455.1 of Microcebus murinus. NCBI lineage: Eukaryota > Metazoa > Chordata > Mammalia > Primates > Cheirogaleidae > Microcebus > Microcebus murinus. The sequence continues at coordinate 15,238,868 of NC_134106.1, forward strand.
ATGCACTGTTTATAGGACATTTACTATTCTATCCATTGCGCTTATTCTTCTCGTTTATGAGAGGACTTAGGAAGCATGAGAGAAGTAACTGTCCCCCACAAACAATTTTCATTGTCTTTGACATTACAATTACCACGGTACCATCTTGTATGTGAGAAACAGTCTACAATCCACAAAAGACTTTCAAAAACGTTTTCTTTTCTTGTCATGGTAAGGTAGGAAGTATAAGTATCAGATTAGCCCCATTCAACTCAGATCTTAAAAGGTCATAGTGATGAAAGGCATAGAATTTGTCTTTAATCTTCCTTCCTAAAACTGGTGAGCTAAAAACATGCAGCCTCTCACCTGGATGAGGAAGGAAGTGGGGAGAGCTTAGCGCCCTGCCAAAAGTCAATGGTCACCATAATTAAATGAATGAAGACATTTTCAGCTCCCAATGAGATATGTAGATGCAGAAGAATTTTCTCCAGGAAATGTAAACCAAGAGTCAACATTCAGAACCATTCCTACTGGTTTATCATGCATTTTGTGATATCCGTGGCAGATTTATTTTCACAATTTTCCTTCTTTTCAGGCAACTAGTTGAGGATCTCCACATCCTCTGAGCACTTGCAGACTTAAAGGTGGTGAGAAGACCCAGAAATGCATGAAAGGATGGCAGGATGATGCAGGCCGAAATGTATGAGTAGTGGTAAATAAACATGTGGATGATTCATAACCAGCAATGCCAAAAATAAATAAATAAATAAAATAACCTCCAAAACATAGAAGTAAGGATTAGAAAGATGGTGTCAGTTAATAGTACTGGTTCTGGACCCAGCGTTGGCCTGTGAGTTATTTGTTCATCTACGAGGCCTTGGTTTTATTATCTGGCCAGTGGGAATGGCAGCCTCTCTCCCACCAAGCACACAGGCTTGTTGAGAGAATCAATAGACATGTCTAATACAAAGCTGTGCAAATTATAAAGCAGTGAGCAAATACAGGGAAGTTATTATTATCCCTGACAAATTGAGAGGTGCTTCCCTTTCCATCCAAGGCTGCCAGAGATGGTTTATAGTAATAACATCTGTCGGGCTGAGGCCCCACTGAAGATCATAAGACCCAGGGAGGTAGGAATCTGGTTTCTGGGCCCTCTGAAGTCCAGATGAAGGCTGTTTCTGAGAAAACTCCTGTTGCTTTTCTATTTTTTTTTAAGAGAGATAATGATTGAAGTCTAAGGGGACTTTAAGACTCTTTCTAAACAGAATCAACAGCTTCCAGAATGCATAAGTGTTTGCTATAACTCATACCATCATGTACGGTGATATAGGCAGAACATGTGATATTTACATAAAGATGCCCAAACATTGTATTCCAAGGCCCCTCAAAAGGCAGCATAGAGTTTCCCCTGACATGAGGCTGTTCAGCCTCAGGATCAGAGACTGGCCAACTATTTTTGAATCTGGGTCAAGGAACCCGTCAGTAATCTCTGGAAGAATCTAGGCTCCCACTTCCCCACCTCTCCCCCACCCCCAAACATACACACAACAGCTTTTGACAATGGATAAACAGAAAAAAACACAGATGAGGAAGGCCCCTTGAATGCACTTTGTCCCAGGAAATTCCTCACTCAAAGAGTTTAAAAGAAGGCAAGTGGGGAAAAATGATACTGGCCACACCTGTAGAAAAGAATTTCCTCTAGGATTAGTTGTCAGAACACCTGGGGAACAGTTCAAGGTCGTACCAATTATCAGCTGTGGGGCCTTAAGTAATTTTCATGACTTTTCTTGGTCTCAGTTTATACATCTATACAACGGGGGCGATATTTCTTGCCATTATACTTCATGTGACTATTGTACTAATGAAAATTATAAATTATTTGAAAATAGCACAGTAGGTCAACAAATGTGTATATGCTGCATGCCCTATTACTAATTGTTAGTAATTATATATGGCTCCATATTATATAATAAGAGCTGACATTTTTCCTCATCATGTGCCTGCATTGGTTTACGCTTGTCACCGGCTTTAACTCATTTAACTCTCACAACCAGCCAACATAGGCACCAGTGTGATCCAAGTTTACTCAGGCTCAGAGAGCTTAAGTAAAAAGTAACACAGCTCACAAGTGGTATGGCCGGGATGCGGACCCAGGAAGTCTGGCTCCAAAGCCTGGGTTCTTCCCCACTGTGCTATACTGCTCCTCATCCACGCAGGAATGCAGGAATGTATATATGTACACATGTATTTTTTAAAGTCTTTATTTTGAAATAATTAAACCATCCAACTTACGGAAAAGTTGCAAAAACAGTATAAAGAATTCCTATATATATTTTACCTAGATCATCCAAATGTTAACACTTTAGCACATTTATCATTCTCTCTTTCTCTGAACACACACACATATTTACATTTTTCTCAACCCTTTGAGAGTAAGTTGCAAACAGATGCCCTTTTATGTCTAAATACCTCTGTATATCCTAAAACAAGGACATCCTTTTGTACCACCACAGTAAAATTATTGAAATCAGAAATTAACATTGATATAGTATTATTATCTAACCTACAGGTCATCGTCACATTTTGCTAACTATCTCACTCATATCCTTTATAACAAAAATTTTGAGAGTTGTTTTTTTATAACTGTTGTTCCTGGATCCCGTCCAGGGTCACACGTTGTATGACCTTGACATTTTTGAAGACAACTGAATTTGGACTCCTCTGATGTTTTCTCCTGATTAGGTTCAGGTGATGCATTTCTGGCCAGCATGCCACAGAAGTGACCGTGTGCCCTCATGCACATCAGGAAGCATATGATATCTATTTCTCGTATTACTGGTGAGATAAAAACACACATATATTTTTAAACCATGTTCCTTGTTTACGATGTAACGTGTCACCCCAGCTGCCCAGGAAGCTCCCAAAGGGCGGGATGGGGCTCCATGCATGTCTACATCCTCTGCCACGCCTCACACAGCGCTGCCTACTGGCTCTGTGCTCAGTACACACTCGCTTTGTTTTCTCCCTTCTGATCTAGTCTCTCCTGGTGGTCCTTTCATGCTCACTCCCCATAGTGACAGAACCAAGGCAAAGCCTACCTGTTTCTTCCTTCATTCATCCAACAATAAGAATGTCCACTCAGTTTATGGAGCTCCTTCTCCATGCCAGGCCCTGAACCTGATGCGGGGGAAATAGAGAGGTGAGCAAAACACAGCCAACTGTCCTCCAGGAGATGGCGTTGCCTGAGCAAGCCCACGTAGCAGACAGGAAAGGATATTCTCATCCTTCCTCCACCGTCCTGGGATCTCCGCCCTCAGGACCTTTTCTCCTCGCTTCAACCTCTTCTTTCCCCCTTATTTACCAATAGTCAGGATGCTGTTATCTGTGTCACCAGCTACCCAGTAGTCAAGTGTCAGAGGCTTCAGAGAAGGTAATGTGTTCCCTTCCTGATAATATGTTTGCTTATTATCATCAGTTTCCTAGAAACAGGAACTTAACCAAAGGAGAGATTCTCATGGTGGGACATCCCAAGGGAGGAAAGTTTCTGGGCAGCAGTGCTGTTCAGGATGCCCCCCCACACACACACACTGGAGTGTTGTCCCCAAGTCCTTTGCTCTGTGAATGTGACTTCTCTAGAGAACTGAGCCCACTGCCCTCCACCAGTAGGATGGAGAAGACCCAAGGTAGGCTTCAGCCCAGTACTCATCAAGGAGCCAGGTAATAAGGAAGAAAAAGAGGAAACGTGATGGACACCACCTTTATGTCACCAAAAACATGTTTGGTTTGTCCCTGTGACCCAATTAGTAAATGCAGAATCATATCTCTCTTTTTTTATTTCTTTATCGAAATTGTGGCTCTGTGAGGTGCCAAGCTCAAGGTGAGTCAGAGAGAAATCAAGAAAAATGTGTCCCCCACCCTCCTGGAGTTTACAGTCCATCCCCAGCCCTCCCCAACCAGCAAATGCAATGGGCATTTGGAGAACTTGTCAGCGTGTCAGCACCTGCTGATGTATGCTAATAGCCCTTGACAAGTGCACATGTTACTGTCCAATCATAGCTGGTGATTAAAGAGGACCATGAGCACAAACTACTGCTTTCAAAACTGCTGTTTTGCTCTCTCCACACCAAGGCAGATGTGGGCCCCTGGAGTCAATGCAGGCAGATGGGAGGCAGGAGGGGCAGGGGTTAAGAACAGCTGGACTTTGGAGTCAACAGCTGAACTTCAGGGCCAGCTTCAGCGCTGACACGCTGGGGGACGTGGATAAATCACGTGGATACGTGATTTAACTGGGCTAGATAAATCTCACGGTAACACTGGAATATTAATAGAACCTAACTCATAATGCTGTTGCGAGGACTAAATGAGATGTAAATTGTCTAGCTCTGTTGCCAGGCACATAGTAAGTCCTCAAGAATTGATAGCTCTTCCTTCATTAAGATACTTCTGCCTTGCTGGAACCAAGGGCTAGCATGATACCTCTTTACCCCCAGCCCAAGGGGTCCAGAATTTCCATACAAAAGGCCTTCAGCAGGCAATCTCCTATGAAACTCATGCTGACCTTATGTTTGCACAGCACATTATAGAAACCTAAGAAATTTTGAAATTTCTATTTCAAAAATGGGAGGAGGGGCCAATGTTCTCTGCCCAAAGGAATCTTACTTAAGAATCTCCTTTAAAAGGTACCACAAATATTCAGAAGATAAATACCCAGGACTCTGTTGGAATTTGTTAACACTTCACCATTAAAAATAAATCTTTTTGATTGCCTCTGTTTAAGAGTTGTAGAAATTTGGGCGAGTCTGTCACTTTTTGAAGCACTTTTTAAAAAAGTTTATATCTTGTCTTTTTTTTGTATTTATTTATAGGTAAGTTTATTTTCAATCATTAGAATATTATTTGGCTTTTGAGTGTTTTGAGTGTTCTCTACATGTTTTAACATTTAACATCTAAACTTTTACTTTCAGATTTTCATTTTTTTCTATTTTTTCCTTTAGTTTTACTTTTTTATCATTTCCCTAAATCTCTTAATGTTCATTTGCTTCTCTTTTTTTGTTTTATCAAAATGTCTTTTTAACTTTTAAGTTATCTTTAGCTATTTTAATCACTGTTATCTTCCCTCTTTATATAACAATGTTATTTTTAAATATTCTAACATTTCATTTCTTGTCTTTCTAAATTTTAAGACTTTCTTCTGTTATTCACTTGTTTCTTTAAGCTTTTAATTTCTAAAATTTCTGGGTTTTTTTTAAATCATTTGTCTTGTGGCTTCATCTCCTTTAAACATTTCTATTTTGACACTGGCCTGTAGTGTCAGGCAGCAATCTTTGTCTTGCTGTGGGGCCAAAGTTGTGAAGTGATGTGTCGGGAAGTGATTCAGTATCTCTGTCCTGTCTGCTCCTCCAAGGCTGTCCCTCCGGAGCCCCTGAATTGAATTTCCATCAATTTCTAAGTCCTAAAGGAGTCTTAACCTGAGTACTGTGTAAAACCCTCAAGTTTAAGTTCCTTCCTGGAGACAATGGTGATTCTATTGCAAACATCATACACAGGTCACCCATTTTAAGACAAGGTCATGGCCTCACCTGAGGCCATCCACAGATCGCTCCGGGACATCCAGCAAGCCAGGTGAGTAGGGAGCTTACTACAGACAGGAGGGGTGAGAGGCAAGTGATTCTAAAATTTGTCATTGACACCAGACCAAGCATTCAAATCAGAGGGCTCTTGCTGTTTTGGGAAAGTCTTGCCACAGGCTCAACCCTCAAAAGAGTACATTGGCCAGGAGGGAAGTCATTCTGGCTCATGGACTAGAGTTTAGATGTTTGTCTCCATTTCAAAGTGGAAACCCCAATTCCAGTATGGAGTAAAATTAGGCAGAACTAATTTTCGTAAGGCATATCTAAGTCACCACTGTAGCATCCAAGCGATTGATCTTAGTACCCAATGCAATTAAAATAATTATTTTAACCTGAACGATACTTTAGGCCTTTCAGTGTCCGGGCCCATTCCCCATCTCATATGATCCTCGTAGGCAATCCACGAGGAATGAACTCAACAGTTAATTCATGTACCCGAGGACACGTAGTAAGTGGCAGACCCAGACCTGGAACCCAGGTCTCCGGCCCTTGGCCAGCGTTCCTCCTTCTGTGTGTCAGGCCACCTCTTAATGTTGCCCACGGCAAGAACCTCCATGCCGATGGGGAGAATCTGTCTGCCTGCACAGCCGTTTCAGAAGCCAACCTGCATGCAGATTGGGTCCTAAAATTATTTTCTGTCTTAAAGAGAGATCAGGAGCCACACTGACTTAAACCCATCTTTCTGCAGAGCAGAGTTGACAAGGGCAAGAAAGACACCTGTGTAACAGGAAGATCTCCTGAGAAGGAGAAGCAAGCCTGGGCATGTGGAAACCAAGCAATGCACCTTCACCCGCCCGCTGAGACAAGTCTCCTCGCAAAGTTCTGCCCCGTTAGAGGCTCACTCCTGTTGATCAGGGCGCTCCATCATGAGAGAGCCACAGCTTTTAGATTTCGGTGTTAGAAAAGTTGCTACGGAGGGCCTAATTTTCCAAACCTGGTCTTTAAGCAATATATCTATGTCCAGTATCTGGGACAAAACTTTGCCTCTGGGCTCCAGGTCATTGAACATTATATAACATTGATGGAAACATTTTATGGAACAAACCAAGTAACTTCCTGAATGAAAAATACAACCTTACCTATTACAGAAAAGTAAATCCCAAATGTAAAATTTATCTCTAATAGTCTATCAGGAAAAAAAAATCTGAACTCAATACCCCTTCTCCTATTGAATAACACTAATCCTGTGCAATCACTCTTTGGTAACCCTGCTTGTCTCTAGTCTGACTTGAGCTTGTTAAAACTAACCCATTTTTCTTCTGTGAAAGATGTAATCAGTAGTAAGGAAACTGGAACTTTGGCGATCCTGCTAATCAATCTATGTTCCACAAATGAAAACACTCCCCGATTGGTAATTAGTTTTCAATGATGAAGTAATTAAATATTTCGCTCTGAATTCCCCCTGCTCTGCATCTGGGGCTTCATAAATGTTGCATTTTCCATGCCCCTGTGTGCAATCTTGTTTTATTTATGGCTGGGACTTTATAAGCTTTCTGAAATTCTGTCTAAACAGCACAAAGGCAAAGTGAAACTTGACAATTAAGTGTTGAACTTGATTATTACCGTCATCCAGGCCAGGTAAAGCAGAGACACCTGATCCATACTTGGCCCCAAGTTAGCAAGAAAACGTGATTGCATAGTTCAGGATAGTTTTAGGAGTTCAAGGCATAAAAGTGGAAGCCAAATGTTTTCTTATTTAACCTTGATGAAGTGCTCTGGGGAAATGAGAGATGAGCCCGAGTCTTCTAAACAGATGTCTGTCTCTGTGGTTTGATCCCATTACAACGGCTCCCCTCCTGGAGTTCTCTCTGTTATTGAAATGCAGCACTCCAATGGAAGGATGAAAAATGCCAATGCCATGAGGATTCAAAAATGCACTTTTAGTTGCCTGACCAAGATGGAGTAAGAAATGTTACCAAAGCCCATGTCTTAACATTTAACATTTATTTAAATAATTGGCTGTTACAAATATAATATATGCCAGAAGTTGAGGCCAAAAGTTTTTGGTAAGAAATCTTTAATCTTTCTCTTCATATGCATGGTCAATCATCAACTGGTTATTATAAGGACACATAAAAGGTTCCAGAATGAGCAGTCTTCAAACCTTGAAGGCCAGCAGCACTGATTATATAGAATTCCTGATACTGTCTCAAAGTCCCCCACTCCCCATTTACTTCTGGAAAACTGCCATTGGCAACACGTGATCATATGCATCTTTAAGGTCCCCATCAGGGCTGAAACTCTTTGAGTTTTATAATTTTAAAATGGCAGCCACAATTTCCTGCTCCTAAAGAATTCTCAGCCTAGTAGGATGGTGAAACAAGAAGGAAAACCAACCCAAATCCATGTGCATTTTCAGAAGGTCAAGGAGAACATGTATGTCTAATGTCTTTTTCGCAGGGGAAATCCTAACTAACCAGCCATAGAAGAAAACCAAATGAGAAGGGGTGAACTAAGCAGCACATCTCCATAAGGAACAAGATTGCGTTTAAAGTCAGTAGCAAAATTTAGTGAAAGAATCCTAGACAAGGAATCACAAAGCCTGTTCATCCTGGATCTAGCACCCTTGAGCCATATACCTTGACAACTCCAAGAGCTCCTTGAGGGAATGACATATTCTTCCAACAGAGGGATCGGGTTCATGTTCCCTCGGGTCAGTCCCACATAGATATGCTGTATTTTCAGGAAGGTTTAGCTAGTTCTAATCCTTGTGAATAATTTTTAACAGTGTTCCCCATCCAAGTTCTAAATTGACCTATCTCTAAGGTATAGTTTAAGGAGACTGCATTGAAGCCCTTCTCAATAGAAGGGTGGCTTGGTGTGGGTTCTGTGTTAAGGTTTCCCAGAGAAACAATGCCCAGCAGGATGTAGAAGGAAATTTGTTATGAGGAATTGACTCACGGGATTACGGAAGCCGAGAAGACCCAGGAAAGCCAGTGGAGTAATTGAGTCTGAGTCTAAAAGCCTGAGAACCAGGGTAGCCAATGATGTAAATCCTAGTCCAAAGGCACAAGAAGACAAGATGCAGTGTGGCCCAGCTCACGCAATAAGGCAAAAAAAAGAGATAAATTCCTCCTCCCTCCACCTTTTTGTTCTAGTCAGGCCCTTAATAAATTGGGTAATGCCCACCCATATTGGAGAGGGAAATCTACTTTCCTGAGCCCACCAATTCAAATGCTAATCTCATCCAGAAACACCCTCACAGACACATTCAGAAATAATGTGTAACCAGATATCTGGGCATCTCCTGATGCTGTCAAGATGACATAAAACTATCACAGCTTCCTGGACCTATAGGACTCATTTTCCTCACTTGCAAGTAAGAGGGCTTCGTGAGATTTCCTTAGGATGTATGAGACACTTTATAAACAGCAAAGATCAATACATATATTTTCCTGTTTTTTCCATCATATCAAACACTGCCAGGAAACCCGTTGTCCACAAGGAAAACTAGTTTTTCGGCCAGCAGATTCTAGTGTTAATGGTAAGAGACTGGATGAATCCCAAGACCAAAATTCGGATGATCTTGTGCGCCATTTGAAGTTAAGTATGGTTTCTGACTGATGATAAAACAAGATCGTCATGTCTTTCATCTGCGGAAGTATGCATCTAACTTTTAAAAATGAGTCCAGTATCTCTGGACTCAAGGATAAAAAAGGGGCAAGAACTCACTGAATCCATTAGGTGAAGAGGTTCAGAAAACAAGATTTAACCTATGCCTCCACCTGCAAAGAAAAGTGAAGATTTTCAGGATTTTAAAATTTTGTAAACAATCCATAATGAATAAATTCTATTTTATAATTTTCAAGTTCTCTGAACATTTTATTTAAGGTTTTAAATTACATCGAACTTCCTTGAAGTTTCTGCTTGTTTTGCAAACGCAGTGTTAGAAACTTCGACCATCACCAGATGTAATCACTTTGCCCAGCAGACTTCAGGTCTATTAATAGAAATGCTCCCATGCCCCTAAAACAGAAAGGAGAAGCACTGCCCACTAAGCAGTAAGGCATCTTAATCTCACAAGTGGAAAGTTCACTCATGATAGTAGTAGTATTAGTAGCAGTAGCAGAAATAAGAGCTGCCGTTTATTAAATGAATACCTACCAGTTACCAGGTGCTATGCTAAGCATATTTCATAAATTATCTCATTCAATCCTCACAACTTTATGAGGTTCACCTTTTAAAGATGAAGCATCAAGACCCATATGGATAAGTAGCTTGCCTAAAGTCACAGGGCTAATTAATAAGTGACAACATCTAAATTTGAACTCAGTCTGACTCCCAAGCCAAGCCTCTTAATGCTATACTCATCTGTCTTCGTACACACAAAACCACAAAACCCTGTGCTTAGAAATCTGCAGCTTAGTGATGATGCCTTTGCTTGTGATCCATAAAAATCACCCATCTGCATATGGAACATTTAACACATATATATTATTCCAAAAGTCTGATCTTAGTGTAATTTCATAATAAATTGTTATATGTTTTTTAGATTTTTAAAATGACATTTATTCCTAAAACCAAATAATAGTGAACATAATTAAACCAAGTCATTAAGGAATACTATATACATTTACACCTCTTAGATACCAGATTTTCAAGATTTGTTTTACACATGAGTGTGAATAGTCTGTATATTTTGAAATTACTTTAGAATTTTAGTTGTTAAATAAGATTAATATTTGAATATCCCTATTTTGCTACCATATGCCTAATTTTTCAATGTTTCTGTGCAACATAATTCAATAATGCAGATGATTTTCTGAAATTGTAAAATTCTACCGTCCCCTTAAACACTAACTGTGCTACATAATGATATTTCACTCAACGATGAACCACATATATGATAATGGTTGCATAAGATTATAATACTGTGTGTTTACCGTACTTTTTCTATGTTTAGATACACAAAAATTTACCATTGTGCTAAAATTTCCTATAGTATTCAGGGCAGTCACATGCTGTCCAGATTTGTAGCCCAGGGGCAATAGGAAACATCATCTGTGTGTAGATGTACTCCAGCATGTTAACACAATGACAAAATTGCCAAATGATACATTTCTTAGAATGTATACCCATTGTTAAAGCATGCATGACTATACCTCATACTTAAATACATTTATTTAGTTTTTACCTATATTTATTTTCCCACCATGAAGGGCCATTCTGATTTAAGCTAGAAAATCAAAAGACTCATGTTAATACAATAAGCAGAGTAGTGAAAATAGGTCACTAATTTGGCAACTTATTGAGGAATATCTCAAGTTAGATCTGTCCCCCAAATTCTTCTCTTCCTCAGCCTAATGCCCTCTTTGTTTAGAAAATATATTAAATGGAGCAATGATGCCAACAAACGAATAACACCCAACATCACTCCAAAGTATTTATCTTATGAAGAAAAAGATTTGAACATGCATATGCATCTGCAAGTTCAAAATAAGGACCCAAATCCTTTTTTAATTTATTTTTTAAGTAACAAATAAAAAGTATATTTATTTATAGTATACAACACGACATTTTGAAGGACCAAAGTTCTTTGATGAACTTGGTCACAGCAATATTCATTCAGCTTAAGAATTCTGTTACAAAGTCAATTAACAACAGAATTGGTCATTTTACTAACCTGAAAGAAAATTATCAGCGCAGTGTTTGGGGCCAAAAGAACAAAGAAATGGGAAAAGTTCTGCTTTTTAATAATTCCTTTTTTTTAGCTTATACACAATCTTTTTAATTAAAAATGAGACAAGTATTTTTGTACCTTTTGAGGTTTCCTTTTAGTCTACATGCCTATATTATCTGTTTACATAGATACATGAATGTATACATAGGGACAAGCCATAAAACTGCACCAACTGGATCCTAGATCCTCTTTCCCCAAAGGCAGCCCATTTTTGTGAATAATTCTATTAGTAGATAACATGTCAAGTGACCCAGACATTAACCCAGGAGATCATTACATTTCATGAATCTACAGACAATAGTAATTAATCACTCAATTAATAACGCTAGTTAGTACCACTGAGATGGTTGGAAAAATACTATTTGTTCTGCAGAAAAGTACTGAAACAAACTATTGGAAGTAAAAGAAACATTTAAGATGTTAAGTCAGCACTTGGTAAGTCTGTAACAAATCTGACACTAAGGAAACATGGTGTTGGTTTTTGACCCAAGTGGTGCTGCTGCAATAATAGGACCATAGGACAACAGGTTTTACATCTTCCTTAACATTGTGGGATTCAGATAAGAATTTTATTCACATAGGTTTTCTATATAGCTATCTGAATTCCACATTCAATCACGTTATCTGGATGGCAATCCTAATAAAACCTATGCTCTATATGAAGTTTATATGAAGAAATTAGATCTCAATATAACCCTATGTTGTTTTAAATAAAATTATCTTGGCTGTCCAAAGGAAGGATTTTAAAGGGGTTATGAGCTAGTAAAGAAAGAAAAATTTTTGTGGGGATGAGAGGGAGGAATAAGTCTCACTTTGCAGATTTGCTTAAGGATAATTATTAGCTTCAGGAAATAGCTTAACTGACACCCGAATTAACTTAATCTGAAATTGCAAGGCCCCCATGAAAATACACCAAAGTCCAGTTATAAGGTTGATGAATTCAAGGAAGAAATCCACTTTTGGAAAAGGGCCATTAAAAAAGGGTTCACTGCCAGTATTTAATTAATATTTTAGTCTGAATCTTCACAACTAAGAATCCCTAAGATTCTTAGTGCAACATTTATAAAAATCATCATTTTTAAGTGTTACATGTCCAAATGGATTTGAAATCCAATTATATTCTCATAAGAAATTTCAACATTACATCTACCAATAAAAAAAAGAAAAGAGAAGTCTGTTAGATTTAAAGAAAGGATCATATCTTTGATGTGTAATTTAAACTTTAGAGACCAAATCACTTGTATTCTGGTTAAGAGAAAGAAAAGGTTTACATGCACTAAGCAGTGGTCCCCAACCTTTTTGGCACCAGGGACTGGTTTAATGGGAGATGATTTTTCCACGGATGGGAGTGCAGAGGGGCGGAACTGAGCTCAGGTGGTGGCAGTGATGGTATGCAAGCAATGGGGAGTGGCTGTAAATACAGATGAAGCTTTGCTTGCTGCTTGTTTGCCAGCCCCTCACCTCCTGCTGTGCAGCACACACCCCCTTCCTAAGATTCATGGAAGACAATTTTTCAATGGAAGGGAAGGGGGCGCCGGGGGAGCTCGGAGACCTAGTCCCTAACAGGCCACAGATTGATACCCTCTGTAGCCCCCAGGGGTTGAGGACCGAAGCACTAGAGAACAATAAAATTGATATGTAAACTCTTCACCATTTGCTATACCCCTGAGCAAGCAGTTTTTTGAAAATTTGTATGAACATCATTTATATTAAATGATTACTATTAAGATTTTGAAAGCATCATCTTTAACAAGCATTGATGAGGACTTGTGTGCAGCCATTTCAAGCATAAAAATATTTTCAAAAAGTTATGGTAAAGAAGTTTTAATATGCTGAAGTTTATTTGCTATATTTTCCCTACTAATTTATGTATTAACGTTTGTATAATTATATAATATAAAGACAATGTAATAAATGTTTTCTCCAAGACCCATACAGATGCCTCCATATTCTGTCCAAGTTAGCCTGTACTCATATTTTTGTTACCTGATTGTTCCATACATGAAAAATATATGGGAAGTATTAATTTAATCTAAAATTCCTGTTTTACAGGGGGGAAAAGGAACATCCAGAGAGGTTTTGTGACAACTAATTAGTGTTAAAATCCAAGATTACAACCCAGAACTCTCTTCTCCCCACCCAGCCATTGTTGCTCTGATTGGGAACATCAAGTAATGAAGTGGCATTTATGTTAAACAAATATGCACCTTCCTCTCCATCCTCCCATGTCAGCCCTACATCCTTGACCTCCATGTCTCTGGGCATGCAGAGGTCCCCAAATGACATGCCCTTCCTCTGTCCTGTCCATTACTGGAGTCATTCTCATCCTTGAAAGCCAATTCCCCAACCATCCTCAGCCACACAGCTCTGTCCTTCTGAGCCTTATTGGTGCCACTATCCCAGTCACCTATACAGCATTGCCTTGTGTTCTTACACAGTGGTTGGTTCCATTTACCAGTCTACCCCACCCTTATAACTGGGTTGAGTCAGGAACTGCTTCTAAACTTTCTGTAAACCCTTAGTACCTCAAGAAAATGCCTTATAGATACTCATCACATAATCAATTTGTTAATTGATTACAGACTTCACACACCTTCCATTAATACCTACAGTCTTAGATCTGTAGAGAGTTGGAGCTGCAAAATCCCAGAAGGATCACATACTCCAACTGTTCACTCTATGAATGAGAACTCTTGGCCTAGACAGAGGTCACACGGCTAGAAAATGGTAGTCCTGAGACCAAGGCAGGTAAGACTGACCCTATATAAAGCCCACACTGCACTATCTTAATTTCTTTATTTCATTGCAACATGCTTACTTTACTACTGAAAGAAAGCTAATATCATGAAGTCTTCATAATTCCAAACTTCTTTAAGTATCTAAGTATCAATTCTAAAATAATTCCTAAGCAATGTACTGCCCAGTTTTGAACCAAAATGGCCTCACATTTGATAAACTGGTATACACATGTATAAAAGAGATCTTAAATTCAAGGTCCCTTTTCAGCCTTTGTTAAGTTCAACAAGTATTTTCTAAATTCCTACTATCTGACACTTTGTGAGATGCTGATATCTATGCTAAATGTTAATACAGCCCAAACTTGAATGAACAACTAAACACCACTATATTTAAAAAGACAGAAGTTGTGGGTTCAAATCCTGACTCCACCACTTATTAGCTATGTGATCTTGAACAAGATACTTAACTGTGCCTCAGTTTCCTCATCTATAAAAGGTGAATAAAAATTATCTATCTCAGCTATAATATAGTTGGTGGGAGAGTTAAATAAGGTAATGCTTATTACATACAAGTACTTGTAAATGCTCAGAAAATATTGTAATTCCCTCCTTCTCCTGGGCTAATAATTTAGCTTTAAGTTATTGGGTCATGAATTAACAAAAGACAAAGATCCCAACCACCTACTTGCAGGGACTGGCCTCCTAATAACCAAACCCTGAGGCTACATAGTTTGTCTTCCAGGGAACAATGCACCCCTCAAAGGACCAGGACAGCAGCCAGGAAAGCCTTAAGGCCAGAGGCACTGAGGAACACAGTGGCTATTTATGACTACATGGCACCCCGTGATTTAAAATCCTAAGAAAGGGGTGAGCTTGTATTCAGGGGTGTACCCCAAAACACTTCTTGGGACTGATGCAGGAGAAAAGACAGCAATGCCACACAGAGTCAGACCTGGGGGGAACAGCTTCCTTTCTTCTCCAACACAATGAATTTCTAATATGATGGACAGATTAATATTATTAACTTTGGCAAATCCACAGCCCTCCAATCCCTTGAGGGTAGAGAAGGGACTTGTTGATTTGGAGAGTCTCCAAAAATAATTTCACGCGGGAAGAATTTCTCTTGGATGGTCCCTGCAGAGGAAGCATGCTAAATTGGAAACCGTAACCCGGAGGGGATCGTGTAACGGTGCTGATGCTCTTGTTGGTTGAAAGGTTAGCATGGCATGTCCCAAAACGTGGACTTTGTCTGGACACCAGAACAAGAGGTAATGAAATTTCCAAATTTTGATCGTGAAGAGACTATGGCTCGAGTAGGCATGGCGAAAGGCAGTTACAGACCACAGCAATCTGATGGGAAAGCAAGATTTAAGTTGCAAAGAACTTCACCTGCACAACTTGGTCGTGGCGGGGTAAAGATCTTCTGCGTAACTTACAAAGGAGACGTTTCAAGGGAAATGAGAAGGAGCTCTGATCTCTGTGGGGTAAAATCTCAGGGTTTTCCCACAAACCACACATGGAGACCCCAGGACAGACGTGGATCCTCTTGCCGAGCAAGTGCAGGCCTCAGCTCAGAGGAGGAGGTTGGAATGAGCCATCTATCCTGCTTGGAAGCTGCTGCTCATCTTGAACAAACTCTGAAGGGCCGGAGAGTTCAGAAAATTTCAGAAGCGAGAGAGAGAGAAAGATCCAAGAGATCACCTTATTTATCCTCCTGACAGTTGAATTGTTCTCTACAGCCCTCCCTCCCGTGTTTGATCTGCCTCTTGGCTAAGAGTCCCTAGTAAAGAGCCACAGTCCCCCTGGAGACTCACGCTGTCAGGAAGCATTTCATGATTTCTAACCTATTTTTCTCTCCTCTGAGTTTCACCATTACAGGTCTGGTCTGGGGCGGCCAGATGTTTTGTAGAAGATTTGGGATTGAACCAAGGAAGAGAGGGTCTGGAACAGCCAAGAGCTGAGCACATTTTCAACAGCTACCAACAACAGGGAGCGCTTGGGGAGCCGTGAGATCGAGGGCCGGGAAGATGCAAGGTCGCATGGAAGCCGAGGCCAGCCCCTGAGAGGCAGAGCTTGAGTTGCCAGTTGGAGGATCCAGCTGCCATGAGCTCAGTGAAATTTTAGAGACCTTTCTGCCTCCTGTCACCTCCCCTCCTTTCTCTCTTAGAATGCTCTTCACACTGTAATCATACCTCCAGGAGCTAAAGTCCTCTATCTCACAGTGAGCACTAACGCTTAAAAAGGATGAATGATATTGTCACCAAAGGAGGTGACAATCATCAGCACCTTTCCAAGCCTAGTCCGCCACAGAGGCACTGCTGGAGACTCAGAAGAAGAGAGTTCCTCTGTCTTGCTTGTCATTTGTCATGACATAGCACATTGCAGAGCACAGAGCAAATAGGTCTTCGACAAGTGTGTGTCAGTGGAATGGAAGCAAAGAAGAAGGCATCAGACACCTGAGGGAGAAGAAAGCACTTCACGAATCAAGTTGTAGGAAGCAAATAGCCAAAACTGTGGCTGAGGTTATAAAGAGTCTTTGTTAGCTTCTCATTTTAATTGCCCCAAATGGCTCTACTGACAGGTGTCCTTGTTTATCATTTTGAGGATGACACCAACATGCAACTGCCTGCTGGACACAAGGATGCTACACAGATCAAAATGTACCCTTCATCTCTAAGGCAGGGTAGTATCAGCCCAGGAGACAATCTTCTCTGACACATACTAACTATACAACCTTGCACAAGTTACTCATCTGTACCCCAGTTTCTTCATCTGTAAAATGAGAATAAATGTGCTCACCTTACAGAGTCATTATGAGATTAAGTGCTTAGACCTATGCCTGTGCTGCAGTAAATGCTAAGTGAATGTTAGCTCTGCTATTTTCCCTCTCTCCTATCCCCACACCTGCACCTGTCCTAGTGTTCCCTATTCTGGGAAATAGTATCACCACCCACCAAGGCACAAGGCCAGGAAAGCCAATCCCACCCCAGCTTCCTCCTGCTAATTCTGTTCCTAGCCCCAAGCCTGCATCAATCAGTCTTCCATCCCCTAAAATCTACCTTGCTCTTACCTCTGGCCATCTTTTCTTCACTGGCTCTGTCTCAGCTCAAGACCCAAACTTATCTTGCAGGATTATGTAATATTATCCCCTCGGTTCCTGGCCTGTCCCCTTCCATCTGTCTTCCACAGTGCTTCCAGAGTAACGTCTCTAAACTACAGATCCAATCATGTCATTCTCCTCTTAAATCCATCAGTAGTTTCCACTTGCCATAACTCCTACTCCCCTTCAAAACTCGGTGAAACTCAATAGCCAGAATATGGAAATAACCTAAGTGTCTGTTGACAGATGAATGGATAAAGAAAATGTGAAATGTGGTGTGTGTGTGTGTGTGCACATAATGGGATATTATTCTGTTTTAACAAAGAAGGAAATCCTGCCATTTGTGACAACAGGGATGAACTAAGTGAAATAAGCCAGGCACAGAAAGAAGAATACTGCATGATCTCACTTACATGCAAAAATCTAAAAAAGTCAAATTCATGGAAACAGAGAGTAGAATAATGGTTACCAGGGGTCAAAGGGTAGCGGAAACGGGGAGATGTTGGTTAAAAGGTGCAAACTTTTAGTAACGAGATAAGTTCTGGAGACATAATGTGCAAAGTGGTGACTATAGCTAATTATGTATTGTATACTTGAAATGCACTAAGAGAGTAGATCTTGAGTACTCACCATACATACACACACACAAATGGAGTTACTCCATGTGAGTTGATGGATATGTTAATTACTTTGTGATAATAATTTCACAATGTATTCATATACCAAATCATCCTGTTGTATACTTTGAATACACAGTATATGATTCTTAGTTGTCAATTATACCTCAATAAAACTGAGAAAAAACTCAGTGAAACTACTGTCACTGTGCCCAAGCTGATTCACACATTTATCTTCTTGACCATAGCCAGCACACAATTGGGTCGTTAGTACTTAGCACAGTATTCTGTCTGCCCCACTGGGCTATAAGCTCCTTAAGACCACCACACCTTTCATTTTGATTCTCTAATACTAAGAACAGGTGCTATAGATGTTAGATAAACAAATTGACAGATGGATGGCAAAGCAGGAGAAAAGACCCCTCAAAACACTCATCCAAATAATAAGGAAAGAATCAAAGCCAGAATTTCGCAGGAGTCAAAAGAATAAAGACCATGAAACCCCTAGAAAAAAATTCCTTTGTTAGGATCATCTCACATATGAGGGCATGTGAATATTGAGGAAAGACTCTGAGAGTTGCTTTCAAGTAGGAGACCTTGGCAAAAACAATTCCAACAAATACAAATGGAAGTAAAAGTGGGGAAGAGACTCAAACTCTCATTATTAATTACTCAGTCACTTTAATTCACTATATTCTAGCACAAGCCAAACTAATTAGGTCTTATTTTGCAAATAAAATTTTCATGGCCTGCTACATGGAATTCTTCTCTAATAGGTAGCATCTGCTGCATTTATTCCATCCATTAGTTTTGCAACTTTCTCCAAAACAAACATTAGGCTCATGTGATGGCTCCAGACAGTAGAGACGAGCTGTGCAGCCTGGGGGTGCAGTCATCGTCCCCAAGTCAGCCATGCTTCCTGGGCGTGCCTTCCCAAAGAGTCTAGGTGCGTGCTGGCCAACCAGAGTTGCAAGAGTTTAGATGCGTGCAGTCCCCAGTAGGCTGTGCCACGGTGCAAGAGAAGCACTGACTGCTATAAATGTCCAGTTAGAGCTTGGGGACCCGCTGCTGTGACAACTGAAACAGGAAAAGCTCTTCTGGGAGATGGTTGACACTGGCTTATATGGCCTCTCAGTGCAGCATCTGGACACACTAGGCCTTCAGGGTTAAATATTTATTGTATGAAATAATCTGTAGCCGTTGTATAAATTGCACATAATTACAAATACCAAACTTATGAATGGTATAACCTGCAAACTGATTTTTTTAAATGCCTACATAGTCCAGAGGAGGCAAGAGAGATGGTTGTAGGCTGAGTCCATGTCAGGTGAATAAGGCTTGATGGAAATAGAGCTTTTTAGCCTTGAAAAGTGAAAACACCAAGAATAATCCTTCAATGTCTTCAAAACATCTCAAGGGCTTTTTGGTGCAGATTAAGAGAATTATGAGAAATATGCTGAGAAGATCGAAGGGGTCTTCAAGGGGTCAATCATGACTAATGGGTGGAAGGTGCAGAAAGGCAGATATCAATTCCAAAAAATAATTGCTCTGCAATCATACCTGTTCAGAAACAAAGAAAGCTGCCTCACAGGGTAGTGAGTCCCTTGTCACTGTCCCTCCAGTCCACTGGGGGAGTTAGGGAGGCTGCAGAGAGGATTCCTGCACAAAGTGGAAGAGCTCGCATTTTATAGGTTCTTAGTAATGTTTCCAGGGATTGTGCTAAGCCTTTTGCTATGTAGTATTTCATTCTAATATCATAGAAAATCTGCGATTATAAGGTAGGTATTGTTATGCGTACCTTATAAATGAGAAATCAGCAGCGCAGCAAGATGAATGTGACCATAGACATAGAGAAGCGGTAGGTGAGAGGTTTCTTCCGTGGGCTGGCTGATTCCTGCTCTAACCAGAGCACCATATAGTCCCCAACTCTGAAATCCTATGGTTCTATGTACTTGAAACCCTGAAATGTGACCAGAAAACGAAAACAAAGAGGAGATATCTCCAAGGCCACGGTGACCAAAATTTTTTATTTCACATGTCGTGAAGTACCTTTTGGAGTTTGGAGCTCTTAATTCTCTGAAGACTCCCAGAAGGTGCAAGAGCCTCCTCCCTTCCTGCCCACAGGCTCCTTCCCTTCCAGAACCTTCCTCCTCCCCCTCTCCAAGTATCCAGAATGCTGATGTGCCTCGGATAGAAAAGCTGTCATTGGTACCCTGCAGACATGGTTCTGGGTTCACTTCTCCAGGATATTGTACTTTAAGAGAGGTGTCTAGAGACAGTAGCGTTTTGTCCAAAGAAATGAACCACAGTGGTGGAATTTCTGGCACAGTGAGGAAGATTCTTTCATATAGGAGACCTTTCTAGCACCCCCAACCATACTGCAGAGGGCACCACTGAGCCTCCCTGCCGCAAGGCCAGTCCTGCTCTCTTAAGTAATATCAATACAGGCCTTTTTCAGCAGTTATTTTTCTGGAATATCCACAGATTCATTGAATTATGCTTTGGAAGAAGATTTACCGGTCCTCTTCTGTAAAGAGGTCTGTTAAGTGACTGGAATAAGACAGAGCATCACTTCTTTGATCCGTGCAGAAACAGGATGAGAGGTCCCAAGATCCTGACTCACCATCCAATGCCTTGACCCTGAGCAACCTGGCCCCGTCCTGGTCCTAGAGTGTGTTGGCGCTCTTCTGTCTGCTCTCCCTCCATTGCTTTTGATTCTGCACACCCTGAGTCATCTCTGAAGACTCCACGCGACCAGCTGGGTGGCCAGCATCCAGCTCTGTGTCGCTTGTGTTGATCGATGGGTGGCCTCTTCAGCGTCTGCTCAGGGCGCCTGTCTCCCCACCCTGGAGCTGGCCAGCAGTGACTCCCATCTTCCTTTACCTGTCTTCAGCACTTGGCTCATTAGGCTGTTCCCAGCAAAGCTGTGCTTTTCTCATAATGGATCTGTCCGATTGTGTAATTGTATCTGCTTACTTCTGACAGCATTTTCAGCTTTGTGCAACCTCCAAACAGATGAATAATTTTCACTTGTGCATTTCAATGAGCTTGGGGAACATGCAAGGTTCAGAGGTACAGCTAGAAATATTTCCAGAAGGATGAGTCAAATAATGTGACTGGGAAGGAGAAGAAAGGGTCCTGCCATGTCTCTCCTGTGAGCCAACGGTTCTGATGTGCACTTCAGGGTCACTGTTTCCAGTGTGCAAATCCTTGGCTGTCAAAATGAAACGTCCGCCTCTTTGTTCTGCCTCCCACTTCCTCCTCCTTCTCGTCCTCCCACTCCTCTCTCCTCCACTTCTCCCTGTCCGTGAAAACATTGCCTAATGTTCATAGATAACCCGCTAAGCCTAGCGTCATCTATTAGGAGATTCCCTTTCCGCTTGCAGAATCCCATGCATTTGCCAGCAGTGTGATTGGTTTCTAAGTCAACATGACTGTCCCCTTCCCGGAGGGGACTCTTCACTTTTCTTTCTCAAATTCCACTGTGGTCTCCTACATACATAACAGTTCTTTCAGTAGAATCTCATGACTATAAGGGTGCCTTTAAAGAATGCAAGATTTTAAAAATATTCAACAAAACTATTCCCAATATACCTCTCACAACAATACCATCCTGGAGTGTGGTCCAAAATAAATGGAGGATTTGCCTGTACAACAGCTTCAAGATGTTCAGAAGGTGTCAAAAATGGCAGAAGGATCTGACACTCAACAAAGCATTCAGTTAACCAAACCCACAAGCTCCAGGGCTTTAAGAACACATAAACTGCACAAATTGAGGTGAACAGTTTGATTGGCTTTGACTCCAAAGGCACTGACGACGGGCAGGAGCACTTCCCAGACGCAATTACGCACAGGCAGCTCTAAGTAGTAGTAGCCAGCCCTGGAGCAGCACTTTGCTTTGCGTAGAGCGGTGATTTGCATCATCCAAGTGCTTTGCAGAGCGTTAGCAAAAAGACTCTGAGTATGAACAATAGAGACTGCATTTGGAACGAGCTAAGCAGAGTTCACCTTCCCATGGGGAGCAAGGAATGTTGGCTTTGGGACCAGATCTGCTCCTTACTCCTGGTGCCATGGCAGCCTCTTGCACGAGGACTTCCAGCCTCAATCGAGTGCCAGTTTGGCCACCTGAATGGAAGACAGGAGCTCTTTAACAGCCAAGACACCCCAAGGTCTTCCTATTTTTATGCCACCCATTCTCTTTCCTCTTTCTTCTCTCATCTCTCTGGCTACTCCTCCTGAGGCCCCTCCTTGCACAGCCTTTACCTGGTCATGTTTTCCGACCTTGCCTTTGGTCCACTGTTTTCTTCACTCTTTATACCCTTGTTTGACAAGCTTATCCATTCTCTTGGCTTCAACCCATATACCGAGGGCTCCCAAATTCACAGCCCCCGATAAGAGCTCTCCTTTCCCCACTTCTTCAGTGTTCTGGGACCCGTTCTACCACACACACCCTGATTTCCTGCTGCTTTAGGGCCCATTTGTCAGAATACCCCCCACCGTTCCTTCAATTTTTGACCTTGAAATTTTGCCTACCCTGGAAGGCAGCATGATGAGGCAAAAAGTGCATGAACCCTGTAGCTCAGCAGGGTTTAGGTTCTCACTCTACTATTTAGGAACTGAGGGTCTGGATTACTCATCTCCACCTGGACAATGAAACCAAAGCTGCAGGGCTACGATGAGGGTTAAATAAGGTAACACATGTGAAGGGTTCTGTACAGGGCTTCACTCATAATCAGTTCTACACAGGTGGCGTTGATGTAATAGTAATAAGAACAGCAACAGCACCAGCAACGATGAAAACATAATAGCTGGAGATCGCCACGCCCCTCCCATAGCATCCTCCTGCTCCCCCAGCCCCAGTGGGGCAGGGGCTGCTAACCCCTCCCACGGCCTCTGTGTCCTCTTGTAAGAACTTCCCTGGTCCCTCCTCGCCTCATCTGTGCTCTGATTAGAGTAAATCTCTTTGCCTACCACCAGGGAACTGCCAATATGAAGCAGGAAGTGCCATTCATAGTCAAAAACAGAAGATGTTCAACAGGCAACAGACCTATTTCCCTACTGACTTCTCACAAAGCTCATTTCTGAAAGCATCTCTGGTCTCAGCCTATTGGGTAGATGGCAACAGCCACAATAGCTCAGTGGCCCTGGGGACAGATGTTAAAGTCTTCAGTAGGACTCAAAAGAGAGAACAGGACACAGCAGTACTGAAAACAACAGAGATGTCCCCATAGGCTGCACCTTTTGTCCTTGACTGTGGAGCCAAGAGCTCTCATGTGGGTATGGTTGTCCACCTGATGGCAAGCTCAGAGGGTCAAAATGTCCTCTGAGTACCCTAATTTCCACAATAGAGATGTCAACTGCAACCTTATAGAAGCATTTTGGGGTCTCTATTTTCTCAGTTTGAAGGTTTTTTCATTTCATAATTTTTAAATTATAAAATAAATTTGTTTTCTGTTTTAACTTTCATCAACTTATCTTCCTCAGCTCCAGGTAATGCCCACTTTCCTTCTAGATTCCATAATCTGGTGAACACAGACATGTCAATGCCATCCGTGCCCTTCATGCTGCCATAGAGACTTCGTCTTTCCAGTCAGAAGAGCCTCTGCCCCAAGAAAGCACCGTAGTCCTAATTTAAGTGGAGCTTGGCACAGGAACAACTGGAGCTAATCGACTTCACAAGATGGTACCAGACTCTGAAGACATCTCCTCAAACTGTGCCCCCAGCCTTTCTCTCTTCTGGGTACACATAGAAAACCATATCTTTTGCATGGCTCTCTGGGGTAAACAGAAGAATCTTCTCACAGCTGGAGGTAACCAGGCCACAACTCTGGAGGGCCCTGGGACCTGCCTGGCTGCCCCGAGAATTAAGGGGATCAGTATCTCAGACACACCTGTAATCCATTTGTAGCAATTCGACATGCCCTGGCACCCCATTGAGAAGCTTTACCTAAAAAATTGTCTTATTGCCTGAGAGACCAATAGAATGCTCATTCCATTAAATAAGATCTCCTCTTCAGAAAGTCCCAAGTCTATTTTTCACCTCAGCATTAGCTTCTCTGAAATATGTTTCTCATTCAGTAGTTAGTGCTCTGTCATGCTCAGCGAGGAGGATGACCTGGTGGTCACAGTAAAGAATCAGGAACCATGTGGATTCTAAATTTATGATTCAGCAGCCACAGCTTCTGACTCACTCACATTAGATGACCTGTGGAAAACCACTGGACTTTGACAGGCCCTAATCAGACGAGCCGGAAAATGATATCAGAATAGGTTTCTACTGGAAACCAAACACTACGTGAAAATTGAGACTTCCTGAGCAGATAAATTAAAAGCAAGCTGTACAGGAGTAGCATGACAAAAGCCATATGTTCAACGTTAGCAGATGCAAGACAGAAAATAACCATAGCGTATAGTATCACACAGTGTCACAGTCTTGCACACCTTTAAATTGCTGGGCTATGTCAACAAAGTCACCTGGCCACTGTCCTTTCTGTGTCAGAAGCACATTAAGTTGTAAAGTCCATGGGCTCTGAAGCCAGGCAGACGTGAGGTGGGAGCCTGGCTCTAACACAGCTTAGCTATGTGACATTGGGCATGTTATTCTACTTCTTTGGTTCCCAGCTGTCCTCTCTATAAAATGGGGATAAATGTACCCTCATATTTACCTCCATAGATATAAAAAATTTGACCAAAATTCAGCAATGATTTTTTTTTTTTAGACAGAGTCTCACTTTGTTGCCCAGGCTACAATGACTGCCGTGTCATCAGCCTAGCTCACAGCAACCGCAAACTCCTGGGCTCAAGCGATCCTCCTGCCTCAACCTCCCGAGTAGCTGGGACTACAGGCATGCGCCACCATGCCCGGCTAATTTTTTCTCTATATATATATATATATTAGTTGGCCAATTAATTTCTTTCTATTTATAGTAGAGACAGGGTCTAGCTCTTGCTCAGGCTGGTTTCGAACTCCTGACCTCAAGCAATCTGCCCACCTCGGCCTCCCAGAGTGCTAGGATTACAGGTGTGAGCCACCATGCCCAGCCCAGCAATGATTCTTGACTTTTAAAAAGTCACCAATAAAAAAGGAAAAGATGCTACTTCTTCAATAAAAGCTCGAGGGATAAACACTAGAGTTCGTCCCTCAGAAGCCAAGAGTATAAGAGGGATGCCCCTATTACCACCACGGTTTCACACTATGCCAGAAGTATTAGCAATAAAAAAGTAGAGATCTAAAACTTGGAGGGGAGAAGCTCCACTTTCAGATGAACATGGAGTAGATGCACTTCTCTTGTTCCAATGCTTCTCACTCCTGCTGAAATGTTTCTCTTATGCCTCCTCCTAAAAACTCTAGACATCATGTATAACACAAACATAAGAACTCGGAAAGCAAGGGAGAAAAATTCAGACTGGCTAGGGACCTTGGAACTCAAGAAACAATATGCTGTCGAGTTCCCTGGGTTTTCCTTTTGCCTCATGTATCCCAGATTGAGGGTTGGAGAAGTCAGCAATGCAGAAACACCAATCAGAACAGACACACACACACAAAAAATCCCAAGAAAAGCCAGTCTCTCTAGCTAAAGAACAAGAAAGGGACAAGCTAGCAAGACAACTTATTGCACTAGAAAAATATCATGGAAAAAATTGGCTATACCTCTACCACCATCCGCAAAAACTGAGAGGTGAGCCTACACTTTCACCTTTACCTGGCTATGACATGGAGGCTGACCCACTCGCCACATGTCCTGCCCCCTACCAGTGTGGTATCAAGGAAGAGCAAGTGGGAATCTAAGATTTTCATTCATGCACAGCTAT
Source organism: Microcebus murinus (assembly GCF_040939455.1). NCBI lineage: Eukaryota > Metazoa > Chordata > Mammalia > Primates > Cheirogaleidae > Microcebus > Microcebus murinus. The sequence continues at coordinate 15,264,424 of NC_134106.1, forward strand.
GATGTGCCCTTTCCCCATGGAGTCAGTGGAAGCCATGCAGGAAGTCTGAATTTCTACCCCCAACGAATGGTACTGAGCTGCCCCTTCTCCATCCTGCCTATATCAGGAAGCCTCATGGAGGGTCAGGACCTTAAAACTATCCAGTGATAACAAGGACTCCTCACCTATGGATGTCAGTAGAGGCCACATGGGGAGCAGTAACAAGGCACCTCTCCCATCCCAACTAGGGTAATATAAACAAAAGCTTAAGAAGGATCTGAATTTCTACTCCTACCTAAAGAGCAGGTATCCTTTCCCCATCCCTCCCCAGCCCCCTACCAATTGGGCTGAGTGGGGAGCTAGGACCCATCTGAAAATAATGAGGCAGGACACTCATTTCCCTTCTAGAGTGGTGCTAGCCAGGGCTCACTAAAACAGACTTTCCTACCATCCAGAGCCTTATAATGTAATATCTTTCCTTTAGTAACTATTACTGTGGTGTTCTCATGGAGATGTTCTACTTCTCTCATTTCTTCTGCATTTATTAACTGGAATTTTTCTGCTTACTCTTTTTTCTTACCCATATTTAATAGTAGCCCATTGTAAATCTGAAACCTATTTTTTATACAAATAGTCCCCTTTTGATAGACACTTAAGTTGTTTATGCCATCATAGATGATAGAATAAATTAATTTTATCCTTATATACTCCAGAATTTGTAGTTCACACTTGTAGATGTACATCTTTAGCATTTATCTTATATCCACAACTGGAGATGCTGACACAATAAGAAATGCATTTGTAATTTTGTTGTGTATTGTCAAGTTTCCTTCCATAAGGACACAGCATTTCAAACTCCAACCAGTAACATGTACCAGTTTTACCATAGCCTTGCCAGAGTGTGCTTGGTCATTTTGGATCTTTGCCAATCTGATAGGAGAAAATGGTATCTTAGCATAGTTTTTATTTTCATTTGTCTTACTATGAGCAAGGCTCAGCATCTTTTTATTTACTTAAGAGCAATTTGTATTTACTTTTCTGTGAAATTGATGTTCTCTTTTGGTCATTTGTCTATTAGATTACTAGCTTTTTATCTTAATTTCACAAAGAGTTTTATGTATTAAGAAGAGTAAAATTTTGCTTATGATTTTAAATGCAATTTTTTTACAGTTTGCCATCAATCTTTTAACTTTGCTTGTGCTAATTTTTATTTAATTATGGGCTATGAGAAGTTGTCTTTTAATAATAATTTTTGAATTTATGTAATTCATTATATAATGATAAAGGAATCAATTTATCAAGAGGATGTAACAATTGTAAATATATATGTACTTAACACTGGAGCACTCAGATATATAAAGTAAATATTATACATATTAAAGATATAGATAGATCCTAATACAATAGTAGCTGGAAACTTCAATACCCCACTTTCAGCATTGGACAGATCATCTGGACAGAAAAGCAACAACAAAAAAATCAGACTTAATCTGAACTACAAAATAAATTGCCCTAACAGACATTTACAGAACATTACATCCAATAGCTTCAGAACACACATTCTTCTCATAAGCACATGAAACATTCTCCAGGATAGACCAAATGTTAGGTGACAAAACAAATTTTAAAAATTGAAATCATATCAAGTATCTTCTCAAATCAATATTTTAGATTGATTTCTAAAACCAGAAATCAATAATGAAAAACTTTGAAAACTGTTCAAATACATGGGAATTAAACAACATGCTCTTGAATGACCACTGGATCAATGAAAAAATTAAGATGGAAATCAAAAAATTTTTGAAACAAATGAAAGTGGAAACACAACATACCAAATCAGAAGGAATACAGTAAAATCAGAGCTAAGAGGGAAGTTTATAGCAATAAATGCCTACATCAAAAAAGTAGAAAGACTTCAAATAAACAACCTAAAAATGAACCTCAAGAGACTAGAAAAGGAAGAATAAACTCAACCCAAAATTAGTAAAAGGAAAGAAATAAAGATCAGAGTAGAACTAAACAAAATAAAGGCTAAAAAAATGCAAAGGTTCAATGAAACAAAAAGCAGGATTTCTATAAATATTAATCTAAATAAAATCAATAAACTGCTATCCAGACAAATCAAGAAAAAAGAGAGAAGACCCAAATAAGCAAAATCAGAAATGAAAAAGGAGACATTATGACTGATACCACATAAATGAAAGGATCATTAGAAACCGCTTTGAACAACTATATGTCAACAAATTGGAAAACCTAGAGGAAATGGATAAATTCCTGGACCCATACAAGGGTCCTACCAGAATTGAACTAGGAAGAAATAGAAAACTTAAACAGACTAATGACTAGTAACAAGATTGAATCTGTAATAAAAAGTCTCCCATCAAAGCAAAGCCTAGGACCAGATGGCTTTACTGCATCATGCAGACTTTCCATCTGCTACACACGGAGCCTTGAGAGACTAGATGTTCACACATGGGCTTTCCACTGCCTCTGCCTGGAGGTGCCACGTGTTCACTTTTGCTCACACTTTATTTTCCAAGATCAATCATGTGGCCTCACCTAACTGCAGGGGGGACGGATGTATTGGAGGCTAATGGAGTATTCAGTCAGCCCTACTGTCCTCTCTAGAATCAAGTAGCAATATCATAAAGGCATTGAATTCAAAACTTTACACAAATTTTGTGTAACCAGTTTTGTTTATCATCTCAATTCAGTGGGTGTATTAATACCAAATAGCTATACTTTCTTCCTATCACTAATTTCAGCTGTGATCTACTGACCTTTGTCTTCTTGTCCCTTAACCATATCTCCAGCAGATCCCACAGCTTTCCCGTCACTCTCACTTGTTATCAGGCCAGTCCCATGCAGGGCAGTGTAAGGCTGCCTTCTGATATCCAGCACACGTTTTGTTCCTTCTCCTCCTCCAATGCAGACCAGGCTTGTGCTTCGAGGCTTGGGATTGCAGGAGTGGAGGTGGCTTCTGCTTTCACCCTTCCTCCCACCCTTGCACTGTGCAGGGGAGGGCAATCATGGTCTGGTTCTGGGATAGCTCCTCCCTGCCTTTGCATGGGCTGGGCTGGGAGAGGGAATAGGAAAGAGTTAACTTCCCATTGTTGTAGTCTCATCTCTGTGGGTTCTGTCTTTTCCTGTTCCTAACCCTGACTAGTTGTGATACCCCTGTGTTTCTGGGAGACAGCAGAACAGGGCATCACTGTAATCCCACAAAGACAAAGACCCTGATCCACAGAACTCTCCCTTGCCATCCTCAGTCCTCTGCTTATGGAGTTTGGGAGTAAGTAGGTGACCATGTTAGTGATGAAAGTAAAGAATGGTTTTTCCAACTTTTAGTAAGTTCTGGCCAGGGAGGAAAGAGTGAGGGGCAGGGATCCAACTCTGTTTACTAACAACGGTCTCTAGAACAGAAAGTCTGTGGTGCTCACCGGTTTCTGCTGTGGGCCTCAGCGTCAGCTCCAGGGTCATGGATAAAACCCTATAACGTATGTACCCAAGGGCCAGAAGGTAAAGTCATCTTCCTCCAAGGAGCTGAATCCAGAGAGGCACATTTTCTAGCGCGTGAGTGGGAGCGTGGGAGTGCAGGGTGCTCAGTCCTGCTGCTGTGCAGGGGGTGCTCCGGGGGAGACTCCCACTGGGGTTTGGTGCCCTGTAGCTGTCATTGGAAGTTCCTGATAGTTGTGTCTTTGAATTTCTGTTTTGGAAGTGTTAAGAGATGAGTTGTGTGTCCTCCAACCCCAAAATTCATATACTGAAGTCCTCATTCCCAATCCCTCAGAATGTGAGCGTATTTGGAAACAGGGTCATTGCAGATGCAATTATAATAGTTAAATTAAAATGAGGTCATACTGGAGCCTAATGAGGTGGAGCCTAATCCCACATGGCTGGTGTCCATATGAAAAGGGGATCGACATATACAGAAACAAGATGTGTAGCCACAAGGAGAATGCCATCTACAAGCTGAAGAGTGTCTGAGACCTCAAGAAGCTAGGAGGGAGGTTGGAACAGATTCTCCCTCACAGCCCTCAGAAGGAACCAACCCTGCTGAGATCTTGATCTCAGACATCTAGTCTCCAGAATTATGAGACAATAAATTTCTGTTGTTAAAAAGACACCTGCATGTTTTTAGCAGCACAATTCACAATTGCAAAGATGTGGAAACAACCCAAGTGCCCATCAATACATGAATAGATTAATAAAACGTGATTTGTGCATACCATGGAATACTACTCAGCCATAAAAAATGGTGAACTAATACCTCTTGTATTAACCTGGATGGAACCAGAGACCATTATTCTAAGTGAAGTATCACAAGAATGGAAAAGAAACACCACATGTACTCACTATTAAGTTGGAACTACTCATCAACACTTATGTGCACATATGGAAATAACATTCATCAGAAATCAAGCAGGTGGGAGGGGGAGGAGGCGATGGGTAAATTCACACCTAATAGGTGCAAGCACACTATCTGGGGCTTGGGCACACTTGTGGGTTTTACTCAAATGGTACAAGGGCAATTTATGTAACCAAAACATTTGTACCCCCATAATATTCTGAAATAAAAAAATAAATAAATTTCTGTTGTTTAAGCCACCTGGTCCATGGTAGTCTGTTAAGGCAGCCCTAGGAAACTAACAGTAAACGAAGGCCAGTGGGACAGCGGGTCCCGCACCTGAGGCTTGGAGCCCTGGTTATGTATTTTCCCTTCCTAACTCCCCAGGTGGCTTGTTGGCTGCCACCGCCATCCCTGGCCCCCTCCTCCCCCTGCGGAGGTGCGGGGAGTCCAGGGGAGCATGCGCTTGCCCTGCAAGTGTCCTTATGCCCCAGGAAGAGAGAGATTAAATAGCAAATTAGAAACACCATGGTAGGTTTAAAGAAAGATCATGAAAATGAGGAAAAAGCTCTTTTCTATATTTCGAACAAGGGGCCCTACATTTTCACTTTGCACAGCGGCCCACAAATTATGTAGCCAGCTTCGTGGGAGAGGATCATGAAGTCTCAACACACTTAAGTAAGCAAAGCAAAGCAGCAACATGGAGAGAGGAACACTGACAGCTCTGAAGCCCAAGCACAGGGGCCGTGGCTTCTCTGAGACATATGAGTAGTGTTATAATGCAGTCCCTCATTTATTTAAAAATTTTTGAATAAGTTGTTCCATAGCCTATAACCCAAAAAAAAATTCTAGCTAATAATTTTATGGTTGCATTTTTGTGAATTTGAGTTTTTAAAATTTGAAATAGCACAAAAAGTTTAAAAATAGCAATAAACTTTAATTTTGTACATTGATTTTGAAACAATATAAAGCCTCCAAATTTTTTGAAAATTAAATTTCTCTGAGATCACTGTATTTCTAAGCTACCTGGCTGAAGGAATTGGGAACTGGGTTTCACGTTAATAGAACACATTAAAGCCATTTTGTCTATTAAGTGGAACAATCCACCATCTTTTAACAATATCTGATAAATCGTGCTAATATGTTTCCTCCCACAACTTGCGTGAGTTATTTAACATTTACTATTATTATAACTCAAAGTCTTTTTTATATCTTACTTAGAGCAGTATCATCCCAGCATTCATTAAGTGATAATAATGCTAGTAGCAATAATACTTTGGAACAGAAATGAGATGTAATAACACCCTACGAAGAAAACCAGACAACTACCACTCTACACTGAAATTTTAGTTTAAGCAGGAAACCCTGTGAGAATGCCTACAGAGACTGTTAGAAAAGTTAAAAGCGGCATTAAAGCAGTTGCATCTTTTAAGTTCACCAAAAATATATATATATATATATGTATATATATATTTGTGTAAATGCAAAGATAATGGAAATTTTGCTTCTGACATGGTTGCCCAGGAATGGCATGGAATATGCCCTAAACTCCAAACATTGAAATCTACACACTTCAAGAATGCATTCTCTTTATTTTACATACTTTAGTAATTTTAGTTATCAAAGAGTAATTTATAGGGAATTAGTCTTGTGTTATGTAAGATCTGAATTAGGCAAGGCCTTCAGGAATGTGCCCTCATGCACAGAATGGTCACTTTGAACTGCCTCCTTCTTGGCTTGGGAGCCCAGGCATAAGCCACGCCAGGATAGTGAGTCTGGGACGGGCTCTCCTAGCTTCCTGGCCTGTCATCAAAGCCTGTCGAAGGGCAGCTCCCCATCACCAGCCTCCCAAAGGCCACGCTGGGAAAACATCCTCCCCGCAGCTGAGCAGTGGCCAACACGAGTATCCCTATCTCACGCCGCAACAGGCCGGTGTGGGCCGGACGCCTGGCTCCAGCCTCCTCATCCTTCACCGAGGAAGCCCGGAGCCCAGGTCTGAGGCCAGGCCAGCCTAGCGAGGTCCTCCCGGTTCCCTCCTTGTCACGTGAAAGCATAAATTTCATCACATGAAAAACCTCTTGGGAGAAACACATTTTCCCCCTACAACGAGCAGATGCCACACAGATTTGGTACATCATTTGTAAATGATTTCAAAGTTTATTTGTCTACTCCAAGGAGATTACTGGAATCTCCAACTGCATTTTAATGTAATTGTTTCCATGCCACGTAGGAAGCTTTGGCAGCGACAGCAATCACCTCTGATGTTCGGTTAGATGGCTGCGAACCTGCGTCCCCGCTGAACACAGCCTCTGAAGTGGGGCCACTACCCCTCGAGCCTTTGGACTTTCACTGTGACTCCATTCAGCAAAAGCTCACTGAGCCCACCAGGTGCCAAGCAAGGACTCAATCTGTAGGAGAAACAGAATACGTAACGACACACGGGCCTCGTCCTCAGCAAGCTGATGTTCTAGCACTGCGATTTTCATGCTTTTGTGGCTGTGGGATTGTATCTTCAAATGCCTCTTGACATAATCATACACAGATCGCTATGTAAAATAGCGAAACGCACAATCGTTGTTGAAATGAGGGAGACGGAGTTCTAGTAATCCCCTCCCTCACCCTCTAAACTCCCCCCATGGAGACAGGACCTCCAAAAGACACCTCTGTGAGAACAGTGTGCAAATCCAGAGCTCATCAATTTTAAATGACTCCCAAAAGATGCGAAAGAATGGTGAGCCAGACAAAAATCAAATGCCCAAAAAAAGCTGGAGCCAAGATCAATTAATTAATGAAATGAATGCCTGAGAAACTTGTTCAGCTTTGGGAACATTCAGGTAGCCTGATGAGGAGTGTCACCAAGGAGGACCGAGAGAATCCTTTCCTTTCTTTTTGGTCAGGGTTCTCATGAAGAGTTTTGCAGCAAAGATGCCTTTTTCTCAGAAAAGGAAAATGGGAGTGGACAGTACTCTTTTACTCTCCCTCCTCCTACTGAGCTGTCCCCTAGTACCACATCTGCACTTACTCCCTAGGTGATCTCATCCTGCCCCCTGGGTTTAATGCCAGCTATGTGCTAACGGCTGCACTCCCAGCCCTGCCCTCTCCCCAGAGTTCCGGGTGCAGGCAGCTAAGTGCCTACCTGGGATCTCCACCTCGTCCTGGTTATCTAATAGAAGCAGTAAACTTAGCACGTCTAACACAGAATACTGGATTTTCTCCCCCTTCCCTCTCCCGATCTTCCCCTTCTCATTAAAATCCAGCACTGTCCACCCAGTTGTTCAAATCCTGAGCCCTCCTGCCATCCTCGATTCCCCACCCCAAGTCCAATCCATCAGCCAATCCTGCCGGCCCTGCCCCCAGTTAGGGCCCAAACCCATCCACACTCACACTGCGCCCACTGGTCCAGCCACCATCACCCCTCACCTGCACACCGCCTCCTCTCCTACGTCCCCTCTTGCCGATCTGCTGTCTGTTCCCTTCACGACAGCCAGATTGACTTTGGCATAGCAAACATCAGTCTCCTAAAAGCACCAGTGAGTTCTCGCCGCTCATACTCACACTCCAACCTCGATGCACCCCTGCTCCCCTGAACTGAGCAGGTTGCAGCCACACTTCCAGCCTTCCTCTTTCTCAAACACGCAGAGCTCATTCCTGCCACAGAGCCATGGCACCAGCTGCTCCGGATGCTTGGGCGCTCTTCCTACGTATCTGTGCACGGCTGACTCCTGGGCACTTTGGTCTCAGCCTCAAGGTGGCCTAGCTGGAGGTGCTTTCTCTGACCACCTCTCAGTCACTCTCCCAGACATCACCTCATTTTATGTTTAACACAGCACTGACCACGTCCAGTGTTTTCTTTCCTTGAGCTGTGCGCTGTGTGTCTCCTCTTGCTGTTAGTGGGATATAAGTTCCATGAGGGCAGAGCACTTCTTCCAATTCTTGGTCACTGCTGTTAACCCAAAGCTCGGAACTGAGCCTGGCCCATCATAGACAATTAATAAACATTCATAGAGTAGATGGATAGAGAATGTTAAAATGCCTCCTGCTCCTTTGACAAACTGTTGGTCCCCAAGTCCTTGTAATTATGGTGGAACCGTCAATCACAATAACCACCAACCTTGGCCATGGCAATGGGTCTGAGATCTCAGCACGTGAATCAAGCAAAGCAAAGGAGAGCCCCCTGGAGAAATGTGCATGTGGACACCAACAAAAGGAAATTTCCTCTGGGCTGGGACGATACACATCGGCAGCCATCTAAGGCCATGTCCTTCTCCCCAGTCTACAGAGAGACAACAACAACATCGTCAAGGGCAAACTCACAGGGTGCTTACCACTTACGGGAGGCCAGGCACTGCCTAAAGGCTTATTCACATTCACTAATGTCTCCCTCACAACAACCCATGGCAGGATTCCTATGATTGTCATCGTGTTTCTTTAAATGACAAAACTGAGGCCCAGAGAGGCTAATTGACTTGCTCACAGTCACACAGCAGTCTGCCTCCCCTTAAGCTCTGCTGTTAACCACTGTGCCCTACTGCCTGTCAAAAGCAGGGAAGAAGGAGGTCAAGCCGGGAGGAGAGAAGAGTCACAGAAGGGAAGAGAGGGCGCTGGAGGCTGGCTTGGTCTCCAGATTCATGCGTGCCTGTGGCCTCTTTCCCCTCTGGATTTCCCAGTCAAGGAGGGAATAAGTTCCTGAGTTTCTGCTGCTTACAACTTGAAAGATCACCAAGGTTCCTGACAAATACCAAGAACATCACAGGAGGGGCTGGAATCTCAGAGGTGCGCCACAGAACTGGGGACACACTTGTGTTTGCATCTGCCTGTTGCCAAGAGAAACTGCGCTTTTTGGTTTCAAATTAGAAAGTCGCTTCGCTTTTTAATCAATCAAATAAGAATTGGATCACTCATAACCAAAACGTTTTGTATCCCTGTTTGTAACGAACAACAACTTGGATCACTGTTATACACCTTGCCCTGTCCCCTGTCCCATAAGGCATGCAGAGGGACTTCAGACATAGTGTCAAGTATACTTCTATGACACCATGTTGCTTGAATCCCCTCCTCAACCAACTTCCTTCTGAAATGATGAAACCAGTGTGATGAGGACAGGTCCATGCTGGAGACGGGAGTCACATACCACCTGGAAGCCTGCAACACCTTCACAGGAAGGAACTGAACAGGCGAGAGAAGGGAGAGGAGTCAGATAAGGACCTTCCTGCTCCCCTCCAATCCACCCCAAGCTGCGAAGCTCTACCATGGCACAGGAGGAAGGCCTCTCTGCCCTCTGCCCCCACACTGCCTCTGCCCCCTGGCTCCCTGGTGTCCCCGGGGTCCCCCGGGTCAGAGCAAGGACTAGAGATGCGAGCAGCTGTGGGGAGAAGGACTGTCCCCTCCTCCCCACTCAGCCCACAGGGTTCATGCAAGTCTGATCCCAGCATCCAGGCACCTGCTCATCCTTCCCAGTTACGTCGCAGAGTCAGCCCTCAGCACGTGTGTATTTCTTCCTACTAGACTGCAAAAACCTTGAGGAAAGTGCAACTTTTCTAAAGGAAGGAAATATCTTTCATTTGCTCTTGCGTGTTTTTTTTTTCTGATTACAAAAGCACTAATACTCACAGAAAATAATTACAAGTCACTTGCCACTTTGCCTAGAGATAACTCCATAAACATTTCGGTGAATGTCTTTTTCCATCTTTTTTCTCCTTATGTGTATTGTCCTTTTCAAAAAAATGTGATCATACCATGCTTAACACTGTATAACTTCCTTTTTACATAAAGGCTTATCACCGTGTTTTGACCAGCAAATGGAGTTCTATGTTACCCTCAATACTATTATTATCCTCATTTCGCTCATTGGAAACCAAGGTTCAGAAAGGCTCATCTCTCTGCCCAAGTCACACGGTTACTGAGTCAGGATTTGAATCCAGATCTCCCAATGTCAAGCGCAACATTCTCTACTTCTACAGAGTCGCTGGGTTAACTCTCAGTCAAAAGCTGGGAATGCCATAGACAGGGGACCAGCAGCTCGGGCGTGACAACACTACAGTTGAAAAGGAATCATGATTGACAGCTGGCTGGGATGCTGGGGAAACGTCCATTTTCAAGCTGCCAGGAAACATGGGGAATTGGGACTAGGCTAGAGAGGGCAGGCACCTTGTCCAGCCTAGCTTACAGTTAAATCTGCCAGCCCCTCCTGTCCTCTTGAGGGGAAAAGAGGAGCTCACACGCTGCGCTGCGAGGGGAGGAGTTCGCTCCACCCTGCGCCTCCCACGGAGCCCGAGCCAACGTATTTCATTTCCTCTCCTCCCTCCACCAGAAGTCGCCCAGATGAAGGCTTCTGCGATTTTGAAGCAGAGAAGAGAAGATTTGAACATTTAGCAGAGGGAGGATGTGAGTTTAATAACTAGATCTAAACTTAGCAAGCAGGGGAGGCTGTCATCTACACACCCTCCCATCAGGGGTACCCAGAAAGACTCTGCACCCCAAATCTATCATCACCTTTAAACTCTCATCTCAATACTCAACAATACTAATTATAACAAATAATATAAGCATTACTGTTAATAACATTTAAGTGCTCTTTCATAGTGCAAATAACTTCACATATTCCATCTTCATTCAATCCTTAAAAAAACCAAGGATTGGTTAGAATTATTTTTATGCCTGTTTTACAAAGGAGGCAACCAAGACTCAGAGAGATACACCCAGGGTCCTATACTCAGTGTCTACAATCAGTGTCAGTACTTGTGTTTGCTTTTTATTAATCATTCCTTGAGGGAGGGAACACCCACACCCGCTACCCCAGCCTTGCATTGTTCGGTTTCACCCCATCGGGAAAGACATACAAAGTGTTGCCTACTGACGCAGTTGCGATTTAAGCAGCTGTGATACGTCAGCACAAAGATGTTACAATTATTTCATACACTGATTTCCTGGCTTTTTTCCCCAGGAAATTGATGAGCCATTGAAGACTCAAATTCAGGGACTTCTGGCCTGCTTCCTTAGGACTTTCTGTTCAGGAAGCCTAAAATATTTGTAAAAGGTTGCTATTCATGGTATCATTCAAGATGTTTATTAGAATTAAAATTCCTGAGCTAGAAGTAGCCTTAAAAACCATCTAGTTAAATCCTTTTGTTTAACAAATGAGGAGCCCCAGCCCTCTTGCGGAGAGCAGTCAGTGGCTGTTTCTAATGCAGGACACCCCACAAGGACCAAGCCTCAGAGAAACAACCTACATGTTAGCGGGCTCCACCAGACTTCCATCATCCATCACTAGGGGAGTGGATATTGTGTCTGGCAAAATGCCGTCTGATTTTCTGTTTGCACAAAACAATACCAAAAAACTAATTAATCCCATGCTTGCTCTTTTCTACAAGGAAAAATAAAAGCTCTGGGAACGTTAAGGAGGCGAGTAACTGTATTTAGTAACTAGGAGTGACCCACATGTAGACAGGGTGGACAACAATTTATAGCACCAGATTGCAGGGATACAGAGGAGTCCTGATCCCCTGCAGAGAATCAGAGTGCTCTCACCCCAGAGCTTAGTGAGTTTAAGAGATTCGGGCAAGGCCGCCCCTGGAATAGACATCAATGTCCCCACAATGGTCGCCATTAGTGCTGGCAGGCGTGAGCTGCCTTCAGGTGGCTCTGAAGACAACAGACAAGGGGTGGAAGAAAGGAACCTGGCAGATGTCACTTGGAGATTTTTGCAGAGAAAAATCAACACAATTTGAGGGGGACTTAATCCCCGATTGACAGAGTTTCAAAAAGGGGTGAGGGTTAGAACTATTTCAGGTTGGGCTTAAATGTAGAATGGGACTCTAAGCCACATATTCCTAAAGATACTATGCCATTTACACAGATACACTGTGGCTTCTCCGGAGTACACTGAGACTTTGATTTCTACAGGAGCAGTAGCATCTCATCTTGATATGATATGAGACAAATTCATTGGCTTAAAGTGAGATTTTTTGGTGATTTCCGGAGATAATAGAAAGTATAAAATTTGAGATTTGTGACCATTAATTTAAGAAGAGTTCCATCAGCCCAGTTATGCATGATGTGATTTTTTTCCCCAGTGTATGCAGATGCTCTGATGAACTCAGTGTAAGGCGATAGCTGGGTTTAACCAGGTTGGGGATTTTGAGGTGAATGCAATACAGGGGGAAGGGACAAGGGAGGAAATAACCTTGCAAGGCAGTGGGTATGTTGCTGATCGAGGAGGCACAGCTTGGTCAGGAGAAGATCAAGGCCAGGAGGAAGGTGGAAGGGGGAGAAAAGTGTCAAGGTTGATGGACTGGGCATCTCAGTGAGATCAGAGAGTTGGGGACATCAGCAGAAGGTAGAACAAATGAAGGGAAAGTCTAATAATTGTGTCCCTTATTCAGGGCCAGGCAGATGAGCCAGGGGTGTGTAGCATCAAGCCTAATAGATTGGCCTTTGATCCACGGCCCACAGAAGGCAGAGGTCCCTCAAGGCTTGTTCAGAGGTAGAAGTGAAGCACTGAAAGAAAAATCTATGGGGTGAAATCTTTCTATGGGACCTGGAGTACTGTGCTCCCTGCAACCTTTCCTAAAAGCCTGTGGTAGAAGCCTGGAGTGTCCTCAAACCACCCCTAAAACCTCGATGACCACCAGAAGCCCATCCAGTGGCTTCCCTTCTCCACCAATGGGGACATTTCCACAACCGAGCTCTGATCATCCTCCCATCCTCTGGCCAAGCCTTCTCCAAATCCATCCCCTGCTCTCATCCCTTCTACAGGTGAATGTTAAACTTGCTCCATGTGTTAGGCCCTGCAGTGACACTAAGTTGTGAGGACCCATGCTTTGCTACAGCCCACTCAGCATGAACAAGCAAGACACATGTGTGGGACACGCCCCCCCATGCAGAGCAGAATGGCGGAAAAGTGCCTAAGAGTTCTGGCAGTGAGAGAAGGGGGTGGTGAGGTGGTCCCCTCCTCCCCACAAGCCCCCCACTGGCTCTACCCACCAGTTTCACCTCCCCATGTTCTGACCAGCAGGACCAAGAGCATCATGACCTCTGGGGCCATGGAATTTCTCCGTGCCCCTCGTTCCTGGCCAGTGGGCATACACAGTGCCGTGGACAAGGGTTCACTTTCCACGACAAGCTCTAGAAGAGTCTTTGTTTCTTTATTATAACCCAACTACATACATGATGAGAAAGCAGGATTTTACACTGCAGAGAAGTCAGAGGATGCTTATTACATACCTTCAGCATCCCAGCAGCTGTACTAGGGCTTTCCTATTGTAACTATTGTTAATACTCATAACAATTTTGGAAGGTGGGACTAACTGGGCCTATTTTACAAACGATGACACTGAGACTCCGAAACCAAGTACCTTGTCCTGGGATCTCACAGCGAGCAAGCAAAGTTGCTGAGACTTGAACCTGAGCCAGTGACCCCCCCAAAACCCATCCTTCCCTCATCATTCCATGCTGCCTTGGGTGGAATGGGAGGGGAGAGGGCCAGAGAAATTGTGGTTTCTTTGAAACACAGAACACATAATTTGGGGATGTTCTCCAGTAGGCTCGCCTGAATCCACATCAAGAGGCCTGGAATGCTTGCAGCTCACGAGTTGCTCTCGGGCCCTTTCTGATTCGTCCTGCCGGAGCAGCGACAGAGCAGCAGCAATATCTGGTTTAAATGAATGCCAGACCAGCCTGTAACTCAGAGAAATGCATGAAGAATATCAGTTTCACTTTCTGTCTTATGTTTAAAAGAAGGCTTTCCCCCAGCAAATATGTGCTGCTGCAGATGCCCTCCGTAAGCCCCTGGTTGTGATTTTGCAACTCAAGAAACCATGTGGTCCGATGAGCTTCAGCCTTCACAAACCTACAAATTGCAGAGCGTTTCAGCCTAACTCGTGTGAAAATTAAGTATTTAGTTTGACATTTGCCAACCGGCTTTGTGGGGTTTCCCCCTTCTCTAACCTATCTTGGAAATTAAGAAATGTGATTTCAGAAGATTAATTGCCACGAGCCAAAGTATTTTTGTTTAGAGTTTTAAGGACTAGGCTTAAATTATTTCCATAGTAGTCTTCCTCCAAAGACATTTTGTATTAAGTGAAATTATTAATACTGATCAATTCCCATATAGTGCACTCAGGGAGCACCTATTTCAAAGGTTTCTCCTCCCAGCTAGGAAACACTGCCTGGCTGGGTCCGAGGGCCTGAAACCGGGGAGCCAGGTGGTCAAACAAGGCTTCTCCCTGTCTGGCAGTGTTTGGCGACATGGGCCTGAGACCTGCTGCTGCCTCTGCCTGAAAGGAGGGTTTCTGTTTCCTTGTGGTGACGATATTTATTTGAAGGATGGGCTACTTTTTGTTTTCAGGTTTTTTCCTTCTTTTTTCCTCTAGTGGCTTGCAGAAGGAACGTGCCCCTTGAGGAAGGTCTTGGAATGGAGGACAGATGGCACCTGCCCCTGACATTGATGCTCAGGCCTGGGTCGTGGAGGTAGATGGGACCCCTAGAGAGACCACAGGCCGAATGCACTGCAGGAGCTGTGTGCATGAAGCTGGGCTCTGGGAAGGGTGGGCTCTGGCGTGGACCAGGGGAAGATGTGCAGTGGTCCCATAAGGGGACACCACACGAAGTTCCACAGCCTCTTAGGTGGTACTTGCAGGCACAGTTCCCCTACCCACCCCATTGCCATCCTCCTCTGTCGCCTCCCCAAAGCCCTCACTCCTAAAGAAGGTTCGCCAGTGTTCTTTGTTCTTCATTCACATGCTGCGAAGGCACCATTCGTGAGTTCATGTAAGACATTCCCAGGGACTCCCAGAAATGCCAGGGGAAGTGAAAGGGGTCCTGAGCTATAAAGTAAGGGCAGGAGCCAGTTAAATTTGGGTGACAGTGGGGTTGCATCTTATTCAGTCATTAGGTTCTAAAGTTGGACCCTAAGGTAACAATTGAGTACAGTCAAAATTGCCCTTGAATATCCTTTAAATTGCCCATAAAATATTGTACAGTGTATGAGATCATCTGTTCTAAAATTTTTTGAATTGTAAATATAAATGAAAAGGTTTTACAATGGCATTCAGCCTATAATAAATAATATATATGCAAAATGTATTTTTGCTGAATTTTTAACTATGCAACAGGAAGCACATCATGGAATGAAGAAGGTCAGATGCATGTATGAAATTGCTGCTGTCCTCCTGACCCTTTAAGACCACTACCCACGGAGCTGCAGAAGAAACAAAGATCTCAGTGGAGGCCAATCTGGTCCTGAGGTCAAAGTGCTCTTGCTGTCCTGAATTTTAAACATGAAAATCCCAACCTACAGGTTCTTATGTTTCAAAGATTTAATGTGCAAAATCCAGTCCTCTCCCTCTGATCTTCCTTCGTGGCTTTATAGCCCCTGAGGGAGGCAGTGGGGACAGCACCACCATGTGGTAGGTGACCCAACAGTGGGATTGAGTTTGCTGAGCACTGTCCATACGTTCTGCTGACTGTGAGGACAGAAACGAAGCACTCGGCCTCTGCCCAGAGGCCTCGCTGGTAGCCCAGGCACTGAGACCTTTTCCAGAACCCCTCATAACATGTGCATTCATCCTGACTCCCACCTTGAACTCCAACGTGGCTGTGGGCAGACGGCAGTGGTGTGAGCTGGGTCATGAAAAAGGGCACGTTTGCCTGTGCAGGGCTGGTGACGTGGGCATTCTGAGGAGCAGGTGAGCACCTTGAAAGGAAGACAAAGCTGCAGGAACTCTCACTTTTATGCTACGTGGCAGTACAGAGCCCCCGAAACTCCTGCAGTTGTCGGGTCTGGGGGGCTAAGTGAGGCTGTATCCCTGTGGTAGCCTCTGTCATGCCAAGCACGCTGATGTCTAAGACAAGCAAGCACCTTACTCAGTTCCAAATTCTGATGTCCCTCCAGAGAACAAGTCATAGTTCGCCCTTTGGTTTCCTCAGCATGTGAGTCCACTTTGAGGGGAGTAATTGGAAAAGGAGGGAAGAGAGGATGAAGAGAAGGAAAGGTGGCAAAGGCTTAGCGAGTTCTCATTAAGGAGGTGGAGCACGTTACCTCCGGGGTGCTCTTCCTAAAACCTACAGCACAGCACAGTATAATCACAGAAAAATCATCTCACAAACCTAAATTGAGCAACAGTCTACAAAATGCTCAACCAGGACTCCTCAGAACCGTCAAGGTCATGAAAAATAAGGGGATGCTGAGAAACTGTCACAGATGGGCTCAGACTAAGGAGGAAGGACATCTGAGTGCAATGTGGGTGGGACCGTGGAAGAGGAAGGGACATTAATTGGAAATGGGTGGAATCCAAATAAAGTCTGTCGTTTCATTAACAGTGATAAATGTTAATTTCTTAGTTTTGACAAATGTGCCTTAGTTACACAAGGTGTTAACGTTAGGGAACCAGGTGATGGGTATACGAGAACTCTCTGCTATACTGGCAACTTTTCTGTAAATCTAAAATTATTCCAAAATAAGTTGAGTATTTAAAAACATAGACTTAAGAGAATCAAAGAAAAAGCAAACACGAGGCTTAAAATGTATTTTTTTGATTTCTTAGGAGAGAAATAGAGCTGTACAAGGCTGATGTAAGAGGGACCAGCAGCCAATGCTTTGGAGTTCATGGACAAAGTTACATAAGCCTATGTATTGGCAAAGACATTTGAATAGATATCATAAAAGCTACCCAAAGTATATGGCACATGAATATTATTCTAAATCTATGGGTAAATGGTGACCCTTGGGAAGTAGGAGAAGAGAAGCTGATGTTTATTGAAAACCTATATATTTTAGGAATTTTAAAGTTCCTTAACTTTAAAGGTATGATCTCTTTTAAACCTCACAACCATATTACAAAGTAGATGCTATTATTGTCTCCAGTGACAGAAAGGGACACCAGGTCACAGATGGTTCAAGTAACTTACTCTAGGTCTACACAGCTGTGAAAAAGTGAAGCTGGGATTTGAACAAGGATGGTTGGTGCTGGGTCATGTACACCGTGATACTCTTCTGTTCTCAAAGAGCCACCTGCTTTCCCCAAGATCTGAGTCCCTTCTATGTCCCAGACTCTCAGCTAGGCCCTAAGGACACAATGAGATGCAAAATAAATCCGGTATGTTAGTTATTATATGTTTTCAGCCTTTATTTCATTTGATCCTCAGAATTGTAGAAGCAAACAGAAATGCTGTTTTTATTTCCATGTTGTGAATAAGAAAAGTGAGACCCAGAGACGCCAAGCAGCTTGGCAGAGGCACATGATGGGAAAAGGGGTGGAGCGAGACTACCACTGAATTCCCCGAGCTCCTGGCTCTCTGCATGTGACAGTCCTCCCATCTGGTTGATTACCAACGCCTTCCATCCATGCCCACCACACACAAGCGCACTCTGTCTGTAAGCCCCATTGCTATCTTCTCATGAAAAGAGTTCTGAGCAGGTCTTGGACCTGCAGAATGAGCCACCTATGAATGAGTAAACATCTGGCTTGCAGAGGCAAGCCTGGGGACCAGGAGGCCTGAGCTGTTGGGAATTGTAATGTGAGCTCTCCTGGGAGAAGACTGAGGTCCTGATGAAGTGAGTTCCTGGTGGGACTCTCACATCCATCCCATCTGCACAGATGTGTCCAAAATTGCTTCCTAAACTGTGTTCAACAAAAGCCTTCTCTACCCAAACAAATGACACACTATACCCCTCAAATGCTGAGGGTGCATTTTTAAAGTCTTGTTTGGCAAAGGGACTGTACTGATTTCTAGAGATCAATGAGCTGATGGTCTGCATAAGCACTCAGCATATCTGAGTAACATTGACAATGAAGCCAAGGTTAAGTGTGGGATGCAGCTCAGGGAGTCCTGGAATAAGGAGGGTCTTTATTATTCCACTTGGTGATTAGCTGTGCAACTGTAAACTCTCCCATCACTTTTAGAATACAAAGATTAATTGATTTGATTATATGAAAAGATGCATTGAATAGCTGTGCTACTTCAATTACATTTGCTTCGTTGTGAGTGAAGTGAATTTCTACTTCATCCTTACAACCAATCAGGGCTTAGATAAGTGATTGAGCTCATTCGTTTATTCGCTCATTCAAAACATTTGCTAAGCACCTATTATGTACTGGGCACTGAAATGTAGGAAAAGGCAGAGCAATTAACATGCAGTTTCTGCTTCCAAGCAGTTTACATGTAGAAGAGCTCCCAGAAAAGTAGAGGAAAAAGTACCATACAGACAAATAAGGGTAATAATTGTCATGTGCTCACCAGGTACAGGGAACCTCAAACTGGAGAGGGAACAACTTGGTTTGGGGAGATCAGGTACAGTTTCATAGAGAATAAGATGTGTTGATTTTGAAAGAAGAGTGAGTTTCCCAAAAAGACTAGGGGAAAAAAAGGCATTCCAAGGTAACATTATTATTGAGAATAAACTGTAGCATGTGAGCTTCAGAAAGGCAGGTAAGAATAGCCTATGTATTAAAACACCTGTTCACTAAGCCCAAATTCAAAGACAGAGAAAACTTGAGGTATATAGCTGTGTACACAGAGCAAGGCCTACAACTCAGAGAAGACAAATATGACGGATACAAAGTAGGAGGCAGGGAATGGTCTTGTATGTTTCCAGAAATATTAGAGCCTTAGTCTAGAGGGCTACTGGGAGAGGATAGGACAGACCTCAGTCTGGACAGGCCAGCCATACATCAGACATATTCCTAAATGCCTTATGTGGTCTCCATAAGGTCCTGAAAAGTAAGCTCACTTAGCCAGCAAAAGAGACCCATACGCCATAGAAACCATTAGCAAATATCACTAGGGGGATAAAACCACAGGCTCCTATCGTCTGGAGTCATGGCACTGAACGGTCCCCAGGTATGAACCAGAAAGAGAAGAGGCAGATTTGTGTGACACTGAACTGAAAATTCCTAAACAATCACCTTGAAACTTTGGCCTCCAGAACTCAGGTCTCCAGGGCTGTGCCCAGGGTTATAGAGGGCCTGCCCTCACCAATCTCACAACCTAACTAGGAAAATGAGAGCAGTGCACGAAGGCACAGAAGTAGAAGACTTCAGATATCAGCCACCAGCTCTGTAGGAGATCGGAGGAAGACATAGAGGTGTGAGTGGGCACAGTCAGGGGAGCGTCTCCAGCTCTGTCTTCTGAGAAAAACCAGATTCCAACTAACTAGTAAGCACTACTCCAGCTACCATTCTCATCAAAGGCAAAAAATTCCCTATTTCAGGGATTTTCAGCCTTTTTTGAGCCAAGGATGTCTATGGCATTTTAAGAAACTTCTGTATCTTCTCCCAAAAATAAATGCAGAGATCCACATGCAATCCTCCACAAACAGGGCTTATAAACAACCCTCTACAATCAATGGGATCCAAAACCCCCACTTAATCCTCTTGCTCTGAATCCACTCCTTTTATGGCTGATGTGGGCTGGGACAGGAGTAAGCAAAGTCATGAGCTAGCTCAGTCCTCCAAGTTAGAGCCACAGCACGCCCATGAAACCACTTCTTTACACAGGTGTGCAGCCACCATACTGGTATGGAGAAGTCTTAAGGTTTGTCCAGCTCTGAGGCTAAATCCAAGGGGAGAAAAGCAGTATCCTCTATAGATCACATTTTCTCTCCTGGGTACATCTAGGATCCCAAACATAGGACCAAAATCAGTTTGCTCACATCCGACACTGGGGTCCTTCTGATCTCACACTGAAGCCTCACTTCCCAGTAAAAGGAAGTAAAAAGTCACACAATGAGGCTGACTGAGGATCCCTGAAGCGCTTTGTAACCTGCTGATGCAAGGTCTGGACTGTAGCCCAGTACATGGGCAAGGCCAGCTCCAGCCCATGACATCCTAGCCCTGAGGGACTGAAACCTCCATCTGCCCTGACTGTTCTCTAAATTTGTTCTCCAGTAATTATTTTTCAGGAAAGAACACAAAGCACTCAACCTTTTTACTAACTTTTAGCCTCATCTCAATGAGACTGAAATTCCCGGGACTGAAACTCTCATGAGGCATGTCCCTCCCTGCCAGGAGCCCTCTCCTCTGACAGACTGAGGGAGGCCAGAAGTCTGTCCACTCTTGGCCCACTCCTGCAAGCAACAAGTGCCCCATCTCAGGAAGCACTGGACAATCCTTGAATAAGCATCTTCTATTAGGGAAGAAAAAATTGCATTCCTAGTGGTAGTCAGCAGGCAGCAGAGATTCTTCCAGCTTAATGACTTGCAAATCAAAAGCATGAAAACCAGAATGCACCTTTTGAACCTCTTTCCCATCCAGCCTACATGTCCTCATAATTTTCTCCCATAGAGTTCCTGGTATTTTTGCTACCAGAGCAATAACCTTCCCTGTGCATTTTTAAAATGTTGGAGGAGGAGCTGTCCAGTGATCTCAAAGCATATGTTTTTGATTCTCATAAGATTATGGATACCAAAGGAATAAAAATGGAAATCACTACTGCCAAGATATGAAAGAAAGTTTGCATAGTAAAATAATTTAAACCTAACATTTGGACCCAATAAGGCAAACGAAACGTTTTTTCCATATTTTTGGAAAATGTGCATTTTCTTCACATTAAGTGGTACCAATAAAAAATAATGATTCTCACTCCGTTTATTTCTATAAGTTAGATTGGCTTATAGTTTTCCAGGACATGGTTTTCTATCAAGCTATATGGCAAACACCTGGGCATAAAATAACACTCAGCTATTTACTTCCATGTGGGAAAAACGGGTCACCATTCCTTTCTTCTAAATCTAGAGCAAAGGTCAGCTGAAACTGGTTAGCATATTTAGTTCTCTCTATCTGCTGAGAATGAGTGTTACATCAACAATTGCGGATGTCCATGAGCAAACCCTGGCAGTTCCTCCCAGATAGACTCTGTTTCCCGACTCCAGGCCGGGTGATTCTGCAATACATGCCGGTAAGACATTTGACTCATCCTGGAATCGGATAAAGAAACAGAGAAGACCAAATAATGAGGAAGGGCTAGAAAACATGTTCATATGTATGTCTTACATGAATCCACTGATCCCCAGGGGAAGTCTGTCCAATGAGAGTGTGGCCATGTAAACTTTGAAGAAACGGTGGATGGACAGGGATGAGGAGATATAGAATAATAGATAGCGGGAAAGGAGAGGGAAGAAAGAAAGAGAGGAGAGAGAAAAACAGGGAAGACAGGGAACAAATTACAATAAATGTGGGATCTACAGTGATGTTGTTTAAGAACAGAGTGTTGAAACAGAAGAAAGTCTCTCTCTCCAGGGCTGACGTGGTCAGAAAAACGGAAGTCTAGAAGGGCAGGGTGATCGCCAAGCTCAAGCCAAGAGTGATTTAGGAACCCTTTCTACCTCGTCACCCCTCCCCCCTTCTGTCATCTTGCTACCACTGTGTCTCTCTTCACATGCAAGTGCATGCACATGCGCACACACGCATGCACACGCGCCTACCACTTCAGGCTGGGAGTCTATATTCCCTGTGAAGAATGCCACCCGACAAGGATTGATCAATAAAGAACATTAGGTGCCCAGGACCACCCACACCTTCTGTCTCCCAGATGGAAGGCGGAACACAAGCGTGGCCACTGCGAGCCCCTGGCACAGGCCCTTTCTGCCCACTAATTCCGAGCTAGTGATGCTCCGAGCCCATCACTGCTGTAACTTGTCATTATACAAGCTTCCCACTGCTGGGGACCGCCTTTTCTCAGGGTTCAAATGTGACAAATTCCTTCCTTACCCATCTCTCAGGCCTGCTGGAAGGCTCAAAACAAGATGAATGCGAATGAACTGTGATAGCTATAAAATATTCCACATGTGAAGTGTGGAAGGTGGAAAAAGCGGAAAGTGGTGAATTATTTATTACTCTTTGGCTCGAGTCTCAGTTCTTCCTAAGGCTCCGTGTCCTCCACGGCTGCTGCGGCACTCTCCATTGACAATGAAATAAGATCATTTTGAATGCCTAACCCACACACGGTAGGAGCCCTAGCATCCCTTCTAAGATCTCACAGGAGGCTATATTTGCCCAGTTCCCGCTCGCTCCGATTTCTAACTCTACCTGAATTCTTAATCCTGCTCCAGGTTGCATCTTTTGCAGGTGCCTGACTCTCTGCCCATCGCCCGGGCTGCAGGACTGCGGACACAAGCCTGGGCGTGGAGAGACCTTCCCTGAGGCTGTGAACATACAGGTGGGATGACCCTGCCGTGCAGCGAGCATACTAAAATGACCTGCCAGCGATTCCTTTTAAAGCAGCCCCTGCCTCCTCTTGGCACCAGAAACTCCTCACTGGTCCTCTCTTCACAGAGAGCCCCAACCCACTGCCACCCAGATTGACTCCCTTTTCCTTCTCGTTTCTCCCATCAAGCCACCGGCCCCCAGTTCTGTCCCTCTTCTCCCTGCCCCGTTTATTTGGTTCAGGCCCAGGGGACTCTCAACCCTGGCTACACATTTCCTGAGGGGCTCTTTTAAAATATCAATCCGCGGACCAATTACATCAGAGGCTGCGGAGGTGGACCCCGCGCGTGCACATTTTTTCGAAGCTCCTCTGCAGATTTTAATAGGCAGCCAAGGTGGAAACCTCCAGTCTAGCTCCCCTAAGCCATGCCTGGGGGAAGCTCACCTTTCATACTCCAGAAAGTCATCAAGGTATTTAGCGGAACAAAAGACAATTCTCTCCCTGAGAGAATTGCTGCCAGTTTTTCAACTGAACATTATTTTTCCTGCTACACTATTAAGAAATTTGCCAATGATCTACACTTTATTATCCTGGGGTCCGGATCGTTCCCCAGCACGAGCATTCTTGGCGGTCCCTTGTTCCCCCTTTCTGGCTCGTTTTCCTGGGTCACAGAGTAGCAGGAGGATGGGAAAGAAGTCAAGTCATCTCTGCAGAGGAACCAGGTTTCTTTGTGAGAGACTGTAATCCAGTTCAAAATCCAAACCTAAAATGGGAAACTAATGTTATTTTAGAATAATGTGACAGAATCATTCTCATCTATGATGAAAATAAACAAACAAACAAAAGCAGCCCCATGGTGGTGTTTTGTTTTTTCTTTAAGACTAGATAGCAGACACGAGTTCTTTTTCTGAATAGTTCCTTGAACTTCCAAATACATTTCATTAGTTCCACCTTATTTTGTATTTACCGCTCATCTCATCGGCCTCATGTGGTAATGTCCTTGGCAAAGCTCTTAACGTTTCTGAATTTCTCTTATTATAGAAAATCAGAGTGCTGGGCCTGCTATTTGTTTCCTATGAGTCCATAATAGCCTGCACACACACCGTTTTATGTATTTATAGTCCCTGGACAATGTTCTGCTTATGTCCTCGCCTTTGATCATCCTAACAACCCTGTGAAGAAGGTAGCAGGATGGGGCTTATCATCCACTTTTCCAGCAAAGTAATTTCACATTCAAAGAGCACAAGGACTGGCCCAAGGCCACATTGCGGGGACACACAGAGCTGTTGCTTAGAACACAGTCCTTTGACTCCATTTTAGGAACCCTTCCTACCTCATCATCCCTCTCCCCTTCTGTCACCTTGCTACCACTGTGTCTCTCTTCACATGCATGTATGTGCACACACACACACACGTGCGCGCGTGCACGCACACACATGCACACACCCCTACCATTACAGGCTGGGAGGCTACATCCCCTATGACGAATGCCACCCGACAAGGATGGATCAAGAAAGAACACTAGGTGCCCAGGACCTAGAAGACCCACGTCTTCTATTTCCCAGATGGAAGATGGAACACAAGCACGGCCACTGCGAGCCCCTGGCACAGGCCCTGTGTGCCCATTTCCCTGTCTGTCTCCTGCTGGGCCTTGTGGGCTCCATGCAGAGAGTCTACACATTTGCTCTCAGGACAGGAGCTGATGTCAGACCCTGCTGTAGTCCCAACAAGCCTGTGTCACCCATCCCTGAGGGAAAGCAACTTAGAATCTTTATTGGGGAAATTCATAATAGGGTAATTCAACATAGAACTAGGCCTAGCGCAGAGCCCTGTGAATGCTTGCTGACTGGTGTGTTTCTGGGTCTCAGAGCTGGAGGGGCTCAGCGGGGGCTGGGTCACCTCCCCACCTTACAGAGGTCAGACCTATCAGAATAAGGCAGCAATGACAGGAGAGACTGGGACAGGGCAGCCCCCCACCGTCTGTGCCCATAAGGCCCCGCATCCTTCTAGAAGGTCTTCCCAAGCTTGCCTGGAGGCAGAGATATCCGGTTCCCCACTCACAAGGGAGGCCGAGCCCTGATCTCTTCAAAGCACAAAGCTGGTGTCATGAGAACAAGAGTTCTTGGGGTTTCCAGGCCAAAGAGGCAACTTTGGGGTGTCAGTCTCCTAATGTGAGATATGTTTGTGATTTTGAGTTATTTCTACAAATCCCTTCAAGCTCAAGGCTGTGCAGACAGCCTTAGGTGAGAGAGAGGAGGGGGATGAATCAGGGCAGAGAGGAGGATATCATAAAAATGCCGCTAAAAAACTGTTGTCTGAGGGCCTATTTCACCACCTACTGCCGGGGAACGTCATAAAATCCCGCTCCCAGCCTGCCCTCCGCATCCTCTCCCCGTGCCGCTGTCCCAGAGCCAGGCCCGGGCACTGAACACATATGGGTCTAGTTGGTCCATGCCGCTGTCCTCCGAGGCCGTAAATTCAGACCGCCACAAATCAGCTTCAGCGCAACTTCAGCCGCAGACACGCAGGCGTTCACATGAAAGTCCCGGTGTCTGGGCTGAAATATGGCTGCACGTGTTCCCTTCAGCAGCGCCGGCCCGCTGGAGATGCCACCCCGTCAGGGATGGTTTATGGAGCGGGGCAAGGAGGCCAGAGCACAGTGGCCAGCTACCACCCCAGCCAAGGCGCCCGGCGGCTTTGATCTCCTGCTGGTCAGCCCCGTGTCACCAGGGATGGCAGCCGGTTCCCAACACAGCACTGTCCATGCTGTTTTCTTCCCCAAGTAACTACTTGTGGCATCTCATTGTCATCAGCTAACTGCTGGGCATTCCGGGTCCTTGGCTTCTCTGAGTGCTGACAGTTGACACAGAGGCTGCCCGTCCCCTTGCATGAAATGCTCCTTCGTGGAGCCCCTTCTCCAAGAATCCAGCTTGAGACAGGGTGAAATTAAGATAACACCGTGGTTTCGAATTATTTTCTTTTCTTTTTTTTTTTTTATTTCGGCATTTGATGGGGGTATAGATTTTAAGGTTTCAATAAATGCCCTTTCTCCCCTCCCCCCACAAGTCTGAGTCTCCAGCATGACCCTCCCCCAGACGGTGCACATCTCACTCATTATGTATGTATATAGCCACCCCCCGCCCCCCTGCCCAATACCCAATTACTGTAGTACCTATGTGTCCACTTAGGTGCTGCTCATTTAATACCAGTTTGCTGGTGAGTATATGTGGTGCTTGTTTTTCCATTCTTGGGGTACTTCACTTAGTAGTATGGATTCCAGCTCTAACCAGGAAAATATAAGATGTGTAAATTCCATGGTATACATATATCACATTTTATTAATCCATTCTTGGATTGATGGGCACTTGGGCTGCTTCCACAGCCTTGCAATTATGAATTTTGCTGCTATAAACATTCGAGTGCAGGTGTCTTTTTTGTAGAGTGTCATTGGATCTTTTGGGTAGATGCCCAGTAATGGGATTGCTGGATCAAATGGTAGATTCACTTGTATCGCTTTAAGGTATCTCCTTATAGAGACTTTTCTCTTTAAATGTGGGATAAGTTAAATCACTGAGTTAGTTGGTTGACCGTGAGAAAATACATAGAATGGGAATGTGGAGACGAATTACTACTGCAACATCTCTCTACTTAGCAAACTTGGAATGATTTTTTTTATTTTGAATTTGGTTCCCTATAGAAGAGCTCTCATATAATACACTGATAGTTTATATATTGTGTGGAAAAAACTAACTGACAATGTTGTATCACATACCCCAGATATATGCTCTGTTAGTAAAAGGTATCTGTGGGAGATTATTTTAAAGTGAGACAGAGCAAATAAACCTTAATTTAACCTCTCTCTCCCCCCAAAAGAATCTAGTTTGGGGCAAGTGGGACATTAACTCAAAATAAGTTTCAGACACCGGGTTTCCTGTGTCCAAGGATGTACCTGGCCTAGATGATCAAGAACAAATAAACCTGTGTCTCTAGCATGGTCTGCCCCATCCTACTACCTTCTCCACCCCAAGGTGAGTCCGTGGGCCGAGGCAGCGTGGCGGAGCCTCACCAGGTACAGCTCAGAGCGGGAGCGTAGTGCTCTTGCGCCTCCAGAGGCCTCAGGAAAACTGAACCCGGCAGGTTCTCACCCTCACTGCTCAAATGATTCTGCATGGGCACCTAAGGACAAGAAGACTGATGAGTATCACCTCGGCCCAGAGTTTCCCTCTGGCCCAGCAGGCTAAAGGTAGCATTTAGGAGGTGTCTAAGCGGACTCATGACCACTCAGCCACCCACACATCTACTCCCTGGCATTCACTGAGCACTCACATTGTGTTAGGTGCTGTCTAGACACCATAGGGAATATTAAAACATTCTGGACTCTTGCCCTCAAAGAACTTCCAATCTCATGAGAAGGCAAGATATCATGGGGAGCTGCAGGCCGAGCCCAGGCCACAGGACAGCTACCCAGTCCAGACGGTGGATGCTCAGAGGAGAAGCAGCTGAGGCCTGGGAGAGTCACCAAAGGCCTCCCCGAGGTGCTGGGCTTTTGCTGGGCTGGGAGGCTGGTATGGGTAGAATTGCATCTCCCCAAAAGACATGCTGAAGTCCTAGCCCCCAGTATATCAGAATGGGAGCTTCTTTGGAAATAGGCCGGTTGAAGACGTAATTAGTCAGGATGAAGTCAGGGTGAGAAGGATGGGTCTTTGCAGAAAGAGGAGAGAGACACAGAGTGATGACAGCCATGTGAAGACAGACACAGGAAAATGCCACGTGAAGATGCAGCTGGAGACTGGACTGTTGCATCTACTAGCCAAGGAAAGCCAAGGATTGCCAGCTGTCACCAAAACTTGGAGAGAGGCATGGGACATGTTCTTCCTCAGGGTGCCCAGAATGAGTCAGCCCTAGAGACACCCTGGTTTTGAACAGAATTCTAGCCTCCCTAACTGTAAGAGAGTAAATTTCCCTTGTTTTAAGCCCAGTGTGTGGTGCTTTGTGACAGCAGCTGTCAGGAAACAAATGCAGAGACAAAAATGAAAATGCAGAAGCAGGGTGAGGAGCCAATCCCAGGAGGCCCAGAGGTGGGAATGAAGATTGCATAGGAAGGACAAGGAACAGCCCAACCCAAATGCAAAAAGGATTTCAGAAGCAGAATTACACAAAATCAGAGTCTCTGCCTAAGACATCATTTCCCAAGGGATCCCATTGGTACTTCCTTGTCTTTAGGGAGTCTTCACACCCCTCATGCCGCACTCATGTGGCGTGAAAGAGGGTTGCCTTCCAGGGACTCGAGCCCTCCTCCCCAACACAGGCATTGGTGAGGAGCAGACATGTGACCCAGGCAGGGCCAGCATCCTACCCCACCTGCGTGGCCACAGTAATTCTTCCATGGAGGGGCACTGAGCCAAAGCAAGCCAATTAGAGACTTTTCCTGAGTCTCTTTATTTCTATTTAAGCTGGTAGAAAAGAGCCCTTTTCTTTCTGGTCACAGGCCTGTGAAACATGAACTGGAAGCTGCCCACAGCCACAGCACATTAGTGTGAATAAACAAGAGGAGATAGAATGATCCTTGTATCATTCAAGCCCCTGCTTCCAGCCACTAAGTTTTCTGGAGCTGCCACCTGAATTTTTATCTCATTTCCAAGTCTTCCATCAATTCTATAAGCTGTCTTGATAGCCCTCCCTGTCACATAAAAGCAAACAGAAATGTAATTTTTGAAAAATCAAATAGATGTTTGTCCCTTACTATTAAAGGGGCCTCACCCAGCACATCATGGGAGAAAGCATATTGCCCACATCCTAAAGAACTGCAGATGCCAGGCTGCATGAGAGAGAGTATGTGAGCACTTGAGACAGAGAGAGAAATGGGGGAACCACTCCTATGATAACTAACCCATTTCCAAGATAAGGGCATTCATCTGTTCCTGAGGGTACAGCCCTCATGGCCTAATCACCTCTTAAAGGCTCCACCTCTTAATATGCCACCGCTTACTATGGCAATTAAATGTCAACATGAGTTTTGGAGGGGGCATTCAAACCATACAAACCATAGCATTCCACCCTTGGGCCCCCAAAACTCCTGTCCTACTTACATGCAAAACACATTCATTCCATCCTAATAGCCCCCAAAGTCCTAACTTGTTCCAGCATCAACTCAAAAGTCCAAAGTCTCATCTATTAATAAATCAGATGTGGGTGAGACTCAAAGCATAATTCATCCTGAGGCAAATTCCCTCCAGCTGTAAGCCTGTGAAATCAAAAGAAGTTATCTGCTTCCAAAAGGCAATGGCATAGGATAGATCTTCCTAGTGCAGAAAGGAACAACAGGAAAGAAGAAAGGACTAACAGATCCCATGTAAGTTCAAACCCCAACATGACAAGTAAGATTAAGTCTTAAAGCTGGAGAATAATGCCCTTTGATTCCATGTCCTGCTTTCTGGGCACAGTGGTGGGGTGCTCACCCTGGGGGGTGGGACCCCAGGGTCTCAGGCAGGCTCATTTCTATGGCTTTGCTGAGCTCAGTCACCCAGAAGCTCATCAAAATGTTTTTCACTGTCTGTATTTCTATCAACATTCTGGCCATGACTACTTACGTAATCTCTAAAAGGATTCAGACTTTCCCTGCATCTCTCCTCTTCTTCTGAACCCCCACCAGAAATGTCCTTCATGCTATGTTTATGGCAACACAAGATTTCCCTAGCATTCTCCTCTAAACTCTTCCAGCTTCTATCCAGTTCCCAAATCATTTCCACATTGTCAGATATTTGTTATAGCAACAGTCCCACTTCTTGGTACCAATTTTCTATCTTAGTTCATTTTCTGCTGCTATAACAGAATACTACAGACTGGATAATTTAATGAGAATAGAATTGAATTTGACTTATGGTTCTGGGGGCTGGAAATTCCAAGAGCTGGCATCTGGTGAAGGTCATCCCATAGCAGAAGACATAAGAAAGAAGTGAGCACTGGAGACAAGGAGAGAACTTAGGCTGAACTTTATCCTTTTATCAGGAACCCACCACTGTGACAACTAACTCATTCCTGAGATAATGGCATTAATCTTTCATGAGGACATGGCCCACATGGCCTAATCACCTCATTAAGGTCTCACCTCTTAATACTGTTACAATGGTCTTAAATTTTTTTTTTTCTTTTTGAGATAGGGTATCATTACATTGCCTGGGCTAGAGTTCAGTGACATCATCATGGCTCACTGTAACCTCAAACTCCTGGGCTCAAGCTATCTTTCTGCCTCAGCCTCCTGAGTAGCTGGGACTATAGGCGTGTACCACCATGCCCAGCTAATTTTTCTATTTTTTTTTTCGTAGAGATTGGATCTGCCTAAGTTGCTCAAAATGGTCTTGCATGCCTAGCCTCAAGCAATCCTCCCACCTCAGCCTCCCAAGTGCTAAAATTACAGGTGTTTGCCACCATGCCCAGCCAGCCATTAAATTTCAACATGAGTTTTGGAGGGGACATTCAAACCATAGCAATACCCTTCTGAGAAGAGGCAGCACAGAGGCCATCTGATTCTCAGTGGAATCCTTGACTCCACTGAAGATTAAGAACCACTGCTATGAGCAATGAGGAGCCATTATAAAAATAAGAACTACAGAAGATTTCATTCTTCACTGACAATCATTGAGCAACCTCAGATAACCAGTCATTTATTCAACAACATATACTGTTAATCCCACACTCAAGAGCTGTTGGGAGTGCCAAGGTATATATAATAGAATTTTATCCTCCGGAAGTTGCAGTCAGCTTAAACTTAAAGTTTGAAGGCACTCATTTAAGTTGTTCTTAGCATAGTGTAATTCTAACCGAGAAGAAAATTACTTCAGGGCAGAAGTGATAAGGGACCACAGTTGCCCTGGTGTGCTGTGAGCTTGCTGCCCCAGGTCAAGTCTCCTCAGAACAGGGGGTGTGTGCAGAAACATTAGCTGCCTGAGCCACAGGATGCAGGATCCACAGTCTAGAAGTCAATTCTAGAACCAGGCTTTGGTTCACAGAAACGTTGGTCCTGCCAGCTCTTGCTGCTGCCGCACCATAGACATGTGGTCTCCTTGTTTCTCGGGTCAGAGTTATACCAGCATCCTCAATATATCAGTGCACTCAAAAGGGATTAACAAACATCTGGGGAACACAGCCTGCTGTATTTTACTAGGTTGTGGAGCAAAGATCATAAGAGGGTTCTCAGAATGCTTGAGTCCAAGCCAAACCCATCAAGGTGCCAGTAGTGTGAGGGGCTTCCTACCTGTCAGCAGCCTCATCACTGGACTCCAAGTGACCACACCCAACAAAAAGATGACAGAGCTGATTCTGCAGCAGCAAGGTCTAAAAGGTGCACCACAGAACTCAGGATCGGTGGGGTGGCAAAAGCAGTTAGGGCAAAAGGATTTCCCTGGTTCAGTTCATTTTAGAAGCACCACATTAAATAACGTTGAATTTATTTCTTTACAGGAGCATAAAACAAGTGTGCATTGTGAATCTTCAAAAGGAGGAGACACTGGGCTTTCTTTCCTGAGCACCTTTGATCACAGGACCCTCTTTATCCTACTTTAGGTAGAATGTCTTCAGAGCAGATTCTGGGAAATACTAGCAAAATGGAGGTGAGAGAGATAATTTCGAGGAAGGATATAGTCCATGAATATCTGTAGCAGGCGTCCTAATGGCTTTCTCATTCAGGGTAATTAGGTAATCAAAGTGTACAGATATTGTCATCAAACTTGCCTGCTATAGTTTGGATGTTTGTCCCCTTCAAATCTCATGTTGAAATTTGAATCCTAATGTTGGAAGTGGGGCCTAATGGGAGGTTTTTGGGTCATAGGGGTGGATCCCTCATGAATAGATTAATTCCCTCCCTGGAAGGGTGGTGAGTGAATTCTCACTCTATTGGTTCTCTTGAAAGCTGATTGTTAAAAACAGCCTGAGGTGGGATATGGTGGCTCAGGCCTGTAGTCCTAGCACTTTGGGAGGCTCACATTGAAGGATTGCATGAGGCCAGGTGTTTGAGACCAGCCTGAGCAACACAGTGAGACCCATCTCTAATAAAAAAAAAAAAATTAGCCAGGCATGGTGATGCACACTTGTCATCCCAGCTACTAGGAAGGCTGGGACAGGAGGATGGATTGAGCCCAGGAGTTCAAGGCTGCAGTGAGCTGTGATCATGCCACTGCACCCCAGCCTGGGTAACATAGAGAGACCCTGTCTAAAAAATAAAGAAAAAAAATAAAGAAAAGAAAGAGAAAAAGAGAGAAAGAAAGAAAGAGAGAGAGAGGGGGGGGAGGGAGGGAGGGAAGGAAGGAAGGAAGGAAGGAAGGAAGGAAGGAAGGAAGGAAGGAAGGAAGGAAGGAAGGAAGGAAGGAAGGAAGGAAGGAAAAAAAGAAAGAAAGAAAGAAAGAAAGAAAGAAAGAAAGAAAGAAAGAAAGAAAGAAAGAAAGAAAGAAAGAAAAAGCAAGCAAGCCTCGCACCTTCACTCTTGCTGTCTTGCTTCCTCTCTCACCAAGTGATCTCTGCACATGTTGGCTCCCTTTCCCCTTCCACCAGCCTCACGTCCTCTCCAGATGCCCAATCTTGAACCTTCCAGCCAGCACAACCATGAGCCAAATAGACCTCTTTTCTTTATAAATCACCCACCCTCACGTGTTCATTTATAGCAATACTAAATGGACTAAGACAATGCCAAATGCATCAAGAAGTTTGCTGTAATAATAATCACCATCAACATTCACTGAACATTCACTATGAGCTAGGCACATTACAAGTTAGGCTTGATGAACATGATCTCATTTAATCCTCTGAACTACTATTTGAGGAAGCTACTGCTATTCTCACCCTCATTTTCAGCTAAGGAAACTAAGGCTTAAAAAGGTCAAGTAAGTTGCCTTAAGTCTTACAGCTAGTTAGTGGCAGCTAGTTAGTGGTAAAGCCAAATTCTAAACTGGATCTCTCTGAATTTCTATGCCTATTAAATGCTGTAAAAATTCATTAGTCTTTGGCATGCAGGAAACATAATGCACCAGGAAACACCAGTTGCTTAGACTTGTAGGGTCATCTTTTGGGCAAAAGGTCATTCCCAGTGGCTATAGACAGGACACATGTAGATCAAAGCCCCAGCTGATGTGCAGGGTTCACTTCTCCTTGGTTTTATGTGTTAAGTTTATCACCAACCATCTTGTCACCATATTTTCATATAATGGTTTCTTCAAACTCACCATATGGTGAACTTAAAGAGCATGAAATTCAGGAACATGAGGCATGGAGCTTGTATCAATTTTCTGACATTAATTCCCACCCCTCTACCTCTGTAATTAGCTATTAGGTAAAATGAGCAATTTCTGTGCCTCATACACCCATCTGTCAAGGCAATATTTTTATATTTATACATTTCAAAGAGAAAAACTCTTTGTCACTCTCAATCAATAAACCTGGTATTTCACAAGGGAACTAGTAAAATGTTTTCCTCTATGCAAAAAACTTTCAAAGACTTGCCTTAAACAAACAAGCTGGCACACTTTGTCATGAATGAATCCATGGCTTCTGGGGGAATTGTTTCCTCTTAGTGTAAGAATCACCCTTCCATATGCCACCTTCATTTCTGGCAGAAGAAGAAAGAATGCAGTAAGGATATTTTAGATGCAAGGAAGTATAGCAAAAAAAACAAAAATCCATCTGTGAGTAGGCAACAAGTTTTCCTGCCCTGCTAATAACAAGCTGAGTGACATCTCCCGAAACAACCCCCTCCCACTTCCTCACCTATAGAACAAGGGTTTGCCACTAAAACCTCAGACCTCCAGCTCATGGATTCCATGGATGGTGGATTATATGAAGGCATTTGTATACCAGCTTCAATTCGGAATCCTAGGAAATGTGGAATCTTCCTGATTCACCCCAAGGGAGTGTTAGTTACAGTTTTGATCAGAAAAATCTCAAAACAAGAAGCTTTAACTTAATACATCCCAGAAAGATGAGAATCCCGTCTCTTTTTGAAGTTCTTTGAAAGGGTATCCAAAACACTACACAGTAGTCAGTTTTAGTCTTTATACAGCATTCATGGTCCATAAGTTTCTCTTTGCCTCTGGCCTAAATTTTTTCTACTGCAGTAAAAAATAATTAAGGCCAGCTTTACATTATATTCTGGATCATGAAATTATTTATATCTGGTGATAACAAATAAATTGCTTTCCAATATATTCCTTTCTTATCTTATTTTTGTTATTAATTTAAAAATTATTAATTATTTTAAACATATACAAAAGTATCTAACTCTGTCCAGGTTGCTATGACAAAATACCATAAGCTGAGTAGCTTATAAACAACTGAGTACCACACCATAAATCAAGGAGCTTATAAACACATCTAATTCTCATGGTTCTAGAGGCTGGGAAGTCCAAGATCAATGTGCCAGCAGATTTGGTGTCTGGCAAGGGCCCCCTTTCTAGTTCATAATGGCACCTTCCAGCTGTGCCATCACATGATGGAAGAGGTGAGACAATTCTCTGGGGCCCTTTTATTAGGGCACAAATGCCATTCTTGAGGGCTTCATAAGGACATGACCAAGTCACTACCCAACAGCCTCACCTACTAGAATCAACACATTGGTGATTAGGTTTCAACATATAAATCTTGGGGAGACACCAACATTCAGACCACAGCAAAAAGCATTGAAAAGGATATATCACAGACCTGTATACACACTTTTCAGTTATACTACATGCTCATATTTTGCCATTTTTGGTAAAGCAAAAAGAGCAATTATTTTTAAAAGATATAAAACACTAAAGATATAGTGAATCACCCTCTGACTCCCAAACTACTGCTTTCCTTCTCTGCAGAAGGAGCTACTATTGAAAATTGTTGTGTGTGCCTCAAATAGGTTTTTATACTTTTACACATATAGTTGTTTACTCATTTTAAATGCATATGAATGGCACCATATTGAACATGTCACTTTAAAAGTTACTTTTTTTCCCTCAATGAATGTTTTTAAGACTCGTCCATGTATCATGAATTTTTAGATAATTAAATTGATCCCACGTTTTATGCTATTACAGACAATGCTACTATGAGCATACTTGTTAATGTCCCCTTGTACACTCTAGGGCATATACCTAGAAGTACTTGTATCAAAGCACAGTTTTACCATCAGTGCATAATTTCATCATTTTCCACATCTATATTTGTAACACTTGGTTGTATCAGACTTTCCCATTTTTACCAAATGAATCAGTGTGAAATGGCATTTATTGTTTTCCTTCATTATAGTTTGAGCATCTTTTTATATTTTTACTGAACATTTATATTTTCTCTTTTGTGACTTACCAAACAAAATCTTTGACAATTTTGTACATTGGACTACTTACTGATTTGTAGGGATGTTATGATACGTTTCAGATACTAATCCTTTATTGGTGTATGTGCTGAAAACTTCTCCCATCCTGTAGCTTGTCTTTTCATTTTGTCTATTGTTTCTTTGTTACACAAAACTTTGTAATTTTAATGTAGGCAAGTGAATCAATCATTTGCTTTATGGTGTGCTTTTTCTGGGTTTTGTTCAAATAGTCCTTCCCTTTCTTGGGTCATAAGTATATTCTCCTAGCCAATCTCACATAGACTACCTGGTCTCAGTGTCTGCCATCTTTCCTCTTCAATTCTTTTAAAAGTATCATAAAGATTATTCTGACAGCTGGGCCTGGTGATTCACCCCTGTAATCCCAGGACTTTGGGAGGACAAGGTGGGAGGATCATTTGAGGCTTAGAGTTCAAGACCAGTCTGGGAAACATAGTGAGACCCCCATCTATACCAAAAAAAAAAAAAAAAGGAAAGAAAATTATCCGTGCATGCTAGTGCATGCCCATAGTCCTAGCTACTCAAGAGGCTGAAGCAGGAGGATGCCTTGAGTCCAGGAGATTGAGGCTGCAGTGAGCTGTGATTGTGCTACTGCACTCTAGGCTGGACAAAATAGTGAGACCTTACCTCTAAAAAAAAATTATTTGGTCTATTATGAAATCAATATATGATTATTACAAAAGATCTGGGAAAAGCAGAAAGAAAACAAACCAGGACATTATTAAACCAGTTTCAAAATAATTATTATTATCCTTCAGGAAAATCACTCCCCGAAGCAAACCCTATTTATAGTCTACATCACTGACAGTAATATGTTATATGGCAGACACAGTGGAACTTTGTAGAAAGACAGATGTGGATTTGAATCTTATTTCTGCTGCCTTCTACCTGATTTATCTTGCACATGATATTTATGTCCTGTGAAGTTCAGTGTCTTCAACTGTAAGATAAGGACAATTGATGCATTGGGTTGTTGTGTATCCCAATTATGTCCAAATTCACATGTCAGGTTTATAGCTGGCAAAATCTTTTCTTAAGGAGTCCTACGTGCCTCCTGCACTACTATATAGCAGAGGGCAAAGGTTCCTGGAGCAAAGCAAGAACAGAGCCATGGGCATGCATATCAGCCCACTCCCAAGTGATGGGAAGGATCTAGCAGCAACCATCCTGGGATCTGTTCAACAGTCACCACACTCCTCCTTCCATTTATAACCGCAAACTGTACAGACAGTGCCTAAAAGGGTAGGGAAACTAATTGAAGAACAAAAGTCACCAGCTGATCTCATCCTCGGTACTTCCCTGCTGAAAGGAGTTAATTAGCAAAAGGGAAAACAATTGACTTTTTTGGTGTTATATAATTTCATTGTATTTTTGCCAGGTATCGCATTTCACCGCCCACTGCCATGGTGTCACATCATGAAAGAACTTATTGTTACACACACAAAACAAAGCAAGTCCATAACTTTGCAAGAAGTATAATCCCACATTCTTTGTTTCATTGCAATTGAAATCTTCAGGTCGATAGGCAATTACATTCACACATGTCGTGCTCTAAATGAACGCTGCTCATGTTGGGATGGCCCTTGCCTGGAGAAAGACTATTTTTAGGAAGCTTGGCAAAGGAAATTGAAGTTTTCAGCCCAAGCATGCATTGCCAAATACCTAACTCCACCAAATTCTTTCTTACCAAAAAGGGAGAGAAAAAAGCAACAAAATAATGAAATCTTTCTTTTCACCCTTTTGGAGATTATCTTCCCATGCCCAACTCCCTACAACTTTCAGTATCACCTTCACAGAATGGTGAGAGTGGCTTCCTAGTAGGACCACAGAATTTGAAAGTCAAGCTGGAGGTCACCCGATTAGAATCTGTTGTCTTTCCATGCTTTGTAGGAACCACGGAGCCTTTTTGTTTAAAGTGAAAATCTTTAGATTAGAGCAGGATCAGGTTAGTGGTCAAGGACCCCAGGGCTATGGATTGCAGATGAATAAGGATCTCATGCTGTTCTCTGACACAGGAAAAATCCTTTAACATCTGAAAACTAAATCTCCATATGTGCCCTTTATCGTTATGTAAGTCAAAATTTGATTTTCTAATACAGACTGAACTATAAATAAACTATGTGCTTCTTGGGCCAAGATTCTCCCTATCAGGGACGGTGGAGTGTCTGAAGATACGGGTTCCAGTCGTGACGCAGGGACCTCAGGCAACTAACTGATCCCCTCTGAGCAGCATTCTCTGCATAGTTGGACCAGCATCGTTTTTACTTGGCCCATGGCCTCCTGATGTGTCTGTCTCTCTGTGTGCAGTGGTCCTCAGAGTGTGGTCCCACGACCAGCACCATCAGTACCTCCTAAGACCTTGTTAGAAAAGCAAATTCTGGATTGAACCTACTAAATCACCAACTCTACGGTGAGGCCCAGCATCTAGAGGCCTAGAAGCTCTTTAGGTGCTGTTGATGCACTCAAACACTTAAAAACTTCTGGTCTACACTGATCATTTACAGTGTAAGTCAAAGCTCCTTAGCGTGGTTCAAAAAGACCTCCAGGATCCTTGGGCCTCCAGATTCATCCTCTAGTGCTCCCTGCATCTCCCACTCCACCCCTGCAATGGACCATAATACTATGGAGCAATAGTGATTTACTGAGGTGCCACCTCCTCCATTAAGCTTTTCCTGTATCCACATTCAGTTAATTACTTTGTCTGCTGGTTTTTGCATAAGACTTTATCATCTCATTTTTAACAGTACCTTGTGAAATCTCTGGATATGCCGGTCTATCTGCTAGCCTGTGAGCTCTTTGGTGATACACAGTCATTCATTGTGTCTTTCTTCAGCTATTCATTGAATACCATGTGCACAGGTGGGTACTCAGGATACAATGGCATGAATGGGATGTCTATCTTCTGAGCTTTGAATCTTTAGCATCTAGCAGAGTAAAAGGAGAAAAAGAGAAAGCAAGGAGACTACAATTTAGCAATCATCTACCCCAACCTCTCCAAAATCCTTATATTTCTTTTTAATACCCTCCATAATTTGACTCTGGCCCATCTCTACCTGTTAGTGTCTGCTTTAAGCTATATGCTCTGTCTGCCCTTCACTCTCCCCTCCCCTTTCTCCTGCCCAAACCAAGTCCTAGGCCACCTAGTAAACCATCTCCAACAACCCCAGCTTCTTTGTCATCAGCATTTATTAACCATATCATTCCATCCACTGTTGCCTTGTGTTATTAGTCATCATGTATATATTTCTGTTTTATAGCCCCAGCTAGATTTTAAACTTATCTCAAGGAAGATTAGGCCTGGTTCCCTTTCTCTTTAGACATTATACTTCCTCGAGGGCCGTATAGCATAATCCTTCAGTGCAGGGGCTCTGGAATCTGAAGGCCCATGTTCTAATCCTGGCTCCAAAAGGGTAAAGTTGAGTTCCCAAAGATCTCAACATTCAAACATTGGAAAATTGTTCGATGCAGGGTGAGTCTTTCTTGCCTCAGTTGCACCAAGGATGCTATTGTGTTCCTATCCCTGTATCTGCCCAGTACAATAAGGGATGGACTAACGAGATTCCTGAGTGACAAGATCCACAAAGACAGAAACAACAGGGGTAAAAATACACAAATGAGTGGATTCCTAAAGTGTCCCTTATTTGCAAAATTATTCGAGGTGAAAACAATTCACTGGAGTTGCAGAGTAAATAAGTTGTTATATTACATGAATGAAAGCAAACATTCAATCTTCAAAGTTCAAAAGTAGTTCATGTCTTTATCTTTACACAGGATGCAGCAATTGAATTTTAAATATTTATCCCAATTTTCATTAGAAAAACCAGACATTTGAAAATAGTCAATGACTTGTAGCTTTTCAAAGCATTTCGGCTTGATTGCTTTATTCAACTTTAGGAAGCAAAGATTAAAAAAAAAAATCTTGCCATTAATATATTTTAAGAGCCGCTGACACCTAATGGAAAGTTTTGAAAGAACATGTGATTTCTAGGAAAATGTGATACCAGTGGGGTAGTTTTTCTCTTCTGAGAAGAATTTCTCTCTCTTCTATCCAGAATAATTGTCCTGGAAGCTGGCCTCAAGGATCTAGAAGGGCTTCCAGAGAGTTCAAGGTGGCGGGAACTCTGGTCTCGTGAGTGTGGAGAGAAGAATGAAGGAGACGTGCAAGAACTGCTATTGGTGTGGGGGTTTTCCACCTCACATTGTTTTCCTAGCTGCTCAGAGGTGTCCGCTTCAGGCCTTGATTGGGGAGAAGATGCCTGTTGGCAGCGCCCCACTTGAAAAGCCCAATTAGTAACGGCCGGGACTAAGTGGCTTTGCACAGGAAGTCCGCTTTGCCCCAGCGCTGGAAATCAGTGTGGCGCCTACCATAGCCAAGTGTCCCCGCAGGACCCCACTGGGAAATCACTCGAGCTTTACGAGGTTAGCTGCAGTTTTTGTGTAAACAACATAACGTTTTATGATGGGAAACCTAGCCCTTTGCTTTTTATGTAAAAGCATCGATTAAGGCTTTTTTAATGTTTGAAACGTAAAGAAGTGTGAAAAACTAATGTTGTTTCAGAAATGGTCCAAGGAAAAAGATAATGCAGTAGCTACAAGTTTAATGACCTTTCTCATAAAATTATGTAGGGGATTTGTGATAAGCGTGGTAATAAAAATGGTTTTGTTGCCTCTAATTCTCCCAGCTGTGGATTAAATGTTTTCTAATGGCTAGTACCACTGCTGCCTATATTCTTCATTCATCCCATCACTGATTTAATATGTTTCCAACAGGAATAACAATAAATTCACGTATTATATTCTTTAATTAAAATATTTTAAATAGCAAGATTTCTTCTACTTTTGTGATTTTTCATTGGGGATTTTTTTTATTGGGATGTTGCCAAAATTATCTTTTGTAAAAAACAACTTAAGTAAAAACCAAATTCCAATGATTTTTGAATTTGTGTCATTGCACATTTATCAAAAGCCACAGAATGAAACAGAGTGGTGCTTTGTGTTGACAGTGAGGAAGGCTGTGTGTGTAGGGCAGGAGATATATGGGAACTTTGCCATGAACCCAAAACTGCTCAGAAACATTACCTATTAAAAAAATCAGGCCAGGCGAGGTGGCTCATGCCTGTAATCCTAGAACTTTGGGAGGCCAAGGCAGGAGGACAGTTTAAGGCCAGTAGTTTGAGAACAGCCTGGGCAATATAGGGAGTCCCCGCCTCTACAAAAAATAGAAAAATCAGCCTGGTGTGGTGGCCACAGCTACTTGGGAGGCTAAAGCAGGAGGATCACTTGAGCCCAGGAGTTTGAGGTTGCCGTGAGCTATGATATTGCCACTGCACTCTAGCCCAAGTGACAAAGCAAGACTCTGTGTAAAAAAAAAAAAGAAAAGAAATCATGGCAGTGTGGTGTGTGTGTGTGTGTGTGTGTGTGTGTGTGTGTGTGTGTGTGTGTTAGTATTGGGGGTTAATTTCATTTTCTGGGTGTCTGTGGTTTAAGCCTAAACCCCTCTGTGACACGTTGCAAATTTGTCTAAAATGCATTATCCCTGGTGCCCGGTGTGGTGGCTCCTACACTTGCTTGGGTGCAGGGGACTCATTTTCCCCAGAGTCCCACAGACAGGACTAGAGACAAAAAGGAGATTGCCTGACAATGAGCTGCCCTGAAGGCATACCTTGGAAATTGCTTTCTAGACTAAACCTTTGGCAAGGGTGTACTGTTGCTTTTTGCCTTTTTCTTGTAAGCACTGTGGTTAGAGGGAGAAAGGAGAAACCACAGCCGACCTCTTCTGAGAGCTGCTGGTTCTTAAACCTCTCAGGGAATCAAGGCCTAACCCTACCAAGGATTTAGCTCCATATAATAACATGTTACCATTATCAAACTCACCAGCTTTTATCCTCGGGTCTTCATAAAAGAACACAGTATGTGGAAGGCCAAAGCCATTACTGGGATTTCCAGAACACTCGT
Source organism: Microcebus murinus (assembly GCF_040939455.1). NCBI lineage: Eukaryota > Metazoa > Chordata > Mammalia > Primates > Cheirogaleidae > Microcebus > Microcebus murinus. Next base: position 15,305,196 of record NC_134106.1, read on the forward strand.
TATCTAACGCACGTTAGGGCAGAATGCGATTGTCTGGGACACTCTGTGCAGCACCGATTGGCTAAGACAATGCTGGACCAAGTGGGTGGTGCCAAGCAGGGAGGACTCTCATACAAAGAAAATGCCTTTTATTCCAAAGTGGGCATGGTGGGTAGGAAAGCTCCGGGAATAGACACATCCTGAGAGGGACCCAGCTGTGGTCACTCAAGTCCCCAGCACACCCTGGCAGGCATCCTCCTTCCCCAAGAAGCACTCGGTGTTTGGCCAATGGTTAACAGAAACTTTCTAATTCATGCGTTTCCATGACAAGATCAGGGCGATGACAGCACCATGCGATGACAGAGCATCACGTCACTCTATCAGTGACGTCGTGATGTCATTGCATCATTTCGTCACTCCATCAGTGCAGTGCTTCAGTGTGCCATGCTTCGAGTTATGCTGAGAGTACACGTGCAGATAGAACACCCACCCGTGCTCGGGCAGCTGACAATCTCCCCTTGTACCTCGTCTACCTCGAGAGAAGCAGAAAGAAAGCAGATCCATCGTCACCAGGCTCAGTCCCCAGATTCTGCCAGAACCCACAGCTGCCGCCCCGCCCCGTCTGCCCCTGTCGCTCTACCTTTGACCTCAGGGCTGACCTGCTGAGACCACACTTATTAAAGGAGCGAGGTCATTTACCCCTGTGCTTGCCCCACATGGGCCCATTATGGGCCGAAACTGCTGAATTACATGTGTGTTTTATGAGATGATCGAGTGTCAGTGAGTGATAGGGTGAAGGCTGCCACGCAGAGTCCCGCGCAGACCACAAAGCTGGGGTTGTCTGAGACTTGCTGGTTTTGGGAAGCCACTGGCTGCTGCCCAGGGTGCCTGCATTCACCACCCAATGCAAGATCGCTGTGTTTTTTACCTTAGTCTCCCTGGAAAGGTACGGACTTAGGAGAACAATTGCATTCTATATCCTTCAGTCTTCTTTCATTAAAGGAAATCACTTCCCTAGAAAAATACAAACAGAAGAACTTCAACTGCATTTTTTTAAATGAAAAGGGCAACATTTTTTAAATGAGAGAGAAGAGAGAGACAACAGAGACAGAGACAGAGATCCCCTCTTACCTCTCAGGCTAAGAGTAAAATCTAGGACTTCCAAAAAGGTATGACTCTTAGAAACTGATTAATTTTTAGATCTTAAAAAGCCATACGGTCTCTTTAAAGAGCAATGAAAGCCTGATTCAAGTTGTTAAATTTTATGTTGTGTGTAATGTTGTAATTGATGTCAAACCTTTCACATTTTCTTACCACTGACATTGGACAGTCTACTCCACTCAAGGGCTCAGTTACCGGAGTCGAGATTAAGTAACCTAACCAGGAAATAAGGGCAGAATGGAATTTTATTACATGGAATTGAGAAGTTCAAATGCAAAATAATTAAGTCTGAGCCAAATATAGCCATTCTCTCTCCCATCAGTTTATTTTGGTGGATAATTGGCTGTATTCGGTATTTCACTGAGCTGCATATAAAACTTTATTGCCCTTGTAAAGTGCATGCTGTGAATTCTGATGCTTCTGTGTGTTTGGGGGAACATAATTGTTCCCTTTGCAGAATAGCACTCCTTACCTAGGTCCTGGAACCAAACTAGGCTTCCAGGGCGCCTGCTGCTGAAATTCCCGGCGCTGGAATGAGTACGAGGAGTTCAGATCAAAGCTGAGGGGAGGGCCGTGTAACAGTTGGAAAAATAGCACCTGAACCTCAGAGCACACGACATGCAAAGACAAAGACACCAGTCCTACTGGGTAGGGGCTCTTGCAGGTCACTGGTGGGTTGAGGCTTTTGTGTTTGTTAAGTGCTTAGAATAAGTCAGTCCGCACTGAGCAGGGCTCAGCAGAAACAATTCCATATTAATATGTGGGGTCTTTCTCCAGGTGGTCTCTCCCCTTCCCTCCATCCTTCTCTGAAATGGGGGCTGTCTGTATACTGTGAGAGCTTGCTTTACTGTGCATCCAAGGTCATAAGAACCATATGGAAATTGACCTAATTAGGATCCTTTTCTGGGAAAAACAACGTGCAGCTACATACAGTTTCAGCTCAGTTCCAAGAGCTTTCCTATTCTTTTGACTCCAACGACACACCTGAATCCCCATCTCTGATTGTTTCTACAAGCAGGTTTCGCAATGTGTCCCCCAGGTAGCCGCTGTGGCCTCAATTCTCTGCCAGCACCACGCAGGACTCATCCAGCTTTTTCTGTGTCGTTTACGAGACCTCTAATGCCCTCAGAATCCTCAAGACCCTCACGGTCCTGTGACGTTTGAATCCTCAGACCGCAGAGCTCGCAGGCACAGCAGAGCCCCGGCGTCTGGGGGGGGGGGGGTCATTCCTTCGTTCCACATGTATTCCTGAGTCTCTATGCCACGGAAAGGACTTTTCTAGGTACTGGGGACGTGATGATAAATCAGACACGGTCCTCAATGACCTACCGGGCAATGTCACATCGCACATCCTGGTTCCCTTAACCGCCGGGAGCCTCCCTACCGTAAATATCCTTGTGGACTCTTCCAGGCAGAGGGGCTGGGGCTCTCAAAGGGCTCTATGGCTCTGTGACCCTTGCAAAAAAAAAAAAGTCAGAAATCACCAGTTTAGCAGGAAAAGTGGATTATTAAATAATTATCATGTCATATATAAAGAGCTTTTTTTTGTAAGAGAAGTGTACACAGTTCTGAGCTTCCTCCATCAACACTGGTTGAACTTGTACCAAGTGCAGTGAGAGCTGGGAAAAAGGAAAACAATTATTTATGCCAGGGGTCGGGAAGGGAGAGGAGTATTAATAAATGTTTTCAAAGGAGGTCACACTTGAATGAGTTTCTGAGAGCTGAGTGGGAGTGGGCTAGGAGAAGAAGGGGTTCTTGGCAGAGAGGCAGGACGACAGGGGAGGGCAGAGACGGGAAGGAGTTCTGCAAGTTCAGGGAAGGGCGAGAGAGTTTAGAGGAGCAAAGGCAAGAGGTGAAGCTGCAAAGGCAGGCGACCTGGACTGTGAAATGACACACACCCTCTACTCTCTGCTCGTCTGGTGGTAACCAGACTACGGGAGTTGTTAAGCAGGAATCAGACGTCTTTCTCTAGGAGGACGGATATCAAGAGGCAGTTAGAGCACTGAGTCCAGTTAAAGCTGCCCGAATAATCCTGCCACTCAACAGGATGAGAAATTTGGGGAAGGCACATGCCCTCCAGGTTTGCCTGGGATTTACCTGGTGTTCACTGTCAGTCCTGCGTCCTAGGAAATTCCTCAGTCCTGGCAAGCCAGGCAGCTGGCCACTCTGCCTCCAGGTATACAGTCGGCAATGTCCCAGGGGGCAGGAAGAGGGCATTCCCAGGACCAGAAGCACAGAGTTCTAGAAACACACAATTCTACCTTAGAGGAGAGGGTTGGAGGGGAGATTTCTCTGGGGGCCTGGGCTTGGGATTGGGAACTTTGAGAAAGATTTGTGTGAGAGTATTTCTCATGAGAACCTCACAAGGCACTTCCATGCATGTCATCAAGCCAAAGAAGCCCCTGTGAGCGGCAGGCAAGGGGACCTGTTCCCCCCACGGCAGCATGGAAGGTGGAGGGAGGGTGGTCAGAAGCTGATACTACAAGACAGCTCAGGTGGGGGAAGGTGAGGCTAGAGGAGGGTGGGCAGTGGTGCCAACGGTGCAGGCTTAGGCCCATGCACAGCTCCAGGACCACAGAGCCCCCAGGCCTGAACAAGGGCCACGGCCACCCCAGTGTTCTCGAGAACCAAGGCTAGAATACAGAAAGAGGCCCACTTACCACCACAGTCAGTGGACCACACGTTCAAGCTCTGTGTGCACCCCACAAACAGCCACCCCTTGATGGTCTTTGGAAACTAGGGTGGTGAATCTTGGGATCCACAGCTGCCCTCCCAAAGAGAGGCCCACACAGGCTCTGAAGGTGAGCTCAAAGCCACGGGGCAGGGAATTCTGATGTCTTAGGAAGCACAAAGCACAAAGAGGTAGAGTGGGGCCAGGTTTAGGATGGACACATCCATCGCCCTGGCAGACTCCTCGTCTAGGAGTAAATGTCAGACAGGGGCCTGGATGAAGTCCTCTAAAATGCATTGCCCAGGACAGGTGGTACTGGCTGGGGCTGCCCTGGTTCCAGGAGCCCTGGGCTCCTCCCAGGTGCCTCACAGGGAAGGTTGCAAGGCCTGGCTTTGAGTCTTAGCTCTGTTCCTGACTGGCTCACAGCCTTAGGGAAAGCATTTACCCTCTCTGAGCCTACTCTTCATCTGTAAAGAATATTTAACCCCTAACCTTGTGTGGAACCAGGAGGCTCACAGGAGTGGACAGATGTGGCAAGTCACAAAGTCCCTTACAGATGGGAAGGAGCATAGGATGCTCTTGCCTAGTTGAAGGAGGGTAGGTTCCAGGGATAGACTGGGGAAAGGGCACATAACCATCTTCTTGTCACCCAAACCCAGGCCACAGTGGGACAAGGAGGGAAAAAGTAATCTTAGGTTTCAGGGACAACCTGAACTTAGGCTGCGAAGGTAGCGCATTTGGAGTCTCCTCTGCTTCTTTGCCTTGCACCTGTCATCCCTTTAACCTAACCCCCAGCAGAGCTTCTCTCTGCCTCCAGGCCAGGCTCCGTAGGAGCTGCAGGGCAGTGGGTGCGGCAGTCCTGGAGCCGGCTTCTGGGTTTCCCTCCGGGAACTGACAGACGAGCTCAGGCCTGATCTGTCCAACTGCAGCCCTCTCTAAGGCAGCAAGACTGACCATCCTCTTTAAACTTTGAATTTCACCCCAAGTGGATCCTCTGCTACAGGAAATAACTTCCCCAGTTAACCTGGTTGGAACAGGAGACAGTAGCCCCGGAGAAAGGACTGAGCAGGGTTAACCACACCACGTGATGTCAGTGTTCTCTCTGAGGGTGCACAGTGGACACGGAGCCACTCACCAAGGTCAGAGCCCAGGTACCCGTGAAAGGCGTAGAGAGGGTGAGAGAGGTCGGGAACTTCAAGAAGCTGCTTGGGCACAGTGTGGCGCCAAGACACAGTTTCTGACCATCCAGGCAAACTTGTGAGGAGACCGAGGAGCAGCAAAGCACCATACGGTCCTGGCCTCTGCCCAGAAGCTCCAAGTCCAGGAGCTGGGAGTGGAGAGAGGGGTCTGAGACTTACAAAGGACAATGGCTTGCTTAAGATCAAATAGCTGGCTGGCACTGGAGCCAAGATTTGAACTCAAGCCAGTGTGGTCCAGGCCTGCACTCTTGGCATCAACCCAATGACAATGTTAATGTTAAAGAGAGTAACAACCTCCCAGCTGCAAGTCTAGGGAAGATGCTGAACAGAATGGACAGTGACTCCAATGAGATATCACCAACCCCAGTGAGAACAGCCTTTATTTAAAAATCCCGAAACAACAAATGCTGGTGAGTGTGTCGAGAGACAGGAACACTCTTACTCTGCTGGTGAGACTGAAAATTAGTGCAACCTCTGTGGAAAAGAATTTGGAGATACCTTAAAGAGCTAAAAGTAGAAATACCATTTGATCCAGCAATAGCACTTTTAGGCATTTATCCAAAACAGCAAAAGACCTTCTATAATAAAGACATCTGCACCCGAATGTGTATGGCAGCACAATTCACTATTGCAAGGATGTGGAAACAACCCAAGTGCCTGTCAATTCATGAGTGGATTAATAAAATATGGTATATATATATATATATATATATATATATATATATACACACACACACACACACACACACTAGAATATTACTCAATTAGAAAAAATGATGGTGCTCTAGCACCTCCTATATTTTCCTGGATAGAGCTTGAGCTTGAGCCCATCCTTGAGCTTGAGTGAGGTATCACAAGAATGGAAGAATAGGCACCACATGTACTCGCCATCAAATTGGCACTAACTGATCAACACTAAAGTGCTCACATGGTAGTAATATTCTTTAGGGATTTGGGGGTTGGGGTGGGTAAACTCACAACTAATAGACATGGCGAACATTGTAGTGGGGAAAGGGCACATCTCAAATCATGGTTTGGGTGTGGCAAAGTCATAACATGTAACCAAAATGTTTGTACCCCCATAATATCCTGAAATAAAGATTAAAAAATAAATAAGAATAAAAGAAGAGACAGTGGCTCCATGTGGGTGACTTCATCCGGTCCTCGTGACCCCTCTATAAGGCAGCCAGGGTGAGAGTAGGGGCCTCAGGAAAGATAAGGCCCAACTCTTCCTCCACCCTCCCCAGTCCAACGAGGGAAAGTAGTGAAAGTGCAGGTGCCACTCCGTGGGCCTCTTCCAAAGTCACAGCTTCATGTAAGAGCCCGGCCTTTACACTGTGTGGCCAGAGAGAACAGCTTGCTCCAAACATCTTGCCTGAGTGTCCGGACGTGGCATCCAGGCTGGCGGCCTTCAGGACCGAGAGGGCCCCTCTCCCCAAGCCGAACCCACCATCACTCTGTGCCTGCAGATTCTGCTAAAGGAAAACAAATACTGAATGCATGGGATTTTTCTTCTTCTTCTTCTTTTGAATAACAAAATGTCAGCAGCTCAGCGGTGGATCCCAGGAAGGCTTCAATCACATTCCAGGATTGTTCATCACAGGGGTTTCAGGGATGGAATTTATGGAGGAATCTGTTTTTTCCTTTCCCCTTGCTTAAAGGATCTGAAGAGTTATTGAAAACAAAAGACGACGAAGTTTCAAAAGTGCATTGACAGTGCCCCTTTAAAAACACACCCAAGCCCAAGATGAATGCTAGAACGACAAGATACTGTACTGATTAATTATTAAGAACACATTTTGTGCGGTTTGACAGCTATGCCAGAGCAGTCTGCTTCATAGTGATTAAACCTCAATAAATGTGGTTCTAATAATGAGCTGGTATTGAATTATCAGACAATGGCAGCCTTAGTAAATCTTAATTAGTTTTGTCTTTTGAGACCTTCATTTAAATTCTGAGTAATACGAATGCCGTTCCTAAGCCAAGCAACCCTCCTACCCGCCCCCCGGCCCCACGACCCCCAGCCCCGCTGACACTCAGAGCTCCAGGCCAGAGGCGCTGGCATAGAGGACCGTGTGGGGGGACCAAACATGGAAGTGGGGCGCCCACAGCTTTTCTGGGAAGTTTGCATTCCAACAGGCAGGGCCAGCTTTCTTCCAACTGCGAGCAAGGCCTCCTCAGCTAGACATTTGGGTGAGGAAATTATTTCTGAAATGTGAAGTTCTGGGAACCAAAAAAAAAAAAACGAGGAAGAAGTAGGGGCTCCCTGTGAGCTTGAAGTGAGGAGGGGGTTGGAAGAACTCTCTGGGCAGATGGCAACGGGGCCAGCCACCCAGTCTCGAGGTCTTTCTGGGCAAACAAACCGGCCAAGGCACACGGCCTTGCTTCAAAAGGCCACAATTACTCGTTTTATTGCTCCGAGTTACAAGATGATGGTATCTCAAAAGAAGGTGACAGCGAGTTAACAGATCCGTCCCTGAGGGTGCCTGGCCCAGACCTAGAGACTCCCTTCTCCAAACAGTGATGCAGGCACAATTAGGCGCTTTCAAAATGAGACATTTCTCTGCTTTGGGAACCCGGTGGAAGGCCAGTCAATGCACACCAACCCCCTGCACATTTTGGTACTAATTAACTCCTAATTTGGAAAGGGGGTAAAGGGGGTGTCTCTTTCAAGAATTTCTCCCTCCGGAGATGGCATCTCCGAGCAGCAGCATTTGGCAGTAAAACACAACAAATGTCAGAGCAGAGTGGCTGCAGGCTCTGGATTTACGACTGGGTTCCGGAATGCTGTTAGAGCTGTGGCCAGAGACTCTGATTTCAGATTGGGATGGATTCGGGTAATTAGGCAAAGCCACTGAGCCCTGTCCCAGGAGGCGAAAGGCCTGGGACCTATCTCTGCCGTTAACTTGTTGTGCGACCTTGGGCAAGTTCCTTTTCCTCTCTGGGCTTCCACTCTCCCTCTAGATAAAATAAAAGTGTGAGACTCATGATCTCTAAAGATACTTCCAGCCCCAGAAGTTTGTCATCTAAGATTCCAACCATTAGCAGACATTTACCCCGACATACACACATATTCCAGAATCAATGGAACACAGAAGTCGAGTGGCGAGGGATGATCACGACAGAGCAGATGAATCATATAGGATACCAGACCTGATCCACGACCAAGGGGCCCTGCTTTCCTCCTCACTGCATTTAGCATCACCTTGCACTCACGCTTCGCACGGTGACCCTTCCTCCGAGTAGAAGGAGAAGGGCCACTATCCATGCAGAACAACCGGGGGCTCCTCTCCACTTCTCAGCCCACGCAAAGACCATGCTCCAGGGACATCTGTTCTTTGGAGAAAGACACCCAGGACTTTTCTGTCTGGTCACCCCTACCCTGAGTGGTTGCAGTCATGAGCAGCCTGTCTTGCAAGGTCTGGAAGGTGCGGTGAAGTCTCGCTACCTTGCTTCAAGTGAGCACCGTGTTGCCATGGCACCCTGGCATCCTGGCACGAGCCAGCCGGTGTTTGTTTAGCGCCACTTTCCAGCTGCACTTGCCCCTAGGGAGCCCAGCCCTGGGCATCTGCTCCAGAAGCTGCCGTGATCGAGAGGAAGGACTACACTTCCACTAGCAGCTGATATGTGGGATTATCTGAAAATTCTAAACCGACTTGGGGAAATAATGGCACTTCTTTCCCAGATGTGTAATTCATATTTCCCTACTCCTCCCCTCTCTTCTTTATTGTAAAGAGAATTTGTCTTTCCTATAGCAGTTTCTGTCCCCTGAGAGTCATTACACAAATACCATTCATTTCTCCTCTGCAGCATTTCGCAACCCTAATATGTTGTAATTATTGTTTGGTATCTCTGTCCCCTGCAGTAGCAAGCAGCAAGTCTGTCTCCGTTACTACTCTCTCCTCTATCCCCGGCACAGCTCCGGGCACCTCAGCGTGCTCAGGGAGCACTGTGGGAGGCGTTGTTTGTGGGCTTCAGGCTGTTGGTGCCAGGGTTGCTCTGAGAAGTGAGGACAGAGGGGCCAAGACACCCTCCTGGGGTGGCCTGAGGCTGCGCTTTAAAAACCAGCCACACTTGGACGGGCAGAGGAGGCCTGGGTACCAGGCGGCACACTCCCCAGTGCCTCCCTGGTGAGCATGTGGCATCGTGGCCTGGCCCCTGAGCAGTCGGGGGAAGACGCCACCTGCAGGTGAGTGTAGGAAAGCACCAGGACAGAGCGGGTCTCCAGGCTGCTTGGAAAAAGTTTGGTCCTGCCTTTTAGTGAAATAGTTAGTGCTTGCTCACGGCTCTTCCGATTTCTGCTCGAATCTTCCATGCCCCTTGTATCTCTCCCGGCCACACCAGCTCACTCCTCGTTGAGCGGTTTGTTTTCCCCAAAACCTCTAAATAAAACTTGCAGTTCTAATTGCATTGGTTAAAAGCAGCTAACCAGTTCTTTAGAATATGCTCTCTAGCCAAGTCTAACTTTATTTAGACGCTATAGATGGACAAGCTTGATTGTTTGAACCAAAATGGGAACATTAAACAAACATCACAGCCCTCACTAATAACATTGTGACTTTGCTGTCGAGTGTAGATTTCTCCCTTCAAAACAAAAAAAAAAAGCTTGTGACCATTTTGTATGGCTTGTCTAGAAACTTCTGTAAATCTTATGTTTTAGTAAAATATTTTTTGTTATTCAAAAAAAAAAAACTTGCAGTTCTTGCCAAATGTTTTCTCCATCTATTTAGCAACATGAGTACTACAAACGGATCACAAACAGATCAAATGTAATACATTTGTTTTCAAGTCCTGGAATTATTTTTCCAAATCTTCTCTCTTTCTCTGTCTCTCTCTCTCTGTGTGTCTCTCTCTGTCTCTCTCTCTCTGTCTCTCTCTCTCTCTGTCTCTCTCTGCCCCGCCTGCTCCCCTCTTTTCAGACACACCATCAACCCTTCCAACAATTTTGGCAGTGCCAGTCCCGGCTGCCCTGGCTCTAGCAGATGGCGGGGCAAGCGCTGCTGGGAGCTGAGGGTGGAGCCCCCGCCAGAAGCCTGGTGACAGGCAGGTTACTGTCCAGTGCCCCAAAGGAGTGCCGTGTGTGGTCGTGTGGGGAGCAGGGCGTGCAAGCCTGCATGTGGCCGTGTGTAGTGGAAGCACAGGCGTGGCGAGGTGTGGTGTGGTGTGGTGTGGCGGGTGCAGAAGGACGTGTGCTGCGGAGGGAGGGGTGTGGCCCTGGGACTGTGTGTGAGGCCCGTGGGACCCGGAAGACTCTGTGTGTGTGTGTGTGTGTGTGTGTGTGTGTGTGTAACTTCGGGGTGTGCACTCAGTGGGATGTATTCTTGTAAGAATGGTGCAGGAGTGACTGGGCCTGGTGTGGTGGGGGTGTTGGTGGAGTACAGAGGGCACAGGGAAGGTGTGTATCCAAGTGACAACTTGGCCACCAGAAGGCAGCTCCGGGGCTGCCAGGCCTTGGCCCTGAGACAGTCTCCAGCAACAGGAGAGCTGCTCACGCGGGCCCAGCCTCGAGTCTATGAACGGACCTGGTGGCTGGGGAAGCTCAGCGTCTGTCACCAGTGCCTGTGCTCATGGAGAACGACGCAAAGCAACGAGGCGAACTCGTTTTGTTGCTTGCACGCAGCAACTATTCTGGATCACAGGCCTGGAGAAGATACTGGAGGCTTGGCCTAAGTGAGCTTTCTGGCTGGATCATGTGTAGCTTCGGTCTCTGGGGCCACATTATCACTCGTAATGCCCTTAGCCCAAGGGAGACATAGTCCACTTTCCCAACCAACAGACCGTTCTCCCCTGAGACCCAGAGTAGACGGTCCGGGCAGGCTGCCCAGGAGCCATGCAAAGGTCATACTTCCGTCAGGGCTTGTCCCAGGGGAGGTGCCAGCTGGGCAGGGCTGGCTCCCATCATGTCATCCCCTCAGCCACGTATGACTTTCCATCATGCCCACCGTCAGTAAGATTCAGCGCGTGGCCCGGCCTCCAAGGCCCTCCGGTCTCCCATCCTGCTCTCTCAGCAGCCTGTGTCCCCTCCATATTACCCCTGACTCCAGCCAACCTGAGGCCAGGGTGCCAACCTAGACATTCAGGGCTCCTCGCCTGAGAGAAGCAGGGGGAGAGGCCCTGGAGGCTGAGCCCCGCAGGGGCTGAAGCAGGTCTTGGATGGGCAGGACACAGAGAGTCATAAAGAACTTCTCAAGTGACATTCGACTTTAAATTCCAGACCTAATATTTTTTCAATGTTCAGGAAAGCTGCTTGTGATTGGCTTTGAGGCATGAGGGACCCCTGTGCCTTCCTTTTGTCATTTAAAACTCCAACACGCAGATTGCCTCAAACAGCTCACTGACAAAGATGGCTCCCCATATGGAGTGAAGTGGGGGAAAAGGCCCCTCGAAAGTCACTGCTGAGAGAAAATAACCCAAGACACTTAGCACAACCACAGGCAGGGGGCCGTGGGGCTAGAAGAGGGGTGGCAGCCCAGTGAGGGGTACACGGCAGGCCACCGTTCTGCATGGAGCAATGCTGCAACACATGGGAGAGTCTAACAATAGACCTGAGTATTGCTGACGTCTGTGCCCGAAGCCTGCCCCCGTCCTATGACTCTCTCTGTTCTCTCCCCCGCCTGAGATCCATCGTTCTTTATGCTTGTGTGCCTTCTAGAGGCCCTAAGTCCCACCCAGGAGACAGAATGAGAAGGAAAATCCCCTTTTTGTCTCCTCTTCTCTTTCTCTGAAATTGGACAACCAGCCCTTTTCCTGAATACAACCAGTTAGCCCACTCCTTAGCCAGCAGTTAGCGTTAATCCATCCTTTCAATACATGAGGGAAGGCTCAGCCTTGGAATTTACCTAAATTCCAAGAGACAGACACAGGGAGTCGGAATATTCTAAGAGACAAGCCCTCCCGGCTGTCTGAGGGGACCATTGCAACAGCCCCTAGCCAGCCCCATGGCGGGGTGTGGCCCCAGCCCCTTCATCCTCCACACTGAGGCCTGAGCAATCTTTCTGAAGCACAATGTTGGTCCCATTTAAAACCTTCCAACGGCTCCCCAAATCCTAGCTCTTGAAGGTGGCACCTCAGGCTCTCCATGCCTTATCCCTGCCACTCCCACTCTCTGTAGCCACCCAAATCCCAAATCCATGCCCTAAAGAGCTCTTTATGCTTCTCAACTATGTCACGCTTTCTCTTGTTTTAGAACAAGTTGTACATGGGATTCCTTCTGTATAGAAAGGCCTTCCCTGTCTTGTTCATCTAGTTAACTAACTATCATGCCCCCTCCTCCCAGGGTCTGCTCAACCCTAACCTCCTTTGGGGACATTCCCTCTCCATCTTGTCCTGACTGTCCCTAAAGGCATCACTTGCCCTGGAATCCTCTCAACTAGACGCTGCATTTTCCCTCCTACACCTAAAGGTCTGGAAGAGAGGTAGGTGTCCCCTTTGTTTCCCATGGCTTCTTCCAAGCATTTCTCCTTCCTCCTTCAAAGGCCTTGCTTCTTTGAAGTGCAACTCATCACGCTTTACCACCCACTGTTCTTGTCATTCCCCCTCATTCACTGATGACTTTAGCACCTGGCTCACTGTCTTCCTCTCCGCCACCACTGCTGTCGTTCTTGGCAGCTTTCACATCCACATACGTGGCCCCTCCCTGGCACCCTGGTCTCTCTGTTTCTTGATCCCATCAGATTCAATGATCCTTCCCTCCATCCCACCACAGCCACCAACTGCCATGGTTACACTTTGCATCTTTTCAACCGGTTATGTTAGCCAATAACGGCCTCCCCTCCAAAATGTCAAGCAGCTCCACTCTCTAACCACTCTCTTCCCTTAATCTAGAGCATCCACTCCAGCAATGCTGACCTCACTGAGATGCTCAATCCATGGTCCCTCCCCCTTTCTCACCACCATCTCCTGCTCACATCCTCCCCGCCAACACACATTCTCACCCTATTCCCCATCCAGCTCAGGTTCTTTGGTCATCACCATATCCACCCCCTTGCACATGTCAATGTCCTCTGCCTCTTTTTTTCTGTATATCACACCAGGATAGGAAGACCTGGACCTGCATAAACCCAGCTATCTGCTTACTCTGAGTCTGTACCCAACCAACCAACACTACTGGGAAAATCACACCATAATCATGCCGATTGGACTTGCCTTAAATTTGCAAGCACAGATCTCTGCACTTCCAGTAATCTTCCTTTCTTGCCTAGTCAATTCACATTCCAAGTCTCCAAGACTACTATGTCAGATCTTCCCTACTGCCCTTAAACATCTAAAACCTCCTCAGTCTCAGAAATTGCCTCCCCTAAGCCCTCACTCTCTTGCCATAGGGATATGCTGAAAATATGTTGTTTCTGTTCCAAGCAAAGCAAACCATCCTCCTTGCTTCGGAATCCATCTCCTCTCAGCTTCTCAGGACCTCGTTCCTGCAGTTACTCTCTTATCTCCCATCGTCTCTGCACCTCGCCCCAGCTGGGCTTACGTCATCACTACCCACCCAAAACGGCTCTTGCCCAGGTTACCAATGACTCATGTTTTGCCAGAACCCCAGATAAGTTTTCTGTTCTCATTCTATTCAACCTCTCAGGAGCAGGAAATTGAAAGGTATTCTTTTCTGGGTTCTTTATGATGTTATTCTTGTTTGGTCTCCCATCTGCCTTAATGACAGCTCCTTCTCCTTTGCCACAATCTCCTGCTGTGCCCAGCCTAGAGCTCATCTGCAGCCTTCATCTCTTCCCAACTACTTTCTCCCTCTGAGTGATCTCAGTCTCATGGTTACAAACAGCATCATTATTTTGATGTTCCTAAACCTGTATCACTAGTTTATACATCTGCCCTGAATTCCAGACAAGTATTTCAAACTATCTCCATATGGTTATATGCAATCACATCTAACATGGCCCAAAAGATCCACTGATCTCTATCTATCTTCATCTCCATCTCCATCTCCATCTCCATCTCTAGCTCTATCTCTATCTCTATCACACACACACACACACTCACAGATCTGCTCTTACTCAAGTCCTCAACTTTGTCAATGACACTATCATCCACGCAACTATTGGAACCAATGATCTTAAGTCACCCTTGGTTACTCTCTTTCCCTCATACTCCACATTTAATTCACTAGCAAGTTCTAGCAGCATCACCTCCAAATATATCCCAAATTTGCCTATTTCTCACCCTATTTATCATCAAAATCTTGGTCTAAGCCACTGACATTTCTTAACTGGTCCACTGCAAGTTCCTCCTAACGAGCCTCCCTGCCTCCTCTCTTGACCCCACACAATCTACTCTTCGTACAACAACTAGAGTGGTCTTTTATTTATTTTTATTTTTCATGGACTTTATTTTATCAAGCAATTTTAGGTTCTCCACAAAATTGAGCAGAAAGTACTGAGAGTTCCCGTGTCCTCCCTAACCATCCCCCATAGCCTCCCCAACAATCAGCATCCTACACCAGAGCAGCATGTTTGTTATAACTGATGAGCCTACGTTGACTCATCATGATCACCCGAAATCCATTGTTTACATGAGTGATCGTTCTTGGTGTTGTTCATGGATCTGAAATGTATAATGTATAATGACATGGATCCACCATTATATTGATAGTATCCCACAGAGTAGGGTCACTGCCCTAAAAATCCTCTGTGCTCTACCTATTTACCCTCCCTCCCCATGCCTTGATCTGTTTACTATCTCCATGGTTTTGCCTTTTCCAGAATGTCATATAGTTGGAATCATACAGCCTGTAACCTTTCCAGATTGGCTCCTTTCCCTTAGTAATGTGTATTTCAGGTTCCTCTGTATCTTTCCATGGCTTGATAGCTCATTTCTTCTTAGCACTGAAGAATATTCCATTATCTGGATGTACCATAGTTTATCTATCAATCTACTAAAAGACATCTTGGTTGCTTACAGGTTCTGGCAATTATGAATAAAACTGTTATAAACATCTGTGTAAAGAGTTTTGTGTAAATGTAAGTTTTCAATTCATTTGGGTAAGTACCAAGGAACATGATTGCTGCATCATATGTTAAAAGTATGTTTAGTTTTGTGGGGGAAAAAGACTGTCTTTCAAAGTAGCTGTACCGTTTTGCACTCCCATGTGCAATGAATGAGAGTCCCCATTGCTCCACATCCTTGCCAGTATTTGGTGTTGTCAGTGTTTTGGATTTGGGCCATTCTAAATCTCATCATGTACCATTCTTCCCCTGGCCACCTTGCTCCACCAATGTGGCTCTTTCATTCTTCAAATGTGCCAGACTTGTCTCCTTCTTAGGGCTTTGCACTTGCCATTCCTTTTTCTTGCCATGTTTTCCCAGGTATGCACTTGACTGCTTCATTGTCAGGAATCAGATCTTGGCTGAAATATTAACCTCTAAGACAGAACTTTCCTAGAACCAGGCACTGATGAAGGGGTGGACAGATGAATGAATAAAAGGAATAAAAGAAAATCTGGTTGCTGTGCTGCAGACAACCAATGTAGCAATGGAGAAACTGTCAAGAGGCGGAGAGGCCAGGAGTCAGAGGGAGCCATTCCATGCTTCTGTCAGAGAAAGGGGCTAAATAAGAGGACTGTGGGAGGAACAGTGCAAACCTGAGGGAGTTGGCAGCAGCAAATGAAATTAGCACAAGCTTTGGGAGGGGGCTGGAGGGTGAGATGCCTAAGATCATGCTCATAGGAACCTACGAAGTATCAGACCTTAATTATACACCAGCATATGGAATGAGTGTCCAATGTACACAACTTGCTCACTGCCTAGCACCTGAGACTAGAAGCAGTCTGCCTGGGTCAGGGAGAGGTTGCTGTCTTGTGGCTCTGGTAGCTGCTCCAGTCTGTATCTTTGGCTATATCCAGTGGTTCAGAAATCCATGCAGAAAATAAAACTTGGCATCACATGATACCAGGAACATCACAGATCTCCTGTGGCCTGGAGAGAATCCAAGCCTGTACCACTTTATTTTTTACATGTACACAATTCCCTTTTTGATGATATGAAACTCAAAGCTTACTATTTTAACATTTATGACCAAAGATAATTGGCAACTTTACATCTCCTCTGAAATGTCTTTTTTCTTAAACCATGGCTGATTAAGACATTGTTTAGGTCATGGTGTCTCAGACTGTGGGTCATGAGCCATTAATTTGTTGTGAAATCAATTTAGATGGTTCACAACCAGCATATTTTTAACAAAACAGAACAGAGTAAATGAGAATAGAAACTATCAACGTGTATCACGCATAGCAAGGATAAGTATTATTTCAGAAAGCATATGTCTCAGTTATATATAATGCACATATATACATACATATGTGTATAATGAGACATAATATAAAATGTAGGGTCACAGCCAAAAAAGCAGAAGCTATTTCTCTACGTTTCTCTTGGCTTTAAAACAAGCTATATAAATATGTTATGAATAATGTATAAAATATATTCTAAAATAACTTTAAAATTCATGTAGAATTCATTCATGTCAGTGTAGCACTGCCACAGATAATAACCATCAAAAAATAGTGCACAACAGGTGTGGCAATCTGGAGCATTCTATTTTAAGACTGAGATCCTGACGTTCCAGTAGACCAAAGTCAGAAGAACTAGGCTCTAACGTCTTCTCTTTCACTCTCTGGATTGATGACTTTAGGGAACCCCCCACTCCCTTTTCTGACCTCGGATTCCTTATCTATAAAATGACAGACTTGGTTTCATTTGCTTCTTAGAAGCCCTCCATGAAGATTGTTCATTCTGAGTCTGCAAGAGGGGATCAAACACTACACTTCAAAATCAAATCTACCTGAGTTCAAATCCCCACTCTGTCAGTTACCAGTGAGTGGCACTGTCCCACTCACCTGGGAGAGAGCTCATCTCAAGGAGAGAGCTCCACAAGGTGCGAGGGGGCCTGGTAAACTGGGACCCTACTGTCCCCAGGCCATCCTCGGCTCTTCTGCTACCCCACTTTGCCGTAGGCTATCTAAGTTCTCCCGGGGCTCTCTAAGCAAGCTTTTCCCAGTACAGTGGCTGGCAAGACGGAAGCTCTCCTGGAAACAAGGCTGCATGGTCATCAAAGCCTCTCAGCTGAGTCCTCTCAGTTACACGGCATGTAGAGCGGATCTGATGCCACCTGGAGCCTGAGCCTGCTGGCTTTCCGAAGGCCCCCTGTGTTCCTCTGTCCTGCAGGAACAGGGAGCTGTGGGCTCCTGCAGCCAGAACTTGGGAGAAAGGGCAGGTCCTCTTAATCAGGCTCTCTCCCATGAAAGAGAGTTCTGGATCTCCTTCAGCTGTGGCAGGGCCTCCACACACTGCTCTCTTCTCCTGGCTCCACTCCCACAACTGCACCGCACACTCTGAAAGCAAGGGCCGGAGGAGAGTGCAGCCCAGGGTGCTGCTAGAACAGGTCCCTGGGCTACAGGCACAGGTGATGGCCAGACACGAGGCCTGGGCTGGGAACAGGGCAGCGGGTAGGGGGAGGCTGAAAGCATCACGGGATGCTGAACACGAATTAGTGCTGCCCCACAACTGTGCCTTTCTGCTGCTCTGTCCCAGAGAGTCTCTTCTCCAGTGGGGATGACAAGAAAGGAAAGGGAGACCTAGGACATAGCAAAGAAATAAAGTGTCCACAGCTGCTGCACTCCAGGTTGAATGCAAAAAATCTCAGGAGGTAGCTCAGAGGCAAAAATAAGTGACCAGCACCCAGCACACCTGCACACATCCCAGCTGAGAGGTTGGCCGGCGTCCCACGATCAGCTTCTCTCGCATGCTGGACAACTCTCCAGCAGAAGTCATCCCTTACGTCGAGTGAAACTGACCACACCATAATGTCCACCTATTGGTCCTGGTTCTGCCCACTAAGGAGACACACAGTGGAGGTCACAAGAGGACCCCTCCAATACTTAAGGCACTTTTTCCACCACCCCAGTTTTCCCTTGCTGCACCCACCTGAGATTCTTCACCTATTCTTTGTCTGCCACGGTTTCGAGGGAATGCATGACCCTACTGGCCACATCTGAAGAGTTCTGGATGGTCACAGTCCCTGCCACCAACCCCTGTCCTCTCTCAGGCACCAGGTGTGCTGCTGGCCTCTGCTCCTCCTGTCAAAACAAAAGTGTTCATTCTGCTGAATTTGATTGGGGAAGGAGGCATTTTAGTGATTTATTTTTCTTGAAAAGAAAATTGATACTTAGGGTTCATTAAATAAATGCACAAACACACCACCATTCCAAAATGCTAGAAGAGATTTAAAAAAAAAAAAAAAAAAAAGGCTAGCTTCCATGCATATTACTAGAAAAGACACAGCAGGAGAGGAAAAAAAAAATAACGTTCAAACAAATGTGTGTAAAAGCCAAACAAATGTTTTGGGCTATTTCACTCTCACTCACACCCAAGCGTGGTCACTGATGGATGGGGTTTACAGGAGCTCCCCGGGCTGGGGTCAGTCTCCATGCAAACAGCCACTGCTGCCAAAGCTGTCTCCTTACAGTGAAAAAGACAAATGACCCTCTGTCCCCACCGACAGCTGACATCACCTGGGTACCACCAACAGCAGGCAAGGGACACGGCTTTACATCCAGGAAAGATAAAGGACCGCAAGGAATCTCCCTCTGGGTTCATGCCCCCTGTGGTATGCGGCTGAGAGGGAAGGAGCTGTGTCTGTGTGCTGGTGGCCCAGGCCAGGGGACACACAATGTGGTAGCAAGGAAGGACAGGAGCCGCCGAGGGGGCTGAACATCGCTCGCTTTCCTGAAGCGGATTCTGGATGAAGTCGGCGGCTGCCAGCCCTGCCAGCCTGCTGGAGAGCAATCCCAATCAGAACAACGGGACACGACAGTCGCTCCACCCGGGCAACCGGGTCAAGAGCCCTGCTCCTCTACTCATCTGAAAGGAGCCGCAGTTGCAAGAACACAGGAGCAGCTGCTGTAGCCAGAGCCACCACCCCCAGGCCTTCACTGGGTGGCGGTGACCGTCTGAGTCACAAGTGGGGAGTCCACGATGCATTTGCCGGACGCGACGCTTTCTCTGCAAAGGCAGACACAAGAAATGAGACACTGGCGTTAGGGGCTGACCTGAGAACAGCCTGATTCCCAGGCCCATGTCTGGGAATTCTCTCTTTCCAAATATGAAGGAAATAAAAATAGGTAGGCAGGAAGGCCAAACTATGTTTGCAAAAACCCAAGTCTGGTTTTGAAATGCCTGCTCCCACCATTTCAAGGCTAAGAATGATGGAAGAAGCTGGGCGTTCTGGCGTGGTCCCAGGGTGTGGGTACACTTGGATCTGAGAGCTCAGGGACGTGCTCGCCCACGCCAAACCCTCCGGAGCTAGTCGACAGTGTCAGACGCCTTTAGAGAAATGAACGAGCAGCTGATTTAGAAATGCGGCTGCTGACAAGCAGGAATTGCCCTATAAAACATTTCAAGGTGTCAGCAGTGGAAACGCACTCGGCGGCCACTCAGCAGAGACGGCGGAGCCGCCCACGCACTGTGGAGCGCCAGCGGCCGCCCGGGCTCGGGGCGGGCAGCTTCCAGCCAGCTGGGCCTTGGGACAGACACGCCAGGCAATTCCACAAAGAGCGAGCAGAGACAGACTGCGCTCAGCTTATCGCTCCGACTAAACTACCTGAAATATCGGTGTTGTCCTCTGTGCTAAGAGCTGCATTTTGTCCTGCAAAATTTATATGTGGAAATTCTAACCCCAGTACCTCGGAATGCGACTGTAGCTGGAGACAGAGGTAATTAAGGTACA
The DNA here is from genome assembly GCF_040939455.1 of Microcebus murinus. NCBI lineage: Eukaryota > Metazoa > Chordata > Mammalia > Primates > Cheirogaleidae > Microcebus > Microcebus murinus. Next base: position 15,324,939 of record NC_134106.1, read on the forward strand.
ATGGGGTCATTGGGGTGGGCCTTAATCCAATAGGACTGTGTCCTTATGAGGAGATTAGGACTCAGACACACACCAAGGAAGGACCATGTGAAGACACAGGGGGAGACAGCCATCTACTGTCTCCAGAAAGAGAGGCCTCAAAAGAAACCAATTCTGCCGACACCTTGATCTCAGAATTTTAGACTCCGGGACTGTGGGACAAGAGACCTCTGTGGTTCGGGCATCCCATTGCATGGCATTTTGTCACGGCGGCTCTAGCAGACTAATTCGCTCCTGCTCTGCCGATTCTGTGTGTTTCATAAAAACAGGTAGATGCTTCCATGTGTGAAAAGTCAGCAGAGGAAGCTGAGCACCATCTCTGCGTACCTGAAGCGCAATCCCACGAAAGAGGAAGCCAACAGATTTGGGGCGGGCAAGATGCCAAGTGAAGTGCCAGACATCAGCGTGAGCTCTACACGCTCGTCATTTCCTGTAATCCCTACAACTACTCCAAGCAATGGGCCCAGTCACCCCTATTTTGCAGACAGCACATTGGGACTTAGAGATGCCAGGGCTCTTGACAAGGGTGTGTGTCTAATAAATGGCCGAAGTGGGATTAAAATCCAGGTCTGTCTGACTCCCAGCTTGTGCCTCTCCCTCCAACTGGAACGGATGGTGTAAATTCAGGGAAGCAGGTCTCCCCCTAATGGCCAAGCTGTCTGACAACAAAAATCGACACCTTGTGGCAGAGAATCCCAGGACCACAGCCGTCTAGACAGGGGCTGGAAGACAGGAGATTTGGTGGGCTACGGTTTGCAATCACATGTCTGCTTCAACACAACGTGGTTAGGACACACTCTCCATCCTCCACCCCCAGAACGTGCACGCACGCATGCGCGCACACACACACACACACACACACACCCCTAGGAGGCACTGATCTGAAAATGGCCGAGGGTGTGATTTGAAAGCGCACACGCCAGCGGTCCTAGTGCCTCATTCTGGGAGATGTCCCTGCTAAGAATCTTCGTAGAAGGGTGTTGGGTTGGGATGTTCCCAAAGACCCCTCTAGCCCTGAAGTCCACAGCTCTCGAGCACCTACAGAGCCGCAACAGTACACAAGACTGCGCCTCCAGAACATTCCCCAGAGCCGAGGTCAGGGCATCTGCAGCGCATGTTCAGTGAGCTCAACCCCTCTTTGCACAAACACAGCAGTCTGGCTAGAGGGAGCGGCAGAGAGTGCCCAGGAATGGCCTTGGCAGGTCAAGACCAAGGCCCCTCAGGGCTGGACTAAAAGTTTGCTGCGTTTATTCTCCCTTGGCTGCCAGGCCAGCACCACCCCCAGTCTGCCCCGCGGAGGCAGGACAAGCTGTTCTGCCACCATGGCCCTGCCAAGGAGCTGATGACAAAGGCCAGGCTCTCCGGCACCCCAGTCCCAGCCGGGGTCACTCCGGCCCCCACATAAGCCCAGCCCTGCCCTGAGGCAAAGGCAGGAAGGAAGGAGGGAAGGGCTCCCAGCCAGAAGCACACAGGCTCAGTCCTCAGCCAGCAGGGCCACCCCCTCGGCCCTGCCCTAGGCCTTGGTGCCGGTAACCGCACTTAGCCCTTGAGCCAACCTCCTTGATCAAGTCTGGTTTCCTCCAAGCCCGGGGCCCTTGGTCCTCTTGGATGCTTTCTCCAGGAAGAGGGAGCCCAGGTCGGCGCGGCTCGTTGTAACAAAGGAGCTCACCAGAGGTCTCAGCTGTGAATTCTGCAGGGCAGCATTTTCTGCCCCGCCAACGTTGGTTAGAGGCCATTCTGCTGTGCTCCCAAACACCTAAGGTAGCACATATGGCATTATTTAAAAATTAACTGTGGGCTTGCCCTCTGACCTGCTATCAATGGAATATAAGCACCTTCAGGGTAGGGCCTGTGTCTCCTTCACCACTGTATCCCTAGTGGCTGGCATGCGATAGAATCTCAAACCATATTTGTTAAACATAAACATTTGAAGGCAGAGAAGAAAATTTTAGGGAACAGTGAAGGTCCCTCTACCCAAGCCAAAGGCATATCCTTTTTAGTTTCACCTCGGGCACTCAGTGCAGAGGCCTCTGGGGAACTCAGGAAGAGCCTGGTGAGTGACAGTGACAGGAAAGGATTTATCCATAATCCCCGTGATGCTCCAGCATGTGGAGAGGAGAGCACCGAGCAGCGCTGGTGTCTCCTGCCTGGCAGGACAGGTTAGCAACGAGCAGGCACCTCATGGGCGAAAGAGGGAAGGAGAGGAAGACACAGGGTGGGGGCCTGGGGGACAGAAGTCAGGTGACCCCAGAAAGGGGAGAGAAGCCACAAAGGCAAAACCCCCTAGCAGTCAAATCCCTCCACACCCTGACCCCAGGCCCCCTCCACCCGCCCATGAAGAGCCCAGGGGCACAGATGGCAAGCCCAGTGTAGAATGCTCGCAAGCTGCCGCAGCGCAGCAGCCAGAAGCCTCAGCCCTGGGAGAGGGGAAATGAGAGGTGGGAAGCTTGTGCTGCCCTGTCTCCCTTGGGGAGCTGCCAATCTGAACTCCACAGCGTCTGAACCCCACAAGGAGCACCTGGTGAGACAGACAGCACTTTGGGGACTCAGAGAGGCTGTGATCCGGGGCTCAGATGAGACTCCCGGAAGAAGGGCCTGGGTCTGGCCCTTGGTGGATGGATCAATGGACATCAGATGGGGTAGGAACCCTGCCAGGTGTGGTGTGCTCGGAGAGTGGGTGGGCAGACAGGTAGGGAGAGGCGTGGAGATGCCAGGGGCAGGGCACGTTGCAGGGGGGTGTACGCAGAGGCCCCAGAAAGCCGAGAAGGGCGGCAGTTGCTCAGCTGGCAGCAGGGCGGGATAGCTGGGCTCTCCAACAGCACCAGACCAGGGGCTCATCACACACTGGGGCCCCTGCCCACCACGGCTCCTCGGAGGGCACCCTGGGAACTGCTGTGCGTCCCTGCTCAGTGCTTGGTGCCACCAGTCCCATCTCCTGACCCAACTGCTAAGGGAATCATGGCAAAGTCTGAATCAGGTTGGTCTGGCCTGCCTGAAGGCTTGTCCACCCACCCTCGAGGGCTAGTCATGGGGACAGAAGGTCCTAGAAGGCGGGGTATGCTGAATGGGGCCAAGGCAATCATTTCAGCAACTTTTCATCTTTACCAAGAAGCTTCTCTAGGAGAGGCATTATCTGCAGATTTTAAAACAACAGTAAAACTGACTGTCAGTGGATCTTTTATCCTGTCACCTTGTTCCCAACAATGTCAGTGATAAACACTCCTCCCTGGCAGGTCAGACTGCTCCCACCTCCACCGCCAACCCTGGCACGCCGACAGGTACATACATACCCACGCTAATGCGGAAGGTTGAAATGGCCACTCCTATCAGGCCCACTTTATGTTCTCACCCCCTTCCTCCTCCAAGGAAACCCTCCAACTGCAGCTGTCCCGGTTCTCCAAGCCTCACACATGACCATGACCAAGCTCAAAAGCCACGGTGCCTTCCAGTCCCAACCTCTTAACTGGACTTTCAAGACTCTTCCTCAACTCTCTCAAGTCTATTTCTTCAGCTTTTCCCCTTCTCCTCCTCTTACTCGAACCCCCATTCTCTTGAATGAATCATTGCTCAGACTTGATTGCAACTGCTACGATCCTGCGCATTCTACAAGGCTTAGCGACAACCTGTCCCCCCACTTCATCCTGGAAGCTTCCCTAACACCCAACACCCTCCCTTCCTCCCCCAGGGATGTGATGCTTTTTGGCACAGCCAGCGTCACCCCTGCCTGTGAGGAGGTCTTCCCGCCTTCCCACCGAGGACGTTCATGGCCGGAGGGCACAGCCTCCTCCTGTCCTGCTGGGTGTCCCCTCCACGGGACCCAGCACTATGCCCCACACCCAGCAGCGCCCTGGGGTTGGCCTCTGGCACCAGGATTATCAGAGCCCCTAGGGCATTTTTCATTAGTGAACAAGGCCCTCAGTTTATGCCCTCTTGGAGAGAAACATCTACCCACACCTTCCCACCCCTGCCTCTACCAGAGGCATCCTGCTACGTACACCACCATGCTGGTCCTGGCCGAGGGAGGCCTGGAGAGAATGTTACTGCCATGGAAAACTCCATCACATCCCCAGAACCAAGCAGCCTTGAATGCCTGGCACCAAGACTGGCTACATAATTTGGGGGACCAGTGGAAAATGCAAATGTGGGATTCCTTGTTCAAAATGCAGGAAAAATTTGCTATTCAAAGTATTAAAATAGAAACCTCTTTAGTTTCTTCTATAGTAGTTCTCGACCTGTTATGGTGTGTGTGTGTTTGTTCTAATAAACTTTGACAGGACAGCTTTAGACTTCCAGAAAAAAACTGTGACACTAGTACAGAGTTGCACATACTCCTCACCCCACTGAGCAGAGTCCTGTCTGATCATGCTGGTCCCACACTCGTGAAGCCAGCGCTGCCTGACACTCCCATGTCCTAGAGAGGCCCGGCTCACCCATGCACACATTGCCCAGCCAAAGCCCAGTCAGCTCCAGCCTGCTGTGGCCACACTCTGGTCTTCTTCCATGGCACCAGACAATAGCACCCCTCACCTCTAAAATTCATTTGATTTGGACATATATGTTTATAAATACCCACAAGAGAGGATGCATTTAGATGGAACCGAAAAAAAAAAAATTGTGTAAACTGGAAAAAAGATCAGTCTTAACATGCCTGGTCCTAGAGTTTCCTCATGGCTGGAACCAGTGAGGTGGGGGCTGGGATCCCTGGAATTCTGTCCAGGAAAAGGAATTTAATGAAAGATTAAGAAGACTCCACCCGCAGATTTTACAAGAAGGCTTTCCCTTTGGTGGTCTAAAAGATATTCTCCTCCCTCCTGGCATCTCTGCCCTCTGAGCAGATTGAGAGGACATGCACTCAGGACACTGAGATGCGGACATAGGGATTGAAACCCTGCCCCCCAACCCCAACCGTGTGGCCTCCGCAAGTCGTTTAATCTCTGAGCCTTAGTTGCTTCCTCCTGTGTAACACAGGGCAGTCCTCACAGTCTCCCTCACACAGTTGCTGTGAGCATCCATCGAGCACCATATCTGTGAAGCTGAGCTCGGCGCCCGACCCGGGGGAGTGTTCATCCAGTGGTGGCCGTGTTGCCACTGAGCGCTTGACTCTCTGAGACCCAGCCCAGAGTTCCAACAAAACCAGAAAGGAAAAGGGCTCGTTCTCTAAGTCACAGAGATCAGCTTGGGCAAGCCCTGGGTTCCCTATGCCAGAAAAGATTCCTAAGCAAAAATTGCTTTTGCAACATCTGTACTGAACAAAGGTTATTTCCAGATATTCAGCTCATGAATGAACTGTCGAAGGACACCTAATTGAAGCCACTTAGGTCTGCAGGTTTTCTGCCTGCAGGCTGAGGCTGGCAGGTGCCTGTTGACCTTCCAGGGGCTCACAGACCACGACTGGGGCAGATGTCTGGGCTCACCAATCCTGGCCCATGAAAGTGGCCATATAGTGTGTGACCCCACTAACAAGAGGGCATCTCTTGGCCTTGCCTCCCTCCACCACTTCCTTTCAGCCCCTTAACTTAAAGAGCTGGGCCCTGAGAACGTTGCTTCCTGGCCATGGAAGGATCTGAGTCAGGGTCAGGGGTCATCTCCAGGCCCATGCACCTGCCCACACCCTCTGAGACTGGGCTGCTGGCTTAGGCCAGCCCACCAGAGGGCCACCAGGAGCATGGCCTTTTCCGGGAGGGACATGTGGGACCTCGTTCCACAGACAGGGACAGAATTCCTCCAGTCTCCCCTCCTTCCTGCCATGTGACGGGGCAGCTCTGGGATCAGGAGGCCCAGCTGGGGCAGGACTGATCAGAACAGGGACCCCACTGGTGGCCATCTGGGTGTGTCCCCACGTTGGCCCAGCTCAAGGGAGTCTCCACTCAGGAGGGTTGTGGCTCGGGAAGCAGATCTGTTCATAGAGATGAGTTCAGGGACTGCATTTGCTGCTGCAGCTAGTGAGTTTGGCCTGGAGCTTTCGATAAGTGCCTACTATGTGCTACATCGTCAGCTGAGTACTTGGGGCAGATAGATGAGGACACACTCAGGGAAGCCCCAGGCCTATTGGATCACAGGTGTTAGGTTTCATATACAGCTGGAGCTGACTTTTTTTTTAAGTACACACTATGTGCCAGAAACCACAGCAAGCACATAACATGTATTATTTCATTTTAATCCCCTCTGCTAAACTAACTATGAAACTGTTACTGTTACTAGACACCCATTTTATAGAGGAGGAAACTGAGGCAGAGACCAGTTGAGAAGCTTGCTAAGGTCACACAGAGTGTCAGCTGGTGCTTTGGGAAGTGGATGCCAGGACAAGATAGAGGGGGCTAGCCACTACTCAGGGCAACACCTGTGCAAGACACGGGGTGGGGGGAGGAGAAGGAGCCAGAACCTTCCACCAGCAGCACAGGGCTGACATCTGCAAGAGCAGAGGTGGGAGGAAGATCAGAGGAGCCTCAGACCGCAGACCTCAGGGCATCTCTAAAACACATCTCAGCAGCCCAACAGTTGGTTCTCATGCCTAGACTGCCTGCATGGGTCTCGCTGACTCCGAGACCCACACTCTGACCCGTTACGCTAAACTATCAAATCCGCAGCTGACTGAGTCTCTGACTACTCTCAGAAAATCCATCAGTCAGTGGTCAGGCAGCTTTATGGAGCCCAAATGTGGGCTCTTCCCTAGGGAGTGTAAAGAGAAAGCCTGGCCCTGCCCATGAGCGGTCCCAGGCTAGTGAGGCACACAGGGGTAACAAAACAGGTGCCGAGATGAACCCAACACAGTCCCTGCCATCAGAGACGTCACCTTCTAGATGGAACCAGCAACCAATTACCAAAGAGTGTGATAAGGGAAGGTGCAAGGAAGGAGGAACCCCAGCCCAGTCCTGGCAGCTATGGAAGGCTTCCTGGAGGAAGGGGCGTGTTATTGGCCACCTGGGAGGTGAGCAGGCATCAGCTGGATGGAGAGGAGAGGATGTGGATAGGAGTGTGTGTCTGTTTCCCAGTGGGAAGTGGTCAAGGTTGGGAAGGAAGGAGAGGGAAGAGAGCAGAGGGAACAGCATTTCTATCAGAAGGAATAGCATCAGCAAAGGCCCATGAGGCAAGAGAAGGTACAGCATGCTCACGGAGCCACAAGCTGTTCTGGAAGGCTGCAGATGAGGAAGGCAGGTGGGATCTGGAGCAGTCCTGCCTGCCCCACTGAGGCATTTGTCCTGAGGGCTATGGGGGAAACGCTGCAGAGAGACCCCCGAGCACAGGGCAATCAGGGAAGGCTTTGAGGCATTGGAGAGACTTGGAAAATTATCAGAAAAAGTGTCTCCCACTATGAGGACTGATGTCCCCATTAAGGTTCCCATATCTGTAATCCTCTAGAGCTGAACATGGACTTAATCAGAAGGGAAACTGAGAACTTGGCAATTCTATTCCTACATCTTCACCCTCCAGAAGGAAGCTTCTGAGGCATAGTGGATCTTTCTGACAAAGCTGTTTAACACTGTTCGCCAAAATGTCCTACTCCCTCTGCTTTTCCACCTCAAAACTCCAGCCACCTGTTGAATGACCACTTGGACTCCCCTAATTAACTCCATGCACAGAGAAGCCTCCTTCCAACCCACACTGTTGTTTTAAAATGTATTTCAGGGTTTAAGCAGACGTGGCCCAAGCTCATCTCAAGGTTCTAGATGGTTGAATTTCCCCTGGGATCTCTCCATCAACAGTTCTCATTATTTATTGCTGTGGAGAAAACCAGCCCAAACTTTGTGGCATTAAACAACAGTCACTTATTATTATTGTTATTATCTCTTGCAATTTTTCAGATTGTCTGAGCTCAGGTAGGTGGTTCCCTTTGAGGATCTCTGGTGAAGTTGTGGTCAGACAGAGCTGGAGATCCAAGGCTTCCTCACTCAGATGGCTGGCAGTTGAGGCTGCAACTAACACACCTGAGTGTGGCCTCACCACCTGGCCTCTCCACACTTCCCCGTAAGTGTCCTAAAAGAGGGAGCTCCAGTCCAAAGCTGCATTAGCTTTGATGACTTTGGAAGCTTTGGAAGTCCATAATGTCACTTCACCACACTCTGTGGGTTGAAGCAGTGGCAAAGGCCCACCCAGGTTTAAGGCGAGGGACACAGATTCCACCTCCTAATGGTGGGCTGGCAAAGTCACATCACAAAGAGAGCACATGGGATAGAAGATATCGTTGTGGCATCTGCCAGAAACAGTCTGCTGCAGCCACAACACCTCTGCCACACCGACGCCGCCAACACCTATTGCATCCCTTCCACCTGCAAACTGCCCTCCTCGATGTGCAACGGTGGGGCAGACACGCATGACTGCTGTGCACACTTCTGTTTAAAAAAACAGTGGAAAGCAGGAGGCCCCAGCAGCAACAGGATTGTAGCAATTTCTCAGGAGTTTCCTTCTTGCATGTGCAATTGATCTGAAAGGCAAAATTTTGCATTTATTCTTGCAAATTTTCACCTTCTCACTCTAATCCGAAGTTGGCAACCCTGGGCCCCAGGGAACAGTAAATGGAAGGAAAGATGAGCCATGGGGGAGGGAATGGAGCACTGCTGTGGCTCCCACTGTGGGCCATCTGCTCCACATGACCACAGAGCTCTGTCAGTTGGGGTGTCCTCACACCCAGGCCTGCTGTGGCCCAGCCTACTGGCAACTGGGCAATGGCCCACACAACACCAGTCTTATGTCTTCTCTACATGAGCTGGGATATAGAGGTATTGTTTGGTCCAATGTTGGTGCCAAGTGGGTAGCATATGAGTCTGAGGCTGTCAGCAGACATTTCTCCAGCCTGAGGTCAGAGCTGTCTGCAGAACAAAGCCAGCAGCAGTGGGGGCAGAGCCAAGGACCGGAGTGAACAGAACCCCGATGACATCATTTGAGCCAAGCCTCTACCCAGCACTTTAATCCAATAATAAATCCCCCACTTTGTTTAAGATATTTTGGCGTTGAATTTTTATCACTTGCATTTGAAAGTGTCCTAAAACATCCCCATCTTTCTCGCCAAGTGCTTTGCTTTTGTGTAAGGTCTAGCCTCCCATGGGCCCGCTCTGCCCCTCTTTAGGAAGGAGGACTCCCTGAAGTGCATAGGTCCATGCTCTTGTCCTGGCATTCCCATGCAGACAGGGAAGGCTGGTCTCTTCTTCCTGGGTCCTCCAGTCCTTCCAAACTCGGGAGACTATGGAAAGTGACTGCAGTTACACACAGCAGTCACCTCTACTCAAACTGAAGCCTGGCCCTGCCCCCTCGCCCCCCACTCCTGGTTGACCATGACAGTGAACAGTCTGCAAGGTGCGCACACACTGCAGAGGGAAGTGGCAGGGTGGTCACATGAGATGGCTGCACACTCAGTACAGGCCACCCTGGACACTGCCCTGGCCAGGACTTGCGACTCTCCTGGGACCCTGCCTGTCAACTCCTCTCTTATATGACTTGGAAGACACTAGCATCAATATGTCAGCAGGAAATGGCTCTTTGATCGCTGCAGAGTCCCTCCTGATCGTAAAGATTAGATCAGCCTTGGCCTGAGATAGCATTTAAGAGCAATCAGCAACGCTCTGCACCGGCCCACCCTCATGCCAGGTCAGATTACACATGTGCTGGGCCTGTGTGCAGCCCAGGGCCTCAGATAACAGGGGTCTGCGGAGGGAAGACTGGAAGCACAACAGCAGGAGGGGAATGAGGAAGGTCAAAGGTGCGAGATGCAGCAGGAAAGGCTGAGTCTGTAAGTGGCTTCCAGCTATAAGCAACCGATTAAGAGACATGCAGTCTGGTGTCCAGCAAGGCCTGTGGTTCTCCCATTCTGCACTTTGAGCCCACAGCAACCTGCCTCTGCGGCACGGCCCAGGTGAGGAGGATATTTTTCAACCTTCTTTCAGTTTCTAAACATATGTCGTTTGTTTGCCTGGGCACTCCAGTGGGCCCCAGCCTGCAGCACAGCTGGGAATCACTGTGGCCGCCCCTCCTCTCGGCATGTGGCTGTGACTCCACCCCTTCCCAACCTACCGGGGAAGCTGCCGTACACTTGAGCTCATTAACCCTCATTATTAACAACCTACCTGTGGCTCAGCCCACAGCAGCCCCAGATGCTGAACGTGGGGACACCACCATTTGAGCCGTGGACTCCAACAGCCACGGCACAGGCCTATGTCAGACTCCAAGGCTGCCACCTGTTTATTCCAGTGAAGGCTCCCCATTGGTGTGGCCTTCAGAGCCACTTGACGTCATTCCCCTTGTGGCAGGTCTGCAGCCCTTGAGACTGATGTTGAACAGTGGATCCCCAGGTGCACGAAAGCCTGTTTCCAGACAGTGCTCAGCAGACTCTCCTGACACCCCTCGAGGTGGGGCTGGCTATTATCACGATCCTCTTTAGGTGGATTTTTTTGAGTGCTTACTGTACACCAGACACTGATCTAGTAGTGTATTGAACAAAGATCTTTGTCCTCGTGGAGCTTCTATTCCAGTAGAGGGAGAAAGTCATTGAATACATCAGCATAGTAAACATGCACTATAACTTATGCAGGATGTTAGAATAAGCACTATGGGGAAAAGAGAGAGCAGAAGGCAGGGTATGGAGGACCGTGTGCCCTGGGCTGGGGGCAGGGCACAACCAAACATGGTGGCCAGGGTGTGCCTCGCTGAGAAGTGAAGATGGAGCAGACACTACAGGAAAGTGGAGCAGGGGCCAAGTGGACACGAGGGAATATATTCCAGGCAAAGCGGACGGCCAGGGCAAAGGCCCTGTGGTAGAACATGCCTGGCCCCTCTGGGAACAGCAAGGACATCATGTGACAGGGACAGAGTGAGCAAGGGTGAGGTAAGCGGACAGGAGGCTAAAGAGAAACAAAGCGTTCCAGCCAGAGGCAACAGTTGCCACCAAAGGCCAGAGGGCAGGACCCCCCATGGATGAGGCCAAGCAGGCTGTTACTTTGTACCCAGGTGCTTCCCTGCAGATTTGAGGCAGAGGCCCTCTGTTCCCAACAGCCCTTCAGTCCCACCGCCAGGCCAGCAGACAGGCAGCACCCAGAGTCTACTTACTCCTCTGCTTTCCCCTGGAAGCCATCCTGCCTCCCCCTTGTGCCTGCCTGTGACCCACTGGCGGGAGCGCTGATGACAGTGAAGAACTGAATCACAAAACTCAGCAATGGTCAGAGGGCTTTTCCTTCCCTTCCACCCAGGCCCAGAAGCCTCGGATTACTGATCCAAGCTCCTGGCATCTCCCAATCAAAAGCTGGCACCCACGAGGCAGGGGCAAGCCAGGCCCAGGACATGGCGTTCTCACCTCCCACACTGCCAGGGCCCCACGGCCGTCTGGCCGGGCTTCCCACGGCCCATCAGACAGCGGGCAGCCAACGCCAGGCCTGCCAGGGCATCGGGGCCACAGGAGGCATCTGAGGCTAAGCTCCCCGGCTGCCCAGGCACAACCAAATCAGGCCTCGCGGAGAGGGGGATGAGCCCATTACGAAGCCCGATGTGCCAAGAGCTCCTTGGACCCAGTCTTCTCCCAGGCCTCACCCTCTTCTTGGGCTCCGTGTGTCACAGCTAAAAGGCTCTCCTTACTGCCTTCCAAGTTTTTGCTTGGCAGATCCCAGCGTGGCTGACCTCAGCCCGCAGTGACACTGGGTCTTCAGACAGCAGCCTTGCTGCCATTGTCAGTCCCCTGCTTTGCCCCTTCCGCACACTCTCGCATGGACATCTGCAGTGCTGTGGGCAAATCGGAGGCTGACACAGCTCCTAGAGGCCTGGTGGAAGAGGCTTGGATGAGTCGCGGGAATGAAAACACTGTCACTGGTTCTCTCTGGACCTCAGTCCCCCTTCTTATAAAGTGATAGAGCTTAAAAGCAATTGTCATATGACTGTTAGACACTAGGACAATTTAGGGCTCTGCTTTGAGGGCAAGAAGCACGTTGAACCACAGGGAAGAACTGAGGGGAGTGAGGAACCTAGATGTGAACTGCTGGCTCAGAGGTGACTGCAAGAAACGAGAGGGGCTGAGGAAAGGAAGGGCCCTTCCCAGGATTGCCCTTCGGCTTGGACCTGGCGCAGATGCACAATATGGGGCTAACGCGCAGGTCTTGAGTTGTTTCTGGGCACCGATTTGCCCACAGCGCTGCCGGTGCTGGTGTGTGCAAGAGCGTGAGAAAGAGGAAAGCAGGATGCTGAAACACGACTGCGAGGTGGTGTCTGCAGACCCAGTGTGGCCACTTGTCACTGCTGGTTGAGGTCAGCCACACTGGGTCCCGCCAAGCAAAAACTTGGACAGCAATAAATAGAGCCATTTAGCTGTAACATGCAGATGGGGCTGGAAGTACGGACACAGGGACTTGCCAAAGAATGAGATAACACAATGGGGCAAGAGACCAAGACCCTGGAGCCCCCTGGGTGCATCTCTTCACCGTGCAGATTTGGAACCCCCATTCACTAGCGTCAACTTGGGCAGAGTGGGGGACTTAGAGCTCAATTTGTCAGGGTCACCAAGAGCGCAGCTGCCAGTAGAGAGGGTGAAACCAAGGAGTTGCTCCAGGTGGAAGAGGGAGGATGGAAAAGCAGCTGCAACGGACAGATGTGAGTCTGTACCTCCAGCTTCTCCGCGGACTGAAATGGGAAGGCTCTGGAAGGGACTGGCCCTGGACCATGGATGCAGCCTGGTTTTGTACATGTCTGAAGTTCAGACCAGAAATCAGGAAAGAGATCGGGTGGGTTAGGGATTGGGACAGGGGTTGGTGAGAAACATAAATTTGGGAGATGTTTGCAAAGAAAGATGTAGAAAAGGGCTTGGAGTAGATGGCAGAGGAAAAAATCTAGAGGGCGGATCAGAGCATATTGGAGAACGTCTGCATTTAAGAGTGGAGAGAAGGCAGCATGGCCAGGAGAGGAGGCAAAGAAGGGGCATTGGAGAGGTAGGAAGCATAAGGGGGGCAAGGAAGGAGGGTGGTCACGAGTGAGTGCTGTCAGTCAAAGAGTCATGTCTGCCTTGCTGGGATCATGGCAGGACTGGGACTCCCGGCTTCCTTTTGTGGGTAGTGGGGAAAATGTGGCTTGTTCTGGCCTGTGAGTTGCAACTGAGAATGATATGTCACTTTCAACCAGCCATTGACAGCTGATGTGAGACACCTAAGAGCCACCTGCTCTTTCTTCCTCTCTACTGCAATGACCATCAATGTTCCAGCCACGGCTGCTCTGTGGTCTGGGAGTGAGGGTGACAGACAACAGACCCATAGCCCATCTAGGAGAAATCATCCTCTGTTGCTTTAAGCTGCTGGCATGGTTTGTTAGTATCTGCAGCACAGCCTATACTTTCCCGACTAATTCAGCAATGGCAGAGTTTCCGGAAGGAAGACAGTGACCCACGGAGCCAACCAGTGAAAAGAGGATGGGGACTAGGGAACATTGTCAAGTTTGACAAACAAGTGGATCTCAGAGAACTTTAAGCTTGGCTGTTGGGAGCAAGAGCCATTAAGGAAAGAAGTGTTAAAGGCAGAAAATGAAGATGTCTCTTCTAAATATTTTGGGGAATGCCAAAAAAGAAATGGGGCAACGTGAGTGCTCACAACAAGAAGGAAAAGCTTCAGCTTTTATCCCTAAGAGAAGCCAGGGAAGAACTAAGGGACGGTATGAATCGTGGCCGGACCTGCCCAAGCTCGCTACAGCTCTGTCTGGTTGGGAAGCAAGAAAAGGAGAAACTGGGTCTCTTGCCCTGCCGTGTTTCCTTTCTCTGTTCCACACTTGCGCTAGGAGCTGACCAAGGGCCAGGGGACCCAGCTGAAATTGACAGGGGGTGGGGAAGCACAGAACAAGAGAGGGAGGCTCCTGGGGAGATCCCGACACTAGGGGTTGGAGGGGAGAGGGAGGAAATTCTGGAAAGATGATCAGTCTAGAGGAAACAGGGAAGCTCGGGAGCCCTAGCGACTGGCCTCCATGAGGTGGGTTTCCACCCCATGCAATGGGGCTGACCCTCAGGTCACAGAGCTGGGGGTGGGCAATCAGAGAGGATGATGCATACATGCATCGTGTATGAACATGTCTCAAACTGCAAAGCTACATGAACATGTGATGGCACATTGGCAGGTCACCACTGCTTAGAGTCCCTTTACAGGGAGAATCCATGACCTCTGATTGCTGCCAACAAGGCTGCACCCCCAGGCCAGCCACCATGGCTTGCTGATGCAACAACCTCATGTCCCACCCGCTCCAGCGTGGGCAGAGGTGAGTGGGTCCCACCAGCAGCTTCAATGGGAGACCCTGGATCAGTCACCCTTCTTTTCTAGGCCCCAGTTTCTGACGTATCAAATGAGGGAAATGGGACTAAACAATCTCTCCGGGACCTCCCAGCTCCGACATTTAAGATGCAGAGACTTAATTAGCCCTCCAGCCGGCCTGTACTTCTCATGTAAATAAAATTATTTGTAATTAATTAAACCTGAAACGGTTACTATAGTGTTAAGTAGATGAACACAGACACACAAAAACAACAAAAGAACTAATAACTGTCAAAGGATATTTTGGATCTTTAATCCCTTTGACTTACTCCTCCACCCAGCTACACGCACACTTTGGCCACATTAAAATCCTTTTACTGCCAGAGAAGGCCCCAGCCGAGCCAGCCGGCGCTGTGCCCTCCCCCCACCAGCACAGAGCGCCAGTCCTGCCTCTGCTCCTCCGCCACAAGTCTCCAGTTGTCAGATGCCTCCAAAGGGCTGTGGGCGTGCGTCCCCCGCCCCATCCACCTACATATCGCAGCCACCCGGTGATGAGGAGTGTGTGTGACGGAAGCAAATCACACTTGAAATCACACTTGAGTCTGTACTCACCCTGACTTCTTCACTGTCGCCGACCATAAATGCTAAGATCCAGGGAGAGAAAGTCTAAGCTCTGACCTGCTCTAGTCCTGCCTGTCCTTACCCTCAGCAGAAAGTCTCACCTGACATATTCCGGAGGGAGCTGATACCCAGAAAACCTCCCCAACCTCTCCCGTACCATCTGTGTGTGAATCTCTCTCTCTGTCTCTCTCTGTCTCTGTCTCTGTCTCTGTCTCTCTCTCTCTCTCTCTCTCTCTCTCTCTCTCTCTCTCTCTCTCTCTCTCACACACACACACACACACACACACAGAGAGAGAGAGAGAGAGAGAGAGCAACAGTGATCACCAGGAAGTGTTGGTCATTGTTCCCCTGGGCTGGGTAGGATTATCCTTCTTCTCCCAATGGCTTGGATGGGGTTGGACAAACCTAAAGACTTGGTCATAAATTAGCCCATGAGCATGCAAGCAGCACTCAGGCCTCTCTGGTCCAGCTCAGCTTTGCAGCCCAGCAAAGGAAGGACATGTCTGTTCTCAGGCACCTGTGTCTGGGCCTCCCGTGTCTGCATCTCGCTTGAGCTAGTTATGGTCTTCTGTGAAGAGCAAAATGCCAGGCCAAGCCCACCCACCCCCACACACATCTTTCCCCTCCTGCCCTGGAGCTGGCAGCCATGCAACCCCTGTGGGGAGCCCCACTTCATCCTCAGGTGGGACAGGCAAGGCCTGGGGACAGGAAGGGTCCTTAACAAGTGATCAGCCCCAGGAGGCAGCTCTGCCCATCCTAAGAGGGGTGCTCTTCACTAGCTCCCCTGGAATGCTGGCACCACATTCTTCCACCTGCATTTGCCTAAGGAGGGGCAGGGACAGTGGGACACTAGGCCTTTGCAGACGGCATTCTGTGTCTGCTTAGTGCTCGCGTTCAACAGTGCAAGAACATCTCACAATCCCAACTGAGAAAGGCGCCATCAATTCAGCAGCATCCTGCCTTGGCCGGGCCCTTCTGCTCCCTCACACTTACATCCTATCACAGCAGGGCAGAAGCCACAGGCTCAGGGGCAGGAAGCCTGGCTACTTGCCTTGATTCTTTCACATCTGCACAACTTGGGCATGTCTTTTGGCTTCTCTGCACATCACTGCCCCTCTGTAAGATGAGATGTTTGGACTAGTCTGCAGTCCCCACTCCTGTACCAGACATCCCCCTGCAGAAACTTATTCCAAGGACCATGTTTTACAGGCATAGGGAGAACCCCACAAAAGCAGGGGGACTGCGGGAGTGCCGCAGAAGCCCCTGGCCTTTGTCACTGCCCTGGCTCCCCACCAGAGTCCTGGAAATTCCACTGTGGGAGTGTCTTGTCCCAGGGCAGGGAGCTTCCTCCTCATTCAGCCCCTGCCTTTGAACGGCACCTCCACCAGAACAGGAAATACCTGGGCAACTTTTACTCACCTCTCTGTCTCCCACTGGAAAAGGCTAAACTCCTTCACCTGCAATTTAAAGCCTTCCAGAATCTGGCTTCAGTCTACATTTTCATCCTTATGTCTCATCCTGCCCTGTGAGCATCTTTAGCCCTGGACACAGGGAGACTCGCTCTCTCCTGGACTGACCTCCCACCTTCTCTTTTATATGGTGACTGTCCTGGAATGACTGTTTTTCTCTGTGCTCCACCTACCCTTCAATGGCTGGCTTAAGTTTTAGCTCCTCCAGGAAGCTGCCTCTGATGACCTGGTCCAAAAAGACACCCTCTTTCCCTAACCTTCCAGAGCATAGACTTCATGCAAGATCTCTAGATCTCACTCACTCAACAAATATTCCAGTAAATGTCAGGATAGTGATGAAACATTGAACCAACATTTGCCACTTATGAAGGCAGCCTGGCTTTCAGTAGGAGGTAGAAAGAGAGGACACAGTCCTTGCAACAAGGAGTTCACAATCTGACCGGGAAGATCAAGCTTCCTTTTTGAAGTCAAGTTCACTGGCCATGGCCAGCTCTTTTCTGCAGTAACTTAAGGGTCTGGACATGATTACGGGACTATTGAAAATTCTTCACCATCTCCCAATCTCCCAGGATCCCTGAAGGTTTAGAGGAAGTATTTATGAAGGAATAAGGGAAGAAAGACCTCCGGGCTCACCTTCTGGATGAAGATCCAGCACCAAAAGTGGACTCCTAATACGAAACTCACAACGCTGCCTAAACACTAGTCAGCTGCCTGAACTTGGCCTTCTTGGTTGTGTTTTCTGTGGGTTCCCAGCAATCAAGGCTGCCCATAGCTCATCTCTCCCTCCGCCAGTTCCTGAGCAAAATTTCCATTTCAATCAGGATTTTGCAGCCATCTAGCTCTGAACATCTTCATCATCCCTCTGTCTGAGTTGAGGAAGTATAAACGGGTACCCGAATGATGAAGACCCATTTATGGGGTTGGAGAGAAAGGGGAGAGGCTTGAGCATAAACTAGAATTGTTTGTCTTCCAAACTCTACTGCTTTGTCCTGATCATCTGAAGCACTTGCCTCTCTTGTGCATCAACTTTTATTAAGGATTAAAATGTTTTTAGAGTTCCCAATCAAGATTTGTTTTCTTAGCATGGACAACAGTTGATTCTGTAAATATGTTAGCATCCTCCTTTGTTGTGAAACAGACAGCTTCCCTGTTACTATGTTTGTTATGTGGCTAAGTGACGATTAATAGGGTTGGGTCTATGCTGGGACGAAGCCACCCTGGGGCAGGAGGGGCTGTTCTCACCTATAGGGAAAGAATCACCCTCATGCTGAACACCAGAAAGGAAGGAGGGAGTGCCAAGGAAGGGCTCAGAGTGCCTCTGGCCTCATATGGCCTCGGCCACAAGAATGCCAAGATGTCTAACAAGGAATCCCAATATCAAAAGGGAATCTTCTGGTTGGAGTCTGCCTAGAACTAGAAAGTAAAAACCTCAGGCAAAGTGTCTGAAAACTGCCAGCCCTTTAGGACTAGAAGGCGGATGTTACAGATCAGAAGCTATGAACTGGGGAATGTACTGTGGAAGCCATGGCTTCCGGAATTCTCTATGCTATTAATATTTTCCCCTGTTCTCCTTTGGTAATCAATTACTATCTTTAGAAATTTCTAGCCTGCCTCAGCTACTCCAAGGAAAATCAAGATAAACTAAATTAAGGTCCATTCCATGGCCAGAATGCTCAGTAGGAACAGCGATGTTTATTACTATAACATCTTGATGAAATAGACAATTTTCTAGGAAGATAAAAGATCAACTCAAGATCCATTAACCATGACATAAATTAAGAGAAATTATGGAAGAATCACCTCTATAAAAGGCTCTGAGCTCAGACAGTTTTATGGATGAGTTGTTTCAGATTGTTCTAGAGCAGAGAAAAAAAGAATGAAAGCTTTCCTAATTCTCTGTACTAATATAAGGCTAATATAATTTTATGATGAAACCTGGCAAAGATAATATATAAATAAACAAATACATGTATTACATTTTATAATATAAATGTAATATTCACACACAAAAGAAAACCAATCTTAATTATAAGTATTGATGCAAAAATCCCAAATAAAAAAACTAACAAATCAAATCCAGAAGATATTAAAAGAATAATTCTATATGACTAATCCTGTATTTATCCCTGGAATGTAAGAATGACTTAAGATATGAAAGTATGCAATAGTCAATATTAACATGTCACAAAAAAAGACCTAAGATCACTCTAATAGATTCTAAAGATTCATATTTGTAATGTAATACTTCTTATGAATTAAAAAAGAAAAAGAGCTTAGCAAACTAGAAGACAGAATCTTATACCTCTTATCAAGAGCCTATTCATGAATAATAGGTTCATGTCCACTAAAATTAAAATAAGGCAAGTAAGACTTCTATTACTATCATGATGATACATTTTTTATTTCTAGCCAATAACATGAATCAGAAATATAATATTTTTTAAAACCCTGAAGATTAAAGTATCATTCTTTGAAGAAGATACCATAGTCTGAAAAAAAAAAAATTCAAGAGAAAAACTACCAGAACTAGTAAGAGTTTAGTAAGGTGAGCAACTAGAAGTTAAAAATCCATAAATCTAAAGTTTACCTATATACACAAAGCAGCTAATTTTAAAAATACAATGGAAAAAAAAAGATTCTATTTAAATTAAAATGAAATAACAATAATCAATAATAAACCTAATAACAATCTTAATGAAAAAACATGCAAGGTCTATTATAAACATTTTAAAACTTTACTGTGAGGCATAACAGCAGACTTGAAAAAATACCATGTTGCTGGTGGAAAAATCACAATTTTTTTTTCAAATTCTTTCCCAAATTTTTTTTTTTTAAAGAAGAATTATATATGAGAAAAGGGGAAGAGCAAGGCCTGCAGGACATGCCCTAACAGGCACTGCACACCCTCACGATGGCAGCGTGCGAGAACGGAGGGAAGCCCAGTCCGCCCCACCCAGCCACGTCCCGGCCACGTCCCCGTGCAAAGATCTAGTGTCCCAGAAAGAGGAAAACAGGCAAGCTGTAGAAACATGACAGAACATGAAACATGAGAATACTTGAAATCATCTTTGGAAATTGTGAAACATAAGTTTTCTTTGTTCTGGGACTCTTCAAAAATCACTGATTATTCATTAAGGTAGAAAATTAAACAAATAAGGCTGTGAGTGCCATCTCATGGAGAAAGCAACCAACGTGGTGTCCAAGTGACCTTCGTCACAATTCTTCCCAACCCTGTAAACCTGTGGCATCTGACACGTACAAAGCCACAGTGATTAAAAAAAATTTAAAAAAAAACAACAGTAGGGAGCTGCAGTAAGAGTGGTTAGATAAATCTCTCAGGCAGAATATATACCTCCA
Organism: Microcebus murinus; assembly: GCF_040939455.1. Lineage (NCBI taxonomy): Eukaryota > Metazoa > Chordata > Mammalia > Primates > Cheirogaleidae > Microcebus > Microcebus murinus. The sequence goes on from NC_134106.1 coordinate 15,344,623, forward strand.
AACATAAGAATATACAAGTTTATTATTTGATAAAAGTGGTATCATACATCAGGGAGGAGAGGAAGAATTAACTAATTAATGGTTAGAGCAGATGTTTTACTTTTGAGGGGGAGGATAAATTTTTCAACTCAATTTTATGTGAAAATAATTCCAGACAAATAAAGAATGTATCTGGAATTAATGTTTTTAAAAAACTAATTAGAAGAAAATATAGGAAAATAGCAGAAAATATCAACACTCCATGAGGGCAAGGATTTGTCTATTTACTGCGGTACATCCAGCATCTAGAATAGTACCTGCTGCATAGCACATGCTCAATAAATTTATATTATAGAAAGGATGAATGAATGAATGAATGAATCTTTTTTTCCATTACACATTTTCTGATTATGTCCTTTGTCACATTTTCTACTAGGGTTTGTTTTTCTTTAGTTATGAGAATTTCTTTTTTTAAATCTCCTTATATCTTTAATATATTAAAGATAACTCTCTACGCATTCTATTTGTTGTAAATAATTTCTCAATTTTGTCTTTTGTCTTTTCATTTATTTGAATTATTTACATACAAAAAAAAAAACCACCTTATTTATATGAGGTCAGCTCTTTTGTAACTTCCTCTGATTATCATTATCTGCAGAAAGCCCTTCCCAATTCCAAAGAGCTAAGGAGGCTGCCGCCACCCTCAGCAGTCTGATCCCAGTTACTTCAGCTGCGGGGCTAGTCCATCCTCTCCCGGGGCCTGGGGGGCTGCTTCATAGGCATCCGATCAGAGGGTTTCCCATCCCAACCAGACTCATCAAACCCCCAACGCTCTCCTTCCAGCTCACTCTTTTGCATAATCACACAGTGAGGTCATGTGTTTAGGACACCATTGTTCCGTTGCCATGGAGATGATGAGCTGTCAAAGCATTGGCAAGAAGCCGCCCACGCAGCATGAAGCCAAGAAGAAGATGGACAGGAGAGAGAAAGGACCTGCCCATCAGCCAGAAAGCCCGCAATGTATCCCAAGGAGCTCATGAGGTCATCCTCATGCACACAATCTCCCAGGTGTCGGATCTGTTTGGAAAGCACAGAACCTTCAAGCCCAGCTCCACGTGTGGCTGCAACCCGCAAGCAGCATCTACCCTCAGAAGATGAGGCTGCCATCCCTTTTAACCTACGCAGCTCCCGGCATGACCCTAAGCTGGCTGGTGGCCTCTTGTGGAATTCTCAACTCAACTTTCCCGTTTTCTGTCAGAATATAATCCGCTGTTTTCAATCACTTTGCTGCATTATCCTTACCCTCCCTGCTCTCTCTACTCCAAATCTACTCTCCCCTCTATTTCCAGGACAACCTCTCTAAGGCAAGAATCTGACTGCCTTACTCATCTTGTAAAATTAATTCAGCGATTAATCATTGTCCTAAGAGAAAAAATATTTAAATTCCTTGTGATCTGGCCCCTGCTTCTATGTCCAGCCAACCTCTTGCCACGCCCTTCTTTGTGCTCTACTCCAACTATATGGTGCCCAGCATTTGGAAATCCTGCTTTATCCATCTAAATTAACAACTACCTCTTACAACACTGGGTCAGGCAGAGTCCTATGAAGGCTGGCATATATATTCTCATAATTTAGATCAGGAAATGAGGGCTCAGAGTGACTAAACTATTGACATAGGGTCACACAGTTTTTAAGTAGCAGAGCTGGGATTTGAGTCTTTTCAACTCTAAAAGTTGTGGTCTTTCTCCTCTACTACCTAGGGTGACCAACCATCCCAGTTTGCCCAAAACCGTCTCAGTTTTAGCACTGAGAGTCCCACATCCTTGGAAGCCTCTCAGCCCCAGCAAAGCTGGATGGCTGGCCACCCTGCCACCACCCCTTGCTGCTGCTTTTTCCTGTTCATGCCAATTCATCGTTCACACATGAATTTTTTCTCTGCCTCCTCCAGGAAAGCTTCCAAGACCATGCTACACCAGAGAAGTGTATTTCCTCTGTCCTGCCACATTCCTGGGCCTGCCTCCATCCTGACAAACCACCTCATTTTGAAAAGACCTGTTTACTTATTAATCGTTCTTGCTAGGGGATGAACTCTCCTGCCTCTTGGAACCAAGACCTATTTGTCCCTGTAGCCCCAGGGATTGACAAAGAGTGGAGGCTCAGTTAGTATGTGTTCATTGACTGGGCAAATCTGATCAGGGCCGCTCTGTGGGTAACCTGGTAGCCACCTCTGCTGGGCAAGCGGTTTCCAGAAATAACTTTGCAGTCACAAAATTCAGGAGTGTGTCATTCTGGAGTCTCACAGTCAGCAAGCATGACCCAAACTATTGCTGTACTTGGAACTCATGGACCCCACAAGGGCTGTAGGCACAAATCTGATCCAAACCCCTCTGCTGCTGGCTTTTAAGCCCAATGACATCTCCAATGCCCTCCTTAAAAGTTCTCTGGCAATGTTAGCTTGTGGGATCCATTTATGAAGCTATTCCAGGGAGGAGGCGGGAGGGATGGAGATATACAGAATCCATCATTTTCCAAATAGTTTCTGCTCTGGTGCCTGAAAACTGACGATGCTGGCACTCCACAACCGCAGGAAGGAGCCGCATCTCCACCCCGCACCCACGCAGAACCTGTTCTGCTCCAAGCAGATTGAGGGTGGCTTCCCCAAAGCCACGATGCTCTGCCCCTGTGAACATAAAACTTAGGAAGAAACAAAAGAATAACAAGCTCCATTGTTGGGTGGAAGAAAAAGTTCAGATTCGGGCTGGTTCTGATTTACCCAAACACGACCCACTGCTCTGACTCGAAATGGCTGGAATCAAAACCACCTGACGCGTGTCAAAACACCAGCATCACTGCCACCGGCACCACGTGAGGGGCCGATATTCGATCCCACCACCGTCCTCTTCCTCCCACCTTTGCCCCATGATGAAAGCTGCGTGTTCTGACCCCCTACGACTTCTGCATGGTGACATTCTGGAAGGGCTCGGGGAAGCGTTAGTGAATAATTAATTTGAGCTGTTGGGAGAAATGCAGAAGAAAAAGGGTCAGGATGAGAAGAGAAGAGGCAAAGGAAGGGAAGGAAACTGGTGTCCCGAAAAACTCAGGAGGGAGGCCCACAGCTTAGCACCAACCAGATACTCGTCTCAACAATATCCAAGGGGAGACTGTTTCCACTGCCCATGCACACGACATGCAGGAGTTCACAGGGCGCTCTGGCAAACACTAGCTTGCGTTGAGTTTGCATGCGATTTCCAGGGTCGGAAAGGCTGTGATGATTAGTCTCATCGCATAGATGGTGAAGCAACTCCCCAGTCCACAGCTGGGAAGGAATGGAGCTCACACTTAAACCCAGTTTTTACTCCAGATTTTGTTTCTTTAACAAGCCCTCTTGCAGCACTCACCGAGTGCCAGGCATTGTTCTGCTGTCCCTCATTTACTGCAATGGCCCTGGGCTGTCCTTTGTTGCTCTACCCCTATCTTCTTCAGCTCCTGCCAAATGTCCTGAGAAATATCTTTTTAACAAGTGAGCATGACCTAATTTACTGCAAAGTCCCCTTAGGAAATCAAATTGAGGTCAGAGGGAGATGCCGTACCTCTCAACTCGGTTTCTGCTATTCATTCCACCAGCTAGAACAAGAATCATGGACCCCCACTGTGTGCCAGGCCTGGAGCCAGGCTCAGGAGGAGCAGAGCCCGCCCCTCACACTAGACCTCAGCCTGTTCATGCCCAAGTGCCATCTGAATCCCAGCAAGCCAGGAGGAAAATGTGGGAAAGTTCAGGCTACAGGGAAAGCCCAAGTTCAAGCTCATCTGTGCAATGAGGGCAAGGGAGATTCTGAGGTGAAACAGGAGAGAGGGTCAAAGGATTAGATCCAGTGCTGCCCCAGTTGGCAGAAAACGTAGGTACCCACTGGCCAAGGAAGTGGTTTGGGCATTTGTGATCCCATTTCTTGTTCACACCACAAGACATAAACATCCTTTCGGCAAGGCAGACAGCCTCTCCCCACATTTGGAAGAACTTTTCAATGAAATCCCACTGATTATTAAAATTTTTAAAAAACACAATATGACATTTCAGCTCCTTTAGGAAAGTTTTAAGCAAATGGCCCTACAAACAGGACAATGGCCTGTCTTCTGCCAGGGCAGAGCAAGGAAACTCTCACAAGGACTTGTGACTACTTGTGGGGACCAGACTCTCTATTGCCAGACCCTGCCAACCCCTCGCTCCCCAGTTAACGCCTTCCTTGGCAAAGCCACCACCCTAGGCAGGCCAGGGGTGGGGATCACAGACAGGGACTGCCACCAGTCTGGAGGCAGCCAACCCATGGTGGATGCAGGGTCCTCTCGTTTGGTGGGAAGCCACCCTCCAATCTGGTCTCAGAGGTCAGCCCCCCACGGAAATAGCACTGAGCAAGCCTCGTGTTGCCCCCAGCTTCTTTGGCTTAAAGAAATGTGAGTCTACCTTATTCCAAGGGAGCTCTCTGCTCCAGTGGGAGACTTCGGTCACCTGTGGGTTCGAGAAGCTCCCCAGGCCTCATTTCTTCCCCAGAGCTCCCCGTGGCTGCCGTCCCTCACGGCCGGCCAGATGGAAGGACTGGGGCTTTGGTAAGACTCTCAAAAGAAGGTCTAAGCAATGTTCCTCTGCTCATCTGGCCCTGCCCTAACTCCTTCAAGTTTCTCCCGCTGCCAGGGATGAGGGTGTGATGGTTTCTGCTGCCTCCACCATCCCCCGAAGCAGAGCCAAATGGGACAAGGACTCCACTTGCTCTCCAAGCTCTCTAGCCCAGTGGAGTTCAATGTTAATAACAAAAACAACCCCGGGGGGGAGGGGGCGGGTATATACATACATAATGAGTGAGATGTGCACCATCTAGGGTATGGTCATGATGGAGACTCAGACTTTTGGGGGGAGGGGGGAAATGGGCATTTATTGAAACCTTAAAATCTGTACGCCCATAATATGCCGAAATAAAAAAAAATGATAAATAGAAAAAAAAACAACCCCAAAGGAAATATGTATACATATATATATATATATATATAGAGAGAGAGAGAGAGAGAGAGAGAGAGAGAGAGAGAGAGAAAGTATTCATCTGCAAACCAGTAATCACCCATTTCCACAGGGCATTTTCACAGCTTGCAAAAGGACCCCTTAGGGCCCGACATCCTCAGAGAAAGGATAGAAAGTGAGTTTTGCTGGTCCTGGAAGGCTGCTCTGGCTCAGTGATCCGAAGCCTCCCTTGGGAGAACCAAGCATGAATGTCACACTTTGTCCGAGGGCTGCCTGCCCAGAGTGGCCAGCTAGGTACAGCAGGCTGGGTGTGGGAGCAGGCATGGCTAAGAGGGTGATGGGACCCACTGGCCCAGAAACAGACTCTGGGGTTCTGCAGGCAATCCTCGGAGGTCCAGAGAACACTGGCTGTCACTAAGAGAAGACAGGACGGTAGAATTTTAAGAGTTTCTCAGATATCCTAATGCCCTCTTCCACTGGTCCTTTCTTCTACACTTAATGCCCCCGTTAGCAGTACAATTCCTTGAGGTGGAACAAGACTGAACCCCAACCCCAACAACACTACCCCACATTGGCACCCAGTGACAATTACTTCTAAAATCCCAGCGCCCAGAACCTTGAAATTAAGATAAAAGCCGCCAATAATACCATCGCACATTAAGTCTCCCTATGCTGCATTTCTTTGCAAATAATTTCTTTTTGTTGTTTAAATGACTTAAAATCTTTTCTCAGAGATTGGAGGAGGCAAGGAATGCAGGGAATGGCACAGAAAAGAGAGTAGGGCTCCAGCCCTGCCACGCCACAGTGGGGCTGTCCGTTCTGGTCTCTTCTGTCCCACTCATCCTGCTCTTCCGCAGGATGACAATTAGTGCGGATGACATCGAGCTGGAGAAGGGTGGTCCCCGCTGTGAGGGCCCCATATTCATCCAATATGACTGATGTCCTTATAAAAAAGCAGACATTTGCACAGAGCATGCACACAAGACACCACATGAAGACGAAGGCGGGAGCAGGTGCTGCAGAGGAACCTGAAGGTGCCAGCAGAGGCCCGGAAGCTGGGGAGAGGCCTGGAACAGATTCCCAGCCGCACCAACCCTGCCGACATCTGGGCTCAGACTTCTAGCCGCCAGAACCGTGAGAAAGACATTTCTGTTTTTTAAGCCACTCAGCTTGTCCTGCTGGTTACAGCACCCCTGACACACTGATCCGCAGCCCTTTCTCTGGGTGTGCCCAACACTGCACTCTCCCGGCTTCCCTCTGCCTCAAGAGCACGCCTGGGGTCCTTAGCTGCTTCCTCATTTCTCTCTAATTCTTACGTACAGGAGTCTCCTGAGCTCAGCAACTCGACCCGTAGTCTCTTTCCCTGCACTCTCTCCCGGAGTGACTTCCAGTAGTCCCACGGGGCTTTAGAAATCACACCAATGCTCATTTGAAATCTACCTGCCCAAGACCTGCAGATCCAAATGCCTACCTGGCGTCTCCCCATGAATGCCTCACAGGCACATCAAGTGTAAGAAGTCCAAGACCTGCCCCCCGGGAGCTGAATGGCTGTCGGAGCTCCAGGGTGCCAGGAAGGAGGAGCATTCTCAGTCCAAGCCTCCAGATAAACTGGAGCCACACCCTGGGAGGGAAGTCGCGCTGCTTTAGCATGTGGATTCAACGGTACCTGCGTGCCAATAACAGCTGAGTACTCAGGGACAGTGGAGCCCAGACGGATGCCACACGGGTGGGCAGCGTGGAGGGGTGGGTGTCGGGGCTGAGAGCAGAGGGTCTGGACTGAGCAGATGGAATCTTGCCACCAATTAGCATAGCCATTGTTGTGTGTATCTAGACAGATTCTTCCCAAGGACATCAGTACGCATCCAAAGTTAGATCAGAATTCGAACTGCACAGTGGACACAGAAATGACTTCACATGCTATATTAAAAGTATGCAAACAAGCCAGCAAACAATACTCAATAACATAGAAAAACAATATTTTCAAGCACTTCAGAGGCCCACACAAAGTATAATAGTTTAAATTGTTTTCACTCCATGAAAACAATGTTCCCTCCTCCCATGTTTAGGAAACAACTCTCAGACCAATACCAAGTTCAAATCCAAATTGCAGCTTTTAAAAAGCTGGCTCATCAGTGATGATTATGGGCCACACTTCTCACAGGTCCTGTGCATTTACTCTAAGGTCTTTTGGTGTCTCAAAGTCCCATCCTATCATCCTGAATCTGTCAACACATGTGGCACATCTTGGCCTCGTGTCTCCGTCACTTGGTATGACATCCCTTGAAGAGCATGTCTTCTGAGCATTCAGGGCCACCCGGAGCTCTGAGATTCCCTGGGGTCCCAGGCTGCTGAGGGAGGGAGCAATGTGAGTGGGTGGGGAGCGCCGTGTAACTGGCAGCGATGCAGTCCAGAATCTCCAGGACTTTGGCTGGGATAAGTTCCACCTGAGCTCAAGGTCACCAGCGAGCTGCCCCTGGAGCTGATCACTGAATTAGGGTGCAAAGGGTGGCAGGGAGAGAGTCTTGTTCAATAAGTGTCTGTCCCCCAGCAGGGCCTGCAGCAGCTTCTCTGGCAACTGGAAAACTCTTGGCATCTGGGTTGGACCCTCAGTGCCAGGCTCACCCCTCCTGCTTCCGTCTGCCAGTCTCTCCCTCGATGCGGGTCCCCTGCACTAGGAGCCCAGCACAAGGGACCACATGCTGGAGCCCAACATTAAGGATCAGAGGAAGGGACACTATACCAAGAGCAAGGCTCCAGAAGGTGGCAGCCAGGCATTAGGCAGCCCGAAGTGCTTCCCTGTGGGGCGCGGTGGCAACGCCATTCCAAGATGGCGCCCGCTTCCTGGTCAAACCCTGCTGTTAGTCTGACAAACAAGTGCTCAGCGCATGTGCAGAGTTTGTCTCCTCCCTTCCAAGTGCCTTATCCAATCAGACAATGCCCAGTGTACTTACTGCCTTTATAAGCAGCCGCCGAGAACGCCTTGGCGTCTCCGCATGTAACCAGTTAAGCAATCCCCATTAAAGCGCTGTCAGAAGAACTCCGGTTGCCGCGTCTTCCTTGCTGGCGAGGCGGGCGCGACACTTCCCACCTCACCCCCCTGTCCCAGCCCAGCTTCCTGGGAGTCACGATCTCATACACAGCCTGTGCACGCAGCTCTCTGACTGGGAAACTCTTCCCAGCAACAGCGTTCCCAGCCATAGAGCTCCCTTGACTTCTCCATAAGAGACCACTGCATGCTCTGGTGGGCAGGAAGCATCTCGCCCGGAAAATACAGAGGGGCCTCTGGTTTGGGGCCCGCTTGGGGTCTGCTTGCAACTAGTTCGAGGGGAAATCTTGGCACCTGAGTCTTCATCAGGCACACTTGGGATACACGAATCAGGGCCAGATGGATGAAATTACCCTTGAAATGTGAGCAAGATTACAATCCAGGCCAGCAGGGAGTGCACAGGCATTTAGGGGTGAAAATGCCTGGGTTGTGTGGTGCTGGAGCCCAGCCATGGGAGAGAATATTTGCACGTGGTGACAAAGCTCCCAGCTTTGCCAGGCTCAGAGAGTCAGCCCAGGGCTTTGGCTGGGAGGCAGAGGTGGTGACTAGTAGGAAAGAGCTGGAGCATCTAGAAGTCTCTGCCACCCAGGCCCTTGCCCCCACCCCTATGCTCTGCCCACAGTCCAGCTCCTAAGGTCCTTGAAACATGATAGGCAATTCCAAATTGCCTCCAAAGATATTATTGCAGGCCAGGACTATGTCCAAACTAAGCCTCTTCACTATGTATGGCCCTGCAGTTGATTGCAGGAGTTTAATCACTATGCAAAGGGAGAGAAAAATGACAACCCTCTGAATGGGAAGAGAGAAATCCGACATGGGCCAATGAGAACGGCCCTGGGCTGAGACGTGACCTCCAGGTAGACCAAATAGGAGCAGATGAGCCAAGGGCCAAGAGGGGTGGTGGGCAGAAGAGTCCAGGTGCCCAGCCAGAAGGTGGACACTCACTCGGGAAGAGAGGAAATGACACCAGGTGGATGGAGGGTGACAGCAATTTGCAAAAGACACCACCCTCAAGGAAGCAGCAGGGTTCAGAGCCAGAAGACAACCGAGCAAGCTGTCCTTCCTCTGGGAGCCAACCCCTTGCTTTGCCCACTCCCAGTGCACTGGCCACACTGTTTCACTCTTGCATTTCTGTGTCTGCCCTGCCAGGTAGTGCCGTGTGTGTGTGTGTGTGTGTGTGTGTGTGTGTGTGTGTGTGTGTGTGTGTGTTTTCCTGGGAGATGCCAAACATGAAGCAGAGTTGGGGCTTAGTAAGAGGGTGTGGAGTGAACGAATAAATGACTCTGAGAACCCTCAGGACATCAGAACTGAGGCCTGAGGCATATCAGCCTGGAGTGTGTGTTCTTAGCAGTTCCCACCCCCACCCCACCCTCATGAGTGATCCCAGAACCGACTCAGCCCCTCCAGCTGCCACCTCTCCCCAGACATGGTGCAGGGAGCCCAGAGGCCAAAGCAACACAGCTGTCCTCTGAGTAGGCCTGTGGACAAGCCCTTAAGAACGTTTCTTTCTGTGCCTCCTTCGTTCCTGCTGGTCGCTTTGCATACCATCTCTGACAGTTGATGACCCTCAGATGTCAATCCCCTGCCTGGTCCTCTTCACTGCGGTTCAGATGAAGTTGCGCGCTGCCCTCCAGGCTTCTCCATCCGGGTGTTAACGGGCATCCCCACCTAACTGTACACGCCCCAGACTGAGCTCCTGGCCACCCAACCAAGCCCGTGTCACCAAAGCCTTTCCCTTCTCAGTAAACAGCATCGACACCCAAATAAGTGACTGAGGCAAAAATCTCAATCCATGGAGGTTTATTAAGCCAAACTGAGGACACACCTAGACAACACATGAACCACAGGCAGCCCTGGGGCTGTATTTCCAGAGGGGAAGTTGGGAACATCAGCATTTAAAAGCATTCAGAGAGAAAGGGAAAAACAGGAGGTTGAGGCAAAATGGTTATATTTTTATGAGATCCTGGAAATCTAAATTTTATATAAAATAAGGGGAATGTAAGAAGAGGAAAAGGAAGTAAAGGAAGGTCAGTTATGCAGATGTCCCTGGGTAGGTGATAGAATGTCTGAGTGTGTCTTGTCTCCAGTCTGTTACCTGTAAAGATAAAACATGTAGCTCATTATTAGTGTGGAACCCAGCACATTTTCGTTTTAGATGCTAGACATAGGGACCATTTGCATGTCCGTGCTCATGGGAGGTCAGCAGGGAATGTCCTTAATGAATGATCTGTGGGGCCAGCTCTTCACAGGTGCCTGAGGCCTTTACCTTCTCTTTTGCATCAGGAGTTGGGGGTGGGGGTAGCCCTGGGACTTCGATTCTCTTTTTACAACAGCAGATCCATTCTTCTAGTTGCATTAGAAGCTGTAATGGTTAATTAATGTGTCAACTTGGCTGGGCCATGGTGCCTGGATATTTGGTCAAACATTATTCTGGATGTTCTACGAGGAGGACATTTGGGGAATGAGATTAAATCAGTAGACTTTGGGTAAAGCAGGTTGCCCTCCATAATGCGGGTAGGTTTCATCCAATCTGTTGAAGGCCCGAATAGAACAAAAAACTGACCTCCCCCGGGCAAGAGAGAGTTTTGCTAGTGGACAACCTTCAGTCTTCAACCATAACTCTGGCTCTTCCTTGGGTCTCTAGCCTGATGGCTCACTCTGTAGGTTTTGAACTTGTCAGCCTTCACAATCTTGTGAGCCAATTCCTTAATATAATCTCTCTAAACACACACATTCTCTCTCTCTCTCTCTCTCTCTCTCTCTCTCTCCATATACCTGTGTGTGTGTGTGTCTACATATCTATCTATACACACACTATGGGTTCTATTTTTCTGGACTAATACCCAAAACAAAAGTCCTGGAATCACCCTTGACTCCTGTCTCTTCTATACCCTACATTGAATCCAACAGCAAATGGTGTCAATTCAACCTTCAAATTACATCCAGAATCGGTGACTTTGCACCAACTCCCCGGCTAACTACCCTGCTGCAGTATAGCCACCATCTTCTCTCAGCTGGATTCCTACAAAACCTGCTGACTGAGCTCCCTGCTTCCATCAAAGTGACCCTTTAAAATCCTAGGGCAGGTCACACCCAAGCAGATCTCCTCTGCTTAGCCGCCCTCAGTGGCTCCTCACTTCCCTCAGTCCGACATAGCCCCAGACAACTGGTCCCCACCCTGCCTTGTCCTTGTGCCCACTCTGAATCCACCTCCCGCTCACACCCCTCTAGCCACAGCCACTCATTTGCTGCTATTCCTAGAACATACCAAGTATGTCCTACCCTGGGGTCTTTGTACCTGCTGCTCTTTCTTCCTAGTGCTCTTTCCTCGGAGCTCTCCATGGCTCCTACCTTCCCTTCCTTTGGGCATTTACCCAACTTCTCAGTAAGTCTGTCTCTGGCTATCTTACCTAAAATCAAACACTATACGCACACCCAACACTCCGTATCACCACCTTGCTTTGTTTTTCACCATCGCTATTTAATATATTTAATATTTATATATCTAATATACTGTGTACTTAGCTTACTGTTCTATTTATTTCCCCAACTAAGATGTAGGACCCACAAGGAATAAGAAGCTTTGTCTCTTACTGCTTTCTCCTCAGGGCCTAAACAGAGCCTAGCAAGTATTAGGTATGTCTTAGTCCATTTGGGCTGCTATAACAAAATACCATAGACTAGGTAGCTTATTAACAGCAGAAATGTATTACTCACGGTTCTGGAGGCCAGGAAGTCTGAGATCAAGGCCCCAGCAGATTGGGTGTCCAGTGAGGGTCTGCTTCCTCACAGGCAGCCATCTTCTCACCGTAACCTCACATGCTGGAAGGGGCAAGAGAGCTCCCTGGGGTTCCGTTTATAACGGTACTAATCACATTCATAAGGTCCCCACCCTCATGACCTAATCAGCTCCCAAAGGCCCCACACCTTGGGAGTAAGGATTTCAATATATGAATTTGGGGGATATACAAACATTCAGACCAGAGCAGCCTTCAATAAACACGTGTTTAACAAATGAGTAAGTGAACAAATGAACAAGTCACATCCAGCATGTATGAAGTGGGGTCTCTTTGCTTCTGCTCCTAAGACCAGCATCGGTTTCTGAGTCTGTGTGGGCCAGTGCTCATCTACCTCCTGAGCCGTGGGGGCCGGGAGAGCCCCGGGCTGGAAGACAGCCTACCCCGCCCCGTCTCATGCTTGGCCCAGTGCCCAATACAAGTTCTGAGTGTCACACGCATTAGTAATTAAAGTCTTGGAAAAAACTCTTCACCAGGCCTCCTTCCTCCTCTCTGAGACATTCCGAACACTCGGCTGGAAATGTTGAATGTGGCAGAGTCTTGATTGGAGTTTTAAAAACAAAATGATGATGACAATATGTGATCTCCGCAGCCCTCCTCCGCCAGGCCCCGCAGGAGCTGCGGTCAGTCGCCTTGCGAGGCCCTCTCATTCCCTCAGCCCCCGGGAGAGCGGGGCTTCCCTCCATGTGCATTCTGTGTGGGAAAAAGAAATCGCTGTTTTTCTAAAGTCCAGGGGCGAGTTTATTTTTAAGGCATCTTATTCTCTGAGGCAGGAGACAGAAAGATACCCCCCAGCTGAAGAATGTCTTCAGCCATCAGTGAGCCTGGGAGAGATGCTAGAGACAGAGCAGAAGTATAACAAATGTTCAACCAAAGTCCAAATTGTTCTGTTTTACTCAGTGCTGATAATCAACTTTTTCTGTGCCTCCCCTGTTGCCATGATAACCTGTCAACAAACAAGTGACTGAGGAACTGGACGGGCCCTGGGGCCGTGGCTGAACCTTCGGGCCCAGGGGAGCTGGCCCACCTGCCCACCCAGGCTTTCCGTGCCCCCAGCCACTGGTGCACGGGCCAACCTGAGTGAGACACTTCCTACCTGAGTGCCCAGCACGGCCTCTGCACCCCCCGGCACGGCCTCTGCACCCCCCCCGGCACGGCCTCTGCACCCCCCTGTAGTACCCTCTCAGCTTCCTGTGCAGCAGCTGTCACTGGGAGAGGGTGCTGCAAACGTGTGTGGCTGGCACAGGGACACTCAACCTCATCTCTCTTTTATGCACCCATCTCCATCCCAGAACTGAACTGGGAGTGCCCAACATCTGGCAGGACTGGGCACAGTTGATGAGTGGACCATGACGGCAGCTAAGATTTGACATGTAAAACACCTCGAATTTGCCAGGTGTTTCACATGTAGTAACACATTTCATCTTCACAGCAACCCTATAGACATGGTCACTACTCTCATTTTACAGATGTGGAAACAGAGGCCCAGACAGGGTAAGTACGGGCCTAGGGGCACACAGCGAGTGGGTAGGACTGGGATTTGAGCACAGCAACCCACATCTGGAGCCTGAGTGTGTATACGCCTCTCCATTCTGCTTCTTGCAGTTGGGGACACTCCTCTCTCCAAGACTCAGGCCAGGTGCCTTTACCAGGATGTCCTGCTCCACGGGAAGGGCTACCCCTGCACTGTTGACTACCCCAGGGCCTTTGTGGGCTCTCGGGGCTCACAGATGGCTGAAAACATTAGCTCCCTGCACAGATGTGTCCTGCAGAGAGGCACGCTGGGCTCCTGCCACACAGGCCTCCTGGTTCTTGAACACTCTAGGGCCTGTGTTTGACCCACACACTCATTCCTGCAGATCGTCACCTACCTGTGGTCTCTGCCCCAGTGGCCCATGCTCAGAGAGGCCTCCCTGGTGCTACTCTAGAAGTTTCAGCTCCATCTGCCCACCCACTGCATTGTCTCTATGTACTATCTCTCTTTGTTTTCTCAATGCAGCCATCCTTTTCTGAAACGACCCTGCTTATGGGTTTACCTGTTGTCTCCTCCCTCCAATGTTTCAATAAACTAAACTCCTTGAAGGGCAGCGGCCTAGACTCTTCTGCTCAACTCACAGCAATATCCAGAGCAGTACCTGGCTCACAGTTAGGCACTCCACTAATATTATTGAATGTGTGAATTAATGATTGAGCAAAAGAAAATGAACACCCCAAGAGCAGGACTCTGGCCTCCTGGACACGCACAGAGTTAACGGGCAGCAAAGCCTCAGCTCAGAATCACAGCTGCAGCCACACCCGGCTGGGGGGTGGAGGGGTGTGGGCGTGGAACCACAGCCTGACCTCCCAGCCCAAGTCACGTGTTTCCTTCGTGGGGCTGTAGAGTGAGATGTGCACTGTCCAATCCAGCGGTCACCAGCCACGTGTAGCCAAGGAGCCCTTGAATCCGAGTCACTGCAACCAAGAAGGTGAAACTTTGAATTGTATTTCATTTTAATGAATTTAAAATTAAATACTGATATTCGAGTTAGTTATTGGAAAACTTTTAAATATGGTTGGAACAATTTGGGTATGTGAATCTGCTTTTTCAACACTCAGTTTTATGAACTCTGAATACAGATCAAGGATTGCCAATGAAAATTTAGCATCTGAATTGAAATGTGTTCTAAGTGTAAAACACACACCGAGTACAAAAAAAAGAATGTAAAATATCTCCAATAATGGTTTTGTATGGATTGCATGTTGACATGATAATATTTTGAATATATTGGATTAAATAAAATATATTATTAAAATTAATTTCACCTGTTTCTTTTTACCTTTTAATGTGGCTACTAGAAAATTTTAAATGACATAAGTTTTAAATGTGGTTCACATTGTATTTCTATTAGACAGGGCTGCTGTCCAATAGAATTGAACTTCTGACTTAAAAATAGGCGCAGTTTGAGTTCCAGCAGGAGCAAAGCGCTATTGTCAGAGAGAAGATCCCCTCATTTATCCGTTCGTCACTGGGATACCGGGAAGCAAGCCAGGGACCCGCAGGCAGCAGGACAGCCTTGGCCCAAGAACCGCACCGTGAACATAACCCAGCCCAGCACCTGACCTGCAAGCCGACCAGAGGATTCAAGTTCAACGCTCAAAGTCCCTTGGGTCAACGGCCCCACCGTCTCTCACACTCAGACTGTTTCATTTCTTTTCCTAAAAAGAAATATTCTTCTCCACTACAATAGTATATGCTGTATTTTTTATGTGAAAAGGAATTCTCAAATTAATCTAGCTGTATACACACGCGCTTCCTCCCACAGCCAAGAGGCCCAAGGAAAGTTAAACGGTTTCCCCAAAAGCACCATCTAAAGACAGCGGGAAAGTGTCCTAGGCTTCTGTTGTTGCCAGAGACTCCACGATCCCTGTCCCGGGAGCTGGAGACACAGCCCTTAGGGGGGAAGCTGGGTGACAAACTCCTCCCGGGCAGCGACAGTCCCCTCAGGCTCCACCAGGGCAGGACATCGGGTTGCCCCTGAGAAAGCAGCCACCAACTTATTAGGAATGTCCGGTATTTTCATTAGGTGAAAGAAAGACAAATGACCATACAGGCCTATTGAAGCTCCTATGTATATGATGCTCCTACTGCACAATGAAGCTCCCAATAAAAAAATGAGCCCCACAGAGGAAAAAGTAAACAAACAAAACCCGAAAGCTAATTTCTTATCGAAAGGGCTAGAGAAGAGGCTTGGGAGGAAAGAGGCGTCCAGAGTCTGGAAATCTTTTATGGCATCTCTCGGATGATAAAGTTTGCTGAGAAAAGGCCCCTGGTAAGCAAATTAGAGCCCCTTGTTTAAGAGTTATTGACATTTTAAAGGGAGTTAAGCCTGTATGCAGTAGGGGAAGAGTTAATAAACTTCAGTGAGTCTATTATGAGAGTCTCTCTTTGTGGAATGAATGAACTTGGTTCACCTGCAATTTAGACCTCCCTACCCAATACGGCTCCAAAAGAGTCACGGCTGAATGAAAGATCTCCTGCAGCCTGGGGACGCCCATAGCCCTGAGTGACTGCAGAGGCCCTGGGGCACTCAACAGTGCAGGAATAGCCCTTCCTCCTGAGACGGGGAAGAAAGTGCCCCCAACTCTGAAACCAGGTATGTCAGAAGGCTGCCTGGGAACCAATCTTTGGAAATGAAGCCACTGTCATTAGGGCTGGTGGCAGCCTGGCCTTGGTACTGCTTTTTATCAACTAACATCTGCAGTAGGCAGAATAGTGGCTTCCCAAAGATGTCTGCTTCCCAATGCCTGGAACCTGTGCCTAGGTGACATTCTATGGCAAAGGCGGATTGAGGTTGCAGATGTAATTAAGTTTGCTAATCAGCTGGCCTTAAGACAGAGAGAGTGCCATGAACTGTCTGAGGGCCCAATGCAGCCACAAAAGTCCCTTTAACATGGAAGAGGGAGACAGAAGAGTCAGTGCCAGAGGGAAGTGACGTGAGCAAGACTTCCAGCCATTGCTGACTTTGAAGATGGAAGAAGGGGCTATGGAGTGAGACATCTAGGTGGCCTCTAGAAGCTAGAGAAGACAAGGAAACAGATCCTCCCCTAAAGCCTCCAGAAGGAATCCAGGCTGTGGTTACAAGGTGTCCTACCAACACCTTGACTTTATATAGCCCAGTGAGGCCCATGTTGGACTTCTGCCCTCCACACCTGTAAGACAGTAAACATGTGCTTTTCAATCACTGTCTGTGGCAATTTGTTACAGCAGCAATAGGAAACAAACACACCTTTCCTTCCTCAGCTACCCTAGTGGCCGCCTTCCTCCATGAACAGATTATGAAAGATGAGGTGGAGTTTCTCTGCATGAATGAAGCAAAGCTGTTTACAGGTTTGGCCCAAAGCTGAATGTGCCTGTTTTTAGGGGCCTCTTCCTTGCTCACCCCAGAGTCTTGTTGTCAGGAAGCTGTAACCCAACTGCCACAGGCTACATGGTCACGGCCTTGCGTTGTGCACACAACCTCCTTCTGTGTCTTTCATTCCAGGTTGACCTCCCACCTGTGCCACCAAGGGAGAGGAAAGCACAAAGACCAAAGAGAAAAATATACCAATTATACCATCTCTGCTGCAATGGTACTGGCCCAGAGCTAGATTCCTCAAATGGGTCCTTCAGAACATTCACTCCCCTCGTGTTAAACATATGAGGCTGCAAGGCCCAGAGTGGCAGGACTTGCTCAAGGCCACGGAGCCGGTTAGTAACAGGGCTGGGCTAGAAGCCAGGGCTCCTGATGCTCAGGCCAGGGCTTCCCATTTAAATTCCCATGCTGGAACCTTCCTAGCCACACAGCATAGAGAAGCTCAGGTTGCGGCTGCTCACCAGGTTTGGGTCTCCCCTGCCCTGCCTGCTGGGCCTGCCTTCCTCCTCCTGCAGCTGCCTGCCCCCCCCCCCCAGGGCTCCCTCTACTGGGGTCTGTCAGGTGCCCAGGCCCTCACTCCATACTTTAGGAGCCTGAAGCCATTTTGGCTTAGGCCTAAGGCAGCACACAAGGCTTAGGACACATTAGCTCCTAGCAAGAAAAAGCTGCTGTAACCACAGCCTGGAGAGCATGCTCAGGTTCCCAGCGACCTGCTTCCTGTCTCCCACCTCACAAGGAGGTTAGCCAGGCCCAGCCCCATAAGTCCCCCGCCACAGCCATGCCCTGACCACCTTGAGGTTCCCGTTTAACACTGAGCAAACCCTGCCTCATTTCCCGGGCTGTGGAGTTCTGTCCATATTCCAGCACCAGTGAATTTCCTTTAAACATCGTCACATCATCAGAGCCTCAGGAGGCCCATCCCGGGCCGGCTGCAGATGGAAGATTCCTTGTCTGCAGCCTGAGCTTGGGAGCAAAGCTCATTCTTTCCAAAACTAAACCCGCCTTGGGGCAACTGGGGCAGCGATCCTTAAACCACCCGAACTTGCCAGGACTCCAATTCCACATCCCCCCTCCAACTTCCCAGCCTTCCCCCTTCCAGCCGCCCCTGCCGACCTGAGTACCTGCCCACTCTGTTTCCAAGAGCTGAACGCTGACCTCGGCCACTGTCGCCCAGGGTTTCTTCCACAGAAATATCCAAGCTATTTGCATTTGGCCTTCCCTCGGCCTTGCTCCCCGACCAGGGCTGCTCCCCTTCCTCTTAATTGTGCGGTAACCAACAACTGTGCTAACCAAAACTGGGGCGGCTACTTGCCTCTAAAAGTCCATAATTAGCCCCATGGGAACAACAAATACTTGCTGAGCTCCCCCACCGCCCCTTGGCAGCCGCTGGAAGCAGCCACCTCTCAAAGCTCAGCTCCTCGGGTCATGCATATGTTTCCCTTCAATCATTCACTCCATCAAATGCAGGCCAGGCCTGGGGGGGGCGCGGGGGGGGGGCGGCTACCCTCCTCGGAAAGTCTCCATTAGCATGCGCGCCCTCGTTATAAAGGGATGTTGTATGCGCAGGTAACCGACAGCCCCCTGCGCATCTGGGAACACTTTGAGTGATTGCTGGGGAGAGAAGAAATTTGGGTCATAACTAATGATCAACATCCCCTTTTAATCAAATGAAGCCGTCATAATGTGTCTATCCTCTGGGGGAACAAGGCCCTTTCACCTCCAGAAGGTCTGCGGTAGCATTAACCTCTTCGGGTAAGCCCTCGGGCCTTGCCTTGCCCAGGTAGGCGGGAGGAAGGGCAGCTGGCAGGTACTCAGCGCCTGCTGTGTGCCAGGCGCTGGGCTGAACAGCCTCACGCGCGTTCTGGCATTTAATCCTGGGCTGCATGAGCTCAGTGCTTCCCAGCCCGGAGCATGCGGCAGAATCTCCTGGAGGGCTTCGCAGAGCCCGGACTGCGGGGCCCCACCCTGGATTTGAGATTCAGTAAAATCTAAACCAGTACATTCAGTAGACGGAGCCCAAGTGTTTGCTTATCTGACAAGCTCCCCCCTGATGCCGATCCTGCCAGCTCAGGGACCACACCTTGAGAACCAGCGTTAGAGGACAAAGATACCTCCGCTTTTTGTCTACGAGGTTCAACACCCTTTACAAATGTCACGTAATGTAACTCTCAGGAAGAGCCTGTGAAGTGTGTGTTGTCCCCATTTTACAGATGAAGAAACTGAGACTCAAAGAAAGGTAAGCGCTTGCCTCAGACCCCACGATGACACCGCTGGTGTGGAGGACCTGTGATTTAGAACCCAGTTCTGTCTGACGTCAAAGCCCCGGATCCTGACACAGGGGCAGGAGAAACAGGCAGGCGGCTGCAAGATCAGGGTTCAGAGAGGGTGCACTTGTCCCTCCCGGGGCATCAGGGACAGTATGGTCCTGCACAAGTCACCGTGAAGCCTGCATTTGGGGGCCTTTTGCCCAGACCAGTGCGTGGTCTGTCCTACCCTCCTGCACATGGAAGGCCACAGCTCTGGGTGCTTTAGGAAATGCCTCTGGGCCTTCCCTTGGCTTCACCCCCTGCTCAGAGACAGCCTTCGCCCTCCCTCTTCTTCCACCTCCTCCCAGTGCTGCCTCTCCCTGCTTCCAGTTCAAGAAGTAGATCCTCCAAGATGGTCCCCCAGTACCCAACGCTCTCACCCCAGAGTCTCCGAGAAATGGCTCTGGGTTCTCCAATGGGCCAAGCTCAGTGCTACCTGCCCAAAACACACACTTGCTTTTCAGTGGTGGTTTCAGAAAGGGCTCTCGTCCTCACACTTCTGTGCTCCCAGGTTCCCAACAAACCCCCGAAGTGCATCAGCAAACCACTTTTGAGCCTTCTCCCCCATAAGAACTTAAAAGAGCCAGCTAAGACCAAGGAGCTGTGGCTCAGGAAAAGGAATGAAAGTGACAATGGCTCTCCCATGGAACCCCTGCTGGGTGCTAGACATCGTTCTAAGTGCTTATGAATAATAATGCATGTAACCCTCAAAGCAACTCTATGACATAAGAGACCATTATCATCACCATTTACAAGTGAGGAAACTGAGGCACAGAGAGATTAAGTGACCTGCCCAGTGTGACACACCTAGTAGCTGACAGAGCCAGGCTGTGAACTGAAGCCATCCGGCTCCAGAGCCCATGCCTGCAACCATGCTGTGTCGGCAGAAAGAAAGAACGATTTTCTCCCTCATCCTTGTCCTACAAAAGGTCCTGGCCCAACCAGAGGGAAATGGTAGTAGTTGCAGTGGAGTCACAATGGCAGGTGTTGTTGTTGTGTTGTTGTTGCTGTGGTGGTTGTAGTAGTTGGGTAGTAGGTGTTGCTGGAGTAGCTGTTGCAGCGATTGTAGTTGTAGTCATAGCTGTCACAGTGGTTGCATTAGTAGTGGCTGTTATCACTGTAGTCGTAGCTGTAATAGCAGTAGTTTTGCAGTGATCATAGCAGTTGTACTAATTGTGGTTGCTATAGTTGCAATAGTAGTTGAGCTAGCAGTTGTAGCTGCAGTTACAGTAGTAGTTGGCATAGTAGCACCTGTAGTAGTAGCTGTAGTTGTAGTTGTAGTAGTGGTAGTCGTGCAGTAGTAGTCATAGCTGCTGTTGTAGTGATAGCTGGTAGCACAGCAGTAGCAGCAATATTGAAATCATTGCAATAAGAACAATGACAGTAAAACGCCTGCCATTGCAGAGTGCCTGCTCCAGGCGGGAGAGAGGACAGCACCATCCTCAGAGTGAAAATTCCGGAGCTGCCCTGGGCTCCAGCCCTGGTGCCTTTACATAACAGGTTGTTTGACCTGAGGCAAATCGCTCAGCCTCTCAGCCTCCTCGCCACTGGTTCCAGAAGAGGAGAAAATGCACCATCGTTCTTGTGAAGATGGAATGAGAGAGTAAAGCGCTTAGGACAGCACCTGGGACACAGTCAACCCTCCACCAGTGTCACGAAGTGAGAGGAGGAGAGAGGAGGACACCCCGACGAGGGCACAGAGGATGATCACGTAAGGAGTTCGGGGCAACACGGGGCGAGGTTCCTCCGTGTGAAGGATCTGGGAAGGCTTCAGGGGTTAGGGAGGATGGGAACCAGACCTTCCAGCAGGGTGTGACACCCTGGTGAGGGGGCCACCAAGATCAGGGTGTAGCAGACAAGGTACACGTGACCGACATGGGCCTGCCTTCCCACTTCCACAGCTTGTCCACAAGGCCACCCTGCCCACCAGCCCTTCTGTCCACTGTCTGCCCTGGCGCCTCAGCCCAGCCACCTCCCAGTGCTGACATGGCCCTGCCCCTCCTCGCTCTTGGTTTCACCCTCCCTCGTCTCTGCAAATGTTCCTCCTAGCTCCTTCCTTTACAAAATAGCTAAAGTCCCCCTTGCAGTCCCCTAGTAGTCTTAGATGGTTCTGTTGGGGGACAAAGGAGAGGCCGTTAGATCAGCTGGTTAAGAGGTTGCTAGTTAAGCTCACCATTAACACACCTCCTGAGTCCCCAGAGCTAGGCCATGCGTTCGAGCCAAGCTCTTCCCTACTCTCAGCTCCCTCACTGCCATTCAGGAAAGAGGTGAACGCAATTAGAGGTAACTGATCAACTCTATTGCTCAATTAACCCAACCAGCTCTATTGACGCCAAACCCCGGGTGGCACTGGCCCAGCCTTCACAGGCACAACTGTGAGGTGGCAGGCTCCTGGGCCCTTCCTCCTGAAGCTCGTCAGCCTTCGCTCCAGGAGATACGAGATGAGCTTGAATCCCATGGACAGAGATGCGGCAAGTCCTCAAATAAGTATAATTATTTGAATGTAGTAAGTGTCACAAGGTGGGAAAGAAACTGACATTCTCAGTGCACAGGCCAAGTGCTAGATGTTGGGCTAATAGTTTTCACCTAAATTATCTCACGAAACCATGAAGTAGGTATGTCTATCCCCATAGTATGGATGGGAAAACTGAGACTCAGAGAGGTTAGCAAAATGCGTGAGGTCACACAGCACACCACAGGCTCAAGCTTCAAACCCAGGTCTGTGTGGCTCTTCCCAACACACTTGTTGCCGCGCTGTAAGGTCAGTGGAAAATTGGGAAGGGGGAGAGGAGGCTCCCAGGGCTGAGATGATTGAGAGAGGAGACTTTTTAAAAAGAGGTGAGACTCATCCTGGATGGAGGAGGAGAGCTGGGTGATGACGGTGGAGAAATGCCAGGAAATGTGAAGAACAGAGGCAGATGAGGGCTGAGAAGCACCAGGAATGCTAGCGGGTCATGCAAAGCCCACTGGGGTCGTAGGGGGCTCCCCCACACCCTCCATAGATAGAGTCAGAAGCACTCAGTGGGGTGATCGGGAGGGTCTGGCTAATGTGGCTAATTGCACGGAACTTTCTTCTGGATGCAGCGAGGAGCCACTGAAGCCTTGTGACCGGGAGAGCCATGTCATGGAAGTCGCCCCGTGGGAAAATCACCTTGGCCGGGCTTCGCTGGCTGGGTTAGAGAGCAACGACTGGGGCAAGAAATGCCACTTAAGGAGACGATTGCAATCATCCCAAAGTAACAGCAGATTTTTTAAGTGGATTTCAAGGTTATGAACTGACAGTGTTTTCAATGCTTTCTTTAAACTACATTTCTTTGAGGTGTGATTTTCCAAATGTCAGGAAAAACAATCTATGTTAACCTCCAACTGTGAAACAATTATACGAGCAGCAAAGCATCTTACTCCTGCCCAAACGGCAATAAAACATAGTTCTTGGTTCAAGAAGTCAGGACAAGGAGTGACTTCTGAACCAGGCTTCCATTTAGCAATGCAGCTTTCTGCTCGAGAAAGCCACAGTCTTCCTCCACTGGATCTATTTTAATAGCATAATGAGGGCCGTGCAACCCAGCCCTCCAACCTTCCCTGAGAGTACACCCCTAAGTGTCTCAAGATGTCCAAGCAACATCAAAGGAAAGGAGAATTATTCTTTGGATATACCGTAGGGTACAAATCCTGATATCCCACTGCTGGAAACAAAAGCCCAGGAGTGCTCCCACGGTGCCAGTAAAAAATACGGACTCAGAAGATTAACTGGCTCCGATGCTACAGCGCTTTAGCCAACTGTAACCTGGCATTTTACATTAAAGAAAGAAAACGATGCCTTTATTAATACTGCTTGCCAAATTTCCCGTGAGGCCTGAGAAAGGACTCACTTTGGCCTTCCTTTGCTCAGAGCCTCGTGCTAAAAACTGCTCGCTCCTCTTTTAAAGTAAGGCCAACCTGCGGTGTCTGAAGAAAGTTCCCCCTGGAAAATGAAGAGCCTACTTTCTGCTAAAACATTTAACTCCTTGTTACTTCCACGCCGCTCTGCAAGCTAACCACAAAGGGCTGGACCTCACGGCTTCACAAGAGTGCTCCTCCCCACCCGTGAGATCATGCTGTCCCCACAAGGCAGGGGGGAGGAAAGACACAACAGGGGTTATTTTATAGCTACAGCATTTGAGTCACAGAATTGGTGCCATCGAGATGTTTATAGAAATATCTAGAATAATACTATCCCTTGGCATGGGCTTGGAGGAGGCCAAGCAGCTCTGGCTTCAGCTAGGAGGTAGCTCTAACTATCCCAATTTTAGAGGTGGAGACTAAGGAGTCAGGGTAAAGATGAACACTCCACCATGCCTGCTGCTGCTGGCAAAGCTCTGTGGGGTCCCAGGACTGGCATTCACCCCTCAGTGCTGAGATCTCTGGATAACAGAGCCAGCCCCTCCTGGTCAGCAAATCTTTCTGAATAGCCACTGTGCAACAAGTTCCCCAGAGCATGTATTGTGGACAAATGAATGTTTCTCAGTCAAAAAGAAGAATAATTTTCTTTTTAAAAAATCTATACTTAAAAAAAAAAGAATAAGTGAACTAAGTAATACAGAGTCTCCTTTACTGTGACCCTTCTATTTCCAAACAAACATCCAAGTTCTGAAGTGCAGCCTCGGGACCCCAAGCATTCCCTCCTGCTACGCACACAAACCTCTGCCCCTGCCTTTTTCAGTGGGATACAATGATGGCCCAGCCCTTGTACTATTAATGTCACTGGAAGTGTGGCAGAAGAGGCCCAAGGTGCCCACGGTCAATAGTGCCCTTAAACTCTGCAGCCTCCTGTTAGGACCATTTTCTGAGTGCCTCCTTCCATTCCCACTCCTTTCCCCACTCTCTCTCTTCCTGCATTCCTCCGGCAACTCTTTAGTGGGCCTGCTCTGAGCTCAAGAGCAGGGATTGTCTTGTCCATCCTTATATTTCTAATGGGAGGAAGACACAAGAAGATGCTCCATAAATGCTTGCTAAATAAATGGATAGATGGATGGGTGGGTGATTGGGTGGATGGATGGATGGATGGATGGATGGATGGATGCATGGATGCATGGATGCATGGATAGATGGATGGACCAATCAATGGGTGGGATGAATGAATGCATGAATGAATTCCCATGGCAGTGCCTAGGCCCTGATGGCCAAAAACTTGATATCCTTGGGGTCTATTCAGAGGTATATGTCCTGTCTGAATGAAAAGGCGATCCCCAAAGGTCAAAGTACCCCATAACTCTGTGATGGTAGCAGCTCAGGGAGGGGAACAGCTAGTGCTACCTCCCTACCAACAACTGGTCCCACTGTGCTCTCAGAAGCAAAGGTGGTCTTTCTGTTTGGGAGTTGCAGTCTCCTCAGAGGTCATCTTCTGGGCTCTCTCCCACCCTTGTTGCATCATAATCCTGGTCACCACAACTGTGGACAACAAACAGGGGTCTTTAACTGGGCTCACCCTCTACAACACCACCCCTGCCCCCCATCTTCCTAGAATAAGGGAAGCTGATTTTGAAGGTAGCACATGTTTTCCCGAATCTTAGCTGTGAAGATAGAGCTGCCCTCCGGAACAACCACATGACCCCAGTGATGGATGTGAACATAAAGGATGCCCCCCTCAAGGTTCTCTTCTGGGAATACCAAAGCTATTCCTCCCACTGGCTCCACCCGCCAATTGTCAGAGCTGGGAGAAGGTGGACACAGCCTCCACTAGAGACATCTCCATGAAATTCCCCAAATCACTGGCGAGGCACATAGCAATGCCGAAGACACAGTTCCCAGTCTGGGCCTCTCCAAGTCCAAGAGTAGCATCGTGTGTATCTTAAAGACCTCCCAGTCCATGTGCCCATTGTACAGGTGGGGAAGTTGAGCCCCAGAGGGTGGCAAGTCTCCCGCTTCTCAGCCCAGTCCCTCTTCCTTGGCAGGCCTCTGAGCTGAGACATGACTTTCAGTGTGAAAATCACCAACAGTCAGGGCTGGAGCTAGGAGGCTTAAGAATCTTCAGAAGGCCACCAATGCCAAGCGCAGGCTTCCTGCTGAGGCCACTGAGTGGAGGAAATAATAATGGAGATTGAGAGGCATTCTGCATTTGACCTTCCGCCACCCCACCGTTTTTCAGTAGAACCCGATAGGGATCAGTCACATCTGCTCTCAATAGCAAATGTGAAAAATGACCTGCAGTCTTAAGGTCTGAAAAACACAAACTTGCGTTAAAAGACTGACAAAAAAAATTCATGCACTCAATAGCATGATGTCATTCAACTGCACACCCGGTGCAATAACAATCGTCTGTCAGAGCCCATGCCCTGGACCCGAGCGCTCCCCTCCTGGGAATCATAAGCAGCTCCGGTCCCCCCGCATGTCAGCCGTGTGCCTGGCCACATAGCGGTGCTGGGAGCCTGCTGGCCTGTGTAATCAGGGCTGGGCTGCTCGGCTTGGCTGGGCCCGGAGCTATAGCGGGTATCGACTTACCTCGCTCCCCACTTCAAACACCCGGGTGAGCTGCAGGAAGGCTGGTGAGAGCCCAGAACAAACTCAGGGATCTGAGGAGCAGCCCAGAGCTGGCCTGGGGTCGATTGGCCTTTAGAAGTTAGGAAGCTCCCCGTTAGCCACGTGGGAAAGGCCCTCCGGGCCACTGCTCTGCTGTGTGCAGAAGCCAGCCGGAATGTTCTGCACGCTGCCCCAAGGCGCTGACTGCCCTGGAAAGTCCAGGAATGCCACCTCCACCCCTGCCTCCCCACCTCCATCCCCTCACTGTCATCTGGGCTGTGTTGGGGACTCCTGACTCTGATGGAAACTCAGGAGGAAAGCTTAGGGTACCCCCCCCCCAGAGCTCACTAGATCAGCCCTAGCATCTTCATCCTGGAAGGTCCCCCATTTGTCACCTGGGCCATTGTGCCTGGGTCCCAGGACAAATTGGCCAGGGTCTCGGCCCTCGGGAGCTCTCAGCCTAGATGGGGAGGCAAGACTCACCCACTATCAGCACCAGAAGAGGGAGAATGGAGAGAAAATTTATAAACTTCAGACCCTACCAACACTACTATTAGATCAGTTTACCAAGCTGGGCAATGTTTCACTGCTTTCCTCAATTCTAAGTCATAACCCATGGGGGGTCATGGCCATATGTGCTTGTTTGATTTCCTCAACATGGAAACAAAGGGCACCAGAATTCATTAAGCACTTACTATGTTCACATGCCATGCTGGGCCACTTCACAGCTCCAGCTTCAAGGCTCTTTTCTAGGCGCCTGGGCAGCGCGGTGAGACGTGGATGCCTCGGAAGGCTCATGAGGCAGCTTTTGGCAGGTACATGTGTTTCTGCCCCAGCTGCGAAAGCTCCCTTGTGCTTCCCAAGACAAGCAGAGCTTGGCCAGGCCCTAACAGACAGGAAAGCAAGTTTTGCCCTACCTGCTATTCCAGCCTGTAGAGTTTGGCATGGCTCAGAGTGACATGCTGGTCTGAGAGGCTCCCCACTGAATGGAGCCTCAGCAGGCTGCTGGTGCACTTGTCTATGAGTACAGTTCAGGCTCTCAGTCCATGAGATGCGGGGATACCGAGGTGACTTAAACACAGCCCCTCTGTCTTCAAACAGCTCTTAAGTTATCAGAAGGAGAGAAACCAGGAAACAAACAAGGGTCCCATTGTGTGGGTGCTAAGAGAGACATCCATGCAGAGAATTCCAGAGACACAGAGGAGACAGTGACTGGTCCTACCTGGAGGCAGCAGAAACTTTTACAGTGGGGGTGGCACGGTCCCTGTGCCCACAGGTCCACAGTCGCTGGACAGACAAGGCTAACTCATCCCAGGGAAGTAAGAGGTCAGCTGGGGCAAACAAATGGAAGATATTGCTGGGGGCCAATAAGGGACAGACGTAAAGACTGGCACACAGGAAAGTCACATTATGATTGCTGAATTGAATTAAACTGGGCAGAAGTAATCGGGAAAATCTTCCCAGAAGTAATGTGGGCCGGGCCTCGGTGAGTGAGGTCTGAGTGACCAGAAGGGCCGAAGAAGCTGGGCACACCGACAGAGCCTAAGCTGGACATCCATGTGCTGACGAGTCAAACTGGCTTCCAGAGGGTGGGTCGTGGAGCCACGGTGGAGACCCAAGCTCTGTTCCCAGCTCCCAGGCCCAGGTCTCCTGAGCCAGAACTTCGGGGCTCACCCCCCTGTCCTGAGCCCTCGCCAGGGGCAGATAGTCTCCAGTGAGAGACAGGAGCTGAGCTCTGCCCATGCTCCAAGGAGAGCCCAGGGCCATGGAGACTTCCCCAAATTTGGATTAAAAAAACAGCTACTCACTGCCTCCTCCACAGGATACATAGCTTCCCTCTAAGTCAGCAGGAACCCATCACTAAGGCTATGAAAAAATAAACAAAAGGAATCTGATTTCAAGGGACATTCAGGCTCCAAGAAGAAGAACAGCATGCTCAGACGTGCCCTCTTCTCCAAGGCATGCTAGTTGTGGGGACTCTCACAGCTACGGTTCCAGCAGAACCAGGAGCACTTGCCGCCAATGATAGAGCAATAGAGTCATGCTCAGGGCTCCCTGGGGACACTCCAGCACTGGGAGCTAAGGGATGTGTCAAAGAGAAGCCAGAGAACTCTAGCCTTGCCATGACCCCAGGGCTCAAGCCAACAGATATTGTCCCCTGTCTCTCCTGGACCTATGGTTCCCCCTCTACAACCCTCATCAGAGTCAACTGACACCTGAACATCAACTGGCCTGCTTGTGACATGTCTGTGCTATGCTTAGACAAGCAAGCTTCTCTTTACTATTTTTTGTAAGGTCTACATTGTAGCCCACACAGAACCTAATGGAGCATTCTATCAGTACACAACCCAGCTGTGCCTCAAAGGGCTATTCCATAGCAAGGTTGTACGGCAGCTGCATCAGTGACAAAGCACAGACTTTGCACCACAGGTAGGGGCTGAATGGGTTCTTAAAAAGAAAACAGCATGAATACAGCAAGTATCAAAGCCACTAGAAAAGCAGAAGTTGCTTAACCAGCTATTGGCTGGCCTCAGAACGATGTGTTGGCCTGAGAGCTTCCCTATCAAGGCAGAATTTCAGCAGCTCGGTGGTTCTGCTGCATGTGGAGTATGGTTTGAGCTGCCAGTTCATTAAATGTGGGGATGTTAAGGTCATCAAAACACAGCCCTCGTCTTCAAATGGCTTATAAGTTATTAGAGGAAGAGAAGAGAGAGGCTCCAATGGTTTAACAGTTTCAAATCTATAAAGAAGGATTAGCAAGGGCTGACACCCTGTTACTTCTAATCCCACAGAGGACTCACAAATGCTAATAGCACCAAAGATCATTGTGAGAGCTCAGAAATGCCAAGGGATGAAAGGCTCCCTGGCTCTAAGAGAGAACATGGAGGGGCTCCTTGGGGTGTAGTAAACAGAGAGAGCTCAGGTCACAGGACCAAGGAATGTGAGTTGTGGCTCTTGCTCTGCCAGTGACCTCTTGCAGAGCATGGGGACAAGTCCCTTCCCCTCTGTGGGCCTAGTTGCCATGTCTGTGTAATGATAGGCTTGGCCCGGGTGATTTCTGAGGGCCTGCTCAGTGCTGATCTATGGGTCTTCAGCTCAGACAAGGAGAATGTTGACAAATCTGCCAGCAGGTTGGAAGACTTATTCTGTACCCAGCCCCATTTAAATGCTCTCGTTGGGGGATCAAGGTCCATGAAAGCTTGAGTCTGTTAGTTACTCCTAAGCCCAGAGATTTCTGGAGACATAGACATAGACTAGAGTTAGACTTACACTTTGATCTAGATATAGATTAGATGTAGACATAAACTAGATATAAATAGAGATATATGTGTACAGATCCACATGTATAAGTATGTATATGTGTGTGTTTATGTGTGCATTGATATATCTCCCTACTGAGCACCCATCCCCTTAGTGAGGGACATTGGCACAGTGCCACCAATTTTACCTGAGTTCATTTCCCACATTTAGCATACCAAAATCCTCTGTTTTTCAAAGACCATCTCAAGAACCTCTTCCTCCAAGGAGCCTTCCTAGACATCAAAGGAGAGGATCTCCCCCCTCTAAATTCCCATAAGTGGCCATTTGAACCACACATGACCCCATTGTAACAACCAGTTACTTAATCCCCACCTATGGAAGTGCTCCCACAAGGCAGAGACACTATCTTACACCTACAGAGGCTGCCAAGGACACCTGTGCTTCTTTTTTACTTTTTAATTTAAAAAAATTTATTATATGTATTTGAGGTATATGACATGATGTTTTAATATACATATTCAAAGTAAAGTGATTACTACGGTCTATCAAACTAACATATCCATCATCTTATAGTTACCTTTCTTTTAGTTTTTTTTCTCTCTTTCTTTCTTTCTTTGTCTTTCTTTCTGTCTTTCTTTCATTCTTTATCGGTGATAAGAGTACCTAAAATTTATTCTCTTCACAAATTACCAGTACACAGTACAATATTATTAACTATAGTCTTCGTGTTGTACATTAGACTCCAGTCTTATTCATCCTACATAATTGCAATTTTGTGTACTTTTACCTGCATCTTCCCAACCCCCACCCCACCTGCACTCTTGATAACCATTCTTGTGCTCTCTGTTTCTATGAATCTGCATCTGTTTCGGATCCCATGCACAAGAGATCATGCACTATCTTTCTTTCTGTGCTGACTTATTTCACTCAGCATAATGTCCTCTATGTTCATATATGTCGCCTCAAATGGCAGGATCGCCTTCTTTTTTAAGGATGAATAATATCCCATTGTGTGTGGGGGTGTGTGTGTGTGTATACCATAATCTCTTTGTCCTTTCATGGGTTGATGGACACTTCTGTTGTTTTCCTATCTGAGCTGCTGTGAACAATATTGCAACGAACATGAGAGAGCAGATAGCTGTAGAGGGTGGTGCTTTCACTTCCTTGGGTTATATACCCAGAAGTGATTGCTGAGTCATACAGTAGTTCTATTTTTAATTGTTGGAATTGTGGTAGTTCTATAATATTTTGGAAATATGGTAGTTCTATCTTTAAATTTTGGAATATGTGGGAAACCTCCATACTGTTTTCCACAGTGGCTGCGTCAATCTACATTCCCAACAGTGTGCAAAGGGTCCCCTTTCTCCACACTCTCCCCAACCAACAGTTGTTGTCTCTTGTCTTTTTGATAATAACCATCCTAACAGGTATAAGGCGATATCTCATAATGGTTTTGATTTGTATTTCCTTGATGATTAGTGATGTTGAGAACCTTTTCATATCCTTGTTGGCCATTTTTATGTCTCCTTAGGAAAAATCTATTCCAGTTATATGCCCATTTTTTAACTGGGTTGTTCATTTTTATGCTTTTGAGTTGTGTGAGTTATTTTTATATTTTTGGTATTAACCCCTTTTCAGATATATGGTTCACAAATATTTTCTCTCAATCTGTAAGCTGCCTTTTCACTTTATTGGTTGTTTCCTTTACTGTGCAGAGGCTTTTTAGTTTATTTTTGCTTATGTTGTCTGTGCTTTTAGTGTCCTATCTAAAAAGTCATTGCCAAAACCAAAGTCAAGGAGCTCTGCCCCTATGTTTTTTTGTAGGAGTTGTACACTTTCAGGTTTTACATGTAGGTCTTTAATCCATTTTAATTTTTTTGTATGGCTTAATATAAAGGTTTGATTTCATTCTTTTGCATGTGGATATCTAGTTCTCACAGCATTATTTCCCCATGCTGTCTTATTGGTGCCCTTGTCAAAAATTAGTTGACCTTTGGGTAGATACTCAGAAGTCATTTTACCAAAAAGATACCTGCACTTGAATGTCTATGGCAGCACAATTCACAACCACAAAGATATGGAATCAACCCAGTGCCCATCAACTGATGAGTGGATAAAGAAAACATGGTATATATATCATGGAGTACCACTCAGCCACAAAAAGGAATGAAATAATGTCCTTTGCAGCAACTCGGATGGAACTAGGGACCATCACCCCAAATGAATCATCCCAGGAATGGAAAAACAACACCATATGCATTCTCCAATAGCTAAGAGCTAATCAATGGGCATGCATGGGCACAAAGAGATGTAAATGTCATTGAAAATCAAGAAGTGAGGGAGGAGGGATGCCATAAAAACCCACCCAGCAGGCACAGTGAACACCAGTCAGGTGATGGGCACACTAAAAACCTCAACCCAAAAATTATAAAGGGTATCCATGTAACAAAAACATTTGTACCCCCAATACCCTGAAATTTTAAAAAAGGAGATAACATATGCAGAGTTCTTTGCACCATTAAAAGGACAATAGAAGGGAAAAAAATTAGTTGACCATATATGCTTTGGTTTGTTTCCGAGCTCTCTATTCTGCTCCATTGGTCTGTGTGTCTGTTTTTATGCCAGTGGTATACTGTTTTGATTACTATAGTTTTGTAGTAGATTTTGAGATCAACACATGTGCCTCTTTTAGCAGAGGACGTGCTCCTTCTAGCAGAGGACGTGCTCAGCAAATGCTTTCTACAGTATTCATCTATTAAAAACTGAACTTTCACCCATACCTCATACCAAACACAAAAATTAAATCAAGATTTTTTTTAAAATAACAAACCTAAGTGAAAATCAAGAAAAAAAGAAAATATAGGAAAATATATTTAGCACCAGAGAGTAGGTGAAGATTTCCTAGACAAAGCGTAAAAAGCAGTAACCATTAAAAAAAATTGATAAACTGGACTTCTGCTCATTAAAGGACATAAAAAAATGAAAAGATAAGCCACAAGAACTATTCACAATGCATAAATCCAACAAAGAACTAGAATCTAGATTATATTTTTTAATTCCCATAAATCAATTTTTAAAAGACAGACTTAAAAAATGGGAAAAGATTTAGATAAACACTCCACAAAGAAGAAATCCAAATGGCCAATAAACATAAAAAATGTTCAACATCATTAGTAACCATGTAAATACAAATTAAAACCACAGTGAGTTGCAACTACACACCCATTGGTTCCTGTTGAAAAGGCTACTAATATCAAATATTGGAAGGCATGCAGAACAACTGAATTCCTCATACTTTGCTAATAGAAGTATGAGATGGTACAACTACTTGGGAAAATGCTTGGCAACTTCTTATAAAGTTAAACATATACCTACCTCATGAACCAGCAATTTTATCCCTACGTAAGTACCCAAAAGAAATGAAAACATGTTCATAAGAAGACTTCCATGTGAATACTCCTGGAAACATTATTCATAAAAGCTCCAAAGTGGAAACAACCCAAAAGTTCATAAAAGGAAAAATAGATAAACAATTGAGATAGACTCATACGATAACACAGTGTGCAACAATAAACAGGAATCAACTACTGATGCACACAAACATGAAAAATCTCAAAAACATTATGCTCAGCTAAAAAAGCCAGTGCAAAAAAAGAGTTCATATTGTTTTATCCAATTTTTTAAAATAAATTTCAAGAATAGGCAAAATGAATTTATAAGGATAGTATTCAGAATAGTGTTTTTTTTTTTTTTTTTTCCTGTAGGGGAGGAGGAATTAGAGGAAAGAGGTACAAGGAATTTTCTCAAGTAATGGAAATGCTTTATATCTTGACTGGGTACAGATTACATGGGCATGTACATTTGGTAAAGCTCATTGAACTATGTGCTTAAGTTCTGTGCATTTTATAGTATGCAATTATACTTC
This sequence comes from Microcebus murinus, assembly GCF_040939455.1. Lineage (NCBI taxonomy): Eukaryota > Metazoa > Chordata > Mammalia > Primates > Cheirogaleidae > Microcebus > Microcebus murinus. The sequence continues at coordinate 15,377,335 of NC_134106.1, forward strand.
AATTAATTATAAAGGAATAATTAAAATAAAAGAATTCATTCAATTTTTTTCGAGACAGTGTCTTTCTCTGTCATCTGGGCTAGAATGCAGTGGCGTCATTGTAGCTCACTGCAACCTCAAACTCCTGGGCTCTAACAATCTCCCTGCCTCAACCTCCCAAGTAGCTGGGACTACAGGTGCACACCACCATGCTTGGCTGATTTTTTATTTTTTGCAGAAACAGGCTCTCACTGTTGTTCAGGCTGGTCTTGAACTCTTAGCCTCAAGCAATCCTTCCTCCTTAGCCTCCCAAAGTGCTAGAATTACAGGTGTGAGCCACTGTGCCTGGCCCTCAGTTATTATTTATAAAATGCCTTCTATGTATCAGACTTTGAGGTGGGGGCTGAAGACATGGCTATGAATAAGATATATCCCCTCTCTTGAAAAGAGTGAATAGGAAATTCCCCCTTTGATACTTCAGCATCCAGGGAATTGAGCCCCTTCAAGGCCTTGCCAGTCACTCTCTATGCACACACCCATGCACATGCATATAGGAGCAGAGGGGAGCCCTCTCTCTATGCCCAGGGTCACTGATATATGGCAGTGCATAAACATTTGGAACACAAGGAATGCCCCAGAATTATGACCTGTCCAAAATAACCTGGACAAGAAGCTTCTAGAATCAGTATTCCAGGTCAGAAGCAACCAAACTCTAGCATCACACCCAGGGTCCTAGAGCAAGAATGCTTGCTTTTCTTCCCAGGGAAGGCACGAGCTCTGCTCTTTGGACTATGGGCCCTGTCTGCGGAGCTAGGCAGGCCCCAGGAAGAGAGGAGGGAGGACCCTTGACCTGCTGGCTCCCAGCTCCCCCACCTACCCCTCCAGGGAGAGGAGAAATCCAAACAAAAGCCCATTCTCACAGGCAGCCCTTCCAAGAAAAACCAAGTTCTAGAGATGCCGATCTGGTGTGAATAAGGAAAAAATGCAGAAATCCAAAAGGCAAGGTCCAAAAAACATTTCTCCCGCTGAGTGTGCTATGAAAAGAAAGGGCACAAGAGGTGGACGGGGAGGAACCCCGGGGCACCCACCGCCACTGGGGGAGTTAACCTCCAGCCACCACTGATTTTCCTGGACAGAATCTGATTTTCAATGACCCAGGAAGTGCCCCATGACTTTCAAAATGTTCAGTCCTACACGAATAAATCTCTATTTCTGAGCTTCGATTACTCATCTGTCGAAAGAGAGTAACAATTCGCACTATACCCACTTCCCGGGGCTGACGTGGGCTCCACGGGGAGGAAACAAGTCGTGCAAGGCCTGGGTAAGCTCTGAACACCACACACCTTAGCCTTGGTCACTGTGGATCATGCCTCGCCTCCTCTTAGGGTGTTTGTGTTTTACAAAGAAAATTACGCGAATTAGAATTCTGGCTCCCCACTGTGTGAACTTGGGAAGGTGACCCCATTTCTCTGAGCCAGCTTCCACATCTATGGAATGAGAATAGTCACAGCTCCCTTGAAGTCCACAGTGAAGATCAGAAAAATGCCTGTTAAGTGTTTAGGGGACTATCTGGCACATAGATGCTCTCAGTAAATGGGAGTTGTTATAACTTCTACTATGGAAAAGGGATTCCACCCACCCCTGCCTTCTTCCACTTTTGAAATAGGAAAGCAGCAGAGCTCTTGCATTGTCCAGATAAAAACCATACACACAGGCTCATGTTTTTCTGAAGGAGTTTGTTAGGCATCCTGTGTAGATTAAGAGGCTAGCCCTACATACCCTGAGCCCTCCTCCGGGCCAGGCACCCACTGACATTGCAGGAAGAGGGGAGGACGCCACCTCCATTTTACAGAGCAGAGCACTGTGACTCAGAGGTTACAGATCTCGCTCAAGTTCACACAGCCGGAGAGCAGAGAGGCAGCGCACACAGCTGGGACTGCTGGAGTCCAAAGCTGGTGCCCCGACGGCTGCAGGGTGCCAGCATTCTCAATACACGAAAACTAAAATCAGCTTAGAACCCCGGCCAACCGCAGGGGACACTGTACTCTCGGGAGCAGGACAGAGTCTGCAGCCTGGGGACTCGGCAACTGCAACCACCACGGTCTCCACCCACCTCCAGGAGCAGTGCGATTCCCACCTCCCTGTCTACAGATGTTGGCAAAGCCGCCTTCCAGCCGCCTTCCAGCCAACGCAGCCAAGGTCCAGCCACATGCTGTGTGATGGGCCAGCAGGGGCCTCAGAATATTCCCAGATGCTTTGGGCCTGGTGGAAGTGGTGCTAGGGGGACCTGGGGGAGTTTGGGGTAGCGAGGAAGGAGAGGTATTGCACCGAGACCTGAGTAGCCCCAGATTTACCTTTGGAATTGCAGCCTAGAATGGCAGCCAAGGGCACAGGCTGGTGTGACTCTGTCTCCAGGGTCCAGATGAGGGTGGGAAAAGGGAGGGAAAGGGGAAGAGGAAGCAGTGGAATGTCAATCAAGAAGCATGACCCCATCTTTGCATTGCAAAGTGAGGCCATCAGGAAAGAGACCACAAGAATCCAGAAACATCTCCACTCTGCACCCATCCCAACTGTGTTTCCCAGGACACGCATTGGCGAGGAAGCCGCAGCTGGTGTCCGAACCATCTGGTCTTTCCATTTAATGACTCGGCAAACACTGGCTAAACGCCTACTTTGTGCAAGATGCTGAGGCAAGTGCAAGGGACACCGCCCCGGGCAGAGCACAGTTCTCACCACAAGGAGGTCATTGTCCAGGACAAGAGAGAGTCACAGATACAGATTATGGAACTGCAGGGTGCTACAGGTGACAGCAGGCACTGTGGGAGCACAGGGCGGGGCCCCAGGTCAGCCTGAGGAAAGCGGGGAGGTTCGCAGGGTGGGGGAGGCCAGTACTGAGTCCTGAGGGTCAGGAGGGACGTTCCCCCTGGATGGGAGGGAGGGTTTCCAGGCAGAGGAAACTGTGAGTCCCAACAGTGGCCAAAAGAAGAATGCTCAGGTCAGGGAACTTGGGGAGGCCAGTAGGTTGGCATGCAGAAAGCAAAGGGTAATCCAGGAGATGTGAGATGGTGGCAGGGGCCAGGCCACGTAGGTGATCTACAGAGGTCCAACTTCTAAATAGGACGGCATGGAAGGAAGAGGCCACACTGTCCATGAGATAGCCACGAGCCACATGTGACTATGCAAATTACTTACAATTCACTACAATTAAAATGCAGCTCCTCAGTTTGCACTGGCCGCATTTCAAGGGCCCAATAGCCGCATGTGTGTGGGGGCTGCCATATTGGATATTGCAGGTGCAGAACCTTTCATCCCAGAAAGTTCGATTGAACAGGGCTGCTCCAGAGCAGTCCCCCAACCTCCACGGGAAAGAAAATGAACTGGCGGTTAGGGGGCCAGTGCAGAGGAGACCAACAGAGAGAACTAGAGAGAATCCGATAGAAGAGACATTTATGAGTAGGAAGGACAGGCTTGGTAACCAATAGTCTGGGGGGCCACATGGCCAGTGAAGCTGAGGAATCCCAGAGCAATGAACAATGGCCTATTTTCCTGCACCATCAGCTGCCAGGGAAGGGCAGTCACCCACAAGGGAAAAAAAGGGAAGAAGGAGCAAGTCTGGGAGAGAAGGGGTGTGCTCAGTTTGGGACATGCTCAGCGTAAGGAGCCTGCAGGGGACCCATGGGTGATGCTGTGTGGGTGCAGCTGGGGCCATGAGCTGGGGGCTGGCCGAGGGTGAGGCTGGGGGCTGGGGCCACAGCTGCCACGCCGTCTGGTGAACTGTGGCCCATGCACCATGCAGCCAAGGTGCTGCTGGGCTATGAGAAGCAGCCGCAGGTGTGATGTTTGGGTGCGTGGGGTCACTGGGGCTGGGGGTCTCTGGGCGTAGTGTCCTGACAATGCACAGACTTTGCACTGTGCAAGGCTGGGAGCAGGCAGAGAGGGGTTGTGGGACTGTGGAATTGTGTGAAACCAAAAGACTGTGGCTCTGGGCTGTGATTCTATTATCTCTGGGTTCGGGAGCTATAAACAGAGAGCCGTGAGCTCTGCTAAGAGTCTTGCAAGAGCCTCCTCTCTCTCCAGGGTGGAAACTGCGTTTTGGGTTGCCTGGGCAAACCCCCAAGAGGTGCTCTTGCTGAAAGAGCCTGGGAGAGGTGAGGACGGGGACATGTGGACGGGGCAGGCCATGGCAGGCCCAGGCTTTGGAAGCCACTGAGCCCTGGGCTCCAGCAACCCCTCAGGTGGCTCAGGAAAGAGGCCGGCTGGGCTCTGTCCCCACCTTGCAGCTCCCAGTCCACAGGAGAGTGGCGGCACACAAGAATGTTGTTCTCCAAAGCCACTGGGACACTTCCTGTCAGCTCACATAATTGAGTATTACAGTATTTAAATTCTAAATTGAAGATTATTTTTACAGGTGTCATTTTAAATATAATACGAAATTTCTTGACATTACATCAGCCCCACCGCACAAAGAGCTGCACCAGGCCGCCTGCATGTGTGAGGCACATGGCTTCAAGCGGTGGCGTTACAGCATGTGCCACACAAGCGCAGGGTGTGAGTGTGAGTGTGTGTGCACACCTGCGTATGGGACTGCGTGGCGTGGGTGTGAGAGTCGGTGTGTAGACGAGTGTGGTTGGGAATGTCTACGTGTAGCTCATGTGTTAGGAACGTGTGTGACGGTGAGCACGTGGGCCTGTGTCTGTCCACATGAATGAAGGTGTGTAAGAGCTACCGCTGCTGGAGGCTCCAGTCCCACAGGTGACAATCACCAGGCAGGCAGGACCTGGCCGTCCCTGCCTCCTCCAGAGCCAACCATGACGTTCCAGGAAGGGGACGAGCTCCCCTCTCAAGGTGCAGGGGCTGTGGGGGTGGCCCAAGGTGGTGCTACAGTGCCCTCCAGTGGACAGCGCCCCCACCCCAAGCCCCAGCCAGAGCCACCAGCTAATTGAGAAGACGCTGCTTGTCCCCTTCCTGTGACTGGCAGACCCCAGGACCCATGTCCCTGTCACCCACCCACCGTGAGTGGTGCAGGAAGAACCTGCTCACAGGCTTCCAAGGCTCCCAAAGGCAGAGACTCAGGGGAGCTCTGGACATGCCCAAATTCCCCACCAGGAGCCCTCCAGGCTTTCCCCCTGCTGGGCCAGGTGTGGCCTGGACACTGCCTGCTCCTCCCCACCACGGTTATGCCCCACCTTCAAGGACAGTCACCAGGAGGTGTCCTCTGAGCCGCTTCCCTCAAAGCCCTTCCTCGAGGCACAAGTGGCTCTCTAGGGGCTCCAGTGCCCCTCGAGTCCCTCCAGGAACCCCAGAAAACAAGGCCTGGGCCTGGCATGGTGCCGGCTCCCCCACTGGGCAGAGCAAGGGCCAGGACAAAGAGAAGGTGTTCTGCAAAGTAGAAAGTCTTCATTTGCTCTTTCACATGACAAACTGCAGGAGTCTTTGGAGACAGAAGCAGAGACGCAGAGGACAGAGAGCAACAACCCAGTCTTTGATTTTTAATTTTCACTCAGCCAGTCCTGCTCCAAGCGCTGGTCCGCGGCTGCAGACCGCTGTGCAGTGGTGAGTGGGCGACTCAAATGTAGCAACCGCTCTAGGTGTCTATTTTTAGAGTGGACAAGAGGGATATCTCAGGCAGAGACTGAAACCTAACAACAGAAGAATTTTCTGGGCTTCCACATCAGCAAAATGTTATTCGTGGCACCAGCAAGCACCCGCCGGGCTGTCTGGCCGCAGGTGAGCAGCAGCGCTAAGCAGTGAGGACACCAGCCTGGCCTCAGCCAGGGCTCCCGGGCTCCTGGCCGGTGCCCTGAGGCAGAGGGCATTGCAGAGCAAAGCCTCGGGGCATCCAACCGCTGGGAGCCGGGGGCCACAGGACAGCCAGCCACATCCTGACTTCCCCTTCAGAACCGCTGTTTGCATTGGCACCAGCAGTGAGCTCAGTGTCGTCTGGACCCACCCCCAGCACCTGAATGGCCCAGGTGAGGCCTGCAGGGATCCATGACTGCCTGGAACAGCCCACCTCAACCACCTTTCTCCGAAGGCCCAGCCACACGGGGGCCCGGATTCTCCCTCTCCTGCCCCCTTCTCCCAGACTCCATGGGTGGCATTGCCCTAGTCTGACACCAACATCCCAGGCTCTCTTTAGAGAAGAGAGAAAGCCAAAAACATCTGAGCAATGTGGAGAGGCAAAGGTGCTGGTGGTTTTTGCAACACACCAAATCCACAACACAAGACCCAGCGTGCAAGGCAATGGGCTGTGAAGAGGGCTTCTTGTTGGCTGTGTCCAAGACGGATGTGTACGCTCAGCCTCGAGCCAGGTGACTAGCCTGTCCCCAGCAGGCCTGAGAGGTCTCCTTCTGGGCATCAGGCATGTCCGCCTTGGGCCACTACTGCTCAGGGCCAGACACTCCCATAGCATCCTCTCCCTCCTGTCCTCTCGCCCCTTCCCACTCCAGGGCTCAGAAGGAGAGGTGTGAGTGGCCAAGGGGGTGACAGAGCCCCCCACCAGCAGAAAAGCCAAGAATGAACATGAAAAAGACTAAACCAAAACGTGGAGCAATTTGCCGGCTACTACCTGTTCTGACATCTGGTCTACCCCTTCCCAGGTGACCTCTGCCCAGTCTATGACCTTTTCCTCTGCCATTTTTTACTAACATTGTTGCAGCTTCCCTATATTGTTGGCCTGGGTCTTCGTCATCTCCCAATCACGAGAAATGCAAGAGAGTCTTCCCATCCAGGTCCCACCCATGACTGCAGGCTCCTGGCAAAGCTCTGATTTCTCACCTGCACCTTCTCAACACGCATCTCACTTCTTCAAGGAGCTGCAGCCTTCAAACAGTCACAAAAGTCACTCGCTGCAGCAGTGCTGGCTTTAGGAAAGGAGGTAGAACCACAGTGGACAGCAAGGTGCACTCCCAGTCCAAGAAGACTGAACTCAGTACCCCTCTCCTCCCCCTCCTCCCCTCTCCTCTCCCTCCCTCCCCCCTCCTCCTCCTCCCCAGCAGCATCTCTGACACTCATTCAGTGCTCACTTACGCCAAGCCCTGTGCTGAGGCCTTTACATGGATTGCTTTGTTTGACTTTTACAACAAACCTTCCAAGGGGGCCACAGTTGTTCTCCCACTGGACAGACACAGAGAGCGAGGCTGTGCCACCTGCCCTGGGCCTTGCTGGCCTCCGTTCCAACTCCTCCATCTGCCCAATCCACAATTTTTGAACTGGGGAAGCAAATCCTCAGTAGGTCCGGGAAGTAAATGCAGTAGGTCACAGCAAGCATTTTCAAATGGAAGAATGGAATATAGTGTCAGAGTGCCGCATACACAGGGGAGTAAGCATTGGTTTCTGAAACCGTTGTTCCAGTTGTACGGATATGTGTATACACACACGCACACACACACACATGCAATAGAGCATAATTTTAAATATATTTCTTAGTCCTAGTCATAGTCAAAAAACTCCAAAAGCTGTTGTGTTCGACTCTCCCTCTACTGTCCGAGTCATCTTGTGGGAATTTCTGTCCTGTTCTCCCCACCTTCCGTGCTCTAGGAGTCTCCTCACCACCCACAGAGCTCCTTCTGTCCTGGTTTGCCGAGGAACAGCCGTTGGGGCCCACGGACACTGTCACAGGAGCAGCCACACGAGCCTTTGCCACCTGACTCCTGCGTCAGTGAGGTGCTTCTGTCCGCCCTGCAGGACTGATGTTTCCCAAAAGAGGCTTAAAGGCTGCTTCCTCTCCGAGCTGTCAGGTTAGTGGCTTTGCCTACAGAATTAGCACAGGTGCACCTGCAGACTGGCGTCCCCATTAAACTATTTTCTGCATCTTGATCCCATAAAGGATGGTTCCAGGGGACCTTTCAGAGAAGCACTTCATTTGCAGCGGCCTCTCCAGACTGGAAAGGGTGGTCCCAGTTTCCTCGGCAGAGGCGGAGTGAATCAGACAACGCCCCTCTACTCCAGGCGCTGGGTCTAGAGAAGACAAGCAAGTACAAACTGCACGTCAGCAGAGCGCAGCTGGAGCTAGGCCTGGGCCGTGTATAGGGCCCAGCAAGGGCTCAGAGCAGGCATCTAACCCAACCTGGGGGCCAAGGAAGGCTTCTAAGAAACGCTGGTGCCTGAGCTGAGTCTGCAAGGGATAGTGGGAGTCAGCCAGAGAAGAAGGGAGAAAAGGACATTCCAGGCCAGGGAACAGCGTGAGCAAGGCTTAGGGATAGGATCCCTTGTCAGTGTGGAAGGGTCTACACACAGGTCCGAGTTGTGGAGCATTGCTAATGCCAGCCATGCTGGACAGCAGAAATACAAAGCTGGAGGGGGAGAGGAGCAAGGGAGGATGCAGGAAGCCTTTCCCACCCCAGATCCATCCCCGGGAAGAGAAATGCACACCCGGGCCCAAGGGAAGGCAGGCATCCCTTAACAAGGAGTGGGGATTGGCTCTTCCCCTCCCCAAGGCTGAGGTTGCTGCTGCAGCCGACACCCCTGGCTCCTCCAGGGGTGCAGCCCCCGCTGAAGGGCCCAGTCCAAAGCATGCCAAATATCCTTCCAAAAATCTCGCTCTTAGCAAAGGTTTCCCCCGTGACCTTTCTTGGAGAGGGAAAGACATACACTCATCACTGTAGCTATTCCCCATGTAGCTTTCTGAAGAATTCCTCCCACCCTAGTCTTATGAGAGGGTGAAACCCTCAGGGACCGGGGTCAGGAGAAATACTTAAGGGAGATTTCCAGAGAACAGAGAAGAGGGTTCTGATTAAAGTCTGTCAACTATGAGGTTTTCTTCTGGGCAATTAAATTTGGCAAGAACATTCCAGTTCGCTCAGATTGTTCCACTAGCAGACACATTTTTAAAAAAATAAAGTTAGAGGAATAAAATAGAGGAAAAAATAACCTCCATAGAATGGTAAAAGGTGATTAATTAAGAAAACCACAAGGCATTCATTTGGTTGGGGGTTTAGAAAAACCCATTAACTGCACCCATGGAAAGGCAAATGCAAATTTATTTATATCTTTGATATCTAAGTCATCACAAAGTTTAACATGTTGGGGATGGTCCTATTTTTTGATAGATGACATAAAATATGAACAAAATATGAATAATTAAAAAATAATACTCGAGGGGGGAGAGGGGCATGGGCAATATAAGTAACCTTAACACTTGTACCCCCATAATACTCTAAAATAAAAATAAATAAATAAATAATAAAAAATAAAATAAGAACAGCACATATTAAAACAAAACGAACTCATCAGGGAAAGCAGAAACCTCAAAGCTTTGTGGTTTCCAGGTGCTGGGCTTCACGCTCTGGCTCCAGCAGGTGCCACACCCAAGCAGATCTGACCGTCATCACAGTGATCAGAGATCACCCTTTATCGGAGCTCCAGAAGTCCAATTCATAGGACACCCGTCCTGTGCAACTCCTCTTTTCCCATATCCATGGTCCTGCTTCCTGGATAGGCAGCGAATACCCCAAGAGCAGGGACCACGTCTCATCGATGGCTCTGGAGAAATGAGTTAATATGAGTTTTCCAGCTGTCTAGTCCTGAGAGTCCTGAGCTGGACGCCCAGAAGGATGCATCGCACAGATGCCCTGACAAGTCCTGTTTCTTCTGCCAGGCCCTCTGCCCAGCAACCAGGCCTCCCTCCCTGGGCCAGCGTCCTGCTCCCTGTTAAGCCCAGTCTCATTTTCAGGTGAGATATGTTCACAGAGGATCAAGCTGACATTCCTGCACGTAGAAGGAGCAGTGCCAGGAGGGGACCTGGGGCCTCCTTGGTCCCATTTTCTGCATGGACATTCACCCTGAGACCTTAGTTTTATCCGGGATATTTCTGAAAGCTTAAATAGCTCCTATAAATTAAACCTACTACTTCCCTTTTATCATCATTTTTCTTCCTTTATTCATTCCACTCCCATTTGGGGAGCCCAATGTGGGAGTGGTGTAATGGACATGTGGTTTATCTCAGTGAGGAAGCAGACAAGAAACTGGAACCCAGGTAAAAACTGGAGTCTCCCCTCTTGTAATTCTGAGTTGGTCCAGATGCTTGATCCACACACTTTGGAAAATCCAGTGGCCGTTCCAAAGTTCCTGTACATTCCAAGCAGAGCTCATGCCCTGATTTAGTTCACCCACCTGTGACGTCCTTTCCCTTCCAAATTCCTACTCTTCCCTCAGTGTGTTGTGGCTGTCTGCTTCCACCATGGAGGAAACCCAGACATGAACCCACCTCATTTTCTGGATTTATACCACACAGTCACACAAGTCCCTAGTGTGTGGAATAAATTTTACTGGAGGTTTGGGGAGGTGGCAGATGTTTATGTCCCCAAAATGCCTACAACCCTAATTAAACATGAGTTATTCTGGTCTTAAAAATTCTTTGACCAGTCCACCATGGGACTCAACCATCCTCTCCCCATCCAATTCCCCTGATCTGTTCTCACAGACACCCATATTCCCACCCAGTCCTTCCAAAAACAGATCAGTCATCTCTTTGGTTTCCTTGTCTCCTATTAAACCAGGCCCCAAGAGGCTCACCTTCTAACCCAAGTGGCTTGTCAAGATGTTTTCCTAAACAAACACAATTCCTTCTTCAAGAGAAGTTCTGTACTCCTCTATGAATACAATAAAAAATAAGTAAAACTTCCACAGTATAAATAGGCATTTTCTGAGTACGGTGACCCATTCTATGGTGTGGGAATGTGTTGAATGCCATGGGCACACAGAGGAAGTCAGGCCTAGACTGAGGGAATCGGAAGAGAAGCACCCCAAAGCTAAGGCCTGAAAAGGGTAAAATTAGCCAAGAAAAGAGGGAAAGAAAATCCAGAGGGAAAGCACGTGCAAGGACTCGAGAAGCCAGAGCGAGCTTGGTGTGTGCAGGAATTGCAAGCAGTTAGTGTCAGCCCGGCGGGGCATGATGATGCATACAGCTGGTAAAGAGGTGGGGTCAGCCACACCTCGTAGGTCAAGCAAAGATACTTGAACTTGACCCAGAAGACAATGGGGAACCACTGAAAGATTTAAGCAGAAGAGTAACGTGGTCAGATTTGCACATTAGGAAACGACTCTGCCTGAAGGAAGAAAAGTCTATCATTAAGAGGCAAGACTAGAAGTAGAGACCAGTAGGAGACGAGCACTGTGGGGCAGGTGACAGAGGCCTGGATGGGGGAAGTATCAGTGGGAAGAAGAGACGGGCACAGCTGGAGGGGACATTAAAGAGCAAGGAATTTCAGGATGCAGGAGTGGAAAGGGGGAAAGAGTCTGGGGAACCCCAAGATCTCTGGACAGGCAGCCAGGTGGCAGGGGTGATGTTTGCTGGGATGGAGGGCGCTAGAGGAGGAGCAGGTGAAATTGGAACAGAGCCACCATCTCTCTCCCTGCCCGTTGTGCAAGGCACCTGTGTCCCCACCAGGGAACTGCCCCCTCAGGTGCATCCTGGTCATTGTAGCCACTCCCTCAAAAATCACCTGACACAAGGGGACCCAAATAGGCCACAGCCACATGTTGTTCTCAGACACTGTGGGAACCAATAGGGGAATGTGACAGCCATCAAGTGGGCCCACCCAGTGCCCAGGCTACCCAGGCCATGCTCTGTGGAGGGAAGTCCCAGGTCACACAGCATGGCTGCCCACGCCGGCCTCCGTCAGGGTCTGCTGAGTTCTAAACCTGACACCACAGCTTCCTCCCAGCCTGAGAGAAGGCGCCTCGGTCTTGCTCTCTTGCACATACGTAGCCATCGTCAGTCCAAGAAAGCCGAGCACAAAGGTAATATCACTTAGCCAGGCGGCAATTAGCAGATTAGCGGCTTGTTGCTCTTGTCCTGAGTCCCACTCATGACCTCACGAGAGCCCAGAGAGCCTGCACACCGGCCACTCCAGGAAAGGGCCCGTCGGCTTCCTGGCAAAAAAATCCCCCGGCCTGTCACCGTGAGTTTCCCCGTTGTAGAGCTAAACTACAATTGATGTTCTGTCTCTATCAATTTCTCAGGAATGCCGGGACGCGAGCCCAGTATTAATGAAGACAGCAGAGAGAGCGGCATGAGCTTGGCGCTGCTCCAGAGCTGACGGAGATCGCGGAGCCTGAGTCATTCCCGGAGACCCGGAGAGGCCCGAACGAGGCAAAGCAGCCCGGCCCCGGGGTCACACACAGGCTTGGGGGGCAGACCGTCTCGAGAAGGCTTGCGGGAGAACTCCTGCTGGGAAAAATAGCCTCGAGGTCTGCCTTTTATGATCGGTTATCGTTTTCCCATCTGAGAAAGGCGATTTTGCTTCAGACTAAAAGGGCATACCCGTAGGTGTGTGCGTCCGGTGGTACACGCTCTCTCTCGCACACACATGCACACACATCCCCACGCGCACACGTACACGCAGTTTGCATGTCACATTAGGGGACCTTGGCAGAGCCAGAACTGCCACTCCAGCAAGTCACTGAGCCTGCATCCCCAAGCCTTTGACCAAATCCCTCAGCACCCTCAGAAAGGCCTCTCGGATCAGAAGCCCTCCCAGGTCACAAGCAGAGGAAGCCTTGATTGGTGAGGGAGAGCTCACTGGTATCAAATTAAAAGCCAATAAAATGCTTGTCTTCATCTCAGTTTGAAAAATAATAGAAACTGGCCATTGGCTCCTGTTTCTCAGACAGTGTCGTTTGGGGCCTTCTGGTTTCGGAAACTTTTTTTCATTAGATATAATTCCTTAATCCTTCCAAACTGACCTGATCATTAAAACTGGTTCCAGTGAAGCTGGAATACTTCAGCTAAGCTATCAATCCCATCACGCCAATTTACCCCCCTAGGGTGCGGATCTGAGCAGGGCCTGGAGAACACAGCGAGCTCAGCAGGTGCGCACAGTGTCCCAAGGGTGACAGTGGGGCGTCTGCAGTGTGTTTGGGATAACCATCCATCCCTGACTCACAACGTTTCCTAAGAATCAAAATCGGGTAAGAAACAGAAGACACTACCCATAGGTACTCTATAAAGGACAGCTAATATCATTAGAGATGTGACCATTTTTACACTTCTCTGAGGTCATTGGGGTCATGGAGCTTATTCATATACCGCCAGGCCCTCAACTCACTCAGGGCTGTGTAAGCTGCATTGGGAGAAAGCAGGTGCCTTCTTCCTTCTGAACAGCCTCACCAGGGAATATGTAAGAGACCAGGGGTATTCTGGGGAATTTAACTTGTAACAGTCATATAACTATCACAATGGTGCTGGTAGAAGTGGGTGATGAAAAGAAAAAGGACAAGAACATACAAGAAATAAAAGAAAGGGAGGAAGGAGGGCATGGGAGAGAAGAGGCCTTTACACGTGTCGCACACTCAGCCCCTGCGTGCGAAGGCGACTGTATCGAACACGTCCATCAGAGCCAGCACCACGGCAGGGAAATGCAACAGACCTGGGTACAAATGGTTTTTCCGTCCAAGCTTGGCCTCTTACTAGGCTTGTAACCTTGGAAAGTTACTTAACTTCTGTCTTAGCTCATCTGCCATAACAACATACCATAAACCGAGTGGCTTGAACAACAGAAATTGATTTCCTCACAGTTCTGGAGGCTGGAAGTGTGAGATCGGGGACCCGGTGTGGTCGGATTCTGGCGACAGTCTCTTTTGGTTCACAGACTGCTGTCTTCCCACTGCGCTCGGTGGGGAGCAGGGAGGGGAGGCAAACACGCTGCTGTGTCTTCTTATAACGGCACTAACCCCGTCAGACCAGGGCCCTGGCCTCATCGACTACCTCCCTCCCATCTGCAAAGACCACCAGGCTGTGGGTTAAAGCTCCCACGTAGGAATTGGGTGCAGGGGACAATTCAATCCATAGCAACCTTTTTAAGCTTCAGTTTCCTCATTTCCAAAATGAAAATAATAATAATCCTTACATCTGTTTAATGTATTTCTTTCTCCTCGATACTCTGTCTGGTCTGGAAGCGACACATTCTATGATGCTGTTGACAACAAATTCTGAAACTCCCCATTGGGTAGGACACATGGAGATTAGGTGCCTTCTCTGGCCAGATGTGTTCAGAAGATGCAGCCAGCAACGAGGCTGCCAAAACTCGGGGTGAAGCCAGCTGAGGGGGCTGTGCTGACATGAGGCTACTCAGGGGTGAGCAGCTATGAATAAATCCTAAACTATTAGGACTTCCAAGAATCTCTAAAGATTATTTCGAAGAATGGAGGTGGGGAAGTGAGTGATAGGCAGCACTCGTTGAGGGGAGAATGTAGGACACGTAGACCTGTCTTCCAGTTTCCAAGAGAAGACAAAAAAAAAAAAAAACCCATGTTATATTAAAGGGATAGCTAATGCCTGAACAGACCCAGGACTATTTTCTACAGGGAAGGACAGAGGGGTTTAAGACAGTGCAGAACCACACAAAGACTGCAACTGCTTCCCTGAGCTACAGAGGGAACATGCAGCAGCCACTTTGCATAATATTTCAGTAAGTCAGAGCTCTCTTCCACCTGTGCACACTGACTTTGGGGGATTCTGGGGTGTCTTAGCTGCCCAAACTGCTACTCAGGGACTAAGTTCAGGACAGTACATGCCCCCTTCCAATGGGGGCTCTGTGGGGAGCTCTGTGGATGAAGACCACCCCTACCTGGACTCTACCCTCTGACCCCCAGTCCACACTCTTTCTGTTCAAAGCCCATCCCCCAGCAGGGGACCCCTCAGGGCGGACAAGGTTGAACCAGGTGCCACCTGTAAGGAGCTCTGCCAGGCAGCCGCATGGCTCAAACTACACTTTTCCATTCTTGCTCTGAGCAGTGAGCACTCACTGCCGCCCCCGTTGGATCTCAAAGCGCCTTTTGCAGCGTCAGTGCTGCTGTATCTAGGGCCATTTGCTTCCTAAGACCCGAAGTGCTCTTCTGTTCCGGTGCCTTACTGAAGGCACAGTGGTTGCCGGGGTGTCATGAGTGCTGAGGACGGAACTGGGCATCTCCCACACCCGCTGTATTGACACTCCTTCTTCAGACCCTCACAGTGCACCCCTGTTAGCACTGCACTGTGGCCACGTTTGTACGCGTCTCTTTATCCCCACAAGACTGCAAACAACTGCAGAGCAGAAGTCAGGTCTCTCCCCTGTCTCCCGACAGCCTAGCACGAAGGTTCGTGTACACTCTGGCTATTGGCTAAGTGAATAAACAGCCATAAAGGAACAACCACTGCATTAGTCACTAGAGACGCCCAAATGCAGTGGGAACTATTTTTGCCCTGGAAGAGTCACCATCTTCTTAAGACAACAAAATGTGCATTAACAGACAGAGTGTGGGACTTTGCCCGTTGTGTCAGAACTGTGGCTAAGGTCCAAAGTAACAGACAAGAGGTGCTGAGTATCCCCTATCCTAAGTTCAGAGAGTCACCATCTCCCCTCACTGTTGGCTTCAAGGTACTACAACTATGTCTCCCAAACCACCAGCCTCGGTCAACATAAAGGAGAATTTGAAAGACCGATGGGGTGGTCTGCATTTTCAGGGTGCAGCATTCAGAGAAAAATGCCATTCCCTCTCCCCAAAGCAAAGGAAGAGGAAGACTCCAAGAATCACTTGTAAAAATTGGAAGTTGTTATGATTAAGGGTTGAATTGTGTCCCTCTAAAATTCATATGCTGAAGTCCTCACTAACAGGACCTCAAAATATGACCTTATTTGGAAATAGACTCATTGCAGATATAATTAGTTAAGATGAGGTCATAGCGGAGTAGAGTGGGTCTCTAATCCATTATGACTGGTGTCCTTATAAATAACACCACCATGTGAAGAGACAGACGTGCACGGGGAGAATGCCATGTGGAGGCTGGGGCCGTGCTGCACGAGCCAAGGAGCTCCCAGAGTAGGCGCGAGGCCTGGAACAGACCCTCCGGAGGGAGCGTGCCCCTGCCAACGCACCGGTTTCGGGCTTCTGGCCTCTAGAACTGTGGGGCGATACATTTCTGTCGTTCTAAGCCCCCCATTTGGAAGCACTTTCTTAAGGCAGCCCTGAGAACCTAACACAGTGGTATTTGTAAGAAGAGATTCACATTTCATTCACTTGTTTGATGTCTGCTTGGTCATCACATTTGTCAACCTGCCCCTTTGTTACCTAAGTTAGGAGAAAGAAAATCGGAGAGAACTAGTGAGTGGGAAGATGCCAGAAGGAAAAAGGGACCAGAACTATGTGCCTGACTTCCCAGGTTTTAGGACGCACAGAAGATGCTTGCTGAGCTGAGGTTGGCTGCAGAGAGCAGATGAGTTTGGGAACCACCCAGTGTAGGTGGCAGAAAGATGCACGAGCCATGGGATGTAGCATGAACACCCCACATGGGAATGGCCCAGAGAGTCTGGCCAAATCTCCAGGGAACCTCCAGTACCTCGTGGGGTCACATAGGAATGAGCCCTGTCAGTAGGGCACAGTGGTGCCACCACACTTCCTTATGGGACCCACAGTTCATGAGCCACAAGAGAAGTTACAGCCAACTGAGAAGAAGATCATGGCCTCAGCCAGGTAAGGAAGATGCTTGCCCTCACCAGGGTCTCTTCTCTCCACCCCACGACAGCCAAGGGACTAAGTGCCACCCATGCATGTGTGCACACACGCACACACACATATGCACATTCATGTTCACTGCAACCAGAGCAAAAGAGCAAAGTTAGACACCACTGGGCAGAAGGAAAAAGCTGTGAGTCCAGTGTGAGGTGGAATGGGTTTTTCATTAACTATCAGGAATAAGTCAAATCACAAAATAAGATTGTTCTAATAATCAAATGTAACTGAAAAATCATGGCTTCTGGGCTAAATATTGTCCAGGGAGCCACTATCTTGTGTGAAAAAGAGATTCCAGATGGTTTCACAGAAAGTAATGATTGGAAAAAACTAAAAACCCTTATGAGGGTAAACCTCAACAAATAGAGACCCTTCAACAAACCAGTTACTTCTACACAAAGCCATGAATAATGCCATCAGGCGGCCTTGCTGGGAGGCGATGGAGCAACATAACCAGAGACAGAGGAGGCTGAAGGCCACCGTGGCTGCCACACTCAGGAACAGAAAGCTTGGGCATAGCCGGGGCTGAGCCTCAAACCCAAGGATGGGCCCTGGGTAAATGCAGAAGGAAGGGGGCGATGAATTGGCATCTTTCCCAGTGAAGTGACGACGAGCAAAGACCTGGCACTGGTTGGTACTTGCAAAGTACTAGTGGATCTACATTCTGGGAATGGGGATCGGTGTGTACAAAGACCCAGAGGTGGGCAGGTGTCAGGTGCTCAGGGACAGAGGAGCCAATATTTTGGGTAGGAGAACTACAGGGAAGAAACAGAAGGAGTATGAGGTCTCCCGTGGAGGACGGTCAGTGCCACGCTAAGTGGAATGGATCCCACTCATCTGTCCTCAGAAATCCAGGGGCCTGCTGGACACCCAGCATCCGAGGGCCTCCCAGGCCCACGTTTCTGTGTCCTCTCCTCGCGTGGGTCGGGTCTGGCCACTGGCTCTTGGGAGTGCCCACAGGCCCTGTGTGCTGGCTGAAGGCGTAACTGGAGGACAATGCTGGCCAGGCGGTCTCAGGGACCAGGCACTAGTCCCAGCTCAACTTCACAAGGCACCTGAGCTGCCAGGAGGCAGCCCCACTCCAGCTCGGGCGGGCGGAATCGCGGTTGAAGCTTATGAGACAGTGTGTTTTGTCTGGCTTCCAGCCACCAGAAAGGAAAAAAAAAAAAAGCGCAACAAAGGAAAGAGGAAAAGATATGGATTATTGGCATGAAAGGCCTAATGACAAACACATTTGCATGTGTTTCTTCACAGAGAGCCTGCCCTTTCTGTGGCCGACTTGCGTTTTCTGCTCTGCTCCAAAGGGCAAAGCCAAGTGCTAGCCTCAGAGATAACATCTCTTCTCTTCCTAGGACGCTTGGTTTCCTGTGGACAGCTCCAGGTCCCAGAGTTCGGGCCACTACCCCACGTGCCTGATCCACCCTCTCCACATGTAGTGTTTTTGTCTACACAGAAGATTGCCTAGGCTTTCCCAGAGAGCCGTGACCCACACTTAATTCTGGGGTGAACGGCACAGTAGACATGTCCTTTGTTAGCCCCACGTTAAACACTTCATGTATATTGTCTCATTTGATCTTCACAAATTCCCACAAAGTGATGGATCTTATTCCCATTTTAAAGATAAGAAAACTGAGGCTTAGAGAACGCACTGTTTCCATTTTACCACCCTTGCCTCCCTGTTTGAAAGGAGAGGTACATAAATTATTAAAGAAAATTAAGATTCATGGATTTCAGAGCTGAAAGAAACTTCAAGTAACATCTTTCCTGATCTTCTTATCATGCAGTTGATGAAATTGAGATCAAAAGAGGAAAACTGACTTAAGCACAGGTGCATAGAACTAGGAAGGGAACACTGTTGTGTGCACTCCTGCCCCCAGCCCCACTGTCATTGAAGGCATCTTAAACAAAGGCAAGATGGAGGAGAGGGGATGGGCTGTTTGTCAACAGGGCCTGAGTGTGGCTAACTGGGGAGGGTCCAGCTCCCCGCTCCTGCACACACCACGCTCCTGGATGGTTTCCATGCACACGGTGAGGTTGTGCTACTTGTGGGTAATGCGTTAACGTCCCCATATGGTGACCACACACCTGCCACACCAAGACCAAGTTTCATCAACATCTCACCCCCTGAAGGCCCGACCTTTGCCCTCCTCGCTCTGCGTGGTCCAGAGCCAAGCGCACAGAGAGAACACACTGACCACGGTCAAGAAATGGAAGGACCCAGCTAAAGCTGGAATGTAAATTACAAATTATAAACACAGTGTCAGCTTGGATAAACTCTTTCTACTTAGCAGCAGACCTTGTCCACAGTGTCAGTTAGGAGGAAAACAAAAGAAAGTCCAGAGAAGCAAAGAACAGAGAAGCGGAGGAAGGAAAGACTAAATAAAAAAGATTTCAGAGGGTGTCCCTCAGTGACAACCTGGCACCTGGAGTCTGGCCAGTGGCTCTTTATGATGAAGTCTCAAACCCACCCCATCCCAGTTGGATAGTAAACCTGGAGGGAGGGCTTGGTGAGAAGCTGGCCCAGCAGAAATGTTTCAAGGCCACCGACACCAGACCCACTAACCCCTCAGATCTTCCATCCAGCTCCTATCAGTCCACAGGCACCCACGGTCCTAAAAACCAGCCAACTTCAAGTTGCCCAAGCCCAGGCCCTGAGCCAATGAGAAGTAGGTTGGGCTGTCTAAGGGGCCCCTACACCCCATCAAGGCCATTCCACCCTAAGCCCAGGAGCCAGTGGGTCTGAGTGGGGCCCCTGAATCCAGATATCCTTCAGAATGCAAATAACGTACGTGCAGAGACTGGCACGATGCCTGGCACACAGAAGGAACCTGTATGCCACAGTTACGCTATTTACAGTCTAGGCCAGGCATGGCAGAGACTGATGTCCTATCCGTAGACCAGTGCCAGCCTCCTCTGCAGTTAGGTGTGGCTGTGTGTTTGAGTTCTGGCCTGTGGAATGTGGGCAGAAGTGCTGTGCTCTACTTCCAGGCCTGGTACGCTAAAACCTTCCATGTGTAATCCTCCTGCTTCCCCATCTGTCAGCCAGACACAGAAACCCAGCCGAGCAATCCACAGCCCCAGGGGGACAAGGCAAAACCACAGATGGAAAGAGCCAACGTCCCTAAGTGATCATATCTAATGCGACCTGGAGAGACACCAGGAATATCATATTGCACTTCGTGTGAGTGAGAAATAAGCTTTCTGCTACATTAAGCCACTGAGATTTGGGGATTTGTTTGTTACAACCACTAATATTACTTACCCTAACTAACATAGACCTTAACCTTGGTTTCCTGAGACAGCTCCACAAAGGTTGAAGCCCTGCTCTGTCCAACTCCCAATTTTGATGAACCTTTGACCTCCCGTTAGGCTCCTGGAAGCTTCTCACTGAGTAAGGCCTCAGTGTTTTTCTCTCTAGTCCAGACCACTGCCAGGAGCCCTTTATCCACTGGGACAGACCTGCCTGGTGCCACATCTGTACCTCCTGCCACTCCAAGAGCCATCCGCCCAAGGACAGGCTGCCGCATCCTCACCTCACCCTACTCCACCCCTGCCAGGCTGGGCTGGCTCCTGGGAATGCCTCACCGGCGAGTAAGGGTAAGAAGCAGGTTTGCGCCTTTGCTCACAAGGAGCAACAGGAAGTAATGAAGAGAACACTAGGCCCAGAGTCAGTCAAAGGCAAAAGGAAAAATGCAAAGGCCATTGTCTTATAAAGCTGTCATGTGCACGCACGGGTCATAGTCCTGGAGCAGAGCTGTGGACACATTCATTGCATATTCATTTATTCAAAGATTAATAGAGCAACTGCTGTGGCGTGGGTAAAAACCTCCAGTGAGTGTGGTTCATTTGAGTCAAAGATGTAATTGCCGTCATAGCCACACACCTTTGCACTTCCTTCCTTCTCTCCCTGGCACAGCTGTTCTTGGATCACGTGGTTTCTACTTCTTCTGAGCCTTGGTTACCCGTATATGGTGAGTCTGAGGACCGACTCAAACTGGAGAGTGTAGCAGATAGAAAACCTCATTACACGCGAAGTCTTCCTTAAAAATCCTCATTCTCTTTTGTTCCACACACTTTATATCACTTGGGGACAAGATCTTCTGCTCCTGTGACTTTTCCCTGCCCCGAGGATGCTGGCAAGTGTGTGAATGGCTGCTGTGTCCCCCTGGGCAAAGATGTGTCACCTGGAACTTGTTTCCTTCTAAAGGATGCTCTGTTTATTCACTGCACATCAGGGACAGCGTGTTCCTCAGCCCCGCCTGGGTGTCACTGGTCAACATCCACGGGCACAAGTGGGAACTCAGGCTAATGTTGTCTGAAATATGTTTTATTTCTCGCCTTCTGATAGAACCATTGAGCCCAATGCGATGTTCCTTTCATTCAGGGTCAATGTGGAGCAAAAGCTACTGACATAACACTTGCATTCGAAATCCAGTTTAACTTCATACATCCCTCTGTGGGGGCAGGAAGCCTCCCTCTGCTTCAAGTTGTTAGCTGGGGCTGTGGCTAAGCCAGGTAACCTCTCTGAGCCTCTGTTTTTGTTTTGTGTTGCATTGGTTGTGTTTTTATTTGTAAAAATGGGGCCAGTTATTCCTTGTATATTTAATAATGTTGTCTTGGTGATCAAAGAAGATAAAGTAGAAGTACTTTGTAAACCATGAAATAGGTAGACTGGAACGGGATGGGGTATCATTCATGCCCTCCCCGAGCCTGGGGTGCCCCTCCCCCCCATGCTCACAGATGCTTGTAGTCCCCATCTCTTCTGCAAGGCCCAGCACAGGTTAATTTCTCCCTTTACTGAGTATTATCCTGATGGTCCATTCATTTCCTCCTCTCTACCTGTAAGAATTGCACAGTTTAGCATTTTATCTCTAGGGCACTTTATGCACTAAAACCCTGTTTGCTAATTGAGGAGTGTGTGTGTGTGTGTGTGTGGGGCTTGCCTTCTACACTAGACTAGCACAGAACATCTCATATTCCCCTGAGTCGTTCCCCCTGCACATCAGCATGTGTGGCCCTTAACAGGAGTCCACGGAGAAAAGGCATCTAAATATACCTCTGGCATAAGGGAAACTAGGAAACTTCATAACACTTGTGTTGCCTGAGTTAAATCTCAAAGGTGAGTAGACATTAGCCAAACATGGGGACAACACATGCAGAGGCGGGGAAGCATAGAGCAGCTCAAGGGCTGAAGCTCGGTGGAGGTGGGCAGTGTGGGTGGACGGTGGAGAAGGGTGGGTACCCATGGATGGGCAGGTGCAGGGGACAAGGGCTGCAGCTGCTGCTGACCAGTAATGGAGGGAAGAATCTGGCAGACACATGATCCTCAACGTGGCCTGCAGCTTTCTGCCACTTCCCAATCCTGTTATTTCATTTCTCTTTGTCCTCAAAGTGGTGACTGAGAAAGCCCTTCAATCCCACCCCAAGCTTCTCACGCCCAGCATCGGGGCCAGACCCAGGAAGTAGAGCAGCAGCGGCTGGGCAGAGGTGGCCCTGCGGGCTGTCCAGCGAGTGCCCCTCCTTGAGTGCACACAGTCTCCCTGCCAGCCAGAGACCAGCCCCACGTTATTTCAGCCCCTGCCTCTTTTGTGTTCCATATTCATATTTTCTTGACACAAACCATACAAAGTTTCAACACTTGGAGACTGCAAAGTAAACCATTTGTACATACCAGGTCTGGTAACACTTTAAATAATAGGCCAGTTAGTTAATGCTGCACTACAATAAAAATTCCCGTCCAAGTACACATTACGTCCTCATTAATGCCAAGTGAGTTCAGCATGATTAATGTTATGACAATAAATAACCGGGAAATCATGACGACCGCCAGGCTGCGGCACACACTGGGGCCCGAGCAGCCCAGGCTTCTGCCACTTTCTGAGCATACTGGGGCTCTACCCACCACTCCAAATAGCTCCGGTGAGGATGGAGCTGTGCCCGAGAGCTGAGCCAGCCCCACTCATGAGGCTGATCCAGAGACAGCTGGGAAGAGGGGACAAGGAGCTCATCAGAACATGTCCCCTCCCCAAGGGAAAGAGCATGTGGGCAGCAAGGCCCTCATCAGCCTCCTGGAAGCAGCCCAGGCAGGGGGAGCTGGGCCAACACTAGCCACACCGGACACTACCGTGAGGGGCTCAGGACAGTGGGCACCTCTCATGGGAGACAACGAAGAGTGTGTTCAGGAAAAGGAGAACTCAGGCATCATCACTCAGAGCCCAAGAAGCTCAGGCAGATACCCAGGCCCCTGTCCTCAGGAAGCTTCTGTCAGAGCAGTAGATGGAAAACTGCACCATGACTGGTAAAAGACACAGGGCGGTTGTGCCCTTTCTAGTATCTCCAAGCCATGTGGGGCTGGTGCATGGGATGGAAGAGAGAGTGAGACGGGACTGCTCACTCAGCACTCTTTGACATTGGAGATGCTAGGCTAGCAAATAAGATGTTGACAGCAGGGGATAAGAACCAGATTAGAAGGAAGAGAACTTTATAAACCATAGAAACTGGCGTCTTGGCCTTTAAAGTCTATAAAAGACTGGATAACCCAAAGAGAAACTTCCCCTCCTCCCCAGCTCATCCCACAAATCCCACTTTGCATACATTGTCCAAAGTGGTTGTGAACCATGCTGTGGCCTATGGAAGGCCCTGGGCTACTGGCCCATGCCAGACCTTACTTGAATGCTGGGTTTTGTCTTGCACCTGCCTCAATTTTGCTTAGGCAGGTCTGATCTGACCTGCTATGAGCTCCCTTAACCTTTGAGGATTCTGTGACCAGCACAGTAACTAGAATATAGTAGATACTCAGCACATGGTAGAATTGGGCTCTGGGTAGAAGGCCAGAACTCTCCAGCCTTCCTTCCATTGCATGGTCTACCACCTCCAACATCGCTGGCCCACAGTTCACCCTGCCTAGTGTTTCTCAAAGCACAGCCCCTCAGGAGTGGGCATCCAGGCTGAAACTGGAGCTCCATATGGACAGGGAGGTAAGGAAGGGTGAGCTGTCACTGCAAGGTGGAAAGACCAGCTCAGAGTTTCCACTTTGGCATCAGAAGCCAACCCCATTGATTAATGAAGATGCTTGGTTGCCCAAGAAGTGAAGGTGGGAGTGGCTAGAAGTGGGTGTTGACTTTTCAAAGCATAAATTCCATGAGAGTGACAAAAGAGCCCGTTCTGTAATTTTGTTCATTATTTACACTAAAACCTAATTAAAGTCATTATGATTTTTGTTCCCTAAACAAGCTTACTGGCACAGACACCAGGCTGCATTAAAGCTGCTGGGATCACTCTGGAAATGGAAGCCCTCAGGCCCAGCCAGAGCCCAACACCCAACCACCTTCTGAGTCAAACTTTCTTTGGGGAAAAAAAAAAAAAAAAAAAAAAAACTCTGCAGGCAGAAACAGAAAACGACAAGAAGAAGGGACAAGTAAAGCATCACCTGCTCCCCTGCAGCACCTGCCTCCTTTGTTCTGCCTTCTCCTATGAAGCAAGAACAAAAGATTCCTTCCTAAACCCCATTTCATAGCCAAGAAACGGTGTCCAGGCCAATATGAACAAAGCCATATATCCAGAGGAGACCAGGGGCCCAGTAATACGCATGAGAGTCAATTTGGCCAGCATTTCCAGATGTCTCCCAGGAACTGGGTCCAGTGGAGGGCTCTGGAAAAAAATTGAGATCTAGATCTAAAGCCACTGACATTCCACTTTGGGTAATGGGAATGTAATCTAGTTACAAGGCCAATTGGGAACAAGAAACTGAAAAGGATAGTATATATTAATAATCAGAAAATGTAACAATTATAAACATATATGCACCAAATGCCAGAGCTCCAAAATATATTAAGTAAATGTTGACAGATTTGAAGGGAGAAATAAACAGTTCTACAATAATAGTTACATAATTCAATACTTTATTTTCAATAACGGATAGAATATCTAGATAGAGGATAAATGAAGGAATAGAGAACTTTAACAACACTATAAGACCTAACACATCACTATAGAACACTCCACCCAAAATTAGCAGAATAAATGCACATTCCTCTCAAGTACATATGAAACATTCTCCAGGATAGACCACATGTTAGGCCACAAATTCTCAATAAACTTAAAGACATTGAAGTCATACAAAGTATCATCTATTACTGTAATGAAATAAATCTAGAAATCAATAACAGAAGGAAAACTAGAAATTTCACAAATATATAGAAATTAAACAATATACTTTCTTTTTTTTTTTTGAGACAGAGTCTCGCTTTCTTGCCTAGGCTAGAGTGAGTGCGGTGGCATCAGCCTAGCTCACAGCAACCTCAAACTCCTGGGCTCAAGCGATCCTCCTGCCTCAGCCTCCCGAGTAGCTGGGACTACAGGCACGAGCCACCATGCCCGGCTGATTTTTTTTATATTATATATATATTAGTTGGCCAATTAATTTCTTTCTATTTTTTTTATGGTAGAGACGGGGTCTCGCTCAAACTGGTTTTGAACTCCTGACCTTGAGCAATCCGCCCGCCTCGGCCTCCCAGAGTGCTAGGATTACAGGCGTGAGCTACCGCGCCCGGCCAACAATATACTTTCTTTAAAATAAATTTTATTGTGTATATTTAAGGTATACAACATGATGTTATACATGTACATATAGTAAAACTGTTACTATAGCAAACATATTGATATACCCATCATCTCACACAGTTACTCATTCTCCCCACATCCCATGGCAAAAAGTATCTATAATCTACTCATTTAGCAAAAATCCTGGATATAATACACTATTATTAACAAAAGTCCTCATGTTATATATTAAATTTTTTTACTTGTTCATATGTATATCTGCTACTTTGCATTGTATGACCTATATCTCCCCTTTACCTCCCCGCTACTACCATTCTGACTCTGGTAACCACTGTTGTGTTTTCTGTCTCTATATATTTGACCTTTTTAAAAATTCCACATGTAAGTGAGATCATGCAATATTTTTCTTTCTGTGTCTGGCTTATTTCACTGTATATAATGCCCTCCAGGTTCATCTGTGTTGTGGCAAATGTTGATGGCCAAGATATGGAAATAATACTCTTAAACAACCAATAGGTCACAGAAGACATCACAAGGGAAACTGGAGTATATTTAGAGATGAATGAAAATAAAAGCACAACATATCAAAACTTATGGGATACAGTGAAGACAGAGCTCATGGGAAAATTTACAGCAGTAGACACCTACAGCAAAAAATAAAAAGATATAAAATGAGTGACCTAACTTTACACCTTAAGGAATCAGAAAAAGAAGAGCTACTAAACCCAAAGCTAGCAGAATGACAGAAATAATAAAGAATAGAGCGGAGAGTGGAAACAGAAAATAGAAGAACAAAAGAGAGAATCAATACAAGCAAAAGTTGGTTCTTTGAAATGATCGACAAAATTGACAAACCTCTTTTAGATAGACTGATGGAAAAAAAGAAGATGAAAATAAAATTAGAAATAAAAGTAGGGACACTATTACCAACCCTAACAAAATAGAAAAGATTATGAGAGTACTTACTATGAACAATTATATGCCAACAAATTGGATAACCTGGATGAAATGGACAAATTCCTGGAAACTCACAAATTACCAAAACTGACTCAAGAAAAAATGAAAAATCCAAACAGATCAAAAATAAGTAAAGATAATGAATCAGTAATCAAAAAACTTCCAATAAAAAAATCCCTGGGCCAGATGACTTCACTGGTGAATCCAACCTAATGCTTAGAGTGGAATTAATGCCAGTCCTTTTCAAAGTCTTCCAGAAAATAGAAGAGGAGAAAATGCCTAACTCATTCTATAAAGCCCGCATTTTCCTGATACCAAAGCCAGATGAAAACACCATAAGAAAAGAAAATTACAGACCAATATCTCTCATGAATATAGATGCAAAATTATTCAACAAAATGCTAGTGGATTGAATACAGCAGCATATTTAAAGGAGTAATATACCCATGACTAAGTGGGATCTACCCTAGGAATGCAAATGTGGTTCAACATAGAAAATCAGTAAATGTAACTTACCACATTAATAGAAGCAAGAATAAAACCACAGCCACCTCAATGAATGCACAAAAACATTTGACAAAATCCAACACCCTTTTATGGTGAAAACACTCAGAAAACTAGGAAAATAACAGAACTTCTTCAACATAATAAACAGCATATATTGAAAACCCACTGCTAACATTGTGCTCATGGTGAAAGACTGAAAACTCTGAGCCTTAGATCAGAAACAAAACAAGGATATCTACTTTCATCACTGCTAGTCAATGTTGTACTTGAAGTTTTATCTAAAGAAATTTAGCAAAACATAAAAAATAAAAGGCATCCAATTGGAATGAAAGAAGTAAAACTGCCATTATTCATAGACAACATCATCTTTTTTTTTTTTTTTGATACAGAGTCTCACTCTGTCACCCAGGCTAAAGTATAGTGGCATTGTCATAGCTCACAGCAACCTTAAACTCCTAGGCTCAAGTAATCCTCCTGTCTGAGCTTCCCAAGTAGCAGGAACTACAAACATGAGCTACCATGCCCAGCTAATTTTTTTTATTTTGTGTATAGACAAGGTCTCACTTTGTTGTTCAGGCTGGTCTCAAACTCCATGATCTTATATATAGAAAAATTCCAAAGATTTCACAAAAAGCTACTAAAGCTAATAAATAAATTCAGCAAAGTTGTAGAGGATAGGTCAACACACAAAAATTGATTGTGTTTCTGCACACCAGCAATGAACAATCTGAAAGGGAAATTAAGAAAACAATTCTATTTGCAATAGTATCCAAGAGAACAAAATATCTAAAAACAAATTTAATAAAAGAAGTAAAAGACTTGTGCACAGAATACTATAAAACATTGTTGAAAGAAATTAAAAGAGACCTAAATAAATGGAAATATATCCCATGTTCATGAATTGAAACACATAATGTTGTTAAGATAATAATACTACCCAAAGCAATCTGCAGATTCAATGCAATCCCAATCAAAATTTTGATAAAGTTTTTGCCTAATGAAAAAGCCAATCCTTACATTCTTATAGAATTTTGAGGGACTCCAAATAGCCAAAACCATCTTGAAAAAGAACAAAGTTGGAGGACTCACACTTTCCAGTCTCAAAACTTATTTACTGGCCGGGCGCAGTGGCTCACGCCTGTAATCCTAGCTCTTGGGAGGCCGAGGCGGGCAGATTGCTCAAGGTCAGGAGTTCAAAACCAGCCTGAGCAAGAGCGAGACCCCGTCTCTACTATAAATAGAAAGAAATTAATTGGCCAACTGATATATATATAAAAAAAAATTAGCCGGGCATGGTGGCCACGCATGCCTGTAGTCCCAGCTACTCGGGAGGCTGAGGCAGAAGGATCGCTCGAGCCCAGGAGTTTGAGGTAGCTGTGAGCTAGGCTGACGCCATGGCACTCACTCTAGCCTGGACAACAAAGCGAGACTCTGTCTCAAAAAAAAAAAAAAAAACTTATTTACTTTAAAGCTATAGTAATCAGGACAGTATGGTACTGACATAGGACAGACATATAGACTTATGGAATATAATTAAGAGTTCAGAAATAAATCCATACCTCAATTGCTAATTGATTTTCAATAAGAGTTTCAAGGTCTTTAATGAAAAAGTATAGTCACTCAAAAAATTATTCTGGGGCAACTGAATATCCACATGCATATGAATGAAGTTATACCTTACCTCACACCATACACAAAAATTGACTTAAAATGGATCAAAAACCTAAATATAAGAGCTAAATCCACAAAATTTTTAGAAGGAAACATAGGGGTAAACCTTCATGACCATGGATTTGGCAATGGATTCTTAGACATGCTTAGAAATCTAAGAATGAGCAACAAATGAAAAAATAAATAAATTAGACTTCATCAACATAAAAACTTTTGTGCATTAAAGAACACTATTCAGAAAATAAAAGGATAACCTATATAATAAGATATTTGCAAATCATATATCTGCTAAGAGTCAAAAAATAAATAATTCATAAAAATGGACAAAAGACTTGAATAGATGTTTCT
Organism: Microcebus murinus; assembly: GCF_040939455.1. Taxonomy (NCBI): domain Eukaryota; kingdom Metazoa; phylum Chordata; class Mammalia; order Primates; family Cheirogaleidae; genus Microcebus; species Microcebus murinus. The sequence goes on from NC_134106.1 coordinate 15,405,850, forward strand.
CCAAAGAACATATACAAATGTCCAAAAGCACATGAAAAGATGTTCAACACCTTAGTCATTAGATAAATGCAAATCAAAACCATAATGAGGTACCACTTCCCAACAACTAGGATGGTTATAATCAAAAAATGGAAAATATCATGTTGGCAAGGATGTAAAGAAATTGGAACCTTCATATATTGCTGGTGGGAATGTAAAATGGTTCAGCTGCTGTGAAAAACAGCTTGGCAGTTCCTCAAAAAGTTAAATAGAATTTCCATATGACTAAAGTTCCACTCCTAGGAATATACTCAAAAGATTTGAAAACAAGGACTCAAACAAGTACATGTACACATATATTCATAGCAGCACTATTCATGTAGCCAAAAGGTGGAAGCAGCCTAAATGTTCATCAATTGGATGAATGGATAAACAAATTATGGTTTGTACCTACAACAGAATATTATTCAGCCTTAAAAAGAAATGAAATATTGAACATGCTATAATGTGGATGAATCTAGAAAGCATGCTAAGTGAAAGAAGCCAGACACAAATGTCATATATTTTATGATTTCATTTATGTGAAATGTCCAGAACAGATAAATCTATAGAGACACAATACAGATTTGTGGATTGGTGGTTCCCAGGGGCTGGGAGTATTGGGGTATATTAGTCAGGATTCTGCAGAGAAACAGAATATTCATATATTCTTTTGTAAATATATGTATATAAAGAGAGAGAGAGACACACAGTTATCTTAAGAAATTGGCTCAGGTGACTGTGAGTACTGGCAAGTCTGAATCTGCAGGGCAGGCTCGGCTACAGACTCAGGGAAGTGTTGATATCGCAGTCTGAAGACAGTCTGGTGGCAGAATTTTCTCTTCCTCAGGGCACGTCAGTCTCTTTTCTTTTAAGGTCTTCAACTTGGATTGACTGGATGAGGCCTACCCACGTGATGAAAGGTCATCTGCTCTAGTCAGAGTCTACCGAGTTAAATGTTCATCATATCTAAAAAAAAAAAAAAAAAAAAAACCCAACCCTTCACAGCAACATCTAGACCAGTGTCTGATCAAAAAGTAGGTACCGTAGCCTAAACACGTTGACGGATAAAATTGGCCATCACGAAGGGAATGGGGAGAAACTGCTTACCGGACGTATTAGTTTCGTAGGGATCTGCAACAAGTGCTACAAACTGGGCAGCTTCAACAACAGAAATTTATGGTCTCACAATTGATTCTGGAAGCCAGAAGTCTGAGATGAAGGTCTCGGTAAGATTGGTTCCTTCTGAGGGCTGCGAGGGAGAAACTGCCCAACACCTGTCTCCCAGCTTCCGGGGTTTGCCACAATCTTTGATGGTCTTTGGTTTCTGCTTCGTCACCTCCATTTCTGCCTTCATCCCCAGACAGTGTGCACCCTGGGTGCACGACTCTGTGTCCCAATGTCCCCTTTGTATAAATAGGACTTCAACACATGAATGGGGGGAGGGGCACGATTCAAGCCATGACAGTGGATAAGGGGATTTGCTTTGGAGTGATAAAAATGTTTTGGAACTAGACAGAGATGGTAGCTGCACAAAGTCATAAATGTACTAAATGCCATAGAATCATTCACTTTAAAATGGTTAATTTCATATTGTATGAATTTCATCTCAGTAGATTATTTGAAAAAAGAAAGAGATACTTGAAATGGAGCTTGAGTGATGGGTAGCATTGCAGAAACGGAGGGTTACAGGTGTATGAGCAAATACTTGGAGGAAGGACACTGCAGGAGGTAACCACAGCGTGGAGCAGCTGGAGCGTAGGTTTGCCATTGTTCAATCGCAAGACTTAACATCCCAAATGAATCCATTAGCCGAGCCAGTTAAGGAATGTCATCCCCACCAGAGGACTGCCCACACACACTCTGCCAAGGGGCTGACTGCTTTTCTAATCCTCCAGGAAAATGACTGCAAATATGGGCCCATTCGTATCTCTGCGTCTAGTCTGCCTCTCTCCGCAGCAAAACTGAAAGAGCATCTTTTCACTTTCAACTTGGTAAAGCCCCAGAGGAAGATGCAAATCCATGGAATGTGTGTTAAACAAAGTTATGCGGGTTGTTGTTTAGGACTGAGCTGGTGCACTGGGCCCCCACAGACCAGACCAAACAAAAATGGAGTCACTTGCGCTAAATGCAGCATAATCAAACTACAACTTCAAGGAAGCAAGTAGATCCCAAAACAGACAAGGGTTTTTTTTCTCTCCTGAAAACAGGAGATTCCAGTGTGAGGAGGTCCCTTTTGCTCTAACCCTTACAAAAAAGTAACCTTTAATCTGTGTTCCCACCTTACAAAACCTGCTGCTTTGCTATTTCCCAGTAAGACTTGAGACCAACTTAAGAACATTTACCATGGCCACAGACTGACATCAATACCTAAAGTTTTGGTCAAGGGGCAAATTGTTAAATTAAGTTTAGCCTAAAGCTGCCTCCTTATATACTTTAAGTCTGCCTAAATTTTTCTCCATTCATAGTGAATGATGACCTCACTGGAGGTGTAAACAGACCATAATCTGCTCTTGTACCAATTATTGGGAGTCAGCCAATCAAAGGCAGCCAACTGTTCAAACCATGTACAAATAAGGCAAACCCCAAGCTTCACCAATCCAGCTGTTTCTGTGCCTTACTTCTGTTTTCTGTGCATCTATATGGCACTGTCCTTTTTCTGTCCCTAAATCCGCTCCCATCACCTTGCAGCGTGGAGACTCTCTGAACCTATTGTTTTTAGGGGGCGGTGGGCAGGAGGGGAAGGTGCTGCCTGAAATTGTTCTTTGATCAATTAAACTGTTAAATTTAATTTGTCTAAAGTTTTTCTTTTAGTATGTGTAAACCACACAGAAGTGCATCTTATGAACGTAGGGTGGAAGATAATAGGTTCTATAATCACCATAATAATGTGAAAATTAAAAATTTTAAATAGTCTATCTGAATTTTATCAAAGTAGCCAGCCTGTGGACTGCTTGCTATTAATACTACTGGATTACAATTAGGTAAGAATCTCGTGCCAGAAATTAAATCAAGATACTGCTTCCTTCATCAAGAAAGTCTTATTATAAAAAAATTAAAATGTTAGCTGTATTCAAGAGTTTAATGACAGTTAATGTACATTCTGAGGTCCTTATGTACATAATGAGGTCCTTATCTCATTGCAGACAAATAAACCAGACCAGCAGTGGTCGGCAGACCACACTGTGAGTGGTTCTGACCTAAACTATTCCTGAAAATCCCTGAAAGAGCCCATAAAGTACAGTACTCATGGTTGTGTATACATACGCACTTTTCACTTTGAGAAAGATTGGTCTACACTAAGAAACAAAAACAAAGGGAGAGTGACTATACTAAGTTCTAGGACATTTAGAACTTTCTGCCCTTTTGTGAGAGCCTGACATTGGAAACCACTCAAATGCCTATCAACAGTAGAATGAATAAATTGTGAAATATGCATAGAACAGTGATAAAATGAATAAACTCCTAGCCAAACAGCGACAGGGATAAATCCAACCAACAGAATGCTAAATAAAAGAAGGCAGGAACAAACTTTATTTATATAAAGTCCAAAATGGGCCAAACAAATCTATTTAATATGAAGTTAAGAGTCAGGATATTGGTTCCATTTGGGGAGAAGTGGTGACCAGCAGGAGTCTGAGAGGCTTTCTGGAGGGCTTGTTATGTTCTTTTTCTTAATGTCAGTGCAGTTAGACAGGAGAATCCGTTTGTAAAACTTCCTCATGTCATGCACTTATGCTGCACATTTTTTTTGTATGTATGTTACACTTTGATAAAAAGTTTTTAAAACGTTCTCTTTCAGGTAACCATGACACTCCTACAGATAATTGGAAGTTGTATAGAGAGCACCTGCTTCTCTAAAGGCTCCTGCCGTTCTGTCTCTCTAGTTAGCTCCTAACTATAACCTTGATGCTTGTCAATAGTTTTGTTGGTTGTGGTGAAGTCTGAAGGCAACGGTGAAGTTGCATCTTAAATTGTGATTGATTTCTAAAGTCAGCATGTAGCGTAAACACGCATAAAATGAGCACCCACCCTCTACAATCTGAGACTAAGTGAATTTGCTCATATGCACACACTTGTCTATACATATCATATACAGTAGGACTTTGTAAATAACACTTCAATATTGCCAGAAACCTTCAGCAATCCACAAATACGCAAACACAGAAATTTTGGAATAAGTTCCTGGTTTTCTCCCACATTACATTTCTGAGGAGAGCTCATGTTTTCTGTGCCCTAGCTTCATGCCACAGTTAACAGCCTTTTTGACTTTCACTGGAGTTTTATCTCTCACTTGATGAGAGGCAAGTTTTCTCACTAGTTGGAGCGTTCTCTGCAAGAGCCTCCCAAATTCCTTTTTCACTCCCCAGATAAAGTATATATGATGCACTCTTCCACATCACAGAGCCAAGCCAGTGCTAAGCTCAATAGTTCTTTTTAAATTTTCCAAAAGTTCTATCTTTTGGCTAAGTCAGGGCTGATACATGCGGCTGTGCAGGTTGTGCACTGCACAAGTCCAGGAGGGGCCATTCACTCAGAATACAATATGAGTGGTATGTGTGCCTTCTCCCCACACTCCATAACTCATACAAATACACATTTTGTATTTCCCTTCAAGAGTTACAGTGTTGGGAGAAGCGGAGGACAACAGCGTGCTTGGAGACGTGAGTGCAGGAGGCCAGCTCAGCTCTGTATCTGACCAAATTGTTCCTGGTCTGCTCCAGCATTGCAGACAGTCCCATGCAAACTCATCTCTCAACAAGATTGTAAATGACCGCATGCCTTGAAGCTCTAGTCAAACCATAAATGTTAAATCTACAAAAGCACGTTCTGGCCTTAATCACCAATTCACCCTCCCTGGGGCACAAGCGAAAGTCAGTTGTGGGCCGGGCAAGGCTGAGGGGCCATCCCTCCCTCCACCCAGGCCTCATTCATTCTGCTACTCCTCTGCCACCTGTGACCTCCCTCATCCCCTCTGCATCCTCCAACCTTGTCCCTGTCCTCTGTCTCCCGTTGACCCATGCGCCTGGCTGCGGTAAGCCAGTCTGCTCTCTTCATTGGATAAGGACTGATATCATCGTTGGACCGAATCCTCAGCCCGTCCGTCATTTCTCTGAGTTCAGTTTTGGAAGCACAGAGCCTTTATGTCTCACCTACCCAGCCTGTGACATTGCCCATCCACTGTTCCAGCTGTCTATAACCAAATACTTGCTCTTCGCTGCTGTCCATACACAGAGCTAGGTGGCCTGATGCAAACTCACTGTCCTCACGCCCGTGCAGAAAAATCCTTGGGGGATTCATGGTGCCTGAAACACCCTCCCCACTCTGCAGAGTCCCGACCTGCAGAGTCGCTTTCCTCCACACACATTCGGACCCCTCCACCCATGCAAAGATGCCCACTTGGAACCAAATGCTGCCTCCTCAGGGGGTTTCTGTGTAATCGTATCATTTATACAATGGCATTGTTAACTTCTCCCTTCCCTCACAGGGGAGGGAAGCTGAGGAAGACACGAATGCCATCCGTAATTGTCCCTGATTGCCCCACACTGAGCATCCCTCCCATCTCAGAGCCTGTTAACAGGGCGTGGGCTGGAGGCTGCCTCTGAGAGCCAGGGCAGTGGCCCAAGCCACGTGCTCTGGGGCAGCTTAGGAAATCCCCTCGGAGAACTCACCAAAGCATGAGGCTGTGCTCACAGGCCCTCTGAGTGTTACCTGTTTGAAACAGCCTCTGCTGAGGGCCAGCACCCCTGTCCCCAGCAGTCCTGCCCTCCTGGCCCTAGGGGAACCCACCTGGGCCCTGGCAGCCCCAGCTTTGCTGCCAAGCTAAGCCATGAGCGGGAAAGAAAGGGGCCCCCTGGAGATTGGGCCCTCGGGGAAGCCAGGCTGCGTGTGCCCAAAGCAGAGCAGACTGGCCCCGTGATGTCTTCAGAGAAGAATTCGAGGGCCCTGAGCGTGCCAAGGCCTGTGCTGTGCATGCTGTGATGGGACCCAAGTGTCCTCTAGAGGCTGGGGAGAAAGCCAGCTCAGCCCCTACTTCCTAGAGAGGGTGTCAGGGAACACGTCTAAGGCTGTTTTTCCATCACAGACAGCTGGGATGGAAGAGCATGTCCCCTAGGCCTTCGAGGGAAGAACTGCAAGCTGCTTGGAAGACTCTGCCTGCACAAATGTCTGCTGTTTGAGTCTGGTGGGTGGAGCCTGAGGCGATGACCTAGCCCCAGCCCCCCGGAAAAAGCACTGGGGGAATGAGGAGAGTATGGGCTCAGGACTCAGGAATGTGGGCCACGCCCTGCCACTTGCAGAGGGCCCTGGCCACAGCTCCTTCCCTCCTAAGACCCTACTTCTTCAGGTATAAAAGGAAGGGGTGGTCCACATTGGTGGTTCTTAAACAGCATACATCAGAAGCAACTTGGGGACTTTTTCAACCCCCAACCCAGGCCCCGGATCCCAGACAAGACTCATCTGTAGATCTTAGGTGGTCTAGACATGGTCAGTTTAAAAAGTTTCCCAGCTGATTCCGATGTGTCCCCCAACAACCTGTGGTTCTACAAACAAAACTTAACATTCCACGCCAGGGGGAAACATGGCCTCAGCGTGATGTGTAGTTAAGTCTATTTCCTGACACCAGCGTAGTTGAGGTGTTCTGTTTATGCCCAAGGCCAAGATGCCCGTCAGAGATAAAGCCACACCCCCAAGGCTGAGCATGAGGATCATAGGCCGCCAGGTGGGGCTGCAGTCACCCTTGCCCAGGCCAGCACAATTGAGCTGGAACAAAGGTGGCCTTCACCTGCCTCCGCGTCCAAGGCTCCCAAGGTTCCCTGCTATCCTCCCTGTCCCACCCCTGGGCTGTCTGTTCCTACGTCCCCTCTCCTGGCTGCTCAGTGGGGAAGGAGAGGTCATGTCTTCTCCATGTTAGTGGCAGCTCTTGCCACCTAGTCATCCGGACTAGGAACCTGAGTGTTCCTGCCCCGCCCCCCCATGGGCTCCACTTCACTCCTCTCCATCCCAGCACCACCACTTCATGGACCCGCTACTCTCTTGCCAGGAATAACACAACAGCCCACAGACTGGTGTCCCTGTGGCCACCCCTTAATCTGTCCTCAGGGATGAACTTTTCTAACCGAGGCTCCGACTTCCGGGATCCCCGCACTGCGTGTAAAGCGCTGTGGGCAAGGGGCGCACTTGCACAGTCTCACAAGTGGAGCCACTGCTTTCCTTGGACTCTCAGAAGGGTTTTTGGCCCAATAAAAATGGATAACACTGTCCACCGTGTGGCCAGAACGATGTTTTTGCACCACTGCTCTGTATTTTGACCCAGGTGACCTTGAGGGCAGGAACCACGTCTTAACCACCGCTGTTAAGGTCTCGCTTGGTTTCTGACACCCAGGAGGAAATTCCATCCGTGTTGAATTGAGTCGTGAGCCACAGCCCAGCATGATTTCAGCAGCAGGGAAGCGATGCCTTGAAGAACTCTCCCTCATGGGCTGGAAACCCAGAGAAAACTCTTGGCCCTCTCCTGCCAAGATAACAGCCTTTCACTCGAAGGAAACATTCCATGTGCATCGGCTGTGCCAACTTAAGCAAGCCGAGCAAAGGTGCCTCCAGCCTGTGGAAGGGCCTCAAGAACACCGTGCCAGCTGCAGCAGGTGATTCACCCTCAGGCATGACCGTGCACCTTGTCAGTGCCAGACCATCTGCCCATTCAACCACCTACGGAATCCCAGGCCCCTTGTTGCATCGGTGGGGTCCGATCCAAAACTTCCCACCAGCCCCAGAGCTGTCTGCCAATCATTACTCCAGTCCCAGGCTCCCCTACAGACGCCAAGCTGTGTGCGTCTTGTTCAGAGATGTTTATAGCTCCAGTTCCAGAGACAACTTGGAGGGCTCTCAGACTGTAATCTACTTAAGACAAAAATCCATAACGTCTCCTTGGAATGCTGCAGCTTCCCAAGGGGCCTTCTAACCTGTACTGTAGAATATTTGATTTTCCTGCATGTTGTACGCCCAGGTGAGGAATCATGAAGGTAGGCCAGAAGATGAACAGACATGCTAAAAAGCAAAACATATTTGCTAAGGAGAGAAACGAGGATCATGGAATCCATCCTCAGGTTGACTCCAACAGCCAGCCAAGCACAGGGAGATTTACATCTGCATGGTGTCTTCCCCCAGCGGGCAGGCAGTCAGGACCCATTTCCCAGCCCACAGCATGGACACTACCTCTAATGCTCAGGACCCCCGAGCTCAGCCCCTCCTGGACCACAGTGGTTAACAGCAGTGTCCAGCTCAAGCCTGTGTGGGGATCCAGACATGTTCAGGGCAGAATTCCCAGAAATCTAACTGCATAAGAACTAGATTGCCCCTGGGGAGAGAATTCATCTTAAGGCAAGACTCAACAGCGGAGACCTGGGTATAAGGTTTCCACACTTAGCAGATGAGACATTCCGAGTGGATCTGGTTCTGATCCCCAGTCCCCTCCCTGTCCAGTCCTGTGGATTCACGTCTATCATCTTCTCATTCTTTATGAGACAAGCTGGTAGCAGGAGAGGGCACAGACCAGCCTCCGGTTTCAGGCTGGGAGGGCGCCTGCACAGCAGCACTGTGGCTGGCCAGGACTGCAGTCCCTCGGGGGAGGGGCTCAGCAGGGGTGGCCACAGAAGGCTGTAGAGCCACAGAAGGTGACAGCAGAGTCAGGAGCCATGCTCAGGTGGCCTGCCAGGGCTCTGCAGTGAGGTGGCAGATGGGAAGGGTAGTGAAATTCAGGTTATTGCCATTAATGTGAATTTATTTGTATGCACAGGTTCAGAAACTGATAGAATCGCAAGTTACAAGAGAAAGAAAAGGTATGGTTGATGGGCTGACCGTTTTGAAGGCCTCCTGTGGCCTTACTTTTCTAATCCAAAGATGAAAATTGCTATTTGAAAACAAGTGACCCCAACCTGAGCTGTTCTCCATAAGCCACTGGAAATGAACCCTTGGCCCCTGAGTCATTCAGGCAATTCAGTGGCTAGGCTGCAGGGGGACAGGGATGTTGGCGAGAGTACTTGGAGGCCATTTCCATCACAGGGGTCTCCAGGGCCTCTGTGGGCTGGAGTTCCTGCCCTGTCCTGCTGAGCAGAGACAAGTCACTTGTGATTACTGTCCCCTGATCCTCCATCCTCAACCCTCAGCTCCTCCTTCTCCTGCCCACAGTCATCTTGGGAGATGCAGGAAGAACACGATCACATAATGATGGCGGAGCACTATTCATTCATTCAATCGCTCACTATTTAGCAAGCTCCTCCTGTGTGTCAGGCACTAGCCAGGCTCTGAGTCATACCAGCGAACGAGACAGACTAGCTCTCTGCCCTCGATAGCTCACAGTCCAGTGGGGCAGTCTAGCATCAAACAAGGAGACACAAAAGAATCACAAAGTGTGATGAGGGTTTCAAAGGAAAAGAGCAGGCCTCTGTAGGAGAGGAAAACAGAAGAGAAACTGCTCAGGCTTGGGGGTCATGGAAGCCCCCTGCAGAAATGCCACTTGCCATGAGATGTGAAGACAAGTGGGGTTGGTGGGGCATCCAGGCTCAGGAAGGAGGCCAAAGGGAGCATAATGCCCCACAAGGAACCTGTGTAGCAAAGCATCACACGCAAAGAGAAGACAGCAAGAGATGAGGCAGAAGGGGAGTCTGGGCATGAGGACTTGGGGGCCATGGCGGGGATTGCACGCTTTGTCCTGGTGCAAAGGGAAGCCAGTGAGGGGCTCTACACAGGGAGGTTACATGCCCCGATTTATTTTTATAAAGATCAGTCTGGCTGCTTAGGGGCAGTAGGTTGGATGGAGCTCTAAAATGAATCAAGGAGACAGGTAAGTTACAGAGAAGTTCAAGAGAGCTGATGGCAGCTAGACTAGGGTAGAAGCCATAGGAAATAAATGGGTAAGTTCAAAACTATTTGAAGCTAGAATCCATAGGATTGGTGTCAAAGGAGAAGGATGATGTCTCAATGTCCAACTGGCGTAACTGGGTAACTGGAGATACCATTTACTGAGGCTAAGACAGGGACAGGGGGCGGAGAACAGGTTCGAAAGAGAGTCCTCCATTTGGGACGTGCTAAGTTTGAGCCTGTGAGACTTCCAAGTGCAATGCTAAGGACACTACTGTTGTATGAGTTTCGAGTTCAGAAAACAGATAAGAATTTGGGAGCTGCCAGCACACGGTTGGACACTGGGCAGGGGCAGCCTGGTCAAGCTTTCTAGGTATTTGCCCACTTCACAGTCACCTGAGCCCCACAGCGACCCCTGGAGGTAAGAAGGTGCAGTGCCACTGCTCTCAGCCCACACCCTTCCACTTTCCTTGCATGACTCCTCTCCTTAAAGGCCTCCATGACTTTCTTTGTTGCCTAGATGATAACGTCCAAATTTTTAAGTCTGTAATGCAAGGCCTTTTGGGGTCTGGCCTCAACCTTCTTCATCTCCCCATTGTCCTCCAGGTGCCTCTGCACCAGCACATGGCCCGTTGGCTGCTCCTGAACACACCAGTCCCTCCCAGCCCACACGCTTGCGCTCACTGGGGCCCTTACCTGGGCTTCCCTCTGCCCTATTCCACAGCCACGTGCTACTAGGGGAAGAGGGAACAGAAGCGCCGACTATAACCCCAGGACGGTGGGAGGAGCTTTGGGACAGAGGAGGCTGGGGTAGAGGACAGGGCATCAGACCCCAGGGCCACCTCTGCGACTGCAGAAAGGCTTCATTGCAGCATGATGACTTTCTTTACCCATCTGTAAAATGGAGCTGAATCAAGCCAGTGTTTCTAGGTGAAAAACAGGTCACAAGAAATCCTATTTTAAGATTATTCTTGATTTCTCTTTGCCAAGTTACCCTTATCTAAGCAAACAGAATTCATTTCCAAAATCAACTCTTCATAAATTACATTTGGGAGAGACTCTTATGTAACTTAAGATATGATCAAGGGGAAAACAAAAAAGAAAGGTAGACAAAAGGATATGGACAAGTTGATTCTGCTCATAGACTGAAAGCTGGCTTTTGGCCCCAGAAAAAAAAATTTCTTTATAGCAGGGTGCTTGAGAGGCCCAGAGGTGGGGTGGGGGATAATCTGGTACTTTCCATGCCAGGCTGTGGTAGGGAGATACCAGCTGGCCCAGCAGACGAGGCTCTGCTCAAGCCCTTTAGACCCATTATTGGGGAGCCGGAGGCAACTCCCACGCCAACGGGTCGCCTGTGCATTTGGGCAGAAACTTTTCTCCCTGGTGTCTGGCGGTCAGTGCCAGGCAGCATTGCCACCATGGGCTCTGCTTTCTGGTGGGGATTGGGGTGGCGCAGGGGGGTTCCTGCAGGACAACCCCTTCTCTTCTACTTCTGCAGGCTCAGCACAGACCACTCTGTCCCTGGCTCCTGGGACTCTGGTGACATAAACCTCTCTCTGCTCCTGGAACCCACCGTGCCTGTTCGTGCCTGGGCACTTTTGCATCTGTTGTTCCCATTGCTGCAAAACACAATGTCCGTTCTCCAGGCTCCCTGGCAACATGATCTCCTTTTGTGACCTCCTGGATCGGGTTAGGCGTCCTCTGCTCCTTTAGGCCACCATCCATTCTGCACCACAGCCTCCCGTGACTGCCTGGGTCACAGTGGCCTCCCCGGTGCCTAGACGCAGTGATGTTGCCTGCATATTCACTGCTAACGACGTGAAGGAGAGGACAAATGACTCCCAGCTCTTCTCACATCCTTAAGAGCCATGGAGGAAAGGCCAGGGCTCGGAGATAAACCAGGTGAGCCTCAGGGATCAGGATCTAGAAGTGGAAGATTCTAGAGTCATGGATACTAGCTGTGAGATTTTTTTCAGAACTTTTTGTGCTTGCAGATTCAGTCTTTCCATCCAAATTGGAGGCATCTTTTCACAGACCGTCTGTATGCCACTCGCAGGGTACAGTGAGCACGCAGCCCCGCAAAGCTCGCAGATGCAACGCGAGCACAGGCTCCTTTGGGACTGCCACAGGCGGCCTTCTCTGGGGGTAACTTGATACCTCATGAACTTCTTTTGGACACACATACCCTCAATTCCCATCATGAGAATATTCTCTCACACACGTATGCACATACACACGTATCTCATACGTGACATATATAATATATGTAACATAATCATCCTTTTCACTCTGATTGCTATCGGTACCAGCTCCCCTTTCCCAGCCCCACAGGCTCCTATTTCTCTTATCCTTCGAGTCTCATGCCAATATCTGTCTATGTCTGTTCTTATTTCCTTGCTGCAGCAGATGTCTGGGGTCAGACCACTGTCTTTGGAGGGAGTTCGGAGGAAGGCTATTTGCCAAATCTACTGCTAACATGGGCGGCCAGGCGCCTGCAGAGGGCTCTGTCTGGACCACGGCAGCAGCTCGCCCACGGATGTGGTCTCCTGACACGACCCCTCAGTGTCATCCCCTCAGTGTCAACGCTCCCTCGAAACCTGCCCCGCCGTCGCGGTGCAAGGCAGCTCTGAAGGCCACCCTCCACGGCCTCCCCAGGGAGCTGTGCCTGACCACGGCCCTGCAAACACACATGCGTGCACGCGCACACTACAGATGATACACCACACACACCCCATATATGCAACACACACTCTACATACAACTACACAGACGTGACAGATAAATACACCCCTGAAGTACCATATCCACACTCCACTCCACACACCATACACATGCTACACACAAACACATATCATATGTGTACTACACACATACACTATGTACATGCTAGACACACCACACACCTTACACATGTATTACATACAAGCACATGCAATACTCACAGTACACCCAAATACCATATAAACACAAACATGTGACACATACTACATACAAGTACATGCCACACTCTCACGCCACACAGATTACATGCACATACTGCACACACCCTGTAAACATACTACATGCCACAAGCAGGCTACATTATACACACACACACACACACACACACACACACACACGCCTCTCCCGCCGTCCAGACAACTCTGATTTCCCTTTTTCCTGACATCTTCCAGCGCTGACTCTGCTGCTCCCTAAATGAAATGATACGCGCACAGCACCTGGATAGCGCCTGGCACCGGGGCAGCCCTTCTTTCTCCCCACCTGGGGCCTGAGCACACCTGGCCTGGAGCTGGGGTGGCCTGGGCTCCCCAGCAAGGCAACAGTGCCTGGAGGGCTTTGGGTGGAGAATGAATGAGCGACCACACTCAGGAGACTTGGGAAACCGCCCGAGACGGGCCGTGTGAGCCCAGGGGGGTGGGGCTGAGGACGATGTGCACATGATGCCACTCGCGGGCAGGGACGCTCCTCGCTCAGAACAAGCCCAGCCTCAACTGCGCAGCAGTATTTTATCCGAGCAATTGAGGGAAAGCGACCTTAACAAAAAAATCAAAAGAAAAGAAACCCCTGGACTGGCAGTAGGAGACTGCATCTAACCTGGCTCTGCCATGAATTTCCCAAATGACCTTGGGCAGATCACTGCAGTGCTCCAGGCCTCAGTCTGCCCAATCTGTAAAATGGGAATAATTTGTCCCTAGGCTCCCTCATAGGATGGGTGTGAGTACCTATCAAGTCAATCAACAACCAAGGCCTTGCAAACTTAAAGTGCCAGACAATAGAATTCTTCCCGGTGAAGACTTTGCATCTTTCTCAACCCGAGAGGTGACAATGTAGGTGCCACCAACTGGACTTACTTCCCCATCTAATTCCAGGGATAAGGTTCTCAGATACCATAAAGACAAGGGACAGGAAATTACTTTTTCCCCCGAGGGTGCTGAACTAGGAAGATAGCCAATCTTTTATTTAATGTCAGGATCAAAAAATCCTAAGACCTCAACACCTTTCATAAGAGTGTCAAAGCTGGAACAATCTTAACACAAAAAACACTTTCACTTTCTTCATGCCTGGACATAGTCCGGCTCAGGGCACAAGGTGTTGCATGCCTGGGAGCAAGAGTCCCAGGTCTCCTGCCTCGCTGGGGCCCTCGCTGGGGCCCTCGCTGTGACCCAGGGCCCATAAGAGTCCCAAGCACGGCCCCTGCTCCCAGAGCACGGCAGGGACTCAGCACGGCCTCCCCACTTAGGGGCACTGCCGTGAGTGCCATATAACCGTCAAAGTGCCCGAGACCACAACAACCCCTGAACGTGAGCCTGATTAAAGAGGGTTACGTGAATTGCCAAATTAAGCCGTCCAAAATTGGATAAAGCGATTGTGAAATCTGTTTTGAGTCAACCTATACATGTCTCATTGCAGGAAAATGTCTCGGTAAGAGTTCATGGAGAAAAAAACTCTGGCAACTCGTTGTTGGCTGACCTTCCTGGGCTCCTAATATTCAGTTCCCCAAAAGGCATCTTAGCCATGTAATTTCCAATATGGGAACAATTTGAGTTGCAATTAGGCAAATCTCAGAAGGTTCTGCCACTGATTTGTTCGTTCCCTCAATATTATTCTATAGGACACACTAAAATACTGCACCAGGTTCACGCAGAGGACAATTAGGAATGCCGCCTGTCAGGTTACAGGGACTGGGGAAACACAGGGTCGCTTGGGAATAGTGTGGTTAGGCCTGCAGAGCTGGGCGCATGGTCCTCTAACCCAAAAGACAGTGACTAATGGCCCTGCTGGGGGCAGAGGCTGTTAGCAACGCAGAGCTTTGGGCCGTGGTGCTAGCAAGTCCGCAGGACCTGGACGGTGAGTTGGGTGGTGGTCAGGGTAGCTACCAGCTGGAATGCAGCCCAGGGGAGAGTAGGTGAAGGGAAGCTAACAGACAGCTCCTGGCAGTAACGTTAGACTTCGCTAACATCTTGCACTGGGCACCTTCTCTGTGTCAGGCCCAAGCTAGGTCCCAGGGACACTGAGATGAAAAAGGATATGGCTCTTGGCCTCGAGGAGCCTATTTTATTGGAAGGTCACACCAGCAAGCCCAATTATGATGCAAGATAATAAGTTATAGTCAAGACATTATTTTCAAAAGCCATAGGGAAAACACAGGGGAAAAAGGGGAAATTAATTCTGTCTACAGTGTGAGGATAAGCTTGACAGAGAAGGGCATATTTGCGTGGGCCCTGAAGCATGGATAAGAGTTTGACAAGTAGAACAGAAAGAAATGACCATCCTAGAGGAGCATTCTCCTCGCTTGGTTGGGTAAGTTGGCACTGAGCTCTGGGTGCCTCCCAGGGTCATGGTCCTCTTTTTCAATAAGCAAAATCTTCTGGTCTTAAACTTTAAATTAATGTCTTCTCCCTCATCCCTGGCCTCCAGGGTTGTGTTTCTGCCCTCTGGGGCACATCCGGCTTGCCCCGGACTCCTGTTATTATGATCTTCCCTTCATCCCCAGATGGCTGGTTTGTTCCCAGCAAAGAGGAACGTCTGTAAACTGCAGGGTCCGTCTTGTTCCCTTCCTGACCGGACCAGAGCTCGTGCCTCAGACCAGATCCCACTAGAACCAGCTTAGCTGAGGGCAGTCAGCCTTCACCAGGGGCCCTGCAGAGCAAGGACTGTGTCGGGTTTATCTTTACTTTCCCTTTGCCCCCAAACCTGCTCAGGGCCCAGTCCTCAAGTCGAGCGAGGGGGTGGGAGAGTGAACACAAGATGCCAACAGAGCCTGAATAGCTGCGGGACAGGGGGAGGCTGGACCTCAGGGCCAGGCTAAGCTGCTGGACCAGAAATAGGATAGATGGGGAAATGGGGCAATTGTCACAGGAAGTGACAGGAGGTGAGTTGTGTCGGGGCCACGTGCAGAGTGAGATTCAGAGACCACGTGGGTCTGGAAGCTGGGAGGGAGACTGTGTCACGACTGGGCCAATGCAGCCTCCCGGGGAGAGAGAAGCATAGACCACAGAGGGACGCTGGGGCAGAGTGAACTCAGCGCCACTCAGCTTAGGGCAGCATCTGGCCAAAGACCCCCTTCCCGGCCTCCCCCACTGCCACTGGTGCCATGGATGCGGTTCTGGCCCATGGGAGCTCAGGGGAGTCAGTTTGCAATTTGTGCACAAAGTTTCGCTCCCTGACACAGGAGTCCCCTTCCTTCAGCAACTCCCCTGCCGCACACAGTGTGGCAGGCGGCTGGGCTGGAGCTGCCGCTTTCTGCCTATGGAGAAACCACGAGAAGGAAAACCACACTGATTCACGATGACTGCAGCGGCCCCACGCTCTACCTCTGAGCTTCTACATCCTGTCCCCTCTCCCCTCTCCCACACTCAGGTGGTCTTTGAGAGCAGAGAGGCCACCATTCCTGCCACAGGATCCCAGGGGCACTCATCAGGGTACCACTTAGGCCAGGGTTATGTCTCCGTGATGTTCTGGGAAGGACAGAGCAGGGGCTCCCATCCACCTGTGCTTCCCTGAGCCAGACCCTCGGTGCCTCCGAGCCTCAGTCTCCTCATCTAGTAAATGGGCCCGCAGGCCATCGATGGGAAAGAACAGTCCTATTAAAAATAAGGATGCGCTCCTGCATGGTTAGTATTGTTGAGTTTCTGGCTGAATGAATGGTCTGCTGCTTCTTAAGGATACTCCTGGCTCATAAAATAATTTTGCCAAGATACTTGTGGCATTGCTTCGGGGAACAGCTGCCTCAAGGCAGACAGTCGGTTTTGGCTGTCTCCGAATCCACCACCAGCACACAGTGCAAAGTCATCCGGAGAGTAACAGCACCCGCACTGTCCCAACCCAGATACGAGCTCTCAGGGTGGTGGGGGTCAGGATCAGAGCCTGGACCTTCTTGCAGGTCTCGCTGCCCCACACCCAGCCCTCTAGCCCCATAAGACCACGCTCCCCCGAGTGCTGGAGCTGAGCCCACGCCAGCCCGAGCCAGGTCTCATGCAAAGCAGCCCCGTCCCCCAGCCCTGGCCCAGCGCCTGGTACAGCCTTGACAGGCAGTTGATTTGGGAACGCTTGGTCATTCATGGGTTAAGAAGACCCATGAAGTTGCTATTAGACAACAAGTGTGTGCTCCCCGCAGGCAACCAGAGCCTCACCTCCCTGCGAGATAGCGAAACCCTCCCTCCCCCCATGGCAGGGGCCTCTCGGCTCCCACCTCTCCTTGCTTCACAGTCACTACCAGGTGGAGGAGGGACATAGCTGAGACTCTGTTTGTTTACAGGCATTTGCCACAGGAGTTTCCTCTAGGTCAAGAACCCAGAGTTCCACCCCATTGTGATTTCCAGCTTCTTTTTTACTGATTAACAAGCCCCAGGAGAAAGACTAAAAACAAATGCTACTGGACGTCCATTAATCACAGCTCCTTTTAAGTCCAATCAGCTACAGGTAGGGTGATCAACCATCGCAATTTGCCCAGGACTCCCCACTTTTAGCACCAAAAGTCATGAATTTCTGGAAAGGCCTCAGTCCCAAGCAAACTGGGACGCTGGCCACCCGGGCCGCACAGGGCTCTCTGCTATTCAGACAGGGAGCAGCCCTTGCAGAGGCTGTGGACACACAGGCAGCCACCCCGGGCTGCCCCGTCTCCTTGTCACACACTTCAGGAGCTGCATGTGATGTCTTCTCCCAAGAGAGTATGCCTGTCCTCAGACGCCTGCGTGTACTCCATAAAGAACTGTCCATTATCTCAGGAAATCCATTTCTCTGCCACTCTGATCTTTGCTCTTCTCATCTCAGGAAAAAGCCGAATGGATTCACGTGGACACTTGACTCCGACACAGTGCCTCGACCGAGAATTCCCGGGACAAATTCAGGTTTCTGTGTCTGATTCATTGATACCCAGCCCGCCCATCCAAAACCAGTTTGGTAAACCATTTAATCATGAGGTTTGTATGAGAGTTTTCTGATGAGACCTTTTACATCGGTTTTCTAAGAAAATAAGAGGCCGAGTGTTTCCAAGAGCAAATTGACTTGGCACTGTAAACACTAGAGCTCTGCGAAGGGCACTTCCAAGGACAGCAGGATCCTCCTAATCCTGTAAGAAGATGCAGAAGTGAGAACCACACAAAAGGCAGGAAGCTGCGGAGAGCAGGGACACACAGGCTCACCACAGAACTCAAAGCAGGTGCTTTGTGTATTTTCAGTGGACTTTTTATTTTGAAATAATTTTAGATTTACAGAAGAGGTACGAAGGCAGTACAGAGAGTTTGCCCAATTTCCAGTATTGTTAACATCTTGCGTTTCCATTATACATCTGTCAAAACTAAGAAACCAACATCGGTTGGTTATTATTAACTAGATGAGCTTTTCTTCAGATTTTACCAGTTTTTCTAACACCCTTTTCTGGTCCAGGATCCAATGCAGGGCACACACTGAGGCCTCAGGTCTCCTCAAGCTCCTCTGGGCTGTGACAGTTTCTCAGGTTTGCCTTGGTTTTTATGACTTTGACTGTTTTTGAGAAGCCCCAGTCAGGGAGTCTGTAAGCATCCCTCAAGTTGGGCTTGTATGATGTTTTTCTCATGTTTAGACTGGGGTTATAGATTTTGGAGAAACGTCTCACAGAAGTGAAGTTCCCTCCTCATCACACACATCCTGTCAAGCTACGTCCAATCAGCACGGCTTATCCCCAGCAGCGTGAACTTGTCCCCTAGCCGGGATAGTGTTTGCCAGTCTCTCCACCGTCGAGCAGAGCAGGATATTTATTTTAATGTCTCCCTTTCCAAGCCTTCCTGATAGGAAATGCCAACAGCAGCTTCCATGTTCATGCAGCTCTCTGGGCTATGTCCACGGATGACAAGCATTTGTCAAAGTTCCCCCATGGCCAGTCCAGAAATCTTACCAACGTTGTACAAACTCAAACTGGTCCCACTCCATCAGGAATTTTGTGACAACAGAGGGTTCTCTTGAACCCCTGGGTTCAAGAGAAAACCATAGTTCTTGGACTGATGTCTTCAAAGAAAGCCTATACAGTTGACCCTTGAACAGTCCAGATTTTTTTAACCAAATGTAGATTCATGGGATGTACAGCCTGTGGATACACAGGGCTGACTTTTCCTATCTGCAGGTTCTGCAGGGCCAACTGTACAACTTGGGAATACCCAGGTGTGCTGAAACCAATCCCCCATGTATACCAAGGGACAACCATAGTTGCAAGAAAAAAAAAACATGTTCAGATTCACAATTGTAATGCTGCTCTAAAAACATCCATCTTCTCTCCCCTCAGGAAATGCCTGTTGAACGGAGCTGGGTGTATTCAGCTCCTTCTGCTCTCTCGGGGGGCCCCTCTCTTCTATGATGCTTCTTGTTCCCTGTCTGTGTCCCTTAAATGACAATTAGAGGACTACTGTGTAATTTTTAATTATTCATAATGCTTGCTAAATAGAGTTATCTCTGTTCTCCTTTATTTACAAATCAGAAAGTTGTAAGAGTCTCACTTCCCTCTTCCAAAGAGGTGGCAAGCATTACTTTACACACATGTGATTGTCGGTGTACGTTTTCCAGAACCAGCATGGGACACGCTTTCTAATATGTAGTCCAGAGAGTGACAGAGTATTTGACACCAGGGTCGTCTGTCACTACATCCAAACCTGACTCCAGTAGGGAAGCATGTGTTAAAATGTCCTTCGGCTATTTCTGAGTTTATCTGGGGAGGAAATTTTACCTGTTGTCACTTAAAATTGGAAGTAACCTCAAATTTCATCTAGTTCAACTACCTCATTCTGCAGATGGGAAAACTAAAACCTGTTGATATGAAGAAGTGATCCAAGGTCACTGACCAGGTAAGTGGCTGTGGGCCAAGAGTCCAGCAGTTTGCACGGCCACTCTAGTGGTCTTTCCACCACACCACAGTTGGTTATTTCATGGTGAAAACAGACACCTTTCCCCACATGACTATTTACAAGTAGGTTAGGACATAAAATCCCACCCAGGCCCTTTTCCTATAAAAAAAATAGTGCTGTGAAAAGTTTCTAATTTAATCAAAATGCATCTCCGAGTTTAACCAAACTAAACAAAACTCGAATTGAAATCAGCTCCGGTTTGAACACAGCCGCTGGCTCCACCTGCTCTGCACACAGCCCAAGGCCACGCTGAGGTGCCCAGACGTGAGCCTGGACGCCATGAGATAGAGCTCACACTTCGGGTTATTGCTCAGTAAGGTGACTGCTATTCATGTGGGGATGCAAATGACGTGGCCGCAGAGATTTTATAGGCCTGGTTTGAAAGAAGGTGCTGGCAGCCGCTGACTTAGCTCCACACCGCGCAGCCCACCACGGTGCTGGAGCTAAGAGCAGGGTGGGCAGAGGAGGCCACTGAAGCCGAGAGGTTCTTCTGCCCGTTTCCAGATGCCCAGCACCTCTATCTGCCCTGCCTGCCTTTCTGCTACTTCCTACGCTCACCCAAATATAATGGAGAGCTGGAAACCAGAGAAGACCCAGACAAAAGTAGATTGGAGTCTGAGAATTTCAGCCAGTCGTGTGAATAGACTCACACTCCCACACATGGCAAGTCTGGAAAACCGCACACAAGGCGAGGGCTGAGGCTCTGCCTCTAGACACCCCCGGCTGGGAGGAGTCAGTGGCCACCACTGTGTTCCATGCTGTCATGACACAGCACAGGAAATTACAACGATGTCAATGTCATTGTGAAAAAACTCTGAATATGTTCCACTCGCAGGACTGGTTTAGACTGGCTATCTTATCCTTTTGAGAGATTCCTTGATGTTGAGTCTGGCAGGCCCTGTGCAATTTATACTCCAGGTCCCAACAGAGAGCTAAGTCACATAGCAACAGCATTTAAGATATATCCAACCAGTTCTTCTTTTAAAACCTAGACACTCATATGAAATCCCAAGGGCTCTCCATTGCTGTTACAAATGCCGTGTGCATTCACTGGTCAATCTTTCTGCGATCTCAGGTCAGCCCACGCTTTCAGCCTTACGTCCCACGTGCTCCCCGACAGACACGGGGTGCTGCAGCCACGCCAGGCCTTCTTCCTTGCCCTTCCTCCAGGAATTTCCTTCCTCCATCAAAACCACTGCCCTTTGCTCATTGCTGCACTCTTATTCATCCTCTAAGCCCATCTAAATCTTCCTCCAAGAAGTCTGTTTCAGCTCCTGACCGTCCTCTCCGCAAAACTCCCAAAGTATTTCTTTTGTATCTATTTTACAGTTCTGATGCTCTTAAACATCAAATTCCATTAATATCAGCAATTTCCTTAATTAGGAACTAAGCTCTGCTTCCAGCCATACAGAAAGCAAAACAGAAAGATCTGAGTCCTCAAGACCCTGGGGATAAAAGACTTTCACACTCTCTTCTACTCACACAGTTATAATTCAGCTTCATTTTTGGTCTTAATAAAAAGCATTTGCAATGTTGCTAGTGTTCCTCTGGGCCTATCAACATTTTTACTCCAAACACATCAGCTGCAAAATATCGGAGCCCTACTCGGAGAAAGAACAAGAAAGCCAGCTATGCTTGAAGCCAACAGCCAGGGGTGGGAGCCGAGACCCCACTCCGAGCAAGCCGCCCAGCACCTGGGTGGGCATGTGCAATTCAATACAGGCAGAACCAAACCAGTAAAACGAATGGGGGAAGAGAGGATGTTTTTATTCTTTTCAAAAAGGGTCCCCAATGTTACGTATAAAGCCCCATGAAATATTTCACAGCTCGGATCAAGAAGTGGAAAGCACTGTGATGCTGAGACCCTTCACTGCTCCTATGGCCCCAAGCAGTCCCTCGGCCTCAAATTCACGGTCACAGCCAGCAAAGCCAACTCCACCAGGTGAAACTTGGACGCCTTCACCACCTCCTGGCTGCCTAGGGGGACAATTAAATTAAAAACATAATGACTTTACACCAGAAGGAAGTTTATCCAAGCCACACATGAAAAGCAGAATTCTGATTTCATAGTCACAGCTCTGTACTCCCTGGTCAAGAACCAAACCATTGTGCAACGTAGAGAACAATGAGAAAGTCATGAGTCCCCTTTTCTGCTTCCTGGCAACCTTTTGCCGATTTAAAGAATGCCTGCTGTTTCTGAAGGTATTAGCATCTAAGAAATGAGGATGCGTTTGGATTTCACACATTCTTATTTTACAGCAGGAACCCTTGATAAGGTAGAAGGTTTCGTGAAAGCTGAAAAATCATTAGCTTTGACGGTAGAAGACCCGGGAGTCATGAATATGCTAATGGCTTTTCCCTGTATGGCCTTGCGGTATTGAGGTTTTCGCCCCAACGTGTACGTCGATTGGTGCCAAATCTAACCATCTTGCAATCTTCGGCAGGAATCCCTGCTTTACATGGAACAAGCAGGATGAATCGCAGATGTTAGAGGAGGGCCCAGTACTTCTGAATAAGAAAAGTGTCTCCCCGCAGAGTTTTGATGATTTAGTGCCTAAGTAAATGTTCTCTTGAAAATGGAGCAGTAACTTAGTAGTTCAAAGGTTATAGGTATAATGGAGCTTTAAATATTTTCTACATTAACATATGACACAAGGGTAAATCCGCCAACAGACATTTATGGATCCACAGAGGGTCTAAATGCGTCTTAACTCCACTGGAATGCAAGCCGTGTGAGGGCAGGAACACGCCCACTCGGAGTGGGTGAAAGAGCGACAGGTACGTGGTGGCTGTCGATAGATACATATTGGATGAGTTGGTTGATTAATGAATTAATTAAACTTTATTAATAGAGGGGAGTGTCATCTCAGGGGGTCCCCACTGTTCTGGGAAATATGAGACCCACTAACCACATGGAACACACTGTGCAGAAAGCCCGCAGAACTAAGACTTACCTGTTCCCGGTACAGTAACCAGGCTGCAGGCAGCAATGGTGAATGGGAGAGTCACCCCTCATTCATTCACTCAACACTTACCAGCTGAGGACGTACTGGGTCCCCAGCCCCAGGGCAGGGCAGGACTATGGAAATGGCCAGAACACCACTGACAGAAACGGCATGTTTCACCCACCTGTGCACAATGACCTACGGGGCTCTGAACGCATGTCCAGCCAAGATGAGAGCTGGGGGGGGGATTGTGGACAGAAGCCCAGGATCCAGATACCCGCAGGGGCTGGACATCCAGCCAAGGCACAACATGCGGACATGTGTCCTTTTGACTCCAGCTCTTCCTCACGTCCATGTGTTTTGCCCCGGGGATGTGTAAGACTCTGAAGGGAGACCACAGATGCTGCACAGGGACACAGTGTGTGTGCAGCAAAGCAAAGGAAGGCACCTTGGAAAGCTGGCAAGAACCAGGTCATGAAGGACCTTGGATACAGAAGAAGAAAAGAAGCATTTTAAACGCTACAGGGGACTTCGGGCAGAGAGTGGTTAAGCAGACAGACTCTGCAACAAATTGACTTGGGTTAGAATCCAAGTTTTGCAGATTACATTATTGGATGTTGGGCAAATTAACCTCGTTTAATCTCAGTTTTTTATCTGTAAAATAAAGGTAATGCTATGAACACCCAGTAGGGTAGGGGCATTGCCTGTCCCTAGTAAGCTTCCGACAAACTATAGTCATTTCATAGATGGCAGCTTGGGATGAGGTAGCTGAAAGTATGTACATACCTTCCATCTTCGTCTCAACCCATCCAGTTCCCACTTTGGCTCGTGGTTGGTACACACTCTACGGAACCCCCAGTCCCCCCACCCCGCCCCATCGGCCGTAATCAATCCATCTCCTGACGCTACCTGCTCTAACCACAGCAGCCTTCCGTGGTTAAGTCGGCAGGTGCGGTCTGCTCCCCTGCCTGAGAACCCATAATGCTGCGAGTCCTCGCCTGCGGCAGGCTGCGATGCAGTGCTGCCTTGTACCAGAGGAATCCTGTTCTCTCTAAATCTGCCCACCAGACTACAACCTCCTTGAGGACAGAGACCATCCCTTACACCATCAGAGGCCCCACCGTGCTGCACCCAGAGCCAGCTGCATGTCAGTTTGACTGAATCCAGGTCGGCACAAGTTTTACAGGTGAGGAAACTGGACTGAAGGTCTTTCAGTCCATCGGGGTGAAAGCGGACCTGCCTTTGGCCTCACGCTCCCCATGCCTCAGCTCTGTTTCCAGAACCACCATGAGCCCCTCCTGGGGAGCATAGAGGCACCCCATTTCATCACAGAATGGAGCAGTCCTGCAGAACAAGCTCTGGCCTGGGAAAGGGAGGCTGTGGGAAAGGCCAAAGGCCCCACCGTGGTACGGGGGCAGCAATGCCAAGATCTCAGCCACCAGCAACGGCGTGTTGGCCTTGGCTGTGCTCCTGCCTGCGGAAACAAGGCCAAGCCCTGAGTGCAGCCCTGACAGTGTGTCTCCCGATGGCCAGCACAGGCAGGGCCAGCTAAGGCTCACCCCGGGGGGCAGCCAGCAGCACCCAGAGGTGCGCGAGCAACCCAGGCTGCATCCTCCCTCGCCCATGTTCCCACAAGACTCCCTCCTCATCGCTTCCCCAACCCACCTGCTCCAGGCTGGCCAGAGGGATGCTTCCGAAATACACATTCAACCACCTTTCTCCTCTGGCTGCAAGCCCCTGCCCCACCCCGTCTCCCTGGGCTGTGCCTGAAACTGAACTGAAACAGCATGCAGGTAGAATATGGGGTCTCCATCTGCGGCCAGACAAAAATCACTGTCTCTGTACCTGGACCTGCTTCACCCCCAGGCTGTGATTCCCTGGAAGCTCCATCCATGCCTCTGTACATCTGTGCACCGTCCCTCCAACTCACATTGACTGGAACCCCTCCCAGTAAATCTCAGAGAATGCAAGAGCTGGAGAGGTTAAGAGGTGATACTGTTTGAGACGAGTTCTAGCCCTGGCTCTGTGCTGACTCACTGTAGACCAGTCCTCACCAACTCTGACCTCTGCTTTAGTGGGTCACTTTTTTCAAACAGCCACATGAAGCCTGGAACTCCCATCACAAACTGGAAATATCCTGTTTAAAATAAATGTGGGGCAAGGATGGAGACGCCGCACTTGGTCCCTTCTCTTCCTCTGAAGCTCCTGAGGAAAAGGATCTTCCAGATTCTGAAGTGCCCCCCGCTCTGACCGCTTGGGTCCTATGAGCCCAAGTGACCCAGATGCTGGTCAGAAGCTCAGCTCCGTGGAAGACACAGTTTTACAGCAGAGTGGGGAGCTGTTGACTGGGCCTCTGCTGACCCACAGAGCCACCCCAACTGGCATGAATAAAGTCACCCCCACACACACACTTATGCAAGAGCCAGGGAGCTCAAACAGCACAGTAGGGGCCATGATGAAGGAAGTGGGGTTCTGGGGAAGCCCGAGGCAGAGGAGTCAGCAGCAGAGCAGCAGGCGTGGCCAGAGCAGAGCCCTGCAGCCCTGGGCCAGGAAGGCAGGTCAGAGAGGGAGAGATGGAGCCACTCCCGGGGCTGGGCTGGGGCAGGCCTTGAATGATGAAAATGACAGTTGTGTCTACTGTGCATCTGCTACATCCTAGCCCCTATGCATGCCTCGTCTCTCAGCCTTACCACAGCCCTACAGGATAGGAAGTATGGGTCTCTTTTGACTAATAAGGAAACTGACGTTCAGATAAGTTCCCTGGCTGCCTAGTCTGTTAATGTCAAAGGCAGGATTTGAACCCAGGTGCATCTTCTTCCAGAGCCCATGCTGCTTTGCAGGATTTAGTCTGGCAAGGAGTACAGAGGGCAGCCCAAGGAAGAGCCCCAGCCGAGCAAGGGCCTGGAGGCAGGACCGAGGAATAGCCAGTGGTGTAAAGCAGGCTGTGCGTGCACCAAGACAGAAGCCTGTCCCTGTCCTGGGACAGAAAGCACACTGCCTCAGTCAGGCCTAGAGAAAGCCTGGTGGCTGTCCTCACCCCACCTTGTCTATCAGCAGCGCTTACAGAAAAGCAAGTGATCTCACCTGCCTCTGGGGACTGCAGGGACCCATCAGGAGCATACACAGTGAACCCCTACCCACCACCGGGCAACATGCTTCCAAAGGACAGCCAGCCCCTAGGGCTCCCGGCAGCCCCACCAGATATTTTCATTTGGTTCTAAGTAAGCAGCTGAGGCTGTCCTCGATGGCCACCACTCCATGCTCAGAGCTTGTCCAAACCCACCCTTAGGCAGACATGGCCACCAGCGATCCCAGCTGCACCAGCGGATCCCAGCTGCACCAGCGGATCCCAGCTGCAGGGCACTAGGAAGGGGCAAGTCAGCACTCGCAGCTGAAATCCGCCTCTGGGGCACAGCTGCTCCCAGAGCCACAGTGCCCCTGCCCATGACAGGCCACTTGAAGCCACTCCAGCACCTGACCACCAACCAGAGGCTACAAGCCTGAGAGGCCAAGGTCCTCAGCTAACCCACAGAGACCCACACCCTGAGCAAAGCAACCGGCTGATTAAAACACTCCACAAGTGACTTCCTTGCAGATGGAAAAAACTGAGACAGCACAGTCCTGTTTGGGTCCTGGCTCTAATTGTGACCATGTGACCTCAGGCAAGTAAGTCACTTATCCTCTGATCCTTCTTTTCCTTGTCTAATAGTACTTAACATCCTACATTGATTTTTAAAATTTATAGATCACAATGTACTTTTACGTAAACTATCTTATTGAATTTAGTCCTCACAAAACCTTGTGAGATAAGAACTAATTGTTTTCTCTAATTTGCAGATGAGAAACAACAAGATCAGAGAGGTCAACTTCCATATGCAAGCCACACAGCCACTGGGAGGTAGAGTCTGGGCTGGAACCAGGGGGGTCTGACAGGGGCCTGCCCCCCTGCTCCGCCCTGGGGCCCACTGGGGAAGACACCCTCTTGGAGAGGCTGTCCAGACATCGTATCAATCACGGAGCCTTACTGCCTCTCATTACTTCGATGTCTGGTTTCCTGCATCATCCAAATTTTCTGCAGTCTGGACCCCCTGGGATGGCTAAAGAACAGCCTTCCAGCTCCAGGTATACTCGGTGTTCTCCCTTCAAAGCCCCCAATATAGAACATTCTCTCCCACCCCACCTCTGCCAGACCAAACGCCATGGACAGGTCACCAAAGATAAAAATTAGGAGCAAAATGCCTGGGTTGGCTGTGGGAGCGTGTGGTTTAAGTTGGGCAGAGTAGTCGAGGGTGTGATCTAGAAGCAGGACCTTTTGCAGAAAAAAGGCGGGAGAAGGTGTGACCACATCAGCAACTGCCCCAGCTGGCCACGGCTGACAACACCGGTCTCAGGACGAACTCCCCACTGTCCCCCCAGAGGGCGGCAGGACGGCACAGCGGCTGTGCCACGCGTGAGGGACCGTACCTGGCTCTGAGGCCGCTGGGCCCGCTGCCCGCCAGGCCTCGTGGGCAGCGCTGACTCACAGGGGCCGGACTGAGGGGACAGCCTGGCCCGGCTCACAGCACGTCTGACTCACCGTCTCCTCCTGAGCCACCGTACGACATTCCTTCTCCCAGAAACAACATCCATCTATTTTTTTTTTAACTGGCAGAAGAGCTTTTTCATGTTCTTGGGACTGTAAACTGAGCATCGAACTTTCCACAACTTTCCCTAGTAAGTGTGCCCTGTGGGAAAGTGAAAAACAAGTCCATCTTTGGGCCTGAAACTGGTCGTAATTCTTAAGTGGCCTTAGTTTCTCCCAGGGTCATTGGCCCAGGGGCGATCCAAAACAAAGACATTTCAGAGAGACCGTGGATCAAAGTAAGCAAGACGAGATTAGAGGCCAGTTTTGCTCGAAGAAGTGTCTAATATTTAATATAGATCCATATGCCAGGCACTGAGCAGGCATTGTACATGTATTTTTCTAATCCTTACCATAGCCTCAAGGGCAGAATTATCATCCTCACTTTAAAGTTGTGTAAACTGAGGCTCAGAGAGGTTAAGCAACATGTGCGAAGTGTTGGAGCCGAGATTAAGCTCGGATCTATCTACCCACAAAGCTTGTGTGCCTTCACCGACGACACAGCGTCTCTCCTTTCAGCTCTAGTGCATCCAGGCTGAACGTACATCTCATCCTCCTGCAATGCATTCACCCTGCACTGAGCGTGCAAAGATGTTTCAATGAGCAGAAGAATCCCCTAGCCTCGACCTGTTTGGCCAAGCTGTCTGCTCCGACCATCCCTGTCCCTCCCAATTGCTGGGGCCAAAGCCCCCTGGCTGCATCTCCTAGTGAAAGGCAAAGAATAAAAGAGCAGTTCCTGTGGGCACTGCCTGTCTGATCAGCCAGTGTGTCTCCCTGGGAAATTACTGCTCTCTACCGGCCTACACAAGACTTTACTCCTCAAATCGCTACATGAACTCTCCTGGGAAAAGAAGCAAACCCTGTACACAGCGGCCCCTGCTGGGGCACAGATGGTCCTTGGGAGTGAGTCTGCCCATGTGCACACGGCATGTGCTATGCAGGTGGTCAGGTGGGCACTGCCCAAGTGCAGGGAGCCCATGCTGGGTCTTCTGCCTGCTGCCCTGTGCCCTGGAGACTGATCTGGGGCCATGTAATTGAACTCCCTTGCCCTTTGGCCTCCAGGTGGGTTTGGCCAGTGGAAAGTGCTAGCACCAGAGCAGAGGGTGGGAAATAAGTAAGAAAGATGAGAGTACTTCTTACTTCCTTCCCCTGCCACCTTGCCACCAAGCTAGGGCTCTTCTACCAGGGTGCCCGGCTGCCCCCAGGCAGCCTCTCCTGCACCCCACAGCTACTACTATAGGCACAGGTGCAGCATGCTGGCCCTCCTGCCCTGAGGCCCTCTCACACTTTGCAAATAGTCTCTCCATTAAAGCTCCTCAGTGACTGCCAGGACCCCAGCTCATTCGGGGCATGTGGGGCAGAAGCGCTGACTTGAGTACAATGAAGTGAGAGGTAAGCCAAGACTACTTCTATGGCTCTTCTTTGGCTTTTATCATCATCAAAGTCTGGAAAGTTTAGATGCAGTTCCCAGTGCATTTGCTGTGCATTTACATTATCAGATGTGATTCATAAGTACCCACATTCCTGTTAGCCACAGCTTCAATTTCCTGGCAGGAAATGTCTTGAGGACTAGACAGAGAGAGACCTAGGCCTCAGAGTCTCCCCAGGATCCACAGGGGTACACACTCACACTCGGTACACATGCCAGGTAACGTCAGACCCAAAGCGACTTACTGCATGGAGCATGTTTTTGGATTTAAGAATAAAGTTTGTATTGAGATCCATTATCTTCCCTGTCTGCAATAGAATAGACTTGTTTCTAGTCTGTACAGATTTATTCTCAATGGGAAGGACAAGAAAGAAGACCACAACCCACTTCTGACCCTTCCTACCTAGACGCTCACAAGTAATTGAGTCCAGCATGGCCGGGCGATAAGAACACAAAGGTGGCTCTGACGCTGCCTGGAAATATCAGGGAGGGCTTCACGGAGGAGGCAGCATCCCAGGTGAGGTCTGAAGGGTGGAAAGGAGTTCAGCATGTGAATAAGCTGAATGAGGGTGTTCCCGGCACTGGGCACAGCATGTGTAAAGGTGTGGAAGCATGAAAGAACATGTGGTGGTCCAAGCAGGGCATGGGAGTGCAATGGGGGCTGGGAGCCACCAGACTGTAGAGCCCGGCCAAGACCCTGCAGCCATGCTCAGAATTCAGAAGGAAGCACAAAACACCTACAAACCAAAGGGTAAATGACTGTCAGCCAAGACCCATGTATAAGGCTCTACTAAAAGACAAAATGGCCTTCTTAATAACAAAGGAAAACATGGTCCCTTCATTTCTGGGTTCAAATTTATGTTCCAGAAAAATGAGACCTAAAAAGTAGGAAAATTAGGTCACATAGTTTGAAGTTGTTTAAGTAACAGATACTGTTGAGTACACATATTCTATGAACTCGTGTGTATCTGTGCCAACTGGGTCAGAAGTAGAGATGGGTGGATGGATATATGGATGGCTAATGGAAGGAAGGGAGGAAGTGAATGAATTCACAGATAAATGACAGAGACGTGGATTAAAAGCAAATAGATGTTCCCAATGTGTTCGTCACTCCCACCCTCAAGCCTTTTCCTGACTCAGTGGGTGAGCTCTGCCTATTGCCACAAACACTTTGGGAATGGCCAACTGGATTGGAAGCCAAAATCAAAACTCCCAGAGCCTTGAGCACACACAGTGCTGACCCTACCCAATCCTGCACACAAGTGGGGAGAGGACTGACGTGCCCGTCCTTACCTCTTCTTGGCCCTGCTCCCCTGAAAAATGTGGGGATCACATGTGGGGATCCTGCCCTGGGGAACATCCCAGACTGTAAATTCCAAGGAACATTACAACCAATTGAAGGAAACTCTTGCAATTTTGTGAGCCACAAACGGCTCCAAGGAAAGTCTGGGTCAGTTTTCAGACCTGGCAATGCCTTCCTTCGTGGCAGAAGGACAGTGGCCACAAAGAGGCCAGTTTTTCCTTCCCTGCTTTCCCAAAGGGACGGGCCCTGAACTAGGAAGATGGTGTTTTCCCCACCTGTGGTTTTATGTTCAAGCCAAGTCAATAAACTGAGTGCAGATTTGGTTCAGATGATTCTCTAGGAGGAAAAAAGTAATTTTGCCTTCAAAGGGACAGACTCTGCAGCCAGGACATAAGAGTTATGTTTCTGGGCTATGCTGGGGGCAGGCAGGACGGGGGGCTTCGAAGGGCCAAGCTCCCAACAGGTCTAGTGGGGCTGTGGATGGCCCAGGCTTTGGCAGCGGGGAGCACCTGTCACCTAAGGAAAACACCAGTTCATTAGTGGGCAGAGCAGATGCTAAAAGGGGAGAGGTACCTGCTGGGAGGTCAAGGCACCAGGACACAGCTGTCTGTTTGGTGCCTCCAAAAGCAGAGAAAATGGGGCAAAATACCACATTATGGGGTATGAATGGTCAGCCCTACAGATAAATGGTAGAGTAGGTAAAAAAGAAGGAGAATCATGAGGTCTCAATTCCTTCTCTGCTCTACCTCCAAGTCCCTCTGTGGCTTTAGGGAAGTCACTCTTGCTTCCTTCCTTTTCTCATCCATAAAATGTACAGGGTCACATCTGCCCTATCTATCTTATAGCCTTGATAAAAGAAGGAATGTGAGACTGCCCCAAGATTTCAGCAAAAATCACTTTAGAGCATGGTCTGTACCAGGTGAGCTACTCCAGGGGTCTTGTTATCTCTGACGTCCCTAGGAATCTTCCGGTGTAGCAAGCCACACTCCTCTCTTCCTGCTCAGATAAGTCCAGCCGCATTCCCTGCCCACCTGGGGGCCCCCGTTCCAGCCCTGGATCTGGGTCATCAAGGCCCTCAGCCATCCTAGCGTCCCAATCTCTGAGGACTGTGTACAGTTTCGACACAACCCCACCGTAACCCAGACACTACGACGTTCAACACTGATCCAATCCGATTAATCTCGCCTGTATCTTCCTAGGAACTGCACCGTGTAGAGACACTTTGAACGGCTTTCAATACACAGGGGAGCCCGCATTCCCCTCCGCCCAGGGAAAATCTGCAAGATGCCAAAAGGCTTATTTTTCTAGGATTAATACAATGACAGAAAATCAGCCATATATATTGTTGAACATGACGAGCCAAATATTTTTCTGTAATTTTTACAATAATATGAGGAGAGCTGTAGGAGGAGAAAAAAGAAAGCAGCCGGCCTTAGGCTAGTCTTCGCGGGCTCCGGCCTCCAAAAACAACAGCCGTGCCTATGAATTACCAACAACGCCGTGTGCGAGACAGTTGTTTGATGCAAGAAACGGAACATATTAGCAGGAGCTTCCTGAGAAAGGGGCTTAGGCAGGACAAACTGACCTAAGACAGAGGACGTGGGGAGGGCGCAAGCTGTCGGCCCCGACCCTGCAATGTGTCCTCCTCGGGCTTGCTGAGCAGAAGAGGTCACAGGAGGTCACAGGAGAGGCCGCCGCCCGACACTAGCCCCTCCGAGTGTGGGCTGGGGGCTGGGAGGCTCCAGCTGGGAGGAGGGCAGCCGGCGTGGGCCCCGGGAGTCCCGCTGCACTTCCAAACAATTTACTGTGTCGTTGTTTCTGGACCTGGAGACGCGGTGAAGTGACGCCAGTGGGGCAAACAAGAAACCAAAATCTAAAGAGGGTCAGAAAGGAAGCTCAAGGGCAGAGAGCAGAGAATGCAAGTGGGCGTGGTCTGGCTTCTCGTGGAGGCGTGGCCAGGCCTGGCAGCGAGGGACACACCTGCTAGGGCCCCAGTCTCCCTCGGCCTCGGGGTGACCCCTGTGCATTGTGGGGAGGAGGAGAGAAAGCCCCCTAGGCTGGGAATCCGGACAGCAGAGCTCACACTGCCCACCTCTGTAGCCTTAGATCGGTCCCACCACTGCCCTGGGCTCAGGTGTCCTCAGCCTCAGGGGGCATCTAGAGATGCTGTGGGAGTGTGAAAATCACAGAAATGCCGTGGAAGGCTGGGCGCTGGTGTCTGAGAGCTGCCCCCTCCCTCTAACCCTGCACTAAAGGTCACGTGAGAGCCCTTGCTGGACCCAGCCAAGGGGGCACTCCAGGACCAGCAAGCCCGGCGGCTTCCAAGCCATCCCCAAAGGGGTTGTCTGCCACTGGGCCATGAGAGAGTTCTGGCTGATTAATATAAGAAAACTGAAAGCAGAAGCTGTGTCCCTTCCAGACCCCCCAGGAAAGAGGTTTCCCCTGGACCCTCCGCTGGGAACTGGAGCCCCAGCTGACATCTGCTTGAGAAGGGCGAGAGGTGACACTTGTTGGGAGCCTCAGGGGACAGAACCAGAGCCACTGTGGATCCCTCCAGGAGTCAGAGGTCTGCCTAGTAACGGGAAGAACTGTCTACCTGTCAAAGTGACCGAGGTAGCATGCAGCTGCCTCCCCCACCCCTTCACTGGGGACCTGGTCCACCCAACTTTATCCTCACACTCGGACCCCCTTCTCTGCTAGGGCCTTAGTTTAACAAAAAGGGATCGAAAGAAGAAGGAGGAGGAGAAGAGGAAGAGAAGAGGAAGAAGAAGAAAGAAGAAGAAGAATCCTGAAGGGAAAGGGCTGGGGAGAAAGGAGCTGGCCCAGAGGGGCCTGTGCTCAAGGCATCCTCAGGCTAACGGAGGAGTTGAGGCAGAGACACCCAAGCTTGAGCTCAGACTGCGAGAGCTACGCAGACCAGATGCCTTGAGGGGTCAGTGAGAAAGACCCTCGGGCTGCGGGGGTCAGAGGTGAGAGGGGGAAGCGAAAGCCAGGAAAGAGGGCTCCCAGCAGAAGGCAAGTCCAGCCACGCAGAGCCGGCCCAGCCCACCCTCCCCTCTCAAGTCCTGTGAACCCAGGTGAGATGTTGAGGGGAAAGATGTCAAGTGCCCCAGGGACACGGGACAGGGCTCCAGCACATCCTGCTGAGAGCTGGGGTGCAGGAAAGAGTCAGACGCAGCCCAGCCCTCTAAGAACTCCTGCTCTTGCAGCTCACGGGGCGGCCCAGGAGGGGGAAGTCCTGCCCGTCCTGCCCGCCCCGCCCGCTCGCAGGAGGCAGTTTCCACTGGGGAGCCAGGGATCGGGGAAACATGAGACAAACACCAAATGTTTTACCACTGGAAATAAAATTGAAAATGTCCCTGGAACCCACTTGGTCCAGAATTTCCAGGGGAGGCTTGGGACGAGTGAGTCACCGAGAACACAATGGCTGGTTCCGAGGGCCAGGCCAGCTGAGCACGGCGGAGACTTAAACAGAGCTGGAGGGAAAAGATGTGCAAAACCACTTGCTCCGTGCCTGCCCCAAAGCCGAAAGGGCCGCCTCACCCTGTGCAAACCACCAGCTGCGGGCGGCTCGGTGAGCCCGGGGCTCCTCTCGGAGGCTGGACAAGGACAGGGGGAAATCCAGAAACCAGAGAGGGCAATAAATCCGGTGTGCTGGCACCGTCACTGTCCTTTCCCTCCCGAAGGAAAATAAGCACATCACTAATGACAGCCCCGAGATCAGAGGGGTTATTAGGCCAGCTCGGGACTGCTCCTGCTGTCTTCCTCCCTGCGAATCGTGCGTTTTTCAGCAACGCCTCCAGCCAGCGCCTCACGGCGGCCTCGTGACCCTCTCACAAGCACCTCCACGCTGTGCGCTGGACACGGGCCAGCGGGCAGGGTCGCCCCGGTCTGTCCTCACACTCCACCCCGTGCCAGCGCCCCTGGCAGAGGAAACCAGGCCCCACATGGGAGAAGGTGGCCCGACATCTAAGAACAACTTCCCCTGGGCAGCCCAAGAAGCTGTTCCAGAAAATGAAACTCACAAAAACATTAAGTTATCGCCGAACGCCAACCATGTGTCATCGTTTAAGCCTGACGACAAGCCCTCCGGGAAGAATTCCCATTTAACAGATGAGAAAACTGAGGCTCTGAGAGATTGAGCACCCAAGCTGAGGTAGCATCAACAGCGAGATAGCGAAGGGCAGATTAAAGCGTCAAAATCTGACGGAAGGCCACCTGCCTGCCGCCTCACTGGGCTGTCTCTCCTTGTCCTCTACACGCCCCTGACCCCGGACAGGAGCAAGCAAATGCCTCTAAAATTCAAGACATAGACAAGAATAGCCTCTGTAAAGCCTGGGTCCAAAACCCCAGATTCACTATAATAACAATAATACAATATTCATAATTATTATTATTATGATTACTATGAAGTGTTCCTTGGCGTGGCGCAGCAAAATGCCGGGCTTCCGAATACGCAGGTGTAGAGAGAGTCCAAGACTTGATGCTGAGGTCCCGCCTCAAGTCTGAGAGGCAGAGGGGCCCCTTGGTCCTGGTGCGACTCCCAGCTGAGCTGAGCTGAGCAAACTCTCAGCTCCCCAAGGTCCAGGCTGCAGACCCACACCGGGCCCAGGCTCCCCGAGTCCTCCGGTGTCAGGGAGCGCAGGCGTCCACCCTCCCCCGGGCCAGGCCCCACAGCCGGTCCTCACTGAAGCTGCGGCCTTCCTGCTCCAGGACGGGAGCCGCGCTGGAGCTGCACGATGCCGACAGCAGCCAGAGCAGACCTTCCTCTAAAAGGCCAGGTGGGAGTCAGCGTCAGAAAGGCGGGGCTGAGGCCCTACTGTGGAACCCTGAACCTCAGTTTCTTCTGTAAATTGGAAACAAAATTAGTACCCACACCAAGGGCCATTGTGAAGATGGAAACGTATAAATGTAAGTGCAGACCCTCAGCCCTGCAGGCTGAGAGGCGGGAAGCCAGCCTAGGGCGTATTGATTGGAGGAGGACAGTGGCAGGCATGTCAGTCACCTCCTGTACCCTAGTCCTGAGGGCCCCCCCCCCACTGAGGGAATCGTCAGCTGCAGGAGGGTGGGCCCGACAAGGTTGTGTAACTGTCTGTCTGCTGCATTCTGGGGATTTCTAAATCTGTAGTTCTGACACTGCCCGAAGTTTCTGGGGCATTGCTTTTGCACAGTGTTACTCCCTGAGCTGTTGGTAAGCGCTGATGGTTCTGAGGGGCCTTTTAATGGACCGAGCTAATTCCTTGGTAGCATGGGACCATGCTGCAGGAGGGGACAGGCGCTGACGCAGATCTGGACACACAGAGGACATCAGTAAACAAACACTAACGGGAGGCATGTGATGTCCCAAAGAAGTGCAATGTGAGGCTTCTAGGATTGTTGTGGGGACAGAGAAAAAAAGATTTAAATTGTTCACCACGTTTCCCACTTGTGTGGCATCTGGACTAATTTCCTCCGTCCCTGAGCCTGTGGGCCAGCCAGACACTAGGTATGGCATTTCCAGGAGGCTGAACACAGTGGGCAACGGCCAGACCCTTCTAGCTTCTTCATTCCTTATCATCCTCTCTGAGCCAGCCCTGGCACTGCTCCAAGGCCCATCTGCTTCCCAGACGCCCGCAGCCACATACCCGCAGGGCTGGAGAGAGCCATAGGGGCATCAGTCCAGCCTTCCCTGTGCAGACTGGGGTACGGAGCACACCCGGTGGGCAGGGCACACTCCCAGAGTCCACTCCACCTGCTTAACAGAAAACTCACCCTGCCACCTCCTGCCCCAGGCTCCATCCTGCAGCCCCATCAGTGCCAATGCAGCAACAAGCACGCGCATGACAGTTCAGTCACTGCTTGTGCAAGGGTGACATCATGAGCCCTCTGCAGCTGCGGACAACATGGCCCCACACTGGCCCAGGGATTAGGCTGTGGTCAGCTGGACGGAGCCAGGCCTAGGGCTGACTGCTGCAGCACAGCTGGCCACAGCTGGAAAGCCACAGCCCTCCTCAGCCAGCGCCTGTCCCCTCCTGCAGCACGGTCCCATGCTACCAAAGACTTAGCTCCATCCATTAAAAAACCCCTCAGAACCATTACTACTTGCTAATACTTCCAGCAGCTCAGGGAGTAACACTGTGAAAAATCAATGCCCAGAAACTTCGGGCAGTGTCAGAACTACAGATTTAGAAATCCCCAGAATGCACCAGGCTCAGAGTTACTCTAATTTGTCAGGCCTACCTTCCTGCAGCCGATGATTTCCTCAACTGGGCGTGACCTCAGGACTAGGATACAGGTGAGTAATGTGCCTGCCACTGTCCTCCTCCAATCAATAAGTCCTAGACTGACTTCCCCCATCAGCCTGCATCTGCCCCAAAGCCCCCAGCCTTGCCGCCCACAGAGCCTCAAAACACACGGCTGCCCAATGCCCCTGCTCACGCAGCCCCCCGAGAGGGCACACCCCAGGGCTCAGGCAGAATCCAAAAGCGTCAAAGGCAAGAAGCCAGGAACCTGTGGAGAATGCTTTG
This sequence comes from Microcebus murinus, assembly GCF_040939455.1. Classification (NCBI taxonomy): domain Eukaryota; kingdom Metazoa; phylum Chordata; class Mammalia; order Primates; family Cheirogaleidae; genus Microcebus; species Microcebus murinus. The sequence goes on from NC_134106.1 coordinate 15,442,405, forward strand.
GGAACTTCACGACAGGGCCCAGGACTACAAGGGAGTGACAGGGGTCAAATAGACATAGTAGCTTGGGGTCAGTTCCCCAAAAGTACCCAACACCAGGCAGAGAATCACCCCTGCCTTATACCCTGACCAAACCCTTGCAGAGCACGGACTTCTGTTACAGTTCAAGATCTACTCAGAGAAGGTAGAGGCTACCGAGGGACATCCTCTGGAGTCCCAGAGAGGTTGCAGTTTTCTGGGCCTATATGACAAAAAATACCCTCAGCTTTCAGAATCTAACTCCAGAAAAATTGAAAACTCACCTGGTCTCTGAAGGCTTTTCTGACCTCCCAGCCCCTTCCTTGACCCCACGGTACCTGTGTAGAGTCTGTGACATGCAGCACCTGACACTGTGTTGGGCTTGATGGCTGGCAGTTCTAGCATTCTCCCCACTCCCTAAGTCTTTCAATTGGAAAGACCATGTTTTATTTATTTCTGTGTCTCCAGAGCCCAGCAAAGTGACAGGCATGACATGCTTGACTCAGAAGATGGGTGGATGGATAAATGGATGGATGATAGACTCTGCGTTTCACAGCAGCCATAGATTCCATGGACACATCCTCAGATGACCACTTGCCAAAATGCTAAAGTGGATAAAAGCATTTGACCCGGTTATCATGGTTTTCTCAAGTACCCGTCCTTCTGTCTGTCTGTCCATCCTGCTGGTGCTCAAAACCCTTGGCAGGCTCCTCGGTGGAGCTGGGCTGGGGCATTAGAGGCCCGGCATCCCAAAGACATCATGGGAGAGGAAGAGCCACGACTGGATCCTGGCACCAGAACAACCCTTTGGTAATTACATGTTTCCAGACAGACATAAATAGACAGATTAGCCTTTCTGCATTTTTCTCATAAAAATAACAACAGTTCCTAAGCACACTGGCATGAGCGTGGACATTAAGCATTGCAACCTGCTGTTCTTGGCAGTGAGGGCTGGCCTCTCTCTCCAGGCTCTTGGAGGGCTCCTCACGCCTGGCTCTGTCCACCCCTATCACCCCGAGCAGGTTGGCAGCCAATCCCTGGGACTAGCTGAGGGCTTTTATGAGCATCATGTCCACGGTTTGCTGTTCTCTTGGCTGGATCTTTATCTGCGTTTAGTCATTATGTAACTCGAAATCCTGTGCACAGGGTGAAATGATTACAAGCCCCATTCTGCTCTAGGGAGAACGTTTGCCCTAACCCAGAGGAAGAGTAGGCCCCACAGCAAACCCCTCACTCCACACATACACGGTAAAATCTCCCTCCCTCCCTTCCTCCCCTCCTCCTCCTCCTTTTTCTCCTATTTTCTCTCTCTTAATCTCTCTCTCTCAATCTCTCTCTCTTTCAGTCTCTTTCTCTCTCTCTCTTTCTCGTTCTTTTTATCCTCAGGCTCCCATGATGAACCTGGGTCATGGCCACAGCTCAAGGGCTCAATAATCAGAGCCTGAAGTATTGACCACCAGATCCTCCCCTCCAAGGCCCACAGATCCCTTGAGTTGAAAGAAGTCCCAGCCTAACCTTCCTGGCAGATACTGACCCATCAGGCCTATGGGCCACAAGGTCAAGGGTCTGGAACTGGCCATCTGTGTCTCCCTCTGGAAGACAAAAGATTGCTGGAACTGCTTGCAGACCACAAGGAGCTTGATTTTCTCTTCCATGTGATGCTATGAGACCCAGAACAAGGGGTGGGAGCTTGCATTAGGCTACGCGCCACATGCCTGATCACCAATGCAGAGCATCTCTCACGAGGACCATGCCATTAAATGAAAAAGAAGAGGGGTTTGAAGTCAGAGGCCTTAGGTTCAAGTCTCAGCTCCACCTCTTATGAGCTGGGAGGTTTGGGCGAGTCGTATTCCCTACTTATGAAACACAGTAAAAATGATGGTATCGCTCAGGATCATCAGTGCATGTTTGTGTGTTTCTCTTATTCCACAGTGTTGTGTCCAGTGCTTCTTTTTCACTTACAATAATAGTTGAACAGTCATTTCACATAGAGGCATAAAGCTTTCTTGTTCTTTGTAAAGCTCTCTGTATTCCATGGTACAGGTGTGATGTTATTTTTAATAAATACAAAAATAGTCCCCAATCAATTTATACTGAGGCTATTTTCAGTCTTTGACTATAACTATCAATGCTGCTGTGGATAACCTTGTAAAAATACCATTTAATACACACCCAAATATATCGGCGGGGTAGATGTATAGAAATAAAATTGCTGAGTCTTAGAGTACATGCATTTTTATCTTTGATAACCATTGTTAAATACCCTCCATAGATGTCAATTTGAACTTCCACTAGAAAGGTACGTGTGCCGTTTCCTATATTCTTGAAAGCAGTTTTTCATTTAACATTTAATCATTGCCAAATGCTAGTCAAAAAAAAAAAATAGTATCTCAGTATAATTTGCATCATTCTTATTTTTAGTGAGTGTGAGAATCTTTTCATATTTTTTGAGCATGTGTATTTCCTTTCCTATTCATTTGTAATATTTTCCATTGTTTTAGTTAATGATTAGGTTGTCAGTATATCAGGAGCTTTTAATCTGAACTTTTGAAGGTCCACAAACCCCCAGAAATTGAGCACAAATGTTGTGTAAGTATGCATTCATTTTTCTTGAAAATGTGTTCATTGATTTTATCAAATTCTCAAAGGGTCTGTGACCTTTAAAAGTTAACCACAAGTAGATGTGATGGCCATCGAGAACACTTCAAGAAGCCCAGGCAACATATTGAGACCCCATTTCTATGGAAAAAAAATGTTTTAATTGGCCAGCCATGGTGGCACATGCCTGTAGTCCTAGCTACTCACGAGGATCACTTGAGTCCAGGAGTTTGAGGTCACAGTGAGCTATGATCAGGCCACAGCACTCCAGCCCAGGCAACAAAGCAAGACACTAACTCTGAAAAATAGTGGTTAAAAAAAATAAATTCTTCAAGAGGTAACAACCCTTCTCATGGATCTATAAATGCAACAGAGTTTAGTCCTGAGCAACAATAAGCACCTCTCTGTACCCAGTACTGGCTCTATGGGGTCCTGGGATATTCTAAAGGATCAGCTTTGCAAACCCGAAATGAGTTATCTACATATGTTCCACCTACCATTTAGGTTTGACATTCAAAGGTGGGAGAGTGGTCCCAAAGTTATATCATTACCATTTGAAAAACCGTAACTCCCACAGGTACAAAAACTGAGTGAAAGTTGGTGACTCTCCATTAGTGATGCCCTAGTGCAAGTTTATTCACCAAATCTAAAAATATTCCTCATTACACAGATCAAGTAAAGCTTTCATTGGCTACCCATCTATTCACCTCTAGGGACACCATGATCAATTAGACAACATAGGTACCATGATAAACATGGGATTCTGATGACACTCTAGTCCTACAGTCAATTTCGGTAACCACAATCACCTTGTTTCTGGAGGTTAAACACTGCCCTTGGTATTTGCCACTTTGGAATCACATCATTCCCAGTGAAATCAAGAAAACCTTTTCAATGGCAATCTCTCCCCCCATCAACTCCTGCCTGCAGAGAACAACCATCACAAAGTTTTGCAGGAATACTAGTGTTTCCCTCACCATGTACAGTATTTCCCAAGAACTTTGTGAAAAGAATGATGTCTGGATAAACCTTCCTGTAAGGCGATGGGTGAGTGGGTTGCACGTGATAAATCCATTCCAACATTCCTATCTCTTTAAGCCTTTGGATTCCTTTGTCTGCAGCATACCAAGGAAGTTCTGGCATCTCCGTTTCATTGAATGCAAGCCATCACTGAGTCCAGGTTTAAGTCAAAAAGAAATGACTCCACTGGAGTCATTCCAAATGCTCAAGCTAACAGATTAGATCGAGAACATCTAAGTAAGTACATACACATTGATAAATTTGGCCCAGTCCAACATGACAATGCTTCCTCCCTAGTCTGTTACTTTGTAATTCTTCTTGTACATGTGATTTCTCCTCCTGGGTCAAACTTCATTCTCATCCCTCTTGTGCACACTAGGATCTGACTTAGTTATAGATCTGAAGGCAATAGGGTTGGTGAGAATATGTCTTAAGGAGATTTAGCATCTCCTTACACAGTCCTCAAGCAGGTAGAAGGTAGCTCCCTCAGAGAGCAGGGGAGAAGGCTGCTTCCAAAGGCAAAGTAGGCTCAGATAGATTTGGGGTGAAGGGTCAAAGTACTCTGATTCAGCTGAATCTACTCAGATGGTCCCCATACCAATTCTCAGTGTCTCATTCTTTCTTAAGCAATGTCCTCACTCCCACATAAGGCCTGATACAGCTGTGAATTATATCACGCTATTATCTACAATTCCATGAGCAAACTTTATGACACATTAAGCTACAAGGCAATCAGAAAGCAGTTATTTTAAGGCAGTTACAGAAGCACTCTGATTCTCTGACCATGACTTATATCTTGACATTATTCATTTCTTTCATTCTAGTGCAATCAGAAACAGCCAGCCCATCCCACACCCCTGTAATCTCACATTCTGCTTGTCCACCATGACATTCTATAGCAGTAGCCATTTAATCTGCCAAATCCTTGCCCTTCATTGGTACTTTATTCCAGGAAACTTCAGGTGACTTAAAAAAAAAAAAACTCTTTGCCACCATAGGCCATGCATTATCAGTATTCCATTTGCTGTCGGAAAGGAAGCCATCACTAACTCCAACATAACCTGCACAAATAACCAACCCATCTCTCCCCATCCTCAAAGTTCTGCTTTCTGGAAGCCTTGCAGAGCCAAATGCTGACTCAATCAGTAGCCAGGCAGAAAAATAGAAATCACCCCAGGTATATCAAGCAGAAAGTCATTTCATACAAAAATACAGGTGTTTATAAAATTTCAGAAGGCTTGAAGGGAATAAGATCAGAGAAGATCACCATTACCTCTTAGGAAACCGTGGAGGATAGTCACAGCAGGATAATGCTCAGAGGTCACTATGAAATCTCTCTCCTTCCTAGACTCGATGGAGTGAAAGATGAATAAACTTTTCATTTTCTATTATGATTTTTCTACCGAAAAATTAGTAAATTAAGAAGCTAAAAAAATATGTTAAGCTATTTTAACATGACATCCTTAAAACGATAGTATTATATACTTCAGAAAAGAAAGACCGAAAATGAATTGACATAACTGTCTCAGGCTTTGGGTTAGCTGGGACTTTGGGTCTCAGGACTAGTAAGGGCTTGGCTTTCTAAAAATCTTAAAGTAGTTTTCTTTGTCACTTGCTCCTATGACTTTGGTTTTTGCTTTAATTGTCTTCAGTGGAACCCACAAGTGGTTTGTCCACCGTTCTGGGATTTCCAGTAGTTTCTTCAGATGCACAAAACCCTTTCAGCCTTTCTTCCACTGAGGCTGTCACCTTTCTAGATAAAAGCTTTTATTTCTGACAGGCACATTCTGTTAATCTCTGGGAAGAAAAAGAAAACCTCTGTTATTCTTTCACAAATCCCAAAATGGGTCTGTGGGAGCCTGACACTCCAGAATGTTCCATGCTTATGCACAGCCCAGGAGTTCACATAAGCCAGCAATGACTCCCCCAAGCACTCTCAGCCATCGATACCTGTATTAGTATTAGTCAGGGTTCTCCAAAGAAAAATCACCAACAGGATATGTGTGTGTGTGTGTGTGTGTGTGTGTGTGTGTGTGTGTGTGTGTGTGTATACACATAGAGAAAGAGAGATTTATTTTAAGGAACTGACTCAAATAATTGTGGGGGCTTGGTAAATCCAGAATCTATAGGGTACAGTACTAGCTGAAGATCCGGAGATGAATTGCAGTTTGAGCACAAAAGCCATCTGCTGGGGAATTCCTTCTTGCTTCAAGGTCAGTCTTTGCTCTTAAGGCCTTCAACTGATTAGATGAGGCCTGCCCACATCACAGAAGGTCATTTTCTTTACTCTAAGTCTACTAATTTAAATATTTACCTCATCTTTTAAAAATACCTTCATAGACGGGGGAGGGGGGCATGGGCAATATATGTAACCTTAACACTTGTACCTCCATAATACGCTAAAATAAAAAAAAAAAAATTTAAAAAGAATGGAAAAATAAATAAATAAATAAAAATACCTTCATAGAAGCATCTAGAATGTTTGACCAAATATCTGGGCACCGTATCCTCACCCAGTGGGTACATGAATTTAACCACCACAACACCTGCTCCGAGAAGCCCTTTCTAGATGGCAACTGCTGAACAGTCTCATAACGTATCCGTCCTCCCTGGCAGCTCCCCCTGCCTCTTGGGTGTTAGGGTATTTCATAAACATGTCAGTCTCACCTACTTGATCCTGCACGCTGCGAAGGCAGAATCGCTTCTGATTCATCTTCACAGCCTGCCGCCCGGCCCAAAGCTGGCAGAGAAGTCTCAGTCATTGTTTGCAGAATGAAAGAAGAGATCATTGCAGGAACTGGGCAGATTCACAGCTCAGTGGCTGATCCTAGCTCCTCTCTCAACAGGGTCTTGCTTCTCTCAAAATATCTTGTCAGCAGACATTGGAACGTATGGAGCAGAGTTTTAAGGCAGGCCTGGCGTGATTTCTTCATAAGGAGACGAAGCCCATCTGAGACCAGTTAAAGGCCACAGCGCACCAACCTCACTCAGTACCCAGTCGGCACTACAAGCGGTGCCTTGAGAAGACCTCATGGGTCTTTCTGCTGCTCCTCTCTCGACAGGTGATCCATGAGCACCTCAGGTACCCTGGCCAAAAGCACCTCGAGGTCAGAGTCTGAACCTTGGGACATGTCCTCTCGCTTTTCACTCTGGCCCGGGTTCTGAGGCTAGAAGCCAATTTCTCCCGCATGTCAGATCTGCAAACCCCACAAACCAAACACATCTGACTCCCAGACCGTACCCTTTCCGTCTGTCAGAAACAGCCCTCGCACGGTGACACATTCACGAGGGGGGGGGGGCTCCCGCAGTTCCCAGCCCTGCCAAACCACGGACACACTTCCCCAGACTTGGCCAAGGGTGCCAGCAGGTCCCTCTGCGAGTCGAGTCTCCTCACGTCCCCTCTCAGACAGACTCAGGGCGGGGAGCACGAGCAGGAAACACACAGCGACGTGGCCACGCACCAGGGACATCGCAGCCCAGTCCGCTCCTTCTGGGGTGAAGACAGACCTGGTATCCACAGCAGGCCGAGGCCCGATTTCCCCAGCAAAGCCCCGCCCTCCTCACTGGGCGTCCTGGAAACCTCCAGGTGCAACGGTTACTTAACAGGTGTTGGGTATAGGACCAAGAATCTGAAGGTCAGGAAGGAGAGAAGGGACGGGAGCCTGGGTAAGGGTGAGGGGCCTCTCCCCACCATCCTGTTTGGGACTCTTCCATGGGGCCAGGAGCAAGCATTGCCCCTCACTGGCATGGGGGAGGAAATGCAGGTCTGACGTGCCGGGTGACTCTCAGCAAGCCCCTCACATGCCCTGGCCTGAGTCCCAGCGCAGGGGAGGTGACGGCGGATGGGCAAGCCTCTGGTGACTACCTGGTGTCTGGGTGTCCACCCCCAGCATTAGAGCTCTAACTGTAATCCCAGAACTGGATGCGAGTCTTACCTGGAGAGGGGAGACTCTCTCACTCCCACCCACACGCTCCTAATGCCAGAGCCAGGCTCACAGATTTCTCCATCAACTGCTCTTGGATTGACCAAGAAAAGGATTCTAAAGGGAAAACATTCTTTTTCATTGACTGGTGTGTTAACAACAGAGGGAGGACAACCTAGGACCCTGAATTCAGGATTGCTGTTGACATGGGTCAGGTGCTTTCCTTGGTGGTGTTCTGCCTGTGGATTTTCTCTGGTCCAGAGGACAGGACCCATACCTTCTCCCCTCCCAGCTAGGAACAGGACCAGACACCAGCTGGGTGTTGGTGAAGCGTGGGGTGGAGGGGCAGACCCAAACAGACGATGGATGGATGGATGGATGGATGGATGGATGGATGGATGGATGGATGGAGACACACAGATGGGCTCTTTGCAAAAAGGGACCCAGCCTTTCCCTGAACTGCATTCCCTGTCCTGTTCCCTAGGGCCCAGCCTTCCCTCTGCAGGGAATCATATCAGTGAGCTCAGAGCTGCGCATATTTCCCCACTGAGCGTCAGCTCACTCCCCCACCAGCAATCTCCGGGAGTCTGGCTCCCCAAGTGGCTCATTGTTTCCGGTTTTATCTGAAACAAAAATAGACTCTTGCAAACATTCCAGTGTTTGGGTCATCAGTTCACAGGCTCCGTCCAGCCCTGGCTGAGGTCCCCCCCCCCGGAGCTCACACAGGGCACCAGGGCCGCCCGGCACAGCTGCTGTAGTCAACACTGGGGCTTATTCACCGCGGCATGTTCTCCCCTCAGGCCTTTCAGATGTCCCTGGATACGAAGCTGTTCAGAGACAGCAATGCCAAGCAGCTGTTAGGTAGAGAGGAGGATAAATTGGTGGCAGTGCAGGCAGTGAGACATGCAGGTGGCAGGGCAGGTGATGGGGGGATATAGTCAAGGGCCAAGGGTCGGAACTAATAAAAACAGAGAAAAGAAAGCACAACAGCAAGAACTTGAGGGTAGGAACTTTCCCCAACTGGGAGCATGTGCAGAAGCTAGGAGCTTATGGCCAAAGGTAACCTTGCCCTCATGAAGATAGTAAAACTCACACTCCCTAGAGCCATTACAGTTCAGGAACCAGCCATCCAAGGACAGAAAATGGAAGGGTATGTGATTCTGGGAATCTCCACCCACTTCCCTGAAAAGACATGAATATTCCACCCCCAGCTTAACATATTATTAGAAATTAGCATAAAGGACAGACCTTAACCCTGGGATGGCGCTGTTCCTTACTGACGTTGAGAGTGTACTACCCGTTCTAAACTCTGTCTTTAAACTCAGGGTCATCTCCACTCATGGTGACACACCTGTTCCTCTCTCTGAAGGACATGCATTCATGCTACAGATTCTGTAAAGCTCGTGTTGAATTAGACCAGGTCATCAGAGGTATTCGTCCAGCCTGTTTCGCCTCCCATTAATATTTCCTGAATCGAGCACTGCCATTGTGTCCTCTGCTTGCGTGGAGAACTGCTATGAGAAAGAGCCATGTGGGCTGGGCGCGGTGGCTCACGCCTGTAATCCTAGCACTCTGGGAGGCCGAGGCGGGCGGATTGCTCCAGTCAGGAGTTAGAAACCAGCCTGAGCAAGAGCGAGACCCCACCTCTACTATAAATAGGAAGAAATTAATTGGCCAACTAATATATATAGAAAAAATTAACCAGGCATGGTGGTGCATGCCTGTAGTCCCAGCTACTCGGGAGGCTGAGGCAGCAGGATCGCTTGAGCCCAGGAGATTGAGGTTGATGTGAGCTAGGCTGACGCCACGGCACTCACTCTAGCCTGGGCAACAAAGCGAGACTCTGTCTCGAAAAGAAAGAAAGAAAGGAAGGAAGGAAGGAAGGAAGGAAGGAAGGAAGGAAGGAAGGAAGGAAGGAAGGAAGGAAGGGAGGGAGGGAGGGAGGGAGGGAGGGAGGGAGGGAGGGAGGGAGGGAGGGAGGGAGGGAGAGAGGGAGGAAGGAAGGAAGGAAGGAAGGAAAGAAGGAAGGAAGGAAGGAAGGAAGGAAGGAAGGAAGGAAGGAAGGAAGGAAGGAAGGAAGGAAGGAAGGAAGGAAGGAAGGAAAGAAAGAAAGAAAGAAAGAAAGAAAGAAAGAAAGAAAGAAAGAAAGAAAGAAAGAAAGAAAGAAAGAAAGAAAGAAAGAAAGAAAGGGCCATGTGAAACATTCTGATTTACTTATGGAAGGAAAGCTGCTCAGTATTTGACGCAGTGTCCCATTTTTCCCTAAGGTTTTTCCTAAGCATCTTGTCTGTTGCTATCTTACCAGGATTGTTCCTGGTCAGATTTTCCTATTTGCCTTTGTTGCCAAGAAGATGTTAGACTAGGTGCCAGCCCATCACTTGGGGTGCATACACTGAAATGCATTTTGGGTATTAACCTTACATCCAACTCTATTTTCATACCCCTACTTTTCGTTTGCCCTCTCTCCTATCTTTTTATTTTATCCTGCTATTTATAAACTGCCCTAGGCTCTTTTGGAACAAGTTGAGGCCTAAATTAATTAATTGATTAACTTATGTAATAGCTTTATCAATTAGGGTAAGTTTAAGTTTTGCTATTTTGCTACAGTAGTAAGGAATCCCAAAAATCTCAGTGGCTTAACAGCACAAAACCCATGTATGTGTCTATTTATCACACTCCACCATTCATCTGTCACGCAACACTGCAGCCCAGCCCCACTCAAGGCTGCAAACTGACTGAAACTTCTGTTTGACATAAGCTTCCATGATCCCTGCAGCAGAAGGAAGAGGGTAAACCCTGTGCTGGCTCTTAGAGATACCACACATTACCTCTGCTCACCTTTCACTGGCCACAGTAAGTCACACGGCTACAACTAATTACAAACAGAGCAGGGAATTACAAAACTACCATCAGCCTAAAAGGTGGGACACCAGAAAATTTGTGAATTCTGCTAATGATAAATGTAATAGCAAGGGTGACCATATAATACACCACCCAAACTGGGACACTTTTGAGATTGAAAGGAGAATCTAAAAGTAATAAAAATAATATGATTTTTATAATTTTTATGTATTGACTGATAAATTGATTTTATTTTATGGATGGACCACAAAATTATTCTATTCAAAAATTAATTTCAAAAACAATATTCCTCCTAAAACTATAATATATATTTCTTACATCAAATCAAAAAAAAAATCTTCTTTATGTTAATAATCAGAACACTGAAAAATAATGTAAGCAGAATGATTTATTCTTGGTGTGTTTTGCATATTTTAATCAATTTCTAGATACATCATTCCCTGATATCACCAAATTTTTCCAAAGAATGTAATTTTTTGACCTGATCTTATCATTTTAGAGTTTTCCACAAAATTGCCTGCAACTTTCTTCAGAGTTGCATGTTATGATTAAAAAGTCTGAAATCATTTACTCTTCCAATCGACCCTTTGTTGTAGAGTACAATTTTTCATTTGAGAAAACATTCTGCTTTCTGGTGCTGAGATATCTGGTAAGCCTAGAGAAAATTTAACTAAATTGAGGAAATTGTCAATTTTCATTATTTTTTATATTGAAAAGAGTAAATATCTCACTTCAAATATTTTCACAGATATTTCCCTTTGCCTCATACCAATTTTCCTTGACAAAACATATCAAATAAGCTGTCTCTATGATTTTTTTGAGTGGTTCACCAATCTAAGATGCTCTAAATCATAGGCCTACTTGACTTCATTCCATTTCATTGTAGAACATAAATTTACTTAACTGTCAAATGAGCACTGTCACAAGATTCTTCCTGTAAATCAAGATATTCCAAAGCACTTATAAAATGTGACTGTTAAGTGTTGTATACCATTTCAGCTGCCATTATTTAATTTTTTCAGCTCCTCTCTTGCTTTTTCAGAGATAAGTCTCAGCGTCCCTCTGCTTGCAGGCTTTGTTTTCAATAATTGCAATTCACTAGAAGATTCAAATGCTTATGTCTTAGTGTGAGCCATTCCCTTAATTTTGATTAAATGTCTCTAGTTAGTTTCGAACAAAATGAACCCAAATTTTTAGAGGATTTGTTCACACAAAACCTCAACAACATTTTAGGACAAAAGCTGATTCACAAAGTAGTTCTTTAAAAGTTTAAAGATTCCTAAAATCCAATTGATGACAGGCAGAAAAGAGAGAAAGTAAATATTGCCATGTTGAAGTATTCTATACTCAAAATCAACTTTGTCACAAAACTTTTACAGTTCAATTTTCTAACAGCTTATTTGGAAACAGTTATTAAGTATGTGCACACCCAACCAACTCCAAGTACATTCCTAGTCTATAAATATCTTAACTTAGTAAGACATTATTTGTTCTATAACACTGTGTTCCACCAAAATTTGTGTATTGATGACCACTGGAAAAAAAAATCTTCAACGTTTAACTTCTTAACAAGTTACAATTACCTTCACTTCAGCTGTTTCACTTTGACAGGATGAATTTACAAAAGCATTACAGGGGCGCCTCAACAACACTGCAAGTGCAGGTCTAGGTGACTGCATTAAAGTGAATATCACAATACATTGAATCACATGAATTGTTTGGTTTCCCAGGGCATAAAAGAGCCATTTTTACACTATACTGTAGTCTATCAAATGTGCGATACTATCATATCTAAAAAGAAACAACATACATACATTAATTGTAAAATATTGCTAAAAAAGCTGATGATCATCTGCATCTTCAGTGAGTCATAATCTTTTTGCTTCCTTGTGGATGGTTCATGACTGGACAGGGTTGTGGTTGTTTAAGGCTGGGCTGGCCGTGGCAATTTCTAAAAATAAGACAACAATGAAGTTTGCCTCATCGATTGACTATTCCTTTCAGGAAGGATTTCTCTGCAGCATGTGATACTGTGTGATAGCATTTTACCCACAGTAGAACTTCTTTCAAAACTGGAGTCAATCCTCCCAAACCCTGCCACTGCTTTATTAGCAAAGTTTATAAAATAGTCTAAGTCCTTTGTTGTCATTTCAATGATGTTCACAGCATCTTCACCAGGAGTGGATTCCCTCTCAAGAAACCATTATCTTTGCTCATCCATGAGAAGCAACTCCTCATCCATTCAAGCTTTATCATGAGATTGCAGCAATTCAGTCACATTTTCAGGCTCCACTTCTAATTCTAGTTCTCTTGCTATTTCCACCACATCTCCATTGAAGTCTTGAATTCTTCAAAGCCATTTGTGAGAGTTGGAATCAACTTCTTCCAAACTCCTATTAATGTTGATATTTTGACCTCCTCCTACGAATCACATATGTTCTTAATGGCATCCAGAATGGCGAATCCTTTCCAGAAAATTGTCAATGTACCTAGGCCAGATCCATTAGAGAAATCACTACCTAGGGCAGCTGTAGCCTTACAAAGTGTTTCTCTTCAATAATAGGACTTGAAAGACAAAATTACTCCTTGATCCACGGGCTGCAGAATAGGATGTTGTGTTGGCAGAAATAAAAACAACATTAATCTCCTTGTGCATCTCTATCAGAGCTCTCAGGTAACTAGCTATGTTGTCAATAAGTAGTATATTTTAAGAGGAATCTTTTTTTCCCTGAGTAGTAGGTCTCAATAATGGACTTAAAATATTCAGTAAACTATGCTATGAAGAGATATGCTGTCATCCAGGCTTTTTTGCTCCATTTATAGAGACAGATAGAGTAGATTTACCATAATTCTTAAAGCTCTAGGATTTTTTTTATTTTAGTTTATTATGGGGGTACAAGTGTTAAGGTTATGTATATTGCCCATGCTCCCCCTCTCCCCTCGAGCATTGGCTTCAAATTAAAGTCAGCAAATGCATTAGTCCTTGCTAAGAGAGTTAGCCTGTCCTTTGAAGCTTTGAAACCAGGCATTGACTTCTCCAATATAAAGCTGTTTTGTCTACATGAAAAGTCTGTTGTTTAGCATAGCCACTTTCAATAATTATCTTAGCTAGATCCTCTGGATAACTTGCTGCAGCTTCTACATCAGCACTGGCTGCTTCACCTTGTATTTTTTGAACTCCTGACCTCAAGCAATCCGTGCCCCTCGGCCTCCCAGAGTGCTAGGATTACAGGCGTGAGCCACCGCGCCCAGCCCACCTTGTATTTTTATGTTATAAGGATGACTTCTTTCCTTAAACCTAAGGAACCAACCTCTGCTAGCTCCCAACTTTTCTTCTGCAGCTTCCGCAGTCTCTTAACCTTCACAGAATGGAAGAGAGTTAGGGCCTGTCTTTGGATTAGGCTTCGGCTTAGGGGAATGTGGCTGCTGGTTTGATCTGCTGTCCAGCAAGAAGGCTATTTCACTTTCTTATCATTCATGTGTTCCCTATAGTAGCACTTTTAGTTTCCTTCAAGAACTCTTCCCTTGCATTGACAACTTGGCTAACTATTTGACACAAGAGGCCTAGTTTTTAGCCTGTCTTGCCTTTGGCATGCTCTCCTCACTAAATGTATAATCTTTTCTAGTTTGGGATTTAACATGAGAAACATGCGACTCTTCCTTTCACCTAGACAGTTAGAGGTCCTTGCAGGTTTATTAATCGGCTTAAGTTCAAGGTTGTTCTGTCTTAAGAAATAGGGAGGCCTAAGGAGAGAGAGATGAGGGAACAGCCAGTCCATGGAGCAGTCAGAACACATCTGATATTTATTGATTAAGTTCACCATCTTATATGAGTGCAGTTCGTGTGCCCCAAAGCAATTACAATAGTAACATCAATGATCACTGGTCATAAGTCTCATAGCAGATATAATAATAATGAATAGGTTTGAAATACTGCTGGAATTATCAAAATGTGGCACAGAGACTTGAGCATATGCTCTTGGCAAAAATGGTGCCGTAGATTTGCTGGACGCAGGGTTGCAACAAACCTTCAATTTGCAAAAACAAAACACAATATCTGCAATGCACAGTAAAGCAAAGTACAATACAATGAGGTCTGCTTGAACTTTGAATCCATAAGCTGGATGAAAAATTGAACCAGTATTAAAATTATTTTAATGGATATTCTATTTGAAGCATCTTACGACAGTGATATCACTCTGGCCTCCTTTAACTATTTGAGAAGTTATTCTTCTGCTAATGAAGCCAACACATCTATTGCTATCACTTCACTCTCCATCCATGCCCAGGAAAATTTGGAATTGAAAATGAGTGAAATTAACATAGAAGAACAGCCATTTAGTCTTAGTCATAAAAAGATATGTAAACACATCTTTTATAGCTATTCATCATAATTATCTTTGAGCACAGACTTAATATAACTACAAGTTTTTGAGATGCTGATGCCTCTTCATCAGATTTGTTTCCTGGTTTCCATGTGATCAGTGGTATTACGTGATATCAACAAGCACAAGTTACACATTAATCATTACCTTTCTTGAAAGACAAAAAAATCAGCACCCAATTTTGCATTAAGCATGTATTTTGGGTTTTTGCACTCATTGCTGCAGAGAGACTATGTTGCCAAAAAAAATTTTAAGTATTATCAAACAATAAATAGTTAAAGAATGACACCAAAAATAAATAACAGATTTTGAATGTTCACAACACAAAGAACTGATCAATGTTTGAGATGATAGATGTGCTAATTACCCTGATTTGCTTATTACACATCATATACATGTATAGAAATATCACTCTATATCCCATAACTATGTACAATTGTTACATGTCAACTAAAAATACAAGGAAAAAAGTAAAATAAAGTAAAAATAAATGACAAAACTATTCTTGAATGAATATCCAGATTTCTTCTTACATACTACATAGCAGGACTGCTCAGCCTTTATTTCCTATTCGTTTCACATATACCTAACGTAGAATTTCTCTTATTTTCCAGTGACCCCACTGATTTGTGGTTTGTGGCCTGGCGGATTTTGTGTCTCTCACAGGCAAAGGAACTTATCATAGCATAACTGGCTGGTGTACCGAATGAATTCCCCGTCACTACCCCAAACCAGGAGTCCAATCGCACTCTGTCGTACCAGCAAATGAAAGGACCCCACATGCTGTTCTTTAAAGGACAATGTTGGTTAATGTCTGTCTGTAATGGAAGCTGGATAAATAGAACTGTACTGTAGCCAGCAGCCTACATTTTATGTGAAGTAGTATGTTATTAACTCTAAGTATAAAGTAACAAGCTAAAAAATATACACTGTTGTCCCTAGAGCAACCACCAAGATAATAATGAAAAACATAAAGCTAAAAATTCAACAGAGATATCAAAATAAAATACTAAAACAATATTCCATTAGCCCAAATGAAGGAAGGAAAGAAGAAAAAATGGAACATAAAAAGGTGACAAATTCCAAACAAATGGCAAAATGGCAGGCCTAAATCCAACTGCTGATTGGAAAAGGTCAATATAATCAGCATGGATTAAAAAAGGAAAAAAGTAAGCCTCAACCATATAACATCTGTAAGATGAAACATAAAGATAAAAATTGATTGAAAGTAAAAGGAGATAAAAATAAACTATGCAAACATATCATTAAAAAGCGGGAGTAACTACATTCGCATACAATAAAATAGACTTCAAGACAAGGAATATCAGCAGAGGTAAGGGACAGTTTATAATGCTACAGCAAGCATAAATGTGACTTCAGGTGGTAACAAACATTTAAAATATATGAAACAAAGATTAACAGAAATAAAAGGAGAACTAGTCAAATCTATACATAGGTGGAGATTTTATCATCCCCCTCAGTTATTGATAGAACTACTAAACAAAAACTCAGTATGGATATAAAAGATCTGAAAGACGCTCTCAAATACCTCAGCCAATTTGGCACTATGGACACTTCAACCAACAACTACAGACTGCATTATTCTCTTCAAATGCATATGGAGTCTTACGTGCTGGGCCATAAGAGGCCTACATAAATTTCAAGATATTAAAGTATTATGGAGTGTGTTATTTGACCACAACAAAATTAGATTAGAAATCAATGATAATGGGAAAGCTAGAAAAGCCCCCAAATATTTGGAAATTAAACAAATACAAATAAGTTTCAAAAAACATAAAAGGGAAGTTAGAAAATATCTTAAACTGAATGAAAATGAAAACACAATGAATCAAAATTTGTGATGCAGTTAGAGTGCTTGGAGGAAATTCCAGAGCTTTCCATGCTTCTGTTAGAAAGGAAGAAAGATACAGAGTCAGTGATATAAGGCTTCACTTTAGAGAAAGAAGAGCAAATTGAACCCAAAGTAAATAGAAGGATGGAAATAGTAAGTATAAGAACAGAAATGAAACAGAAAATAGTGGAAAAATGCCAAAATTTTGATCTTTGAAAAGATTAATAGAATTGATAAATCCCTCACAGAAAGGACTTTAAAAAAGAAAAAATATGAATTACCAATATCAGAAACAAAAGGGGGAATATTGCTGAAAATCATACAGACATTAAAAGGATAATAGTTATGAACAATGGTATGTTAACAAGTTTGTCAGCTTAGATGAAATGGTCAAATTCCTTGAAAAGTACAACTTGCCAGAACTGATAAAAAGTGAAATAGAAAATTTGAATAACCTTATATACGTCAAAGATATTGAATCTGTTTTCAAAAATATTCCCAGAAAGAAAAACTCCAAGCTCAAATGATTTCACTGCTGAATTCTATGAAATAGTTGAGCAAAAAATAACTTCAATCACATGTAAACTCTTTCAGAAAATGGAGAAAGGAACATTTCCCAGCTCCTTTAATGAATCCAACATACTCTGATATACCAAAGCCTGAAAAAAAAATTAGAAGAAAATTTCTCCATGAATACAAATGGGAAAACTCTTCAACAAAATATTAACAAATAGAATCTATCAATATATGAAAAGGATAATTCATCATGAAAAAGTGGGCTATACTAGGAATGCAAGATTGAGTTAGTATTTGAAAATCAAAGAAATTCACTATATTAGCAGAATAAAAGAGAAAATCATGTGATTATCTCAAAAGATAGAGAAAAGAGTAATAGAGAAATCAAAGATTCTGCCTGAGCAACCAGAAAAATAAACTATTTATAAAATTGTAAGAAATGCATGTTTGAAATAGAAAATCAAAAGGTAGATTTGGGGCTTGTCCCTCATGAGATTCAAGTGGAGACACCCAACAGGTCCTGAGCAGATATAAACTTGAGGAGCCTCAGCCCATCCATAGGGTGATCATATAATTTAGCTTTCAAACCGGGGCTTTTTCTGAGACTGAAAGGTGGCGCTAATCATGCTCAGCCATAAGGCAAAAATCAGAACTGTCCCAGACAAACCAAGACGTGGGGTCATCCTACCTACAGATGGTGTGAAAGCCCTGAGACTAGGTGAGACGCCCGAGGAAATGAGCGTGGATGGAGAGGAGAAACACTGCAATGTTTAAAAGTCGGAAGATGAAGAGGGACCAGCAGGTAGGAGAACAGAGAGTCAGCTGTCCAAGAAGCCAGGTGAAGAAGGGGCGTTTCAATAAGAGGCTGCGGTCGCCTGGTCGGCTGCTGCTGGCCGGGGATGGGCGAGAGGTTGGGTGAGAACGGAGTGAGACTGTAAGATAAACTTCTGACTCACAGAAAAGAAAATGAGGCCGGGCGCAGTGGCTCACACCTGTAATCCTAGCACTCTGGGAGGCCGAGGCGGGCAGATTGCTCGAGGTCAGGAGTTCGAAACCAGCCTGAGCCTGAGCAAGACCCCCGTCTCTACTATAAATAGAAAGAAATTAATTGGCCAACTAATATATATAGAGAAAAAATTAGCCGGGCATGGTGGCACATGCCTGTAGTCCCAGCTACTCGGGAGGCTGAGGCAGGAGGATAGCTTGAGCCCAGGAGATTGAGGTTGCTGTGAGCTAGGCTGGCGCCACAGCACTCACTCTAGCCTGGGCAACAAAAGCGAGACTCTGTCTCAAAGAAAAAAAAAAGAAAGAAAAGAAAATGAGCAAACATCACGTAAGTTTTTTTCTTTTTAATGTTCAGAGTTTTAAAAATAGAAAAATATTAGAGATTCCACATAATCCGTTTTCACTTTAAAGAAAAAGAATTCAAGTCCTTGTTTAAAAATGCTTTGTCCAAATGGATTGTGTTTTATGGTCAGTTAAGAAAAAGATATTAGAAAACAGCAAAAGGTAATGATGGCAACATTTATATAGCACTTAAGATATAAGGGACATTATTCTTAGTGCTTTGCGTGCACTAACTCATTCAGTCCCCTCAAGATAGGAGGGACGTTCCCCTTCTTCTCCTGTGTTACAGGTAAGGAAACCTACATAAAGGAGGGTGAAATAATTTACCCAAAGCCCCATGATTAGTAAATCTGGCATCAGAACCTGGGCAGGCTGGTACCAGAGACTGTGCTCCTATCCCCGTCTGTGCTTAGTGGCCCTAAGATAGGGGATATGTACACAGGATGAGAGAGACTTTTCATTAATTGACTTTAAGGTCCTTTAAAACGGTCACAGTTCCAAAATCACTAGGCTAAAACACAGGATGCACACGTAGCATTAATACTTGCTCTCACCATAGATGAACTAGGCCAAGGGCCAGAGTTTTCTGACCCCACCCACCTGGGTGACAACTTTGTCTTCTACAGGTACATTAAAGTCAAACACTTCACAGCAACCCCCTCCCTGGGGTTCTGAAAGTGTACCTTAGAGATCCCGCACTTCCTGAAAGGGCTACTTGCTGGCTGCCCACCTGGACCAGGCCGTCCCAGGAGGACAGTGTGAACCGATGGCTGTGCCCACTGTGGGCAGGATCCACCTAGAAGAGTGGTTCTATAACCTAGATGGTTTGGGGTTTTTTCCCCACTCAAAACATATCATGATTATCCCTTCTCTCCAACAGACTTGAAGATACTTTATCATTTCTTAATGATTGTATAGTTTTCCTTTACAGTATGAGCCATAATTTTAGCCAGTCTCCTGGTCATGAACATTTAGAATTTTTTCCAGTTTTTCATTAATCAGAAATTAACGAATAGTCTAGTACATTCTTGCACAACTTTCTCCATTTGAACAGTTTCCTTCTTAGCGCAAATTTTTTAAAGCAAGGTTGCTGGGCCAAAAAATATGAGCATTTTGTATTGTGACACTTGCTGTCAAGCTGATTTACAAACAGGTTGTACTAATTTGTACTCTCATTAACTAAGCATTTCTCAAGACCTTAACTAATTAACACTGTTACTTTTTTTAATCTGTTCATCTTCACTGGCAGACAAAATGATATTTCATTTTTAATTAGCATTTCATCATTAATGATGAAGGATATCTTTCTACATGTTTCTAACCACTTTATTTCTTCTTTCTTGTAAATTGACTGTTCAGTTTGTTTGTCCATTAGTCTATGTGGGTTGTTGTTCTTTCACCTTTTGCCCTGTAAAGACCTCATGAATATTGGGCTGATTAACTCTGCCATAAATGCTGCACATTTCTTTCCCACTTTGTCATTTGGTTGGAAACATTAATAGCATTTTCACAGGACAGATTGCTTTTTAGTTTTGTTAAATAAAACTTATACATCAGGAACCTCTAGGGGACTTTCTCCTGATTAAAAGAGTAAATATTAAAATTAAATCAGACTCATGCACTCCTTAATAGCCCACACATAATGCAACCTTCCCTCCAAGAGCAATGATTCTAAGCTCTAGGGGAGAATAAAGGTGATGATTAGATGTCTTCTGGTGACACATGCCTCTGGTCTGTATGCTTTTCCCCTTCTCAGCCTCTTCTCTTTCACCTGCAGAGCTTGCACGAAGGCGCAATGGTAGCCATCTATACGATCATCTCCCTTCCAAGGCTCCTGCTTTTTAAAGCTGGTGTACATTCAAAGGTTTAGTTTTAGCATTTAGAACTTAGTTTAGCATTTAGAACTTAGCCCTCTGCCTTCTTGCATTTGTGTGAACAATCCTTAAGAGCTGCTGAGTACCCCGCATAGTTGGGCCTGTGTTGGATGGAAAACCCATTGAAGTTCCTCTCTCTAGTTGATAGTGGAGTCACTCTGTACCATCCCCCAAAAGACAGAGAAGACAGGAAGACAGACCAGCAAGCGTAAAACCCCAAGCAGGGGTCTATCACCTCAAGGCCTTGTCCCAGCCTGACTGTGACTGCGGTGGTACATGGAGGTTGTCATCTGTGAGCAAACCCAGCCTTCTGCCAACAAAGCCCAATCACTGCCAAACCTCAGAGGCCTCCAAGTACACCATGGCCAGAGCCCACTTGAAAGATGACTTCACCGGCATAAAGTAGATCCAAGAACCAAAATACTTTGTCTTCTGCTGTTTATTCTAAAGTCACGATTATGTGTTCCCTCATCTTTTGGTGACCTCAAACATGTAATAACATTGTACAGGGACTTCTGAAGGCCTGGCCATTGGCACGAGCACAGAGGAGATGTCAGGCAGGTGCTGGGAACAGTGTATCCTTGGCAGAGGTTCAAGAGGCTGACTACGCTTGGCTAGACTTGGTATCTGAGAAGTGTGTCTAATCCCAAGACCATGGTCATCTGGGAACAGTCACGGCACATGGTTCCCCGCCCTCAAAACCAATGCTTCACCTGCTGCCTCCTCAAGAGGAGGTTGGTGAAAATCCAGATGTGTGGTACACATCTTCCTCGACTTCTCACGCTTTTCCAGACCCTTCTTCACCCTGCTTGTGCAAATCCTGGCTCTCTGGAGGCTCATACTGTCAAGCAATACTACCCACTACCACTCCCTACCACTCACTCATCCAAAGCTCCAGTATCTGGCTAGCAGTCATCTCCACCAACCAACATGCTTAGGTGACCTCACATCTGCAAGGGTGCGCTGGCCAGCACTGGGAGGCTCCTCCTTTCTTGAGCGTGTAATCAACAGTGACCTCCACCTCCTCTCCACTTTAACAATCATTCCTTTGCTACACCCTAGACCTTGTCTTTATCTGTACCATCTCTGATATCTTAAATCAGTTGCCTTGTTTCTAACCACAGCCTCGTGTGCTCATCATCACTATATCAATATGTTCCTCCTGCTGTATGAATTCTCCTACCTCACTGGCACCACCAGACCTTGTTTCCTTGGCTTTCTCCCTCTCTCTCTTCCCTCCATCTAGTCTTTGCTTCATTCTCCACCCACCCGAGATTGCACCTTAATCCCTCTCTTGTCAATAATCTCAGACCAAACCCTTCCCCATTGAAGTCCTACTGCAACCACCTAACAAAATGGCAACGCTAGATCTTTTGACTGTCTAGTTCCTTGTGCCTGAGCCCTGCTGAAGAAATGGACTCACTTCCAGGTTTGGAGTCACTATGAATGCCTGGCCACCAGCTCATCCAACACTGCCCTCGTTTTCCTGAGGAGCTGCTTCAAACGTCCTCCACCGTTGAACCTCAGACTCTTGTCCCAACACTCTGTCACCTCTCACTCCTGGGAGATGACCTCACCCCCTCCTTCACAGAAGAGGCAGCAGCCACTGGACAGGAAGCTCACCAGCAGCTTACCACCTCCCAACTGTGCCCTCTGCCACCCTTCCTTTCTCGTTCCCACTAAAGTATTTAATAAGAGAAGGTTTCCTTCTTCTGCCCAAAGCTGATCCTTCAACATGTTCTTCCCCCAATGCCCTTCCTCCTTCCAAGTCTCACTCTGTCTCCCACTCCTCCACCATGCTATTGGTACTTTACCATTAGTGCTTAACCATGCTCCAATCTGCCCCAACTTTAAGCAAACAAAAACAAAGCAGCCTTCCTCCACCCCAGGTACCACCTCAAACCTCCTCGAACTCATTTCTCCAATTCATAGCCAGACATTTTTAATGTTTCATTCTAAAATAAAACACAGATACAGAAAACCAATGTAAATGTATAGTTTAATGAATTATTATAAAGTGAATAACCTTGTCAAAAAAGTGTATTTTCCGGCCACTCCAGAAGCCTTAGAGGTGCTGCATCCCAATCATAACTTCCCCTTCCCCTAGAAGGAATCGCTACTCTGACTTCCATAGTAATCGCTTTCTTGTGTGTTTTTATAGTTGCACCACCCAAGGTGCATCTGTAGTCGCTGCAGTCTAGTCTTGCCTGCTGTTTATTTGCCATCTCTTGTAAGTATCTGTTATCTGAGAGTTCTCCCTTGACCCCTTTCCTCTCCTTTCCTTACAATGTGTCAGTTAAGGACCTTTGGCCATGTGACTTGTAGAGTCTCTCAGGGTCTCTGGGTTTTGGCGATCGCACACTCGACATGTTCCTGTTTTTCCTGTGAACTGACAGCCAAGTCCAGAGGCTTGACCAGGCTCAGATCCATTTTAGGTAGTTTTTCTTTCACTAGGAAGCATTTCATGTCTAATTGCCTTTCTGTGTGTGTGATGTTTGTGACCAGTGATGCTCAAGGCCTAGTTCCTAATCCTATAGTTTCTTCTTTTTATCTGAAATTTTTCTAGAAAAGATGCACCCCCTCTTTTACAATTTGGTGGCAGTGATATGGTTGGTATAGAAAAGGCAGGATAAATGCTTGATTCTTTCTTATCTGTACCCAGTTGTCAAGATAATGAATTTGTTCCTGTCATCCTTCCAAGGAGAACAGGTAGTTTTGGTTGGTTTGGGTTTTTTTTAAGTATTATTGTGAACTCATGGATTCCTACTTTGCCAGTGAGAGCCTCTTCGTACCGGCCCTTGGTCCCTTTGACATGGCCCAGTATTCTCAGCACCCTCATGGCTCCAACAGAAGTCTCAAGATGGATTCTGATTCACTGACTTGCACCATTTGCCCATTCTTGAACCAGTTACTGCGGCCAGGGAGATGGAATAAGCAGCCCCAGGTCGCCTGTTCACTCCTGGAGCCTACAGGTGGGTGGGGTGGGGTCAGTTGTCAGTCCCACCTGAGCCTCATGGCATGAGCATGGAGGAGGACTATTTCCCCCAAGCAGAGCTGAGGTGCTGTTACCTGCAGCAGGGAAAAGGAATGCTGGGCATGCAAAATGGCAGCGTCTACTACCTTCCTGTGTGGTGCCAAAGCTGCTTCTGGGGTGGAAATGGCAGAAAGCAGGGGAGCCCTCAGCTTTCATGAGAAATGGCTCCTAGATGTCTGTGAACCCTCAGAGTTCAGGGTACACAAATGTTTGTACTAGATCTCGGCTTTCTCCCGAATCACAGGCAACTGCTTTTCCAACTTCCATTAGTTTTCTCCCACTTGATGAGCCACTTTGAACCAGTTAGAGAAGCAGCTGAAATGGTTTGAGGAAATGCCCGGTCTTGTTTTCATACAGAACACCTGGTGCATTCATTTGCACCCTGGGGCAAGCCTCTGCTGCATTCAACATTCCATCTTCTAACTTCGCCAAAACTTCTGAGAACTCATGCTTCTAACCCACTCAGTTTTTCTGCGTGTCTATGCCCGGCAGTGGCTTTGACATTCTTTAGCTGTCAGTATTTTTCACATAGGAACCAAGGTTTTGATCACCTCATAGCAGTTACAGCATCCATGGTGAACAGAGAACATGAGCTACCCTGAGATGTGGCAGCCTGTTGAAAGGTCCACGGGAGAAACAGCTGTGGCCTCTGCCCCAGGCACCTACTCACCCTGTGCTGATCACCGCATCGTCTCTACCACTCTTGGATCCTGAGGTTCACGGGGCTCCACTCCATACCCAGGGCTGGAGCCATGATGGGAGCCCAAACCAGTTAGGTCATCGCAGTTCTCAGTCACGGTGATTAACCTGGGGATGGATTTGGGAACCCATCAGAACCAATGAGAGGCAGCAATGTCATGTGTAGGAGAGAGACTGCTGCTGCTTCCTGCTGGACTTGAATCTCAAGGACTGTCAGGTTGGGAGCTAAGACTGCCACTGAGTACCCCAAGGGAGGGCTCCTGCTTCCAGATGAGTCAGCCCAAGGGAAGCAGAGTTGAGAACTGGAGAGAGAGACAGAGGAGAGGGAAGCTGGATCCCGTTGACACTGAGTGAGGTGCTGCCTGAAGTCAGCCCAAACTCTGCCCTTTCAGAGAAGTAAGCTGACAAGTTCTGTTTTTGCTTAAGCTAGTTTGGAGTGGGATTTCTGTCCCTGGAGATCGGAAGTTCCCACGTGGATACAACCCTGTTGTAGCTCACATCCTCACAGGCCACACCACCAGCCCGTGAGTGGACATCTGGTCACCTAAACGGCAAGATGGTGGCTCTTAGCTCACACCTGTTGCGCAGACACTCAGTGTTCCTCCAAGGCTCCCTCGGTTATTTCCCAGTGGGCATTTCCCCAGTGGTGTCTCACATGTGTTCAGGGACTATTCTGGTTGTGTTCTTTTATAACATCCCATTTAAAATGACTGTGGCCAGAGGAGCAGGATAAATAGATTGACTTCGCCATGAACATGGGCAGGGCTGGAGGACAGTGGGTGTGGCTGGCAGCCTCCAGGAGGACCAGGAGATTCACGTGGAGGAGAGGCTGTCCCCTGAGGAAGGGGGCATCGTGACCAGAAAAGCGGGGAAGGGTGAGCCAAGCAGACAATGGGCCGGCCCAGGCAGGCAGGCAAGGAGCACGGCCATCTCCAGCTGGTGAGGAGAGGAAGGCCTGGGGAAGAGAAGGGACGTGCCAACAGCTGCTGGGTGAGGAAGTGGTGGAGCTAAGACTGGAGCCCAGGGTCCAGGGTCTTCCCCTGATCATCCACTTCCTTTGCTGGCGAGCCGGGCACAGATTGTAAAGAGTGAGGGACGTGTGTGCGTTCACACTGCCGGTTCTGCCCAGCCCGCTGTCGAGCGTGAGCACATGCCCGGACGGAGGGGCAAAGGCAAGTCCAGTTGACCCCCAGCACCCCCCAACAAGAGCGCCAGGCCCCCGCTCTGTGGCATCAACATCGGGGCCAGGATGGGTGAAGATGACCTCCCCTCAGAAACAGCCGTTCTGTGGAGCTGAGATGTGGTCGTTTTGCCTCAAGCTTGATCCAAATACCACGTGACTCACGGGCACCGCAGCCCTCGCCCACCGCACTAAGATGCTACAATTCTGTCCCGTCCCGGTGAGCTCATTTCCCTGGTCATTAGACTTTCTCTCTCTCCATCATCCTGGAATTCCCTGGCCCGTGTCTATAATCTAGGTCCTTTTCTCCTCTTCCTCTAAGATTTTCTTCTTCACACCAAACCCCACTTGGACATTCAAGCCTCAGGCTCCTCAGAGGGAAGAGCGGGGACTTGGGACAGGGTTGGGGGCAGGAGCTGGCCCTGGTGCTGCAAACCCTGATGGCTGAGCGGGTTCCCCACCTCCCCGGCTCCAGCTCGCTCTCGTCCAGACCACAGCCTGCAACCGCGAGGATTCCCCGTCATCCGCCCACTGCAGGCACCAAGCTCTCTTCCCCAGCCCGACCCCAGTCCTCGTGGAGCCAGATTCTCCGGCCCTCACACCGGGGCTGCCTTCTGTTCCCAGCTTAGACCTGAATGATGGGGAGAGATAGTCATGCCCCCAGAGACAGGGCAGTCCCGGGCTGTTTCTGTTTTAGAAATAAACCATATGACTCTTGCAGATTTGGGGGTTGAAGAGCAAAGTGAAAAGAGATATAAGAGAAGCTTCAGGGCTGATTGCCAAAAATGTTTCCCACCCTCCAATTTCTTAAACTGGGAGCATCTCAAGGGGAAGCCGACCACATGGTCTTGATTTACTAAAACTTCACTCATCAGGCTGGTATCCTTTCAAGCATCCGGGACGGCCAGCAGGCGAGAGGCTTTTCAAAACCCCTTCCCCTCCACACCGGGGCTGGCAGGGCTCCAGGAGAGGCCCTGGAGCAGCAGCACTTGTGCAGCCCCCTAGGGAGCTGCTCCTGCAGGGGAATGTCTCCCCACCGAGCCAGAGGAAAGCTCTATAGAGGATCACACGTGACAGAGACGAGTGACCCATGGCACCAAAGTCTGAGTGGAAGCCTCAGCACTGGACCCAGGTGTGGTGGACACACAGGTGTGCCCAAGGGTATGGATGCCAATATGTGCAGCACCACACACAACCGGCCCCCTGCAGGTGTCTCACTCACACACACGCACGCACGCACATGCACGCACACATGCGCACATGCACATGCGCGTGCGCACACACATACACGCACAGCAGTCGTCCCTGCAGGCTGGAGAGGCACAGCCAGGGAGCTCAGTCTCTGCCTGCAGCCAGGACACCACCTGTGAATTGGGCGGGAACCTGTGCTTGGACTCTTGCCACACACACACTCCTGAGAGCCCATCACCACAATCGGTCATTTTAGCTGTTCCAAGAGTCAATGTCCCTCCTCCCCAGTCCACACAGCTGTCGGCCAGAGGAGTCTCTGCTCCTGCGCCCCTGCGCTGTGATGGGCTTCACAGCGGTCACTTGTGCCCCACGACAAACAGGTGCCCACGAAACACCAAGACCCTCAGACACACAAAGAAGAAGAATGTCCCTTAGGTCTCCAGAAAGGTCCCTCTGGAGTTGGCTATTGGAGGTCAGGGAAGAATTCAGGGAAGCAAAAGGAGGGGATGGGGCCAAATGGCTCAGACAGGCTCCTCCCTGCACCGGTGGCCTTTTTCTAGGCACTCTCTGAAAGACAGCAAAGGCACAAACCCAGCAGAATCTAGCACGGGGGAGATGTGTTTTTCCACCAAAGCGTCTTCAGGAGAATGTCCTTTCCCGAGAGCTGATCAGAGGCCACGTTCCCGGGGATCTGAGCAGAGCCCTGCCTGAGTCATCTGTCCTAGCCAGGAGTGCCTGCACCCAGGTGCCCAGCCTAGCAGGGCTCCACTCACAGGCTGCAAACCGGCCCTCCCACTCTGTCCTGGGGACTCAGCCTGGTGGGCGGAGGCTCCTGGGGCTCAGTCTATACCCAGCACTCAGGCACAGGAGCCTCACTATGAGCACCAAAGGGTGAGCCGCCAGGGACTCCCCAGGGCCCCCTGGCTGAGGGAGGGGGCACAGCGCCAACGGGGAAGCTGAGGTTCATTTTCCGATTGGGAAACACACAGATGGTGGCAGCAGAAACAGTCAAACCCAGCAACAAATTACTCCTCAGATAAAAAGTTCTAGAATATTCTGCTGTCTGCTCAGAAACGGCTTGCTGCTTCCCTAAAACACCTCCCACCTACAATCACTTTCAGGAAAACTCCAGGGTGAGATCATGGATGATGGCTCTGGAAGGGGTATAGTCCAATATTGGCTTTCAAATGGGAAACTGAGGCCCAGAGAGGAGAAGGCAGTCCTGTTCAAGGCAGTGCAGAGCTGAGCCATGAAGCCAGACTAGTCCAACAACTGAGAACACAGGCTTTCAAGACACATGGTCCTGAGTTCAATTCAAACTCCACTGTCGCCAACGGTTAACACCAACTTCTCTAGGACTAAAATCCTTATTGGCGACATGAGCACACCACTAACCCATGGAGTTAAGTGAGAATTAAATGAGACACATAAAAGAATCCAGCATACAGTAGGAGCTTAATAAATGCCTATCTCTGCCCCTTCTCACTCCCTTCCACCACTCTGAGCATAGCCCTGGATGCTTCCTCAGTATTTAGATGACGTCTGGGAGTTTTGACCCAAAAGGAAAAGGCTGCCCCAGAGAGGGGAGCGTGTGAGCTTAGCCCTTCCAGAACCTGGGCCAGTGGAGACCGACATGCCAGGGCCTACAGGAAGACCCACAGCCTCCGGGTAGAGCCCAGAACCCACTTCACCCTCCTCCTTGCACTCTGAGCCTGTCTGAACAGCGGCACTGAGGTTCCTTATTTAGCAGCCGTGGTGGCCCACCCTGAGAAGAGGAAGAGGAACCTCATTCATAGCATCACGGAGCCCCAGGTCTGGCTGGGAGGGGCCCTTGCTGCTGCAGAACATGCAGGGCTCTCCGGAGCCAAGGAGCACACAGGTTCTGAGGCCCAGAAGGCAGAGCCAGTGCCAGGGCAGTACAGGCTATGGGCAGGTCATGGGGGCCTCATACTGCCACATCTATACCACTTCTCAGGTTACCAGATGCTTCCATATCTATCTTCTCAGCCCAGGGTGTGATGGGATCTCTCAAAAGGGGGTGACTCTAAGATGGATCCTAGCAAATGACCACCTGCCAAAGATTATATTAGGAATTCCTCTAGGGGCTAGAGGTGGAAGGAGGTGGCTTTGAGGTCCCTCCAAGACCCATGTGTCTGTGAGGCCACCAGAGGTTACTGTCCAACTCCATCAAACGTTCAGGGCACTGAATGGATGACCCCAAACATCATGTACTAAGAAGCGGGTTGCTTTTATGGTGTCCCTAAAAGATACCTCTTTTCTCCAGGCCAGGTGTGTCCAACAATGTAGCTATGACACCCCAGGTAGGAAGAGTCGAGCTAAAAAGCCAGACCTCCCTCCCCAACCCAGAAATTGGAAACTCACTTGCAACGTGAGCCCAGCAAAGCCAGACCTGCAGCGCTGACCCAGTGAGGAAACTAGGCCACCCAGCGGGGGGCTGCCAGCAATTGGCGCCTGCAAGTGAAGTGGTCCAGGCTGGGCCTCCCGGGACACACACATCTCTGCCTGCTCAGGCTCCACGCCATTAACAAGCGGAGGTTCCCGAGGGCTGAGCCTCACCAGGCTCATTGGGCAGGAGGAAGGCTGCTTCCCCAAGACAAAGAAAGTCACTGTGCCTGGGACCTGCCATAGCCAAAGTGGGCCATCTTTCTTCCCTAGATTCTGAGACCTCCGTGCTAGGTTGGGCAGGTGTCTGTGAAGAAGTCACAGGGTGAGGAGGGACACTCGGGCCATTCTAATCCAGGCCCCCACCTGGCTTCCACCCTGCGCATCTCTGCAGCAGGACCGGGGAGCACTGAATCAACACTGCCAGCGCCAGCACCCATGAATGAACGCAGCTTAGAAATGTTCTTCCCTCATGTTGAAATCTGCCTGCCTGTTTCCCCCACCATACCTCCATTTATTCCACAAATATTTATTAATCACCTACTATGAACTGAGCAGACATGGTGCCCACCCAGTCTGGAATTTGAAAAGAACAACTATGGGCTCCTGAGTCCCCAGCTGCCCATCCCTCCCTCTGTCGCTCCCTCGGTCCCCCTCTCCACCCCCTCATCTCCCTACTTCATCTCCCTCCTTCAGCTACTCCTGCCATGGGAAGGCTTCACAGGGCTCTGCAGAAGGGGCGGGAAACCTTGATGACTCACCCCAACGTGTTTGTCTCCAGAGGTTTGAGGACTGGGGGCAGGGGGGACCTCCCAGGCTGCAGCTGCTCTGGGTCTGTAAAGAGTGATCCAGAGAGGGTACACCCCCCAAAGGCCTGAACAAACCCACCTGGCTGACAAGAGAAGGCTCCGGGGATGGAGGTCGCCAAGCGGTCAACAAGCGGTTCTTCAAACCACACAGGAGAAGGAGGGCGCTCCCATGAAGTCACTGGGCCACCTCCTGCCTCCATTCTTGGGTCTTTGGGGAGCTCTGATGCCATTTGTGTTGCTGAGCCAGGGATGGGGAAAGAGTCAGAATGCCACATGCTCCCATCCTTACAGGTGCCCAACCCCGTGGTTTTCAAGCGACGTTGGTGGAGCCCCGCCGGGGAGTGTTCAGGGCCCTTCCGGGGTGCTGGGAGAGGGGATGTAGGGACGGGGTAGCCACGGCCCTGCCCTGACAGATGAGCAATTCTGAGCTTGTTTATTCTACATGTAGGGCTTTTTGTTTGAAGAAAGTCTCCCGTGGATCCTTTTGGCTGCCCTTCCTTTTTAAAAGAGAAGATAAAACCAGGGCCCAAGGAGAGAAGAGAGTGGCAAAGGAATGGCTGGTGGCTGTCTCCTGACGGCCCCACCAGACTTCTTTTCATTTCATTCAGCAAAGCTCTAGGACCACTTAAGGGTAAAGGAGCTGCACAGGGACACCCGAAACTGAGACATGAGGCCAGGACGACAATTATTCCCTAATTGTGAACCATTAGAAATGCAAATAATTGGGCTTTCTCCACCAATGGAAACCACGCCCAATCCGGGCTTGCCCCGGGCACCTGACACCAGGACAGGTCCCTCGTTAGATGGTTCCCAGGACAGTTGGTGGCCACCGCACCATCAAGCCAGCTTCAGGGCCCGCTGCCAGGCTCCGCCCTGTGCTTCCCCACCTCAGCCCATCTGTGGACTCGAGCGTGGAGCGTACGCTGAGGGGCGTTACCTGGCGCAGGTGCGGACTCCTTCACAGGCCCAGGCCAGAAGGCGCTGGGCAGGGCCCCAGGTGGGGGCTGAGACGGCGAGAGGAGACATGGTGTCAGCGTCTAGCTAGTGCTCAAATAGATCATGAATAATTTGCTGGAAGCAGCTGAAGGCCGTACATATTCTACAGCCATCAAATGTGGACTGTACACTGTTTTTAAACTTATTTCGTTTTCTCTTTTGCCAAAAAAAGAAATAAAAAAGACACAAGTTTGGGGCCATGAGAACAACCCTGCTTCCCCTGCTCCGCAGCCCTGTTTCCCGGGGCCTGGGCTTTTATGGGTGTTTTGTCTGCAACGGGCTTTGGCCACGTACATGTGAGTGAAATGAGGTAACTGGCAAATCCTCTGGCTGCGTCCTGGCTGATGCCTCCGAGAGTCGGCAGAAAGAGACAGGCAGGCCTGCAAACACCCCAAACGAGCGGCATGGACCACAGGCAGCATGTTCCACGAATCAGGGGGCTCAGCCCCGGGGTCCAGGATGGAAGGCTCAGGAAGGCAGGGCCAGACCCCCAGCCGCGGGAGCAGGGACTGGCCTCACGGGCGCTGTGGCTCTGGCACTGGGTGCCGCAGTCTCGAGAGCTGCAGTGGGTCCCCGTTGCAGGCGCAGCCCGAGGAACTGCCCACTCCCAAATGGACCCCGAGGTGCTGGGCAAGGGGGATGGCAAGAAGTGGCCACAGCCTGCTTTTCTACAGCCCATTCCTGTTTGTGCCTGCACAGGTGAGGCAGGGAGACACCCCAGCGCCCAGGCGGCTGGGCACTGAGGCAGATCCAATTTAGGAAAAGAAATATGACATTTCTTAGACCCTGTGGCATGGATCAAATTCATACAGGTGACACTCATTTTCAAGTTTATCAAAGGTAGACCTCACCAGCAGTCCACACCCATAGACACTAAGCACCCACCTTCTGTCCATGCCTCTGCCAGGACCCTGGCCAACCCCAGCAGGTCCCACGCACCCAGGGAAACCCGGCCCGCTGACGTTCCAGACCCTGCAGTGCGGATGCAGGGAGTCTTCCCTGCACAAGGGGACTGTTGGGACTGACTGATGCTTTTGCATTTAGTGAGCCATCAGTAAACACTGAAATACCCCCGAGTCGAGGTTAAACACAGCTCTCCCTAGATGAACGGATGTGGACATGGCATTTTTCCTTTTCCCATTAATTCACTTCTTTGGCAAAATTTCTAGGATCGCCATGGTAGACATAGCCAGTGCTTACAATATCTGGTTCTTCTCTTCTCAACATTGGAAGATGACACGTGTCAGCCCCTCACAGTCAGGTGGGGACGTGGAACTCATCCTGGCCACTGGGCCGTGAGCAAAGTGACAAATGTGGCTGCCGAGCTGAAGCATTAAAGAGTGCTGGGGACCCTGCTTCACTCCCTCTTCCTACCACGACAATCAAGAGAGGCGGTGTGCCCCAGCTCGTACAGCTGCAAGATGACAGAGCCTCCATGACCCTGAGTGGCCTCATGGAGCAGAATCCTCTTTCCCTGATCTGTGATGGACGGGAAATGCGAACAAGAAATAAAGATTGTATTAAACCACTGGGGTTTCTGCATTAGTTCGCTACCTACCCTAGCCTATCCTGACTGCTATCATGGCCAGCCCCATGAAACCCATCCCCAAAAGAGAAATTAGCAGAGAGTGCAGAGCCCACATGGAAGCACAGGTAAGAATTCTGCAGGAATCAGAGCCTGAGGGCTGCCAAGAGCAGTTTTGCCAAGTTCACAGTCTCTGGAGGTCAATCCACCCTGTCCCATCCCAGCCAGCAGCTACACCCCACCTTGCTGAGATGCCCTCTGCTCTGCCCCTTCCCAGTCACCTGTCAGGCCACAAAGCGGGTGAAGGAGACCAGCTGGGGCTGGGAACAGGACCAGCTACATCACTGAAAGGGCCCTGTCCTCTCACTCAAAATTCACAAAGCATTTCAAGACAGCAATGGTGCAAGGCTCTTTCTTCTAAGCACAGGCACGATGCCAGGAGGCTGCAAAACGGAGGCACAGGCAGGAGAGGGAGCACCGCACAGCATCTCTGCAGGCGAGGCTGAGCCACAGCACTCTGTTCCTAAAATGGCGCCAGGAGAAGCTTCACGAAAGAAGAGACTTCCTCAGGGTCATGGAGCCAGCAGATGGCACCGATGCAGCTCCCAGGCCAGGCCTCCCCTCATCCCATGCCTGCTGGGCGACTGCAGACGGACGCTGCAGCCATGAGCTCAGCCCTCTGGGGGCTCAGCAGCTTCAGAGATGGGTCTCAGCCCAGCATCCCCCGCCCAGCGGTGCGGCCATCCGCAGGAGCGAGCCATGCGTCATTCCTGAGCTCCAGGCTGGGGAAGAGGCTGGGAGTGCTGATCTCTCCACACCCCCGGGCAGTGCCGGGCAGCCTCTGGGGAAGCACTGGGCATCCCAGCGGCACCAGGGTAAATGCTAGGGGGAGGGCAGAGGTAGGTCACAGGCTGGGAAGGCCACCAACGGCTCAGGCACCAACGCTGCAGGAAGGCCACATCTCCCCAAGCGTTGAGCTGTCTGGAAAGCTGCCCTGCTGCCCAACACCGCTCCCTCCTACCCTGGTGCCTCCTCTCCTTGACCCAAAGAGGCAACATGACATGGGGGAAAAGGCCCAGTCTCAGCCCCGCCACTGGCCTACTGTGTGACCCTCCAAAAGGCACCCCTCTTTCAGAGCCTGTTTCTTCCATGGCAAACTCCAGAGTTGGGTTATATGATCACAAAAGCACTGCTGGCTCCAAAATCATGATTCTCCCCGAGAAGACAAGTCAGGCCAGCCTTAGGGGGCCTGAATTTCAAGTCCTCTTGGCAACAGATGGAGAGACAGGGGTGCGTGACGTTAGCTCCTTCCTGGCACCTCTGGCGCCAACCTCCTTGTGGGGCCCACCTGCCTGGCCCCAGGTCTCTGGGAGCATCCCACCACTGTGGTGTGATCTCACATCACAGGGGCTGCTCCAGGCCGGAGCTTGGCCATGGACGTGGCCGTCAGCCTGCCGTCCAGCTGGCAACGTGTGGGACCTCGCACGAAGGCCGTGTGGAAATTGCCTATAAAATTACTCCCTTGTGCCCCACCCAGCTCTCACAGACCCCACAGAACAATTTATAAAGCCCAAGTGGGGAAGACTTCATCCACTACCAACCACCCCCTGGCCCCAAGCCGGAACCGGCTCCAGCCCAGAGGGGCTGCTTCACTCTGCGCAGGCCCGGCTGCACAGGCCTGGGTGGCACGGCCCGAGGACAAGGACTTGGCAGACGCACAGCACCTCCAAAGCCATTTCTCACAAGTCACTGCCCCCGGGTCATAGAGCTGAAACTGACATAGCATGTTCATGTGTTCACATAGCATTTCATACATTTTTTTCCAAATAGCTATTTTAGTATTATCAAAGTGATGCCTAGACAGAGTTAAAAAGTCAAATAACACAGAAAGTTGTACACTGAAGAAAAAAAAAAGTCCACCACCTAAAATTAAAAGAATTACCTAAGAGGGGAGTCCAGTCCCCCCGCTGCAGTTGTGGAAACTGTAGGGAGAAAGGTCCGGTGGCTTGCCCGAGCTCACACAGCGGGTCTGTAACGGAGCCCAGGGCCTCCGACCACCCAGGGCAATCGGCCCCTCAGGATGGCATTTGCTACACTCTGCGTCCTCGCCCTGCAAGGTCCAATGTGTTCCTGATCTATCCTGAGCTCCACATAAGTGCTGAGGCATGGCTCACACTGAAAACACATGGGGAAGGAGGTGGTCCCTGGCACTTTCTTGCACCCGTGAAGCTCAATGTCCGGCATCACGTCCACAGACAGGTTCTCTGCTCCACATGGACCTGGCTTCATTTTGCCCCAGTGTGTGGCTCCTGCCGACCGTCCCCAAGTTCCCCATGAAACCCCACTAGCATCTCCGCCATTCATCCCCCAAGCTCCTCAGCTGCAGAGGTGGGCTGCACCCAGCTCTGCAGAAACCTCTAAGCACCTGCCCTGACAGGGTCTGAGCCATGGCTGAAGGAAGGTACAGCAGGGAGCAGGGGGAGGAAGTCCCCAGTGGGGTGCCTGGGATATGGGGCTGCCCCTGCAGCCAGAGCAGACTCAAGAGGAGAACACAACGTGTCATGGTTGCTTGAGTGGAGAGAAAAGGAATGAACACCTCATATGTGGACATGATAAAACTGCAGCACTGTTGGGCCCAGGGGAAAGCATCCACTAGACCACGAGAAAGGCAGCCTGGGGACCACGGGGCCAGGCCACCTGCTGGAGGTGCACAGGCTGCCTGCCCAGCCATGGCCGGGTGACATGTCCTGGAGGCACCATCTGAGCCCCCAGCCAGAGCTATGTGATTTGGACAAGCCCTGGATCATTTGAGCCACCACGAGCACCTAGAATTGTACAACTGAATTTTAGGAGAGCCCGGGAGAGAACACTTTATGAATCACAGAGAAGAGGGGAAACTTCTCCCTGTCCTAGGGCAGGAGGCTTCCCAGAGCGTCTGTGGCAAGCACGCCCTCTCACTTACCTTGCACTCGTCCTCCAGGGGCAAGTGACCCTTCTGGAAGTTAGCACATTCTTTAGCTGAAACGTATATTTTTTTAAAAGTGTTTTTAATTTAAGCTAAATATCTATCTTTTTGTAATTACTGCTAACTGGCTCAAGTCTAGTCTCTTAAAGCAGTTTTTTGCAACCTTTTTTTTCTATAATGTGTAACTGATGATCTACAAATGCACATCCACGGTCATCCGTTCATGCATTCATTCGACAAATTGTAGACAAATTGTACTGAGCATCTGCTGGGTGCCAGGCACCGGAGCAGAGAGAATATGAAGGGGACAAAAACCCTGCCTCGTGAGCCCTGTATTCATTATTGTTTGTAATAATAATAATAAGTAAAATATGCAACATCTCAAACAGAAATAAGTTTTAAAATAGATAAAGCAGGGATGAGACAGTACTGGGATACCTGTTAAATAGAGCAGTCAGGGAAGAGCTCATTGAGCAAAGACCTAAAAGAAGGGAGGGCGCCAGCCAGCCACGCAGACATCTAGGGGAATAGCCAGCCGAGCAGCAGGAGCGGTAAGTGCAAAGGCCCTGAGGTAGCAAAGCCGGGGCACAAATGAAACAGTCTTCAGGTTGGCACGGTTCCATGGAGTCCGACTGGAACTACACCCCCAGTTCTCCCACTCAACAAAGAGCTGGGAATGGAAGGAAACGAGGAGACATTGTAGAGATGAACCTTGAATCTGCTCTAATTTCTTTCTTAAAATGCGTGAGCTCTTTGTTATTAGCAACAGACTGTGCCCGTGACACCCTCCCGGTGAAGACATCTCCCAAGGGCATGGCCACAGCTGAGAGTAAACCCAGCGCATCCAGCCTCAGGATGCTCTTTGGAGAAGAGGAGAAACACTCAGGTCCCTGCCTGTCCTTCCCGTCCCCTCTGGACCCCCTCCAGCTTGTCTAGGCCAATCAGTCACTCTCCGTCCTTCTCTGAATCACAGCGCGCAGTTCACAGCACGCACGGTGGAGAAAAGGCACGCGGCACATCCGTTCACACACAACTCGGGTTGCCTTAACCCAGACGCGTGACCTCCATGTTGGGGGGCTGGCGCGCTGGGCCCCGCCGCCCCCTTTGTAATTCGCGTCACCTCCAATACCAGAAACATGCATCACACGGATCTTTTCCCTTTTTTTTTAAGATGTTCCCAAGAAAATCTGTATTTAATTTATGGGCAATTTATAATGGAAATAGACCATATAAAATGTATACAAATGTGTAGGGCTGTATATAGGGCTTGGAAGGAGACAGTTTAGCTTAGCGATAATTAACGTGAAGGGTCTCTTCCCTGCTGCCAGGTAGACGTTTGGATTGCCCCGACTTTCGTTAAACTTAAACCAGAAAGGGCTGGAGGGCCGAGGTCCAAACATTCCTCAACTCTACGGAGGATGTCAGGACACATAGCCGACGACAATACATTTCACCAGGATTGCCAAAGCCCTGCTTCAGTTCACAAGATGCCTGCGTTGCATTAGGCGGACAGAGGACGCTGGCCTCTGCACCACGGTCAGTCTTCTGGAGACACAGAACCATCTGCAATGCCCCAAACTAACATGAGGCCGTAGGAGTTGCAAAGCAGTCGGACACCTATCTGTCCCCACCCCGGGCTCTTCAGGCCGACAGAGCCAAGACGGCTGCTGTTCCCAGCACAGGGCTGCCCTGCTTGAGTCAAAGAAGAGTTACAGAGGACCTCGGAGTTGCCAGAAGCTATTTCCAGGGGACTTTGATCAACTGATGCTGTAATCTCTGAAGGGAAACATACTTCATTTAGAAGGTATTCTTTGGTGTCATTCCCAAGGAGAAGGCATACTTGTTTTTGGAATAACAGAGCACTTACTCTCTCGCGCTCTCTCTCTCTCTCCCAGCCATGAGCGCTCTAATTGTGATGGTGCACAAACAACCTTGCTGAACACAGTGAGAAATCGTAGAACACGCTGTCGGCCAGAAAATCCTGTTTTCAACAGTGCCCAGTTAGGAGCCAAAATCCTATATGGCAGAAACACCCCAACCGAAGGGCCAAGCCTGGGCTCCAGCCTTCACCAGCTTCCTTCTCCATCCATGCAGGGCGAGACCCCGTAGTGGGGGAGGTGGGCCACCCTAAAACCCATATGGGTCCCTAGAATCCCTTGAATGCCATGGTGAGGGGTGGTACATTTCAATAAGTTTTTCCTGGCATAGTCTGACATGGTTTAGATCAATTACCTCATTTTTCAACAATGAAAAGATTAAACAGTTGTTAAGGGTTATGAAATGATTTAATATGCTATTAAGCGGATATGTAAACTATCAAAGTAGAAATTTCCAGAGAGAGACTTAAATATCAATTATATTCATATCCCATGTGTACGCAGCTCCTCCTCGCCCCTCCCGGAAGCCCGCGCCCCGGCCAGGCCAGCTCCCCGCCGCCGTGGGGACCCAAAGGCGGCTCTGAAAACCCAGCTCCTCTGCACTGGGTTCATGAGAATTTTTTGTGGCCAGGGAAACAACGAGGCTCAGAGTGTTCACAGCGCTTTTTTTTTTTTTTCTTCCTTGAAATGGAGAACAAAATCAAATTTTGGAGAAATTTGGGGGATAAGTATTTGTGCTGAATGATGAGAAAGGACTTTAAGTGCCGTGAAACCAGAGTAGGGCTCTACCTTCTGAACTTTCGCTGGTTTTCACTCATTCACCGCTGGCAATGTTTCAAAGGGTAATCTTTTTTTTCAAATTATCTTTTAAAGCAAAATGGAAAAAGAAAAAATCTTTTCTTCATCTGTCTCCTCTCCTAGCATTAACTTTTAAAAATATTGGTTCTTCAAGCTCACTGTACTCCCCAAACAGTTCTGCCTAAAAAACTGCAGCCCCTGACACTGACATCTTCTCAATTCGCATAGCGCCTGGTTTACATGCTCAGTCAAACGGGGTGCAGCGCGCCCCATCTCAGCTCGGCCCCTGGATGGGTTCCGACGGTGCGGGCCCCTTCACAAGGACAACTCAATAACCCACTTCATCAACTCCAACCGCAAGAGGAAAGTGGGCGCAGACCCCACTGCCTGGGGAGTTCTGGGTCAGTTTTTGTAGAGCACAGATGTGCCCCCCCTGTGTCTCTCTCCCTGTTCACTCCAATTAGAGGAAATCATATAAGAACAGCACCAGGAAGACAGACCCTGCAACACACCCATGTGGTCGAACTAGGTTCCTTGCCCTTGCCAGGCTTTCAGACCCCTGTCTCCTTCCTTCGGACCCCAGGAAGTCTTTAAAGATGATTAAGAAGGAATGAGGGAGGCCAGGCGTGGTGGCTCACGCCTGTAATCCTAGCACTCTGGGAGGCCGAGGTGGGTGGATTGCTTGAGGTTGGGAGTTTGAAACCAGCCTGAGCAAGAGTGAGACCCCGTCTCTACTATAAATAGAAAGAAATTAATTGACCAACTAATATATATAGAAAAAATTAGCCAGGCATGTGGCACATGCCTATAGTTCCAGCTACTCGGGAGGCTGAGGCAGCAGGACTGCTTGAGCCCAGGAGTTTGAGGTTGCTGTGAGCTAGGCTGACGCCATAGTACTCACTCTAGCCTGGGCAACAAAGTGAGACTCTGTCTCAAAAAAAAGAAGGAATGAGGGGGGTACTGCATCCTGCTCCTGGCTCCTGACAAGAGTCAGGGGGCAACAATCTGAAGAACATTTGGGAAAATGTTTTGCGGAGTAAATATCTCCCAACCCCAAACTGCTACTGCCCAGTGCCCAGAAAGCCCATATCATGGCAATGTTTGGTTGCAATTATTTTTTAAAAAATGCACATTCCATGCTTCTCCATTTTCAAGGAGAAGCCAGACTCCCCAAGTTAGCAGTAAATGAAGACAGCCCAGCAGATGGACTGGCATGTTCGGAGCAGCACTGGAGTCTCTCGTGCTCCTTAGCATCTCCGCCCGAGTGTCCCCACCCACACAGGAGCGTGCCTGGCCGTGTGCTCTGTGGCTCTCTGCACAGCAGGTCCTGCCACACCACATCGTAGGTGGTTTCCAGAGTGCTGGTCACGGTGACTCGAGAGACAGATGGGGCATGTGTCTGCAAGGACGGCTGTCTTCCCCCGCTCGAGGGAGAAAGCCGGTCCTGAGCCGGAGCAGCCACTGCAGCGCCCCGCTGCCTTCAGGGCACTTGCCCCGCTGGCTGTGTGTATGAGGTCTGTGCTCACGGCCCGCGTGGCAGAGCAATGCCTCGTCCCCGTGTCTCCAAGGAGGAGGCCCACGGGGCTGGCAGAGAAGCAGCCCAGCGGCTTCTAAGTGTCCCCTCCTCCTGTCCCTCCTTCTCACACTAGTTCGGCTGCAGACAAAGGGACCCAAAGTTCACATATCCTTCAGATATGCGATTAGCAGGGAGGGGTCTCAAGCTTGACCCTTTCCTCATCCATCCCAGCAAGCAGTGCCCGCCGGGCCTCTGGCTCCAAAGGACAGGCACGAGTCTGGGTGAGGTGGGACATGGTTCCGGAAGTAGCCACGGTGTAGCCGTTAATCCCACCTGGGCAGCTTTGCCAGAGGCCACTGTAAGGTCCTCTCCAGTCTGAAGAGTTGAGTCCCTTGCACTGTTTTTGTACCAGAAAGGCAGGGCACAAGGGGCTGCAAACGTCCCCAAAAGTCATCGTCTGGAAGTACCGACTCTGTCCGCGCCAAAGGCGCACTGCACGATGCTCAGAGACCCCGGCAGAGCTCCCTGCGGAAGGCCGCCTCGGGTTCTGGTAAGTGAGAGCAAACGCTAAGTCAGAATGACGGAGCTGTGCTCCTTGGCGCTTCAGACAGTTTCTGCCATCTGCAAATCTTGTTTGGGGTCTGAAAGGGGGCAGAAGTGGGGTGCTGGGGACCCCAGCAGAGGAAGGGGATGAACTAAGGGCTCTGTACCTGCAGAGACGCCCTGGCCAGGTGTGCCCAGCCCTCACCAAGACCTGCCCAGGTCTGTCCCACCGTCAGAGCACATCAGACCCTGCCAGAGCCTCGGGAGGGAAGGTGGCGCCCGCCTCGGGCTGCCCTGGCCAAGATTTCCTGAGAGGCAGGTGTCAGGGCTGTTTCTAGAAGTGGCTGCTTCTCTCCATCCTTGAGAAAGGCATCCAGCAAAGCTGGGCACTCTACTGAAATGCTCTGAGCATGTGCTTATTTTTCATCTGGGGGCATCATGCGAAAAGGTGAGATAAAACTGGGCTCTGCTCACAGATGAGGCTACAACCATGACCCTGGAGGGCTTTGCTCCGATAGGCAGTCTCTGCAATCTTGAGCCAGGAACAGAGATCCCAGCAGGCCTCCCCTTCCCTGCCCGGCTGCTCTGCACACATCGGGTGAGGGGAAGAGGTACGTGAGAGACCTTCTGGGGCCCAAGTGACCCCAGAATCCATGGTGCCACTTGGGAGATCCAAGGACCCCATGCCCAGTGCCCAGTGAGTCTTGGCTTCCCCAGGAAGCACTTCTGGAATCCCCAGGCTGCCCGAGAGTCCTTCTCCTCTGCTCTTTATACACATATGTCACGAAATGCTCAGGTGACTTTGAGGAAAGGGTCAGGACACCCACACTGCAGATGAGGAGACTGAGGGGAGAGGTCATGCAGGTGGTAGTTGGTGGGACAGGATTGGAGCCTGTTTCTCCCACCTTAGCTGGTATTCTTTCTCATACTGACTACATGTATGCATACACACATGTGTGCACACACATGCTCACACATATACACACATGTGCTCCCATGCATGTATGCATGCATGCACTCATACACATATGTACGCGTGTGCACATGCACACACAAGCTTACACACACATTCATGCATGCATTGCACACACACACACATGCAGGCCCCTGTAAGGGACAGACCTAGGCATATGCTGGTGGCTGGTTTCCTGCAGCCACGGCTTCCAGGAGAATCATCACTCCCTCAGTTTTTCCTGGGGGGAGTGTAAGGTCAGGACTGAGAACATAAATAATAGAAATAATGGATCACCACACTCAGATCGTCTCATTTCAGTGTAACCACAGTTCTCTGACCCTTGATTACTCTCAAAACCATTCTTGTCATATAATATATGAACTATGCATAAACAATTCTGGGTTATGATGTGTTTCCTAAAACTAAGAGAACTTCAGCCATAACACTGACATTTTGTTTCTGGAAATTAAACCCTGGGAACAGTGAAAATAAAGTCCATCAATTTATGAATTGTGTTTCCGTACATACTTCAATTCCCAACGCTTGCGGTGAAACAGAAACACGATTTTGTTTCTGATGGCGTTGCCCCTGAGACGGCAGGTCTGACGCTCCCCGGCTCTCCACTCCAGGCCGGGAAGCCAGGCCTTCCAAATAAGGCCCTCGCTAACGACCTGGGTGACCTAATACTTTAGGAAACGACAAGAATAAACCCCAGCAAGATGGATTTGCTAGTTGCTCCTGGGAAACAGGCGTTCTGCCTCTGCCCAGTCCCTGGCAGGAGGGGCACGTGCTGGGGAGATGCCCAGACAGGCTGGCCAAGGCCTCATATGGCCCGGATGGCGTCTCGGGATGAACCCTGCCTGTCCCGGGGACTCCTGCAGGCTCCCAACACCCGGCAAGCCGGAGGCCCGGCTGGTGTTTGCCAATGATGAATGAGGAAGGCATTTCCGTGATTATAGTGTGGAAGCGAGGTGAAGAAGGAATGGGCTCTGGTGTGGGGGGAAGGTCGAGAGAAATTGGGGAAAGTGAAACGAGCAGGGTGGGTCTGGACATGCGGTAGGATTTCAGCGTGCAGAGCTAGCAATGGGCGGGGGAGCAGACAAGGTGGGGAGAGCCCCGTGAGCAAAACTGGGGGGGGGGCAGAGGGGCCTGCAGCGCAGGGGACGGGCGG
This sequence comes from Microcebus murinus, assembly GCF_040939455.1. Taxonomy (NCBI): domain Eukaryota; kingdom Metazoa; phylum Chordata; class Mammalia; order Primates; family Cheirogaleidae; genus Microcebus; species Microcebus murinus. The sequence continues at coordinate 15,484,459 of NC_134106.1, forward strand.
CAGGGCAGGGGTGGGAGCTCTGAGCTGAGCTGGGGAGCTGAGAGGTGAGGGCACGGCAGCTAGAGGCACAGACGACATCGTGACATTTCCCGCAGGGACTGCCTCCCTGCTCCTTCCGCCAGGACAAACCCAGTTATCCTCCAACTCCACCTCCTCCAGGAGGCTTTCCCTGAACTCCTCCACAGGCAACGAGCTTCTTCCTCCCTGCTCCGATTTCTGCAGCTCACAGTCTCTTCCGCCCCACCCAGCCGTCAGCTCAGGCCCACAAGGTGTGCATAGGCCTTTTGTGGGTTTGAAGCGTCACCCCTGTAGACTGCACTCTTCTGGAAGACAGACGACTTCCTACCTGTGAGCTTCCTGATGGCGTGGCTTACCCCAGCTCCAAGAACACCAGGACTTCAGGAGGGACCCACCAAGCCCGAGGGAGTTGGTGTGGAAGGGGGCAAGCCACCCGGTCCCACCCTCGACTGGCCAGGACTCTGCCTGCCCTCCCAGTTTCTGCCTGGTGCAGAAACTCTAGATGCTAGCCCCTTCTTTAAGGCTCTCTCACCCTGCTCAGAGGACGGTCCTGCCTTCTGCACCTCCTCCCAGAACCTCTCAGTTCCCCACCCTGCCAGCCCTCCACGGCTGAAGACCACAGGTCACCACTCATCAAAGCCAGTTGTGTAGCCTGCCAGGTGCCAGGCTCTCTGGGCATGGCCACTTCCGGCCAGCCCTGCTCCCTGGAGGCACCGTCCAGCCCCAATAGCAAACGACTGGCCAGGGAGGCTGAAAGCAGCCCAGCTCGGCCAGCTGCCCCACATTCACGAGGCCAAAATGGGGCAGTGAGGGAAAGGGGAGAAGGGCAGGAGGGCTGGGCAGGGCTCGGTGGGTCCCCTCCACTGAGGAGGAAGTGGCAAGCCTGGCCCCGGCCTCCTGGCCCTGGCAGGGCGAGGGGTGGTCTGCACAGAGGCCCCACCTGTGAAGAAGCCAGAGCCACCCTCGGGCCTCCTGCTCAGCCCCACAGACACGAGCCTTCAGGGTTCTGACCCTTGTCAACAAGTACACATGCCAATCTGTTTAATGGGTGACTTAGGGGACAAACACATTATAAAATTGTTCTTCATTCAACAAAGATTCCTCCTTGGGAATTAACAAACTCCTCTTTGAACACGCAAGTGCCCCAGGAAGACGTAAGTGAGGCCGTCCTCTGGAGTCACACTGCCCGAGGGCTGGTCACTTGGCCCTGAGTGTGACTCTGCTTAACTGGGCTGCTTTCCTGCGGCCTTGTGGCAGAGCCAACCTTCTGCAAGAACCGATTCTGCTGGGGACAGATGCAGGGCGGTCGATTGGGAGCAAGGAGCACAACAGGAGGCTTGGAAGAACAGCGGGGGAGAAAGAGCAGCGGTCTGGCCCGCTGGCCAGGTGAGGGGACAGAGAAGAGCAGGCGGGAGGCAGCAAGAGCCGCCTCTCAGACCAGGGCACTGGCTCAGCTCGCTGGGGCTGCCGCAGAAAGTGCCGCAACCGGGTGGCTTAAGCAGCAGAATTTACTGTCTCTCCACCCTGCAGACAACAAGTCCGAGGCCAAGGTGTCGAGTCGGCAGCCTTGCTCCCTTCCGGGGGCTCGGAGGGGGGATCTGCTCGGGCCTCTCCCAGCCTCATGTAGAAGCATCACCCCACCTCTGCCTTCGTCTCTCATGGGGTTCCTCCCGCGTGCTCCTCTGTGACCAAATGTCCCCGTTTATAAGGACACCCAGCACATTGGGTCAGGGCCCGCCTTACTCCAGCTTGACCCCGTAGTAGCTAACACATCTGCAGTGACCGCATTCTCCAACACCGTCACATCCCGAGGTTCTAGGGGTTAGAATCCCGACGTGTGAGCTGGGGGAGGGGACGCGACTCAGCCCATAACAGGCACCTCCTCTAGGGTGAAACTGCAGCCCAGCCCCTCAGCCCGGACCCGCTGAGTGACCGCGAGCAGGTCACTGCCCTGTCTGAGCTCAGCTGGCTGCCCTGTGTCTCGGGTTGGGTCGGGGGCAGCCAGTGAGGACGGGCTGCGTCGGTGACATGTGGGCTCCTGGGCAGGGGCTGTTCTAGACCTCGGGAGCCGTCCCATCGCTGCTCAAACAGGGCATGGGACCTTGTTACCAGCACTCCCGAGCCCCAGGGGTGGGGGGACTGGGGCACCGCAGGGTGCAAAAGTCCAGCCTGACACCAGGAGCCCTGGAGACTCCTCAAACAGGTGAGCCTCCACAGTAAAGCGTGTTACTGAACAGTCCCGATAAAATCCGACTGTCGCCCGCAAGCAGCTTGTGCTGACAGGGAGCAAAAGCACCGTATCTGGCTGAGTCGGGCCTGCTGTCTTCAGATCAGACCCCAGACAAGGGGACAACTCCCAGCGCCGCACAGGCCAGCACACAGTAGGCCCTCAGGGAGCCTCAGGTAAGGCAGGCCCACTGGTGGAGCGAGAGCGACACCTAGTGGCCACCAGGAAAATGGCATGCTCAGGCCTAAGGGCTGTGGGGTAGAAAGGCCAGTGTGACCTGCCAGGCTCAGGCCACGTGTCAGTGTGTGTGTCGGATTTGAGTCCCATAGCCTCTGGACTTCAAGTTGAGGCTTCAGGCCCCGGAAGGGGTGGCACAGCCTCCTCCACCTTCACGGGGCCATCTGGCGACCTTCATAGCTGCTTAAACCGTGCATGTGAACAGGGCTGCTGGGCCCGCCCATTCGGAACCCTCAGGCGACTGTCGGCAGCCTGGCCGACCCTCCCATGGCCTGCCTCCACCCCAGGATTGCACACAGAGGGGCTCCCAGCCTCTCCCCACAGGCCCAGCAAGGGCACCAGAGGGAACTCAGTGCCAACCTGGGCCCTAGGCCCGGCCCCACCCCTGCCTGGACTCACTCTCCCCACCCCTGACGCGGAGAGAAGCGGGTGAGGGCATCTGCAGCTCTGGGTCCCTGTGAGCAACTTGCCTTCAAGACCCTGAGCCTTGACATCTGCAGAGCTATGTTCGAATCCTCCTCTGCCCCTCCCAGGCCTCCCCAGTCCACTTAACTTCTGTGGGCCCTTTCCCCTTCTGGGGGCAGCACAAGGACCCCGTGACACAATCCATGTGATGATACAATGCATTAAAGCACCCCACTGGGTACCTTTCCTGGAACAGGTGCTCCGTAGTGGCAGGCTCTTGTTCTACCTTGGTCTTCACGTCAGTGTTCACCGTAGCACTACATACACGACAGCCCGGGGTGCACGGAATTCAGTGATCCAGGAAGATCAGAGAGATCCTCTGCCCTTCTGCAGAGCCTCTGCCGTGGACCTCACACAGCCCTGATCTCGCTCTCGCTCTCGCTCTCGCTCTCTCTCTCTCTCTCTCTCTCACACACACACACACACACACACACACAAGCTGCCTGGGTTTCCTAACAGACCACCTCAGGGTCAAGTTGACGGTCACCTTGATCCGTCACCCAGCACAATTCTCCGGCCAGAACCTCACTTATCCCTCCTAGAAGCCCCGGTCCACTGCTGCCCTCGTCCCCACTCCTCCAGCATCCTGGGGAAGACTGAGGAAGGCCAGAGAAGAGCAAGACAGGACCTCTCCACTCACTCCCCAAACAGGGCAGTCCAAGGCAGAGCCCTGGAGCCCAGAAACAGAGCGTGGGGAGGGGCCCGACCCCAGCCTGGCTGGGAGCACTCAGCAGAGAGCGGGGAAGGGCTCCAGACAGTAAACAGATGTGGTTGTTAGTGAATGAGACAGAACCAGCAGGCCAGTCACTGGGTCTACCTCTTAGGCAGTGGGGGTCAAGTAAATCTCAGTTTCAAGCCCTGAGAAGCCTCTGCCAACCCCTCCTGCTGGGGCTGGGGCTGGCGTTCCGCTTGGGCTGGGGGCTATGGCCCTTCCCGAGGCCAGCCTCGCAGAGTGCCTGGAGACCTCCCTCCCACCAAGATCCATCAGCCGGCCACAACCTGGGAGGCCCAGCAGGCCTTTCTACTCCTCACTGACTTCAGGCAAGGAGAAACAGAGCCCAGAGGGTTTAGGGGAACCGCCCTAAACCACAGAGCTAGTAAATGGCAGAATCAGGTGAAATTAGTTTAATAGTACTTTATTTGACCAAATATATCTAAAATATTATTTTGATACATAATTAGTCTAAAATGTTAGAGATATTTTACATTGTTTTATTTGTGCTAACTTCAAAATATGGTATACATTTAACATAGCACATCTCAATTTGGACACTAAATTTTCATCAAAAATACTTTATCTGTATTTGAATTTCATCAACTTGGCAGTTGCAGATTCACATACTGTAAATGTGAATTTGTTATTCCAAACATACTCTAAAATTCTCTGATAACTGAATTAAGTATTTTTTTTATTTTAGATTAATTCAAGTAAAATCAGGGCTGGGGTGAGGTGGTTCACGCCTGTAATCCTAGCACCCTGGGAGGCTGAGGCAGGAGGATCGCTTGAGCTCAGGCATTCAAGACTACCTGAGCAAGAGCTAGACCCAATCTTTACTAAAAATAGAAAAAAAATTAGTGAGGCATGGCTCATCTGTAGTCCCAGCTACTTGGAAGGCTGAGGCAGGAGGATCATGCGAGCCCAGGAGTTTGGGGTTGCAGTGAGCTATGATGATGCCACTGCACTCTTTCCAGGGTGACAGAACAAGACTCTGTCTCCAAAAAATAAAAAACAAATCAAATCAGAAATTCAGTTCCTCAGTAGCACTAGTGACACTTCCAGTGATTCAATAGCCACGTGTGCTAGTGGCTAGTGTCTACCAAAGTGGACAATGTATAACTAGATCTTTTACATAATCCTTAAACAGGACCATTCCCAGATGCACAGCACTTAGAAATCCATCTTTTCTTGCCCTGTCCAAGAACTCAGTATCTACAGACTTCAGATTATCGGGCTGTGTCCCCAATCGCTCCAGCTGGCTCAGGGGTAGGGCTAATAGAGCGTCCAGGGAAGTATCTCATTGTTTCCCAAAGTAGCTATCACCACATGCAGTGGAGGGGGTCTGGGATTTGGAGCCTGGTATTCAAAGTTTCAAAATTCTGCTTTGTTATTTTCTTGCTTCAAGTCACACAATTGGGTATTTAGTCCTGCTGAGCTTCAACTTCCTCGTTTGCATAATGGAAGGAATACTGTCTACTTGACAGGTTGGTTAAAATTAAATGAGAATCTATGTAAGTAAAGCACCAGGTACTTAGCAGGCACTCAGTAAACTGTCTGCCTTTTTTCTCCTGCTTTCCATAGAAACAATTGTTTGTTGTGTAGTTTCAGCACTGTATGTTCACTGTTCGCCTTAAAGGAATAATTTGTGGAAGTCCTTCCTTCTTCAGTTTTTCTTCTGTATAAAATAACTTGCATGGTACAAACATACATTTTTGGGAAAATGAATATATGATTTGCTACTGCAATAATCATAAGCAATAAAAAAAAATAATTTTGCCAGAACCTAAAAAAGAAAGAAGTAGTCATTGAATAGGAAGGAAAATATGGTGCAAATTCTTAGCAAGCAGCCACTGGCCCCAAAGAGTCAACACCTATAGAGGATCAGTGTGGTAAAGCCAGTCCGCACATCCAGTGACTCAAGTGACCCACACGGCCATTCCACCGGGCTGCAGCAACGCTGTGCTATTCAGACTGCTGTGAGGCCCACACGGAAGGTAAGTCTCTGGAGGCCGCAAAGGTAGTAAGCGGCAGAGCCAGAACTAGAGCCCAGGTCGTGCACTCTGGCCGGTGAGTGAGCTCACCTCACCCGCTGCGTTTCCCACAGCCTTAGGGTTCCTGGGGGGAAGGTCCCGCCCAGTGTCCTAGCCTGGGAGACAAGAGCCCTGGGTTTGGGGCTCGACTCTGACTCAGTAGATGACCCTCAGCAGGCTCTGCCCCCCTCACATCCTTCCCATCTGCAAACTGAGGGGTCTGTGGCCCAGAGCTGTAATAATAAACCACCACAAACTTGGTAGCTGAAAACAACAGAAGTTTATCCTCCCACAGTTCTGGAGGCCAGAAATCTGATATGAAGCTGTGAACGGGGCTTCCAAAGGCTCAAGAAGAGACGCTTTCTGGGCATCTTCAACCTCGGCTGACTCCAGGCGTTCTTTGGCTTGTGGCAGCAGAACTCCACTCTCTGCCTCTGTCTTCCCACCCCCTTCCCCTCTCCTCCACCTCAAATCTCCCTCTGCCTTTCTCTTAAACGGATACTGCATTGGATTTAGGGTCTATCAGATAATCGAGGATGAACTCTTCATCTCCATACCCTGACGTAATTACATCTGCAAAGACTGTCTTTCCAAGTAAGGTCACATTCACACGTCTTAGGGTTGAGGTCATGGGCATACCTTTTGGGGAGCCACCATTCACCCCACTGGGGTTTGGCCCTAAAGAAGTCCAGATCTCACTCAGCTCTAAAAACCTCTGATGCAAAAAACGACAAAGGGCAAGTATCTCTACCACATAAAGAATGCACCCAAGCAGGTAAGGTGAACATCAACATCCCAAGGGGTAAATGGATAGTTCATACACATGATTAGAAGATGCTCTAATTAGTAAGCAGACACACATAGATGTTCTGCCTTCTCAATGTCAGAGAGGTGCAAACTAAAGTGAATCTTAGATTTGTTTAGTCTAAAAAAAACTAAAACCCAACACTGGCAAGGATGTCACGAAACTGAGACTCACATTGGGATCCACCATTTATTCCCAGGGACTGGCTCAGTGTAGGCACCTACAGAATCACACTGATGGGTAGTAAACTGGCAACACTTTTGGGGGGAAAGGCTATGGCAATATATTCCAATAACCTTGAAAATGAACATGTCCGTTGACTGAAAATTCCACAACGGTGCTGGGAATTTATTCAAAGGAAATCATCCTATGAACCAACATTTGTCTCCACGTTATTTGTAACATCTAAATATTGCACACAATCTAAGCATTGAAGAGAATGGGAACCATTTTGCACAGACACTCTGTAGCTATGAAAGTGATGTCAAAACCAGGAGAAGAGATAAGGCTAAGAGAATAAATAAGAACCACTGAGAAGGAAAAAGGGGAGGCTTCTGGGTGCCAGCAGTTGTGATTGCTTTAAAATTATTTCCTTACATTGTGCATTTGTTTTATGCTTTTTTTTTATACTTGAATCATGGTTTCTAATACGTAAATAGACAGACAGATGGTAGATCTTTTTTTCTTTCTAAGAGGTAGATCCAAGAACCCTTAGAATACTCCCTTTTATTTATTTATTTTTTTACTGTTTATTTCAGAATATTATAGGGGCACAAATGTTTTGGCTGCATGAATTGCTTTTGTACAGTTTGAGTCAAAGTTATGAGTGTACGCACCATCCAGATAGTGTACATTTAACCCCTTAGGTGTGAATTTACCCATCCTGTCCTCTGCCCTCCCACCTGCTTGATTTCCGTTGAGTTTTACTTCCATATGTGCACATGAGTGCTGATCGGTGAGTTCCAATTTAATAGTGAGTACATGTGGTGTTTGTTTTTCCATTCTTGCAATATTTCGCTTAGGAAAATGGTCTCTAGTTCCATCTAGGTTGTTACAAAAGGTGTTAATTCATTTTTTATGGTTGAGTACTATTCCGTGGTATACATATACCACATTTTATCAATCCACTCATGAGTCAGTGGGCACTTGGGCTGATTCCACATCTTTGCGACTGTGAATTGTGCAGCAATAAATATTCCAGTGCAAGTGTCTTTTTGATAAAATGTCTTTCTGCCTCAAAAGTGTGAAGTCCATCCTGGGCATAGCTGTGAAGGGCTCCCAGACCAGTAAAATGAGTTTTAAGGCACCGATTTTCTTCCTCGGTACTTCCGTCTGGGTTGAGCACGCACTTGGCTTTCGCACCTGCTCAGGTGCAGAGGATTCAGTTAAAGCTCGGGCAGCGCCCCACTGCTGCGCCTCGACCGTGCTCCTGGAGTGGGTGGCCCGCCCTCCACCTCCCCTGTCCTTCCTCCTCCTTGCTCACCATAGGCTCTTCCTGCTGCTCCTGCTCTTGTCCCAGTGGCCCCAGCCAGGGGGCGCCCAACGACCCTCTCGACCCATCCCAGGTCAGCAAAGGATAGAGTGAAAGTGCCCTCAGAGGCCCCGGTTTTCCTACACAGGGTTCCCAGAGGGGTAGCAGGAAGGGGCTGTGCCTTTTCTAACTGCCCCTGTTGCCACCCCCACCCCTACAACTGGTCTTCCTAGGCTTTGGGGAGAGCAGCTGTCCTGCCTACGTCTTCCATCTGCCGCATGAGGCTGTCCTGCAGCTTTCAGGAGAACAAAGCCTTCCTCCTGGAACTGACTGGTGAGAGAGGGAGGAGTCTTGTGGGGCTTTGTGACCCAGTGTGCCAGGAGCAACCTCCTCCCCCCACCCCCAGCCTGGTTCCCTACTCAAGCCAGCAAGCCTGGCCCACCTGGGGGAGGGGGACAGGGACGGAGCAGCCTCCCCCACAGCCTGCCTCTGTACCTGCTCTTCCGTCCATCTGCCCACGTACGCCCAGCCCTCAAGAGGACAACCTGGATCTGCCTGATTATTTGTCCTTATTTTCCCTTCTGAACTGACTTCCCTGAAGACAGGACCAGTGGCCCAAGCACTTTGCCCCTGGCAGTATCCAAGCTCTGAGTTCCATTCCAGTGTATGTTAAAATGAACAGACTTTAATATTTGCCCATAACCCACTGGAGGGCCTAAGAATACAACCTGAACAGGTGTGCCTAAGGTCACCTGTAACAAGCCCTAGGACGGGGAGCCAGTCCTAGTTCAAGGAGCAGCCTGGAGGCTTAGTCCAGGTCAAATCCCAGGTAAAATAGGGAACAGGCTTTGATCAATGGATGGTTAGGGAGGAAGGATGGTTGTGAGAACTGCGGTTGTGTTCCTAGTGTGATCCCCCAGTGGGACTGTGGCCATCTCTACCACGATGGCCACTGGCCCTTCCGTTGCCATGAGCAAGGCCATGTTGAAAGACCACTCCTGCAATCAGGAGAGCCTGGCAGGAACCGAGCCTTCTTCCGGTTTGACATTGCCGCTATGTCCCTCCGTGAGGAAAGTAAGACAAAAGGGCCACCTGCTCCCGCCGGTTCATAGACTACCGTCCAGACTTTTCTTTCTCAGTCCCACGTTCTCCATACACTCTAAAATCTTGGGGTATTTAGCTTGAAGGTGACAACACTATATATGAAAACGAAGTCATCAATGAGAAGGAAACCCCTTCTGTGAAGTGCTGGCCCACAATCTCGACAGACCCAGACTACAGGTAGGACAGCCATCCTGGGAACGGTCAGCTGTGTCCCCAAGCTTAGCCGCACTGTCATCCTCCCCCACCCACAGGGAATTCCACCAGGGAAGGGAGCATCTAAGAACAGTTTGTACAAGGGTCTCACAACATCAAGGACAGTTACCCAAAATGCTATCATTTCCATGTTTTCTTTCTCGATTTTTGATCAACTATTTTATTTCCTTCTCTAATACTTGCTATATTAGAGTTGCCCTAACCTTGACACGTACTCACTCAGCAGGGCACAGGAGGGGCAGGCAGACTCTGGAAATCCAGGCAGAGGTAGCTCAAGGTAAGGGTATTTTATTCTGGGGTGTGTTCTGGCATTAGGGAGGGCAGAAGAAAGCTCCCCATGAGTACACCAAATGCCTCCCATCTCGAGATGAGTCATTCACTGAATTCTGTGATGGGGAGATGGCCACTGCGCATCAGCCATTGACCTTGGCATTCTTTGAGGTGGAACTGATGAGCTTTGGAGATGCCTCAACAGAATTACTCCTGGACAAGTGCTGGGTGTCAGCATCACCAGAATTTGACGGCAGTCCCCAGTGGAATATCACTGTAAGTAGGCAAGTATCCTCAGCTAGAAGCTGAGGGCAGTACTAGAACCCCAGTCCTACAGATATAGCCCAGGGTTCTAAAGAATACCTCTCATGCCAGAGCAAGATCCTCCAAGTAAGGACCCAATCTCCCCATAGATCTGTCATCTGAGCCTACCAAAAGGGTTTTCCATCCCTTCAGTGCAGTCTCTGTTAGGATCTTCCCCTGACTTCTAACAGCCTCCAGCCTTGGCCCCGGCCCATGTGTAAGAATGGGCTGGCTGGCTCCCACCAGTTCCTGGGGTGACTATCTGAATGGACACAGGGTTTCTCCAGAGTGCCTCATGCCTTGTTTGTCTCTAGATTCTTCTCCGCAGCTGCAGAAAAGAGAGAAAGCCAGTGGAGGTAGATTTTTACCCCATCGTCCAGAATGAGAGCATCCTATGCCCTGCCCTGGTCAAGAGGCTGGTGGTGAGGCCTGTGGCATCCATGTCCCAAAAGGTGAGTTGTCAGGGAACCAGAAAGGGCCAAATGGGATCTAGACTCCTAGCTATGCGAACACTTTGGGGACACTGAGCAGAATCCCTGGGAGCCCCAGGTCCCACCTACTTCCTAGGCTTTTCAGAAGAGATCTGGCTGACACATACTGCTTGGTGACTTGGCATCAATGTCCAGAGGTCGAGTCTGGGGAAGGGTAACTGGTCGCTGACTACGCACAGGGAGGCAGCCTGGTGTGAGCGGGACTCTAGCTGATCCTCTGCTTGCCCATTGTTAATGGTATGACCTGGACAGGTCATTTCTCCTTCCTGAATCTTATCTTCTGCAAAGTGGGGACATTAACCTCATTAAAGCAACTGAAGACTTCAGAAGTGCTGATAAAGCATCCAATGCATAGATTTCCTGATAGGGAAAGAAAATGTCTCACCCCCGACCAGAATCTCCCAAAGTAACCCGATTGTGTGCCTACATGGAGAAGGCTTGTTGCCTTCCCCATCCCACTCTCATGCTTTAACTCCCCTCCTCATGTCTGTTTGGAGAAAGCCCTCCCTCTTGCCAAAGCTGGGGGGATGAGACCCCATAAGGCTTGTCTTAGGACAGAGCATGGCTGGGAAGGAATCGATCAGCCTTGGGTCACTCCTGGCTTCCTGAGGCTCTGATACAGGAACTTCTGCTGGAACAGAATGGCCTCTGCCTGCGGGGAGCTCCACATGCTGTGGAAACTTCCAGATCACTGGCCCTTTAAGGTCTCTCTCCTGCCTCTCTCCAACACATTCTTCCACTGTCCACCCACTTCTGTTCTCGGGTACGTCTCCACTGCCTGGCCCGAGTCTGCCTACGCTTGGGCCCTGCCGGCCACGGTGGAGGCCGGTGCTCTTAGGGAAGGAGACAGGAGGTGAGAGCAGGCCCCTAGCCACGCCATCCACAGGAACACCAAAGTTCTGCCCCGACAGTCCCGCCCGTAAACATCTCTGCACTGCTCCCTCTGTTGCTCCAAGTGAGCCCCACCTTCTCAAAGCTGCCTTAAGTCCTGACCAGGCTGGCCCTCCTGCGGGACAGCTCTCCTAGACAGCACCCCACATGCCATGGTGTGTCTCGGCCGGGCCCTTGTGCTGTCAGCCTGAGGAGCTCTTGCTTGAAGGGGCCTTGCATGCAGAGCTGGGTGAGTTCTAGGGCTCTTTGGCCAAAAACGCCTGGCTCTCGCCCATCACGCTTGTCTAGTGTCTGGCTATGCTAATTTTCAGGCATGTTATGAGATCTTTAACAAGTCTGATTCTCCTTCTAGAAGACAGTCCTGGTATGAAGGTCATCTGAGCCTGGACAGTCTTCCTGCCTCAGTGACTTCCCCACCCCATGCCCACTTTGGACTCAGGCCAGGAAAGTGTGACTGTCTGGCCTGGGTTTTGGTGACTACGGGGTGGTGTGCCTGCTAGCCACAAGAGCCAAGTCTGAAAGGGAACTCTGTAGCAAGCATGGCACTTGCCCCTGTCACCCCTGAAATTGCCGTTTCCCCCTTAGAGAGCAGCCCAGCGGTCCTGGCCGGCCATCTTGCTGCCGGGGCACAGTGGCGGCTGCTGTGCAGGTACCATCCAAGATGACCTGTAGTCATTCCACGAATGACAACAGCTCCCAAGTGTAATAAACACTTGTAGCCAAGCACACACCGGCACTGCTGCCCTGTCAGCAGCGTTCTGTGTCAGTGACCCTGGCCCTTCTCAGGGCTCCACAGCGGAGGCCCTTGGAGCCTGTTGGAATTTGCTTGGTGAGATGAGATGACTGACTGAAGCCATCCTGTCTGGCTTCTCAGGTGCCAGCAGACCTATGAGCACAGGAACTAGAAATGTTACCGCAACCAGCCTCATTTAGTAGAGGATAAAACCGCCCTGGTACAGCCGCAGCCCTGAGGGCAGCCCAGAAGCTCCGAGTCCCCGACGGGCACCTGAAGCTGCCTGGCCAGCAGCCCAGCTCCACCTCCGTACCCGTCTGCCCGACTCCTCTGGGGTATAGTCTGTTCCACCTTGTCCTACTCATCAAGCCCAGCCTGTCCCACTTCGCACGTGTGTTTCCCAGTGTCATGTGCCCGGCCTGCTTCTCACCGCAGGGTCGACACTCCTCTCCACTCTGGGAGTGGAACACAGTCTGACGTGGCCTTGCTCTCTTCCCCGACGTGTGAGCCAATGGCCTTAGACGTGGCCTCTTGTCTGGGGGCCCTTCCCAGCCAGGTCCTGAAGCAGTCTCTCTGAGGGAGGGGGGAAGAATGTTTCCCTCGAGCCCAATACCAAGCTTGCCTCCTTTCCAGATCTTGCCGTAATGCGCTGAGCCCTCCACTCAGCCCACACTCTTTCCTGGCCCATGCAACTGCCTGTCTCAGAAGGGCAATGTTTCTCGCTGTAAAAATGGGTGGTCCATCTTGTTATCCTAGCTGAGCATCAGGTGTCGGTTGGCTGTAGGGGCCAGGAGGTGGAGGGGAGTAGCTGTTGGCCTTGGCGATGAAGAGCCCTGGACGCCTAAGTCAGTGCCTGCCGGGCCAGGACCCCTGCTGGGCCGTGAAGGCTTCAAGATGCCGGCTTCTCCCCATCGAGGACTTGGGCCTGGTTCATCATCAGGATCTTACAGACACCAAGGGCATCAAACAAAAGGCAGAACAGTTCAAGTACAAAGTATTGACTGCAGAAAGGAGACCCTTAAAGGGCCCCTAACAAGATGTGATTTGCATGTCATCATTGGACGAGACCTGCTTTAAAAAGGCCTTAAATAGCAGGTATAATCTGATGGATGTAAGTACTCGGAGAAAACAGGGAAGGGAAAACAGCTGTGAGGACAGAGAGAGGCTGCAGGGAGGGAGGAGCAGTCCAGAGGCATTGGGAAGGGAAGAGTCTGCACACAGTGGAGCAGACGGTGCAGCAGCCTCGTGCAGCCGGCCTCACCCCTCCCTTGCCCCAGCTGCAGGTAGAGTGGGGGGAGAGACCCAAGCACCATCGCCTGGCCCCCTCCTCTCCTGGGCAACCTGCTTCAGAGTCTGTGCTTCTCATTTCTTCCTTTCCAAAAACCTTATCTGGGTGGCAGCAGCCCACACTGTCCCCCACGTGGCACTGCCGGCCACCGTTGGGGTCACGTCCGGCTATGAGGCCCTGACAGTGCATCCCCTCTAAGTTATATCCTCCAACCCCGTCCTTCTCCCAAAGAAGCCCAGCGTCCCCTCTAGCTCTGCCTGTCTGCATTACCAGCTGGTTCAAAACCCAGTGCTAGTTCCTGGGCCCCTGCGGACACCAGGGAGGCTTGGCTGGGGAGGACGGGCAGGCAGGCGGGGAGGACGGGCAGGCAGGCAGGCAGCCCCTCCCATCCCCTCCCCTTCCCAAGACTGCTCATGAGGCGAGTTCTTGTTTCCGTGAAACTTGTATCCTTAAAATAAAGTCCCTTTTGACTTGAGCTAATTCTGAGTAAGTTTTTGACCCTTGCACCTGAATGTGTCCCAAGGCAGAAACAGAGCTGGGATTGGCTTCCCCGATGGCTGAGTCACTCGCCTTCCTGTTTGTCTCCCTCATATCCACTTCTTGTAGGCTGGAATTAAAGTAGAACCAGGCGGGCAGCACTCCTGCTGGTGACCAATGTTCCACAGTAAAATGGAGTGTGACAGCAGCTGGCGGAGCAGCAGGCTGCCCGGGGCTGTGGACGGCATCCCAGCTCCACCGCGAACCGAGCGGCCGGCCGCCTGCCCTGGCACCAGGCGCCCATCAGCTGAGCAAAACAGGCTGAGCTCGGCCCGTGAGGCCAGCAGGGAGCCTGTCAAGAACAACTGTCCCCCATGGGGCAAAGAGAGGCAGGAGCTAGGTTTTCCCTGGATGAGGGGGTTCCCAGGATGCTGGACTCTGGGCAGGATCACCCTAGAGGAAGCTTAGGTGCAGGAAAATCTGGAACACTCCACTAACTTTGGCTCCAGCCTAACTTAACTATGATTGTCCCTTTTGATAAAAAAAGAAATGATGTCAGTCTTGAAGGGATATCGTGAGGCTTAAATGAGCGCACGTGGAAAATGGCAGGCATCTGCCTCGCTGGAAGATTCTCTAGGCCGCCCACCCTCTTCCTCCCCACCCCTTCTCCAGGTAGGCTGCCTTCCTCTGCACTGGGGTTTTGTGTGAGACTACGGTTCTCCTTCCCACACTTGCGAGTTGAATTATAACCAGCATTTAAGTGGGTGGCAATGCCACTGGGTCTGTGCCCCCTTCGCCAAAGTTCCTTTCCGCACCCCTCCACCACCCCTGCTTGAGACACGTGTCCCGCCCCTTAGCTGTGACGTGGGGCATCTGCCTACCACAGGGACATGATTGTGGTGCCCATAACATTAGTTTTCTGGGCCTTTGCACGATTCTCAGGGCCAGGCACATGGGGCTCCAGTCCTGGAGGGGGGCCCTGGGCAAGGAACTGAATCTTGAGATAGGTCTGAGGTTTGCTGTCAGGACGGGAGGAAATGAGGGCAGACTGGGGGTGCTTCACTAACTAGAAGTCACTGTTCCTCTTAACCTGAGAGAAAGGCTGGATCTGGCCATCGGTCGCTTGTTAACCAACTGCTTACCCTTCGAACCGGAACCTTCTCCCCTGTTTGCATACCTATATAAGAAAGGAGTAAACGATTTCTCCAGTTCCTTCAAGCTCAAGCATTCTATGACGGACTAAAATTGTACGCCATGAAGCAACCCGAAAGGAATTGTGTCTGGGACTGTGAAATCGAGCAGCCTGCCCAAGGACGCACACTTGGGGCGAGGACAGTCTGCTCCCCGGCCCGGCTGCTCGCCGCGGCGTGAACTGGCCACGACGGAACGTTGCAGCGTTTTATGAGAGTTCACGAGCTGGAAGTCTGAGGAGGCTATACATTAGTCATGTCTGAAAATCCCTCTGCCTGACACTGCAGGCCAGAGGAGCCGGCCACAGCCACGCGCCCAGATGAAGGACTTATCGATCCAGAAAAGGGAACGGTTAGCCAATGTTGCTTTATTTGCTCAATAGCAATAAAAATAACTTTTTCCAGGGAGAAAACCCACATAAAACTATTGGAGACAGTCTGGATCAAGTCAGGCCACGACATAAAATTGCATGGTACCGATGATCTCTGGCTTGAGGGAGGAAGCACAACGCCTCCCCGCAAAACCTCAGACCTTTGAGAGACTCAGGAGAACAAAGGGAGGCCTTCCTCCCTCTGCCCCTTCCTCCTCTCCCTCTGCCCAGCCCCCACAGGCTTGTATAGAGCAGGCAGGGGAGGGGTGACTGGACTGGTCGGTTATCCCAGGATGTCAGTCGCCTTGTGCTTAGAGCAGGGCAGAGTGCCTGACACACAACCAACACGGTGCCTGCCCTCAGGGTCCCCTTCTTGAGGGAGACAAGCACATGGAAGGAAAGGGCATCCTGCAACCCGATGCCAGGCCAATGACATGGACTAGTGGCTCTCACACGAGTGTGCCTCAGGGTCCCCAGAGGGCACAGGTAGCTGGACCCTGCCCCCAGGGAGTCAGATTCATTCAGTTTGGGGGGGGGACCCAAATTTTGCATTTCTAACACGTTCCTAGTTGCTGCTGGTCCCTAAACCATGCTCTGAGACCAGCACTGTAGACCAGTGCTCCCCGTGCCTCCGTGTGCATGTCACCCACCTGGGACCCGGGTAAAATGGAAGTTCTGACCCCGTAGGTCTGGCATAGGACTCGGAGTCTACGTTTCTAACAAGCTCCCAGGTGACGCCAATGTCGCCCGTCTGTGGACTGCAGGCAGTAGCAAGGGTGCTCTCTGCCTAGGCCAGAAGTGCAACAGAAACTGGAGAATGGGTTGCCATTGGCAGGGAAGGTTTAATGGTAGTTGTCAGGACTTGGGCTGATCCTTGAAGGATGAGCAGGATTTAAATAAATGACGAAAAGAGGGTGTCCCTGGAGAGAACCCTGAAAACAGGCAGGAGGTAGGAACGAGGATAGCAAGGGCAGAGGAGTGGGCGCTGGCCATTGTCACGGATGGTGCAGTGACAGAGCGAGGCTCGGGGCCCCACACGCAGGCGCCTCGCTCCATCTGCCTCCACCCCACCCGCCCCACTCTGGAGGCTGGTCCAACTCCAATAAGTCTACTGGCAGCTGGTCTTCATGATGGAAATAATTATTGTTCTCTGAGCCCCAGACTGACAGCTCCCAATCCTGCCTGCTCAGCCAACTTGGATATTTTTTCACCTGGCTTGTTAGTAATGGTTTGTTGTTTGGCAGCCTGAAGTAACTCCCACTTTTCCTTTCCAATCTCAAGTCAGAGGAGCTCAGTTCTCCAAGAGCTGAGTGTCTCTTGAAGCCACACAGGGTGGTTATGCATTTCCCAGCGGCAGCCAGAGCAAACCGGCATGTTTTGTACGGTGCTTAGTCATGGGTTCCTCTCCGGGTCCAGTCAGGGTCATGACCAAATAAAGAATAGCCGTACCTTGAAAAAAGATTTCCCTACCTTGGAAATCTTTAGTTTATAAGCTTGTCCTAACCAAAGGCTCACCATTTTTTTCAATGCAGCTGCATCTGTAGGTGCAAGAACAGGAAAGCGCACGTGCAAAGGGCCTGCCATTTGAAATGGAACCAGTATTTATCGGGTTTCCCAGCACTGCCATAACTAAGTGCCACTAACTGGGTGGCTCATAACAGGAATTTATTCTCTCACAGTTCTGGCGACCACAAGTCCAAAATCAAGGTGTCGCAGCGCTGGGATCCCTCCGCAGCCTCTGGGAAGGGTCGTTCCTGGCTCCTTCCAGCCTCTGCCTGCCCCAGGTGCTCCTTGGCTTGCGGCAGCATCACTCCAATCTCTGCCTCCATCTTCACAAGGCGTTCTCCCCGCTGCGTCTGTGTCCGGATTTCCTTCTTCTTATAAGGACGCCAGTCATGCAAGGTGGTGTCACATAAGGACGCCAGTCATACTGGACTGAGAACCCACCCTACTCCATCCACGTCACCTTAACCAATTAGATCTGTGATAACTTCATTCCCAAATAAGGTCACATTCTGAGGTACTGGTGGTTACATTTCAATGTATCTTTCTGGGACACAATTCAACCCACGACACGTCCTTATTATAAAGCTATATTCCCTGCTGAATTCCACCTTCTCTTTTCCAGGGCTTTTTTTTTTTTTCTCTGAATTAAATCAGAATAGTGACCTGTTTTAAATAAAATGAAAACCTAAGTATAAATGGGGCCCGAGTCTCAATGTCAACTGAGAAGTGGTCAAACACTTGTCCGCCCCATACCTATTAGCCAGTGATGTATCTGCAAGAGCTAAATAGCAAGTTGGCGGGCAGATTATGATAGCTGATTCCTTTCTCCTTTCAACATATTTGAGGCCCTTCTCTGTGCCCGGCACTGTTCCAGGTGGAGGACACAGCAGTGAACAAAACAGACAGACACTCCTGGCCTCTCAGAGCGTACCTCCCAGCAGGAGGACACAGGCAGGCAAAATAAATAAAAATATGGTTTGGGTAGATAGAAAAAAAAAGTGAGATGAGTATGAGTGGGATTTGCAATTTTAAACGAGGTGGTCCGAGAAGGAAGGGCCAGGATAAGGCCGTGGGCAGGGAGAGAACAACACGTGCAAAGTTCCTCAACATTAGCCTCTGTGAGAACTCTGCTTCTTGCCTAGTGACAAGAGAAGCCACCGCACACTCCCAAACCTTCATCCTGGCGGCTGTGTGGAAACAGACTTTGGGGGCGAGAGCCAAAGCAGGAGACATCCAGTTCAGACGGGGTGACATCTTGGCCTGGGTGGCAGCCTAGGAGACGAAGATTGCCAGACTCTGGATGTGTTGAGGGAGGAATGGGAGTCTGGCCTCGAGATGCAGGACAGCGCAGACGCCGTGCGCTGCAGTGGGGGAGGACACGTTAAGTGTGGGCCACATCAACTCTACCATCCTAGAAAGAGCTTTCTAACTAATTAAGTGGAAATTGGTTCAAATAAATGTGGTGCCGAAAGAATATATTCAGAGGTATTCTTGGTACAAACTAGTCAAAATTGCCTAGAGGGAATAGAGCCACTAAGGTGGTGAACAGAACTAAGAGTGACTTGTCAAAGATGTGACTAGCAGCCATGAAAAGGGAGCCTTTTAACGCTTTGTTTCTCGTTGTTCTGGTTAAAAGAAGTTACCTCTGGAGGGGAATGTGGGGGGAGGGAGGGTCTTTTCATTGATACCTCCTGTACTGTTTTAATTTTTATTACCATATCCATATATTAACTTTATAACAAAAAAATTGGCAAGCATTTTAATGTGGTTTTAAAAACTTTGAGTCTAAGCTGAATGAGGTAGACTTCTACGCTCTTATATAAAAGAATGTCCAAGATAATAAATGACTTAAGTGACTGAATAATGATATATATACCATAATTCTGTGCATGTGTGTGCATATGTGTGTCCATGTATTTGTACAAAAAAAATGGTCTGGAAGGACAGATATGAACTTAACAGTGGTTACCCCAAGAAAGTGAGAGTGAGAATACCAGGGAACTTGTGATTTTTACATTATATTTTTCTACAATTTTGCTACTTTTAAATGGAGTACTTTCTACATGTTTTAATTGAAGGTGAAGGCCTTTCCTTGAGCAGGAGCTCAATTAAACCTCCACACAATCCAAACAAGAATTTTTGAATATTTTACAGAAATAGGCAACAGAAAAAAAAAAAAATAGAAACTTTTTAGTCTCCCTTAGCTCTTATTCCTGCTAGAAATAATGTGACTATATAATGTTAAGGTCTATTTAAGGTTTTTGATTTTTTTCAATAACAGTGTCAAAATGTTTTGTTTTTAAAGTTAAGCATGACTCTTGTAAGAATATAGGATGAAAACATGACAAATGTTTAACTCATTAATGAGAGAACCACCAGGGTGGTAAAAGAGCATTTGAAGAACTGAGTACTTACAGGCAATGAAGAAAGAATTTGGGAATAAAGTTGTTAGGTTAGATACAAAACCCATTATTGTTCTTCAGGGCAATAAAGCCAAAAACTTTGGGGTTATCTTTTCCACCAGACAGAATTTATTTGCAGCTCCTCTAGACAAAAATCTATAAGTTACATGTAACCCCACAGAGTCTGGGCCCTAATCAAGCATAAGTAGAAAATCAAAGAAAAGCCTCCTAAAAAATTTAATATAGTCTTTGGGTGGGTCTGTGGGTATGATATTGAAAGGACATGCAAATCCTCCTTTTGCCTTGTTTCTAAGTGTTGGATGCTTTTTCTTAACATAAGATACAAATTTACACATTGGCAACCATGGCTTTCAAGTTTCCAAATGAAGTTTGCTTTTAATATTAATCTGCTTTTCACCATGTTTTGTGTCTGTTTTCAATAAGGGAGAAAAATGACCAACAAGCAATTCTAGCATTGCAATAATGTTCCATTATAAAAATTAAACATATCTTAACATTGTTTTGATATTCACCTTGACGGGTACAAAAACATTTTATAAGCAATTTAGATTTTGTATCAGGACAAAAAAAAAAGCCCACATTATCTGCTTTCAGTTGATGCCAGCAGCAAAAAATTGATACTAATTGAAGTTTCAAATGTTTATATGGATTTTGGACATAACTTTGGGCAAATGAATTTCTTAGCTTCAGCTTCCTCCGTGAAAAATAAGACCTTCTTCACTACACTGTTGCATGCATGATTGTATGCTGACATATACAAACCTAGGATTATACTGTTGGACTCTTATTTTACTGTTATACTGATTAATGAATATATGCATATTCATAATTTCTGGTTTTGGACTTCCTTATTGGTTTCTTATTTTTATCATTTGTCTTTTGCTACATGGATGTGTGTGCTTTTACCTTCTTATAATTTAAAAAGCATCGGCCGGGCGCAGTGGTTTACACCTATAATCCTAGCTCTCTGGGAGGCCGAGGCGGGCGGATTGCTCGAGGTCAGGAGTTCAAAACCAGCCTGAGCAAGAGCAAGACCCCGTCTCTACTATAAATAGAAAGAAATTAATTGGCCAACTAATATATATAGAAAAAATTAGCCAGGCATGGTGGTGCATGCCTGTAGTCCCAGCTACTCGGGAGGTTGAGGCAGTAGAATTGCTTGAGCCCAGGAGTCTGAGGTTGCTATAAGCTAGGCTGACGCCATGGCACTCACTCTAGCCTGGGCAACAAAGTAAGACTCTGTCTCAAAAAAAAAAAAAAGCATAAACTACTTTTTGTAAAGAGTATAATGATATCTTTTGAAGTCCCCTAACATTGGATCTAAAATTTAACAAATCACTCTTTCCCTGTCTGACCAGGTGCCATTTTAAATTATGGGACTTCCATTCCTATAATTTATTGTCACATTTTCGAGAAATGCAGAAAACACCAAAATGTGAATTCATATAAAAGCTGTTAAAATTACACTTAGCTCACAACTATTCAATCAGCTTTTCAGTAGGCTCTTGAAAAGTTAAACATTTGTCAACAATTACTTTTTGAAAAATAACTATCTGTTAAACCAAACACATTAAATAATTCAACATCACAGTGTCAGACAGAGATGGACCCTCTGATTTACTTAGCACAGGCTTCCAGTCAGAGAGTATCACATGAAACACGCTGGAACTATGCTACATATTTGGATGAAACCAGAAGAGGTAACATCATTTAGAACTCTTAGATCTGTTTTGTGCATGTGCTGTCATGTATTTTGAAGCACTCTCAGGTTTAGCTTTTAATTTGCCTATAAGTGTTTTCTGTTATAACTTTATTATTAAGTGCAGTTTGCATGAAAGACCAGGAGACCCAAAAAACTTGAAAAAAATGGTTTTCAAAAATGGTGCAAAAGCAGAATATACTTTAAACCTACTGAATTGTACATTTTAAGTGCGTGAATCATATGATTCATGAATTATATCTCAATAGAGCTGGTTTCTTTAAATACTTTAAAAAGAAGAAAAAAACATAGAAAACATTCATGCTATTACAGTTTATATTGAAGCTGTCTACTTTCAAACTGCTGTTACTTATCGAAACTTGTTTTCATTGCTCAATTATTTTTCTATCTGTGAAAAGCAGGTATCGTGGGATAAAATGGAATTCATATCTTTTCCAATTAAAATTAATGGAAATATTTTTTTCATTTAACAGTTTTTCATTTAGCAGAAGCAATTCCAAGACAAATTAAAATAATTAAGCAAGAGATAAGTTTAATTACTTGAAACTGAGTTAAGTGGTCTAGACTTGGCAGAGAGGGATACACTGCGATGAGGATCGGTGTAAATGCTGACCTGATTTGCCCTGAGAGGAAGAGTTGAAATATTATTATATCCATGGAGAAAGATTTAAGACCTGAAAAATGGTAGGGAGCCAAGACTACATTTAGGATTGGGAGGGTAGAGAAGGCAGTGAAAGACAGAAAAACCAAGAAAGATAAAGAAAAGAGAAAATGGATGACTAAAAGCTGGAAATTTAGTTTGCTATTCCACCAGTTGGACTGTAGTTTGCTATTATTGAGTTCCAAATTTCAGGAAAAAAAACAGCTACATGCTCAAAAAAAAAAAAAAAAAAAAGCATAAACTACTTTTTGCAAAGAGTATAATGATATCTTTTGAAGTCCCCTAACATTGGATCTAAAATTTAACAAATCACTCTTTCCCTGTCTGACCAGATGCCATTTTAAATTATGGGACTTCCATTCCTATAATTTATTGTCACATTTTCGAGAAATGTAGAAAACACCAAAATATGAATTCATATAAAAGCTGTTAAAATTACACTTAGCTCACATAGCAACTATTCAATCAGCTTTTCTAAAGCTGAGTAATTTTTAGGAGTAATTTTCTAAACTCAAAAGTAACTTAAACCCATTCATTATTTTACCTAACTTTGTGAAAGACAAACTTTATAACAAACAACATTTCTTTTGTTTTTGCAGAGAAAAAAAAAACTGGAAAACAATTTAGTTTGAGTACTTTTCTCATAGAAAAGGAAAGAACTCAATAAATAATGAAATATGGGAAACATGAATGTTATCATTCATAAAGAATATCTTTTAAGGTAAATATCAAAGGTATTGGTCCACCAGAAACTTAGAATCTGACTGTGTAATGCCTAAAGTTTTGAAGCTAAATGAGGTAAATGTATCATTCTTTAATTATTCCCAGTAACATGACAAGAGAAAAATAAGTGCCTGGGTCCCCAAATCAGCAAGTGCTGATTCTGAACTTCAGGGATTTTTTTTCTGATAAAACCAAATGAAATTTTTAAGCAATTTTTCCTTTTCATAGTACATCTGACCCCAGTCAAGAATAAGAGAATAAGAGCCAAGAGAAATTTATTTAAGTATTAAGTACATGATTCTTGGTCTAGGGAACTTGCTTTTTTAAAAAAGTTTTCCTAAAAAGGATTATTCTACATTTTCATGCAACTTTATAAGTTCCTTTGGACATTTCTGACAAATAGAAAGATAAATCATTTTGGAAAACGTGAATAATTCCAGAAATATAGAGATTTTTCATTTCTAGGCCATCAAACTTAATTTCTTAATATTCATTCACCTGCAGCCTAAATTCTCCACTTTATTTTGCCAGATATCACTTATTGACTACAAACAAGGCAATTAGTTTTTCTGCTTCATGAGATCACTTATATTAAAATAATTTTTTTACACTGACGATGGTGACTGTATGTGAGAAGGCCACAGATATTACTCTGAGCCTTCCTCTGAAGACACAAAGCAAACACACTTTCCTTTCTCCCGATTAGGGTAATTTCCATCCTACACAGCTTTCCACAGCAGTAATAAACCAGTTTAGGAGATCCTGAGATACAGGGTCTGAATCTTTGAAAGCCAGACCACACCAATAAAAACCAAAAAAAAAAAAAAAAAAAAAAAGGAGATGGGATATGGCTGACTTTGGCTTATTCTCCCTTCAATTTATTTCCAGTTCTTGACAGCCTCATCAGAGCCTAAACATTTGGTGGAAGTACCCAAATAAAATTGACTTTTTAAAGCTTCTATTTTTGTCATTTCCTAGCCTCTCTATAGATTCCCCCTCCACCTCTAACTTATTATATAAAGAGCATGAACAGTGCTTGGCTTGTAGTATGTATTCAGCAAATGTTGATGATGACAATAATTGTCATTACCCAGAAACAGAAAACTGTTCACTATTTAAACCTTAAACTATCTTCTCAATGATTTCTAGAGAAAATTCAAGTGTAAGTTAGATTCTTTCAAACTGCTCTAAGAAACTTGTTTATTTTCAAGCCCAAATGTTATGTCTCTCTAGCCTAGATATATAAAACAGCTTTACTCTCAAGCAAAGACTATGGGGAGAAAAGGGGCAGGGGACTAGACTAGATTAAAAGAACTCAAAGAGACATAACAAAATGCAATGAAACTTGATTGGCTCTAGTTCCAGAAATTAAAATCTACCCATTTTGGAAATAATTGGGGAAATCTAAATGTGAGCTAGACATGGATGACATTACAGAATTATTAATTTTATTAGGTATTTTAATGGTATTGTGGTTATAAAGGAGGATGTCTTCAATCATACAAGATGTGGGCCAAAATATTTAGGGGTGAAGTGTTGTGATCTTTGCACCTGATTTTCAAATGGTTCAGCAAAAGTTATATATTTAAATATAGAGAAAAAGCAAATGTGGCACAATGTTAACTGATGAATCTACGTAAAGAATTCATAGATATTTATTGTATTATACTTCCAAATTTTCCATAGATGTAAAATTTTTTAATAAACAATTAGGAATAAAAAATTTGCAAAAAAAATAGTTTTACTAAAGAAAATACCCTATGTTTCCTTAAATATTTTACTGTAATAATATGCACTTATACATTGATATTATTTATTTACACTTTACAAAACACATACCTATTCAACCTGGAATTAACTACCTTAAACACATTATTTAAATTTCAGTAGTAATCCATGAATCTCTTTATCTTAAATATAAATCAAAATATCTCAATAAAATATCTCTATTTTAAATTATACAACTAAATGAAGGTGTATGGATCATGCTTTAGTATTTCCATAAAGTTTAAAATCTCAATAATTATTTTCAATATTTCTTCTTTGTTTTTCTTCCTTGTCTAGAATAGTCTGTTTTAAGCTCAAAGCAGCATCTTGAAATCCAGGATTTATGTCTAATACCTTCTTGAAATCTTCCAAAGCATCATCAAAATATCCTGTAACCAGAACCCAAGAAATGGAAAAGAGAAAAAAAGCTGAGTATTTTTATATATTATTCATAGCAGAGTTTGGATATACATACTTTTGCTTTTATATTTACAAGCTTCCAACCATTCCTAGTAAAGGGATTTTTTTCCTCTTAATGATGATGATATAGGAGTGTGTATATCAAAGTAATTTTGTGTGCCCTTATGGAATAATATACCTAAAATTAGCTATAGGCTTATTTTATTGAGATTTAACAGATAAATAGCATAAATCACAAAAGTTCAACAAGACTAAACCACCTATGGTTACATAATTGCAGTAAAATTAAGAAACAGAAAATTTTCTTTTTTTTAACACTTAAAATGAGAAATACTACCTATATAGTCCCTTTAATCCAAGGATCTTTTAAACTTCACTTTCTATTGTCTTGTGTGTCTTCAAAGAGTTTAACTCAGAAAAGTTTTACAGGCGACCATCAGCATTACCCTCATTTCACAGCTGGGAATGCACAGGCACAATGGAATGGGGTCACCCCCACTCCTGCGCCCAGGTCCAATTCCCACCCCAGTGCTCTGCTGTGATTCATGCCTATGGAAAGCCTAAAATAAACTCAGGTACGCTTCCTTTGTTCCATGCTGTAAGCCTAAATTTTGCATAACTTTAAAACTTGATTACCACATTAGTTTACAACATTTGAGAGCTCTGAAATAATAGAATACAGTCAATGACAAAAGCAAAAAAAACAAAAAAAAATTCTTACCCAGCCTATACAGTATCAACCCTCTGTTGTAATACGGAACTTCAAAATTGGGTTGGACTTCTATGGCAGATGTGTAGTCATCCATGGCTTCATAAAAATCAACCCTGAAGTACTTGATTTGCCCCCTGTTGTTATATGTAGTAGCCAAATCCTCAGGGCTGCATTTGCTTTAAACAAAAAGTTCACATTAAAAATACCGTGTTACCAAATTCCTCTCATTTCCACTTTCATTCTCTTTTGGGTATTGTCAAACTTCATAGGCTGTAACATGCAGTATCTACACTGAAAAACCAAGCTGAAGAAACAAGGTACAAATAAATAAACTGAAATCCATTTTTGTTTAGCCCTGTTATCTACTTTTGTAGTACTATACCACTACACTGTCAATCTGCAAAGCACATTAATTTTATAGAGTGTTCAAAGCCCCTGTTCACTGCCAACTTGTTTTGCTGGATATTAAAACGATTGTTCATTTTCTAAGCACACAGGGCAAAGACAGATCAGACACATGCTGAGCAAAGGGAAAGCCGGACCAAAGTTCGAGTTTGTTATGGACATGTCACAACGTGAATCAACTTTATTCTCAAATGTTTAAGTGACCTTAAAACAATGAAACTTGAAATCACTTTCTACCATTAAAGAGAGTTAACCGTAGGTGAAAATTCAGCACACTGCTCCCCAGGGAGTGATCTCCACAGGTATAGAGTTGCCCTCCCTCTGGCCTTAGCTGGGATACTCCCAACACCAGGCTGGCTTCTTCTGAGGAGGGTGGGCCCTTTTAGTCTCCCCAGGACTCTGGCCCACTTTGGAGGTCCTGCATGCAGAACTGGCTCTGCACCTGAGGGCTCTAGAGACTGCTCAAAGAGCTTTAAATCAGCAGACTTTCCTGCAAAGGACTGGATCCCCAGGCAGCTCTGACCAGCCACCAGCTCAACAGGTCACAGTCCCTTGCTGCCCAGAACCTTTCTTTACACAGGACAAATAATCGGCAAAAAGAACATTAGAGACTTTGCTCAGTCAGAGACGATTTTGTTTCCCTTTCTTTTTCTCAAAGTGATTCTCAAATTTGCACCAAACAGAGAAGATGCAGGTTAAATTTATCTGTAATTTCTTTATTATACTCCATAGTGCAAGGTATAGTCCTCAGAAAATGTAACTATAGACAGTGTTACTATAATAAAAGCTATTTCTCTTAACATCTCAATCCTTGAGATTTCAGACAGGAACTGTAACTACTGCTACATAAGAGGTCCTCACAGCCCAGGAGCCCCTTTCAATCTAAGTTTGCCAATAACGGAGAGAGACTGTCGCAATTTCAGAAAATTTTCCTTCTGTGGGCTGTGACTGAGAGAGACTGGGTACAAGGATACTTCTGGATGCCACTAGCACCTCTGTTAAAACCTAGAGAAGAAGAGGGCACACTTCCTTCATCTACCTGTGTTATGACACTAGTTAGTTATACGCTGCCCAGGAGACTATGAAGAAGAAACCAACCTTAGGATGCCAGTAAGGTTTCAGCCATTCAATTTCAAGCTTCAAAACTGTTATAAATTCTTAGTATTAACTATGTGTTCATTATATATTAATTCTTAATATATTCAGAGGCTCACAGAATGTTAGATTTAAAATTAGATCTCATTACAACAAATTCTACAAGCCTACTTTCTGTGTGGAAATTCTGTTTCATATGTTAAAGAAATGGGCTAACAGCTGAAGCTAAATTTTTTTTTATAATATTAAAATCATTGTAATGATAGTATTTCTTATATGGAATTTAACCAGGTTACCTAATCCAAATGTGGATTTTTAATATCTGCTAACTTTAACAACCACAAAAAATTTGGAAATTAGGTTTATGGCTAAGGCTGTGCTTTTGGATATTAAAAGAAAATGTTAAAAACCATTCAGAGTGAAAGGCAAAGATTGAAAATACTGTTTCAAAATGATTCAATGACCCAATATTTTAAAAATCAATGTAAACCCCAAAAGACAAATTTAAGGGAAAATTTGAAATGACAAAATTCAATTTCAATCCATGAGTTCCTAGAAGAATTTTAGAACTGTAAGGAAATTGAAGGCTCTTTTTACAGGTGAGAAACTGTAGCTGAGAAAAGGTACAAGTCATGTGGCAGAACCAAGACTGGAATTCACGCAAGCTGAACTCCCTTCTGCTAAGGCACAGCAAATTTTCTTTCCCATGCTGATAAGGGGCTAGTATTACATTTGCTACAGACACTTATTCCAAGCCTGAGATGTGTAAAGGAGGACTAACAAGACTAGACCTCAGCAAGATACCTGTTGCTGATAAATACTTTTTGAAAGCTACTACTAGATAAGTTTATTCTTAGAGCTTGAAACAAGGATAGGAAACTAAGTTTTCTATGTTTACTAATCTCTTCTTTTGGGAGGGGTGCATTGAGACAAAGATGGTGGTACCATCTTACTGCCTGTTCAGAAACTTCTATTAGTTAAATTCTGGTGTATCATTGAAATAAGAAAGCAATTTCATCTTTCTGGTTTAACTCCAGTTTAACAAACAGGGTAAGAATCAAGTCTTTAGTGTTTAGTTAATTAAGCCTCATACAAAAGAAAAGCTGGCATCCTGTCAAGAAAAAGGAAATCCTTGAGTAGAGAGGAGAGTAATGGTGCAGATAATTCAGAACTGTCAGAAAAAAAGAAAAACAACAAAAAAAAGCTGTTCAACCAACCCCTCTCTGTTCTTTCTTTTTACATCCTGGTCCACTTCATACCATCAACAAGCACAACAAAGGTAAAACTTGAAGCAACAACAAATGCTACACATCCGGGCAAAAACCACAAAGATGCCTTAGGCAAGCAAAATATTAGCAGGTGGGGCTCTTAACATCACAAAAAGAAAGACAACCAGACATTATATGCTTCCTGGTGGAAGTATCTATAAAGTATTCTTGCCATGTATTTAATCTGAATTGGATCAAATCTCAAGATTTAACTACCAATTCACAAGCAATATGAAACAGATGACTGTATTAAATGACATCAGAGAAATGCATTCAGTAATCTTAAATATGGAAACACTCAGGCCAGACAAATCGGGTCTCCTCAACAAATAAACTGAAGGGGAAAAAAGGGGAGGGAGGGCCTTATAGATTAAGAGAGACCTGATGTGTATCCTGACTTGAACCACTGCTAAACTAACCGAAAAACAAAACACCATTTTAGTCAGGAAAGTTCCAACACTGACTATTTGATATTAAGAAATTATGTGATAATACTGATGTCATGGTTTTGTCTTTTTAAGAATCCTTAGCCACAAAAAACAACGGTGAACTAACACTTTTTGTATTATCCTGGATGGAGCTGGAGCCCATTCCACTAAGTGTCACAAGAATGGAAAAACAAGCACCACATGTACTCACCATCAAATTGGTACTAACTGATCAACACTTATGTGCACAAACGGTGGTAACATTCAACGGGTGTCCGGCAGGTGGGAGGGGGAGGTAGGGGATGGGTATATTCACACCTAATGGGTGCGATGCACACTGGGGGGGGGGTAGGGACACGACTCGGGTCCAGCAAAGGCAATATTTATGTAACCTAAACATTTGTATATCCATAATATCCTGAAATAAAAATAAAAGAATCCTTAATATTTAGCAATGAAACATCCATGGAAGAATACTACGTCTGGGAGAACTGATAATGCTTAAGCCAAGTGGTAAATACCTGGATGTTCATTATACTCGTCTCTATATACTTAACTGTTTTTCATAACAAGTGAAAAACAAAACCAAAAGCCCTCGCTGAGGTTTTGGTCGGAGTCGCGGTACTGCGTCCTAGCGCGGCACCACCCGGCCGTGTCTCCTTCCCCTCCCCGGTCTTGGATACCCCGCCTGTTACAGTGACGAGTGGAAAAGCCCCGTCGGCTCTAAGTCTCTGGATCAGACAGTGAGCAACGTTGCAGGCAGGACACCGGGGCGAGAGGCAGCGGCCCGTGGCGGACAACCGCGCTGGGGGCTCCGCTCGCGGAAGCTCCTCGCACCGTCCCCGCAGACGGCTCCTTGCGGGTGGGCTCCCTCCCCGCGTCCTCTGCCAACCCCATCCTAGGCCTCGCCTTGGCCATTCTGGGAAAACAAGCATGCAGGTGCTGGGTCAAGACAGGTGAACTCAGGTGGACGAACAAGAGTTCCAGGCGACAACACCCGCGCACCCACCCGGGAAGACACGGAGCCGCCCCCCTCTCCGCCCACTTCTCGCGATAGTTACCTCCCGGGATTCGCGCGGAAGGAGGCCAAATAGGCGCACTGGCGAATGTAAACGGAGTACAGCGCCTCAGCCTCGGTGTACTCGCCCTTTTTGAAGTGAGCGTGGGCAAGTGCTAGGGTTGCGTGGCTTTCTTGGCCCTGCTGCCCTTCCATAGCGGGCGAAGATCTAGCTTTCGGTGTGGAAAGGGGGCTGATTTCTGAGCGAGAGGCGGCACCACGAAGCCACTTCCGCACCCCGGAATTTAACTTGACAGCAAAATTTGGGCGCTAGGTTTGTGCCTTCTGAGGACCCGTCCTCTCGCGAGATAATTGGTTGGCTGCTGGCAGAGTGCTTGGGAGTCCAGAGTAACTTTTACCGTCTTCTGCGAACTGTATTTTTATCGTTATTACCGTTGGTTCCGACTGCCCCGTTTCTCAGAAGAGCATCAGATCCACAGTAGCAAAGTGGGTTCCAAATCCATTGTCTGAATCGCTAAGGCGTCAGCCCTTAGTTATAGCGGATTAGGGACTGATCATGCCGGAAGCGGAAGCAGCCACGGTTTGTTTTTGAATGGCTAATTGGCCTGCGAACTTTTTGTAGCTCCAGGGTTCCAGTGTCCCCATTTGGCAAAACACCGCTTTTAGGGTGTTCTGAGTAGGCTTGGCTAACCTGAGACACTTTGTGTCGAAATTGCAAGAGCTTTATTGTCCCACAGCCCTAGGTTCGAATTCAAATTCTACTGTTTATTAGCTCCAGAACCCTAGAGGGCAAACTCTCCGCCTTTTTGACCCTCTGGAATTGTGTTAGGATTAAATAGTATATTGTGGGAGTCGAGGTCTATGATCTTAGTTTACATTCTCTGGCTGTTTATGCCAAAGGGAAATCCAAATAGTAATTCAGACGTTTCCTTCAAATTAAAATTATGTAAAACGTTTTGCTAACCGCAGTACAGAACCTACATGCTGTGTGCCTTTCCCCGGGTCCCTCAATTCTGTTTTACTTCCCAAACTACTTGAGGTCCTTTCCGTCAGAAAAAGTGAAGATGAAAAACAGTTGGGGCGTGATATTTGCATGATAAAGCCTCACCTGCGAGCAAGTCGGGCAGAAGAAACAGCAAGTGTAAAAGCTATGAGGTAGAAGATTTGTTTTGTTCAAGGAATAACAAAGATATTCATGTCTAACACCCAGTGATTTAAAGGGAAAATAGCAGGGTATGTAGTAAAGATTGGGAATTGGGGAAGAGGTGTTCTGGATAGGAGTAAAGTTTTTAACCCTTTTTGTCCCATGGCCCCTTTGGCAATCTGGCAAAACCTGTGTCTCCTAAATGTTTTCAAGTGCATTTAAAATATAGTATTACAAAGGAAACCAATTATGTTAACACATTTCATACCGCATAGAAATCTCTAAGTTATACACCAGGGACCGCACGTTTTGGAGCAAACTGCACGTTATTTAAATCATCATAACTAGAGAAAACTCGTGAGCGGTCCTTAACAGATGGCGCGGGGAAACCCAAGAAAACTCGTGAGCGGTAGGAAAGGTGTTAAAACACAGTTGCTCAACGTCTCTAATCATCAGGAAAATGCAGATCAAAACTGGGAGATATCACCTAACTCCAGTGAGAATGGCTTTTATCAAAAGTCCCAAAACAACAGTTGCTGGCATGGATGCAGAGAGAAAGGAGCACTTATACACTCTTGGTAGGAATGAAAACTAGTACAGCCTGTATGGAAAATAGTATGGAGATACCTCAAAGAACTTAAAGTAAACCTACCATTTGATCCTGCAATCCCACCACTGGGCATTTACCCAAAGGAGAAAAAGATATTTTATAAAAAAAGACACTTGCATTCGAATGTTTATAGCAGCAGAATTCACAATCACAAAGATATGGAAACAATCCAAGTGCCCATCAATACATGAGTAGATTAATAAAGTGTGGTATATTTATACCATGGAGTATTACTCAGCCATAAAAAATGGTGAACTAATACCTTTTGTAACAACCTGGATGGAACTGGAAACTGTCCTTTTAAGTGAAGTATCGCAAGAATGGAAAAAAAGCCACGTGTAATCACTTAAATTAGAACTAATATATCAATACTCATGTACACAGATGGTAGCAAAATTCAATCAAAATCAAGCAGATGGGACCAGGGAGGAAGGGATGGGTAAATTGACACCTAACAGGTACAATGCACACTATATGAGTGATGGACACACTTAAAACTTTGACTCAAACTGTACAAAAGCAATTCATGTAACCAAAACATTTATACCCCCATAATATTCTGAAATAATACAATAAAAAAACACAGTTTTTATAAACAAATTTACAAGACAGCAACATATACTTATTCACACATTAAATATCAAGACCAGTGGCAAACCCAAAGCTAGCAGAGGAAAAAAATAAAAAACATAAAAGCACATAAACCAGAATAGAAAAACGAGAAAAAAATCAACAAAACCAAAAGTTGGTTTTTCAAAAAGATTAACAAAAATTAATAAACTTTTAGCTAAATTGACTATGAAAAAAAGAAAAGACTCATTACTAAAGACAGAAATGAAAGTGAGGACATTACTACCAATTCTACAGAAATAAAAAAGGATTATAGGAGGGTACTATGAGCAACTGTATGCAAAATAATTGGATAACCTAGATGAAATCAACACATTCCTGGAAACAAAAAACCTACCAATATAAAATCATGAAGAAATAGAAAATCTGAATAGACCTGTAACTAGTAAAAGAGTATGCATCAGTAATAAGAACAAAAAAAACCTGACAAAAGCCCTGAACCTGATGGCTTCACTGATGAATTCTACCAAACATTTAAGGAAGAACCAACACCAATCCTTCTTTAAACTCTTCCAAAAAAATTGAAAAGGAGAGAAAACTTCCCAACTTATTCTATAAAGACAGCACTTCTCTGATACCAAAGCCAGACAAAGATACTAGATGAAAACTACAGACCAATATCCTTTATGGCACTGATACAAAAATCCTCAACAAAATATTAGCAAATTAAATTCATTAACATATTAAAAGATCAAACACATTGATAAAGTAGAATTTATTCCCAGGATGGAAGGATGAGTCAACACATGAAAATCCATCAATGTAATACAGCACCTTAACAAAATGGAAGAAAAAACTATATTATCATCTCTATTGATGTAGAAAAAAAATTGACAAAATTCAAAACCCTTTTGTGATTAAAAAACACTCAAGCCAGGAATAGAAGTCTACCTCAACATAAAAGCCATATATGAAAAACCCACATTGAACATCACATTCAATGATGAAAGACTAAAAGTGTTTCCTCCAAAATCAGGAACAGGGCGAGGATGCTCACTTTCACCACTTCTATTCAATGTAGCACTGGAAGTTCTAGCCAGAGCAATTAGGCAAGAAAAAAATAAAAAACATCCAAATTAGAAAAGAAGAAGTAAAATAATCTCTATTCACAAATGATATGCTCTTACATATAGATAACCCTAAAGAGTTCACCAAAAAATAAAACTATTAGAATAAATGAATTCAGCAAAATAGCACAATACAGAACCACATAAAAATTAGTTGCATTTTTATATACTAACAGTGAAAAAGCCAAAAAGGAAATTAAACAATTCCATCTAAAATAGCATCAAAAAGAATGAAATATTTGGGAATTAACCAAGAAGGTGAAAGACCTGTATGAGGAAAACTACAAAACACTAAAGAAATTTAAAAACAAAAGATATTCCATGTTCATGGATTAGAAGACTTAATATTGTTAAAATGTTAATACTATACAAATCAATCTACAGAATCAATGGATCTTTGTCCAAATCCCAATGTTTCTGTAGAAATAGAAAAATCCATCCTAAAATTCATATGGAATTTCAAGGGACCCCAAATAACCAAAGTAATCTTGAAAAACAATGAAGTTGAAGGATTCACAGTTCCTGATTTCAAAACTTACTACAAAGCTATAGTAATCAAAATAGTGTAGCATTGACATAAAGACAGTCTTTTTAACAAATGGTGCTGGGAAAACTGGATATCCACATGCAAAAGAATAAAGTTGGATGCTTACACCACATACAAAAATTAACTCAAAATGGATCAGTGACCTAAATGTAAAACCTAAAATTACAAACTCTTAGAAGAAAATGTAGTGCAAAAGACTCACAACATTGAATTTGGAAATAATTTTTTGGATATGACACCAATGGCATAGGCAACAACAAAAATATACTGGATTTCATGAGAATTTAAAACTTTTGTGCATCAAAAGATATATCAGAGTAAATAGGCAACCCATAGAATAGGAGAAAATATTTTCAAATCATATATCTCATAAAGGTCTAACATCCAAATATAGAGAGAATTTCTAGAACTCAAAAACAACAACAAAAACAACCCAATGCAAAAATGGGCAAAGGGCTTGAAGAGACTTCTCCAAAGAAAATACTCAAATGGCCAATAAGCACATGAAAAATGCTCATTAATCATTAGGGAAATGCAAATCAACACTACAATCAGATACCACTTCACAACCAATAGGATGGATACTATTAATATTAAAAAGATAGAAACAAAATAACAAATGTGTTGGTGATAATGTCAAGAAATTGGAACACTTTTGCATTATTGATGGGAGAATAAAATGGTGCAGCCACAGTATTCCTCAAAATATTAAAAATAAAATTATGATTCGGCAATTCCATGTCCAGGTATATATACCTCCCAAAACTTGAAAGCATGGTCTTAAAGAGCTATTTGACACCCATGTTCATAGCAGCAGCATTCACAACAGCTAAAAGGTAGAAGCAACCCAAGTGTCCATCAACAGATGAATGGACAAGCAAAATGTAGTACATACATTCAATGGAATATTATCCAGCCTTAAAAGGACAGAAACTATGACATGTGCTACAACATGGATGAACCTCAAGGACATTATACTAAGTGAACTAAGCCAGTCACAAAAAGACTGCATGATTCTATTTATATGAGGTACCTAGAGTAGTCATAGTCATAGAGACAGAAGTAGAATGGTGGTTGCCAGGGGCTGGGGTGAGGGGGATTAATGAGTTTACAGTTTCAGTTTTGTCATATAAAGAGTTCTAGAGATGGATGGTGGTGATGGTGGAATGTGTATAATATGAATGTACTTAATAAATGTAGTTAATACCACTTTAATTGTACACTTAAAAATGTTAAGATAGTAAATTTTATGCTATGTATATTTTATCACAATAAAAAAATCAAAAAATTTAGTGTGAATGCTGTAATTTTGAGATCTTTGCAACAACATTGTGTTGAAGTCATTATTTACTGTTTCTATACTGTTTCTACTGCTTCATAAAGTTGGTTGTTATGTGCATAGATATTGTTATATCTATGTCCACAGATATTCTTACAGGTTATATTTTTATTGTAAATTGCAGCTTTTAGCATTATAAAGTATTCTTGGTTGTGGTACTGTAATTCACCACACCAATGAATTAAAGAAAAAAATATCAATACATGTAGAAAAGACACTGAATAAAATTCAATGCTTTAGCAAACTAGAACCACAAGGGACATAATTAACTTATTAAAACCTACCAACAAAATAGCTACAGCAAATATAATAAGCAGTGGCAAAATATTGAAGGATTTTCTTTGATATTAGAAATAAGACAAGGATGCCCAATATCATCACTTCTATTATTCAACAGTGTATCAGGGATCCTAGTCAGTGCAATAAGGTGAAAAAAGAAATAAAAAGGGTAGAGATTGGAAAGAAAAAAAGAAGCAATCATCAAACACCAATTATAAGATTGTGTAGATAGAAAAGAAGTACAAAGGACCAACAGTAACAAATCATTTTTGTAGAAGAAAAACAAAATAGAAGGACTTCCTCTACCACACAGAAAGACTTATTATAAAACTATAATAACTGAGGCATTATGCTTTGGGCACAGAGAAAGACAAATGCAAAGACAATGGAACAAAAAGAAACCAGAAACTGTTTGTGTGTATGTATATATATATATATATATATATATATATATATATATATATATATATAGAGAGAGAGAGAGAGAGAGAGAGAGAGAGACTTGATTTTTTGAATACAATTGCACATCAGTGTGGAAAGGATGGACTTCAACTGAGTATCCAAATGGAGGGAAAAAAAATTGACCCTTATCTAACATAATTGACAAAAATCCACAGTTCCATGTGGATTACAAATTTAATTGTGAGAGGCAAAAGAATAAAGTTTTTAGAATATAGTATCTTCAAGACCTTAGGATAGAAATTACTTTCATAAAGTAATTTCTTTCTTTCAAAAATCTTCTATATCCTTATTTTTTTGTCCATTTCTATCAATTACAGAGAGAGGGGTATTACAATCTCTAACTATGATATGGATTTGCCTTTTTCTCCCTTTAGTTCTGTCAGTTTTTGCTTTGCTTATTTTTACTAGGTATATTAACAATTAGAATTATTTCTCTCCCTGTTGGATTGACCCTTTTATCATTATGAAATATTTTTCTTTATCTCTAGTAATATTCATTGTCTGTAAGTCTATTTGGTAATAATAGAAACACATAAGCTTTCTTATCCTTGCCATTTGCATGGTACATCTTTTCTCATCTTTTTACTTTCAACCTATCTCTGTTTTCAAACAGACTCTTGCTTTCAAAAATCTATTATATTTTGACAATCTCTTTTAATTAGAGTATTTAGTCCATTTACATTTAACATAATTATTGATACAGCTGGGTTTAAGTCTGCCCTGTTATTTTTCTCATGTATGATTTGTTCTTCTTTTTCTCTTTTCCTGTATTATTTTAAATTAACTAGTTAATATTACATTTTTCTCTATTAGCTTTGTTTTATTAATCAGCTTTATTGAAGTATAATTTACATTAATTTTTTAACTTATGAGAAATCTCTTTTTAAAATGTATTTCTTATTATAAATATATAATACAGCAATATATTCAGTTTCACCTGTTTATTTTTCTTCTGTTAAATTCAATTAAAATAGAAATGCCTTATTTTAAAAAAATAAAATTACCAATGTTAAGGATATAATTTGATGAGTTCTGACAAACATATATCCAGGTAATTACCATCAAAAACAAGATATAAAGCATTTATATCATCCCAAAAAGTTCCTTTGTCCCCTTCCAAGTCAATCCCCTATGCTTTTCCCTGACGTCAGGCACCACTTTCTATCACCATGATTCTATCTGTTCTAGAATTTCATATAAATAACATCATACAGTATGCCTTTTATGTCTGGCTTCTTACACATAGCACAGTGCTTTTGAGGTTCATCCATGTATCAATAGTTCATTCCTTTTTATTCCTGAGCAGTATTTCACTGGATATGGATAGTCCACAATTTGTTTACATATCCACATGGTGATGGATGTTTGGCTTTGTTCCAGTTTCTGGCGATTATGAATAAAACTTTTGCACATTTGCATGCAAGTTTTTGTGCAGATGTGTTTTGATTTCTCCTAGGTAAATTCCTAAGAGTGGGTTTGCTGGGTCTTACAGTAAGTGTATGTTTAAATTTAAAAAAAACTTTCAAACTTTTCCAAAGTGGGTGTACTATTTTGTATTTCTGCCAGGTATGTAGGAGAGTTTCGATTGCTCTCTATCCTCACCGACATTTGTCTTGTCAGTTAATTTTAGCCATTGTGGTAAGTGTATAGAAGTATCTCATTTTTATCTAAATAAATTTTACTCACTAGAAATTTAAACTATGCCAGATAAGAAATCAATAGTTAAATAAAATAATAACCCTAAGCTCTTAATATCTACTTTTTTATTTGAGTTTAGAGAAATCTCTTAAGAACAAATACCTTGTTATGAAAAAACACTTATAATACATCAGTTTCTTCACCTCAGTGTTTTTCTCCTCTCAAATCCAACTAAAATATAAATTAATGTTGTTATTTTTAAAAAGACAAGACTATACTTTATCATCTATAATCATGTATTTTTAAAATTTTCTACCATGAACATTTGTTATTTTATACTTTTAAAAAAATGTTAGTTTCAGTCTACGGCCACACCACCCTGAACGCGCCCGATCTCGTCTGATCTCAGAAGCTAAGCAGGGTCGGGCCTGGTTAGTACTTGGATGGGAGACCGCCCGGGAATACCGGGTGCCGTAGGCTTAAAAAAAAAAAAAAAAAAAAGTTAGTTTCCCAAGTGCCCATCAATACATGAGTGGATTAATAAAATGTGGTATATGTATACCATGGAGTACTATTCAGCTTTAAGAAATAATGGTGATACAGCACCTCTTGTATATTCCTGGATACAGCTGGAACCCATTCTACTAAGTGAAGTATCTCAAGAATGGAAAAACAAGCACCACATGTACTCACCAGCAAATTGGTATTAACGGATCAACACCTCAGTGGGCATATAGGAATAACATTTATCGGGTGCCGGGTGGGGGGGGATGGGTATATACAAACATAATGAGTAAGATGTGCAACGTTTGGGGGATGGTCATGCTTGAAGCTCTGACTCAAGGGGGAAGGGGGGCATGGGCAATATACATAACCTTAACATTTGCACTCCCATAATATGCTGAAATAATTTAAAAAAGAGTGAATAAGCAGCACAAAAAAAATAAAAATAAAAGATAGTCAAAAAATGTTAGTTTCTTAAAGAAAAAAGTTAATTGAGAATAATCTTAGACAGTAGGGGCAACATATATTGCTATTTTCATTTTAGAAACTCAGTAGTAAAATCATAGAGCTACAATATCATCAAATTCAATACATACTCTTGATTTTCTCTTAAAAGTCTAATAACATATTTTCTTCCTTCATTTCTAAATGAAAACTCAGCATGGCCACTAAGAAGTAATTCACTGCAACCTCCAATAATCTGACATTTGCCTAGTATCTTTATAAGGTCTTTAGAAGGGTTTTTTCCCCATTTGGTAGCAAAAGTGGTATTGTACATCTATTGTACCTCCTGCCCCTTCTCCCTTTACCCCTCTGAAGCTCAATACCCTCCTAGACAAACACCACCAAAATATTTAAATGAAGACTAAGCAAACACCATGTTATCCATAAGTTATAGATAAATGAAATTTGGAACAAAGGCAAGTCAATTTTTCTTCAATATTTATTATTTTTATATTTTTTCACTTAATGCCACATAAATCCTAAGATGTCAGCTCTTGGAATACAGACAGATAATTTCAAATATTTTAGCCAAAGAACTTATAATGAAATTAGCATTTGTGAATTATAGCAGGTCAACAATGCTATGCTGCTTGTTAGGCACATTGCTTATCAGTCAAAGCTTTATCAGTCGGTTCCATCATTTCAATGCTTTGGCCTACCACGCTACTTTGAAACATAATATAATTCAGGGCAGTTTTGTGATAAAGAACAACTCAGCATTACTCAAAGGGAGTCAGTTCATATTTACTGAAAAAATAGAATATAACTGTTTCATTATGCTATTTTTGATATACTAATTCTGCCTTTCCAACTTTTCTCCAAGTATTTGTTTTATATGGTCAATTTTCCTTCTCTTTGTCCCTTTTAATAGGGGAGAGTTTGTTAGTGTTGTTATCTTGAAATTTCCTTCCTGTTTAATAAAACCAAGTGGACCAACTCATACTATGAGTTCTTTCTCTAGTACCAATTTCAAGACAAAGGTCCCCAAGACATTATGGCAGATCATTAAAGCTTTCACAGATATAGATCCCAAAGAGTCTTAAGCTTTTACAATAGTAGAAAAGATGTATCTGTGTGCATATATGCATGTGTATATACACACACATACACATCATATACACATATGATAATTAGTTCTACAAAGTATCAGAGGTTGTTTTTAGATAATTTTTTTTCTGGATCAAAATTTAACAAGAAATATCCCAAGCAAATCAGGACCAATCTGAAATAATCAGTTGGAGGAAAAATTCTAGAGCTTAGGCAGCATGAACTTAGTGACTAATAAGAAGGCTCCAAAAGAGAGTTCCCCAAAGATATGTCAGGAGAGGTCTGAGAAGTCAACAGGTGATTCTGGAATTGAAGCAAATGGGAATATAACCAACAGGCCACAATAAGGGCTAGCAGCAGGACAATCTAATGAGTTCTCAGCTAATTCCTGTGAGAGTAAAGGGACAAGGAAAGAAGAGACACTCGGGCATTAAACCATGGACCAAGAATCACAACTCTGAACAAACTGTCCTGAAGGAACCTTTCACACAGGCAGAGCTAACAAGTGTGCTATCCCTACAGACCTGAAAATTTCTCTTTCATTGATTAAGCAGAGAATAGTCTTATCCCTGAAAATAGATAGTTCTATAGAAAGATGTAAATGAGTTCAATAGGAGAGATATTTTCTTAGATAGACCTCTTTGTTAGGATGTGATTTTTTGATTTGGGGAAATATTCCATTCTGGTATAGAAGAAAACAAATGAAATAGATGAAATTCATTGTGTTAAATTTAGAGAAGTTAGTAACTTATGAGACATATTAGACAAAGTAGAGCATATATGTGTGACCAAAGATAGAAGAGGACAGAACAAGAGATACCAAATATTCATGAAGCACTAAAAGTATGAAGAGCAACAAAGATCCTAAATATTCACGATACAGTAAGTATGCATGAGACATATAAAGCCCTCAATATGTGTAAGGTCTTTATTCAATTACTCATTGGTGACTTATTCTGGCCTGTCCTCTACAGTAAAATTCATGACTGCTTAGCACACTAACTGGCAAGCTACAGCTATGGCCAAGTGTACTTGCCCCTGAGCCCCTTCTATAGAGCAAGTGTGTATCGCTGGCCTCAGGCACGGTTCATCTGATTGCGTCCCCTGGCTCAAACCTCAACCCTGGTCCTCTTCATAATCCCACTATCAGTGGAAAGCTGAAGTGACAGAGTGGGAGTCAGGACATGAGAACATTATCTAACCCAGGAGTCAGGTACTATGGTCTTTCTAATCCACTGGCACCCTAGCCTTCTTTTTATCTTTTGTTTGTTTGTTTCTTTTATTTTGCTTTCTTCTTTTAGTGTAACCCTCTGACTGCACACTGATTTTATATGTTTATATATGTTTTTCTTCTTCTTTCTATTTTTTTTTAATTTCTACCCTATCCTAATAGTGTTAATCTACCCCATCACTTTCTCCTTGTTCCTCACTGTGCATTCCAAATTGATTTAAAAACCAAATTGATTTTGAACATCCTCATTTGGTTTGTAAGCCTCTCTGATCCATGTAAGCCTCTCTGGAACAGCTTGCTTGGTAGCGTATTTGGAGGCTACCATCGTACCAATGTCATTGTCCACAAGGCACATGAACAGAGACAGAGACTTCAAAGACTTCTGTTCCTCCCATTTATTTAGGCACTTGAGCCCACTATCTATCCTAAGTTCACCTAGGCTCTAAATGTGTCCTTACAGCTCACTTCTCAAACTGTAACAGGTTTAAATTGTCTCCACAGGACCAAAAACATGTCACATTGAGAGAGTGAACTAATCTAAGTATCATAGCTGCAATAACAAAGTTTAATATTTCTTTCCATTTATTGCCTCTACTAAACATCAGCCAAACTTCAGAAAATCATCTTAATGAAATAGCGCTAAAGTCTGGTCTTGAGCCACAAAATGGGAGCCCATGAGAAATAAACAGAGAATGTTATTAGCTATATAAAAGAGGTAAGAAATTATCATTACTGATCATAATTTTTCTCTTTTAAATTAATAATAATAAATCAAAACACATATATGTCAAGAAAGAATCACTCCCTATAACAAGAGAGTTATCTAAATGAAGGGTCCAGCTTGGTGACAATGTTTCAGCAAAACTATAAGTGAATATTTTTGTATAAATTCTTATCATTATAGATAAAGCCAAGTTTTCTACACAAAGGCATGAAACAGTAAATGCCAAATGCTATCCTTTGAATGAGACTAAAAGGGTAGATTTTGAAAAAGATGAAGAATAGGATATTAGAAACAATTCAAACTGTGAAAATTGTCTTAAAATGCCATCACTTCACTTTTGGAAATAAAATATAGATAACATTCAATACTTACTTACTTAAAGTAAATACCACTAGAAAGAGAGCTCATTTCAGTATTACAATTGTTTAGCCTCCTAGTAAAGGTTATGTCAATTCTCTAAATTGATCTTTGCTCCACTCCCATACTTCCCCCATCTCCCACCCCTCCCTCAAGAATTTTTAATGAATTAGGATCCTTGACACTCTGAGAAAAACATTTCTTATTTGGAATATTTCCATGCTGTCTTGTAAACAACCACAAGATAGATAAAAGACAGACAGAAAATAAGGTTGATTTTGATAAGTTTCATATGAAAAACAGCCTTTTATTGCATAGTTGAATTTCCACACAAATATTAATTATTTTATTATAATATATATTTTGTGTAGAAATACAACTATAAGATGGTGAGCTTGATTTTCATATAAAACTTAGAAAAACCAATATTACATATACAGTTCTAGCTATGTATATATGTGCTACATATATTTTACAATTATATACAGATCATCACTCCTTTATGCCACTGAACTGTGGCATAAGGGACAGAAGTTGTAGTTACTAATTTCCTGAGCAAGAACACAGTGCTTGCACACACTGCACATCCAGAACTGATACTCAGTGATTGGGCTCCCTGTGGCAACGCATGTTGGCAGTTTTCCTTCTCCACTGTAAAAATAAGAGGAAAAATAATTAATTATATTTTAAAGCTTCTAACTAGTCTAAATTTATTAAACACACTTTAAAAACTGAAGAATAAAAAAATTCAAGATTAACTTCCAATAAAATACTTTCATTTTGAAAAGTTTTTTCAAGTAAAAATTTTTACAAAGAAAAAAATAAAACATTAATACGCTCATAAGACTAAATAAAACAGGGTATAATGTTAATGTAAATTGCTTAAAAATGTAGTGCTTTAATTCCTATATTATACATTATACAGACAGAAATACAAGCTTCTATTAAGGTAATCTACTAATTACAATCAGCTTACCCTTCCAGAAGGCTATCCAATTCAGATTTTCTGTTATCTTTTGGAGTATGTTTGGTGAAGATTTCTAGAGCAAGGTCTTCATATTGCTGTTTCTGTTCTGTACTGAGGGTGTCTAAAGATTCGAGTTTAATGAATGCTTTGGAACAAGTACCAAAAGCTCTGCTGGCACATGCACAGAGTGCTAACAGAGAGTAGATCTCAACAGCAGGGATAATGTCTTCATAGTCTCTCAGGTGAAGAGCTAGGAAAAAGAGGACAATTTGGGTTTTTAAAAATAATCAAAATATCATGGACATATATGGAAAGAATCTATGTTACAATGTTTTAGTTTAAGCTACATGAACTTTAACAAACTTAAAGCAAACAGTGTAGAGATGAGAGCAACAGTAGGAAGAAGCAGGCTACATGATCTCCTAGGTTCTGTGAAGCCAGTTAACAGCTCAGGTCCTCTGAAATGGTGCACATGGCTCTGCCAACTTAGAAATATACAATACACACAGATGAAAACAATTTTGGGGTCAAAACACCCTTCTTTTATTCCATTAATGTTAGAAATTTCTGTGGCATTCCAGAAAAAGTAAATTAATATTATAGTACGTTAGTTGTAATTCTCAAAATGATATGTTTCTTTTTGTAAAAAAAATAAATAAAAAAAGCAAACTAGTAGTGAAATCTTGTGTTGTGTTCTCTCTTTGTTTCTTTAAAGAGATTATTGCTTTTCTGTCTTACTGAAACAATAGGACCTTGAGAAAAAAGAAGTGAAAGTGAGTTTCTAAATGTTAATTCAGATAATTTATTTTGATTGTTATCACACCTTATTTTTAATTTTTCTATACTGGAAATATAACCTTTCTTAAAAATATATTATAGATTTAATATCATATTTGGAACCAATTTATATCTTTTTCTTCTCTAGACCTGGCAATCATAAAAATATCTTATTATAGTATATTGAAAATGTCATAAAGCAACTTTAAAACAATATATTCATGTATTTTATAATTAGATTTCTATAGGCTGGGCACAGTGGCTCACGCCTATAATCCTAGCACTCTGGGAGGCCGAGGCAGGTGGATCGCTAGAGGTCAGGAGTTCGAGACCAGCCTGAGCAAGAGCAAGACCCCGTCTCTACTAAAAAAAAAAATAGAAAGAAATTAATTGACCAACTAAAAAATATATATATACAAAAAAACTTAGCCAGGCATGGTGGTGCATGCTTGTTGTCCCAGCTACTCGGGACGCTAAGGCAGTAGGATCTCTTGAGCCCAAGAGATTGAAGTTGCTGTGAGCTAGGCTGACGCCATGGCACTCACTCTGGCCTGGGCAACAAAGTGAGACTCTGTCTCAAAAAAAATAAAATAAATAAATAAAAGATTTCTATAAACTGGTTCTCAGGTAAAGTGTTTACAACAAAGTTTAGTGGAAGAAATTTATATGAAATACAATCATTCAATTATACTAAACAACCCTCTAATTTCACATATGGAGCATAATAAGGTCACAGGTAATAACTTACAAGGCATATATTGTTTCAGATCATTTTATCACTAAAACCAAAAAAAAAGAAGCATATGGATATCTTCACCCAGCAGGTAAAGTATCTCAAGTTAAAGATCGAATTTTTATTTTAATATATAAGTCTATAAATGTTGTATAACTTATATAAAAATACAACTATAATAAATAATATATAATTTAATAATATATTAACCACAAAATTAAATGAAGGTCGGTTATAAAATAAACATATAAAAATAAAAATCATTTCTATATAACTAATAACCAATGAGAAAAAAAATTGTACAGTCCCATTGCTAATGACAACATAAATAGGAATAAATTGCAAAAGAAATGTTCAGAGCATACAAGAAGAAAACTACAAATCTTTAGAGAGAAACACAGATAACACAAATAGGTTTTTAAATTTATGTTTCTAGAATGAGAGGCCAAGGCAAGATGGCTGACTAGAGACATTGTTTACCA
The DNA here is from genome assembly GCF_040939455.1 of Microcebus murinus. Taxonomy (NCBI): domain Eukaryota; kingdom Metazoa; phylum Chordata; class Mammalia; order Primates; family Cheirogaleidae; genus Microcebus; species Microcebus murinus. The sequence goes on from NC_134106.1 coordinate 15,528,949, forward strand.
GATGGTCCCAGAAGGAAGGAAGGGTTTCAGACAAAGGAGAGGGGAAAAAGGACACAGTTCAGGTGTAGGTCAGAAAAAGAAGTACGAAAGCCCACCAGGGACCTCACAGAGGGAAACTGCCAAGCAGAGGAGGAGGAGGAAAAAGGAAAAGAGGATATCAGTGAGGATTAAACCCAGATGGGCTCGGAGCCCAGTGAGTGGTAAGGGGGAATTCCTTGCTCCTTCCCATACTCCAGTGATCAGCAGGCTACCAAATTACCTGGAAGCTTTTTCACTTCCAGGAGCCCAAGCACTGGGGCAACCATGGAATTGTGAAGAAATTGATGTTTCTGATGAACATCACATATTCTTACTCAGATGTGTGAGCTAAAAAAGTTGATCTCATGGAGAGTAGAACGATGTTTACGAGAGGCTGGGAAAGGGGTTCAGGGAGCAGTGAAGGCAGGTTGATTAATCAGTACAAATCTACAGTTAAATAGAAGAAATAAGTTCTAGTGTTTGATAGCACAGTAAGGTGACTACAGTTAACAATAATTTATTGTATATTTCAAAATAACTAGAATAGAAAACTTAGAATGTTCCCAACATGACCGGGCACGATGGCTCACACCTGTAATCCTAGCACTCTGGGAGGCCAAGGCAGGTGGATTGCTCGAGGTCAGGAGTTCAAAACCAGCCTGAGCAAGAGCAAGACCCCATCTCTACTATAAATAGAAAGAAATTAATTAGCCAACTAATATATATAGAAAAAATTAGCTGGGCATGGTGGCGCATGCCTGTAGTCCCAGCTACTCGGGAGGCTGAGACAGTAGGATCGCTTGAGCCCAGGAGTTTGAGGTTGCTGTGAGCTAGGCTGATGCCACGGCACTCACTCTAGCCTGGGCAACAAAGCAAGATTCTGTCTCAAAAAAAAAAAAAAAAAAAAAAAGAAGAATGTTCCCAACACACATGAAAAAATGATAAATGCTTGAGGTGATGCACAGCCTAATTACTCTGATTTGAGCATTACATATTGTATGCATCTATGACACATTGTATGCATATCACATGTACCTCTTAAGTATGTACAATTATTATGCATCAATTAAAAAAAAAGTGCAACATTTTAAATGGTGCTCCTGGATGAGGAAATCCATAAACATATAAATGATCCCAATATTCATGTATTAAATTAATGCAATTCTAATCTAAAATTCAGTGGGACTTCATTGATTGAGGTGTGACTTCTCCCACCCTCAGAAAGGTTGTAAAGTTGCTCTGGATGACAAATACAAGAAAATACCCAGAATTTCTTTTCAAAAAGAGGAGTAATAATGGAGATCTTAAATACCAAATATTAAAATGTAAAAGTAACGTGACTAAGAGGATACTACTAGAATAGAAATACATGAATAGAAAATAATGGTCTGGTAGGAAGGAATTAAGAATATGTATAGGCCGGGCGCGGTGGCTCACGCCTGTAATCCTAGCTCTCTGGGAGGCCGAGGCGGGCGGATTGCTCGAGGTCAGGAGTTCGAAACCAGCCTGAGCAAGAGCGAGACCCTGTCTCTACCATAAATAGAAAGAAACTAATTGGCCAACTAATATATATAGAAAAAATTAGCCGGGCATGGTGGCTCATGCCTGTAGTCCCAGCTACTTGGGAGGCTGAGGCAGGAGGATTGCTTGAGCCCAGGAGTTTGAGGTTGCTGTGAGCTAGGCTGACGCCATGGCACTCACTCTAGCCTAGGCAACAAAGCGAGACTCTGTCTCAAAAAAAAAAAAAAAAAAAAAAAAAAAAGAATATGTATAAATTTAGTTTCATGAAGGTAGAATTTCAAATCCATGAGGAAAGAATAAATTCTTAATAAATGGTTTTATGATAACTAAGAAGCTATAATAAAATATAATATTTAATAGCCTTGACATGATGCACTTCCTAAGCATAAGCCCTAAGTGAAAAATATGAAGTAAAAGGCTGACAGATACGACTCTAACAAAACACACTATTTACATCATCATCACAGCCACTTTGAGGGCTCATGATGTCCAGGCAATAATAAGTGAATTTTCTTTCAGAAATTTCTAACTTAATCATTAAAACAACTTTAATTCCCACTTGACACAAAAAGAAACTCAAGCTTAGAAAGGTTAAGTAATTGTAATTTATAAATGCTAGGGAAAATCAATATATACGAAAGAGCTCTAATAGAAATAATGAAAAAATAAAAATCATCCCTATAGAATTCCAGAAACAAATATTAATAAAAGAATTTCTCTAAAAGGTTTTTTTTAAAGATTATGCCATTAGAATACAGGTTCATGATCTATTAGGATTAGGGTATGACACGCATTTGACAATGATCTGAGCAGCAAGTGGATGGTTTCACCAACGTGACAGAGGGAGGATGGGGTGGATCGTGATAGTGCCTGCGCTGCTGCCGTGGCCACGCTGAAAGAGCAGTGATGGTTCAGTCATTCATATGCTTTTGTTTATAATACAATTCTCATAATTATGCTCTTTGGAGTTAACACATCTAAACTCTAAAATACTGTTATTGTTAAGAAGAAATTAAAATCCTGATGCTGCATGTAAATAATCTTGTATAAATTATAGTACAAAAATACTATGGATGTAGCTATTAAAAATGATCATATAAATCTGAGTTTAACAATGAGGAAAGAAACTAGAACATACTGTTAAGAGTAAAAAGCAAGCTCTAACAAAAATAGGAATATTGACCAGTGGAACAGATCTGAGAATCCTGATATAAAACCATCCTCATATAGCCATCTAATCTTTGACAAAACAGACAAAAACATACGCTGGGGAAAAGAATCCCTTTTCAATAAATGGTACTGGGAAAACTGGATAGCCACTTGTAGAAGGCTAAAGCAGGACCCACACCTCTCACCTCTCACAAAAATCAACTCACGCTGGATAACAGACTTAAACCTAAGGTATGAAACTATTAGAATTCTAGAGGAAAATGTTGGAAACACTCTCCTAGACATCGGCCTGGGCAAAGAGTTTATGGAAGAAGTCCCCAAAGGCAATCACAGCAGCAACAAAAATAAATAAATGGGACATGATGAAACTAAAAAGCTTCTGCAAGCCAAAGAAACAGTCATGAAAGTAAACAGACAACCTATAGAATGGGAGAAAATTTTTGCATCCTACGTATCCGATAAAGGGCTGATAACTAGAATATACTTAGAACTCACGAAAATCAGCAAGAAAAAATCAAATAACCCTATTAAAAAGTGGGCAAAGGACTTGAACAGAAACTTTTCTAAAGAAGACAGAAGAATGGCCAACAAACATATGAAAAAATGCTCAGCATCTCTAATCATCAGGGAAATGCAAATCAAAACTACAATGAGATATCACTTAACTCCAGTGAGAATGGCCTTTATCAAAAAGTCTCCAAATAACAAATGCTGGCGTGGATGCGGAGAGAGAGGAACACTCCTACACTGCTGGTGGGACTGCAAACTAGTTCAACCTCTGTGGAAAGCAATATGGAGATACCTTAAAGTGATACAAGTGAATCTACCATTTGATCCAGCAATCCCATTGCTGGGCATCTACCCAAAAGATCCAATGACACTCTACAAAAAAGACACCTGCACTTGAATGTTTATACCAGCACAATTCATAATCGCAAGGCTGTGGAAACAGCCCAAGTGCCCATTAATCCAAGAATGCATTAATAAAATGTGGTATATGTATACCATGGAGTACTATTCAGCTCTAAGAAACAATGGTGACATAGCACATCTTATATTTTCCTGGTTAGAGCTGGAACCCATACTACTAAGTGAAGTATCCCAAGAATGGAAAAACAAGACCACATATATTCACCAGTAAACTGGTATTAACTAAGCAGCACCTAAGTGGACACATATGTACTACAGTAATAGGGTATTGGGCAGGGGGGAGGGGGGTGGGTATATACATACATAATGAGTGAGATGTGTACCATCTGGGGGATGGTCATGCTGGAAACTCAGACTTGTGGGGGGAGGGGGGAAAGGGCATTTATTGAAACCTTAAAATCTGTACCCCCATAATATGCCAAAATAAAAAAAAATAAAAAAAAAAAAGCAAGCTCTAACATGGAGAAATGTCTAAAAGGAAACTTATCTAAATTTAACTGATTATCTCTCAGTTATAGGATTTATTATAAATTATTAGATTATTTTACCTTTTTCTTTGTATTTTTCTGTTTTGGTTGAAATTATTAGATAATTTTTATAAAAACAAGATAAATTGTATGGCAATATATATGTAAAATGTGGAGATACTTTACGGCATATTATTGTTTTAAAAAAGCACTCCCAATATTGTAAAAAACAAAATTATTTTTGAAATTATTTTAAAATAAATATATTTAAAAATTAAAAATCTTAAAAATATATGTACAAATATATCTCCAAAAGGATATGAACTTGATTATTGAGTGTTTAACTTTGAATGGCCACATGAATGTTATACATGTTCTTTTTGCTTATCTAAAACTTCTGACATTTCTATGAACTATATTTATTGTTTTCTATGTATTAAAAAAATAAAAAGAACTTCAAACAGTGGAATGCACAAAACAAATTGTACATAGCATAATCTCAAACATATAAAAATAAACTCACAGAAAAAATGTTATTGAAATTAATATAAAGGCAAATTGAAAGAGCTGGTCTTTCATACTCAATTTAAAAATTTTCAGACATACTATATACATTAGGTGACATGCCCACCTGTCTTCAATGCAGTGTCAACATATCCCTCATAGAGCTGCCTCTGTGCAAGTATAAAGAAGTGGTAAGCCTCAGCCCCTCGCCATGCGTTATCTGTGAAGCGACTAGTTGTAGACAGAACTTCCTCTTCCAGCAAACCAGCCAAAGCAGAAGTGGCCTACAAGTAAAGCCAACACCCACTTTCTGTCAGCACAAACAAACGCACACAGTATCAACTCCCACATAACAATAGTCATTACAGTTAAGTCTGTAAATTTTTAGACATTAAAATATATAAATGAGGAGGGAAAAAAATATCTAAATGAGCAGATTTTATCATTATATAACTGTCATGACTGATTTAATTTTTTATTCTAATTTATATTTGTTAAACTGGTATGATCAAATTTTAAAATACAACTGACTAAACTTTAAGTTAGTAAGAAATTTATTTATTAAAATGGTATACATATTCTATTACATGAAAATTTTTAAAACTCACTTATTAGAAAGGAGATTTACCAGGTAACTAAAATTTTTAACAAAAATAGGAAATTAAAGCAAAGACTACAGATTAGTATTGTAGAAAAAATAATTTTCAATATTGCTAAGTAGAAATTTCTAAATTTGAATAATAATTCTAAGTCATTTATTTTCTTCATATCATTTAAGGAAACAAATGTAGACATACAAATTAAATGACATACCCATAAAGAAAAGTTTGGTAGTTTTGTTTTTTCTTAAATACTTCAGATGATCTAATGGTATAAAATGCTCTACCTTACCTCTGAACTCTTTCCTTTAACTTTTCCTCGTTGGGCATTTTTCATTTGTTCATGGTATTGCTCTATAAGTAAGGCTGAGAGTACATAGAGCTTCTTAACACGTAAAGGTTTAGTTCTTTTCTTTGCCTCTTCATCTGCAATCTAAACATTTAAAAAATTGGGGAAAGATACTTCTTAATCTATATTTGTACAAATATAATCATTTCCAAAATTAATTGAAATTTCATTCTCTAAAAAAAGAGGAAAAATCAATAGGATGGTATATAAACACCACCTGTTTATGACAAATATTTTTAAATTCCTTTTTATTTTCCTTAGTACATATAAGTACTTAGTTCTTTCCTTAGTATTTAGCCCTTGGAATTAGAACGCATATCAATCTTAGAACATAACAGGTGCTGTTAAATAGCTAAATCAGAATGAAGAAAGTGTTGATAAAATGGCTAGTATTTTCCACAACACAGAGATTTTAAAAATAATGTTCCAAATACACAAAAGCACAATGGTGTTAACATGGTGCATCCTCCAGAACTTTATATTTATTTAAATGATTTTGAGGGAAAGTTTTCCTTTTTTCATTAAATCAAATGGGAAAAGAATAGAATAGAATGTAAAATTTGTATATATTAATACTGTACTATTAATAGTGACCTTTCCTCCAAATTGATACTATGTAAAGTGTAATATATAAAACTTGTACATTTAAAAGGGCTCAAAACTCTATTATCAAAAAAATTTAATTCCCACAGTTGTAGGAATTTGTTCTTTGTGGCCCAGCAAATTCTTTAACTCTTTGTTAACTTTAGTATTAAATATATAATTGTTTAAGTATCAATAAGTTGCTAGCATTAGTAAAATAGCCTTGTTAGTAAAAGGTAATAATACTAAAATAATGCATAGTTCTAGTAGTAATAAAACCAGAGGGGTTTTGCTGTAACAAATATTTGTTTCCAAAGAAAATGGAAAATGTATACATAAAAAGATTTGTAACTAGAAGAAACCAAATACTCACCAAGATTATTACATTACCTTAAACATGAGTTTAGCAGCATCAAAAAAGTAATTGGCTTTCCGATAAAGTTCTATGGCATCAAGAATTTTATTCTTTTCCAGCAAATGAGATGCATACCTAGCTAACAGAGATCCAATTTCTTTCATACTATGATTTTTAGCCAATTCAACAGCTTTGTTCCACTAAGAAAACAATTATACCATTTGGTCACCCAAGTATTTACAATCACATATGTCATAAAATTCACACAGTAAAGCTTTAAGTTTATAATAAATACTACTACTTCAAAATTAAAAACGGGTATGTTTTTATAAATCACATAACATAGAGTAACATGAGTTCTATAAGGTAAATCTGTGTCAAATGATTAAATGAACTAGGACTCTGATTTGCTTAAGAAGTGCATCTGAAAAAGAAAGTTCCAAAATTTATAATTATATTAATCTTATAATTGCATATTTACACAAACTATGACCAAGAAAAAGATACACTTGTTTATATTTTATAGTAAAACAAATATGCAATTTCAGTTAAAAGATGTCCTATCAGATTTAACATTTAAAAATTATTTTTATAAAGCAAATGGGGCTTTAAAAATACTTTAAGGAAAATATTAAAAGAATACATTGATAGTCAACAGTTTCCATAATAATTCTACACTTTAATTTTATTAAATTGCAGCTCTTAAAAATATCAAATACATGTTTCCTATAAAGGGAAAGGAAAATATATTTGCCAAAATAAATATTGATAAAGTAACTCAATTCCTTCCTCAGGCAAGGACTGACCATTAACTGGTCCTTCTTTGGAAACAAAACCCAACCCTAATAAAATGCAGAAAATTATGAAATTACTTCCAGACAAAAATTTGCCAGACTAAAAGCACAGGATCTGTTCATGCTCCCATATTGAGTTAGTTATGAGTGGGTCACCACTCATGGTAGCACTTTAAGAGGAAAGTGCAAACTTCACCACTTTTTCAGTCCTCAACCTTATGTCAAGCTCTCTGATGCTTTACATTAGTAATAATCTTTAAAGGATGACTACTGTGACTTTAATTTTGCTTTGAGTTAAAATATACCTAAAACACCAAGCTGCACAGACAGTAAATTTCAGTTCCTTACTTGGTTGAGATGTACACAGGTATCTACAGCTGCCTTTGGTTGATTACATTTCAAATATGCAGTCACTGCTTGTTCACACATTCCAACTTTCACAAACATTTGTGCTATTTCCTGAAAAACAAAACAATATTATCAGATTTCACAGACCAAGAAAACCACTTACATTTTAATTGACCAAAACTCCATAGGGGCATATGAATATTAAATTTTCTGGTAGTTACAGATTTTTCTCGTAAACAGACACAGGGGCAAAGGCTATAAATCAGAACGGATGCTCAGGCATCACCTTCTATAAAACCATAGCTTCACAGGCTCAGGCTGTGGGTCTGATTTTTAACCAGGCCCTGAAGACACTACACTTCCTTCTTCTCTTGGTTAAGTAGCTAGTGTACAGGTATGTGAAGCTCCAAAACAAATCCCACACCAGTGGGTGAAAAAAAAAACTTTTACAGCAATTGGTGATATACTCCATGTTAACCATTAATTAGAGGCTTAAGGGAAACCTCTCAAAGAACTCTATAACAAAATGCCCAAGAGAAGTCCACCATTCATCAGTTCAGGAAGCTAGACCCAAAACAGAGCTCCTTTGGAGGGTGGTGGCAGGGAGAACCACCACTGCCACAAATCTTATTTGTTCAGCTGCATTCTCCATTTTCAAATCAATTTTTTTCTTTCAGAATATCTGATTAGCCAGAGTTTTTCTCTCCCTAAACCCCTTTCTACAATATTTTTGGAAATATAAAAGTATATTTCATATCCAACTATCTTCTTAAAAGTAATGCTTATATTTTGCTGATTATAAAGTAATACATTCTAATAGTAAAAAAATTTGCAAAACATGAAAAAGTAAAGTTACTCATAACCTTACCATTCTCAATATTCTGGTGTGAATTCTTAACATTTTGTCCTATGAATATATATGCATGTGTGCGTTTGTGTAACACTGTGATCATACTACATATAATTTTGTATCCTGCACTTCCTGCTTAAATACTACGTACATCTTCCCATATTATTAAAAATGCCTCTATAACTAGATTTAAAATTTATAGTACTAACACAATTTTTTTATTATTTTAGTTATTTAATTATTATTATAGTTATAATTACTTATTATTTACTCAGTAATATTAATATTCTGGATACTCTATAACAAAATCTTTTTCTGCTTCATCAGGGACAGCTAACAGAAGACACAAATGTGGGATACACTATTCCCCATAACCAGGGTCCTAAGTAATTTCAGTTCTTTCCTATATAAGAAAACACATAGGATTGAGAATGAGTTTGAGTTAAAATGCCATTATTAGAGAGAAAACTGTTCTAATTCACAATAGGGAAAAAATGAATTATCAAAATTCCGTACTTATCTAATAATTAACAGACAAAATATTTGAGGCAGAACTTACAACTGATGTATGTCCAGACTCTGCAGTTGAGAGGTACAGTTCAGTAATTTACATATTAGATAAACAAATAAAATACAAACTCATTTACAGTATTCAACAATTACTTAAAAGAGGCTTATAAAGAACATTCAAAACAAAGTTAGTGAACATTTTTAGTTTTTCTTTTTTAACATTAAATACTTTATTGTTAATATAAGCTAATAAAAGTTAAGCTAGCTTTTTAAACTGAAGTTATAACAAATTTCAAACAAATCCAGATTATTTTGAAGCAAATCCCTGACAACATATCATCTGTAAATATTTTCTGTATTCAGCTAAGCTTTAAGAGCAATTTTATGAAACTGAAAAAACTACATGAGACTGTGTCAGTAATAGGAATATGACTGATTTTTCCCCTCCATTTTCAAGCATTCCATAATATTGACACATTGTTTTATAATTAAAATAAAAGCATCATTTCATGTCTAAGATACTGTAAAATTATAGATTAATTTTTAATTTTCTTTATTCCAGAGGATATTTTCTGATTCTAATAAATCTAATAAATGTTATAAATGTTTCTAATATTAGATTCTAATAAATCTAATAAATGTTATAAAATAACCTAACAACTCCAAAAACTAAAATTTGCAATACCTACTGGAAGCAATTTGTGGTTTTCTGGAAGTGAGCTGGCAAGATTCTCTAATCCCTCATAATCTTCTAACATAAAATAACATTCAGCTAAGCGTGCCTGGTTCCGGCCTTGTACATAATATTGTACAGCATTCAACCTATGGAAAGAAAAAAAGAAAAACTTTTAAAACTAATGTGAATCTCTTGATCAATAAGCACTTTCGCCAAAAATATTCCTTCATTAGAATTACCTTTACTAGTATTACTCTGTTCATCATCTTCCCTTACAGAATAACTTTGAAGCATATAAATTATGAAAGGAACCCTAAAAACTGTGTAGCATATTCTAGTTGTGGCATTCTTTGAATATTGTTAAGAAGCACTGTTTTAATCCAATGTACAGTACTCCCAAACACTGACATAAATAGGTATATTGACCAAAATAAAGAATAAAAGCCAATGATTTCTAAAAATAACATGTAATATTAAAACAACCAAATATAAAACACTTTTTTTACTTCATTCAGAAATAAATCATATAATGTCTTGGAATTGTTCACTATAGTCTCAAATAGTAGAAAGCTGCCTGGGGCTAAGTGTAGATTTTATGTTTGTAAACTCCAAAGTTTTACAGTACTCATCTCACAGCTACAAAGATCTCTGACTTTCCAACCTGAATCCTGAACTATTTGAATTTTAGGATCCAGGAAGATGATCTTCATTTTCCCAGCATTATTTCCTAGAGGAGTACTTGATTTGACTAGCTACTAAGTGTTGCATGAAAGCATGAGGTGCTCCAGATAAGTTACATACCACTTTTGTCGATCAGCAAAGTAGTCTCCAATGGCATTGTGGGCTTGTTCAAGGAGACTGTCATCTGCATCACCAGATCCAGTTTTCAAGAGCTGGAGTACTCTAAACCAATCTCCCAATTTCAGCCGGAGGCCAATAGCAAGATCTCTATAAATAATGGCATCAATTCATTCATCTATCCAACAAATATTTATCAAGTGCCTACTATGTGCTCGGTACACTTCTAGGTACTGTGAATACAAACGTAGCACTTGTTAGACAGACAAGGTAGCTCTCTAAACATTTTAGAAACAGCCTGATCAGGTAATAGGTGGGTAAGGAGGATTCAGATGTTATGGTTTGAATGTGTGGCCCCTCCAAAATTCATGTTGAAACTTAATCTCCATTGTAGTGGTATTAAGAGGTGGGGCCTGTTGGGAAGTCCACCCTTATGACTTGAAATTGCCCTTACAGAAGAGGTTTCAGTTTGCCAATTTTTGCCCTTCTGCTTTCTGCCATGTGAGGGCACCGCATTCAAGGCATCATCTTGGAAGCAGAGCCAGGCCCCTCACCAGACACCAAACCTGTCCTCACCAAAATCTTGGACTTCCCAGCCTCCAGAACCATGAGAAATAAATTTCTGTTCTTTATAAATTACCCAGTCTCAGATATTTTGTTATAGTAGTCCAAATGGACTGAGATATCAGAAAAGGTAAATGAAAACAATGTTCTGCCTTTATCTTCCTGAACTTCCAATTTATTTAGCAAAATAATGATTTAAATAATAATCACTTCTTTTCTGTAATTTCTTATACATGATCATGTTTATTTCAAAATAAGACACATAGCATCATAATCACATGCTGGTTTTATGTTTCTTTTCAGAGCTTAATTATATTTGGGCTCTCCTGGAAATATAAATAACATTAATGGAAATTAAATATGTTTACAGCTGAAATGAAATTCATACATTATTTTATATACATCACAAATAAAATATAAAAAATAAAATTGAATCCTTAACTACTTTTGGTTTTTATTTTATGCTTCTTGACAACAGAAAGTTAAATAATGGCCTAAACCAAAAAAAGAACCGGAACAATGAGCTGTGTAATAAATGATAAAAGCCCTCAGTCTCTGGAGTCCTATCACGTTTTTCCTACCAAATGAAAAAAGATCTCCCACAGAAAGCCATTATTAGATGTAAAAACAAAGATGAAAGCTGCCCCCAAATTATAAAACATAAATTAATGAGGGGCATGTGGAATATCTAGGTTGTAATCTAAACTGAGAATTAATTTCTAGAAGAAATGTTACGATACATTTAACCTATTTATATTCCCCATTTGTAAAAAAAAAAATATGACTCTAGAAGTACTTGGGGATGACTAAGCCATCATAACTTACCTTCTGTCCATATCAAGATACATTCTTTCAGCCTCCTCGAACCTGCCAAAGTAGGCAACAACTTCAGCCTGCTTCATTGAGTCACTCTGTAGATTGCTCAAGCGCTTCACAAACTTAATGCCTTGATAATCTTTGCAGCGTACAAATGCTTGCTCTGCAGTGTACAGGTCCAGTTTCTGAAGAGCTGCTTCAGCCAGTAGGTGCCTTTATTAAAAAAGAAACAGAAAAGCATATTGCAAATTACTGATAAACTAGTCTTGAATCAGAATTCAATTATCATACCTACTGTTTCTAGTGAAACATGGTGGAAAGTGATTATTTTAACACATGCAAACATTTTTCATATAATATATTGTTTATATCAAGACCTTCCAAATCTAAAATGAGTTTCTCCATTTCAAAAAGAAGAGTAAGAATAGGAGTCTATTTCCATCAGGACACTAGTAGGGGAGCAGGACATGACAGAGTTGAGACTTTAAAACCCTACACCTGACATCTTGGGAGGTTTTACTTTTTTAAAAATACCAAAGTCGGGGGTGTGGATTGTCCTCTATGAATTGAGATGCATCTTCAATTCCAACCTTCTCAATCAGTGCTCGACTGTCTCGCAAGGACCGAATCTCAAAGTTAATTAGATAATCTTTGTTTGGATGTTCTGGATTCTAAAAGTAAAGATGAAAACAAATTCAAATAGTTGCCTTTAGGGTATTTCTTTTTTACAATTATAAACAAAACAAAATAAAAAAACGACATCATATTGTGAGCAAAACTAAGGAAAAAAGAAACCCCCGTGGTTAGGTCTTTTAAGTTATCAAGAAAACATCCAAAACCCACAAGTCAAGTTCCTCCTGAGGCAGTCAGGCTGCCTATGGGGAAGAGTGGACAATGGTAGACGGGGTCCTGCTTCCCTTGGGTCAAACTAGGTTTTCCCCTTAAATGAGATAACACATCTCAAACACTCAGTGCAATGCCTAGATGTACAATTCACATTATTCATAGTCTCAGAACTGACCTAATGCTCCCCTACTTTAGAGCTCTGAACAGGTATACCTACTGACTGAATCATAGCATCCCCAACTCTTTTTTGGTTGCTGAATTACTACTTGCCCATCCTGGGGCCAGGAACTGTGTCTTACTGGCTCTCAATATTTTCTAAATCAATGAATAGATGAACTTTGGGTAAATCATTTTCCTACTGAGATCCTTCCTCATCTAAAAAGCTTCAGAAAAGTCAATATGATCATCAGGGCAACACCACCACAGGTACTGTCAAGCAGTCTAAAACTTAAGGCAATCAGCACTATGAGCCTTTCTTGAAAAATACTACTGATGACAAAATCCATGCAACTAAAAGGTTAAAAAAATTAAAAACTCATGTATAGAGAAAATGTAGTAAAAAACTAGCAATAGCTTTGAATTCATTTAAATATAACTCTAAACAACTGGAAATTAGGGTTACAAAACAAAATAAAATGTTCTAAATCTTGACAATGTAAAACCAATAATATGGCTAAAAAAAGAGAAAAAGAGGGAAAAAATGTAAGAATGCCATCTTTTAGAGTGCAAAGTCAATCAATACCATTAAAAAATAAAATATAGTTTAAATTCTTTAGTTTTTCATAATTTTTCTTCTTAACACAGGAAAATCATATTGTTTATGGTTAAAAATATATATATATATATATATATTACCTAAAGGTCTAGAATTCCTTTCAACTCATTTTCAGGTTAATTAAAATTAAACATTTAAATTGGGCAATGATGCTATTTTTATAAAATTACTTCTTTTCATATATCTAATCTATCAGTCTTTCTCTTTCTCTTCTCTCTTTCTCTCTGTCTTCCTTTCTTTTTTAAGAGATAAGGTCTTGCTATGTTGCCCAGGCTGGCCTCAAACTCCTGGGTTCAAGCAGCAAGCCTCCCTCAGCTTCCTGAGTTGTTGGGCCTACAGGTGCACACCACTGCGTCTGGCTAAATCTATCTTTCCATATACAACTTACAGCTCAGATTCAGACTCCATTGTTGATGGTTGACTTTTAACCTCTACCCCTCCTTCTTCCCCTGGTGCTAAACCTGGAGTAAGCTGATATAGAAAGCCCAGCGCTCCCTCCTTTGGGGCCAGTGAGGTTCAACAACATAATAAGCCCCTACCCATGGAAACCCTCACCCCAGATGCACCCCCTAACTACAAAAAAAAAAAAAAAAAAAACTCAAGCCAGTCTCCTTTCCCTATTCTTTCGAGTCATTTCAGACAGCTTAGGAAGCCTACCTTTTTCCCCCTCAAAAGCCTCATTGTGGAAGATACCTCCCTGATATGTCCCTTGTATCATCAACCTTGAAATCCAAACCAAATTTTGGGTGGGGGCTTATCCTGCTGCTGCAGGGTGGTTACAATACAGAAAAATGAAACTGGTTCACAATAAAAGGGCTGCAATTTACATATCAAACCAAAATACAAAAACAATCTTCAAGTTGCATCTAACTTCTAGAAATTTAAAATCTACTATCCCAATTCCAAAATATATATATATAGTACATTTTAAAAAGTAAGTGCTTTGGATAAAATGAATGTAAAACTGCTCTCAATATATTCTTAGAGAAAAGAAGTCTCAAAGGATGGTCAATGAAGGCCAATGTAGAGGATCAAAAAGATATCTGTTCTGTATTTCTGTTCACGTATAAAAAAAAAAAGATATCTGAAGTCAAAAAGGATTATTTTATAAACCTCGAAAAAAATGGAAGGATACTGGATCTCCAAAGAAAAAGTTATTCAAGTATCCTAGAACTAAAAAAAGGCTAAAGTAAACTTTTAGATATTTCTTCAGTACCTCTTTATTATTACTGTAAAAATGATGACATGTAGCAACCATTTTTTGAGCTCTTACTTGGCCTTAGCACTGTGCTAAGTGCTTTTCACACATTATCTTTCTAAATAACAATCATAAAAATACTGTTATTATCCACATTTTATAGAGGTAAAAACTGAGGCTCGTACATTTTTATCAACATTTTACAGGAAAGGATAGTGAAGCTCAAAAAGATGATGGCCCCCACCTAAAGGCTGCACAGTAACAGAGCAGAGCTGGACCTGAGATACATCTTACTCCTGGGTACATGCTCCTAACTGGGACACTACACTGCTGGTTCAGAAATGAAAGCTCCCAATCTACTAACAGAAATATAACTGTTTTTAAAGAATTACCTTTAATATCTCATCCAAAAGAACAGATTTAATTTCTAAATTCTCAAAGTTACAAATATATCCAGAGGTCTGAATGGGTTCCTTTAAAGACAAAAATAAATGTTACATTTCATTATACAAAATTTCCTCTTCTTTAATGAATCATGATTTGACGGTTTACTATCAAAATTTTCAAACAAATAGAAGAATACAGAGAATGTCATTAACACCCATATACCCATCACCTAAATAATTATTAGCATTTTGATAAATATACTTCACTTAATTTTTTGGCTGAAGTACTGTGAAGTAAATGTAAATTACAGACATTATGACAGTTCACCCCTAAATACTTCAGTACATATCTAAAAGATAAAGACATTCTCCCACATGGCTACATTACTATTATCACCCCTTAAATAATCCATATTAATTCCCTAAGAACATCTAATATCTAGTCCAAATCTTCCTAATTAATATAAAAATGCCATATATGGCTTAATAATTCTAATTCATGCAATTTAATATTAAATTCATAGTAAAATTGATAAACAATACATTTATATCTAAGTACCTCTATCAAAGAAATCCTATGCCTTACAGAAAAGTCTCTCCTCTGTAACATGAGCCAGAGCACGTTCCTGATATATTTTGTACCTAAGATTTATTTGCCGATATGTAAATACATGAGTCTGTTATATGCCTGTCTCTTATCCTACATTATGTATGCTTGTAAAAATATAATATAAGATATGCATATTACAATGTAAAGCAACTACTCTAAATCCTTACTAGAAAAGATATAAATATTATATAAAAAATAAACTGCCAATATACTTAATATCTGTAAGAATACTATAAAAAGAATAGGATAATACTGTCTGATAATAAAAATAATACCAGAATATAATTTAAAATATATATATATATGTATATCATGATAAAGTAGAAAGTAACCAAGATCCAAAGGAAATAACGTATCAAATTTATAACTGAAAGTTCGTCCTTCACATATGATAAAAACTAGAAAAATAGCTGGGCACAGTGGCTCACACCTGTAATCCTAACACTCTGGGAGGCCAAGACCGTCGGATTGCTCAAGGTCAGGAGTTCAAAACCAGTCTGAGCAAGAGCGAGACCCTGTCTCTACTAAAAATAGAAAAAAATTAATTGGCCAAACTAAAAATATCTAGAAAAAATTAGCTGGGCATTGTGGTGCATGCCTGTAGTCCCAGCTACTCAGGAGGCTAAGGCAGAAGGATTGCTTGAGCCCAGAAGTTTGAGGTTGCTATGAGCTAGGCTGACGCCATAGCACTTTAGCCCGGAAACAGAGTGAGACTCTGTCTCAAAAAAAAAAAAAAAAAAAAAAAAAAAAAAGAAAGAAAGACATCTGATATGTAATCAGATATTTCTTACAAATTATAAGAGCTTTCATATACTTTGATTATTTTTCTATTGTATGTAAACCACAAATACCTGTATAAACATGTTTACCATTAGAAAAAGTTTTTAATTTGTTGGGTTAGATAATGCAACAAAACTACTTAGTCAAAAGATAAAGTCACAAAAGATAATCTGTGGATATAAAATAATACCAAAACAAAGAAAAAGGGAGAAAGGTAAAGAGAGGGAAAAAAATTTTTTTTTTGAGTCAAGGTCTTGCTCCATCACCCAGGCTGAAGCACAGTGGTACAATCATAGCTCACTGTAACCTTGAACTCCTGGGCTCAAGAGATCCTCCTACCTCATCCTTCCAAGTAGCTAGGACTACAGGTGCATACCACTATACTTGGCTAATTTTTTTTTTTTTTAAGAGATAGGGTCTCACTATCTTGTCCAAGCTGGTGTCAAACTTCTGGCCTCAAGCAATCCTCCCACCTCAGCCTCCCAAAGTACTAGGATTAAAGGTGTGAACCACCACACCTGGCCTAATTTTCTTTATTTTTAAGAATTCATTAGACATCTATCCAACATTTCATTTGTATAAGAAGTTTTATACCTGTGGTCTCCAAAGCAGGGAGCACTTGCCTAAGCAGTATGCAAGATACTTCTTTTTATCAAAAAGTATCTAAAGCTTTACTAATCTACACCAAGAAACACTGGCCCATCTATTCAGCACACAAGTTAGAAGGCCTCATAATAATATGTACAATATAACTGATATCCTCAAGTACCCTTACTTCTTCAATATTAGCATACTGTAATGTAATGAAATTGGCATACACCTAATTAAGTGGATTTAGGGGTTACATTATCTAATTTTGGCTAAGTCTCACAAATTGGACAGGTGGCTTAAAAAGCTTTTAGTAAAGAATTTGTGAATGAAAAGTAATAGTGATAATGCAAGCACAAGCAAATAAGAAAAGGCAGAACTGATATCTCTCTTACTCCTAGCACAAATTCTTGGGTCAGTCACATTACAGTGTGAAAACAATGACAACCTACTCAAGTCCTACCAAAAAGCCAGCTGCAAAGTCGCAATTATCAAGTAGAATATTTGAACCATGGAACTTGTATCCACTAAGTTAACAAAACCTCACTCTACAATGTGCATTATGCTGATATACTAGCTAATCGTAGTATGAACCATAACAATTAGCATGACATTTAAAAATAAAGTTTATGTCACCCTTCAAAATTTCTCTTCGTGGAACATGATTCATAACATATCAATATAGTAGGTCATGTATACAATTTCTAAATGTATATCTGAGGGTATATATTCAAATGTTTAAAAGCCTCTGGTTTATAAAAGATGCAAATGTACAAAGATGAGAGCCTGGTTGATAATATGATATGAAAGAAATATGAATATGAAATAGAAGAACCAATGAGAGGGAAGAGCCAAAAAAAAAGAATAAAAGAGCTCGATCAGTACCTTGAGAGGGTCACTGGAGATGACAATGATCAGGCAGGGAATAGCAACATTACTCATTTCCTAATTCTCAAAGAAAATGTGCTTTATCAGTGAATTAAAACTTTGCACATAGGTGGCATCTTTTTCTCACAAAGAATCTGAAGAAAGATTTGCAAGTTAAAGTGTGCATCTAGAGTTTGTAATAACTCTCAAATGGTTAAAAATATAGTTATTAACCATCAAACAATAGCTTTTCTCCAGAATAATAACAGTGTCCTGAAGGAACATACTATACTGTAGCTATGCAGATTCAAAAAATTCTGTTTTGAAGAGTATGTTCTTACATGATCAATAAGCAGCTAGAGGAACGAAAGCAGAGTAGCCAAACAAGCAGGACTACAGTGAGCCAGTGTCCTCATGAATGAAAAAAACAGTACAGCATCATTTATAAAGTGAGAAGGTTGTAAGAAATCCATCTAGCTCTAAATCTAATAGAAATTGAACTACATGCCAAGCCAGTAAATAAACTCATATAAAAAATAATGTTTTTTAAAAAAGAGTTGTTCTGTTAAAGCCACTTAAGAAACACTTTCCACCAGGCAAAGATTCCACTTGGTATTAGACTGACGATGCGTGCAACACACACATTATGAGCAGCCAGATACGACAAACTCTCTCTTCTCCAGGCATATGATAGTATGAACAGGGCCAAGGATAGAAAAAGGACTCTAACATTCAAAGCATTCTACTCCCATCCTCCAGGTTATCCTGAGGTTACCTGCCAAATTTTCACAACTGTTTTGTGGCAAAGGTCTTGGACTCCTGAAAGAAGCCCATGTTCATGGGCAAATGCAGCAGCCCTGAATGCATTTCCTTTGAATCATTTCTCTAAGAATTACAAGGATCCTAAGACTCCTAAAAGTTTTGACATAGCCTTTGAGAGCAATTTACATCAGGTCATTTGCCAACCCAAAGATCCTGAGCAGAGCTCAAATGAGGAAATGTGAAAACAATTTAGGATATTAAAGGGGCAAACAGTTTACCCCTAAATAAATTACACCAGAAGATCTCTGGCAGCTCAGTGGCCCAAGCACGCAATTTCTTCCCAAGAAGGAAGCTTACAGATGAAAACAAATGGAAATCAATGACATAAAGCATTTAAGACTATTTACAGTAGTAGAATACAGAAGTACAGAAAATTCCAAATTGAAAATCCATTACTAATTCAAAAATCGTTTAAAAGATTTATCTTCTTAATGATGGTTTGATTAGGTTATCACTCAAATCATTTCGTATTTCATAAACACAACAGCTAACAGCATGTCCAGAATAGACTAACGGGAAGATCCAGAGTATGAAAATTAGCTGATGTGAGGCACAAACAGAAAATCAAAATGTAACCTTAAAAATGAGTGGAAAAGCGGACTCCTGATATCTAACAGTCTGCATTTACATATTCATAACAGTATCTGGGTTAAGAAAAAACATAGGTTGGCGGATGATACAGTGAATGTAAATATTAATATAAATAAGGAAAGCACAGAATAAAGTTAATAGATAGGCAGAAGAGACAGAAAGGACAAGGCAATGTCAAAACTACACTTTTTTGGTTAGGTTGTTTTAAGAAATTTTGGTAAATAAGACTACTTATTTTCTTTTTTTTTAAACTTTGATAAATAAAAAAAACAAACAAAAAAAACTATGTAGTCACCATGGTTCCACCTTTTAAAAAGAACAAAGAAATGCCTAGGAAGTACTTTTCAGAGAAAGCAGAAAATATTTAAAAGATATGTATTATTCCCAGTTAAGACCAAATATTTCAAAAGCCTACAGAAAAGTTTCTATTTATTTTCAGAAAGTCATGCAGCCATGTTGGTATGGCTGGTGTTCAACAAACTTCTTAAAGAGACAAAGGGGAAATATCCAGGTTTTTATATTTGGCCCATTATTTATGGACTGTTAACATTCATTTCTTGTTTTTACCTCAGGATCCAAGTTTCTGAAAACATACATTCTTGTCTTCTCCATCATGGCAAACAAATCAGGATTATCTTTGGCCCACTTCATATCCCAGACATCTTTTCGCTCCAAGTTTAACAACTCGCCAATTACTTGCTGTCCTGTACTGTCTGTTACTCGAGCATCCAAGTCAAAGAAAGTTAGAATTCCTGAGATGTCTATGACAGCAAGACGACTAAAAATAATGCAATTGGAGAAGGGGAAAAAATTGTAAAATTACTATCAGTGATCGTAAGAATAATTACCTATACTACTGTTTTTCATAATCCATTTATCAGAAACCTGAAATATGATATGACAGAAATGGCTTTTTAAAAATTTTGTTTTGTAAATTTGATAGAAAATATAGAGTACTCTTCATTTTGCTCCCTTGCGAGGAAAATGTATCCAAAGAGATTAAACCAACTGGTATGAAATATAAAATAGTCTCAATACCATTAAAAGCTCTAAAGCTGTTTTACTGTTAATAGAAAAAAAAATGCATTACAATTTCTTTTTTTTAATTTCAGAACATTACAGGGGTACAAACATTTAGGTTACATATATTACCCTTTCACCACCCGAGTCAGAGCTACAAGCATGTCCATATGTCCAATTACAGAAAGACATTTAAACCAAACACATTATAGTAAAACCACACTGAATTTTAAGACAAACAATCCCAATAAATAACTGCTGAGTCTAACATCTATGGGAAGAGAGTTTTCAGGCTTACCTAGAATTGCAATTCAAGGATAACTGGTAGGCTCGACAATTAAGGGAATATTTTTGAATCAAACCAACGTTAGGAAGACTGTATCTCTGAATGGTGCCAGATTCACGACCCTAAGGAAATTACTTTTGATTACCAAAGCATATTTGCCATAATAACATTAAACTACAACTATAGGTCTCTCTGTATGTCCATATATTTGTTTTAAAATCAAAGTGATAGGATCATAGCAAATTCCCAATTCTGATAATGAAACGTTATTAAGTACATATTTATCTAGTAATTTAATTAAAACCTTTTTTAAAGCAGTTGAAGGTGGTCTAACTTTTTTTTCATGTAATGTTCAAGAAAGAAGTCAGAAACATAGCTCTTTGTTAATACACAAATTTTTATATCACAACGTTATTTACAGCTTTTGTCTAGGTTAATATTCAGGGTACATTAAAAGCTAAAACATACAGCACTTGAATTAAATTTCACATACATATATGAAAAATCAATAGAAGATCATGATATGAAATAGTAGGGTACTGAAAGTCTAGGTTTTTATCCTATTGCCATCTATCTGATACTAGTTTTTGGCAAGGAGAAGATGATCTGAAAGCAGTGATACCATGAGTATTAGTTTAACACATTGACTGCCACACTAGAAAAAAAAATTTTTCCTTGGGGCCACAGTGTTTTATTATGAAAATAGAATGAAAACTTTGAAAACAAAATGATTCTTTCTAATTGAATGAAAAATTTGTTATTTTTTGTTTTTTGTGTGTGAGTTATATGCAACTTGATAAATAGTTCACGCAGCTCAAAGTAAAGAGATGTGTGTATTACATATGTTTCATGAAGCCCCGGGTTCAAAAATAGTGTGAGTTAAATACAACTCACATGGCAGTTAATGTGTTAAGTATGTTAAAAACAAAAAACAGAATATAATTTTCTATGCAACTCTGGGCAAACCCAATCAAGAGTAAGTACAACAGACAAGAAAGAGCTGTGGTTTTCAAACTCTTCTGTGCCTCAGGCCATGACAATGGGACAAAGTGGAAGGCTGCACACAGCCAATCTTTACCTCTCCCCTTTTTATTCAGAGCATCATAGCTTTTGCAGCAAGATTCTCAAGAGTGCCTAGCAGAAAGGCAGCAATACTACAGAATCCTATGCTGTTAAGAATTTTTCCCCCATAAAATGAGCTAATGGCTAAAGAATGTAACTAGAACTGAAATATACACTTAAGGCTCTGTTTACATAATTCCAATGCAATAATCCCACCAGCATTACTGTATTAAAGTAAACATTTATTTCTAAAATTAATACATTCAAATGTGAGAGCTCAAGAAAAGACACTATGCCATTGATTCTATTTGAAAAATTGGGCAGAAATTTGCCATGGACTTCTCTATTTTACTGGCTGACAAACATACCACCTCTTCATTCTATGCCTTGTGAAAGTGGCTGAGCCAAAGTACTTTCTTCAAAATAAAATAGCAGGCTATATAAAGGAGGAAACTTTCTAAGACCTACTCCCACCACGCAATCTACTCCACATCTATTCACCTTTATGGGGCTCATTAACCACAGTGTTAAAAATTCTAGGTGTACTTTATCTTCTCAGCTGGCCATGATTCTACTGCTTTTATCAATAGCTATTTTTGCAAATAATTAGTAATTTGTGAGGCAAGTTTTAAAACTTTCTTATTTCTTATATTAGATTTAGTAAAACCTGGGGTGCCCACAAAATGATATTCAATTCCAAAACTCATTGCTTTGCCCTATTTCTATAATTTAAATAATTATTTTTCATAAAATAAGGTTTTTACAACTTACCACAATCAATATCTTATCAGATGCAGTTATAGCACAAATTGGATCCCTTGTGCCCTAAAATAAATTAATCAATCAATCATTATTATTTAATAAATAGTTACTGAATGACAAGGTAGCATATAATTCACTAAGAAAGAATATGTCAATAATATATTTATTAAGTTAACATACAATTATTTACTGAGCACCTACTATGTGCCAGCCACTGAACTAAGCACTAGAACTACTCAGTAGAACTAAAGTCTACTGAGGAAGATGGTGAAACTAAACACCTAATCACAGTACAGTATGATAAAAAAGACATACAAACAAGGGTTATGAGACCACAGAGGAAGGAGCATCTAACTTACACCAAGATGGGCAAAACCCAAGCTTAGTTCTAAAAGATGAACAAAACAGCAGAAGGACTAACACACATCAAAATGATGAAAGGTAAAATGTCATAGCACTGCAACAACCTGGATGGCTCTCCAGTGCATTGTGCTTAGTGAAAAAAGCTAATCTCAACAGGTGACATATTATATTAGTATGATTCCATACATAAAACACTCTCAAGATGACAAAACTACTGAGATGGAGGACAGATTAGTGGTTGCCAGGGCACAAGGACAGGGCTGGGTTGTAGGTAAGAAAATGAAGAAGTAGCATGAGGGGAGTTCATTTATGGTGATAAAAGTTCATATAACTACACACACACACACGTAAGTACACATAAAAACAAGTAAAAACTGAATACGAAATAAGGTCATAGTCTAGACAACAGAATTGTACCAATATTAATTTCCTGGTTTTAATATTCCATGACACTTACATTACATGTCACCATAAAGGGAAGCTGAGTGAAGGGACTATTTTTGCAATTTCCTGTGAGCCTATAACTATTTCAAAATAAAATGTTTTTAAAAATCAAAAGAAAAAAAGCTAGCATGGCATATTCAGGAAACTACAAGTGGTTTGGCATAGTATCTGAGGAATGTGCTGGGGAAGAGAAGTGGACCAGGGAGGAGTAGCTGAGGCTATCTTTACTTTATTCTCAAAAATATGGGAATGTATCAGAGGTTTATAATGTGAGAGGGCAGGGGCTATATGATCAGATTTACATTTTAGAAAGGCTGCACAGGCCAGTGGTCTGACAGCGGCCAGCAGTGTGGTAACAGATTGGCAGAGTGAGCATGGGGAAGACTGACAATAGAGAGGCTATACAGTGCTACCCTGTATGGGGAGCCACTAGCCACATGTCACCATTCGAATGTAAATTTCAGCTAATTAAGGTGAAATAAAGTTTTAAAATTCAGTTCCTCAGTCAAACTAGTTACATTTTAAGTGCTCAAAAGTCACATATGGCTAGTGGCTACTGCACTCAACAACACAAGTATATAATATTTGCATTATCACTGAAAGTCCTATTGGGCAGTACTAGATGGAAAGTTACTGCAGTGATCTAGGCAGGAACTAATGGTAGACTTAATTGATACAGAGATGGAAAGTAGGAGGCCAATTCCAGAGAAATTTATGAGACAGAATCAACAGGCTTGGTGATTTATTTATTAGGTATAGGGAGCAAGAGAAAAGAGTTCTCATGATTCTTGCATAGATAACGGAGCCAGTTGCTGACATATAGAATATATATGGAGATATGGATTTGTAGCAAAGATGAGGTCAGCCTCAGACAGGTTAAACTTGGAATACTTTTAAGCCACTCAATTTCTTGCTGTCCGGACACCAAGAAATATCCAGAAATTCGAAAAACTCAACATTGGAAACATATATATTGCAGTCATCAGCATATAGTTAAAAGGGTAGGTTTCAATAAGAACACTAAGAAGAGACTATTAATAAGTGAAAAAAAGTAGACTGCCTAACATGGACAATAGGGAACACCACAATAAGACATGGGTAGATGAGCCCTTAACAAGGAAGACTAAGAAGAAAAAAGTCAGCTAGGGATAAAGCCAAGGGTGTGGTTTCACAAAAATCAAGAAGAAAGAGTGGTCAAAAATATTAAGTGTCATACATAGATCAAATAATATAAAGACAGAAAAAGACCTATTTGGGGCAATTCAAAGGCATCTAGAAACCAGAATGCAACGAAGTGAAGATGGAATGCATGGTGAGAGAAAGATGAATAAATACACGATAGTATTTCAAGAAGCTCAGCTATGCAAGGATGAAGAGACAAGGAAGTAGCTAGAAGAAAATATGTGGCTGACAATGCAGACTTTTGTTTTTAAGACGGGAGTGAATTCATTACATTTTATGCAAAAGTGTGGGGAAAGAGCTGGTTGATGATGAATCAATTCAAAATTTCCTAAAAGTTCCCTAATGGAAGGGACTGTGTCTTAATCACCAGTGGATTCCCAGTACTTACTCCAATGTCTAGCACACAATAGACATTCAACGAATACTTGTTGAATAAACGGATGGAGGTGTAGATAACTAAATAGACTCCTGCATAGTCTAGTGAATAGGTCACTAGATCTGCTGCCAAAAGACCTAACTTGAATCCTCACTTTGCTATTTAAATCACTGTATGATCCTGAGTAAATAAGTGAAGTTTTCTAGCAGTTTTCTAATCTGAAGATGGAGAGGATATTACATGCTATGTGACTAACAGAGCTGTGAGCCTCAGATAAGAAATTAGATAAGAAAACACTTTATAAGCAATAGGCACTGTTTTAAATACTCTTAGAAAAATCATCAAAAGTTGTTTACTAAAATATTAAATTACATGAACTTGTAAAAAAAAAAAAAGCATATTTCCAGAAAGGGACAGTATACTATGTTATCTGCAAAAATATGTACACTCATTAATAAGCCAGAGGTGACAGACCAACCCATGGTTGACTGATAGATAAAGAGGAATAAACAGATGGCTGCTGAGAGGGGAGGACTGAGAAGGGGAGGAAGAACTATGTTCCCCAATATTTTTAGATAATATGCTTTTCTAAGTAGTATCATATTAATAGCTACTCATCACCAACTACCACTTCTATTTAAGAATTTTTAAGATCTAGAAAAAGGTTTTCAGAATAGAAAATTTTTTAAAGAATTGTTAAAATAATATCCTATTCATTGGGAAAAAAATTCTTTTTCAGGTCTCAAAATAAAACTACAATATTTCCAAATCTATAAATATTAATATATTATGGTAAAAATAAAATCACCTACTTGAATAGCTTTACTATAATCAAGCACCCCATCCACTGATCCAATAGGAGTATCATCAACATGATAAATTCTGTAAAAACAAAAATTCAGAATTTCAAAGAAAGTTTAAATAAGTATTTTACTATTTCATAATCTCCAGAACAATTAAAGGATTGTATGACACCAAAGAATAGTGTTATTTAACATAAAAATCCTGATGATTTTCAAGAGTTAAATCCTATAAAGGTAGAAACTATCTACCAGGTGTTTACTAGTTATACAAGCGATATGTTCCTGAAAGTCATGCCAAAAACCATACATTGCCAATGAATTTCATTAAGTCCTGAGAGATATTTGACATTACTCTTCAGCTGACCGTTAGTCAGGATCAACTTCTTAGATACTTTCTCTGTTGTTAGTCCATAATTTCCCTTCTATGAATGTGTTTAATAAAATTAAAACTTAACATGGATTTGGAAAGCTCCAATTAATGGAATTTTTGTTTCTAAGTAAAGAAGCCTTCCCTATCCTTCCTCTGTTAGAAATATGCATCACATTTGGATGTCCACCATCTCTCTAGGACCCATCCTGAGAGATATTTACATTATTATAATACCATATTTTATTATATTATAATCCTTATTCACATCACAGTGTCACTACTGGTTTACTTGTCTCTCCCACGAGGTATTGAGTTTCTTAGAAGCAAAGGATATATATCTCCAGTCCCTAGCACAATGCCACACATTGTCAAGTGCTCCATAATATCTACTGAATAATTATTAAAATGAATGGAAGTGAATAGGGAAGACAGATCAAAGATCAGCTCTGAGGCTCTGGGCAAATTACTTAACTTCTCTGAAGCTCAATTTCTCCATCTGTAAAGTAAACATAACAAATTTCCCTCTGCAGTGTTTCTGAGAGTCATAAATAAAATGATGTTTGTAAAGTACATTAGCACAGAGCCTGACACATAAAAGGCATTCAAGAAATGGTAGCTGTGGGCCAGGTGCGGTGGCTCACGCCTGTAATCTTAGCACTCTGGGAGGCCGAGGCGGGTGGATTGCTCAAGGTCGGGAGTTCGAAACCAGCCTGAGCGAGACCCTGTCTCTACTAAAAAAAAATAGAAAGAAATTAATTGGCCAACTAATATATATAGAAAAAATTAGCCGGGCATGGTGGCGCATACCTGTAGTCCCAGCTACTCGGGAGGCTGAGGCAGGAGGATCACTTGAGCCCAGGAGATTGAGGTTGCTGTGAGCTAGGACACCACGGCACTCACTCTAGCCTGGGCAACAAAGTGAGACTCTGTCTCAAAAAAAAAAAAAAAAAGAAATGGTAGCTGTGGCCAGGCACAGTGGCTCACGCCTGTAATCCTAGCACTCTGGGAGGCTGAGGTGGGAGGATCGCTCAAGGTCAGGAGTTTGAAACCAGCCTGAGCAAAAGCAAGACCCCGTCTCTACTAAAAATAGAAAGAAATTAATTGGCCAACTAAAAATATATAGAAAAAAATTAGATGGGCATGGTGCCACATGCCTGTAGTCCCAGCTACTCAGGAGGCTGAGGCAGGAGGATTGCTTGAGCCCAGGAGTTGAGGTTGCTGTGAGCTAGGCTGCTGCCACGGCACTCTAGCCCAGGCAACAGAGTGAGACTCTGTCTCAAAAAAAAAAAAGGTAGCTGTAATATAATCACAGGAAAATCATCTCATTTTCTATTTTTTAAATGTCATGAAATTTTATAAATGTAAATTTGAAATCATAATTGTAATAAATATAATAAAGAGATCAATATAATATAGAGATCAATATATCAATACATCAATATAATAAAGAGATCATATTGTAAATAAATTTAATAGACATGTTAAAATACAAAAACATGTCATACCTCTAAACTGGTACATGTGTCTGTATTTTAATACATTTCTATTAAGCATATCCAGTCCTACTTATCACAAAATAAAATTCAAAGATGTTAGAAGAGGAGGTCCCTCAAAAGATCATTTGGTCTGGCTCCTTCTCTTAAAATAAGAAAGACACCATAAGAAAGGCCATTCTGAGTAAAGTGGTTCAGAGTCAGTAAACCTGGCTTTTTGTCCCATCCCTACTTATCAGCTGGTGTGATCTTTGACAAATAATATATACTCATGTGTCTCAGTTTCCTCTCTGTGAAACAATAAAAGTGCCAACTAGATTTACAAAGTGTCTAGCACATAAGGAGTACTCAATAAATGTTGGCTCTTAACAACATCATCAACCATATTTTATAGATGAGAAACTTAGGTCCAGGGAGAACCTGCCCAAAGTTAATAAAACCAGTCCGAATATTCCAGATACAATTATAAGGAAATGCTGCCTTCCTGATATAAACAAAAACCAGAATCTCTTTAGCTGGCCAAAAGAGGACATGCACTCTATGGAAAGGCTAAACTTTTTTGTCCCAACTTTGTCCCAAGATCCACCTTGTTCTTGAAGACTGCAGGTCTCTGCTTATTACTGCAACCACAATAAGTCCTACCAGCACAAGGATCTCAAAAAGCCCAAAGATTCTTTCCATTTAGTCTGAGAAGACAAAATACAATGTTTTTCAAGTGTTTTTTCCTGCTTCTACATGAATTCACACATCCAAAATCCTTTTACTGGGGAGACAGCATCTATCTTAGTACATATTGTGAGTCTTAAAGGGAAGAGAAGGTTGCATTAAGATCTCAACTATATGTAGGTGAAACTGGGGTAAAAAAAAAAAAAAAAAAAAGAAAAAGAAAAAGATCTCAAGTATGTGTGAGTGAAGATGATGATTTGAAAAAGCAACCTGGGATTTCTGACATGACTCCCCCTACCTACTCCCACCAACACATCCTTATTAAGAATCATTAGACTAAAACATTCAACAAAATGCTTTACTTAAAGGTTTACGGTAACAACAAAAGGGCAAAAAACAAAGAGTATCACTAATAGAGACAATATAAATTATAAAACGCATCTTCACCTTGAAACTTACTATAGGGAATCCCTGCATCCTGGCTCCTGACCTCACTATGTGGCAGGGCCCTCTTTACCCTACTTACCAGAAGTAATTCCAACTCCACACTCTTGGAATCCAGGGAAAGAGAATGAAGCCAAATCCCCAGTTCACCCCACCTAAAAACCTTTTCCACATCTATGTCTAAGGACCTGCCTTCTCCTCTGGTGATTGATACTAGTATCACCCCACCCTCCTAGAAAGATCTGTACCACTAACCCATAGGAATGAAGGTTTATTTAGACACTTGGACCCCCAATGGAATAATCGTATTTCAGTAGAGCATAATAACCCTAATCTGGTGAGTGTAGGTGAGTGAGGGCATCTATTTCCTTATAAAAACATAGATTTCCAGCCTTTATCTCATGCTACCTCTCTTTTATTTCGATAACTAAACAGAAAAATTTGAAAGACATTCAAATTAATGGAAAAATATTTCTACTAATCAAGGTACTTTACAGTCTCCAACTATGATAATTTATAATTAACTATGTCTGATTTAAATGCGATATGGTTGAGCTACTAAAAATTATGTAGCAAAAGATATACCTTTCTCTCCCTTCTTTTCGAGACCGCGTGATCTGATTAATTTCCAATGCTGTGAGCTTCTTTGCCACACGATATTGCCAGATATAAAATGCTTCTTTTGAAGCTGCTATCACATGAGTTTTGGTCATTGCAACAAATAATGGTACTGTTAAAAAGAACATTAAGACAATTAAGTTACAGTTACACAGAATGTTTGTGCTATGAAGGACTTTAGTAATCACTGAATCCAACCTCTCATTTTACAGATAACATACTCACACACAGTCTCTGAAATCAGAAAAGAATCAAAAGCTTATAGGAACATACAAAAATATTAACTCAACAATGGATAAAAGACTTAAATACAAGAGCTAAAACTAGGCCGGGCGTGGTGGCTCACGCCTGTAATCCTAGCTCTCTGGGAGGCCGAGGCAGGCGGATTGCTCGAGGTCAGGAGTTCGAAACCAGCCTGAACAAGAGCGAGACCCCATCTCTACTATAAATAGAAAGAAATTAATTGGCAACTAATATATATATATAAAAAATTAGCCGGGCATGGTGGCGCATGCCTGTAGTCCCAGCTACTTGGGAGGCTGAGGCAGAAGGATTGCTTGAGCCAGGAGATTGAGGTTGCTGTGAGCTAGGCTGACGCCATGGCACTCACTCTAGCCTAGGCAACAAAGCAAGACTCTGTCTCAAAAAAAGAAAAAAAAAAAGAGCTAAAACTATAGAACTCTTAAAATAAAACTTAGGAATAAATCTATATTTCCACTTAAATCTTTGTGACCTGGGATTAGGCAATGATTGATTGGTTTCTTAGATATGACACCAAAAACACAAGCAACAAAAGAAAAAGTAGATAAACTGGACTTCATCAAAATTAAAAACATTGTGCTTCAAAGGACATCATCAAGAAAGTGAAAAGACAAACCACCGAAGGGGAGAAAATACTTGCAAATCATATGTCTGATAAGGAATTGTATCTAGAATATATAAAGAACTCTTGCAATTCAATAATAAAAAGACAAATAGCCCAATTTAAAAAATGGACAAAGGATCTAAATAGACATTTCTCCAATGAACATATACAAATGGCCATTAAGCAAATGAAAAGATGCTCAGCATCATTAGCCATCAGGGAAATACAAATCAAAACCACAATGATGTACCATTTCACACCTACTAGGATGGCTAGAATCAAAAGGTCAGGCAATAACAAGTGTCAGTGAAGAGAGGGGAAAATGGTGGTAATGTAAAATGGTGCATTCACTTTGAAAAATAATTTGGCAGTTCCTAAAAATGTTAAATATAGAGCAACCATATGCCCCAGCAATTCTGCTCCTAGATATATATACCAAGAGAAATGAAAACACATCTCCACACAAAAACTCGTACAAATGTTTATAACATCATTATTCATAATAGTCAAAAAATAGAAACAACCCAAATGCCCATTAATTGATGAATGGATAAACAAAATCCCAATCCTTCCTCCCATCCCCACTACAATATTGCTTGGTTCAGGCCTTTGTTCTTTCTCCTCTTCTTGTAAGTTTTATATTTCCACCTTAATTTAGAAAATAAAATTCTCCCAAGTGCCTTCCTAAGAAATAAATTCTTCTACCAAATCCAAAAAAGGTCACAAAAATAGAGAAAATTATATTTCTCTAAATGAATAATTTTTTATTATTACTAACAGATATTAGGAACATATTCTTCTACACATATGTTTTTTCATCTGTCCCACTTCTTAGAGAACATTTAAGTGAGCTCCTACTGTGTATCTTTTTATGAAGTAGATAGCCTCATCAAATCTATCTTATGGATAAAAAAAATAGAAGATTAAAGAAGTAAAATAACTTGCCCAAGGTCACAAAACACAAAATAAACAATATAACATTAAACACACACACACAGAAAATATATAAAAGCAAAAAAAAAAAAATTCCTTCATAAAAAATCATTTTAGGATCTGTTTTCTAAATTTACAAATATTTAAAACAGTATAATACCTTATTTTTCAGTTTATTACTACTAGGTGAAGCAATCATTAATGGCCAGAATAAAAGAATGATGTTAATAGGAGCTATCATTTACGGATTTTTTGCCACCATCCAAATAAAGGATAGTTAAGAAAGTAAGAAACTTAAAAACTAAACAAAGAATTATTATAGAAATTAGTGTGATGGAATGATGTTAATTAAGTGGATTAACAACTCAGGGATTCAAATTCAAGAAGTTGCATATGCTAAATACTCATATACTAGAGTCATTTAAAAAAAATTTTCCCATACAATTGTCAAAATTTTTCTACTCAAAACACATACTACTACTGACCTCTGGAGGGAGCTCAAAACCAAGTTTCTTGGGGAGAACAATTCACTGAAAACCAGGCATGGAGAATGGCATCAAAGCCTCCAGGAGGCGCTCACGCCAGGCCAGGCTTTGCTCTTCTTTCCCTGATCCTGTTCATCCTCACTAAATCCTAAGGCATTTGCTAAATATTTAGTAAATTCCATCATGGATACCCTGATGCTGGAAACTATTATGTCCCTAGCATGATTTGAAGTACACTGGAAAATCTTAACTGCTTTCTAATAAAATCCAACTTTTCCTAAACATATAAAAGCATTTTCCAACCTCTGTTTACCTACAATTTTAAATTAAATTCATGTTTCTTTCTTTCTTTTTTTTTTTAAACACTGTTCCTAAGGAAATGTTTCTTTCTTTTTGATACATCCTAAATACTCACAAGAGTTTATCATTAGTCTGATTACTTCAAAATTAAAATGTTTGTGGTTCAAGGTAAGAGTCAGACTTCTTGGATTCAAATCACTGGTCCTTCAATCTGTGACCTTGAGTAAATTATCTGTTCTCTCTGAACCTCAGTTTACTTACTATAATTTGAAGGTAAAAAATAATACCAACCCTATAGAAGTGTTTTAAAGTTTAAAAGAGATAATAAAGTATAGCACAGTGCTTAGCATAGAATAAATGTTTAATAATTTTAAAAGTCAGTATTCATTGAATTTTTAAAAATGTAGACCAGGCACTGTTCTAAAGCACATTATACATATTAACCCATAACTGCTCTATAAGGTAGGCATTATTATCCTCACTTACCAGATGAAGAAACTAAGGCATGAAATAGTTATAATTTGCCTATGTCACACAGCTACAAAGCATTAGAGCTGGACACAAACCCAGTCAAACTGGCTCTTAACCACTACAGCAGACTGATCCTCATTAAGGATTAAGTAGTATTAATTCAATGTGGTTGCTTATTATTTTTACTTTCATTATCTACATAGCTTTTTATAATAAAACCATATACAAATTCTACAGTCAATACAAAAAACAAACAAGAACATATTTAAAACCTATGTTCTTTTGAATCAATATGGTAGTAATTGTGGCAAATTCATATAGGTAGATAATCCTGTCTGTATATATTTTGCTAGATCTTTATTTAAAGATCCATCCTTCCCAGACTAAGATTCTAGAAAAAAGAAGACCAAATTTTAACAGGTAGAATGTTTTAGGAAAAGAACACAACCAAGATAAAAGCATTTCAAGCCCTTCTCAACTATGCAATACCTGGAAAGAAAAAATTCAAAATATCTAGAAAGGTTATTAGAAAAAAAATGTTAAAGAAAATAATTATGCTTCTATCAATTGAACTTTATAACACTAATAGGCAGTAGTTACTTGCCAAGTAAGGATGTAAAACAATTTAAAACAATCTAGGAATTCACATATAAGTGAAAGCTGCTTATAATATTTTAATACTTTAATACTAAGGCCTGAAATAAATGTCTACATCTGTAATGTTCCCCTACTTTCCTACTTATTCATTTCTTAGCCCTTTAAAGAGCTGGTAAACTGAAATTGCACTGAAATGTTTTCAACAAATTAACTTTCTCTGGAATATATGGAAAACTTAGTGCATGGGTTAGAGACCATCATTAGAAAGCTGCCCACGTGATCCTGCTAAAATGACTACAGCACAGGCAACCTGGGACTAGAAAGCCACTTTCCATGCCTTCATTCCTCTAAAAATATTGTTTTCTCTCCTTAAAATGCCACCTGAAGAAATACTTAACCTATAAAACTCAGCTCCAATGAAACCTTCTCTAATTAGAAAAGACATCCCTGACATCATTATGCACCAATATCCATTTATCCAGCATCTAGCATAATACCTAGCACACAACAGGGAAGCAATAAGTCATTATTCAATTGATTGACTGTATTTTAATTATTTGTTTAGACATCCCACAGGAAATGTCATAATTAATTTCTTATTATTCCAAATGACCAATACAGTACTTGACACAGTATATACTTATTGATAGTTTGATAAGTAAATGAATTATCATTTTTTATTTACATGATAGAAAATAAATATTTTCCATGCATTCAATAAACATTTATTACAGGCTAAGCATAGTGTTAGGTCATGGAGATCTGGAAACTAATTAGACATAGATCTTTAAGAAGTTCAAGTCTAGTGGGGAAGACAGATGAGAAAATCAGTAATCAGAGTGCAGAATGAGAAGTACTTTGGATGGAAGTACACCAAAGGTATTATGAGGGCTCAACAGAAGAGCATCAAAAAAGGGTACCTGACTCCAATGTGTAGAGTACAACAGAGTCCCACACACTAAACTTCTATAATAATGTATAAAGTTCTTTTTAAAAGTTACTAAAGAAATTGTCAAGAGGAAGAATAGATAGTAGGCGGCAAAACAAAAATAATACATTCTAAAACAGTATCATTGGCATACTTTTTTTGTTTTAGCCTCCAATCTTCACGAAAATTTGGCATAGAGGCTTAAAAAGGAATTTTACAGGATATGTATGAAATAAAAATGTCGAGTCTTTGGCTGTGTTTGCTACAGACCAATGAAAGAACTGTTTGTTAACATTTCAGCCAGTGAGACTGCAAAAAAAAAAAAAAATAGTTTTGAGACTCACAAATACAAATAATCATGCCCTCAAGTATTTGCCATTTTATAAAGGGAAAGGATTTACATTTAGCTTTATTAAAAAAAATAGTCTACCTGTGATAAAAATTACTTTGAGGCTAACCCTATAATCATTATAATTCTATGTTAAATAACTTTTGATATTAAAAGAAAAAGCATATAATCTGAAGAATGACAATAATTTATCCCTGAAAGACGATTATGCTTCTAATAAAATATTAACAGAAGACATTCATGTGATAAGAGTCTGTAATAATTTTAAGCTAAACTTCTTATGAAGGAACACTAATATATGTATACATGTGAACATATACATATATAAAACATGTAAACATGCCTATGTAGCAATGAATATAAGACATGAAGTTGAAATGTTTCAATATATCAAAGTGAGTGAGATACCACACCCCTAAACCATAGAGTATAAAGTCTTTGAGGCCATTATTTCTCACATTTGCTTTTATCACCCAAAGAGCTTAGCAAAATGAAAGGTAGACATTAACATTTGATTATTAAGACTGAATGTCCAATCTGAAAAAAAAATGACTACTTCTCAGTGTCAGAAAATAATTCAATGGGTTTTCAATTTCTTAGATTTAATAATTTTTGTAATACTATATCCAATATACTACCATACACTTTAAAAGAAAACTATTACTTTTGGAAGTTACAGTGAAATGCCAAGAAAATATCTGTTAATGATTTTTAATAATCTGCTTAAAATAAGCTTTGGAATTTTTTAATGGGTTACTTTCATAGTTATTGGATATAGGGAATGGTAAATCTAAAGGAGCAAATGTCCTTTGAAAACAAAAAGTCAGGAATTTTTTTAAGCTGTCCCTATTAATAGACTTTTCATGAGAAAAATCTGGAAAAGGCAAACTCACTTTTACAAGCAGCTAAAGTGTTTTTATGAAAGAGAGGTATTTACAAGCAGTTTATTAATAATAAAAATGGTTTAATAGTAAAATTCTTTCTATAATCCTAAGTTTATTACATACTAATCATTAGATTGCATACCAATTTCTGTACAATTATATTTCCCATTTAAAGCAAATGATGGCAGTATAGCAGTTGCAAAATTACAGAGAATTTTAGATAGAGTAACCTTATAATTTATTGTATGAACCAGGATGCTTTTGAGAGTGAAATGGTGCATTATTAATAATTCTACCATGATGGTAGATACAAACTGGTACTGGATCTGACAAACCAGTATGGTCATCTTCATTTAGAGAATATCATTCTAATTAATAAATACCATTGTTAGGTCTTTAGTGTTGCAAATAAAACCCGATTGGAGATAGAATAAATATTAACATTTCCTTACCAATATCAATGTATTTGGGATCCAAGGGTGTGCCAATAGAATTACAAAGAACTAACACAAACTGTGAACAGATAAAAAGAGTATCAGAACTTCTGCTTATGAATAATAAAAGAAATATGCTTAACATATACATGCTTATCTCTTTTTCAATATCACTATCTGGGAAATAACTGATAAAATTGTTAGGTACAAAAAATAGCAGACATAAAAAAGATTATTACAGTATTAAATATAAAGAAACATGAACTAAAATTAAACCAGGGCTGATTTCTCTATGTAATGGAAGAGTGTTTCCAAAAAGACACTTAAGAAACACAAGTACACTGGCTACTTTCCACCATTTATATTCCCAAAATCCCTGATCAGCTAAAATCTCAAAACTCATTTTTAATCCTATATCCAGCTAAATAAGAGCTAACTTAATTTGTTACCATTGCACCAAATGTCTCCATCTCGTTCTCCTCCTTTGAAGCAATATATAAATGACATGAGAAATTCAGAAAAAAATCAGTTAATTCAAAAAGATATGATCCAACCTGGTCAAAATGACTTATGTACAAATAATTATCAATGACTAATATTAGGGAAATAATCAAGCATAATGCACACTTCAAGTCATATTGTTTTAAAGTGATAATTTCATTTTTCTTACTGTTAGTCATCTTTTCAGTATCTTGTACTAAGAATACCATCTACTTAGATGTTTTCCTAACTAAAATAACAACTTCTAATAAGCCAATTCTTTATGTACTATTTACATATAGACTGTTCCTTTCTTCAGCATCTCAACACTTATTTAATAATTTCATAAATATAAACTAAATGATAAAATTTATAGTAAAAGTATAATTATCCCTTTCACTATTCAAAATAAGCTTATTTGCTGCCACAAAATACCATAAATAAATTGTATTCTTATACTTACTTTTCATTTTTACCAGTTATATATGCTCTTAGTTTCAAGAATCAAATAATTTTAGAACTTCTTCCTAAAAATGACATTCTTAAAAATGATCCTAAAAACGATCATTTCCTGCTCCCTTTAACTCATCCTTTTGCCATTTACCTCCACAAATCTAAGTCATGTGTTTTCAGTACTACTTGTTGTTTTCTTTCAATTTACTGCTTTATCTATTGCCTTCCCACTATGAAAGATAAGTATTCAGCTTTCGTACATCCTTTTGCCCCACCCACCCCACCCCACCCCCACCACACAGGGGCACATTTCCATCCCTCTATCTGTCCACTTTTAACACAATTTTGTCCGATCAGAATTTAGAGTTTAAGATGTTTATTATACTTCCACTAAAACCTTTTTTCATTTAAAAAAAAACAGTGATTACATCATTTTGTCTATATAAATGCTACTCACAGCTGAGCCATCAAGCATATCATGATTTATTTTCCTTTCAAGCATATTTTGCTTTCCCCATAGTTGATAATTGTCTTTCTTTTTTCCCTTTGCTTAGTTTTCTATGTATTAATATTAACTCAAATCCCCAAGAGTGTATCTCCTCACAAGGGTTCAAACATATTAGGTAGTCTATTCATTTCATCCTCTCAGATTTCTTTTGGAGTCCTCTGACCTCCTCTCATCTGACTCACTAGGCATGCTGCACAACCGCCACCTGGGACACTCTTCACCACTGGTGTTGGGTTCTGTTTCTTCCTCTCTCTTAGTTTACTCCTCATTTTGGTAAACAATACCCTGAAGTAACTTCCTACGATAAGGAAGCTTGGAAAATCAATTTTTGGTGACCTTGCACATCTAAAAATTTCTGTATTCTAGCTTCACATTTAATTACTATTGGCATTAAGATACAGAGTTCTAAATAGGAAATCATTTTCACTCAGAATTTTGAAGGCAATTCTCCAAAGTATTGCTATTGACAAGTAGAATGCTATTATGATCCCTGATCTTCTGAAATCTGTTTTCCTCTCTGAAATCTTACAGAATATTTTTTTTCACCCCACCACTTTGAAATTCCACAATGATGTGTCTTGATATGAAAATATTTGTATTCATGGAGCTAGGTACTTCCAATCTAGAACCTCAGGGTCACTTTCTTGTATTTTTTGTTTTTCCAGATTTACTCCTCTCCATTTTGCCTGTTCACTTTTTTTTGGAAATATTATTCAAGTGCTAAACTTCTATGACTGGTCCTCTAATTTTCTTATTTGTTTACTCCTCTTTTCAACTTCCTTGTCTTTTTGCTCCACTTTATAGGTGTTTTCCTTCATTTTATCTTCTAGCCCTCCTGCCAAAGTTTTCATTGTTATTATATTTGTAATTTCCAAAAACTTCCTTTTCTATAGTATCCTTTTCTTATTTTATGGATGTAATTCCTCTTAACTCTCTGAGGGTAATACTAACAGTTCTTTTGAAATGATTTTTTTTTAACAAGCATTCTCCCTGCATAGTTTCGGTTTCCTACAAGTTCTTTTCTACTTGTGTTTATTTTGGTGTCTGTCTGTTAAACTGCATGCTTCCCTCAAATGTCTGACAATTTTTATGTATCTACTTGTACTTAAGAGGCACTAAAAAGCTGTTTGGAGGGTCTTTACTGTAAGGTGATAGACAAGGCTGCTTCCTTGGGGACTCCCAATCTCAGTACCTTTAGAGGTCTGTTCTCTTGAACAGGTCTTTTCCCAGGACAACTCATCTAATCCCTTATCTCAAAGCTCAATGCTTGGCTGCCAGTGTTCTGGAAACCAAGAGGAAAAAGGACACCGGAGTAAACTGAGTAGCAAACTTTTAATTTAATTGTCTTGTTTTCGGCAGATATACCCCACCCTCAGCTACGCTTGGTACCCTTCAGTGCAGGGACTTTTTGATCCCCTTCAAGAGTAAACCCCAGTCTTAACAGGTGGTAGACAGGCAGCTGCCTATGGGGTCAGGATAGGGGAGGAGATCTGGAGATCTACTGCTTTATGTGCCTTTTTTTTTTTTTTTTTTTTTACATTTTCTCCTTCCTGCATAATCTCTGGTATTTCCAAATTGCCTTTATGTTTGTTTCTTTCTCCCACCAGGTACCCCAAGTCCTGTGCCTCATCGAGATTCTGTGATATAAACTGGTTGCCTCTTTATTTTCTCCATGAATGGCGTATAATTCAGATTTCTTAGGTCTGCTAAGGTAATTACCACTAATCCAGCTACTGTTTAACCTACAAAATTTTGTTGCCATTTCCCTTCCCCTTTTGGTCCCTATGGGCTTATTACTTTTTAAAAAATACCTTTAGTGTTCTTTTAGCAAGTTTCAGGAAAGAACAAAGTCAAATGTGACTGTTCAAATGGTCACCTTTAACCAAAACTATACTTTTTAATGCGATAAAATAATTTATAAGAAAGCCAGATATTGGTAGTCCTTTTTTGAAATATTTACATATTTCTCCAAATATTTAGATTATTAGTATACTTTTTAAAAAATACATTTTATATTATTTATTTTATGCTATGATATATTGATTTTTAAAGCACTATAACTCCAAATAGAAGTAAATTTCTCATGGACAAAAGCTACCCAACTGTTATAAATGTTCATTGTTACATAATTTCTTCAGGATTTATATATACCATGTTTTCCCGAAAATAAGACAAGGGCTTATATTTATTTTTCCTCAAGAAGACACCCTAGAGCTTATTTTTAGGGGATGTGTTGTTTTTTTTAAGTAGGGTACAATAATCTACATTTATTCAAATATAGTTAAGTCTTCAGGAACATCATCATAATTCTCCAAACCCCAAATTCCATCCTGAATTTCTTGGGACTCTTTCTTTTAGTACCATTGGCCCCAATCTGTCATGTCAAGCAATAGAGCTCTCATGGGGCAGATGAGAAGGGCTGCTTGTCTTCTTTACTGCTCTGCGGTGAAATGCATGGGTTGTGCAGATACACTGTGTAGCCACGCCCATCACTAGGTCTTATTTTCTGGGTAGGGCTTATATTGCGCCAATGCTTAGAAATCCTGCTACAGCTTATTTTATGGGTAGATCTTATTTTTGGGGAAACACGGTACTAGGCATCTGAATATTCATTTTTCCTAATAGAATTTTAAACTCAAAAAGGATTATGCTATTTTAAATATATTCAGACCACAAAAAGGTTCAGTACTAAACTGGTGAATTTTTTGTTTTGTTTTGTTTTTTTTTTTTTTTTGAGATAGAGTCTCACTAAGTTGCCCGGGCTAGAGTGCCATGGCGTCAGCCTAGCTCACAGCAACCTCAAACTCCTGGGCTCAAGCAATCCTTCTGCCTCAGCCTCCCGAGTGGCTGGGACTATAGGCATGCGCCATTATGCCCGGCTAATTTTTTCTACATATTTTAGTTGTCCAGCTAATTTCTTTTTATTTTTAGTAGAGACAGGGTCTCACTCTTGCTCAGGCTGGTTTCAAACTCCTGACCTTGAGCAAACTTCCTGCCTAGACCTCCCAGAGAGCTAGGATTACAGGTGGGAGCCACCACACCTGACCCTGAAATGGTGAATTTAAATGGCCAATGATTAGCTGACTGGAGGGAAAAAATCAGGGGACACAGAACCAGTGCAGTCACAAAGTTTTCCAAAACAGGTCTAGACAAACATGGCCAATGGACTCAATACTCTGCTGTACTTGCCAATACAAACACCATGCTTGAAAAACTAAACAGTTATATCCCTATTCTGCCGAGCAGTTAACCCATCCAGATCGCAAGATATCAAGGAACACTTACCTGAGGATGATTTTCATCAGCCTTTGTAGCCAAAATGCAGAAATCACCACAGGTAGTAATAGAAATGAGACTCTTCACATATTTAACATATTTCTCATTGTTTTTTGTATCCCAAAAGACAACACAGTACTCTGGACGATCCGGTCTGGTATATGCATAAACTACAGTATTTGAGCAATAACCCCACTGGGATGAAAAGAAGGAGGAAAGGAAATCAATGGATGGAGGAAAGGAGAGAGAAAGGGAAAAGGAATATTTAGCATTGGGAAAGAAAAATCATATTTTACTTTTACTCTAGAAATATTGAAGATATATGGTTTATCAGTGCTGGTAAAATATATTCTTCAGAAATAAAGACAAAATTCAACCTTCAGCTTAATGTCTTTTCTCACCAAAATAACAAAAATATCTGAAATAAAGACATTTACAAAAGAATATGCTACAGAAATAAATTCAGTTTGTCTAACTTATTTTAATCTGTAAAATTTAAATTTCAATGAAGAAAATTTTCAATAGTCAATAATAACTGCTGCAGGGAATGACAGGAGAGCAATCCCTACCAAAAGTTTAAATTCTGCGTCCCCAACCCAAAATTCAAAAATCGTTGCTTTGCATTTTTCCCCCACCCTTATTTTTTTATATTTGTTTTTTATCAGAGTAACATATATACATAGTTTACAGTCAAATAATTGTACCTGGCTTATTTAAAACAAACAAAACAAAATGCAGACCCCTGACCCAATTTCCAATCACAAATAGCTATGTACAACTCTTTTAGCTGTACCTGTTCTGGTATTTATCTCCACATCACGTTATCTATTGATTACAGAACTTGCATACTTACAGCTTTCCCTCTGTATAACTCTCTCAATATATTTATATGTAATTTTGAATAAATCAACATTCAATGTCAACATTATTATGATAGTATTTGCTACTACAGCCACAGTTCTCATGGGTTCCAGGAACCTTAATTCTTTGCCTTGCCTTGCCAGCCCCCGAGCTAGTAGTGAAGGCTTGTCACTGCTGCCAATCACGGGGTGCTTGCTTCAGCATCCCTTGCTGCTCCCTTTTAACCCTTCCCACACCTCTGTAATAAGCCCTTTCTCAATCTCTCTTTAGTGCTCCTCTGAGTGTGTCATCTGTTTCCTGCTGAGAACCTGACTCATGAGTAATTTTACTAACTATATATAGCATTCTAGAAAAGTTCACTAGTTCTAAGGTCTTCACATAAAAAAGGCTCCTTTCTGCTGGCTTCTAAAACAAAACAGCTTTGAATATACTTTGAGCTATAATAAAGTGATTTGGTAAAAAAAAAAAAAAAAAAACACTGTTTATTTTACTACTGCTCTTAATACTCACCTTATAATTAGGTCGAATATTTGCAAAATATATAAAGGAATCAACAGCTAGTGCAATTTTCAGTCCACCTCCCTCCCAAGACAGTCCAGACATTTGCTTTCCAGGAACTTTCAAAGTACCCAGATGCTGAAAAAAAAAATCACATTTACCCTAAAATACCTATTAACTCAAATATAAATTAACCCTAATCACTTCACAGAGATCAAAAGTAATATAAAAATTATTTTGTGAAAGGTTACTACTTATTTTAAAATCATTTCCTTCAATTTTTATGATGAAAAACGTGCATATGATAAGTGAAAGTTACAAACTATATCCAAAAAACTCAGTATCAAATTTAAGATGCCACAGATCAAAATATGTATCTTTATTTTTATATACAACTAAGGAAAGAAAAAACACACTGCTAATCAAAATATGACAATTTTGATTACAAGATGCATCCCAATTTTAGACTTATAAAAAATTATACTTTAGAATCAATGAAATATATTATTAATAGTAAACCCAACCCTGAAGTCTCACCTTTCTCTTCCACCCCTACAACCAACTAGCCACCAAATCCTGTTGCTTTTCCTCCTTTCCACTCACCACAATTACCTTTTTACACTTTTTTTAGAGACAGGGTCCCGCTATGTTTATGTTGCCCAGGCGGGAGTGCAGTGGCTATTCACAGGCATGATCCCACTACTGATTAGCACAGGAGTTTTGACCTACTCTGTTTCCAATCTGGGCTGGTTCACCCCTCTTTAGGCAACCTGGTGGTCTCCCCACTCCCAGGAGGTCACCACAGTGATGCCAAACTTAGTGCAAACACCTGAATGGCATAGTGCGACATAGCCCAGAACTCCTGGGCTCAAGCCATCCTCCCATCTCAGCCTCCCAAGTGGCTGGGACTACAGGTCCATGCCACCACACCAGCAATTACCTTTTATCTTGACTGAACTATAGTATTAGCATCCTAACTTCAATTCTTACCTTTTATCTCTTCTCTTATTCCCACCTTCTACTCATGTCCCCAATTCAGTCTCTACTACACTGTCACAATTATCTTTCTGGAACACCAATCTGATCATATCCTACCTTGCTTTAAAAAAAAGTTAAATAATTTTTTAAAAATCAATAGCTCCCCCCACCATCAATAGCACACAATGCCTTTTTCCCACCTGGCCCAAAACTACATTCTTTGGCTTAATTGCCCACTATTTAGCCATAATTACTATGCACCTGTTCATGAAGGAACCACTGTGCCTCCATACCTTTGACCTATATAATATCCCTTCTGCCTAAACCTCCTCTCCTTTCCTCCACCTCTGTCCTCGCTGGTCCTTGTCCTCCTGGACCTTCGTCCTTTAAGATACAAATCAAATGTGATTCCCTAATGAGTCTTGCCTTCCTTCTTCCCTCTATAGTTCCGGAGAATGAGATGAGACAATGAGCTTCTTGAGAGCACTAACTGCATATATTTACATTTATTTCCTTTACTTGGTAAACAGGTATTCAATAAATATCTGTTAAGTAAATAAATGTACTGTACATTTAAATTAATCTCTTCATATACTAACACAGTACATGTTATTACTGAATTAATGAGTAAATAAATAAATACAAACACTTTTTTAATGTAGCCATAAAAAGATAAACATTTTTAATCTACACGTCTCATTTGACAGAACAGTATAATCCTAAGAATTTCAATAAATTATACTAGGATCCTTTGTTCTTAAGTAGATATGCTCTAAAGTCAAATTAAATGTTGCTATGGTTTGAATGTTTGTCCCCTCCAAAATTC
Organism: Microcebus murinus; assembly: GCF_040939455.1. Taxonomy (NCBI): domain Eukaryota; kingdom Metazoa; phylum Chordata; class Mammalia; order Primates; family Cheirogaleidae; genus Microcebus; species Microcebus murinus. The sequence continues at coordinate 15,572,278 of NC_134106.1, forward strand.
ATGCTGAAATTTAATTGCCATTGTAACAGTATTAAGAGGTGGAACCTTTAAGAGGTGATTAGATGGGATTGCTGCCATTATAAAAGGGCAAGTTCAGTCCCCTCTTGTCTCTCTGTTGTCCCTTCTTTGCCCTTCCACCATGTGATGACACAGCAAGAAGGCCTTCACCAGATGCCAGTGCCTCAATATTGGACTTCTCAGCCTCTAGAACTGTGAGCCAATAAATTTCTATTCATTATAAATTATCCAGTCTGTGCTATTATATTATTGCAGCACATAATGGACTAAGACAAATGTATTAAACTCCATTTTGCTAGGGAAACCAATGGGGAGGAAAAAAACAAAGTTTTAACCTAACAGGATCCAATCTGTCTTACTGCCTATATAAGATCAAAGGGGAATAAGCAAGCTCCCACAACAGTAGTCTTAGAATTGGTCCATTGACAGTGGGAGAAGAATAAGGCCATCTCCTAACTGCAAACCACCCAGGCGGTGGCAGCAGCAATGAAAGAAAACTGACTTTTGGTAAGCACTAAGTGCCAGGCACTGTGGTAGGCATTTCCTCATTGTTATCTCCTCTAATCTGCACTACAGTACCATGAGCCATTACCTTTACTTCAGAAAATAAGTAAACTCAATCTCAGGGGTTAAATAACTTCTCTAAGTAAAACTACACTGTAGAAATAGAGTTCAAAGCCAGGTGAACTTGACTACAAATCCATGCTCTGTTATCCCCCACCCTGGCTAAGACCACAGTGCAAAAACCAGGAGATCTCAGCCCTCAGAATCAAAAGCACATTCTTCCCTGAGGTTTTCTTCAGTTTAAATCCTTACATAACTCCCTTCCAAGTTATCTAACCTGTTTTAACATAACATAGATACAAAATACAAAAAAAAACAAAAATAAATTCCCCAAATACTCACTCACTCACTCAAAAAATATTAAGTGGCTAATATGCCCTGAGTAACTATGCTAGATACTTTTAATTATAACTGGACCAAAACCCACTTACAGTTTTTGGTTTAAGCAGACACTTAACACACTGTTTTGCAAGATACAACAAATAGTCTTTAGAACTCATGTTTTTCTACTTGGAGAAGGCCAAACTAATGAAAATAAATAGATAAAGCAATATAACGATAAGTAAGCCAATGGTGACCAACAAAAATAACCAATAAAGAATATGAATCAAAAAGGAGGGTGTAAACATAAAAATAAAATAGAATTCATATTTTTAATTATTTAGGAAACTTGAAAACGATGCTTTTGGTTTTCCTTAGCTTTTACATCTACTAGAAATGTTAGCTGACAGTGTATAGAGAGCACCTACTCTCTACAGTACATTCTACTGGGTAACTATGAGATACTGATTTAAAAGCATCAGACAACACCATTTCTTACCTTTATAGAAATTATCAAAATACATAAAAATATTAATATTAAAATATTAAAACAACTAGTACAGGCTTTTATATAGCCAAAAATACTTATTATTATAGTCTTTGGTGAATTTATAAAAACCAACACAGTCCAAAAAGGACAAAATAATACAATATTGGGTTAGAAAATAAGATATGCAAAAATACATTAAGCTTAATTATTAATAAGCTCTCACTTTCAAAATTCTTTAAAATTCACAATTTATTAATTATCCTACTTGATATTTTCTAATGCTACTTCAGAAAATTCTCTTTTAAAATTAAATTTATTAGTATTATTGAAAAGGATAATAGCTATATGTGCATTTATGAAAACAATGCTTATATTTTAGTGTAGCATCACCTAAGATTAGTTACTAAGACAAATTTTCTTCAAATAATTGATTACTCTGTAACAAATTAAGACATAAGTGTGGAGGAAGGACATACAGCTACATATGTTTAATATCTAAGCACATTTAAAATATGGCATTGAAAATCAGAAAAATTCATCTGAAACAAGTACATTACACTAAAAACTACTGAAAAGCCAGCTGTGAAAAGAGACACGCATTCAGATCACAGAGAAAATATTCTAAACAACTAGTCCATGGAGAGTTCTTTTATCAAACTTCTGGTTTTCCAAATGTATAAAATTATAACATTTTATTTTATCATTATAAAATTAGAAGGTTATAAAATAAATTCCATGATAAAATATAACAAAGACATATAATATAAAGATGTTATTGAAACATACACTTGATATCTATCCTTATTACTCAAAATGTCCCTAAGAGAAAATGTGACAAGTTTATACCTTTTCCTCCACACTTTTTTCCCCTACCTTACTCACTGCACACTTAAATGGAAAGAAAGAAGATAAAACTCTAACACCCTTACCTCACCAAATGGAGTGTAAAACTGCACAGTGTTTACATCTTTATCCTGCATGACCACCTTCTGGGAGCCCGCCACGGCCAACACGCTGCCGATGTGGTTCCACTGGATACCTACTACGTACATGCCAGTGTCAATCAAAACTGGATCTAGTCAGAAAGAGGAAAATGAGGTAACTCTGGGAAAATACTTAGCCTAGAGAACTTTAAAACCTTAAGAACAATTTTTAAATATTTTTTAAAATGTTCCACTTTTTAAAAATATTCCACATTTTAAAAAAACAGAAAAAGTACTTACTTGGGTCAGTCTCGTGTCTCATTATTTGGCATCTTCCATTGTCAAAACAAATAGCAAGGCAGGGGCAATCCGGCTCCACATAGCCTTCTGTGCCATGGTACCAGTGAATTCCAGCAATACTGATGGCTCCAGTGACATTCACCAAACAATTCAGTTTCATTTTCATCTAAATAAAATTGGTTAGGGTTAATATTTTCCATTTTAAAAGAGATCGGCATGAATACAGTATTGTAGAAAAGAAACTGAAAGTCGGATTTAAAAATCTGGTTGCAAGTGTAAGCTTAATCCCTTACTGGGATACCATCCTTAGACAAATCACTTCACCTAAGTCTCCATGTTTCCCACATGTAAAATGACGATAAAAAGACATGCACAGAGTTTTTATGAGACTCAAATGAAAAGAAGTATATAAAAGTACTTTGAAAATAGGAGAGTATCATTTAAAAAGTTATTTTACTTCCACCAGTTATTGGATTTATTTAACGTCATTAACCCTCATTAAAAATAAAACTGTCCCATCAGTAAATGAGAGATCTATTCTAGCTAAATCTTACAAAGCCAGAATTTTTCTCCAGATTATACTACCCAATCCTATTATAATTATCCTTCTTTCCAAGAATTGATTTTTCTCTCTTACTGTTTAAGTCTCCCATTCTTTTTATAAACAACCTTTCATATCTTGCTAAAAAAAATCTTTGGTAACTGCATGTAAACTTTGGCTTCAGCTACTAGAGGACACAAAGCCTAAACTGCACATCACCCTACTCATTATTCCTCTGCTTCAATGCACTGACATCTTGTCATTTCCAGCTACCAGAAAATTGAACTAAAAGCTATACTCCAACATACTGCATTAATTTGCCTTGAAGAAACCAAGACTTTTTTTAATTAAAAAAAATTTAAATGATTGGAAAAAAGAAAAAACCTGAATTGAAGACTTTGATTAGACAAACCACCATAACAAATAAATGTGTATATTTATGAATGATATGTACAATAACCATATAAAATTATAAAAATAAAACCAGTAAATACATCTACTCACTATAAAATTCCCTTGATTATCATAAATGTGTATTTCCCCATTTGCCATTCCAAAAAGTAAGATTTTACTATCCGCGGACCATGCTACATGGCATAGCTGTATACCCTTCAGGTCTTTTCCCCAAATACGATTCCCTACAATGAAACATAAACATAATTATTAAAAGTTCAAAGTCATGATCTTCTAACAACTGCTTTCAAAATCTTTGTTTTCCTATAGAGCTCTCACATTGTTCATGGCATTCATTCAACTTACTTCATCAATAAATATTTATTGGGCACCTGTATGTGCCAAATACATGAAGAGACACTTGAAATAGCAGCTGTTTCAAACTTTGCCCCTTTCTTCTAAACTCTGACACAGGATCTCACTCTCAATTAGCAGATGAGCCCATCTTTTACTTTGGAAAGAAAATAAAAGCTACCCAAAAAGAAATTCTTCATTCCCACCTTCTAACATTCAGAACATAACTATACCACACTTACACCTTCTGCTTTGCCCCCTAAAACAACAAAAGAGGTTATCTCCCAACCAGATCCCTATCCAAAGTTAATACTTCCACCTAGTCTCTGATCTAATCCCTTCTGAGCTTTGCAAAGATCTCCCTCTATTGATCATTCTCATTTTCTATTCTCATTAAACTCCTCTCCAAGGCCTGCACCCATATCTATTCATGGCCTCGAATAAAAACAAAGCACAATAAAATAAAAAACATTTCCCTTAATCCTAAATTTCCCCTCTAGCTATCACCCTACTTCTACCAACTCTTTGCCAACCAGACTTCAAGAAAGAATCTCCACTTCTTGCAGTCTCCACTTCCTTGATTCCTACTCTACCTTTACCCCATCCCAATCTGGCTTCCAGCCCCCAACTCCATTGAAACTGCCTTCATGGAGGTCACTAATGGCCTGTTGCTAAAGCCAACTGACACTTTTCTTCTTTTTTTTTTTTTTTTAACATTTCCTCCTTCTTGAGATTCTCTTGGCTTCCATAAGCCCATGTACTCCTTCATTTCCCAGAGTTCTGCTTTTCAGTAACCTTTGTGAAATCTCTTCTGCTCATTCCTTAAATGTTGCTGCTTCTTAACTCCACAGATGGTCCTTAGGTTTCTTCATCTATTCTAATGGTTTATGTTACCATGAATATGCTGGTGGTTCCCAAAATTTTGCATTCAGTACATATATTTCTGAGGTACAAACATATATCAAACTATGGTCTGGATATATTTACTTGGATGGCCTATAGCATAGCAAAATCAGCATGTCCAAAGCAGAAATATTCCCTTAAAACCAGTCTTTCTCTACACTCCCTATTTCAATGAAAAGCATCACCATCTGTCCAGTTGCCAAAACTAAAAATCTGGATATCGCCCTAGATACTTCCATCGCCTGATCTCCAATCCAATCAATAATGAGGTCCTATCCATTCTAGAATCCACTCACTTTCATTCCTTTGTCAATACCCTGATGCAGGCTTCAATCCACCATCATCTCTTACCTGAATTGCCACAGCAATTTCCTAATCAATATACCTGCCCACTATCTTCTTTTCCTTTCGTCATTCTTCATACTGCAGTCACAGAGCTGTTTCTAAATAACAAATCTTACCACATTGCTCTGTTCTTAAAATCCTTCACTGGCTTCCCAATGCTTTCAGAGGTAAGTCCATACTCCTTAATATAATTTACGATCTGCATGATCTGGCCCTGTTTATCTCTCTAGTTTTATTACATACTACTTCACTTTCAGTATTACACTCTACTAACTGATAATCAACTTTTTTCAATGGCCCAAACATGACTATCTAAGTTCAACTCATCTGGACCTCCTCGAATGCTATTTCTTAGGCCTGAGACATTCTATACATCAACCTACCTTGTGGCTAATACCTCAGCATAGACCTCACTTCCTCCAAGAAGCCTTCCTTGATCCCTCCAACTCTGCATTAGATGATACTTCTACATGTTCCGGTATTTTCCTTGTCTTAGCACTTATCACAGGGTATTGTAATTGCTTGGTTATTATCTCTCTCTCCTGATCTAGGTCTGTTTTACCCTTTGTTCCTAGAACTATAGCTGTTGCTTTAGAGGCACTCACAAACATTAGTTGACTACATGAAGTTACATACACACATACAAATGAAAATAATTTTTTTTTTGAGACAGAATCTCACTTTGTTGCCCAGGCTAGAGTGAGTGCCGTGGCGTCAGCCTAGCTCACAGCAACCTCAAACTCCTGGGCTCAACCAATCCTTCTGCCTCAGCTTCCCGAGTAGCTGGGACTACAGGCATGTGCCACCATGCCCGGCTAATTTTTTCTATATATATTAGTTGGCCAATTAATTTCTTTCTATTTATAGTAGAGACAGGGTCTCGCTCTTGCTCAGGCTGGTTTCAAACTCCTGACCTCCAGAAATCCACCCGCCTCAGCCTCCTAGAGTGCTAGGATTACAGGCATGAGCCACCGCACCCAGCCTGAAAATAATTTTAAAATACATAATTTCTCTATGGATAGAGTTTCAAATTAAACAAAGGTGCAGATTCTCAGAAGATCCAGTTTTACCTATGCACTAGAATTTGAAAAACATGGGTTTTAAGGCTATAAAATACAACCAAAAATGACATATTCAGGTCTATTAAAAATGACCGCAGATTGTTATAATTCCATATACTTCTTGAAACTAAAATCTACATATTTATTCAGTCTTACCAGAATAAAGATAAATTATATAATTAGGCAGACATACTTAAAATAATGCTGAAAAATTAATTCACTTTTTTCAGTGCCACTGTAGAAAATTGAAAAAGAATAGACTTTTTTTCTTGCATATACTTAAAAACAAATGGTTAGAACCAAAAGGTGGTTCTTGAATGTCATCAAATTGTATAACAACTGTTTTCTCTTTTTATGTCTATTTTTCAATTAGAATGCTAACATATGATCATTAACTTCAATCTCTAAAAATAAAAACATCAGCTAGATATTGATCTTAGTTCTACGTCCAATCAATGCATTACCATCCACCGAACCAACTATCACGGCCCCATCTTCGTAGACAATGCAGATCTTCTGTCCATCAGCATTCCAGCTCATACTTCTCACCACTGACTTATTTCGATTATTGATCATCTCCTCATACCAAGAGCCTATTTTCACAAATCAAAAATATTACAAGTCAAGATTTTCTCATCAATTAAAAGGTGCTTAAGAGTTAAAAGCATTCCAAAAAGTATACTGTGAGATAAATAATTGCAATGTTTTCTACAACCTGGGACATTAAACTATAAAATCTTCAAATCCAACATAAATAAAATGCAAAATTAACTTGGGCCCTAACTAATAATTGCTGAAAAGATTATCACAGAAAACATAATAAAAGTCTGTCTTTTTTCTTTTATTCTTTTTTATTTCCCTGTCTCTTTCTTTCAATTAAAAAATAAACTTCATTTGCTTTGGCAGGGCCCAAACAACTGTATTTTCTGAAAGCTTCATCCACTTGAACAACACACTTCAGTAATAGCCAAAAAAAAAAAAAAAAACCCTAGAATAACCATATATATATATATATATACACACATAAACTCTGCAATGATTAATTACATATATATTAAATATAGCATGTTAGTTTAAGTGTGCTTGAAAAAATTCTTTGAAAGTTCCTATTACATTAGTGATATCACATCACTAACATTCTAGTTATATGCAGGGTTGGAGTGAGATGTGACTTGTCTTGTAGTATAACCCAAGTAAAGGCAAAAACCAGGCTATTTTGTTTTTGTTTTTCTTAAAAGGCTTTACTATACTCTGATATGAAGAAGTCTGGCCTACAGCCAAGCAACTACTACTGTAATTTGGAATAACTAGTCAGAGTAGGGTATTAAAATCAGGACTGAAGCTCAAAGAAGAATTATCTTAGTAACAAATAATGTTTACTCCAATCTGTTGTATTTTCACATTCTACCCCCTACACGTACACACACACAAACATTTTTAAAAATTCAAGTATTACAGTATATTTTTTAATGAAGAATTATCAAATGGTATACCCTGAACCTTTTTAAAACAGCACACATGAACTAAAGTATCCCTTTTGAGGATAATGGCTAAGGCCAGCCTCAGGAGAATATGTATTGTTATGAGTTGTTTTTCTGATAAAAGCGATACATCCAAGTTAATCCTTCCCTCACTCTCTCTCGAGTACTCTCTTGTGGACAAGAGGCACAAATTATGAGCCACTTAGTCAGAGCTAAGATAAAATCTGTATCCATGAAAGAAAAGGAAGCTAACTGCCATATACAGGAAATGAACTATTGCCTTTGACTTCTTACTAAATGTGTTTTTATCTACTGAGCTAACTCTAGCCAATGACCACATAGGAACTAATTCTTATTGGAAATCTGAGGGCGGGGGGAAGAGCTATCTCAAGTAGAAACTATTCTTTTGCTAAGAGTCTAAGTTCATTTTGGAGATAACCAACAGTCACTTAATTCACTTTCTTAATACAAGGTCACAATTCAAAGTGAAAAGCAGGCAGCAATAAATCCAGAAATGTCATCGCTGTGCAGTCAGGCTGAATTCCTGTTGCTAGGTAAAAGGAGTCTATTTTGGAGATGTTATTTTCCCATCCAAATACTGTGTTCTAGACTCCAATATGTGAAAGATTAAATAAGCTCTCCTAGCATACCTTTATATAACATCCACACAATGATAAGTCCATTTTGATCACTAGTAGTCAACTTCTGATACTGTTCATTCCATATTACAACTTGAACAGAACCTAGAACATTACGAAACAATTTAGATACTTTAAAAAGGCTACAATTAATTTCAAATTTATATTTTTATATACATAAACACCAAGAGCACAATAAAATCAATACAGTTCCTATGCAACTAACCAGTCTTCAATATTACTTAAAAATATTCATAGGACACAGTTATTAACATCGCTAATTTTCTATAACAATGCATAATACTATTTTTCATTATCTATCCCTATATTTCATGCCAGCAAAGGTGCCTATCATGGCCAGTTCCAAGAGCTGCTGTATATCTGATGACAAGAAACAAATGTAAGCATGATTTACCCAATTGGCCTTACTCCCCAAAACAATGATGTCCAAAGGACAACATACCTAAGTACTTGGTATTTTGGGTTTCTTGTTATTATTTGGTGATATGTCCCATAATCTCTCTCCTTCCTCCCACTATTTTCCATTCCATTAGTAACACAGTCTTAAGCATATCTTAAACCTCTTAGTTATATAAATAATAGATTTCTTATCATTCTTTATCCCTAAATACTTTAATGTATATTTCCTAAGAATAAAGACATTCTCTTTCATAACCATATTACAAATTAGGAAATTTAACACTGATACAATATTATTATCTAACTCATAGTCTGTATTCAAATTTTATCAGTTGTCCAAATAATGTCATTTTATAGATACTTGTTTTTCTTATTCCAAGATCCAATCTAGGATCACATGGTGCAATCAATTGTTATGTCTCTTTAGTCTTCTTTAATCTGAAATCATAGGACAGATTCTAAAAAAGGATTTTATATAGAACTTCTATATATAAGAACTATATATAGAACTTCTATATATAAGAACTATATATAGAACTTCTATATATAATCCTTTTTTAGAATCTGTTCTATGATTTCAGATTAAAGAAAACAGTATTTTTTAATATATGAAATAAAAGCTACTTTTTTTCAGATTTATTTAAGATGTTGTTTAATCCTGTTAAAGTTGTTGAATGACTCTAGGTCATGTTAACTCAATAGAAATGATTACAAACAGTCCTCAACTTAGGATAGTTTGACTTTATGATGATGTATATAAAATGCACATTCAGTAGAAACCGTACTTCATGTACCCTTGGCAACCATTCTGTTTCTCACTTTCAGTAGAGAATTCAATAAATAATATGAGATGTTTCATACTTTATGATAAAATAGGCTTTGTGTCAGATGATTTTGCCCAACTATAGGCTAACATAAGTATTCTTACATACTTAAGGTAAGCTAGGCTAAGCTATGATGCTCAGTAGGTTGGATGTATTAAATGCATTTTCAACTTACAATATTTTCAACTTACAATGGGTTTATTGGGATATAACCCCATCATATAAGTCAAGGAGCATCTGTACTTTAAATATTACCATTATTTAAAATGTTGACATTTCTGCATTAAGTAGATGTTTTCTAAATGCCTAAATGCCATTCAAACATAATTTAAAAGAAATTACGTGACTTACCACTATGTCCTTCAAGATTCTGATTCATAGAAAGGCTACTAGGGGCTGCAAGACCCCTCAATTTTGTATCATCTTAAAAAAAAAAACAAATTACTATGATAAACACATAAAAGAGAAAGATTATAAGATTTTTAACATTCCTTGGGTTTTTCTGTATTCCTGGCAGGTATTAAAAAAATTTTAAATATGCCTCATTCTGATCTATTTTTCTCATGGTACAAACATGAACAATAATACATATCCCGGCCGGGCACGCTGGCTCACGCCTAGCACTCTGGGAGGCCGAGGGCGGATTGCTCAAGGTCAGGAGTTCGAGACCAGCCTGAGCAAGAGCGAGACCCATCTCTACCAAAAATAGAAAGAAATTAATGGGCCAACTAAAAATATATACAAAGAATGAGCCAGGCATGGTGGCGCATGCCTGTAGTCCCAGCTACTCGGGAGGGTGAGGCAGAAGGATTCATTGAGCCCAGGAGCTTGCTGTGAGCTAGGCTGATGCCACAGCACTCACTCTAGACTGGGCAACAGAGTGAGACTCTGTCTCAAAAAAAATAATAAATAAATAATAATAATAATAATACATATCCCTTGCAAAGATATTATTCTGGTAAAATGAAGCAAAATGTATAAAAGAACACTATTTACTCATGTATTGAATATATTAATAATCATCACTGCTACTTATTCCTTCCCAAAAGATCACAAATAAAAATAATTATGTCCCAGCTACTCAGGAGGCTGAGGCAAAAGGAGGATCAATAACTTGAGCCCTGGGGTTTGAGACCAGGCTGAACGATACAGCAAGACCCCACCTCAAAAAAAAAAAAAAAAAAAGAAATGTTTATGTTTTACAGATTAAAACCACTACAGTTTGAGTGATCAAATAGCAAAGACTTTGGAAATGGGTTTTTACTAGATTTTTGAGAATCTCATATTCACTCATTAACTTATTCATTCATTCAACAAATATTTATTGAATGTGTATACTGTGCTATACACTATAAAGGTTCTGGCTAAAAAAAAAATGATGAACAAAACAGTCATTTCCTCTTTCCCCTTGGAAAGCTTGTGGTAAGATACAGTAGTAACAAAGGAGCTTAAATTAGACTGGTGAGGGAAGCAGAGAAGACTTTCTGAAGAAATGCTATTTAAGCTGAGACTGAGGGATAAACTAGAGATGGTCAGGTGAGGTAGGGAAAGAGAAGGAGTATTCCAAGCTACGAAAGACAAACACAAAGGCTCTGAAGTAGATGTTTAGGGCCTTTCACAAATGGCAAGAAGGCCTACATGGATAAACAAGGGGGAAATGGCCTAAGATGAGGCCAGAGTAATAGTCATAGGGAAAATTATGAAGTCTTTGGAGGAAATAATAAGAATTTTAGATTTTATCTAAACTACAAAAATTTATTTAGTCTCCTACAGAGAATAATATTAAAATGCCATCTCAATAAATTAATAAATTAATCTTCACTTAGAAAATCTGATTGTTAACATGTAAAAAATAATATTTAAAACTTTCATTTAAAAATATAAATTTTATAAAAATCTTAAGAGTTTGTGAGAATAGGAATTACAAAAGTCAATGCTGGCTGGGTGCAGTGGCTCATGCCTGTAATCCTAGCACTCTGGGAGGCCAAGGCAGGCAGATTGCTCCAGGTCAGGAGTTCGAAACCAGCCTGAGCAAGAGCGAGACCCCATCTCAAATAGAAAGAAACTAATTGGCCAACTAATATATATAGAAACAATTAGCCAGGCATGGTGGCGCATGCCTGTAGTCCCAGCTACTCCAGAGGCTGAGGCAGAAGGATTGCTTAAGCCCAGGAGTTTGAGGTTGCTGTGAGCTAGGCTGACACCACTGCACTCACTCTAGCCTGAGCAACAAAGCGAGACTCTGTCTCGAAAAAAAAAAAAAAAAAAAGTCAATGCTAAAGAAAGCTCAACTTTCTGACAATATGTACCTTAAAATATCACAAAAAATATTCTTTATTCTGCCAGGAAAAAAATACCAGAATTCCTCTAAAAACCACCAATTCTAATTATCCAATTGCTGTTTTGGTAATAGAGAAATACACATGTACAGTTTAACACTGCAATAATCTGTCAAGCAACTAACATAGAATGAATGCTATTGACATATACATTAGGTTGAACATGAATTTTTTAACATGAGGTTCTTTCACTCATTTTTTAAAAATTGTACAACACACTTAAACTTTATTCTAAAAATATTCTAAAAATACTAATCTAAAACATTTGATGGAAACACTTTTCTTAACTTCTAGCTCTGAAAAATCCATTCTAATGCCTTTAGCAATAGTAGCTATAATCAAGTAAAATCAGTGATATGTAATCCAAAAGGTTTACAAGACCTAACATATCTGAATATGTGATGAAGTATTAATAGTTCTGTCTTTTGTTTATATGGTCTGAAATCACAGTTCTGCATGGTAGACATGTTTTCTCTCTGTTAAACCATAAGGTAAGGTACTCTTAACAAAATATGTGCTGATATATAAGAAGAATAGGCTTTGAAATTTAGTTTGATTCTCAAAAGAATTTCTGTGTTAGTAAAAAAAAATGAAATTCAGCTTGACATACTGAACAAATATCATCCACATATGAACATGTCTCTTGCTGGCAGCAACTCCATAACTTGATCATGCAAAAATATTCATAAAACCCATCTGAAAGTTCTCAGATATCCATAAAAAGGCCAAAAGCTTTAAATAAAGTAGAATAAAGTCAGCAATATCCCAAGATTCCATAGTTACATTACTAGATTCCACAGAGCCAATAAGGTAATGAAACCAAACCAGTATGGGAACAAAAATCTGGTAATACTAAGTCTTCTAAAAGCTCATACCAGTAACCCTTGGATTTAAAAAGCCTGCTGAAAGAAGGCACCAATAAAACAAAGCATTTCAAACTCATGAAGAGGAATTTCAAAATAAAATCAGTAAGTCCAAAAATCCAAAGTCCATGAAAAGTCCAAAGAAGGATTTTTAAATATTAAGGTGTAATAAAGCAAATCAGAATAAAAAGTATAGTATAGGAGAACAGAAGATCTTGCATATAATACCAGTAACCAAGCACACTAAATCTTTGGAATCTTTCCCTTAGAAAAAAATTGACTGATAATGCTGTTGTTTGCATCCATAAAAGTTGTTAGTAGCCCAATTCCAAAAGAAATTCCTGTTATATGCTGCACAGTAAGTTTGAAACCTGGAATGAAAATATATGGAAGACTTTTTGCAACACTTGAAAAGATAATAGAACTCTAAGGAGATGCTACCATGTTCTCCAGACTCTCTGGCAGATTCAGCTGGCTGCCTCACTTCTCTGTGTGAATGACTGACTGCAAAGGACTATGTACACATCCCTGGGTACAGCTATGGACACCTGACCTTATATTTCTGGTCAATCTTGTTGCCGTGGGCACCTTGGAAGATTGAGGCATTCTAGCTACCTGCAGTTCCCAGAGGACTGTGCAGACAGCTACCATTGGCTTTCAGGGACCTGAATACTTTTTCTCTGATCCAAACTTTTGCTTTCAGAGCTCTCTATATCCTCTCATGACCGTGAGAGGACTGAGGCGTTGGCAGTAGCAGCAAGAAAAGTGAATAGTCATTAAAAATGATGCCACAGAGAGTGATGTATTGATGTAGACTGAGGACTGTTGTACTATACTATTGTAGCTAAGCCAGAAAACAATGTACATACAATGTTGCATCCTTAGCATAACACAGTCCTTGATACATAGTAAGCACGTACACGATATCTGGTGATTGTTACTGGAGGGATCTGCTGTATAACCGTGATTATTATTAAATACAATATATCAATCTAGTCAGAATCTCCCAGCCATATTTCTCATGTTTATCTCTTTCAGCATGATTCATAACTATGAAGTTCCAAAACAAATAATTTACTCCATTTTCCAAGCTTCTCTAGAATCTATTTCCCATCTTGCTAACTAATTTCAAAGAATACTCTAACCAAAGTTCATCAAAAGCACAGAGCAGAAAAAGAAATAGGTTTACAAAAGAAGTCTTCGATGTGAAACAAAATGAATGCATTTCTTTTTAGAGTGCAGTGGCATCATCATAGCTCACTGAAACCTCAAACTCACCGACTCAAGCAACCCTTCCACCTCAGCCTCCCGAGTAGCTGGGACTACAGGCATGCACCACCACACCCGGCTCATTCTTCTATTTTTTTGGAGAAATGTGGTCTCGCTATTTTTGCTCAGGTTGGTCATGAACTTCTGGCTTCAAGCTATCCTCCTGCCTTAGCCTCCCAAAGTGCTAGGATTACAGGCATGAGCCACTGTGCTCAGCCACATTTCTTAATGCAAGTATAATAAAATTTGCTGTATGTATTCTAAGCAAAATAAGTATATATACATATATATACACACACAAATACATACATACATTTGACAAACATAACAGAGAAAAATTATTTTAACACAATTTTAAAAATTAAAGCATTGAGAGATTAAACTACAAAACATCAGAAGCCAAACTTTGCTACTTAAGTATCTCCCAAAACCTCTCTTTTATTTCTTATAATTAATCTAGCACATTAAAGCAATTACTCTCTTCTTTGCTTAGGCTGTCCATGAGCCCTTTGTGTAGTGGTCAAAAACAAGGACTTGGAAGTGAGACAAACTTAGTTTCAAATCCTAACTCTGGCCCTTACTAGCTGTCTGACCTTGGTTTAGCTATTAACTGGTCAGAACCTCAATTTTCCCACCTATAATACCTACTGCTCAAAACTATTGTGAAGTCAAATGACAGTGAAGGTTAAACATCCAGTACATGGAAAATGCTCAATAAGTATTTATAATTCATACCACATTCAAAGTTGTAAGGCAGTGCTATTCAAAGTGTGATATAAGGACCGACAACCCAGCATCACTAGAAATGCAAATTCTCAGGCTCCATCTCAGATCTACTCTGGGGGGTGGAAACGAGAAATCCGTTTTAACAATCTCTTCCAGTGATTATACTATGCCCAGTATAATTTGAGAAGCAATGCTGTAATCCAAAATGTAATGTAGTTTAACCCCCTTCATTTTACAACAGAATGAACTAAAATCCAAAGATATTCACCTAGTTGCTGAAAGTCATTCAGTAGTCTTGTGGCAGAGTTGAGATTCTAACTCTAATTTGGTTATTTAGATCCCCCATCTAGAGCAATACTAGGGAGGCTAAAGATATGTGACAGTGTTAGCTGTGATTCCACAGAACTAAAAAAGAAAGAAATCAAGCTGCAAAGCCAAGAGACCTACTGATAAAAATGTTAAACATATCTCATTTTCTGTTCTTGGGCACTAGGTACATAACCATTAACACACCTGATAAGCAGAAAGGATGATACAGGCCTGTAAATAATCTGCCAAGATTTCTTACTGAAATGTTTATTTTTACTAGACTTCTAATAATGTAGTACAATAGACATAGCATAAGACAACATAGTGACTTAGTTTTCATTCTTCATTCTTTTTCATTTTCCATCAATAACTTCAGCAAAAGCCATCTGATGTTCACATTCAACATTCTCTGAACTTCATTGCACAAATACTCCCAGAAAAATTCCACCAAATGTTTAGGGTTTTTTTCCCTCTTAAAATAATCGGAATTACATAATGACAAATATCATGAGCAAATCTCATTGAACAAATGACACCAGCCAACTTTCTACCAATTTCTAACATCTGGGCTTGCATTCATTTACCTGTCTGTGTCTCTAATTTCAAAACTTTCAGTAATCCATCTTCACCACCACATGCTATGAACCCTTGGTCCTTGTTCCAGGATACACATTTCAGCTTCACGTTATTGGGAATGGCAATCTGTAAAAGCAACCACAGACACTCCAGCAACTTTTCAGGAAGGAGCTGGGAAATAAGTCTACAGGAGATGAAGGCTGAAGAAAACCTTCCAAGAAGAAAAACGGATGGCCTTGCAGGAAAAAAAAAAAAAAAATGAGCTGTTAATGAAAATTGGCATGGTTCCCTGAACTGCCCTGATCTCTCCCATTTGGGAAAGAAGCGCACCAAAGAGGGCAGTGACTGAGCAGGATGCTAACGGGGGAGTCGCCTGATGGAATTTTTAAAAGTAAGGGGGGGAGGAGGTATAAATATTTATCCACAGTCATTACTCCCTTTCCCTACACTACACTTAGGCTACTCTTTTGTTATTTCTTTTCTCTTGCAGGAGCCTGTGATGATCCAAAGAATTTAAGTCACCTAGATCAACAACAGGGGGAGGAGGAAAGATAGGGTAGCACGTGATGATCCGTCCCACTGCCCACCCCAAAGGACCTAGCCAGGGGCAGGAGAAGGAGAGGGCTGCGAGAGGGTGCGAGGGGGCTGCCGGCTCCGCCAAGGACTCTCCGGAGCTCTGCAACCCACAGGAGGTGGTCCGAGGTAGGACGAGGCGGGAAGGTTGGCAGCGGGATGGTGAAGCCGCGATCAGGGCGGGTTGAAGCCGCCTAGCTTCACGGGAAGGATGCGGGGATCGCCCGCAGGCTGCAGGGATGGAGGAGGAACGAGACTGCCCCCTGGAATACTCACTTTCTTGCTCAGGTAGAAGAACATCGTGGGAACTCCAAGGGGATGGCCACAGCCGTCAAGGCCCGCAACAGGTAACTGCTTCTACATCTCCAATATCGACTACCAGAGGCTCCGAGAAGCTCCCGTCGCCCTGGCAACCGCCGCCGCCCGGTCGCATCCGGGGCGCCCAAGGATACTTCCGGTGACGCCCCAGCACTGCGCTCGGGTGTCGTGCGCCTGCGCGGACGTCGATGGGCTACTGGGAGCCGCGGGGCGCTGGATCGGGGCTGCGGCTGGGCCTATCTTGGCCTCAGTTCTTTTATGGGTTTTATTAGGGGCGAGTCGGCGACCCGCCACTGCCAGCCGTGCGCCCCCCTCAGCGTCCTGCCTTGTCGCTTCCGCTTCGCCACACCTGGGCGGTCGCGGTGGAGCTGAGCCTCGGATGTCAGTATAAGGCTAAGGAGGAGAGATGCCCGTTCAAAATGAGGCCACAGAGATTTGGTATTTTGTAAGCCCCATAGTCCCAACATTTTTGAAAAGGAAAAATTATTTACTGTTTTTGGTAAGCTGGCGCCGTAGGCCGAATGAAAGTGCAGGTGTGTGTTTGAGATCTTTCAAACCTTCCTTTTTGCCTTTGTGTACCAGAGAACTCTCTGGAGCAATGTGAGGGTAGGAGATTTTCTTTTAACAGTTTAATTAAACTGTTACCTCAGCACCAAGGTCCTTTTAATGTAATTTGTTTGAACTGTGGTTAGTTACAGCGTACAGTTGCCCCCCACTTTAAAATATTTAAATTGGGATTTCCTCGCCTGAGGTCGACTGTTTTATAGTCTTCTTTTTTTTGCCTTATTTATTTCTTCATTCTCCTTTGTCCTTTTTGAATGCCTGAGAATTACAAAGTCCCAAAATCTAAGGCATAGGACAGAAATCCAAGTAGAACCACTCTCTTGAAATTATTTGGTCTCACCCATTTTTTTTTATTTATTTCTGGTTTTCCTTTAACCATAATCTGCTGCTACCACTGTTGATTTGTGTAATCTAGCATGTAATTTATGCATCAAAAAAATCAATTTCCCCACTTGGAGTCTTTCCCCATCTCGGGCAAAAAAATCTTCAGGGCCGGGCGCGGTGGCTCACGCCTGTAATCCTAGCTCTCTGGGAGGCCGAGGCGGGCGGATTGCTCGAGGTCAGGAGTTCGAAACCAGCCTGAGCAAGAGCGAGACCCCGTCTCTACTATAAAATAGAAGGAAATTAATTGGCCAACTAATATATATACAAAAAAAAATTAGCCGGGCATGGTGGCGAATGCCTGTAGTCCCAGCTACTTGGGAGGCTGAGGCAGGAGGATTGCTCGAGCCAGGAGTTTGAGGTTGCTGTGAGCTAGGCTGACGCCATGGCACTCACTCTAGCCTGGGCAACAAAGCGAGACTCTGTCTCAAAAAAAAAAAAAAAAAAAAAAAATCTTCAAATCCTTTTACCTGGGTCTCTTGCCTTGCCCCGCACAGTCTAGAATTGACAATAGTCCCTAGTGCCTGTCCTATAAAATCTAAACTCTGTCTAAAATAAGATCTTACCTAAATCTTAAAATGTCTTTACTATGGAGCCCCCCACTCAAAGCAAGGCAATACACTTTCTGCGCCCCAGCATGCCATCTGGCTCTGCTTCCCAGGCTGTTTTATACATTCCCTGATGTTCCCACCCTCTTAAGAGGCCAGTTGTACCTAGGGCAAACAGCACAAATCAGGTCTCTCTGAGGAATTCTTTCCAAACTTACCACTTATCCCATTCAGATGTTTCTTTTGATTTGTTTGTGTATCTCTTTTTTCAGCATTAACCTATAAATACCTAAGATACATTGGCACCTGCTCATAGGCTCCCTGTGCTGGACTATGAAACAAATTAGTATTATCTGAGCCAGGAGCTTCCAGTTAACTGGTCAAGGCATGATTAGTTGAAGCTAGTTACTGATTATCTTCTCACTCTTGAAAACTCATCTCTTTTTAAATACTTTCGCCTTTTTCTTGCAAATAAGCTCTCATTTATTCCTTCTACACCACCATTTCTTGTGGTATACTAATATGTATTACTAATTCTATGCTCAAATAAGTTTAGAAAATAATACTGTAACTCTGTGTCATGCACTTTCAAAAATTTTGAAAAGTAACAATAGGTGTTTTCCACATAATGTGTGACTTGGTGTATTTATTTTTTGTTTCTTTGAAGTTTATATTTTCGTCTGAGCCACAGGGAGGTCCCAATCTGGGCACTATAAAACAAGACTGAGACCATAACCAGCCCCTTTTGTGCCCTTTCCCACCTGTGCTGTATGTATCACACTCTGTAAACCTATATCATGCTCTTGCTATATAATCCTATCTTTCTCTCCTCAATAAACCTCATTTTTGTGCTTGCCTTAAAAAAAAAAGTTTATATTTTATCTGTAGGTTATGTTTGCTTTTCAGAAGCTTGTATTAATGTAAAGCTCATCATTATTTTATCTAAATTTAGATAATTTTATATTATTCCCTCTCCTACCACATGCTTGATTGAAGCCTATTTAACCTGAATTTATATTTTACATTTTAGTATGAGATTAAAATATAGGAAGAGTCTCAACATTCTGTCCTTTGACAAGAAACCATTATACATTCAAAATAATTGTTAATTCAGTATAATTTAAGGAAATATGCTTAATAGACAAAATTGATAAGTCACCAGAAAAACAGGCATGACAATACTATGTAAAGATAATAACTTTTTTATTATATCAAAGACAATGCAAACCAAAAACATTGAGTAATACACAATTTAAAGGACTGTTTTGTCCTAGAAGTTACAAGCTTTAAAGGCAAAAAAAATTATATGTATCAAATATATAAGTGAAAAAAGGTTTATCATTAACAATAAAAAAGGCACCATTAGATTTTGTTGATTAATAGCAATTTTTTTTGTTTGAGACAGAGTCTCACTTTGTTGCCCAGGCTAGAGTGAGTGCTGTGGCATCAGCCTAGTTCACAGCAACCTCAGACTCCTGGGCTCAAGCAATCCTTCTGCCTCAGCCTCCTGAGTAGCTGGGACTACAGGCATGCGCCACCATGCCCGGCTAATTTTTTTCTATATATATTAGTTGGCCAATTAATTTCTTTCTATTTATAGTAGAGACGGGGTCTTGCTCTTGCTCAGGCTGGTTTCAAACTCCTGACCTCGAGCAATCCACCCGCTTCGGCCTCCCAGAGTGCTGGGATTACAGACGTGAGCCACTGCACCCAGCCAATTAATAGCAATTTTATAAATATATGCTTTTATCAATTGGATTCTAAAGCAAAATGATAAAGTAAACTTAGGATTTTTTGTCCTTGGTAAAAAGTTTAACACCTAAATTTGCAACTATACTCTTTAGTTGTACATTTCTAAGACCAGAATGAATTAAAAATGGAATGGAAAAAAAAATGGAATGGAATGTTCATTTGATCTATGTTAACTATTTTTAGATGTGTTTATTACATATAAGCCTTTGATCACAGTTTCAATAATGCTCCAGAAAAAATAAGCAAAAAATAAAAAGTTTTAAACAGTTCTAAATTATATTGATCTCAATGTAACTAAACTTTGTATACATGTACATAATTTGTACAGTTTGCACTCTCAGTAATAATTGGTTTATATTATAAATACTATCAAGAGAAAATAGACCTAAAGTTTTCTTTGTGAATATGGTTATCTTACGAATAAAAACATTTAAAAACTAAATGGCTCAATTAGTAAAGAAATATTAAACTTTCATTCTATTTTCTACTAACCGTTTCACAGTCATAGCTCAGAGACACTAACTTTGCTCTTAATGAGGATCTATACATTTATTTCCTTAGAAATAAAGATACTGGAAAAATGATACTGATTTTCCAGAAGATCCTCATACTATTTGTTCAGTAATTTTCAAGCATTTATACAGGTAATAGCAAATTATTTGCAGGAATGCTGGAGATACAGTATACAAAAGAATGAGTGCTAAATGCACCAGGTTGTCCTCATTTCCAAGTGAGAAATTTGAGCAATTTAACGATGTATTTGTCCATATTCATTTATCTGCAACTTCTTCAAAATGCCATCTAGTGGCTAGTTGTTAAGGCCAACACTATTTATTTTTACTCATTAGAAAATGTAAACACACTTTCAAACACTTCAGTACAATATAAAAGAAAATAATTATGTCCTAAAAGTGAAGAAAAAGCAAAACTGTTTTCTCACCTAAAGCCTAATTTAATCTAAAACTCAGAAATTCTATTCTTCGGAGCTCATGATAAAATTAGACCATTGCAGTGGTCTTCAAATAAGACCATATAAAATTTTTGCTCATATAAAATTTAATTGGAAAAGCATCTCTTAGTGGGATGGATGAGGGGAGCAATGTTTATGAA
The DNA here is from genome assembly GCF_040939455.1 of Microcebus murinus. Classification (NCBI taxonomy): domain Eukaryota; kingdom Metazoa; phylum Chordata; class Mammalia; order Primates; family Cheirogaleidae; genus Microcebus; species Microcebus murinus. The sequence goes on from NC_134106.1 coordinate 15,593,182, forward strand.
GTCTTGAATAAAGGAATTGTTGAATTGTCCCTTTGTTTGGCTCTCTCTTCAGATTCTACTTTTCTAAGAAATGCACCTTAGTAGATTCAGGGTAAATGAGAGGTACAACTTTATAGTGTACAGTTAGGAGAACAGTGATTCTGAAATGGGAGATGGGAAAAAGAAATGCCAATAGATTCCAAGTAGCATCTTAAGCAAGTGAAGGACTTGGAAATTGATTCCTATAAAATTGTACACCCCCCCCAAAAAAAGTATCTGCATGTTCCTAGGCTATACTTACCACAATCTAAATTCTACTACCCTAAGGTACATCAGAACAGAGTTGTTAATTTGAGCTATTCTAAGAAAAAGTACTTTTCCTGAGTTACTCCTTTGGCTAAAGAACTGATTTTCAAAGTTTCTGTTGACTGTACCATGTTACATTTTGAAATCTGCTTTCTGACCACTTGGCTAGCCAAAGTGTATGACTCTGTGTAATCTGAGATATCATACCCTGTTAATCAGCTAACTTGTTCTGTACATGTACAGATTGTGAACTAAGAAGGCCATATTAAGTAATCATAGCATAATCACTTCATCTGTTAATGTAAGAGCCCAATTAGGAGTATATACTGTTATGAAAAAGCACTAGGGGAAAAAAAGTTAGGCAGCTTTTACATGTAAATATTGAATGGTGAAAACAGTCTATTAAACCATTAAAAAAGAACTCTAAATTTAAAAAAAAGTTATGTGTTACTACTGCTCATCTTACAACTTAACAAATAAGGCACTTGCCTATGGAATGTCTGAAAATGTTTGGCTCAATTGTAGTACCTAGGTTTGCTTCAAGCAGAAGCAGAAAACCTTCTAGAAAGGATATGTTTGGTGTTCAGTCTCTGGAGATATGAGCTGACCTTATCCTGGAATGCCAGTGTGGCTTCGCATCCACAAGCATCTTCAGTGGAAACAAGTCTTCGTGCTTCTTCAATGGCTGAATACAATGACAGTACACAAAGTGTCATAGTTATCTAGGAATTATAACAAATCAAGAAATCTACAATTCAATATTTCCATTTTTAAGACTTACCCAAATGCATTTTCCAGGAGGTAAAATGACATAAGAGCAAACAGAAGAGAAAATAACTTTGGAATGTTAATATCACAGAAAGATTTCTATTAGGAGACATTGAGAAAATGTTTATAATTTTCAAAGCTGAGTGATGGTTATATGAGGGCTTGTTATTCTCTATACTTTTGTGATCGTCAGAAATTATCCATGGTATAAAGTAAATTTTTAAAAAGATAAATGGTGTAGGGGGAGGCCAAGGATACAGATATAAGACTGTCTTCTTATAATATTATGTTCTCATTAAGAAATAAAAATGAGGATTACAGTCCTTTATATAGCCAGACTATTTCAAGGATTAAAACTAGGTAGTTCCTATAAAGGATATCCTATACAGGACTGTTATTCTGTTGAATGGTTTTAATTGAGAGTTCTAGCGCTTACCCATAAATACTGTGTAACTAAAAATTCAGGTTTGTATTGACATTTAATCAAATGTAAGAAAGTGATAAAGGTAACCCCTAACTCAGTGGGGCAGCTATTCCTAAAAAATATCAGAGCCCCTAAAGTTGCAAATAGAAATAAAAATAACTTCCCAGGTCTGAAGACTGGTATATAATCTTCCAATTGAGTAGTACTATTGCCTGAGGACAAGGAATGGTCCTTTGTTGCAATATTTTCTCTGAAAATATTCTACAAAGATAAAATACAGAGCCAGGAGACCATAAATTCACTTAATTAAATGTAATCTACCCACCTGTCCAAATCCTATTGAACCTTTTAGGGACATTCAACCCAAATCCCATCTTAGTTAATCAGTAAACCAGAAAGTATCTATTGAATATCAACTACATGCCCATCATCCCCATACAGAGTATAAAATGGGTACTTATGATACTTGTCCAGTGCCTGTCTTGTCTGATAGCCTCTAAGCTCTATGAAGGCAGAGGCTCAGTGAGATATTCTAATTAAAACATTCCATAGAAAATTATAAAACTGAGATGTAACAAAATTGAAAGTTGAGAGATGGATCCATTTACAACAACACCAAAAAAGAATAAAATACTTAGAAATAAATTTAAAAGAAGTGCAAGACTTGTACACCACAGGACTGGGGAAAAGAAGTGAATTTGGGGGCAAAGGTAGCAGAAAAGACAGAATGAAGAACAGTAGTTACCAGAAGCTCTAGGGAGCTGGGTGATGGGCAGTTATTGTTTCATGGGTACAGAGTTTTAGTGTGGGATGATGAAAAAATTCTACAGATGGATAGTGGTGATGGTTGCACAACAATGTGAATGTATCTAATGCCACTGAACTGTGCTCTTAAAAATGGTTAAAATGGTAAATTTCACTTTATATATATTTTACCATAATTAAAAAAAACACACACAAATGTAGACAAGGAGACTTTAATTAGGAAGGAGAGAGATAGGGAGAGAGAACAGAATCAGATCGTGGAGGGCAGGCTGTCTGGGGGAAGAGTATAGTTATTCTATTCTGCAGACAACTGGGAGCTACTGGAGGATTCTGAGAAAGAGAAAGAATAGTAACTGTGCTTTAGACACAAAGAAAGAAAAGCTTGCTCCTAAAAGATTTCCCTACCAAACGAAATAGTTTTAAAGAGCTGATCTTCACCTGAACATGTCCTCTTGTCCTCGTTCAGGGTGTAACCGGGAAAGCAATCACAGTGGTAGGACGCCGCCCCGTCACTCACGCAAATGTGCTGGCACCCGTGAGAGCCCAGAGTACACTTGTCACGGACTGACCACAAGTGGTGCAGGAAAGAAAATATTTACACGTTCATTAAATAGAAAGCCAAACACAAACAAGTAGGTGAGAAAAGCTTCAGTTCGAACGCAATGAGTGTAGGGAATGACCCTTTAGTAGTCATCAACAAGCCCCACGTGGCAGGAGCAAGCCTGTTTTCCTTCCCCACAGCTCACATCCCTTTAGCCTCACCGTGTATCTCATACACTCCATTCCTTTTTGTCTCTCGCAGATATCTCAGGGTGTCTTCTCTTTTTTTCTGCCCATGGCACTGAGCCTTGATAAATTCCAGAACTTACCTTCCGTCTTTCCCGATTGACTATCAGTGCTTCCAACATCTCCAGCTATTCATGGACGGTCATCGCCATCACCAAAAATAATTTATTAGGGACCTAATTGCACGTGGAGCTAAGCGTAATGCTGCACAAAAAGGACTATAACCACCAAGGCCCTGCCTCACACACGCACACACGCACAAGCAGAGATAGAGAAATAATACAATGTTAATAATATCGATAATGATGATGTGCGTGATTGGATAAAGTACTATCTTTCACAAGCAAATAACATTTCAACAACCGAGACATTTTGCCCAAATTTGAGTGGAGAGCAAAGTGCCATACTAATACTGTCCAAACTGGCCCAGGACAAATGAAAACAGCAATTCTTTAATAAGCCCATAAATGCTTCCTGGGAGACATACATTCTTCCTCTGCCATTTCAGGGGCCAAAGTCTATTTATTCTCCTCTAACTCTCCTCTTAAATGTCATTCTGTACTCAAAAGCCTCCCATGGCTCATTCTTGCCTATATTACCACTTTGCATGAATTGCAAGGCCCTATATAATCTATCCATAAAGTGCCTTTCTTTCCAACTTTATCATGGATATTCCCCTGCATCACTACAATTTAGATTTTTTTTTCCAGAAAAATGCCTAATAGAGTGTTTCATTTTTCCCTTCATCCTAGCTCAGTACCCACTCTGAAGATAAGAATTGAACATGACTCCGGCCCCTGGCCCTGATCTGGAGCTTCGAATTTAATTTATCAAGCCTTCCTACCACCAACAAAGGGAAAAGCGTCCATTAAAGGCAGTCTGACTCCTGGCGTGTACCCCCAGCTTTAGAATAGTAGTCGTTGTTACTTCGAAATACATAAATACTAACTTTCCTGCCATCTAGCGCCTATGTAACTGCTGGAACAAGTACCCAAGTTCAAATCCTTGCTCTGCTACTTACTAGCCAAGTAACTATGGGCAAGTTACTTAATCTGTGTGTGCCCCGGTTTCCTCCTAAAGTTGCTGTAACGATCCAAGGCACTACTGTGTCTAAAATGCCTAGAACCATGCATGGCCTATAGTAGGCATGGAAGAATGTTGGCTACCATCATCTGGGACTGTTGCCTGGAGTAGTCTGCCTAACTGAGAATTTTCTTTGATTTATGGGCCTTTTTAAACATAAATTGCTTGATTTTATTCAAAATATCTGTTAGCTTAAATGGAATTTTTTATTATTTGTTTTGTTTTCCCAGGTCCTCAATATTCCTGGCAGCCTAAAGTACCAACTGAGAAACTTGTCACCAGTTTGCAAAGTGCAGCCGCAGATGAGTCCTCTCCACCCGACTGACTTAGTCCTGCTGCCCTGAACAAACTGGCGCAAGCCAGTCCTCTGCCAGGGCCATTTCTACTGTTCTTGATCTAACACTTCACCACCACTCTGTGTCCTCCCCAGACGCCTGCCTACCCCGCGTCTACTGCCCTTAGTTCTGTCTGTCCTCTCCCTGGCTTAGTCTCCGCTTTTGTGAGGAGTTGGTTCTTGTTCAACCAGGCTGTAAGTTGCTAAGAGGTAGAAATTTGTGCTTCTTTAGATCCTCACAGTGTTTAATGACATCCTGGGAACAAAGTAGGCACTCAATACTCTTTTATTATTTCGTTTTTTTAAAAAGGGAATTGGTGATAGGCCATTTCCCTTCCTCTATCTTGACATGATCCCATGATATATCTCCTCAAGAGAGAAATATATATATATATATATAATCCAAAACATATTCAATATGCCAAAGCTAAACACAACCTTGAGAGCTCAGAATTTCTCTTAGGAGTGTTTTTACATGTATAAATGCCACCCTGTCCTGCCAGTGAGTTTAAATCAAATTAATGAGGATTAGCAATACTGGCATAGGCCCATTAGCCAAGGCATAAGGCTCGGTTTCACTGAAGATTGATCGTCTAGAAACTGTCAGGGAATGACTTGCTTCATACTTACTGGAAGATTTGTGTGGGTCTAATTCAGGCATGTACAAAGTCTCCTTTACTAACATGATCCAGCTTTAAGATTAATGCTACAGAAAAATTCTAGACCAAGCTTTAACTGGAATAAGATCAGTTCAGCCTATCACCCCAAATAGTTACTGTCCAAATGACTTCCTCTAAAGTTTACTATTTGCTTAAAAGTCCCCAATGTACAGAGCTATAAGATTTTCCTGGATAAGGACCCTACATTTAATTAGCTTTTCCCATATGCTCCACTCCCTTCCTACTTCCTGGTAATTTTCTAAAGTCATCTATGTTTGCAAAATCCAGTGAGCTTACCACCCTCTGAGCAATGTGTGCTTTTGCCTATAAGCATGATGGAATGTCTGAACCCTGGTTCTTTAAGTTATCTTTAAGTCTCCTGGTGAATTTCAAGTTGGTTTCCCTGCCACAGAAAGAGCCAAGTATAAAGAATTTGTTCAGTGGACCTTACCGGTACATGTTTTTTTATCTGCATTCAGAGTGTAGCCCTCATAGCATTCACAGTGATGGGATCCATTTCTGTCATTCACACAAAGGTGCTGACACCCATGAGTACCCAAAGCACATCTATCTTGAGCTGTCAAAAAAAAGTCCAGGAGAAAAGAAACAGAAAGTGGAAAAAGAGTGTTACCTAGAGATAGAAATCTTATTTGCAGCTAGAAATATATGAGAGGAAAACTTATTGGAAACTATTCAAAGCCATTGGCACTGTTTGTTCTAACTAGAAATTAACTGAGTTAAATAAAATCCTACATAATTATTCTCTGATCTTGCCCAATTCCTTTTCAAAATCATCAGTATTGAGTCTTTATAATCTAAGTATCTCATAAATACTCAGCATTCCTTTTAGCTTCATTGTGTTTATCCCAACTCAGAGGGATATCAACAGTCATGTGGCTAATTACTAGATTCAGAAAAACAGAGAGTTTGAAGAAATTGTGGTTCACCTCTCTCCTATTTTATAATGAGAAAAATGTGCCCAAGGGAGACCAATTGATTCAGAACAGCATAAGAACTCAAGACCCAAATTTTCTTTCAGTGCACTTTCCTCTGCACTGATACATTTTTAAACATTTTGTTTCGAGATAATTGCAGACTTATGGGAAGGTTGCAGAACAATGCAAAGAGTTCCTGTACTTCACTCTGTTTCCCCAGATTTGAACTTATAGAGCTATAGCATGATTATCAAAACCAAGAAATTAACATTGTTATGATATGATTTACTAATCTACAGACTTTATTCAGATTTTGATGATTATTCCATTAATGTCCTTTTTCTAGTCCAGGATTCCACATTGCATTACAGTCTCATGTCTTCTTAGTCTCCTCCAATCTGGGACATTTCTTCAGTCCTTCCTTATCTTTTATGACTTTGACAGTTTTTTAAAGTCCTAGAAAATTATTCTGTGAAGTGAGAATGTTTCTCAGGTTGAGTTTGTCTGATATGTCCTCATAATTCTGAATTTTTAGCAACAGTACCACAGCTGTGCCATTGTGCCCTCAGTACATCACGTCAGGTGACACATAATGTCACTCTGTGTCATCGCTGATGATGTTAACTTTGATCCTTTGGTTAAAGCGGTATGTTTCTCCACTTATAAAGTGTCGGTGCGGAGCTATGTGATTTTAACTTACCGAAGTGTCCACAGCATTTAGAAAGGGCTGTTAGGGCTGCGTACAGAGCAGGAAATGAGCAACATATTTACATGTTTGGGTAGGTATATGTTGCCATATCTAACATTTCGGGTAAGACTGAGAAATGGAAAAGTTCAAGGACTGCAAGAAAGGAAAACAGACCAAGTTCCCAGCCACTGTAACCTACCCTTCCAAGCCTGGATAGAGGCAATAGACAAAACTCCTCTCCCACTCACCTGAGCAAGTTTTCCTGTCTTCATTCAAGGTATAACCTTCATAGCACTCACAATGATAAGAGCCAGTTCTGTCGTTCACACAGACGTGCTCACATCCATGAATGTTAAGAGCACACTTATCGATAGCTATTGAAAGATGACCAGGACAAATGTGAATACATGGAAAGCATGCCAGAAATGAATAATTAATTATGGGCCACGCTACTTACACACACACACACACACACACACACACACACACACACAGAGCTAATCAAACAAGGAAGGAGAATAGCTTGGCGCAAAGGGTATTGGGCAGGGAGTTGGGAACTAACCCTCTAACAGCCCCCGTGACATGGATAAGTCTTTTTTCCCTTCTTTCTGTCTCAGTTTCATTATTTACAAAATAAGCAGGCTGAATTAAACAGTCTGTAGGTTTTCTTCCTCTCAAAAACTTTTTCTAGGATTTAAACAAATAAACAAGAATCTAATTCCCATTCTTCATTGACTATATTAGTGTGCATGCACCAGATGAGTGAGGACCTCTCTCAATTTTCTTCTACTTCCAGATTCCATGAGCATCTGTGACCATCAAAAGGAAGGGGATAGTTTCTATTTAATTAGATAATATCCAGGAAAAATTCCAATTCCTCAAAAGGAACCAAGAATTTTGGACCCCTCTCAACTAACCTTTTCTCCTACTAACACTTTTCTTTAAAACTAATAATAAGTACTGTAATCAATTGATTAATGCATCATCTCACTTTTCTCCCCACGTTCCTTTTCAAGGAAAATTGTTGACGAACGACAGTAAACCAGCCAAAAGGCAATTAGGTGAAAAGGGGTCTGAGAGTCAAAGCATGAGACCAGTCCAAACCCTTAAGAGCGCAGGTCCCCGAATAACTGAATCAGCCGTGCCCCCCCCCAGCAGTCTCACCTGAACACGTTTTCTTGTCAGCATTCAAGGCATATCCTTGGCTACACTCGCAGTGGTGTCTGCCGTCCCCGTCGCTGATGCAGACATGCTGGCACTGGTGTGTGCCAAGCACACATGGGTCCACAGCTGTGCAGAGGACGTTTACAACAGTCAGCAGCAACGTGGGAGACACATTTCTGATGCTTTCTCCCATGTCAAAAAGACCTCATTCTCCAGGCCCCTCTGATTCTCCCCATACTTCACTATATAAAAATTGGCTATTTGTATTCTGCCTCTGGCTTATTAGAAATACCACTCTTAAACTAGAAATGTTGCTAATTTTACATTACAGCTCTTGCTGTAGACTTTCTCAAAGGAGAAAGAGAATTTGGAATTTGGAGCTGAAGCCAAACACTTACACGGGTCAAGCGTAAGTGATGTTTTATTTGGTTGATGTTGTATTTGGCTTACCCACCTGCCCATGAAAAAGATTTTTGCTTCCCCATCACACAAAATGGGAGCGGCAACCAAGTAGTGCCTGAAGTGCTATGAGCTAGTTGCTTTATTGCAGCCAGAATCTGGTTTCCAAGGGCTCTATAGTGTGTGTCTGAACAGAATCCCCACACAGGCATGTCTCTAGGCCTGGAACTCACTCACTTGGGCAGTGATACATATTTGAATATGCAAATGGTGGAGGGCAATTCAGGTAACTGCCTTCTGAATACGTAATATGGGTTCGTGAGCCCACACATTATATATATGTCTGCAACCCTGGGGCCTCTAATATAAGGAGAACGAACTCATACACTAACACACACAGGTAAAAAGAAAAGAAAGAACAAAATTAATGAGATTGCATTAGCTAAACTACACCTCCATCATTTTGTTCTACTGGGGCCATTCATTGGATTTTTCCCTAGTGTGTCTTGAAAAATGAATCAATAAATTTAGTCATTTCTGAGAATCCAAGGAGGCCTGTTGGAGGAGGCTGGCACTCCTGTGGCAGGTAACCCAGCCTCCATTGCCCTTGGCGACATGACAAGGCTAATATTTTCCCAGGAATGGCCTTTTCATGGAGTGATCTTTCCAACCCGTTGACTACAACAAGCTACCCCTCAGTCTTTTTTTCCATAGAGAGGGCATTTTCCCCCCAGAACAAGCAGGTCTTTTGTACCAAAAGGAAAAGATTACCACTCACCACTTGTTACTTTATGGCCTTCAAGCCCAACCCCAGGTGCTAGCTTGGAAATCCAGCTTTGCCACAGACCAGCATCTTGATGGAAAAGCCCTCACCCACAAGCATGGGTGGGGAGGGAGTTTCCTGGGAGAAAGAAAGCTACTTTCTTTTTGGAAACCAGCGAATGCCAAGTAGATGCCACCAAAGCCAACGACAGCTTGTGAAGGCCCACTGTCCTGGGACAGGAAAAACAAGGGGAGCCCAGCCAAGTCTGGCTGAAATAAGGCCAGACTTTGCCCCAAAGACTTTATCTCCCTTCTCTTGACAAACCAGTGATTTCTGGGTTTCACGTTAATTTAGATATAAAGTGTCCTTAGAATTTACAATTGTAATTATTGGTTCACTTGTTTGTCTCACTCTCACCCCCAGAATGTTACTTGATGGTAGGGAGGGACTATTTTTACCTTCGTATCATCACTGATCAATAAGTGCATGCCGAATAAATAAATTTGGAATAAATTATATAGCAAAAGGTATCTATGTTTAAAAATTCACCCAAACTAGAAATTTGCCTGCACTTGCTTGGATAATCTGATAGAGGGGATTGTGGGATTAGCTCACGCCTGTAATCCTACCACTCTGGAAGACCGAGGCGGGAGTATCCCCGGAGCCCAAAAGTTCGGGGGCTCCGATCCATGATGTGAGCTATGATCGATCATGCACTGCACTCCATCCTGAGCAATAGAGTGAGACTTTGTCTCAAAAAAAAAAAAAAAAGATTATCTCCAAATGGTTAAAAAAATGAAGCATGAGTTACACAAATCATAATTCTGATCAATGACTAAAAGTAAACTCCAGCATTGAATCGATTTGTATTCATGGATTTGGCTAATTCATACTAAAAATTCCAGTGAAATTAGCCTGTTCATATTCAAACTCCATCTTAAAGGAAGAAAGGAGTAGAAGGAGAGTAACAGAATGATTTTTTAAAAATCAGCTTCTTGCTCTCTCTCAGGGGAGCTGAAACCCTATTCGTCCTGGTCCGTAATCCTGTTCTTCAACAAAGAATAATCAGAGAAAGAGTCGAATTGGAAAAGGACAGTCAGTATTCACCAAAGGTACACTGGGGCTGACAGTTACATTGGAACCTAGGCCTGTTGAGCCATGGGCAGACACCTCTCCATGTCATCTATGGAACAAGCAGAGTTCTGTTAAACCTAGAGATGGTAAAACTAAAGAAAATATGTAGTGGTGGCGCAGAGGGGACAAGAGAGGTGTCTTGAGTTTTGTTTTGTTTTTTCTGACCCCATCAGAAAACAGCAAGATCATTTATCCTGGATATTTGCAGACCTTCACATTTCTAATGCAAACATGAAGATTTTATGAGCAAACCAAGTTATATATAATGCAGCTCTATATTCCTAAACCAACAGAGTGTGTTTAAGTTGGTTTTAAAAAACACCAAAAAGGAATTGCATATATTTAAGTTTTCCATAAAATTTCCACCAAAGGGGCAGGCGAGGTGGCTCATGCCTGTAATCCTAGCACTCTGGGAGGCCGAGGCGGGAAGATTGCTTGAGGTCAGGAGTTCAAGACCAGCCTGAGCAAGAGCGAGACCCTGTCTCTACTAAAAACAGAAAAAATTAGCCAGGCATTGTGGCATCATCCCAGATACTCGGGGAACTGAGGCAGGAGGACTGTTTGAGCCCAGGCGTTTGAGGTTGCTGTGAGCTAGGCTGATGGCATGCACTCTACCGAGGGTGCCACAGTGAGACTCTGTCTCAAAAAAAAAAAAAAAAAAAAATTACATCAAAAAAGAAGAACTGTCTTTTTTCTGGGTGTGCAATGTGTGAATATAACAACCTTTCTCATTGGATGCAAAGATTTACCAACTTACCACAAAAGGTTTCCTGGAATCTAGAGGAAAGTTTCTCAATGACCCCATAGGTCTCCACGTAGAAAACATGCTCGTCTAGAGGTTCACTGGCCATCATCTTGAGGGACTCCATGTCCGCGCGATCCACACCCACAGCATACAGCTCAATGCCAGAAGCCCGGGCCCGAGCCGCCACCTCGGTCACCTGGTCCTGGGGCCTCCCGTCTGTCACGATGATGGCCACCTTAGGGATGTTGGAGGTGGGCCCTCGAGCTCCCGCCTCCACAGTGAAGGCTTCATCCATTGCCGTCTGGATGGCCAGCCCCGACATGGTGCCTGTTGACAAGGGTGTGATTCGCCCCACGGCCTGCTTCAGGGACTGCTTATCTGAGTAGGTCTGGAGATGGAACTCGATCTTCACCGTGCTGGCATAGTTCACCACTGCCACCCGTGTGTCGGCCGCCCCGATGTCCAGAGTGTCAATTATCTGGGAGACAAAGGTTTTCACCTTGGTGAATTCCAGGGGCCGCACACTACGAGAACTATCAATGATGAACACCAAGTCCAAGGGCCTGCTCTTGCAAACTCCTGCAAAGAAGAGCATGGGGAACAGAAAAGACCGAGAGATAATCAGACCACAACCAGAAATAAGACACGCCTCACTCCCAGAGAACCCTGGGACTCCAGGAGGCCAAGCACCATCCTCTAACCCCAACACTCACTGCCTGTGACCTCCTCCAAGACCATCCGCCCTTCTGGTGTTGAATGCACCAAGGCATTCAGAATTGTCTAGTGAGAATTCACATAGAGCTGTGACATTCCCCCAAATACATCTCCTATAGGCTGGCTGAGCCCTGAAATTTCACTTAGAATGTCATCCCTCTGCTTAAGGTTTTGCTCTCAAGGTTCTTTGTAATTCCTAGGAATGAAGAGATCCCAGACCTTTTTTAGGCATGTTGTCTATCTGAGGCAACAGGACAAAGTGCCCCTGAACAGGGTGAGAGGCCCTGAACCTTCAGGGCCAGCCTCACTGCACAATACCACCCAGGCCTCAGGCCATGGCAGAACTTGAGGCAAGGCACTCTGGGCTTCCTTCTTTCACTCCACTTCCAAGGGGGTGAACACTGCTCCAGGGTAGCCCTAAATTCTCCCTCCATCTGGTCATTCATCCCTGTTTCGTGAACTTTTGGGCCCAACTAGAGCCCTGAGCTAGTTGAAAGTGGAAAGAGGGATGTCAGCTTAATCTGATACCTGGCATGTCTTGCTGTTTTAAGCAGCAGAGACTGTGACCTGGTATCTAATCCTCCTGCCCCATCAAACTCTCCGGCTCATCTCACCTTCACTTCTTCATTCACCAAATTCTTTTAAGGGCCTACATGTATGAAGCCCTGGAGCTACAAAAGCAAATTAGCCAGATTCCCCACCCTCAAAGAACTTACTTCTTTTCTACACAAAAGTGCCTGGTACACAACAAGGTTTGCTTTTCATCTATTCTTTCCTGTTTCCCGTAACCCTGCTTGCACTCCCCCCGACCCTGGCCACCAGAATCAAATCCACAAGTTAGGACAAGATAAGAAAGAAGCTGGTTATTTAAACTGCTTTTTCAAGCCATTCCCCCTTCTCACCCAACACACACACACACACACACACACACACACACACGTACACGTACACACACATGCACACACGCACTATGCATATGCAGCCCTAAATAGAAAGGAGAGCCTTTGGCATGAAGTGTCACTCAGGGCTTTTTCCTTTCGGGATAAGGGTCTAGAAGAAAGCAATTTACTCAGTGAGTAGGGGAAAAAAAGTAGATTCAAAAAGAATTCCTCGGCTAAGCAGTTTATGGAGAAAAAGCTATATCTGGAACAGGGATTATGCCTCTGTATAATTTTCTTTTAAAAGCCAAAAATTATCCTCTCAGTTTCAGCCCACTGCCTGGAGGTATTCAATTAAGAAAATAAGTAACATCTTACTTTCAGTAACAATTTAGAGATCACAGAGTACTCTATGAAGTCAGGTGTGCAGAAGTTGTTTTTATACCCATTTTACTGGAGAGAAACCTGAGGTTCGAGGAGGTGTGAGAGCTAGAAATGTGCAGAGCATGGATTGGACCCCAGGTTTCCTGACTCCCAGCCCTGGGGGGCTTTCTATGCGCCCCAGTTACCCCTGTCTGAGGCAACGTTTTCCACCACAAAAACCAACATTATCTCATGTACCCAGGAACCATCCTACTTGTTGACATTGAGCCACTACCTTGAAATATGCTGTATGTCATGTATTTAGTTAAGTCAAAAGGAATTAAAAATCTTTCTTTTTTTAAAACAACTCCTGAATTTCATTTCATCTCCTGAGATTCCCGTGGATCAGGAGAAAGGAAAAAGGACTGTGTTGAAAATCCTTCCTGGAGATGGGTGAGGAACTTTTTGCATAATTAGAGTAAAAGGGAAAAAAAAGTGATATTATGAACCCGATGCTTGACCATACCTTCACTATCACCCAAATGGTGCCCTTATAAGTATCATGGTTGCATGTGTATGTGTGTGTGTACATATGTGCGTGCATGTATGTGTGTGTAAGTATGTGTGTGTATGTGTGCATGTGTATTGGGTGAGAAGGGGGAATGGCTCGAAAAAGAAGTTTAAATAACCAGCTTCTTTCTCATCTAGCCCTGACTTGTGGTTCTTTCTCCGCTTGGTTCTTCACACTGAATCTCTATTCAGGGTGGTTTTGGGGGGTGTGGCAGGCAGAATAATGACCCCCTCAAAGGTGTCCAGGTCCTAATCCCAGAAAACGTTACTTTACATGGCAAAGGAGACTTCGCAGGCATAATTATATTAAAGACCTTGCAATGAAGTGGTTATCTTGGATTATTTAGTGAGTCCAGTGTAATTGCAAAGGCCCCTCAAAGTGGAAGAGAGAGACAGAGGGAGGAGGTGTGAGTAATTCAATGTGAGAAGGACTCAACCTGCTGTGCTGGCTCTGAAGATGGAGGAAGAAGGCCTTGAGCTAAGGAACGGGGCAGCCTGCACAAGCTGGAAAGGCGAGGAAATGCATTCCCTGCTAGAGCCTCCTGTAAAGAATTTGGCCCTGCTGACACCTCGATTTTAACCCAGTGAGGCCAGTGTCAGAGTTCTGACCTACAGAACTCAAGACAATAAATCTGTGTTGTTTTACGCCACTGAATCCATAAGTCATTTATTACAGCAGAAATAGAAAACTAATGCCTGAGGCTTCACTAGGATGGCAGGAAATTCCATGAAGATCTGGTTCCTTCCTGATTTGTATCCCCTCAGCAATGATCATTCAACATTTTAATTATTTATTTTTATTATTTTTTTTTTTTTTTAGAGATGGGGTCTCACCATATTGCCCAGGCTGGACTTTAACTCCTAGGCTCATGATCCTCCTGCATCAGCCTCCCGAGAAGCTGGGACTACACTGCGCCCAGCTCATTGGTTAGTATTGAATCTCACTCTCATTTATTAGGTAGTAGCAATTTGATTCTCAAGAACAAAGAAAGCAAGAATCTAAATCTCCTAAAATATTTCCATACTTACTTTATTGCCAATTTCTTATAGCCCTGCTAGAAATAAAAGCCATAGCACAGCTTAGCAATTTCTGGTTGCTTAAAAAAAAAAAAAGAAGAGAATCCGGAAAAGGGTAGAATGTGGCATTTATGAAGGGATTATCGTTCCTGATCAGGATTGTATTCCAAGTAATAAAGGACAACTGGTGCAGAATCCCTCCTCTCTCTCCCAGCCCATCCCCGAGGGAGGTGGGTCAGCACTACAGGTAAAGTTAACTTCTAGAAGAAAGTCTTTTCCCCCTTTCCTGGCCTGGAGCAACCAGCTGGCTACCAACTGAATCTAACCCTTGTGAACCCTGGCACCTCCCGTCTCAGTGGCAGTGCTTTTTGCCATACTGAGGGTGATGCAGGAAAGAGTCCCTTGGGCTCCTTCCCAACATACCCAGAAAGGTGCAAGAGGAGATAAACAGTGCAAATCAACCCAAGGCATGTATCCCAAGGCCAGATGAGACTGGACACCCAGAAAATGGTTTGGTCAGTTGCAACGTTTCTTTAGCTAGACTGAGGCTGGACTTTTTGGTAATAAAGATAAAATTTGTGTAAGCTATATTGAGCTTGCAGTGGAAAGAGCCCTTGCTTGGGATTTTGGAGCCCTGAGTTTTATTCCGGGCTCTGACACTGGTTTGCTGGGTCCTTTTACTTTGATAAGCTTCAGTTGCCCTGTGTGTGCTGCCAGGGGCTGTGTCAGATGATCAGCCAGCTTTGCTGGGCTAGGACCTTGGCCCTGCTTCAGGAACCAATTACTGGCCAAAAAGGGAAACAGAAGTGCCTTGGGTCTTTGATGCTCTAAGAGAGCATAGTTTGGGGAGCGGGGCCCAGTCAGTTCGCCAGAACATCTGGTCAAGGGCAGGAGAACGGGGTTGAGACTAGGATGGTTACAGGACAGGTCCTGGGGCATTCCGGCGCCTCAGGTTTCCCTCCTGGTCTCACGCCCCTACCCCTTACCTTCCAGTCTGAATTCCGGGCCAGATCCTGGCTCTCACTGGGGCAGCTTGAGGGCTACGGGGAGGGGAGGAAGGATCATGCGCTCATCCTGGATGGAGTTGGAGCGAGTTCCAGGGAACCGAAAGCAGAATCTCAGGAGGGGCTCGTTCAGCTGACCGAGAGATCAGGACTGGGACAGCGCAGGGAGGCAGCCCCAGCGTTTCCCGGCTCGCTGTGCAAACCACGGGGGGAGGTTGCTGGAGTGTGAGCTTCCGGAGACCCAAACTTCTAGCCTGGACATATGAGTGACCCTGGGCATCCCCCTTCCCTGCTCTGGACCTCGGTTTCCCTGCAGGATTCATCCGAGAGGGGATGCTTTCTCCCACACCACGGGTTGCCCGAGGCTGAGATGCAGCGAACGCTTGGCAGGTGCCGGAGCTTTTCCTCCTCCTTCGATGCCCGCTTCCCCCGCCCCGGCCCAGCCCGGGCTCTCCGTCCATCCCCCGCGGGGCCGCCCCTCGGCGGCCCCTCTCCGTCCCCCTCCATCCCTCTCCGGCTGGGGCCACCCCCGCCCGCCCGACGGTACCTGCGCCGCGGGCGCCGCCGGGCTGGCCGGCCCCGGAATGGGGCGCGCGGGTGGGAGCCGCGGGAGCGGGACTGCGTCCGGGGCTGCCCCCGGGGCCGCGGGTCCCCAGCCTCCGGAAGCCCGGACGGGCCAGGGGCCCGGGGGCCGCGAGGGGCGGCAGCAGCAGCAGCGGCCAGAGCAGCAGGAGGAGTCCCGGGAGGTGGCGCGTGGGGGCCGGGCGCGGCATGGTCTCGGCGGGCCTGTCGATGTCGCTAGTCCGTCGGGGGCCTGGAGCGTGCGCCTGGGCGGCCGATTTAAAGGTCCCGCGGCCTCGGGCCCCGCCCCGCCCCGCCCCGGGGCCATCAGCGCCAGGCTCCCTCCCGAGAGCCCTGCTCGAAGCCAACAAGGAGCCTTGTCCGCGCATTCCAGTGGCAGAAGCGGAATGTCTGGGCGAGGCGGCCAGCGGCGCGGTGGTCACCGCCCGCCCCTGCCGCGCGCCCCGAGCCGGCCGCGGCCGGTGGGCTGGGCTGGGTGCCTCCTGGCCTGGCCGGGGGGCTCTCGCCACTCTGGCCTCCCTGTGAAACCCGGGGTGGGGTGGGGGGGTTACCTACCCAGGGCCACAGCCTGCCAGACTCTCACTCCCCCACCCCACCCCAGGGGCTGCGCCCCAGGCCCCCTCCGAGGGCCCCCGGCTCTGCCTTCTGGTCCTCTCCAGTCTTGCCAGCCCCCAGCTCGAGCCTGATGAAACCTTGCTCCTCACTTTACATTCCTTTCCCCAGCCAAGGAACCCAAGTTTGCTGTGGGCTCTTGGTTTGAAAAAAAGAAAGCAAAGGCCTCACAGATTCTAGCGGCATGAATAGAAACGCTTTCATTCCCGCTTCAAACATCCATAAACATTTATTACTTATATTACCGGGAATAGAAAGTCAAACATACGTTCCCCCAGAGACCCCAGGTAGCTGAGAGACAGCCTGTACCCACAGAGGCTTCAAAAGGCTCTCCCTACACCCATTTCCTCTCGGAGGATTGGTGGTGGTGCCCGGCTGGAGCCTGCCCAAGGGACCCCCCAGGGGACTCACCGTCCACGGGGAGGGAAATCTGCATAAATGCTCTGCCTGTCTAAGGAAACAGCGTGGATAGGAAAGAGAGATTGGTTCTGCTTGCGGAAAGCAGGAAGACGTCTAAAACCAGGTGGCATTGGAGCTGGGTCTTAAAACCTGGCAATGAGCATGTTCCAACACACCCTATCTGGTCTTCCTGTTTCATTATTTCTCCTCTACAATCCATCCTCCACACGGTAACATAAAAAAATCACTTTTCATGTTTGTACACCATGCTCATAGCCCCATGATACCCAATAGCCAAGAGGTAGAGGCAACCCAAGTATCCCTCTTTGGATGAATGGATAAGAATAATGTAGCATCTACACACAGTGGAATATTTTTCACCCTTAAAAAGGAAGGAAATTCTGACACATACTACAACATGGATGAGCCTTGAGGACATTGTGTTTAGTGGAATAAGCTAGTCACAAAAAGACAAATACTGTTTGATTCCATTTATACGGGAAATCTAGAGAAGTCCATCTCGTAGGCACAGAAAGAATGGTGGCTGCCAGGAGCTGGGGGAGGTGGGAATGGGAGTTGTTGTTTAATGTATCGGATGGGTGGCAGTGGCAGTAACAGTGAGGAAAAATGTCCCTCGACTCCCAGTGAGGAGAATTCACTAATTTAGAAGGACTTTAGAAGAAGCTAGAAGTTTATGATAATGAGAAGAGGACACTAAGAAGTTTAAAAGAAGCTTTGCCAAGGAGAGAAGTGTTTGATAAACACAATATTTACAAGCTCTGGTGGACATTTGTCATTTGTCTTGCTTTTTGGATGATCCCTAAAGCCTTTGAACACTCTATTAGGATTCTTGAGAGAAACAAAACCAATAAGAGATACACATCTATATCTACATAATATACACACGGGGCAAGGGAGTGGGGCTAGAGAGTCATCATGAGGGATTGGCTCATGCAATTATGGAAGCTGAGTAGTCCCACAATCTATCTGCTGTCTACAAGCTGGAGGCCCAGGAAAGCCAGTGGTGTAACCCAGTCCAAGCTTGAAGGCCCAAGAACAGGAGGAACCAATGGTGTAAGTCCCCATCTGAACCCAAAGGCCTCTTAGGAGTGCTAATGTCCAAGGACAGGAGAAGATGGATAGCCCCGCTCAAGTAGAGAGCAAATTCACCTTCCTCTGTTTTCTTGTTCTTTAAGGCTCTCAACAAATTGGATAATGCCCACCCAACATCGGGGAAGATGGTCCGCTTTACTCAATCTACTGATTGAAAAGATTGGGAAGAGTAATGCTAATATCTTCCTAAAACACCCTCTCAGACACACCCATAAATAATATTTTACCATCTACCTAGGTATTTCTTAGCCCAGTTAAGTTAACACATTAAAATTAGCCATCACAAACACCCTTACTAAATTTGGGGATTTCCAACTTTATGAATCAGGACCTCTCTAAGAAGAAGAATCCAAAACTTGCTTCCTTAGCATCTCTTGCAGCTGGGATGTATTGAAGTGACCCAGACCTTATCAAACAGATGTGGTGTCTGTGCCCAGCAGCAGTGAGTGACTCTAGGTCTCCCATAGAGCAAATCTGCAATATAATTTGGTAGTGTTTCATGACTACGTGGCTTCCAAGCTTGACTCTCACACACTTCCAGAAATTCCATAAGCCACTTACTATCCAGGGCTACATCCGGGTGGTGCAGGCTGTATGAATACACTGCACAACTTCAGAGAGGCACCACTCACATTCACAATCAGCACATATTTATAACAGTTGGAAATATTAATGCACTTCAGTGGCAGTGAGGTGTTTTGAGGAATGGATGACTTTTTTATTTTCACTTTTGGGCTACAAGTGGAGCTGATGATATGCTTAATATATCCTTTTTATGCTTATTCCAGCCGGAATGGGTTCTGTTTGCAACCAAAAAGGCGGATACATTAAGTTTGCACTTTTTTCCATTGAAAACCACTAGGGGGCATTATATCAAAGAGTTCAAAATATTAATTAAAAAATCTCTTAGCTGCCTGGTGAATGTCAAGACACATTAGTTGTCACCAACTCAGATGATTTCAGGTGCTGGTGTATTAATGTTATGCCATCTTGAATGAAATGGAAACTGTCTGATAAGTTGATGTCTCTAGAGTTCTTCCCACCAGAGTTCACACGGTAGGGCTGTAGTTTTACATCTAAAGTCCAAAGATTGTTAAATAAAGCAAAGGTGGCTCTTCTGGCAGAAGGGTCCAGGTGACTGCAGGGGCTCCTGGCATGTGACCAACTCAATTGGCTGCTGGCCCAGGCAGTAACCACGCTGTCAGGTGTTTATATGAGAATATTACAAAAGCCACATTTTCTGCCACTGTAGATGACCTTATATTTCTTTGTCAAGAAAAAGACTCGAATAGTTTTTTGGTAATCTAAAGATTTAGGTAGTAAAAAATCCAAACAGGAATTTCTTGAACTATTAAAAAATTTAAGAAATTAATGATTACTTTCAGCTTTGCATCACTTCTGGTAAGCAAAGGATTCGATATGTTGGGAGAGTTATTTTTCTCACATAACTAGGATTTCAGCAGTAGTGTGAGACTGGCAAGCTACCTAAGGAACCAGTTTTCTTCTGCTCCACCACCCATCCGGTGTGGATTTTGTCCCCAAGGCTGCTGGACCTCCAAGGAAAGAAGGAAGAGGGAAGGCCAGTGGGCAAAGGTCTAAATGTAGAGAAGTTCTGCCAACATCTCATGGCCACCCTTGGCCACAAGGGACTGTTGGAAAGGTAAGTTTTTTAGCTTTTTAGGACTATAGAGAAGAAGGCAAAAGAAAAACTGGATTGGAATGGGTGTTGACAGCTAACCAGTGGTATTTGCCATAGGTATACAGTGAAAAGGAACTATCCGAACTATCCTTGTTCCATTTTGGTGAGCACCCTGTTGCTAATGTCTTGAATATACATAGCCTTGTAGCTATTAATATAAACATTGAAAAACATGTATATGGACACTGAGTATTCTATTGAAAGCATGTTTCTAACTTTAGACAGTCCCCTAAGCAAGTTAAAAATGTTTTGGATTCCACAGATGTATTAGAGAAAATGTCAAAAAGATGTCCACCTCCCCCCCCCCAAAAAAAAAAGTCCATCCCAAAGCTTCTTAAATCTGGTAAAAAAAAAAAAAATGCCAGGCCATGTACTTAGAGAACAAATTTGTTTTGTTTTCAAAACCATCTCAAGCTCAAACTGGAAGTCTTTTCTGGAAAGTACAGGGCTCTTTACTTGCTGTATGTTTTTTCACAACTGATCCAGCTGAGTTAAACCAAGTAAATATGCAAAAGTGAATGTGTTCAATGGCTTACAAGTTGTGTCGCCGCCTTTGTTTTTTAATTGCTGCAGGGGTTAATATGGTGATTTTTATTAAATATTTGAGAATAAGCAGAAAACGTGGGAACTAAATCTAACTTGCGTGTTCTAATGCTTGTGCTTGTTTTTAATGCCAGCTTCCTCACTACATGAGAGTTGCTTATGAATGGGATGAGGTTGAAAGCAAAGGTGACTACTCTGGAAAAGGGAAGGACTATTTCTGAAACATAGGAAGCATGTTTTATTACTGCCAATAAGTTCTGAAGAGGCTTATTAATGACCTACTACTATTAACTAACATTTACAACTTAAGACATATTGCTATTAAGAACAGTAAAATTAATATTTGAAAAGAGCAACTCATAGTACTTTTGCTTCCTTTAATAAAAAGTTCATTTTAATTTTTATTGTTTCATTTTACAAGTACAAACATGAGCCTTAAATTTCACTAGTTGACAAAAATAAAATATTAAGTCCATCAATTCAGTGATAATCATGTAACGTCTTCCTCAGAGTAGGCTTCCCCGAGGCTATATCTTAAACAAATTTTTCAAACTTATTTTTCCCACTATCCACTGTAACAGCTACATGATACATTATGAGCCAGTCACAACATAAATATATAATACATATATGCAGCAGAAAAGGTAATTTTATAAAACAATATTAATACTTAACGCATATGATGCACTCTAAGATTTCTATTTTATTCAACTCCATTCATTTGTATTCCATTTTTTTTAAAAACAATCTAAATAGAATTCCTGATTCACTTAAATAGATTCTTTTCTGCTGCCTTTGCCCTAAATCTGCTATTAATACAATGTCTGTTTTGTGGCATTAGAGGGCCTTACTCACTTTGTAATTATTTAATATATATCAGATACATTTATTCTGTCCAGCTCCGCTAGAATGCATGCTCCAGAAGCGCAGAGGCAATGCCCGCCTTATTCACTGCTGACTTCCCAGAAATTGGACCTTACCACGTGCAGGTTCCCAGGCTGTGGTAGGACTGAGGCATCAAGAAATGGAGATTGCCGGGCGCGGTGGCTCACGCCTGTAATCCTAGCACTCTGGGAGGCTGAGGCGGGCGGATTGCTCAAGTTCGGGAGTTCGAAACCAGCCTGAGCAAGAGTGAGACCCCCGTCTCTACTAAAAATAGAAAGAAATTAATTGACCAGCTAAAAGTATATATACAAAAAATTAGCCGGGCATGGTGGTGCATGCCTATAGTCCCAGCTACTCGGGAAGCTGAGGCAGGAGTATCGCTTGAGCCCAGGAGTTTGAGGTTGCTGTGAGCTAGGCTGACGCCATGGCACTCACTCTAGCCTGGGCAACAAAAGTGAGACTCTGTCTCAAAAAAAAAAAAAAGAAATGGAGATTACAGAACAGGGCTGATATTTAGTCTTGCCTTGGCAGGGTAGTCAGTAGGCGTGATAGATTGTAGGAGAGGAAACAGCCCGGCAGTGCTTTTCCCCTGACTCGAGTGATGGCGAGGGAAGGCTTTGCTCCGTTTCACTTCACTGACTGGCAAGAGACTGCCCTGAGCTGGGCACTGGCTCCACAGACCGGCCCTTCCTTGGCCTTCTCTAGCGGGATTCATGACAAAAACATCCAGTGAGCTATTTACTGAAAGTTCCAAGAGAAGCCTGCCCATTTCCCCACCAGCTTCAGTCCTCTTGGACTCCAAGTGCAAAGGAAACCGAAGGGGAAGGAGGCCTGTTGTAGACATGGCCTAACGCAGATAGATGTCCTGCAACTGGACTGCGTCAGAATCATCCAGGACGCCTTCTGAAAGACAGATTCCTGGGCTTTTTAGATGATTGGGGACTAGCTAGGAATCTCCAGTCTCTGGAGGCAACTGCTATGCTGAGGGACTCTGTGGTATCTGGTTCTAATGGTCTCAGCAACAGGCCTGGATCTACAGTAAGAGCAGGTACAAGGAAATGGCCACCCTGCAGGGGAAGTGCATGGTGATGCCGCACCCCTGTTACAAGTGGGCTTTGCTGAGGGTCTGGATCTAGGGCTCATGAGACATCTGGGGCCAGGGAGTGACCACCTTCCCTCCTTCTCTTCACCATACTTTTTTTTCTTTTTTTGAGACAGAGTCTCACTCTTTTGCCTGGGCTAGAGTGCCGTGGCATCAGCCTAGCTCACAGCAACCTCAAATTCCTGGGCTCAAGCGATCCTCCTGCCTCAGCCTCCCAAGTAGCTGGAACTACTGGCATGTGCCAATGAGCCCGGCTAATTTTTTCTATTTTCAGTTGTTTGGCTAATTTCTTTCTATTTATCGTAGAGACGGGGGTCTCACTCTTGCTCAGGCTGGTCTCGAACTCCTGACCTCAAGCTATCCTCCCTTCTCAGCCTCCCAAGGTGCTAGGATTACAGGAATAAGCCACCACACCTGGCCTTCACCTTCTTAACTCACTCCTCCATGCCTGTCCCTCCACCATCCCAGGAAAGTGTTTTCCTAGGCACATAATGACTCAGAGCACCAAACCAAACACCTCTTGGGAAAGTTCAGACAGCCCAATTTTTGTCAAATGCCCCAATTTTACCCCCTTCCTTACAAATCTGTCTCTTGTTCCAACCCTACTCCTGAGCAATAAAACTACATTTGTAATTCTGCCTTTTGGACTCCTCTATTTGAGGGTCACAGGAGCACCTCAAGCTCAATCGTATCTAAAAGTGAACTCAACATCTTCCTCTTTATTAATAACAAACTCCTCTCTTTTTTGCCCCATTCCTGCCACTATTTTCCTGGCCACACAGAGGAAACAAATCTTGACGTTCTCCTTCCCCTCTTGAGCCCATTATATTAAATAAGTTGCCAAGTCTTCCATCCACATCTCTACAGTTCAAATCCTATCCAAGTCTCAAGGCCTGTCTTAAATTACCTCATTGTAGGAAGCTTATCCTTATCTTCCCAGCCAGACAGGATCCTTGAAGGAGGGAGAAGAGAGGACAGAGGAAATACCTGAAGGAATAATGGCTGAAAATTTTTCTAAACATGATGAAATCTATAAACCCACAGATCCAAGAATCTGAATGAACCCCAAGCACAAGATACATGAAAAAAAAAAAAAACACCTACATCAAGGAGTATCACAGACAAATTGTTGAAAAATCAGTGCTTTAAATTTTTTTAATTATCTGAAGAAGAAAAGTGTTGCATACAGATGAACATGTTTAAGGGTGACAGCAAATTTCTCATCAGAAACAATGTGTGCAAGGTGACAGTGAAGCAACGTCTTTAAAGTACTGAGAGAAAAAAACCCCAAAACCTATGGACCTAGAATTTTATATGCAGGGAAAATATCTTTTGAAAATAAAAGTAAATACACTTTTAGATGTATTATACAATAGCCAAAAGAATTCATCACCTGCAGAACCACACTGGAAAGAAGGTTACAGGTAGCCTCTCTGTGCTTTCCATGGGTTTAGTTACCTGTGGTCAACCACGGTTAGAAAATGTTAGATGGAAAATTCCAGAAATAAATGACTCATAAGTTTTTTAAGAAAACAATTTATAAGTTTTAAATTACCCACTGTTCTGAGAAGCGTGATGGAATCTCAAGACCTCCTGCTCCATTCATCGCCCCCAAGATGTGAATCATCCCTTTGTCCAGGGATCCACACTGTATATGGTACCCATGTTAGGCACTCAGCATTCATCTCAGGTATCAGATCGACAGATCACAAGAAGAAAAAAGGTGGCCAGGCACAGTGGCTCACGCCTGTAATCGTAGCACTCTGGTAGGCCAAGGCGGGAGGATTGCTCAAGGTCAGGAGTTCAAAACCAGCCTGAGCAAGAGCAAGACCCCGTCTCTACTGAAAATAGAAAGACATTAGCTGGACAACTAAAAATATATAGAAAAAATTAGCTGAGCATGGTGGTGCGTGCCTGTAGTCCCAGCTACTTGGGAGGCTGAGACAGTAAGATGGCTTGAGCCCAGGAGTTTGAGGTTGCTGTGAGCTAGGCTGATGTCACAGCACTCTAGCCCCGGCAACAAAGTGAGACTCTGTCTCAAAAAAAAAAAAAAAGAAGAAAGGTGAGTACAATACAATAAGATATTTTGGGGTAGGGGGAGAAACCACATTCACATGATTTTTTAATGGTATATTGTTCTATTTTATTATTAGTTATTGTTAATCTCTCACTGTGCCTAATTTATAGATTAAACTTTATCATGCATATGGATGTATAGAAAAAAACATAGTATATATTGAGTTTGTTACTATCCAGTTTCAGGCATCTAGTAGGGGTCTTCAACCATATTCCCTGCAGATAAGCAGAGACTACTATATAAAGCTCTTTTCTAAGCAGACATGAAACAAAGTTACTCTTTTTCTGTTTTTCAGGTCAAATACTTTTCTTCTCCCGCTCCAGCCCTTCCTCCAGCCATTCCTCACTCTCACACACCCTCACGATAATATTTGCACAGTGATTTATAGTCTGCCAGCCCTTCCAGGTCTGTTACCTCACTTGATCCTAAGAACAACTCCAAGAAGTACATAGGTGAGGGGTTTGCATCTTCCTGGTTTCTCATTTGCAGACAGAAGCCGGGACTCCAGTTAAATTTCCCAGCATCCGAGAGTGACAGCTTGGTGAAAACAGGAATTGAATTTCAACCTTCTGACTCCAGACCTTGTGCTCATTCCTCCACCCCTGTGCCGCCTCGCTCATGCGCCTGGCATTCCACATTACTGGGCAACGTTCGTCTTGCTTCTAAATTATTTTGTCATACCAGAAGTCATGACTTTTACACGGAAACAAAGCAACCTCAGAAAAGCAAAGGTACAGCTTTTTCCTTCAGTCAACTCTGGAATTGATTTATACTACATTCCTTCTTTGAAAGCAAAAGGAGTCCTGAAAATGGCACATCTATCTATCCTCTGCCTACAAGGGACATTGGAACAATTAGACTCAGAACAAAGCTAGTTCCTCATGACTGTGAACAAATTAGTCACATACTGAAAAACAAAAAGAGTGGTACATCACCAAACAGAAGGAAGAAAACGTCCAGTGTATCAACAGGTCTCTTGGTTTCATACTGCAAGAAAGTTTAAATGTAAGTGTAATGTATGTGCTAGTATATTCCCAATTATATTGAAAATAATCTATTAGTGGTATAAAATTTGTGTAGACAGATTCTTTCATTCTGTAAGTATTTACTCCCCTCTCCCTCCTCAGCTTTGTGTGGTCACTGTGCTAAGTTTTGTAGATGGAAAAAAAAGAGTAAGAAGCCCTCATCTTCACGTCATTCATTAGCAAGGACACAGGGACCCAGTATAACATGAGCTGCAGCGGACATGCATCCTAGGTACCGGAGGAGTGGAGAGGAGAGGAAGCAGCTAATTCATCAAAAATCATTCTCCAAAAACTAATTCATTAAAAGCTCATTGCCAAATGATCAAAGGAAAGGCCATGGGTCGGAAGTGGTGGCTCACGCCTATAATCCTAGCACTCTGGGAGGCCAAGGTGAGAGGACCGCTCAATGTCAGGAGTTCGAAATAAAGGAAAGGCCAATTTACAGAATATAAATATTTAAGAAAAGTATCACTGAAAAGGAGTTTTTTAGTCAATTTACAGAATGTACCTAATTGACTAAAAACTCCTTTTCAGTGATACTTTTCTTAAATATTTATATATATCTAAATAGATGTATTCTTTTGAGTACTTACGATGTCTGCCACTGTGCTAAGCACTACACGTTGTCTTCATCTTACGAAGTTATTGTGCAAATTAAAGCTCACAGAGAGAGGTTAAGTAACTTTGACACACTCACCTGGTACGTCAGTGGCAGAACTGGGATTTAAAACCAAGTTTGTCTAAGTCCAACATCTGATTTCTCAACAACTCTTCTATACAGCCTGCCTTATAATATTTATTGTCATGCTCTAGGCACTATACTAGGGGCTGCACATGAATTATAGCATTGAGTATTTGCAACTCTGTGGAGTTGTAGACCCTTTTTCCAGATGAGAAAACAGATTTAGAGAAGTTGTACCATAAGTCATTTCAGGATTCTCATCCGTTGGGGACCCTCCAATAGTTTTCCATCCCACTAAGGGTAAAAGACAATCACTCCAGAGACATATGAAGACCAACCAAATGCCTCTCTAAGCTCATCTCCCACCCTCAGCCTGCTATTCTCTGACGCACCCAGCACACTCCTGCAGGCTCCCTCTTCCTGGGGCATCCCTCCCTCATCTCCTTCAGGTCTTTTGTCACCTTCTTTTCTGATAATTGCTTAAAAAATTGCACTCCCCCCAACCAATCCCTATCCCCCTTGTTTTAAATTTTCTCCATAGGTATATCACTAACTTACTATATAGTTTATTTTAAACCATGTCTTCTCCCAATAAAACAAGACTGGGAATATCTTTTTTTTTTTTTTTTCACTGTTTTGTCCATCGCTACATCCCCTGTACCTGAAGCAAAGTACAGGCTCAAACTATTTTGGTTCAATTGAATTAAATGTTTGCTCAAGATTATACGCAAATCTGAGTTGGATATTGAACACAACAGTTAACTCCTCAGGCCACACTCCTCCCATGACATCAGATGTGCCAGTGGTGCCGGTGGTGCCAGGGAGAAGTGCAGGTTGGCGAGCTCCATTTGGGGAACACGGGCCTCACAGGGCTCTCGAGATGAGTTGTTTGGCAGGCCTTGGAGAACACCTGGAACTTTATAGAGAGTTTGAAGCCACATATGGAGGGGTAAGTAAAAGCTGAGGAAGTAAATAAAGCAAGGAGGCCAAAGCCAGGGCTCAGGGTGGTGTGGACCAGAGGAGAGAGGTGAAGAAGGAGTAGATGAAAAAGATAGCCAAGCCCTTGGCCGGGCGCGGTGGCTCACGCCTGTAATCCTAGCACTCTGGGAGGCCGAGGCGGGCGGATTGCTCAAGGTCAGGAGTTCAAAACCAGCCTGAGCGAGACCCCGTCTCTACCATAAAAATAGAAAGAAATTAATTGGCCAACTAATATATATAATATAAAAATCAGCCGGGCATGGTGGCTCGTGCCTGTAGTCCCAGCTACTCGGGAGGCTGAGGCAGGAGGATTGCTTGAGCCCAGGAGTTTGAGGTTGCTGTGAGCTAGGCTGACGCCATGGCACTCACTCTAGCCTAGGCAAGAAAGCGAGACTCTGTCTCAAAAAAAAAAAAAAAAAGATAGCCAAGCCCCAATAAAATGTTTCTGAAAGCCAAGAGAAGGTTGTTTTTAGTTTTTTTTTTTAAACTTTATTTTATTGTCCTAAGAACATTTCCCATGACATCTCCCCTCATCACAAATGTTAAGTGTAATTGCTGTTGACGGCAGGTGCAATGCTGCACAGCAGATCTCTGAAGCTCGTTCATCTTGTTTAACAGCAACTTTATTCCTGCTGATTAGCGGCTCCCTACTTCCCCCTCCCTCCAGCCCCTGCAACCGCCATCCACTGTTCCACTCGATGAGTTAGACTATTTTAGATGCCTTACATAAGTGGCACCACGCAGTATTTGTCTTTCTGTGACTGGCTTATTTCACTCAGCCATGATGTCCCCAAGGTTTATCCGTCACCGCATGTTGCTGTATTCCCTTGTGTGTATGAACAGAAGACCCCCCTCATCCCCAGTTGCACTGCCCAAGGTTTGTTACCTACAGTCAACTGTGGTCTGAAAATATTCCATGGAAAATTTCAGAAGTAAACGGTAAGTTTTAAACACTGTGTCACAATGCCTACGTCGTTCACCTCACTCCATTTCATCACGTAGGCATTTTATCATTTCACATCATCACAAGGTGAGTGCATACAGTAAGATATTTTGAGAGACCATGACATAACTTTTATTAGTGTATTGTTATAATTGTTCTATTTATTAATATTTTACTGTACCTAATTTATAAACTTTATCATAGGTATGTATGCATGGGAAAAAAACAGTATATATAGGGTTTGATACTGCTAATTCAGTCATTTATTGGGGCTCTATCCCCCATGGTTAGGGGGACTGCTGTACCATATTTTCCTTAATAATGGACATTGAGATTGTTTCCACATCTTGGCTATTGTAAATAATGCTGTAATGAACATGGGAATGCTAATATCTCTTTGGAATCTTGATTTCTTTTACATAAATACCCAGAAGCAGGATTGCTGAATCATGTGCCAGTTCCATCTTTAATTTTTTTGAAGAACTTCCAAACTGTTTCCATAGGGGCTGCATCATTTTGTATTCCCACCAACAGTGTGCAAGGATTCCAACTTGTCCACATCCTCGCCAAGGTTTTAAAAACCATCTTTGCAGGTGTAACGTGATATCTCATTGTAATTTTGATTTGCACTTCCCTGATGACTAGTGACATTGAACATCTTTTCATGTACCTATTGGCCATTTGTATGCCTTCCCTGGAGAAATGTTTATCCAAGCCCAAGCCTAGCCCATTTCTTAATTGGGTATTAGTTTTATTGCTATTGAGTTTTAGGAGTTCCTTACGTATTTTGGAGATCAACCCCTTAAATACATGGTTTGCAAATATTTTCTATTCTCTAGGTTGCCTTTTTTTTTTTTAAAAGAGACAAAGTCTTGCTATGTTGCCCAGGCTGGGTACAAACTCCTGGGCTCAACCCATCCTCCCAAGTAGCTAGGACTACTGGTGCGTACCACCACACCCAGCCAGTGGTTGCCTGTTTATTCTGTGGTTTCCTTTGCTATGCAGCATTTTAGTTTGATGCAATCCCAATTTTTTGTTGCCAGTGCTTTTGATGTCACATCTACAGAACCACTGCCAAGACCAATGTCATGAAGCTTTTCTCCTGTTTTCTTCTAGGAATTTTGAAGCTTCAGGTCTTATGTTTAAGTAATCCAACTTGAGTGAAGTGTAAGGGTCCAATTTCACACTTTTGCACATGGATATAGTTTTCCCAATACTATTTCTTGAAGAGACTGTCATTTCCACATGGTGTATTTTT
Organism: Microcebus murinus; assembly: GCF_040939455.1. NCBI lineage: Eukaryota > Metazoa > Chordata > Mammalia > Primates > Cheirogaleidae > Microcebus > Microcebus murinus. The sequence continues at coordinate 15,622,558 of NC_134106.1, forward strand.
GGCACCCTTGCCAAAGATCAGCTGATCACAGATGTGTGGATTTACTTCTGGGCTCTCTATTCTGTTCGATTGGTCTGTATGTCTGTCTTTACACCAGTACTATACAGTTTTGTTACTGTAGCTTTGTAATACATACTGAAATCAGGAAGTGTGATGCCTCTACCTTTGTTCTCAAGACTGACTTGGCCATTCAAGGTCTTTAACAGTTCTGTATAAATTTTAGGATTTTTTCTATTTCTGCTAAAAAGAAAATGCCACTGGGATTTTGATAGAGATTGCATTGAATCTGTAGAGAACAGTGATTTTTAAGGTTGGGTAGTCAGCAATGTTGAAAGCTAAAAGCCAAAACAGAAATTAGAAAGGGTAACAAGACTGTGTGACTTAAGAGGGCATCAATATCTCAGGAGGAGTATTGTAATTCAGCAGTAAGAATGGTGAAATTTAGGAGCTACTCACTCAAGGTGAAGTTGCTTCATATTTTAAAAACAAGGCCAAACATTTAAACACTTATCTTCCGATTTGAGACTCAAATATACAAAATAATCTACTAAAATTTTTCTCTAGCCCTAGCAGAGGGAAAAATTAACTCTTTAGGGTAAATACTTCAGTATATTTTATAGGATATTAACTGTCCTGAAAACAGATTTCCCTCTACTGAAAAAATGACACCCTAACAGACATAAACTTTTCCCCTTCCTTGGAAGAAATGATTAACACATTGTGACTGCTCTATTTTAAGTCTATGACTTGTGTCTTTTTCCAAAAGACAAACCTGCTTCAAATGAAGTAGTATTAGAGACCCTGACGGCCAAGCATCAGGCCTGTGAGCTTGTCCTTGGGTGTGGGCAAACTCCTTTGAGCCCCGCCAGGTTAGGGTCCCGATGTGTTCAAACATTTCACAAAATCACAAGAGTAGCAAAAGACTAATAGTAGCTTGGTTAGTACCTAAATATTGCTCAGCATGGTTCAACATAGAATTAAATCAATAATAACAAAGAAAACTTGATGGATTAGGAAACTTCCTTTTTGGTTTTTATAAAGAAACAGAGACCTAGCCCACAGAAGAATTCTGAAATAAAAACATAGATCAGTAAAACATCTTCCACTATTGTAAGTGTAATCCTAGATATTATGCTCCTTTTCTAAATATAAAGCTTACACTTTTTCATTCAGAGATGGTGGTGGTTTTAGGTATTCACAAAAGTGAGTTTGCAGCCAAACAATTCTGCTCTGCCTTTGAAAGATGTGTTAAGTACACCCATGTGCCCACATGGTGTGTACAAAGCCACCACTGCTATTCTTAGCAAGATGCAAGGTGGAATATGTTCAAGACAAAATTTAAATTGTTGTGCCTATAAAACTGCAGTTTGCTTCTGCTTCCTTTTTGGTCCCCCCCCTTTAAAATTGTACATATTTAAGGTATACGACATGCTGTTCTGATATACATATCCACAGAGAAATGATTAACACAGTTAAAGAAATTAACCTACCCATTACCTTCCATACTTTTTTTGGTAAGAGCAACCAAAATCTCCTCTTAGCAAATTTTCAGTATATTAACTATAGACCTATGCTGTACATAAGATCTCTAGACTTATTCACTAGATCCCTAGACTTATTTGGTTCCCCTCTTGTAGTCAATTGATGCATTTTAATTTGAATTATTCTTGATGAGTTTTGTGCCTAACCAAATAATCACAACACGTAAACATAGCTTGCTGCACTAATCATATAATTGTTCTATCAAATCACCAATATAAATTTCTGATATATTAATATCTTCACCATAACTTTAAATATGAATTACTGAATTAAGGAAATGATTTCTAATTAAAAGTCTAGCAATGTACAGTCATCGTCTTGTTCTGTGGGGGAAACTCCAGTCCCTTATATAAAATGGTGTATAGACAGAGCTTACACATATCCTCCCATATACTTTAAATCACCTCTTGATTACTTATAATATCTAACACAACGTAAATGCTATGTAAACAGTTTTACAGTACTGTTTAGGGAATATTAATGAGAAAAAAAAGTCTGTACATGTTCAGTATAGACGTAACCATCCAGTTTTTTTTCCTGATTATGTTCAATTCATGGTTGGTTGAATCCATGGATACAAAACACATGGATACAGAGGGGTGACTGTATTCTTACTATTAACAAAAAACCCTGGCAGTCTCAATATACTATAATGGAAAACATTAGGCTTTATCTTAAAGAAAAAAGTAATAAATTAAAAAAATGACAAGAGTTTACTGTTTAAGGGATTTATTAAAGCGTTTTACCACAAAGATGGAAACATACATGTTAGAAACATGCAACCATTTCATCCACAGTCAAAACGTCATACATTTTTCCTGTTTCCATAGTTGAAAACTTCAGATCTTATATGCAACTCACTCACCCTGAACATTTAATTCATTCTTCCTGAAAGTATCCAGAGCACACTATTATATAAAGAAAGTGCAAAGTTAAAAAAGAAAACGTGGAGAATACCCTCGTTTCCCTTCCCACCCCCAATTAAAGGCAAACAATGGTGCTTTGCTCTCGCTTAACCTAGATTGTCTTCAAAAACTAATAAAATATAAAACAACAAAAAAGACTTAGTAGATGTCAAAAAAGTTCCTTAGTGTTTGAAAATGAATGCTTAAACAAAAGACAATGTATTTTATATCAAAGTCTGAAGAGCCCTGTACTGCAGCATTCCGTAAAATAAACAAGACAAAAAGCTGGTATAGCATTTATTGTCAAAGGCAGAATTTCTTCAGGCAGGTAGATAAGGAGGCGGTGGTTCTTTTTCAGGCATCTTCACAGCCATTTCATAGGTTGGCAAAACATACTGAAGAAAGAAAAAGTATTAGACTTAATTCTCTTTTTAAATACTTTTGGGAATAATTCAAATTTCATATTTTATGCCCTAAATAGGGATATACAAATCTATAAAGAAGAACCAAATAAACTGTTAGCTAAAAAGTTCCTGAGAGTAGATGCCTGAATAACCTGGAACTTTACCCAGATTGCTAGAGATGGATGAGATGGCTGGGAGAGAGGGAACAAGCAGGCAGAATTCTGCTTCTGGACAAACCCCGAGGCTACAAGGATTCTCTGACAGACAGTATGTGCCACTGCTCTCCTGTCATTCCAATGTGACTGATAAAGTACTAGTGCCAATTACATCTCAGGGGTTAAATATTTGCTATCGGAAGCCTCCAATGAGATGCTGGATCCTGAATTTCATCTGAATCTGCTTGTAGTCATGAACTTGTATCATGTGCCTGTAGGGTAACAGGCACACCAATGTGGTGGAGTGGCACTCTAGCCTACAGCAAAAATTTGAGGGCTCCAGGAGGTAGGCCTCCCCAACAGACTCACAGAACCCACTGCATTCATCTCCCCTAGACAGCTCAGCTCCCCATATGGATCATATAGATGCTTTTAAAAAACATCACGAGTTTCAGTCAATGGCACTCTCCTCCAACCCCCCAAAGCCCCAGAAGCTACATGAGCCTAGCATAGCTGTATTCTGTCTTATCTCCCCCACAGACACAACACTTGTGAGAACCACTAATAAACCTAACAACCAAGCTGGATGAGATCAAGTAGTGCAGAGTGCCTATAGCCTCATGTATTCAGGATTTCAACTACGAAATGCTGAATCCTGTGGATTTAAGCTGTTCGTGTCCCATACCACAGTTACAGCACAGAAGATAAAGTCAAGCTCCAAGTTCTTCTCTTGGAACAATCAATAATGGCTAGTGACACTTTACTGGATTAAACAGTAGCTAACCTGAGGAGGTGCTTCAAAGGCAGGGTACACAGCAATCTCTGGCACATTTCTGTTGTTGATGTATTTATAGCAGTTCCAAACACAGTTAATCAGATAAGCCTGAAAGAATACAAACAAAATTTACATCTGCCAGAAACTCAACAGACAGACTGCTCTAAAATGCAGTGGCTTACACAGCATGCCCACATCCTGTCTGTGGATAAGGGAAGTGACCCTATGTGGACCTAACAGTCCAGGCCCTTTCCCTATCCATTCTCATTTAAATGTCACAAATTTTATTACCAACATTTTACAGAGAAACCAGAATTGGGGTTTCAATTCTTCTGGGTTTCTGAACATTCCAAATTAAAACAGATTTCAATACAAATTATGAACCACTTGCAAAAACATAAAGATGTTCCTTATACTTAGGGAAGGATCCCGACACTTCCAACCATTCCTTGGAAACAAGACTAAGGACATTCTCTAGATGCTCTCTCCACTGATGTACCAGAATAAATACTGTCACCAAAAGTCCTCAATCTAGTTTGCCTTATGGACAGTGTCACTCCTACTAGTCCCTAAAGATTTAGTCAGCAACATACCTTAAAAATGATGAATAAGGCAAAGAACACAAGAACAATGAACAGGAGGCAGCTGGAGTCCAATGCCAGGAGGTCATCTTTGTAGGGAAAATCGGGCTATTAAAAAAACACACACATTTACAACTCAGCTGCCGCATTTGCACTTGGTAATAACCTAGAGAGCATTTTAAGAATACAAACAAAGGGCACCAAAGTCAGAAGTGATATTCTAATAAAAATGTATAAAATAGAATTCAAAGTGCTTTTAAGCTTCATCACTATTAATACACGCTATAATCACTTAAAATATACTTGTTTGAAAACCCACAATACTCCTCAGAGTCTAAACTGAGCTCATTTTCTCTTTACTTTTTACTATTTTCCATCTTTCTGGTCTTTGGAAAAACACTATCTCCAGTAAGGGACCCCAGGTTTGTTCCTGGGTCACGGAGTCAGTTAAGTCAGGAGGTGCTGAGTTCTAAGCTCTATAGGCCACTTAGTCCTACATGGGGAAAATTACTTTTCTAAAAGCCAATCACTGGGGTCAACTCTTGACAGGGGCAAAAAGAAGGCACTGCAACATTATGAGGTTTAGGATCAGCTGTATTCATTTAAATATTTATTCAGCCCTGACTGTGTACAAGGCAATGAGTAAGTTCAGAGAGAAGAGCATTATAAATGAAAAATTTAGGATTTAAAAGCAGGCCAGGCCAGGTGTGGTGGCTCACGCCTGTAATCCTAGTACTCTGGGAGGCCAAGGCAGGCGGATTGCTCAAAGTCAGGAGTTCAAAACCAGCCTGAGCAAGAGCGAGACCCCGTCTCTACTAAAAATAGAAAGAAATTAATTGGCCAACTAATATATATAGAAAAAATTAGCCGGGCATGGTGGCGCATGCCTGTAGTCCCAGCTACTTGGGAGGCTGAGGCAGGAGGATCACTTGAGTCCCGGGAGTTTGAGGTTGCTGTGAGCTAGGCTGAAGCCACAGCATTCTAGCCGGGCAACAGAGTGAGACTCTGTCTCAAAAAAAAAAAAAAAAAAAAAAAGCTGGCCAGCACAGGAAGTATCTTACAATCTGAAGAACTAAGTGAATAAAACAGAGGGAATAAAACAATGGGGTCTGCAAAAGGAATAAATTCATTTTGTTGTTCTTTTCTATAAAGCTCATCTAATTGTTTTTTTTTAGCTTATATCTATTTTAGTGGAAATGACAAAGGCCTACATAAGTACATTTTGATAAAAAAAAGCAGCACAAATAGAAATCCCAAAAGACAAAAAAAATAGAAAAAAAGAAAAAGTACCTGCCATACACCACTCACTCCCCAAATCCTAGCCAAATGTCTCCTTAGAAAAAGACTTTTTAGTCTTCATTTGCAAAAAAAAGGACACACACGAAATGGGACTAGCTCATGGGAGTATGCTATGATAGGGATTTTATTCAGAAGGCAGGGAAGCACTTGTGATTTTTCAGCCAGAAATGACATAAGTAGGCTGGGCGAGGGGGCTCATGCCTGTAATCCTAGCACCCTGAGAGGTGGAGGCAGGGGGATGGCTCAAGGTCAGGAGTTCAAGACCAGCCTGAGCAAGAGTAGGACCCCATCTCTACTAAAAATAGAAAGAAATTATCTGGACAACTAAAAATATATTAAAAAAATTAGCTGGGCATGGTGGCACATGCCTGTAGTCCCAGCTACTTGGGAAGCTGAGGCGGGAGGATTGCTTGAGCCCAGAAATTGGAGATTGCTGTGAGCTAGGCTGACGCCACAGCACTCTAGCCCGGGAAAGAGTAAGACTCTGTCTAAAAAAAAAGAAAAAAAAAAAGAAATGACATGAGTAGAAAGCAGTGTTTAAGAAGCTTTGAACCACCACTGCCCCAGCCAACAGGCTCTCCCTGTGTGCCAGCCACCATGGCCATCTGTTAGTTCCCTGACTATACCATGCTCCTGTCTCCAGGTCTCTCTCTTACCTGGAAAGCTGTTTCCCACAGTTTCCCTCTCTTAATTCTTATTCGAAATCCTGAGTATAATCCAAACCTCACTTCCCAACCGAGGTCCAGTACCCATGTGATATGCACTCCCATAGTAGCCCACAATTGCATTTTAGTCTATTTTCTGATTCCTTCACTAGAAATTAAGTTCCACTGACATATCTCTGACCTACCAGAGTGCCCTGAACATAAGAGTAACCAACACGTTTTGAGTAAATGAACAATAAATTTGGTGGTGTGCAAAACAAACTAGGCAGGATATGAGGTAGAGAGAAAAAGTTCTAAAAGATAGTATTTTGGAAATGAACGAAGGTTCATTCCAGCTTTCTGGACCCCATACCTCCCTTCCAGACCACCTGCATGAAGCTTTCCTTGGCCACTTCAGCCCAGAGTGTTCCCTGACCCCTCCATTATATGGCAGCCATCTAAGTTCCTTATTAACTATTGCCGTGTGACAGCTCAAGTGTGTTATCACAGACGTCTCCATATATCCTGACTCCCTAAATATATTGTTTGCTCCCTAAAGACAGGCAAGCTATCTATCTACACCACTCACCAATAGTGCCTAGCACAGCGCTAAAGACAGAGTAGGCACTCAAATAATTATGCCTGTGCTATACTGAAAAACAAAAACTGAGCTACTAGTTCCATGATATTCTTCATCTTTAGGTTCTGATACTGTAGTTAAAAGAGCAGATATAATTACTTTAAGACACTTTAAAAAGTGAGGTCATTAAAAATAGTACCTAAGGCTGACTTGGAACTTTAATATTTTACTTAAAATGAAAAAAGTTTAATTAGTACACACACACTTACTAATTGATCCAGATATTCTTTGATTCTTGGCAAATAAGTGAGAGAACTGATAGCAACCAGGCAACTGAGAACGAAGTCAAAAAGCCGGTAACAGAAGAATGGAATCAGCCAACCCACTTGATACTGTAGAAAAAATAACCACAACATTATATCATTATCTGAAATTACTAAGTACCATTCAGTAATGGTCAAACTCAAAAAGTTGAAAATATAGGATACTTACAGAGATTGCTCCATATACCAGCATTGAACTGATTATAAACATAAGAACAGAGACGGCAAAAAGAACACAGGCATTATCTAAAACAAAAACAAAAATCTAATTAAGCTACTTACAAAACGAAAAGAACAAAACTTTACAAAAAAAAAGTTTTAAAGTTAGCTTAAAAATATTTAAATATTTTCAAAATTGGCTATAAAAAGATCTAAGGTCTAGAGAAAAAAAAATACCTTAGTTTCAGCATTAAGTAATAAACCTTAAGAAATGTATGCAAAGCTCTTATTTGTTAAATTGTTATAATAATCGAATGACATTTGTTTAGGATGACACATGAACCATGCACTCTGCTAGAGACAGGTCCCTAAGCCCTTATGAGTCCAAGAGTCTGAAGATGTGCAAACAGGTAATTATAATCCAATGTTTTGCATGTCACAACAGAGGCACAATTAGCTTTGCCTGGAGATGTAGGAAAAAATACAAACGAAATGACTGACACAAGTTGGGTCTTGTGAGATGACTAGGATTCAACTGGAAGGGAAGGCTGGTATTTGCTTAAAAGACAGATGTAGCGGCCGGGCACGGTGGCTCACGCCTGTAATCCTAGCACTCTGGAGGCCAAGGCGGGAGGATTGCTCGAGGTCAGGAGTTCGAAACCAGCCTGAGCAAGAGTGAGACCCCCATCTCTACTATAAATAGAAAGAAATTAATTGGCCAACTAATACATATAGAAAAAATTAGCTGGGCATGGTGGCGCATGCCTGTAGTCCCAGCTACTCGGGAGGCTGAGGCAGAAGGATTGTTTGAGCCCAGGAGCTTGAGGTTGCTGTGAGCTAGGCTGATGCCACGGCACTCACTCTAGCCTGGACAACAAAGTAAGACTCTGTCTCAAAAAAAAAAAAAAAAAAAAAAAGACAGACATATTAAACTTAGAATGCCATAGGTGCCACCTCTTGCTTTAGATAAAATACAACCTGAAATTCAAAGTTCTCCATTTAGCCCCTCTTCCCCACCATAACATCCCAAACATTAAAACTCACTGCTTCCTTCACCTTGGCTTCTCTGTTACACACAGGTCTATTTTCTTTTTTGTTCCTCTTTCTCAGGTTATTCCAACTCTCCATTAATCCATGTTCACAAATTTCTTCAAAAAACATTCCAGTAATCTCAAATAATACTAAACCACAGGATAGGCATGGTGGCTCATGCCTGTAATCCTAGCACTCTGGGAAGCCAAGGCAGGAGGATCACTCGAGCTCAGGAGGTTGAGACCAGCCTGAGCAAGAGCAAGACCCCGTCTCTACTAAAAACAGAAATTATCTGGACAACTAAAAATATATAGAAAAAATTAGCCGGGCATGGTGGCACATGCCTGTAGTGCCAGCTACTCGGGAGGCTGAGGCAGTAAGATCGCTTGAGCCCAGGAGTTGAGCCCAGGAGTTGCTGTGAGCTAGGCTGATGCTATGTCACTCCAGCCTGGGAAACAGAGTGAGACTCTGTCTCCAAAAAAAAATACTAAACCACACCTCACTTGTTGAGTTTCTTAGCTCAAATCTGTAGTTGATTCTGTGACTCTGGGTAAAGAAATCGAAGGTGTAATCATGATGAACAATTAGAGTAACTGCTGAATATTCACACTATTGGATAAATTTATATATAATCTCATTACTGGGCTATATAAACATCAGTATTTGGCACTAAACTTAGTAAGAATAGCTCTATTTGCTCCAGCATGCGAAATGCTGCTTAAAATAATTCAGATATAAATTAAACAGGATAGGCACTGTCAAACTTGAAAGCCAAATTTGTAATTCAAATAGCCAGCTTTTAAGATTCTATATATGGAAGACTGCATGCTTACTTTGATTTCTTAAAGTATTAAAACAATAAAGTGAAGTTCAAGGTCTTCCCCTGGAACAATAAACAGCAGCAAAAGAGAAGGAAAAATGAAGTGGCAGATTGAAAATCCACTTCTGGAATGACATCAATAAAGCAAACAAAATACAATGGCTAGATGTGCAGATAGAAACCTCAGGTTTCCACCCACCACTACATTGAAGAACCTCCTCTAGGGGTCCCCCTGGTGTTTATGCATTCCCAAAGTGAGTGTAAATAGTTAAGTCCATATTTGAAAAATGGTTTATATATGTTACACAAGTGTTTCATATATACTGACTGCTATATCCTGTTTAAATGATTTAAAATACCTAATCACAAACCACATTATTTAAAATTGGTTATCAGATCAATGATCAGAAATTGACCTGTGGGTCTGTGGGAAAGTCAAATTTTAACTTCCAAAGAAACACAAACTACCATATGACTAAGAACTATGTATTTTTATATTCTCTCAAGAGTAAAGGCTTCAGCACAATTATAAGCAATACAAATGTAATAATGACTACATCTGATTTTCTTACAGCACTTAAAATACTCATGCAATATGCAGTAACTCATGATTTCATCCCTACAGCTCTAGCCACAGGAGCCAGCTTAATAGACTTGCAAGAATCTCGATAACCATCAATCTTTTTTCTAGACCTCGATTTTAGGAGAGACATGACAAGAGAATATGCTGATAGCAGCAAGTTAATTAAAATTTTTACATCTTTAAGTAAAATTTTAAAAATATGAAAAAGTGACTAACAGCTGTTAAAGTCCTATGGACAATGTGTACAATGAATTGTTTGAATTAACAACCAACGCCCCTTTATAAATGTATCATGGAAGGCCATTAATGTAATGAGATTCAAAACTTCATTATAAAAGCTAATAAATCTAAAAACATGAGAATGAAAAACCTATTATATATAATATACACACATTAACTGGGGACATTTTTCTGAAGTGAAATTTAAAATTACACATGTAGAAAGTGCTTGCACTGAAAATCCTAAGGCATAATTTTCTGTTCAAACATATTAAAAGTATCTTACATAACTTATATAAAATCTCAACTAAAACTTTTCTGTACCTGTATTTAAAGATAAAGGATAAAAAAATACTGCTGTCAGGGAATAGGTTTAAAAAGGTAATTTATTGTGAATGTTCCAGTATTACTTTTTTAACCTAATGTCAAATCTCCCTCCCTCTACACAGAAATACATACAGACTTAGGACTGAGCAAAAGACATCACCAAATATTCAATTAATTTGTATTATATATTGTACTATTATATAATAGTCTATTTGCTCCACAAGCAAATCTCCCATCCCAATGACACCTGTCAGATGGCCTCAAGGTTTACAGTTCATTTTCTCTTTCCTGGTACCTGATAGCATTAAGGTACACATTACACATTTCTCAGAAACCTGGTAGTCTATTACATTTTCCGACTAGAAATTATCTACTGTAGTCCTCACTAAGTATCTTTGAAAAACCCATCAAAATAGTTTTCTGCCTCAGCAAGTGGAGTTACTTAAATATAATTTAACTTATGGTAACCTTATTATGCAACTTAACCTTTGGAAATATAACTTAAGCATAATTTAATCAACCCTTCTCTAGATAGCTAGTGTGTGCATATGTGTACATAGAGTCACGCACTGCGTAACATTTTCAGTCAATAAGGGACTGCATATATGATGATGGTCCCACAAGATTATAATAATCTATTCATACTGTACCCTTTCTATGTTTAGACATATTTAGATACACAAATACCACCATAGTTCAACTGCCTGTACTATTCAGAACAGTAACCTGCTATACAGGTTTGTAGCCTAGGAGCAATAGGCTATTCCACACAGCTTGCATGTGCAGTAGGCTATTCCATCTAGGTTTGTGTAAGTATGCTCTATGATGTTCACACAACAATAAAATTGCCTAATGGTGCATATCCTCATTGTTAAGCAATGCATTACTGTATACAAAAATTAGCAGGGGATATTTTCTTTTGAACTAAAACATACCAGCTATTCTCTCAGATGAATAGTAATTACCAATGACTTCATACTGAATATTGACAGCTGGCATGGAGTTTGGATGAGTCACCTCCACTGTCAGCAAAATTGCCATCAATAGGTTCACCACCTGTAAAAGATAACATTCTATCAATTACATTAATACCATCAGGAAGCAGTCTCCAGCACAATCTTTCGATATCTTCCCTTATTTAAAATTGTTTTACTTGAAATAACAAAGATGTAAAATAGTAGGAGACTACCTGAGATAAAACAATATGTGAATACCACTATGAAAATAGTTTTAAAATAAATATTTCATAAAGTTAAAGTATAAACTTAATATTAACCAGTTCAGAGATAAGATGCCTGACCTTGTGTTAAACCAAAACACTAGAATAAAATGGCACAAAAATTAAAACTAAGGAATCATTACAAATTGTTCATGTTCAGAGTCACATATTTATTCACATACCAATCTCAGCAACTCAGGGTTTGAATAAGCTACAGTTCATCTAATATATTTATCCATCAGATGCCTGAAACCCCTCCACAGCACTTCCCCCACCAGTAATGGAGAACTATTTCTTCCTGAGCTAGACTCAATGCTTAAAAGACTTACCTTCTGAAATAATGTGCTCCCACTTCTAAGTAAGTTCTCCGCTAATATCTGATGGTAGCCTCCAAATATTATCTTTCCTAGAATAAACATTCAGATTCCCAAACCATTCCTCTAACTAGCATGTTTTCCGGCTACCTATTTCCCCCTTGCTCTCCTCTTTACACATACTCCACTTTGATGGACATGTAATATTATTAAAATGAGGTAAGATCAGCCAGGTCAGAACACAATGGGACCTCAGTTCTCAGATGCTAGCTAATAAATTTCATGCAACCTGAAATTGCACTGGCTTTATAAATTTTTTGAATGTCACATGAGAGTAACTCCCTAAAACACCTTGTTCTTTTCCACACTTGATCCTGCTAAGCTATCACCTATATTTCTACAGCTGGATTCAGAGCCCCAAGCATAGGCATTAATATATTTGTAATTGAATTTTATCTTATTTTATTCCTGCCTGTCAAGATTTTCTATTTCTCTCAGCTTCCTGCATTTGAAAATATGATCAGCATGTAATCAGTATCTCCATCTAAGTCACTAACAAAAGAATACAAAGCAGAGGACAAAGCTCCCAGAGGCTGCCCCTTCCCATTAATCAGCAACTTTTGAATAAAATTATTTATCTGGTCCAAAGAAACATCTTGCCAAAATCCCATTAAAATATATGGTGAATTTTCCTAGTCTACCAGAGTTGTAAGTCCAATTATAAAGGAAATTAGTTATGCCTATAGTTGCTGGCCAATTCCTGCAGTATCCCCAGAGGCACCACTGCCTTTAAGTATTGAGAAACAGTCCTGTTAATCTTACCTAGGATTGGAGTTAGCCTTCCCTATCTAAAGTTCACAGAATTTGTCCTCCTCCCTTTTGTGTAAATCTGAACATTTGACACTTCCAAGGGCTATTATATCCTTATCAACACAAACAAACTCTATCATGCACTTCTCTTCTGTTCCACCCTGAATGATAAATAACACACAGGAAACGCATTTTCTTTTTATCATTTGAAGTCATTTCACACACACAAACACAAATGAAGTCATTTCACAAACATTCTCTAGACAAGCAGACCTCGTCTTCTAGTTAGGTGATCTAAACAGTATCACAGTAGCAAATTAAGACTCAACCAATATTTATTGAGAATATATCATATGAATGTATATTTACATATTACTTCACTTATTCCTCACAACCTGTGAAGTAAATATTACCAAAGCCCATTTGCAGAAGGGAGAACTTAGGTTCAGTAATGCTACATAACTTGGGTTAAGTTTGCTGACGTGAGAGAGGGGAAAACTGATTTACAAATATGGTTTTTAAGACATCCTGCTTCTCAGCAGTACATGATTACTTAAAACCCCTTTCCCATGACTCTTGCTTTGAGGTCTTTTCGAAAGAAACCATTATCTAAAGCTACAAAATGTTTATACTTTAAATAAATATGTTCAGCAGCATGCCTTTTTCCTTACATTGTCCAAAGGCAAAGTACTTTGTTCTTCAACTCTTGAGGACACTTGCAAGGGACAATTCTATTTGCAAGGTGGATCTCCAGCTGAAGGCTGATTTTTTGTTGCCCACTTTGCTGCAGTGCGTTCTGGCTAGTGTGTGTGGTGAATAAGTATGAGCTAAAACAATTACATAAGTTAATTACTGAACAATCAGATACATCTACTGAAACATTTTATGTTCTGTGTATGGAAATTGGTTTGTCAAGAAAAACATGCAGACCCAATTAATAAGTGAAGGACATGACATGCCAAAAATATTTAGGGAGTTTCAATTTTCCCTTCTTAAGTATTTTTATCACAGGTAGGATTTGTAAAAATCTTTTTTCTTCTCTTGCATGGATACGTCACAGACTCATCCACTATTATGTTCCTCCAGTACTACTGACGCTTCGAATTTCATTTCACAGGTCATACCCCTGAATATTAACAAAATAAATCATAGGTCTAATCAAAAGGACCAAAAAATTGTAAAATTTCAGTGCTACTTCACCAAAAGCTCAGCTTCTCAAATCTTCATTGAGTTATATTTCATTAGGCCACTATACTTCATTAGAACCCCAACTTATATTTTAAAGCATTAGACTGGAAAACCCACCCTTGTGATCTTAAGAGATTCACCATTGAGCTCATACAGAGGCTCTGGTTACTTACTTCTGATTACAGTTGACAATTCTACTAAGGTACATGTTTAATGTTTCAAAAAACACATAAAATTAACGTAATAGTCTTACAATATAAAATTTCTCTGAAAATATCCAACTATGTACAAGCTTCCAAATATTTATTCCTGATTCGTTTTTTTACTTCACTGAATTCAGTAAAGATAGTTAACAAAAAATGTAATTTAACACAATGACTACCACGTGAGTGAGTTGTATTTAACTTAGACTAGTTTTGAGCCCTGGGCCTTGTGAAGCAAAACCCTGCAGTTGATTCCTGAAAATCTTTCTTGTTGATGCTCTTATTGTTACAATATTAACAACTTAATTCTAAAAACGTGGATTGTGTTGCACATAACTGATATACAGGAAACAATAAAAAATAACAAATTAGAAAGGATTGTTTTGTTTTAATAAAACACCGTGGCCCCAGGGAAATTTTTTTCTTCTAGTGTGGTAGGCCAAGGTGGCACACACCTATAATCCCAGCTACTTGGAAAGCTGAGGTGGGAGGATCACCTGAGCTCCAGAGTTTGAGGACAGACTGGGCAATATGGTGAGACCTTGTCTTGAAAAGAAAAGAAAGGAGAGGGGAGAGAAGGAAACAATGATTAACTTCTAAACCTAGTAACAGGAAGAGGTAAAGACTGCAGCAGATGTGTTAAGAGCACGGGCAATGAACACACCACCCAATGTGGGAGTAGTACTGTAAATCGAACAGGTCAAACCACGTGGTCTGTATTGTTTTTGAAAGTCTTGTACACATCTTATATACGTAAACAACAATAAGAAAACGTGTTAGATTTTACTTATTACAAAGGAACAGTATTAGATCCATGGAAGCATTCAGCCTGGGGAGGGAAATTTCCCTTTGTTTTCTCATTTCATAGCCGCACCTATCCCAAGAGACTCTTTTAAAAAAATTATCCTTCAGTTTTCTCACAGTTTATTTTGCCCATACCCAGTATCTGCTGAGACCATAATCAAAAGAGTGTTTGGTTCAGGGCATCCCTAAATGGGTTCACACAGAAGGCACCCACAAGGCACCCAATGCACAAAACTAAGCAGAGAACTGGCATCTTATAAAGATCAAAACTATCTTAAATTTTCTTAAATATATATGTAAGTTTTTGTTGTTTACTGTTGTGTGCAATTAAAACTGAGTATTCCTACTATTTTTTGGACAATTCATTCAATAAATGTCTAATGAACACCTCAAATGCTCCAGGAAGTTAGCCACCATGTACACTTTACAAAGTAAGATATCACCCTCCTCTCTCAAGGAGGACATCTTGTTATGGGGAGAAAAATATAAAAGATGATAATACTAATGTGTAATAAGTAATATTTAATAAATTAGCATATACAAGAGATATGAAGACACTTTTCCAGGTGCGTGCACAGTGAGGAAAACAGATCCCTCTGGCTAGGAAGGAAAGCTTCACCATGAAAACATTTGAGCAAACCATGAAAAAATTATCTGGAATTGGCAAAATGCTGTTACTAGTTGAAGCTGGGTGATGAGTAAAAGGGAGATTTTGATACTATTTCACTCCTTTCATATGAAAATTTTCTTAATAAAGTTTTTAGAAAGTGACTTGGAGGAAGAACAGTATTTTGGGGAGAAGGAATACATATGCAAAGGCACAGAAGCACAAAACAATGTATTTGAGAATGGAAACTTACTTTGAATATAAACAAGCAATACTTATGGAAGTCAGGGTGGAGGCTGGAAAGAAATCAAGCTTCAGAAAACCTCTGTTCGATTCTCTCCCAGCTACCTAACTCTGGACTATTTACAGTTGAGACACTCATGAAAATTTAGCCATACATTAAGTCAATGACCTAAAATTATTACAAATGGTCAAAATGTATTCTTTCAGTACACCATTAACCATAGAAGGATATCTCCTGCAGTGGACTTTTAAGTCCATTTTCAATCATTCAGTAAACATTTGGACTTATACTTCATCAGAAACATAAAATCATTTGGCTTCAAATTCTTCAATAAATTAGAGAAAACAATTTCAAGAATGCTAGAAATTAAGCTTGAGCTCATTCTGGAATTTCTTATTAACCAGGTATTAAACCAGGCATGCTTCTTGCAAATCTAACATGCCAAAGGCTAACACTTCATGGCTGGTACCTCTGGTGCATACAATAACCAATCTGGCTTCCACCATATTCCACAGCACTATTTAATACCATACACTTGGCCGGCACGGTGGTTCACGCCTGTAATCCTAGCTCTCTGGGAGGCCAAGGCAGGCAGATTGCTCAAGGTCAGGAGTTCGAAACCAGCCTGAGCAAGAGCGAGACCCCGTCTCTACTATACATAGAAAGAAATTAATTGGCCAACTAAAAATTATATATATAGAGAGAAAAAAAATTAGCCAGGCATGGTGGCACATGCCTGTAGTCCCAGCTACTCGGGAGGCTGAGGCAGAAGGATTGCTTGAGCCCAAGAGTTTGAGGTTGCTGTGAGCTAGGCTGACGCCATGGCAGTCACTCTAGCCTGGGCAACAAAGTGAGACTCTGTCTTAAAAACAAAAAACAAACAAAAAAAACCCCATACATTTAATATTTTAGTAAACTGTTACAATCATCTTAACACAAGACCAGTACAAGCAATGGATAGAAAGCAATGACACTGTATCAGATACAGTCACTGACAGTGTCTGGGCCTAGGAAGGAGAGCTGCACCTCCAAGTTCCAAACAGCACAGGGGGAATCATAATGTCAGAAGACTGGCCCAGGTAACCTAAAGAGAACCATAAGTGTTTTCCCACACAGAGAAGTATTGCCTCACCAGGAATCAAGGAAGAAAGAACCCTGACAAGTAGTTAGGGAGGGAAGTGCCATTCTACCTTACTCACCCCATGTTATTTCTCTAACTAAAGAAGCTTCTGGCAACAAAATGCAGTTTGGGCAAGTCTTCTTTGTTAAAAGGTATTATACTACATTTTGGTTTAGGCGGTCTTGTTTTCTTAGTGTTACATGTCTCCTCAATTAGGAAGAAATCGTGTCTTTATAGTGCCATTGAATTGAAGCTAGACTTTGAAAGCCTCCAGTAATGTTGTAATAAACAAAACCAATGGTCTTTTCCTAGTACTTAAACTGATATTACTGATCACCTTGTCCTTCTCCCTTGTCACTGTCATTTTTACATCTGTGTCCCAAAGTTCTTCGTAATACAAGGAACATTTGAGTCTGCCAAGTGGCAGGTAACAGGAATGCAGAAAAGACATTTCTGTCATTTGTCATTGAAGACAAATGACACACGGCTCCTGTGATTTACTCCTTTTGTATGTCCACCAAAGTCTTTCACACTGTGGATGGTCAATAAATCTCTAAATTGACTTAAGACTGATTGATTGATTTAAGCAGCTTATAATGTTCTACACTAACCTGAAAAGTCCATGCAATTCAACAGCTATGGCATCTTTTTAAAATTATGAAACTAAAGCAGGGACTTCAGAGAGATATGTGAACCATGTTCGCATGAAGTGCGTCAAGTGGGAAACAGATGTAAACTCCTTACTCCCTATTTTGTAAGAATGTCCACACTGTAGTTTTCTCTGTGTTTTGAGTTTCCTGTTTATAATTCCCACTTTATCCTGCTATTCTTTTCATTTTCAAGCTGAGCCCACAGTATAAAAAAATCTGCCTGGGAGAGACTGGAAAGGAATGCAGCCAACTACATTTGGATGGCTGAAATAGGAACGGTGGTTATTTTCTTCTCCAGGAGTTAGAAATCCTTTGTTCAGTGAAAGGAGGGAAGGCTCTAAGAAGAAACAGGAAGTTTGCAGGAAAGAATGCCAGGCTTATGGACCCTTCTTTTCTAAGTAGGAGGGAGGGCCTTCTTCTGGGGGTGAAGAAGGCAGGGTTGATTAAGAGGTTCCAAGAACCTTAAAGATTTGAATTATTCATTTAGGGGAATGG
This sequence comes from Microcebus murinus, assembly GCF_040939455.1. Classification (NCBI taxonomy): domain Eukaryota; kingdom Metazoa; phylum Chordata; class Mammalia; order Primates; family Cheirogaleidae; genus Microcebus; species Microcebus murinus. The sequence continues at coordinate 15,640,560 of NC_134106.1, forward strand.
CAGACAGAGCTAAGGATAAACAAAAGACATTAAAACCCAGCCCTTTTGTAAAATGTAGCTGAAATCAAACAAAGTTAAATGTAGCTTATAGTCATTAACTAAACAAAGTCCAGTTTTACGATTAGTTAAAATATAGAACAGAGAAGAGTTTCTGAGGGAAAACATGATATAATTATACCAATACGATGACATTTCTGAATATGAAAGTATAGGAAAATGAAAATAAACTCAGGACCAACAAACAAACTCACATTCAGGTTTTGCTGTTTTAAAAAGTACATCAAAAAAGTGAGACTGTAAAAAACAACAAGGTAATCAGGAATAATGTGGAGATCAGGTGGTTCCCTGGGGGTCGGCCATGAAACACTATCTGCGTCACTTAAGATGGTTCTCATCTGGAGTTTGTCCAAATGGTTACTAATGACTTCAAGACACGGGGTGGGGAAGTAACAAATGCAAAGAAAGGAAAGAGTGTCTGAGATAAACCTCTCCTCTCTTTTGCAGTTCACTTAAGTACCAGAAATTGCACAATATCACTAATGTCACTCCCATACACACACACACACACACACAATCAGAAGGTCATTAGAGAAAGTAGCCAAATCAACAATATATGGGGTTTATCACAGCTTCAGTAAAAGTCATAATAACCTAAACCTACTAAACAGAATCACATATTTAGAAGCCACAAATCAGCTTCAATGTGTACGTATACTGGAAATGGTGGTTAGGAAAAAAAAAATCACCAAAGTACTATTGGTTACTAGTGAACCAACTTAGTTTTGTAAATCACACAGATCTGGAGCCCAGGAAATACCAGCATATGTGGCCAGAATAGAGTAGGTCCTCTACAAAGGTCTCTTAAAAAACAGAGCGGGTCTCATACAAAAAGCATCTAATGGGCAGGGAGGGGGTTGCACCAGGGAAAAAGCTGATCAAATGTAAATCCTGGCAATTGGTATTGCCCTCAAGCGAATCTTTAGACTCCCAACAGAGGCCTTTCCGCCTACTACAACATAAACACGTAACAAAACCAGATCCAGGAAACACAGCAACTGGGTTACAGCTGGATCTTTCGCTTTCCCATCAAGAAAGACAATGTCGAAACTAGGCTGCCATTTATCAAGGTCCGCTCCTAATTGTTTCGTTAGAGGAAAAAATTCCAGGGAGCACCGCTGGGAGGAAGGGAGAGGCAGTCTTTCAGAATGCAGAAATACAAAATGAGCCAAAACTGGGTAATTGCCAGAAATTTCCACCAAATCCTAGTACCCTCGGTCCCTTCGTTCACAACGCCTCGCCTCACCCAAGCCCGCTTTTCTCTCCAAATTCTTGCCAAAGAACAATCTTCCCATTCTTGCCCACACCCGACTTCGGTTCCTGAACAAATCTCCTTCCTCAAAGTCCCTGGACATCCTCCAGAGCTACAGCGCCCTAAAAAAGATGCGCCACTCCATGTCCCCGCCCCCCCAGCACCCCATTTTCAGTCCTCCCCAATATCAAACCGGGCTCCCCGACTTCCCGCACATGCGCACTACCCGCTCCGGCCCTTACCATGTACCAGGTCCCCAGGATGATCGTCCCGGTGCGGACATGGCAACAGCCGCAGCACCGGGTGCTGTAGAACCGGTCGCTGCGGCTCCGCTTGAAAGTCATTGATACCATTGGGAATCTCGCAGGCCTCCTTCGTGGCCTGGCCCTTCGCAAACGCTTTCCGCCTAGCGGTCGAACCCAGACAGCTCTGTCACGGCCCCCAAAACCAAACCTTCAAGCCCGCCCCCAGCCCGGGCTCTGCCAGCTCCTTCGCAACTGCGCACTGAGCGCCGAGCTCTGCTCTCGCGAGACTTCGGCTTGCCCCTCCCTTCCTCTACACACGCCAATGGAGAACGGAAAGCGGGACGGACCTGGCTCCTGATTGGAAAATCTTGGCGATTGACAAGCCCTCAGACCCAATCAGAAGTGCAATTCGCCTAAACGCTGTTCGGTCTCCACCTATGATTTGAGGTCAAGGGCTGGCTCATGGGCCTAGGGTGGTTTGGGATGAGGAGGGCCGGGAAGTTCACCATCCTCGAGATAAAATCGGCAAAATATAGAGGCATTTAATGGGAAGGAGAGAAACGAGGTGGAGTGGCAGGCAGGCAGCGGGTACGAGGGACTTTTCTGAGCGATGTCTTTGCCACGTACTGCTTAGGAGGCGTCACGGGCTGCTCACGTGACCTTTGTGCGCAGCTCGATTATTGGGCAGGCCGGGGCGGTGCCTTGTGGAGGGGCAGGGCTTACCCTGCTGGAGCTGTCCTGGGCCCTGTGGTGGAAATTGGTGGCTCCCCAGGGGAAACGATTAGATTTCCACCCTTCCTCCCTCTAAAGCCTGCTTTGTGGGTGCTGAGATATGCCATCTGACCCTGCCAGAGGCGAAAGGGTTAAGGAAAATGAAAGCAAGATAAAGTAGAGGAACTGCTTAGTAGCTAGGTTTTTACGCATACTAAGAGTGATTTTTGTAGGGAAAAATTGTGAAACACATTGAAATGGAGCAAATGGTTCCGGGGTGTCTTCAGTGAAAAAGCAACCATAGTCTGGCACACCTTTCCGGGTATTCTGCTGCTATGGGAGCTCCCCACCTTTGTGGTGGTCTATACAACTCTGTGGTCTGCTGCCCTGGACTTCATATTGAACCTTATCCCTCCTGGGAAAAAGCCATTTTGCATCGTTTTGTAAGTTCATTCCCCATTCCTGATTCAACAGTATAAGTGGGTGCTTTAAATTCTCCTTAGGACTGGTTCTGACGTCTTACTGGTTCCCTCATTAATTAATGAGTAAATCTTGGACATTGACCCTACAAACTATGTCTGGGAGGAGATATCCAGGCCACACTAAAGGATGAGATATGGCAATTTAACTCATAATGCATTATGACATTTCTCCACTTATACAGGGAGTAGATTATACTAAACTCCCCCAAGCACCCAACAATTACATAGCCCTTAGTGTGTCCTAGGCACTGATCCAATCGCTTTATTTTTAATCATTTCATCCTCACAACTGTGTGAGGTAGTACTTTTATATTAGTTAATGCCACAAAGAAATTAATTACACGTCCAGGATTACAAGGCTAGTGTCAGAACTGAGATTGAAACCTACTGTGCCAATGGTGTCCACTTTGCTGCAATTGGAATCACCTGATGATCTTCAATAACCGCTGATGCCTGGTTACTATCCCCAGACATTCTAATTTAATTGGTATGGGTATGGACTTTGGAATTTTTAAAAGCTCTCCAGGTGATTCTAATGTGTAGCACTGTTACTGTCTTGATATAAAACATGGTAGACAAAAATATATACAATACAATAAAAAAGAATAAAAAAAGTAAGATGGGGAAAATTATCTGATTTCTCTAAAAACCAAAGTCAATTCTAAATCAGGTATACCTAACATTGCGTCAGATCAGTTCTTAAGTTCTACTTTCGCTGTACTGAGACTACCTCGGGCATGGGGCCAGGGAAGTGTGAATTACTAGGAAGCATACTTAACTGGATTAGAGGGGGGTAAATATGATTACAGAGTTTTGTTTAGATAATTTTGATGTAATATACAGACCATATTTTTGGAGAAGATTGTAAGGTACTATTAGCAATACAGTCTGTCCTTTTTTGTGGAGGAGAAAGTAAATATTTTTAGGAGAAACTAACTTGGAAAAACACACACACACGAAAGAAATTAGGGTGAGTTTAAAGCTCTTCAGCTAACATAGTTGAATCTGTTTTTTCTCTTTTAACTAAATGCTCGTCTGTTTGCATTACTTCAGCACATTTTTATTGAGGTCTATAATATTTCATGAGATGAGGTTACAAGGATGAAAAAGACAGATATTATACCTTCCCTGGAGTTTGTGTGAGCTAAAGGGGAAAATGGACCAGGTGTGGTGGCTCACGCCTGTAATCCTAGCACTCTGGGAGGCCAAGGCAGGCAGATTGCTCAAGGTCAGGAGTTCAAAACCAGCCTGAGCAAGAGCGAAACCCCGTCTCTACTAAAAACAAAAATTATCTAGACAACTAAAAATATATAGAAAAAATTAGCCGGGCATGGTGGCACATGCCTGTAGTCCCAGCTACTCGGGAGGCTGAGGCAGCAGGATTGCTTGAGCCCAGGAGTTTGAGGTTGCTGTGAGCTAGGCTGATGCCATGGCACTCACTCTAACCTGGGCAACAAAGCAAGACTCTATCTCAAAAAATAAATAAATAAATAAATAAATAAAGGGGGAAATGTCAGTGAGAATTTTCAGTCTTCACCCCACCACGAACAGCATCTATATGTCAACTATTCCTTAGAGCTAGACATTCTTTCCCAGCTTCTGATTAACCACCCACTCTGTTTGTCCATGTACTTCTCTGGCAGCTCCTTCTCATTCTGCTTTGCAATTCTCTCTTCTGCTGTCCATCCCTTAAATATTGGTGTTTTTCAGGGCTCAGTATAAGGCTCCTTTCTTTTGGCATGTTACCTTCTCCCAATTGTCACTTATTTGCAAGATGATTCTTCCATAAATATCACCAGTCCAGGTCTCACTCCTCACCTTCAGTCTCATATTAAGCCTTTCAACAGTGCTTACTATATAGTGAGCACTCAGTATTAGCTACAGTTCATTTGGAATTTAAGTGGTGTGTGGTAGGGATCTAACTAGCTCTGGATAGACTGTTTAAATTATATCAGTGTCTTAAAAAAGATTTCTTAAGTCTAGTGTAAGCTTTCCTATAGATTTTTATAAGCCTATCTCTACCCATTGCTATTCTCACCCCAACTGATACTGTTTCATTGTTCATTGCATGCTATTTTAATTTGACCTTCCACACTATAGTTTATGGTTAAAATGTGTTTTTGTATGTTATCCTTTTTTATCAAATTTAATCATAGCATTCTTGGAGAAGATAATTTTTAAAAACTTCTACCAAGGAAAGTCCAATGGGTAAAAAACACATTTATGGCAGATGAGTGAATCTATAATAGTGTTTTCATGACTTCCAAGAAATGAAAGGATTTGTGAAAAATCAATTTAAAGCCCTATGAAACTCCTCATTATACTGTCTCATCAGTTGTGAGGCATCTGGAAAATACTGATAGAATATTCAAGTAGTCTGTTTCTCCCTCCACTCCCATTCCACCTCCCCATTCATGAGGCACAAATAGTTTGGGTTAAAAAAAATGCTCCTAAATAAAATAGAATCCAGGTGCTATTCTTTAATGTTTGACTGAAATATTTTAAAAAGGTCCCCTTTTCATATGTTCAAATGACATCCCTAAACATCTCTTCAAATGGCTCTTTATAAATTCTTGCTGTCATGTAGATTTTTTAAAAGTCAAGCTTGGCACCCTTTATGGTTTTCTTGAAATGTTTGCCTTTTAATCACACAGGATGGAGTCCTCGAGGCAACACAATCCTACATACATGGCTGGATTTCATAAATTACAACCATCTTTACAGATATAATTTAGCTGCTTGCCTAAAGCCTGTGTTCCAATAAAATTGTTATTTCCTTGTAAGTTAATGTGAATAGTACTTAATGAATTTATTATATCCCTGAAAGAAGCTTAACAGAGAAAAAGAAATCTTGAACTTTTCTTGCTTGACAGAGAAGTTTATTAGCAGAAATCAGTAGAACATTATACTATGTTATAAATCAGTTTGCTTCTTCCCCCCATCAAAAAATTGAGCTTTAGAATAAGAAACAGCACTGAAGGAGAAGAAGAAGGGGAAGGAGAAGAAAAAGAAAAAGAAATAAAGGCAAACAACAGTGAAGATTAATCACTATCAAATTGAATGATATGTTTATTATCTAAAAATATCACACGAATTCTTAAGAAAAATGACAAATCACAACCAGGAACAAAACTTCCCAAGAAACAGGAGAAAATAATTCAAAGAAATAAATATAAATGAAAAATGATTTCATTCATTTTATTAAATGAATATAATTTTAAAAAGAAAAGATAATATCCTGTTCTGGTGAGGTTATCACAAAATGGATAATTTTATATATAGCTGGTGAAATTGTGAATTGGTACAACCATTTTGGAAAATGCTTTGATGATACCTATTAAGAGCCATGACAAATTCACATTATCTAAAATAGTACAGGTTAAGCATTCCTAATCCAAAAATCTGAAATCTTAAATGCTCCAAAATCTGAAATTTCCAGAGGTAGAAAATTCCACACCTGACACCTGTGCTTTATGATGGTTCTGTGTGTAAAATTGTTAAAAATATTGTATAAAATTACCTTCAGGGTACATGTGTGTGAAATATAAGTGGATTTCATGTTTAGACTTGGGTCTCATCCTCAAGGTTATCTCATGTATATGCAAATATTTCAAAATCCAAAAATATCCAAAATCTGAAACATTTATGGCCCCAATTTAGATGAGGGATAATATGTAATGCTATTTCTAAGCATCTATTCTCAGAGAAAAGTCTAAAAAAATGAGAAAAGGATCTGCAGAGAGAAGAGAACTTGCCAGGGTCATTAGAAGTCAGCCTCCTGGGGATTGAGGAAGGGTGGAGAGCAGATCTGGAAAGGCCAACAGAGACTATCCAGCACCTCTAATCCAAGAGGGCCCAGATTATAATCCTGGTGTCATAGTAGCTCAGCTATCGTGCACCTTCACCACCTAAAGAAGAATATGAAGGAGGTGGAAGGAAGCAAATAAGACTTCTGAATTCCTGGAGTTGACATTACCATGTACTATAGTTGGGTGTTTGTCCTGCAAACCTCATGTTGAAATTTGATCCCAATGCTGGAGTTGGGGCTTACTGGGAAGTGTTTGAGTCATGGGAATTGATCCCTCATGAACAGATTAGTGCCCTCCATGAGTGAGGGGGGTGAGTAGGTTCTCACTCTATTAGTTCCCACAAAAGCTAGTTGTAAAAAGAGCCTGGCACCTGCCCTCCCTCTCTGGCTTCCTGTCTCACCATGTGATCTCTTCACATGCCAACTCCCCTTCACCTTCCACCATGAGTAGGAGCAGGCTGAGGCCCTCACCAGAAGCCAAGCAGATGCCAGTACCATGCTTCTTATATAGCCTGAAGAATCATGAGCCAAATAAACCTCTTTTCTTTATAAATTACCAAGCTTCAGGTATTCCTTTATTGCAACACTAAATGGACTGAGACACAAAGTAACTGAAGGGACCCATTAAAGAATTTTAAGCTGGGGAGTGATGTTGTGATCATAATTTTTTTTTTTTTTTTTTTTTTGCTTGTTTTGGAAAGATCGCTTTGGACGCAGCAAGGAAGAAGCACATTGAAAAGTAGATGAACCAGTGGTAACTAATTTAGCAGAGTCCTGAGAGTAAAAGCCTAAACTGACAGTGGACAAAAGCAGAGAATCAACTCATTCTAAGTGACAGACTCGCAAAACTAATTGTGTGCTTTCTATATATCTTTTTCTCAATCATCAGAAGATATGTTCCATCAAAATGAAAGGAAGCCATAAACAAGGAAGATGTGGAATGCAGAAAACAGGAGATCCAACCACGTGAGATGTGGATGAAGGCTCCAGAGGATGATAAAGAGAGATCTCAGTATGAAAATTGTGCATTAGGTGTAGAAGTCAGCCACTCCAGAGTGGAGCACTGACTCAAGAGAAAAACATGTTGAGTGTTATCATCATTTCTGCCTTCTGTAATTCATCAGGGTTTTTATCCTGACAAAGCTACTTGAGGATGTACTCCACCAAAACAAAGGAGAATATCAAGAGGAAGGCGTGAGAACCAGAAAATGGGGAATCAAACTTAGGAGACAAGGGAATTATGTAGGATGATAGGAAAAGGAAGTCTCAGGATGACAACTGTAGGCCTAGAAAGAAGAGAATGAAGGTATACAGGAGGTAAAGCAGCAAGAAAAAAATCAGAACTAATGGATTACCTAATGGGACAGATCTGGCCAAAAAGTTGTAATGAAAGGCATTAGAAAAGTGTGACAAAACTTAGCAAGCATGCACAAAGAAAACTAAACAAATGCATAAACAAGGCAATTATTATTATTATTATTTGTATATACATATATATTTTGAGACAGAGTCTCACTTTGTTGCCCAGGCTAGAGTGAGTACCGTGGCATCAGCCTAGCTCACAGCAACCTCAAACTCCTGGGCTTAAGCATTCCTTCTGCCTCAGCTTCCCAAGTAGCTGGGACTACAGGCTTGCGCCACCATGCCCGGCTAATTTTTTCTATATATATTAGTTGGCCAATTAATGTCTTTCTATGTATAGTAGAGATGGGGTCTTGCTCTTGCTCAGGCTGGTTTCGAACTCCTGATCTCGAGCAATCCACCCGCCTCGGCCTCCCAGAGTTCTAGGATTACAGGCATGAGCCACTGCACCTGGCCAGCAAGGCAATTATTATAAGTGCAAGAAAAGCAAAAAATTGAAAAAGAAATGTAATCAGAGTATCCCATAATGTTTAGCTGTGAATAATAACTACATAGGCATAATCAAATAAATACTGAATATTGAATATTTTGCAAACATTGAAATATTTATGTTTTGAGAGGGCCTGGGAGGAGAAGGGGTTCAGATGACAGTGAAAGAGTGATCAATCTTCATCCACTACAATGGAGGCCAGCAGATAATGTCAAATTTGTTTTATAGTATTATGGAAAATAGTATGGCAGTTTCCCAAAAATCTAAAAATAGAACTATCATATGACCCAGTAATCCCACTATTGGGTATTTATCCAAAGGAAAGGAAATTAGCATATTGAGGAGATACCTGTACCCCCATGTTTATTTCAGCTCTATTGACAATAGCTAAGATATAGAATCAACATAAATGTCCATTAAGAGATGAATGGATGAAGAAAATGTGGTACATATACACAATGGAATGCTATTTAGCCATAAAAAAGAATGAAATCCTGTCATTTGATGAGCCTAGAGGACATTATTTTAAGCGAGATAAATCAGGCACAGAAAGATAAATACCACGTGTTCTTATTCATATGTGGGAGCTAAAAAAAAATTGAGCTCATTGAAGTCGAGTGTAGAATAGAGGTTATCAGATGTTGGAAAGGGTAGGAGGGAGAGGAGGGTAGAGACAGGCCAGTTAACAGACAGAAAAGTACTGTACAGCTAGGTAAGATCAATAAGTTCTAGCATTCTATGTCACTGTGGACTGAATATGGTTAACAACAATTTAGTGTCTATTTTCAAAAAGCTAGAAGAGCGGATTTTGAATGTTCACAACACAAAGAAGTGATAAACGTTTGAGGTGATGGAAATGCTAGCTTCCCTGATTTGATCATTACCTATTGCATACATGTATCAAAATATGACTCTGTATTCCATAAATATGTGCAATTATCACATGTCAACTAAAAAGGAAAAAAGTTGATTGATGAAAATACAACATAAATGTCTATTGTTTAAAAATATGGAACTGTGTATATGCCAGGGAAAAAATACTGAAAGCATTGTATCAGTCAGCATATGCTGTGTAACAAACTACCACAAAATTTAGTGGTTTCAAACAAAAAGCAGTTCTTATTTCTTATAATTCTGTGGACACTAAACTGGGCATTTCTTCTGGTTTCGGCCATTTCAGCTGAACTGTTGTCAGCCAGTGAACTTATTAATAGCTGAAGCTGGGTAATCTAGAACATTCTTATATGTCTGGTGGTTGGTTCTGTGTCAGCTGGGGTGATGGCAATGAGTGTTTATTATCAATGTGTGTTTCATCCTCTGGCAGGCTGGCCCAGGCTCTTTCATAAGAGTGGTTGCAGGGTTTGCAAGAGGACCATGAAAAGGCAAGCCCAACATACTAGCCCTTTTCAAGCATTTGTTTTGCTTTGCTAAAGTTCCATTGGCCAAACCTGTCTAAGCCCAGGTTCAAGGGATGAAAAACTAGACTCTTACCTCTCTTACCTCTTAATGGTGGAAGGTGTACAGCCACATTACAAAGGGAGGTGAATACAGGAATGGGAAGAATGCATGGCCATCAGCATCAAAAAAAAAAGGAAGTAGGAAAAGGACTAGGGGAAGTGGGGAAAGAGAATGAGGGAGCTTAGAGGGATAGGGGAGGAAACACTGGATTTGATTATAAGCCTTTTATTAATAGTACTGTTTTGCTTTTAAAAACTATATGCATGTATTAATTTGATAAAAATAAGATTAATTTAGAATAAAGGGCATAGTGACCAATAGTGTCAGATTCTTAGAAGTATCAGGTAAGAAAAAGGTTGGATTTGGCAACCCCCAACCTTGGTTGGGTTATGAGACCCTGAGGGTTATGAGACCAGGTTCAGTGGAACAGCAGTGCTAGAATAAATAGACTGAAGTGAAAGATGAGAAATGCACAGAGGGGAAACGTTTTTTTACAAGAAACAAGGCTATAAAATGAGGGAGGTGCTAGTTTGATACCCAGCATGCCAAACCCACAAACCCAGACTGAGATCCATCTGTCTGTCTGTCCTTCCATCCATCCATCCTCTATCTTTGCTTCTGTCTTTCTCACTTTGTTTTTCTAATGATCATCTCAGGGATTGGTTCAAAATGGCAATTTCTTTTTCTTTCTTTTCTTTTCTTTTTTTTTTTTTTTTTTTGAGACAGAGTTTCCCTTCATTACCCTTGCTAAAGTGCAGTGGCATCATAGTAGCTCACAGCAACCTCAAACTCCTGGGCTCAAGCGATTCTCTTGCCTCAGCCTCCCTAGTAGCTGTGACTACAGGCACTCACCACAACACCTGGCTAATTTTTCTATTTTTTAGTAGAGACAGGGTGTCCTCTTGCTCAGGCTGGTCTTGAACTCCTGAGTTCAAGCAATCCTCCCACCTCGGTGTCCCAGAGTACTGGGATTACAGGCATGAGCCACCATGCCCAGCCAAAATAGCAATATCTTACATAAACACTAGGCTCGGTGTTCCTAAGTCAATCATCAAAGTCAGAGAGTCACAAAGTGTGGTGGTTCACTGACCCCTACACATCCCCAAGACCCATTCAGAGGGCCTGTGGATTCAGAATTATATCCATAATAATATATTACTTGCCTTTTTCATTGTGTTGACATTTTCACTGATCAAACTGAGTCAAACAGGGTCACCATAGCATGAATCAAGACAGTGGCACCAAATTGTACTTGTAATCACTATATTCTTCACTGGTGCATACAAGCAGTTTAAAAAATGCCATTTAGGTTAATAATGTTCTTGATGAACAAAAAATTGTTTATATTAACCCTTGGGGACACATCTCTTTAATATTCTGTGTAATGAAATGAGAATTGCATATAAAACACTTTTGCTGCATACGGAAGTACAATGGTTCTCTCTAGGAAAAGCACTTCTGCAATTGTTTGACTTGTGAACTGAACTAGCTGAGTTTTACATGGAGCACCATTTTTCCTTGAAAAAATGACCAACAGACAAATATTAATATTTCAGATACAAGTATTTGGCAGTCATTTTCTTGAAAATGAATGCGGTGAGCCTGCGCCTTTAAGGAAACCAACTGGAGTGATAAAATCAGAGCCTTCAAGAGGAAAATTAGAATTTTGGAAGAACTCATATCTACTACCATGAACTTGACAGTAGTAATTAAAGATTTTTGTGACAGGATCGGAGGTGAAATAAACAAATGTGAATTTTTTGTTGTTATATAATGCTGTTACATTTGACTACCTGCCTAACTAAGTGAACCAACATCTGCTAAATAACCAATGCATAATGTTACAAAATCAAGCAAAAGAGCCAGTCAAATGCAAGAGAAACTAGTGATTTTTAACAGCACAGTATGAAAAGTTCATTGATATGATTTCAGATTTCACATTGCAACTGATCTTTAAGGAATTACTAGGTACTATGCTTTGGTGTAGAATCAAAGAATAGCCAGACTTATCTAAAAAGGCTCTTAAAATATTCCTCACTTTTCCAACTATATATCTATATGAGACTAGATTTTCTTCACATATTTCACCAAAAAGAACATGTAAAACAGACTAAATGCAGAAGCAGATGTGAAAATCCAGCTATCTTCCATGAAATCAAGCATTAAGCAGATTTGTAAAATATAAAACAATGCCATTCTTCTCACAACTTTTTTAAAATTTTGGAAGCTACAGTATTTTTCATGAAAATATGTTGTTCATGTTAGATATGATAGATTTATTACTGTTATTTTAAAACCAATTTAGAAATACTTTTAAATTTTCTCAATTTTACTTTCTAATAAAGTATATATCAATAGATAACCCAGACAAACAAAATCTCTTTAGTGTCCTCTATAATTTGTAAGAGTATAAAGAGGTTTTAGATAAAAAAGATTGAGAACCACTAACTTAAGCCTTCTAAATCACCCCTGTGGACAATGGTTACAGATATTCAGAATGGTGACTCAGGTACTAAGAAATACCATCAAAAGATTGTTAGCAGAGGAGGAAAGCAGATTTAGGATTTTCAAAATTCTTAATATTGTGGCTGTTTTACTCCATTTGGGGTGCTATAACAAATCACCATGAACTGAATAGCTTGTAAATAACAGAAATATATTTCTCATGGTTCTAGAGACTGGGGAGTCCAAGATCAAGGTGCCAGTAGATTTGAAGTCTGGTGAGGGCTTGCTTTCTGGTTCATAGAAGGTGCCTTCTGCTGTGTCCTCACATGGTGGAAGGGCTGAGAGGGCCTTTTTTTATAAGGGCACTAATCTCATTCTTGCAGGTTCCATCCTCATGACCTAATCACCTCCCAAAGGCCCCACCTCCTGATACCATCACCTCGGGAGTTAGGATTTTAACTTGAATTTTGCGGGGGGGGGGGGGGGGGGTCACAAACATTCAGACCATAGAACTTGGTTTCAACAATTCTACATTAATTTCAGTTTAGATTATTGGCTAATTAGTGTTTGCTGAACAAGAAGGACCTTGTCCAAATCTCAGTTTCTTCACCTGTACAATGGAAATAAGATTGTTTCCTAATCAAGCTGTAATTTCCTTACTGTGATGAAAGCAGAAGGCAATTATGCCTCCAAATATTTCTATCACAATTTAATTATTCATCTCCAGTCCCTCAAGGCATTTTTCTGCTGATATTGGTAATTATCTCCTCTAATCAAATTAAATGTGTGGTTTCTATTTTGAATTACTCCAGGGTATTAGATGAATTAATTGGTAAGTTGGCAAACTACCTTGAAGATGAAAAGTCCTATGTAATTATCCCCATGAGAAAAGTACTTTCCATGCACTTGGCTGAAAGCACTACTTGCGATGATGGAATTGAATCTTAACCGTAAGGAATTCTGGTATGAATGTGGTGGTGCAGATTCAGCATCTGTCTTTTTCTTCTCCTTTCAACCATACAAAAACAGAGAAAAGGGTGAACAAAACAGTGAACTCGATCTTCAGCAAATTTAGGAGCAGACATTCACAGCCTTCAAAATGTGAGTCAGGGCACTAAGAGCAGGGGAGAGACAGAAAACACATAGTAGAAGCTGCTAAAAGATGTGAGGCTCAAACCGCAGCAGAGCCTCCAGAAAACAGTAGCAAACTTGCTTCCTAGTGTGAGAGACTCACCATGTACTGCAGGTGTGACCTCTTGTCAGTGGATTGGGGTGAGCAGCCCAAGTTCTCCTGAAACCTGATTTATTTCAAAGTAGCAAAAGACACTGGCTACACAAATAAACAGAGAAGCCATCTATATTGCTGCCATAACAAAATACCACAAACTGGGTGGTTTAAACAACAAATTTATGGTCTTATGGTTCTGACCACTAGAAGTCTCAGGTGAAGGTGTCGGCAGGGTTGGTTTCTTCTGAGGGCTGTGAGGAATAATCTGTCCCATTCCTCTCGCCTGTCTTCTGGTGGTTTGCTGGCAATCTTTGGCATCTCTTGGTTTGTATAAACATCTCTGCTTTCATTCTCACGTGTTGTTCTCCTTGTGTATGTGTCTGTGTCTAAAATTCTCCTTTTTATAAGGACACCAGTTATATTGGATTGGGATCCATCCTAATGATGTCATCTTAACTTAGATAATTACATCTGCAACAATCTTATTTCCAAATCAGTTCACATTCTGAGGTTCTGGGAGCGTTCAACATATGAATTTGGGGTGGGGACACAATTCAACTGATAACACCATATATCCTGGATATATTGGAGCACCTCTATTGTTGCTGCTATAACGGAAGCGAGAGTCTTTGGGCAGTAAAACCTGCAAGACTACCTACAGCCTTCCCTCCACAAAGTCAAAGGACTGTGTTCTAAAGCAACTGGCCAGGTGCAGTGGCCCACGCATATAATCCTAGCACCCTGGGAGGCCGAGGTGGGCGGATTGCTTGAGGTCAGGAATTCGAAACCAGCCTGAGCAAGAGCAAGACCCCATCTCTACTATAAATAGAAAGAAATTAATTGGCCAACTAATATATAGAATATATAGAAATTATATATATAGAAACTAATATATAGAAAAAATTAGCCGGACATGGTGGCGCGTGCCTGTAGTCCCAGCTACTTGGGAGGCTGAGGCAGGAGGATTGCGTGAGCCCAAGAGTTTGAGGTTGCTGTGAGCTAGGCTGACATCACGGCATTCACTCAAGCCTGGGCAACAAAGTGAGGCTCTGTCTCAAAAAAATAAAAAAATAAAGTACCTGAAGTCATTCTTCTTTGTGTGGTTAAGTCATCAATGGGATAAACAACTACATTTGTTTGACGTTTTCTTCAACTTTTAAGAACTGCTCATTTCATTTTGATTTTTTAAAAATAATTAAAAACCTGGCATGTTTCCAAAGTCAAATCTACAAAAAAAGTATTTTTGTCTGAATAAAATCCAGTTTTTTCTCTGTCCTGTTTACACTGTTCTCTCTCTCCCTTGTGGATACTTTTTAAATTAGAAAGAATTTTAATCTACGCATATATGTTCTTACATTCATTATCACTCTCAGTTTTTAGATAAATAGTTGCAGACACAACTTTTATCCACTTTGGTTTTTTTTTTTTTTTTTCAGTTAATAATGTATTCCAGAGATTATGGCACAGTTGTAAATAGAGATGTTGCTCATTCCTTTTTATAGCTGCACAGTACTCTGCTGCGGGTGTATACACCATAGTTGATTCGACCAATCTCTTATTGATGGATTTTTTTTTTTTTTTTTTTTTTTGAGACAGAGTCACACTTTGTTGCCCAGGCTAGAGTGAGTGCCATGGCATCAGCCTAGCTCACAGCAACCTCAAACTCCTGGACTCAGGCGATCCTCCTGTCTCAGCCTCCCAAGTAGCTGGGATTACAGGCATGTGCCACAATGCCTGGCTAATTTTTTGTATATATATTTTTAGTTGTCCAATTAATTTCTTTCTATTTTTAGTAGAGACAGAGTCTTGCTCAGGCTGGTTTTGAACTCCTGACCTCGAGCAATCCGCCCGCCTCGGCCTCCCAGAGTGCTAGGATTACAGGCGTGAGCCACCGCGCCCAGCCTGATGGATTTTTTTGTTGCTAGTTTTTTGCTGTTACAAATAGGGCTATGATGAGTATTCTTGCATACATCTTTTTGCATTTGGGGCTACCTCGTCTCTATTATCACCAAATATTGAAAAATATGGTCTCACACCTTTAGCTGGCTCTCTTTCCCTCCTCTATTTTCTTTTGTCTATCCCTAGTGTCCCTGTTCTGCTCAATTTGGATCCTGTCCTTAGCGCTTCTCTTTAGTGTGGGCCTTTGTCTTGGAAAAGATCTTGGGTTGGTATTGCGAGTTCACAGGGCTCAGGTTGCCCCAGCGCTCTCCAACCTTGCTGACCACTTACCTGCACTGACCCCCAAATTACCCACTGGAGCACACAGAGCTCCTTCCCAGTTTGGGCTGCGTCCTAGGGTGGCCTGCTGAGCTTCCCATGAGTCTCTGTTGGCAATTTCAGGTTCCCCAGCTGCGAGCCATGAGCAGTCGCTAGCCTTCCCTCCGTGTCCCCCACACAGTGACTGATGCCTGTAGGCCTTGTTGCTCTCAGCGGTTGTTGCACTTGCTTATGTTTTGGGTCCGTAGGAATACTTCGCATCTAGTTTTGACGATGATGTCATCAGTTGGTTCTTTGGCTCTACTCATAACTTCACTCTTAATTAGGAAAATGCCAATTAAAGCTCAATCAAGAATATATATTTTATATGTATATACACATACAAAATCTTTGTATATACCTCCAAGTTTTGTCAGTTTTAAACTATATCAAAATTAAAAGTTACCAAAAAAATTAAGTTGCAATCCATTTTTGACTTCACAGTATAGCAAAACTCCAAAAGTTTGATATGCAGGCTCTAGACAAGGCTGAGGAAACAGCTCTTTCATACATTGCTAGTGGGAAAATAAACTGGCACAACCCCTGTGGAAAGCAATTTGACAAAATATAACCAATTTTCAATGTATTTACACCTTTTGACCCGCCCTACAATTTCCAGGAATTTATCCTACAGATGTACGTGCATCTGTGTTAGATGATGTATGAACGCTGTTATTCATTGCAGCATTGTTAATAACAGCAAAAGTTTGGAGACAATCCAAATGTCCATCAAAAGGAACTGGTTTAATAAATTATGTTATGTCACTTTAATGGAAAGACATAAGTTCTCCGTATAAGCAGAAAGAGGAATGTCTCTAAGATAGTATTATAAACAAGGTACAGAACAATGCATACATATCATTTTGTAAAAACACAAATAGCAGGGAATAAGATACATATTCATATTTATGTATATTTTTATAAATATATTCTGGGAAAAAAACATTAAAAACTAACCGGTTACCTGGAAGGGGCTAGAGCATCGGGTACACGATGTCTGGAGGCCAAGGGTGGGAGGGAAACTTTTCACTGAGAACCTTTTATAGTGTGTTAATTGCTGAACCATGCGAATGTATTACCCGATCAAAAATGTAGAAACACAAAAAATTTAGAAACTTAAAAGGAGTATACTTTTAATCAAAGTATTTGTTAGCATCGGATTCTAGACTTTTCTTTCAAAGGACAAACTAAAACAAGGCTACAGACTCCAAGCAATGGGTGTGATCTGACTGTTTCTAAGTCCATCTGAGAAGGAAACTCAATGTTATAAAAGTTCAGCATTGCAAAACTTACATAGTGAAAGTGGAGTGAGGTTCCTCTGAGCCCTGCTAGCCAGCTCTGTCACACGAGGGCAGAGATGGATTTGGGGAGATCATCTAGAGAAGCTGGACTAATGTCTCAGTCCATTTGGGTTTCTATTGGATTATGATAGACCGGGTGACTTCTAAACAACAACAAGTTTGTTTTTCACAGATCCCCTCTGGAAAGGCATTACGGGAGGCATTGGGAAGGCTGGCCCCTTCCTCTTGCCCCTCACACCACATGAGTGGTTAGAAAAATGGGAAATGTCAAGTGGCATCAACAAGTAGGATGAAGAGCTAACTCCGTAAACCTGTGGATGGGCCCTTTCGCAGGGGTGCAGAGGGGAGAGAGGACTGAAGGCTGGCGGCCAGGGTGCAGTGATGCTACGGCAAACCCCGAGGGACTTGGCATGGCTGTGGAGCGTGGATGGGTCAGTGGGCCTCCCCCACGGCACTGGTGCCCTCCTTTATCCAGCCCTTCACCATGCCTGTCCTCGCGTCTCCCACCTTTTGTCATCGGCTAGAAGACTCAGCCCATGACTCCCACCTGAGAGAGTAAGAGGAGGGCTATGGGCACAGAGCAGCCACCTTCCCTGCCCAGCCCAGCCCACTGGGATCTGCCTGTCCTCTGGGCTCCCCAGCCTTGGCCATGGTGGCCAGGGCTGCCACAGTGCACAGCTCCAGAGATCGCCAGTAACAAGGTGTTCCACATGTGGGCACAGAGTCCACGACAGGCACATGCTGGGCACAAGTAGACCTGGGCAGGTTCTGTTTAGTATCTGTTCAGAGTTTGTCTTACTGCCTCAGCTAGACTGAACTCCTTGAGGGGTGGGACATGTTTATAAATCTTTTTATATACCAAACCACCTAGCGCTAAGCCTAGCCTGATAAATATTTGCTGATGGATGGGCAATCCAGAAATGGGGTCATTGGCCCTGAATTGCAGAAAAATGGACTGTTTAAGCCCAAAATTGCATCTATTTTAGAGCCTTACAAACCTGATTCTGCTCAGCGTTGGCATCTGGTACTAGCATTAGCCACTTAGAAATGTGACCTTCTATGACACTGGGCGTCTCCTAGCAGCCGCATGACGTGATCGGGATGGCTCTCTGCCTCTGCTACTGGTGTCAGTTTCCTCCTCCCTAAAAGGGTTCAGTAATGAATGAACTGGGATTTCATGAGCCACAGGCAGAACTGACGCAGTCTGCAAAGCCCAGAGTGAGGTTTGGATTAGTCACGGTCATAAGCACTGTTTATGCAGCTACGCGGCCAGCCGGGGCTCACATTTCTCCCAGAGGCCCACGGCATTTCTCCGTAAGATTTTTTTGAAGCATGAGGCCTCAAATCCATACTTGAATATTTCTCCTCTAATGCAAGCATTTAAGCAGCTAAATTATATTTTACTGAGCCTCCCAAGCCCGCCTACCTTTCATCTGGCCACTAACCTAGTTATGACACTTTCAGAGCATTGTTTACATGCTGAGCTGCCCAGTTGAAATTAACTGGAAATTAGTGCAAAAAAACAAAACAAGAAAAACTCTCACAAAACATTGAAAAGAGAGCTAGAGGACTAGGATTTTTAGTCACTAGCTTATAGGGTGGCCATGAGCAGATTTTTTTTATCTGTGCTCCATGTTGTCATTTGTAAAACTCAGGAGAGGAACAAGAGGTGCCCCACCACCCACAGGACACTTGTCCTGAGCCATGTGTCCTTTTGGGGGTGAGATCTGGGGACCTGTGTGGAGCCACCAGCTTTTCCCTGGCCAAGGCTGGGGTGTCACTGTGGCCACAGGACAGAGGTAGTTGGGTTTGACAGGTGGAGACGGGCACTGGAGTTGTTCTCATGGCACAGTCCCCACACCCTGTGGTTCCTAAATGAATTATGCAGATCGATGAATTTATTCTTCTGTTCCAAGAAAATGTTGGAGTAAAGACCCAACCTCCAAATGCTGGGGCGAGAGAGGCAGTCTTCACTGTCCTCAGCTCCCTGGGAGGGCAGGAGGGCCGGGTGGGCAGTGAGAACCAAGCACTGTCCCAGGAGGCATGGGCCTGGGTTCAACTTCAGTTCTATCGTCCAATCACAGAGTGACCTAGAGTCAGTCCCTCCTCTTTGTAGGGCCTCAGTTTCCCCATCTGTGCAATGAGGGGATGGACTAGGGAAGCCCCAGGGTCACTTCCAGGTCTGTGGTTTGAGTATCTTGTCCATCAGGCTGTTTTCCTTCCCTCCTCATCGCTCAGCCTTCCAATTCCTCCCCCTATTCTTGCAGGTGGGAAACACGACCCCTTTTCTAGCTGTTCTTGGCTATTTCATTGATGGGGGCCTCAGTTTTCTCAATGGACATGAGACAGTTTGGTGAGGAGCGTCTGAAGGCTCACCCAGTTCTGGTGCTCTGGCTTCCTGGGATTCTGGTGTGTAAAGTCCCACAGGTGTGTGGCTCGGTGGGGGCTGATGATCTGGGCGGGGGCCCCTGGCTTCACCCAGCACAGGGGGCTCATCCCCCTGGTGTGCCATCTGCCGCCTGCCTCACCTGCTGGTCCACCAGACTTCCCCAGAGGACCCATGGAAACGGTGCAGACAGAGGCCCACAGGTGGAATCTGCTGTGATGGCTTTTTTAAGTGTCAGCCTGATTGAATAGCAGTCTCCATTTATTCAAACATTAATCTCAGTGTTGCCATGAAGGTATTTTGTGGATGTGATTAAAATCCATAATCATCAGGCTTAAGTAAAATATTATAGATTATTCTAGATAATCTGGGTCTTAGAAGTTCTTCTTCCCTGTAGAAGGACAAAGCTACCTGTGGACAACAACTTCAGCTCGTTCCAACGGCCTGGTACATTCCTCCTGCCAGTTCTGTTTCTTTGGCTGGACCCAACCAACGCACTGTTCTATCAGACATAGTGGGTGCAGAGCACCCCTGCTCTGGTCTGGGGTCTCTGGTTATTTCTGAAGAGGGTGAAACTTGGCCCCTTATTCTCTAGCCAGACCTTCATGACCTTGGCCATGAGTGTCAAACATTTCCTAACAGGGCAGAATAAATTTGCCCCTACTCTCAGCTACATCCTGGACAAGGTAAAATAAGGCTCTTAAACTCTTTTTCCTTTGGTGGTTTTTAATACCTCACAAGTACTTGATCTTGGAATTCTTTGTGTATTTAGTTTACCATATGTTACTTTTAATGGTAGGATCTTCTAAATGCATCTTCCTGAGAATGAGATATTCCACCACCCTCACTATCCAATTTAACAGCTGTTGCTGAACCTCCAAAATCAAGATAAACAGCCAGTGTGGCCATGTGAGCGAGTCTCCCGGGAACAGCAGGTCCTGTGTCTGTGCGCTCCAGCCATCCTGCAAATAGGACAGTGCGGTGAGCCCTGGGCCGAAGAGGGGATCTCAGGCCAGTGAAATCAGAGAACCCAGGCTCCTCTGCCTTTTAGTTTTCAAGATCTCAGCTTTTAAACATCTTTCTCTTCACCCTATAAATATCGACTTGCCAAACACCTGGTATAATTTTTAAAAATAATAAATAATGCAATTTCCATTAACGTTTGTCCCTGCTGAGTGAGCAGGAGATGGGCAGGATGTGTCAACCTCTTCTGTACAGTTTGTAAAGAGGAGAATATTGTCCTCTGAACTCTAAGAGAGGCATAAAGAGCCCAGACCCTTCTGCTGGGATGTGGGGGAATGGGCTAGGATGGAGAGCGAGGGGGTCCCAGGCACCAAGAACAATGGGTGTCAGTGAAGACTACATAGAAGATGCCAACATCTGCCTGAGCCTCTGCTTCCAGACAATCTCAGGCTGCAGGACTCTGGGTTTGCAGAACCACAGTGAGCATGAGACTTTGAAAGAAGCGCTGGCCTCTCTGGTATGTAGCCATGAAGGAGGCCAGCTGCTGTTGGAGAACCCGCTGAGCGCTCCCCTGCAGGGTGCTCCATCACCTGGGCAGTCGTCAAAGGCCTGCCTGGGCCTGGCAGGGGGGCATCTGCTCAGGCTGCCAAGGGTGAGGAGTGCCGGCCTCTCCCCTGGCATCTTGCAGTGCCCTGTGGTGCTGACTCCTCTTTCTCCTCCACAGTCTGGGGCCAGGCAAGGTGTGCTTGGTTCAGAGCAGGGAAGAGCATTAGCCCCTCGGACACCCTCAGCCCTCTCCCTCCTGCTCCGCAGACTTCGCAGCCGGTTCCAGCTTTGCCTGCTCCATGCGTTGCTGTCACCACAAGCTGGTGTGTCTGGGAGCTACGCGTTCAGCGTGGTGCGGCTCAGCTGGCCTCGTTCGGGGTGTGGGTGACGAGGCTGAAGGACAGAGTAGGGGTGAGCGGCACGCTCACAACGTTAAATTTGTAACTAGGGTGATATTTTGGAAAAATATTAGTGTGCTTTTTTTCTTTTGCCTTTCTTAGTATGTGACATTGTCTTTAGTATGCCTGAGGCATCCACTTACATACGGGAGATTAAGATTGTTCTAGAAGAACTACAAAAAGGAAAAAAAAAGCATTATTGTTCACCTTTTGACATTCAAAATAAGAGTTTCACAGCTATGTTGCTATAAAACTGATATACAATTAGCTGCACGTAAAGCATACAATTTAATGAGTTTTGACATATGTGCACATCTGTGAAACCATCATCACAATCAAGACAGTGAGCATATCTGTCACCCCCAAAGTTTCCTCTCTCCCCCACTTGGTTCCCAGGAGACCACTGAATTGCTTTCTGTCACTATAGATTAATTTGCATTTTCTAGAATTTTATATAAATGGGATCATACAGTATTAATATTTATACATGTTTTATCTGGTTCCTTTTACTCTGCATAATTATTTTGAGCCTCATTTTTTGTTGCACAAATCAGTAGGTCATTCCTTTTTATTGCTGTGTAATAGTCCACTGTATGGACATGGCACAAACTGTTTATTTATTGGTTGATGGACATTTGGTTGTTTCTAGTTTTGGGCTACTACAAATAAACCTGCTATGAACATTTGTGTACAAGTCTTTGTGTGGACATATGCCTTCATTTCCCTTGGGAAAATATCTAGGAATGGAATGTATAGGTCATATCACAGGTATGTTTTATCCTTTTAGGAAACTGCCAAACTTTTTCATAAAGTAGTTGTTCCATTTTATAATATATGTCCACCAGCGGGGTATGTGACTTCCAGTTGCTTTGTATCTTCACCAACACTTAATACAGCCAGGATTGACAATTTTAGCCCTTCTAGTGGGTGTGTAAGAATATCCATTATGACTGCAATTTGCACTTCCCTGGTGACTAATAACATTAAAAATATGATTTGTGTAACAAAATTGCACTTGTACTCCATGAATATATAAAAATAAACAATAAATTCAGGGTAGGGGAAAGATTTGTAGCAAGACATACCCAAGCTAACCTGGCTATTGCTTGGGGTGAGAATTTTCCAAATTCCTTTATGCTGAAGCAAAACACCATTGTGGTTAAAACATGGGCTTGGCATGTGCATAATGACATCTATGCAAGGATACTCACTGCAGCATTGTCTGTAATAGCAGAAAAATGAAAAACCTAAGTATCCGTTAATGGAGTCCTGGTCAAAAAGAGTATGGTATTGTATTAGTCGGGATTCTCCAAAGGAACAGCACTATAGGATGTGTGTGTGTGCCTATATCTGTATATATTTAGAAAGAGATTTATTTTAAGGAATTGGCTTACATGATTGTGGAGGCTTGGTAAGCCCAAAATCTGATGGGGTAGGCCAGCAGGCTGGAGACTCAGGATGGAGTTGCAGTTCAACTTCAAAGTCTGGAGACCCAAGAAAGAGCAGATGTAGCAGTTCAAGTCTCAAAGCAGTCTGTGGCAGAATTCTCTCTTGCTAGGGGGAGGTCAACTTTTTGTTCTGTTGAGACCCTCAAGTGATTGGACGAAGCCCACTCATATTATGGAAGACAATCTGCTTACTCAAAGTTCATCAATTTAAATGTAAATCTCATCCAAAAACATCCTCACAGATACATCCAGAATAATGTCTGAACAAATATCTGGGCATCCCATAGCCCAGCCAAGCTGACACATAAAATCAACCATCACAGATGTGGATGGAATGCTATGCAGCCATTGAAGAAGAAAGGCCTCACTATATGTACTAAGACGACTATATCTCCAAGATATATTATTAAGTAAAAAAAAAAAAAAACAGTATGTAAAATATACTACCATTATAATTTTTTAAAAACTACAGTCACACATTCCTTAACTATGGGGATATGGACTTAGAAATGCACTGTTAGGCCATTCCATCATTGTGTAGGCATTGTGCAGTGCACTTACACAAACCTAGATGCTGCAGCCTATGACACACCTAGGCCATATGGGTAGCCTATTGCTCATATATGTGGTCCATTGTTGACTGAAACATTGTTATGCAACACACGGGTGTATTTGTGGGTTTTATGGCTGTAAGAAACTGCTATGGGAAAGAAGGAGGTTGCCTCTGAAGAGGGGAACTGAAAGGCCATGGAACAGGGAAGAAAGGAAGCTTACTTTTTATTTCACTCTATACTCTTCTGTATTTTTTTATTTTAAGGCATGTACAGAAACAGCCTCGGCTTTACATCCAAGCTCCACTGATCAGAGATGTGTCCCAGCCTTCCCACCAAAGGGCTGCAGGCACAGGGCAGCCGTTCTAAAGCAAAAACAATAGCAAGTGGGGCTGGGCAGGGGTGGAGGCCAGAGACGTGTTCCCGAGTGGCGTGGACAGGATCCAGGAGTGCGACTCACCCTGCGGTTGCCGGGTGGACCGCCTGGGCCAGGGCCAGAGAAGATGAGGCTGCAGCTCGGAGGGCCAGGGCGAGGCTGCCTTAGCCAAGGAGCACCACGTCTGCACCGCGCAGTCCTCTTGGTTTTACGGTGGAGCCCGGGCTGCGCCCTCTCTGGCTCAAGAATGGAGAAGATGACATAGGTTCCCAGGCCTTGAACCTCACCCAGTGAAATCTCTTTCTGGCTTACAAACTACATCCTCCCCGGACCTTTTGGGTTTGCAGATCTGCTCAGAGAGACCTCCTCCTCACAGAGGCCCTGCAGAGGAAATCCCTGCAAATGGGTGCAAGGGATCCCTCCGCTCTCCCAGCTCTTTAAGATTCTGACTCCACAATAATAGGGATTTGCTTTTTTTTTAAAAAAAAAAAAAAGGCCAGCATGTGTTGCAAATTCAGGCTCAGCATCTGGTAGTAGTTAGCACAGGCTGACAGTCCTATGCGATTCCAAATCCTCTAGCCTCTGTCCTCTTTCCCAGGCTCCTGTCAGCCTCCTCCCCTTCTGCCACTTCCTGACTTTCTCCCAGGCTCCAGACTGATCTGATTCCCTGCTCCCCGAGCTCACCCCGAACACCCCACCCACTCCCCTGACGGCTGTTTTCCAAGCAGTGAACAGAAAGAATCCAAGGACACAGCCACAGCCACTGACTCATTCAACCCAGGGGCATGTTGTAAAGGGGCCTTTGGGTTTCTGTTTGTTTTGTTGGAGTTGCTTGCTGGGGGGATGAGGGATTCTTTAGTAGTTCTCCCGCTCTTCTTTTCCTTTCTCTTCTTTCCAGAAAACCAGCATTTCATGGTTCAGGAACCAGTGAAGAACCAACTACTGACTCCCAATAACACCAAAGGGGAAAAGTTAGTAAAGGAGTTTTTCCCACTGGTCTAGCTGTCTTGAAAAATGTACCAGGCTTTATTTTTGCAATATCACCTAAAACTAAAATCTTCGTTATTTCTTAAACATTTAGAAGAGGTTTAAGTACGTTTTTGTGTATTTTTGAGAAAAGTACAGCTTACATCATCACTACCTTGCATCGTGTTATTAGGGGCCACATTCCAAAACACTAATATAACCAAGGACTCTTAGAGCTTCTGAGATATAAATGTGCTGACAGTGGCTTGTATACCTGTCACCCTCAGGTGACAGAGCAGTCCCCCAGATGGACAGCCCAACCCCATTCCTCCTTTCGAACTTTCTCACTCAAGACAGAAATACAGCAACTACCATGTGTTCTTGTTGGAAGTGTGGGCACGTGCCCTTGGTCTCCAAATCAGGCAGAAGTTACTTACAGCAGATGCTCAAGCCAAAAAGATTACCCAGGGCAGGATCCCCGAGTGCCTCTGTCCCCTCAGCTCCTGCCTCCATTAGCACGTGCTACCTCCAAAATATGATTTACAAGTGTCCCCTTCTCCCCATCTCTGTGGCCATCTCTCTGATCCCAGCTACCATCTTCTGTCACCTGGAGTATGCCATAGCTTCCTAACTTGTCTCTCTGCCTCTGCTTGGGGCATAAAAATTCACTGAAAAGTTCTCTCCGTGTTTTCCCTTCTTTGGTTCACTCCTGCACCCTGCATTTCATTTTTCAAGCAGGTAGACAGGCTGCATAATCACAGGTTCCTGGAATTACAGAAATGCTGTAAAGCAGCCTGACGGTGTCTCAGCTTTTGCAGCCTGATTCCGAGATGACTTTTGGCTAGGTGCCCTGGAGGGCCAGGGGAGAGAGGTGTGTGTCTGGACACTGTGGCAGGAAGAAGAGAGGAGATTTTCCAAAATTGGGAAGGGAGAGAGTTCCTTGACTCCTGAGAGCAGGGAGGGACCTGCTCGAGACTTCAGGGAAGAGGCCTTAGGAAGTCCTCAGACCAGAGGACTTGACCGCCCGGACTCTGAAGGAAGGGGACTTTTCCTTCTGCCTAGGCAGAGTCATTGAAGGGACCATGCTAGTCTCAAACAGTCAGGGCACCTGTTGTAACCATGCCAGCTAGAGGCCCTTGCCATGTTTTTAGAGTGCCAAATAGGGACTCCCCTCTGATCCTAAAAGGGGGAGGGGTCTCAATAATGACCTTTCAGGAAGGAAGGGGCTTAAGGCAGAATTAAGCTGAGCTCCTGGAAATAAAGTGACGTTTACTAAGGACCTAAATGTGGACCAGGACTCACACCTACTACACACTTAAGATGATCCGTGTCCCAGTTTGCTCAGGACTGAGAGATTTCTCAGGACATAGAACTTCTAGGGCTAAAATTGAGAAAATTCTAGGTAATCTGAGATGAATTGTTTACCCGATTTGAAAGTCCTTCTACAAAATGGTAAATTTAAAAAGAAAATCACATCATGACATGTCTCTTACTGAAATCCAAACCCCTTACAAAGGCCTCCAAGTACCTTTGTGATCTGGGTCCTCCTCTCTCCTCACCTCACTCAGCCTCGCCACCTCCCGTGCAACCACCTGCCTCCATTCGGCCTCAAGAGGCCAAGTTTAATCTCGTCTCTGGACCTGTGGCCTGCAGTTCCCTCTGCCTGGACCACCTTCGCCTCTTTCTCCTAATCTTTCTCAAGGTCATCTCCCTCCCCTCCTGCAGACCTCAGCTCAGAGAAACCCTCTCTCACCATCCTCTCTAAAGCAGCTTCCCAAACCCTGGCCCCCATTTAACACACAGTATCGGGAGACAATTCTCCATTGGTCTTTCACGTTTCTGCACATCTTGTAAGTGCGGCTTCTGTTCTGGACTATTTGTTCAAGGACATTTGTATAATGAACAGGGATATTCCAAGGCAGTGCCTCACTCTACAGCAGAGGCCAGCTTTGCTCAATGTCCAATATAATAAAGATCATTCCTCCTTCCGGGGTTAAATTTCAGCAGGTTTGCCTTTAGCTAATTATAAAGAATTGGAGCTTCCAAGGCTTGTGGTTCCTCGACTGTGAAATAAACCCGCTGCATGTGTGGCATCTACCTGGGCCCTTCTGCTTTGCCCTTGTGAGACTCGCAGGGCAAGGGGAGTCAGTGTGACCGTGAAACTCAGGCTGCCTGCTGTGCTGTGAGTAATAAAATCTTTTGTCTCTGATCTAGGAGTCTCCTGTCTTCTGTCAGCTTCTGTGAAACTGGGGCAGGCTAAGTTACTAGATTGCAAGTAGGATAAAACATCCAACCCTTCCCAGTTCTTGATATACAGAACCTTGTGCCAAACGGTAGACAATACAGCAGCTTCTCAAGCCTCATATAGAGCAGATACAAATTCCCTAGCACGGAGCCTGCCACGTGAAAGACACGTGTCAGCTCCTGTTCGTTCTCATTTCTCTCCAGCACTCCTGCTCCTCTTACTGCCTTCAGCAGTCGGCAGCTTCAGGGCAGGAATGAATCAGGTGAACAGAAGTCAGAGGTTAGTGTTAAAACAGTCCCTCAAAACCACAATGAGGTATCACTTAACGCCAGTGAGAATGGCCTTTATCAAAAAGTCCCTAAACAACAAATGCTGGCGTGGATGCAGAGAGAGAGTAACACTCCTACACTGCTGGTGGGACTGCAAACTAGTTCAACCTCTGTGGAAAGCAATATGGAGATACCTCAAAGCGATACGAGTAGATCTACCATTTGATCCAGCAATTCCACTACCGGGCATCTGCCCAAAAGATCAAAAGTCACTTTATGAAAAAGACACCTGCACTCGAATGTTTGTAGCAGCACAATTCACAATTGCAAAGCTCTGGAAACAAGCCAAGTGCCCATCAATTCATGAGTGGATTAATAAAATGTGGTATATGTATACCATGGAATACTACTCAGCTTTAAGAAACAATGGTGATCTTGTATATTTCTGGATAGAGCTGGAACCCATTCTACTAAGTGAAGTATCCCAAGAATGGAAAAACAAGCACCACATGTACTCACCAGCAAATAGGTATTAACGGATCAACACCTGAGTGGACATATAGGAGTAACATTTATCGGGTGTCAGTAGGGTGGGAAGGGGGAGGAGGGAATGGGTATATACAATCATAACAAGTAAGATGTGAAACGTTTGGGGGATGGACATGCTTGAAGCTCTTACTCGAGGGGGGAGGGGGCATGGGCAATATAAGTAACCTTAACACTTGTACCCCCATAATATGCTAAAAAAAAAAAACAGTCCGAGATGGTTCTGCCCATCCCTAGCATACAATGGGAGCACAGGAAGCTAAAGTGACAGAGAGGAACCCCTCCCCAGTGTTGGCCCTACACTGTATGACTTCACTATTTGATTTGGAGCAAGACCATCACAGGAAAACAAATTCTATATATTTACATTTAAATGCTGAGACACTTTCCAAAGGCCCTATGGAAATTAAATCTTTTTCTTATAAATTGTTTTCTTATAGCTCAGAGCAGTAAATGAGACATGGTCTCTGTCCTTAAAGAGCTCTCAGTCTTGTTGGGGCCTGGCAGGGCGGTGGGGAGATGAGGTTTGGCAGGGAAACCACTAACACAATGTGATATGTCCCCAAACACTGAGGGAGCATGATCCATAATTAATCCTGCTAAGGGAAGGAGTCTGCACGGGGAGGCGACATTTGAGAACTAAGCTGGGTCTAGTACAATCTTGTCAGGTGGAAATGAGCTTACGCTCAGCTTCCAGGTTGCAGTTGCCTCAGGTGTAAAGTTCCCTTGGCTGTGCAGCATCGCAGGGCAGATCGGGGCAGAGAAGGGGTGTTAGAATATAACCCCCACCTGCAACTGGAGAGAGCAAGGAGGGCTGGGAGGAGAAGCCACTGTTGAGAGAGAGAATTCATGAATTGGTCAGGGGACACATGAGTATACCAGATGATCTCAAGGGTCCTTCCTCAAGCTGGTGAGGCGGAGGGAGGGTCTGTGACACCCTTTGAAAAAGGATGAGACACATCTCTCAAAGAACCATCCAGACACCTAAATAGGCCCGGGAGACACTTCTGATGCACCTCAGGAAGACGGCTGGGCATGGGGGCGGCTGCTTCAGTCATGGTCAGTGAGACCCCTGGTGCTTTCCTGCAGGTCTGAAGCCACACACAGCTGCCCTCACCCTCAGAGCTGTGGCCACCATGCCCTGAGCTCAGCTCCTCTGGCTCCTGACATGTGGCCATAAAGACACAGCTTATTGCTTAAAACTACCCAACAGGGAGAACTCAGGTCTGTATATCACAGCTCCTGGCTGAGTCATAACAGATTTTTAAGTTCATCACCCTGAATGTCAGCCTCAAAAGCATCCCCAAAATGTCCTTGGTTCCCTTAGTGGCCTACAGCTGCAGTCCCCAACCCTCCGGCCACAGAGCTCCATCGCACCCCGACCCACCATCCGTGGGAAAATTGTCTTCCATGAAACCCAGGAAACAGGGCGGGGAGCACGCACAGCAGCAGGCGAGCAGCGAGGGAGCTCCATCTGTGTGCACGGCCGCTCCCCATCGCTGGCATCACCGCCTGAGCTCCGCCTTCCACCCACCCCCGAGTCCCCCATGGAAAAATCGTCTTCCATGAAACCAGTCCCTGGTGCCAAAAAGCTTGGGGACTGCTGGCCCCAAGGACACTGTTAACTCTTGACTTTATTGAAACATTTTCTCAGTTCACCAGAGGGTCCTGCATTGAGCTGCACCACAACAACTTTTATAGTGTAGTGTAGGGTAGTTCTGATCTTCCTAACAAAGTACTATCCTTTGAGTAGAAAGAAGAACAAAACACAACACCTCTAGTCCATGCAAGAGACTTCATCTAGGGCTCAGCCTCTGATGGGGTGACACAGGCAGCTTCCTCCCAGCTTTCCTCCCCTTCCTGCTTCTCCGCAGAACCACACCTGGGATGCAGGGGTGGCTCTGTGGCTTGTGTCCCATGACAGAGGGATGGGCCCTTGGATCTGTGAGGTGGTTCTGATCCTCCCTGGTCTCTACTGGAGGCCTAGCCAGGCTCCAAGCCTCAGACTTCAGCGGGGTGGGGACGTGGGGAGCCCTGGAGGTCTGAGGCCAGGAGGGGCTCTGGCCTTTCGTGGCCAGGTGGTGCTAACTGTTTATTTTGCAAAGCCTGGATGACGCCTGTGCTGGGTGGTCTGTGACGGAGACCACACCCAGTCCTGTGCCAAACCGGGAGTCGCCTGGCCCCAGCACTGGGCTCCGGAAGGGCCTCAGAAGCCCCTTGTCATCTGGTGGTAGGGGTGTCTGAGCTGCACTTCTGGCCTTCCTAAATGGGCCCCTTCACCCCACCCCTTCTACAGTCCACCTCGAAACCCCTGGGGTCTGGCCAGGGCACACCACGACCACACTGGTTCTGCCAGGTTGTGGCCCTGAGGAGACTTCCTGGCACTCATGAGCAGCAGAAGGTGCCAGAGGGCTGCGGGGAAGTCTGAATGCTGTCTGGGGGGAGGCCCCTGCCCCAGCCCCACCTCCCAGTGCTGGATCACGTGACAAATAGTCTGTACTTAACGCATCAGCAAAGCTGGGTCACTTGCACAAAAAAAGGAGGGAAAGGGGCTTGATAACCGGAAAAAAAATCATCGAAATGATCACACTGACTCTGCTGTGTGTCACACTTGTGCTTCAGAGTCCTGCTTGGGGCCTTTGAAGGTCCGAATCCTGCTCCCAGCAACATGTCCTTCCTTCCAAGAAGCTCGTCTCACAGTGACAGCACTGCTCTGCCCCTGCCGTGACCCTTGTCGCATGGCCAACTCAGTAAAGCGCACACTCTGTTGACATTTCTGA
The DNA here is from genome assembly GCF_040939455.1 of Microcebus murinus. Taxonomy (NCBI): domain Eukaryota; kingdom Metazoa; phylum Chordata; class Mammalia; order Primates; family Cheirogaleidae; genus Microcebus; species Microcebus murinus. The sequence continues at coordinate 15,671,129 of NC_134106.1, forward strand.
ACGCTGCCCTGGGCCAGCCCCCCAGGCCAGATGCTAGGAAGACAGAAGTGGGTACGGCAGGGCCTGGCCTGGGAACCCCGTCTCCAGGGCAGACAGACACATACAGCTAACTGTAATTACAGTAATTACTAGTTTGGGTTTACCGCCTGTGCGCCAACATTTTTACTCTAATGATCTCTATTCCTCTTAACGACTCAGGGTGGGGTGGGGGTGTGAATGAATCTCTAAATTGTCATGGGAAAAGCGAAGCTCAGAGCAGACAAGGCCACCCAGCCAGTGGCAGAACCTAGATTCAAGTGCAAGGCTGGCGTGTTGCAAGCCTGGGCTGCGCCACCCCAGCTCTATGCTTCGGGTATTGTAAGGGTCTCTCCACGGACGCTGAGGCCCCTGGGGGCAGCCCGAGTCAGATTCAGCTGTCATTCTCAGTCACAGTCCAACCTGAAGAAAAGAAAAGAAAAGGAAAGGAAAGAAAAGGAAAGGAAAGGAAAGGAAAGGAAAGGAAAGGAAAGGAAAGGAAAGGAAAGGAAAGGAAAGGAAAGGAAAGAAAAGGAAAGAAAAGGAAAAGGGACTAAGACAGAGTCCCTGGATGCTATCCTCAGGGCAGTCCTGGGCACAGAGCAGGACAGAGAACGGACCTGGGCAGAGAAAAAACAGAAAATATTGAACACAGCTTGTATACAGATTTCTGTCCCCTCCTCACTCCATCCCTAGACTTTGGATTAATTGTATCACTTCCTCCTTCCTCTAGGACCTGCAAGGCCTCCCACTGCCTGCAGCACCAAGTTCAATCTTTCTAGCATTTCAGAGGTCTTATCCTTTCCCCTCTAAGTCCCCGAAGCGGAAGCCGTCCACTGTTCTGAGCAGGCGAGACTCTGAGACAAACAACTGATTTATTGTGACTCAGTGCAGCCTCAGGGCCTTCGCTTGTGCTATTCCCTTAGACGGTCATGGAACTAGAGCTTGAAAGGCCTTTAGGGGGGTCGTGCTTACCCCCTTGTAGCCCAGGCAGGAAACCTCAGGCTTGGCAAGAGGAAAAGACACACTTAGAGCCTTTTTCTCCGGCTGACCAGCCCTCCCAGCTCTGTAAGGCCAGCCACGGTCTCTGCCAGAAAGCCATCAAGCGCTACCCGGCCTGCCCCAGTTCTCTCCTTTTGTCCCTGACCGCCTTCTAGTCTCTGCCTGTCGCTGAGTCCCTTTTCCCTGACCAGAATACAAGGTTCCTTTTTCTTAGCTTTCCTTTCAGCACAGTGTTGGGAATGTGAACACAATAATTTTCTTTTTAAATTAGGTCCTTTGACTATAGTTCAACAGTTTAATCATAGTTATTATATAACTAAAGATCCGCCTAGTTTAGTACTTGTGGTATAACGGGGGGAAAACCGCAGGCTTTGAGATCAGATGGCCTGAGTTTGTTTATCCTTTTTTAAAAATAAATCTTTGTTGATTACTCTGGTTAAAGAAAATCTTAATGCAGCCGGAAGTGTCACACACAGATTGGGGATCAAATGTCCTGTGCTAGTAGAATGAGGGCCTTTCTGATGGACGGTTAGACGACTTCTGCGTTTTGCACCACTCACTCTAAGCCACAATAGCATTGGGACAAGATTAACTTCTATATAAAGTTTAGGGTTACCAAATATATTTTTCTCTAGCTTTGCTGTTTTCACCTGGAGTCCCTGGGTGAATTTCAAGAAGCCCGTGAATTCCTTTAAACAGCATATACAATGTTGTGTTTTGGTTTTCATATGCAGTTGGGGGGGGTCAATAGTTATTATCAAATTCCTAAAAGGATCCACAATGCCATAAAGATTAAGACCCATGAGTCTAGGATGTGGATTCTCAACTCCAAACTCTAAACCAAGTGCTACCTGAAAATCACCTGAGGAGCTTTTTAAACCAGAGGTGCCAGCCCCAGTGTGGGGAACACTGGCTCTGTATGCTGGCAAAGGAGCCCAAGAATCTGTACCCTTAAGAGAGCTCTCAAGGTGACTTGGCTATCAGCCAGAGGTGGAAACTCGTGGTCTTTGGCAGTGGTTCTCGTGGTACGGTCCCCGGACCTGTAGCTTCAGCATCTCCTGGGAACTCGTTAGAAACACAAAGTCTCCAGCTCCATTCCAGTCTTGCTAAATCAAAACCTCCGGGAGTGGGCCCAGCAGTTGGGCTTTAAGCAGCCCTCCAAGTGATTCTCATGCAGTCTGCACATGGAAGGCCGCTAGGCTCAGGTGACCTCTGACCCCGAAGGACTCATCTTGGCCAATTAAACCAAAGCAAGTTCGTCTGTAGGTGTTGGGGCCCAGCAGGCATGGGCCTGGCGGGCTGTCCCTGGAGTATGCTGTGTCTCTGATGACATTCCTTCTTCTGTGGGCCAATCCCTGCCCCGTGAATTGCTCACTGGTACTTCAGACCGAGACATCTCTCCTGGCTCCTTGAAGGTGACAGGCCTTTGACTCTCAAACCAGTGTGAGGCATGCTCGGTGTGCCTGTGGTGTTTCCCATGTCCCTTGCTCTAGCCATCAAGCCGGGCGCAGGGGCAGAAGGCATGGGGCACGGCCGTGGTGTTTTATCCTCCCTCTGCCCAAGCTCTCTTGCCCTGATTGTTTCCCGAGTGCAAGCTCCTGGCCTCCCTGGTTTGGTTCCCGCGGTTTGAGTGGTGCTATTCTCGTTCAACACAGCCCTGGAATGACAGCCGCCTGAGGAATTTGAGGGTCGAGCATGCCCTGAGGCTGCATCTGCCCTACAACTCTGCGGGCAAAGGCGACTGGTGCCAGCTTGTTGAAAGGAGGCAGATGCATGTTACAGGGCATGAAAGCAGAGGCTTCATGGTCCATTTAAGGACTATTAAGCAAATTCATGTTTGTCTCATTCCTCTTTGAAATGCAACCGTCCCCTGGAGCCACTGACTGCGCACAATATTTTATCTGCAGGCTGACCGACCGGCACAGCTCCCTGTCCAGTCCTGACACGTGGGCAGGCCCAGACGGCGACAGCACACTTACATGCCCGGCTCAGAGCTCATCTCATTCGCACAGTCATCGCGCTTGTATTAGTCACGGTACTCCAGAGAAACAACCAATGGACAGGAAAAATAAAGAGATTTATTTGAAGGAATTTGCTCACGCCATCAGGGAGGCTGGCACGTCCCACACCTGCAGGGTGGGCCAGCAGGCTGGAGAGCCAAGACGGAAGGCAGAACTCTCTTACCTGGGGGAAAGCCAGCCTTTTGTTCTAGTCAGGCCTTCAGTTGAATGCATAAGGCCCACCCCAAGGTGGAAGGCGATTGGCTTTAGTCAAGTCCACCCATTTACACATAAATCTCATCCAAAAACACCCTCACAGAAACATCCAGAATGTTTGCCCAAGTGTCTGGGCACTGTGGCCCACCGATGATGGGCCAATGCACAGGTGGATAAATCTAAGCAGGAGGACAAAGGTGGTATTACCCACCTGTCTCATATCCCCATGTGCAAAGAAGACAGTGTCTGTGCAGTATTGGGGGATGGAGAGACCAGACTGCCCCTGCTCACACGCCTGGCCTGCGACGCAGCCACCCCGGGCCTCCTCTGCTGACCTGAGGGCTAAGGGGATCGGTACCTCAGGACACCTGGGGCCTGTTTGCAGCTTTGTGCCAAAGATTTGTCCTGGTTAGTCCAGTCTAGTAGCAGAGCTGGAAACCACCCTCTCCATGGCCCCTTTCCAAGCAGGTGGCCTCTCTCTGTTGGCACCTGGATCTTCGGAGCCAAGACAGAACCTCCCTTGGGCTCCCTTGGGTGACCATCAAACCCAGGTGGGACTTTCCTCCTTCAGAGTAGAGTCAGACAGACCCTGCATGAGTCTGGAGGTGTGGGCGGCATGTGTATGAGTGCATATGTGTGCATGTGTGTGTGCATGCGTAGCTGCTATCTTCTGTTTTATATGAGCACAGAGTATTAAAAAGATTCCTTTGAATGGATACCCCAAATATCAGTGACTCTGAGCCCCTATCAGCATGAGGCAGACCCTTGGTCCCCTGAACCCTGTATTTGATCTCTTGGATATTTTTCTAGGTGTCTTCAAAAGGGGACCAATGACATCCCAAGCCCTTTGGTCCCCCACAGATGCCTTGGCACTCCTGGGTTCTTCTCCCATCTGGCTCCCCCAGCCAGCGCCCACTGTTCTCCAGGTTGCCTGTGGCCACCTGAAAACCACCAAGATCCACTCCCCATGGCCGGGACAATGGTGGTGCTGGGCTCTATTCGCACCTTCCTCCCACCAAGCCCCTCATGAAAACAGCCCCTCAGCCTCTCCTGCCCTCCGCTGAGCCTGCACGTCCCCAGGGACCTGCACATCTCCTGGGCTTGCAGATGTCCTCACAGACGTCAGAGCTCCAGCTTGTGGAGGGGTGATGTGTATATAGCTCAGTGACAATACGCGCTTATACATTTCAACTGCTAATTGTGATGTATTGATTATGCAGTGTTTATAATATTTCTATTTTTTAGAAAGAATTCTTTTACTTCGAAACAATGTCATGCAATTATCTGTCAGCCTGTGTGTGGTGTTTATGTACTTTCATATTCCTTAAGAAAGAGCTTTAGCAAAACCCACAGAATGCCCAGTGCAGTGATCACCTTCACCCCAGGAACAAGCAACAGCCAAGGCCCAGGACCCGCCACCCTCCTACACACTTCCAGAAGCTTTTCTCTTCCCTTCCTTCCATGCTGCCCTCCCCGCCCCCCACCCTGGCCACCACACACCCCACACAAATTCCCAGCAGCTTTGGTGACACAATTCAGACACATCCGTATACAACCCTTTATGAGTTATAACTTTACAGTTTTCCCCAAGAACAATGGTCACATTTTATTTATGTGCCTCAAGGGCCCTTTTTGCTAAGGAAGGAAAGAAGAAAGGAAGGGAGGGAAGGCTAGAAGAGAGAATGGAATGGAGGGAGGGAAGAAGAAAAGAAAGGATCTTTCCCTAAAGAGTAATTGAAACCTCCGCCTCTGGTGTCACAAGCTGCTGCAACTTTGCGACCCCTTCCCCACTCGGGGAAGTGCTAAGTTCTTAGGGTTCAGCTTGAGGGGGAGACCCCGGACACAGGTATGAGCACACAAGTGTGAGCACACGGGCGTGTGGTGTCAGCACGCGTGTGAGGGTCACGTGTGCTGAAACTCTGTGCAGGGCTACGTGTGCGTGTCCATCCCTGCCCTGCTCGGGCTGCCAGCTGTGCTTGAGATACCCCTGCCCGACCATGTCACCTCTGTGACCTTCAAAGCCTTGAAGCTTTATCTGCCTCCCCCCCCCCCCTTGTCATCACTTTCTGTCATTTGTTGGGACCTGAAGACAAGGGAGGACCTACTCCTGAGCCAATTAAAAGGGATGTTACAAATGGCAGAACAGAGTGGGGGGCTGGGGGGGGGGTTGGAGGGGCCTCTGCTGGGAAGAAACAGCCAGAACCAGGCCCCTGGCAGGCGGCATTGGCCATCTTGTGATGGGCACCTCGTGATGGGCACAGCGGGGCTGGGATCCTGCAGGGGGACCAGCTCTCAGGCAGAGAGGAGAACAAGTTTGTTTTTGCCTTTTTTTTTTTTCTTTAGCTTTAATGTTTTTGCCTCTTTATACACTGATTTTCCCCCTAAGGGTAAGGATAGGGCAGAGAAGTTTCTCAAGAAATATTCTCAAGTGAGTATGAATCAATGAATAATTTTCCAGAACTTGGAGGCTTTCCAGGGACTGTGAGCCCCAGGAATCTGACACATGCAATCTTACAAAGTGAAATGGAATTCCTGCGTCCAGGCTGCAGAGAAAGCAATAACGTTTTCCAGCGTAGATTCTATGTGGCGTTGGCCAGGCCACAGGCAAGCGAGGTGGCAGCAGGGTCCGGCACCCGCAGCAAAGCCAGTGAGAGTCCACAGCGTCATCTGAAGGAAGGTCTTTTAAATGACCCTCTGGATCTGATTTCTCTCTACACTGGGTTTTCTGAGACTTGGAGATCAAATGCTGAGGTTATGGGTGATTTCGACTTTTTTTCTCTATGGTTTTATGCATTTTATAAATGTTTGCTCTAATCAGGGTGTTTCACCAGCCCCCTCTTCCGTGGCACCCCCAGTCTCTTCTCTGCACATCTGGCTCTTCTTCGGGGGTTTGCTAATGTCCAGGGCCACCATCCAAAGGTGCCTGGCCTCAGTGTGAGGGGTGGTTGGAAAAAACCTGAGGTCCATTTGTCCAGCCTAGCTGCAGCCCAGATGAGGGACCTTTTCATAACCCATCTGCCCAGGCCGGGTGCCTATTTCTAATTCTGGAAAAGGTACATGCTAGCTGAGGCTGGGCTGGTGTCCCCTGTGGAGTGACTGTAGACAAAGGTACCTGTCACTGCCTCCAGGACCTACCTGGGCCTGTCGTCAAATCCCCCTGGGCTCTGCCGCCTTTGCCAGTTCAACTGCCATTGCTGGGAAGCATCACCGTCACTCCAAATCACCACCATGACAGTGAACGAGGACTCCCTGAGAGGTGCCACAGTGGCACTGTGTTCTCTGGGATCCTCAAAGCCACAGTTCCCAGGAAAGAGCTGCACTTCCCGGCCACAATAACTCACAGAGCTTTAGTGAAGTCACTCATTCTCTTTCAACTGAACTGTGGGGCTCACTGCTGAGGACGTGAGGTGCTGGGCCAGGGCCCAGCCCAAGCGACAGCCCTTCGGCCTCAGTCATCCCTCGCTGTCCTGGGCTCAGGGCTTCTTACTGATTCAGACTGCGTCTGGGTCTCCTTCCTGAGGACGCGCTGTGCCTCAGATTGGAATGGCAGACAGATTTCTGGTGGCCTCCCCGCCACTGACCCAGACGGGCCCACACTCACGTCCAAGGCTTAGGGATAGGCTTGCTCCCCCTCTTCCCTGAGCTACTTTTAAAATCAGAAGGAACAGGTCGGTCTTTCTTTCCTCCCTTCCTTTCAGGTCGAATGGCAGCGCACGTTGCACTACAAAAGGGAGAACACGTCGAAACAGATGTGAGGTATACAGCAGGGGCCTCCCCCCACCAGCCTTCTGTATGCATCTTTTGGTCTCGTCCAGATATGAGGTGGCCACGAACCCAAGGACCCTTTCCCAGCCTCCTGAGATGAATCTTAATTAGCCGAATCCATCCGGGGCCATTCCTTCCCCCTGCCAGTGATTCTCAGCACTTCTTGGCACCCAGTCTCTGGTCTGGCCTGGAACAAACGCCGTCCCCACGTGTCACGGAGGGCCCAGCCCATGCGCACTCAGCTCAAGGTAGGCTGCGAGGGCAGAAAGCTCTGAGCCCTGGAAAGTGTGGGCAGCTCCACTGACTCATGGACTTAGTTGTTCTAAATCAACCTTAATCTGCACCACGTACCCTCGCACCCCCACCAGGACGGTGCCAAGGCCGTGGGGTCTTACACAGCGTGGACACTTTGCGGAGTTTCCTCCTGCCATCTGTCACTGGTCCTTGCTCTTCAGCACTTGGACACCCACCGGCTGAGGCAGTCTGGCATGGACCCTTCGGGTCAGGGAGGGGGTGGGAGTGGTGCTCTATGCTTTCAGGATAACATTCCTGGTGCAGGAATATCTGGCAAGGCTGAAAGCACAGAGTTCTAAGGTCCAGCTGGCCCAGGTGCACCCTGGGGCCAGACTTTTGTTCACAGGTCTCCCTCCAGGCTGGGGAGACAAAAAAAAATTTCTTCTGGGCTCCTCTCAAAGGCGCCCCCTGCAGGGCATTGGCACTATCTTCTGAGAGCTTGGGCTTTTACTGCAGAAGCATCAAGGCTGCTTTGCAAAAATCCCTCAGGCAAGAACATACCCAGGGGCTGGCTACCTGCTAGTAACCTGAGGAGAAAACTCACAGTCACATCTCAATTATCCCCTAATCTTTCCAGGAAATCTGACTCCTGTACCAAGCTTGCCTCTTTTTTTATTTTTCATTTTTGTAGAGACAGGGTCTCGCTATGTTGCTCAAGCTGGCTTTGAACTACTGGCCTAAAGCAATCCTTTCAGCCTCAGCCTCCCAAAGTGCTGTGATCACAGGCATGAGCCACCGCACTGTCCTCCAAAGCTGATCTTGATAAGCGTGAGAGTCTCGGGGCAGAGGGACACAGCTGTGACAGGGAGTGGTAGGACCAGTAGCGGTGGGTGGGTGGGTGGGCAGCTTGTTGGGGGTCCCAGCTGGGGAAGGAAGGCCTTCTGGCTCCGAGGGACAGGAGGAAGGCACAGGCCATAAGCCGCAGCCTAGGGTTTGGGTTTCTGGAGCTCCCGATATCAAGGGCTGGGATTCAACAAGTGGAGTGGGAGCCAAACACGGTGGTGCTGTGGGAGAGTGAGGAGGCCTGCTCTCAGGCCCCGGGGTGGGGCAGCCTCGGGGATGGTGAGCAGGCCAGCTACAGTGCAGACAAGGGAGCCCTGGAAAGCTGGTTCCTGCCTGGGGGTCTGGGGGAAGGTCAGCTCTGTGGGATCTGAGAAGCCTTCTTAGAAGACGTTGAGTTTAAGCTTTTTGTTAGGACCTTGATACAGACAAGGGGAACACCTTCCAGATAGAGGTGACAGCTTCCGGAAAGGAGCTAGATGGAAGCTGAGTCATCAGAGGTATGTGAGAAGAGGGAGGGGCAGTGGAAAATAAGCTTATAAAAACAGCTTGAGGCCAAATCACAAAGAATAGCAAATGATTTTTTTTTTTTTTTTTTTTTTTTGTAGACAAAGTTTCGCTCTGTAGCCCCACCCAGCTAGAATGCAGTGGCATCATCATAGCTCACTCCAACCTCCAACCCCTGGGTTCAAGGGATCCTCCTGCCTCAGTCTCCTGAGTAGCTGGGACTACAGGCATGCACCTGGCAATTTTTCTTTTTTTTTTTTTTTTTTTTTTGTAGATATAGGGTCTCACTCTTGCTCAAGCTGGTCTTAAACTCCTGATCTCAGGGATCCTACCACCTGGGCCTCCCAAAATCCCAGGATTACCGGAGTGAGCCACCTTGTGGGCCTTTAGTTTGGATTTTTATCAGTTATACATGCTCAAAGTCTAAGGATCCCTGCCCCTGTCTCAGCTTTCCATCTCATTGTCCTACCCAAGCTTCCAGCTGGTTCTTTTAGTATTTACCTGCATAATCTTAACTATTATGCTTATATTGCTATTTGATTTTCCCACTTTTAATGTCACTCATTGAATTTCTACTGCAAAAAAGAATTTCACTGCCTCCTGCTGTACATAAATATACTTCCTATCCCTTCAGATAGAGTTACATTATAACTTTAGCTAGATTAATAGTTTGCACTGGCCCTATTATTACTATATCAGTGATCTACCCAGCTGACTCATATATTATGGTAAGTTTTTCTTGCTTATTTATGTGCTTTTCCTAATATTAACCATTGCCTTGTTGTTTATTTCTTTGCTTTATTTTGTTACTTTCAAGATGTGCAGAAACTTGTAGTGTTCTACCCATTTCCTCTTCCTGAGAAGTCCCCTGGAGTCTCCAGTAGCTTCCTGAGAACAGATGCATTAGAGCAACAGTCCCAATCTTTTTGGCACCAAGGACCAGTTTCATGGAAGAGAAGTTTTCCATGGACCCAGGTGGGGTGGGGTGTCATGGGTTGGGGGAAGGTGGTTCGGAGTTCAGGTGGTGATGGGCAGCCCATTTCCTAACAGACCCAGTACTGGTACCAGGAGTTGGGGACTATAGCATTAGAGGACAATTTTTTGATAGGTGAATATCTGGAAAAGTCTTTATTCTATCTTTGTAGTTGATTGATAGCTTGGCTGGGTATAGAAATACAGGTTAGAAATCATTTTCCTTTAGAATTTTGAAAATATTGCTCCACTGCCTTAGAAAATGTTGCTATTGAGAAATATGAATCCAGTTTCTCTTTTTTCTTCTTCTTTATTTCCAGATCCCCACATTGCTTGGAAGCCAGTTTCATTTCTGCTTTTATTTTTGCATGCAACATGTTTTTTTTTCTGTCTCTCTGGAAGCTTTTAAATCTTCTCTTTGTCCCTAAATTTCACAATAACTGGCCTTGCTGTGGGTCTGCTTTCATCCATTGTGCTGGAATGGCCCCTTTCAATGTGGAAATTTGTCCCTCAGGTCTGGGAAAATGTTTTGAAATATTTCAGTGATGGTTTCCTCTGACAGTAGGTTTTTTTCCCCCCACTCTCTGAATATGGATGAAAATACCATTTGTCCCAGAATATAACCAGATCTTATAATCCTAGAAGGTAACCACAGAAGTACTTTATGGGGAAAAATGAGCAAAGACATCCAGTTAAGACTGTGTGGAACACGAGGCAAAGCATAAGCTTACCGTGGAGAGGGAGGTCTGTGGTCTCTTTTCAGCCTCTGCTGAGGTCCTTATGTCAACAAGGTGCCTGGGAGGCCACAAGTCTCATTTTATCAGGGATGTTTCCCTGAACAGCCCAAGATCTCACCCCATCCATTAGTTCCTGGTATCTTACTCTACTTGATTTCATTTGCCACATAGTAGGTGCTCAGTGCTTGTTGAATTGGATCAAACTGAATTATGTGGGATATAATTTTCCTACCTTTAAAATGAGAGGGTTGGACTAGAATTCTAAGGGTCCTGCTAGCTCCACTGTTCAGTAACTTGACTTTTGTCACTGTCTTGGAAAATGATTTCGAAAAGAGAATGAAATCCTATCTGTAAGTATGTCTATCTGCCTACATTTAATGAATTGTCTGCCACGTGTGGGCAAGTCCTGTAGGTGGGAGTGTGTGTCCATCCTACTGAGTCAGGGGGACCCTGGCTACTGAAGGGCCAGCTGGAGCCACTAAGCCCCCCAGAGATCCCTCAGGAGCTGCCAGTCACAAAGCCTGGGCCACCTTCAGGAGCTGAACAAACATAGAGAGGCTGGAGCAGAAAAAAAAAAAAAAAAATGCCCTCCATTCAGAACAAGTTATTCCGTCCCCTCCGGACCCTTCCTAATCCCATCGAATCAATTACCAAGCCTCCTCCCTCTGCCCTCAGGTTGCATGCCACCTGCCTGCCCTCCTCCTCGTTTTCTACCACCTACCTCGGACGGCTTTCATCATCACTTGCCTGGCCTCTTTGGGCTGCCTCCTAACTCCCGTCCCTCCACCTAGGTCGTCTTCCAAAACATCCCCCTCACCAGCCACCAAAGAAATCTTCCTAAGGCACAAAGCAGATTACTGTGCCTATTCCAAGCCTGCGGTTCCCCACACTCGCTGCCCACCGTAGGAGAGTGAAGGGAGTTCCGCAGACATCCATCCACACGTTACACTTCAGTATCACGGTGGACAAAGCCCACCGCACTGTCGCGCCATGGGAGTCGGTATCAGGCTCTGACCCAGGCAGAAGTGCGCTCTGAAAGATGAGACATTGCTGCCCCACGAAGCCACGACTGGTCCCGGGGCGCTGGGGGCCTCGTGGGAGCCTGGCCCCTGACCCCAGCCAGCGCTCGACCCGGAGCCGGTGCCCTCCCCCAACTCTGGCTCCGAACACTAGGTCCAGTTACCTGCCACGACTCGGTCTGGAGCACCGGGAGCCACGGGGATGGGACAGAGACAAAAACCAAGAAAGGGTCCCCGTGGCACCACAAAGCAATGCGTTGGGTGCCAGCCAGAACTGGCAGTGGCCCGCCCAGTGAGAGCGGCTGTCCACCCTCGCCACGAGCCCCCGGGAGGCCGGCGCGTCCGCGGCCACCGCAGGGGACGCAGCGGCAGGTGCCTGACGTCGCGCGGTTCCGGGCGGGGGCGGGGCAGAGCCCGTGCGGGATGGCGCGCCCGGTGCGGTCCGCGAACGAGCAGGCAGCGCGTGTTGGGAACACGTATGCGCCGGAGGAACGCACGAGGGCTGAAAGTCACATCCTGCTACACAGGAGACTAAAGCCGTTTTTGTAACGCAGTGCGTAAAACTGACATCTGTGTCACAGTACTCCTGTACCCAGCGCTACGAGAAACCTGCCGGTGGGCGCGGGCGCCCTCTCGTGTCCCTGCTTTGTAATGCCACCTTGTCCGAGCGGCGCCAGCACGGTCCCCTCCGCCTTGTCCTCCCCGCGCGCCTGTCTGACCGCTCCGTGTGCTCTGAGAGGGACACGCGGCTTCGGCTGGCGCCTGGGGCCGGAGCAGCCGCTACCAGGGTGTGAGCTCCTCTAGCCGAACCAGACGTTTTGTCCCCTGGCACTTTTTACACGTGTACACTCTCAAAAATGATTGAGCATCCCAACACGCTTATGTGGCTTTTCTCTATTGATTTATACCATGTTAGAAACCAACACTGAGAATTTTTGCAATATTTAATTCATTTAAAAATAGCATTTTATATTAACATAACATTGCTATGAAAAATAGATTTTATAATGCAAAAAAATTTGTAAAAAAGGACATTATTTTACACTTTTGTAAATCTCTCTTTAATATCTGGGTTAATAGAAGACAGCACCCAATTTCTTACCATATTATATCGTATAACCTCTGGAAGACCTGTACACCTGAGAGGGAAGGAGAGTGAAAAGAGCAAATATTATGAAAACGATTTGACCACGGGACCCTCTGAAAGAGTTTTGGGAACCCCCAAGGGGTCCCAGGGGCCCCAGGGGACCACTTTGAGAACTGCTGAATTAAGAATATGAGCATGCAGGCCTGGCATGGTAGCTCGCACCTATAATCCTAGCACTCTAGGAGGCTGAGGCAGGAGGATCACTTGAGCCCAGGAGTTCCAGACCAGCCTGAGCAAGAGTGAGACCTCGTCTTTACTAAAACTAGAAAAATTAACTGAGTGTGGTGGTACATGCCTATAGTCCCAGCTACTCAGGAGGCTGAGGCAGGAGGATTGCTTGAGCCCAGGAGTTTGAGGTTGCAGTGAGCTGTGATGACGACACTGCATTCCAGCCCAAGTGACTGAGCGAGACCCTGTCTCAATGAAAAAAAAAAAAAAAAGAATACTAGCGAGCATGTGAGCCATAGGTCTGAGTACAGATCTAGAACCTATTTTTTTAATGGCCATTTTCAACATTCAAGTACCCTTTTCTTTGCTCTCCCAAAGAATCTAGACTGTGCTGAGATGGGCAGGGCTCGTGCTCCCGGCCACACTTCACCGTTCAGAACATTCCTCACCCATTTTCCTGCTGGGCCACCTCCTGGGGCCTGAGCCAGCAGCTAACATTGTCATTTCAGGCTACTCTAGGACCTTGAGCAAAGCTGGGGACAGTCACTCTTTCCTCTAAAATAAGAAAGCTGAGAAAGATATCGTAACTGTCCCAAGAAACACATCTGTCCCTGATCCAACCCTCGCCACCCAAAACACTGCTGGGAGGGCTTGGCCTGGACACCCCACTCTCGGTCCCCCGCAGCTCCTCTGCTCAACTCCTCACACCTGTAAGTTTCACTGGGCTTGGAGGAATCACTCCTTTTGCATAGTCGATGGTAGTTTTCAATGCCTTACCCTGTGGGGAAGTCTCTAATCAGAGGGATTTCAGACCACTGGAAGAGCCACCAGAGGGTACGTTTTAGGGCAGGAGACTTTGGGGTGTGTTCACAGCCACCCTTACCCCAGGACAGTGCTGGTTGCGGTGCATGGGTAGTGGCATGCTGGGCCTTGGCAAAAGGGGTTTTGGAGAAAGACTGATGTGGTCCTGAGGCATCTACTTGCCAGCTGTGTGAACTGGGGAAGACCTCTCTGTCCTTCTCAACTTCAGTTTCTTCATCAGTAAAACTGCACCAAAAGAACCTATGTTCCCAGCTGCGGTGACATTTGGAGGTCATATATGCAAAGCACTGAGTCACTGGCCAGGGACTCAGTAGACCTGAGGCCTAGCCCCAGCTGTTTCATTTCCTGATTGCGTGTGACTGCGGCAAGTCCCTTTCATTCAGACACTGCCTTCGGTGTGTATCTAAACTGTCTGGTCACTTATCACCTCCGTTCTCCTATCACCCTTGCCCCAGCCATCACCATCTTTTGTCTGAACTAATGCAGGAAACTTGTAACTCATTTCCTGGCTCCTGCCCTAGCCCTCCAGTCCTGATCTACACTCTCCATGTAGTGACCAAAATTAACTTCTAAGTCAGATCATTCGATGTCTGCTTAAAACCCTCTACTGGGTCCCCTCTCACTCAGAACAAATCTCAAGTCCTTACAATGGCTTTGTAGGCCCTACAGGACCTGCCCCATCACGTCTCTGCCCTTACCTCCTACTCCCACCACTGTCCTGCATGCCCATGTTCCAGCCACACTGGTCTTTTCCTGTTTCTTCAAAATGCCAGGCATCCTCTGACCTCAGGACCTTTGCACCTATTGTTTCCTCTGCCTGGAACCTCTCTCCCGAATGTTACATGACTTGTTTCCTTACTTCCTTCAGGCCTTTGCTCAAAGGTCACCTTTCAGAGAGACTTCCCCCAGACACTCCACCTATCATTCCCTGGAAACTTATTCTTCCTGACTTTATTTGCCGCATTGCAGGTGCTCAGTGTTTGTTGAATTGGGTTGCATCGGATTATCTGGGCTATAACTCCTCCATCTTTAAAATAAGGGAATTAGACTAAAATTCTTAGAGCTTTACTAGCTCTAATGTCGCATAACTCCTCTGATGTCCTTGTGCTGGAAAGTGACTTGTAAATGAGAACAAAATAGTATCTGCAAATATGTTTGTCGGCCTACATTGAATGAATTAACATAACAAATAAGAGTCCTGTCTCCCGATTCAGCATACAGAAAGAACATTACAGGAGCATGAGCCCTGAATGTAGATTTTTTGGGTGAGAAAGTGAACCTGAATGCCAAAGATAGCCATTAGAAAAAAAAAAAAGATTCCAGGTCTATACCCACACCTGTGGCTCATACAATCATATCCTTAATTCATCAGTTTTCAAAGTGTTCTGGGGCCCCTTGGGGTTACCCAAGATCCTTTAATGGTATTCCAAATTCAAAACAGAGGCCCCACATTAACTCAGCTCTTCTTAGACACTGGCAGTGCCCTCAGCCGCCTTCCTTGGTTCCTGGCCCTTTGCCTCCATTAAAACAGCCAGGGTGAACATCATAAAATGCCCCTGACCTCCATGTGCTCCTCCCTAAGGCACTTCCCAGGGCTTTCCCAGCATTTCCACGGACAGGTTCTCAGGGATGGTAAAGAGAATGGAGTCCCTTGTCAAGCTAAATTACAAAAGGAGAGACTCAAGAAAGGCAAATGATGTTTATTCAGAAACGGGCACACAGTAAACTCTGTGTATATTCCCATTGCAATGCCTATACCCAAATAAACATCGTTTCCTTTCAGAGATTCTCCCTCTCTATCATTTAGTTTGACATAATGGTGTCAGAAGTGGGATTACATAATTGTTTTGAGATAATTATCCTTGGCTACAAGGATCAATAACAAGAGTGGCACCAGTCTGAGGTTGGACAGGCTCTTGCTTGGCAGATGTACTTGTAGTAGTTGGGTTTTTTGTTTGTTTGCTTCTTTGTTTTTTGTGAAAGGTGGTGGCTTTTGCAGAGTCAAGATATTTCTTGTTATAAGGCATTTGTGTGTGAGAATCCTCCCTCCATGGCATTCTCCAGCTGTTTGTCAGGGTTTTTAACACAAGTGACTCTATTTTGATTCTGACAACTTTCATGTTTCCCCCTTTTGATCAAGCTCTTTCTCCAAAAGCATTGCTGATCAATTATCAGCAATGTGATTGGTTTTGATTGTCCCTCAGTGCCAGAATGGGCTTGTCCCAGTTTGGTCTGGTTTGGTTCCATGCTGGAGGGAAGTGATTGGCCACTACGAATCAGTGACAAAGTCCTTTTAGCCACATTTGAACAACTAGGGAGGTTTGGAAGGAGTGGTTCTCAGGCTAAATCTCCCTGGAATCCATTGTTAAGTTCAATAGGCATGTGTTACTATCTCAAAGTGCTGGGCCGGCATTATTTTGTTAGGAGTGATACTTCTGTGAAAATTTAGCAAGTGACAAGATCTTAAAAGAGAAAGACAAAGTAAAATTATAATCTCATTTTGCATAATAGTTTTTTGAGCCATAAACCTAGGCTTAAAGGCAACCAGCTGAATGAATCAAAGGGAATTAGATGACACTTGTAACCATGTGGCCCGTGTGTATATGTGTGTGTGTCTCAACTTTCCCAGACGAATTTGCCCAGGTACAGCATGCAGTATTAGCAATAGTAAAGACATTTTCTTATTTAATCAATAGATAATATGGAGCAATTTTATCATCTAGTATCCCTGACTGGGTAGAATTAAAGCAGAGAGTGAGCGACAGTTGTATTAGGGATATTGCCAAAGTCACCCACTAGGTGGACTAAAGGATCTCTTAGGTCAGGTTCTGTCAAGTTCCCAGCAGAATCTACTGATTGTGAAATTTCAGTTACACCATTATCCTGCCAAGTAAAAAATGGTAGGCATTAAGAGGAGTGAGAATCTCACTGTGCTATGGAGTCTTGTTCCAATGTCTTGGGGAAAGCTGTCTACCACTGAATTCCAGGCCGGGGCTGCTGGGTGCCCGCCCCTGGGAAGGGACAGGCTTGGGTGAGCAGGATGCAGGGAGGAGGCAGGGCCCTTGGGGCAGGGGTCTTCCCAGAGTGGGCACCAGCTGGGGGAGTACAGTCTGCAGGGCTGAGGATGTCCAAGATGACCAGAGACCCTCACATCTTATCTAGGGTTCTAGAACACTGGCCGCTGCACATTCCGAAAGAGTAAGAATCACCATCGACATCTCCCTACCTCCACGCCCTTGGCCTCTCTGTCATCTTGAGTCTGAAAGCCACAGTGAGTCTGTACTTTGCTGCCTAACAGCCGTGTGGCCTTGGAGCAGCGGCTGCACCCTCTGGGACCTGGTGTCCTCATGGGAACAATGCAGAGATACAAGAGTCTACCAAAAGGAAGCAATGGAAGGTGAAGATGTGTGCAAAGCAATGTCAGCACATGGTCGACCTGCTCCACTCCTGGGGTCTCTGGACCAAGGGCTGGCATTCCACACTGACCCTACCCTTGCCAGAATTCTTAGTAAGACCCCAATTCTTCACGTGTAATGTGTGCTTCGCAGGCCCTCAGAGCACTGGGAGCCAAGCATGAAAGGGCAAGGCAAGCCCTCAGGATGGGCATGGAGTCTGCACTGGTTCTGAGTTCCAACAAAATTGGGAGAATCACAAGAAATCTTGTGAAGCTCTTGCAGGTCCATATTTGCTGGAAAATCTATCTCCGTGTTCAAAAATCAGCTTGCTTTGTTTGGGGGCAGAAGATGGATACCCAGCCATCCCCTGAGCATGCGCACTCCCTACCACTTGTAAATTTGCAAAGAAAAAAACTTCCTTTTGTTGTGATGTGTGTGCATAAGGTGTTCCAGGGAAGGAGTGTGTGTATTCTTAGTTAATATTGCTTGAAACCAATTTCAAGGTGATCAAATGAGAGGCTTCCTATTTTCCGTTTACATTTCACTTTGCTAATTGCCCGTTACAATGGGCTAACGTGAGCAGTCACCTGCAGCCAGAGCCCTGGGGAACCTGGGTAGCCCGGCTGGACGAGCTCCATCTGAGCTCAGCCCAGGCAGACTCCCAGGGACGCTGGGGAAGCCTCCACGACTTGTAGATGACATCAGCCCCCACCCTCACTCCCTCTCAGCCTGGTCTCTGTCTGCCCAAGTCTCCTGCCCTCGCCCCCCACGCCTTCAACTCGCAGTTTGTTCTGCCCCATCCCCAACCCAGGGCCCCTGGTGGGACGCCCTTGGGCTCTCCATCAGCCATGGCGAGGGGCTCCAGCCATGCTCCTCTACCTGCCCACTCCTCATTGCTCTTAGGGGATGCAGGGCTGGCTTTGCCCACATCCCATACTTGCCAGAATTTTTTGGAACTGGAGCATTGCTGCGTATTACCTGTCCCTCTAGCCACTGTGTGTCCTGCAGGTGTCCCCCTTAGTGCTTTCCCTGACACGCCCACAGGCATCCCTCCTGACAGTCCCCTGCACTCACATGCCACACCAGGCTACGTCAGCTGGCCTCCACTTCTCGATACCCTGTTTGGGCCTTTTCTGCTCCTGGGTATGGACCTTGGCTCCTCAACCAGAAACTCAGCTCCTGGGGACAGAGTCATGGCCGAGCCTGCCCTAGCAATCCCCACTGAGTGGCTGGCCGTGTGCCAGACACATAGGCATGAGAACGTGCTCGCTAGGAGTAGCCTGAGGAGGCTGGGCCACAGGTTGGGCAGGGGCGGGGTGTGGATGGAAGCTGTGGGACTGAAGGGGCAGTGGTGGCGGTGTCCTGGGAAGGACGCTGAGTTTGCCCTGAAGATATTGGGGATGACAATAATCACCCATTGCAGGAAAGAAGAGAAACAGATCCATGTAAAAATAAATAAATAAATACTAAAAGAGGGTCCCTGACAGGTCATCAGCTATAGTGACACCTCCCACATCTGGAGCTGTTCAAACCCGTGAAGGGAGCTAAAGGGTCCCAGAGCAGCCAAGATCGATGTCACAAGCTCCAGGCACGAAAGCTCCTGCACTTTACCCTGAGCTGGACCCCTCAGTGCTCCGTGGTCGGGAACCCCTGCTTTTATGAACACTTCTAACAAATGCAAGCATCTGGTTTGTGAATCCACAATAGATTAGAAACAACAAATCAAAGTCTCATTAAACTGCTCTCGGTCAACATTCTAACTGTGCCGAGAGGTGACCTCTGACCGCCTTGGTGAGGGATGATACTGCTGAGCTATAAAGGGCTATCCTAAGGACTCAAGAAGCCAGCACCCTGGGGCCACCCGGAGCGGGGGCAGAGAGAGTCACACCCCACAGGCGATGCCCACTGAGCTCTTCAGTGCTGTGCAGCACGGGAGGGAATGAATGCTCGTGGTGATTAACCCTGAGTCACAAAGAAAAGCTAAGTGATGCTCAAGACTCTTTGCTTACGGAGATAAGAAAGTGCTTTATTCATTTTAAGTAAATTTCCCTCCAAAACAGTTAAAAATTATTTAAGAAAACTCAACAGACTATATCGCTTGCTAATTAGAAAACTTAGTGATAGCTTCCAACTTGTGATTTCCCAAAAAGCACATTGTGTGCATGCCATCATTTTGGGAGGTCACACACATTATTACTATGTCAGAGATGAGGGCAGGTGACTCACTGGGGTCCCATGGCTAGTAAGTAACAGGGCAAGTCTCAATGTCAAGACTTCTTCCACCAGTTCCACTTCCTCAGGCCGCCCCTCTCCAAAGTGACTCAGCTCCCCGAGGGCCCCAGATGCCTGTTACTGTCCTGATGTTGCCAACTGTCCTCTTCCTCTGATGTCTCCTTGCCTCTGGTGTGTGTGTCACCCCCCTTAGCAGCCTGGGGCCACTGAGTGTGACTCTCATCCCTGCCATATCTCCCCCTTAGCACAGCTCAGCGCTGGAGCTGTCAGCACTGATATCCCTTTGGTTCAAGAACTGGGTCTCTTCACACTGGTTCTTTGGGACAGGAACAGCCAGGAACTCATGCCGTCACACCCAGAACCCAAAGTTAGACATTTACCAAGAGGCAGCATGTCATAGCAGGCTCTAGGGCCAAACTTCCTGGGTTCAAATTTTAGCTCTGCTACTTACTAACTGCATAGCCTTGGGAAGGTTACATAACCCCTCTATGTCTTGATTTCTCCATCTGTAAGGTGTAGATAACAGTAATATCTAACTCTCAAGAATGTTGTGTGGCCGGGTGTGGTGGCTCACGCCTGTAATCTTAGCACTCTGCGAGGCTCAGGCGGGCGGATTGCTCGAGGTCAGGAGTTCGAAACCAGCCTGAGCAAGAGCGAGACCCCCGTCTCTACTATAAATAGAAAAAAATGAATTGGCCAACTAATATGTATATAGAAAAAATTAGCCGGGCATGGTGGCGCATGCCTGTAGTCCCAGCTACTCGGGAGGATTGCTGGAGCCCAGGAGTTGAGGTTGCTGTGAGCTAGGCTGACGCCATGGCACTCACTCTAGCCTGAGCAACAAAGCTAGACCCTGTCTCAAACAAACAAACAAACAAAAAGAATGTTGTGAACATCAAATAAATTAATATGTGTGAAGTGCATAAAATAATGCCTGGCACTTAGAAGGCATTTGGCAAATATCAGTTATTATTGCTAATACAAAGTAGGTTATATGTATCATCCTTGTGAGCTCTCTTAAATCCCTTTTTTAGAGTAAAGCTGGTTATAAACAATCTCTAATTGTCCTACCAATCCAGGAAAGTTAACATGAGTTTTCCTAGTTTTTAGTCCAGGCTCCCAAAGTACGGAGAAGAGAAGTGACTGATCCCGGGACAGAATGCCAGGAAGTGGCAGAATTGGGATTCGTGCCTGGGTCTACCTGACATTTGAGTCATGAGCGTTCCGCTACATCATAACTGCCTCTCTTAGTACAAATGGTAAAGCGACTAACTTCCTTGGGAAAGTGAGTGAGAGAACAGGCTGACAGCTGGAAATCCCGCTTTCAAATCTTGCTTTGAGAGATCGACTCACCCAGACACTAGGAAGTTTCTGAACCTGAGAAGGAAAGTTTGGGAGGAAGGGTTGGACTTCCATCTTTCAATAACTGAGAAGCGAGCATTGTCCAGCACCACTGTTCGTGGGGATTCTGGTGATCTACTGCTACATAACCAACCACCCAAATCTCAGTGGCTTAAAATAACCACAGTCATTTTATTATCTCTCACATGCTGGGGGTTGACTGGCCTCAGCCAGGTGTTTCTCCCTCGGGGTCTTTCATGCAGTTGCACTCTGGGGTTGGAGACATCTAGAAAGTCTCCTCATTCACACGTCTGGGGGCTGCTGCTGGTGGTCAGCTGGATCCTAATGGGAAACCACTGGCCGGGACACCTACATGTGGCCTCTCCATGGCCTGCCCTTCCTCGCCGATGGTGGCTGGATTCCAGGAGAATAAGGTAAAAGTGTGTGGCATTTTCCTCCCATCCAAGTACTAACCAGGCCCAACCCTGCTTAGCTTCCCAAGATCGGACAAAACCGGGCGTGTTCAGGGTGGTATGGCCATAGACATTTTTTTTCGACCTAGCTTTGGAAGTCACATAGTGTCTCTTCTGCAGTAACTTCTACTCCTCAAGGCAGCCACAAAGTTCCACCGAGGTTCAAGGAGAGGTGACACAGACCATGGGAGGAGTGTCAGGGCGATCCTGTGAGATGGGGTACATTGTGAAACTGCAGTCTGCCCCGTGGGCAGGCTTTCCTGGAAGAACTTGCCATTTGGAGGAAAAAGGTGACAAATGGCAAATTGAAGCTCTCACAAGGACCCCTCCCTGCAGTCACGTCTGAAGATAGTTCCTTCAGGGAACTGGCCACAAGAGACATGGTTGGCAGCAAGATTTACCGCTCTGCCAAAGCTGTCATTGAAATAAATGGGATTAGGGCTGCGGTGACTTTCATCATCCGGACTATCCTAACCACACATACTTTCCCGCCATGCTGTGACCAGCAAAGCTGCCGGGACAGGTGGTGAGAATGGTCTGGTCACCTGCGAACCAGGTCCATCCTTGGAAATCATGCTGGCCCTTGACCTTGTCCTCCAGTAACGCATCTTAAGTCCTCCCCTTGCCAGCTGCTTTTATGCAAACAAAAGCTAGAGGGGATTTGCCTTCGAAGTTCCTCAGTCAGCTGGAACCCCAGAAAATGTCCTCCTCCTTCCCCCAGCCTCTCTCCCTGAGGTCCCAGTCCCAAGCTGGGGGGCTCTGGAAATCCAGGCAAACCAGCCGAGAATCTTCCTGTTGGAGAGCATGAGGGTGTGAGGACCCGGCTTCCAGGGGGCCGAGGTGGGCTGGTGCTCTGTCCCATACTCAGTACCCGTCACTCTGGTCCCAAAGGTGGAAAGCCTTCCTACATAGCTGGGCCCATCTGTGTCACCAGGGCTCCCCGAGCTGCAGGAAGCACAGCCTTCCCACCCGGTACCCAGGGCCCTCCTGTGCAGGCCAGCCTGGTGTCTCTTTGGGCCCTTCCCTTCTACCTGAGCAGTGAGAGGCAGGGCGGCCATTCCGCAAAAGCCGCAGAGCAGAGCTCCTGTCCACCACGTCCCTGAGGCTCACACTCTCAGGAACCTTCCCACTCACTGGGGTGGGCAGCGAGGCTGCAAGTGAGCAGAGGGTTGGATGGGGGCAGGGCGCAGGCCCTGGAGTGGGGGGCTGCTGTGACCGCCCTAGGATGGGGGCTTACTTCCTCTGGGCTGCCCTTCCTGCCCCTGCAGAAACACATCCCACCGTGGGCTCTCCTGGTCCCACAGAGGGTTCCTCTACCTGACAGATTGTCCCTGCTCTCAGTTCCCTACCTGTGAACCCTCAGTGTAGAGCAGCGATGAAATCCAGAGGTCACCTAAACCCCTGTGTATGTGACTCTAGCTATGAGATCCAGACCTAGAGAAATTTTTAACAACCACCACCATTTATTGAGGATTTACTATATGCCAAGCACAATACCAAAAGTTTTATTCGCAGTATTTAGTCCTTACAATAACCCATTTTACAGATGAGAAAATTGAGGCTCAGAGAAATTAAATACATTTTTCATTGTGTCATACTAGTAAATGTTCAAGCCACTACACAAATCCAGATCTGTCTCTACGCAAACTCCAGATTAGAAGCCATCAGGTGTTTCTGATGCATCGTAGGCCTTGGCAGGTGGCCCCTGAGTCCATAAAGTAACCCGAGAGCCTCCCTTTTCCTCCTCAGTACCCTCTGCCTGGGGTAGATCCAGAACCGGTGGGGCTGGGGGGAGAGGGAGGGGAGGAGAGGGCAGGCAGGCTTTGGCTCACCAGGAAGAGGGTCTCCCCGCCACGGGGCCCAGCTGAGGCTGGAGCTTCCCCTGACGGCCAGCTATGGCGGACAGCAGTCGCGCTTCAGATGCTAAAAGCTCGAAGAGGAGATGGGATTCCCAAAGATGACTCCACCAGGCTAGGGGTGCTCCTGGCTATTTTAACAACTTAGCCAGTCCCTGGAGAAGGGCCCTGCCCTTTAATTACCCCCGAGATGTCTCCTCATGACCCCCTGGCCCCAAGTATCTCTCTTTATACAGTAAAACACATGGACTTTAGGGTCAAGTCTTTGATCTGCCAGTTGCTGTGTGACCTCAGGAAAGCCACTTAACCTCTCTGAACCTGTTTCCTCCTCTGTGAGTGAAAATAACTCACAGAGGTCTCTTGGCACCCTGTTGTGGCTGTTGCGAGGACTGGAGATCTCAGCTGTGGAACACCCGGCGCCCAGCACACAGAAGGCACAATGAGGTAGCGTCAATGCCCTGGCGCCCTCACGGGGCAGGACCCTGCGGCTGTGCAGATCAAGCCCAGGGCAGAGTGTGGACAAGTCGCTCGGTCAGCCAGATGTCCCGGTGTGGGCATGGACGGGCTCGCTGACAGCACCCAGGCTGGCTGGCAGGCAGGACAGCACTCCACAGCCGGCAGCCAGCGCCGCCCTTTGGGGCAGGTGCCCTGAGGAGGAGGAGACCTTTGTCTGCCTGGGAAAGGGCCTCGCAGGAGCAGGAAAGATGGTCCCGGGGAAGGGCAGGGGGCAGGCAGCCCGCTCCGGCCGGCCAAACTCTGGCACAACGCCGGGGGTGGGACTCAGCCCAGCAGGTCCGTGGAGAGCCGGGGCGGCCGGCTGTGGGAGCAGCGGGCAGCGGGCGGCACTCAGGATGCTGTGGGGACAGGAGGGGATGTGCCTCAGGTAACTCCCCTGACCGCCCCACCTGAGCGGGTGCCGTTGTCCCCTTCTACAGACCAGGACGTGCTCAGAGTCAGCACACGGCCTGGCCCCAGGCCTCAGGAAGGGCCATACTGGGATTTGAACCCAGGACCGTCTGCCGCTGTCCGCCGCACCAGGCGTAGGGGAAGAAAGCGAGTGGGCTGGATGAGGCACGGTCTTGTTTTTCCGGAGCCCAGCCCGAGAGGGCTGTGTGTGAGAACTGGTGAGAGTGCCCTGCCTCGCCCAGGCCCCGGCGAGGGCGGCAGTGCGGGGCAGGAAAGGCAGGTTTCCTGCTGGCCTCGGGCTCCAGCGGCCAGGCCGGGCGGAGCGCTTCCGGCACAGCGGGCCCTTCCCCGCGCGGCAGCCCCGCCGGCGCCCCCAGCCAGGAGCGCCCACCCCACGACCGCTGGTCCCTCGCACCACGGTCACCGGTGGCCTGGCGTGGGAAACCACCTTCCCCCAAGAAGTGGCGGGATTGTTGGTGCAGGGCTCTGAGGCCATCCTCCAGGGCCCGCTCCTCTCCAGGGCGGGAGGGCTGTCCTCAGGAGGGGGCAGCCCACAGGTGTGGGAACCTACGTCACGGTCACGTCCACTCATGGAAATGAGGGGGTTCCCGTGAGCCCCCTCGGTCACCGAGAGACAGAGTCTGGACAGCCACGTAGCGAGGGAGGACATAGCAGAGGTGGCTGCTCTGGGGCCACCGAGTCCTGGTCTGCCCAGCAGTGTCCGTCAGATGCGGCCCTGGTGTCTGCTCCCCGCAGCTCCCCTGCCCAGCCCGGCAGGGGCTGAAGGCCACGTTCCCACGCCGCTCCTGCTGGAGGCCAGCCAGGCCCCGGGCGGCTGGGAGCCCAGAGCACCTCAGGGTTTGCTGTGAGGGCAATCAGTCAGGTTCAGTTACCTGGGCGCGGGCGCTGGCCGTCAATGCCTCTTTATTTCCCAGGAAGCCCCATGCTCGTAGCAATGGGCCCGCGACAGACCTGCGGTCCCTTCCCATCCAGGCAACCCCCAAGGGCCCCTGGTGAAAGTGGAGAGGGGTTCCCCAATCGACAGACTCTTGAGTCCTTCAGATCGCAGCCCCGAAAGGGGGCATGGGGGAGAGGGACACAAACCAGGGACCCAAGCCTGGGTTCTCATTTAACAAATACAAGCGTGCCTGAGTGTCTCCCACCTCCCGGCACTGTGTTCGGCCGGGGTGCAGCAGCGTGTACTTACTGCCTGGGAACCACACGCACACGTGAGCTGTTGGCCCCACCGTCCGCACAGGCAGGGACAGGACAGGACAGAGGGTCTCGAGGGGACTGTCCAGCTCTGGCAGTGTGTGATCCTTGGTCATCATTCCTGGTTTCTGCTGGAGGCTGGATGAGGATGGGACTAAAGCTAAGGCTACTTAGGAGGAGAAATCCCCAAACAGCCCAAGCCACCCAGCTGTCATGGATGTGTGACAATATAGTCCTTCAGCTACTCACAGGCCACCTTGGCCAGGGAAGAAAGGTCACGATTAGGCCTAAGTTTGCAGATAGAGACACTCTAGGGCCCCTGCTTTAGGGCCTTTAAGGGGTTGCATGGCTGGAAGCACTCAGCTAACAAAGATGAGATCTCCAAGCCACAGGCCCGCCCCAGGGACCTCTCACCTGCCACAGCCAGGTTAAAGGAAGGACTTGCCCCCTGGCCTCCCACCCTGCATAGGAGCTGGGTTTAAGCACCTTAAAAGCATCTGGATCAAGCTTTCTAACTGCAGACACAAGCCAGGCCTCCATGGGCGGGTGAGGGCAGCTGGTCAAGGGGAATCAGGCAGGGCCAATTCAAAGAAGAGCCTCCACAGCCACCGTGCGACCCTCCCGCTGGCCCTCCTTGCCTGCTGCACTCTCCTTCCTCCACAGGGGCTTCTGGGGAGCTGAGCTCCACACTCAGTGGGGGGACCAGGCTGAGGAATGGGGGAGGGGGAGGGGTGGCTGCCGGTTTCTCAGGCATGGGAGGCTGCCAGGGTGTGGCCCCGGCCAGTGTGCCCTGCCTGAAGGGACCTGCTCTGAGCCAGCACAGAACCCACAATCAACAGAGTCGGGGAGATAAGACATGTGGCAGATAAGAAGTGGCATTAAGCTGTAAACTTAAGAGCTTCATGACTCACCTCACCTCCAGGGAGCCAGTCCCACCTCCTACCTCACCCTGGAGGAGAAGATGGGGTGACTGCTGGGGGCTCTTCAGCTGGGCGTGTGAGAGCCCAGCAGTGAGACTTACTGGAAGGCTTGGGGCGGCGCGTGGGGAGTGTCTGGGACACGGAAGTGGCCGGGCAGGGGCTCCAAGGCTGCCCCTTGCCTGCTGTGTGACTGCAGCAAGTTCCTTCGGCTCACCCATGAAATGGGCCTGTAATGTGCACCCTCCCAGGCTCTGGGGAAAGTCAGGCGAGCCACAGAAAGTGCAGCTGACGGCAGGCTGCTGTGCGCATGCACACACGCACGCATACGTGCACACATACAGACACGCACATGCACATGCGCATACATGCACGCACACA
This sequence comes from Microcebus murinus, assembly GCF_040939455.1. NCBI lineage: Eukaryota > Metazoa > Chordata > Mammalia > Primates > Cheirogaleidae > Microcebus > Microcebus murinus. The sequence goes on from NC_134106.1 coordinate 15,697,286, forward strand.
CACACACAGGCATGCACATATACGCACGCACGTACACGTACACACGCACAGAAGGAACTCTCACCCCATTGTTGGTATTATTATTTGGACCCAGTTGTCAAGTGCGTGACATGCACAGTTACTGACAGGACAATGTTTCCATAGTCACTGCTGTTCGCTGAATTGTGTGGCCCTCAAACTTTGTGTGCTGAGGCCCTCACCCCAGTACCACAGAATGTGATCAGTCACACACTCTCGGGCGTCTCTTCCTCTCACGTTTGGAGACAGGCTCTTAAAAGAGGTGATTAAGTTAAAATGAGGCTCTTCTTGTCCTCGTAAGAAGAGGAAAGCCCATGTGAGAACACAGTGACAAGGTGACTGTCTGCAAACCAAGAAGAGAGGCCTCAGAAGGAACCAAATTTGCCAACACCTTGATCTTGGACTTCTGGCCTCTGAAGTGTTAGAAAGTGAACTCCGTTGTTCAAGCTGCCCAGTCTGCCATTCCTTGCTGCGGTGGCCCGAGCTGACGACCACAGGCACGGCGGAAGCACAGCTCACCTGCAGGGCCTCCTGCCTGGTCCCTGGCTCTGCTGGCAGGGGCCTGCTGCTCTCCATCCCTTGCTTTTGGGGTGACGTCTCCTAGGGGGTGGTCCCTTCCCAGCCAGTCCCAGCCGGGCCATCAGCCCTCTCAAGCTTCCCTGGCACTCTGGGCCCCTCTGGCCAGTGGCCTGGTGGAGGTGGCCTGCTCCTGCCTGCAGGGCAGGGCCTGCTGTCAGCTCCCCTGGACAGTACCACTCTGGGCTCTCCGTTCACTGGGCCTCAGGCTTCCTCCTGGCGAGGGCTCAGCAGGCATTCCCCAAGTTCAGCTCTCAGATTTCGTCCAGAGATCCGACTGAGGTTTCCATTCCTCGTCCGGCTTACCAGGGCATCAAGGAGGGGCCTGGAGCCAGAGGAGATGCAGGAACGGACAGAGGAACAGGGAAAGGGGGCTCGGGGTAGCCTTCTGTCCTCAGGCCTGGACCCGAGCCTCTGGGGACTGGCCTGCAACTGCACCCGCAGCCCAGCCCTGGCATTGGGCCCTGCTAGGACCAGCAGTCCCTTCTCGGCCTGGCCTCTCACTGGTTGGCCTCCTGGCCCAGCAGTCACTGCGGGGGCCTTTCCAGTTGGGGAGGGGCCTCTGCCTGAGGTCGAGAGCCTCATTTCTGAGGTGGGAGCAAGGCCTGGGCACAGGAGGCCGCTCAGGCCACCAAGGGGTCACAGCCAGGCCAGAGAGGAAGCGAGGGCTGTCTCCCTTGCATGGGTGGTGGCCTTGATGTGCCCATTCATTTGTTCATGCGATGAGAATTTATGAAGCACCTTTCTGTGCCAGGCACCATGCTAGGCTCGCCCTGGGATGGGTGAGAAAGCCGTGGAAGGGCTGGCTGCTCGTGCAGGGGTGGATGACTAACGTGGGGCATGAAGAAGCCCTTTCTCTGGAGGCAAGTGAGTGCCCGACGATGTGGGAGACAGACACACACGCACCCCAATAAAATTCCTTCTGAGCGGCTCTTTGTGGCTGGGCTGGGTCCCGGGACAGCCTGTTTTTCTTCCAAGCACATGTGGGGCCAGGCACCAGCCCCACACTGCGTCATCTTTGTGTTCCTGGCTTCACCGTGTGGGAGTAGCTACCCTGTGTCACGCCAGGCATGGGGGGCGGGTTGACAAGGGCTGGACACGCAGAACCGAGCGTCCCATGCGATCATCTCCCCTCCAGGTATCCCACCCCAGCTGGCTCCACCGCCACTGAAAGGGCTGCTGTTCCCGGAGTGCTGGACACACCTGGCTGGTGGGGTGGCATAGACACCTCTATCGGTGACTCCAAGACCAGCAGGGACCAGCCGGTGTGCTGAGGCTTGGAGCCTGGCCAGAAAGCAGGGACTCCCCAGCCTAAGTCAGAGCCCCAGGTTTCCATAGCACAGACCCCAGCTCGTGGTCAGACGCAAGCTCTGGCTGCCTAGGGCCACGGATCTTAACCCTCTGCCTCCACTCTGCCCACACCCAGAGCTGGGTGTGGCTCAAGAGAAGCACGCGCGTGTGTACGGGCCCAGCTCACTTCCACGTTGCCTTCTCCCAAATTCCCTGGAACGTTCTCTCTACCTCCTTCTCTCTCCCCTAATGCTGCTCCACCCTCAGCTGATTGTGCTGACTCAGTTACACTGGGAAAATAGAAGAGATTGGAAGGAATCCCTTCCTGTTCCCAACACCAAAACTCCCTGCCCATCTGCTCCTGTGCCCGCATGCTGGTCCGGGGTCTCAGGTCCTGTCTAGAACGGACCCTGTCTCTGTGCTCTGGATCCCAGCCCTCTGGCTTCCACAGGGTCTTTGCCCTGCGATAGCCTTACCATCCTCCCTTCCCCGTCATCCTTCCCCGTCATCCTTCCTCCTCCCCACGCAATCGTTCCCATCAGCATGCACACACCTCTCTAAAAACAAAATGAAAACAACAGCACCCTTCCCAGCGAGGCCCTGTTCCCTGCTCTCCCCTGCGCATTCACACCTTCACTCCCACTCTCATGCCCGCCCGCTGGCCTTCCATCACTACCACTCCGCTGAAACTGCTCTGGTCAAGGTCCCCAACAACGTGCGTGTTGCTGAAGCCAGTGGTCATGTCTTTGTCAACCTGCTGGACCCACAGCAGCATTCCAGTTGTTGGCTGTCTCTTCACTGACAAGTTTTCTTGGTTTAAGGGAAAACAGCCTCCCTACTTCTCCTCTCCCTCTCTCTGCCCAGGTCTCAGGCTCCCCTGTTGGTCTCCATTGACCTCGGAATGTCCTAGTGGGTCCAGCTTGGCCACAGGCTTTCTACTGTTCCCTAGACGCTCTCCACATGATCTCGCCAGGTGGCAGCCACCACCTGATGTCTCCTACACCTGCACCCTCAGCTCGGACCTCTCCGCCAGCCACAGGCGCAGCTCCATTTAGCTCAAAGTGTCATCTCCATTTGGTTATCTACCAGGCATTTCCAAATCAGCACATAGAAAACAGAACTTTCGATTTCTGTCCCCACCCCAACCTGGTCTTTCCTGTCCTGATAACTGGCACCAGCACGTACTCCCTCTCAAGACTAGAAGGCGTGCTGGAGTCCCCTCCTCCGAGCCACGTGACAGCCATCATCAAGTTCCGTGAACTCGACCCAAATGTCCCAAATCCCTCCTTTGTCTTCATCTCTGTCACTGCCACCTTGGTCTGGGCCATCGCCTTTCACCTCCACATGGCTGCTAAGGCCTCTCCATCATCCCCTCTTGTCTCCCACAGTCCATTCCACCCACAACAGCCAGGGCGAACTTTTAAAATTCTAAATAAGGTCATGTCACTTTCTACTATTATTTGAATAAGTCCTAAATGCCTGGCAGTGGCCTGCAACTCCATACGTACGTGGTGCCTGCCCCTCTGACCTCAACTTCCCCCACTCTGCCCCTGCATCCGCCTCATCCTCTTGTTCACACTTGGGAAGTGGGAAACAGTGCCACCCTAGGGGGAGCTCTCCAGCTCTTCCCTCTGCCTGGAATATTCTAGCCTGGAGTTTTGCACATCTCGGCTCAAACGTCACCTCTTAATGAGGAGGTAATCTCAGACCCCTCGGGCTCTCTTGGCTGCATCACCCTGACTTGTTTTATTTACAGCACTTATCATCGAAATGGTCTGTTCTGAGTATGTGTTCACTTGCTTGTCTCTCCCCCTGCCCCCGCTAAGCTGGACGTTCCATGAGAGCAGGGAACTTGTCTGTCAGGTTCCCTGCCAATATCGCTGGCATCAAGAGAGTGCATGGCACTAGCGGGTCAATAAAGTGCTGTTGAAAAAATGAGCCAAGGGAGACCAGGCAGTGAGGATAAAACCGAAACAGAATCTGATGTGGTCTCTGCCCTGGGGGCCTGAGCCTAGATAAGTAATGGAGACAAATTGGCACCCGCAGTGTGAAGCCCGATAAGACTCCACAGTGGGGCAGGAGCAGGCCTGGGAGGGAGCACGTGCAAGACAAGGCTTCCCGGGGAGGCTGTGTCCAAGTTGAGACCTAAAGGAGGAGGAGACAGGAACAGGGCAGGGACAGGGTGGTGCCCAAGGCAGGGACACCTGAATGCGCGGAAGAGCCAGCGGGAGGGAGAGCACAAGGAGAGGTTCAGAAACAGCACTTGCAACCCGCCCAGTCTGCCTGAGGGAGAAGGGCCGTCTACTCCCTCCCAGGGCTGCTTGGAGGAGCGGGGACTCTCCCAGGCCATCATCTGCATCTGCACCGTGCATCCCTCTGTTTAGTCCTTCAGCTCTAACCACTTGGCCCTGACCACATGCCAGGGCCTGTGCAGGTGCCAGGGAGGCTGAAATGTAAAGGCCCAGGCCTCTGTGGTTGAAGAGACAAAGCTGAATGGTGGAGGTAAAGGAGGCCACAGCCCAAGCCCACACCATGAGACCCCGCCACTCGGTGCAGAGAGCACTGCCGGGTCCCTCTGCCACATACACGCCTGCCTGGGCGCTGGGCTCCTGCCAGCCCTGCTGGGACTTGTCCCTGAACTGGTTCTGCTGCCTGGAGAGCCTGTCTTTCTGCTCACTCACCCCACACTCGCTCACCACACACACAGCCATGCACATCACCTCTACTCTGGTCTCATGCACACACCCACAGCCACCCTCGTGACCTCACACACTCACCCACTCCTCCTCAGGGGGGGAACCCAGTATACAGGTCCTCACAGCTAGCACAGTGCCCTCCTGCCCCCAGATCTCCCATGCGACTTGGGAGGGCCACACTGGTTTCAGAAACTACCCCCACAAATTTCTACTACAGACAAACCAGTACAAGTTAATGGAATCTGAACTACACCTGCAGCATGATGGGGTGATTCAAGCAGGCTTCCTGGAAGAGGAAAATTTGAGTTGGGTCTTGAAGACAGTCATAGAATGGCAAAAATGAAGAGGAAAGAGATTTTTTTTTTTTGAAGACACCAAATTGATTAAGCTCTTCAGGCTACAAAGACGATAATGTATTGGCTCATGGAACTGAAAAGTCAGGGTTGGTCTGGCTTCAGGCAGTGTTGGATCCTGAGGTTAGAATAATGTCAACAGGGCTCTGTCTTTCACTATATGTATAGTTCCCAACTGGGTTCTCACCATATGAGAGGCCAAACTGATTTTATCAATTCAAGTGGACAGAAACTGTCTTTCCTGAGAGCTCTGCTGAAAAGTCTTAGAGAACTCTGATTGGCCTAGCCTGATATCACATACCCATTTTTATGAACTAATCTGTATGGTCAGAGATATGGAGTTTTTTGACTGGGTAGGCCTGAGTCATGTACCTACATCTCTAGCAGCTTAGCCCCATCCAAACCACATGGAATGAGTTTCCTAAGGGAAAGAGCTCTGTTATCAGAAGAAATGTGAGCTGGGCAGGGTGGCTCATGCTTGGAATCTCAGCACTTTGGGAAGCCAAGTCAGAAGCATTGCATGAGGCCAAGAGTTCAAGACCAGCCTGGGCAACACAGCAAGACCTCATCTCTACAAAGAATAGGAAAAACTTAGCTGGGCATGATGGTGCATGTCTGTAGTCCCAGGAGCTCAGGAGGCTGAGGCAAGAAGATCACTTGAGCCCAAGAATTTGAGGCTACAGTGAGTTACGATCACACCACTGCACTCCAGCCCAGGTGACAGACTGAGATCCTGTCTCTATAAAGGAAAAAAGAAAGAAAGAAAGAAAAAGAAGAAGTGGGGAGTAGGTACTAGATCTCCTTATATACCGTACTTCTCCACCCACGCCCCCTGCACACTTTGCCTGTGCTCAGGACTTTGGCCCCACAGCCCTCTGAACGGATGCCATGGCTGTGGGGCCAAAGCCCTGAGCACAGGCAAAGTGTGTAGCGCGTGTGGGTGGGAGAAGTGCAGCATATACGGAGATCTGCATGGACTTGGCTCCTACTGTGCTAGGGAGAGCTGAGATCAGCCCAGGACCGCCTTAGCCCAGCTAAGAGGACCTTGAGCCCTGGGTCTGTCACTGACCAATGATCACTTCTCTCTTTGGTGCCTCAGCTGCCACCAACGATCACTTCTCTCTTTGGTGTCAGCAGCTGTCAACTGCTGCTGACACTTTGCAGCAGTTGATATTAAATAGCTGCCTCCAAAGATGGGCCCCAGTGGAGCACACCTCCACCACTCATGTGGTGACACAGTCGCCTCCCACACCAGGCCAGCCTGTGACACACACTGTCCAACAGAATGTGGCAAAAGTGATTCCATGCCAGTTTCGAGTTTAGCCTTTAAGAAGAATGGCCACTTCTACTTCCTGTTTCTTTCACTTTCAAAAGCCCTGAGTCACCACATAAGATGCCTGGCACCCTGCTGAGAAGACACCCAGCTGACCAAGCATCTTGGAGAGGAAGAGACACCCAGCTGACCAAGCATCTTGGCTGAACCTCCAGATGATTCCAGCCCCAGGCTTTATCTGAGTGCAACGACATGAGAGTCTCCCGGGAAGACCAGCAGAAGAGCCGCCCAGCTGATCCCAGTCAACCCACAGAACCACGAGAGAGGATAAAATGGTGGTTGCTATAAAGCCACTGAGTTTTGGAGTGGTTTGTTATACAAGGATAGATAATAAGAACAATTCCCCTATTGGGGAGATCAGCTGGTCTTCCTGAGCCTTGTGCCATCTTCCTGCCAGCCCCAAAGACCTGACACAATTAAATCAGATCTTGGTGAATGATCAAAATAGCAGGCCAGTTTTTAGGACAAGTACAAAAAGGGGTATATACCTCTTGTCAGATCGTAGGCCTGAGATTCTAGAAACCTCCCAAAAAACCAGTTACCACAGGGCTGGAGACTAAGGCAGGAGGGGGGTGTGGTGCTGACTGGCCACCCAGCTCCGTCTCTGAGCACTGACCCAAAGCAGCAGCTGGTTAGGTTCAGATGTCACTCGGATGCCCTTGCAGGGCTCTGAGACTGAAGCTTGTGGTAGAGCAGAACGGTTAACCCACCCCAGTCTGTCTCATGGAGGAAGCTCTGCCATCATGGCCAAGTCTGGGTTCCCCTGTATTTCCCACACCAACAGACATGGCCCCACTGCTGCAGCCCCCACGTTCTGCCTGTCCTGACCCCCATCTATTGGCCTGAACACCACCCTTTGATTGTAGTCACTTCTCTGCTCTGGGGAAACTTTCCTTCTCTTTCCTCCAGATCTGCAGGGTCACAGGGCCATTGTCACATGCTACCTGTACTCACTCAAATGTTTCACGTGTGACTCTTGCCCCACTAGGCCATGAGCTTCTAGAGAGCAGGGACTAAGGCTTCATTCTTCCCCCTAATACATTCATTAGTGAACTTAATTCGTTCACTCAACAACCTACTCTATGGTTCTATGGTTTATGTTCTCTACGGAGTAAAAAAGTAATGTCCCTGCAGTGGAGATGTATTTGTTCCAGTTGGACAGACAAATGTGGAAATACGCAATTATGACACTAGTTAATTACTAGCATTACACGCAGGTGCCCACAGGGATGTGCCAAGTCAGCCGTGGGTAAGGGGCAACAGATAAAAGCCATTAGTGAGCATCATAAACCAGACTGGTCTAAGCACTGCATTTTTTCATTTATTAATTTGTGTTTTCATTACTTTGAAGTGCTTTAAAAGAATAAAGTATTATTTTAGAATAGGTGAATGTAGACAAGTTACACAAAATTTAAAGGGTCCTGGTGTCACCCTATGATCATTCCCAGAAGAGCACACCTTTCCCCATATTTTCTGCCTTCTAGACATATTACATTTTATGCATAATACAAGTTTGTATGCACATACATGCACACACACACTTTTTACATAAGTGGTTATGCAATATTCTGGGTTTTAAAAGTATATCTTGGAGCTCATTCGATATCACTGTAGAGATACTTCATTCTTGGTTAATGACACTATAACTGCATAGTATCATATATTCCATTATAGAAATGTCCCATCATTTGTCGAACCAATAGCCTATTAATGGATATTTATGCTTTTTCTCATTGTTCACTATTACAAATAATGCTACAATGAATAATTTTGTGCATACATTATTTTAAATAAATATCATGTTTATAGGCTAAATGCATAGAAGTGGAATTGCTGGGTCAAGGATAGGTGTATTTTACATTTTAACTGCCCTGCACCTAACATTTAGTTCTTAGAAGCACATCGCTAAGATTGCTGAGTTTTGAAAGCTTCCCCTCCCATCTGCTACCAGCAGAGCCTCCTGCCATGGCCAAAAGACCCAGGCAGTCAGAGGAGGAGGGAGAAGACGGTACTTCATTTTAAAATGCTTTTTTCTGGTCTATTCCTCCTCTTCCGGTCTGGTCTCCTCCTCTTCTGGTCTGTTCTCTCGGTTTTTGTTTTTCAATCCTTGCAATACTTCACTTAAAGGATGGTCTCCAGTTCCATCCAGGTTGTTACAAAAGGCATTAGTTCACTGTTGTTTTTATGGCTGAGTAATACTCCATGGTATACATATACCACATTTTATTAATCCATTCATGTATTGATGGGCACTTAGGTTTTTTCCACATCTTTGTAATTGTGAATTGTGCTGCTATAAACATTTGAGCACAAGTGTCTTTTTGATAAAATGTGTTTTTTTTCCTTTGGATAGATACCCAGTAGTGGGACTGCTGAATCAAATGGTATGTCTACTTTCAGTTCTTCGAGGTATCTCCAAACTACTTTCCATAGAGGTTGTACTAGTTTGCAGTCCCACCAACAGCGTAAGAGTATTCCTTTCTCCCCACATCCACACCAGCATCTGTTGTTTTGGGGACTTTCTGATAAAACCATTCTCACTGGAGTTAGGTGATATCTCATTTTGTGGTTTTGATTTGCATTTCCCTGATGATTAGAGACATTGAGCATTTTTTTCATATGCTTATTGGCCATTAGTCTATCTTCTTTTGTTTATGTCTTTTGTCTACTTTTTAATGCAGTTGTTTGATGTTTTGTCGCTGATTTGCTTGAGTTTTTTTATAGATTCTGGTTATTAGCCCTTTATTGGTTGTATAGCATGCAAATATTTTCTCCCATTCTGTAGGTTATCTGTTTGCTCTACTGATTGTCTCCTTGGGCTATGCAGAAGCTTTTTAACTTAATCAGGCACCATTTATTTATTTTTATTGTTGCTATAATTGCCCTTGGGGTCTTCTTCATAAATTCTTTCCCTAGGCTAATATCTAGAAGAGTTTTTCCAACCTCTTCTAAATAAAAAAAAATAATAATAATAATAAAAAGAGAAAAGGGCAAGAAAAAAATGCTTTTTTTCTCCTCCTTTATGTTTTAAATATAATTATAAGCTTAACATATTAAAATATTTAATATTTATATAAATTTAAATTTATTTAATATAATTTATGGTATGTATTTTATAAAAAGTATTTTATATTTTATATATTTATGATTTATTTAAATTCATTTATATTAAGTTTGTTTTTTTTAAATGAGTTGCTTGTTTTATTAATATTGTTCCTTTGAAGATAATTTCTTTGTTTCGTCAACAAAAAAGAAGCCAAACTCTGCAAAATAATTTAAAGAGGTTTATGCTGAGCCAAGTTTGAGGACCATGGCCTGGTGCCATGCCCATGAACCCTTGAGCAAGTGGACTCTTGGGGTTTTTTTCAATACAGGGTCATGTTCTGTTGCCCAGGCTAGAGTGCATTGGTATCATCATAGCTCATTGCAACTTCAAACTCCTAGGTTCCTGTGATCCTCTTGCCTTAGCCTGCCAAATAGCTGGGACTACAGGCATGCACCACCACTCCTAGACAATTTTTTTTTATTATTTTTTGTACAGACAGGGTCTCATTATGTTGCTCAGGCAGGTCTTGAACTCCTGGCCTCAAGCAACCCTCGTGCCTCAGCCTCCCAAAGTGTTAGGATTACAGGTGTGAGCCACCATGCCCAGCCTTATATTTAAGTTTTATATAAATTTAAATGTGAATATAAAATTGGACAGTGGAGCACATGGTCCAAGGACCACTTGCAGCCACGTTGGGGATGACAGGCCAGAGTGTATTTGAGGATGGAGCTCACACCAGGACAACAGGGCCAAACAATGGAGGGCAGGAAACCTGGCCAGGTTCCAGTGTTGGAGTCCTGGATATAAAGCCTTGCCTGAAGTCTGGTCTAGGGTTGTGTGGGTTTATGGCCCAATATTTTAATATATGCCATTTTTGCTTAAGCCAGCATGGGCGGGGCTTTTTGTCCCCAGGCTTCTCGCCTCCAGAAATGCCCTGACTCACCCACAGGGCTGGTGAGCGGCAGAGCTGGACTCACCGCAGGGTTGACTAGCTCCAGGGTCCATGCACTGGTCCTCTGCCCGGCCCAGTGGGACAAGTGTCTATTGTTGGGAGACCCAGAGCATCAGCAGGAGGTAACCAGGCCGACCAGAAGGCAGAGGAGGTGCTCAGACCAGGCGGAGACAGGCGAGGAAACAGGAGGCATTCGGAGAGCTGCAGGTGGCTCACGGCTGCTCGAGGTTGAGTGGCGGGTACAAGGTGTGTGCACGACAGGGGCAGTGGCCTGCGATAAGTTTGATTTATCTTGATCTTTAGGCTGAAGCGCCCAGAGTTTCGCCTCAGCTGTGATCACAGGTGTGTGACTGAGGCATCGGTTGGCTGCACGCCCAGCACATCCCCACCCAGGGCTCAGAGCTCTGAGACCCACCCCCTGCCTCCTCGGCCTGGTTGCCCCAAAAGGGGGTCACTGTTGGAGACCTGGCACCAGACATGTCCCCAAGGTTACACTTGAGGTTCCTGTGACTGCCACGGGTGAGTGAGCAGCCTCTCCCGAGCCCTGAGAGGAGAAGGCCAAGGAGGAGAAAGGCCATGGGCGTGCTTGAACCCGAGTGTGTGTGTGTGTGTGTGTGTGTGCATGCGTGTTTTCCATGCACACACAGGAAGCCAATTACCCTTTCCCAACTGAGCCCTTGGGAACGCTCCCCAGAATTTACTATTCCTCTAAAGTCATTACCTTATCTCAGGTGGCCCTTTGGAGCCTTTGACCACAGCTGGGTGAGGCAGGAAAGGAGAGAGGGCAGGGAGAAGAGGAATTTGCCCTCTCCTGCATCTCAGGTCTCTAGGCCATGCTCCTCTGCACTGCCACTAAGCAGGTCCAGGCCATGTCATTGTCCCCGGCACTGGCAGCAGCCCCCCATGTCACTGAGCCTCCAGCCACTTCCCAGCAGGCCATAGCAGGGATGCTCCTGCAATGCTGCCCCTACTCCTATCTCAGTTGTGCGGCCTCCAGACCAGGCCACATCCTTTTTTGTGGCTTGGAAAGCCCTGTGCAGTCAGGACTGCCTACCTGCCCAGCCTCATCCGTCCTGTTCCACACCCACCACACTCCAGGCCCCAGGCACATGGGACCACAGCCCTTCCCTGGGAGCACAGGGCTTGTGTATTCATTCCTGTTGTTGCTGCAACAAACTATCCCAGATTCAGGGGCTCGAAATAACACAGATTTATTATCTTACAGTTCTGGAGGTCACAAGTCCAAAAATGAGTCTTAAAAGGCTAAAACCATGGTGCCAGCAGGGCTGCATTCCTCCTGGAAGCTCCAGGAAGGAACCCATTCTCTTACCTTTTCCAGCTTCAAAGAGCCACCTGATTCCTCGATTCAGGGCCCCTCCTCCGTCTTCAAAGCCACAGTGCAGCATCCTCCCATGTCCCTCTCTTTGACCTCCACTTCCGTCGTCACATCTTCTCACCCCAACTCTGACTTGTCTCACTGCCTCACCCCTCATCCAGATAACCCAGAATAAGCTCTCAGTGTCAAGGTCCTTAACTTCATCACACCTGCAAAGCATATTCACAGGTTCCAGGGTTTGGGAACTGGACATGTCTGGGGTATCGTTCTCCCCACCACGGACCACTCTGAGCTTCTGCGCGTGCAGGCCCCGCTGCTGCTATCTGCGCTGTGCTGACCCAGAGACCGTGGTGGGGCTCAGAGCCAGCCTTACTCTGCCCAGCTTGGTGTCCAGAGGGAACACCGCTGTCTAATTCCCAGCGGTACCACATGGGCCAGCAGTGGGCCCGCCTGAAACACCCTCCCCTTCTCTCCCTTCCTACACCTGGCAAAGAGCTGCTCATTCTTCAAGACTCAGCTCAGTCCGGGACGCTTTCTGAATCTCCCCAAACACCTTTTCTGGGCTCCCACTCTGCCCTGTGCCTTCCATTCCATATCCTAGCACTGACCACAGGACATTGGGAGCATCTGTTTATGAGTCTGCCTGGGCAAGATCTGAGCCAGGGCCCGGAAGCCCTCCCCCAGGGCCCAGCCCTGCCCCAGCTGGGCAGCAGCCCCAGGCCCTGCCGTCTCTGTCCCTGGGGCAGACACAGCCTCTGGATCTTCCAGTTCATGCCATCTTTGTCTCTCCTGTGTGCAGGCCTCAGATGGCGCCATGGGGTCACTGCAAGGAAGACAAAAACGAAGTAGGTGAGGCTGCCGGGTTGGAGGCCTCCAAACAACACAGAGGGAAACTGGTATTTGAGAAGAGAGGGCTGGTGAGAAACTCCAGGAAGTGTGTGTGGGGGGGGACTTCCAGAAGAGGAATATTTGAGGTTTGCAAGTTAAAGTGTCAGCTGAAACACACATCTAATTGCGCTTTTCCCCCAAATCTCACTAGAACAACAATAGAGAGACTTTAAAGGAAGCCATAAAACCACAAGAATGAAGAAAACAAGAGGAGATAACAGCAGCAAAACCTGGGCAGCTGCCCTATGAGCACTGACCTCGATGGAGACAGCCAGTGCCAGGCCGGCGGCGGTGGGGAGAGTTTAGAGCCAACGATTCCCAGCAGGCTGCTCAAGAGGGAGCTAAAGTAAGAGTTGGTTGAAAGCTGTTTTAGAAGCAATTAGGTCCCTGGGTCCCCTTTGGCAGCAGAGGGGTGGGAACTGGCTAGCAGGCAGGAAGAGTCTGGGTCATACGGGGAGCCCTCCTCTAGCTCCTGCCCTAAACACGGAAAATGCAGCATAGCTTTGCCCTCAAGGCAGGACATTAGAAGAATCTTCTCTGAAAAGTCTGGCCAGCTCAAGAGGAAGACCTAAATCCTGATAAGGGAGATTCCCTGACAAATGGCTCACCCAGACCTCGCCCCAGTGGAGCCAGCAGTTGGCAAGCCACACCCTAGAAGATATAAAAAATTAGCATATGGACAACAAAAGGGAAATGCTCTTAGAAATTAGAAACATGGTAGCAGCAATAGAAAGTTTGGAAGATTAAATTGAGGATATCTCCTAGAAACCAGGAAGAAGGAGAAGAAGAAAAAAAGATGGAAAGTAGTAGAGAAATTATTTAAAATATTGGAGGATTAGCCCAGGAGATTCAATATTGAAATAACAGAAATTCCAGAGAAAAAAAGAGCTCAGGCAAAGGATGAAAACAGGCTAACGTGCATGTCTTTGCAGAATTTCAGACAGCCAGAGACAAAGATAGACCTCTACAAGCTTTTAGAGGGGACAGAAAACAGGTCACACGAAAAGGATGAGGACTCCAAATGGCTTTGATTGTGCCATCAGCAGTGCAGAGACACAAGAAGACAGAAAAGGCAAACCAAAAATGATGGAAGGAAATGCTCTCCCACCGAGGCTCCTCTAGCCAGCCTAACTGCCACTCCTGTGTGAGAATAAAGACACTTTCAGGCACATGACATTACAAGGAAATTTCCTCCTGCACGAACTTTCTCAAGGAACTGCTGGAGAATGTGCTCCTCCAAACTGACCATTAACTGGGCAGAAGACACTGGACATGGGACCTGGGACAGCCAACACAGAAAGGTGGCAGCCAACAGTCCCCAGGAGGACAGGAGAGGACCACAGGGCTGCAGCAGGGGAGGGCAGCCAGTCCCTGCAGGGATGCAAGTCTCAAGCCAGGGGCGCACATCTCAAGCCAGGGGCGCACTGAAGGCTGGCTCCCTGGGACATCCACCGCCCCTGGACAGAGGAGCCTGGCCTAGGTCTTGCTGTGCCTTTGCCTCGTCTGGGCCATGTGCTGGAGAAGGCCATGCCCTCCCCTTTGCCTGCAGCCGTCCCACAGCGGCTCCTGATTTGCCCGACTCCTGGGAACTGGACGTGAGCCACGGTGAGCTTAGAGGGAAAAAATGCAAAGCAGCTCGCTCCTCTTGCCAGGTGTCCAGTATCCAGCCCACATCACGGCCCTGCCACATGCCCCGACTATGACAGCCTGTGTTTCCCTAGGCTCACTCGTGGCCTTGTCCAGTGATGTCCCCAGAAAGGGCTTTTGTAAATTGTTGAGGAAGCTAAAGTCATGTCAGACTCTTGCCCAGAGGCTCTATTCAGCTTGTCTTCTCCAAGTCTTCTGCTGACGGTGGTGGTCTTTTCCTTAGATGGGAGGTTTGCGGCTCCATTTTCAATTCAGCCTCTGTCTGCCCCTCTCCCGCCCCCACGTCCAGAGCTCCTTCCTACCCTCTTCGCCCTGCACTGTGCCCAGGTGGCTGACTGTATAGACCATTTCAAGGGGCTACCTCGCACACTGGTTTCTCCAGTGTCCCGTGGGGTATGGCTGGTGGGAAGTGTCAGCAGGACGTGGGAGGAAGGTGCATAGTGAGGTCAGGTATCTGCTGGCCCCTGCCTGCCCCATTCATTCCAGGCCAGTGCAGGGCCCCCTCCCAGGGCTCCAGGGCTGGGGTCTGGGAACTGCTAGCTCGTCTGCCCACACTCGGGTCTGAAAGTGGCAGTGGCTCCTGGACACCAGCCCACGGCCTCATCATCACCCTCCCTTTGGTTTCCCCAACTCTGCTCACACCCTGCACACAGGCCCTGCATCAAATGCTCCTCATTCTCTGTGTGCAAGTCGGTTCCTGCCGGGAGGTGACAGATAGGAACACTACGGTGTACGTTATTTGGGGGGTCCACATGCAGGTGGGAAATCTAAGGAAGAGGAAGGCAAGTTGTGGGGAAGGAGGGAGATAGGATTGGGGTGGCACACAAAAGGCTTCTTAGGTATTAGGAAAACTATATTCGATAGGTCCACAGTGTCCATTTTAGGATGGTTCTGTCAATTGTTTCTGTTTTATACGCTCTTCTGAACGTGTGAAATATTTCACCATAAAGATTGTTTACAAGGAGTCGGGCGCGGTGGCTCATGCCTGTAATCCTAACACTCTGGGAGGCTGAGGCAGGCGGATTGCTCAAGGTCAGGAGTTCGAAACCAGCCTGAGCAAGAGCAAGACCCCGTCTCTACTATAAATAGAAAGAAATTAATTGGCCAACTAATATATATATAAAATTAGCCGGGCATGGTGGCACATTCCTGTAGTCCCAGCTACTCGGGAGGCTGAGGCAGGAGGATTGCTTGAGCCCAGGAGTTTGAGGTTGCTGTGAGCTAGGCTGACGCCACGGCACTCACTCTAGCCTGGGCAACAAAGCGAGACTCTGTCTCAAAAAAAAAAAAAAAGATTGTTTACAAGGGACGCTGCTGGGGGGCTGACAACGTCCTATTTCTTGACCTGGGTGATTGTTATGTAAGTATTCACTTTATAATGTTTTCTTAAAATGTATAGTTATGTTTTATGCACTTTTTCTGTATGTGATAAATTTTATAATAAAAATTTAAGAGAAAAAAAGATCGTCTACTGTGCTATTTTGTGATGGCACTCCACCCCATTTCTTGCTCCCAAATTGCAGCACACAGCCATGAGTTGGAGGTCTCAGCCTTGAGTTCATAGTCTCAGCCTTGAGTTGATCTCAGCCTTGAGTTGGTCTCAGCCTTGAGTTCACGGTCTCAGCCTTGAGTTGGTGGTCTCATCCTTGAGTTGGTCTCAGCCTTAAGGTGGTCTCAGCCTTGAGTTCATAATCCTAGCCTTGAGTTCATGGTTTCAGCCTTGAGTTGGTGGCCTCAGCCTTGAGGTGGTCTCAGCCTTGAGTTCATAATCTTAGCCTTGAGTTGGTGGTCTTAGCCTTGAGTTGGTCTCAGCCTTGAGTTCATGGTCTCAGGCTTGAGTTCATGGTCTCAGGCTTGAGTTCATGGTCTCAGCCTTCAGTTGGTGGTCTCAGCCTTGTGTTGGTGCTCTCAGACTTGAGATGGTGGTCTCAGCTTTATGTTGGTGGTTTCAGCCTTGTGTTGGTGTCCTTTGGGGAATAAAGGACCTCAGGGTGCCTGGTTGGGGGTGACACAGTACAGAAAGGGAGGAGAGAAGAAGAGTAGAAATGTTAAGCAGAAGTAAAACATTGAAGACAGAGGAGACCTGAGTAAACCTTATTGTCCCCATAATCCCCTGAAGACATCAGGAAGGGAAGACATCTAGGGTCTTCCTCTCATGTGTGCTAGGGACCCAAGCCAATTCATTCAAATATTATAGAAGAGTATAATCTCATAATGTTGGAGAATTTTGAGGCACCATAACAACTCAAATTTGGGTTATTCACAGAGCAAACAAGATGCTGGTCATGGACATGATTTATAAGAGCTGAGGTGGTTTGCAGGGTTGACATTATCCATATTCGACATCCGAGTGCAAAGGGTTAATAACTGTTACCATTTCCTGGGATTCCTTTTTCCAATCTCTTCTGCCTGGGGAGTTCTTCTAAGAGTGGTCCTGTTGTGACTTTGGTAGGAGGGGAGGTAAATTGCAAACCACACAACCCACCCTGGCTAGTTTACACACAAAAGCAAGTTATTAAAAGACATTTTGAAGCTCAAAGAGTCCCACGGAGGCCACAAAGTCAGACTTGGACACCATGAAGCCAAGAATTATACCCAAACCATGCAGCAGGAGGTGCCCATGAAGACAAGACGGCACGATCCACCACAGACAGCCCAGCTTGAGTGTGACCAGAGCTCTGCCACCGTTGCCCTGAAGGGCCAGAGGCCTCTCCCACCCCTCTCTAATAAAGCAGCCCTTGCAGGTCTCATGCAGGAACATTTGAGCACAGAGCCTGAGCACAAAGACTGCCCCCTGGGGAGGCTGGGGGTGAGTTTGGCTTCCACCTTGACTAGGAGGGACTCAAAATGTGGAAATTTCTGCAGCTTAGGAATCATGTGTAAAAGATGCAGGGAGGCCAAATATTTGCTATGAGGAGGGTAGAGTATGGGGCATTGGGTGGAGAGAGTGCATTCTGCTCTCCAGGAATGCAGGACTGAAGGAAACTAGGCTGCCATGGGCTCTGGGTCCCAGGTGGCATTCAGGTAGGGCAGACGGCGCTGGACCCCCCTCCCCATCCACAGGTCCTGTCTGGGTGCAAGCTCCCACCTGGGGCCCACAGCTCCAAGACCATCCTGACTCATCGTGTGTCTGCAGCTCTGCCCACCCTTCATTCAACCACTCCTCATTCCAGGGGACCAGGACAAGCTAGGCCTTGGGTGCACTGTACCCCATCTCTCCTGCTGCCTCTGCCCACTACCCATGTCTCTGAGGACCAGAAAGCCTCTCCTAAGATCTGACCAAGGGATCAAAGGCAGAGGACAGTGACTTCTGGAGCAGCTGTGGAGGCTGTGAAGACTTTCTGTATGCCATGGAGGATTTGGGGTCTATGAACAAGCCTGTGAGACAACTGGCAGAGCTGGTCCCCAAAAGGACGGCTGAGGACACTAGAGCCAGTCACAGGAGCAGCTGCTGCCTGATCCGTCAGGGGTCAGCTCTCAATGACAACCAAAGCGCATTTCTGTGCCAGATGTGCAAAAGCTTTTGGGGACTGGACACTGCTTCCCCTAAAGTCTGTGTGTCATGGGGACATCACCATCTGACCTGGCTGGGGGCTTTGGTACAACAAAGGGTCATCAGGAGCCAGACAAAGAGAGACGAGGTAGAGGCCAAAAGGGGAAGGAGGAGGTGCCACCTTCTAGGATTTTCAAAGGAAAGTCCAGAAAACAAGGAGAGGCAGAAATCATCTAATGGCCTGTTTCTACTCTAAGTCACGTCTGTGAAATAAAGTGCCTTCATGTTCCCAGTGCCAAACAGGTCCCAGGAGGAGCAGGAGTGGGAAGAACCAGCCCTTGCTCTCCTGTCTGCCTCAGCCTCCCCGGGCTGCCAACCTCTGCCCATTAACCACATCCCAGAGGCTGAGGCAGACAGGCTGGGGGTTGGGGAGACTCCTCTTCCCTGCATTCCATGGGTACAGTGCCCTGGGCCAGGCTGCGGGGGCCGTGGGGCCTGGCATGGCATGGGCCCTGCGGAGCTGGCCTTGCAGAAGGCGGGGGCAGAAGGGATGAACTCATTCTTTCCTTGCTCCAGCTGCTCTGATCGTAAAACTGTGGACGCTGAGCAAATGGCCTCAGGTGTGTGCTCTCCCAGTTTCGCTGGGATACCAGTCAGGAACTGCAAGAGGCTGACCTGGTTTCGATGTGGTGGCTCCTGCTCTGGGCACAGCTCAGAGCTGCCTCTTCTCTCCCTTCCCGTCCCCAGCTCTGTCCAGAGGGGCCAGGCCCACACCAAGGCCTGAAGGAGCCGCAGCAAGAGGGCAAAGGAGGTGCTCTCAGAGTTGCTTCAGGAAAGCCCCTTCTCCAGAGAGCCTCTGTCAAGAGTGGCCCCAGGCACCCAGAGAGGGGACAGCACCCAGCACCTCCATAGGGTTCACAGCCATACTAAGTCACTGTTTATTCCCACAAAGGTCTAGAACCAGATATGGCAAGGCCCTTAGAGTCCTTCTCATGTCTAAAACTGCCTCATTTTACAGACGGGGAAACTGAGGCCACAAAAAAGGAAAGGAGCAGTTGCTAAGCCAGCTAGTGACATAGCCGGGACTTCACTTGGGTTTCTGGACTCCCAGCCCCATCCTCGTCCCTCTGCCTCCCATGGAGCAGCGTGGAAGGAATCAGACTGAGGCGGAGCTTCAGGAGGCTCCGTGCTGCTGTGAGCGAACCTGAGTTCTCTGGCAAGAGGCGCAGGCTGAGGCTCTCCGGACCCCACAAAGGCCGTGCTCCTGAGGCTCCCGGGCTGTGCTTCAGGGGCAGTGACCTGGATATGGCCCCACAAGGTCAGCTTACCTCGCCCCAGTCTCGGGACAGTGGAGGGCTCCCCAAGCTACCTGGGGACCTTTCCTCTCCAGCCCTCGCACCCCAGGTACAGTGCCTCAGTTTCTCTGTAGCTGCCACTCCCCGCCCCTTGGAGCTGACATCAGATGCTGAGAGCAGGCAGGGACAGCATGTCCTTCCACCCTTCTCCTCCTGACATGGAGGCGGCAAACCTTCCCACACACCTATCTGGGCGACCTGGGTGCTCTGGGAAGGGCCCTTACCTCCCTCAGAGGGCCCCTCACCTGCCTCCCCAGCTGGGCTGGCCTCACAGCCTTTGACCTTCAGAACCCTAGGGATACACCTATGTCCTCCAGGAAGACAGTGTGGTGGGGAATAGTAGAGTGGCCTCTTTGGAGGCCAGCAAACCAGGGCCTGAATCCTAACTGGCCACCTAATAGCTTTGTGACCTTGAGTGTGTCACCGGTCCTTCCTGAGCCAGTGTTCTCAAGCTGTCTTGTGGGGCCACGCCGCTCCCTTGTGTGGACCTAGTGAGGGCAGAGGATGAGGACACATTGTAGGCTCTCAAATCATTGGGGGCTGTTACTGGGAATGCCAACCAGGATGTCCCTTCTGATCGTGACTCTCCGGTCCCTAAGCCCCACTCTTCTCTACGATGGCGTGGTGCTGGGCCTTGTAGCTGCCCCACCCCATGTTATGGGGGCAGGCTTTGGCAGGGTGAGAGGAGTGAACAGGGCCCCTAGATATAGGATACACACCCCCACCCTCCTGCTGCTGTATTCAACATCTCCAAAACCTGGGGAAACGTGTGTCTCTGGTGGGTGGACAAACTGTGGGGTCCGTGAGACAGAATGATCCTCAGCAACGAAAGTGGATGAAATAGTAACACACACAACAGCATGGATGGCCCCCAGAAGCATCATGCTGAAGTTCGGAGGCTGAACGAAAGAAGACTAACACAAGCGGCTACCCAGGCTGCGATCCCGCGCTCCGGAGCTCCACACCGCAGCCCCGGGGAGCAGGTCCGGGGCTGCATACGGCCGGAAGTGAAGCTGGGGCCTGACTGCAAGGGGGCATGAGGAATTTTATAAGGGATAAAAAGATTCAATATCTTGTTTGATGGTAGGTATACGGCTACTTCTGCTTGGCAGAGCTTCTCACACTGTACGGTTACACGTGCGCAAATCCTACAGCACGTGAACTGTACCACGACAAAGCTGCCGTGGAAAGAGCTTCCGGTTTGGAAGCCGTGACCCGGATGAGACCCACACCTCGCCTGCCCATGCGCATGAGGGTGCGCTCCCTAGGAAACTCGTAAGGAGTTCCCGGTACTTAAAAGAAAGAAGAAATTGAGTGCCCAGGGAAAATAAGGGAGGATTTGGAGAAATATAATACCTGGACATCATAGAAGAGCTGGCCTTAAATAGACTCTACAGACAGTGGACTCATGTCTTGGTGCTTTTATAAACTGCCTGAGTTACCCAACCTTCACCCCCTTATCTGATTTCCTTATTCCTCCTGCTCTACCTGAAAAAAGCTCATCCATCTTTTATGAAAAATAAAAAGCTATTCTGTAATGAGATGGCATTTTGTCTCTCCTGGCCCAGCACGGGGAAGATGCCCGGCCCCTCTTGTGTCACGGGGCTGGTGCACAGTGGAGTTTCTCCCCTCTGCTTCCTTCTGGAGCCTTCTCCAGGCTACTAAGATAAGGCTTTCCTGCTCTCCTTTGGGCCTGGCCGCTGTGGCCTCTATTCCCATCCCTCCCCCTCTGCCTTCTTTTGGGAATGACAGCAGCTTCCAGCAGCTTCTGCTGCAGGGTGTTGGCTCCTCAGCAGTAAGGTCAACTTCTGAGAGCAGGGGCTCATCCAGACTGCTGCATTCTCTCCCCTTCCCTCTGCCCTCTCCCTTGGAAGCCTGGGGTGGGATGGCAGTGGGACCCCCCAGTGTTTTATAATATATGCACACATTCATGAATACAGTGTTCACTCTGTTGTTCACTCACAGGAGAGAAGCCCAGCCCGATCTAGCTTGAACCCAGAGGGAATGTATTGGGCCACATTCCTGGGAAGTCCAGAACTTGTCAGCTAGGTTGAGACCCAAACTGGAGCCTCTCTAGATCTCTCTCTTCCTGTCTCACTCTCTCTCTGACTGCCTCTGTCTCTCTCTGCTCCTCTCAGTGTCTGCCCCCTCCTCCTCCTCCCTTTCCCCTTTTCTCCCTAACTTCTCTAAGTATCCCATGTGTACACTTTCTCCCTCTTCTTTCAGCCAGAAAACAAAATATAATAAAACCCTCATGCAAATGGACGTCCCTGGGGTGAGCAAGTCCAAGACTTCAAAAGCACAGTCTATTATTTCCTCTATTATTTCTGATTGTGTCCGTAGCTTACTTTTTTGCAAGACTTGCCTTGTATCCTCACAGTGCCCAGCACAGGGCCAGGCATATGACTGTCCCTAACCCCACCCCAGGAAAGACGTGAGTGACACCGGGCTGGAGTCAGGTCAGAGTAGGGACGGGGCAAGGCTGGGGAGGGGCTGCAGGGAGGATCCCTTAGAGCTGTGAAATCTCCCTCCTGGTATTAATATTTTTTGCCCCTGAGGCCCTCCAGAGTAGGAGCAAATGCCACACCGCCTCATCTTCCTCCAGAGCCCTCTGCCCCCAGTAAGCATCAGCCTGGGAGGCTGGGGCTGGGGGCCGGGGGCTGGGACAGAGCCCTGGTCAGCATCAGCCTGGCTGATGCCAATTAAGACCCAGGAATGCCCTGCCCCTGAGCTCAGATCAAAAGCCTGTAGCCCTCAGACGCCAGGCTCCAGGCCATAAATCTGAGGGAGCCCTGCCGTCCTGCTAACAAGCTGTCCCGCTCAGACCAGAGCAGGGATCCCGGATCCTGTTTCATTCCAGGGGCAGCCAGCCCACAGTGAGGGGCTGAGGAGGCCCTAGACCCAGAGCACCCATCCCCCCACAGCACCCAGCTCTGTGGGACCTGGGCCCCTTGCTTCTCATAAACCCTGGGGTCCATGTCCTGGAGGGGGTGTGAGAACTCACACTCTGTCCCTGGGCTCCCGTCCCACCGGGCCACAGGACTGCTCCTGTGCCCATTGCTTGGCCCCACAGGAATTTTAACCGCTAACATCTGGGTTCAGGAGACTCCGGAAGAGCAAATGTCTTCACCTCCTTTGATTCCCTTCACACAGAGGGCTTTTTCAATTTTAATTTGAGGTGACCTCTGACCTGAGTTCCATTCCCATAGATTCCAGATATTTCCTGTGCCCTCAAATAACCTTCCAAGTCAACCCCCACCTGACCAGAGCCCCCGTTGAGGGGCACTGCCTTCCTGCAACCACAGCCCACCCTGGGCTGGGAGTCCCCCTGGGCTGGGGGGGACTCTTGTTCCTCACTTGTCCCCCAGGAACCAGAGGTGCCTGCACACCCACCAGCATCTCCCTCGGACTCTGGGCCCCACTCAGCCAGCCCTCAGGAAGCCCAGGATGCCAGACGCCTGGTGTCAACCTCCCCAGCCAGTATGATTTTTCATAACAATAATAGAACCATTGGTGGAGCACCCACTCTGTGTCAGGTAATCTGCCACCTCGAGAATAATTGCTGCTAATTTGCAGATGACAAAGCTGACCCTGGAGAAGGAAAGGGACTTGAAGGGCACACAGCTAGCTGTGGCCTAGCCAAGCCATAAACCAGGTTTGCCTGGGGCCATCCAGAGAGGGGCGTGAGCCAGGGGCTGCCGGTGCTGGTGCGTCTGCACCTGTGCTGTGAACCTCAGTCCGGCCTGCCTGTCTCAGCACGGTGACCAACAACACAAAGGCTCCATCCTCTCTCTTTCCACTTTTTGGATTAAATCGGATAGTTCTCTCACTGGGGTCCCTCACTGGGGTCCTCACTGTGCCTTGGCTAGGCTATGGAGGGCCACCAAAGCATTTGAGTCCAGGTCTCTGTCTTTGAGGCACTAAGAGACAAGCACAGGAACAGGGACACATGCGAGGCAGCCCCAGGACCAAAGCTGGATCCACAGGGGCAGGCTGGCTCGGCTTCCGGGAGGATGGGACTTCCCAGCAGGGCCTGGCTGTAGTGAGGCCCCCAGTAAGTCACATACCCACATGGTGCTGGGTCAGGGCCCGGCCGCCATCACTCCAGGGTGGCCACTCTTCACAAAAGCCTGGGGTTCTCCAGAGCCTGGAGCCCTGACAGATCCAGGCCAGAGCCCCGGGGTGACCCACTGGCCCCTGCACCACCAGTCCATTTAGCCTCCCTGGCCCTGATCCCCAGCCCACTGCCAGCCCCAGCCTTCCGGCCAATGGTTTGACCACGTGACTCCCTGTTAAAGCCTTTCCTGGCTTCCCATACTGCCCACGTCGTGCCCAGTGACTCACGCTGCGTTTCCAGGCCCAGCTCGCCACAGCTGACATCACCTCCGCCTCCGCCCCTTTCCCAGCAAGCCCTGACGAGCCTTCTCTTCCCCCAATCTATCTTCCTCCCCAGAGTCAAGAATGCTAGAGCTGGAAGGATCTTGGGGCACAGCCTCACCTTACAGCTGGGGAAACTGAGACCCTGGGAGGAGCCAGAGTTTGTTCTACTCTCGAGGCTGTGATTCATTGGAACTTGACTCAATTGGGATCTTAGGGCAAATGATTGCGGCAGGGCCCTGGAAACCAGTGTCCAGATTCCCCAGGGCCTGTGGCTGCCCCTTGAGCATTGACACAGGGGAGCAACAGCAGGTCCAAGCATTGCCCCAGCCCCTTCCCCCTGCCCACAGTGGGGAGTGGCCAAGTATTTCTCAGAGATCATTGTTTTAGAGAAAGTCTTGAATAGAAGGGAAGGAACAGAGGTCGAGCTGAAGCCTCGTGGAGGCCTGGAGGCACAGTTTGTAAGGGGAGCCCTCCGTGGCCCTGGAGCTGACAGGGAAGAGCAGGGAGGAAGCAAGTGTTCACCTGTTCTCTTAGAATCCCTCCGGCTTCAGGAGATAAGAACATCTCAGGAACATTGGTTTTCAAAACACATCACCTGGGAACTTGTTAGAAATGCAAAATGCAACTGCTCAGGCTCCACCCCAGAGCTATTGCATCAGACCCTTTGGGTCAGGAGCCCTGCAAGCCCCCCAATGTTCTAACCACACTCACATTTGAAAACCACTGCCAGCAAAGACAGCCAGGGTGATGAGTAGGTCTCATCCCTGGCCAGCACCTTTGGGTCCTGCCCACAGTGGGGACCCTCATGTCATGATGCCCTCCCTGTCAAGCCAGGCAGGACTTCTGCAGGAAGGTTATTTCAGAAGGGCCTGGAATGAGTCTCATGACCAGAGATGTGCTCTGGGGACAGCCCTAGAGTCACACATCCTCATCCATTTACCTGCAATATTGCCTCTGCCCATACAAATGGGATTCTGCCTCGGCTTCCCTGCTTTGCATTCCATTGCACTCACCCCTGGCCTTAGACCCCTGCCCTGGACCTCAGGCTACCCCACCAGGTCCTGTCACCATCCACACATGCTGCTGGTCTCCTCATGGGGTACCTCCTCCTTCTCCTGTACCCCAGCTACTCGCTCAGGTCATCTGTGGACAAACAACCATCCATAACTGTGCTGTGGCCACCCACAAGTACATGTGTGCAGACTGTCCACAGAACAAGGGCAGCGACCAAAGGAACAAATGGAGGAATGAAATCCATCTCACACCCCATTCACCCATGTCCCCTAGTGCAAGATGGCATTCACCCAGTGGGGCACCGATTTCTAATTAGCACACATGCATTATAGGGCCTGGTGCTTGACTGTCACACTCCCCTCCCCCAGCTGGACCTCCCCCTGCCCTCCCATGTCCTCCCAGCCAGACCACCCCTGTCTTCTCATGTCTACCCCACTGGAACCCCACCCTCCCATATGAGTCATGCCCTAATTACCTTCTCTCTTTGGGGGCTCTTGGTTGGGTCCACTGTCCCATCTCCTTACTCCTTATCCTCATGAACTTTCCTGTCATACTGAAGATGACATAATAACCAGCAGGCAAAACATCTTTGTCGACTGAAGTTTGAGGTCATTTCATCACAGCATCTCCTAAGACATCCTATTCACAGAAGTGCCTGCTGGGCTGCTAGACAGGCCTTTTTTTATGGCCTGCATAATGTTTGTCACTTGAACCTTCTGCACATTAGGGGCCCTGGTCTCCCTGTGTCCCAGGGCAGCCCCACCCAGCCCATACCTTGCCCCACCCGGTCGTGTCTTCCCAGCCCCTTGCATTAGTCCACCTGGGGCTGGGTCTCTCCTGTCACTGCAGGTGACACTCTGCCAGGTAATTGATCTTTTCCAGACAATGGAACACGCACCAATAGGCACCTAACTTTTCTATTTGAACCATTTGGATTAAGAAAAATCTTCCCAAAATGTAATATATTCTTCTCCATCCCTTGGAATAAATGAAAGCAGACATAATGTAGCCTTTTCTCGAGATCTCTACATAATAATAATTTTTGAGCCACTGTAAAGTGTTTTTAATAACTCAAGTAATTCTATGATCACTGTAGGAAAAAAATTAAAAAATACAGATAAATGAAAAGAAAAAAAGAATGACATCACCTGACATCTTACCAGCCAGAGGCAATGACTGATAACTTTTCGTTGTATAACTTTTTGGACTTTTTCCTAAGCAAACACAATTCCCCCAGTTTGGGGCATAAAGTTAATCACTCTCATTTATTCAATAATTGGTTGAGCTCCCATACGTTCATGTTAACTTTCTAGAAAGTCTCATTCCTCTGTACCTCTTATGCCTCACCCACAACCCCAAGGAAACGGGGAGCTAAGCTCACTCATTGCAGTGATGCCCATTGTAAATGGCAGACAGAGAGACACAGGACAACCAAGTGGTCCCGGTTTCCATTGCTTCTGGCACAGCACTGGGTGTCTCTATAGAAATGATCTTGCAAGAGATCTTGCCTCGTTGGTCCTGAGCCTCATCTGGTCCACAGAGGTGTCCCAACCTTGGGCTCCAAGGTCACCACTCTCGTAGCTCACACTTCAAGCTTAGCCATGTTCCCAAACTGACCATGAGCTTGGTAGAGGCAGCTGAGTCCAGAAAGACTTCTACCCTCAGCTACAATCCATGCCCCAGATACATTGAGGCCCTGGGGTTGAACCTGGTCACCAATTCTGACCCCCCCCCTTCTAGAGCCCTCCATTGGCAGGCCATTGGGTTTCTCCTGTTGGGCCATTTCATCCCAATCTTCATCAGAAAAAGATTCCAACTTCAACATGGAACAGTTCTCGTCTTCATCCCTTTTTTCCCAGATGTTCCTCGTCTCCAAGCAACTATCTCCCTGGTCCTCCATGCAGGGACCCAGAGGGGCCCGCCTTTGCCAGGCCACCCAGGAACCTGTTCTGCCTTGTCCCACTAGCCTAACCTGTGGATAACTAAGAGGTGCCACTCAAGGGACACTCCCCTGAACAAAGAAGATCTGTTCTTAACCAGTGAGATAAGTAAGGAGCTAATGGCAACTTTTATTAAAAAGAAAAAGTTCTGAACCAGTAGGTTTGGCTCACACCCGACCACCAGATGACAATACAGAGATTATCCACTTACTTCTTGAGAGCCTGAAGAGCCCAGCTTTCAGCACTGAGATCTTATCATAAAGCAGTTTCCTCCCTGCCTTGGGAATTCCTCTCTGGCTTGGAGGAATGAGCCTCCCGGCTGCCTTCTGTCCCTGGCCTGGATGCCTAAGGGGTTCAGGTGCAGCTGTGGCTCACCCCTCAGGTCCAAAGACAGGGCGGATTTTGTTTCCAGGGCAGAGATGGCCACATTTTGTCCTCCAGAGCCTGGGCTAAGGAGATGTCTCTCTGTCAGCTCATGGGTACAGCGGGAGCTGGGCTAGAATAGTCCCTGTGGTCAGTGCTTTCCGCGACGACCAAGAATGCAGGCGGTGAGTAGTTTGGTATGCATTTGTGTGCTGATGTTATGAGATCATTTGAGATAATTAATTATATTTTCCCAGATGGAAAGAAAAGGAAAAGGAAGGAGCTGTTGAGCTTGGGAGCAGGTCATTCCCTTCTCCAGCTCCTCTCCTTCCCCATAGCCCACCCCAAATGTGGACTGTGTGCTTGGCTTTAGGGTGCCCCTTGCTCTCTGCTGGATTCTGCTGGGGAGCACAGCCCAGTGTTGGGGGTGGGAGGATGGTCTATAGCTTCCCTTCCTCACTCCAGCCCTAAGGCTGATGCTTTTTGCACTGGGGTTGAAGGGGTCTCTGGGGTCGCTGGGGTCGCGGACATGGAGTGCATTGCCAACAACTCTGGGAAGGCACCAGCCTCTGGGAAGAGGAGCACCATGCATAGAGGATGTGCACAGAGGGTGGCCCACACTCTCACGTGCACAGCCAAAAACGCCCAGTTTTCTGGCCCCAGGCTGAGTGAGACAGGTGTCATCTCACCTGATAAGCTCTGTACCTGCAGGAGACAACAGCATGATCCAGGAGCTGGAGGAGGAGCAAGAGGACAGGAATCTCCAAAAGAGGTAGAAATTCTCAAGGGAGTGACCTAGATACTGCAGGGCTGGGGCAGCCAGGTCCCAGGGCCAGGGCTCCACAGAACTTAGAGAAGTCCTTCCCTTGGGCCTCTGCAGGGAGGCTGCCTGGAGTTTGCATAGTTCACAAATGAGCAGAGGAAATTGTCTATGCTAACAGCCCTCAGGGGATCGCCCTATGTGCAGTGCCTGCAGGAAGCCCCAGCACCCTCCTTCCACTTTCATGTAGGAGGAGGAGGCGATGACTCGGAAGCTGCACTGCCCAGAAAGCACACCATTTTATCGAAATTGGGGGTTCCTCTGTAGTGGTCTTAGGAGAGTGTTTCTCATTTACACACTTTATCTGACTTCTTATTTCCCCAGCTCACATTCCTCTGCCTTCCTGCCTCCAATTTTATTAGGTGTCAGTGGTCTGCTCCAGAACCTTCAGTAGCTCCCATTCAGTGATGAGGTTAAGTCCAAATCCCATGGTCTGCATTCAAGTTCTTCCATGGTTAGGGTGAGCACACAACCCAGTTTGTTTGGGATGGTCTAGTTTATACCCACTGTCCTGGCATAATTATTAATAGAACCTCTTCTCATGCAAAAAAATGTATCCAAGCTTGTGCAACGAATGATGTGGCCAACCTGTGTCCAGTCCACTCCCAGCATAATGCTCCAGGCTGATGTCCAACTGAACCCTCCAAGGCAGCAGTTCTGAGCTCTGGTGTTCATTAGAAGCAGCTGGGAACCTTTAATAAATGTGACCACTTCGGCTCACCCCCCAAAACAGTTCAGCTAACACAGAATCTCTATGGGCAGAGCCTCGGCTTTGGAATTTTTTTAAGCCCCCAGGCAACTCCACTGTGCAGCCTGGGTGAGAACACTTGACCTAAGTAAAGCAGGTGGCCTGAACATCTCCCACATCTCTTGCTGTTTTTTGGTAACTTGTTCCTATTGTCTATCCCCTGGTTAACTTTCTTTTTCTGTACGTGGCCTTTCATTCATTCAAGTCCTACCAAGCTGCCAAGCCCAGCTCCAAAGCTGCCTCCTCCTCCATCTTTCCTGTCTCCTGAGCTGGAAGGGTCTCCCCCTCCACTCACCCCTGTCCTCTCCCGATGCCGAGTTTCATCTGTGATCTGGGGCCATGTTTTGCTCCCTGCACAGCCTATGAGTTTCGTGGGGTGGATCATGTCTGATTCATCTCTGGAGACCCCAGGGCCCAGACCCAACTTTCAGTAAAGGCCCCCACCCTTACAAGTGACAGTCACTGCTGGTCCTGAACTTGGGCAGCACCACCCACTGACACACTGGGCACTGGCACATGCTGCCTCTCCAAGCTCACTTTCTTTTCCTATGTGTGTGGCCATCCATCCATCCATCCATCCATCCATCCATCCATCCATTCATCCACCCATTCATTCTGCTTTGTGCCAGACGCTGTGTCTTCTTTCCTACTTCTTGATTCCCTGCACAGTTGGAGAACTGTCCTTGCTTGACATTTCGTCACCCCCTGGGCAGCCCAGCAGACTGTCTTGCACGTAAATGGTGCTCAGTAAGGTTGGATTGATAATCGTCCTGATGAATAGATAAATAATATATGTTTATCCTTATAATGAAATCTTATGTATATTTATACATTTGTTTGTTTTAGATTGTATATTATTTAATATGTGTGACAAATATTATATATGGATATGTAAATACATCCTTATAATGAAATATTATTCAGCCACTAAAAGGAAATGAAGTACTGATACATGCTACAGTATGGATAAACCTTGAAAACATTATGCTAAGTGAAAGAAGCCAGACACAAAAGGTCATAATTGTATGATATCATTTGCAATATCCAGAATAGGGAAATCTATAGAGACAGAAAGTACATTAATTGCGGCCAAGGGCTGGGGAAAGGGAGAAATTGGGACTAACTGCTAATAGATACAGGATTTCTCCGTGGGAAAGATAGAAACGTTTGGGAATTGATAGTAGTGATGGTTGCACAAATTCGTGACTATACTAAAAAACACTGATTATCTATGTTTAAACGGTGAGTTTTATGGCATTCGAATTATATATCACAATTAAGAAGAAATATTGGTTGGTGGATTTCTCCTTGTATACTCTGTTCTTAAACCTTCAGCTTTTGTTTTTGTTTTTGTTTTTCGTTATTCACAAGAATCATCTGGAATATCTGCTGGACATACAGGTTCCTGGGCCTCACTTCGGGTTCAGTAGATTGGGGCAAAGCCCGGGAATCTGCATTTGATCATTATATTCTAAGTGCCATTTCTCTGTTCCTCAAAGGCCTGGGTCAGTGAATTTCTGAGCCAACCTCAGAACCTCAGAAGACAAATAAAATTCTTTAACCTATTATTTTAGAAAAAAAGCTGAAGATTTCAAACACAACTGAAACTTTGTTTTTAGTCTGCTTCTTATTAAAAACAGACTGGGACCCAAAGAAACCCCATCAGGGGTAGGTAATGAAGTAATCATGATTATAATAAAAGAACAGAATGGAAAAACTGCCTGGCCTCAAGCAAACCACAAAAAAAAAAAAAAAATTGTCTTCTGCCTCCAGTGCTCAACTGAGCCATTCAGATGAAAATACCCCACTAGCCACATTGGGAGCTTAATTTGGGGCAGGGGAGCTAGACGTTAGTAACCGCTGCTCACTGCCCCCTGTACAAACACATACTTACAGACACCCACTCCTAGACACTCAAAATTCTACACTTTGGTATGTGCTCCATGATTAGGGCTTTCTCTGGGGTTACAAGGAAGCAGAGTTGTAAATCGGTATTAGAATGTGATCAAAAGGAATGTCTGTATGCAATTATTTTGTTTTGAGACCAACATTGAGAGGCACCGACTTTCAAGTGCTGGCTTGGCCATGTGGTGGGCTCTTGCACACATGAACGCACGTGACTTTGGTCCCCACCAAAGAGAGAAGACAAAAGCCTGGGTTTTCTCAAACTGCTGCTTTGTTTCAGGATGGAGTCTCACCCCAACAGCTCCAGGGACCCTCTTCGCCATCTCCCCTGCCTGCCCATTCCTTAACTGTTACAAGAGGAAGTCTTGCTAATAACCTCTTGCCCCGGAAAGTAGCAGTTACTGTAATTTGAGAACAGACATCCCTTGCTTAACAGAAATTCACTTAACGAAACTCCAAATTGAATAAGAAGTAAATGAAAGGAAGTAACATTCGGGAGGCATATCTGCTGAGCTCTGGGTAGTTGGGGGAGGGGGCAATTTCACATACATTTTTACATTGCACTCAACAAGTGGTCACAACCACCCCCAAATGAAGTTATTATTATCCCCCATATTAGACCAAAGAATCTAAGTCTCGGCGTGGTTATGTGAATTTCACATGGTCACAGGTTAGCAAGTGGCATTGCTAATGCTCAAAGAAATAGCGCAGAAAACATTTTTTGAGGAATTTGGGTGTCCTATGAGTCCATCTTGTGGTGGACTTGCTAAGTCTGCTGCCCTCTGTCACACAGGCGCACGGGAAAGCAGCACCCTGTCCGTCAGACAATGTCTGGCGGCAGTCAGTGCTTTGCCCAGCCCAGCAAGCGCCACACGTCAACGGCTGTGAACCCGAAATGCTGCGTTTGGGCATGAAACTGTTAATACAGGCCCGTTCCAGCCATGGCATTGCTGGCGCCCCAAGGCGCAGGCTCTAGTCTGGCCCCCGTCTACCAGTCCAGCTTCCTTCGCAGCTGCCTTTCCCTCCCCTGTGGGCTGCAGCCACACAGCACCTGGCTGTCCCTCGAGGGCACCGGTTGCTTCCTGCCTCAGGCCCCGCGCTCCTCCCTCTGACTGGCCGCTCATGGCCCCTTGTCCCAACTTCACACATTAACTGTTGTTACAGGGACGCTCCATGGGGACGGGGGTTTTTATCTGTCTGGTTCACCACAGTATCCTCATAGTCTACAACAGTGCCTGGAACATAGTCAACACTCAATACATATCTGTCGAGAGAATGAATGAATAAATGAATGAATGTCTCAGACTTCCTCAGTTCAGCCTTCTCTGGACCATGTCCTCCTTGTTATATGCTCCTGTTATGGAACTAGTTTTGTTTTTTGAGACAGAGTCTCACTCTGTTCCCGGGGCTAGAGTGCTGTGGTGTCAGCCTAGCTCACAACAACCTCAAACTCCTGGGCTCAAGTAATCCTTCTGCCTCAGCCTCCGGAGTAGTCGGGGCTACAGGCATGCGCCACCATGCCCGGCTAATTTTTATCTATATAATTTTAGTTGGCCAATTAATTTCTTTCTATTTTTAGTAGAGACGAGGTCTCACTCTTGCTCAGGCTGGTCTTGAACTCCCGACCTCGAGTGATCCGCCCACCTTTGCCTCCCAGAGTGCTAGGATTACAGATGTGAGCCATTGCGCCCGGCCGGAACTACTTTTTATCTTATTATTTGTTTTACTATATATATGCACACACACACTTTTGTGTGATTATTTGTCTGACGTGTGGCCCAGACTCTAAGCTCCATGAGCGCAAGGACTGCTTCTGTTCTGCTCAGCCGATATGCTCAGTGATGGTCTCGCTGTGTTCTGTATATGTGTGGTGACTGAATACATGGCCAGGCAAGTCTTAGAGAGGCCAAGTCTTTCTGAGCTGTTTTCATAAGAAAGTATTCAGAGGAGCAGAGAAAAAATTGGGTCAGGAATCCACAGCTGAGAAAGGCATTTCAAGCCCTAGGTAGTTAAGCCACATTCCTGGTACTTTCGGACACTGGCACTCGCCGTGGGGCTAAAGAGGAGGTTGTGATGTGGCACCTGGACTCCCGCTCTGTGCTGCCCCCCCTCCAGTCTCTGTGTTGCATGAGTGAGACTTACATACGGCATCTCATGACACGTCTTCTATTTGACAGTGTAGTGTCGTTAATATGCAAATCTTACTGAGATTTCCTCCAATGTTTACATTTTTCTCTGTATATACTATGTCAAGGCTTTGTATATCTTGAAGTATGATTTTTCAAAGTCATGTCTAGATGGCCAATTGTTTTTTTCTCCAGAAGGACACATTCTTGATTTTAAAATGAAACTCAGTGGGGAAATGAGATTCACTTAGAAGTCCATTGCCTTGTAGCCATTTTTGATGGGACACATATGCTTCGTTAAGTGAGGGGACACTCCATGAGGCCAATTTGATTTATTGCTCATGCATTTCCTAAGGCATATGGTGACAGGCAGAAGATGCGGGCTATGAAAGTCTGGAGGGACATGTAAAATCTTCTTAGGAGCCAAAGGCTGTTTAGTTTGCATGGCTTGGTTTGCAGGGGCTGCCTGGCAGATCCGAAGGCAAAGCTCAGCCGCATGGGGCAGGCTTAAAACCTGGACATGTGCAGGCCAGAGACCAAGCTAGGACACGCTGCCACTTCACAAATGAATTCCCCACAGACCACCCTGCCACTTCCTATTTGCTGGCAAACGTTTTCGTATCTGTGCCCACATAGGGACCGTCTTGGTCATGGGCCGGCTGATGGGCATGGGAGGTGGCCTGGGTCCTCTGAGGCTGTGAGCAATGCAGAACTCCTAGAAATGTGCAAAGCTCCCTGGAGCACGCAGAGCGTGCAGAATCTGGGGTGCAGGGGCTGGCGCCGATGCCTGCTGAGGACCCAGATACCCGTTTGTCCAACACAGCCGCCCACTCCTGGAGCCAGCTGTCTTTTTCACCTCTATATAGGTGCTACCTTGGGGAAGGGGTGTGTTTGAAAACAAGGTAGATTTTTACCTTCCCTGGTAAGCTGGATGGGTCCTGTTGTATAGCAAGGAGAAGTGCCAATAATAAATCCCCTCACTCTGTGTGTGTGTGTGTTAAAATATACACACCATAAAATTTACCATTTTAACCCTTTTTAAGTGTGCAATTCAGTGGCATTAAGTCCATTCATAAGTTATGCAACCATCACCACTATCCATTTCCAGAACTTCTTCGTCACCCAGAACTGGAACTCTATACACATTAAAAATATGTCCTCCCAGCCACTGGTAACCTCTGTTCTACTTTATGTCTCTAGGAATCTGATTATTCTAGGTACTCATACTAGCAGCATCACAATATTTGTCCTCTCATGTCTTATTTCACTTTGCATAATTTTTGAAAGTTTATCCATACAGTAGCACGTGTCAGAATTTCATTCCTTTCTAAGGCTGAATAGTGTTCCATTATATATATATATATATATATTCCCCATATTTTGTTTATCCAAACATGATGGACATTTGGGTTATTTTTCACCTTTAGTTATGATGAATAACCAATGAACATTGGTGTACAAGTATCTGTTTGAATCACTCCTTTCCCTTCTTTTGAGTACAAACCTAGGAGTGGAATTGCTGGATCATATAGTAATTCCATGTTTGACTTTTTAAGGAACTGCCACACTGTTGTCCACAGTGGCTGTGGCACTTTGCATTCCCACCAACAATTGCATAAGGGTTCCAGTTTCTAAACATTCTCACCCACACCTGTGATTTCCCATTTTTTTTATAATAGCCATCCTAATGAAGTGAAGTGATAGCTCACCGTGGTTTTGATTTTCATTTCCCTAGTGCCTTATGATGTTGAGCATCTTTTCATGTGCTTATTGCCATTTGTGTATCTTTGAAGAAATGTCTATTCAAGACCTTTGCCTATTTTCGAATTAGGATGTTTGTTTTTCATTGTTGAGTTATAGGATTTCCTCATATATTCCGGATATTCATTTCTCTCAGATATATGATTTGCAAATGTCTTCTCCCATTCCATGGGTTTGTCCTTTCACTCTCTTGATAGTGTCCTTTGATGCAATCCCCTTGCTCTTGTGTATAATACTTCCCAGTTTACAAAACACTTGCAAGTGTTTGCTTTATTTTTAGTTTCACAAGCAATATATGA
The DNA here is from genome assembly GCF_040939455.1 of Microcebus murinus. Classification (NCBI taxonomy): domain Eukaryota; kingdom Metazoa; phylum Chordata; class Mammalia; order Primates; family Cheirogaleidae; genus Microcebus; species Microcebus murinus. The sequence goes on from NC_134106.1 coordinate 15,731,625, forward strand.
ATAGAGATTTCTGATTAAAAAATTTTTTGTAAAGCAATATGGTTAAGCTAAAGTCAACTCTAGGCTCCACCCCCAAACCCAGCATGCTCCCATGAGATAAAACCTTATCAGTTTGGTATTTACTCATCCAGATCTTTTCCCATGCATATGCATGTAATTTCATTCACTCATTCATTCATTCAACAAATATTTAGTGAATGTCTACTATGTGCCAGGCACTGTCCTAGGTCCCAGGGACACAGTGGTAACAACACAGACAAGTTCTTACCATGGTGGAATGTATATTCTAGTTGAAGGAGTGGACAATAAACAAGAAAATCTAGATTGTGCAAAGAATTGTGAAGGAAATAAACAGGATGATGTGACAGAGTGATCTGTGGTGGAGGCCACGCTAGGGTGGAGACATTTGAGCTGAGGCTGGAAGCCTCCAACCACGTGAGGACCTGGAGGAAGTGCATCCAGGCAGAGGGAACAGACTCGTCCTGTGTGAGAGGCAGAAAGGAGCCTGGAGCACCCGGCCTGCAGTCATCACAGGGGAGAGTGAGAGTGAGATCAGAGCCCTGGAGACCAGGGAAGGCATTGGGTTGTATTTTAAATGCAATCAGAAGATTTCAGAGGATTTTAAGCATGGGAGTGAATGATTTGTATTTTTAGAATATTCTTCAGATTGTTGTGGGGAGACAGGTTTGTGGAATGTTGAAGATATCCAAAGTAAGATAAAGGTTTGGATTAGGTCAGCTAGAGTGGAGACGGGGAGAAGGGAATGGCTATGAAATAAATGTTTTGGAGTCTAGCAATGACTGGGATGAAAGGCTAAAGGTTCCAAAGGAATCAAGAATGGTTCTCAGGTTTTTGACCAGAGCAACTGAGTGAAGTGGTACCAATGCCTGATTTAAGGAAGATGTGGGAGGAACACTGAAGGGCAGCGCAGACAGGAAGGGCTCTGCTTTGCGCCTGTTATGTCTGTGATGTCAGGTAATGCCAGTCTATGAGTTTGGAGTCTCAGTGAGAGGTAAGCTGTGACAAAATAGCATAAGTCCTTATGCTATAGGTGGTATTTAATAATCCCCCAGGGAAGAAATATGGCTAGAGAAGAAAACCCAAAGCCCAGGACATACCAACATTTAGAGTTGAGAAGAGGAGGAGCTAGCAAAGGACATTGACAAGAGATGGTGGAGGGTGGGGAAGAGGAACAACGAGAGTGAAAAATCATAAAATCCAAGAAGAAAATACATTCGTGTATGTTTGAAATCTTGCATGATACAGAATTTTTAAAATGAGGCAGTGGACTCCTGTGTCATTTGCTGCTGAGAGTTAAGTGAGGCAAGAGAAATGTGCATTTGGACTTTGCAGCATAGACTCCATCTTGATAAGAGCAGTTTCAGTAGGGTGGGGGTACAGAGGGAGACTGGAATGGGGTGAGTGAATGGGAATGACAACAATCCTAGAATTTATATAGAACTTGCTGTGTGCTAGACATTGACCTAAGTGCTTTACACGTATTGATCTGCGCAGCAGCCCTTTGAGGTAGGTAACATTATTACCCTATTTTACAGATAAGGAACAGATCTTTCAAGTAGCTTGCTCAAGGTCACACAATTAGGAAATAACAAAACTGGCATTTGAACCCAGACAAAACTGGTCTGGCTACAGTAAGTAGAGACAACTCTTTTAAGAAGTCTTGTTATAAGCAGAGAATGTATGAATTAAGATAAGGCCAGATGCTATAACAGATAAACCATCAAAATCTAAGTAGTTTAACTAAATAGAAGTTTACTCCTTTCTCTTTTAAACTCTAATATGTGATATGAGTGAGAGTGGTAGGATGTGGCTCTGCTCCATAGAGTCATTCAGGGACCCAACCACATACCTTATGATCCAGACATCTTCTTCAACACACAGCACTCACAGTTGCCCTAGGTGTCAACATCAAGCTGGCAGAAGGGGAAGAGAATGTAGAGGATCATGCAGAAGAATTTTTTGGACCAGGCTAGAAGTCGCACACATCACTTCCACCCACATTCTATTACCCAGCCCCCCGTCACATGTTCCCATGAATATGTGGAAGGAGCTGGGAAGTGTGGTCCCTACTGGGCTGGCACAGCAGCCCTCCACTGTGCCAGGGGGCCATGGATTTTTGGTAGACAATTGGCTGTCTGCCACTGTGAGCAAAAGCATGGTGGTACCCTGAAAAAGGTATACAACGAGGAGACTTGTTCTTCAATATGGGAGAGAGTGGAGCACATTTGTGTACCGATAAGAATGATTGAGAGGAAGAATCTAATGATGCAGGAGAGAGAGGAGACAATTGCAGGAGCAAAGTCCTCAGCGAGGCAATAGGATATGAAGAGATTGTCCATTGAAAGGAGCTGGAGGAGGTTGGCAGGGTTAAGGGAAATGAATGTCAGACAGACACACAGAGGATTGAAGATTTCACGGTGGGAGGCAAGGTTGTCCCTGACTCCAGGCTTCTGGTTTTTGTGGTTGAAGTGTTAAGCAAGATCATTATTAGATGGATGTGATGTGAGGAGAAGACATAGAAGATGTAAGGAGAGAATATACAAAATTATTTAATGAAGATAAATTTTAATAATCATTTAATAATCATTTTATGAAGAGAAAACAAACTCACTAGGGAAACATTTTAGAATTACCAGGTTGTGTTGCATGATTATTTGCAGTTTGTGGTCATGCATTCAAAATGAAAATTACCTCCAGAAATTGCGTGTATGTCTATATTAATGGTGTCCAGCATTCTTTATGTGTGATTTAACAACCTGCTTTGTCTCTTTCCAGTGTGCTGTACATACAGCATCCAGTATGCCACAGAACTGCCACACCAGAGTTTATTTAACCATTCCCCAGTGATGACAGCTGTATCATCTCCAATTCTATACTATGATAAGGATCCTTTACCTGCTGTCTCATGCCCACATGGGCATCTCTCCAGGGAATGTATCAAGAAGTAGGTTTCGGGGTCATAAAGTAAGTATATTTTAAGTTTTAATAGGTCCTATCAAATTGTCCTCTAAAGTGACTTTACCAATTAATACCCCCACCAAAAATATGAGCACACTGCCCACATCTTCATTAGCACTGGATTCAATCAAACTTTCTATTTTGCTTATCTGATAGAATAAGAATTGGTCTCTGGTCTTTTTAATTTATGTTTCCTTTATTACTGGGGGTAGTACATCTTTTCATAGGATTTTGGCCATTTGAATTTCTCTTTTGTGGATCATTCTTTCATATTCTTTCCCTGTTTTCTTGTGTATTGTTTACTTTTTCATACTGACTTATAACAGATATTTACATATTTTGAATATTATTTGTGTATTGTAATTATTGCAGTCTCTTTCCTAATTGGTTGCTAGTTTCCAATTTTGTCAGTGGTGTCTTTTGATGTAGTTGAACCTACTAATATCTTTCTTAGTGTTATGTGTCTTCTTTCACAAGCTTTCTCTATCACTAATTCATAAAAATAATATCTTCTATATTCTTCTAATTTTTTATAGTTTTTAAAAATTAAATCTTTAATTTAGAGATAATCATAGATTCACATGCAGTTGTAGGAAATCATACAGAGAGATCCCATGTACCCTTTATCCAGTTCCCCCAGTGGTACCAGCTTGCAGTATCAACTAGGATACTAGCATTGACACAGCTGAGATGTAGAACAATGCCCCCACCACAAAGAGCCATTGTGTCATCCTTTTATAGTCACACCCACTTTTCTTTCCCCCAGTCTCCACCCCACTGTCACCCCATCCTTACCTCTAGTAACCACTGATCTCCTATTATTTCAAGAATTTTTTTTTTTCCCCGAGACAGAGTCTCGCTTTGTTGCCCTGGCTAGAGTGAGTGCCATGGCGTCAACCTAGCTCACAGCAACCTCAAACTCCTGGGCTCAAGCAATCCTGCTGTCTCAGCCTCTGTAGTAGCTGGGACTACAGGCATGCGCCACCATGCCTGGCTAATTTTTTCTATATATATTAGTTGGCCAACTAAATTATTTCTATTTATAGCAGAGACAGGGTCTCACTCTTGCTCAGGCTGGTTTCCAACTCCTGACCTTAAGCAGTCTGCCCGCCTCAGCCTCCCAGAGTGCTAGGATTACAGGCATGAGCCACCACTCCCGGCCCAAAAGTTTTTAATTTTGATGAAGCCCAATGTATCAATGTTTCCTTGTGGATGGTGCTTTTGATGCCAAGATGGGGCTAAGAACTCTCTTCCTAGCCCAAAATCACCAAGAATTTTCTCCCATTTTTTTTTCCCTATAAGTTTTCTAATTTTGACCGGGTGCAGTGGCTCATGCCTGTAATCCTAGCTCTCTGGGGGGGCCAAAGAAGGAGGATCACTCAAGGTCAGGAGTTTGAAACCAGCCTGAGCAAGAGCGAGACCCCGTCTTGACTAAAAAAATAGAAGGAAATTAATTGGTCAACTAAAAATATATAGAAAAAATTAGCCAGGCATGGAGGCATATGCCTGTAGTCCCAGCTACTTGGGAGGCTGAGGCAAGAGGATCGCTTGAGCCCAGGAGTCTGAGGTTGCTGTGAGCTGGGCTGACACCAAGGCACTCTAGCCCGGGCAACAGAGTGAGACTCTGTCTCAAAAAAAAAAAAAAAAAATCAGAAGCCAAGGGAAGCACATTGTAAGAGATACAGGCTCAGTAGCCTGGAGCCAGTATCTGGTAGAGGTGTCAGGGGGAAGCAAAAAGAAAGAGTCTCCTCTCCCAGAGGGAAGGGAGACTCAGGGCAGGAATCCCACCTCCTCTCACCCCTCTGAAATGCTCACTTCAGCTGCACCATGCACATTCAGGGTTTGGTAGTAATAAAGGCTACTCAGCTTCTTAGCTTTCTGACCGTAGCTATTTTCTCAACTGCAAAATAGGGTTAGCAATTCCACAAAGTTTCCCAAATTGTAGAATGCTCATCACCGGAGATTTGGGGTGGTATAATAGATTATTTTACACAGCATGTGGATATACCTCTAAATAATGATGAATAACATAGTAAGAAATGCATTCCTTTTTCATTTTCCTCCCAATTCTTCTGATCACGTAAGAAGGAAGTCTCTAGTCTTGTGTAAGGTGGGATGCCTTTTGTGCAAATAACAGAACATCCAAATTGGAAGTGAACACGACAATGAGGAAAATGTATGAGCTCACATAACCACCCAGGGGAAGACAGCCCGAGGGAAGTTCAGCAGCTCAATGAGGTCGTTAGAGACACAGGTTCATTCTAGCCTTCCCGGTCATCTTCCTCTTGCTGGCTTGGTCCTTAGGCATGTTCCCTCATGGCTACAAAATAGCTGCCCTGGCCCCAGGATTCACAGACATATATGAGCTTATCTAAAGACATTAAGAGTAGTTTAAATCAGATTTGTTTTAAGACTTAAATTTCATTGAGATAAAATTCACATAAAATGACCACTTTAAAGTGAACCATTCAGTGGTTCACAATGTTGTGCAACCATCACCACTATCTACTTCTAAAACTTTTCTTAAAATTGTAGTAAATAACATGTAGCATAAAAGTTACCATATAAACCATTCTTAGGTATACAGTACAATAGTAACTCTATGCACATTCTGTGCAACAGAGCTTTAGAACCTTTCCATCGGGCAAAACCGAGACGCTATACCCAGTGGACAGCGCTCATCTTCCCCTCCGCCCCACTAACCACCATTCTACTTTCTGTTTCTGTGAATTTGACTACTCTAGGTCCCTCATATAAATGTAATCATGGGGTATTTGTCTTTTTGTGACTGGCTTGTTGCACTCAGCATAATGTCTTCAAGTACATGTTGTAGCATTGTTGTAGCATATGACAAGATTTCTTTCTTGTTTAAGGCTGAATAATATTCCACTATATGTACGTACCACACATTCTTGGTCCATTTGTCCCTCAATGGACATTTAGGTTGCTTCCAGGGTTTTTTTGCTTTTTAAACCCAGGAAGTAAATCTATCCCAGAAGCTTCCAAAAGACTTCACTCAGATCTTGGTGGGCATTATCCCACCATAGGCCATAATCCCACACCCTGGCTGCAGACAGGCAGAGCATGCTTGGCCTCCAGAGGAGCAGGGGGACTCTTCCAGCAGGGAGAAGGTGAATGGAAACTGTGTCAGCCACAGTGGGTCTTGAACACCTGTCTCACAGTGGTTAAACTGCCTCGAGACACATCAGCCTCAGGGGAATACTCAATAGGCAACACAATGATAACATTGCATTGAATATTGTTGCAGCTATTTACAAGGAAATATAAAATTTCCTTTAAGAATAAGTATATTTACCAGCCTGAGCAAGAGTGAGACCCCATCTCTACCAAAAATAGAAAAACATATCCGGGCATGGTGGCACATGCCTGTAGTCCCAGCTACTCAGGAAGCTGAGGCAGAACGATCGCTGAGCCCAGGAGTTTGAGGTTGCTGTGAGCTAGGCTGACGCCATGGCAATTCTAGCTTGGGGCAACACAGAGAGACTGTCTCAAAAAAAAAAAGTATATTTAAGTTTTTCTTGTTTTTTTTTTTTAAAGCAAAGCAATTTAAAGAGAAGAATTAAATAAAAAGTTGTACAAGTGGTGTGCAAAAGATAAGGCAAAAATCTTAAAGGTGGTAAGCAAATCACCCAAGTTTGGGATGCGGGGCAGTGGCGTGGTGAGGCTTAAATGGAAATAACACACTCAAAGGCTCAGCCCAGTGCCTGGAATGACAGGGCTGTCTCAGTGACTCACGGACAATAACTGCTGTTCCCTTCGAGCTAAGGTTGCCAGATCCAGCAAATAAAGTGACAGCACTACCACTTCAATTTGAATCTTAGATAAACAATGAATCATTTTTTTTAGCATAAGTATGTCTCATGCAATATTTAGGACATACTCACACTAAAAAGTTATTGTCTGTCCAACCAAAATCAAATGGAACTGAGTGACCTGTGTTTTAACTGGCAACCCTGCTTCTCCTATTTCCCTTGGAATGCGGGAGAGCAGGGACACGACTTGGATACCCCAGGATGTCACCAGGGCTGCCTGCCCCCACGAGGGAGCTGGGCAGGAGAGGGTCGGGGAATGTGGAGTTCCCTGAGAGGCTAGGACACTCGGCCAAGAGCAGCCTCCAGCCTGGGCACTGCACCACCCCCGCCTCCCCACAACCCTGGCACGGCCACCTGGACTCCAGTTTCCTGCTTCCCCGCCCTCCACCTGGCTGTGACGGGGAGGGGCCACAGTGGCCTGGGAGGGAAATGAGTGACAGGCAGAAAGGAGCTACTAACACAGGAGTCTGCTACGTGCTGTCAAAGGCTTACTGCGGGACCTGGGCCCAGGGACACTCAGTGGAAGAGGTTCTGTGAGTGCCGGGCTGAAACTGTCCCTCCTGCTGCGCTTCCCTCTCCTGACTGCACTGAGCCTGGCCAAGGAAACCTCTTCTGTCCACAGAGGGCATGAGCCTGGCACGGGCTCCTGGGCACAGGGACTCAGATTTTGTCACTTTTTTTTTTCATTACCCTCCATGGCCATGCTCAGCAGGGTCCTCTGCCAAGCTAGGCCACAGCTGGCACGTCCTGGTCCTTCTCAAGGGTTCTCACACACACTCACACCACACACTCACACACCACACATATACACGCACTCTCACAACACACAACACACATACACACTCTGACAACACACTCACACACCACACATACACACTCTCACAATGCACACCACACAAGCACACACACTCTCATCACATATACACTCTCACAATACACAAACGCACACACCACACATAAACACACACTCACAATATACAACACGCATACACACACTCTCATAATGCACACACCACACATGCACACACCACACACATATACACACACTCTCACAACACACTCCACACATGCACATACCGCACATATACACACACTCTCACAACACACACCACACATGCACATACCGCACATATACACACACTCACAACACACACCACACATGCACATACCGCACATATACACACACTCACAACACACACCACACATGCACATACCGCACATATATGCACACTCTCACAACACACACACACAGTGTCAGCTGCAGCAAAGCAGGGTGATCCCTCGAAGTTGCTAACCCAGCTCTTTTCAGGGGACGGGGATCTTCCAGTCAGGAGGCAGGCAATCACCACCTCCCCGAGGTGACAGGCCCGGCAGGGAGAGGCTGTCACCACGCGGGCCTGCATGCTTAATCCCCCTCCCGCCGTGCCTCTGTGCTCTGCAGGAAACCCCGCCTGAGCACTCCAGATCTCCTGGGCGCTGCCCTGCCTGCCAGCCGCGCTGTGGGAGAGCGGGATTACATGAGACGAGCTCCAGACGGCAGGAGAATATCCCAATCTCTAGGGAGCAAGGCCTCAAAAATCCGTGGGTGCTCGTGTCTGGGAAATGGCGCTGTGATTCATACCAAGCCAATAAGAAAGAGATTCACAAGCCCAGTGTGTCTTTTGTCTGTCCCACGGCATTGCCTAGGCCCATTACTCACAGCCACAGAACAGGGTGACACAGCCACTGTCTACCGCTTACTCATGCACCGCCGTATACCCTGGGTGTCTGGGTGTGTGTGTGTTTCTGTGTGTGTGTGTGTTTGTGTGATGCCTGGACAGCAGACAGACTACTTCTACCCTTGTGGCCCCATGGAGATACAACAGGTGCATCATAACTGCACGCCCTGCTCAGAGCTTCTGTCTCCAGCACACCTCATTGCAGTGTGTGCATGTATGAGTGTGTGCGTGCATGCGTGTGCATGTGTGGGTGTGCGTGTGTGTGTGCATGTGTGTACAGGGAAGTCTAACCCCCACACCTGCTGTTAATGGTGTTGTGATCACTGCCCACCTTACTATCAGTCCTTCAGATACATACAGAGGCCCCTGAAGCAAACACAAACAGTCCTGCATCTCAGAGTCATGTAGACCCACCCATCAGGGGCCTCCGTGGAAAGGAGGTCCCCTGGGGCTCCTCCACTGCATTCCTCTCACCCTTTTGTCTCCAGGAGTCCTCACAGGGACCAGTTCCTGAAGGCCTCGGGGGAGCAAAGCCTCCCACTCGTGCCACCGAGTCTCCTGGCCTGGCCACTCAGCCTCTGCTCCTCTTCCTCTAGCAGCGTGTCGGCTGTTCTGTCCCATCTACCTTCCCTCTAACTGTGCCCAGAGAGCAAGAGAGTGACTGCAGATCCCAGACAGAAGTCCCCGAGGAAAGCGTCCGTCACCTTGCCACGCTGGGCCCCATCAGCACAAGGCAGGGTGGCCTTATCCCGGGTCTCTTCCTCTTAACCTGGAGTCTGATGCCCCTTGGTTACCCTGGCGTTGCTGTGCATGCCAAGGACATGGGGGTTTGCCAGGCCCAGAAAGGGGGATATGGGCAGCGTGGGAAGAAAAGAGAAAGCTGTCCCAGCACCTGAGGACAGGCCATCTGCCGGCACTGCAGCCCGCCTTGCCGTCATTACCTTTTCCAACTTGGGGGTGTTCTGAGCTCTGCACAGGGAGGCACAGGAGGTGCCCAGCAGGGGCACTGCAGCTGTGACCAGCATTGGAGAGACAGATAAACCCTCTGGGCCTCTTGTCTCTCGTGTCTCCCCTAGAGCCGCCCCTCCCTCAAAGCCTAGTGGCCATTCCAGCACAGCTGGTGGGCCAGGCAGCGCTGGACTGAGAGGGACCGATAGAGACTCCTCCTCCTCCTCCTCTTCCTCCTTGGGAGCTGTTCCCCTGGAGCACCTTTGTTCCCACTGTCAGGGAGTGCCTGGGCACATAAAGGTAAACTAAGGCCTCAGGAAAGCTACCTGCCTGTCCACACATTTGCGTCTGCGACACCATCCTCCCCTTTCCAAGCTTCCTTTCCACAACCCCATGCAGGCAGCTCACGTGCACCTCCGCTGCATGGCAGTGTGGTCCCTGTTTCCAGAGCGTGTGGCTTCAGGGCCGTCCCCGCATGGGGTTGGACAGTTCTAAGGGGGCGACAGTGCACACAGGCCAAGGCCAACCTTCAGGCTAGCTCTGTGACATCAGGGGGCTGTGGGAGAGACATTTGGACACTGGAGTTGTGGTCTCCAACGTGGCGACCGGCCAGGCTGCCGGGCCTTCCTCCAGCAGCCCAGCCCTGGGTGGACAGGCCGCTTTTATGATGACAGTTAACTTTTTATAGATATTCCTCCTGCGGGGAGTTACATCGCATCTGCTCGGGCAGACATCCAGGCCAAGGGCAGGCGGCCGGCGTGGCCGGCCCGAGGCTCTGGCGGGCAGGCCTTCCTGCCACAAAGCTCGGCGTCTGATAGGAAATCCAGGCCGGGGTGCAGGCACAGCGCGGCCTCAGTTGCTTCCTTCATGGTCTATCTAAGAGCCCCAGACAACTCTGCCTTCTTCTGTGTGGCTTCTGAGTTCTGGGTCTGGGCGAACTTCCTTCTGGGAAGTCACAGGTGGGTAGAACGTGTGGTCGGAGCTGATGGCGGACTGTGGCTTGGACAACCAGCCAGCCGGGGAGAGGGGCCTCGGCCAGTCGGCTGTGATGAAGAAGGGGCAGGGGACTGGCCAAGAAGCCAGGGGGGTTCCCTGTGGGGTACAGGAGCTGGAGCAGGCCCAGGGGTGGGAACCCCTCCCACAGGACCGGCAGCCCCGGCAGCCCCGGGCAGGTTCTTGCCACAGGGATTCGGTCACAGAATATGGGGCACAATGCAGCACAGGGACCCCAAAGCCCAGCCTGAGGAGAGAGTGCTACCCTCCAGGCCTCCTCTCCCCACAGGGGGTGCCAAGGAAGGGCTCCCACACTGGTCCCTCTGATGCCAGCCCAGCAATCTTTCATGGGGCCACTTCACCTCCCGGCCACCCCACCCTAGGCACTCTGGCAACTCGGCAAGATGCTCACAGACGCCCAGCATTGATGGGGCACCTAAGTCTCACCACTGCGTGTTGAGCTCTGGGATCACAAAATAAACAAAGTACAACCCCTTCCCTGGAGGAGTTCCTGGTGTGGAGGGGGCAAGAGCAGTGGAGTGTGCAGGGGGCGACGGTGGCCTGGATGCTGCAGGCCTTGCCGGGACCACCGCCGGCCCAGCCCAGCCTCAGCCCCCTGCTCCCAGCCCTCCCAGTCTCCCCACTCCTTCCTGGGGTACCTGTCACGGCCAACAGCCAGCAAGGAAAAGAACACCCTCCCTTTGGGTTCTTCCGGCAGGGCCTGGTTCTGGTGTGGGGACACACCCCCATCCAGGGAGCCGGCAGACTGGGACTGGCTGGGCTGGGGTGACTAACCCTCTTCTCCTCCAGAAAGCCCAGAGTGACTTGGCTTAGCTAAGCAGAGCTCCCATGAGGTGGTGACCAGGTTACCCTGTCACATGGCCAACAGTCACTCGGTTGGGGCCAGCTGTCAGGTCACATGTATTCGGGTTTATCGAGTGCCCAGCGTGGGAAGGTATTGTGCCACAACTTCCCTTGAAGGTAGGCAGCGTGCTCAGAAGTCTAACGCTGCAGAACAAACCACCCAATACCTAGTGGTGCAAAACAAGGCAACATTTATTTTGCTCATGAATATGCAAAGTGGGCAAGGGGCGGAGCCAGCTTGTCTCCGCTCCACTTGGCTCAGCTGGGGCAGCGGGGGCTGGAGGCTACACAGCTGTGCGCCCAGCGGCGCTGGGCTGGGAAGACCCAACAGCAGGGGACAAGAACCACAGGAGGCCACTCACACCCCTCTCTATCTCCCTGGAGTCGAGCCTTCTGGCCCCTCCAGCATGGTGGCTTGAGGGCAGCTAGACTTCTTACCCGTGGGCTCAGGGCTCCTGGGCCGTGTGTCCTGAGTGAGAGCGAGCCAGGTGGAAGCTGTATGCCTGAGACTCTAAGTCACACAGCGTCATTTCTGCCTCTGTTAATTAGAAGTGTCTCTTCAAACTCGGCCCACGTTCAAGGAGAGGACAGGTAGATTCCACCTTTTGATGGAAGTGTCAAAAGGCATGTGACTATGATGGTGAACCAGTTTTTAAATCACCACACAAGGCAGGGTGGTTGCCTGTTTTAGAGAGAAGTCTAGAAAATAAAGTGGCTTGTCCAGTTCACGCAGCAGTTTAGGACTGATGATGAAAACACTAAGCCACATTTCCCAGGTCCAAGGTCAAGGTCTCCTCTGTCCACCATTTGGCTCAATGATAAAGAGATGGGAGCCCCTTGGAGCATCTATAGACAGATTTATATGAAATCTATAGACAGTTTTCTTGAAAAAAATGCACACATATAAAAATATTCTGTCTTGGCTGGGCATGGTGGCTCACGCCTGTAATCCTAGCACTCTGGGAGGCGGAGCCAGGAGGATCGCTCAAGATCAGGAGTTTGAAACCAACCTCAGCAAGAGTGAGACCCCGTCTCTACTAAAAATAGAAAGAAATTAATTGGCCAACTAACAAATACATATATAAAAAAAAATTAGCCTGGAGTGGTGGCATATGCCTATAGACCCAGCTACTCGGGAGGCTGAGGCAGAAGGATTGCTTGAGCTCAGGAGTTTGAGGTTGCTGTGAGCTAGGCTGATGCCATGGCATTCTAGCCCAGGCAACAGAGTGAAACTCTGTCTCAAAAAAAAAAAAAAAAAAGTATTGTGTCTATATATCGTGGGGGGTGCAGAACAGTATAGCCAAAAATACAAGGCCGTGCCAACCACTTCTGACCTCAGCCTGCCCCCAGCACAGCTACCGCTCTCAGCGCAGCCAGGAGCAGGTCGCCGTGCTGCACGTTTTTTGAGGCCCAGCCTCAGAGTCCAGAGGGGGCCTTGCTGTGGAAGCCCAGTGTTGTGCTGTGACCAGCCTGGACCTCCTCCCCACACACACCATGTCCAGGAAAGTGAACTTTCCTTCCTGCTCCCAACGTGGGTGGACTCCAGGGCTCTGGAGGGAGAGAACCAGAATCCGGACCCCAGCCCTGCCACTGCCACCTGTCTGTTCATAGTCTGGGGCAGCTGGGCAGGACCTCAGGGCAGCCACACAAAGGAATGGGGGCTGGAGTGGATATTCTCAGAAGTGTGACTTTATTCCTGGTATCAAGATGGAGGAAGAGTTTGTTCTCAGACCCAGTGGTAGCCAAGAGAGGGTCAGGTGGGCAGAGGGGAGTCAATCTTGGCCTGGACTGAGGGCCTATCCAAATATCTGGGGGGGATTTCAACCCGGGGAAGACATGCCAGGGCCGGGAGGGCGCTGCAGCCCTCTGAGACGGAGCGTGGACTCTGTGTCAGACTGGGTGAGGCAGGAGCCTGTTAACTGCTCCCATTGAGCAGTGGGAGTCCACCTGTGCACACCTGTGCACCTGCCCTCTGTGTGTTTGTGTCCCTAGCCTTCTCCCTTGGGGCTCAGTCAGTGCGCAGGAGTCTCAGCATGGCAGTGCTACTAAGATGAGCCAGAGGAAAGCTTTCTGTGACTTCTCCTTCACACCCAAGCACTGATGCCAAAGAACCCAACCACACGACTTTGCCCAAAGCGCTGGGACCACGGCTCTGCCTCGCGTCTGTTTTCCAGACTCTCTTATGAGTACATCTGCTGGGCAGAAATTAATTCACCCCCAGCACCTTGGTCTGTAAATATGTAATAATTTTTATTTTTCTGGCCTCTAGCACATTAGGAGGTGGAAATAGAGGCTGACAATCTATCAAACACATCTTATGTTTTAAATCACCGTTTTATAGATGGTGACACTGGGGCTTAGAGAGGAGAAGCATCTGGAACAGAGTCCCCCTGCCTACCTGCAACTGGCAAAACCAGGACTTCAACCAGAAGGGCTCTGGTAAATGTTTAAAAACCAGTTTTCCATGTGTAATTCCACAACTTGAACGTTGGTTAATATTTTTCTTTATGTTAAGAATAAAATGGGCCGGGTGCGGTGGCTCATGCCTGTAATCCTAGCACTCTGGGAGGCCGAGGTGGGCAGGTTGCTCGAGGTCAGGAGTTCGAAACCAGCCTGAGCAAGAGCGAGACCCCGTCTCTACTATAAATAGAAAGAAATTAATTGGCCAACTAAAAATACATAGAAAAACTTAGCCGGGCATGGTGGCACGTGCCTGTAGTCCCAGCTACTCGGGAGGCTGAGGCAGGAGGATTGCTTGAGCCTAGGAGATTGAGGTTGCTGTGAGCGAGGCTGATGCCACGGCACTCACTCTAGCCTGGGCAACAGAGTGAGACTCTGTCTCAAAAAAAAAAAAAAAAAAGAATAAAATGAAAGTAAAACAACAAAGGTGTGTTCGAATATCACTCTTTCATCAATCATATAAGTGACTTCTTTGCTGAGTTGGATAAAAATTTTTAAACATGTGAAAATGATTTCCTCGGGTTTTATGCTATTCACAATAGAATAACTACAGACACAACATATTTAAGTTTTATTTAACATACAGATACAACATATTTAAGTTTGCTTTGACATTTTCTCCATCACATGTCTTACATCTAGATAATCAACAAGATGAAATTCAAGCCATGATTTGCAGTCCTTACCAATTTCCATGGTGTAAATATTTCCATTGTGGCCGATTGTACACTACCGATGTGATGTCAATGAGCACAGAGCTGGGAGGAGATGCACACCACTATTTAGTGTTTCTACCTACAGACACAGTTGATGTAAATAAACTATAAATGAGCATAGATAATAGATATTTAGAGAGTGGTGAGTTTTGAGTACCTATTACCTTTACTTTTAATGTAATTTATTTAATTGTAAGTTTAGTTAATTTAATTGTTAACAATGGCTGTGTTGGGCTCACAAAATCCCTGAAAATTTGACAACGTGTTCTCATGAGTGTGCGCAAGTTGGCTGCAGCACGCTGCTGATTTAAAGCCAACACGTCTGACACAGAGTTCACACTCTTTACCCCCACTCGACACTGCCAGAGATACTGGAGGTCCACAGGGAGTGCGTAGTGGAGTTGATCTGAAACCAGTCTGACCCCAAGGCCAAGTTCTTCACCACTATCATTTGGATAATTATCTCCATTGGTGGGCCTAATAGGGAAGAGGAAGAGAAGCAAGAAAGCTGACTCAGAACATCTTACCACCTTACCTGGCTGCAATTTCCCGCACCCCAGGCCACTGGAGAATCATTAAACCTCTGGGCACAGTCAAGCATTGCCCCTCACTGCAGAGGGGCAGAGCTACCCGGGGTGACATGCAAAGTCTGGGGCTGTGTTCAGACTAGAGCCCAGGTCTCTTCAATCACCCCCAGGCCAAGGCAGAGCCTCAGGCCTGGTGACCCGTGCCCAGTGGGGACTGGCCAACAGGAGCCACGAAGGCAAACAGGAGTGAGCCGGGAAGAAATCCTGCGGGACACAGGTGCAAGACACACAGCCTGAGGCTTGCTGTTGCCCCGGCCTGTGCCTGCTCTCTTGTGGGTGCTGCAGTTGTAAAGAGGAGTCATGACAGACCACGTGACACCCCTGCTCACAAGCCACGCTCTCCAACACGGTTGCCGCTGGCCATGGTGGATGATTTATCTTTAAATTCATTAGAATTAAGCACAATTTAAAATTCAGTTCCTTAGTCTTAGTGGCGGAATTTCAGGTGCTCAACAGCCACAGCTGATTAGGGGGCTATCATGTCAGAGAGTGCAGATACAGAACATTTGCATCAACGCAGAAAATTCCCCTGGACAGCACCGGCCCTAGGAGGAAGTCCGATAAAATAAAAAAGGCTTCAGCCCGCTGGAACGGAGCCAGGTGCCGAGGAGTGGTTTTTGGAGGGAGAAGGCCTCGAAGGCCCGACTGGCATGAGCCCTGCCCAGCCCCGGCCGGGCCCTCCCTCCTGCCCCGCCAGCGCCGGCCCCAGGCCTCAGCATGCTCCGCTTCTGCTCTGGTTTCTTTCCAAAGAGGCCTGTCTGCGGCCGTCCTCTACCACCCAGGGGTGGAGAATGGGGCTTGTGGGGACCTGCCTGGAGCTGACCAGGAACCCGCAGTCGTGGGAGCAGCCACGCCTCCTCCAGGCCACCAGGGCTGCGGCCCACTTGCCTGCGGCCCAAAGCGGCCCCAGAAACCGAATGCTCAGAAAAGGAGGGCCCCGGGGGAGCATGCGGGGGGCCGGAAGTGGTCCTGATGCCTTTTGGAAGCCACTGGCTGTTTGCTCCCGGGTTTTCCTTTTATTCATTTTTTTAAAATTCATCTCATTAAATTGTTTCTGTATGGGGCGAAAGAAGGAGCCCAGCAGAAAGGAAATCTGTGTAGTTCATGGGAGGGGGCCCATTTCTGGCCAGGCGGGGGCAACTGAAAGCAAAGCCCTGCCCGTCCACCCACACTTAAAGGCTTCGGCTCCTCCCATGTTCACATCTCTTAGAGTCTTTATAGAATCCATGTCTACTTCTTGTGGATGAACATAAAAGCCGTATGAGATCTTAATGGAATCCATGTAGAAGCTTCATAGAATTGTTTTAGAAGCCGCACAACATCCTCATAGAATTCCCTAGATGGCTCATAGAAGCCTAAATCCCTGCTGCCCCCCCTCCACACACACACACGCACACACTTCATCCTCTCCAGTGGAAATAGCAAGTCACCTTGAACTCCACCTTCTGTCCTCAGAGAAGGCCACTTGACAAATCTCTCTCTTATGTAAGTGCAGGGCCTGGGTGCCCAGGGTGAGGCTGCAGTGCAACTTGTTGTGACCTCACCTGGACAGGCCTCTCTTAAGGCCTCCCAGTCTGCAAACCAGGTTCCTTGGGAAGAAGAGAATAATTTGCACAAGGATCCCAGGGCTTCTGATGAGAGAAGAGATGCCAACACCTGAATAAGAAATCGTGGTGGCCTGGGTGCATGGCCTACTGGAATGAAAGCCCTAGAGGCAGAGTATTTGTTTGTGTTGTTAATGTGAGGCCCAGCACCTACTCCTGTGCCTGACACATAGTAGGTCCTCCATGATTCGTTGTCTATAAATGAATGAAGGCGTGCTAGCAGAAAAGGACTCCAGGGCCCAGAAGAGTACCCACCACAGGACAGGGCAAGCAGGAGGCCACCACAAGGGCTGCACCAGGTACTGGGCGTTGCTGTGCATGGGGTGGGGACCTGGACAAAAGAGACCTCCCTGCTGGGTAGAGGACAGAGACCCGGCTGGGATGGGGAGAAGCCAACAGGGGGTTCTGGCAGCCTCAGGTAAGTTCTGCCTGCAAGGGATCCTGGTGGTGGGTGACCAGGGACTGCACGGGCCAGTTTGCAGCCAGTCCTGGGCATGTGGGCTGAGATACCTGAAGATTATGCCCTTGCAGGGTCTGGGAGAGCTTTCTGGTTACTAGTTAGTTTCATGTCAAGCAGTATGGCTTTCTTTCATTCTTCGGAGTTACACTCTGCCAGAAGCTCCCAAATTCAACCTTCAGGAGCCTTTGTAGAGGCTTGGAGACTAGGGTCCCCAGGGAACCTGGCTGTAGAGCTTCGATTATAAAGAGGAGAGAAATTCTGCCTCTTCTAGGCGGGAAGGGCAGCTGGTCTTTAGTGGGAGCCCTGGGCTCTGAGAAGTTCCCCTGCGGAGGCTGAGGAGCCGGCTCTCGTGGAACAAGCTGTGCTCAGTGTGTGTCTGTCTGTCTGTTTGGGGCGGGGGTGACGGCACCTACACGCAGTGCCCTCCCCACACCGTGTCTGAGCCCTGCTCTGCACCCTTGCCTGGGCACGGCTGAGAGTGGGCAGGAGCCCTTGGCATTTGGGAGTTAGTTGTTTTAGTCCCTCAAGAACAAAGCGGGTCCTGGATATATGTTTGGAAAAAGAAAGAAGGGAAGGAAAGACACACACACAAAAAAAAATTCAGACCACATAGAACCACTTCTAGCCCAGAACTTTTTTACAACAACCCCCAAACATCCTACTTCTGCCAATATTTGAATTCAGGTGCCTGGAAAGAACAGCTTAAACCTAAGGGAACAAAGGAAGCAGGCCCCAGCGCCCCCGCCCCCCAAGCTTCCCAGCATGCCCAGCCCCGCGCCCTATGCTCCAGCCTCTCCTCTGAGTGGCAGGGAGTGTGACAGAGTCCCAGATGTGACCACATCAGCAGCAGAAGAAGGACTGCTGGAGGTTAAGGCAGAAGCAAGTGGGGGCCACGTCCCAGAGGGCCTTGGGAGTCAGGTTGAGTTGGGACTTTGTGTTTAGGTGCCAGGAGCCTTTAAAAGCTTCTAGCAGGCGAGTGACTTTTCAGACACGTGCATTAGAAAGAGTTGTATTTGGGGAAAACAACTGTTCCATGTGCCTGCCTCAGTCCTGGTTTGCCAAGACAGTCCAATTTACACCTGCTGTCCCTGGAGCCTGGAAGGTCAACTGCCCACTGCACTCTGAACAGTATCCTGGGTTTGCTTACTGCAGATTCTATGATATTAAGGAATTATTTTTAATTTTGAAAGATATAATCGTATAATAGTTATGTTTAAAAAGAGAGTTCTTTCTTATCTTTTAGAGATATATACCTAAATATTTATAGCGTAGATGAATGTCATCTGAGATTTGTTGCAAACTAATCTAGCAAGGTGAGGTGGCAGCAGGGAGTGGGTGGGAGTAGAGATGAAATAAAATTGGCTGAGTTGACAATTACTGAGATTGAATGGTCAATACATGGAGGTTCACTGTCCTAGTCTCTCTGTTTTTATATTTAAGATTTTCTGATGTAGAGTCTCAGAGCAGACAGTGACTATGGTCACTGTAGTTGACAGGTTCTCAACCAGGGGAGGTTTTGCCCACAGGGGACAGTTGGCAGGGTCTGGAGACATTTTTGGTTGTCACAACACGGGGGTGGGAGGTATGCTGCTGCTGGCTAGTGAGCACAGGCCGAACAAAACGCACACGTCAGCCCCACAACAGACTCCTCCAACCCCCAGTGTCAGTGCCGAGGCTGAGAACCCTGGGTCAGTGGAATTTTCTGTGACTTACTTGAAAACTCCACAGTACAAACCAGAGGGATGACGTGCCTGTGTGTGAGATGATTATAATGTATGCTCTAGGGATGATTGCTTAACATTTAAAGTAATTCACACTCTAATAGGGGCTTCAAATACACTTCTCTAAATCTACTTCCTAAAGTGAATTAACTAGCATAAAAGATACTCTAGATGATTTGCCATTTGGTGAGATGAGGGATGTTCAAGGAATATTTGGCTGGAAAGATGCCACGGGCACCTATGTCTTTGCTTGAACAAGACAGAAGAATCCAGCAAACCTGAATGCCTGACACCCAAGGGCTAGTGCTCTGGGTCTATTCCCATTTGGTTCTGGTCCAACTAGAAGGTTGGCTGGTCCTCTGACAGAACACAGCCGTATCTCTGAGGCACTGGATTTTCCAGCAAGTGCTCATTAGCATACCTAGGGACAGAGAGAGGGGATGCCCCCAAGCTTAGTGAAGGGAGTGAAATGACATTTTTTGTGCCTTCTTGCTAATAAAAGTATATCATTGTGGCAGAATCTGGTCTGAAATTTGCTTTCATTGTAAGAGATCTCTTTGTAGCAAAGGTGGGGGCCTGAAGACCCAAGTCCCACCTGGCCCTTGGGGATTAGGGGGACACAGATGTTTACCTAAGAACCTGACGAGCATTGGACCAAGTGGTCTGAGATGGGGAAGATAATAATGGGAGTGTGTGTGCAGGACAAATTGAAGACGAGATTAGAACCTTTCACTTCCTTCAAGATCTGGGTATCTTTCTCATATCTTCCAGGTACGCCACATGTCTCCCTGGCACCACTACTGTGTGTCATTGAACAGCCAGATTGGCTGCAACGGGGCAGATAGTGCTGGTGGTATGTGCGGAGGGCAGATTAGAGAGATTAGAACTTTTTCACTTCATTTAGGATCTTTGTAGTATCTGCAACACACCTCTCTGTCAACGACACCGAGTATCACACCCACCTCTTCCTGCCCTGCCAGGGCATCACCTGCGTCTCCCAGCACCTCTATCTGTGTCTTCAACCGTGGCCAGGAAGGATCTCTCTGTTCCCAGGGCCCCAAAGGACGTCAGTAAGCAGGTAGGAGAGTGTGGCCTCAGTCTGGCCTCAGGGGCTGGAATTTGCCTTGGTGGCCAAGCTTGGTGTCAGCTGCCTTTACTCTACAGCCAGGCATGTCTTCAGTCCCCAGCTGCCTCCAAGCGGGAACAGGCTGCCTCAGTGTCCTAGAATGCCTTGGTGCTCCCTGGTTGTGGGCTGTGGCCATGCATGTGGGGACAGGAGGACAGTGAACAGTGAGTGTGGCTGGAGGGTCACACGGGAGACCTTATTTCAGTCACCAACAGCTCAGGGGATGGAGCTTCTCAGAGCACATTCTGGGAGCCCACTTGGATGGGGAGAGGCCGAGAGGGCGGGGGCACTGGGCACGTGAGTGAGGGACGGTGTGGCTGGGAGTCCCCGGAAGGAACGCCAGCCTGCCAAGGAAGACAGAGGATGCAGAGAGAGGTTCCTGGAGCTGTCTGAGGTGACGTTTCCTAATTCACCTCTCTGAGGAGGAGCACTGCTGCCCTCACCAGCCTTCAGCCCATGTGCACGTGTGCAACACAGGAGTACACACACGTACACACGTACACACGTGCACACAGGCACACACAGAGTCCCTGAGCCGCATCCATTGTCCTCAAGACTCTTTCTTTCCCACGGTCTCAGAGCACATGTCTGACATGGGTTTCCCAGCCGCCAGTCCCAGGGTGCGGTGGCTCCCATGGGGCCCCACAGATGCCCCGGGCCCAAGGCCTAGCCGCCTGACTCCCAGGACTCTCCCTCAAGGTGTGCCTCTCAGATGCCCAGAGTCCCTGGAGGCCGAGACTCCTTCCGGGAGACGTATACTCCTTTGCCAGGGCCCTTGATGGGAACTGGGGACCATCCCGTATGGCTGTTTCTGCCTCCGTCACTGCTAGCAGGAGCTCCGTGGAAAGTTGGGGCA
Organism: Microcebus murinus; assembly: GCF_040939455.1. Taxonomy (NCBI): domain Eukaryota; kingdom Metazoa; phylum Chordata; class Mammalia; order Primates; family Cheirogaleidae; genus Microcebus; species Microcebus murinus. The sequence goes on from NC_134106.1 coordinate 15,752,490, forward strand.
GGTGGGAAAAGGGGATGGGATTCTGCAGCTCCCCCCAAAAACCATGCCAAATACAAATACGTTGTTTTTAAAAAAAACAACAGTGTGCAGCTTCAAGGCCCCTTGCCCACCAGCTGCCTCCCAGGCCCTGTCTGTCTGGCAGTCCAGAGTCCCTGGGTCTTGGCCACTGGGGCAATGGGCTTCTGCCAGGTAGTGCACGGCTCTTCCTTCCTGTCTCCTCATCCTTTGGGGTTCTCTGGGCCCAGGGCCTGGGCTGGGCACTATTAACCTCTGTCCCTCTCACAGCAGACTCAGCCTGGAACCCCTCACCCCTGCCCACCCCCGTCCCCATGCTCAGAGGATGTCAGTGAGCGTGGGCAGAATTTAATTGCCTGGCAAGTCCAGATTTGCATCTTTGATCTGCAAACCTGGCAGGGCTGGGTGGTGGAGAGAACGTGGATTCAGGCGCAGGCAAACCTGGGCTTGAAACCTGCCTGACTTTGTCACTCATACAGTGTGACCTTGGGCAGTCACTTCACACACAACACCTCTCCCCACCTCTCACCTGACCCCGAGCATCCTCATCTGGGAAGTGGGGAGCAGTACCTAACTCACAAAGGGTCATGTGATGGTTGCCTAGGCAACGTGTACAAGCAGCCTGGCCCACCACCTGGAGGCCACTTATCTTCCTTTTGGGGACTGGCTGAGCCCAGTGATGGGTCTTTTAGTCTCGGTTCCCAGCACTGGAGTTCCTTGTGTTATGGGCATAGGAGACACTTTATATATGTACCTATCCTAACCCTCAAAACAGTCCCGTGAGGGCGTCATTATTCTCACCATCATCAACAACACCTTTTCGTAGCCCAGGACACTGGAGCACAGAGAGATTACGAAACTCCACCAAGGTCACACAGCCAGTAAGTGACAGAACTGTGGTTTGAACCAAGGCATTTGGGTGCCAGGGCCCACCCTCCTAGCTGCCCTGAGAGAGGAAACCTACAAAGGGGCATTCTTTGATTCAATCGAAAATATTTACTGAGTTCCTCCTAAGGAATCAGCAGAGGTGGTCTGGCCCCTCTGCAGGCTGCCCGTTGCAGGGTCCTGGGGAATGGTTCCAGCCCTGGGCTGCTGGCAGAGCTTTGCCGAGACCTGGCAGAGGCGGCCCTGCCCTGTCATGCCTCCCTCCGCAGCCCGCTCACCTGCCAGGGCGTTTGAACAATGATTAACCAGCAGCGGGCAAGCCGGTGCAGGCCAGGCTGGGCACGGCGGTGAGCTCACCCCTTGCACAACGGTGGCCGCACCCGCCGCCCAGCTCGGGGGCTTGGCCCAATGGGCAGGGCCAGGCAGGCTCCCAGAAGCTGAGGAAGTGGCCCTAGAAGGGGACAAGGGACAGCCTGGATGGACATGAAGACATGAACACAACCACATTCTGTGCCACCCCCCCAGCCCCAGCCCATGCAGACTCTCCAGCGCCTCCTACCAGGCCTCCAGGGCTGGCGTGGGACCAGCCCTGCTGGAGACATTCCTCCATCAGTGTCTCCAGAGCCTGTCCCATGCTGCTCTGGCCACAGAACATCAGACCCCAGACTGGACTGGAGGATGCCAGAGCTTGCCCACCGCTGTGCTCTCTCCAACCCCTTCCGGAGCCTGGGCCTTGCAGAGCCTGGCTCTGGCCCTCCTGCTCGGGGAAGCGCAGGCGTGCGCAAGTTCCAGGCATGTGCACCCACGCCCACACCAGCCCCCAGGGCCCTTCCCTGGGAGCACCCTGGTCTCGAGTGCCAGAGCCCGCACGGCGGTGGTGGTGGGAGTGAACTCACACTCGGACCGAGCCAAGTCTGCCTCCAGACGATGTCTCCACTCCTGCCCACTCCAGCCCGCTGGAGGCTCCAGCCTCTTACGTGTTTGTGGAACGGAGCACTGAAGTCCTTTGTCCTAAATGAACTCCATGCCCATTCCAGGTTCGGCTTTACTGCTTCAGAAGCTGGACGTCTCCAGAAGGCTGGGACGAGTGGCGCGGAGGGGAGCCGTGTGTGCAAGATTATTTTCTTGGGAGGGGGCCAGGTACCCTGGGCAGGGTTGTTGGCCTTCTCCCCACCCCCACACCAGTCCTCAATACTGCAGAAAGGCTGGTTCCTGCTGGTCTGCTCTGGGGTCCTAGCTGACCTGAGGCCCTGTCGCCTTGCTGGTGCCCCTCAGAGAACCCAGGAGTCTGGGTGCCAAGGCCTGGGCCTGACTGGGCTGCCTGGCCCGCCTCACAGCCTAGAGGCAGTGCGACCCGAAGGCTCTCCAACAAGAGAAAAAGGATGGGCACCTGCTGACCAAGAAGTGGCGCCCTGTTTTTATGCCAAGGTCACCTGCCCAGCCTCAGGGACCTCAAGTTCTGGGTCATGTGCTTTGGGTACCACATCCATTTATTCTCTCACAACCTGGACTGAGAAGACCTGGGCCTTCCAGCTCCCACAGAGCCCTCATCCTCCCAGGATGCCTGAGACCCGGCCCGCCCTAGCCCCCAGCACTGTCTTCTTTCTGGTGGCACCTGCTGGGCTAGTCCCTGAGGATGGGGACAGGAGAGAGTGCTCGCTGTGCTCAGGCGCCTGCAACCTGGGGCAGCCTGACTCGGGAACGCTGGCAGTGTGTGCGTGGTTCCCTGAGGGAGCCACAGGCCTGTGCTGCTGTGGTGGGGCCCCAAGCTGCGCCTTCTGTACACCAGGCCTTGCTCTAAGCAATCCACATGTATGTATGAAGGTACAGAGAGATTCAGCAACTTGCCAAGGATGTACAGCTAGTAGCTGGGTCTGGCACCTGTGCTTGCAAGCCCCATGGAATACCGCTTTGGAGTAACACGCACAGGAAGCCAGTGCTAGGCAGCTTCCAGATGGTGTAGACCAGATGGTGTAGACCAGATGGCAGTGGCACTCGGCCCGGGGCACGATGGGGCTTGTCAGACAGAAGCACTGCGAGGGCACCCCAGACGGGGGAGCAGCATCTGGAAGGCTCAGAGGTGTGAACGGCGGCCACCCCCAGGGAGGAGATGGGGACAGGTGATTCCTGCGCTTTCACCATCGCCCTGTGTTGTTGGAGCCCCCAACATTGAGCACATGGTCATGAATTACAGGTGAAGTTTAAACACACACGCAAACACAGTAAAGACTGAGTAGTGTGTCAAACGGCCAAACCTTACAGCAGGAGCTGGCAGACTTTGCCTGCAAAGGGCCAGATAATAACCATCAGAAAATATTTTAAACTACTCAACTCCGCTCTTAGAGCACAAACAGCCAAAGGCAGTGTGCTCACAAACGGGTGCAGCTGTGTGCCAATAAAACTTTATTTGGGGACATTGAATGTCACATGATTTTCACATGTCACAAATATTATTCTTCTTTGAATTTTTTTCAATCGTTTAAAACATAAAAAGCATTTTTAGCTCAAAGGCCATACAAAAACAGGCAAGGGGGGAGTAATTTGGTCTGTGGGCCATAGTTTTTAGACCCCTGCCCTAAAGGCTCCGAGGGGTGGGAGAAGGGAGAGGCTGTCACAGTGGCTGGAGCCCAGGAGCGGGCAGGGGCACTGGGCCAAGAGTGGAGAGGCAGGGCCAACCCGGGAGGGCCTCGAGGGCCCCAAGAGGAGGTTGTCACAGCAGAGTCAGCCCTAGGCCCAGAACCAGGTCCTGGCCGTGAGACGTAGGCATTTGCTTGTCTGAGCTTCAGCTGCTTCAGCTGTAAAATGGGGCACTGGCCTTGACCTGGAAGGTCACCGTGAGCATGAAAAGGGGTAGCTTAGGTCTTGTGAAAGGGACCGAGACAGGTGCCTAGCCCACGCCAGAGACCCACGGGGGTGGCGGTGTTGTTTATGATTCATTCATATGATTGTTTTTGTTGTTCTCAAGATATTAAGCAGGAACATGTTCGGATATGTGTTTTAGAAACATCTCGCTGGTGCTATGTGGAGAATGGGTTGGCAACTGTATGAAGTTCCCCTCACCCTCCAGATCCATCCTCCACCCTTCTCTCCTCTGCCCTGTGCTCAGAAGACCCTGTGTGGGCAGCATCCGGGGCTCCTTCGCACTCCCTCGGTGGCCGGACTTGGCCAATGGGGAGCCCAGCAGGAGACGGGGGAGAGAGGAGAGTGAGCTTCTCCCTGGCTGCCTCCTGCAGGGTGTCTGCAAGCCCGTCCTTTCCAGAAGGTCACGGCACCAGTCCCGGCTCACCTCACTGGTTCTGTGGGTCTGCCCGCCCCTTGCCCACGTCTTTGCAAACTCTTCTCAAATTATCCAAATTTGAGTTCCGCCTGCCTGGTGGATACACAGGACATTATAATGGAGGGAGATACCAGGTAGGACACTTTGCTGTCGTCTCGATGAAGGAAGAGGAGGCAGTGAACCAGGACCGTGGTGGTGGTGAGCGGGGAGGAAGAGCTGGAACCGAGGCCTGTTTAGATGCTCGATGGAAGAAGGAGAAGCATCTCGAGACAGAGGAAGGGGAGCGCATCTGGGGCGCAGGCCTCTGGGAGGACAGAGGTGCTGAGGGAGATGCCCGGGGTGACAGGCAGGTGTTGGGGGTGGCAAGGACGAGTGTGAGGTGGTGCCTGCAAGACCTCCACGTGGATAATCACACAGGTGCACCCCGGCCTTCCTGAAGCCCTGAGTCTCTACCATTTTTAGCCAGGACCCACCCCGCTCTCCCAGACAAGCCATGTCAGGAATGGCCTGGGAGCCTTGGGGAGAGTCAGTGAATAAGCGGTGCAGGCTTTGTCCTTGTCCTTCAGATGCGGGGAGAAGGCTCTCAGAGGCATGAGCTTAGCAGGGGGCGTTCCTGGGCCTCTTGCTGGGCCCCCAGGGGTGGTTTGGAAGGACTCTATCCCCAGAGGGACCAATGGTTAATTGAAGCCAGAGGAGCCAGCCCATGACATTGACAAAAGACACTTTTGCCTATCAGCTAGGGAAGCTGAACATGATGAAGTACATCCGTTTGGAGATCTTGGGTCTAAATCTTCCTTTAGCCACCGTCCCTTGGGGCTTGCAGGAGGCAGGAGGGCAGATCTAGGCTTTCTTTAAGGTTGAGCCATGGGGCTGGGGCAAGACCACATGTAGGGGTGGGGGCGTAACTCCTCAGGGGCTTGTGGCCCTCCTAATTGGACTTCCTTGTGATTACATTGTCCTTTCGAAAGCAAACACTTGATCAAATATTTCCCAATTGAGTCACTGTTCCGTTTGCCTTCTCCCAGGAAAGCAAACACACTCAGGCCTTGCTCTCCATCACTCTGACCCTCTCCTGGGACGGGCTCTTGGGTTTCTCCACTCTTTCTCACCCACAGGATGCCCTGCAGTTAGTCCCTACAGAGGGGCTGGGCTAGGCGTTGCCTTAGAAGCTTACTTTATATTTACAGCCTTTGACAGGGTGGCAGTTTGCACAATGCTTCATCCACTTGGGGATGAATTACCACATCTCCTTCTCCTGAGAGGCTGGCCCGCCTTCAAGCCCCTCTCCCCCACCACCTCTAGCCCCAGTCCACGGTCTGGTATTCATTAGTGCTTGTCAAGGCCTGATGGGGCCACATTGCTTCACAAGCAGCCCAGAGGGCAGACAGCGAATGCCCTGGGCAACCCAAGTCTGACCGACTGGTTGGTCAAGTCAGATTGTCATGCAGCTGACAGGGACAGCTGGGTGGACATCGGCCTTGGTAGGCTGAGACAGAGCCAGGGCCCACGGAGCAGTCCCCTCACCTGCCTGCACTCGCCAGGCAATGCCGAGACCTTGAGAAACTCAGGAAGGCTTTTCTTCCCAGACTGCTTCCTGACTCCACCATCAGGCTTGGGACCTCCCCCTAGTGCACCCCAAAAGTTGCTCCTGTACCCCCTGTTCAGAGCACAGGGTGTGTTAGTCACTGAGTCCTGCCATCTGGAGCTTTCTTCTCTGACACACTGGAGACTGCTGAGGACTCAGGCTTTCAGAAGACCATCAGGGGACCAGCTATTGAACCTACACCAGATTGGGCATGAAGGAATGAAACTGTAATTCCAGGGTCTCAGTTGCAGGGATCAGGATGGAGGGTAGCATTTAATGATGCTATACAAGGAGTTAGAGTACCTGTGTTTCTGCCAAAGCATTTTCCACTGGGATTCCATGCAGGAAGCAGGTCTTTCCACCACAAAATTCCTCCATGAACACTGGGGTAGGACAAAGAAGCCACAGACTGCATCCACCAAGTTCAGATTAGAACTAGGGCCACCTCACATGTCAGAACAGCCGGGATATTACAGAGTTGGAGGGACGCACAGTCTCCATAGAAACCAGCAGGTACAAACTCTTTCTTAAAGCAAGGCATGTCCGTCCTTCCAAATCAGACAGTGTTGACTGAGAGCACTGAGGGCGAGAATTAGCCGCCCTCATGAAGGTTCTCAAAGGATGGGGAGGGGTAGAGACCGAGCTGAGCCCTCTCCCCCCCCCTTCAGAATTCAGCTCACACAGGAGGACAGCCCAGGTCCTTACTAGGGAATGCCCTTTCGCAGAGGTTCTCAGGGAATCTTCCAAGGCCCCACGAGCCCTGGATAGGAGCCCGTAGGGGAGGCTTTAGGGCCCGAGGGTTCAGCACAGGGCTCCCAAGGCCCTTTCAGGGTCCATTTTCCTCAATGCCCTGAGGTAGGGGGAGGGGAGCCAGAAGCCCCTTTTGATGGCATGATCCCACTTCCTGCTGGGATTCCCCTGTTGACTTCCTGAGCCACGAGGCCACCAAACAGCTTCTGTGGCAGCAACACAGAAGGGCCCAGGGGAGTAGGGGAACCTGGATTCCTGTGCCCAGGGAGCCCAAGGTGGGCGCAGCTGGCAGGCAGCTCTGCTGGGAGGGGTGGGTCTAACTTTCTAGGGCTTCTTCTGACTGAGCATGTGACACTCCCAGGGAGTAGGTCAGGAGCCCCAGGGTCATTTGAACAGGAAGTCCTCGGGTCACATCAAATGTTCCATGTCACAAACCCTCCATGTAACCCCTTTTGGAAAGTCATCAGTCTCACTGGCAGGCTGGGGGAGGGGCAGTGGCATAACTGTCATGAGTCCCAGGCATCCAGTTGTCCCTCCACTCAGTGCACTTGGCTAAAGCCCCAGCTACATGTGCCAGGCACCCAGGGCTGACTCCCCTGCTCCCCTCATGGGAGAAACCATCCTGAAATCACCAAGGGCTCCAGGGAAAAGCCAAGGACAGGGTATCTGGCAACAGAGCCCCAAGACGCTGGTGCAAGAGTCAGGAATGCTCCTGTGTTCAGGATGGTGGCAATGAGGAGGGCATGATCCCACCTTCTTCTCTGTGCCCGTCCTGTCTCTCCTCTGGGTTCTAGATCCTCCTCTTGTGTCCCCAGGCAGCTCTCTGGACCTGGAGACCCCACCAGACAGATAAATTCTTTGTTTCACAGACAGAGCTTCTCAGTCTAGTCCTGCCACTGCTGCCATCCCCACCCCACTCCCACTTGCGCCTGAAGAGAACCTGAGGGTCAGAGTGGAGGCTGGGGAAGAGGGGCTGAGCTGCTTCACTCACAGCCTCCAGGACTGTCTCTGCCCCAGGTCTCCTGACTCCTGGAAGTTTCTGGAGTCGCAGACAGGACTTCCTAGCACTCCAGGATCTAGCTCAGTGGCTATCTTCTCCTGGAAGCTCCCCCACCCCCAACCTTGAGTACAGCTAGTCTTGGAATCAGAGGGCAGCTGCTGAGAAGTAACTGGGGAAAGCAGAGGCCAGACCGCAGGTGCAGTGAGGAGGAGAGGGAGGCTGGCTCCATGGCTGGGCCTGGCTCCCGAGGACTCCCCGCCCCAGGGGAACCCCCCCCACCGTGGCAGACATGGAGCTTCCCGATGAGGCAGCAGGAGAGACTTCTCTCCTGAGCAAGAGAGAAGGCACTGGGTGGGTGAGAGAACACGGTAACTGTGCCTCTGACCTCCCCCAGTGTGGGGCCACCAGCAGAGCTGAGCCACCCTCCCAGGAGGTCGTCCTCAATCAGGAAGGGAATGATGGGAAGCTGGCTGGGCACTGGGAGTCAGACAGCATCCAGGGGGCCCCCGAGGGCTGTCCATCCTGTCAGTCCTTAGCAGGGACTAGGGCAGGACTGATTCCTCCCCCTGGCTCCCAATCCCCATGGCGCCAGCCCAGGTAAGAGGCCACAGGCCCTGGGATCCCTGTCTTCAGGCTCAGCCCTGCCCCAGGTTTCACAGGCAGCCGCCTCCAAGCTATTTCCAGCCCAGCACAAACCTGGCCCTGTCTTAGCGCCTGGCCCACCCGGAGCTGTCAGTGACTTCTCTCCGCCAGTCACTGGTAGCCTGCTCCTTTCCCCGCCAGAAACTAACTGCCGTCCTGAGTCAGTAACCAGGAGCAAGAAGAGGGCGTGGCCTCATGTGATAGCGGCAGTGGGGGGGGGGGGACACCCCTGCTTCTGCTTCTCCAAGGGGACATTCTTCTCCCATGGCGGGGAGGCCCCTGGTCACAACACCGGCTCCATGTTTGTGGAGTCCAACCTGGATAGGTTTCTAGACGGCCACCCTGCGCAGCAGACAGGGCACTAGCTGGCAGCTAGGAGACCCAGGGGGCCTGGGCTCCCCTTCTCGGAACCGCAACTCGGAGGATGTGGACCTCAGGAGCCCTAGGACAGCTTCAGGACCTCCAGGAGTCCACGTACACAAAGTGCTGCGGGGCCAGCCACATCCGGAAGGACCCCGGGAGGGCATGTCCCGGCAGCATCTCTCTGACCCGGCTTCCAGGGGACACTGTGTTGCTGCCATGAGGCTTTGGAGCCGGGCGGTTCTGAGTGCAAGTCCTGGTTCTGCTTCTGAGCAGCAATTATGCAACTTTCTGAGCTCAATTTCCAGGTGAGGAGAACTGAGGCCCCAGGCGGGAAGGAATGCACCCAGGACCTTACGGCGAGGCCCTGGGCCCCCCAACTGCCGCTCTGCGCTCTTTTCCGCCTTCTCCAGTGGACTGGCCCTAAATGGTTACAAGAGGGGCCAGGGTGCTGGGAAGACGTTCAAGGGCTGAAATGCAGGTGTCCCATGGCCCAGCTGGCAAGGCCAGTTCCGTGCGCAGGAGAATCTGTGGATACGCTGCAGGCACAGTGGAGGGGGTGGGGCAGGCTGGGCCCACATGGCCCTGAGGGAAGACCGGCCTGGCTGCCTCCTGGGCGGTGGCTGGGGCTGCAGCTGGGCCTGTGCTTTCATGTGCGAGTGCCCGGGCCTCCCTCCCCACATGGCGCCCAGAAGGCCTGAGGGGGCTTCCCCTGCCCAGCCGTCAGCAGGGGCTGCGCCTCCCGGAGCCCTTGAAGCATGAGGATTTCTGCTTTCATAGCACCCCGCAAGTCTCTCACATCCCTTTGAGGGGTGTTTATTTTTTTTATAATTTTTTTTTTTTTGAGACAGAGTCTCACATTGTTGCCCAGGCTAGAGTGAGTGCCGTGGCGTCAGCCTGGCTCACAGCAACCTCACACTCCTGGGCTCAAGCAATCCTCCTGCCTCAGCCTCCCGAGTAGCTGGGACTACAGGCACGCGCCACCATGCCCGGCTAATTTTTTCTATATACTTTTAGTTGGCCAATTAATTTCTTTCTATTTTTAGTAGAGACGGGGTCTTGCTCTTGCTCAGGCTGATTTCAGACTGCTGACCTTGAGCAATCCACCTGCCTCGGCCTCCCAGAGTGGGATTACAGGTGTGAGCCACCACATGAAGGGTGTTTATTAACTGAAGGATGGGGAATGGGGCCATGGACAGGTGAGGGCAGACAGGGTATGGAAGCAGTGGTCCTATTTGTATGAACAGAGCCCGTTCCACCAGCCACTGGAGAACGCGCTTGGGCCACAGCGTGTGTCTGTGCTAATTGGTCACTGCGCCAGGGCTTGAAGGAGTGTCCTCTTTTCTAGTTGCAGTATAGGCCATGTCCATCCATGCCTGTGCCTGTTCTAATGTGCACAGAGGTGCTCTGTGTGCCCCTGCATGCCCGGACACTGTGCCTGGGGGACACCCATCCTGGGCAGAATGTGGGTGGGGAGGAGGACTCAGAAGGTGCACGACAGCAGGTGGGAACTCGGTGCACAAACTGGCATCTCCCGGGCCAGAACATCCTTCTTCCTGAGAGCTGTGCCAGTCAGCTCCATGCCTGCGAGCCCCACGGCTGCTTCTGGGCCAGCCCTGAACCATCTTGAGAAGCCATAGAGAAATGCCCTCCCGCAAGGCAAGTCCCATCCAGTCGGCACCTCCCTGGCGAGAAAGGCCGGCAGAGGAGCCCAGCCGCCTCCCACAGTCAGCCCAAGTCTCTGAAGGCCCATGGGCCAGTTCTGATCCGGAGGCCAGTCTGGACCAGGCCAAGCCCCGGGGGACTGTGGATCAGCCAAATCTCCCCTTTGGGATGTCAGATGTTCCCTGTCCCACAAGTCCCGGGCAGAGTTGGGCAGGAGGAGGGGGAGGGGGGACCCAGCCATCATCCTTCCTGCACTCTCACCAATCATACCCGTCGTGTGCACATACACACACACACACACACACACACACACACACACACACACAGGGCTCTGTAGGGAAGACATGGGGGCCCAGAGCCGGGCCCAGCTGTGTCTCTGACACCCGGTGACCTGGACGGGAAGCTTCCGTAGAGTAAGCATCTCTTCTCAGGTGGCTTAGGTGATCCCTAGGGCCCGCTGGCCAGTGCTCTGGTGGCTGTGCCTTTCTCCAGACTCTCCCCACCAAGGGCCAGGCGCAGGGAGCTGGGTGAAACAAGAGTTAATGAATGAACAAATGAATGGACGAGGGCATGGTACCTCTCCACCCACACTTCCGATCCCCTAATCCCCTTCCCATCCCCATCTCTCAGCCTGCACTGGGGCACTGCCCCAGGTGTTTTCCATTAAGGGTTTTATTGCGGATTCTCAGGCTGGGCTGGGGAAGGCTGAAAGAGCTACCTAATCCTCCGCCCCACCCCCAGGCCAGTGAGCCGGCACAGCGGGAGTCGGGTTACACAGCAAGAGGCAGGGGCCTGTCCTCTCCCACTACCTAGACCCTCTTGGGCAGCCTCTCGCCCTCTGCAGGAAGTCACCCAAGGCCCAGGGCCAGTCTCCAAGCCCGTTCCTTCCACCCTTTCTACTGCAATCACCGGAGCATCCTTCTAAGGAACAAAGCAATGATCCCATGTCCTTGCTTTAAAATCCACCACTGGCTGCTGCCTCTCCACTTTTTGGAACAACTGGCTCTGATTTGTAGCACTTGCCAATGTCCATAATGTAAAATTCCCACCATGGTCAACTTTGAGCTGCCCCTGTGATGCCATGGAACTCATGAGCACGGTCTGCTCTCACAGCCAGTAGGAGCTGGCTCCTGCAACCTTCCGCTGCGCCCCGTGCCCTTGATATAGGACACAAAGCCCTCCTTACTGGCCCCAGGTGTCCCTCCTACATCACCTCTCACTGATTTCCCACCCCCAACACAGACACTGAACGCTGGGGTGGCTCCTGTGGGTCCCTGGGTGCACATAGCGCTTGCCGAGAACACCCTCCACTTCCTGGCAAACCCTCCCTCCATAAGACCCTATTCGGATGTTGCCTCCTCCAGGCAGTCTTCTCTAACTCCCCAAGCTGGACTAGGTGCCCTTCAGCTATGCTTCCACAGTACTGCCCTTGGACATCTGCACTGTGTAATAATGTGTGCGTGTCCTTGCCACCAAACCATGAGCTCTTCAGAGGCCAGGGCTGTGTTCCCATTAGTCTCCTGTTCCCCAAGCCCTGGCCCAGAGGAGGCCTCCATGACTATGTTGAAGGAATGAGAGGTGCTCAGGGTGCAGGGCTTCAGGGCAAGAGCCACCTCGGGGCCACGGGTGAGCCCAGAGCCACTTCTTTGCAGCTTCCTGGAGGCTGCAGGGCAGACAGAGGGTGCTGCCCACACTCACCCCACTATTGAGCAAGGGGTGGCCCCCAGCTTCTGGGTCTGAGATATACCAAGTGACACCCCTCCCTGCCCACTGGCACATAGAGGCCAGGCAGAAAGGAGCTGCCACCCGCTCTCCGGTTGTTTGTGTACTGGTGACCATGGTTTCCTGAAGGGCACATTGTCATTGCTGACTGCAGTGCCAGCGCCCTGACATTTCAGGGAGGCCACCCTTTCCCATGCCTGGGAATTGCCTCAGGGCTCCCTGGGGCGGTTCCAGCCTGGAAGAGCCTCCCCGCGCCTGTCCAGGCATCGTCTGGGACCAGAATGGGGACCCAGCAGTGACGCAGGGGCTGGTGACGGCCTGGTCTGCAGTTGCTTGGCCACTCGTAGCTGTGTGAAGTACCAGTTTGTATCTCAAGCTCCTCCTCTGCAAAATGGGGGTAGTAATACCTGCCTGCCAGGGTTTGTGTGACCGTAAAAGTAACGGCCACTATCCATGGAGTGCCTGCAAAGCGTCCGCACCAAAATGCTAAGCAGTTTACTCCCATTGTCTTCTGCGATGCTCCCACAGCCCTGGGAGGCAAGAGCTGTTAGCCTCATTTCACAGACAGAAAACTGAGGTTCTGAGGAGTTTATGGCCACATAGCAAATAAAGTGGGGTCTAACTCCAAAGCTCCTGCTCCTGCCACTGTGACTCTGTGTCCCTAAAATTGGAGGGTAGGTGTGTAGGGGGCCTGGCAGTTCCAGGCACAGGGGATGGCAGCTCTCATTCATAACCATCCAGAATCCCGCTGCCTGGCATTGGGCGGGAGACTGCGCATTTTTACATCTCTTTCGAGGTCTCATCTGAATCCGAAGGCGGGCACCAGCATTCCTGGCTTTCCAGCGAGGAAACAAACCGAGGCCTGAGGAGGTGCCGGGCTCCACGCAGCCCCTCGCCAGTGGGGGCGGAGCTGGCCGAGCTCGGGGTCTGGGGTCCGGCCTGCCCCTGCTCCCCGGAGAGGCTTCCTCGTCTGTGGGCGCAGGCTGCACACAGGGCTGGGAAGAGGGTGCCCGTCAGGCCTGGACGGGAGTGTCTGGGCAGCGAGGCCCCTCTTCGGTCCCTGCTGGGGACCACAGAACTGAGTCAGACCATGCCCCAAGACCCCGGCCTGCCACCTTGAGCAAACCTCTGTCCTCTCCAGGGCTGTGTCTGCATCTGTGAACCGGGAATGATGATGACACCTGAGCCTCGACACAGCTGCAGAGTGTTTGTGAGAACATGGAGAGTCAAGATCGTGCCGACCCCTAAGGCTGCAGGGGAGCCCTTTTGGGGAGGGGCGTGCTGAGGGCCCTGAGCTGCCAGCCTTGTGTTGAACTCTAGCTGAAAGGCACAATTAAGGGACAGCTAAGCTCACCCTGGGAGGCAGAGACCTGCACTTGGTACGCAGAGCAGGCTCTTACTCTGCGGGAAGCCTGGCTTCGTGTCTGGATTCCGAGGCCTGAAAGTCCTAGTCTGTCACACCAAGGAACAGGACTCTTCTAATGGGCTCGAGGGGTAGCACATCTCATATGGCAAAGCACTTCCTTTAAAAAACAGACAAATAGGCCGGGCGTGGTGGTTCACGCCTGTAATCTTAGCACTCTGGGAGACCGAGGTGGGAGGATGGCTCAAGGTCAGGAGTTCAAAACCAGCCTGAGCAAGAGCAAGACCCCGTCTCTATTAAAAATAGAAAGAAATTAATTGGCCAACTAAAAATACATAGAAAAAATTAGCCAGGCATGGTAGTGCATGCCTGTAGTCCCAGCTACTCGGGAGGCTGAGGCAGGAGGATCACCTGAGCCCAGGAGTTGGAGGTTGCTGTGAGCTAGGCTGATGCCATGGCACTCTAGCCTGGGCAACAGAGTGAGACTTTGTCTCAAAAAAAAAAAAAAAAGAAAAAGAAAAAAAGAGACAAATAGATGAGTATTTCATATAGTCTTGAGAACCTGGAGGTATAGAGAAAGGACTTGGTACAATTCTTCCTCCTTCCATGGACCCTGTCCAGGCAGCCATGAGCTAGAATGAGGACAGGCCATGTGCTACAGGCTGTGTCCTGGCGCAGGAGTAACTAGGCTGGACCACAGGGGAGGCCAAGGCTGTTTCTGCATTGGGGACCCCAGTGGCCCAGTGTGGACCTGCTGCCCTCAGGCTGCAGGGACCAGCTGTCAGGAGGACGGGTGCTGGGATCTGCATCCTCTAAGCTGCTGGGCCTGGTTCTCACTAGGTCTGGTCAGCCTCCCAGGGAGAATCCTGGACTGTGCGTGATGTGCTTTGCATACTTGTCCCCTCCAAATCTCATGTTGGAATTCGATCTCCAATGTTGGAGGTGGAGCCAAGGGAGGGATTCTGGGGCACGGGCACAGATCCCTCTGGAAAGGCGTGTGCCCTCCCCGTGATAAGCAATCAGTTCTTGCTCTATTAATTGATGTGGGCGCCCCCTCCTCCCTCTCTTGCTTCCTTTCTCGGCGTGTGACACCCCTGCTCTCTGTTCGCCTTCTGCCTGGATGGGAAGCCCCCTGAAGCCCTTACTAGAAGCAGATGCTAGTGTCATGCTTCTTGGAGAACCACGAGCCAAATAAACCCCTTTTCTTTATCAATTACCTAGCCTTGGGTATTCCTTTGCATCAGTGCAAATGGACTCAGTATGAGAAGTCATCTGGACTACAGCCACGTTGGGGAAAACTGAGTCCAGTGGGGGCGGGGGGGGGGGACACTGGCGAGTGGATGCCCACCCTGGGGCCCCTGACACCTTCCCAGCCCTTGGTGCCATCACAGGCTTAACAACCACCACCATGTCCATCCTTTACGGAGAGTCTGGAAAAGCCCCAGTGCAGTCCATATAGAACCTCACTTAGTCCCACGACAGACATGTGGTAGATCCCACGGCCAGTAAAGGGCAGAATCAGGAGTTTGAGCCCAGGCACGTGGCTACAGTCTTCCCCTGAACCACCATGCCCTCCTGCCCCTCCATGAGCGCTGAAGGGCTAACCACGTCTCTGCTCCCCCACACCACCTTCACTTAGGGGGCTAACAAGGGGGCAAAAGCCCCCATTAGGGCAAAGGCTTGAGCTCTTGGAGGAGGCATCCCAGCCAATGCGCGGCATGGGTCCTGGTCCCTCAGGGCTCTGTCCTAAAAGGGCTCTACAGGTCTGGGATTGTAGATGCTGCCCTGCAAAGGTCGCCTTGTGGTCCAGACTGTCCACGAGGGTGAGGGGTGGCTCTGAGGCAACCCAGGGGAAACCAGCAGGCCAGTCCTGAGGCTCTCAGCAGGCAGCCAGTTCGCTCTTGCTGGCCTCCCGACCCTGCAGGACTGCCCTCTGAGGCTGTGCGGGCTTTGCTGGGCCAAGGAGCAAGTGGGGGCCGAATCCTGTGGTCCACAGCGAGGCCCATGTCCTGGAGGAAAGGTGCCATCTGCTACTGAGCTGGGCCCTGGACGGGGTAGTGTGGGGGCAATGCACGGCCTGGGGCTGGGCGCGCCCCAAAGGAGGCTGGACGGTGAGTCCCAGAGCTCTAACGCAGGGGTCCCGCCCTGCCTTCCGGCCCTGGGGCCTGTTCACTGCTGCGGTTTCTCCAAGGTTACTTCTAACCCTCAGGCAAACAGACCATGCTTTCTAGATTTTAAACCAGGATTCACACTTGGACAAAGGAATCTAAAACTAAGGAAATGCTTGTAGTTAAAGAGCTTTTGGATTTTTCTAGTTTTGAGTGATTACAAGTAAAGTTACCGTATCCACACCATGGACTACTCAGCAGTAAAAAGGGACAAGCTCCTGATACACACAACTTGGATGAGGCTTAGATGCAGTCCCCTAAATAAAAGAAGCCAGACTTGAAGGCCTCATGCTGTATGATGCATTCATGGGACAGCTGGAAAAGGCAATACTCTAGGGACAGAAAGCAGATCGGTGGTTGCCCAGGGGCTGGGGAGGGGAGGGGTTGACTACAAAGGACATAAAGAAGTTTTGGGGGTGATAAAACTGTTATATATTATAATTGTAGTAGTGATTTTGTAATTGTATGCATTTGAAAAAAGTGGTCCAATAAGGGCAAATTTTACCGTATGTAAAATAAACATCAGTTTTTCTAAAATTACATTTCCTTTCCTGACTCTTTTTCTACTCATTTTGACCTTAACATAAATTTGAATCATTAAAGAATGTCACCTAGTGGATATTTGCGGAGTTCTCCCTTAGGCCAGGTCCGGTGCTTGGCAGGGAGCAGGAGGCTGGACCGGAAGACCCTCCGCACACTCCCAATGCCACACCCTCAGGCCCAGTGTGCCCGTATGTCCCTTCTTGGGGACTCTGGATGGCTTCCACCTAACGGTGACTGATGTGGATCAGCCAGTTACTGCGTGCTGAAATAGTGGAATTTCTGAGACATTTCCGTGGTTTATGGGACCATAATATTTGAATTGGGAACCTGGGAACCGTCCTCCTCCTTGTCTCCCCACCCCCTCACACCCTACCAGATGAGGAGAAGCAGACCAGCCACCAGGCGGTGGCCCAGCGGGGACGCAGGCCCACTGTGTGGCTTATCAAGAAGAATCCTGTGTCAAAACGTTTCAGCCTAGCTGCCCTTGCCAGGGGAGGGTGGTTGGCATTTTTTGTTTTGTTTTTCACTGAACCAGAAGTGCTGTAGGCTATTGTGCAAAAAATCAATCCACGCCAGTCCTGTTGGTCTTCCTGCCTGAATATCTTCAGAGTCCACTCCCAGCTCCCTCCCCCTCAGCCACTGCAGGCTCCAGGCCTCAGCACCTCCCTCAGGGACCCCTGCATGGCCCCCCAGCTGACGGCCCTCCTGCCCTCCATCCCCTTACACTGCTGCCAGCAGGATCATTGGGAAACCAAAGCCGGACATGCTAAATCCGATCAAAATCATTGGCAGAGAGGAACCCACACCCATCCACAATGAAAAGAAAAGGTCCATGAGGAATATGGACCAGAAAATAGGCAAAACGCAGTTCCCCTATGAAAAAGCAATGCAAATGGCAAAAATACGAAAAGCTTCATTTGCAATTAAATAAACAAAAAGCAAAACAACTGTGTGATAGATACCGATTCCACCCACCACCCCAGTGGAAAAAAAAGAAAATGGAACCATTTGATAAAATGCGCTGTGTGAGGGGTGGTCGTGGGGACTCCCTCGGGCAGTCTGGACGTGGAGACAGGTGTGGCAAATGGGCGATACTTTGGAAGGCAATTGTAAAGACCGTCCCCTTCCACCCGGAGCCCACTGCTGAGGTGTGTGTTCATTGTGGTCCACTGAGACATGTGCATGAATTCAGTCCAGCCCTGTGTCCATGAGCAGAACCCTGGAAATGAGATGCCCACCAAGAGAAAAGAATTGGGTCAGTTCCGGTCCATCCCTACGAGTAAATGCTCCCCAACTGTCTGCACGAGCCGAAGTGAAACTGGGTCAGAAAAAGGAGCCGCAGATCCCTGTGGATAGACCCGGCCCTTCCGTGTAACTTTTTAACAGCATAGACTTATCCTCACAGGTATGCGCATGGAAAAAATTTCTGGAAACTTACACTGAAAACCTATTAAATGAAATTGCCTTTGGCAAGAGACAGGTGGGGAGAAGGAGGATTTCAGTTTTCGTTTTGTACTTTTCTGTTCTGCTTGAATTTCTAACTGTGTGCACCCGAGTACTTTAATTTTTTAAATGTCATCAGGAAATATCTGGGTGGTGGGATTCAAGGCCAATTTAGTTTTCTTCTTTATATTTTTCTGGATCAAAAAGAACTAAAATCAATGCCTTCAAATGTTTCAAAACAAACAAAAGCCTTCACTGCGCTGGGGGTAAAGTCCACACTCGGAGTGTTACACCCGGAGGGAGGTGCCACCGCAGTGGTTTCCTCCAATCTCGCCTCTCTGGACTCCTGGCCACACCACGGCTGACCCCGCCAGCTTTCTATACCCCACAGCCCTGTGCTTTCTCCCTCTGGGCCTTGCCCATGCTGTTCCATCTAGCTGCATGCTCTTCCCTTCCCGACCCCCACCTTAACTCGGCTTTAGGAGTCCTCCAGCTTGACGCCAGGCCCCTGTCCCTGGCAGCATGGCTCTGCTTGGTGGCGCCCAGTGCCCTGGCTTCCCTCGGTCACACCGATGCTCCCATGTGCCGTAAGGGCCTTTCTGCAGGCCAGCCTCCCTCACGACCTTGCAACAGACTTGAAGGATGGGGCTTGGGTCCCCCCGACAATGTTCAGTAGGCATCAGAAACAATTGTGGACAGAACTGACGGGTGACTGGTGCACTGAATGAGTGGACAGTGGGCACCGGGGCTTATCCCTAAAGCAGCCGGCCTGTTTATAAGGTGGGATCCCCGGACCTGGCCCCAGACGCCGGGCCTGCGGAGACAACCTGGAGGGGCAGACAAAGCCGCCAGCAGCAGGGCCGCCCGCTCGACTCCAAGGTGGCTTTTATTTCCTCTTCTGCGGGTGCCAAGTCCCTGAACAAATATTTTCCTGGAGTGGAAGAACGGCTTAGCTCCCAGCCTTAAGTGCTGGAAACACCGGCTGGGTAGGGCAGGTTCCAGGAACCGAGGAAGACAGCCTGGCTGCGGCTGGGGGGAGGGGGCCCGAGGGCTGCCGTTGGGCAGTGCCACCTTCCTGCCGTCCCACTGCTCTACCTAGCCCAGCAGGCCAGGCCCAGGCCGGGCAGCCCCTGCTTGGCGTGCAGCGGCGCCCCGGGCCTCTCTGCCCATAGATTAGAGTCCTTTGGGATTCTGAGGAAAATGCGGGCCATGTGGGCCTCTCTCATTTTTGCTGAAAAAGCTACAGTGAGGTTTAAAGGAGCTAATTAGAATCTCAGAAGCCCTTTTATAAGCATTTTTCCCTTTAACCCTCTTATTGAGGAATAACATACAGAGTACACTCATCTAAGTGCATAGCTTGATGATTTATTTACATATACGTTTGCCCTTGTAATCACCACCCACATCAAGCCAGAGAACATTTCCGGCACCCCAGAAGGCTCCTTTGTGACCCTGCCTGGTCAATACCACACCCTCGGCCAGAGGAACCCCAAGGCTTCCATTGTCATCTATTATTTTTGCCTGTCCCTGAACTTCCTATAATTGGAATTATGCAGTATGGCTTCTGCTGTTTCTGATTTCTTGTGCTTAATATATTGCCCATGATGTTCATCTGCATTGTGCACGTGTCTGAAGCTTGTCCTTTTTTATTGCTGAGTAATATTCCATTGTATGAATATACCATGATTTATTTATCCATTCTCCCGCAATGTACATTTAGGTTATTTCCACGCTTGAGCTCTGCTGAATACAGCTGCTTAACCATTCTGCACACGCCTTTCAGCAGACATGTGCTGTCGCTCCACTCGGGTGACAGGGTAGGTGTGTGCTTGGTGTCAGCAGATACTGCCAAGTGGATTAGCACTCCCTCCGACAGGCTGGGAGAGCGCCAGTCGCTCCACACCTCCTCCAACGTGATACTATCCGGCTCTAAGTCCAGCCTTTCTGGTGGGGTGGGGTGGTGTCTGGCACTGTTAATAAGCTTGTAAACCATGCTTGACTTTCAGGGCAGGATAGCAGCGCCAGCCAGCCTTGATGAGCACCCCAAAGGCAGAGGCCCCCACCCTCCCAATGAGCCCCGGGTGCCAGGCCTCCTGCTGGGCCACAGAAGAAAGCCTCTGCGAGCACCCAGGTTGGCAGACAGACAGACAGCTGCCCCAACAGGGGAAGAGGGGCCCCACGGGGGTGACTGAGGAGTTATGGGGGCACAGAGGGCTTATGTGTCTCCCCCAGCCTTGAAGTTGAGCAGGCTTGGGGTAGAACTGCCGAGAACCCGAGTTGGGGCACGTGCACGCCCATCTTTGCACACTCACACACACACACACTCACGCAAGTGGGCGTGGCTCAAGGACAGGTGGGCGGTGCAGAGGTGTTGGGAAGTGGGAGGAGGGGAGAGAGCCAGGTGAGGGCTGTTCCCATAGCCAGGAGGAGCTGGCAGGACCCTCCAGCTCCCGTGGCTTTAGGGTCTGCGGACCCAGAGCAGATTCTCAGCCCTTCAGGCTCTCTGCTGATTCAGCTCCAGGGATGAGGGTTCACCTCCTCCTCCCGGGCCAGCCCAGCCCTTCTCTTCTGCCAGGCGTCTGGGAGGTGGGAGCGTGGCCTGTCCCGGCTCCTCTGCAGGGCAGTTACCTGCAGACCCAGAAAGGAAGGCTTTTCTCGCAGATGCTGTGGTGGGCCCACTGCCCTGCCTTGACTAGGGCTCAGAGGACACCCTTATCCTGGGGCTTTTTCCCTCAGGCTGCAGGGGAGCAAGGGGGGGCACACCTCCAGGCATTGCCTTTACAGTCCCAACCCCACCCCACAGCTGTCCTGCAGCTGGGCCTGCCCACCCCCTGCAAGGCTCACCTTCCCCACAGCCCCTCAAGCCTCCCTCTCCCTCTGGGGCCGCCCGCACCCGCTTGCCCTTCACATCCACACGGAGCCTCACAGGCCAAGTCCTCGCCTTTGCTAAAGCTGTGCCTTCCCCCGTTTGAGAGGCTGATTTGACTTTGTCCTTCCAGACCCAGCTCAGCCACCCTCTGGCACCTCTGTGACCCAGACACTGACCCAGCTGTCATTGACACCTCTCTCATCTGTCTCCCTCGGGCTGCCACCTCCCTGAGAGTGAGGAGCAGAACCGAAGTCCAGGGCCTTTATTGTGGCTGTGAGAACATATCCAGAGCACAACCCCAGAGGCCAGTGCAGCAAAAAATGCAATTTAAAACACAGACGGCTGCAAATTTAGAGCACAACACAATCTAAGAGAAGATGGCTCATTTGTTTGAAAAATAGCTTGAAAGGACTCCTAGTGGACTATCCAGCGACCCCCCATGCCCACACAAGGTGCACACACTCCCACACCCAGGCCGTGCAAGGGAGGGGAAAGTGAAATAGAGCCTGCTTGTTCCCCTAGAGGGCGGAGAACATGAAGAAGGGAATGAAAGGGGAGGAGGTTTGGGACACAGGTGGCAGGTGGGCCTGAGGGGAGGTGTCAGACATCGCTTGAGGCAGACGTGTCCAGATGACCTTCAAACACCTCCATGTCAGCTTTTACTGTCAGCCTCAAACATGCAGCAAAGTCTGTTTTAGGCACAGTCCCGTACTGGTGGTGCCCTGGGGTGGGAGGACCCAGGGCAGGAGAGCAGAGCGAGAGAGGGGTTAAGGATGAGCAGGGCCAAGAGGTGAGACGGGTGGTGGGGTTAATCAATTTGGATATAACAGGAGCAGGTGGGCCAGGGGGCTGAGGTCTTGGAACTTTGGCAGTCTCATGTGGAGGGGACACTATTAATAAAAGCATTAATATCCAGGGCTAATTATACAACTGAGACCTCACTATCCAGGCCAGGGAACTGATAGAAAAAGGGCACTGGGTGTTTTCAGTTGTTTGTTGAGTGAATGAATGACCTGAAGGACTTCTATCTCTGCCTTCAACCCCTTTGGGGCACAATGTGATAGGGAAGAGAATTCTCCACCCTGCAAAGCTGCCTGGAGCCCGCAGTCCCTGCCCTGGCAGTAGGTGCAGAGACTGGAAAGGAGTGGTCCTGCCCTAGGGCATGCCTGGGGTGTGGGGTTAAGGGCTGACCTGCACCAGGGCCACAGAGTGGATGAGACTGAGTACGGGAAGGCAGCTGGATGGCCTAGAATGGGTGGTGGGGGGCCTGCAGCACACGGCGCACCGTGATTCCTCAGTCCCCAGCTCTCCCACGCTGTTTTCCCTCATGTGCAGATGACTTTAGACACTTGGCACTAATGAGTTTGCAGGAATTGCACAACAATGAGCAACCAGGATAGCAACGTTAGTCAGTAGGGAGCCCCTTGTGCCCTTGAAGAAGGGAGTGATGTAGGGTCCCAACCCAAGAAGGTGACAGGGCAGGACATCACCAGGCCAAGAAGAGACTCAACCACCACCACAGCAGCTATTGCCCAAAATGACAAGTACCGTTTATTGTAGTTACATGAATGGGCCCAGCCAAAGGCTTGGGCGCCGTCCCACGGACCACCAGATGAGCACCGTGACAAAACCCTTCCCCCACCCCCAAGCCATGTCCAGCCACACACTCCGGGCAGAAAGTCCCGGTATCGAGCACAGTGCACGGGTCCCCTTGCTTGGCAGTGCGTCTCTGATCCACAGACCAGCCCACAGAGCTGCTGGAACGTTGTCAAATTAAATAAGCAAGTGCAGGAGTTCCTGGGAGCCCTGGGCTGGGGGTCTCTGGTCCCCACGGAAGTGTGTGAGGCAGGCCTGGGCACCACATCTCTACCAGGGCCGGCAGCCTCCGGCCGGGCTGGGCTGTCCGCCTCCTCCAACCATCGAGAAGATGGGGTTTCAAGCCCAGCAACACAGAAACTGACATCAGGCCTTATAAAACCTTGGCCGAACCTACTGGCCTCCAGAATTTCAGCCAAGATAAAAAGACAAATAAACCAGAGGGACTCTGGACTCGGGATCCCTCCACATGGGAAAGATGAAGGCACAGAGACACCAGCCAAGTCCCCAATACTTGATGTCTGCAGAAAAGGCCAGTCACGTCCACACACAGCACAGAGCAAAGAAGCAAAAAGGCAGTAGAGTTCACAGGGCTACTTTATATTAAAGTTTATTACATTTGGAAAATCTACTGTACAGGGAAAAACCCATTGGATTAAGTAGAGTTTTGCCAAAGCAAAAGACTATTACTCTTTGGAAAACATTCCTGATTCCAGCCCAGGGCAGGGCCGCAGGAGCTGAGGGTGACCCTGGTCCTTGATGGAGGCGTGCGGAGTCGGCTGTGCTCAAGACGCCCCTTGTCAACTTCCAGGGGGGGAGCGTCCCCCCGGGGGGGGTGCCAAACGCAGGAGGGGCGAGGTCTGCAAGAGAGTCTCCCGGCCACAGCCACCCGCTCCCCGGCCCCAAGGTCCTCTCTCCATCCTCGGTGTGGGCCACCAGCATTCACGTCACACAGGCTCCTCCAATGTCATGGCAGCACCAGCCACAGCATGGCCCTGAGCTCCAGGTCACAGGCATGACTGCTCAAAAGCAGTGGCAGCACCATGGCAGCCTGGACTGGCCAGCCTGCCCACAGGCCACCAAAAATGGGGCCACCAGACAGATAGTTCATACCCTGTTGCACATATGAGCGACAAACTCAGAGACAACACACAAACTAAGCCTACGATTTTTGGCTTCCAGATTTGGTTCTCCTAGTTAAAAAAAAAAAAAAAAAAAAGTTTTCTTAACCCTGATGCTGTCTCCTGACCGTAGATTAGGGAAGCAAGACGGGGGATACCAAGTCAACTTACTTAACTTACCTCAGAAGTAACAAAGTCTACAGGGGCTATGAACAAAGAAACTAGAGGAAACATGTGCAAAAACAAGTTGATATCTAAATTAGACTTCCCCACGAAACAGGGTGAGTTCTGACGGAGCCCTGAACTCCTCTCCCGGCCACTCAGCAGTCAAAGCCCCCCCCCCAACTGTTGGTTCTACGGTAAGTGCTCTAGAAGCATCCGCCCGAAGGCCCCACCCACAGAGGGCCCTCCAGGTCCAAAGCGGTGGGATCCCCTTTCTCTCCAGAGCTGAGGAGGGGCTGCTCCAGGTTGGGGAAACTGAGTCAGAACGGTGCGACGCCAGGTGCTGGCTGTGGTGGAAAGGTCATATGCGAGAAACCCTCTGTGCCCCAAGTCTGCAGGCGGAAGTCAGAGAAGCAGAGTGAAGCTCCCCGCACACCCCAGGACTCCGTGGGCAGGGAGCGGCCGGCAGGGCCGGAGTGCTGGGGAGGTGGCGTGGTGACAGGGGGCCAGGGCCTGCAGTTCTTCACGGAAGAGAAAAGTGGGGGCCTAGTGAGTGGCGGGGGAGGGGAGGACGGCGCCCCCGTCAGGCGTAGAACTCCTCCTGCTTGGTGGGCTTCTGGTAGGCCCCGCCGTTGGCTTGCTTCGGCTCCTCCAGGGAGTAGCTGCCCTCGTCCTTCTTCTTCATGCGGTACAGCACAAAGCCCACCAGGCACACGGCGAAGATGAGCCCCACCAGGCCTCCGGCAATGACCCCTAGGGTGGGGGGACAGGGGCTGGCTCAGGTCGAGGCTCCTGGGTCTCCGCACGGTCCCTCCCCACCCAGGCAGCCCTAGAGGGGGCCCTGGCTCTGGTCAGCGCCCCCCTACCCCAAGGGCTGAAGATGGCCACCCCCGCCCCAGAGTAGGAGTTTGCCCCCCACCCACCCCCCTGAGAGCAAACTCACCTCCCAGCACCTCCTTCCTGTCGAGGAGGCTCTGCGAGGCCCCTGTGGCCCCCTGATCCACGGGGGGCTGATTCCGGTGGTCAGGCTCCACGGGCGCCATGGCTGTGTTCTCCCCGGAAGTCTCAAAGGTGAAGTCCTGTGGAAGGCAGGGCAGGTCAGGGGGGCTGGGCCCCAGCAGGCAGCCGGGTCTGGCCCAGCCCCGTGGCCAGTGCCTGCCTGTGATCTCCCCTGCCACCTGCTCAGCAGCAGCACCCAGACCCCACCTCTGGGACCCAAAGCCCTGCCCTCTGGCCCTGCCCTGTCCAGTGTGAGTCCATCATACTGGACTCTGGCTGGACTGTGGCACAGATATCATGAAAACTGATATAGAGCACACATTTTTATATGGAAACAAGTAGGCTTATTTTAGTATAATGTATAAAATTCCCACGATGCTATAAAATAAAAAATAAGACTTGGTATTAATAGAATTTTCACCCTTGCAACAGGGGCCTCGAATAAGTTTGGAAAGCCCTCTCTTGGGTGATCTTTAAGGAATCTTTTGCTCTGATCTAGTGAGTAGCCAGCCTGTCTTGCTCTATGCAAGGTGCTGGGGGCAGGGGAAGGAGGGCCCCTGTGCTCACAGGGCACAGGGTGTTGGGCTTGCCCGGTGCCAGGCACTAGGGCCCATACAATGTCTCGGGAAAAGCAGAGGCCGCTCACCTGCTCCCCCGAGCCCTCTCCTGCCGGGAGCTGATTGGAGGCTCCATCCTCAGCAGCCCTCTCGGTGACAAAAGACCCTCCATCCTCCACGCTGGGAATGTGAGGGTCGGCTTGGCCAGGTCCTGTGGGAGCTGAGGTCTCATGGTGGCCAGGCTGCATGTCTCTGTGGGGGTGGGAGGTCGCAGGTGCCTGGGCGGTGGTGGCTCTGGCTGTTGTGGCCCGATGGGTGGTTGAGAGCTGCGTGGTCTCCCTGGGTGGGAGGGTGGCCTCCTGCTTCCGGCCCGTGAGGCCAGGCTCCGCTTCTGCCAAGACCACGGCCTCTCCCTCCTCGGGCCCCTCTCCAGCCAGCAGGATGGAGGTGGAGGTGGCCATGTCCTCTAGACCAGTGGGCTCGGGAGCCATGGGCGTGGTTGTCAGGAGCCACGTGTCCTTCCAGGTGGAGGGGGGCTGCTGTGACAAGGTGCTATCGTGAAAAGCACCTGCAGGGCCAGAAGCAGAGCACGTCAGTGTGGGGAAGGCCTCGGCACCCAGACCAGCGGGCTCGGGCTGCCAGGGAGGCTCTGATTCCCAGGCCAGCAAGGAGAGCAACCCTCCCTCCCCGAGAAGCCGTGCCCTGGGATGGAGCTAGCTGAGGCTAAACTTGACTTGGAAAATGAACACGGACAGCCACCTTTCCCACTGCACATGCCCGGGGCGGCCTGGTTTCCTCAGCCATGACGAAGGTGCCAAGGCCATCAGGAAAGAAGCTTTCCTGCAGCAATGGGGGTGGGGGTGGCATCCATTAGGGGCCGACAGCCTTATCCCCAATGCATACACCTCTCTGGCCCCTCCCTGCCCGGAAAGGCTCCTGCTCCCAAGAACAGATGCCATATCCCACCTTGCAGCTGTCAGCCTCTGCTAGACCACTCCCCCACGGACAGCCTCGGTGTGCCTTCCTCAGCTCCCACCCCTCTTCCAAGGTGCCCTCAAGAGCCACCTCCTCTGGGAGCCCTCCCTGACCACCTCCAGCTCAGAAACTCCTCTCACCCATGAAAAGGGGAAATTGGGAAGGGAACATGGATAGCAAAGCTACTGCCCAGCAGGCTTGACGCTGCCTTATAGCTCTGAACAAACTTATCAGATCAAGGTACTACTCCCATTTTACAGATGAGAAAATAAGAGCTCGGAGAAGTCAAATAACCTTCCAAAGGCTGGTTCCAAAGGTTGCCTAGCGAGCAAAGAGGAGAGCATGAGCCTGTGTGCAGCAGGCAGCCTTGGGGCCTCCGGAAACTACAGCCCTCGCTTCACCTCCGAGCCTGTTTTCTCCTTAATAGGCGTCTCTGTGCGGCACGGACCCCATTCTTTTGCTCAGCACCTTTGGACCCTTTGGACCCAGCTGGACAAGGACAGGGCGGGGGTGCCCTCAGTAACTGCTCAGTAAGCACAGGCAACTGCCCGGCCGCCGCCCCCAGCCACGGCCTGTGTTAGCCTCACCTGCGCCTGAGCCGGAGAAGTTGTCAGAGTCATCCCCAGAACCGTCCTGATCTTCAGGGGGCACATTTGTGGCCATAATTTGCTGGAAAAGGATCAGAAAAAGGTATGAGTGGAGGCAGGGTGGGGCCCTGCTGTTCCCGGGTCCCCATCCCAGACAGCCCAGTGAGCTCACCGCAGCCCGCACAGCACAGAGGCACGGGTGGGAAGCCCCTTGTGCAGTTCTGGGACCCCCAGCTCTGGGCAGCCCTGTGGGCCCCCACACACCCCTGCTGCTACAACAGAGCCTGGTGCAGGAACACACGCGAGGGGAGGGAGCCCCAGACCTCTCGGAGGGCAGACAGACACTGTTACTGGGAGCACAGGCTGGGGGCCCCATGGGACTCCATCAGCCCACCCCACACTGAGAATCAGGTCCTGGGGGCTGTCGGCCATGGAGCTCTGGGAGCCAAGATTGCTGATGCTGCCCTTCGGAGGAGCTTTCAAGAGCTCCTAAGGACAGTCCCACAACGTGGGTCCAGAGAGACAGCCTCCAGGCATGCTGGACACCAGGGTGTGGACCCCAAGGGCCACTCTGCCCACATGGGGCAGCCCCAGGCCTGGCCATGATGCTCCTCCCACACCCAGCCCAGGCTCCCATCCACAGCAGGAACTGGGACCAGGCTCTCTGGCCAGAGTATTGTCCTCCTCAGGGAAGGAAGGACAGGGCGGCCACAAGGCTCATTTGGAAGTGCCTCTGCACTAAGCCTCTAGCAAATGGGCTGTGGGTCTGGGACGGACCCTGTTTGCAAATGAGTGAGTGCAAACCTGTGCCCAGTTCCTGAGGCAGGGAAGCGAAGATGGAACATGCCACGCACTGTGAGTAGGCCTGCACAGAAACCCTGGGGGATGCAGGGAGAAAGCCAGGACCACCTCTGCCCCCAACCCTGGTCCCAGCACGGCAAGTGGGGAAAGGAGGACCCAGCAGCCAGGTGGCAGGAAGGGTAGCACTGAGAGTTCTGTTCAGCAGCAAGGCTTAGACCCAAACAACCCCACCCGCTACACCATCTGTCTTTCGAGGACCCCAATGTCAGGGACCAGAACAAAGAATGAATGAAGCAGCAGAACACAGCTCGGCACACAGGCTTCAGAGACCCCAGACCTCCGCCACTGACTAGTCATGTGACTCCTGGGGATGCCACTGAGCCTTTTATGGCCTCGGTCTCCCCATCTGCAAATTGAGGATGATAGTAACACCAACATTCCGTGACTGGTGCAAACGTTCCATGGGGTTATGCAAGGAAAGACTCTAACAGAGTCTGGCACGTAGCAGGTACCCGCAAACAAAGGCCACTGCTCTGACCAGGGAGGAGAGCCACTCAGCCAGGGGAAGAGGGATCCTACGGCACATGGCTGCCTCAAATGCCAGCAGGCCTGTCTGAAAGACGGTGGGACGGAGGTGGACAGGGCTTCATGAGAAGAGGGGGCAGGTGGGACCCAGTTTGCCAGCAGCCTCTGCACAGACTTGTCAGAGGGGCCCGCCTCGGCCTTGCCAAGTCCTGGCCACAGCCCATGGGCCTCTCTCTTGAGTAGAGCAGGGAGGGACAGACACGACCTTTGGCCTCCTGGAGGCAGCCTTGGAGCAGAGCTGGATCAGGTGGAAGCTCCCCACCTAGGGGCCAGGTCTGAGGGACACATCAGACACGTGTAGAAACCGCAAGGCTAGAAATAACACTGAACTTCCTTTGAAAGTACAAAAGCAAAACTGTACCCCCTGCCAAGAGCAAGGTTTTGACCTTACAAGGGCCTCTCATGGCCCATCTACAATGAATAGTCACAGCCCACCACGGCCCGTCTACAACCATGGTCACAGCTCATCCCTGCCCCCACATCAGACCACATGCTAGCTCTACCATCCCCAGGTGCTTTGAAACTGCCCCTAGTCTCCCCCAAGCCTGTACCCTTCAGCAGCAAAGACTACCACCCACCAGACAGGCACAGAGAGGGTGCCCCACCTCACCAAAGGCCTCTGCCCCGCCCACTCCTGCTGCACTGAGCCCCTCCCTTAGAGAGAAAGCTCAGGATGGGGCAGGGGATCAGGGCTGTGAACCCACAACTCTACTGGGTTATAAGGGGTGCCGAACCTCCCAGCAGAAGCCGGAGTCATCGGATCCAAACCCTATTCAACAGGGGAAGTGACAGAGGCCTACAAAGACGACACACACCGGGGCCCTCTGACCTCAGAGGTACCACCCTCTGCGCCTCTGGGCTGTGACTGTGCCTTGCAGATGGGCCAGGAAAGGCCCTTCTAAGTGAGACCAGGCAGGCGCCAGGAAGGCTGGCCCCTCACTACACGGAGAAGCCCAAACAGGTTAAGTTTCCCAAGAGCAGGGCTTCTCCCTGACTGGGTAACAAACACTTTGGGTCTGCCCAGTCCCTAAAAACAATTTGTTCCCATAGCTGGGTCTGCTTATCCCTTTGTGATCTTGTTTATACAACAAGTTCTTAAGCAAGTGTTCTCCCCACTGAAACCAGCGCCCTGGCCTCATGGAGCCTCTCTAGGCATCCGCTGTCTGGGATGGCTAGAGTGATTCCCCAAACCTCTTCCAGCTGGGACCTTCTCTGACAGCACCCTGGGGAGGAAATTTAGCAGAAACTGCTGAGTTTGAACTTGGATTACCAAGGTGCCAACTGACCCTGGAGTTTTCCATGAGACTTTCGGTTTCATTTATTTAGCAGGTCTGCCCCGAACAGCCTGCAGCAAACTGCCCATCTCAAGAACAGGTGGGCTCAGCTTGGAGCCCACCTCAGGCTACCTGGGAAGGCAAAAGGCAAACCAGCCTTGAACCTCTGTAAGTCCCAGGAAAATCAGCTGTTCTTGTAACAAATCAACAACCTTACGGTGCAGGTGCAAGGTCTAGGCTTCCGCAGGTTCTGTTTGTTCAAAGCAAGGGCCACCTTGCCCCTGCCCCACCCACAGCGCAGACACTGACTGCCCAAAGCCAGAAGGCTTGGCTTGCCTGGAGGTTGGGGGATCATGGAACAGACGCATGGAGTCTGGGGGCCAGGGACAAAGAGGGAAATGGTCAGTCTGTCTCCATTTCCGCACACTGGGCTCCTTTTGGCCACACCCTGGGCACGGTGGGGATCATCCCAGAAGGAGGGTGTGAAGGTGCGAGCCCTTCGCTGAGACGGGAAACATTTTCCACTCATTACCCTTTGATTCCTACAGGTCACCTGCAGGTGAGGCAGCAGGGCCGGCTGAGCACCGCTGGCAGACAGGAACAGAGCCCCAGGAAGAGTGAGGCCTGAGGCCTCCTCACCTGCCATCCCTCCCTCCCTGTCCCCAGCCCTGACCTGGCTGAGCCCATGACTACAATTCCCAGAGCCCTAGCCCAGCGGTGAAGGTACCGAGGTGCCAGCCCACGCTTGAGCGGTGGAGAGAGGAGGGCGAGCACCAGAGCGGGGCCAGGGCTGCCTTCATCACCCGCCGCACACTGGAGTCTGTGGGCAGAGGGCTGGCACAGAGCCTTCCGGAAGGCAGCCTCAAGCCAAGTCCTGCCAGCTTCCACCCCCACACTGGTCATAAAGAGGGCCACCCTCCTTGGCAACCTCCATCTCAGCAGAGCCCCTTGCCCTGGCTGGCCCTGGGGCTGAAGGGCGTGTGTGTTTGTGTGTTGCCGCACCTGTCTGAGACATCGTGAGCATAAAAGCTCCCTGGCTGTGTCACAAACACGGCTATCAAGTGGGCATCTCCGGGGGGTTCAAGTGAGGATGGTGGCACCAGTCAATAACCAGAGAGGTCGCCTGCCTGCTGCCCACCCTGGCCCCATCAACCTGTGTCCACCAGGTCCGAAGACCTGTGGTTTCCAACCCAAACACCGAGCCACTAACATGTGTAATGTGTGTCACCTGCGGCTTGGCTTGAGTGACCGCCAAGCAGCAGATCGTCGTGCCGCGTTTGCCGACACGTCTACACGCACAATAGGTCATGGAATTTTGACATTTAATAGGTCTTCAACTTCAAAAATCTGGGGACAATTGTACAGGGACTTTGGGGGAAAAAAGGGAGTAAGAAAATCTGGTCCCAGGCCTGGCAGAGCTCCCAGCCCCCAGGACACACAGCCAGGTGCCCTGTTCCAGTGAGGGAGGCTGGGGTACAGAGGGCCTCCCCATGGGGAGTGTTGGGGCCAGGCCCAGGAGAGGACAGCGCTAGCCCCGAGGTGTTGGCTCGGCCACACCAGGCCTCCGGCACGTAGTCTTCACAGCGGAGAGGAAAGGGAGGCTGCAACTGCTCTGTGTGGTCATAAAATCCCCGGCCTCTGTGAGTGGGAGCCGAGTCACTGAAGTCCTATTAGTCACAACCAGACAGAAAGAGCTGCCCCTTACCCAAGGAGCTGGGTCACGGCCTGGGCCCCAGGCCTTGGCACTAGCTCTGGGGCTGGTGGACAGGAGGGTCCCAGACTGCCAGGTCAAAAGGCAGCAGGACCCCACAGTCATGCCAGGATCAACCGTCATCGCCCCAGCCCGTGGAGATCCCACCCGACAACAAGCGTCCTTGGAAGCTTAAAACAGATTCGTGGTGACTTAGAAATCTTTACCCCCCTCATTTCTTGGTCAGATCTATGATCTAAGGGAAATGGCTGACTCTCTCCTCCCCAGACCTCACGAGTCCTGGGGCTGAGGTTTCTGAGCTGCAGAACCCCAGCCTTCTCCCCTAAACTCCACATCAAGACGCCATACTGGCCGATGGTGACGTCCAAACCCTACATCCAGGTCAGGGGCTCTCAGCTTCGGGGTCTCCAGGCATCACCAGGAGACTGTGACAAATGAAGTCTTCTGAGCTCCGGCCCAGAGGCTGACTGTGCGTGCTTAACAAGCTCCCTGGTCCTGCGGGCGGTCCCTAGAATGTACTTTGAGAACTATGGTCTAGAGAGGAAAAGGCCTCCCCCAGAGTGCTCCAAGGGCTGGAGACCTGGAGGAGGCAAGACTCCCACTCAGGTCCCTCAAACACAAGGCACTGAATAGCAACAGAGCCCTGTGAACAAGCTCTAGTGGCAAAAGGACTGGGGAAGGCTCTGGAATGCTCCCTACATTTCCAATGCGTCCGCTCTGGCAGCCAGTGCCCCATGGTGTTAGCCCAGCCTCCTCCTGGAGGAGCTGAGGGGCCAGCCTGCTGGTTCCCAGCAGTGCAAGAAGCAGGTCAAGAAGAACAGCAGGAGCATCTGCCCGAAGCCGGGCTGAGACCCCGCCCACCACCTTCCTCAGCTGGCCTGAGGCCACAGCCACGACACAGCGGGGAGAACTGCCAGGCGGGGCCCACAGGTGAAGGCCAGGAGGGCAGCACAGGCTGCAGGGCCTCGGTGTGCAATTCCAGGGGTGCCAGTGAGGAGCCGGGGCAGGGAATGCTGCAAAAATGCAGTGTGGTCTGTGACCACCTTCCCTCTGTGGGAGCCACTCGACCCTCTCCAATAGCCCTGACTACCCACTGACTGGGGAGGTCAGACCCCAAGCACCTCGGAGCAAGGTCTCAGAGCAAGGGCCAGATCCTGCTCCCAGTCCCCATGCTGGGTGACCTGGGCAGCTCTCTGCCTCTCTCTGGACCTGACCCCTACCT
Source organism: Microcebus murinus (assembly GCF_040939455.1). Classification (NCBI taxonomy): domain Eukaryota; kingdom Metazoa; phylum Chordata; class Mammalia; order Primates; family Cheirogaleidae; genus Microcebus; species Microcebus murinus. The sequence continues at coordinate 15,784,367 of NC_134106.1, forward strand.
GGACAATGCAAAGGGCTTGGCTGGATAACCCTGACTCCCTTATGGCTCTGACAGGCTAGGCTAGGGAGTGTGGGGTGATGAGGAGGCCACAGCCCAGGGCCCAGGAGACACTGGGCTCCCACCTGCCCCAGATGCGTAGGTGGTGGTGGACACATCACAGCTCTCTGGAGGCTTGTTTCCTAGCTCCACGGCCTGCCAGGGAGCACTGCTGGGGACACAGAGCTCCGGTTGGGCCTCAAGACCCTGAAATCTCCCCGCTGGAGCCACTCCCAGGAGGGAGGAGCCCCCAGGGGCTTCGAAGCAGCATCAGCATTTCCGGGGACAGGCGCAGTGATTTATCAGCTCGCTGACTGTCTACCGAGAACAAGGCAAGCTGGGACCTGCTGGGGGCAGGACTGGCAGGGAGTGATGGGCCTGGCCCAGGGCAGGAGGGGCAGAATGGGCAGGCCAAGGAAGTTCCTGTGGCCTTCAGCCCTAAGGGCATCTGCCAGGCTCCTGCCCCACAGCCCCCACCCCTCAGCAGTTCCCACCCTGACACCTGGCTGGGGGGTGGGGCAAGGTTCCAGGGCAGGCCTTAGGTGGAGACACCTTGGCATTGTACTTGGCTTTAAAGACCCCCTTCCAGTAGCATTTTCAATTTAGTGTAATGTCAGGGCTTCACAGATGGGAAATGTAGGTCAAGGTGACAGCAGGAGCCTCCGACCCTGGGCCTGCTTGGAGTACCCCAGGGGGCGGGATGTTTGCTGGGAGAGGGGATCCTCACAGCCCAACGCCAGCCCCATGCCCCAGCCGGGTCGGCGTTTCCTCCAGCACCCCCATGCCCCCCCCATGGCGCCTGCCTCGGCGGCCCGCATGCCAGGACTAGTCTCAGGACAGGCCTGCGGAGGGCTGGGTGTGGAGCCGCAGAGCTGGAAGACCAGTTCCTCTGCTTTTCCCCACTTGCCAGAACCAGGGCCGGGCCAGGCGGGGCAAGACTGCACCCGGGCGTTGGGCAGGGCCACCCAGCCCTGCACCACCAGCCTCAGCACCTGGTGCTGTTCTGGGAGCCAGACAGGGGGTCTGTCCCCCAAGGTTCAGCAACACCCCCTCTTCAGGGACCCTCAGCACAGCCCACAGGGCGGCCAAGGGAAATGATCAGACCCAGTATGGGGAGCCCTGGTTGCAGTCTGGGATCTGTTCCTAAATTACTGGAAACAACCTTGCCTCAGGTTGCCCATCTATACAATGGGGGTTTGGCCAAAATGGTGGCAAGAGGGCTCCTAGGCCCAATCTGTGGCTCTCTGGCTTCGGGGATCAAGGGGCAGCCAGACACAGGGACACAGCAGGCTGCCCACCTGATGGGTGGCACAGCACAACATGGGACTCGGCAGTGGGCAGACCCACGGGTAGGGGCAGGGATGCTTGTTCACACGGACTCGATATCATCATTCCCACCTTCCCAAGGGGAGTTGTGGCCTAGGCAGGATGCTGTGGATATCCCAAACCAAGGTGACTCTGGGACAGAGGGGGCAGCCAATGCCTCCCGACTGCCCCTCCCCCAGCCCTGGCTGCTCCCTGCAGGGCTCTCCCTCTCCCTACCCCCCCCCCCAACAGGTCCCCAGGAGGTCCCCTGGAACTGCAGTCCTACAGGCTTGGGGGCCTGACACCTCTGGCATATGGACTTCTAGCAACACCCTCCCCCTGCACTGGCTAAATAAAGTGCCCCTAAGTTTCACAGAAGCAGAAACTGCAGCTTTTGACACACCTGCAGCCAGCCAGGGCTCCAGCTGTGTGTTTGTGGGGGAGGGGGAATTGCTCCAAGTTTATCACCACAATCTCTCCTATCAGTGTTCCTGTCATCACACAATATCCCCTTGAAAATGCCTCTAGGAAGGTGAAGGGGTACTAGTCACTCACAGTATAGCATAAATCAGTTCCATGTGGGGGAGGGGCTATTTCTGGAACTGGGGCGCTAGGGGTGGGTAGGAGCTACAGGAGATGAGAAAGGATGATAAAAGGGAGGCTGGAAGGTGCCAAGAGCAAATTTCTTGACCTTTGTCAGAATGTGGACACCAGCAGCACCATACCCAGGAAAGGAAGACTAAATTCCCTTTGTTCCTCCTTTGAGCCGCAGATGTACGTGGCTTCTCCTCCCACATACAGAGGAACAATGGCCTAGCCTGGGAACCTGCCTCTCACAAGTACAATTCGGACAGAGTGGGCACTGAGGTCGCTCAGAAGCCTAGACAGGGCCACAGGAAGGGCAGAGTATGCTTGAAGGGGTCCGGGGGGTCCCAAGGGAGGGTGGGGCTGGTACCTTCTGGCCTGGGTGATGGAGGACAGGACTTTCTGCGAAGGCCGGGCCACTCCTTAGGATCATGGTGGGCCCCAGCGCGAGCGGCCTGCCCTCCTCCCGACTGGCCAGGAGATCTGCACAGCCACCTGCAACTCACAGCGCAGAGTGCCCGCGCCCTGGCAGCCTCTGCTGGCGCCGAGGGGGCCGGCCGGGAGACTGTGGGTGCAGTCCCCCCAGTAGTAGGGGCTCGGAGTGACCCCAGGGAAGGGAAGTGGCCACAACACCTTGCCCAGGGCTCAGGGACGGGAGAAGAATCCAAGCATCTGACCTGGGCTGGGGGTTACTTAAAGAATAGAAACAACTGAATTAGGCCTTGAAAGAAAATAATGATCACAGTTGGTATTTACTCAGAATTACGTGGCAGGTACTAACCTAAGCACTTTCCCTGAACTTACTTCATATTTACAACCACCTTCAATTCTAGTACCACGTCCCTCTCACAGATGAGGAAGTTGAGCAAAGGGAGCACGTCGCCTGACCAAGGACACATGGCCACCGAAGCAGAGGCCAGCAGGCCTGCTGTGAGCCGCCCACCGTGGGAGGAAAGCAGCCATCCTCTCCACAGGCGGCAGCATGGCCAAAGGCCCTCCCCGCACCCTGCAGCCTGGCCCAGTGTCGCCGGCCTCCATAGAGAACCCGGCTGCTTCTCCCAGACAAACTTCAGTCTCAAGTTCGGGACACACAGCGCTGTGCCCCACAACTGCTGGCCCTGCTCAGCTGGCCCGAGCCCCCACCCAGGTGCCCCGGTGTCTGGGTTACCTGGCCTGCTCTCCTGCCCACCAGCCCAGCCCGCCCGTCCCAGGTCAGGAGGCAGCCCCTGGCAGGGGCCCAGGCAGAGGAGAGCAAAGTCTGGCCTGCCAGGGAAGGCCTGTGCTTCTGAGAAGGGGCAAAAGCCATGTTTGCAGACCCTGTTACGTCAGGACCTCTGGGGTTGGAGCAGCTCACACCGGGACTACATGTGTGCAAGTCGGATGGCAGCCTCGCCCCAGTCACGGCCACAGGGTGCTCCCAGGGGCTCCCCGTGGCAGCTCAGCTTCTGGGTTCCCCCAGATGTGCTCCCCTTTGCTCCAGGCAAGGAAGAGGCCCCAATCATATCACATGTTACTTCCCTGAATCTTTCCAAAAGCCCTGAGGCAGGATATGAGAAACTCTGTTTTATAAATGAGGAAACTGAGGCTTAGAGGTAGGGGAAGAATCGTGCCCAAGACTACCCAGGGAAGTGACAAAGTCAGGACATGATCCAGGTGGGCAGACTCTATGTCCTATGCCTTTCCCAGCCTCCACACAACACCTCTTTGCTCCAGCCCGAGTTGGAACCAACCGAGGCAGACGAGCCAGCTAGTTCTGCGTCCCACCACCCTGCCCGCCCCAAGGTTTTAAGACCCCACACTGGGCCCCCAAAGGCAGGCAGACCCAGCTCAGGTGGCTGCCCTTACATGGGGAAGACAGGGGGGCCAGCATGCCCACCGCATGGCCAGCCCCTAGCCAGGGTCTGCAAGAATGGCAGGAGGATGGGAGTCGGTGTGGGGGGTGGGGTCTTGTGTTCTTCCCACAATCCCTTGGGCCCAGGACACCTCAGTAGCAGCTTCAAATTCACAACAGAGAGCTCAGGGGCTGGCTTCCTGGACTTGACAACAAACAGGCCTGGCCCCAGGGAAAACTCCACCTGTGTCCAGCCCCAAGTCCCCCTCAGAGTACCTGTGAGGGTGGGGAGGGGAGGTGGGGGCAGAGCCTGAGGATCTCACACCACCTAAGACCCTCCCCCACACCCCATCCTGGAAGAGATATGATCACCATGACAGCAGCATTGCACCCCTGTGCCTTGCTCTGGGAGAAGCTGGAGTGACGTCAGCCTCTATGATGGTCCAGAGGCTCCTGAAACACCCACAGCCTAGGGCCCTGCAAGCCCAAACCTGACCGCCACATCCGTCTGCAACACTCCCGGGATACAGGACCTCCAAGGCCCCGGAGAGTTTCCTGGGCGTCAAGGGTGCTGCAGAGCTGCTGGGGAGTAGAGCCAACGTCACTCTGTGCCCAGCCATGGGACTGACACAATCACATCCCCAACTAGGTGAGGTCCCTGGATCATCAGCAGCCACCACTGGTGTCAGTGCCAAGGACACAGCAAGGCCAGAGCCCGAGTCCTAAAGGGCTTTCTGGGACCTGCTGCTACCAGGCACATGCTTGATGCCTTGGGTGGGCACAAGCTCCTCAGTCTTCCAGAAACTCCCCTCCACCTTTCACCCTGGGGAACATGCAATCCCCCTACCCACCCAGGCCAGGCACCAGAATCCTGTCTCTCAGCCCTCTGAGTTGCACAGAATGCTCCCAAAGAGGGCCAGTGTGGCCACAGACAGCGCCAGGGAGCCCCACGTGGGAAAGATTATGACTCTGAGCTAACGTCACAGTGGTGGGAGAGTTGGTTCTCTTGACATCTTTGGAGGTCAATGGTGCCCAAGAGTGGCCCCTGAGTAAGACTGGCGGCTTCTGCAGCTCCTGCTGCCCTGCTCAGGGAGACCCTCTAGCCTAACACTTCCCACAGCCAGGAAGCAGCTCCATCTTACAGCCCAAGCTCTTGATTTGAAACTGCTGTATCGAAGGTCTCTGGGACAAAACCCTTCCTCTGACTGGGGGGGACCCGTGAGGTGCTGAATGAATCACGAATGCCCTTCATCGTCACTGCCCCTCTGGCCTACGTGCAGAGCCCAACCCCCTGTCTGGTTCCAGTAATGGCCACCCTCTCTTTCATGCATCTCCTGGACCAGGCATGGACCCCTCCCCACTGTGCAGGGCTGTGCACAAAGCAAGCGCTCAAGCTCTGGGCTTTAGATCTAGTCAAGCCAGGCAGGGCTCACGAACCCCCTCAGCGCTTGAGACAGACCCCTCCTGGGGCAGCAGGAGCTACAGATACCAATCAGTCACACCACACAGCCACGAGAGGCCACACACACCCAAAAGTATGACCTCACCTCTGCTTCCCCGCACCCTTCCCCCATTTCACAGATGGGCTCACTGAGGCCAAGAGATACCCACAAACAAAGCCATTCAACAGTAAAGAGGCAGGGCCAGGGCTGGAAGCCAGGCCCCCAAGCCCTAGCCTGCGCCTTGCTGTACTCCCCCACCTCGCACTGGCACACGTGGGCTCACAGGGGATCAGGGCTGGTTGGGTAAGTCTCCGGGGAGGACCCAAGGGCCTGGCACCATGACTCAGCTGATGAGTGGGCCGATGACCACACCCACCTTTCCACTGCCCCAACCTGCCTGAGTGGGCCTCGGGGCAGGTGCCAGGATGCCCCAGTGTGTGTGTGTGCAGAGAACATCGCCCAGCCCCCACCCCAGCCCGCCCTTGCCCAGGAGCCTCCATCACCCTGCCTCCCACACTGGGCTCCAATCCAGCCCTCCAAGCAGCCCGCCCTGCCCTCCACCAGCGTGGCCCATCCCACAGGTAACCCTCGGGCAGCTAGTTCTCCCCGAGTCCCCAGAGGAATGATGGCAGAGGACCATGAGCCCCCAACAAGTCCTTCAATGCCACCTTTGCCTTTCCAGGACAAGGTCTCTGCAACCACCTGGCTCTCAGAACTGAGGAAGGGAAGGAGACCTTTTGAGCAGATGAGAAAACTGAGGCCTAGAGGAGCAATGGCCTGCCCAGGCCCCAGAGGATCAGGGGCTAAACTGGGAGTAGGAAGGACAGGCATCCTGCCTGCCCTTCTCTGCAGGAATAACTTCTGCAGACTTCTACAGCCAGGAACTAAGGAGTGTCAGAGCTGCAGTTACAAAGGGAAAAGACCACCAGCAAGGGAGGCAGAGAGGAAGGGGCTTCCTGGCTTCTGAGGAGGAAGGTGCAGCCAGGTGATGCCCAGGCTTCCCAATAACTGGGACTGCAGCCTGACAACAGCAATGCAGCCTCTGGTGGGGCTGCGCCCCTTGGTGAACCACCAGGCAGAGGAACTGTGTCCAGGGCTGAAGGCCAGGGGAGGCGCATCCCCTACATATAAATAGGCAACCCATAAAGCCACCGATGCCAGGAGGTCAGAGACCCTTGAGGGTCTCCTGGTGGGGAGACATCTGGAAGCCTCTGAGCACACAAATCAACAGGAAAGTTCACTAGGCAAATCACACTGTGGAGGAGCAGGTCTGGCCACCACCTTTCCCTGCTCCTGGCTCAATGGCCCCAAGCCCCAAGATTTCCCTGCAGGCTCCCCGTGCTCTGTAAGCTTGACTCCACTCTCACAGCCCCGCCACACACGCCTGGCATGACAGGCAGCAGGACACTTGGTGGGGGACGCTCAGACCACCCCCTCCTCTGTGTTCCCACAGCACAAATCCCTGGGGAGCTGCCAGTGTGCCTGTCTCAGGCCTGGGAATGCCGGGGACCTTCTCATGCCACCTCTCCACCCACATGTAAGCCCCCTGAGGGCAGGCAGACTCGGTGACAAAGGCAACATCATGAAGATAAAAAGCTGGGCCTGTGGGGAAGGCCATGGAGGGGCTCCCCATGTGTGGCTGTAGCCGGAAACTGCACAGTTGCTGAAGTGGCCCCAAGCCCAGGGTCTTGCCTCTGTGGCCTCAGCTCCATGGCCTGTGCCCCCTGGATACACACACACACACACACACACACACACGTCTGCCCTCCCCTGGTGCCTGTCAGGGCACTCATGTCCCACTCAGTGGAAGGTTCCAGAACACATGCTCCCACCCACAATCCAACCTCTGCTGGGACAACTGAGATGGGACTGACATGGTACTGACTCTTCAAGCATACAGGATCCTGGCACCAAAAGCCCCCTTTCCACAGATTCCCTTAATCATGTTCCTTCTCTCTAGACTTAGGCAGGGCCTCAAGGGGCACTTTCAATCCAATACTCCAAAATTGGCTGGTGAAAACAAGCTGGCAATCAGGCAACAGTTCAACACTAGAAATCATCTAATGACCAATTCCTCATGCGGCTGCCCCTTCAGCAGGACCTGGTGTTGGAGGGGACCAGGAGGTAAACCTAGCACAGGAGCCAGGAGTGCTGCCCTGCTTGTGCCATAGAGCCCACCTCCCAGGTTTAAAAAACAATCTACTAATCCACAATGTCCCCCCAGTGCATGCTGGGTGCCAACAGGGATCTAGCTTAAGGGCGCCATCCAAACAGGCGACCCCACACCCAGCCGAAGACCTGTGGGCTCTGCCTGGGCTGCAGCCCACACATTTCCCACCCTGCTCTCCTGGGTCTTGCTAAGCTTCCTGTGAAGAGCTCTTGCCTGTCTCTGAGCAGCCATCGATGAAACCCAATACAAACCCAGAATGTTGCCCAACGCTCATGGTTTGCCCAAAGGCAGCATTCAGGCCAGCTGAGCCCAGCCCAACGCCCTCCCATCTAAAATGCTGACAGCCGTGGTTCTCCAGGACAGACCAGCAAACACCCAGCAGGGCCTCTCAGAGTTCCGCCAGCCCCCAAGACCCAGGCTTCTCAGGGGAGACTTGACAGCTCTATGATGTATTCATGCCTTCACACACATGCACACGCACCATGCGCTGCACGCACAAATCCTGGTTCTGCCACTGCTGCCCCTTGGAGGGGCTCGCCTCCTCGGGGGCCCGAGCTTCCTTGTCCACAAGATGGGGAGATAACGTAAATTCTTTACAGTTGGGATTAAATAAGACTATAGAAAAGCACTGAGCACGAGTTAGCAGGCTCTCTTAATTATATCGACAGCTAACTCTCCTCAGGCACTTTCATCACAAAGTACTTTCACACATCCATTATGAAATGAATACACAAATGACAGAATGAGGACAGGGAGAACAGGTATCATGGTGTCCGCTTCACAGATGAGGACAACAAGCCTTGGAAGGACAGTGACTCACCCCAGATTACGAAGTGAATTAGTGGCAGAGTTGAGAATCAGTCCTGGGGCTCTACTTAATCCAAAGCTGTTTCGGGCCCGCCAAACGGTATGGGTGCAGATTATACAGAAACATGAACTAAAATCCAAATAAAACATATGTGAAGACAGAGAAGGGACCAAAGCTGAGAGTAACAGGCAAGGATAAAGAACGATGGCCCTTGCCTAGTTGGTCTAGGCAACCTGTGACAGGCAAGTCACTTTCAAACCAGGGTGAGGAACTTGGGATGTGGGTGTCTTCAGGTGCTTCCCCCAAGAGATTACTCATCTCTTCACTGAGAGAGGCCTGGAAGTGCCTCACCTTGTCAGCATCTATGTTATTCTAGGTGGGGGTACGGAGACAGAAGGGAACAATAAGGGGACCTTCAGGTCCCAGCTGGGGCCCACAAAGGACACAAAATCCACATGTCACAGCTCATGAACCTTACTCACAGGCAAGACTCTTCTCACCCTAAAACTCTTGGTTTGGAAATAATTCTGACCAATCTGATCAGTTTCTTAGTCCTACTGGAGAAAACTAACAAATTAGAAATGAACAGAAAAACTGCTTGCTACCCCTAGACACACAAATGTCATTTCTGGTTGCTCTCACACAGGGAGGGACAAAGGAAAAAGAACAGACCAGAACTCAAAACAAGGCCACCTGGGGGTGCCAGGCACAGGGGCAAAGTGCTCTTCAGAGCACAGTAAACCCAGGAGACAATGCCGTGACCAAGCACAACCATGAGGACAACGATCCTGGCATCTAGAGGAGATTAAATCATGCCTAGCATTTTTTTGTTGACAAAGGAAGGGATAGAAATATTTCAGCGAGTCCTGGTGAAGTAAGAGTACTTTTGAGGGTAATACGGATTCTTAGCTCACCAAAAAAACCTAGATACCAAGGACACCTCGTTCCCAAAGGGATTTCGAGAATCAAAAAATTCTGCTGCAACAGAAGAGATTCCTCTATAAAATACTGCAGAAGTCAAAGTTTTCATTAATTCTTTCCAGGCCCTTCTCCTTCCTTACCCCTCTCCCCACCAATCTGAGCTAATGAGGTTTTGTTGGACCCCATCCTGAGCCACAGGTAGAGACTTAAACTGGCTCCACCCTCCCTGTGGAGCTGAAGCCAGGGGTGACATCACTTCTACAAGGCTCTGAGCCCAAGCAGAGGCAGCTAGTGCCTCTCCCCCACCCCCACCCACTCTGCCAGGCCACGGGGAAATGTCTCCACTAGCCCTCATAATTAAGGCAAAAGGGATTTTATGCCTTTCAAGAAAGAGACAAGAGAAGGAGAGAAAACCAGCAAATAACTATCCCAGAACAAGCAATTTTTCTTACATGGCAGAAACAAAAGACCACAGGAAACACACAGATACACACACACAGAGAAATCTTTTTAGACAAACCTGTTTTCGTCTCTTGGGAGCGGTTTTGAGCAAGCTCCTGCCCTAGCAGCTTCCCCTGCCCATTCAGAGTCAGGCACTCAGGAGTCACTCCCTACCTCGCTGGTCCCCAGGGGAGTTCTGACCTGCTTCCCACTGGGGCCAAGGTGAACCTTTGGACAGGCCAGATTTCTGCCACCTGTGGGCACCTTCTCCCATTTTAAGCAAATCCCAGCTGCCTTATTTCTTTTGGGGAAGCAGTAAAGGAGGGCTCTGGGAAGGCACTTTATGCCCTGTTATGGCCCACCCCCCCTTAGGCAAACATGGGCATTCACCATAAGAGGGAGAGAGCAGGGCTGGGAAAGAGAAACACACTAAACTTTAAAATAAAAGTGAGCACCTAAGCTCCAAGCCAGAGTCTGACCCCAAAGCTCAGCTGGAGCACTCCCTCCTCTGGAAGGCCTTCCTCCCTCCTTTCCCCGTAGACTCTCCTGCCTCCTGGGCCTTGTGTTTCCATAAAATGTCAGCGTTTCTGGGTGAGAAATAGCCCCTCATCCTGCAGTATCTGCCCCTATCCAGCCCACAGAAGACTCCAGGAAACTCAGTTCATAGAGAATCCCAAACTCCATCTGCCTCCCCAGGGTTAAGGGGCGCTGGGGGACCCGAGCTCACAGGAATGTCGGCCTCACCCAAGGCAGGCAAAGGACCCACCAGCCCCGCTGACTCTTGCTCGAAATAGGTGGAGCGCCCCACCCGGCATCCCTGCTCAGGCCCCATCTTGGGCCTGGAGAGAGCGGAGCAGGGAGGTGATGCCAGGCGGGGCAGGGAGGTAAGCCAAGCGCTCCACTGTCTCCTCCAGAGTCCTAACTGCAATTCCAGGCGCGATCTGAGTCCCGCAGAAACCACAACCCTAACGAGCGACTTCTCGGACTTGAAAGCCAGGAGTGCACTGGAGACCCGGCTCAGAAACTGTACCCCTCCCGGTGGCTTCCAGAGACAGCACCCCACACACTCCCACTCACCAGCAGCGCAACAGGCAGCAGGGGCCTCTCCTGGACTTCAAATGTTTGGAAACCCAGGCCACTTGGGAAGCAGGCAAGGCACTTTACATATTAGCCTCAAAAGCCACAGTACCTGCCTCCCCTCCTGTGAGCCAGACCCCCATAAAATACCCCAAAGCTCTCGCCAACTGGTAGCTACGATAACAGTGGGCAGCTCTCACAGCAGGTCGCTTGTCCAGATGTCACATTAGAGGTGAGGGCCCCGCGTGCCCACCCCCACCTCCGGCAACGCTCCCTCCCTGCCCAAGCGCCTCCTTTTGCCAGAGCTGGGGAAGTCGCGCTGTCCAGATGTGTGGCGAGACCGCCACTTCCGGAAGGGGAAGAGCCCCCGGCTCCGCACCTCCCCTCTGCATCCCCAGGGACGGCCGTGCGGCCTCCGGGACTCCGGTGCGGGAGCTGGGGGTGGACGTGGGCACCGGGCGGCCGGCGCTGACACCTGGCGGCGGCCCAAGTCCCAGACCCCGTCAAGGGGCAGGCGCTGCGGGGCGGTTCCCAGGAAAGGGTTACAGGGGCCGAGAACAAAGCGCCCCCATTGGGAAGGCGGGCTAGCGGACGGCGGTTGGGGCGGGAGATTCACTTTCTGGGGACCCTCAGGCAGCTCTTTTTCGAGCACGTCCCTCTTTAAAGGAGGTTGACCCCCGGCAAAAGTGGGTGCTGCATGCAACCCAAAGGCCTCCCCCAGCCTCCAACTCCACATTTGTCCCTCTTTCTCCCCAGCTCTACTGGGCGGGCCAAGGGACCCGCCTTCCCTCCGCGCGGCTTCAGCACAAAGCCGAGCCGGGGAGGGGGAGGCCATTCCCGGGTCCACTCGCGTGGTAGGCGCCCGTGCGCCTTGGCCGTGCCCGGCACGGGAACGCGCCCTCCGGGGCCAGCTCAACTTCAGTAGCCCAGAAGTTGGGCTTCTCCGGGTCTCCAGCGTTCCGAGGCCAACTTTCAGGAACCTCCCGCTGCCGGCTCGGCCGGGCTCACCTTCAGCAGCCAACTGAAAGCTCGAGAGCCCTGCGGCCGCCCGCATACCCCACGCAGCCCTGGCCCGGCTCCCCGGGCCAACGCGCCCGCCCGCTCTCGCGCCGGCTCCGCTGCGCCCAAACTTGCCTCCGCGCAAGGGGCCGGGCGCCCTGGCTCGGCGGCGCTTGGGGCGCAAGCCTGCGGGTCTGGTTTGAATTAGAGTCTGCGGGAGGGGCGCTGTGGCCGCGGTCACTGCATCCCCTGGGTCACCGGCAGGGGCCCAGCCGCCGCGGTGGCCGGGACGAGGGGGGTGGGAGCGGACGACCCTGGGCGCTGGGGCGGGCTGGCGGGCTCCGACACATGTGGAGACGTTTTACATAATTGACCGCTGGGCCCGGGCGCAGGCTCCGCTCCGTGGGGCGTCCCAGCCCCCCCGCCCCGAGCAGCGAGACCCAGGCGGCGCCCACCGACGGCGGAGAGAATTGGGGTGGAGCCCCGGTTTCGGGGCTCACCGTTCCCTGGCCCGCCGGACTAGCGCGGGAAGAAGGGAAGTCCCAGCTACCCCTCCCCCTCCACGTGCCGCTGCCGGCATCGGCCGGTGGCTCGCCCCGGCTTCCCGCCGCCTCCCAGCCCGGCCCCGGCCGCACTCACCGGGACGGCCGGCTGCAGGCGCAGCGCCAGCGCGCAAAGCCAGAGGCAGAGCGCCGCGCGCTTCATGCTGCCGGGACCAGTGGCTGGAGCTCGGCGGGCTGCGCGGATCGGGGCTGCGGGCCGGCTCCGTGGGTTGCGCTGCGCGATGCTCCCTCGGGCGCCTGCCCAGCGCTCTGCTGTCCTAGGCGAGGGCTTCGGGGTGCCCCGGCTGGAGTCCGGTCTCCACTACTGGATTCCTCCGCGCTCGGATCGGATCCGGCCCGCACCTCTCCCGCCGAGCTCCGCCTTATAATAAACCCACAGGCCCTTAGCCGTTGCAAAAACTAGCCCCCCACCCCCAGCTCCGCCAGGTCTAGAGGCCAGCCCCAGTCCCCACCCCCCAGAACCCCGCCCCTTGAGCCTCCAAGCAGGGCCCGGCCCCTTGGAATGCCCCACCCCCGGCCAAGCCCCGCCCCACCCGCCCCGCCCCCTGGGGTCCGAGCCCGCCCCCTCCCGCCGGCTAGGGGCTGAGCTTTGCCTTCTTTGGGAGTCGTGGTTCCCACGAGCTGTGGTTCCCGGCATCACAGCTCGGCTGCACACGGGTGGTGAGGCCGGGCCGCACCCCCGTCCGCCCCCGGCCCAGGGTCTTGGGGCGCTGCCCGGGAGAGGAGCAGAGGGTGGGAGTTGGTCCTCTGTGGGCCGAGTCTGCAGCGCCCTCTGGGCGTGAGCGCGGAGCGCGCTCCAGGTGCGCGGGAGTCCCGGCCACCCGGCTCTCGCTGGGATCGCTTCCCCAGCCCTGCGGGGACTCGGGCGATGGAGCCTGAAACCGACCGACCCACACACACTGCCCGTCTCTCCTCCGGCCGCGGGTGGGATTTTTACATGCCCTCGGTTCTCTCAGCCCTCCACGAAGTGCTGGAAACGGGGCCTTCTTTAAACGGACACGCTTGGGAAGGGCTGTTAAAACGTTCTCAGCGGCTCTCTGTAGAAGACAATGCCCTCTCTCTTCATACTCTGAGCTAAAGGGAGAAATAAATAACTGCTTTGTTCCCGGGTGACCTCGGGCATGCTGGTCTGAGAAGCACCGGGTGGGTGAGCTCCTGCTCCTTCGTCATTCCTTGCTTGGCCCTGGACCTCATGAGTGTTTGCGTCCCCCGTTGGGCACCTCAGTCCAAAAAGGCTATTGAAGGTCTGCGGGTGTGAGGCTGACGGCCCTGAGAGCAAAGGGAAAGGACAGGCGGGAAGGCAGGAGAGACTGGTGCCAAATGACCTTAGTACCTAGACCTGGAGACCAAAGATGGCGCCCTCCTTACCCACCTTCCGCAGGCAGAGGACAAGAGTGAGTTGGCTGAACTGGGAACCAAGGTCTCCTAAGGCTTCCTGGCCTCTTAAGAAGTTTCCAGTTTCTCCTTAAAAGGATTAAATCTTCCTGGGTCATGCAGGAAGGGACAATTGACTATGGACTCCTGAGTTCTCCTCCACCCATGCGGAAGGTTTTCCTAGGAGGAAGCAGCCCCCTTCGTCCCCATTTCGGCCACACTCCCCCCTCAGAGCACTAAGGCCCTGCTCCTGAATACCTGTTGGACCTGAACACCTCTCTCTTTGGGGGTCTCCGTTTCCCCGGGCCTGTCTGTGGAGTGAAGATCCTCCTCAGGGTTCTGTGGGGCTGATGCAGGCTCCCTGAGTGCCCTGGCGATGGGTCACCCGCAGCATGGCACCACACGGGTCCAGGAGGGCCCCTCCAGGAGCGCAGGGAGTCCTGGGAGGTTAAGAATGCTGTTTTTGAAGGCCCTGACTGGTCCACCAGAGGCTAGCTCCACGGAGCAGCTGAAGCCAGCTCTTCTGATTTTCCAACACAGTTTGGTGGGAAAACAGGTCCATTGGGAATCTTACCTTTCTCTACTGCTCAGACAGAGAAAATTGAGGTCAGGGAGGGTTTGATGGAGTCTTTTCATTCATGTTTTTTAAATCACCAGTGGTGTTTCTTTCAAACAATAATTTACCCTAGGTCAATGTGTCTTTGGGGCAAATAGGAAAGAGGAGGGGTCCTACAGAGGGGTCCAAGAAGGCCATGTACACAGAAAATTGGAGGGTCCAATCTTGCCCCACTTGCTTTCACCCAAATTCTGCAAGAGAGCCTCTTCCTCCAGGAGCCTGTCTCAGAGTCCCATGGTACTCAGGAACCTGTGCCTCCTCAGATTTCCTGCAGCGCACACGCTTGGCAATGGCCATTGCTGTCTGTATTCATCACCCCTTCCTCTGGCCCTGAGACCTTCGTATAATCTAGCAACTAAAGGGTTAACACCTGGATCAGCAGGAGGCTTCTAACCTCCTCTCTGGGGACACTATCTCAAGGCCTCTGTCCTGATTTGTGTTAGAGCCATGGGTAATTAAATATTTTCAGTGTCATCTTTGGTGAATCAAAGAAAGTTCCCAGAAGGCAGGGCCAGTGTCTCCTCCTGTGTTTCTCTCTCTTGTTCTTCCCACAGACATGCAGGGCTTCCTTTTGGGAGAAATGCACGCTATTGCGCTATTGCACTGGAGCTGCAGCCCATGGAGTGGGTAGGCAGGAGGAGGGAGGAGGCCAGCACCTGAGCACAGGGTGCCCGTTGCTACATCTGCAGCCCATGGAGTGGGTAGGCAGGAGGAGGGAGGAGGCCAGCACCTGGGCACAGGGTGCCCGTTGCTACATCTGCAGCCCATGGAGTGGGTAGGCAGGAGGAGGGAGGAGGCCAGCACCTGGGCACAGGGTGCCCGTTGCTACATCTGCAGCCCATGGAGTGGGTAGGCAGGAGGAGGGAGGAGGCCAGCACCTGAGCACAGGGTGCTACATCAGGCACCTAAACCGGCACAGGCATTCTCTGGGCAAGCTGGCAGCATCTATCTAAACTTAAAGTGCATGTAGCTCCTTTAACTTGGGAATTCTACTTGGTGCATTTCCTCTTCAGAAGTATTTTCACCAGTGTCCAAGGAGGCACCTCTGAATGTTCCCTGATAAAGGAAAAGTAAAATAAACCGGAGTGTTCTCACACTGTGGAATACGATGCAACATTTTTTTTTTAATAAAGAGGATAGTTAATTCCTGACATAGGAAGTTTTTCAAACTCCATTTTTATGTGAAAAGAGCAATTTAAAGAGTGACCTATTATTTTCTTAAAACAACTCACCAGCCCAAAGTGGGGCCTATGCCTTCCTGAACCATCACTGGCAAAGGAGGTTTGATTACTGGTATGGTTTTAGATTAATCATCTAGGGGCTTGGATTTGCGGGAGCCAATACCATGTCCACTAAACATTTTGACTTCTTAAAGAGGATCAGATGTGTGTGAGGGCATTCTTACTTCAAGATGATACAAAACACCAAGTTTTTCATGCCGACTTCTTCCCCTTGTGAAGCATTTTAAAAGACAGCTGTTTCATTGTAAACCATTTCAAACATATAATACAGAATAACACAATGAACACCTGTGAAACTACCACCTAGTTTACCAAATCTTGATATGATGTTTTTATTTTCTTTTCCTTCTATCCTTTTTTATGAAATGGAACATTACAGATTGTGATGGTTAATTTTATGTGTCAACTTGACCAGACTAAGGGATGCCCAGGTAGCTGGTAAAATATTATTTCTGAGTGTGTCTGTGAGGATACTTCCAGAAGAGATTTGCATCAGTAGACTGAGTAAGGTGGATCCACTCTCACCATTGTGGAAGGCACCATCTGATTCATTAAGGGCCCAAATGGAACAAATATGTGGAGAAAGGGCAACTTCTCTCTCTTCTTGAGCTGGGACATCCATCTTCTGCCCTTGGACATTGGAACTCCTGGTTCTCAGGCCTTTGGACTGAGCTCCAGCTCTCTTGGGTCTCCAGCTTACAAATGGCAGACTTCTTGGTCTCCTTAGATATATATCCTGTTAGTTTTGTTTCTCTGGAGAATCCTA
This sequence comes from Microcebus murinus, assembly GCF_040939455.1. Classification (NCBI taxonomy): domain Eukaryota; kingdom Metazoa; phylum Chordata; class Mammalia; order Primates; family Cheirogaleidae; genus Microcebus; species Microcebus murinus. The sequence continues at coordinate 15,800,542 of NC_134106.1, forward strand.
ATCCACAGATACAACTGAATTTTCCCAACTCATGTTTTGAGATTTATCCATGTTGATACAGATAGCTCTGGTTCATTTATTTTAATTGCTCTACAATATTTCATTGCATTATAAAAATGACACAGTGTGTTTATCCATGGACATTTGGTGGTTGTTTCCATTTTTTTTAATGTCACATACATTGCTGGAGTCAACTCTTATACTTGTCTTCTTGAGTGCATGTGCGAGACTTTCCCTAGAAGAGCAGTTCCTGGATTATGAGTATGAACATCTTCAACTTCCTTAGGAATTGCTCTAAGCAATTTGCTCTTCAGAGGGCTTATAGCAATTTACACACGCAACAGCAGTTAGGGGAGTTTCCATTTTTCTACATGTTCTCTATGACTTGGTATTGGACTTTTTATATTTTGTCATCTGATGCAGGTAAAATGATATCTCATTGTTGTTTGATGAATGTCCCACCCATTATGAAACATTTTCCTGAAGCCTTTTGTTACCACCTGGTTGGGGCAGACACTTCTGGTTGCTTCCCGTATCTATTCTCTTCCTCTTTGTCAATAAGAGAGCCCCTCAATTTCAACTGGACTCAAGCCACTCAAAGACTGCTCTTCCCAGCATCTCTTACAGCATGTGTGGCCTTGTGCTTGGGGTTTTGCCAGTGGTCCATGAGCGGAAGTGGTACATGCACCTTCAGGGAAGTGTCAAAGGAAAGAGGCATGCCCTCCCTCCTCCCTTTTCTCTTTCCTCCTGGCTCGAGGCAGATGTGTGGCTGCTGCTGGAGCAGTCATCTTGCACCGTGAAGTGAACTTGGGAACAGAGGCCATGCATGGCAGAGGAACACGTTAGGAGAAGGTTGGGTCCCTGGCCAATGGAGTGCAATGCCAACCCTTATACATGATGGGAAAATGTGCTTTTTTGTTGTTGTTTAAGACACTATTCTGAATTTTCTGTCACTTGCCAGGATATCTAGTCCTAACATTACACTGGTAAATGTAGTCCTCTGTACATGACTAAGTGGATAATCCCACAAGAGTGTGGGGAGGATGGCTGGAAGAGGGAGGAAGAGGCACTCGGGGAGAAGGGCTCGAGAAACAGCTTTGAAAATGCCGCCAATAAGAGCCTCTGGGGGGCAGCCCGGACTGTATGGTAACTTTTGGATTTGACTTAAGTCACATGACAACTCCTGTCCCCCAAAGAGATGTAGAGCGGAAGGAGCAGTGGTTGGCAGAGGTTTCTCTGAGGCCCGTCTGGAGGCCACACAGGCCCTTAGTCCGTGTGATGCACCATGGAATTGTCCTGCGGGGTCCAAGCACAGGGTGTGGCCCTGACTTCCATCAGGGGACTCCAGAGAAAACCCTTCATGCTGTAGAGCATCCTTGAGTCCATTGAGACGGGAAATGAACCTAAAGGCAGTGGCAAGTTTTTGTTTCTTCTGAGGAACTAATATGTTTGTTCTGGAAGATACTGGAACTATGTATCTAAGTGTGTTTCTGTTTTCACTTGTGTGCTCAGCTAGCTCTGGGCATGGGGGGACTCCGTGCACAGCAGGTGCTTCTCTGTTACCATCCTCATCCCGTCTTGCCCCCAGGCCACCTGTGCATTTCTAATTTATGGTTTCCTGCGCCTTCTAAGCTGCCTGTAACAGTTGGTAGAATGTCAGCAGAAGAGTGAGGGAGTAATAGGCCTTTGTGAATATCATTGGAATTTACACATCCCAATCAGAGGATCTCCTTCCCCAGAGCGGTTCTCTTGGGAGACCACGCTTACGCCTGATGCTGCCATCATCTGTGGGAATAGGGAATAGCTTTTTTTTTTTTTTTTTTTGGAGGAGGGTGGAATATAGTTCATTCATTTGATAAATGTTTCCAGAGCTGCAGCGTTGCCCAACTCCAGGCAACGCAATTCACTGAATCTTTCATGTAAATGGTATCTCTCGGAATCATGCTCTAGCGATTCATATCCCAGAGCGTCCGGCACGAATGGTGCCCATGGAGTTGGGCAGTGCCACAGTGTGACAGCCGCAGAGAGCATACTGGGAGCCGGACCCAGGGCCAGATGGATGCTGGAGACAGAAAAATGAAAACATAGGTTTTCATTTTCTAGGAGTTCACAGTCTTTGGGGGAGAAACAGATATAAACGATCATTTTAAGACAAAGACTTGGGTGTAATACTAGCATGGTCACCGGCAGCTGAAAGGAACAATGGACTACAAATGCGGTGACAAGGTTCCAAAAGGTTTCACAGCTGAGGGTGGGGTGAGAAGCCATTAGAACCTGACCCCGGATCAAAAAAGAGGACTTGGGCAGTGTGATAGTTGCCTGTGTCTGCTGTAACAAACTACTACAAATCTGGTGGCTTAAATAACATCCGTTGGTTCTCTAACAGTTCTGGAAGACAGAAGTCCAAAGCCAGGTTCACTGGGTCAAAATCTAGGTGTGCTCTGTCTGGAGGCTGTTCCTTGCCTTTTTCAGCTTCTGGTGGCTGCCTGCATTCCTTGGCTTGTGGCTGCATCACTCCAGCATCTTCAAATCTCTCACTGCTATGTCTTCACCTTGCCTTCTGCTCTGTGTGTAGTGAAATCTCTCTCTGTCTCTCTCTTAGAAAAATATAGAAGGCCGGGTGCAGTGACTCATGCCTGTAATCCTAGCACTTTAGGAGGCTGAGGAGGATCACTTGAGGTCAGTAGTTCGAGACCAGCCTGAGTATCAGTGAGAACCTATCTCTACTAAAAATAGAAAAATTAGCCACGCATCATGGTGTGCACCTGTAGTTGCAGCCACTCGGCAACTGAGACAGGAGGATCATTTGAGCCTAGGAATTTGAGGTTGCAGTGAGCTGTGATGACGCCACTACACTCTAGCCCCAACAACAGAGTGAGACTCTAGCTCAAAAAAAAAAAAAAAAAAAAAAAAAGAATGTGGGGATTGCATTTTGGGCCCACTAGAATAATCCACTGTAATCACCCCCATCTCAAAATGCTTAACTTAATCACATCTGCAAATCTGCAGACACCCCACCACCACCATTTTTTGTTGTTATTGTTGTTTGTTTGTTTGCCCTATAAGGTAACAGTCACAGCTTCCAGGGATTCAGATGGAGCTATCTTTTTAGGGCTGTTGTTCAGCCTGCCACCGGCAGGTAGGGCAGGGAAAGCTCATTCTGGGAAGGGAACCCCCTCAAAGAGTAGGCAAGGAAGCAAGAAAGAGCTGCAGGATGTTCAGGAACCGGAGGGAACCTGCAGTGGGCTGGACTGGCCGGAGACATGACCTCAGGTGGGAGCTGGATTGGAGGGAGGGAGCCTGTGCCCTTGTGCCACTAAAGGGTTGTGCCCAGGCGAGAAGAGCCACTGAGCAATCAGAGCAATGGAGAGACAGGGTCAGGTTTGCATTTTAGAAAGACCCTCTGGCCACTGTGTGGAGGACGGGCTGCAGAGGAGGGAGACTGCGGGCTAGGACACGTAGAGTCGGCACATGAAGATGGCAGGGACAGGACTGAACAGTATGAAGGAGGTAGGATGCAGTGAGGCCTGGAAATGGATGGAGGAGAGGAAATGAGTGTGCTTCCATCAGGTTCCTGCAAACAGTCAGCATCAGAGGGGCCAGACTGGCGAGGGAAGTGGCCTCCCCGGCTGGGGCAGTGCTGGGTGCTAAGTCCTGCGGTGGACCGCCCCACTCCCAGGCATGTGACTCAGTTCTGGGCTGCCCCAAGGAGCAGCCTTTGTTGGAGGCTTGGGCAGGAAGCTCTCCCGCAGGTAAGTGTGCCAAAGCCAGCCACACCCTCCCAGGTGCAGCCAGGCCCAGTCACTGTGAGCCACTTCCTGGGGTGGGGCCCTTGTCCCTGGCCCACACTGGTCCATCTCTATGGGAGTCATCAATGAGCCGATGTGTGGGCAGCCCCAGGCCCTCTCTGACTCAGCCCCTGTTGGGAAAGGGAGTCAGTACTGATGCTCTTAGGGTAGGGAGCAGGGAAGCGGCTGGCCACATCTGTCCCACCCACCCCCAGCCACTCAGCTAGCCCGGGGCTTTACAAAGTCCCTACTACATGCAGTTTCCTTCCACAGTTCTTTTTTTTTTTTTTTAATATTTTTTTTTTTTTGAGACAGAGTCTCACTTTGTTGCCCAGGCTAGAGTGAGTGTCGTGGCATCAGCCTAGCTCACAGCAACCTCAAACTCCTGGGCTCAAGCAATCCTCCTGCCTCAGCCTCCCGAGTAGCTGGGACTACAGGCATGTGCCACCATGCCCGGCTAATTTTTTTTTTCTATATTAGTTGGCCAATTAATTTCTTTCTATTTATAGTAGAGACGGGGTCTCGCTCTTGCTCAGGCTGGTCTCGAACTCCTGACCTCGAGCAATCCGCCCGCCTCGGCCTCCCAGAGAGCTAGGATTACAGGCTTGAGCCACCGAGCCCGGCCTTCCACAGTTCTTAAAGCCACGTTAGCTGTGTGACCTCTTTGTGCTTTAATTTGCTTCTCTATGAATTGGGCAAATACTAGTACCTTCCACGGAGAGTTGTGAGGATTGAAAGAGACAAGCACTGGAGAGTGGCCAGCAGGGTGCCTGGCCATCCACCTGTGCGCTGCCGCTGCCTGCGGGTTCCTGATGCTGAAGGTGCCTGCAGCCACGGGATTCACTGTGACAGGCAGACAGACTGAGGTGTGGCTCTCAGCTTTACCACCCCCTCTCCCTGACATTGGGCAAGTTCTGTAAGCAATCTGAATATATTCTGACATAAGCCTGGAAGACATTTAGCATTTTAAATGGCACGAGGTGGGACCCCAGGAATCACAGAGAAGTCAGGCTTTCTAACGCCCATGGGGGAGAGTCTGGACTGGGCTCTGAAGGGATATCTGCGCTCACTGTAAGCAGGCTGTGTAAGGCATGGAGTTACGTTGCCGCACGCACCTGTGTGTAGCGCAGGTGCACACACCTTCACACGCACAGGTGTGCCTCCCCGCCAGCCCCAGGACACATATGCAAATTCATAGAACAAACAAGGCCAGAAGGCGACTTTGTATTTGCAAGGAGGCTCTATGGACAGAGATTGCAAACTGACAACCCCCAGGGCTGCATGTGGCCTGGAGAAGAGTTTTTCCCTTACAGCATTTAACAAAGGAGATTTCCATAAGGAAATTGCATATCAGAAGCTAGATTTCTGACTTTTCTAGCAGAATCAGAAAAGCTAGTATGTTGGACCCACATCCCATCAAGACAGAGACCAGCTGAAGACGCAAGTTGCAGTGTGTGCATTTCTGGTCTCCACTAGCCCCTGGGCCTGTGGGGTCTGAGTTCCAGAGCCCGGGCGTGGCACTTAAGGGTGTTGGCTCTGGCATTAAACTGTCTGGGCCTGCCACCCTGGACAGGTTATATAACCTCTCTAAGCCTCAGTTTCTTTTTTTTATTTTTGAGACAGAGTTTTGCTTTGTTGCCCAGGCTAGAGTGAGTGCCGTGGCGTCAGCCTAGCTCACAGCAACCTCAAACTCCTGGGCTCAAGCAATCCTGCTGCCTCAGCCTCCCGAGTAGCTGGGACTACAGGCATGCGCCACCATGCCCAGCTAATTTTTTATACATATATTAGTTGGCCAATTAATTTCTTTCTATTTTTTTATAGTAGAGACAGGGTCTTGCTCAGGCTGGTTTTGAACTCCTGACCTTGAGCAATCCGCCCGCCTAGGCCTCCCGGAGTGCTAGGATTACTGGCGTGAGCCACCGCGCCTGGCCCAGCCTCAGTTTCTTTATCTATAAAATGGGTATGATCATAGTACATTCCTCCCAGAGTTGTTATGAGGGGGAGATGAGATAACACGTGTGAAGCACTTGGCACCTGGCACTTAGGAAAGATTCTATAACTTTCAGCTGCTGCTGTTATCACCATTTCTGGCATCAGCCCATGATTTCAGGATCCAAGCCAACCTCCATGGAGCTTGGAAGGTGCCTTCCTTAATTGGCACAGCTCGTGTTCCGCGAGTCTCACCCTGTCACCTGCTAATCCTGGACGCGACACAGTGGGAACCAGACTCTCTCCCAGGACGTGCTGTCTCCACGTGTCTCCGCCTTGACCACGCAGTCCCCTGACTCACGTACAGTCTAGGCCTGATGGGGGAAAACACCTCTCGTTGACACATAAGCCCCGTGAGCTCTGATGGGGTGTCACACTTGGTTGTCTTCCCGTCCTCCTTCTGAAATCCCATGGTATGAAGTGTTGGAGAAGCTGAAAGGGAATTCCCTTCAATGTCAGGGCCAGGCTGTGGGGACGCTGGTGAGGAGATGGCCTTTGCCCCCAAGGACCCCACTTTCTGTCTGAGACACACAGAGGCACAGGCAGGCAGTCCCCCGTCGCGACACTGGACCCAATAGGAGGCAGGCAGGCGGGGCGGGTGAGTCCAGGCAGCGGCCTCGGCCTCGGCCTCTAATGCCCAGCGGTGCTCATCTAGGCAGAAGAAAGGGGAGGGTGATCCCGGCACAGTGTGGGCAGGGCAGGAGAGGCTGGGAAGTGCCACGTTTTACTGGAAACCACTCACTGGGCTTATGCTGGGGAGGTGGGGAGAGTGCGGTGGCCGTCCTGCACCCTTGGGTGCCAGGGAGCCCTCTCTGACAAGAAGGCGAGTTTCCTGCACTTTGAGCAGCAGAAGAGACGACGTCCCCCACTCACTCCTCCGGACAGGGACAGGCCCTTTCTGCTGAGGAGACAAGCCTGGAGCAAGCCTCTGGCCAGAGAATCGCTTCATTTACCCACCTCATTCATCCGTTCAGTCCTCCTTCATCAAAACTTTCCACAGAAAATAGGCTTTATTGTTGTTTTAACAACAAGATTAATAATTTGCTTGTCATAACAAATTCAAACCGTACCAAAGTATAGAACATAAAACTTGAAAGTTCCTTTTCCCTTAGGCCACTCCTCAGGGGTAACCACTGTTAGAAGTTTGTGATGGAGCCTTCCAGATTGCTTTCCTGTGTCCACACAATTGTGTGTGTGTGTGTTAACTCTTATGTTAACAACATAGACTGGGCATATTTCTAAGTCAGCATATATAGATTCATCCCATTTTTTTTACAAATACAACTGATACATGAATACAGTCTTGCTATTAAAAAATTCTAATAATACAGAGGTATATAGAGGACAAAGTAAACCCCCTCCCAACTTCTCTGCTACCTCCTTCCTTCTATGACACATTCTTCTCCCCAGTTTGGCGGGGGCTTAATCAGACTTTTTCCTGTCCATTTACATGCATAAATGACAATCATACAAATATATGATTGTCTGTATATGTTGTTTAACATCTTCCACAACTGGCCTTTTGACCTGACAATATGGGTTAGAAATGTCAGTATCTGGGCCGGGCACGGTGGCTCACACCTGTAATCCGAGTACTCAAGGAGGCCAAGGCGGGCGGATCATTTGAGCTCAGGAATTCAAGACCAGCCTGACCAAGAGTGAGACCCTGTCTTTACTAAAAAAATAGAAAGAAATTACCTGGCCAACTAATATATATAGAAAAAATTAGCCAGGCATGGTGGCGCATGCCTGTAGTCCCAGCTACTTGGGAGGCTGAGGCAGAAAGATTGCTTGAGCCCAGGAGTTTGAGGTTGCTGTGAGCTAGGCTGACTCCACAGCACTATAGCCTGGGCAACAGAGTGAGACTCTGTCTCAAAAAAAAAAAAAAAAAAAAAGGTGCTGTGGCTCACGCCTGTAATCCTAGCACTCTGGGAGGCCGAGACAGGCGGATTGCTTGAGGTCAGGAGTTCGAAACCAGCCTGAGCAAGAGCGAGACCCCGTCTCTGCTATAAATAGAAAGAAATTAATTGGCCAATTAATACATATCGAAAAAATTAGCTGGACATGGTGGCACATGCCTGTAGTCCCAGCTACTGGGGAAGCTGAGGCAGCAGGATTGCTTGAGCCCAGGAGTTTGAGGTTGCTGTGAGCTAGGCTGACGCCACGGCACTCACTCTAGCCTGGGCAACAAAGCAAGACTCTATCTCAAAAAAAAAAAAAAAAGAAAAAAAAAAGAAATGTCAGTATCTGTAGACCAGACTTGACCTTATTAATTGCTCTTGGGATTCCCCAGCTTGGCTTTACCTTGGTTTATTAACCATTTCCCTTCTGATAGATGTCATTCTTAATTGCTTTGCCACCACAAACAATGCTGCTGAGCGTCCTCAGAGATGCCTGATTACACACACCTGAGGAAGTCTGAACCGGGGCTGGAGGGGAGAGAGGACAGGTGCTGGGGCGGGGGTCAGGAACTCACACTTGGCAAGAGCCCGCCAGGAGCCTGGCCCTTTGTGGTGTGAGCAGTGGTTTCCTTCCCTCCCCGCCTCCCTCCCTTCCTTCCTTTTTAAATTAATAGACTTTCTTAAGAGCCATTTTAGGTTTACAGAAAAATTGAGTAGAAAAGTATAGGGAGATCTCACAGAGACCCCTCCCCAATACTCACTGTGTCTCCTTTTCTTTTTAGAGAGATAGGGTCTTGCTCTGTCACCCAGGCTGCAGTGCAGTGACACGATCCATAGCTCACTGCAGCCTCAAACTCCTGGGCTGAAATGATCCTCCTGCCTCAGCCTCCCAAGTATCTGGGACGATAGGAGCACACCACTACACCCAGTTAATTTTTTCTTTAATTTTTTGTAGATATGGGGTCCCCCTATATTGCCCAAGCTGGTCCCCTATTGTTAACATCTTGCATTTGTATGGTACATGTGTTACAACTGATGAACCAATGTTGACACATTATTATTAAATAAAGTCTATAGTTTACATTAGGGTTCACTCTCAGTGGTCTATGGGTTTGGACAAATACATAACGACATGTCTCCACCATTACAGCATAATACAGAGCAGCTTCCCTGCTCTAAAAATGCCCTGGGTTCTACCTGGTCACCCCTCACTCCCCTCGATCCCTGGCAACCCCTGCTCTTTACGTTGTCTTTATACAGTTTTGCCTTTTCCAGAATGTCATATAGCTGCAAACATACAGTATGTAGCCTTTTCAGCTTGGCTTCTTTCACATAGTAGTAGGCATTTAGGGTACCTCCCTGTCTTTTTATGGCTTGATAAGCTCATTTCATTTTATTGCAGAATAATATTCCATTGTATGGATGCACCAGTTTATCCGTTTCTGAAGGATATCGTGGTTGCTCTGAATTTTTGGCAATTATGAATAAAGCTGCTATAAACATTTGTGTGCAGTTTTCTGTGTGGACGTAGTTTTCGTACAAATACAGTATTTGTCTTTTGTGACTGACTTACTTCATTTAGCACAATGCCCTTGCTTTTCATACATGTTTTATGTAGCATGTAATCAAAACTTTCTTCTTTTTTAAGGCCAATTAATATTTCATTTGTGTATGTATTATATATATATACATATATATATAATACATACACACACCACATTTTGTTTATCCATTTCCCTTCACCTGTAAATGATCACTGGGGCTATTTCTATCTCTTAGATACTGTGAATAATGTTGTGAACATGGGCAGGCAAATATCTTTTCAAGATCCTGCTTTCAATTGTTTTAGATGTATTCTAAGAAGTGGGATTGATGAATCATATGATAGTTCTATTTTTAATTTTTTGAGGAACCACCATACTGTTTTTTCCATAGGAGCTACCCTATTTTATATTCCCATCAATAGTGTACAAGGGTTCCAATTTCTCCACATCCTTGCCAATATTTATTTTCTGATTTTTAAAAAAAAATTTAGCAGATGCCACCCTAGTGGGTGTGAAGTGATATCTCACTGTGCTTTTGGTTTGCATTTTCTTAATGATGAATGATTTTGAGCATCTTTTCATGTGCTTTTTTGCCATTTATGTTATCTTTGGAGAAATGTCTATTTAAGTCCTTTCCCCATTTTTTTAACCAGGTTCTGTTGTCATTGTTGTTGTTGTTAAGTTGCAGGAGTTCTTTACATAGTTTGGGTCTTGACCCCTTATCATATACATGATTTGCAAATATTTTCTCCCAGTCTGTAGGTTGCCTTCTCACATTGTTGATCATTTCCTTTGGTGCATAGAAGTTTTTAGTTTGATGTAGTCTCATTTATCTATTTTTGCTTTTGTTGCATGTGCTTTTGGTGTCATAACCAAGAATCACTGCCAAATCCATTGTTTCGAAGATTTCCCCCTATGTTTTCTTCTAAGAGTTTTACAGCTTTACATCTTACGTTTAGGTTTTTATTCCTTTTGAGTTAATTTTTGTATATGGTGAAAGGTAAGGGTCCAACTTTTGTGTGTGGATATCCAATTTTCCCAACATTTGTTGAAAAGATTGTCCTTTCCCCATTGAATGATCTTGGTACCCTTGTGGAAGATTATTTGACCATATATATAGTCGAAGGTTTATTTCTGTGCTGTCTAATCTCTTCCATTGGTTTATATGTCTGTCTTTAAGCCAGTAGATTTTGATTAATGTAGCTTTGTCATATGTTTTGAAATCAGGAAGTATAAGACTTCGAACTTTGTTCTTTTGAGTACTCTCTTAATTTCTTTTATGACTATTGATCTATTCAAGTTTCCCACTTGTGTCAATTCTGAAACTATGTATTTCCCTGGAAAATTATTTATTTAATTTGGGTTTTTAATTTATAGGTAGACCTTTAATATAATATTCTCATTTATTTAAAAAAGGGAGCATAAAATTATTAGGTATTATTAGGTATTACTAATACCTAAAAAAATTCAGATTTGCCAAAAGCATGTCTAATTCATTATTATTTTTAAGCAATCAAGTTTTTTTCGTGTGTGAGTTTGTTATTAACTCCTTTCTAGTTTCTTTGTAATTATTTTATTGTTATTTTACTAACTTCTTGAGTTCATTTAGCTTCAGATTTTCTTGGCTAAACATTTTTCTCTAGATAGCCTTTGGCCTGAATCCCCCAGATTTTGATATATAAGACTCTTATTGTTATTTTGAAATTAATTTTGAAATTAATCCATAATAGTTTATCCCACATTAGATTAGCTCTTTAACCTAGGAGTTATTAAGAAGAGTATTTTAAAATTTTCTAAGATTATTTCTAGTAATAAATCTATTTTTATTTCTAAGACATATGCTTTATTAATTGATGTATTTCTATTTCTAGTTCCAAGATATATTTTTGGCCTCCATTTGTAATTCTGTTACATTCTATTCAGTGAATGTGTCCTATATGATTCCAGTTTTTTGGAATTTATTGGGCTTTTTTTTTTTTTTTTTTGAGACAGAGTCTCACTTTCTTGCCCAGGCTAGAGTGAGTGCCGTGGCGTCAGCCTGGCTCACAGCAACCTCAATCTCCTGGGCTCAGCGATCCTACTGCCTCAGCCTCCCTAGTAGCTGGGACTACAGGCATGCGCCACCATGCCCGGCTAATTTTTTTTTTGTATATATATTTTTAGTTGGTCAATTAATTTCTTTCTATATTTTGGTAGAGACGGGGTCTTGCTCAGGCTGGTTTTGAACTCCTGACCTCGAGCAATCCGCCCGCCTCGGCCTCCCAGAGTTGGGCTTTTTATTATAGCCTCATAAATACAAAGAAAAAGATTTGGAAGTTACATACTATAGTGTTAACAGCAATTGACTCTTGAGAGGGCTGTGAAATTAAAGGGTAGAGGCTGCAAGGGGAGGCTTTTTGTTTGTTTTCACTTTGTATACATTTGACTGGCTGAAAAAATCTTTTACCACATGAATTTGTTCAAGTATTAATGTTTTTCAAAAGTAACTCAGAGAACCTGGCAGTATAAGCCTCTGGGTGCAGTGGCCAACAGACCTCTGAAAGCACCATTGTATGATAGCTCTTGACTGAGACACTGCCACTAAAAAATGTGCTTACCTTGCATTTCCTAAGTACCTAACATCAGGCTTTGGGTAGAGAGAGAGAAAAATCTACATACAGTCTGAGCCAGGCAGGTGGTTCCCAACACTTTGGGAGGCCAAGGATCTTTTGGCCTTCAAAAGAGGATCTTTTGAAGCCAGGTGTTCGAGACCAGCCTAGGCAACATAGTGAGACCCTGTCTCTAAAAAAAATTAAAAAATAAAAAATTAGCCCAGCATGGTGGCCTGGCCCTGTAGGTACTTAGCAGAAGGATCACTTGAGCCCAGAAGTTATAGGCTGCAATGAGCTATGATCTCACTACTGCACTCCAACCTGGGTGACACAGCAATACTCAATCTCAAAAAAAAAAAAAAAAGAAAAGAAAAAGAAAGAAAGTAAACAAAACCAAAAACCAGTCTGGCCTTTCTAAAGCTCATAGTCTGGGGCCGGGCGCGGTGGCTCACGCCTGAATCCTATCACTTTGGGAGGCTGAGGTGGGAGGATAGATCGAGGTCAGGAGTTCAAAACCAGCCTGAGCAAGAGCAAGACCTCGTCTCTACTAAAAATAGAAAGAAATTAATTGGCCAACTAAAAAATATATAGAAAAAAATTAGCTGGGCATGGTGGTGCATGCCTGTAGTCCCAGCTACTTGGGAGGCTGAGGCAGAAGGATCTCTTGAGCCCAGGAGTTTGAGGTTGCTGTGAGCTAGGCTGACGCCACTGCACTCTAGCTTGGGAAACAAAGTGAGACTCTGTCTCAAAAAAAAAATAAGGCCGGGCGCTGTGGCTCACGCCTGTAATCCTAGCTCTTGGGAGGCCGAGGCGGGCGGATTGCTCAAGGTCAGGAGTTCAAAACCAGCCTGAGCAAGAGCGAGACCCCGTCTCTACTATAAATAGAAAGAAATTAATTGGCCAACTGATATATATATAAAAAAATTAGCCGGGCATGGTGGCACATGCCTGTAGTCCCAGCTACTCAGGAGGCTGAGGCAGGAGGATCGCTTGAGCCCAGGAGTTTGAGGTTGCTGTGAGCTAGGCTGACGCCACGGCACTCACTCTAGCCTGGACAACAAAGTGAGACTCTGTCTCAAAAAAAAAAAAAATAAAAAATAAAAAAAAATAAAATAAAATAAAAGCTCATAGTCTTGTTGGAAAAACACATTCCAATACAGAGCCATCACAGTGATCATGACATTGTGCCTGGAGGAGTTATTCCCTCTAACTGTCCAAGGAGGCCTCAGAGAGGGTTCCAGACCTGGATTTAGAAGAATGGGAGGAACTGGCTCAGAAAGGTAGGCAGTAGGGTTGCCAGATTTAGCAAATAAAAACACAGGATGCCAGTTAAATTTGAACTTCAGATGAATATATATCTTTTGTATGTTTCATGCAATATTTGGGAGATATTAATACTTTAGTTAGTCGCCCCACGTATGGCTTTGAGGACAGTTTGTTCAGGAAGGGAAGTGACAGAGGCAGAGAAAAAGAAGGGTTGGGCAAGAAGGTGGGCTCAGTTCCGGTCAGGGGACACGGGGTCAGTGGAACACGCGATTGGAGACGTTGCATTTCGGGCCGCAGGGTTTCGGGGTTCAGGTCTTAGGGGAGAGATTAGGGCTGAGTGTGACGTGATAGGATAGACAGGGTATGTGCTACAGCTACAGGCTGTCAAACAATGGCAGTTGGAGCCACGAGGGTGGTGGGTAGAGATTCTTTCCTTGTCCAGGAAAGCAGGGCGTGTTGGTGTAACCCGGTTAAAAAGATCAACGCCAAGTAATTAATTAAAGGAAGAACACTTCGGGAGCCTGAGCGATCTCCGGGGTGCGCTGGCGGGAATGCCGGCAGGGGGCGCCCCTGGGCGGCGGGCGGCGGGCGGCGATGCCCGGGCGCGGCTCAGGGCGGGCACCGGGGTGCTCAGCGCGGGCGGCGGAGGTGGCGGTCCTCCTGCGTCTGCCCCCAGGCAGCCTTGCCAGCTGCCCGGCCGGCTTCTGGGCGGGTGCGCAAGCTGAAGCCGGGAGAGCGGAGGGTGTCACCCAGGCGGGCCTGCCGCTTCCGAAGGCCCTTTCCTGGCGTGAGCCCGGCGGGCGGGAGGAGAGGGCTCTGGCTCACCTGGAGACGGTCTCCTTAGTGTCCGTAGCTGTCTCATCCTGGGACGGCTGCGTCCTGCAGGTCCCTTCCCTAGCTCCCCACTCTACTCGGGAGGGAGTGGGATTGGAGTACAGAGGAAGCCGCCACCCTCCCAACCTCTGGGTGGAGACACCCCTCCTCAGGTCACAGGTGCCCTGCAAGCTCCCACCCTGCAGCCCAGACCGGAACTGCCTTTGGAAGGAAGGAGTCGGGCAGAGGGGAGGGTTCCCAAACGTGGCTCTTCTCCAGGATGATCGCGAGGTTTCCTGCTAACCCCTGTCGGGGGAGCCCCGGCTCTTCAAGGCTTCCTCCCATAAAAGGCCCGGGGTGGGGTTGGGGGTGAAGCTAGAGCTTGCGGTCGGCCCTGGTCGTGGGAGCCTCAGCTGTGACCGCAGGGTGGACTGTGCGCTGCCGCCGTCTCCCCGCCGCCGCGGGTGGGTCCTCCACGGCCGCCCGGCCACTCTCTGCCCCAGCATCTGTGATTTCCTGGGTGAACCCCATTGTTGCTTATATTCAGGAACCTCATTCTGTGTCTCCCTGCACTGGGATGTGTGCTTTCCAGGGCTGCACCCTCAGCGCCTAGAGTGCACCGACACAAAGGAGGTGCTCGGCGGATGAGCCCGAGTGGATGGCACCCTCCCCTCCTCATTCTGCCTGTCCCTTCCCAGCCCAAGGCACTTGGCAGTGGCTCTCCACCGGAATTTAGTTTTGAAATCTTGATTCCTGTCTAGATTTAAAGCTTTTGAGACAGGGTATTTCTTTTTCGTCAAGCTTACTGCCTTTCCAAAAAATAAGTGAGGCCTAACGTTCTCAACATGATCCTACTGGTCATGGGATGACTTGTTGCGGGTTTCCCTCCAGTGTTTGCCATTCTTGCCGTAAGTTAGGTCTGGCCATGAGCTAGGTGCTCTGTACACAGTGAAGACATGGCCCTGAAGTGGACACCAGGCCTGCTCCCAAGAGGCGTGTGGAGGGAAGGCACATGATCCTCTCAAACCACCCTTGAGTTCCCTCAGGAGTCACAGATGGCCACCTTTGTAAGGAATTACTGGGCCATATTCCGTATCTTCTATGAGGCTGGAATCCTGTGCTTTGTGTAGGGTGAAACCCCCTTGGGTTCTGATTTCTAAATACCTACTGCTTTGGGGAGGCTTCCGTTGTCCAGGCATTGGCCGAGGGAATGGTTTAGAAGGCCAACAGGCAAACTTTTCTTAATTCAGTGCTTTTGTTGCTATAATAGGCCAAATTGGCAGAGGTTTAACTAAGGAGTGTTACGGTGGCTTTCTTGAGGTAAAACTCAAACTTGCACCATCACTTGGATGGACCAGTTGACTACAACTATTGCTCAATTCTCAAAGCAGACATCGTGCAGGGTGTGGTGGCTCACACATAATCCGAGCACTTTGGGAGGCTGACACAGGAGGATCACTTGAGGCCAGTTCAAGACCAGCCCAGCAACATAACTACCTGTCTCCATAGCCAGGTTGTGTCTGTAGCCCTACCTAACTTGGAGGCTGAGGCAGGAAGACCCCTTGAGCCTAGTTGTTTGTGGTTGCAGTTACCTATGATCGAGACACCGCATTCCAACCTGGGTGATGGAGCAAAACCCTGCCTCTAAAAAAAGCAGACATTTAGAGATAATCCTAGGTAGCTCTTTGTAATCAAATGCTCAGCAAAATACTGACTTGTTGGCAGTCCTATTCTTTTACTACTGCATAATCACAGCATCAAGGGCTCCCAAACTGGCCAGTGAAGATGGAAGGGATCATTGATGGTCTTGAACCACTGTCTGACCTCCACAAAACCTCAGCAACTTCCAGGCCTCTGTGAGAGGGAGGGATTGAGATTCTCCATCACAATGCTTTTCTCTTCACCCTGGCAGCTCATACACATCAGAGCAAATCTACATATAACTTAGTAATTTATCTACAACTTGAATCAAAAGCCATTTATTGACTATAACCCCAAGTGATGCACAGGAGTTGCTTGGTTAGCTAACAAGTACCAAGTACTCACTTGCCATGGCACTTCATACGTGTTCTTTAATCTTCATGGTCTGGGCAGGTCACTATCATTTCCTTTTCCTATGCAAGGAAAGCAAGGCTTAAAAGAAGAAATCATTTGCCTAACAGATGGGAACCTAGGCAGTTTAACTCCAGAGCCCATATTCTAATTGTCCAAGAAACTTTGAATCAAATCTTCATTGAACCAATTTTTCCCTTAAATTACCAGATAGAAGACAAGACTGTTTCATCTGGTTTAAGTTCTTGGTAAATACATATTTTTTAAGTTCTACGACTGGAACATAATAGAAACTAGAGAAATTTATCTATATGATATGAAGGTAAAGTTCACTAACAACCCTACTTAATAATGAATTTCTGATAGCATCCGTCCTATAGTAAAGTTCTTAGAGTTAAGTACTCTTTAGCTCCAAGATTCTGTGGGCAGTCAGGATATTGTTTGGTTTCCTTAAGTCGGAGTAAACTTGAATGGGCAATCTTAAGTGAGGTACAGAGGGTTATTTTATCTAGAGAAAAACACAAGACCAGGTTTATTTCATACGTTATTCACACATTTTTTTCATTTTCTAATTTATACATAATATACAAAGAAGTGAAGTTAACATTATTTCATATGAACCAATAAGAGCCAGGACTTAAGACAAACTGGTCCAGAAACAATCCATATCAAAAGGAGACATTCAAAAGTAAAGCCTAGGTGTTTTTGCCCAATTAAATTTCTTTAATCTGAAATGCCATTTTCAGATTTTACCAAAATTTCATGTTAACTTCCTAAAAGGTGGAATTGAAGTGGGCACCAAAAATGGCAGACCATAACATTTCTACAAGGATGTGTTTTTCTAGAATAGGCCTAAGAATATTGGGAAGATTGGGTTGTCAGCATTGGGACACATGGGAACATCAGGACCCCAGAGGGTTGAGTTTCCCAATGTAATATTCTCTAGAATTGCCATTTTCTAAATTTGCAGAGATTCAACTGCTTATGCCAACAGAGGGCAAGAATGAAGACTAGGAATTCAATTGTACAAAGACAGGTTAGTCATTATCAATATCCAACAAGGATAGCTTTGATCCTGAAACCATGGGCTGATACTGGGAACAAAATTTTGACAAGGGGCCAAGACACTCTAAGGCTGGCAAAACAAAGTAGGAAAGAGTGGAAGAGAGCAACTTTGTGTGGGGGTGGAGGAAGCACTGCTGGGACATGCTGATGAACCAGTGTGACTACAAGAAGGAGCAATGACAGGTGGCAGAATTTAATGGCCTCAACAAGGAATGTTGGGTTAGAAGAAAACTAGAATAACTCAACATCAAACATGAAAAAGTATGCCTGGCACCCCAAACTTTATGCCATTATTTTTAGGTTCATGATATGAACAGCTAAGTGATAAAACCTTTATATTCAATATTGTGCTCAGAAGGACTGCTTTTCCTCTGCAGACCTCTAGTAAAAAATCCCTTCCGTGTTCAACTGACAGCATGTTCATTTTAGTTTTCAGCACTAAACATAAGTGGGTTAACATAAATGTTCATACAAAATACTGACTTCAACAAAATACAAAGCACTTTCTTTATCTTTCAGAAACTGAATATACACAGCAAGTTTTTCCAAAATATTTTCATAGGCAAAGGATTAAAAACGATTTTAATTATACACATATGCTCACAATTTTGCCTTAAAAAGATTGTTGGGAAATGTACATAAGGCCGCTTGTAAATGTACATCATGTTACTGTTATGTCTTATGTCCAGAGGAAAAAATGGTATCATACAGATTTGCTCTTACTTGGGAATAGGCTATTCAAAAATACAGTACTCTTCTGTACAAAGAAAAAAGTCACATCACATTTAATAAGATGGAAAAAGCATTGGCTCCATGGTAACCAAATATCTCAGTCCAATACTTTCTATTATGCACAATACCCTGACTTCAATTGAAAGTGATCCAATCCTAGCATGTCCATATTAACAGAGTCGACAACTATGTTATAAAACAAAACGTTTCTCACAATAATAAAAAGAAAGCTGGTTCATACTTCTTAAACCATATAAAGATAAAAAATTTTTAAAAAATCACTCTCAATTTGGAGAAATAAATTTACATTATACAACACTATATTGCCAGGTCAAAGAGGGCAGGGACATAAATGTACACTAAAATGCAAATGTTTCCCAAAGAGATAAAACAAATTCCATTTACAGCATGAAGGTTTACAAATGTACACCTGTACAACCAAGGAAGGTGTCACTACTAAATTAGCAAGGCTTTTATAACAACATCGAAACAAGATTTGCTTTCAAAGTGTAAACTTACACCTATTACTACACACACAATGCATATATTTATAGGAAGCAAAAAAAGCTATTTGAATATGTAATCATGCTTAAATGTTGAGCTATCAAATTCACTTTTCAGTGGCCCCTTTTCACCTCTATCTGATTCCTACTTCTTGCATCTACTATGAAAAAGCAAAATAAAGCTCAACACTTCCTCAACATATTTTTGTAATTCTATATGCAAAACGAAATACAAATTTTCACTCTTTCTCATTGCAAACCAAACTGAAAAGTTAATATGTGACTTAACTTTTCATTTAGTGCACTTAACTGCATGGAAGTGTCACCATGATTTTGTTTTTTCTAACTCTTACAACAATTACATATGTAAGTATATACAATATTTCTGTACATTGCCAGAGACATTTTAGGGCAGTATTTGTATTAAAACAGCACATCTCCTGTAAATAACGTTAGGTTCTTTTCATCTCAAATCATTTTATTCTTGTCTTTCTTGCTGCGTTTTTATTTGCATGATAGTTTGTGAATTACCAAAATACAACTTAACTTTCTTTTTAAAATATTAATATTTATGCAGTTGATTGTTAATCTGTTATAAAAGGCGTCACATCACGCAAAAGAAAAAAAAATAAGGACTATAATTCTATATACATCTCTATAAACCTGTTGTGCTATGGGGTTGTAGACCTACCAGACTGCAAGCCAGTTTATTAAAAGAATACTGTACTTTTTCCTTTAAAAACTATTTTTGTGACTTTACAAGGTAAAAATTTACAAAATATGTGACAGCTTTTTTTTTTTTTGATACAGTTACATCATATACAGGCATTCTGTGCTTTGCCAGCAATCCAATCTGATAGGTCTCCACTCAGGGCTGAATACAATTTATCATTTACCACCCCCACCCCCCAAATATACACAAGAACCTTAAAAAATTTACAAATGGATGAATAAAGTCAATAAATAGTTTTGCTTTAAAAAAAAATTTGAAGATTCATAGTTGAGTTGTGTTTTGATAATTCACAAAAGAAACGTTCTCTTCACATGGTTAAATCATCTTCTTTCTCTTGTTCCTTTACAGCATTCCATTTGGTGGTCCTCCAATAGGCCCTAGATCTGGGCTATTTTTCAAATAATACTTTTCCAACTTGGCCAGTATATGCTTCCCGTATGTGTATTTCCGCAAAGTAGTAATGTGAGGTCGAATCTGAAAAACATATAATTTGCTTAAGAAATCTATATTATTTTAGTTTCTGATTCTTTTAAAAAGTACACCCAAATCTGGGTAACATAGAGGAACAACTACAATTTAAAAATTTAAATCGAAAGAAAGCTACTTTTTGCAAAAGGAAATCAATCTCAATCCCTCCAAATATCTGCTCTCAAAATTTGTTCAAAGAATAAGCAAACCACTACTCCTAAACTATGTCACATGACAACAGAGACTCTAAACAGCAAGAAAGTTTTTTTTGTCTTGTTTTGTTTTTTAATTAAAGAAACAGGGTCTTGTTCTGTCACCACAGCTGGACTGCAATGGTGTAATCATAGCCTCCAAATCCTGGATTCAGTCGATCCTCTTGCCTCAGCTTCCTGAGTAGGTGGGACTACAGACATACACTACCAGACGTAGTGAGCTACTAAATTGTGTTTTTTTGGAGACAGAGTCTCATTCTGTTGCCCAGGCTAGAGTGCCATGTCATCAGTCTAGCTCATAGCAGCCTCAAACTCCTGGGCTCAGGTGATTCTCCTGCCTCAGCCTCCCAAGTAGCTGGGACTACAAGCATGTGCCAATCATGCCCGGCTTTTTCTATATATTTTTAGTTGGCCAATTAATTTCTTTCTATTTTTAGTAGAGATGGGGTCTCACTCTTGCTCAGGCTGGTTTCGAACTCCTGACCTTGAGCGATCCTCCCGCCTCAGCCTCCCAGAGTGCTAGGATTACAGGCGTGAGCCACCGTGCCTGGCCGAGCTATTAAATTTTTAAAGAATCATATTATCATTATCTTTTCTGCCAGGCCAGCAAAATTTTTGTAAGTAATAATAACTGGCACTGATGAGGGTATGGTAAAACAGGCACTCTTCTCATATTGGATAGATGTCTAAACTTGTACAAGATATTCTGAGCATAGCTTGGCAGTATCTATTAAAACATAAAATGTTTACAATGCTTTGACACAGCAATTTAACATCCAGGAATTTATTCTACCAAAATAGCTATGCAAAAATTCTGTATGAAGCACTACTTATGTATAACAATTAGGGACGATCCAAGTGTCATAAATATATTACCGGTTAAATAATGTAGCTGTTAAAAAATATTAAAAATTATCTGTATGTATACTTTTAAGCAGAAATGATAATGTAAAGAAGTAGGTGAAAAATTTAGTACAAATTAAAGATGAATTTTAAAAATCAGAAGGCCCAAACACTTTTATGGCTAGAAGCAATCTTAAGAGATCACTTCCTAAATGAGATGAGGTTCAAACAGGTTATGTTCATTTCATGCTGCCTAAATGAATACATTTAGAAAAAGAGCAAGAGTGTTCAAAATGTTACTTCTTTCAGTATTCTTTTCAATACTAAGTCTTCCTATTGCAATAGATGATTTCTTTCTTAAAAAGGCATTAGATTCTAGTAGGATGATACAGAGAAAACTGTGTGAAGGGAAAGTATTAGGAGTTAGTGCTAACCAAAAAGAAATCAACACAAATTCTCTTCAGAAAAATGTACTATGTTAAAGTCAATGTTCAACCATGTAATATAGTAAATTAGTAAATCAAATACAGTCCACCTTCCATATCCATGGATTCAATCAAACGTGCATCAAAACTATATATATATATATATATATATATATATTTTCTTTTTAAAGAAAGAAGTTAACAGCTTTAAGTTTAAATTGAAAGAAAGGAAAGAAACAAAAGTAGGTGTATGCCTGTAACCTTAGCTACTTGGGAGGCTGAGGCAGGAGGATTGCTTTTGTCCAAGAATTCTAGACCAAATAATACAGTGATATAGTGAGGCCCCTATCTCAAAAAAAAAAAAAAAAGTTGAATCTGTACTAAACAGACATTTTTCTTGTCACTGCTTCCTGTATTGTAAACAATACAGTTTAACAACTATTCATATAGCATTTATATTGTATTAGGTATCATAACTAATAGAGAGGTGGTTTAGTCTGTGGAAGGATGTACATAGGTTATATGCAAATACTATGTCATTTATATAAGAAGGAACTTGAGCATCTGTGGATTTTGGTATCCATGGGGGGGGTGTGAGAGGGTGTGTTCCTGGAACCAACCCCCCCCATAACTGAATATTTAAATAAGATGGGGGAAGAAAGAACAATACTAAACATTGGTAAACAGATGACTAATCAACATGATTACCTTAAGAATTTCATAAAAGGGTAAACCATACCAACATCTGCCAAAGTTATCCATCAATTTTAATTTTTTTATCTAGTTATAATACATAAGGAAATTAAATGCAAGGGAAGTTAAATGTGTAGCCTGAAGTTACAGATAAATTGAGTTATCTATATATTACCTTGTGCATGATTATTTTTCTCTGAGCAGGTTCAGCCATATCAATCATCTTTTGAACCACGTAATTGGCATACTGGTCCTTCATCATGGTGTATAAGGCACTGTGAGGACCATCATTCTGGCAGCAAACTTCATCAATCAGTAGAGCTCTCTCAGCACGGGAGGCATGAGTAACACACTTTTCTACTACATTGCTAAAAATTAAAGTAGATAAACAATATTTTGTTAATTCGTTTTTTACACCAAAATTTTCTTGACTTTTGAAATCAAGAATCTATTCCAATGCAGTAGTAAACAGAAGAATCAAGATGGGATTCTCTTGTCTTTTGAGTGCTTTTAAAACAGAAATTGGTATCATGGGACATTATATATTGAAATTATAATTTAAAAAAGGCAACTACATCATTAGTAAGTCCTGAGACTTTCAAAAATATGCACTAAATAAATTTGCATTTCCTCACAGGTCTTGTAGATAAATGATTTTTTTTTTTTTTTTTTTTTTTAAAGGCTGGTCAAGTGGAGCAGTGGGAGTGGAGAAGGAACAAAGGAATCTGTAACTGGTTGTGATCAATTAGTTGTAAACACCACTGCACTCGGACCAACCTGATTTTTTAAATATAGACTTCATGTGGCCAAAATAAATTTTTTGTATTATGTGGACAAAATAAATTTGTTATGTAGATTTTTCAAAAGTAAAAGCAACGTTCTGCATATGCTTTTTAACAACATGAAAAAAGATTGTAGTTCAATGATATAGCCTACATCCATTTTTGTGCTTACTAATAAGTTAAAGCCAAGAAATTCAAAGAATTGAGCAATACAGCAATACCTGGCAAATTTGTGTTGACTCAGGGCTAACACCTTTCCTCTGATTTCAGAAACAATTTTACTCTTGTCTTCAGGTCGACCATGTTCTAGTACATGCTGAATAACATAATTGCCATACTGATCCTAAGGACAAATATTTAAAAATTAATTCACCTAAGTCATTCCTTAAGAATAATGATTACTACTCTTTATTTAAAAAGATATTAATAATTTTGTCTAAACACTCTATAGTATAGTCAGAAGAATAGACTTTGTTTCACTGTTTCTAGAATATTTAATAATATATTTCTTTTAAAAATCAGAAAATTTCCAAATATATATAAACATTTCAAATTATTAAGTAATTTATACCTGTACCAACTGTTCTGTATGTTGGTGGAGTTCTTCTAAGATAGGTAAAGTCTGTTCTGCAGTGCAATGTTCTAGGATGCGCTGAATTACTCTGCAGCCATAAGGATGAGTTGAAAGCACAAATACCTTAATAAAATGTAAAAAATTAGTACTTGCATTCTCTGTCATTTTTTAACAGTTTTATGAGGCAGAGAGGTTTTTGACAACACCTAGAATTAGTTCAAAATACAAGGGAGATGGATTCACATTTAATATGACCACCATGTTAGCAAAGACTGGGACGTAGGACGAGGGAGCACTCAATTTAGGAGCTAAAGGTATTCTGATCTAAAGGAACCTAACAACAAGATTGAGTGTATGTAATAACAGGAAAGAATGGGTAAGAAGAGGGAAGGTAGTTTAACATTTAATTAAATACCATTAAGTACTATGTAATAGTCACTAATTGCTATGTATTTTCTGTATTATTATACAGTCTTAAGTTTTCTTCCCTCCTCTTCCTCTACAAGGGAATCTGGAAAACACTGTTTGGTTTACATTCTAACAGTGATTACCTTTACTTCTTAAAGTCAAGTGATTATAACTTGTATTTCTACATTTTGTAGGTTCAAAAAAATGAAGCTATCTACTAACTCTAGAAAGAGGAAGAAATTAATGCATATTTACTATTTTGTCTCCTATTTTTGTATCCAAGTGCTCTGTATTATCCTGTGACTTCCAAAAAATGTGTTAACATTCAAAATTCTAAAATAATACCCTAACAAATTAGAAGCCAAACTCAATCTTACTTGTCCTTTGAAAGCATCGATGATGAACTGCAATGACTGTGGTTGAACACATTCAATACATTTTTGTACAACATGGTTTCCATTCTGATCTTTCACACATTTGAGTACATGACCATCTAACTCCTTGACCATTTCGCTCTGTAAAAGAGAAAATGTCAATAAACATAATAAATTAAAAATACTGACATGGGAACAAAAGTACACTCAAAAAATATTTCCTATTCGTATTTTTTTTAATATATGGAAGTTTAAAGTATTTTTCCTTGAAATATAATTAGGAGAAACCATTAAAGGTAAAACTTACTAAAATGTATTTTGTGGGATTGTAATGTGAATGATACATGCTGATGGTGCTAAATTTGTTTTATTTAGGCCGGGCGCGGTGGCTCACGCCTGTAATCCTAGCACTCTGGGATGGATTAATAAAATGTGGTATATGTATACCACGGATTAATAAATGTGGTATATTTACCACAAGGCGGGTGGACTGCTCAAGGTCAGGAGTTCGAAACCACCCTGAGCAAGAGCGAGATCCCGTCTTTACTATAAATAGAGAAGAAATTAATTGGCCAACTAATATTTATAGAAAAAATTAGCCAGGCATGGTGGTGCATGCCTGTAGTCCCAGCCACTCAGGAGGCTGAGGCAAAAGGATTGCTTGAGCCCAGGAGTTTGAGGTTGCTGAGGGCTAGGCTGATGCCACGGCACTCACTCTAGCCTGAACAACAAAACAAATCGAGACTCTGTCTCAAAAAAAATTTTTTTTGTTTTATTCAAGCTGTCTTCACTGTAAATATCATCCACTAATTGTTCTTAGTTGGTAAACTCATATAACTAATTCAGAATTATACATTTTTGCCTCATTTATCATCCCCTCCAAAGGAATTATTTTTAATGGCTGCACAAGTACATGGGAAAAAGTAAGGAATTGAGCACATATGGTTTATGTGATTGTCACCTATTATCTCAATAATTCCTGTAAGGGAAGAAATCATTGTTGGACATTTTTGTTCTTCCTGACACTCTTATAATAAAGAACTTGCTAGCTTTGACCATTAATACAATAATCTGTGTGCCTAATTAGAATAAAAATGGTATCCTGGAGAAATGAAACACACATACTTAGCTTAAAAGAATTCACATTTAAGTATCTTTCACCCAAAGAACTCTGAGCTACATTCTGACACAATCAGGTAGCAATCCTATTAAGCTATAACACAGATGTTTAGGTATAAACAAAATCAAATGTACTTAAGAATCCAAATAAATATAATATCATTACTCATTAACTGGTTTACCCAAGACTTACTCCCAATGCCTTATATTTTTAAATATCAAAGACATTTAAAATATCTATACCAGTTTGACACATGTGACAGACAAGTTCTATGGTTTTAAGTGTCCAGATTTGTTTCTTTCTCCATTGTGACATATCTTCAATTACTCTGAAACTGAGGATTTCCTCTGGAGAAATAATTATATTTTCTCACAGATTTTTAATGCTGTGATTAATGTATATACATGTACACATACATAAACATCCATCCATATAATACTATTGTTTTTAATTCTAGAATTTACTTTCATTGTATGGGAGTCAAGCCGATTTCTTTCTAATATTAACTGCAATTATCTTTTAAGAAATAATTATTTCCTTTACTCTTATGTTTTTATTGTAATACATAAATCATGTACAGAAAATAGTATCTACTTAGGGTTATTAATTTCATATTTAAAATCTGTTTATTCTTGTGTAAGAACCCCACTAATTAGTGTTGCTTCACAGTATATTTTAAAAATCTGGTGGATAAGTATTTATCCTCATTTCCTAATCTCAATATTCTACTCCATTTAAAATAATTGTAACAATTATTTTGATCAGTTATCTCGCCCGGAAAAAGGCCCACAGGCCAGACACAGTGGCTCACGCCTATAATCCTAGCACTCTGGGAGGCCGAGATGGGAGGATCACTCAAGGTCAGGAGTTTGAGAACAGCATGAGCAAGAGCGAGACCCGTCTCCACTAAAAACAGAAAGAAATTAATTGGCCAACTAACTAACTAAATAAATAAAGCCCACAAATACATGGTTGGATTTGCATCAATCCTTATTAACTTAATATTTAGACTTCTCATCCAAGAACACAGAATATTTCTCATTTAATTTATATGTTCTCTCAAAAAATTTTAAATCTTGTTAAGAGGATTCTTAGGTTACTTTTCTGTTGAGCTAGATTTCAAAAAAATTTATATATATATAATATAGTAATGCTACTGATGCTAAAAATTTTATTTTAAAAA
Organism: Microcebus murinus; assembly: GCF_040939455.1. Classification (NCBI taxonomy): domain Eukaryota; kingdom Metazoa; phylum Chordata; class Mammalia; order Primates; family Cheirogaleidae; genus Microcebus; species Microcebus murinus. The sequence continues at coordinate 15,826,601 of NC_134106.1, forward strand.
AAATTTTTAGGCCGGGCATGGTGGCTCACGCCTGTAATCCCAGCCCTCTGGGAGGCTGAGGCAGGTGGATTGCTCAAGGTCAGGAGTTCGTGACCAGCAAGTCGCTACCTCTACTAAAAATAGAAACAAATTAATTGGCCACCTAAAAATATATAGAAAAAATCAGGCCGGCATGGTGGTACATGCCTGTAGTCGCAGCTACTTGGGAGGCTGAGGCAGGAGGATTGCTTGAGCCCAGGAGTTGGAGGTTGCTGTGAGCTGGGCTGACGCCACGGCACTCTAGCCCAGACAACAGAGTGAGACTCTGTCTCAAAAAAAAATTTTTTTTTACATTCCCCTTTAAGGCTGGGTAATATTCCATTTTATTCCTGTAACAGAAACATTATATACAACCCAAATAAACACTGGAAATAGTATAACGCATTCTGATATTACACAAAATCAAATAAGAGTAAAAACAGCCATCATTTAGTATTCTGCTTGGCACACAGTATGTACTCAAATATCTTCATTTAGAAATGATCTGCTTTGCAACTTTTAATTAGTATTTTGCTATTTGAGACATTTAAAAAATATTTTAGTCTAGTGGAAATATTTACTCATTTCAAGATTATTCTAAGATAAAAAAGTAATAATTTTAAAATTGAATAAAATAATACAAAAATTTTGTCATAACTTACAATTACCTGCTGGTCAGATGAAATAGACTCTAATGCTTTCTGAATAACACGGCAGCCATACATCTGCAAGGCTAAGGGCAGAACATGACCACGAATACGAGTAGCCAAGGCTAATTTTTGATCCAAACTCCCAAACTGACAGAAAAGAATATAATATTAATAAAAAGTGACCATAACATTACTTTGTTAAACTTGAATAAGACAGTGTTTGCAGCCCTGTGAATCTGTTTTTAAAATACACCTTTGGTAATTATGAAGGGAGGAGGTATTCAGGAAGAAGCCAATTAAGATAGACTTAGAGATAGACTGCAATAATAATTTTGCTACTTTTTTTGGGTTAAGTCATACTATCTAAAATTTCCTTGTTACTATAGATCAATCACCTTTAAAAGTAAACACCTTCATTTTCACTCTTAACAAAATCCCCATCTTTAATATATAAGCTTCTGAGCCATATATTCAGGCCATTAAAACTCACTCACTCAGACAATTCTCAAACTATACTGTGACGTAATTGAGGAGAAAACCTGTTAAGTCAAGCTATAACACAGAAGTTTATCTAAAAATTAGCTAAGTTACAAGTTAAAACACATCTATAAATCCAAATAAAAACTATTATTCATTAACTGGTTCACCTAACACTCCCAACACTTTAATTTTCAAATATTCATCAGGATTAATATTAAACTTTTCATTTAAAGTAGGCTCATATAGTTAAAATTTTTTTATTGTATCTTGCTTTTGCTCTATAATCCTATCTTTCTCTCCTCAATAAACCTCGTTTCATGCTTACCCCGAAAAATTTTTTTATTGTGATAAAATATGCATACTTTACAAAATATGTTATTTTAACTATTTTAAAGTATTGTCAAAAAAAAAATAAAGTATTGTCATTAAATATAAAATGTCCAATTTCGAACCAAAAGTGTAGATTATTATATCTCAGACCAGAAGCAGTATAATCATTCAAAAGTATGCACCTAAACTATTGACACAGTTTTGCCATCAGCTTTTTTTATGCCAGCAGCAAAGAAACCTAGAGGGCAAGTGTCAATGAAGTAGCGAAACAGGTTTTCCACAGCTTGTCCAGAATGGAATATTTTTCCTTGCAATAAGTGATCCAAAGCCTGGAAGAAGTGGTAGTTAGTTCGTGCAAGGACTGGTGAACACAGTGGATGACAAGAGAGCTTTTAAGTCCAGCTTCTGTAGTTGAGCAGCGTTATCTGTGCGACATGTGGTCGGTCTAGTGTTGTCTTTCAAAAGGACTGGCCTGTCTCTACTAACCAAACAAGGGGGCTTAATCCCAAGCATACTCATCATTTTGTCCAATTGGTTGCAGTACACGTTTGCTGTAATTGACTGACCAGGTTTCATGAAACTGTAGTGGATAATACCAGCTCTGGACTACCAAACAGACACCATTAGCTTTTAGGATGAATATGTGGTTTGGGACTGTGTTTTGGCACTTCATCTTTAGCCGACTACTGTACCAAACACTTGTGATTGTCAGGAAAAAAATCCATTTTTATCACACGTAATATTGCCTTTATGTCGTGACAGCAAAGAAAGATGAGCTTCAAGATGATTTCTGACACTCTTTTAATTCATGTAGCGTCCATCTATCCAGCTTCTTTACCTTGGCAATTTGTTTCAAACCTTGTCATATAGTCAGAATCATCCACCTTGGTCTCAAGTCAACCATGTGGCTCATTTTCAAGATAAAAATCATTAGGACAAGGCTGGGCGCGGTGGCTCATGCCAGTAATCCTAGTACTCTTGAGAGGCTAGGATCGCTCGAGGTCAGGAGTTTGAAACCAGCCTGAGCAAGAGCGAGACCCCGTCTATACTATATAAATAGAAATAAATTTATTGGCCAGCTAATATATATACAAAAAATTAGCTGGGCATGGTGGCGCATGCCTGTAGTCCCAGCTACTCAGGAGGGTGAGGCAGTAGGATTGCTTGAGCCTAGGAGTTTGAGGTTGCTGTGAGCTAGGCTGATGCCATGGCACTCACTCTAGCCTGGGCAACAAAGTGAGACTCTGTCTCAAAAAAAAAAAAAAAAAATCATCAGGACAGAACTACTCAAACCACTGTGTGTTCATTAGCCACATCTTCCCAAACACCTTGTTGGTATTTCGAGCTGTCTGCACTGCATTGATTCCATGATGGAACTCATATTAAAATATAACAGGAATTTTTGACTTACCTGTGGTATCACAAAAATTGCTCTAAAAAAATTTGACAGATAACCACGAGCTAAAATGTGCCTTTCAAAGACCAAACATGTACCCTTCACAATAAACATAAAACAAGTGTCAAAGTGAAATGTCAGAGATATCAACTGTCAAACTTAGTACGTAAGGAAATTGGACATTTCATACTTAATAACCTAATAATTCAGTAGTGTTAATTACATTCACATTGTTGTACAACCATCACTGCTGTTTCCAACTCTCTCCTACGGCCTCAAACAGAAATCAGTTTAACAATAACTTTCTATTCCCCCATTTCACAAGCCACTGGGGAGCCCTAATCTATAATACCTCATGTCTCCAGGAATTTGCTCTTCCGAACAGTTCATACTGATAGAACCCTATGTTTGTCCTTCTGTGACTTATTCCACTTAAATTAATGTTTTCAAGGTTCTTCCATGTTATAGCATGTTAATTCCTTTTTTGGCTGTACCATTTTACATTTCCACAAGAAATGTACAAAGTTTTCAATCTCTGCACATTTTCACATACACATTTTAAATGGTTTTACATTAAAAAAATTTTATTCATTAATTTTTTTCAGAGACAGGGTCTCACTGTCACCCAGGCTAGAGTGCAGTAGTGCGATCACAGCTCACATCAGCCTCCAACTTCTGAGCTCAAGTGAAGCAATCCTATTGCCTAGTCTCCCAAGTAGCCGGACACCACTAAGCCCAGCTATTTTTTAAATTTTTTATGTTGTAGAGACATGGTCTCCCTATGTTGTCCAGTTTAGTCTTGAACTCCTGGCCTCAAGTGATCTTCCTGCCTCGGCCTCTCAGAGTTGGGATTATAGGTGTGAGCCACCATGCCAGGCATTTTCCCTTTGTTATTTTTTTTTAAATTACAGCCTATAGCAGGTGTAAAGTGCTAACTCGCTGTGATATTGATTTGTATTCCCCTGTTGTTTAAGCATGTTGAGCATTTTTTTCATGGTTTATTGGCCATTTGTATTATCTTCTATGGACAAATGTCTGTTAAAGTCCTTTATCCGTTCTTTAAATGGGTTATCTGTCTTTTTGTGGTTGAGTTTCAGGATTTCTTTATATATCCTAGATATAAAATCCTTACCAGATCAAGGCCAGGCACGGTGGCCCACACTTGTAATCCTAGCACTCTGAGAGGCTGAGGTGGGAGGACTGCTTCAGCTCAGGAGTTTAAGACTAGCCTGAGCAAGAGTGAGACCCTATCTCTACCAAAAGAAAAAGGGAAAAACCCCACCTAGCCATTGTAACGCATGCCTGCAGTCCCAGCTACCCAGGAGGCTGAGGCAAAAGGATCGCTTAGAGCCTAGGAGATGGAGGTTACAGTGAGCTACAATGATGCCACTGTACTCTACCCAGGGCAACAGTCATACTCTGTGTAAACAAGAAAAACCAAACACGACAACTGAACGCCCTTCCTCACAGCCCCCTGCCCATCCTTCATTAAAAAAAAAAATCTTAATATTACCAGATATATATTTATAAATATTTTCTCCCAGATGTATAGCTATTTTTATATGAAATGATTGTTATAGAACTTTTAGAACTTTTCTTAGCATTACTTATACAGCTACATGGGTACTCAAATATGCATGCATGCTTTTACCTCAAAAAACTTCTGTATAACATAGTTGCCAAAAACATCCGTCATTAATTGATAGGCTGCTTGTAGAATTTCATTAAATACCATCTGTCGCTCAGCTGGAGTAGCTCTCTCTAACTTTTGCTGTATGAATCTATGCAGGGGAAAATAAATTTAAATGGCACAACGATAAATTGAAAACAAGATCTGTAAATCTATCTCTCTTACTTACTTGACTATTACATTCCCCTCTTCCACATGTTTACACAAAATTATTTCCAAAAATAGTATTAACACACTATATATTGTAGGCTGCTAGTTTACAACAAAAAGGACAAAGGTTATAAAACATTTCTCTGTAACACTTTAACTTAAAATAACTACAGTTAGACCAATACAGAACCTGGACATAAAGATGTTTAATCTTTCTTAGATTAGTTTGGTAATATCATAACAAAAGAAGAGGAAAATTACAAAAATTTAGTTGGTTGTTCATTTTTCATAGGACACAATATTACTAATATCTACTTTTAGCACATAATTAAAGAAATAAAATTCACCCACTATGAATGAACTAACATAGCCACTATGGGTGACACAGGTTTGTTTGCTACTCTTAAGGAAATTCCAAATACAGTCATGCACTGCACTATGATGTTTTGATCCACAATAAGAGGCATATACTATGGTGGTCCCTAAGATTAAAATGGAGGTGATACATTCCTAATGACCAGTGACTTTGATCAATATGTGTTTGCGGTCATGCAGGTAAACAAACCTACTGTGCTGCCAGTTGTTTAAGTACAGCACACAGAATTACATACAGTGCATAATGCTTTATAATGATAATAAACAACTGTGTTATAGTTTATTTACTATGCTTTTTAAAGTGTACTCCCTCTGTATATAAAAAACAAAAGTTAACTGTAAAACAGCCTTAGGTAGGTCCATCAGAAAGTATTCCAGAAAAAGGCACTGTTATTATAGATGACAGTTCCATGCCTGGCATTACTCCTGAAAACCTTCTATACTGGCATAAGATGAGTGTGGAAGACAGATAATGATGGTCCTAACATTGTGTAGGCCTAAGTAAATGTCTGTCTTTGACTTAGCTCTTAACACAAAAGTTAAAAAAAAATTTAAAAATAGAAAAAAGCTTAAATATGGATGCAAACAAGGAAAATATTTTTGTATAGCTATACAGTGTGTTTTTGTGTTTTAATCTAAGTATTATTACAAAAGACTCAACAAATAAAAAAATTTCAAAGTTTATAAAGTAAAAAAGTTATCAGTTATTTATTTAAAAAAATTGTAGTAAGCTAAGGTTAATTTGTTATTAAAGAAAGAGAAAAATTTTACATAAATTTAGTGTAGGCTGAGTGTACAGAGTTTATAAGAACAACTTTCAGTCCTACAAGCTCCATACATGGTAAGCGCTCTATACAGGTGTACCATTTATCTTTTATACTGTATTTTTATTGGACCCTTTTCTATGTTTAGATACATAAATATTTACCATTGTGTTATAACTACCTATAGTATTCAGTACAGTAACATGTTATACAGGTTTGTAGCCTAGGAGTAATAGGCTGTTACATATAGCCTATCCCATCTAGGTTTGCATAGGTATACTCTATGTTTGTACAATGACACATTTCTCAGAACTTATTCCCATTGTTAAATGATGCACGACTATATATATAGTGAGGTAAAATTTGTATGCAACTATCTAATTTACAATTTTTTAAAAATTTGAGGTTTACCTTAAAACCACAAAAAACTTATATTTACTAAATGTGTTAGTATTCTATTTTCCTATCTTGAGAATGCTAATTCACATATCTCTCAAGCATTATATCTATTTAATGTAAAAAGGTACTAAATTTTTCTATAAGAAATGTGCATTATTTCAGTCTAAGGCAAGTCACCTTGAATACCAACCTATAATGCAATACAAGAGCATTTAACATTGTCTATTTTTCTTAAGACAAACTATACATCAGGACACTCAAGTGCACAAATGTCATCCAGAACCAATATAATCACAATAACAGAAAAAACAGATACCGCTATATTTTCATTATAAAAATATTCTCATAGAAGAAAACAGGGACACCATAAAAAACAAAGTAGAAAATATCACCTACCTAGAACCATGCTGGTCTTGAGAAAACTCAACTATATGTCCAATCAAGTCTCTAAGTTGAAGGTTTGGGAAGCGGTTGTTTCTGAAATCTTCCAATAATCTACTGCGGCCAGAAGGCATAATATCAGACCTATTATACCGAAGCCGAGAAGGAGGAAAGAGCTGGCTGCTGGAGCTAAATAGACTAGAAGTGCTTGAAGCACTTCGATATTTTGCTTCTGCTCCAGGTGCTGCAGAGATATATCGACCACTACCATTTGTCAGTCCTCCTACAACAAAGCAGCTGTGGTCAGTAAGTATTTTTGAAAGTTGTTCCTCATAAAAGTTACTTAAACTATAAATTCAGTCAATAAAGAAATATTGCCCCACTGATTCCTATTTGTTATGACAGGAAATTAAAATTGGAAGAGAAAAATCTCAAACATATACTTAATGTATTTGGCCCTATGAAAAAAGAGACCAGAAAACACGAGGGGAAAAAAATCTGTTATTTGTTTTTTGGCAGCTTAAAGTGTAATTTCAAGATCTAATATTATATGCACTCATAGCAAATACAGAATACTGAAAGTACCAACAAAATTTTCAGTTGTCTTAACAAGCAAGTTTAAGCAGCTAGGAAACTTAGACTTTAAGCCACTAAAATAGTGTGATTGAAATTCATTTGCAATGTTAATGAAATAACACCATGTTGAATCTGTACTTTTGAGAAAGATATTAAAAATGTATTAAGTCTTATATACTTCTATGTAAAGATAAATCACTTCTTAGTTCACCCACTGATTGAAGTTTAAAAAAAAACACTATTTTTTAAAAGGATTTTAAAATTTTATTGAAAATACTTGCCATAAAATACTATTATTTTGCAGATAAGAAATAGTAGTAATAAACAGCAATGATTATTCCTATAGCCTTCATTATTTAAGACAAATGAATAAAAAGCCTCTCTATATTCAATTATAAACAAGAAAATTAAAGGGTAAACCAAAAGAAAAAGGGAACACAAGGAGGATATTGTTTTTATTACAAATAACAGTTTAAAACTACTTGGCAGTGTCCTTTTAAAAAAGAAAAATGTAAACACAATTGCAAACTGCAGATTTAGTAGTTCAGAAAAACAAAACCAACTAGCTTTATACCATTAACTCTATGTGGAACAGTGTTATTATACAATCCAGGCCACAGGGTATGGATGATCCCAAGGACACACTGTCAGTGCAAAGCTATACAGAGGCATTAAAGGCCAAAAAGAATTATAAGGATAGGGAGCAGTAAAAGTTATAATCCTGGAGGGTGAACTGGGTTAGAGCATTCCTCTTATTTTCTGTCTCAACTGCCCTAGCTTTGTTTTTCTTCATTATACAACATATTATACAGCATATCATACATTTATTTATTTGAATCCCCAACTCCTCCTCCAATATAAGTGTCATAATATTACGTTCAATAACACACTAGACATCCAGTGTCTAGAATAACATCTAGCAGACAGTAAGTGGGTGCATGATAAATATTTACTAAATGACAACTAGAGGGCACATTTTACACAGCATCAACTGCCTATGGTTTAGTTCTGAAAGATCGTGTAATTTAACAACCATCTTATACACCAAAATTACCAAAAACAAATTCTTGTTTGTTCCAGTTCTATGTAACTATCTCAGCACCCATGTATGACATTCAATATGTCAAAGAGCTCAGTGTTTCAATACTGTCTCACTACTGCCAATTCTTCAACTTCCTATTATTTGTTTATATAGTTTGAAGAATTGTTCATAACAATAAATGATCACTAGCCCATTAGATTCTTTAACAATATATCAGATGACTTTTACAAATACTACTATAATTGGGTAGTATCACATCCTACACATTAACACAGGGTTTTCTCTAGCATCCATGTCCTTTTTGTAGGGTAAGGGTGTTTTGTTTATCATTCGAATCTGTTTTTATTACATATCAATTATATTTTTCCTTTCAAAAGCCATTTGGTGATACCACTTTATGATAAAAACCTACAGCATCCTGCTAGAGTACATCCTCTAAAACCTTCAGCCTACTTTTCAAGTCATTACTTCAAATCTATTTCTCACACAAATTTCCTAATAGTACCCTAAGTGCTCATCTTCTCTCCTTTATTCATTACTATTTCTATGCCACTGCTTATCACTTCAAACATAAGGCCTAATCTTATCCTTAATGTGCTAAAGATTTTCAACACCAAATTCAATATGCATACTTACCCTAGGATATGACTAAGCCAGTTTGATTTGGTACCTTCCAAGTATCCTACTAATGTCTAGCAGGAATTTCTCCCATATCTAGATATTCTTTGATTCTATTCTATCAGCTCCCAACACTTTAGTGTACTTCTGTATGACAATCTAATAATGCTAATAAACTGCCTAGAGTTTTAAAAATCTTAAGACTTTCAATTCTAGGAGGCTAATTGGTCTTATTTATAAAACTGAAAAATTAATTCTATCCAGGGCAGGATACCTTTCCTTACAAATTAAATAAGCAAACTAAAACCTAATTTATAATATAGATTAAACATTTAAAATTTGGTTGTCTAAACACTGAAAGCAGGTTATCCAAAACCTGTCTGGAGACTGAGTAACATACACAAAATGGGCCTATACTCTTCAAAACCGCCGAGGTCATAAAATACAGAGAAAGAGTTCAATATTAAAAATAGAGCTGTTGGCTGGGCGCTGTGGCTCACGCCTGTAATCCTAGCTCTTGGGAGGCCGAGGCGGGCGGATTGCTCAAGGTCAGGAGTTCAAAACCAGCCTGAGCAAGAGCGAGACCCCGTCTCTACTATAAATAGAAAGAAATTAATTGGCCAACTGATATATATATAAAAAAATTAGCCGGGCATGGTGGCGCATGCCTGTAGTCCCAGCTACTCGGGAGGCTGAGGCAGGAGGATCGCTTGAGCCCAGGAGTTTGAGGTTGCTGTGAGCTAGGCTGACGCCACGGCACTCACTCTAGCCTGGACAACAAAGTGAGACTCTGTCTCAAAAAAAAAAAAAAAAAAAATAGAGCTGTAACAAATTAACGTAATGTGTTCTCAAGTGGGCCCCAAATCAATCAATCAACACCCCTCCTTTCCTTTCTTATAAAAAGACATCAGTGAGAAAACTGACAACACGGACATCATGCCTGCAACTTCCTTTCAAAAGTATCAGTGAAAATATACCTTTTGTTGGGGGAGGGGGGAGGAGAAAAAGAGAAAGATAAGGCAAATGTAGTAAATGATAACACTTGGAGAATCTGGGTGACAGGTATTTTGGATTTTTTAAAACTAACTTTGTAATAATTATCCCATAAGTCTAAAATTATTCCAAAATTAGTTAAAAACAAACAGGTCATCCATATTTATACTTCTGCTGTTGGTAGTCTAAAAGTAGATTATGTTCTGCACAAAATGTATTAAATGGATAATAGATCCTTTCACTTCATCATTCAGTACCCACTACCATTCACTACTTCTTAATCACTATTTGAATAGGAATATGTATAGGAAATGTAGACCGATACTGTAATTTCACAGATATGGTTGCTATGGTCTAAAAGTGATGTGGACCATCACATCACCATCAGCCAGGAATTTTAGGCCAGAGTTTAATCACACAATAGTGTGTTGCCCTTATAAGCTATTTACAAAAGTATCTTTCACATTCACTCATTTCTAGTAAAATAATAAGGCATTTGCCTTTATTAAGTTGTTATAAGATTTTACAAGTTTATATTAATTTCTTTAAGAAGTTTGTTGTTTAGAAACCTCCCCTATTAAATATCAGAAATCAAAAAGATAAAAAATAGTCATATCTCGATATCTGCGGGTGACTGGTTCTAGGACTTGCTCAGATAGCAAAATCTGTAGATGCTCAAGTCCTGCAGTCGGCCCTTCTTATCAGAAGGTCCTGCATCCCAAGACTATCTGCAGATGCAGAACCTGTAGATCTGGAGGGCAGACTGTATTGGGAAAAACACAGGGAAGAAAAACAATATAACAACTCAAACAACCAAAAATAAAGAAATCTGATTAGCCTTTGCTTTTGATTATTTTCCACCCTGGGATTTGGAATGACAGCTACTCAATCTATCAGATATGTGTATATATTCAAAAATAAATTCCTGAGCCTTACTAAAAACATACTGAGTTACCCTTTGTGGATAATATTTATTTATAAAACAATCTACTCGAAGGCTATTCTTGATAGCACTGTTTGGGGACTAATGAATTAGAATCAAGATAATTTAAGGCTTCACTTTACAACAGGTTTTTCAATTACTGATTTCAAATAAAAATGAAAAGTAGATTTGGGGTCCAGAAAAGGATACAACTACATATAGGCTACTAGATAAGAGCCTGTTTCAGAAGGCAAGGTTCTTGAAATAAATGAGATGATAATGGAAGATCACCAGTTAGTTGCAGTAGGCAAAGACTCAAAGACACAGAATGAGTAGCTGGAAAAAGTCTAACAAAGACGTCTAAAAAAGACAACAGTCTATTTTATAGCATTAACTTTAGTTACTTCTTCTATCCCATAAAGAGATCCATTAATAAATTTAGTTCAGTATTTTCTCTCAGATTAATTTCCAAAAAAAGGATTCAGATACTCAGAGACTATAACATCCTTGGATAATCTGACTTATTGCTAAATCTATCTAAATGTTACTTTAGCTTTACTGTGAAAACCTAAAGTTGAACAGTGGGGGGAAGACTTTAGAGCAGTGCTTCTCAATATGTACATGAATCTTCATTACATATTCCTAAATACTCATAGTTGTTACTATGTGCTACACCTTGAGGGTCTATGGCATGTAGTAATTTATTACCTTGTTTAAAAAGAAAAAGGCAACTATCCCTGAGCCTAACTCAGCCTACCAGCTACACATTAACATGGCCTTGCTATCCTCCTGTACATGGTAACTTTTAAAAAGGCAGCTACCATTTATTGAACACTCTGTATCGGACACTGCAATAGGCAAGTTTTGCACGAAATGCTGTACTGTATTGAGCTGTGTCTTCCAAAAGGTCATTTTTAAAAATGACGTAAGCCAATCAGTCGTGGTAATTTGTTCTATTATGTGCTTCAAAGTTGTTCCAGGTTCTACCCATTATCCAACTGCCTAAGACTGGGCCTACAGTTGGGAAACAAGAGGCTAGACAATACAGGGTAGAACTGTGTACAAGACCAAAAATATGTTCAAGTTCTAATTGTCTGTATCTGTGAATGTGAAGTTATTGGCAAAGACCATCTTTGCAGATGTAAACAAGTTAAAATGGATTCATACTTGATATGGGTGGGTTCTAATCCAGTGACTAATGTCCTTATAAGAGGAGGAAAAATTGGATACAGAGACACATAGGGAGAATGCCATGTGACAATGGAGGCAAACACTGGAGCAATGCGTCTACAGAACGCCAAGGATTGCCAGCAACCACCAGTAGAAAGAGGCAAGGAAAAATTGTCCTCTAGAAGGCCGGGCATGGTGGCTCACACCTGTAATCCTAGCACTCTGAGAGACCGAGGTGGGCGGACTGCTCGAGGTCAGGAGTTCGAAACCAGCCTCAGCAAGAGCGAGACCCCGTCTCTACTATAAATACAAAGAAATTAATTGGCCAACTAATATATACAGAAAAAATTAGCCAGGCATGGTGGCACATGCCTGTAGTCCCAGCTACTTGGGAGGCTGAGGCAGTAGGACTGCCTGAGCCCAGGAGTTTGAGGTTGCTATGAGCTAGGCTGACGCCACAGCAATCACTCTAGCCTTGACAACAAAGTGAGACTCTGTCTCAAAAAAAAAAAAAAAAAGTCCTCTAGTTCTTTCAAGGGCCTTCAGCTGGCCCTGTCAACACCTTGATTTCAGACTTACAGCTTCAGAACTGTGAGTAGAACAAATTTTTGCTGTTTGAAGCCGTCTGGTTGTAATAATTTGTTACAGCAGGCCTAGGATGCTAATACAAATGTCCTTTTTTTTAAATTAATGAAAGTTAATTATACACTAGCTGAAATACTTACTGTTACATGTTTAAATAATAAAGTACGTGCACACAAACAGTGAATGTTGAAATAAAGATAATAAAACACAGAAATATCATCCAGTAAGACAATATTTCTTTCCAGATTAATATGTAAATGACTCAAATGTGTGGGTTTTTTTTCATTTTTCTCAGAATTTAAAAGTTTTTGCACATAAACAATTGCATTTAAAGTAAAAATTTTTGTTTCTCTAAACTTGCAAGTGCTTGCAATATTATTTTAGGATACATTATTGTAACATTGCTATATGAGAATGCTATCCTCTTAATTATCTATGAAACAAACATATCCCCACCATTTCACTTGTGAGACAACAGGCTTAGAGAACCTAAGTAACTTATTCAAGGAAGTATAGCTAATAATTAGACTGAATTTTTTTTTTTTTACCATTATGTAAGTATAAATTCACTTGAAAGTTTATAGTTATATTCAGCTATACTTCCTGGAGAACATTTAATGCCATTCCTTTTTTTTTTTGAGACAGAGTGTTACTCTGTTGCCCGGGCAGGCTAAAGTGCTGTGGGTGTCAGCTTAGCTCACAGCAACCTCAAACTTCTGGGCTCAAGCAATCCTTCTGCCTCAGCCTCCTGAGTAGCTGGGACTACAGGCATGTGCCACCATGCCCGGCTAATTTTTCTGTATATTTTTAGTTGGCCAATTAATTTCTTTCTATTTATAGTAGAGACGAGGTCTCTTGCTCAGGCTGGTTTTGAACTCATGACCTTGAGCGATCCTCCTGCCTTGGCCTCCCAGAGTACTAGGATTACAGGTGTGAGCCAACGTGCCAGCCATATGCCATTCTTAAATCTAGAAAATGACTAAAGTCACTAGGGGCATGAACTGTATAAAATTTTTCTAATTATCATTAACAACTATATAGTTGCCATATAATGACACAAAAAATTTACTGGGGGAAAGATTAAGGCTACAGTAACTTTAAAACCCTAAGTAATCCTAGTTAAAAGTATAATCATCTTCCACATCATTTTAATGGGCTAATATGGACATGTCAAGTGTGTTACCTACCTTAAATCTGTAAACTTTATGACAATACGTAAGCAAACATTAGATGCAAACTATACTCCAAATGTTCTAAAACAGAAAATAAAAATCTACTGTATCCATTTCTACTGCTCCTGATCCTTTTCTAAAAGCAATTTTAAAATCTTAGCTTTTAGTGTCTACTGCTTAAATTAAAAAAAAAAGTAAGGGGAAACTATCACCACAGAAGATATTTAATAAACCTTTATTCCCTCATCCATTGAAGAGCATTTAAATGGGCTAAGTTTTACATATGAACTATATAGCCTTCAGGCTAGTATCACATCATTCCTATCAACAACCCACCTTGCCAATTTCTATTACTCCATCAAAAGGGGGTAGTTTTGTGCAGTTTCAAAACTTACCTCCATTTTATATCTAGAGTGAAAACCACCCCCCCTGCAATTAATTAATATGAGAACACTTTTGAAAACTTACTCCCCTCATGCCACTGTATACCAGCATGGGTGACTCTGTCTTTTAAAAAACAAACAAGAAAAACAAAAAATTTACTCTTCTCCCTCTGAAAAAAAAAAATCAGTAATAGGGTGACCTTTTCCCCAAGTATCTCGAATCACCCTTTCAGATTTGACCTGAATTCTTTACTTTGGTTAACACATTTGTAATAGTTAATAAACCATCAAGCTATATCTGTATTTCCTTTTAAATATTCCTGCAGAGATTTCATGGCCATTTGCGCCTTTCCTGAGTGGAGTGATGAAAAATTTAAGAGCTGGGATTTTTATTTTCTCTTAAATCATGATTATAAATTAAGAAGGACTTATGTAATCTTAAGGTTTGCTTAAAAATTATAGATATTGGAGAGAATTCTGATCCTAGACAAACATTATGGGAACATTTATTTTCTCTCATGATATGAGTGAAGAAGGCAGAACTGGGTAGGTTCTGTGAAAGACGTACTTACAGAAAAACAAAAAACTTCACACACACGTAAAAACAAAAACTCCACAACTGTCAAAAAACTTCATTTTAGTGCAATATTCTCAAGAGTATGATCCTAACACAATTGAACAGAGAATACACTGACTGGGAAAGGCCAAATAATGTTTTTTAATGTAGAAATATACGTGGGATACAAAACTTTTCTTTTTTTTTTTTTTTTAAGAAAGGAAGGTAGCCAGTGTCCTTAAGAATAAAGTTATCAACAAAACACAAAAAAACCAAGCTGGGCACAGTGGCAACCACCTATAGTCCCAGCTACTTGGAAAGCTGAGGCAGGAGAATTGCCGGCTAGGAATTGAGGCTGCAGTACACTATGATCAAGCCTGTGAATAGTCACTGCATTCCAGCCTGAACAACACAGCAAGACCCTGTCTCTTAAAATAATAATAATAAAAAAGAAATAAAACCACTCAACTTCAACTACTGAAACATTTATTGAAATCTGAATATTCTTAAAGTTATAGAGAAAGGTCTGGGCTTTGTTACTTATCTAGTGGGGAAAATAAACTAAGACGCAACTAATATAATCCAGTCTGTAGTACTAGTACAAAAAAACCTATGAAAATGATAATTCCAATGGAAAGAGTCAGTATGATTTTATAAGAGAATTATTAAATAAGCAAAGTAAGGCAATAGTATTACAATCATATTATAACTGTTATTTTAGTCTGTATTTACCACAAAACTACAATTTTGATGATAGTGGATTAAAACGGTGATTTTTTTTTCCCAGTTAACCAGAGTCTGGCATATAGATATTTAATAATGGTTGAATGAATTAATAAGTCAAAATTCTGATCACACATAAAAATTCTAAAAAGGAGGCTAACTATGCAAAAGATAAACATAAAACAGCAATTAGTAACTATAAATAAAACCTGCTATTTATATACTATTTAAGTATCTTAAAATATCACATAAAGGAGATCCTTATCAATTTTAATTTAAAAATTAATGAAATATTTTAAGAATGCCCTGAAATAAAGAACAATTTGGGTTAAAGGTCAACTGTTAGCAAGTGTAAAACCAGAAAGCCACTATAAATATACATTTATATTTAATACCCCCATGAACAAAAAAATAAACCCTAAACTTAGGGAACAAGATCCTTTTAATATATTCAGGTAGATATTAGAAATGAAAGCATTCTTTGAGGGGCAGCATGATATTTAGAATAAGCCAGATAGACCTGGGCTCTAAATTTTTACTCTGCTTCTTATTAACTTCACAACTACAAGTCACTTAGTTTCTTTAAGAATGAAATGTGTAAGGCTGGGCGTGGTGGCTCACACCTGTAATCCTAGCTCTCTGGGAGGCCGAGGCGGGTGGATTGCTCAAGGTCAGGAGTTCAAAACCAGCCTGAGCAAGAGCGAGACCCCGTCTCTACTATAAATAGAAAGAAATTAACTGGCCAACTAATATATAAAGAAAAAATTAGCCAGGCCTGGTGGTGCATGCCTGTAGTCCCAGCTACTTGGGAGGCTGAGGCAGGAGGATCGCCTGAGCCCAGGAGTTTGAGGTTGCTGTGAGCTACTCTGTCTCAAAAAAAAAAAAAAAAAAAATGAAATGTGTGTGCATGGTGGGAAAAAGATAACAAAGTTCATTTCTTCTCATTTCATATTTAATTGCTCCAGCCCAATTTACTGAGACCACCATCCTTTTGTGACATATTGGTAGGGCACCTTAGTCACAAATTAGGTAATTAAATGAGCAGGTCTATTTTTAGATACTTTATTCTGTTCCACTGGTCTATTTACCTATAGACCTATACTATACTTCTGCCAATACCACAATTTTAGTTACTGTAGCATTTACAAATGTAGGTATCTAGCAGTATTAAGTTCCCTAACTTTGTTCTTTAAGATTGTCTCGACTATGCTTGGTTCTGCTTTCCATTTACATTTTAAAAATCAGCTTAATTTCTTTTAAAAACCTGAAAAAAATTTGATAGTACTAAATCTACAGATCAACTAGTAAAAAGCTGGTATCTTCATCTTTCAGCCAAAAGCATGGTTATGGAGGACTTCCATTTAAGTTTTCTTTAATTTCTGTGTTTTATAGTTTACAGTGTAAAAGACCTTGCCCTTTCTCATTGGATTTATTCCTAGGTACATCACAAGGAAACTATCTCATGTGAAAACATTCTCTACATATATGATATAATTTTGCAATACCATCCCAAGAGATATATATGTTGCTTTCATTTTTAACTAATTTGGCCAACGCTGCAAATCTCTCATGAAGCATATCTGCCTGTATTTTAAGAGCTACTTTTTGATCCTTAGTGTACACTATTAAGCATAGTGCAATGATGTAAATTCCAGGTGAATTCTTAGTAGATTAAAGGAATTTTTTAGGCTGGGCATGATGGCTCACACTTATAATCCTAGCATTTTGAGAGGCTGAGGTGGGAGGAACGCTTGAAGCCAGGAGGCTCAAGACCACCCAGCGGAAGAGGGAGACCCCTTCTCTACTAAAAACAGACAAATTAGCCAGGTGGAATGGTGTGTACCTGTAGTCCTAGCTACTCTGGAGGCTGAACTGGGAGGATTGTTGGAGCCTAGCTAGGAGTTGGAGGCTGCAGCAAGCTACGTTGACACACCACTGCACTCCAGCCTGGGCGACAGAGCGAGAGACTGCCCATCCCTCTACGCCCCCTCCCCACAAAAAATTTAAAAAACAATCTCTATCAGTTCTTAATAACTACAAATTATTTTCATAAAGTCAAAGATGAATTTTTAACATGAACCCATACTGAGGTATCACATTTCAAAATAGAATCATATATAAAGTAAAAAAGTCACATGATCATGTACCTGGATATGTTACAAAAGGTAATATCCCTAATAATAGATATAAATGGTAAATTTAAAGGTTCAATTTTTCCGTATTGTGTGAAACTGCTTTGAGGGCTAGATTTAAACACAAAGTAATTAAGGAATATAAAGACTTACTTGCTAGCTCAATAAAAAGAAAACAGAGAGGAAAAAGTTGAGTGAGAAGCCGAAATGTAAATGTGAAGGAAAGGTAGGGTTAATGAAGCAAAAGGAAAACAATAAAAAGACAGTAAATATATAAAAGTAATGTCAGCAAACTACACATCAATTGGGAAAAAGCATTCTGAAACACATACAAAAAGAGATCAGACTTTTCTATTTTTTGCCTCTCATCCCATAAGTTTGTTTTCAAAAATTTAAAATATGTAATAGCAAGCAGAGTTCAGGTCAATGAAAGGAAGGTAGAAGGAAAAAAATGCATTGGGCAGATGATGGGGGACATATAAGAAATCCTGGAATTATGAGTTAAAAATCACGTGTGGACCAACAGGAGCCAGAGCGAGACCCTGTCTCTATTTAAAAAAAAAAGAGAGAGAGAGAAAGAGAGAGAAAAAAGAAATGAGCTGAATAATAATAAAAATATATAGAAAAAATTAGCTGGGCATAGTGGCACCACATGCCTGTAGTCCCAGCTACTCAGGAAGCCGAGGCAAGAGGATCACTTGAACCCAGGAGTTTGAGGTTGCTATGAGCTAGGCTGATGCCATAGCACTCTAAGCATGGGCAACAGAGTGAGACTATGTCTCCCCCCCAAAAAAAGCAAGTTTAACACGGAAGTAAAGCTGTATGGGAATTATGAATTATTTCTTTCCATGCAGTATATCTATGTAGGAGCTACTAGAAATTTCACTGGAATGATCTATTTGTGTGTATGCCAACTATGTAAACTGTAACATCTCCCTGCTTGGAATTTAATGTCAACGGAATCCCCACAATTATTGAAACAAGCAAAAACTGTTCCCACACATTTCCAAACTGTTGTTTGAAATTCTAGCACTACATATTTTAAACAAATGCCCAAAGTGATTCTGATCAAAACACTGGATCAAATAAAGTATTTTCCAATCTTATATCTGTGATTATCTTAACTAAATTTGAGATAAACTGATGGAAACATTCTCAGACATCAGAACCACAAAGTACGGATAATGTTATTAAAATGTAATTAATAAAAATACAAGGGCAAAAATAACTGTGACCCAAAGCTAGCCCAACTAAAACCAATAAATTTTATACAGAGAACCAAACATCACAAATTCCTCCATACAATAACAGAATTTCTTCACAACATCTTTCCTACTCATCAGCAAATAAATTACTTTCAGACATATCAAAGGGCTATAGCTGTGCTTTAGTTTACATTATCATGAGCTATAAATAGTATTCTACTGAGCACTGAATATGCTGCTCTATAATCAGTCCCTAAATCGTATACCTTAGATTACCAAATATTCTTATTTCAGGGAGTTAAGTGCTTAGACAAGAGTTTTTTTTTTTTTTTTTTTTTTTTTTTTTTTTTTTTTTTTTTTTTTTTTTTTTTTTTTGAGACAGAGTCTCGCTTTCTTGCCTAGGCTAGAGTGAGTGCCGTGGCGTCAGCCTAGCTCACAGCAACCTCAAACTCCTGGGCTCAAGCGATCCTGCTGCCTCAGCCTCCCGAGTAGCTGGGACTACAGGCACGAGCCACCATGCCCGGCTGATTTTTATATTATATATATTAGTTGGCCAATTAATTTCTTTCTATTTTTATGGTAGAGACGGGGTCTCGCTCAGGCTGGTTTTGAACTCCTGACCTTGAGCAATCCGCCCGCCTCGGCCTCCCAGAGTGCTAGGATTACGTAGACAAGAGTTTTATATAAAGTTGAAGAATAACTAAATAAAGGGATTTAGAAATCTGGTGATCTTATGCACATCTTAACAACAACAAAAAGCATGACTTACACAACAGTGAGGCAAATGTTAGTTTCTGAGAGGCTGATTAAATGTTAGTTTCTGAGAGGCTGATTAGAATATACTTATGTACTTTGAAACACTGTTCAGCTCCTCATAGAACAGCATAATGGAAAAAAGCAAGGATAGTATCAGCAATGAGAACTGTGTGCTAACCTCAATTCTATCATTTATTGACTTGGGCAAGTCTCTTAGGCTCATCTGATCTTTAATTTCCTCATCTTTAATGAAGATATTCAGCTAGTCTATGTCAATAATCAGAATGAAATGAAACAATGAATATGAAGGTGCTTTAGAAAATCATCAAATGCTATTTAGTTATAAGGAACTTTACTACTTAAAGGATAGCAGTATTTTGAATGAAAGCTTCAGAATAATTTATATTGTTATCAACTTCCATTACTGTCCATATATATGAAACTTAGAAAAATGGTATGTATCCTTATTTTAATTCTTAAAATATTTCATTCTACATGATGTAGCTAACCAAATCTGCCAAAGCCAGCAATTTTAACAGAATGATCCTTTAAATTAGTATTTATCCTGGTTGTTTGTAATATAAAATTTTCTGTGATTGGGAAAAAAGACAAGTTACGAAATTTTCTAATCTACAGCAAACCAAAGCACACTCATTTACTTACTCAACACATGACATTAATGAATTGCCAGGATTGACAGCCACCTTTCAATTAATTTCACCAAATTCAAAGTTCACATTACACTTTTTAGTATCCTTTTCTTAAGAAAAAATTAAGCTAGTTCAAAAACAAACAGGTACAAGGGAAAAAGTTTATTAGCCATTAGTTTATCAAAACCTAAGTCAAATAACAAAAATGCAGAATGCTGCTTTATACCTAAGAAATTCCACATAAAAAAATTACTATGAGCATAAAGACTGGAGATTAAATCAGAAACCACCAACACATAAGTTTATTAGAATAAGAAAAAGAAAGGAAACAAGGAAGGAACTAGCTGTTAGGTAGTTACTGGTAGAAAGGTGAGATAATACTGGAATAAGGCAATGTTCTCCACAAAGAATGAAATATATCAAAATGAAATGCTGCCTTCTATCAGAGACAATGATTATTAATAAAAACTGCAGGCCGGGTGTGGTGGCTCATGCCTGTAATCCTAGCACTCTGGGAGGCTAAGGCGGGTGGATCACTCAAGGTCAGTTGTTCGAAACCAGCATGAGCAAGAGTAAGACCCTGTCTCTAACAAAAAATAGAAAGAAATTAATTGGCCAACTAAAAATATATACAAAAAATTAGCTGGGCATGGTGATACACGCCTAAAGTCCCAGCTACTCGGGAGGCTGAGGCAGAAGGATTGCTTGGGCTCAGGAGTTTGAGGTTGCTGTGAGCTAGGCTCATGCCACAGCACTCTAGCCTGGGCAACACAGTGAGACTTTGTCTCAAAAAATAAAAATAAAAATGACTACTGGTCATCCTGCTAAAAATATATGTGTTGAGTAAATTCCTACTATTTAAAAAATGAAACATATTTTTTAGAAAGTCAAGACAAAATGTTATGCTATTTGGATTTTTCTGTGAATCTTAAATAGCATAAGGAAAGGAAGCGCTGGTTTAAAAAAAGTTAGTGTGGCTCGAGGTCAAGAGTTCGAAACCAGCCTAAGCAAGAGTGAGACCCCATCTCTACTATAAATAAAAAAAGAAATTAATTGGTCAACTATTATATATAGAAAAAATTAGCCGGGCATGGTGGAGCATGCCTGTAGTCCCAGCTACTTGGGAGGCTGAGGCAGAAGGATTGCTTGAGCCCAGGAATTTGAGGTTGCTGTGAGCTAGGCTGACGCCACGGCACTCACTCTAGCCTGGGCAACAAAGTGAGACCCTGTCTCAAAAAAAAAAAAAAAAAGTTAGTGTGTTTCACTGAATACTTTGAGAACGCAGATCAGGGCTTATAGATAGTTATGATTATAAATGTTCCTGTCTTTAAAATCTCACAAGAAAATAACCTGGAATTAATTCCAACCAATTCAAATGAGACAAACAACTTATCTCTATCTTTTGATTTTACGTTCTTAATATATGAGCTGAGTAAAATTATTCCTAAAAGATGCAAATTCCATTTCCAAAGGTATTTTATTTATCAGCAGCCTTGAGACTTGATTCATAAAGAAATCCACTTCAAGAATATAGATCAGAGAGCATGAAAGCCTTGTATTATGATTCAATCATGGAAAGTACAGAAGATATTATTTTCATAAATAGTATGCAAAGGGCAAATTTATGGAATCATCTGAAGTATTTTCAACCTGGAATGGGTCTATTCATTGTTAACAACATTGCCAGTCATACTAGGACTATAAGCTTTGGGAAACTGGAAGAACACAAAAGAAAATAATACGATTAATTCCTAATTCCAACCAGAGGTGTATTATTATAAAATATCAGATTTCAAGCTGAAGCTAACCTAAGAAGTTTAACTATGGGTACAAAAGTATCAGACTATATAATGCAGAACTGCTGGCCCAAGTAGTGATTATTTCTGATAATTGATTAGAATTCCTTCCCTAAGCATCTATTAGGCTGGTTTCTTTATGGTCTAAAGAAGGGTAGAGAAGTATATATCTAGATTGCTGTTTACTTATGACGACATCTCAAAAGTAACATATATGTAATTTCTAAGCTACACAGAACTACATTTACTGCTATTCATACAGGCTCTAAACACAACACAGGCTAACAGTAGAACAGGAATCTAATCTGAAACTTACCTATGAAAAGATGACAGGACATGACAAATATCTTAACAATAAAACACAAAGCTATTATGATAAGTCTATTCTTGGGTTTGTTATGTTCCAAACTTTTATGTCCATTCTAAAGACATGTCTTATGTAGTAGGGGGTGTCTGAGTAGTAATAACAGAAATCAGGAACTGAGCAGCTCCTGTGACTAAGAACAGATGATAAATGAAATAATATGAGGCTAAACACCAGTAAGCCTGCACATATAGTGCTGCAAAGCAGATCTTAGGACCCCATCGGAATAAATTAATCGGTTGTATGTATTCAATATCCCCAAAAGAGTAAAGGCACAGAATTTGGGGCAAAGGACCAGAGTCTTTAAAAAAGAAATCTAGCTCATTGTACAATAAATGATCACTGCAACAGATAACTTTGTTACATGGACATTTATTGTACATCTGGGCTTTAAGAAAAAATAGCTATACCCATATGATTAGGAGGGGGAGGTCAAACATAATCAACTAACTTATCCACATACAATAGCAACATCACTTTTAACCACAAGTTGATTTAAATCTTTCCAAGCACATACAAGTCATCAACAGAATCCCTCCATTTCAGCTGAGGAAACTAGAATTGCCAAAATTCAAAATAGAATTTTAATGAAATATTTTCTTTGACAATATAGGGATTCATACACCACCTCTGATGTCCAAAAACTCTGCAAAATATATTATTATCTACATGATAAATATTTGCCCAGAGAGGGGAAAAAGGCAACCACCAATTTAATAATTTGGGGTAGAGGACAATTTTAATATACAGACATAAACAAAAATGTTCCAACTTCAGGGTACAACAAGCCTAAAACATTTTTTTTCTTTTAACATATTCAAATGTAAGAGAAATACATGGCCCAAGCCCATAAGCTTCTCTAACTCACACACTAAATTCATATTTCCTGATGTAACTGGTAAAATGGCCAGGTGTTCAAAGGTCAAAGCAAAAACTATTGTAGTAACTAAATTATTTAAGGTCAGTAAGTAACCGTGTGACTAATGTTTTTCTTATGGTGTGCAAAAACTTTTGATAGTGAAATTTTTCACTATCATGTATAAATAGTTGACTTTTCAGATGCTCTAAAACACACAAATCAAAAGCACAGACAAGAAAAAAACACACCATTGTACTTCATAAAAGAAACATAAGATACAATAGGGGGTCTTTACCTTACTGTACATTAGACCCTCACTTTGAATTTTCAGGAAAGTAGAACTTTTTCAAAAGGCTAATATCTAAAAGCAAAAGCAATTTGGCATGTTTTATCCAACATTAAATATTTTACATATATTATAAACACACACACAAACACACATACATGTATACATACAAATAAAAAGGGTTTTGGGTTTTTTTTTACCTAAATGCAAACTGGATGAGGATCCATGTGATGAAAGTGATGGCGGTGGCGTAAGTGAATGTCCTGGAGTTTGGCTTGGCAGAGGCATGCCTATTGGACTTGGAGAGGAGGAAAATCCCAGACTATTGTAAAATGGTTGCCCTATGGGTGCTAGGCTGCTACTAGATCTTTTGTACAAGTCAGAGCTAGTAGATAGAGACTCTCTCCTTGTGGCACTACTACTTGCAGAACTGCCAACTGAAGAAGAAATAAAAAAAACCCTAATTACATACAGTGTTAACTGAATAAAATCTATCCCCAACTCTTGCTGGGCAATAACAGAAGTGATCACAATAATTATTTTTAGAAACATTATGGAGAAGATAATTACTGTGATAACTATATATACTAACTTATTAATCATAAAAGGGTATAAATGCACCCCAATAAAGTAACCAAATACTTAACAGAGCAGTCATATGTTTCATTATTTCACACATATTTACCACTGACACATATGATTACTGTGCTTTAATACCCTGGTATGATTTATAAACCCTGGAATTGCAAGTTGTCTGCATTAGGACATGCTAGAGATTAAATTCCAAATGGTTAAATTCTGGTAGTATCCTAATAGTCTCTGGAACCTGGTTCTTACACTTCAACTCAATGCTAAGAAAAGATTATACTAATAAATGGAATATTTATTAATACATTTCTTTCACCATTCACATTTGATGTGGCTTCTAGCTGTGTTCAAAACATAGCCCTTTAAATCCATATTGGCCCGAATATCAGTCAGTTGTGAAACACAGATGGCAGCTAATTCCTCAGTATTTTTCACACTACTCATTCTCCCTTGTTCTGGGACAACTAAATTACAAAATATATATGAAAATACTACACTTTCTTTTAGAAGATTAATAGCCCTCATTACTGTTATCACACTAATGGCATGCTTTCACTTATCCCTCCAAGATCTTGCATTCCTAAGATTCTATTACTGGCTTCCTGGGTCTCTTACTCAAGTGAAGACTGACAAGGTTTTTTTACCTTAGAAAAGATACAATTTCACTTATCTCACAAGCCTTATTGCACTTTATATCCAATTCCTTTTATTTAATCCCTAATTTAACTACTAGCTTTTTAATATAACTTTTCCTCTTTTTTTAGAGACAGAATCTTGCTTTGTTGCCCAGCCTAGAGTGAGGGCCCTGGTGTCAGCCTAGCTCACAGCAACCTCAAACTCCTGGGCTCAAGCAATCCTCCTGCCTCAGCCTCCTGAGTAGCTGGCATTACAGGAGCTCGCCACGATGCCCAGCTAATTTTTTTGGTTTCTATTTTTAGTTACCTGGCTAATTTTTTCTAATTTTAGTAGAGATGGGGTCTTACACTTGCTCAGGCTGTCTAGAACTCCTGAGCTCGAGTGATCCTCCCCGCTTGGCCTCCCAGAGTGCTAGGATTTCAGGCATAAGCCACTGGGCTGGCCTCCTTTCCTTTCTATATTTCACAAAATCACAAAGAATAGACTCACACTACCATGTAGGCTTTGGTGAGCTACGCGTGCTCAAAAGAGCAAACCAAGATCTAGCTGTTAATTAATACATATCTGGATAACCAAATTCTTTACCATGTGTCTGTAAGGGCTATGCAAAACTCCCAATTATCAAATCTCATTTAGAGTCCACATTTTCATCAAGTATGTTTCCTTCCTATTTGTAAGTGCTAGCTTCCTTTAACTGAATGCCTTTTACATCTAGAATTTCATATCACACATCTTAACCTGCCAAATAATTTTTTTAAGGGCAAGTTCTATATTCGGACCAATATGGCATTTCTATTCAAGGAATTTTGAAGTTTCTATTAAATCTTTGTTTTCCAATCACAAGTCATACATAAGTAGGTCATACAGGATATTAAAGAAAAAAAATTAAGGACAGTACATGATGGGTAGACTGTGTTAGCTTATATTATAGTACAGATAGAAAACTTAATTATGTTGGTTTTGCCAAAATTCTATAAAGAGGGGAAAAAAACAGGCTCATGCTACCAATTAGACAAAAGATTATAAACCTACTCAATCTTTTATACCAGCCAATGAAATTTCTGAAAGACTGATCATGTTTATTGAAAATTTCACATTTTAAGATATCATGTTATAGGAAAATACTGGGTAGCTATATGTGTCTTAATGGCAAAACAAATATAAACACTAATGTAATAAATAGCTCCTCTTAACTTGCTTTTGGCAAAATTGTCAACATATGCTACATTAACTATGCTAATTTAAAAGGACACTGTCAAAGTGATTTTTTAAAACATGGCTACATTTTAAATTCCTATTTATCTCAGAAAACAACTTAACTCACAAGGAAAAAGACAAAAACTCTCTAACAAGAGCAGCATTATCATTCCCCCTGGCAAATAACCAAAGAAACCAGTTTTGACACATGCAGTATTATTCTCCTCTAAAAAGGAAAATCCAAGCCAAATATTTAAAAATTATTCAGAAATAACTTTAAACATAAAAAAGCTGGCTCTTTTAAAGTTTTACTTTATTCCTAAATTATCTGCAACAATATGACTATGAAATATGAGGTGTACCTAAAATATCTAGGAGGCCAGAAAGACTGCTAATCATTCATAAACTGGGTAAAAAAGGTTAAATTACAAACCTTCAATTATAATAGCTCTTTTAAATAATAGGTCATAGAAAGGATGATTTAATAACTATATTACAATGGCTAAGCTTCCTGGCCAACTATATTATGAAATAGGGTATTTAACACTGTTAAACATTAATAATTTCATCATAGAGGTAACAGAATGACTATGTGTACACTTGCACACAACCATATCACATCTTAGATTTCCTCTAAGTATGTAATTGCCATAATGTAGAACGGCAGTGGGCAGACTTATTGTAAAGAGTACGTATGTGGCTGGACGCAGTGGCTCACGTCTGTAATCCTAGCACTCTGGGAGGCCGAGGTGGGAGGATTGCTCAAGGTCAGGAGTTAGAAACCAGCATGAGCAAGAAACCCCCGTCTCTACTAAAAATAGAAATTAACTGGAAAACTAAAAATATATAGGAAAAATTAGCCAGGGATGGCCACGCATGCCTGTAGTCCCAGCTACTCGGGAGGCTGAGGCAGGAGGATTGCTTGAGCCCAGGAGTTTGAGGTTGCTGTCAGCTAGGCTGACAGCCATGGCACTCTAGCTGGGGCAACAACAGAGTAAGACACTGTCTCAAAAAAAAAAAAAAAAAAAAAAAAAAAAAATGAGAGTACATATGTATGGCACTTGAACGAACTCTCACAAAACATCTAAGAGGGAGATGGTAGGTTATTGGCTTTCAGGAGTGGTGATCACTAATGCCCTCTAAAGCAAGGTAAAAATGAATCTTTTTCAGACTGGAAGTCAGAACTGAGTAAGCAATACTTATAAATAAAGGGAGTATGAAGATCAATTTGAGGAAAAGGGCATCTGGAGGAGACAAAATACTCATGCCAACCAGTTTCTGAATGTAGGAGAACCGTTAAGACTCTTAACTAAGAGACAAATGGGAATTTAGAAGAATTGAGCAGGGGGTCCTATAAATCTACACCAGACATCAATGACATATTACACTAGAAAACAGAATGTGGGGTTTATCAAAGCTCTACTTTTCCTGGATTATTTAGGGTCCACAATCTGTAGTTTTGAAACTAGTTATTTCCACAAAGTTTGTTTTTTAAGTTACTTGTTCCTTCTGTTTACCTCACAATATTTAGGATTCTTTGGGGAAAATGTCCCAATTGTGTTAGAGACAAAGAATCAGTCCTATGGGAGTAAGTGAGGTGGACATAAAATACAAAACCCCAAAAGGAATTAAAAAAACTAAGGTAGGAAAATTAAAAGACTTAACACGATCTCCATGTTCACTGGATTTTCCTTCCGAAGTTCTTGTGCCTATTCTTTAGATAATTTTATGTTAGGCAAGTATGACATTTCCTTGTTATATTTCATTGTAACAAAAAAGCACTCTGCCTCTAATAGTTTATAGCTGTTCTAGACCATCCCTTCAACAAATATGAATGGTAAAAGTTCAGAAGACACTTACTCCCTTAGAAAACTGCCAAGCACGGTTAATGATGACTGGCATATGTTAGTTTTGCCATTTTCCACACCAGAAAAGAATATAATCTGATGTGGTGGGAAAATAGATGAGAAGCAGATATTAAGGATTCTAGAGCGTCATGGTAAAGAAATAGAAAAATCTCTTGAGGTCCAAATAAATAGCCCTGCCCTAATGGAATTAAAGGCTGCCAATTGTACCAACAGAACTAGGTAAGCTGTTTTTTCCTAATGTTTCCTGAATACTTCATAAGAATATACAAACTGTGTCAACATGGAGTCAATGTGGGCCTCCTCTGATTTCATTTAATTCTTCCTGAGTCAAAAATCTAAGAACCAGTTTGTATGAGTCAATTATCTATTTGAGAAGCTATTTAAAAATTTCATTTCTAAATGTTATATAAAGTTAAGATATGTGAGTAGGTATTCTTTTAAATGAATTTTTAGCAACAAAGGCTAAATTATTTAATCTAAAGTAAAGATAAGCATACTGGTTGTTTCTTAGGGGCTTCTATTTAAAACATTTCATTGTATAATTTTAAATTAAATTGTGCCAAGTAAAACCATAATAAACCACAAGCATATAATAAGAATGAACCATCTGCTAAGCACACAAAGATAACTATTTTAAAACACCAAATATTTGAGATGGCAAAATATTTATCTCCTAAAACACTAACATGTAGAGAATGAGGAAGAGTTAATAATTTGCATATAATATATTGATCCAAACAAACCTTACTAAAATAAAAATTCCAGTAATAAATTCTTATTAATAAATTTCAGGGGAAAAAGGAAATGTATTATATTTGAGTAAAGGATGGGCTTCTTGAAGTGAGTTAAACATTCATAAATGTTTAAAAGATTTGCAGGAACATTTTTTTCTTCTATAAAATTAAACAAATAATCCTTTTTTCCTGTCTTCCTATACTACATGCTATTATTGCTTGTTTTTATATTAAAAACACACATATACCTCATGTCCACTTATCAGAATACACCCATCTTAAAAATAAACTTACCTGATGAACCAAATCCACTGAGGGCTGAGCCTATAGCAGCACCCAAAGAGCTGCCACTTCCAAAGCCAAGAGATGTACTTCCAGGTTGACCAGGTCCATGAGAAAACAAAGAACTGCTCTGAGAGCTATTAGTCAAAGAACTGCTCCCATAAAATGAATTAGATTGCAGATTAGTGCTTGGCTGCTGTTGCTGCTGCTGTTGTGGTGGCTGAGTGCCAATTGGCCGAAACAGACCATTTGTGCTGCCTGTAAGACTGTTTGCAGTTCCTCCAGCTGCTGCTGCTGCTGCTGTTAAAAAAAATCCAGATACTTCTTAGAACTACACAGAAAACTATTCTGTATTTTTAAAATTATATCTCTACACCAGAAAAATATCATCCTAAAAATGTCAGTGACACTTACCAGCTTGTGCTGCTGCCGAACTAATTAAAACAGGTGTTGGAGCCATTAATCGAACTGGAGCTCCAAGGCCAGTTCTTGCTCCAGGGCCAACCACTAAGGCACCAGTCTGATCATAATAGGCAGTTGGAGCTAGTACTTGATAGCCTAGATAACATTAAAGTAAATGTTTACTAACAAAAACACTTGTAAAAACATGCATACTTATTTCCCTCTACACTTGTATTTTTAACAAATAGGAAACACAGTCTTTTAATACTATTATTATTAACCTTAGTTACTATATGAAAAGCAACACATTTGAGAAAGTCATAATATATGAAAAATACATTGTCATTAAACATTTTTTGTCTAGAGAAGAGTGAGGCACAACACTGTAAGAAATGTTTACTATGCAATTTCAATCAAGTTCTAAACCATGTGCCTCATAACCAGCACCCCCTTGGACTTTCATTTGTAAGTATCTTTTTAAAAACTTAAATCGTGCTCTGAACAGATACCTTAAAATTCCACACTTTGTTTGTAAAGGTTCTTAGGCTAGACTCTGAATAAAGATCACGTGGACATTAGTTTTATTGTAGCCTTGAGCATAGGCAGATAATTTGTATTATTTAGAACTAAAGGAGAGTGAAGTTTACTTCTTTGCAGACTTTCTCAATGGGGATTCTTTGTCTGAACCAAAGAACACAGAAAATGATTCAAATGACTGTTCTGTCAATTCTCCCAAGGATGGTACATAACAAGTACCACTCTAGAGTCACAGGAGAGAAGCCAACTATTATTAACATATATAGTGGAAATTTTTATAGCAATAAGACTTAATTCTCTCCTGGAACTCAGGTTGAGAAAGACTGTCTTACACAGTGACAAGAACTCAGGCCCAACAGCCTAAAAATTACCTGCAAATATGTACTGGTAACTTCTAATACTTCCAAAAGTTTTTTGAAACACAGAATATACCGAAATATAATATATTCCAACATGAATTTTTGAGTTTTATCTTTTTAAAGCTTTACAGAAGAAGCAAAAGTCACAGTAAAATTAGTCACAAAACAGCACGACAATTTTATTGTTTTCAAACACAGTGGGCTAAATTCAGTTCAAGTACAATAAACAGTGCTGGGATAAGCAGTTCACCATTACTTTTCATATGAAAAGGATGGTTTTTGGTAAATATAGTAATTCTAAGAATGAGCATTAGCACATTGCTAATGAAACATCTACATTACTAGTAAATCTCAACCTGTAGATTGTCAGTCAATAATTTTAACTGGTAAGACACACACAAAAACACTCTAGTTCAAACGCATCATGTATTGAATATCTGAATAAAAGTTAATCCATTTAGACATTTGGATACAAACATTATACTGACAATACTGACAGATCAAATAGCACTTAACTGCTACTAAACAGCATATATAAATTACCCCAAAGAGGAAATAGCCTAGTCAATTCATCCCTGAAGACCTGTTGACTGACCTAAATCCTTCTCAAATCCATCCATTCTCTTGATTGCCACTATCCTGTCCAACTAACTCTATGTGGTCTGCCCTCATTCTTTTGCCCCACTTCTATAACTTATTCTTCAGAGTGATCTTTTAATATCCAAACTAATACCACAACCCTGGCCAAAACTTTCCAAAGGGTTTCAAATAAAAGTAAAACTCTGAATATGGTTTACAGTATGATCTGGTTGGTCCCTGGCCATCTTTTTACTTTCCTCTGACACACTCATATCTTACGCACACTGAGAAAAATAAGGTTTCAAGCTCATCAAAGGTATCATGCTTCCTCTCACTACAGGGCTTTGATGTATTTTGTTTCCTTGTCACAGAATGCTGTTATTTCCCTCTTCCATTCTCCACTTAGTTTAATTAATTTTTCATGCATTTATCTATTTGACAAATATTTATCAAGTAGCTACCATATGACAGGCACTATTCTAAGTACTGGGATGGAGCAGGGAACAATAAAAAGAAACATCTTTATTCTCGAGATTATTTTCTACTGCAAATAGAGACAAAAAATAAGTGAAAGAAAATCATTAGACAGTTTTAAGTATGAAAAGGAAAGAAAAAGTAGTGGATCAGAGTACTGGTTGGTGACAAGTAGAAAGATAGCTGAATTCTGGGAGCCAGCACAATTTGTTGAGACTGGATGTGGGGTGTGGAGGGGGAAAAAAAGGAGTCAAGAATTGCTCTTATTTTTGGCTTATGTATTACAAGAATGGAGTTGCTATTTATTTACTGTAAGGTAGACACCACAATGCAGTTGTTCAGTCTACATTTTTTTAACTAACACGAGATTTTTCCTAATATTATAGCTTATGATTGATTTTCCTGATCCTGGATATTTATACCTTCTTTCTTTTTAATGAGCCTCTCAGAGTTTTATCAAATTAGTCTTTTAAAATTAACTTTTGGGACAATTGATGCTTTTTGTGATATTTGTCAAATTCATTCACATCAGCTCCGGCCTTATTATTTGCTTACTTCTATATTCTTTGGGTTTATTCTCTTTAGTTTCCAGATGAATGCTTAGCTCATTTCCAGTCTTTCTTCTTTTCTAATGTTTCCATTTAAGCCTATATAGTCTCCTTCTATGTTGTTTCAGTTTGAGGTCCACAGCCTACAGTATTGTCACTATAATTCAGTTCAAAAGTTTCTAATTTCCATTGTATTATGGTTTTTATTAACTAGGAAAGTCTGTGAGTGGTTGAATGTATAAAGGGTGGGGAAAAGAGATTAAAAAAAAAAAAAAAAAGCAAAGCATGGTCCCCATACTAAAGAACTGTATAATCTAACACAGAAGGAAATACACCATTTTCTTAATTCTAAGATGCCACTTACTTTACGACATAACATTGATCTAATATCTAATAACTTCCTGCAGAGAGAGAAATAAAACTCTTTCTATTTTAAAGACATTTTCCATTTTTAAGCATGTTCAAGTAAGTGTTGTAGAACTGAGAAAATAAGCCACAAATAGCTAAATAAAATGCAAGGCAGACAAAAATACTAAACAAAGGTGCAAGTAATGTGCCACAGGAAGGCAGAATGAGGCGAAACTGTTAATGAATGAGAATTGGGAAAAACTGGGGAAAGCTTCATGGAGGAGACCGTATTAAAAGATGAGAAGGAAAGTTAATCACAAAATGTTTAAATCTAGATTTTTAAAAAGCAAACTATACACACCAATTCTGTTTAAAATTTATGGAAAGGTATTCTAAGTTAAAGAAGACATGAGCTAGGACTAGAGGCATAAAAGTACTAGTGTATTTGGAGAACAGTATGTGGTCTAGTATGCTAAAGCATAGGACTATAGAGGCACGTCACAGATTAGGTTAAAAAGAGTTTGGGGCTAGATAAAGTGGTAAGAACCAGAATGGTATAAACTGGTATGTATTTTTGTCAAGGGTACCTAAGAGGAGAATAAAAAGATGAAATGAACTGAAGAGATTAGCAGAAAAACAGTTAGTGAGAGGATTAAGACAAGAACAGCAGAGACAACAAGAACAGCAGAGAAAAGAAATGAAGACAAGATAGAATGGTTAAGGCCAGGCATGGTGGCCTATGCCTGCAATTCTAGCACTCTGGGAGACCAAGACAGGAGAATCACTTGAGCTCAGGAGTTCGACCAACTTGAGCAAGAATGAAAACCCTGTCTCTACTAAAAATAGGAAAAGTAGCTGGGTGTGGTGGCATAGCACTCTAGTTGGGGCAACAAAGCAAGATTCTGTCTCATAGGAAAAAAAAAACAAACAAAAAGGATAAATAATAAAATAAGCAAATTTGGAGAGTTCATTTTCTGACATTTTCAGTTTAAGGAATGGCTGGAACATATACATGCTAATGTCTGGCACAAATGATAGACATGTGTTAGGTGTGTACAAAAGAATCTAAGATGCAGATGTTAACTCAAAGGGATAATAGGTGAAATGGTTAAAATATCTGCATTTTTCCAATACTGAAACCAAAATTCAAAGAGGAAAATGACTTGGCCAAGGTCATATAACTGCTAAATGGTAGAAAATCAGCAGATCTGACTCCAAAGCATGTAGTTATTAAGCCAGATTGTCTTCTATATTTAAGGACATACATGGAGGAAACAAAGACTGATAAAAAGCAATGAGAAAGGTGGGAAAGCCAAGAGAGTAAAATATCACAGATGTAACAAAAGAAAAGAGTTACAGAGAGGTGTATCAGTGTGAAATAGAACAAAATGAGAAAAATAAGGGTGGAGGAGAAGTCATAATTTGCAATTATCATCAAGTAATGTTAGAGATACTGCAAAGGAATCACGGGGGGGCATAAAAGGTGTGGGGTAGAGTGTAAATTTTGACAAGTGGTCCGTAAAGGGAGCACAATAGAGGACAAAACTTTACAGGATGAAGAGGCAGACTAATACAACAGATGAAGAGAAGGAGGTGGCAGAGGAGAAAAGACTGAAGGTACAAGACTGAAAAACAGAACACAGGATGAAACAGTAAGAGTTAAATATAGATCAGTTGAAAAATCTGAAAAAAAAAGTTAAATATAGGACAGTGAACAGGAATTTGATAAAACTGAGAACTGAAGAAAGATAACAAGTGGAAGAGTTAAAATATGAGACTGGAAGAATCATCAATTTTCTCCAGTGAGTTCTTTTTAATAGAGCTCATTAGGTTTATAACTATTTGGATATAGAAAATGAGAATTATTGCATCATAGTCCTAGGCAGAAAGAAGTAAAGGCGGCAACAGCTATCATATGAAAAGCTCACAAGGCACTGAGATATAGAAATATTAATTCTAGGCAGGCCACTTTTTAGAAACTGGTTTTTATGTTTATATTTCTACCGGGGCTAAAGAAAGATTCTGGCTTGAAAGGTTAAGTAAAATAATCTGCTTTAAGACATGTCTTAAAAAGAATTTTCTATTTTTTTTATCATCACTCCAAAATACAATTGTTTTTAGACAAATACAGTATAAAAGGTTACTTTTTTTTAGAATCATCAACAGAGTTCACCGCTGGACAACAACAGAAAGAAGGCAACAGAGTTTTCTCATGCAATTGAAAGAAGAAAAGTGAATACAAAAATAAACTGTAAGACTACAGTTGATAAAAGTAATAGCAACATAAGAAAGACAAGAAAACTATGAGTTCAATATGAAGAGAGCTAAGGTATTTAAAAAAATAACAGGACCAGCATCAAGAGCCTAGAAAGATCAGTAACAGTTATAGGAAACAAAATACACACAAGCCGGAAGCATTCTCTTAATTCCAGGGTCCACTAAGAAACTAGTTAAGCAGGAAGGACTGTTTTATTCCACAACTCCTCTCCCCTGTTGTTAAAACCCCAAAACCCAAAATAAGTCTTAGTGGCTCTCAAAAACTCCTAGCTCACTTCTTTTAAGTCTTGTCTTTTTCTGCCTAAAACAACTTTAGCTTTGCAGTCCACTTCTCAAAAGGTTACTTTTGCCAAGGCCTCTAATCCACAATGGCTCCAGAACAGCAGCTTCTAGGAAGCAAATATATGGTTTGGGTAAAAAAAAAGAAAGTAACTCTAATATTATTTGTATTTCAGGGACAGCGGGATGAAAATCTTCTCTTTATCCAGTGGACTAGACAAGATAATAAACCCAGATCTTAGAATTCCAGAGAGAAAACAATGAATGCAACTGATATAGAAATCCTTAAGATTACAGAGAGAAGTATTTGCCAGCACTTAATACATGAAAGAAACCTCCAATGATATAAGTCATGATCTTTTCCAATACACTGAACACATTTCCTAAATGATTTGAATTTAAAAATTTAACTATCTTACAATTAAACAGAAATGAACTCACATTTCATTAACAAGTAACCAATATATAGTTACAGGAATAGCCACTCATGTATCAAAAGTGAAAAGCAGCATACTTAAAAAGTGAGTCTACAGAAGTGGAGAGAATGGGAACTTAAGACATTCAAATGTGGCCTTTAAATTTCAGTTTAAAAACAAAACAAGTGCTGCTTTTATGGTTTGAGAAAAATCCCTTCCTTCCTCCACTGTTACTGATGTAGTGATTTTATATTTAGTTCCACAAAAATCCACTTTGTTGTCCTTTTCTAAAAGTTGTACAGTGGCAATTGGCAGGAATTTTATATTTTAATTTTCTATGCATTAGCCTTTCCGATACTTACAGACATTGTTGCTATTAAGTTATAAATACCAATAGTTTAAAATGCTATATAAATAGGCAAAACAAGATTAAACAATGCTCAAAGTAGAAAATGTTAGCTGCAAGCTTCTCAACATTAACAACTATTCTTACAAGGCAGGAATGGCAAACAGGTTTTGTCTTGCATGTCAACTCTAACCAACTGCTTTTATTTCTTGAAGCATTAAATTAAAACTTCTTGGCTAGGTTCAGATGGGAAAATGCTGTGCTTTATGCCAAAAACAGAGCACAAAAAAAATGTCTGTAGTGAGAATTCTGATACATATTTGCCATTCCCATCATGGATTCTCACAAACAACACTGATTTCAACTATTTGCATCTAAGTTCTAAATAAATTATAAGATAGGCAAGATTTTTAAATACAGTTTTTGATTTTTTCACTCTCCAGTATGAATGTCTACATTTAACATTTAAAATTTATTAAGATTTCCACAAATAACCAATTAAATACCTGGCATGCCAGTAGCAAGACCCTGACCAAAAGCCAAAGTTGGATTTGCTGCTGCAGCTGCTGCAAGGGATTCTGCTTGCTGCCCTTGCTGACCCTGGTTGGGAGTAAGAGGACGCTGACCTGCTCCAGCACGGAGAACCTAAAAGGTCAAATAAGATTTTCTTAAAAAGTGATATTATGAAATAAACCAGGTAAGTAAATTTATCTTGGACAGCTGTGTATACATTACAAATAGCTGTCTGATAGTCTTTAAATAGTTATATGCAACGGAATGTAGATTTAACATGAAAAAAATTACAAAATACTTTAATATCAAAAACACAATGACTGGTTCCTGACAACTAGAACAATCTATAATGCAACATGAAGGTTTTAGAATGTCTTTGGGTAAAAATTATTTCTAATATTTGTGCTCTTTACTAAGGCACTATAAAAAAAGATTTGAGAGTAGGACAAATGGCAAAATCTTAAGTGAAAGATTTTAAAAATTTAGATTTTATAAAATGATTTTCTATGGCTGAAAACTGAAACACAGGAAGCTGGCTGGGTGCGGTGGCTCACGCCTGTAGCCTGTAATCCTAGCTCTCTGGGAGGCTGAGGCGGGCGTATTGCTCAAGGTCAGGAGTTCAAAACCAGCCAGAGCAAGTGCGAGACCCAGTCTCTACTATAAATAGAAAGAAATTAATTGGCCAACTAAAAATATATAGAAAAAATTAGCCAGGCATGGTGGCGCATGCCTGTAGTACCAGCTACTCGGGAGGCTGAGGCAGAAGGAATGCTTGAGCCCAGGAGTCTGAGGTTGCTGTGAGCTAGACTGGTGCCACAACACTCTAGCCAGGCAACAGAGGGAGGGAGGGAGGGAGGGAGGGAGGGAGGGAGGGAGGGAGGGAGGAAGGAAGGAAGGAAGGAAGGAAGGAAGGAAGGAAGGAAGGAAGGAAGGAAGGAAGGAAGGAAGGAAGGAAGGAAGGAGCTTAAGGGAATAAATTAAGTATGAATTTGTCATAAGACAGTGATGCAGAGTAAAAACTTCAAATCAAACCAAGTTTTGAGAATTCAGAAGCTTTAATGAAAATGAATAAAAAGCTGCTTTTAAGCAAAAAACTTCAATGAAAAAACAAAATTACATCAAAACAAGGTGAATCCTCTTAAGGCTGATCAGGTCTTACTACTTTACAACACACAGCTGTTATAGTAATAACACACAAACATGATAAACCTAATCATTAGTTTCAGAAATATAAAAATAGTTCAGGACAAGCAGGATTCAAGCACACGTGTAGTACTGTTAATATAATGTGACATTTTTACTTTCCCGAGGAGCATGCTTTTTTAAAAAAGGGATAATGTGACACTTTTATGATTATCCAAAGATACAGATTAAAAAATAATTTCAACAGATTTAGGATGTACAAAAAGATTTATTAAGTAACACTGTGTTATGCTGTACAAAAACTGAGCCAAAGGACAGCTTCAACATAACACCAATATAGTATTAAAATAAATTAAATATAGTATAATAAAGGAAATTCAGAATGAAGTTTAACTGCCAAGTAAACAACACTGTACTTGTCATTAAGTTGCATCTTTGATATAAATGTGATGAATGTGACAGCCAGAATTTTGACATTTATCAAGAGAGTTTTTCATAATTATCAAGACAGTTCTTTGAGAAGGACTAAGGGCTGGGCACAGTGGCTGATGCCTGTAATCCTAGATCTTTGGGGGGCTGAGGTGGGAAGACTGCTTGAGGCCAGGAGTTCAAGACCAGCCTGAGCAAGAATGTGACCTGTCTCCACAAAATAATAGAAAAATCAACCAGGCATGGTGGCACTCGCCTTTAGTCCCAGCTACTAAGGAGGCTGAGGCAGGAGGACTGATTTAGACCAGGAATTTGAGGTTGCAGTGTGCTATGATGAGACTACTGCACTAACCTGGGTGATAGAGTGAAACCTCATCAAAAGAAAAAAGGAAAAAAAGAAAGAGGGAAAGAAGGTAGGGAGGGAAAAGGCTGAAAAAATTTTTTAAGAAATTCATAGCAAACATTTTCTTCCTTTTTTAAGAAATTAAACCTAACCTTTAGTAAAACATATTCAGTTAACATTTAAAATTGTAATTTAATTTTTTTTTTTTTTTTGAGACAGAGTCTCACTCTGTTGCCTGGGCTACAGTGTTGTGGCACCAGTCTAGCTCACAGTAACCTTAGACTCCTGGGCTCAAGCATTCCTTCTGCCTCAGCCTCCCAAGTAGCTGGTACTATAGGCATGCGTCACCATACCTGGCTAATTTTTTCTATATATTTTTAGTTGGCCAATTAATTTCTTTCTGTTTTTAGTAGAGATGGAGTCTCCCTCTTGCTCAGGCTGGTTTCGAACTCTTGACCTTGAGCAATCCGCCCGCTTCAGCCTCCCAGAGTGCTAAGATTACAGGTGTGAGCTACCAAACTCGGCCCTAAAATTATAAATTTAAATGCTTGGAGAAAAATGAAGGGACAATTATTTTGTTAGAAACATTAGCATACTTCTAAAAAAGTGATGAAAAGACATTTTTTTTAAATTGCTAGATATTTCAAGACAGCAAAGTAACAGAAACACAGAAATGGAATACACCGAATCTCTAAATATGTGTAATACTGACTGGGGGGAAACCCCATGCAATAAATAATGCGTGTGCCAACTATATATGCCAGGTACTATGTTATATATTGAGGACACAAAAGAGAAAAGGACACAAATCTTAAACACCAGGAGGTCACAGAATTTCAAAGACACTATTTAAAGAAAAAAGGCCTACCTGTTGCTGTCCAGGCTGAGCTTGTGATGCTGCTTGCTGACTGGCTGTGTTGTTTGCTGCAGCAGCAGCTTGTTGCTGAAATAAATTGGCTGGATACACCCCCCATGGAACACCATAATACTGAGGTGGAACCACCGCTGGACCTAAACCCCACACCCAAACCGCCCCCCCAAAAAAGAAGAGTCACTAGATTTTACAGCTACATGAGGTTACCATTAGATTATAAAACGGGACAGGCATAAGACTTAGAGCAGAACATGTCCTTATAATCTTTTACCAAGTTATACTCTTATTTTTTCTGATTTTTAAGGGAGCAAGCATCATCCAGGTATGGATTATTATTTAAGTGTTCAGGAGTTACACCAGTGATCTTAAAGCAAACTTCAAGGCCACCAATGGAGTAACTGGACATTTAACCATCTATTCAACATTTAATGAATGCCTATTTATGGATCTGATATTGATAAATACAGGTAATATATTCGGAGAATATTAG
This sequence comes from Microcebus murinus, assembly GCF_040939455.1. Classification (NCBI taxonomy): domain Eukaryota; kingdom Metazoa; phylum Chordata; class Mammalia; order Primates; family Cheirogaleidae; genus Microcebus; species Microcebus murinus. Next base: position 15,865,684 of record NC_134106.1, read on the forward strand.
ATACCATAAAACTATAAGATTGCTTATGCTCAATTCATCACTTCTATCATAAAGAGGATTTGACTATTCAAATGAATTATAATTTTTTTAAAAAAATCTTTTGCTTTACAATCTATAACACAAAACTAGGGAACATTCAGGTATCAAGCCTGCTACAATAGTATTTGAATTGTAAACCTTAAAGATATTCTTCACATTTAAAACAGCACTAGTCACGATTCTCACAAAGCAACTGAAAATTATATGAAAACAAATGAGATATCAGTGTTTATGTGGTCAGGAAAATGAGACTAATGAGTCAAGACAAAGAACTAGATAATGCAAGAACAGAGGAAAGTCAAAGTAAGAAAGCAAACTAGGAAATGATGAATGAATGGTTCCTGCTCTATTCTACGTTATAAGATAATACTTGACTCCTGGAGAACAAATAGTATTATAAATAATAAGCCCCACAATTAAAGCAATGAATAAAATGTCACATGATTCCTGATACAGCAGACATGCCCTAAAAACTTATTGGTGAAAGTTTAGGATGCCTTAATTTGTATACTGGTTTCACTTAGTTCTGTTAAGAAAATAAAGCTCAGTATATTTGACTAAATCACTAAAATAAAAGCTTTAGGCCAGGTGTGGTGGCTCATTGCCTCTAACTTTGGGAGGCTGAAGGAGGAGGATCACTTAAGGGCAGCCTTGGCAACACTGCAGAACACTATCTCCACAAAATTTTTTTTAAAAAATTGAGGTTGGGCACAGTGGCTCACTCCACAAAAATTTTTTTTTAAAAATTGAGGTTGCGCACAGTGGCTCACTCCTGCAATCCTAGCACTTTGGAGGCCAAGCCAGGAGGACTGACTGAGGCCACTGAGTTCAGGACCAGCGTGAGCAACAGTGAGACCCCATCCCTACAAAAAATAGAAAAATTAGCCGGGCATGGTGGTGCAGGACTGTAGTCCTAGGTACTTGGGAGGCTGAGACAAGAGGATATCTTGTGTCCCAGGAATTTGAGGTTGCAGTAAGCTATGATGACCCACTGCACTCTAGAGTTCGGGTGACAGAGTGAGACCCTGTCTCAAGGGGAAAAAAAGGGGGCGGAGAGCGCTTTCAAAATTTTAAAGGCAGGCCAAGTTTGGTGGCTCACGCCTATAATCCTAGCACTGTGGGAGGCTGAGGCGGGTGGATCATTAAAGGTCAGGAGTTGGAGACCAGCATGAGCAAGAGCGTGAGCCCGTTTCTACTAAAAATAGAAAGAAATTAATTGGCCAACTAATATATATAGAAAAAATTAGCCAGACATGGTGGCACATGCCTGTAGTCCCTGGTACTCGGAAGGCTGAGGCAAAAGGATCACTTAAACCCAGGAGTCTGAGGTTGCTGTGAGCTAGGCTGACGCCATGGCACTCTAGCCCGGGCAACAGATCCAGACTCTGTACTTTAAAGGCAAAACATATTCTAAAGATTGGTGTTAAAAAGAGTTTATGAAGAAAGGATACATTGTAAAAGCAAAACAAACCTGACATCTACCTAGAACCTTGCTATCCAACACAGCCAGAAGCCACTTGTGGCTAAAGAACTGAAAGGTAGATCGCTCTTATTTAACATATGTGCTGTTATTTAACATATTCAGGCTTTAAAGACTTAACTTGGAAAAAAGGGGAAGATACCTATTAATAATTCTAAAAATATTGATTACATGTTGAAATAATATTTTCTACATGTTGCGGCAAACCAAACACATCACTGCAATTAATTTAATCTGTTTTTTGCTTTTATAATATGGCTACTAGAAATTGTAAATTACATATTTTGGCTCATATTGTATCTCTACTAGATAGCACTGGTCCTAGAAAGTTTATCATCCTGCAACTAAATGACCTCTTAAAGTTGCATTTTTTCCAACCCATAGGTTAATAGGTTCTTTCTATGTATAATATCATCAGCACTTTACATATTAACACCCAGTAAAATAGCACCAGAAAAGTTCACATCTTCATGGAATCACAAGCAAATCTACAAAGGCTACTGAATATGACAGGTTAGTTTTGGTCTGGTAGCTAAGATACCAAATAAGAATTTGAAATTAACTCCCCCTTCCGACTTTTTAAAACAAGATTTTGAATTTAAAAGTCCCCAAACTCCACGGACAAGGCTGCCTGTCTATAGTCATGATAATAAATACCAGAAGTCAATTAAAAAATGTCTGATTAGTGACAATCAGCTCCATGAAGATATCCCTGAAAGATAAAAAAAAATCCCTGACAGCCTTAAATTTTTAAAGTCATGCCACCAGCAGACACATTTCAGTGAATATAATTCTAAGGCTGACATAAATCAATTCTTGGCTGTATAACCAACACATACCACACCCGAGACTAGCTCATTTCTGTCTCTGTAACTAACTCAACATAACATAAACTCTTTCCAAAAACCCTAATTACAATCAGCATATTGTTCAATAAAGACCATGCCTGACCAGTACACAACGTTTGCTTACTTAATAAGAAATAAATTCAGCTTTAGTTTTTATTTCAGATTTTGAGTGATGGTCTCAGGCTTTGACAATTTTTAATAAGTTTTTTCCACTCTACCCTAACTTTTTGTCCCCAGGTTGCTTATACCATTTGAACATTGCTCAAGAAACTTTTTGATATGCATTTTCTCAGGACTGCTGAAAGTCTTTATATCTTATGCTATCCCTGACCTAGCCATTCACACCACCTACCTCCAATTTATTTTCTGAGAGGTAACTCTGCATGTCTCTGAGGGTAATGGAATTGGTCATTAAAATGGAGATTCATGGATGACAACGTAAGATTTCTAAAACTACAAAACTCAAATGTAAACCAATAGGGTATAGGAGGAAGAGTTATCGCTTCAACTTTCCCCTGTAGCATTACAGTTAAAAAATAACTCCCTGGAAACTTCAGTTCATTCTGGATAATCCTTCAGAATCTCCTAAAAATTTCAAATTGCTCAAATAGATAAAAATAAAGCTTACACCAAAATTAAAACTAAATTCATAATAAGCAACAAGGATGAACATTGAGTTACCTGCTAATGTTGCTGCTGCAGCCAATCCTGCTGCAGTATACGGATCGGTCCCTGGAGGAGCAGCACTAATAATATATGGATTTGGCACAAATGCAGCTGGAGCAAGGCCTGCTGAGAATACACCAGCTATATTTAAAAGGGGGAGAGAAATAATGAATAAAAATGTAAAGTGTGATTTTCTTCATCAGGTAAAAACATTTCTACTCTGAATCTGGAGTGGAGTGGGGGAGCAGATAATAATTTGTAGGGGACTGACATATATTTTCCTAGTTTAAGAATTAAATTGAGTAATGTATGTGCTCTACCCAGAGCATTTAAAAGCAATGTGCTCCAGAAAAGGTTCTTGTGATAAACAGGGCTGTTGCCTAGAGGCATAACAAAGGACCTGAGCTGCCAGTAAGAAAGAGCTGCCTGGCCCCACGGCAATGGGGGTCTGGAGGCCACACCAAAACCACGTTATTCCTATGATTGCTGCTCAAACCCCATAAGATGGCTGGTTAGTCAATGACGGTTAAGATCCCTCAAGAAGAGGGGCGACCTAAGCCAGGCAAAGCCGCCGGGGTTCAGCCTAAGAGCTTAGGGGGTCACCCTAAGAGAAGGTGGGATGAAAAATGCCCCCTGTGGCTTGCCTTGCCCATCCTTGCTAATCTTGGTCCGTGGTCTATGCCTAGCACCTAGAGCAACCACTGGAAATCCTGAGTCAGGAGATATCTGCTTCCCTAAGGCTACGCATTCCGGAATTTATGGTCATTGCTGAAATGCCTGGAACTAACTTTGATTTTTGGGGTATAAAAATAAAACGACTGGTGCATTCTGCACTGCAATGTTGTAACCATCTTTGTGTGTGTGTGTGTGTGTCTTTTTGTGTTCTGTGTTCATCCTCCATCCTGCAAACAGGCCATGACATAATTCAAATTTTTACTCAGTGATCTTGGGCATGTAATACTGACTCTAAGTTTTTTGTTTTTTTTTTTTTTTTGAGACAGAGTCTCACTTTGTTGCCCAGGCTAGAGTGAGTACTGCGGCATTAGTCTAGCTCACAGCAACCTCGAACTCCTGGGCTTAAGTGATCCTACTGCCTCAGCCTCCTGAGTAGCTGGGACTACAGGCATGCGCCACCATGCCCGGCTAATTTTTTCTATATATATTAGCGGCCAATTAATTTATTTCTTTTTTTTCTTTTTTGAGACAGAGTCTCGCTTTGTTGCCCCGGCTAGAGTGAGTGCCGTGGCGTCAGCCTAACTCACAGCAACCTCAAACTCCTGGGCTCAAGCAATCCTTCTGCCTCAGTCTCCCGAGTAGCTGGGACTACAGGCATGCTCCACCATGCCCGGTTAATTTTTTGTATATATATTAGTTGGCCAATTAATTTCTTTCTATTTATAGTAGAGACGGGCTCTCGCTCCTGCTCAGGTTGGTTTTGAGCTCCTGACTTCAAACAATCATCCCGCCTCAGCCTCCCAGAGTGCTAGGATTACAGGCATGAGCCATCTTGCAGCCAATTCTAATTTTTTTAAGAAATGGGCCAGGAAGGGTGTGGCGGCTCATGCCTATAATCCTAGCACTCTGGGAGGTCGAATCACTCAAGGTCAGGAGTTCAAAACCAGCCTGAGCAAGACCCTGTCTCTACTAAAAATAGAAAGAAATTAATTGACCAACTAAAAATATATATATACAAAAAATTAGCCGGGCATGGTGGCACATGCCTGAAGTCCCAGCTACTTGGGAGGCTGAGGCAGAAGGATTGGTTGAGCCCCGGAGATTGAGACTGCTGGGAGCTAGGCTGACGCGGCACTCACTCTAGCCTGGGCAACAAAGTGAGACTCTGTCTCAAAAAAAAAAAAAAGAAATGGGGCCAGGCACGTTGGCTCAAGCCTGTAATCCTAGCACTCTGGGAGGCCGAGGCAGGAGGATCCTTTGAGCTCAGGAGTTCAAGACCAGCTTGAGCAAAAGCAAGACCCGACTCTACCAAAAATAGAAAAAATTACCGGGCATGGTGCCACATGCCTGTAGCCCAGGAGTTTGAGGCTGCTATAAGCTAGGCTGACATCATGACACTCTAGCCAGGGCAACAGAGTAAAATTGTCTCCAAACAAAAAGAAAGGAGAAAGGAGAGGGGAGGGGAGGGGAAGGGAAGGGGAGGGGAGGAGAGAAAAGAGGACGGGAGGGAGATTGGTCATTAAAATGGGGATTCATGGTTGACAATGTTAAGATTTCTAAAACTACAAAACTGAAATGTAAACCAATATAGGGCAACTGGAGTATATATAAAGTGAAAGTATTCATGTAAGCTTTACTGATACACTGGTTTGTCTCCTCAATTTTAAAATACATATTACTCATACATTTTATATTCTAATTTGTAATGGTATTTTAACATGCTTTTCCCACTTACTAATTAATCATAGATTTCTGTCTACAGATACATATGTAGCTCATTCTTTTTTTTTTTTTTGAGACAGAGTCTGGCTCTGTTGCCCCAGCTAGAGTGCTGTGGCATCACCCTAGCTTACAGTAACCTCAAACTCTGGGGCTCAAACAATCCTTCTGCCTCAGCCTCCTGAGCAGCAACAGGCATGTGCCACCATGCTCGGCTAATTTTTTCTATATATTGTTAGTTGGCCAATTAATTTCTTTCTATTTTTAGTACAGACAGGGTCTCTCTCTTGCTCAGGCTGGTTTCCAACTCATGACCCTTGAACAATCAGCCCGCCTCAGCCTCCCAAAGTGCTAGGATTACAGAGGCCTGAGCCACCTCGCCTGGCCTAGCTCATTTTTTTAATGACTATGTAATGTGCATTCTACTATAGAGAGGGAATGATTTAATCAGTCTAGTGAGATATATATATTTATATTTGGATGGTTCATGATCTTTTTTTTTTTTTTTTGAGACAGAGTCTCGCTTTGTTGTCCAGGCTAGAGTGAGTGCCATGGCGTCAGCCTAGCTCACAGCAACCTCAAACTCCTGGGCTCGAGCGATCCTTCTACCTCAGCCTCCCAAGTAGCTGGGACTACAGGCATGCGCCACCATGCCCGGCTAATTTTTTTATATATATATATCAGTTGGCCAATTAATTTCTTTCTATTTATAGTAGAGACGGGGTCTTGCTCTTGCTCAGGCTGGTTTTGAACTCCTGACCTTGAGCAAACCGCCCGCCTCGGCCTCCCAAGAGCTAGGATTACAGGCGTGAGCCACCGCGCCCTGCCGGTTCATGATCTTTTGCTATAAATAATGCTCTTACTTTTTAACTACACACGTCTCTGCATTATTATATCCTTATGAAAATTCACTGAAATGGGTAAAAACATATAAATTCTTGATCCCTATTTCCAGATTATCTGTTTGGAATAGTGTACCAATTTATATTCCTATCAAGAGGATATAAACCACATTCTGGCCAAAATAGGACATTATCAAACTTTTTAAATAGTTGCCAATCTGATAGGCAAAGTAAAACATTTTTTTATAAAACAAACTACTTTCTTTTAATTTATAGCTCCTTGGCTATCAACAAGGCAAAATGTGTCAATCTTTTATGCCTTTATTTTTCTCGTTTAAGTTTTCAATCCATTAGGAATAAGAACTAATTATCTCCAAGCTATTTTCCAAATAATCATTCTTTTGTCATTGATTTGACATGTCAATTAAGATTAAAATTCATTCTACCACTCTACCCCCAAACAAGCGTGCATGCACACAACAATCTATTCCAGAGTCTTGTTCTCTGGTCTACTTGTGTATTTTTACGCCAGTACCACAGTGGCCTAATCACTGTAAATAATTATTTTAAAAGATGGTTGAACAAGTCCTCCTCCTTAAGTTTTCCATACATTGTCTGATTTTACTGTTCTGAAACAAATATCAAAGTTTCAAAAAGTACAAAACAAAACATTCTGACCAAAATTAAATCCACACATTAATTTAGGGAGAACTGAAATCCTTATGATGTCGAGTTTTCTTTAAAAAGCATGTGTCTCTACTTATTCAAGACTTCAGGGAGAGTTACTTTACATATACCTCAGACATCTTTAGTTATTCCCTAATCTACTCCCACAGCTTTTCATTTCTCTTTTATATTTCTCATGTCCTGATTACTATAGGTAATTTCAGCATTCTCTATTTTCTAGTTCATTTAGTCCTGGGTGTTATCCAGTCAATTATGCAGCACACTTACAATTTTTCAATGACATTTTATTTATAAGATCCTGACATGATTCATTTCCACATCACTCCGTTGTCTTAAGACCTCCAAATGATCTCTGATGGCTTATCCTTTATCTCTTAAGCTTCTGAATATATTAAATTCTTTTCAGAACTTTAAAGTTCTCTTATTTCTACATCTTGAAACTTTATTATATTACTGTTTTTCCTGGCTGGTCTTCCTTGTACTGTCATTTAAGTCTGAAACACTCTTTTATATGAGAGTTTCTCTTGCACTCACCTGCTCATCAGGTGATATCACGATTACTTTGACAACACAAATCTCCAAATCAGGTCTTCTATTAGTGGCCTGGGGCCTCTTACATGATTATCAATCCTTGTGGTGTATTAGGCCCTCTTTTTGCTTGTTTATTCCTCTTCTAGCCCTCTGCTGGTCACATGGCTTTACTCCCAATTTATTCCTATGGATTTTCCCTCAATTTCTTGTACTGCAAACATTCCCCAAGCACCTACACAATCCTGCCATTTTTTCATTCTATGGCATCTTTCTAGCCCAACCCATGGGCCAAGTCTAGCCTGTAACCTATTTTTGTATGAACTAGCTGAGAACAATTTTAACATTTTTAAATGGTTGAAAAAAATAATTTCTAATGCATGGATATTATATGAAATTCAAATTTCAGTATCCATATGGAAAGCTGTACTGGATCACTGAAATACGCATTTATATACATATCATCTATGACCATTGTCCCACTGTAACAGCAGAGTTGGTTGGTTGTGACTGTAACCATATGGTCTGCAAAGCTTAAAATATTCACTATCTGGCCCTTTACAGAGATCGTCAACCCCACTTATAGAAATCTTCTGGCCGGGCGTGGTGGCTCACGCCTGTAATCCTAGCACTTTGGGAGGCCGAGGCAGGCGGATTGCTCAAGGTCAGGAGTTCGAAACCAGCCCGAGCGAGACCCCGTCTCTACCAAAAATAGAAATAAATTAATTGACCAACTAAAAATATATATACAAAAAATTAGCCGGGCATGGTGGCGCATGCCTGTAGTCCCAGCTACTCGGGAGGCTGAGGCAGTAGGATCGCTGAGCCCGAGATTGAGGTTGCTGTGAGCCAGGCTAACGCCACGGCACTCACTCTAGCCTGGGCAACAAAGCGAGACTGTCTCAAAAAAAAAAAAGAAATCTTCTGGAGCTGCACTGACCAATATGGTAGTCACCAGCCACATATAGCCACTGTGTGCATTTAAAATGTGACTAGTCTGACTTGAGATCAGCTATAAGTAGGAAAACGCACATCTGATTTCAAAGACTTAATATGAAGAAAAGAATGTGAAATTTCTCATTAGTAAGTTTTATACAGATTACATTTTGCAATGATATTTTGAGTATCAGTTAAATATTATTCAAGTTAATTTCACCTATTTCTTATTTTTAAAAATATGCCCACTAAATGTTATGTGGCACATATTGTATTTCCATTGTATAGTGCTACTCTAAATGAGCTATTGGCCAACTAACAGATGAATGGGCACACTTGGATTAAAAAGAATTGATTGTCAACAAGGAATATATTTAACTGTGGAACTAAGATTTAAATGTCAGGTAAATTTTGATATATTATGCTTTGACAGAAATACGTCTATTTTATTTAGGTTTTAAGTTTATCTGCATTGAGCTGTCAAGACGGTTTCACAGAAAAGTTTTGCCATATCTTTCTTTAAAGATTATGTAAGTCCAATGCTACTTAATATACTCTAAGGCATTAACAATGAATCATTTCTAAAATTCTTTTAATGAAGTATCTTGACACAAAACCTGACAAAAACAGCAAATACACACAAGTGAACCGAGAGACTAATTTCACTTATATGCAGTGATGAAAAAATACTAAATAAAACACTAGCAAATTGAAAGTACATGTTAAAAGAATAAAAATAAAGTACTTTTTATTTCAAGATGGAAGTATAATTCAATTACTTAAAAAAATTCACAAATCTCATATATGGCATTCAAGATTGTTCACAGATAGCAATTTAAAGCTATAACGAAAAATAAGGAGGCCACGGCCGGGCACGGTGGCTCACGCCTGTAATTCTCACACTCTGGGAGGCTGAGGAGGGTGGATTGCTCAAGGTCAGGAGTTGGAAACCAGCCTGAGCAAGAGCGAGACCCCATCTCTACTATAAATAGAAAGAAATTAACTGGCCAACTAATATATATAGAAAAAATTAGCCGGGCATGGTGGCGCATGCCTGCAGTCCCAGCTGCTCAGGAAGCTGAGGCAGGATTGCTTGAGCCCAGGAGTTTCAGGTTGCTGTGAGCTAGACTGACGCCACGCACTCATTCTAGCCTGGGCAACAAAGTGAGACTCTGTCTCAAAAAAAAACCAAAGAAGTTGTTTATAAATATAGACATCTTTGAATAAAACCAAAAATAAAATTTTGGACCTATGAAGCCTTACTTCATTGACACAAAATAATACAAAGGGAAGAGAACCAAATTTGCATATCCTCTCCCTCCTCCGTAACTCTGATTTTGAGTATTCACACATTTTCTAACCAGGAATTAAGTTTAGCCAAAATCAGGCACAAAAATGCTTATGCAAATCTACATGTGATAAAAATGACACAAAACTATATATACTGCCATCAATGTTATAATACTGCTCCTGGTATTGTATTAATACTATAATTATTTAAGATGTAGCCATTAGAAGAAACTTGGTAAACAATATGGAGTACCTGTCTATACTCTGCAACTTCATGTATATCTATAACTATTTCAAAATAAAAACTTAAAAAAAATTGCATTCAACTTATTTTATTCCATATTCTACCAACAGAAGGGTCAGGAAAACAGTTGGGAGTGGGTGGTGGGACCTAATAAAACTAGTCACAAAATGGTTACTAGCAAGAGTGATCTATATTAACAAACAGTAAAGATTTATGGGGGGGGAAGCAATAAATAAAAATAAACAAAAAAACCCCAATAGCAGTAAAAATTCACATTATATTTAACAGTAAAGACTAAAGGTCAATGGCCGGGCACCATGGCTCACGCCTGTAATCCTAGCACTCTGGGAGGCCGAGGCGGGCGGATTGCTCAAGGTCAGGAGTTTGAAACCAGCCTGAGCAAGAGTGAGACCCCCTCTCTACTATAAATAGAAAGAAATTAATTGGCCAACTAATATATATAGAAAAACTTAACCAGGCATGGTGGTGCATCCTGTAGTCCCAGCTACTCGGGAGGCTGAGGCAGTAGGATTGCTTGAGCCCAGGAGTTTGAGGTTACTGTGAACTAGGCTGATGCCATGGCACTCACTCTAGCCTGGGCAACAAAGTGAGACTCTGTCTCAAAAAAAAAAAAAAAGACTAAAGGTCAAAGACCAAATAACTTAATGAAGGAAAAAACTATTTTTAAGAAATTTTCTTGGTATTCCTATTTCAAAACAATTTTTAAATGAACATTCTGATTTGATAATGGACACAAATAACTACATTTGAATTTCTAGGTGTTTGACTCTCGACTTCACGTTGGAAAAAATCTTAAGCACTAACAACTTTCATTAAGTTATAGATTTTTTTTTTTTTTTTTTGAGACAGAGTCTCACTCTGTTGCCCAGGCTAGAGTGCCGTTGCGTCAACCTAGCTCACAGCAACCTCAAACTCCTGGGCTCAAGTGATCCTCCTGCCTCGGCCTCCAACAAGTGCTAGGATTACAGATGTGAGCTACCACGCCCGGCCTCAAGTCATAGATTTTTATTTAACCTGTGATGGAAGTAATAACGAGAAATACTTCTTCCCTAGTTAATTAGTACTCTTGAAAAATAACTTTGATCTCAATAAGGTATTTTAAAAAGTAGCAAAGTATCACCAATCCGCAAATGGAAAATGAAACATTCTAAACACAAGATTTTTTTCCTAAAAACAAGATTTTTCTTACAGTCTTTAACTCTAGTCAAAATGGGAACTTAGGAAGACTCACCTATATGTGGCTGCTGAGCTGCTGCTAATGCATACTGCTGCTGTTGAGCTGCAGTTAACTGCTGGACTGTTAGTGCATTAGTCCTCTGAAAGAGCTATTAAGGAAAGTATTTAATACAAAGATTAGTTTCAAAACATTTCATTTCTAATTAGAAAGTTTTGAATAAATTGCTTTAAACACTTATTTGAAGTACATTCTGAACTATCACCAGGACATTGCAATCAATAAAATATTAAGTGTTCAAGAACCCTTATCATTCATGTCAAATGTCTCATAGCACTTCAGGCTATACCAGTATATAATTAAGAAGAACTTCTTAAAGAAAGAGTATGCTTTACCTGCTGTTGAGAATTGTAGTCAAAAAGGCCTACAGTAGCTCCTGAAGAGTCCATTGGTACCTGATTACCAGGATAGTCAAACTGTAAGGAATCCAGACCAACTTGTTCCATGGCATCCAGATTCTGAGTTTCAGGATTTGAAAATTCTTCAACAAGTGGTTTATTAGCTGTAGGATTAGGAAGAGGCCCCAATCCTTCTGGGGGATTAGTATTGGGGCCCAGGCGCTCAACTACTTCAGTTGGAGAGGCTTGTCGACTTCCAGGAGTACGACTACATGAAGAAAACAGAAAAGATTATGAGTAAAAGAAACAAGTCAAAAGGTAAAATGGGTTAACTAGAAAAATCATGACAACAAGTGGTGATAAATACAGTAAATAAGGCATTCCGGGTCACTAACCATGCCACTTTATCACATTTTGTTCTATTTAATATAACTTTCATCTTAAGAACTATCATGGTTTGAAGCTATTTAAAAAATATTATTAATGATTACACTCCTCAATTTTAATAATATTTAATGAAAAAACCTGCCCATAAGATATCATTATGGTCTTCATCACTTAAGGGAATAAAATGTGGGACATAACAGAAAAGGCCATTGAACTAAAACATAAGGCTAACTCCTGACTATTATCCTTTAAGTAAGATTTTGAGCAAATAATTTCATTTTTGAAGCCCCAGTTTCCTTACTGAAGAGATCGAGATGACCTTCTGGTTCCAACTAATAAGAACAAAAACAACAGGCTGGATGTGGTGGCTCACGCCTGTAATCCTAGCACTCTGAGAGGCCTTGGCAGGAGGACTGCTCAAGGTCAGGAGTTTGAAGCCAGCGTGAGCAAGAGTGAGACCCTGTCTCTAGTAAAAACAGAAAGAAATTAATTGGCCAACTAAAAATATACAGAAAAAATTGGCCAGGCATGGTGGTGCATGCCTGTAGTCCCAGCTACTCGGGAGACTGAGGCAGAAGGACTGCCTGAGCCCAGGAGTTTGAGATTGCTGTGAGCTAGGATGACGAATGAGACTCTGTCTCAAAAAGAAAAAAAAAAAAGAACAAAACAACAATTTGTGAAAGCTCTCTATGAGGACTCTCCAAAGACCATCATCCTCATACCAAATTGTTTCAGTTTAAACCATGAGAAAGATATAACATTTATCAAAAAGTAAATACACAGTATGAAAGGTATATTCTATATTACAGAACACATTCTTAAGAGAAAAACAGAAGAAAAAAAATTTTTTAAGTAAGAAAAAAGAAATATTAAAAAATTAAAAAGAAATAAGGTATATTCTATATTAAAAAAAAACTTTATCTGCTGTATGGCCTCCTTAATTCTTATAAGAAATTCATTAGCACTGGACTCAATTTTAAGTATTGTCTTTTCATTATCATCTTTCATGGTATAAACATTGTTTTCACCTTATTTCTAGACATAATTGAGGCTCATCTGAAGTATTTTATTCTACATAAATATTTACATAAGTTCCTTTTCCTTATAAGAACTCATTTATTGTTTAGAGTAACCATGCATTCATAGTATATTCAATCACAAGTACATTAAGTAAATGGCACTGTTTTATCTGGCATTTAATGCCAGTGGTTACATCTAATTCTGTCCCCAACTTCAGGTGCTCCACATTGGAAAATTTGCTAACATGTACACAGTAGTTTATAAAGCAATTCCCTGATTTTAAGACTTGTTCTCCAGATATTTAAGTTAACTTGCATTTTATTTAAAAACAAAACAAAAACCACTGTCCTTGCAACATTGGAAGATTTCAAACTTCTTTTCTCTTTAGCTACACCCAATTTTGCACACGAACATTCCAAAGGCTAATTTTCCATTGAGGACATATGGAAAAAAAAATGAAACCAAAAGGATCTTCTTTGAAATCAGGCAATCAGAAAAAAATAAAGACCCCATAGTTCTTTCATACATTTCCATTCTACTCCAGTAATATATATACAGATGATATACATTATGTTAATGTACACTATTAATGATGTGCTGGCACAGTGACCATACGGACACAGCTATTCTGTTGAAACATTTTTACATTATCAAGTGGTAACTAATATCATAACTAATTAATATTTTTAAACATGTATCTAAAACCTAATGGAATAAAATTAGAATGCTAATAAACATTAAGTTCATATTAATATCTTAAGGAGCAAAGTATAACCTTTCACAGGAAATAACATATAGCAAAAACTAGAGGATGTATTAGGAAATAAAAATCATTATGCTATCAGTGGTGCTATTTTCTTGCTATAGTTAATGGTGTATTAACACTTCAATTATAAATGTATACTCTGAAGGGTTTATAATCAAGTAAGTTTTAAATGCATATTCTTGACTAAAAGTTAGGGTAGGTAATAGCAGAAGAGCAAGATCAGGATATGGTTCTACAACAAATTGAATAACATTAAATTTATTTCTTATCAAAAGAGGTTTACTGGTTTTGGATGCTTTTTTGCACTCAGAACAGATAGAAATGGCACTGTTTTTAAGAACCATTGTTACTCAGCTTTTAATAATTAAAAGCAATAAATGTAAAAGTATATCCCCCACCATGTACCTATACTCTTTTATCTAAGATTTCATGGTTCACAAGACCTCAAAGAAACAGCTCATTTTCAGGGATAGGCTCTAAAGTATCTCACTGTTGAAATATAAAGTACAGGGAATCAATATAAAGAAACAACTCCCTAATATGTACATAAATGTACACTGTCTAATCTAAGACCAAAAACTAAAAGAAAATTCTTATTTAATTGCCAAAAAAAGGCAACTGAAAAGCTACAACTGAAAGAATTCTGAGTTTAAGGCTAGTTTTTTGATGTTTCTAATAAGTTCCCCATTTCGTATATGCGGGAACAATATAAGGAATTAGCATAAACTCGTAAGACAAGTCACTGCACCTAAGCTAGTTTTATCTCAATTCTAAAATTAAAGTTAAATGGAAGGAAGGGAATAAATACAGGTGTAGAAGAAAGAGGAAAACTCCATTGAAAGGTGCTCAAAAGCAACCCCAAGGAGGAAAAAAAAATCAGATTAAACCTCCACTAAATTAGAGCAGAGAAGAAAGTTTAAATTTAGACTACCATATTAGCAGAAAAGTAACAGCAGCTTCTAACATTACTCTTTCAACAGCATGTACTGTTTTAGAGACAGTTTTAAATACTATTTTAAAAATGGCTCAATCACTAATTTTTCTTTTTTAAAAAATTATTTGTCTAGATTAACACAAGGTACAAAGGAAATAAACCTAAACTGGAAAAATGTCTAAGTGAGTCACATCAACTAATAGTGATAATCCCTACAGAGATATGCTTTTCTTCTTTAGAAAGTTAAAATCTTACTTAAAATCTTTGCAATCGGCATCCATTCCATTTGGCAAACCTCTGCCATTTATTTTAGAATCATCATCATCTCCTTGTTTAAGATCTCTGTTTTGGTCCTCCTCAAATGGAGAAGCCTTGCCTTTTTGATCTCCTTTCTCAGGTCCATCTGTTTCAGCATCTCTAGTGCCCTGAGGAAAAAGAATCTGTTTGATTCTGAATAGTTAATAGAAAACAAAACAAAACAAAAAAGGCACCATAAGGTGACCTAAAACTACACTACAGTTCATGTAAACAATAAAAGCATTGAATCTTATTTTAATTTTGTAGTCAAATAATTTATCAAAAGCCAAAAATTTGAGTACAAACTAGTGATTTATAACAGAAGGGCTAAGTCAACC
Source organism: Microcebus murinus (assembly GCF_040939455.1). Lineage (NCBI taxonomy): Eukaryota > Metazoa > Chordata > Mammalia > Primates > Cheirogaleidae > Microcebus > Microcebus murinus. Next base: position 15,880,973 of record NC_134106.1, read on the forward strand.
TTAACTATAGCGGTGCTGAAAAAGCAGTTAACACCACAAACTAGATTAATATTCTATTTAGTTTAATGCATACACAACTTTGTTTAGTTATTTTTTCATCAAGCACTATACAGAGTAAGCAATTTTAATTTTGCAAATTATTTTTAAAAATTAATATGGCTTGATTTTTGTAACATGATTTAGATCATAAATATTTCTAATACTTCTATCATTCCATGTATTTCAAGAAGTGACCAAGTGAAGAAAACAAGAGCACAAATAGCTATACCATTTCCTTTAGCTCTAGGAAAGGGTGAGGGAGACAACCTGACTTAAAAATAAAATAAAACCAAATAACTATCAAGCAAATATTAAATATTTCTTTATTCAAAATACTTACAAAAGTTCCCTTCCTAAATCGAGAATCCAATTTATCAGCAGGAGAAGAACTTAATACATATTCTACCATGCTCACACCAAGGCCTCCACTTTCTGATCGCGGAGACAGTATTGCATTTACTTCACTGTTTCCATGAAAACCCTGTCCAGATCTTCTCTGTACCATAATAGGCTGGGACATTGAATGGTCTGTTTGGAAGAAAGGATATAATTACATATTTGTACATTTTATGAAACAAAATGTAGTTACACAATATACACAGTACAAAAAAATCAGCATATTGTTTTATTTTTAACGTTATTACTAATTTTTACAGAAAGTTCTTCATTCTGTTGAGACTCACTGGCTGGAGCACAACTCTTGAAAACACAGAAGGAAAGAGCCATTTGGTAATAAAAAGGTAAAAATCTTTGTAAAGAGCAAACTAAAAAGGTCAACGAAGGTAGAAACATTAACCTGAAGGCTCAGTTGCTTCCATCTTTTTGGTGACTGACAACATAATAATTCATAACAAAAACCTTCAGGGATAAAATCTAGAAGAATAAATATAATTTCTTCCAAACTGGCAGAAGCACTTCTCAAGCTCACAGTTATGGGCTGGAGAGATCAGAACACATGGCTTTAACGCTATAAACGTGAATGAATTTTGAAAAAAATCACTAATACTACAGAACTTAGGTCTGTCTAGCCACAGACTACCTATAATGAACTAATATAGGGGCACAATTTTATTAGCTATAGTAATTTTGAAAGGATGCTACTTTTGTTAAGCCAAATTACAATACTTCCATTTCACTATATCCTTTCATTCAATCATTCACTCATGCATGCATTTATATAGTTCAAATATTGATTTACTTTCTCGTATGTTAGGTATTGAGCTATGCAGAGAATCCAAGAACAAACAAGATGGTCTTTGCCCTCAAACAGACTATAGGTTTAATCAGAATAGAATACAAATGCTTCAATTTGTATTGATACCACAGGAACAGAAAGATGTGGGCATCAATCCCTAGCAGTCTTAGACTGACTACCAAAAAAGGTGATATTTAAGCTAAATATGAAACATAAAAAGTTAAAGTAAGCAAATTGGGGGTAATAGGAGTACAAGGAGACATTTCAGTTTACAGAAACTGGCTGGGCGTGGTGGCTCGTGCCTGTAATCCTAGCACTCTGGGAGGTGGAGGCGGGCGGATCGTTTGAGCTCAGGAGTTCCAGACCAGCCTGAGCAAGAGCGGAGACCCACATCTCTACCAAAAACAGAAAAAATTAGCCAGGCATGGTGGCGCATGCCTGTAGTCCCAGCTACTTGGGAGGCTGAGGCAGAAGGATCACTTGAGCCCAGGAGTTTGAGGTTGCTGTGAGCCTGGCTGACACCATGGCACTCCAGCCCAGGCAACAGAGTGAGACTCTGTCTCAAAAAACAAAGATGTGTTAAACTCGGTAATAAAAAAGAAAACTTATTGGTAAAATACATGTTGATATTCTATCTGTACACCTCTCAGATTTTATAAATCATAATCATTTAAAAACATAATCAGTAAAATAATATGCTTTCTTAAGAATGTAACTATGCTCTTTAATTTCTCAATAAATACTGCCATTTCTCCAAGTTATACTCCTTATACACCAGTAAATTTTCCCTTAACAATTTCTTAGACCTAAGTCTATTCCCAATACTTAAGGAAATCAAAAGCATTCAAAGACCTGCTCCCTTTCTGAGAGTTCTACATTATCAAGGCAGTTTACTTCCTCTCTGGGTGCAACAAATGTCTAAAGCTAGACTGAGCTGCAATTAGATAAATAAGCCACTGTCAATCTAACACAACTGAAAATTCCCATGATTAAATTAATCTGTCCTCTATTTTAATGGGAATTCAGAATTTCATAATCAGAGTTAATTAAAAACCAAAAACCAAAAAACTTCATAAAATGTTATAGTAACAAATACTTCTAAAATTAAGTGTACTAATCAAGTACAACAGATGTGCTACCAGACAGACAAGGGTTAATCGCCATAAGAAAATGTGCATTACGAAGATTTATAAAATCCTCAAAGACACTACAAATTTTCTCCTGATATTTTCTGAGGATGGGCAGGATTTGTTTAAAAAAGCATCAAGTATATTCATAATTCTCACACATATACCAGTAACTTACGAGAAGTTCCCCATGCAGTCTCTCTCCATTCATCATCCCCAAGAAATATGCCTTTTTGTCCATCTTTTGTTGAATCATCAGGTTCCCAAAACTTTTTGGTAGGCAAAAGCTATTTGGGGGAAGGGAAGGAAAAAAAAAATCAGTTAAATTTTATTCTAATTACAAAGAATTAATATACAAGGGATAGCAAACATGTTACTGATATGTATGTGTTAGTTTTTATAGCTAATGAAAATTCAGAGTGACCTATTTCTAAATTGTCTCATTAACAGTAAAATAACTTTTCACTTATTTTTATGTACTGGCTTTAATAATAATTCCAGACCTAAACATTAACCAAAGTCCACTTCTGACTTTTCTACATTTTTTCAAATATTTTATTATGCTATTCTCTCCATATATGAATTTATTCAAAAGGTTTATTAAATTTCTTCCTCAAGAACACATAATGTAATAAACACGTCCATACAAATGGTTACCATTTTTCTTCACTTCCAAGTTTTGTCCTTAAACCACCTCCTATCATATAGCTTCCAGGATAGAAAATATTTTTTCTTTCTTACTTCAGTTATTCAATGGAAGTGAACTTTACAACTCTTACTAGCTCCTGAATACCATCAATATGTAAATGCCATATCAAGAAACCATGGATAGTAGAAAATATGCACAGAAAAGGCCCACAATCTTTAGCAATCGCAAGGTGTTAGTTATGCTCTGTCCTATCTTGCAACATACATAGCACATAAAAATATGGTGATACAACCATTCACTGATTACTCAAAACATGTATTTGGGCAATTTTTAATAATTCTTTAATATTCATCCAGGTCTCTCCTTTCTACCATTCCTGTCCCCCAGAGGAGGAGGACTTAGGATATATGTGAGAAGAACAGATCAGGATATATTTGAATAGATCGGTTTTTGGAGACGTGCACTTAGCATTTTAAAGAAGCACTCATAAGATACTCATCCCTCTCAGCCCATAATTAGATGACCAGTCTTTCAGTGTTAACAATCCAACCTGTGTATACTTCTATTACTATACTTATCATACTAAATTACCTGTCTTTGCCTCTTTAAGGGCATAGTGACCTCATCTTTAGAGAGCTCACAAACATAAAAACTATAATAAAATGTAACTTAGCAACACCTAAATCACTAAATTGAGAGGTAAGATTATGTGTGCAAGAGATAAGATTAAGAAATAATCTCATTCTTTTGATGCAGCCTTGAGGAAAAGAAAAAGAAAAAAATATTAAAAATTAATGTGAAAAAAATTATAAAAAAAGAAATAAGATTGTGTGTAAGACATAGTAAAGCATGAACAAAGGCAAAAACTTGAAACAATGTATAGTGTATATAGAACAGGGTATCAGATGGGTATGAGATTATTAGACAATAATCTGCTCTAACGAAGATTGTGGTAAGTAAACTATAGCCTCCTCTGTTCCTTCAATTTTAAAAATCTCACCATAAGATTCATGTAAATATTAAAACAAAATATAAAGCTAATACTGCTGTTAAAGCATCATACTTGATGTATTTAAATAACTGAATGTTTATTCATAGTAAGACAGTTAATCCCTTAAAAATAAGCCATTTCAAGATGAAAATAATTCCTAAAAGAAGAAATGCTTTTATCTCATACTTCACAGAGAAAAATCTCAGTTTCAAAATAAGAGTAACAAGTAAGGAATCTAGAAGTTATAACTAATAGAAACATTTAATGAAGACACAGAAATGGCTAGAACAGGCTAATCTTCTGAGGTGATAGAAACAACAGAACTTTGAAGATACTATTCCAAAGTTTCTGGGATAAGATTCTGTGAGTGCCTTCATTGACAACTGCTTTAAAATGTAAATTGCATAACTGCTGGGGGGGGGGGAATCTGTCAACCACTTACCAAGCATGCTTACTTTGCCAAGCACTGTACTATAAGTAGTTTCCAAGCACAGAAAAACAATATAGTAGTTAAAATTAACACTTCTACCAAAGCCGTCACCAACATTCTAGAAACTGTTTTCTGCGGAGCATGGTGGCTCACGCCTGTCTTCCTAGCACTCTGGAAGATGTAGGCGGGCAGATCACTCATGATCAGGAGTTGGAAACCAGCCTGAGCAAGAGTGAGACTCCGTCTTTACTAAAAATAGAAATAAATTAATTGGCCAACTAACAATATATAGAAAAAAATTAGCCGGGCATGTTGGCGCATGCCTGTAGTCCCAGCTACTCGGGAGGCTGAGGCAGATCGATTGCTTGAGCCCAGGAGTTTGAGGTTGCTGTGAACTAGGTTGACATCACTCTAGCCTGGGCAACAGAGTGAGACTCTGACTCAAAAAAAAAAAAAGAAACTGTTATCTGTGACACGTTAGACACTGATTCAAATACTTTTAGAGAAACTACTAGCTGGTGACCAAGAACAGGCTAAAATGGACTAAATATAGGGCAAGGCAACAATTCAGGATAGAATAAAGAAGAAAAAGAAAAGGTTCAACAATGCACGAACAGCAATAAAAATAGAGGTTTGCCCCTGGAGACTGTTTTACTATAGCTATAGAAGAAATAGGGAAGTATATCACAGAAAACAAGGCTAAGAAATCTTACAAATCCACATAAACTATATTATATAATACCACTTCATATTAATTAGTTCCTTAATTCACAAAAGCTCTAAACCAAGATCAGGCAACTCAAGAGTTTCTTGACAACCTACTCTTCTATCCTTTTAACCTGGATATGACTAAGTGAATATACAATGTCCTTTCCTTCAAAAAGACCTATGACTTGCCCTCTCCATCTCCAAAGAAATCAATCAGCACCCTAGCATACTGCATCAAAAACCATCAATCAATGAAATTCCTGGTTCAGGCACTTACACAAGGTACACTTATACTTCAGATTTTCCTAATACAAATTAGGTAAAATCTCCAAACCAACTAAATTAACATAATCCAAAGACAAAAGAATTTAAAAGATAAATGTCGACATTATATTTTATTTTATTTTTTTTTTTTTTTGAGACAGAGTCTCACTTTGTTGCCCAGGCTAGAGTGAGTGCCGTGGCGTCAGCCTGGCTCACAGCAACCTCAATCTCCGGGGCTCAGCGATCCTACTGCCTCAGCCTCCCGAGTAGCTGGGACTACAGGCATGCGCCACCATGCCCGGCTAATTTTTTGTATATATATATTTTTTTTTAGTTGGTCAATTAATTTATTTCTATTTTTGGTAGAAACGGGGTCTCGCTCAGGCTGGTTTCAAACTCCTGACCTTGAGCAATCCGCCCGCCTCAGCCTCCCAAAGTGCTAGGATTACAGGCGTGAGCCACCACGCCCGGCTGACATTATATTTTAAATTAAGGCATTCATATAACTTATAATCCAAACTGGGACAGTTTGAGAAAGGGGGTGCTATTAGAATTATACTATAACACATAAATATCTGGACAGTCCTGGGCAAATCAGGATGTAAGGTTACTCTACTTATAATTGAAGTTTATAAAAAACAAGAATGCTAAAAACTAAGTTGTGTAGAAAACAAAAAATACAAGGTAATTTCCTATAAGCTAAGAATGGTGCTTTCCCAGGTTTTAATCTTTTTTGTTAATAAAAGATATTAACGCTTTTTATGTTTTCAACTCATACCACTTTCCCAAATCTTCTTCATTCCTAACATCCCTTAGTATCACCAGCAAACATTATTAAATGCTGTTACTTCCAACAGGAAGTAGTAGTACACAACAGTCAAGACACTCATGAGTTCAAACTACTGTTCAAGCACTATTGTGTGGCTCTGGGCCAATTTTTAACCTTTCTGAGCTCCAGTTTCCCCATCTGTAAAGGAAGGATGATAATAATAATAACATAAGTACTACCTAGCACAGCATCTAGCACATGGCAAACATGTAAATATGATGTACTTTCACTACCAAAAGTATGAATCCTTTATTATAAAACGTGAGTTTACACACTGGCTCACATTTAACTGGCTGGTTATTTCAAACTATTATTATTCACTACAAAGATTTTGTCTACAGCTATTTGCCCTTTATTTTACTTGAGTCAGTTTTGAATATTCCAGGGGGATGATGAAGCCCTATTACTTAAGGATAACACTGGCCTAACATAGTAACATTCCGCATAAGGAAACAGAGCCAGACGTTAAACTAAAGTTCCATGTACAACTGATAAATGGTAGCAATGGGATTTGAACCCATATATAATAATTCTAAGGCCCTTCTCTTTACACTTAACTATCACAGAAGGTAGTTCTTCTCAATCAGTTTAATTCATCAATATTTCTAAAATTGTCCAGTATCCACCAACAGGTATAATAAAAAAAATTTAAGATATTATCATGATATTCTTCCCATTATAGTAGGTAAAGTTTAAGACAGACTTGTTAAGATAGGGTTTATGTAGACAAACTATGATCAGCTATTTAAATACTATCTGAAATGGCAAGTTTCCATTCCAGTTATTCCTAACAGCTCAGGTCAAAACTAGGGCAGTTGGCTGGGTGGCAGTGGCTCACGCCCGTAATCCTAGCACTCTGGGAGGCAGAGGAGGGAGGACTGCTCGAGGTCAGGAGTCTGAAACCGGCCTGAGCAAGAGTGAGACACCACCCCCCCACCCCTCCCACCCCACCCCCATCTCTACTATAAACAGAAATAAATTAATTGGCCAACTAATATATATAGAAAAAATTAGCCAGGCATGGTGGTGCATGCCTATAGTCCCAGCTACTTGGGAGGATGAGGCAGCAGGATTGCTTGAGCCCAGGAGATTGAGGTTGCTGTGAGCTAGGCTGATGCCACGGCACTCACTCTAGCCCGGGCAACAAAGTGAGACTCTGTCTCAAAAAAAAAAAAAAAAAATAGAGCAGTTGAGAGAGGTGATTCACGCAAAAGGCTATTCTTATTATTATTTTTAAAGCAGTCAGTCTAACTCAAATGTCATAATACTAGTAAGAGATCTGAAAGAAAACAGAAGTCTCCTTACTCCTCTGTTTTACACTTCATCAGACCATGTGTAATCTTAGTGCATAAATTTTCTATAACATTTTCTTTAGTGTGTCAGAAAAGAAAAGAGGGCTGGGCCGGTGGCTCACACCTGTAATCCTAGCACTCTGGGAGGCCGAGGTGGGCGGATCACTCAAGGTCAGGAGTTCCAAACCAGTTCGAAACCAGCCTGAGCAAGAGCAAGACCCCAAGACGCCATTTCTAATAAAAATAGAAAGAAATTAATTGGCCAACTAAAAAATATATAGAAAAATTAGCCGGCATGGTGGCATATGCCTGTAGTCCCAGCTACTCAGGAGGCTGAGGCAGAAGGATCCCTTGAGCCCAGGAGTTTGAGGTTGCTGTGAGTTAGGCTGAACCCACTGCACTCTAGCCCAGGGCAACACAGTGAGACTCTGTCTCAAAAAAAAAAAGAAAAAGAGAAAGAAAAGAAAAAAGGGTACATTGTTTATCATACTATCCTATAAAAATACTCTCAAAATAAAACACATTAAATCAGGGATTTAAAGTTAAACTGTGTGTGCTCCTAAAGAATTTCAGGCAGAATCTTCTTTCCTATTATTTAAAAAATAAACAGGAACCCAGTTATATATACCTCAACAATCTAAAGAAGATAAAAGGGTTGTGCCTCTGCAGTGTATCTGATTAAAACACTATACTAACGAAGCTGAGTTCAATCTCCTACGGATTAAGCTTTGCTCTTTAAGCCACATGACATAATGCTGCCAGTAGGTCTTGACAAAAAATATGCTATTAGGGAAAAAACAGAAAGGGTGAATTTATGAATAGATGAATACAAATCTGTCCTTATTTCTGGATGAACAGCCAGAAGAGACTGCCCTTCTGATGATGGTTCAGTAAAGCCACCATAATCTACAAAACATAGTACATTTGAAATTAGTCCTTTATATAAATACAATGCTTTGTACACTAGAGATTTACAACACTTAAGACACAATAAGCAAAAACTATTTTTTTACAGAAAATCAAGAATAGGGCAATCTATTTTAAAAAAAGTTTGCATTAAAAAAAACCAAACATTTTTAGAAAACTCAAGAGCCAGAAATCTCAAGCCTTTTTTAAATTTATTCCAATGAAAGAATTCTGGGATAAAACAAAAACCAAAACCTCACCTGTCAGGAAAGGAGGAGAAGACTGGTGAGAGAGAGACAGGCAAAGAAGGAAATCCCAGAAGGTTCCCTGCTGCCTGTGAGATGAGGAAAGATAGAAAGGCTTGTGGGAGAGAGAACCCAGAGACAGAAATCTGAGTAGGTTTCTTAGCTATCTCTTAGATTTAACAGTATTAGTTGGTAAACTGTTAAGAAAAAAACTTAATTAGTGAAAACAACTTATTTAAAAATAAATTTTTACTGGATGAAGGTCAGGTACACTGACCTGCTGCTATCCACCAAGTAGTCTAAATTCTAGTCACTTTTACTCTGTATCTGACATGTCCATTAAGAAAGCCTGGAGTTAAGCTATTTCATTTAACATACTATTTAACCTAGCTCCTCTTTATCAAAAACCTCAGATACTCTTTCTCCACCCCCAAATAACTAAACTCTTTCAACTACGTTTCTGGTCATGACATTTTTTAAAAGACATCCTTTGGATTTATCAAATATTATTTAGAAAGGGAAAAAAATCAGACAATTTATAAACATATACAGAATATACATCTAAGAAGTATAAAGTATACGGAGTCTAACTAGAATTAATGTAGGAGTGTAACTCTACTTGCTCTTAAAAGAATCAACAAGTTCAGACTAGAAAGCTGAAACACTTTTCAAATCTGCTTTTAAGATATGTTATTCTGCTTTCTAAAGACCAAAGACAACAGGTGGCAGGGAAAGAACAAAAGCCCTTTTCAACTGCCTTTTTATTCCCCCACAGCATAAATAATGCCTAAGCAAACACTGCACTGTAATGAAGCTACATTTTTTTTACAAAAAATTACTCCTTCTCTCAAATTTTTCTTGGGGCCCAGAATTTTACCTTATGCACTGAACTAACAAGTTTATTTTGGCAATACTTAAGCTTAAGCACCTTAACTCACCCTTAAATCAGTCCTCTGAAAATGACAAACTCTTTGGAAAACGCTGTTCTGAAGAAGGGGAGGGTTAGCTAGCTGCAGGGTGCCCTCTTGTGGCCCAAAGGAGTGACTGGACTCTTTTTCTGCATCTGAAGAGCACAGCATTGGATGGAGTGAGTCTCATGAAGGTCTCTAATCTACCAAAGTAAAATAATCTCCAGGAGCAAGCAGTTAATTACACGTCTTATGTCTGTTCACTGTTATTTTCTATTATCAAAGTCTATGTTAGTAGTATAGAACATGGCAAAATATAGATGTGACCACAAGAGTTTTCATAAAGTTCTCTAAATATTCATTAGCTAATAAGGGAAACTAAGTATTTTTGATGCCTTGAAATATGTAATGGTGAGATTAAATTGGGTACCCCAAAGAAAATCATAGATTAACAGGAATGATAAAATCCATTCAAACAGGTGAAGTACCTAACTGTGCTAGGCATTCAAAGCTAGCAATTTACAGGGGAGACAAATATAAAACAAACTATAAGCAGCAATATAATAAATAAAGAACTAGGAGAAGTCAAATGACCTGATTCATTCTACTGAAGATAGTAATGAGACAACAGATATGTCTTTTCAGTAGAGTCTTGTAGAGAATTAGAAGTTTATTAACCAAACAGTTTTGGGTGAACAAGAGATTTTTTAGAGGGAGAATAGTGAGCAATCAAGTGTGGCCAAAGCAAACACAACATACATATATAAAACAACAGAACAAGGATAAAGGAAGTGGTTTTCTTCTGAGCAAAGCTAATTATAGTTCATTATCAAAATATAAGGCATTATCTAACCAACTCAATCAAATCACTTAGACACAAATAATCATACTAAAAATTACCTACTGCTAAAAGTTAAAAAAAAAAAGCTAAAATTCCAACTAAAGAATTGTATATTCTGAGATTTAAAAATCTCCCATTTAGTTTGAAGCATATAACCACTATTTCAATAAGATTTACTTTTAAAACTGTTTCAATGGCTCAAAATAATTAAAGTGAGATATAAATTCTTAGTTTCATACATACTTACCTCTCCCATTCCCCGAGATTCTAATGCAAGAGCTTGAAAATCATGATTCATTTCATCCACAGATCAAACCTGTTGAGTAACAAAAACAAAAGTTAGCAGAAATGTTTAAACAGACTGCATCAACTATTTTTTTTTTTTTTTTTGAGACAGAGTCTCGCTTTATTGCGCAGGCTAGAGTGAGTGCCGTGGCATCAGCCTAGCTCACAGCAACCTCAAACTCCTGGGCTCAAGCAATCCTGCTGCCTCAGCCTCCCGACTAGCTGGGACTACAGGCATGTGCCACCATGCCCGGCTAATTTTTTCTATATATATATTAGTTGGCCAATTAATTTCTTTCTATTTATGGTAGAGACGGGGTCTTGCTCTTGCTCAGGCTGGTTTCGAACTCCTGACCTCGAGTAATCCGCCCACCTCGGCCTCCCAGAGTGCTAGGATTACAGGCGTCAGCCACCGCGCCCGGCCTGCATCAACTATTTTTATACTATACTGCTGTTATTACTAATATTAGCATGACACGAAGAACCGATCTCTCTATGAAAACAGGTTTTTCCAAATAGAGTACACAATGGCAATCTACCAGTAGATACAATTTCCCATTTTCTCGAGGTATGGCAACTTTGGGGACACCCTGTACATTAAAACTTGTGGAAAAACATGAAGTCAAGGGTTCTTAAGCGAAAGAACAGATGGAAAGTGAAGAAGCAAACTCAGCACTATGCAGAAGTTATGTGCTGTCTAAAAAATAAAAAAATAAAAAAATAAAAAAAATAAAAAAAAAATAAAAACTCAGCACTAAAAGAGTTATATTTTTATGTTGTATTTCCCATTATAAAGTTATTTTGCATTGCTAATTCCTTAAGAGTTTTCAAGATTTCATTATTTATACAATGATAAAAAGTCTACCTGTGAAATGATAAAAGAAAAAAAATCAACTGTGAATATTTAGCAAATACATTCTATCAATAAAATGGCGATCCAATTCTACCTGAAAGCAACATTTACTTTACTTAAGCTGCTTTGAGAATACAGTATTCATAGTACAATATTTAGCAATCTCCCATTTGTATCACAAATCTCTCTCCTCTTTAAAATTCCCAATTATCTCCTTCAATTCCCCGATGTGCCATAGGAAATTTCAAATTTACTTTCTTCATCCTTACTTCTAACTTTGTTTTCTTCTTATACCCAATACCCAATCCCTTACCAAGTCCTGTTAAATCACTTAAACTGATCCATTCTCTAGCTGTCTGGTTGTTCAAACCACCATCACTTCCCTCCCTTTCCCTTTCCTTTCTTTTTTTTTTTTTATTAACAGTCCAACTTAACCCTTGTAAATCCTTTTCATTCATTCATTCATTCATTCATTCATTTTAGACAGATTCTCACTCTACTGCCCTGGCTAGAGTGCCGTGCATGGCATCTGCCTAGCTCACAGCAACCTCAAACTCCTGGGCTCAAGCAATCCTACTGCCTCAGCCTCCTGAGTAGCTGGGACTACAGGCATGCCCCACCATGCCTGGCTAATTTTTTCCATTTTTGGAAGAGACAGGGTTTCGCTCTTGTTCAGGCTGGTCTCGAACTCCTGAGCTCAAACGATCTACACACCTCCGTCTCCCAGACTGCTAGGATTACAGGCATGAGCCACCGCGCTTGGCCCACCATCACCTCTGAACTTTAACAGTGCAGTCTTCTTCCTATCTCCCCACTTTACGATCTAATCTCCAAAGTGTAGTCATTTTTCACCTGTACTCTGATCATGGGACTCCCATATTTTAATCCTTCCCTTAAAGATAAGGCTCAAACTCCTCAATGAAGCTTACTAATGTGGTTTACAAAGGGAGAGAACTGAACTCAAATTATAGTTGTGGCTCTTAGTAGTTCTGTAACTGGACAAGTAACCTAAATTGTTTTTTCTCAATTTCCTCATGTGAGGGTAGTAACAACAGTAATGGCCACATGGACTTGCAGGGAACACTGAATTCAGTAACAAAACACTAAAACAGTGGCTGAAACATAAGCACTCAAAAGTCAGCTATTACAAAGCTCTATATAGGCCAGGTATGGTAGCTCACACATGTAATCCCAGCAATCTGGGAGACCCAGCAAGATTACTTGAAGCCAGGAGTTTGAGGCCAGCTGGTGCAACATAGCGAGATCCCATCTCACTAGGATGCAAAAAATTTTTTAAAATATCTGGGTTTGGTGGTACATACCTATAGTCCCAACTACTCAGAAGGCTGAGGCAGGAGGATTACTTGAGCCCAGGAGTTCAAGGGTACAGTGAACTATGATCACACTGCACTCCAGGCCTGGGAAACAGACTAACACCCTGTCTGTGGAAAAACAAAAACAAAACCAAAACAAACACCTCTTCTTCAATCTTTCTATCAAATGGTGCTGGGACAATATGTTCACCGCAAAACAACGAACCTCACTCAATACATACCTCACACCTTAATATAAAAATTAACTCAAAATTGATCATATACCTAAATATAAAACCTATTATAAAACTTCTAGAAAAACACAGGAGAAGTTTGTGTGACCTTGTGTCTGGCCCAGAGTTTTCAGATCAACATCAAAAGAAAAACTGATAAATTAGATTTCATCAAAATTAGAAACATGCTCTACAAAAGACACTATTAAGAAAATGAAAAGCCAAGCCACAGACTAGGAAAAAAACATTTACAAAGCACATATCTGGTAAAGAACTTGTATCTAGAATATAGAAGGAACTCTCTTAAAAAATATATAGAAAAAAAGAGAAAACTAAATCAAAAAATGGGCAAAAGATCTGAACTGATACATCAAAGTAGACATGGATAGCAAATAAATCATTTTTTTCTCTTACTAACTTGCTAGAAAAGATGAATTCATTAACAGCTACCAAAAAGTGAACATTTCATTCATCCTTCCATTAATTCAGGAAAGTTCTATTGGGCATCTTCAATGTGTAAAACTTTGTAGAGAAAAATGATTTAAAATATGGTCACTGTTCTCAAGCAATTTAAATGAGTCTTTTATGTTTCCTAGGAACGAATTGGGGAATATCTCCTATTACACCAAACCCTCCTGCAGATAACTATCAAATCCAGAGAAAATATAAAAATTACTTGAGGGCAATGCAAAACAACTAAAAACCTGAAGCTGGAAGATAGTCTACAGTTTAAAAAAAAAAAAAAAAGGAAGAGGAGAGTGGAGGGGTGAAAGGGGAAAGGAAGGATGAAAGAATGAATGAACTGGCACATAGTAAGATTATTTTAATAGGTTTTTTTTTTTTTTTTTGGCTGAGGACAGGACTGGATGTAGAAGTAGGGCCCTAAAATTCCTATAGAGAATTTCTTTTTTTTGAGACACAGTCTTGCTTTGTTGCTGGCGCTAGAGTGCCCTGGCGTCCACCTACCTCAACACAACCCCAAACTCCTGGCCTCAGCCTCCCCAGTTGCTGGGACTACAGGCATGTGCCCCATGCCTGGCTAATTTTTTCTATCTTTAGTAGAGATGGGGTCTGGCACTTGCTCAGGCTGGTCTCGAACTCCTGATCTTGAGCGATCCGCTCATCTCGGCCTCCCAGAGTGCTAGGACTACAGGCATGAGCCACCATGCCCAGCTAGAGAATAATGTTAATAATGAAAGGACAGGCTGGGCGCGGTGTCTCAAGCTTGTAATCCTAGCACTCTGGGAGGTCAAGGTGGGTGGATTGCTCAAGGTCAGGAGTTGGAAACCAGCTTGAGCAAGAGCGAGACCCCATCTCTACTATAAATACAAAGAAATTAACTGGCCAACTAATATATATAGAAAAAACTAGCCAGGCATGGTGGCACATGCTTGTAGTCCCAGCTACTCGGGAGGCTGAAACAGAAGGACTGCTTGAGCCTACGAGTTTGAGGTTGCTGTGAGCTAGGTTGATGACACGCCACTCACTCTAGCCTGGGCAACAAAGTGAGAATCTGTCTCAAAAAAAAAAAAAAAGAAAAGAAAAGACAGTGTGGGGCAACCAGAGCTGCTGAAAAGCAAGAAGGGAAATCCTGGAAAGGACATAACAAAATCCTGTGTATAAATTATGCCAGAATTTTTAGATGACCCCTTAACTGAACACATGTGTGACAGACTCCAAGAAGCCCAATTAAGGCTTGAAAAATTAAGCAGAAATTTCTGCTGCTGACCACCACAGAAGGCACAGGAAGGTGCAGTTTAAGTCCTATCAAATCAAATTAAAACCAACATTGTCCAAAAGAATGTAAGAGAATCTACAAAGTATTTTCTATGTATCAATCATAAAGTTTGGAATGTAATCCATAATTACTATACATGAGAAAAAAGAAAAATGTGAACTAAAGGGAAAACTCAATTAATAAAAAAGACCCCAAGATGACCCAGGTTAGAATTAGTAGCCAAGGATCTTAAAACAACTATCAAAACTGTGCTCAAAGATGAAAGGAAAAACATGCTAAGGAATGAACAAACACAAAATTTCAGCAGAGAAATTAATAAAAGAAACCAAATAGTAATAACCAAACTGGAAAATATATTAACTCATTAACTACCATGTGAGTTGTATTTATTAAAAACTCACACTACCTAGCACTCTGGGAGGCTGAGGTGGGAGGATTGCTCCAGGTCAGGAGTTTGAAACCGGCCTGAGCAAGAATGAGACCCCGTCTCTACTATAAATAGAAAGAAATTAATTGGCCAACTAATACATATAGAAAAATGAGAGAGAGAGAGAGAGAGAGAGAGAGAGAGAGAGAGAGAGAGAGAGAGAGAGAGAGAGAGAGAGAGAGAGAGAGAGAGAAATGTTACATGTTGTTTTGAAAGAAAACTCATTGGCACCAAAGCTTTGGGAGTTGGCAAACTGACTGGTGAGCGATGACCATGGTAGGTAAAACCAGTCTTAGAGCCACAGCAGGTTGTTTCTACCTAAGACTAGGTAAAACTGGTATTAGTGGTTATAGCAGGCCATTTCAGCAGCTGGACTTGTAGAAAACTTAATTTTTGGAGCAGGTGTTATATGCCCCAAGCACTTTTTTCCCCTCTGGCCCCTCGATTCTGATTTATACTCGGGTATAAGAATGACTCAATTTATACAATTAACTTTCATAGGGACAATATCAAACAGTATACTTAGTTGTTACTGGAGATCCAGAAGGAAAGGAGAGACGAGGGTGGAAAAAATATGTGAACTATGGCCAGATTTCTCCAAATCTAGTCAGAACCAAATTTACAAATTCAGGAAGCTTAATGAACCCCAGGCAAGAAAAATAAGAAAAAAATCCCACAACTACACACATAATAAAAAAAAAACTGAAAACCAAAGATATAGAGAAAATCCTAAAGGTAGCCATAATAAAAGTACTACACAAAGATGAACAATGATATTTGAATGTCAGCTAGTCAGAAATAACGGGGGACAAAATATAAAGGACTAGACTTTAAAGTCTGAAAGGAGAAAATATTGCCAGCCCAGAATTTTATATCTGGTAAAAATATTCTTTTAGAATAAAGGGGTCAAGACTGCTATTGTAAAGTATTTATGGTCTTTTGTCTGTTTCCAGACAAAAAGCTCTTAAAACCCCTGGAATTTCTAGAACGATGAGTGTCTTTTGTATGCTCATGAGCTATTGCCTGGGGGCCCCTAGATAGCCCCAGGATGAGGGCTGGATGCCAGGGGAACCAATCTTTTGATTAGAGGGTTGGATTTTTCAATCCTTTCCACCCATCCCCTCCAGGGAAGTAGGAAGGGGTGAAGGTTCAGTTGATCACCAATAGCCAACAATTTTAATGCCTATGTAATAAAGTTTTAATAAAACCCCAAAAGAATAGAGTTCTAGTTCTGAGAGTTCCACTTGTGGAGGTTCCTGGAGGGGTGGTGCATACAGGAGGCAGGGAAACTCTATGCCCCACTTTCCCATAGGCTGCCCTATCCATCTCTTCCATCTGACTGTTCATCTGTATCCTTTATAATAAGTGTGTAAATATAAGTAATACATTTCCCTGAGTTCTGTTCAAGCAAATTAAATAAACATAAGGAGAGGATCATGGGAATCCCAATTTATAGCTGGCTGGAAGTATAGGCAACAACCTACAATTTGCAACTGGAATCTGAGGTGGAAGGCAGGAGTATTATGGGACTGAGCCCTCAATCTATGGCATCTGATGCTCTCCCCAGGTAGAGTATCAGAATCGAGTTACAAGACACCCAGCTGATGTCCACTGGGGAATTTGCTGCAGAACCAATTGCTTGTATGATACTTCCCTACATCTGGGGTCACACAGCGTTCTGTGTTGTGAGAGTATAGTGGTAGAAACTGAGTTTTTTTCCTATAGCCTTACATTTGGTGTGCGATTTGCCAGTACAGCCCTGGCTCACAGAAACATGTGGTTTGGGAGGAGAAAGGATAGGGGATGAGAAATTTTGATTCCTGGGTAGCCAAGTGGTCACCCATGGTATACAATAGCAGCTGTGCTGCACTCCGTTACTAAAGGTAAAAGTTACCAATAGAACTTAAAGATAGATCCAACTCCCAGAAAGTTGGTTCACTGGATCCACGAGAAAATGAACACTCATAAAATAGTGAAATATTCAATCCCTAGGTTACTGTTATCTCTAACCGAAAATGAAAAGATCAGACCTTTACTAAACTCAGATGTCAGTGGGTCTGAGCTTTGGCCATTATCCTCAAAGCTGACCTCCAAAAGAAAAATTATGCAGGGACAACAGAAATCTGTCTGAGACCTATGATTACCAAGAAGGCAGTGAATGTGGGGGAAGGACAAAACCAAGAAACTGCTGAAACCAGAACATATAAAGGAATTGTTTCATTCTTTAGACCACTATCAGCAGCTTCCTGAGGAGCTTTTACTAAAATTTAGGATTCTGAGAAACAAATTTAGGAACAGTATCTTCAGTTTCAAATGCTACAGAACAGAAGAGCATGTTTGACTTGAGGCAGGACTCAGAGCTCACTGTGGAACAATCACGGATGTGATCCAGATACACAGGTGGTTATCTTCAAGGGAATAGCTAGTCTGGTAGACTGAACGTATGAAAACCCCTATAAGGTCTATTTACCCTGAGAAGGTAGATTTCCCAACTCTTACCTATAAAGGATATAACACATAATTCCAAAATATAGTATTATGTAGTTATGAAAACCATATAGGTATGCAATTAAGAAAATGCTTATATAGGCCAGGCATGGTGGCTCACGCCTGTAACCCTAGCACTCTGGGAGGCCAAGGTGGGAGGAGCACTTGAGTTCAGGAATTTGAGACAGCCTGAGTAAGAAAGAGACCTCTGTCTCTACTAAAAAAACAAAAAAACAAAAAAAACAAACCAGAAAAAATTAGCTGGGCAACTAAAAATAGAAAATATTAGCCAGGTGTGATGGCAGGTGCCTATAGTCCCAGCTACTCAGGAGGCTGAGGCAGGAGGACTGTATGAACCCAGGAGCTTGAAGCTGCTGTGACCTAGGCTGATGCCACAGCACTTTAGCCCAGGTGACAGAGTGAGAATCTGTCTCAAAAAAACACTAAAAAATTAAAAAAAAAACAAAACCCTAAATAATGGTGGGAGGGGGGCATAGGCAATATATGTAACTTTAACACCTCTACCCCCCATAATATGCTAAAATAAAAAAAAACTAAATAAAAAAATAAAATGCTAATATTTAAGATTGAAAGGAAATGGACCAAGTACATTTTTTCATCTTCTGTATTTTATTACCTTTCTACAACAAACATCTAAATTTTATGAATGAGAGAAGGGTAAAATTTCTATTTGAAACAAACAGCAGAAAGGAATACAGTAGCAGACCTAAGAATTTTTCTCAAGAGTAAAGTATAGGCCGGCGCAGTGGCTCACGCCTGTAATCCTAGCTCTCTGGGAGGCCGAGGCGGGCGGATTGCTCAAGGTCAGGAGTTCAAAACCAGCCTGAGCAAGAGTGAGACCCCGTCT
This sequence comes from Microcebus murinus, assembly GCF_040939455.1. NCBI lineage: Eukaryota > Metazoa > Chordata > Mammalia > Primates > Cheirogaleidae > Microcebus > Microcebus murinus. The sequence continues at coordinate 15,899,601 of NC_134106.1, forward strand.
CTACTATAAATAGAAAGAAACTAATTGGCCAACTGATATATATATATAAAAATTAGCCGGGCATGGTGGCACATGCCTGTAGTCCCAGCTACTCGGGAGGCTGAGGCAGGAGGATCGCTCAAGCCCAGGAGTCTGAGGTTGCTGTGAGCTAGGCTGACGCCACGGCACTCACTCTAGCCTGGGCAACAGAGTGAGACTCTGTCTCAAAAAAAAAAAAAAAAAAAAGAGTAAAGTATAGGAGCTTTACTGACACCCTTTTTTGCTTACTTACAGGTTTTTATCTGTGGTCCAAATAGATGAGATCATTAAGTAACTGGATAATTTTGAAAGATCTCATGGCTCTGTGGATACATTCTAACTGCTGGAGTGAATCATGCCCCAAGTGCAGGGGTCAAAAAATTTTCTGTGAAGGTTCACACAGTAAACATTTTAGGCTTTGCAAGGCCATACAGTCTCTGTTGCAACTACTCAACTCTGCTTCTGTACCACAAAAGCACCTGTAAACAATACTAAAATGAACCATCATGGATGTGTCTCAATAAAACTTCATGAACAGTGAAATTTGAATTTCATATGTTTTTATGTGTCACAAAATACTATTCTTTTTAATTTTTTCTAACAAATTAAAAATGTAAAAACCATTCCTACACAGTAGGCCATGTAAAAACAGATGATGGCCCAGATTTGGCCTACTGGCCATAGTTTTCTGACCTCTACTCTAGTGCATTTACTCTCTTGACTGCTCCACAAAAATCAAATGAAAATAATCCACTCCCCAATAAAAGCATAGTAAAAGTTAAACATGAGGGCTTTGCTTTCAACCTTTCAACTTATACTACACCAGGCATATTTTTTCCCCTTAAAACGAATGGGGATTTCAGATCACAACTAAATGAAGGTAATTTTATTATCTTTCAATGACAAGGGTAGTTACAGGGAAAAAATTAAAACAAACAAACAAACAAAAACAACCAACAACCTCACGCAGCAAGACTTAGGCTCAGTTTTTCAGTTTAAGGTGTTACTGTTTATTTCAATCCCGAGGAAAGAGAAATTGGGCAAGATAATAGGGCAGAAATAAACATTTTCAACTCTCTTCCCATCACCTCCATATTGGCAATAATAAAGGTAAAGGGGTTGGGAGAAGGTTGCACATACACCAGTAAGCAGGACTTCAAAATTTTTATAAAATGTCAATCTGCTATCTGTAGCAGCTACAAATGCTAGTGTCATCAAAGGGCAATGAAAAAGTTAGAATTTGGACATGAATTTAATGACTTTACCCTGAATGGTTAGATCTTAGGAAGAAACAATCTTTTCTTCTAACAAGCAACAGAGCCTACTAGCAACTGGTTATATAATATTGAATTGACTATTTGAAGAAAATGTATTCAGGAGCTATGGCACACTGTACTGCTTGAGGTATAAATTCTGTCTTCAGGTCTTCTTGGTCTGCGTTATTAAGGTTTGAAACCTCCCAATGTAAATTCCTTTAATATTAATAATTAGAATTTGCTAACACAGAAAACACATCATAGAAACTTTTCTATGACCAAGACCCATGTAATCTTGAGATAAATTTAAATTACAAAGTTAGTTTCTGATGTTATGACTGTTTCCTAGAACAGAAAAAAGATAGTCTTATTTTGTTCATTCTACACTTTAACATTAGCTAATTTTACTAATTATGTGAGTAAAATAGATTAAACACCTCAAGTAACAACTTGAATAAGTTCTGTGACAGTTTTCATATTTACTAGTACATAATCCAAAAAGCTGACAGCTTATGTAAAAAAATCAAGAAAATGCATTAATATATTTATATCATTAATACTATATTTTCTCATTCAATTCTTTACCATATGTGAAGAAAAAGTATTTAGAGCTACAATAAGTAGTATTAAAACATTCTACCACCACATGACATGAATCATCACATTTTCATAATCCTTTAATTACATTTTAAAGCCATAGTAGAAATTAATCTCTGGGGTAAAAGGTATTAGGGTCTGTGTCTTAACCATCTTAATGTTCAATATTGGCTGGTCCCAAGGAAGTGAGTTATCTCACTTGATTGTTCACAGTCAGTTACAGATTGAATTTTTTGTTCTACTACTTTCCCCCCTTCTCACTCACTATTGCACTGGTGCAAAAAAAAAAAAACCTCAATATTTACTGAATGAAAAAAAACATACTTTATGAAATGTGAATTCAGATCATGAAATCAGCTAGTATATGGACAGCGACTATGAATTTACAAATGCCTTCATATATAATACAAAATGTTCATTTTAATCATAAGATAATGAACAAGGCTCTTCCTCCTCAATTTTTGTAGTGCTGAGGACATTTACCAACACAAAATGCCTGAGTGGAGCTACTTCTCCAAATCAGTCTTCTATACCTGGAGGCTATAGCTACCTTTTGCACCAAGTACAAACACAATAAAAGTATATAAAAACCTAGTTGAGGCTGGGCTTGGCTCAAGCCTATAATCCTAGCACTCTAGGAGGCCGAGGCGGGCTGGATTGCTGGAGGTCAGGAGTTCGAAAGCAGCCTGAGCAAGCAAGAGTGAGACACCATCTCTACTATAAATAGAAAGAAATTAATTGACCAACTAAAAATATACAGAAAAAATTAGCTGGGCATGGTGGCGCATGCCTGCAGTCCCAGCTAGGAGGCTGAGGCAAAAGGATTGCTTGAGCCCGGGAGTTTGAGGTTGCTGTGAGGTAGGCTGAAGCCACGGCACTCACTCTAGCCTGGACAACAAAGCGAGACTGTCTCAAAAACAAACAAAAAAAAAAAACCTTGTTGAGCCACCTAAATGTAAGTCAATACACAGAGAGAGTGACTTATGCTTATGACATTTTCTTTGGTAATCATCCTCCTTGGACTGTTTTTAATGAACATCATCACTGAGCACTCACTGCACCTACTGCAAACAAAGAAAACAGAAAGCCACATGAAGCAGATGGTATTCAAGCTGCATCGTGAAGGAGATAGGTACATGATTTGGAAGAAAATTGTTTCTTTTTTAAACAAAACATTTATAAACCGTAGCTTTTAAAGGTGGCTCCTTTCCTCAAGGTTAACTTACTTAGGGTCCAAATCATTATGTGAACTTAATTTGGCTTATTACTTCCTCAATCATACTTTTGACTAGTGTTATGAAAATTTTTCCTAAAAACTGATTTCCATATAAGTAAAATTTTGGACTAATTTTTAATCAGACAACCTTCCCCCAAAGAGAATAACGGGACAGGGCATGGTGGCTCACGCCTATAATCCTAGCACTCTAGGAGGCCAAGGCGGGTAGATTGCTCGAGGTCAGGAGTTCGAGACCAGCCTGAGCAAGAGTGAGACTCGGTCTCTACTATAAATAGAAAGAAATTAATTGGCCAACTAATATATATAGAAAAAATTAGCCGGGCATTGTGGTGCATGCCTGTAGTCTCAGCTACTCGGGAGGCTGAGGCAGGAGGATTGCTTGAGCCCAGGAGTTTGAGGTTGCTGTGAGCTAGGCTGATGCCACGGCACTCACTCTAGCCTGGGCAACAAAGTAAGACTCTGTCTCAAAAAAAAAAAAAAAAAACATCCAAAAACCAAAAGACAAAGAGAATAACAGAATTTATTGAACACCCATTTTTATGCCAGAGATATATTAGGCACATTATATCTAATTCTCACAACAATCCTGCAAAGTAGGTACTATACTCCTACTACACAAATCAAGGCCATTGTGGTCAACTTCCCTACCTTTTAATAAACAAAGCTACTAAAATGGCAGAGAACTCAATACTACTGAGACTCCAAAAGCCCCATGCTTTTTCTCACACCAAGCAAGCATAAGCCATCACTCAACTAAATGTTAATTATACAACTCTCTAAAAGATCTTTCTGGCCATCCGTGGTAGCTCACGCCTATAATCCTAGCACTCTGGGAGGCTGAGGCAGGAGGATCACTTAAGGTAAGGAGTTCAAGACCAGCCTGAGCAAGAGTGAGACCCTGTCTCTACTAAACTAGAAAGAAATTATCTGGATAACTAAAAATATATATAAAAAACTAGCCAGGTATGGTGGTGCATGCCTATAGTCCCAGCTACTTGGGAGGCTGAAGCAAAAGGATTACTTGAGCCCAGGAGTTTCAGGTTCCTGTGAGTGAGCCTGATGCCAAGGCACTCTAGCCCAAGCAACAGAGCAAGATTCTGTCTCAAAATAAATAAATAAAGCTCTTTCCTCATTTTTTTTTTTGAGACCCCCTTTTGTTTTTCTGTCACCTTGGCTGGAGTACAATGGCACAATCACAGCTCACTGCAGCCTAAAATTTCTGGGCTCAAGTAATCCCCAAGTAGCTGGGAAAACAAGAGCACAGCACCACACCCACACCCAGCTAATTTTTCTTTTTCTTTTTGGTAGAAACCAGAGCTTGTTATGTTGCCCAAGCTGGTCTTGAACTCCTGGCCTCAAGCAATCCTCTTTCCCTGGCCTCCTAAAGTACAGGGATTATAGGCTTGAGCCATGATGCCTGGCCCTCTCCAGTCTTCCTTTTGCTTACATTATATAACAGCCCCCCGAACAGTTCTTTACCATTTATGTTTTCACTGGCAAATTCCACAAGCTCCACAAAATTTAGCTCAAATGCCTCTTTCTGTATAAAACCCACACCAATCTTTCTCTTAATTTTCATGGCATTTAATTGGTATTTTGCAGTATTAATAATAGTTTACCCATCAGATTTTATTTATTTATTTATTTTTTTTTTTGAGACAGAGTCTGGCTTGTTGACCAGGCTAGAGTGAGTGCCGTGGCGTCAGCCTAGCTCACAGCAACCTCAATCTCCTGGGCTCAAGCAATCCTTCTGCCTCAGCCTTCCGAGTAGCTGGGACTACAGGCATGCGCCACCATGCCTGGCTAATTTTATATATATATATTAGTTGGCCAATTAATTTCTTTCTATTTATAGTAGAGACGGGGTCTCACTCTTGCTCAGGCTGGTTTCGAACTCCTGACCTCGAGCAATCCGCCCGCCTCAGCCTCCCAGAGTGCTAGGATTACAGGCGTGAGCCACAGCGCCCGGCTACCCATCAGATTTTAAAACTCCTCTAAATCAAAATTAGTAATGAAAAAATTTTAACACAACTTTGTCAACTGTTCTGGTTATGCCAGTGTTCATTAATTAATTACAAGAAACGTCAAAAGACAGAATATCAGCCGGGCGTGGCGGCTCACGCCTGTAATCCTAGCACTCTGGGAGGCTGAGGCGGGCGGATTGCTCGAGGTCAGGAGTTCGAAACCAGCCTGAGCAAGAGCAAGACCCCGTCTCTACTATAAATAGAAAGAAATTAATTGGCCAACTAATATATATATAAAATTAGCCGGGCATAGTGGCGCATGCCTGTAGTCCCAGCTACTCGGGAGGCTGAGGCAGCAGGATTGCTTGAGCCCAGGAGTTTGAGGTTGCTGTGAGCTAGGCTGATGCCACGGCACTCACTCTAGCCTGGGCAACAAGCGAGACTCTGTCTCAAAAAAAAAAAAAAAAGACAGAATATCAAGGACACTGTAGTAGGGAGGGGAGAAAACTATAAAAGTATTCTAGGATATTAAGTGAAAAGAAACCAGTCCATGTTTCTATCATCCAGTTTTGTAAAAATAGTCCTATTTTTACACAAGTGCATATATATGTGGGCTACAGAAGAAAGAATAAGAGTTACACTTAACTGTTAATAGTGTTTATATCTGGTAAAAGGATACACATCGTTTTTAATTTTTGTAGTTCTTTACTCCTAGAATATTTCCCACACGCTACTTGTATTTTTTAAAATATTTAAATATATACATGATAAAATCACTAATCACATTTATATAGTTCTTATAGTCATGTTAACTTAGAAATCAATGGCCTCATATGTGGAAAGACTCAAATATTTAATGAATTAGCTAATATGCCACACCTAAGCACTAAAAATAAGTGATTTCTATAGCTTACCTCAAGGGAATAGGTATGTTTATGATAATGTATAAGCAAGACTAGGTTTTCTAGATTTTTCCTAATACATATACCTATAAACAGACTGTGTATCATGGCTTGTAAAGAAATTACAGAAAAATGTCTTTTCAATAAAATAAGCTCCACCTAAAAGAATATCCTGACCGGGCAACAGTGGCTCATGCCTGTAACCCTAGCACTCTGGGAGGCCAAGGCGGGCAGATTGCTCAAGGTCAGGGGTTCAAAACCAGCCTGAGCAAGAGCGAGACCCGTCTCTACTATAAATAGAAATTAATTGGCCAACTAACATATATAGAAAAAATTTAGCCAGGCATGGTGGTGCATGCCTGTAGTCCCAGCTACTTGGGAGGCTGAGGCAGTAGGACTGCTTGAGTCCAGGAGTTTGAGGTTGCTGTGAGCTAGGCTGACACCACAGCACTCACTCTAGCCTGGGCAAAAGTGAGACTCTGTCTCAAAAAAAAAAAGAATATCCTCATTTTAGTCTTATCTGTAAGCTTCCAAAAGTTTCAGGGTCAACATAAAAAATGTACATGTACATTCAATATCTACTATAGTAAATGTCTTCAGCCATACCTTCATGACACTTTGGGTTTTAAAAAAGTTAAAACCTGACAGGCGTGGTGCCTCATGCCTATTATCACAGGCGCTTTGGGAAGCTGAGGCAAGAGGATGGCTTGAGACCAGGAGTTCAAGACCATCCTGGGTAACAAAGAGAGACTTTACCTCTACAAAAATTTAAAAATCTAGCCAGGCATGTTGGCACAAGCCAGTAGTCCCAGTTACTCAGGAAGCTGAGTTGGGAGGATCACTTGTGCCCAGGAGCTCGAAGTTGCAGTGAACTATGATGGTGTCATGGTGCTCTAGCCTGGGTGACAGAGACCCTGTCACTATTAAAAAAAAAAAAAGTACCTGTAATATTAGCACTCTGGAAGGCCGAGGCCAGAGGAATTGCTCAAGGTCAGGAGTTCAAAACCAGCCTGAGCAAAAGCAAGACCCCGTCTCTACTAAAAACAGAAAGAAATCAATAGGCCAACTAAAAATATATAGAAAAAATTAGCTGGGCATGGTGGGGCATGCTTGTAGTTCCAGCTACTTGGGAGGCTGAAGCAGAAGGATTGCTTGAGCCCAGAAGTCTGAGGTTGCTGTGAGCTAGGTTGATGCCATGTCACTCTAGCCTGGGCAACAGAGTGAGACTCTGTCTCAAAAAAAAAAAAAAAAGTAAAACCCAGTTTGTGTATCTAAACATTTTTTGAAGACTAAGTCTCACTCTGTTGCCCAGGCTAGTGCAGTGGTGCCATCATAGCTCACTGCAGCCTCCAACTCCCAGGCTCACGTGATCCTCCTATCTCAGCCTCCTGAGTAGCATGAGTTTATGCTGGCACTTTTAATCTCTGCCATTCTCCCTCATCAGGGTAACTACAGATATCAAACCATCTGGCTGAATGCCATTTCACCTATCTCTTGACTAATTTAACTTCTGTAAATCTTTTAAGACTCAGCTTTATCTCTTGTGGAAAGCTTTTCCTATCCCTGAAGTCTCTACCTACCTGCCTTAAAAGCACTCTTGTAACACCACAGCAGTGGCAGTATTGTACTACACTGTAATCATGAGTTTAATACTCTTTCTCTCGGCCGAGAGTGGAGGCTCACACCTGTAATCCTAGCACTCTGGGAGGCCAAGGGGGGTGGATCACCCAAGGTCAGGAGTTCGAAACCAGCCTGAGCAAGAGCAAGACCTGTCTCTACTAAAAATAGGAAGAAATTATCTGGACAACTAAAAATATATATATATAAAATTAGCTGGGCATGGTGGCATATGCCTGTAGTCCCAGCTACTCAGGAGGCTGAGGCGGAAGGATTGCTTAAGCCCTGGAGTTTGAGGTTGCTGTGAGCTAGGCTGATGCCACGGCACTATAGCCTGGGAAAGAGCCAACTCTGTCTCAAAAAAATAAATAATACTCTTTCTCTCCAGAATAAATTCAAGAACAAGGACCATGTATCACCAACATCTAAGGACAGTCTGGCACACGACAGGCATGTAACCTCAAATGTGTGCAGGTTTCTGGTAGTCTGGCTTAATGAAAAGATACAACTTAGAACAGTCAGACTACAAATGGGCTAAATGTCCATACTCCATGACTATTTTCTCAACCAGAATTCTGGTAAAAACTGACAAGCCATTTATTTTTCCCAAGAGCCTAGAGTACTCCTATTTTTGCTAGTATAGGATCCACATAATTTATAAATTAAATGAAGGCACTAAGGTTGGATGTGATGGCTCACGCCTGTAATCCTGGCACTCTGGGAAGCCAAGGCGGGAGGATCGCTTGAGGTTAGGAATTGGAGACCAGCCTCAGCAATGGCGACAACTGTCTCTACAAAAAAAAAGAACAGACAGACATTAGACGGGCAACTAAAAAAAAAAAATTGGCCAGGCATGGTGGCACAAGCCTATTGTACCAGCTACTCAGGAGGCTGAGGCAGGAGGATCGCTTGAGCCCAGGAGTTTGAGGTTGCTGTGAGCTAGGCTGATACCATGGCACTCTAGCCTGGGCAAAAAAGTGAGACTCTGTCTCAAAAAAAAAAAAAAAAGATCAATTGCATCTTTCTCCCAACTTGAGGAGGAGGGAGGGAAGGGGGGGTGAAGACTTTCTCCCAATGAGCCCCTTAATAAGTCTTTCAGAAATAGTGCCTAAAATCAGGGATCACCACTTTGAGATCTAGAACTTGCTACCCTTGACATGTGTACAACAGAAATCAAAAAGAACTATCCTCAAACCAGATGCCATATATGCTTACTGGCATCTTTTTCAGGACTAAAAAAAATGTAAATAATCCTTCCCCACCACCACACTGTAGGTTATGTTGGCAGGCAATTCCAGGTTATACCCTCCTAGGCAGTATTGATGAGGTGGTTTAGTAGTGTCATTTTATAGCCAACGGAACCAAACCTTTTACAGAAAACACATTTGTGGGAGAAGAGATCACTGTGGTCCAAACATATATTTTGCTCCAAGTAGGTGATTACCACCTTTTTTCCCTTGCCCATTTGCTGTCAAACTAACATTCTGACATCTCAACTACCCCATTTTCTCCCTTCTCCTTTCATATTTCATACTACTTCCCCTTTTTTGTACTTGGCAGCTACAGAGAAAAGCACATGAGGTGTACATATATGGATGTTTCCCAGTACTATAAATTGTTTTGGCTAGGCACGGTGGCTCACACCTGTAATCCTAGCGCTCGACACCACGGCACTCACTCTAGCCTGGGCAACAACGTGGGATTCTGTCTCAAAAAAATAAAAAATAATAAAATAAAATAAAATGTTTTATCCCTTCACAAGAGAATAGTAAGAGTAAGAAGTGAAGAAAAGAGGGTGGGTGTGGTGGCTCACGCCTGTAATCCTAGCACTCTGGGAGGCCGAGGCGGGAGGATTGCTCGAGGTCAGGAGTTCGAAACCAGCCTGAAGAAGAGCAAGACCCCGTCTCTACTATAAATGGAAAGAAATTAATTGGCTAACTAAAAATATATAGAAAAAATTTGCCGGGCATGGTGGCACATGCCTGTAGTTCCAGCTACTCAGGAGGCTGAGGCAGTAGGATTGCTTGAGCCCAGGAGTTTGAGGTTGCTGTGAGCTAGGCTGATGCCATGGCACTCTAGCCTGGGGAACAGAGTGAGACTCTGTCTCAAAAAAAAAAAAAAAAAAAGTGAAGAAAAAATTCTAATTTCATTAAGAATTAAAACAACCTTTTAGAAGGTGATATTTATGTTTAATTAGGCAAATCTTGAGTTACTGAAAAGAAAAAGTCACTATGGACAAAAACATTAACTTGTCTCTAAACATACTGCCACCTAAAACTCTGAGAAGAAAAAGAAGTTATCATGTATCTACCTATATAATAATTGTGTAGTGTTTCATTCACTGGAAAAGCTTGAAAATATCTCTCCAGAAGTTCACTTTTTCAACTACAAAAGCAATAAATTTTAAATGAAAATTGTATTCTGTCTATATTGCCAAATATAAAAGTTAAAATATTAGCTTCTAAATGAGAGTTTGAGGAAACCTTTTTCCACCACACCAAAATTCAGAACTGAGACAGGAGTTAGACTGATGGTAATCTATGTATCTCCTTTACTACTGATAAAGGTACACTCAAGATATAATTCAGATCTAGGCCAAGCAGCTTCCATACCCCATAATTATCCTAACCCAGTCACGGGTTAGCACTGGACTTCTGTCCTCCTCTAGAAAAGGGCAGTCTCATGAAGAAATAGAAAAAATTAAGTGCTTTCTACAGAGGGAAAACTCCCAAAGAGAAACAGAGGAAGGGGCTGAGCCATATTTGACCAGTTCCCTCTTACAAAGAATGAGGAGGTAGGACAATAGGAGCAAGTCAGACTATATTTTAATACCTTCTTAAAAACAGCAAGAAATCTACTTAATGTCACAAACCAATTTAACTCAGCTATCTGTGCAGTTTTTATCTTACTCACACCTGTTAGTAAAATGGCCTCAAGCTGTGAATGCAAGTCAGACAAAGCCATGTGAGATTCAAATATTCAGAAATATTTTAAATGCCCATAAACTTTAAGGTGAAAATATACAGAATATTTTCATGTCTTAGAAACTCAGTAAGGTCTTTAAATTAGAAAGTATGTAGAACTTGAGTTCAGGAGATAGGAGCTAATCTCCACTTAAAATTATGGAGACCCTATCAGTGTCTATAAAGAGGCAGCTTGGTAACTGAGAAAATTTTCTCTGGATGTCACACCTGGCCCAAATCTGACCATAATTACTTATGTTAACTAGGATTAAGTATCTACTCAGGAATACAAATTATCTTTCAACAGAATATTTATAAACAAATATGGATGACTTAAGAGAAGCAAAATTGAAGTATTAGTATCTGTGTTAAATAACAGACTGTTAAATCTGTATTTGATATTTTATAGACAGTACTTGTAATGCCTAAGAAAATTTGGTCTAGTAAAGTGACAGCCTTATAAGAGCAATTTAAATGTCAGTAATTTAGGCTTCTTTAAAAAGTTGAGGCCGGGTGCGGTGGCTCACGCCTGTAATCCTAGCTCTCTGGGAGGCCGAGGCGGGCGGATTGCTCAAGGTCAGGAGTTCAAAACCAGCCTGAGGAAGAGCAAGACCCTGTCTCTACTATAAATAGAAAGAAATTAATTGGCCAACTGATATATATATAAAAAAAAAAAAAATTAGCCGGGCATGGTGGCGCATGCCTGTAGTCCCAGCTACTCGGGAGGCTGAGGCAGGAGGATTGCTCGAGCCCAGGAGTTTGAGGTTGCTGTGAGCTAGGCTGCTGATGCCACGGCACTCACTCTAGCCTGGACAACAAAGCGAGACTCTGTCGCAAAAAAAAAAAAAAAGTTGAAATACTGAAAAACCTAACAACTTTGGACTCAGACAAGCAAAGAAAACCATATATTAAAATTAAACACAGTTTACTTAAATTATTTGAAGATGCTTATATTTGCTAATGCCAAGTGTAACTCGAAAATAGCTAGACTTGTGCGAAAATAAGAACACTGAACTTCAAAAAATAACCTGAACTTAAAAGCCAGGTTTCTGAAATATAACTTTAATTTTTAAAATTAGTGTAGGTTGGGTACGGTGGCTCACGCCTGTAATCCTAGCACTCTGGGAGGCCGAGGCAGGTTGATTTCTTGAGGTCAGGAGTTCAAAACCAGCCTGAGCAAGAGCAAGACCCCATCTCTACTAAAAACAGAAAGAAATTAATTGGCCAACTAAAATATATAGGAAAAAAATTAGCTGGGCATGGTGGCACATGCCTCTAGTCCCAGCTACTTGGGAGGCTGAGGCAGAAGGACTGCTTGAGTCCAGGAGTTTGAGGTTGCTGTGAGCTAGGCTGACACCAGGGCACTCTACCCATGGCAAGAGAGTGAGACTCTGTCTCAAAAAAAAAAAAAAAAAAAACCTGCCCTCAAGGACATCAAGACAATTCTACACAATGCAATTCCGGCAAAAATCAGAATTTTAAAGACATTCTTGCAACAAATGCCATCTTTTATTTATGACTGTGCACATGAAGTACATAATTTTTTAAAAGGATATTAATAAAAGACAAGAACAGGCCACACGTGGTGGGCCAAGCCTGTAATCCTGGCATTCTGGGAGGCCCAAGATGGGCGGATCATTTGAGCTCCGGAGTTAGAGACCAGCCTGAGAAAGAGTGAGACTCCGTCTCTACTTAAAAAATAGAAAGAGCTGGGCGCAAGTGGCTCACGCCTGTAATCCTAGCACTCTGGGAGGCCGAGGCTGGCGGATTGCTCAAGTTCGGGAGTTCGAAACCAGCCTGAGCAAGAGCAAGACCCCGTCTCTACTAAAAATAGAAAGAAATTAATTGACCAACTAAGAGTATATATACAAAAAATTAGCCGGGCATGGTGGTGCATGCCTGCAGTCCCAGCTACTCGGGAGGCTGAGGCAGGAGGATCGCTTGAGCCCAGGAGTTTGAGGTTGCTGTGAGCTAGGCTGACGCCATGGCACTCACTCTAGCCTTGGCAACAAAAGTGAGACTCTGTCTCAAAAAAAAAAAAAAAAAAAGAAAGAAATTAGCTGGACAACTAAAAATACATATATATAACATTAGATGGGCATGGCGGCTGGTGCATGCCTGTAGTCCCAACTACTCCAGAGGCTGAGGCAGGAGGATCACTTGAGCCCAGGAGTTTGAGGTTGTTGTGAGCTAGGCTGACACCAGGGCACTCTAGCAGGGGCAACAGAGTGAGACTCTCTCAAAAAAAAAAAAAAAAAAGAAAGAAAACTAAGAACAGAAACGACCAGTTAAAAATAATTATCCTGGTATTTTTAACAGTACTACCAGTCAGAATTCCTTAAATCATCCTCCAATACTCAAGGTCACATGATGAAGAGTCACATATTAAACACGAATCTAAGCATTAAACAAGCTTTTAAAATCCTCAGGTAACTTCCTTTATTAAAACTGTTTTCCTGCCGGGCGTGGTGGCTCACGCCTGTAATCCTAGCACTTTGGGAGGCCGAGGCGGGCGGATTGCTCAAGGTCAGGAGTTCGAAACCAGCCTGAGCGAGACCCCGTCTCTACCAAAAATAGAAATAAATTAATTGACCAACTAAAAATATATATACAAAAAAAAAAAATTAGCCGGGCATGGTGGCGCATGCCTGTAGTCCCAGCTACTCGGGAGGCTGAGGCAGTAGGATCACTGAGCCCCGGAGATTGAGGTTGCTGTGAGCCAGGCTGACGCCACGGCACTCACTCTAGCCTGGGCAACAAAGTGAGACTCTGTCTCAAAAAAAAAAAACAAAAAAAAACTGTTTTCCTGACATACAATACCTTCACAGATATTACATTTCTCTGCGTTTAAAGGCGTTTTTCTAGAGCTTTTCTTCAAAACTTTCACCAAAAAATGTCACCAGTTTTCTTTAACAAGTAAAAAATCTCAAAGTACTAAGTTCTGACATGATGTCTTATTGCAGCTAATACGCCGGCAATACACTCCTTTCCCCAAAAGTTTAAATAAGTATTAGAATTAAAAGCTAAGAAAAGTGCGTTTTCTCTAGCTATGTGCTCAGAAGTAGCACCAACTTTTACACACGTGTTTGGGCATAAAACCTTAAAAAAATCATTTCCCCAAAATCTGACCCAGTTCAGATGCAAAACTATTGCTAAAATACTAGAAGCCGCTCATCTTGTCCTTGGTTTTATGTATTTCTTTCAGTACTGAAATCTATTCCTGTAACAAAACATTCCTTACCAATGGCACCTAAACAAGTCGAACCCAAGTCCCTGTTTCTTTCATGCCCACATCTGTCTATCACAAGGTTTTCCTGGACACACTCGGGCCTTGGAGAAGCCCCACACTTGTTTTCATAAACCCACTCCTTCCTCTTCACCCACTTCCAATTCGCACGCTTCTCCGGATCCACCCGGCCTCTCCCCCACTTTCCGAACCCCAGAGCTGGAGCGGGCGCACAGCTCGGTCTCTAGCCCCAAGAGCACCGACACGGAGGGCGAACCCGGTCGGTGCCCCAGGCCCGCGAGGCGGGGGCGCGGGGCAGAAAGGAAGCGGGAAAGGGAGAGCGCGGCGCCCCCTCCCCCGCCCGGCGCACACCCCCTTCCGGCACCCCTCCCCCTGCATTGTGCGAGCGGGCCCCAGGCCGCAGCTCGCCCGGGCACGCCGCAGGCCCCGGCCGGCCTCCCGCCGACGGTCTGCTCCCGCCGAGGCCGCCACACAAAGCCCAGGGAGCCAGCTTCTGCAGCGCCCAAGCACAGGAAAAGGAGCCGAGCGCGGACTGACTTACGGGGCTGCTGCGGCCGCGCTGCCTCAGCCGGGGACACCGACCGTTGGGCACACGACGGCGTCGCTCGTGGCCGTCCTCCCCCTCTCCGCCTTCGGTGGCGGCAATGTCTTCTCTCTCCACCTACCTCCCTCCCCCCCCACCCCACCTCCTCCTTCTCCTCCCCCTCCTCCTCCGAACCACCGAAGTACCGAGGGTGAGACACAGAGACTCACAACAACATGGCTGCCACCGCCACCTCCCCTCCCCCCGCCCACCGGGCGCGCGCAAAGCACTCCGGGAGAAAGGGGAGGGGAAGCACTCACCGAGGCGCGGCTCCACTCAATGGCTTGCGTCCCTTCTCCCGCGCTCCGGGCGCGGGCCGGCGGGGGCTCTGCGCATGCGCACGCTCTTTGCGCTCTCGCATGTTCGGCCGTCCCTCCGGCGTGCCCTCCCCCGCCCTCCCGGGCTTGGTCACGGCGCCCCGCGGGAGCGCGCGCCCAGCTTGGACGGCGCAGGCGTGGTGTCCCGGAACGCGGCGTTCCGCTGTGTGCCCGCCTGAGGCCTCGACTTCCGAATTTGCTCTCCCTCGGCTTCTTCCCAGTAGCTCATTGTTCTCCCCCAGCTGCCCGTGAGGGTGTGGTCGCCGCCACCGCGGGGTCCTCCTGGCACTTCGTTTCCGGGGTTCTGACACCCACAGGACCCGGACATATTCAGGCCTTTTGCTTTCACCTTTACGTCCCCACCCCCCAAGGCGACGGAGATCCGTGTGGGGGAGGAAAGTTGCTCCCTGTGCGTGGACCGTCACTCTCCCGGTGGTTGCTCCCTGGGCCAGCCGAGCCGTCTCTGAGCTCGTCGTCGGCACCAGTACTTGGCGGGGCGAACACAAAAGTCTCGTGGGTCTCCAGCGACCAGCGGTGCTCACTCGTGGCTGTTTTTACTCACGGGCTGAGCGCTCTCTCCTGCGCAGTTTACAAGCTAGTTGGAGACTCCAAACCGGCCTGGGCGCAGCCGCCCTCCTGGCCCGGCATCTGTGCAGAGAAGTGGTTCCTGCAGCCTGACCCAACTCGCTGTCTGCCACACAGCTGTAATGTGGGACAGCGCGGGCTCCGTGTCCAACTTGTTCTTGATGGTTTGCAGGGTCCCTGGCCCTCCTGACATTTGGCACTTCGTAAACATTTAGGGCCTTGTACTTACTTAGCTTAATGTATGTCTTCCCTAGGCGACCATAAGCTCCACGAAGGCAGGGACCATGTGTGTTTTGTTCCAGTATGTCCTCCAGTGCCTGCTGAACGCATGAGTTATTCGGTTTTTAATTATTACCAAAAAACGGATTAGCCGGGCATGGTGGCGCATGCCTGTAGTCCCAGCTACTCGGGAGGCTGAGGCAGGAGGATCGCTTGAGCCCAGGAGTTTGAGGTTGCTGTGAGCTAGGCTGACGCCATGGCACTCACTCTAGCCTGGGTAACAAAGCGAGACTCTGTCTCAAAAAAAAAAAATTAAATAAATAAAAAAAATTAAAAAAAATAAAAACCCGATGTATACCAAAGTGTGCTTACAGTATGCAACACCAAAGCACTTTCCATACATTGTTTCATTTAACACTCTGGATTAACCGCCATGAGCAAGGCTGGCTCCATGGCCATGTGATCTGTGCAGTTGCGCAAGGCCTTGAGCTTGGAAGGATTCCACAATTGGTTTAATGCTGTCTTGTTACAATAGAAAGTCTCAATGGTTTTTGGAAAAGGAGCCTCTCATTTTCATTTTGCTCCGAGCTCCAAAAAATTACATAGTTTGCCCTGCCTATGAGGTATTATCTCTATATGACAAAAGGTTTCTTTATTACCAGATGTCTTAGCTCCTTTACAATCAAAATATGCATTGTAAATATCCAAGTGAGGAGCATAGTATGCAATGCATCCATACCAACCACATTTGACCCTAGAAGACTTTTTTTATGGAAAGTCTCTGACAGGTTTTGCACTCTACTGGACACAGGTTAAAGCCCAACAATTTAGTAATCTGACTCTGCCTGTGTCCTTTCTCCTCTCCAGCCCCTGATTCCCTATGCACAGTGAGCATTTTCTCGCGTCTGTGCCTTCACATATGCTTTGCAATCTGCCATGCTCGTTAAGCACTTCTGATTACAACTGGCTTCTCTTTAGATTTACCTGCAAGGAAAAAATGTACCCCTCAGCTAATGCAAATATCTAGTGTGCTTGGTAGTTGAGAACATTGTAATTGATACCTCAATAGCCATTCTAATCACCTGGGAGTTTGTTAGAAATTCGGAATCTTGGCCCCATACCATACCTATGGAATCAGAATCTGCATTTTAGCAAGATTCCTGGGCAATGCCTATACACAATAAAGTTTGAGAAGCATTATTAAGCCAATCACAATAATTCCATCCAGCTCGCCAGAAATTGATTCAGTAATGGGCAAATAAAGGACACAAAGAGGTGCCAACTCAGAGCTTCTCAGGGGAAGAAGCCAGTCTCTCTCTCCTGGATGTAAACAAGAAAATATGTTGACATGGTCCCTGCTGACAGGCATCTTAGGATGGCAAGGGGAACCAGACTGCTCATAGCCAATCCAGTATTCGTTCTCCCCTTCTTCCTTAGTAACTAGTCCTGGTGTGGATGTTTTTGTGAGTTGGAGAAGCCACAGAATGGAATGTCCTGACTTTCTAGCAACAAGCACTGCATCTTGGGAATGTGTCTATATGGCCTGTGAGTCAAGTGGTTCTCAACCAGAGTTGCACATCAGAATCACCTGGGGAACATTTAAAACATTTCAGTTCCCAGGCTCCACTCCCAGAGATTTTGATTTAATGGATTTGGACATTGGTATTTTTTAAAAGCTCCTTACTTGTAATAATGTGTAGCCATGATTGAGAACTACCGATTTAGACAGGTCACATCTTAGAGCATAATGCCATTTTAATATTCCCTGTGCAAATGCTCCCTTTCCACTGGGACTATTCTTGAAACTTTCTTGTAAACTCTTTTAATAACCTTGTTGTTTTGATAAAAATAATGTAAGTCCTTTATAGAATTTTCCAGAAATCCAAAAAAATTCAAATCATCCCAACTTTAATATCACAGAAAACTAATATCCACATTTGGCGAACACTGTTATTGCATGCATAAATACAGATTTAAGGATGGATAGAGAGATGCATAGATTGAGTGACACTAACAGGAATAGGTTCTTCGTGCACATACTATTTTTAAAGTAAAATATTTTAAAAATACAGTGTTAAATGTATTCTTATCTGAATTTAACAAAAGAAAAAACTGAAGGAACCATTCAGATGCATATTACTTCATCTCAAGAGAGATTGATTCATAAAAGATTCCTCATAAAATTATAAAAATCATTAATAGGACAGAGTAACTTTTCAAACAATGTTTCAATATTGGTCAGTATTAAATTTCCTACTATTAAAGATAAATTCACATTCTTTCACTTTCTGCCACCTCTTCCCTGTACTTCTAATTTTTCACTTTTATCTTTTTTGCGTTGTCAGGCCTTCTACCATTTACATTCTATTTTATCCACAATTTCCCTACTGATTTGTCTTAATTTTAGTATTTAAATACATTCCTTGTTCACCGCTCCATTTCTGGACTTCATTTTGATTTGGTTATATGGATTTTGTCACATATTGGTTAGCCCTTACTTGTGTTATAAACTACCCCCCATAATTGTTTTATTAGATCGCAATCTGTGCATTGGCAAATTTGGCTAAGTTCAACCGGAAGGCTCTGTGGAGCTCTCCCAGATCACTTTGAAATTGCAGTGGGCTGGTGGTTTGGCTGGGGCTGGATGGTTAGGTCTGGCAATCAGCCAAACTGCCTTGTTTCCTCTCCAGCGGGCTAGCTCAGGCTTGCTCACGTGGGAGCAGACAGGGAATATGGAAGCTGCAAGGCTTCTTGAGGCCTAGGCTTGGAACTCATGTAGTGTCCCTTCCACCACAACTCACTGGGAAAAACAAATCATAAGGCCAGCACAGATTCAAAAAATGAAGAAACAGACTTTACCTTTTGATAAGAGGAGCGACAAAATATTTTTATCCATTTCATGCTAGTTAAATTCATGTTTGAAAACCTTCCTGTTTTACTTAAACAACTATTCTTGGGTCTTGCTTTTGTTAAAAAATATTTCCCCTCATCTGAAGCTAACAATAGCTAAAAAAAAGAAAAAAAGAAGGAAAAAAATTTCCTCTCAGAACTTTGTCTACATTGCTCTGTGGAAGAGTTTGAGGCTAGTTTGCTTCGAACCTTACACTTAAGAATTTTTTCTCTAGGCCGGGCGTGGTGGCTCACGCCTGTATTCCTAGCACTCTGGGAGGCCGAGGCAGGCGGATTGCTCCAGGTCAGGAGTTCGAAACCAGCCTGAGCAAGAGCAAGACCCTGTCTCTACTATAAAAATAGAAAGAAATTAGAAAGAAATTTCTAATTTCTAAAGAAATAGAAATAAATTAATTGGCCAACTAATATATATAGAAAAAATTAGCCAGGCATGGTGGTGCATGCCTATAGTCCCAGCTACTTGGGAGGATGAGGCAGCAGGATTGCTTGAGCCCAGGAGATTGAGGTTGCTGTGAGCTAGGCTGATGCCACGGCACTCACTCTAGCCCGGGCAACAAAGTGAGACTCTGTCTCAAAAAAACAAAAAAAGAAAGAAAAGAATATTTCTAAATTTCTTTTTCTAACCTTTGATAGATTCAGGGACTATGATTTTTCTTTTCTTTTTTTTTTTGAGACAGAGTCTCACTTTGTTGCCCAGGCTAGAGTACCATGGTGTCAGCCTACCTCACAGCCACCTCAAACTCCTGGGCTTAAGCAATCCTGCTTCAGCTTCTGAGTAGCTGGGACTACAGGCATGTACCACCATGCCCGGCTATTTTTTTCTGTATATTTTTAGCTGTCCAATTAACTTCTTTCTATTTTTGGTAGAGACGGGGTCTTGCTCTTGCTTAGGCTGGTCTCGAACTCCTGAGCTCAAACGATCCACCTGCCTCGGCCTCCCAGAGTGCTACGATTACAGGCGTGAGCCACCGTGCCTGGCCAGGGACTATGATTTTTCTTATTTGAGACATCTTTGTCTTTCACATATACTATCTTCTTGCTACTTTAATAAATTTTTCTTCTTTTTCTGAATTTACTGTGATTATCTCAAATCTTTTCTCTGTGTTATTGTT
Organism: Microcebus murinus; assembly: GCF_040939455.1. NCBI lineage: Eukaryota > Metazoa > Chordata > Mammalia > Primates > Cheirogaleidae > Microcebus > Microcebus murinus. Next base: position 15,919,128 of record NC_134106.1, read on the forward strand.
TCAACTTGATTCATTGCCAAATTGTGCCATGGTGCAATGTAGCAATATAATTGTTTTGGTTTCAATGTTTCCTTAGCTCTGCAGTCATCCTTTTCATCTCATTTTGATGTTTTATCAAGTCATCTGTACTGATTATTAATCTATTGTCTCTCAGCTCCGACCTTTGCAATACTTAAGTTGGAAACCTGCAAACTGTACTTCTTTAGCAGCTATTCCTGTTAGACTCTGCCAAGAGTAGGCAACTGGAAAGAAATTAGAAAGTAGGAGATCCCACCACCCGCCCCCTTTAAAAAACAAAAGCAAAAAAGAAAGAAGAATCCTTTTGCTCCTTTCTGTTGGCATGTGCTTCCTGTCAGAATGAACCCAGAACAGCAGGTCAGCCCAACTGCAGCAGCTGGTTGGAGTTTCCAACTTTTCCTTGCACACTCTCAGAACTAGCCTTGTAGTACCCCCTTAGAGGAATAAGCAGCAGCTGTACAGGACCCTTCCTCAGAGGAGTAAAGCCCAGTTCCTTGGGGCCTCTTCTCCAAACTCCTGAACTATCAGGAGCAACCAGGTCACCCCTTCCTCAGAGGTCCATGTCCCAATTCCATGGGGTTCCTCCTCTAACTTTCTAAATTCAGATAACATCCACCTCTTTTACTCCTCTATTTCCCCAGAGGTGGCAGCTGCTTACTGCAGTTGCTAAGACTGTTATCTCATTGACCCTTTTTGTTTTGCCAATTCTTGAGTGCCTATTTAACAAATTCCCTGAGGTTAAATCTCTCTGTTAAAATAATCTGTGTAGTTTCTATTGTCCTGGACTTTAACTGATGCATCATCTTCTGGAACTTGTCCTATTGCGGTCAAATTATTAAACTCTTTTCTAGCCTAATCATTTGCAGAAAATGTGACTTTGTGGTTTTTTTTGTAAAAATCTTTTTTTCAAAAATGTTTGGAATTTTTTCAAATCTCATGCCTCTTATTTTTTTTGTTTAAATGTGTCTCTTTTTGACAACCTTGATAGATCTTACTTTTCAAACAGATTTATTGAGATATAATTCACATATCATACAATTTATTTATTTATTTATTTTGAGACAGAGTCACTCTGTCACCCTGAGTAGAATGCCATGGGGTCAGCCTAGCTCACGGCAACCTCAAACTCCTGGGTTCAAGCAATCCTCCTGCCTCAGGCCCCTGAGTAGCTGGGACTACAGGTGCACACCACCACACTTGGCTAATTTTTTCTATTTTGTAGTAGAGACAGGGTCTTGGGGGTCTCATTCTTGCTCAGGCTGGTCTGGAATTCCTGACCTCAAGCGATCCTTCAGCCTCGGCCTCCCAGAGTGCTAGATTACAGGCATGAGCCACCTTGCCCTGCCACAATTTATCTGTTTAACATACACAATTCAATCTATAGACAGATATGTGCAACCATTGCCAAAGTCAATTTTACAATATTTTTATCACTTTAAAAAGAAACCATGTGTGGTTAGATTATCACTCCTCTCTTCCTCCACCCTCTAGTTCTAAGCTACCACTAATGTATTTTTTGTCTAGAAAGGCAAAATAGATAATTTGCCTATTCTGGACATTTCATATATATAGCATCATATAACATGTGATTGTCTTCTTTCACTTTGTATAACGTTTTAAAGGTTCATCAATCTTGGAGCATGTATTAGTACTTCATTCCTTTTTATGGCCAAATAATATTTCATTGCATGGCTACACCATATTTTGTTTCTCTATCACCAATGGATGAATATCTGGGTTGTTTCTACCTTTTGTTTATTATGAATAATACTGCTATAAATATTCATGTACAAGTTTTTGTATGGAGCACCTTTGTTCTTTGAGTATGGTTTCTTTTAGACTGGGTTCTCTGTCCTTTGTGTGATGTGTTTTTTCCCTCCTGCCAGTATGTCTGCCTCATGGAAATGTAACTGTTGTTTTTCCTTCCTATAGTAGTTCATTATGGGCAGAACTGGCACACTTTCTTTTTGCTTTGACTTAGTGTGAGTAAAATCTTTTTGATAGCTTTCTCATTTATCTGGGACCAATATGTCTTCCCTTTAGACCTGTAGCCTGAGTACTGGGTTTAGAACTAGAAAGGGCCACTTCTCTGCAGCCTGAGACAATCACGGTGAGAGAAGGAAAGAGTTTAGGCAGCCCTAAATTGGATTTTTGCTGGAGGGCATAGATTCTGGTCACTCCAAAGAGATCTTCTTGAACATTCTTTGTCCAGGCCCACACCCACACCACTCAGTCACAGGTCTGTTCCCCTCCCATGAGCTTCAGTTTGTTCTTTCAACTAAGAGTGCCCTGAAAGGCTGGATACGGTGGCTCAAGCCTGTAATTCTAGCACTCTGGAAGGCTGAAGTGGGAGGATCACTTGAGCTCAGGAGTTTGAGACTAGCCTCAGCAAGAATGAGGCTCATCTCTACTAAAAAAGATAGAAAGAAATTAGCTGGACAACTAAAAATAGAAAAAAATTAGCCAGGCCTGGTGGTGCACATCTGTAGTCTCAGCTACTTGGGAGCCTGAGACAGGAGGGTCTCTTGAGCCCAGGAGTTTGAGGTTGCTGTGAGCTTTGATGATGCCACTGCACTCTAGCCCAGGCAACACAGCAAGACTCTGTCTCAAAAAAAAAAAAAAAAAAAAAAAAAATGATGGTGAGCTATGGTAACATCTGCTTCACTTCCTGGCTTTTCCCCTCATTAGCATCCTGGCCTATTAGAGTCTTGTCTCAGTACTGAAACCAAGCAAGAGCTCTGAACCAGCCTATACATAGCTACCGTAAGCTGCCTTCCCCTTCTAGGATAGAGCCCAGTTTCTTAAGAAATTATATATTTGTGAAGGCTTGGTTTACATCGACTTCTCATTTTCCCAATTGTGAGGAAATTTCTTAGTGTTCATAGGCTGATCAACTTACAGCACTGAATAATACTTGTTTCCAGTGAAACATCCAATCTCAAGTAGAGGATTTCTAAGTTTTATTTCCTATCTTTGAAGTATCATTCTGGTGGTATTCTATGGAACAACATGGCTCATGTGGCCTCGAATTCCACCCCATTGCCCAAAAGCCTATAAAAAAATAATTACCCCACTGTTAAGTAAACATTGACTACCTAATGTTCTTCCTTGACAGGCAATAAAACAATGGGGATCTGGATTTGGGCACGTTTTGGGTTATGGGAACAATGTTTCTAACTTAGAGAAGCTAAGGTGGCTGTGAGTTTGTTTACTTGTGTTCTCTAAATGTTTGTGCCTGAGGCCAATGGGGTTAAAATCTTACATGTTCTATTGATTGACCCATGAAGGAAAGGCCACCTGAATATCAGAGGGCAAGCCAGAAGCATGGCTCTATCAGCTTGTTATGGCTCTCAGGGGGAAAATCCTGGTTATTCCTCATACCTGTGCACTTGCACATATAGCAAGTAAGGCTTTCCTTGCTTAAAACAAGAAAAGCGAGTCTTCGAAACAGGGATGTATATGACTTTGTCCAATGTTTCTGACTAAGGCAAGGGAAAAAACTATACCCAGAAAACCTTGTACTATCTCGAGCAGGCCACGCGTCCAGAATTCCCAGAGCCTGACCTGCATACCACTGGAATGACTCTGAGCCTGTGTGCAGGTGAGTCAGGCAGGCAAATTATACTTATAAATTAAGAAGTAGCTGAGCATGTGCCTGTAGTCCCAGCTCCTTAGGAGGCTGAGGTGGGAGGATCACTCGAGCCCAGGAGTTTGAGGCCAACCAGAGCAATATAGTGAGCTCCCATCACCATTAATCCATGCTGTCAGGGAAAATTTACCTGTATCTTGTACTTTATAGACTTCCAGGAATGGAGATTTTGAAAGTAGTTTGGGTTTTCTTATTTTGTCATTAAACTAGAGATGCATTGCTATGTGAAAAATATTATTGAAAACTTCCTGGTTGTACAGCAACCTCTGTGTTTATGGTCTCCTGTGTGCTGTGTGTAAGAATGGCTCGTCTCAGAAGGGGTTTAGGATACCCTTCCCATTGCCAAAGCTCACACTGAAGGCTGGTCCCAGACAGAAACACAGCATGGCAGGAAAGAGAACTACCCCATCATGTGGTTGGCTGGAAGCAGAGCTGGCATTCAGCATTTTATAGATATCAGAGAAACAGATTCTCTTTGAAACATTGATGTAAGCAAAAAATAAGAATTCTTGACCATGAGTAGGAACAAATTGTTTGAAACTAAAAGTAAATGTCACAGAGTGAACTTCAGGATGTGAGACAATCTCAGTGTGGTGCTCACCAAGAAGGATCTGGAAGATTTCCTGGGAAAAGGAAACCTATGAGGAAAAGACTATGCTCTTGGCTATATGAGTTATGGATTTATTTTCACCAGCTTATAAGTAAGAAAAACTGAGGTCCAAGAGCAAATCCTTCTGCACAGAATTAATATTTATTGTCTATGGAATTTAGAGTAAACTGATTGCAGTTCTCATTCCTGGGTATGGACTTCTCATACACAAATCCTAAATAAAATCTCAAAGTTTTGCCATAGAAGATAATAGAACTGGATGAATCTTACTGTACAATTCATGTCAAAAGTCTGGTATATACATTAGTTAAAATAAGGTGAGTAACTACCCTTCCAGACTGCTATTTTAACAAGATTCACCTGAGTGTGCTGCATGGTACATGCCTGTCCCAATGCATGATGCACACCTGTAGCTTCACCTGGGACGTATGTAGTGTGCTCACCTGCATTACCACCCACAATGGTGTTGTGGTCCTCACTGTGCTCCTTTTGTGCTTACCTGCGTATCAGTACACACATTTGCAGGGTCACCAACTTCTATGGACTATGATCACTATACCCAGCTCCTTAGCATGTCCTTTTTTCAGTTCCTGATTTTCATTTTCTTTCCAGAGAAATACAAGATCCCAGGGTTGAAAGCATTTCCTCGTGGTAGCTTCATTCTTCCTATTTGCTCAGATCTGAGTCATCTCAAGAGTCATCTTTGACTTTTCTCTTTTTATTTTATTTTATTTTTTTGAGACAGTCTCACTTTGTTGCCCAGGCTAGAGTAAGTGCTGTGGCATCAGCCTAGCTCACAGCAACCTCAAACTCCTGGGCTCAAGCGATCCTTCTGCCTCAGCCTCCCAAGTAGCTGGGACTACAGGCATGCGCCACCATGCCCGGCTAATTTTTTTATATATATATCAGTTGGCCAATTAATTTCTTTGTATTTATAGTAGAGACAGGGTCTCGCTCTTTCTCAGGCTGGTTTCGAACTCCTGACCTTGAGCAATCCGCCCGCCTCAGCCTCCCAAGAGCTAGGATTACAGGCGTGAGCCACCGCGCCCGGCTGGGAATATCTTTTGATCTTTGTGCCACTGGAGATAGCTCTAAGGAATTGTCTGGGCAGAGGTCAGGAGATCATCTTAGCCAAAGATGGCCTTGATCAGAACCTTTAAAAATTCCTGGTCTCCTCCACTATGGGGAGTTGACCCATTCCTTCTTTGAAATGTAAAAACAAAAACAAAAAAACATCATCTGTACTTCTGCTCAGATATAGGACGCTGCTGGTACTTTGAGATGGGAGTCTGCCAGCCTCCTCATTTGCTGGCAAATTAATAAACTCCTCTTTCTTTCTTCTCAAACCACTTGTCCCTGTTCTTCTGATGTGGCCTTGGGGATGAGTGCTGAGCTTTTGGTAACAGCCCTTCAGAAACAGATGTGGAATGAACAGGGGTCATCACCGGAAGGTGTCTACTCACTCTCACCCAAACACCTCTGGGAAAGGAAATTTTTCTTTGTTGAACTTTAAACATAAGCTTTATTATCTGCTAGGCACAATGTGAGTGAATTCCTGTGGCTAGGGGACTTTTAACTTTTGAACTTCATGGCACTTATGGGGGGAAAAACAAACTAACAGAAACAAACAAAAAACCCTGCCCCTTGGAAAGAACATAAATTAAGAAACCAATGAATATATTGTTTAATGTTTGACTTTCTTAATATGTATACTAAATACTATGCTACATGTTTGTGCTGGAATGCGCAATTGGAGTCAGTACTGAAATTAGTATGTAAAATATTTTAGATGTAATTGTGAACTAAAATAAAATTTTAAGGCTCACCGCCCCCACCATCAGCTGACTAAACGGGCCAAAGGAATATCCTAAAACTAAATTGCCTGCCAGGAGGAGGGAGATCAGACATGCCTCATCATGCCCCCCTCCCTTCTTGGAGAGATCCTATCCTTGGTAACCCATTAACAGGCCTAAGAATATGCAAGACAAACCTGCAGATCCTCAATTTACACAACAAATCTATGTCTGTGGCTTATCTCTGATAACAGTTCCTTATTTTAAAACATTCCAAGTCTTTAGACAAAGCTTCCTGTCTTTAGCCAATTACAAGCCAAAGAATCTTTAAACCCACCTATAACCTATAAGTCCCCACTTGGTGATGGGCCACCTTTTTGGGGCAAACCAATGTATGCCTCCCACGTATTGATTTATGACTTTACCTGTAACCTCTATCTCCCTGAAATGTATAAAACCAAACTGTAACCCAGCCACAGCGAGTCCACTTCCTCAAGGCTTCTTGGGAGTCGCTCCAGGTTATGGTCCTCAAATTTGGCTCAGAAGAAACCTCTTTAAAATTATTTTACAGAGTTTGGCTTTTTTCCATTAACATAATCATATGAATAATATTAATATATTTCTGAGAATCTACTAGGATCTATCTAGTCTTTATTTTTCTGTGTATGGAAAGGAACTTTGATAGGCGTTTCCTCCAGACCCTCTGAGGAGATGCGGTGAGGGAGGACTCTGCCTTCATGCAGTGTCACCTGTCCCTGCTGGTGTCCTCACCACAGTTGGTAGCTGCCCCGGGAAAGAGGGTTTGGGCTGTGGGAGAGGACGCGGTGAGGTGGTGTTTTGATAGATGACGCTGAGGCATTTGGCTGATGACGCCGTGAGGTATTATTTTGAGATGATGGTGTTGTTTTGAGAGTTGCTGCTGTAAGGATGCTGTTTTGAGGAGTCCAGGCTCTGTGAAATGAAGTCATCCAAACCAGTCTGACTGGGGTGAGGCAGGGTTCTGGCCAGACTAGTAAAAATGTTTTGCTATGAAACCAGCAGCTACAATTAAGCAGCCTGACTTTCAGAGTCCTCCATTCATTCAACAAACGTTTTTGGTGTATAAGCTGTGTGCCAAGCACCATTTTAGGCCACAAAGAGACTGTTCTGGAAGGTGAAGTTTCCTGGGATATGAAACACAGTGGCCCCAGGGAGGGGCCGATGGTTGGCTTGGCGTACTGACCAGAGCCCCTTGAAGGTGACTCTTCTGTTGTTCTCCCAGGGGAGGCAGCTGCAGGTATGGGGCACAGCTGCTCTCCACCTCCAGCAGAGACCCACGCTGCCTGTGTCCCTGAGGCTGCTGGTGACCTAGAAAGGCACTGGGGAACCTCTGGGAGTTCCCACCACTGCTCTTCACCACAGGGACAGTGGGACTCCTCAGTCCCCTCCCCCTAACTGCTGCTAACTCCCACACAGACTGATGGACATCCCACCACCTGCTGCCCTGTGCTCCCGACCCAGAGCTCCACCTGCTGACGGGACTCCCTCCCCTCTGTCCTGGAACCTGCCCCTGGTACTGGCTTGTGGCTTGCTAGGGCCAAGGAAGACGACTGTGCCACTTGGGAAAACAAAAAATGGAAGAACATATGTTTCCTCCCATGTGCGTATTTCGGGGGTGCTGTCCAGGGCTGTGAGTGAGAAGGTGTCTGGTAGAGAGAGGGGAGGGTCAAATCATAGCCAGCCATGCTGGGAATTTGGATTGGAGCTTGGTCCCTGAGACTCGAGCCCAGGCGCTGGCACCCAGGGCCAGTCCTGACTCTGGCAGAAGTGCCCCTGAGCGCCAAGGCCTGGAGGCAATGGCAGAGCCACAGAACCTTCAGAGGCACGTGACAACCATCGGGGTGCAGAAATGGCTCCACAAAATGTGGTGTTTGGGCATGCTGCATGTTTTTGAAAATGGAAAGGCCTTAGAAATAAGCCTCTAACCTTGTCTTGATCCTCCTTTTCCAGGTGCAAGGAGGGACTCTCTCTGCATTTCCTTATCTGACCAAGAAAGCTTCTTACCAAACAACATAATTGCCTCCTGTCCCCTCCCTGTTACCTGCTAACCGGGTGCAGAAGAGGAGACTGAGAAATGCAACCTCTCCTGGATGGACTTTTCCACAAGAGGTGCCTGCCTCTTGGGCTCATTCAAATACCAACAAGAGTCATTTCCAAGTTAATTTCTGTCTCCTTGGTCCATTCATTATCCCTACTAATCATTTACTGACCCTCAATAGAATTATCTACATTCCCCATCTCCTCCCTCCAGTATGAAAAAGAATACATAAGTTTCTGTGCCCCATTGAGGGTGGGAATAACTACTCTGATTCTCCTCCATGTGCATGTTAATAAATTTGTTTGCCTTTTCTCCTATTAATCTGCCCCCCCCCCTTTTTTTTTGAGACAGAGTCTATGTCTATGTCTTTCTATTTTTTTAGTAGAGATGAGTGAGGCCTCGCTCTTGCTCAGGCTGGTCTCAAACTCCTGAGCTCAAACAATCCTCCCGCCTCAGCCTCCCAGAGTAGCTAGGATTACAGGTGAGCCACTTATGCTCGGCCTTCTTTTGTTGTTTTTGTTGAGACAGAGTCTCGCATGTCCCCTGGGCTAGAGTACCATGGTGTCAGCCTAGCTCACAGCAACCTCAAACTCCTAGGCTTAGGTGATCCTCCTGCCTCAGCCTCCCGAGTAGCTGGGACTACAGGTGTGCACTACACCAGGCTAATTTTTCTATTTTTAGTAGAGACTGGGTCTCACTCTTGCTCAGGCTGGTCTTGAATTCCTGACCTCAAGCAGTCCTCCCACCTCGGCCTCTCAGAGTGCTAGGATTACAGGCATGAGCTACCGCCCAACCAAATCTGCCTTTTGTCAGTTGATTTTTCAGTGAACATTTAGAGGTCAAAGACGTTTTCCCTTGGTTCCTACATCACCTTGAGGTCTTACAGGCTGGCCCACTACCTTAGGCCTAGGAGCCACAGGGCCAGCTTGGGTTTCCTGTAGGACTCTGGGAATGGCTGGACTTGTGTGATGGCTGTCTTCTCCCTGAAGCTGGAGGGGTGACGTCAGCTGTAAACACTTGGGTGCATATCTGAAACAGCTGGGTGGGACCAAGAATGCTCGATGGCTGATGTGATCCCATTTCCAGAATCCGGCCACTCCCTGCCTGGCCCATACATGTGACTGAACACCAGATCCCAGACAGGGAAGGAAGCTAGTGAGTGATAAGGTAGAGTCGATCATGGGGCAGCATAAGGCCCTGAGGGTGAGGGTGGCTCAAAATACCGGAAAGAGAACTATTGAACTGGTTTTCACCAGGTGGGAGGTAGGTGAGGAGCTCGTTACATTAAAAGTTAGGGTTTGAGGTTTTTTTAATGACCTTATTTGGCAGTGCCAGGTTGCTGAGGTCTGGGCATTTGGGTGACACACGTAAGGTTGCTCTCATGCTGAGGCAGTAAAATATTTCACGAAATCAGGGAAATTTGTGCTTGGAGCCCAGCACCTCTGGCGTCTCTGCTCAGCATCTTTGGAAACATAGAAGACAGCATTCTGGGGACAGACACTGGCATTTTCATGAGGGGCACTGTCCTCAGAGGCAGAGATGAGATGCCCTTGCTCAGGGTCGCGAGCTGAGAGGAGCAGGGGAGGAACGGTCAGTGAAGATGGTTGGCGCTGACTGCAGCTGACAGACTGGCCTGTGAGCACCCGGAGACCCCTCCCGAGAGTGCCCACAGTGCTGGAGGGAACTGGGCAGGGCCCTGGAACCCAGAGTGGGCAAACGGGAAGAAGAATAGGAACTCTGGCTCATGGACGCGGACATAACTTCTTCCACTTGTGTCTGATGTACGAGAAGGGCTGCGGGAAGACTGCTTTGTGGCAGTCCTAGCAGGCCAGCCTCAACCTCCCTAGTCTTCCCAGGCGAAGAAAGCCCTGGAGCTTGGCCTCAGAGCAGCTGGCTTTTTTCCCTTCCTCAGTATTTTCTCTGAAGTTCTAGGCTCTCCAACCTTACTCTCCACCTGCCCTTTCAGGGCACAGGCTCTGCTGACCAATGAGGTCAGCCTGCCTCCTATCCCCATCTTCCCATTGACTTATTATGAGTTGTAGAAGGCTTCTGAATCTTTTATCTCCCCAGGGGTAAATTAATGAGTTTGCACACATTAGTAAATAATAAATGCACATTAAAGCATCCTCACCACAGGATTCTTAGAAATTGCTGGTTTCTTACCCCAGACTCCAGGTAAGTTTCTTTTGCTGTTGACTCAGTTCTATCCCTCATTTCCCAACTATCCTCTTCTTACTCCATCTTTGCCACCCTCCCTCTGTTACACCTTCTCACTAAGAACCCCCATAGGTTCTGGTCTGGATGGAACAACGCCACTTCTTTTAGTCTCTAACAGGCTTTTGTGGGGAGTGTTTAGGTAAGGAGGGGCTCACTGGGATATTCTGCTCCACTGGGAAATCCGTATGGCACTTGACCTGTTTACAAAGAAGCCCCTTCATGACACGAGGAACAAATAAGCAGATACAAGTGGTCATTATTGTGTTCTAATAATGCATTTCTGGGAGCAGTTTCTCATTTGCTTTGCCCACTCTGGACACCACTTGGATCACGATTAGCAATGGAGTTCACTTAACTTGCATCAGTGGTACTAGCCACATTTCCAGTGCTCAATAGCCACAAGAAGCTAGTGCCACTGTATTAGCAAAGTTAAAGAACATTTCCAATATCACAGAGAGTTTCACTGTAGCTCTTTTCTGGAGTGTTATTCTGGCAGTAAATCCGATCTCTTCACACTATGGAACTGGTGAAACCCTTATCCAGCTATGCCTGATCCTGACTCTATCTTCTTTATCCTTTGTTTTTGAGACAGAGTCTCACTTTGTTGCCCGGGCTAGAGTGAGTGCCATGGCGTCAGCCTAGCTCACAGCAACCTCAATCTCCTGGGCTCAAGCAATCCTGCTGCCTCAGCCTCCTGAGTAGCTGGGACTACAGGCATGTGCCACCATGCCTGGCTAATTTTTTTCTATACGTATTAGTCCAATTAATTTCTTTCTATTTATAGTAGAGATGGGGTCTCGCTCTTGCTCAGGCTGGTCTCGAACTCCTGACCTTGAGCAATTCACCCGCCTCGGCCTCCCAGAAAGCTAGGAATACAGGCGTGAGCCACCGTGCCCAGCCTCTCTTCTTTATCCTTAATTCCAAACCTTTCTCACTGTGTCCCTCATCCTGTGCTGTCTGGCCCAGAATGAACACGTCTTGAGCTAGAGTGCCATGATGTCAGCCTAGCTCACAGCAAACTCAAACTCCTGGGCTCAAACTGTCCTCCTACCTCAGCCTCCTGAGTAGCTAGGATTATAGGCCCACACCACCACACCCAGCTAATTTTCCTATTTTCAGAAGAGATGGGGTCTCGCTCTTGCTTAGGCTGGTCTCAAACTCCTGACCTCAAGCGATCTTCCCATCTCGGCCTCCCAGAGTGCTAGGATTATAGGCGTGAGCCACCTCTCCCAGCCATGAACATGTTTTGATATCCTTGGTAATATGCCCAGTACAAAGAATTCTGCCTTTCCATCTGCAATTGCTTGGAGTTTAGATTTTAAGTACAGAATCCTCTTGAATTAGTTCTACAACAGTGGACTTAGAAAGTAAGTACTGGGAGTTTGCACTAAAGCCTCTCCTATTTGGAATGTGGCTGAGCTATGCTGGGCACATGAGTCCCTGCATGTACACAGATCTGAGTCAGTAAGGTGCCAGAACCAGTGCTAGGCAAGGTGCCTGCTTTTCCTCTGGCCTGTGGCCTCCTGGCGGTGCTGGGCACTGTGTGTTATGCTGGGGTGGGCACCCTGGTTCCCAAGGCAGGGGTTGGGGAGGTGTCCTACATTTATATCTTACATCTCCATGGCTCCTTGCCTGCTTTTCTTGTCACCTCCACATTGGTCCTGATAACCAGCCAGCCGCCACTGTGGCTATCTCTCTGAGCTCTGTTGAGTATGTTCCCACTCATCCCAGCTGCTTCTTACTGCCCCAGGCCATGGTCAGGCTCTCACTGAACACTCGATTTCCTCCCACCCTGTCTGAGACCGCTCTCACACTGATCGGGCCCTAACACCCTGTGCTGAGCTGTCCCACCATGCAGAAGGCCTCCTCACCCACAGAGGCTGCCCGCTCCCATGCCAGCCTGTCCTCCAGCATAGACACTCTCTTTACCCTCCCTGGGTTCCAATCTCCCAGGACAGTCACCTTCTACCCAGATGTCCTTCCTCTGCCCGAGTTCTGACACTACTACTTTGGGGCTGCCCCCCGGCCCCCATTCCCTACATGCATGCCTATTTTGCTTCATGCCACCAAGTGGCTTTTGGACTGAATTGAGTAGAAGAAAAAGGAAAAAGAAAGAGGAATAGAAAGAGGAAGAGGGATTGCTTCTTTATCTTTAACATCTAATAACTTTACTTGTATATGTTTTGGCAGTGACTATTTTGTGTCAATTTTCCTTAGTATACAACATGTTAAGTTGCCCTTTATTTCAGGAACATTTTCTTGCACGATTTGTTCAGTTCCATTGTTTTGCTTTTCTTCTTTGGGGACTCCACTTGTGTGCTTGTTGGAGCTCCATTGTCTGTCTTCTCTACATATCAATTTCTTCATAATTTATTTTAAAACTATATATCAGGCCAGGCGTGGTGGCTCATGCCTGTAATCCTAGCACTCTGGGAGGCCGAGGCAGGTTGATTTCTTGAGGTCAGGACTTCGAAACCAGCCTGAGCAAGAGCGATACCCCATCTCTACTAAAAATAGAAAGAAATTAATTGGCCAACTAAAAATATATAGAAAAAATTAGCCAGGCATGGTGGCGCATGCCTGTAGCCCAGGTACTCGGTAGGCTGAGGCAGCAGGATTGCTTGAGCCCAGGAGTTTGAGGTTGCTGTGAGCTAGGCTGATGCCATGGCACTCTAGCCTGGGCAACAGAGTGAGACTCTGTCTCAATAAAACCCAAACCAAAACAAAACAAAAAAACTATATATCCACTTCTTTCCTTCTTTCTTTCTTTCTTTCTTTCTTTCTTTCTTTCTTTCTTTCTTTCTTTCTTTCTTTCTTTCTTTCTTTCTTCCTTCCTTCCTTCCTTCCTTCCTTCCTTCCTTCCTTCCTTCCTTCCTTCCTTCCTTCCTTCCTTCCCTCCTTCCCTCCCTCCCTCCCTCCCTCCCTTCCTTCCTTCCTTTCTTACAGAGTCTCACTCTGTTGCCCAGGCTAGAGTGAATGCTGTGGTGTCAGCTTAGCTCACAGCAACCTCAAATTCTTGGGCTCAAGCAATCCTCCTGCCTCAGCCTCCCGAGTAGCAGGACTACAGGCATGCACCACCATGCCTGGTTAATTTTATATATATATATATATATATATATATATATATATTTTTTTTTTTTTTTAAGTTGTCCAGCTAATTTCTTTCGATTTTTTGTTAGAGACGAGGTCTCACTCTTCCTCAGGCTGGTCTCGAACTCCTGAGCTCAAACAATCCGCCTGCCTCGGCCTCCTAGAGTACTAGGATTACAGGCATGAGCCACCATGCCTGGCCGAGATATTGATTTTTCATTTCAGGTTAACCTTCTTTTTTTTTTTTTGAGACAGAGTCTCACTTTGTTGCCCAGGCTAGAGTGAGTGCCGTGGCGTCAGCCTGGCTCACAGCAACCTCAATCTCCGGGGCTCAGCGATCCTACTGCCTCAGCCTCCCGAGTAGCTGGGACTACAGGCATGCGCCACCATGCCCGGCTAATTTTTTGTATATATATTTTTAGTTGGTCAATTAATTTATTTCTATTTTTGGTAGAGACGGGGTCTCGCTCAGGCTGGTTTAGAACTCCTGACCTTGAGCAATCCGCCCGCCTCGGCCTCCCAAAGTGCTAGGATTACAGGCATGAGCCACCACGCCCGGCCTAACCTTCTTATCTATAGGAAATCTTCATGCTGGTGTTTTCTGTGATCTGTTGCCCTTGGGCTGTCTTGCTTTTTACTCCCCTACCCCACTCCAAGGAACTTTTGCATCTTATTATCTTCATAAAGATTATAAAGTGATTTAGCAGCTTTGGGTAGCCTTTTTTTTTTTTTTTTTTTTTTTTAGGGGAGTTAATACAGTTGTAACGGTAGCCTTTATACATGTTTTTGGGAGCCTGTGGATTACATGTCTCCTGCTTTTGCTGAAAATGATGCTTGCGGTTTCCTCCCCTTGATATTATTTTTAACATCTTTTCTTTTGCCTTTTCAATGGCTTTGTAACATTGTTGACAATTATTTATATTAACTTTCTTTTCTTAGGAACATTGCTATTGTAGTTTCTGTTACCTGATTAAACTTTGACAGACACAGGGCTTCTGGGCTTTGTGATATAGAAACAAATTCTTCTCTGGTCTTGAAGGATATGAAGGCAGGAACACAAGGCAAGACTTATGTGTCATGCTTTCTTTGGCAGCACTTATACTAAAATTGGAAAGATACAGAGAAGATTAGCATGGCACCTGCACAAGGATGATATGTAAATTCATGAAGTGTTCCATAAAAAAGTAAGTAAATAAATAAAAAAGAAAAAAAAAGCCTTCGGTGGTGAAGACACTGGGAGAATCCCTGAGGCTTGTGTTGTCAAGACCACTGATGCTGACACTAGACACTGTCCCAGGAACTGCCAGCCCTGCCACCACTCACTAGCCAAATGGGTTTTGCAGGGCCTGCTTCTTCACATCGCAATTTTCTGATTCAAAATGTAAAATACATTTGGCTGGTGAACCTAGACCATGCACGCGCCCATCCCCAAGCGGCCAGGGAGTCTGGGGAACGTTTGGGCTTCTATACTGGGATGCAGGCTCTGCTTCGTAAAAGCAAAGGAATCCTCAGATATTAAAGGGAATTGTAATGCTGGGCAACCAGAAATAATAACAAATGTCATTACACTAGATATTTTGCTTTTCTATTTCTCTTTTCTGAAAAGGACCTTCGGTTAACCTGTTTTTTTTTTCCCCAGCCTTGTTTATCAAGTGTTTTGAAGATGATTGAATTTTTTTTTTTTTTTTTTTTTTTTGAGACAGAGTCTCGCTTTGTTGCCCAGGCTAGAGTGAGTGCCGTGGCGTCAGCCTAGCTCACAGCAACCTCACACTCCTGGGCTCAAGCGATCCTCCTGCCTCAGCCTCCCGAGTAGCTGGGACTACAGGCATGCGCCACCATGCCCAGCTAATTTTTTTCTCTATATATTAGTTGGCCAATTAATTTCTTTCTATTTATAGTAGAGATGGGGTCTCGCTCTTGCTCAGGCTGGTTTCGAACTCCTGAGCTCAAATGATCCACCCGCCTCCGCCACCAAGAGTGCTAGGATTACAGGCGTGAGCCACTGCGCCCGGCCTGATTGAATTTAA
This sequence comes from Microcebus murinus, assembly GCF_040939455.1. Taxonomy (NCBI): domain Eukaryota; kingdom Metazoa; phylum Chordata; class Mammalia; order Primates; family Cheirogaleidae; genus Microcebus; species Microcebus murinus. Next base: position 15,934,609 of record NC_134106.1, read on the forward strand.
TATATGGGTTGCTGTGCAATGATGATGAACTATATCTTAAACTTTTGGGTAAGAATTGAGATCACTTAGAGATCCTGGACTCCACTGAATATAGTAGCTGGATATAATCCTTGGTTGTTTCTCTTTGGGTAGTAGGATAAGTCTACCAATTAGCTTTTGCTTTATAACAAATTACCTTAACATGCAGTAGCTTTAAACAGTAATTATTAACTGGTCAATGATTTTGTGGCTTAACAATTTGGCCTGGGTCCAATGGACAGTCCCTCTGGGCCTGGCTGGGCTTGCTGTTGGGGCTGCCTTCCCTCAAGCTTCCGTGACCTTGCTCCAGTTCCTGAGGCTACCAGTCGATGGCCTCATTCACAGTTCTGGCTCTTGGCTGGGGCCACCAGGGTAACTGGGTCTTGTGTCTCTCACCAGTCAGCTTGTTCAGCTAGCTCGTTCACATGGTTAACCAGAGTTCCAAGTGGAGCAAGAGAGAGAACACACTAATGTGTAAGCTTTTTTTCTTTTGCAAAGGACAGGCACTTCATGGAAAAGGAAATTTAAATTTAAGTCTCTGCTGGCTTCAAGTTCGCTATTGTAGTCCGAACTGACAAGAGACCAATCTCTAGGCTGGTATGGGAGGGGAGATCGGAACAAGAACTTGAGAGCCAATTGTTAAATTTCCAGGAATTTTGCAAGCCAGTTGTTAAACTGCTGGTAGCTTGAAATTTGCCATTCTGGGAGTACATATTTCACAGAAATTGGCAAATGCCTTTTTTTCTTTCTTCAGAGCGCCAGTTTATCTATATACCACTAGAACTATCTGAGGACATGGGTACACAGGGAGGAATTATTGCAGCTGTTTTTGAAACAATCTATCATAATGAATGTGATCTTTATTGTGTTTGAGAGTCAGTTTTTTTTTTTTTTTGAGACAGAGTCTCACTTTGTTGTCCAGGCTAGAGTGAGTGCCGTGGTGTCAGCCTAGCTCACAGCAACCTCAAACTCCTGGGCTTGAGTGATCCTTCTGCCTCAGCCTCCCGAGTAGCTGGGACTACAGGCATGCGCCACCATGCCCGGCTAATTTTTTATATATATATCAGTTGGCCAATTAATTTCTTTCTATTTATAGTAGAGACGGGGTCTCGCTCTTGCTCAGGCTGGTTTTGAACTCCTGACCTTGAGCAATCCGCCCACCTCGGCCTCCCAAGAGCTAGGATTACAGGCGTGAGCCACCGCGCCCGGCCTGAGAGTCAGTTTTTAAGTAAAATCATTATTAGAATTGTATACCTACAAAGATAGGATTGTGTATGCACTGAAGCAGTCAAGGGACATACTGCGGTTTTCATTTACTTTTTAAAAGTATTCTTCAGTCTTTTCCAGTAACAGGCTGTGCTTGAGCCAGGCTAAATCACTCTCGTGACATAGTGACTTATCCAAGGGACAAGCACACGAACCAAGATTCAAATGGAATTATTTCCCAGGATTTTTTTCAAACTGAAGTTGGGAGAGGAAAGCCCCTCTCCTTTCTTTTACTTCTTTTACAAAGTGATGATTCAAGTCAAGACCTGCCAGCAGTCATCATCACACTTTTTTTTTTTTTTTTTGAGACAGAGTCTCACTTTGCTGCCCAGGCTACTAGAGTGAGTGCTGTGGCGTCAGCCCAGCTCACAGCAACCTCAAACTCCTGGGCTCAAGCAATCCTGCTGCCTCAGCCTCCCAGTAGCTAGGAGTACAGGCATGCGCCAACATGCCTGGCTAATTTTTTCTATATATATATTAGTTGGCCAATTCATTTCTTTCTATTTATAGTAGAGAGGGGGTCTCACTCTTGCTCAGGCTGGTTTCAAACTCCCGACCCCTCGAGCAATCCGCTCGCCTCTGCCTCTCAGAGTGTTAGGATTACAGGCATGAGCCACCCCGCCCAGCCCATCATTACACTTTTGTGGAGGACAGCCAGCCTAAGGAAGGAAAGATAACAGGGAAATTTGCATAAAAGAGAGACTGAAAGAGAAAAAGAGTTTAGGGGCCGGGCGCGGTGGCTCACGCCTGTAATCCTAGCTCTCTGGGAGGCCGAGGCGGGCGGATTGCTTGAGCTCAGGAGTTCGAAACCAGCCTGAGCAAGAGCGAGACCCTGGTCTCTACTATAAATAGAAAGAAATTAATTGGTCAACTAATATATATATAAAAAAATTAGCCGGGCATGGTGGCGCATGCCTGTAGTCCCAGCTACTCGGGCGGCTGAGGCAGTAGGATTGCTTGAGCCCAGGAGTTTGAGGTTGCTGTGAGCTAGGCTGACGCCACGGCACTCACTCTAGCCTAGGTAACAAAGCGAGACTCTGTCTCAAAAAAAAAGAAAAAGAAAAAGAGTTTAGGGTTGAGGGGAGAGAAAGGAACAGAAGGGTCTACGCCAGGGATGGAGAACTTTCGGCCTTAAGGTCACATACAGCGTTCTAGGTCCTTAAGTGCAGCCTTTTGATGGAATCCAAATTTTACAGAACAAATCCTTTTAGTTTAATTAATACATTTTTGTTCATCTTTTATATTTTTATTTTATTTTAAAAATGAACATATTTAAAATACCAAAAGGCCAGGTGCGGTGGCTCACACCTGTAATCCTAGCACTCTAGGAGGCCGAGGCGGGCGGATTGCTTGAGGTCAGGAGTTCCAAATCAGCCTGAGCAAGACCCTGTCTCTACTAAAAATAGAAAGAAATTAATTGACCAACTAAAAATATATATACAAAAAATTAGCCAGGCATGGTGGCGCAAGCCTGTAGTCCCAGCTACTTGGGAGGCTAAGGCAGTAGGATCACTTGAGCCCCGGAGATTGAGGTTGCTGTGAGCTAGGCTGACGCCATGGCACTCATTCTAGCCTGGGCAACAAAGTGAGACTGTGTCTCAAAAAAAAAAAAAAAAATGCAGTAGAATACCCAAGCCTTCGGCAACATGCCCCCAAAATGCTTTCTTGCTTTTCAAGCACTTATTGCTGTGAATCTGCATTCTCCTACCTTACTTAAATCAAGATGTCCTTAAGGTCACAAATGACTTATGCCCATGTAGAGGATCAACTGAAACTGCAGACCTCCACGCTGCAAACAAATATTCAAATGCTCTCCAACAAAAAGCAGACACAACTAAGTCATTAAAAGGGTTGACTTTAAAATTGACAGTTTTCATTTTTTGAAATTATTAAGTGGATAGTAGTTAGATTTTTACAAAATAATGTTTCTTGAATGTGGCCTTATTTGATTACAGCTAAATTAACATGGCCTTCCAACATGAAAATCTTCTCCACCCCTGGTCCACTCCAACCCTCCTTGCTGTTTGGTTGTGATCCACTACTATATATATATAGTAGTGGATCACAATTAAATATATATTTAAGCAATATACATATATATTGCTTAAAATAGATTGAGTCAACAGTTTCTGTTACTTGCAATCCAATAGTCCTGACTAATATACAAACACAAATATCTTGCTGAAGAGGCGGAGAAGGAGGAACTAGGAGAAGGAAGGGATGCACATTGCTCTACAGACACCAGGATCTGGTCAGATCATAGTGCTCATCTGTGGGGATACATTCAACAAAGGATGCTATTGGTAATGTTCTATGAAGATCTCCTTTCCTGACAATTGTAAGTCTCCTCTCTACCCGCTGTCTCTTGTGGTCAGTTCAAGATACGATTATAGATGATGGAAGTGACTCCAGACAAGTTAAGTAGAAAGAAACTTAATACAGGAAGCTAGGTGATTACAAAATTGTTGCAAGGGCTAGGGGAGCAGACTGAAGGCCGAGCTTCCAGCAATGGCTCCCCTATAACATCTCCACAGAACCCGCCTGCCCGGGACATCACTGTCCCAGCTGCTGGCTTAAGGGTATACCTCCTCAACCGCAATTGCCCTTGAAATAATTCATGCCTTCTACTCTGTCTCTTAGCACCCGCAAACACAGGACCAGCCACTGAGATTTCTGTTGCTGTAACCCCAGAGTAGACAAATGCCTCCTGGACTGTGCTTGCTGGCAGAGACGCCGGCAGCCACAGAAACATGCACTCACTTCCTGGTCTCACTCCTTCAAGGCAGTGACAGTTAACATTTTCTTTTGTGTTCTTCCAGAAAATTTCCAAACACACACAAACATATATACTTATGAGTGTGCATGTGCACACATATGTGCAAAACAAATGAGATCATACTGAATATAGGTCTGGTTGCTGATTTAAAGGACTTCTATTTGGGTGCCTTTTCTGTCTTTCCTTCTTTTTTTTTGCACAAATGAGGCAGCCCTTGAACCAGAATAGGTTCAGAGAGACACTTTTGGATGCTTTTTCTAAGTGAAGAATCAAAGAATATAACTGAGTTTCTTAAGCAGATCACCCCAACCCCCAATTGTAACATGCAACCAGGCAATAATTGTAAAATATTTAGGATTAAATTAATAGTGAAAGAGGTACACAACTCTGAAAATTACTTCAAAATGAAGTGTTCTTTGGAAAGTTAAGTTTGGATTCAGATATGCATATCGTTTTCATTTAAAAACAAAAAGCTCCCATAATTCATTAATTTTTAAAAGGGCAAAATTTTATAGTTTCGTCTAAATGTCATTTCAAAATGTCTAGAGCAAAGAGCAAGTACATTTGTTCTTTTCGAAACAGTGTAAAGAACAAAGCTAAAAACAAACTAAAAAAACCCTCAAAAAAAAAAAGAACCTAAAAAACCCTAAAAAAATATATAAAAAGAAAGAAAAATTTCTGAATCTAAGAATAAATGACATCTATAGGCCTGGTTTCATATAAGGGGTAATCAGGTCAATTTGTCACTTAGCCAATGCCAAGAATCAGTCCCTATACTTCAATGATTTAAGACAAAGAAAAGTCTAGATGGTGAGATAAGAACTGGATGGGAAGACAGCCACCTGGCAGTAAAGAGCAACTGGCCTCATCCTCACTTAGCAGTGGGCCCCAGCTTGTCCTGGGCTCTCCCATGAGCCCTGGGAATTGTGTGAGGGACAAACCAAGCTGGACAATGTCTCTGAGGGACCTCAGTTACTGCCTTGGTCCTGGAGACTCTGCTCCAGGCAGTGCCAGCTCTGTCTGCCATCCACTGGCCCCACTCACAGCAGTTAATCATCACACACCCAGAGTGGCCTCTGGAGTGGGAGCCCCACACAGGGAGACAGGAGACAAACCAGGGAAGGATTCTGCCTGTCTCCACTGGGCAACCAGTCGGTTCTCAAGTCAGCGTCCTCGGCTTCGGCTTTGAGCTCCACCACTGGAAGCTCCCCCGTGGCTCACCTGCTCCGGGATCTGGTGGGGCCTGATTGGGCAGCCCAGGGGGTGTGCGTGGTGTGCGGCAAGCAAGGCTGCACAGACAGCTTGTCTAGGGAATGAGGGTCCCGGGCAAGGCATTCCAGCGTGACTCTAGGATGAGGGAGCTGAACTGCAGCTTTGGACAGGAAAGTGGAGCTTCGGAAGGTGAATCTGGCTCCTTGGGGTGTGAGAAAAGGGGAGGAGGGCAGCTCTCTAGGGGACCAGCCATCTTCCTGGCTGTGGGTAAGGAGATGTCAGTGGTGGCTCTAAGGGTTTGAACCCTTTGATCAAGTGTTACAAATTGGGGTTTGGCTCATCATTCCAAAAGACACAATCCTACATGCCCTGATCCTGAATGTTGAAATCCTGAAAGATTAAAATCCCAAAAGTATAAATCTAGAAAAAATAATTTTAAAAATTCTTTAAAAGCATTTATTTAATTACAATTTTAAAAGGAGATTTATTTCAGAAACATATTCAAACCCAACAGAACACTTCATAGGCTACTTTACACAATAAAATAGGCAATAATAACACACAGATTTTTGCAAGAATAAACACTCAAGTATACTAATGACAGTTGTACGAGTATACAGTTATGAGCAGATGAGTATAACAGTTATGAGCAGATGAACCATATTCACAAAGAAATAGGCCATAAAGGGAAATCTATAAACACATATCACTATGATTGGTAATTGTGCACACCCAGCTTTGTGACTGTGGACATCTGAAATACCATGACAGAGGACCACAGTCTTTTGAGGAGATTGATCAAAAACCACAATGAGTCACCACAACACATGCAATTGGCCAAAAAGCTGAGATCTCAAGAAATTTTATCTTTCAAAAATACATATAAAATGGACAAAATGATATTTATTGAGGAAGTTTCAACATTTTTACGTACACGCACAGTGCTTCTACACAAAGTCAACATTGTGACGATGTGCTTTGGTGGAGTCAAATTTGCATAAAATGCATATAACAAATTAACACTCTCAAAAGTCTTTACACAATTTATGCCTCCCATACTGAAAATGATGTGAAAATGAAATACATAGCATAGCGGGTGTGGTGATATGTGCCTGTTGTCCCAGCGAATCGAGAGACTGAGGCAGGAGGGTTGCTTGAGCCCAGGAGTTTGAAATTGTAGTTTGCAATGATCGTGCCTGTGAATAGCCACTGCACTCTAGCCTGGACAACATAGCGAGATCTTGTCTCCAAAAATAAGAAAAAATAAATACATTGCATTGCTAATAATAAAAAGTAATGCCACCAATTTAAAACAGTGCCAAAAAAAAAAAAAAAGAACTAACCCCCCCCAAAAATGACAAAATGAAAACAACAAAGAAAATTTGTGTATTACAGGGATAGAGTATGGACAATTGTACAGAGGTAGTCCATAGAGCTGCCTGATTTTCATGATCATTAATATATTTTTAAGTCTTGCATCACAATGAATAGCTAGCTGTTTTTTTTTTCTTTGAGGACATTGCTCTCCTGGGAGAATACGTTGACATTCATTTTCTACATGGCACTATTCTTTTTTAAATTCTTCCATGATTCCATATATACCCACATAACACGCATTCCCTATTAAATTTGCCCATCTTCTGTGCCATGCTTCTATGTTATTTTGGGCACAAGGAAATCCATTTTGCATGCACTCGTATACAGACCACAAATTTGACAGAAATAATACTGGTGATGGAACAGCAACACTGTTGTATGTCGTCCCGTCCTTCCATGCACATAATTATTTTCAAACCAGTGAGTAACTTTGCTAGCTTCTTCAGACAAATTTGGCTTTAATTCTAATTCATTAAAAGCTCCTGGGATTTCTTCAGCAGAAAGGAATGCCAATGCAGGCGAATGATGCATTTTTAAACTGCCATTTTCCTCCTTGATGTATCGAATGGCCAATCCACTCATCTGAATTTTCTGCCAAGTGCAAATAAAGACAATAACAAGGTGATAGTTCTGCTTAACATGATGCAACTAATATGATGCAACCATCCTGCCTACAACTAAAAGTGCCCTAATACCTTTTCCAGAATTCGGGCTTTCAGGATTTCAACATTCGGGATTTTAATCTTTCAGGGTTGTGATTTTTGGGATTTTAGATGGTAGAAATTTTAGACTTTAGGGATTTTGATCTTCTGCGATTTCATTATTCAGGATTATGGCACTTGGGATTGTGTCTTTCGAGATTACAACAGGCACCGTGCAAATTGCCCTCCCTGGAAAGAAGTCTCAGGCAGAGAGTGGCATTGCCGAGGTCGATTTGGCAGTTCTCCTGGGGTCGACACCTGTGGAAGGGAAGGGCAGGAGGCAGGATGGGGCAAATGGAAAAGCTGAGCTGCAAGGCAGCCTCGACAGAAGAGCCTGCTGACCCTGCAGGGAGCTGTAAAGCTGGGATGACTCTGCAGGGCTGTGACAGCCAGGGCAACGGGCCTGGGCCTTTGTGCTCCCACACCCATCAGTCACTGGATGTGCACTTCCCTGGGGTGGGAGTGGCGTTGGTGAGGTGGCTCTCTGCAGCTAAGGGAATTCCTGAAGACTTTCTGCAGGCAGAGAGAGCGTCTAGCAGTTGGAGGAATAAACCCCTCATTCCTACCTTAGTAGCCCATCACAGTGTCTACTGTATTAAGTAAACATGGGAGGGTTGCTGAAGATTAGGAATGCCAGGAGGGGCAGTGGGTTTGGGCAAGGTGATGAGCTGCATTCTGAACATGCTGAGTTTGAGGTGTTTAAGGGACTTGAGTGTGGAGTACCCAGTGGATAGGACAGCCAGATGTGGAGGTCTGAAGCTCTGGAGGGAGGTTGAGGACAGAAACACAGATTTAGCAAAAACATAAAGGAGGGGTGGAAATCAGAGGCATCGATGGGACAGTTGGAGTCAGAGGGAGATGTCACCTAAGCTGACCTATCTGGCAGCTGGTCCTCAGCGTGACCTCCGAGGTCTCAGCAAGACTAGTGGGTTTAGGAATTCCCACCTTGGTCAGCACTCTTGGAGTTGAGAGAGAGCCCTGGTCGAATTTGTCCTGGTCTCAGAGACTGATGTAAGATCAGGTGGAAATAGTGACTGCGTGGTGAGAAACAGAACTGCCCAGGGGATGGGGTGCTCATCTCCCCTTCTTCCCATGCCGTCTCCCTCCACCTCTCCTTTGCTTTGAGTTCTCTCTCTTCTCCATCCAATTTTCTGTCCCTCTGTGCACACTAGAGGGCGGCATCTCTCAGCTCAGGCCCCAGCATCCACCCATCAGCCTTTGCTTGAGCGGGGCCCTTTGCCCTGGGAGCGGTGCCAAGAATGCCCTCGGGCCCCTGGGGCAGCTCCTCTCCCAGGACTCAGTCCTGTCCTTATAGGGCTCTGTGTGGTGGGAAATGCTGTGTTCAGGAGAGAGGGGACAGGAACCGCTGCTGCGTTGCCCTGCTTCCCCGAAGCCTAGGGACGCTGTGGCCAGCTGCTCCTGCCCGGGCAGATGGGAAAGGCCTGGGTCCTACTCAAGGTCTCTGAATTGACAACCACTCTCTCCTGCTCTCTTGTGGGGCTGTAGGGCCACAGAGCCTGAAAAAGTCGGTACTGAGTTGTGTTCCCACCATTTGTGTCCCAGGGTATTCTTGAAAGGACTTTTTGACACTCCAGGTTGTCAACAGTGAGGAAATGTGCCAGTGCCAGCCCCCAGGCTGCCCCACCCCACCTGACCTAGGGCCCTCCCCTGGGCGGCCAGACAGGGTGCGTGGGGCCCCACTGATTCCTGAAAGGTGCCTGCCTTTGCCTTCCTCAAGGCCTGGTCAGGCCAAGAGAAACTACATTTTCCCAAGTGTTGGGAACAAAAATGGAATGACCTGGTCGGGGAAAGGATGTGTGGGAGGGAACCCCTAGAACAGCAAATTGGGGACCAGCGTGCTTCCCTGGAGCCACCCCAGGAGCACCCCAACACCCCCATATATGTATACAGCAGCTTCACAGCTGTGACCACCTAGGGGGCAGGTTCAGTGCCTTTGGGTTCAGAGCACAGCCCTGGTCAAGGAGCTTAAGGAACAAGGCCCAGGAGTCCACGGGCTTCAGTAGCAAGTCACTGGCTCTGACAGTGTCCTATAGACCTCTAGCCACAGTGTTTGCAGAACGCCATCCCATCTGCTCTTGCTAGGCTAGGATGGCTAAGTACTGGCCCTGTGAGCCCCATTTCTGCTGAAAGGGAATAGAAACCCAATAAACAGTTTGGCCTGGATAGTGCTAAGAAACCTCGCCAAAGAATGGCCCTGACTGTGGCCTGGAACAGGCCAGGAGTGGATCTTCAGGTGCTGGTCCAGCCTGGCCTGGGACCACACGTGCAGGCCTTTCTTTCATGCCTGGTTCCATGACCCTGAGGGTCTCGTTGCAGTTAAAGCCACAAAGAACCATGATGGAGAGTAAGGCCCAGAGGTTTTGTGGATTTTTGGTTTCTCTAAATTCTCCTCTGTTATTTTGTGTTTGCTTCATTTTGGTTCTTTTCTCTGTCTTTAAATTTATCAAAAGAGAAGAAATGCTGCCATCCTAGTAGCTTGCCCACCCTTCCTCGGGCTCTCAGCTGTTTCCTTCTCAGAGCAGCGCGAAATGCACAGCCCTTGCCTGTTGAGACCCTGCTTGGTATTGGGTGGTTTTGGGAGATCTGTGGGGCTTTGGTAACCCCTGCTTTTTGGATGTCCTCTGGCTCTGATTTCAAGAGTTAAGCTTAATGGATCAACACAGACCTTCTCCCATAAAGAAGGAAGGATTCCATTCAGTCCAGAACAGCCCCGCAGGCCTCCTGCCCTAGGGAATTGGGGGGCATGGGGTAGGAAGAGCTCCACCCAGACAGGGGGTAGGAAGCTGACCTCTTTGACCTGCTGAGGTGTAGGAAGATACCAGAGAGAGAGACAGGAGAAATAAGAGATCTGGTGTATGTGCTTAGATTTCCTCCCCCTGCTACCCTGTCTGGTGGGGGGTGTTACATAGATACATGGATTGAGGGAAAACCAAAAGCAGGTTTGTATCTCACTTCTTTTTGGAACTTTGGGAGGGGAATGATGAGCAGGGCAACTTTGACAACCAGGGGTTGTCATGTCACTGCACGTGCCCATGTGGTGTGGAGGTTTAGGGTCAGGGCCTGAACTAGCATGCCCTGGGTTCCCACGTGGAGTGGAAGAGATCAGGATGTTCTTACAGGCTCCATAGCAGGATGTGTGGAGAATCAGCGGGCTGCCACTGGGGGAGGCCCTGTGTGCCACCATAGTGCCAAAGGGATGACTTGCTTAAGCCTCAGGCCAGATGGAGGCTGTGGCGGAAACTGCGTGGGTTCTACACCTGTTTTTTTTTTTTTTTAATTGATAAATGAATTTAGTAAAGTCTCAGTATACAATCAATACACAGAAATCAGAGGCATTCATATATGCCGACAACAGTCAAATTGAGAACCAAATCAATGGCTCAATACCCTTCACAATAGCAACAAAGAAAATAACCCTCACTCGAATGTCTATAGCAGCACAATTCATAATTGTAAAGCAATTCAAATTGTAAACTTGGGTTGGAAACAACCCAAGTACCCATCAATTCATGAGTGGATTAATAAAATGTGGTATATGTATACCATGGAGTACTATTCAGCTCTAAGAAACAACAGTGATATAGCACCTCTTGTATTTTCCTGGATAGAGCTGGAACCCATACTACTAAGTGAATTATCCCAAGAATGGAAAAACAAGCACCACATATACTCACCAGCAAACTGGTATTAACTGACCAGCACCTTCCTCGAGGTCACCTCCTGTCCTACACCTGTGTTAATGGAGGTGGATGTGAACCAGTGAGAGAGAAACACCAGGACCTGCCTGAGCCAGACCAGGCTGAACATTTGCCAGGCAGAGACCATAATTCTGGATGCCCGTGGGATAACCAGCATCCAGGTGGACAAAGAACATTGCTGCTGAGTCCAGAGGACCTACAGGCAGGACAGTGTCCTTCATGCACACCCTTAAGTCCTTCACCCCCATTGCTATGCAGTCACCTAAGAGCCCTGTTTGTACACAGATGCCATATTGGGGAGGAGCAGGGATAGCACAATGTGCATGGGCGCTACAGAGTCCCCACCCAGCACAGCTGGAGTCACTAGCTGCATCTGTGGCCTGGGTTCTGCTTTGCTCTACTTTGAGCTTTAGTGGCATTACCAGGAAAGAAGATGGTATTGGATCAGCTCATCTCTAGGGCTCTGCCAGCACTGTGGGGGCACCATAGGGCAGACATGTGTGCCTCGTTGGGGTAGGCTAATATTTAGCTAGTTTTAGATGAAAGGTTTGCATTGATAAACCATCTCTCACGTATCCACAGCACCGTATTTTTGGGGCACTTGGTGTACCTTATGCAGTGGAGGAAGCCAAGACTAGCAGATGGGGCTTTCTGGAGGCTAGCGATTGCTGGGTCTGTCCTCTAGGAGATGTCTGCACTTCTGCTCTCCCAGCAGAATAGCAGATGATTGACAGGAAGACTGTCAATGACTGATTCGCAGAGCAGTGTGAGCAGCCCCAGGGGCCTTGGGTTACTGGGGGAGAACCACAGGGGGAGACTGCACTTCCTGCTACCCTGGTGATGGGGGAACAGAGGCAGATTTCCCTGAAAGCTAATAGAACACAGACACTTGCATAGGACCCTTCCAAAGCCCTGGAGCTAATCTTTCGTTTTAATTTTTAAAAATTGAGATAAAAGTTACATAACATAAAATTCATCACTTTAACCATTTTAAGGGTAGAACTCAGTGGTTTTCTTCATGCTTATAATGTTGTACAACCATTAGTACTTTCTAACTCCAGAAGATTTTCAGTAATCCCCAAAAGAAACTCTATACACATTAAGCAGTCACTCCTCACCTCCTCTTTCCCCCAACCTTTAGCAACCACTAATCCATTTTTTGTCCCTATGGATTTACCTATTCTAGACATTTTATATAAATGCAAGAATACAATATGCAGCTTTTTGTGCCAGGCTTCTTTTACTTAGTATAACGTTTTCAAGGTTCATGCATGTAGTAGCATATATCAGTACTTCATTCTTTTCATGGCTGAATAATACACTGTTTGTCTCGGCCCGAGGGACCTTCTGTTACTTGCGGGGGTCAAGGGGGACCTTGCCTGAAAGAGATGAGCGAGAGAAAGGAACGAGACCAAGCAAATGGTTGTCAAGGTCTGCTTTACTTAGATTCTTAGTAGGTTTTATAAGCATACAGAAACAAGGAAGTAGAAACAAAAAAATAGAGTGGGGTGACGATGAGGCTTGGGTCTGGGTTAATCAGCCCCAATCAGCGTCTTATCGGTATCCTGTTTTTGACTGGTTACTCATCTCCAACCTGGCAGGTGGTCGGGAACAATTGCAGTCAGCACTCCCTGGAGCATCCCGTGGTCAGCACGTCATGGAATGTATTCTTCTCGGAGCTATAGCTGGAATTTTCCAGGGCGAAGTCCGTGCGTAGGACGAGTCATAGGAGAGTTGAGGGTCTTTGAGGGTCCTTGCCTCTAACAACTGTTGTTTGGATAAACCACATTTTACTTATTCACTCATCAGGTGTTGGATACTTGGGTTATTTCCACCTTGTGGCTATGAAGAATAATGCTGGCTGGGCGCCGTGGCTCACGCCTGTAATCCTAGCACTCTGGGAGGCCGAGGCGGGCGGATTGCTCCAGGTCAGGAGTTCGAAACCAGCCTGAGCAAGAGCGACCCGTCTCTACTATAAATAGAAAGAAATTCATTGGCCAACTAATATATATATAAAATTAGCCAGGCATGGTGGCGCATGACTGTAGTCCCAGCTACTCGGGAGGCTGAGGCAGGAGGATCACTTGAGCCCAGGAGTTTGAGGTTGCTGTGAGCGAGGCTGACACCACGGCACTCACTCTAGTGTGGACAACAAAGCGAGACTCTGTCTCAAAAAAAAAAAAAAAAAGAATAATGCTGTTACGAAAATTTGTGTACAAGTTTGTGTGAACATGTTTTCAATTTTCATGGGTATATACTTGGGAGTGGAATTGCTGGGTCATATGGTGACTTTATATTTTAATTTTTATGGAACCACCAAAGTATTTTCCACAAAGGTGCACCATTTTACAGTCCTACCAGCAGTGCTTGAGGGTTCAAATTTCTTCACATCCTCACCAACATTGTGATTTTGATTTGCATTTCCCCAATGACAAGTTGAAAATATTTTCATGTGTTTGATGGTCTTTTTTGGAGAAATGTCTATTCAAATCTTCTTCCCATTTAAAAAATTGAGTTGTTTGCCTTTTTGTTGTTGAGCTGTTAGAGTTCTTTATATATTCTGGATTCTAGGCTCTTATCAGATGTATGATTTGCAGATACACTTGACCCTTGAACAATGTGGGAGTTAGGGGTGCTGACCCCCTGCACAGTTGAAAATCCATAGACAACTTTTGACTCCCCCAAAACATAACTACTGTTGACCAGAAGCCACACCATAAACAGTTGATTAACAGATATTTTATATGTTACCTGTATTATATACTGTATTCTTGCCATAAAGGAATCTAGAGAAAAGATGTTATTAAGGAAGTCATAAAGAGGAGGTTGTCTTTGTGTGTTGCCTTTTCACTTTCTTGATGATGTCTTTTGATGCAAAAGCTTTTAATTTTGATAAAGCCTAATTTATTTTTTCTTTTGTTACTTGTGCTTTTGGTGGCATATTTAAGAAACCATTGCCTAATCCAAGGTCGTGAGGGTTTATAACTATGTTTCCTTCTAAGAGTTTTATGGGTTTCTAAGTTCTTACATTTAGGTCTTTGATCCATTTTGGATTAATTTTTGTAAATGATATGAGGTAGATGTCCAAATTCATTCTTTTTCATGTGGATATCCAGTGCCCCAGCACCATTTGTTGAAAAGACAACAATGATCTTGATACCCTTTGTAAAAATCAGTTGGCCACAAATGTATAGGTTTATTTCTGGATTCTCAATTCTGTTCCATTATCCATGGTTTAGTCAGCACATAATTAGAGAGAGATTTCCTTCTAAAACCTGATGCTAGAAAACTCCCAGTCTTTGCAGATGGTCTCCATGTGTGTGTTGGAGCACACCTTCAACATTCAGCCGGGCGGTTTGCAATTGTGCCTTAGCCCTCACTTCCCCCTTGTACAGAGCCTGGAGGAAGGTCGGCCAGAGGTGAGAGTTTAGAGCCTTCTCAGGTCTTTCAGAGCATGTACAGCATTCTGGGCAAGTGTGTGCCCTCTAGATTCGCAGGAATGTAACAGAGGTTCTCAAAGCCCTTATTCCCCAGAGCGTCTCATTTTCCAGCTTTTCCTTCCAAGCATTTTGGTGAGTCTATTGTTTGCCCTGACTGTTATCAATTGTTGCTTGCTGCTTTAGCGCTGGCTGAGCTCCAAGTTAGGTGAGGCAAAGGGAAGTCCTGTGAGTTGGTCTTTCAGGGAACCACCAGACAGGTCAGAAAAAATAATTACAATTCTTTGTGCTCCCATTCTGCTCCCTCCGGGACAGGTTCTGACACTGGGAATGCAAGCTGTTATTTTCAAGGCCACTGATGAGCTGGGGAGTGGAACCAGAGTAAGTTAAAGTGCCACAAAGCTCCCTGTTCTGACCAGGATGCAGCTGTTTTTCTAGCTTAAGGACTCCCCTGATTACTGCAAGCTTTTAGTTAGTTTCTGAAAAGTTGATTGTGACAGTATTTTTCATTGCTTGTAGGGAGAGGCAGAATTTCAGAGTTTCTCACTCTACCATTTTCACTGATGTCACCATTGTACCTATGTTGTATTAAAAGAGGGCCCCCAAATTTTGTATGCTTCAGGCTTCACAAAACCTGGATCTACGCCTAGTGGGGTTAGAAGAGGGGACTCAGTCAGCTTTGGGTATTAAGAAATGTGATCTTAGTACGTGGTTACACTTTGATTATCTCTGGGCATGTGAGCTACTGAAGCTTCCAAAGCTGAGGTGACAAAGTATTTCACAACACTGGGGAGAGGGGACATATTCCAGTTCTGCACGGATCTCCGCACCTCCCGGCACACTGAGGACGGGAAGCTTTGGAAATACTGGCGGCAGCATTCTTGGCACAAACACCAGCATTTTCACAGGAATGAGGTGCCCTCACTGGAGTGTCATGGACATAGGGCGGGAATTGGCAAACGTTAGCCTGTGGGACGTTTGGCCTACTGCCTGTCTTTTTTTTTTTTTTTTTATGGCCTCCAAGCTGAGAATAGTTTTTTTATATTTCAAAAAGTTTGGGGAAAAAAGCCAAAGAAGAATAATATTTTGTGACACATGAAAATTATATGAAATTAAAACTGCATTGTTCATAAATAATTTTATTGGAAGCTTGCCACACTCACTCACTGACACATTGTTTATGTCTCCTTTCTCACTACAATAGCAGAGTTGAGTGACTTTGACAGGGATTGTATGCCCTGCAAAGCCTAAAATATTTACTATCTAGCATTTTCAGAAGAAAGCCGTTGATTCTTGGTATTGGGGACATCCAGGGAGAACTGGGGCAGAAGAAAGAACCAAGCAGATGCCATGTGTAGACTGGGCTAGCAGGCTGGTTTTGAGCACAGGTAAGACATTTCATGAGAATTCCCTGAAATATTTTAGGAGATTTTGCAGGAGCTTGGAGATTGTGTACAGTCAAGGTGTGTAAGAGCAGAAGATTTTTTTTTTTTCCACAGCCAATATCATACTGAAGAGATTTGAGTTTTTGATGTGACTATAACTTCACTTCATTCATCTCCATATTGTGATGGGACATAAGATTTTCATTTTATTCTCATGAACACTTTCGTTGGAGAACCATCAGCCTTATTTTACAGATGGGGAAATTTAACTATTGAAAGCACAGGGTTGTGAAATATAGTTCTCTTGTTCTGGAATGCTGAATTTCTTCCTGCTGCATCCATTCTGCTGAGCCAGACAGGGTCACGTCAGATACCCTGTCACCTGTGGTGGCAGCACAGGAATGTCATCTGGGCTTGGCTCTGCTTCCAAGGGTCTCTTCCTCACAGGCAGGCCTACCCTTGAATCCATCTTCAGGCACGCTTTTTTTTTTTTTTTTTTTTTTTTTTAAGGCAGAGTCTCACTCTGTTGCCCCAGCTGGAGTACCATGGCATCAGCCTAGCTCACAGGAACCTCAAACTTCTGGGCTCAAGCGATCCTTCTGCCTCAGCCTCCCAAGTAGCTGGGACTACAGGCATGCGCCACCATGCCCAGCTAATTTTTTCTATATATTCTCAGTTGGTCAATTAATTTCTTTCTATTTTTAGTAGAGACGGGGTCTCGCCTTTGCTCAGGCTGGTTTCGAACTCCTGACCTTGAGCAATCTTCCCGCCTCAGCCTCCCAGAGTGCTAGGATTACAGGCGTGAGTCACCATGCCCGGCACAGGCACATTTTTAAACCCATAGGCATCAAATGCAATGGCTTCAACGTAAAATAAAAATAAAAATAAATAAAAAATTAAAAAAATTAAAAAAAAATAAACCCATGGGCAAATTATACTAAAGATAATTTAAATGTCAATGGACATTAGAAGATCATTCAAACTTCCCTAACTTGTTTTTCTTAAAAATAAATTAAAAGACCATGGCTATAGGATTAAACAGTTTGGGTGGGACACATATTTCAATTGGCACCTTGAGGCTTTAAAGGCAGTGGTTCATGCCTGTAATCCTAGCACTCGGGGAGGCTGAGGAGGGAGCATTGCTTGAGCTTAGGAGTTTGAGGTTGCAGTGAGCTATGATGATACCTCTGCATTCTACCCAGGGTGACGGAGCAAATCTCTTTCTCAAAAAAAAAAAAGCACAATCAGGACTCAAAAATTGCCTCACTACAAAATACTATCTCAAGTTTAGATATTATTATTATTAGAGACAAATGAACAATTAAGAGGATAAAAATGACCGTAAAGACCCAGACTGTTTCTATTTCAGTGCCTTCTCTTCCTTTTCCTATAATTCCTGCCCCTCCTCTTACCCTTCTCTAATAAAAGCCCCTCTCTTCCTGGACTCCACCCCTGCCACTCCCCAATCAGATCCTCTTAAAACCCAACCCTTTAAGATAAAGCCCACCAACAACCCAGTTAAATCCCAAGGCTCCCTGTGTTCCTTGAATTAAGGCTGAACTTTGAGCTGTTGCCAAGGAATTTCCAAAAGTCACAGACGACACTCACCGATTTGTTGATGAATTCAACAAAGTAATCCAAGCTTATGAGTCCAGTTTCTCTGATCTATACAAGCTGGTTCTCATGCTTGTCAGTGAAGGCCAGGCCCAATACTGGATGGCCAAAGCCGAATGAACTCTCCCTGATTGAGGCTTAGAAAAACAAACACCCCAATATTGGGAAGAGTCTCATGATTTAGCTGGACATCTCCACAAGGCTGTACCATAGCCTTCCCTAAGGCTACAGATTGGGACAAGATCCAAGCTTGTACCCAAGAAACTAATTAGCCATTAATAATTTTTATTGCCAACTTTAGGTCTTCATTAAAAAAAAATTCCAGTCTCCCTATGGTTGTTGAGTCTACCTGAGTAGCTTTCAATTCTATGCTGGTGAATGGCCTATCTCAAGAACCTTCCCAATTTGTTAAAAGAGCTTTCATGAACAATGAAACTATGCCCACTCTGGATTTAGTAAATTTAGCAAATAAGCTGCTCCAGTCTACCTTCTTGGCTGAGATTTTCTGGAAAAATATCACAGAGGACTTTCTCCTGAAAGGAGAAAATAATTTGAGAATTTGATAAACCAGGTAAAACTGGTCCTACTCTAGAGTTCCCTTATTCTCCTAATTCCCTCATTACTATGTTGTTTGTTCAGATAGTAAACAAAAACTCACTCACTTTACTGGATCAAATACCCAACTCTTTATGGGCAAAATAATTAATAGATATAGATAGGAGTCACAGTGTACCCTCTGTTAAGATTCAGGTTGACCCATCAAAACACTTGCCCAGTATCAACCAATAGCCATTAAACAAGAAAGCGTTGCTAGGCACTAAATCTATCATTGAAGAATCTAAGGCACAAATTCTCATTATCCCCCATACCAGCCCTTGAAACACTCCAGTGCTGCCAGCAAAGAAACCGAATGGTCACAGTGGAGATTTGTTCAAGATCTTGGGGCAATAAATGATACTGTTGCATCTCACTGCCTAGTTGTCCCAAACCCCCATAGCTTGCTGACCTAGATCCCAGTGGGCAGCAAGTCCTTCACTGCTATGATTTACATAGGACATTCTTTGCTATCCTGGTTGACCAAGCTAGTCAACACCTTTTGCTTTCACATGGGAAGGCCACAAATACACCTGGACAGTCCTGCCCCTTGGACATCGCTGAGAGCTCCTCTTACTTTTCACAGACTCTAGAGGTTGATCTTCCACTAAGGGTCCACTTTTCTACAGTATGTGGATGATCTTCCCCTCTGCTCTCCCTCTCAGACAGCCTGTGGGGAAGACAGTGAGCCCTTGGCAAAACTTTCAGCTACCGATGGTCATAAAGTTTCTAAAGAAAAGGTACAACCAATAAAACACCAAGTGAAATATTTAAGCCACCTAATTTCAGAAAGTGGACTACATTTAGATTCAAATCAGTTACAAGGTGGGTTACAATTCCCTAAACTCAAAGCTAAACACCAGCTCCGTGTGGTTCTTAGACTTGGTACAACTGGATTCCCAACTCTTCCCTTCCAGCCCAACTCCTACATGCTCTGCCTAAGGCCACCAAACCTGGCCCTGCTATTTGGGAAGATCTTGGGGATACAGCTTCTGGAAGACGTTTTAGTCTATTAAGTCCCCCAGACTTAATACACCCTAGTTATCAACCCAGTTCTTCCTTTTTTGAATATGAAAAGAAAGGAAACATTCTAGGAGTTCTAGCCCAAAGACATGGAGATTGGCACTGCCCAGTAGGGTACTGTAGCCAGCAGCTGGGCCCAGCCACCCGCGGGCACCCTCCTTGTCTAAGGGCTGTCCCTGCCACTGCCCTGTGGGTCAAATCCACCAAAGAAATCGTCATAGGGTTCCCCTTGACGATTTTTGTGCCCCATGCTATGGAAACTCTTTGGCGTCTCGTCCAAACGGAGAAGGAGGAGGGTGGCAGGATTAAGATTATTACGACTACAGAGAGTAAGGTGGGGGGTGCTTAACAAAAGAACCTCATGAGAAGTAAGATGAATAGCAGAAAAATGTTGAATGTGATGAGAATTTAAGAGTTTCCATGAGGCTGGGCGCGGTGGCTCACACCTGCAATCCTAGCACTATGGGAGGCCGAGGCGGGCGGATTGCTCAAGGTCAGGAGTTCGAAACCAGCCTGAGCAAGAGCGAGACCCTGTCTCTACTATAAATAGAAAGAAATTAATTGGCCAACTAATATATAGAAAAAATTAGCCGGGCATGGTGGCACATGCCTGTAGTCCCAGCTACTCGGGAGGCTGAGGCAGGAGGATTGCTTGAGCCCAGGAGATTGAGGTTGCTGTGAGTGAGGCTGACGCCACAGCACTCACTCTAGCCTGGGCGACAAAGCGAGACTCTGTCTCAAAAAAAAAAAAAAAAAAAAGAACTCCGTTTGGACCAGATTAAAAGCCTGTCCTGCCAGATGCCATGAAATGTCCCTTGCTAACTACTGTGCATTACTTGAGCCCCTGGACACTACAGGAAAGATGTCACCTTATGACACCACACGGAGGGGAAGTGCTAGTGGAGCTGCTAGGAAGGGCGTACGTGGTCTGCCCCACTGGTCTTTTTTAGGGTAGGGCTCACGCAGTTTTAATCACAGGCTTTCAGTGTTGTAATCTTTGTTTTCTGATAGCTTGGCTGATAAAAGTGTTGCAAAGATTTCTTAGGTTCTTGCTGTGGAGTTGCTCAGCATTCATGCCGTTGGTGCAGAGCTCCCGTGCAACTGTTATTCCCCACATATTGCTGTGGAATTGGGCTGCAGGGATTCCTCCTGAAACTCTCTCTCCTTGGCCTTTCCTGGGCTGTGCTGGCAAACAGCTCCTGCAAACTGCCTGTACCAGGGTCTGAGTCGGACGGGGTTGGCTAGGTCAGCGAAGCCTCAGTGCTTTCTAAGTACTATGTCCTGCCTCTGGCCTCTGGCTCAGACGCCCTCCGTCACTGTAATCATTAACTCTTGCAGAAAGTGCACAAGACAGACAGGTATCAGAGCACCTGCCTCTGCACCACTCGAGGCAGTGTCTGTGGCAGTCCTGAGATGGCAACAAGTAGGGACAGAGGTGGCACTGAGGGGGCAGCAGGGCAAGGCCTGATGCTGAGGGCGGAGATGGATCTGTGCAGCGCCGTGTCCCTGATCACTGGTGTGATCGGCTTTGGCCTTTTCATGTCACTGCAGGGGGTCTTGATCTACATGGACATTCCTGGGGCCAGTCTTGTGGTCTGTGGATGAGTGAGTCACGTGACATGTCCCTTGGACATCGGGCAGACTTTTCAGGATGGAGAAGGGTAGCACTCCATGTGTACTTGAACTTAGCGTTGACTGTACTGCTTGCCCCATTTCCAAGCGGGACCTTGCGGCAGCCTTCCAGACCACTGCTGGAGTGCTTTCTCTTGATCCCTCTGTTCTTCTAGGAATCAGGTTCTGGGGCCTGGGCCGGGCTGGTGCTCTTGGCTGTCGCACTCTCGACATTCGGTTCTATCAATGGGACGTTCTTCAGAGGAGGCCGTGTGTGCTATGTGGCTGCAAGAGAGGGCCGCGTGGTAAGATACGAGGTCTGGGGCAGGCTGGGGAAAGGGGGCTGCAGGAGGGTGCTGGAAGGCCTGGCAGCTAAGCTTTCTCCTGTCCAAAGTGTAGTACTGAGTATAAACCAGGACTGCCCCTAGGAGACATAGCCCTCTTTCCTTCTGAGAAAAGGGCTCATACCTCTCAGCTTTAGCTTCAAGCCCTTTATTTCCAGGTGTTTGGGAAATTACAGTATTGGGCCACACTGTGCAGGGGGTGGCAGTAAGGATATTGTGCACAGCAAGGACGCAGGAGGAGAGATAGGAACAGTGCTGTCATGTGCTCTCTGGGCCTCCTCCCCCATGGGACTCTCTGTCCCTGTGTTAGCTTTTACTGCTATAGTGCTGCATAGCAGACACCCCCAAACATTTCATTGCTGTTCCCAGCTCAGCCATGCTGTGCTCAGGTCTCAGACTGGACTGAGCCTGTTCTTATTTTAGTACTAAGGCTGAAGCAGTAGCCACTACTTGGGGCATGTTTTTGTTTTTGCCTGTAGCAGGTGGCAGGGGTGCAAGGGATGGAACCAAGCCATCCAAGCACATTTAGAGCTTCTGCTTTTCATGCCTGCTCACATTTTATTAGCCAAAGCAAGTGACGCATGCCAAGTCCCAGATCAATGGATGGGGAACAATATTCCTCCCACAGAGGTGGGAAAAGGAAGACTGAATATTCGATGCACAATAATACAGCCTAGGCCGGGCGCGGTGGCTCACGCCTGAAATCCTAGCTCTCTGGGAGGCCGAGGCGGGCGGATTGCTCAAGGTCAGGAGTTCAAAACCAGCCTGAGCAAGAGCGAGACCCCGTCTCTACTATAAATAGAAAGAAACTAATTGGCCAACTGATATATATATATATAAATTAGCCGGGCATGGTGGCACATGCCTGTAGTCCCAGCTACTCGAGAGGCTGAGACAGAAGGATCGCTCGAGCCCAGGAGTTTGAGGTTGCTGTGAGCTAGGCTGACGCCACGGCACTCACTCTAGCCTGGGCAACAAAGCAAGACTCTGTCTCAAAAAAAAAAAAAAAAAAAAATACAGCCTAACACTCTAACTCTCCTAACACTCCATGGTCCACCCGCATCTGGCCCATCCTCTCCTCCCTGGGTCTGGTCACCCCAAGTGAACCACAGAGATCTATGTCTTAAAGTCATGATGACTGGTGACTGTTATGTTGGCCACACTGATATCCAAAGCACATTTGGCAGGGGAAGAGACTCCTGCTGCAGCTCCCCTGGGGCCTATCTGACACCCACCTCTGCTTCCCAGCCCCGACTTCTGTCCATGGTTCATGTGTGTCCCTCACATCAGTTCCATCCCTGATGTTCACCACGGCTGTGGCCTTGGTTCTGGTCATCCCAGGAAACTTCAGCATCATCCTGATCTTCTTGAGGCAAGTGAAGCTGTCCTTCCAGGCTGGGTATCCGGAGCTCCCTATGTGTACATACTCACACACTCGCATGTACACATAAGCATGTGCCTGCACACTTCTGGAACCCCATGTGTATACACACACACACACACACACACACACACACACACACACACACACGTATACATAAACACATGCATGTATGCTCCCGGAAGCCCTGGCTTAGGCTCCTGTACGTGCACACACATTTCAGCCATTCTCTCCCAGCCATGTTTCCAAAATTAAACACAGCTCTTTCCTCTCTTGCCCAGTTTCCAAAAATGCAACAGGACAGATGTTTATCAAGAGATAGACACATTAAAGCCTTGTTCTGTCTTTGTCATTTTTTCTTTTTTATTGTTCCTTTATTCTGTTGCTAAAATAATGTTAAAGCATATTCAGGCAAGCTCTGTATTTCTACTTGTTATGAAGAAAAAAAAAGAATAATAAATAATAATAATAATAAAAGGACATTCAGGCATTACTCATACTGCTTGTAGCCCTCGGCTAGGGCGTGATCCTTCCTGTGTAGTCTGGATCTGCATTCTGGACTCCGACCCAACATAATCTCTACCGGACCCAGGGCAGACCCACGGCCAACCTGTGCAGGCACCGTGATGGCCTCCAAGAGGGGAGATGTTCTGACTCCTTTATTTCTTTCCCTGGGGCAGAAATGCTGGGCTGCTGTGAGGTCCAGCTGTGACTTTATGATCTCATTTGAACAGCAGTCCTGGGCAGACCCTTAAAGCAGCAGGCAAGTTTAATGTCTGGGTGCAGAGGAAGTTCTTGGAGTAAGATTTCAAGCACTCCTTCTTTTCTTCCTGTGTTGTCACAGTCTAATTAATCTGGAACAGGACATACAGTGCTCGACGTGACTGTCTTAAGAACAATAAGTGACAGACAGGGATTTAGCTTTTTATCTTTTTCCCATGAGAAAAAATAAAATCCATATATGGTAAGAATAAAATCAAATCCACAGTGAGTGAGAGTAGGGAGTCTTCAGGCTGAGACTGGGGAATGTAACTAGAACGTCCCAGCCCAAATCGAGGATTCTGGGATGACCCATCCCAACTAGGACCCAATGTCTTCCAGCACTGGCCTGCTCGAGACATGGGCTGGCCTGGGCCCCACCAAGGTTAGATGGAGTTTTTATCAGATCGACACCAGCCACTCAGCTGCAAGCACCGGGCAGGGCAGAGAGGACTGATCTGGAGGCACGTGGGTGACTGACCTCCGGATCCCTGGCACGCATGTGCCACTGTGCCTGAAGACACAGGGGCAGGAATGGGCTACAGCTCCACCTCTGTGCATCCTTATCCTTAGCGCCTGGCCCTGCCTTCTCTCCTCAGCTTTCATGGATGAGGGGCGCTGGGTGGCTGCGTGGCCCCGGATGAGCTGACAGCTCTGCCCGAGGTTTGCACCTCCTTGGTCACCCCTTCCCGTGGTCCCACCTACGGGAGGGCCTAGTTGTGAGCAGCTCACATTTCCCCTGCAGCTTCCCAGCCTGGCTCACCTACGCAACCACCATTAGCTGTCTCCGGTACTCACGGATAAAGAAGTATCCCCTCTGACCTTACAAGGTAGACTTTGGGATGGACATTAGGCCTTTTAACCCTGGGCTCCTGCACAAGGCAGGTCTTTGGTCCACAGCCTCATTCGGAGCCCAGAGGAAGAATGTAAGGGGTTGCCACTGTCATTCTATTTGGTAGAGAATTTGCATATTTCCTGGTGGTGAGGGACCACGGAATCACAAGACATTAACTCTGCTTGTTGGGGACTCATTTCTCCTCTTGTGGACCCTAAGGGGGAACAACAGGAGACAGAGGCAGAGAGGATGCATGCACACACTTGGGTTCATACAGCGCGGAGAGGATAACGCTGGGTCCCAGCTCTCTGCTCCCTGGAGAGCCCCTGGTAGCCCAGGTGAGATATCACAGCTGGGACAGGAAGAGAAGAGCTAGTGGCAGGTAGAAGCAGCAGGAAGGCAGGAAGGAGGGATGGAGCCCAGGGGCCACACACCACCAAATGCGCCCCCTGCCCACTGCAGGTTCCCACCTTCATCCCTCTGTCATGCTCCTGGCCTCTGTCTACCTGCTGCGGGCACCCATCCTGGACGACCCCCAGATGGAGTTCCCACACATCTTCCTGCTCCTGCTCAGTGGCTTCCTGGTGCACTTCCTGTTTGTCCACTTCTAGTGCCAGCCCAGGTGTTTGCAGATGGCCACCTGCATCTCCAGCTGCTCCTGGACGTTGCTCCAACTGCTACAAATGTTGACTGAAGGCTGGGACAGGTTCTGCACTGCCCTCTTCGCTGCAAACAACTCCAGCCCCTCACAAGTGGCCTTGACAGGTTCTCTGTAGGTTGACAATGCATGATTCTAATACTTTCCTTCAGTGCTATGACACAGCTGTCATGAAGTGTTGGGTTATCCACCCAGGACAGCGCCCCCTTCTCTAAGAACTGCTCCTTCACCACAGCTACTCTGGTGTTACACTGGGCTCTATGGGCCACAGCTATTTGATGACTATTTGTAGCCTAGGTGGGCACCATGGAATAAGTTCCCTTCTCTGGGATCTGGGAATGAGAATTCTAAGCCCCTATTCCATCTCTGATGGTTTCTTGAGCTGAAGAATGGTAAATCTTGGGACCAATGTGGGCAGAGAAGTAGAGAGAGCCCCTGAGGTGGGAAGAGTGAAAAAGATGCACAATGACATGTGCTGAGAATTATGTGGTCCCAAAGATTTGGGAGGGAAATCTGAGAGGGTAGCAGCTTGGATCCCTGACTGTTTCCCAGTTGTGGTCCTTGTCCTTCTGTAGTCTAACTGCCATCCTCCTATCTTTCCTGCTTTTGGATTATTTGAGACAACCTGATACCTTAAAATAAATTTCCCATTTTGACTCAAGTGTTTGAATAGGTCCCCGTTTCTCACAACTAGAAAAGTCTGGGCTCTGAGAAGCCTTCTTTTTCAGGAAGACATCATGCAGTGGTCCCCCCTTATCTGAGGGGTACGTTCCAATGCCCTCCAGTGGGTGTCTGAAACCACGGATAGTGCTGAACCCTATATATACTGTGTTTTTAGATCCAAGCCAGCTGCTAAGTGACTCAGGCACGGAGAGTGTGGACAGCATGGATTCCCAACCCAGGCAAGATGCAATGTGACTGGGTGAGATTTCATCACGCTATTCAAGAGGGCATGTGATTTAAAACTTAGAAATTGTTGGTTTCTGGATTTTCCATGTAGTATTTTCAGAGCATGGTTGATCACAGGTGACTGAAACCAGAGAAAGGGAAACCACAAATAGGAGGGACTACTGTGCTTTAGTTACAGTTAGAAGCTGCCAATTGGTTTGAACAGGGAAAGGAGCAAGAAGGAAGGAGGGTTATTGGCTTTGGTAGAAGTGAGGTCAGTCAAATCTCCAGAAGAAAGGAGGAAAAGTTAGAACACGCCCCAGAAGGCTAATGGGGTTACAGCACTAAACACAGACAAGGGGCAGATAGCTATCTGGCTGTCCTGGGGACAGCGTGGGGGAGGAAGGGGTGACGCAGTGCCTGGAAGGAGGCCGGGGGTGCAGCTCCTGAGTGCATCGGGAGGCGACTCTGAAAGAGTAGGGCAGGAATGCTGTTCAGCATCTCTGCCCCTGTGAACTGGGCCCCCACAGCCTGCAGGTGGCTTTTCTTGTTGATGTGGCAAAGGCTGCTGAAAGTGCAGGGGACTTCCCGTGAACCTCCTCCTTGGCAGGTTTTTTTTGCCCACATCAACTAATTCTCCATTTCCCTGACACCAACTGAATGTCTAACCAATTCCATTCAATTCTAGACCCAGCCTCACAAGACCGCCCTCACTTCAGACACCAGGTATGGGTTTGGGGTCCCCAGGTTACACCCACACTTCCTTCCGTCTGACTTGGCTACAAAGTTGGGGATTCCCACAACCTCCCTCTTCAGGTTTGATGATTTGCTAGAATGACTCACAGGATGCAGGAAACCACTTTACACACTATTACCAATGTATGATAAAGGGTACCACTCAGGAACAGCCAGATGCAAAAGATGCAGAGGGCAAAGTATGGGGGAGGGGCACAGAGCTTCTGTGCCTTTTTCGGAGTGCCACCCTTTCAGACCTTGACTTGCTCACCAAACCAGGTGCTCTCCAGATTCTGCCATTTGGGGGTTTTATGGAAGTTTCATTACATTGGCATAATTGATTGCATCATTGGCCATTGGTGATTGAACTCACTGTCTCCAGAGGTTGGGAAATGGGGTCGAAAGTCTCAACCCTCTAATCATGTCTTGGACTCTCTGGCAATAAAACCCCACCCTGAAGCTATCTAGGCCCCCAGCCACCTATCATCTCATTGGCATGCAAAAGACACTCTTATCTCTCTAGAGATTCTAAGGGTTTTAGGAGCTCTGTACCAGGAACCGGTACGAAACCCAAATGTTTATTTTTTGTTTTCCCACAAATCTGAATTGTGAACCCTTTATTAGCCCTGTGTCTCAGGACACTGCTGCCAGTGAACTTCTAAGAAAATCCTCATACCCCTTTCCCCAGGGCCTGCCGTCGAGAAAAAGAAAATTACAAGAGAGGCCGGTTCTGTCGAGCTCCTTGTCAAAGGAAGCTGTGAATTATTAGGCTGAAAGTCCACCAGGAAAGGCTCTGGAGCCTTCCAGCTGGAATTGCACCTTTCCTCCTTTGGCCTCCCGCCAAACTCTGCTTGTGCCTTTTGTGGGCCTTGCTGGGCCCTGTACCCTGATGTTTGGCAATCTTCCCCTCTGGGCGGTGGGTTTGGAGAGGGTGGGTTACTTCTTAGACATGTGTGTACATACCTCAGTTCTCATCATGGTCCTGGCCTCCTTGCTGATCAACAGTGATTGGTGAATCAAGATATTTGCTGAACAATGAAGGAATGAATCACATATTGTTTAAGATTTGCACCCAATGCCCATCTTCCCCGTAATCCCATCTGCAAGGCCTTCCTGAGAAGGTTCTCTAAGGAGGAGAGGCATCTTCTAAGTCTCGTGCAGTCCCCTGCAGCTGTTGTGGACCCATGCCTGGAGGTGGGCAGCTGAACCAGGTACAGAGGCATCCTCTGGTCATGTACCTCAGTTAGACTGGATCTCACTTTGTAACTTAATTCTCCCCTCCTTCCTAAAACCAACTGCCTTTTGGCTCCCAGTCCTGTGGTGATGGTGGAAGAAAATCCCCAAGGCAGGATCCTGCGAGGGCAGCTCCCTGCCCCTTCAGTTACTGGCCACATCTTCCCTGAGGTCTGGTCCTGCCCCAGGCCCTGCAGGGCACCCAGGATGGTGGTGGGAAGTGAATCCAGATGGGCATCTGAGACTTCTCAGGGAATTAGCATGTTGGACTTTCTTGCTCCAAGTCAAGGTCATGGTTTCTATAGTTATTTCTGGAAAGAAATGTTCTGAGTCTTGGAGACAAAGGCCAGGAGTCCTCACTGTTCCCTCTAAGGAAGTCCTAAGTCCCAGGGCATAAATGAGGCTGATATTAGGCAGATTTCTGGGGAGCAGACTCTTCCCAGAAATCTTTCACCTGGGGTCAGGCCCATTGGCGTCTAGATGTTTCTGTTTTAGGAAAAGCCTGTTTAATCCGCATGGTAAGAACTCAGTGCTTCGGGTTTCCTTTTCTCCATTTACATTGTCTTCTGCCTCGTAGTTAGAGTCGGGGACCTGGGTCTCATTTATTAAGCCACACAAATTAATGTTGTAGTTAAAGTTTCAAACATTATTAGAGGGCATAAAGTGAAAATTAAGGGTTTTCTCTCTCCACACTCCCCATTTTAGGAGTCATCGGGTTCCTCGCTTCCTTCCAGAAAGTTTCTGTGCACAAGAAGCCATGACGGAGGGCCCGCTGCTGCTCTGCTCCTCCGTGAAACCGTGACCTGCTCGGTTCCACCTGATAAGGGGAAGTAGTTTTCCCTTCCTGCCTCCATCCCCAGACCAGGGGTCCAAGTGCGTTGCTGTAGCAGTCACCAGTGCTGTTCGCCATGCATTTCTAGGGCTCCTTCTGTTACTGGCACGGGCCCTTGGGCTCTCTGTGCAATAGAAATTGACCCGAGGCCGAATGGGTGGCACAAGGAAGGCTTTATTGGGGGCTATGCTCAAGCACAAGGTAGACAGCATGACGGAAACAGTCCTCAGTCTGGCTCCCCGAGGGGAGTCTGGGAAGATTTTTAAAGAGGCTTAGGTGGGAAAAGGGTGCCTAAGAAGCACATAGAGGTGGAGATTTCTTCTTCCTTGTGAAGCTTCAGTACCTGCTTCTTCATGCATCGCCTGTCTCATTAACATGTTAAATCTCTACCCCTGGATGTGATTTTTAGTATTATAATGAGGGGACCCTGAAAGTCCAGTGCTGGAGTCCTTCTTAGCACAGACTGGTCTTGTCCAGTTCCAGTGGCAGGAATTTCTCCCAATTTTTGGGTAAACATCTGGTCTCTGCATTCCTATAAGATGCTCCCTAAGAGCTATATGGATCTTGGGCTTTCCCTATATGGGCATGCGTTGGATTCTGGTGGCTGGGAAACTGTCTCAGCCCTCTATAAATAGCTGATAAGGTGAGGGGCCTGAATCCGGTCCCTCTTCTGTCTCACTTCTGAGCACATGGAAGGATTGCTTTTTCCTGCCACTATAAAATTAGATGCGACTATATGACATGGTCTGGTCAATAAAATATGAGTTGAAAATATGTATGTTACTTCTAGGTTGAAGCTTTGAAAGCCAGTGCACAATTTCCTACAGTCTCCATTTCCCTCTGCTTTGGTGCCAGGCAGCGTGCTGGCGTCTGCTCTGTTAGCGTAGATCCTGGCGTAAGGACATGGAGGACAGCCAGCCCCCAACCAACCCTATATGGGCATGTAGTATCAGCAAAATGAACCTTCTGTGATACTGTGATATAATAATAAATGTATATTTGGTCTTTGCCCCTGGTTCCTGGCATAGGAACCTAAAACTCTTGTAACTTCCTAAGTAATAAGGCTGAAAGGAGCGTCTTTTGCTGTTCATAATGAGCCCCTTTCAACCATACCTGAGCTTATGCTAATGAAGTGACTCTAAGGGGATGGGCTGGTTTCCAGAAGAACCACCGATGTGATTAGAGGGTTGGAACTTTCAGCCCTGCTTTGACCTCCAGGGAGAGGAGAGGGGCTGGGGATTGGGCTTAATCACCAATGGCCAGTGATTTAAGCAATCACACCTACATAATGGAAATTCTGTAAAAACCCTAAATGAAGGGATTGGAGAACCTCTGGGCTGTGAACACAAGGAGGTGCTGGGAGGTATGGAGGCTCCCGGCCCCTTTCCCACCCTCCCCTGGGTACCTCTTCCTCTGACTGTTCGAATTATCCTTTATAATAAGCTGGCGAACATAAGTAAGGTTCTTCCTGAGTTCTGTGAGCCATTAGAGCAAATTATCAAATATGAGGAAGGGGTCGTGGGAACTCCTGATTTTTGCCAAGTTGGTTGGAAGCACCGGCGGCCTGGGACTTGCAACTGACTTCTGAAGGGGGTCAGTCTCGTGTGACGGAGCCCTCAACGTGTGGGGTCTGTGCTAACTCTGGCCTCAATTGTGGGACAATTGTGTCCTGAATTGTTGTAGGACACCTCGTTGGTGTCGGGAGAGTCGGAGAATTGCTTGATGTGGAAAACCCACACATCAGACGTCGTGAGTACAGAAACACAGGTTTTTCTTTTTCTTTCGTTGTTTTAAACTGTTGAGATTTGGGGGGTTGCGGTTATTGCAGTGTGACCCAGTCCACCTTGACCATTCATTTCTCGTCTGCTCAGGAGTATTTCGGGTGCCTGGTGTTAGGTCCGGAGGCGAGAGAGACACACAGGAAGCCTCATGTGTAGCAAAATGCTGTTTATTTTGAGCATCTGGGTGGAGGCCGGAAAAAGGCGTGAATGAGAGAAAAGGGGAGAGCCTTGGGTTTTATTGAGGGGTTTTCTGGGAGTAGTAAATACTTTTCAAACAACCAGGAGGGGTAAGGAAAATAAGTTCCCTTCTTGCATTCCATTCCTTTATCTCCCTAGGGAATAACCAGGAGGGATAAGGACGGAAAGTTCCCCTTTCGCATTTCATTCCCGTATCTCCCTAGGGGCTGGCAGAGGCTACTGCCTAATACACCCCTAGGAAAGGGAGAGGGGTGGGTTCTATAGGAAGTTTGGGGAGGGTGGATTCTTTAAGCCTAACACCTAGGACTGCTGACCTGCAGGATGTCAACTGAAGCGTTAGTAACATAGCCATGCTCACCCTCCCCCTGGTCTCCTTCTACTACCACTCTGCCATCTTTCTTCCTTTCCACAGACATAGTCTTATTTTACCTCCGGGAGAGGAAAAACTGGTTCTGCCAATATGCATAAAATAAATTTTTTCTGGTGAGGACTTTTGAGTCTTTGTTTCTGCTTGAGCGTGGGCTGAAGAAGGAAAAATTGCCCAGCCCAGCCCCTGGGGCACCAGTGAGAGAGAAGGAGGGAGGCAAATACACAGAGAAAACAAGCGGATTATTACTTTGAGACATAACCCTGGCACTTACAGATAAGCACATGTAGACAGCAGCCCTTGTAAAATAGCAATGGCCTATATTCTAGGTTTTTCTAAATATTCCTTAACAATTTATCTAGGAGGGCTTTTTGTATCAGCACATACCTCCTTTTAAATGGCTACTTAGTATTAGTGACCTATTCTTCGTGGGTATTTGGTTGTTTCCACTTTATTATGAGCAAAGCTGGAGGGACCATTTTCGTATATAGGAAAGTGATAACCCAACCACAGGCATCCTCTTTCTTTTTGAATCATCACTGTGTCTTGGTTTAAGTTATAGTCTTCCTTTTGAATTAATGCTTGCATGCTTTTCCCCCTATAAATTAAATATACATTTTACGTATAGTAAGATGCAGCTAAGCTATAGAGTTATTGTGACATGTACTGTGGGCTTTGTTAACTGCTGATTTGCTTATAGAACACAGACACTCTGAAATTACTGTCGATTTTTTAAATTTATATAAAAACTGGATTGAAACTTTATATTAAGTGAAGAAAAAAACTTTTTTTTTTTTTTTTTGAGACAGAGTCTTGTTTTGATGCCCAGGCTAGAGTGAGTGCCGTGGCGTCAGCCTAGCTCACAGCAACCTCAAACTCCTGAGCTCAAGCAATCCTCCTGCCTCAGCCTCCCGAGTAGCTTGGGACTACAGGCATGCACCACCATGCCCGGCTAATTTTTTCTATATATATTAGTTGGCCAATTAATTTCTTTCTATTTATAGTAGAGACAGGGGCTCGCTCATGCTCAGACTGGTTTTGAACTCCTGACCTTGAACAATCCGCCCACCTTGGCCTCCCAGAGTGCTAGGATTATGGGCATGAGCCACAGGGCCAGGCCTAAGTGAAGAAAATTTGAACTTTAAAAAAATATCTCTTTCACCGACCCCAGAATCTATCATGTAATCAAGGTTCCTGGGAGTGAGTGGAAATCATTTGGGAGCCCTTAAAATAGCTAAATAAAGGGAAAATAGCACTTTTCAAGCTGTCTCTGAATATATTTCCTTAGGGAACATCTTTTTTTTTTAATTTCAGCACAATATGGGGGTACAAATGTTAGGGTTACATATATTGCCCTTGCCTCCCCTTCCTCTGGGAACATCTTTTTTGTGAATAAAGTTTAGGTTTGTGTACCTATACTTTTCATTTTAGAATACAAACTGTTCTACAATTTTTAAAGGTGGAGAATTATGTGATATTTTTTAAAAGCCAGATTTTTGTGGCATTGGTCCAAAGACTTCTTCACGTCCTTCAGAAAAAAGGCCAGATACAAAGCTATCTGCAAAACACAACGCAGAAGCAAAACAAAAAAAGATGTGAATTTCTAATGTAAGAGTAAATAGCATCATTTGAGCTAGTTTCTCATTAGCAGTGATCAGAACAGAACATTACCAATGCCAGGGAACTCTATTTCAGAGATGAAAAGGCAAAGAAACACTTAGATGGTGAGACAAGAACCAGATGGAGAGACAGCGACTTGGCAGCGCTAAAAGAAAAACTAGACAAATTAAATTTAACAGAATTTAATTGAGCAAAAAAAAAAAAAAAAGAAAGAAAGAAAAAAATCTGGCAGCCCTGAGAATCAGAACAAATTCAGAGAGACTCATGGTCGGATAAGATTTATGGACAGAAAAGAAAGAGTCATGTACAGGAAATAGAAGTGAGGCATAGAAACAGCTGCATGGGTTACAGCTCCAGACACTTGCCTTATTTGAACACAATTTGAACAGTTGGCTGCCTGTGATTGGCTGAAGCACAGCTGCTGTGACTGGCTGAGGCTCAGCTATTGTTGCAGAAGTACTTCTAGTTAGGTCTTCCATTTGTTTACATGCTAGTTAGGTTGCAGTTGATATGTAAGGAGTAAAGTATGTGAGTATGGAGGCTTTCTCAGGCCAAATTCAGTTTAACAATTCCCCCCTTTGGTCAGCCTCTCCATGTTGATTCTCTGCCATAATCATAAATGACTTATTTGGTCTCAGTATGGAATTCACAAGTCACAATGTCACACCAGTAGAATAATTCTCTATGTTATTGCTGATTTGCTTGTAGTGAGACCATTCAATGCTTGATGGACATACAAATCATTTAAGACTTGAAAAAAAAATTAAAAAAAAAAAAAAAGAGAAAGAAATATGAAGCTTGTGAAAAGCAGGGAAAAAAAAAAAAAAAAAAAAAGAGAAAGACTTGAGAAGACACAGTGCACCAGGGGACTATTACAACTATTAAAAGGGTAATATCA
Organism: Microcebus murinus; assembly: GCF_040939455.1. Lineage (NCBI taxonomy): Eukaryota > Metazoa > Chordata > Mammalia > Primates > Cheirogaleidae > Microcebus > Microcebus murinus. Next base: position 15,967,871 of record NC_134106.1, read on the forward strand.
AAAGATCAGTCCGTAGCAGTGGTGTGAGCCAGCCTGTAGTCCCAGCTTCTTGGGAGGCTGAGGTGGAAGGATTGCTTGAGCCCAGGAGTTCAAATCCAGCCTGGGCAACATAGCCAGACCCCATTTCTTGAAAAAAAAAAAAAAAAAAAAAAAAAAAGACCAGAATGTACTCCTTAACAAGAGTTATTATGAAATGAACTCAAGGAACCCAACCCAGCCAAACAAGTCAAAAAGCTCAGGAAATTTAGGCAGTTCAACAATTTTTGACTGGAATTTGTTATAGTCTTTGGGGTGTCATGGTGATTAAAGACCATAGCTTGTTATAAAATGGTCTGATTTAAAGAGGTATCTAATTTTTGTTGTTAGTCTGCTAACACAAGTTGTAATAACCTGGAGATCTACTAGAAGAAATAGAAAGATTAGAAAACCTTGGAAAACCCAAGCTCACCATCCACCATTCAGCACACCTGCAAACCATCTGCTAACCATCTGTTCCCATAGATACATCATGTCTTCCTTTCTCTTGAGAGATTTCCTTAATGTATCCAGTGGCAGTGTCTAAGGAAACAACATTATCAGCCACCTTTCAAATTGAGCTTTCTGTAGTGACAAAATCAAGGGAGAAATAGGTACAACATTCAGTTGTTCAATACCAAACATAAGCCCCCAACTGGAGCAAAAAGGAAACTTAAGCTGCCTGATTTTCCATCAAGTGTTTTTGTTGAATGCATATGTTAACATCCACCTTTCAGAGAGTGGCTTCTACCCATTCGAAACCCTAGGAGGTCCGATTGGCTACAAAATCCAAGATTTTTCCCAATTACGGATTAACTGTAAATTCCATACAACCGGTACCTCACTACTGCCAAGAGAATGCCACTGGAATCTTTTCTCAGTGGAAACTAGCTTATCTTTGTCTATTTCAAAGTTGGAACTAATTTCGGTAACTGACCGCTTTGGCCTCCGATTATAGAAGCTATTACGGGAACTTTCAGGCAAGGCTATTTGAAAAGCACAAGTGAGCCAGGCCAAATAGCAAGATCCAAACCAGTGAGGAGGCGGAACTACATAAGCAGACGCTACCCAGATCCAACACAGGCCCGCAGGGATTGCAAAACAGGGCCACTTAGTTGCATGTAAGCAGGGGTCAGTTAAATTTGTTCACCCATAAATATGCATGGCTGGTTCCTACACAAGGTCCAGTGGGAAATTTACTTTTTCTGTGGCCTTGTTATAACATACTGTCAGGGTGTGTAATCACATTTAGTGAAAAAGGACCCTACTGGATTCAATCCAGTGGCATTATACAAGCAATTACTTGTTCCCACATAGGTAATTCCTAGGTCTTGAGTGTGCAGTACCCGGAAGCACAATATTCCCCTTGCAGGCATCACGCCGATAGGTTAGAGTGTTGTTTCTAATGAGTACAGGAAAGCAAGTAGCAGTGATGTTTAGAATACCAAGGATAGCCTTCCACTCTTCTTTAGGAATTTCAGGGTGACTCTCATTGGGAACATGGAGAGGCGTTGACACCAGTGGAATTGTTTTCTGATTGTGGCCTTAGCCCACAAACCTAATTGCTTTTTTCTTTTTCTTTTCTTTCTTTCTTTTTTTTTTTTTAAAGAGACCGGGTTTCACTATGTTGCCTGGGTTGGACTTGAACTTCTGGGTTTAAGTGATCCTCCTGCCTCAGCCTCCTGAGTAGTTGGGGCTATAAGTGTATGCCACTGCACCCAGCTAGGCTCTGGTTTTGTGCTAGAGCATAATCTAGAGCTTTAGCCAAAGCTCTAGATTATGCTCTAGAATTGATTATGGTCCCATGGATTTTCCTGTAGGGAAAAGGAAAAGATTAGGACAGCAAGAAATGAGGGGGCGGGGTGGGGGAAAAGCCTAAGGCTTTCATGATGGTGAAGTCTTCATCTGTGACCTTGGGAAATCTGTCCAAATCTAGGATGTCATCTGTCTCTGGGAAGAAATGTTTCTGGTCAGCTCTACCTTAAAGTGTTCCACAGGTATATAGTTTCAAGAGTCTGAAGGGACCCTTTTGAGGTGTGAGATGTGGACCCAAGTTTTGAAGCCATGAAGCTTCACCGCAATGTGAGTGGCGAGAAGAACTTGGTATGGTTCCTTCCAACAGGGCTCAAGGACAATTTTCCTCTGATGTCATTTTTAGAAGACCCAATCTCCAGGTTCTAGACCATAAAGGGTTTGATTGTCCTCAGCTGGTAAATCACAAACATCTTCCTTTACCTGGTGAGAACATATTTTGGCATAATGCTTTAAAACCGTGTAGTTTTTAGTCATATCAGAGTTTAGGAGAGTAGGAGATACATTAAGTTCTATTATTAGGGGCATAGGCCTTCCAGTGACTATTCCATCAAGGGTCAACTTGTGTTTTCCAGTGGGAGAGGATCAATGGTCATTAAAGCTAATGGTAATACCTTTGGCCAAGACAACTCAATTGACTAAGTTAACTTTGCCAATTTCAGTTTTGTTTGTTTGTTTGTTTTGAGACAGAGTCTTGCTTTGTTGCCCAGGCTAGAGTGAGTGCCATGGCATCAGCCTAGCTCACAGCAACCTCAAACTCCTGGGCTCAAGCAATCCTCCTGCCTCAGCCTCCCGAGTAGCTGGGACTACAGGCACATGCCACTATGCCCGGCTAATTTTTTTCATATGTATTAGTTGGCCAATTAATTTCTTTCTATTTATAGTAGAGACAGGGTCTCACTCTTGCTCAGGCTAGTTTCAAACTCCTGACCTCGAGCGATCCACCCGCCTCGGCCTCCCATAGTGCTAGGATTACAGGCATGAGCTGCCGTGCCCGGCCTGTCTTTAACTTGACAGTTTGACTATAATATGCCTTAGATAGGACCTTTTTGGGTTGAATCTATTCAGGAAATTTTAAGCCTCTTAGATCTGGATGTTTATATCTGTCCCTCAATTTGGGAAGTTTTTGGCTATAATTTCATTAAGTAGATTGTCTATGCCTTTTCCCTTCTCCTTCTGGAATTCCCATAATACAAATATTTGTTCACTTAATGCTGTCCCATAAGTCTTGTAGGTTTCTTCAATCTTTTTCATTTTTATTTCTTTTTTATTTTCCTGCTGATTGGGTAATTTTAAATGACCTATCTTCAAGTTCAGAAATTCTTTTTTTTTTGTTTGGTCAAGTCCGCTGTTGAAGCTCTCTGTTGTATTTTTTATTTTATTCATTGAATTCTTCAGATGCAAGATTTCTGTTTGGTTCTTTTGTATGATTTCTATCTCTTTGTTGAATTTTTTGTGCATATTGTGAATTGTTTTCCTGATTTTGTTGAATTGTTTATATTTTCTTTTGTGAGTTTCCTTAAGATCATCACTTTGGATTCCTTTTCTGGCAATTAATTGAATTCCTTTTCATTGGAGTCCATTACTAGAGAGTTATTATGTTCCTTTAATGGTATCATACTTTCTTATTTTCTCATGTTTTTTATGTCCCTGCATTGATGTCTATGGGAAAATCACCTCTTCCAACTTTCTAGAGTGGCTTTTGTAGAAAAAGACTTTCACTTGCAGTTGGGTTTAGTGTGCCAGTTGGGAAGAGTGTGTGATTCTATTTCTGTATAGCTGTAATGGTACAGTTTCTATGCAGCTTCTTCAGTTGTGTTCAATGTCAGCAATAACTGTGGGTGCCTTAGTGGCCTAAGCTATAGAAATTTGTGGCAGTGGCAGTGTAGGTTGTTAATGTCCCTAATGTCAAGGTCTTTTAGGGCCCTCTTACTCCCATTTTCCCCACAATGAGGAGACTTATAGCTAGGGATCCCTCTTAATATCAGATCTGACATAGCCCACAAGCAGGTGCAGCAGCACTGGGTTCCAGGTGGAAGTTCTTGGAGAAACTGTGGGGTTGGGGTCCTAGGCTCAGGGTCTTACGAACCTATTGTGGCACCTGGGTCTTAGGGTGCAAGTTTGCTGTCTGTGGCAGAGTTGGATATCACCCATAGAGCCAAGATCTGTGACTCTCAGTTACCCCCTAGCAGCTTAGGCCCAGGAGGGTGAGTTGTAGCTGTGATTCTAGCCCTGAAGGATAAGGCACATCATTGGCCTGACTCTGAGGAAGAAGGGTTGCTCTGAAAGTTTGGGCCTGGGAGTAGAGTTTGGCTGAAATTCAGGAACCTGATTCAATGAGCTCAGTGGCAACTCAGATCCCAGAGGATGAGGCACCATGTAGTAGTGACTCTAGACTCTGGGATGGTGGGGTTTGGCAATATCCCAGAATCTGTGAAACCAGGTGCAGCAACAGCAAGCTCCCCAGAACGGCAGAGCACAGTTGTCATTTGGGCCCTGGGGGTGGGGGGGCAGGAAACACCACAGTGATGACTCTACTCTTTAGGGAGAGAAGTGTCTCAGCAGCTCAGATTCTATGAGAATAGTACAAATCCAGGAAAACAGGGTATTAAAGTTGTTTAGACTGTAGGACAGAGTGTCTCAGTTCAGCCACTACTCAGTTTTCCTGGGATGTAGAGTACTATATCAGCTCAGCCTTGGGACATGTAGTCGCTCAGCTCATCCAGAGCACCAATTCCCTAGGAGAGATGTGTCATTTCAGCTCAGGCCTGGGGGTGGGGGTGGGGATGACTGTTCTGGGTAGCCCAGGCACTGTTTCTCTGAGATGCAGGGCATCACTTCAGCTTAGGTACTGGGGCATGTGACATCTCTAGGCAGTAAGGCACCATTTCCTGGGATGCAGGGTGCTGCTTCAACTTAAGCTCTAGGGAGGTATGACTGCTATGAGTGGCCAAGGTACTGTTTTGCCTGGAGGCAGGTACCCCTTCAATTCTGGTCCAAGGGGCTGGGGGGAGGGGTAGGTGGAGCAGCTCCATCTCCACTTGGTCCCATGGGGGAAGAGTGTAATAGCTGCTTGCAGCTCAGCTTGAGGATGTTAGGACGTTGGCCAGCTGTGGTTCATTGGTGATTTAGCCTCAGAAATGAAGGGGAGCCATGTCTACTCATATCTGGAGCATGACACACTCCGGTTATATATAGCCCCAATCTCAAGATGGCATAGTGCAGTAGCTGCGTGGGCCACAGGAGGTAGGGAACAGTACCAGTGCCTTCTCTGGACGAGCACAGCCATGCTGACTCCAGGCAGCTCCCTGAGCTGGGCTTAGTGCCTGGTAGGACTGCAGGGGACCCCAGTGGTGAGATCTGTAGGTGTCCAAGGTGTTGATGGGGGTTGCTGGGACCCTCTTGCTTACCTCTTCATCACAGGGAGAAATTCCTCCTGGTTCCCAGCTGATCCCAATTGGGGGATGAGGTGGTGGAAGCCTAGTGTTTCCTTCCAGTCTCTATGTGGCCATGAAGAGTTTCTGTGCCCACCAGGGTTTCTGTTACTCCTCTGATGCACTCTGGTACGCTACTTTGGTTATTTTCATTGAAGTATAGTTGTTTGTTCATTGTTCTGGCTGTCTTTGTGGAGGAGAACAGTGGTAGGGCTTGCTAGTTGCCCATCTTGCTCTAGACTTTCCCATTTTGTTTTTTAACTGATAGAATTGGAGAGTTACAAGGACTGAAGTACTTGTACTTCAAGATACATGAAGTCCTTGTTTAATTAAATCCACAAATAGCAAGAGCCCTGGAATTGCCTTGGGTTTTAGTGGATATTGGGGTAATTGAGGCAAAGGTTTGGAATAATCTATTTGGACTTTTATAGGTTCTGCATTTTTAATTCTTCCTATTTCAGTTGAGGAAGAGGTCCATACACATTCAGGTGTTTTAGAAAGGGCAGGAGTATTACAAGCCCGAGTTTTGATCTTATTAAAACATAACATAACCAGTTCATAACAGTTCTGGTTTAGGAGAGTCAGGAAGCTTTCGTAATTATTTCTTTCTCTTTGAGCAGAATCTATTCACCCTTTTGGCTTTGAAAGTAAGTCTTGCCTTAGCAAGTTTACTGGAGCAGCATCACACGGTATAAAGGTATGTTTTTCTGAAAATGACCCCAAAGAACAATGGATGAATTCAGATATGGGAACCTCTTGAACTTGATTGGAAACCCCCACCACAGAAATAACCTTTTTACTCCAAGGGATGTGTTGGCTTATTAAAGTGGGTTTATGGTAGCTCTGCTCTCCACCAGGATCGGACAAGATACCCTATTTGTTCTAACTCTTCTTTCTCCATGTTTACTTAAGGGTGCCGTGGGGAGCAGTGTACAGAGAACCTCTTGGAACCTCGTCCATATCGATGACCATCCGACAGTGAAAATCTCTTGGGCTCTCTCTAGTGGTGAAAAGCGGAGCCTAAAGGGTGTAGGCTTATCAGTGGACCGATGGGAAAGCGGCCAACCTCTTTTCCAGTCGTTTGCAGTAAAGGCAGACACCTTGGAGTAAAGAATTTCTTGTTCCAGGACCTCTTGGCTGTAATTGGAGGGACATAAGCTTGTTAACCTTTTGGGCTTGTTTCTTCTTCTAGAGTCCTCTCAAAATGTTCAGATTTGGGGCTGTCTCTCTGGGTGGGGCCCCAGCACTGGGGTGGGGCCTCCCCTGGCCTGGGGGCTGGCAAACCTGAGGCACCTCTGGGTCGCTGGCGATCCAGGGATTCTTCTGAATCCTGGTTTAGAATCTTCTCAACCTTGGCCAAATGAGCAGGAAGCCTGTGGCTGGAGGGAATTTCCTGTTTACTGCTGGTCTGAGAGGGCCACCCTTCTATGGTTAACTGAGACATCTCCCACCCTCCCCTCAGGCCGACTCATGTCCCCCACCTGGTCCAGAGTGAGAAGCTGTGTTCCCTCTGGCCCAGGGGAGCAGTTTATCTCCAGGTTGGCTCTTCTCATGTGGCCTGGGCTGCAAGTAGGCTTTCTGGTAACAGAAACAGTGGCCTGCCCTATTTGTACAGCCTGCTTGGTCCTGCAACTTTGGTGACACCCCATTTCCTTTTATTTATTTATTTATTTTGAAACAGAGTCTCACTCTGTTGCCTGGGCTAGAGTGAGTGCCCTGGTGTCAGCCTAGCTCCCAGCAACCTCAATCTCTTGGGCTCAAGCGATCCTCCTACCTTAGCCTCCCAAGTAGCTGTGACTACAGGCACCATGCCTGGCTAATTTTTTCTATTTTAGTTGCCTGGCTAATTTCCTTCTATTTTTAGTAGAGATGGGGTCTCGCTCTTACTCAGGGTGGTATCGGACTCCTGAGCGCAAAGGATCCTCCTGCCTTGGCCTCTCAGAGTGCTAGGATTACAAGCATGAACCACCACGCCTGGCCTAGTGATGCCCCATTTCACAAAGAAAGAATCTAGCATTGCCAAATTTAGTAGAACATAAGATAAAATCGAAAGAGAGGATGTCCAGTTAAATGTGAGTTTCAGAGAAATAACAAATAAATTTTAGTTTTAGTATGGCCTGTGTCTTATCTGTGAATGCTAAGGAGGCTCAAGCCCAGGGAAGTGAAGTGGCCCATGAGATCCTGCAAGAGGACTCCAGACGCACCTCACGCGTCAGTCCTGCCAGCCAGTCCTGCTTGGCCACAGCAGCTGTCTGTGTCTATCCTGCTGAGGCTCCTGCTCCAGGATCATAGGTGCTCCCCCTGTAGGTTGTGAAGATGGCGGTAGAAGAGGTGATGATGATTTGACCCCACCAGAAAAGGAGGTAGATTCTCTACAACAGTGATTTTCAGAGCCTGGTCAGCACCAGTAGCAGCATCTGTGATAGGCAATTTTATACATCAACTTGACTGGGCCACAGGGTGCCCAGTTATCTGGTCCAACTAGGTGTGTCTGTGAAGGTGTTTTTGGAGGAGATTAACATTTGAATAGGTACACTGAGTAATTTGCCCTCCCCAATGTGTGTGTGTGGGGCTGTCCAATCAACAGAAGGCCCGAGTAGAACAAACAGCTGGCCCTGCCTGAGTAAGGGGAACTCTTCCTGCCTGACTGCCTTTGAGCTGGGATGTCATATTTTTCCTGCCCTTGGACCTCAAACATCAGTTCTTGGATCTTGAGCCTGCAGGCTTCCAGATTGGAACTACACCATTGGCTTTCTGGGTCTCCAGCTCCTGAGTGCAGATCTTGGGACTTGTCAGCCTCCACATTCATGTGAGCTAATTCCTTATAATAAATCTCTAGACACACATCTATTGTTTCTGCTTCTCTGGAGAACCGTGACTACTACAGCATCACCTTGGACCTTGCAAAAAAATGCACATTTTCTGGGGCTCTAATCAGACCTGCTGGATCAGATCCTCTGGGCATGAGGCCAACAATCTGGGTTTGAACAAACCCTGCAGGTGATTCTGCTGCTCACTAATGGTTAAGATCTGCTGCTCTAAAAATGAACATCAGGGTAGAAGAGGGAGCCCAAACCCATGATTGAGTTCTTTCATCTTTTATGGGGATATTCTTGGGTTTCACTGAGCACTGGTTTGATCTATCTATAAGTGGGTACAAACATTTGGTCTTCTAAGTAGCCTGGATTTTGGGGTGAGGAGGTTGCAAAGGGAGATAGGGGTTGAGGCAGGGTCTCTGGGATTGTCCAGGCCACACCATCCACTTCCATGTGCTAAGGGCTGACCTTGATTTAATAAGGCAACTTATGGAGACTGATACATCACTCTAGTAACCCAGGTCAAGGCTGGCTTTAATCTCCTGCAGCACCTGCTGCTGTGCTGTCCTCCACTCTATCCACTTACCGTTTCTGAAAGACTTTATGGCCCAGGCTGCAGCACCTGGTATTCTTGCGGGTTTTATCTCACACTGTGAAACATTTTTGAACAAGTCTCCTCACCTCTCTGGGCCTGTCTCCCCATCTGTAAGACAAGGAGTTTAACCCTGGATTTCCAGGGAAATTGTAAGGATGGAATAGGTAAGTGTTTGGCAAGCTTCTGCAGGCTGAGCACATGGGGGCAGGGGAGTGTTAAAATCCCATGTTCACTCCCTTCTGGTGGCCACTGATATCTAGGTGTCCCCAGAAGGGTAGGGACGGCTCGCTGGGCTGTGCCAGGCTCAGCCACTGGACAGCATGAAAGGGCTCTGCATCAGTTCTCACTGCAGCCGTGAGCACCTCAGTGGAGGGAAAGGCTGCCACATGGAGTTTGCCGCTGGTCCAAGTGGAGAATAATCCCAATGCAGACAGCTGGGTTCTGGAACGAGGCCATGCCCTCTGCAGTGGAGAACTAAATGCCTTTTACAAGACAGCTGGCATGCTTCTGGGTCCCCAGACAGACAGAACGCCTATGTATGGGATACCAAGTGACCATGCAGCTGAAACTGCCCATTGTGAACCCAGTCCCATCAGAACCACCAAACCATACAGCTGAGCAGGCCCAGCCTCAGCCCCCAGTGAGATGGCAAAGGCCCCTGTGGGGCTGAGCGGGAGCAGGGCCAGGGCCCACTCAAGCAGGTAGCCCAGAACCCCTACAGCACCTCCCTGCGCTCACCACCGGCTGACGGAGGAGAAAGAAGCCCAAGCTGCTTCAGGAATAGCTTCCCTTGGGAGGTGAGTGTGCACTGAACATGGGTGGCCACTGCACTGCAGCCTCTAATCCACAGCATGGTTTAGAGCATAAAGGCAGTTGCTTTTCATTCATTCATTCTTTCAGTTGTATGTTACTTTGATCCATTCATTTGTTCCTCTTGAAGCTTTGGGTAGAGGACCCGACACTTTTATTCAAACCTTCCCTCTAGGGACCTTTCCCAGCAGCATTTAGAATGCTTTTGTCTCATTTATCTTATAAGGGAACAAACTTGACTCTACTTCCCTCTCTTATCTATTGCCCATCTCTCTTCTCCTCTTTACAGTCAAACTTACAAACACTGACACCAGGCATCTCCATTCCTCCCCTCCCCAGACCTCCTCCACCCAGTCCCTCCCCTCGGGCCTCTGCCCCAGCCCTCCGAGTAGCCCCAGCCTCCCAGACCTGGGGCCTGCCTCCCTTCTCTCCATCCTCACTGCCAGCGTCCCCTCCTGCCACCCCTCCCAGCTTATCTCCCTGTGACAATTTTTGCCCCTTGGGTCCATCCCCCAAGTGATAACCAGGATGATTTTTTAGTAGTATAAATGTCAGCATTTCACATGCCATATTAGTCACCCAGGGTTGCCATAACAAAGTACCACAGACTGGGTGGCTTAAACAACAGAAATTTATTTTCTCACAGTCCCGGAGGCTGGAAGCCCAAGATCAAGGTGTCAGCAGGTTTGGTTTCTCCGAAGGCCTTCCTCCTTGGCTTGCAGATGGCCACCTTTGCCCTGTGTCCTCACATGGCCTTCTATCTGTGCACAAGCTTGCCTGATATCTCTTCCTCTTTTCATAAGAACACCAGTCCTACTGAGTTAGGCCCTATCCTCTGACCTCATTACAGGCCTTAGTTACCTCCTTACAGGCCCCATCTCCAGATATTGTCACATTAGGGCTTAGGGCTTTAACATAGTAATTTTAGGGACACAGTTCAATCTCTAACAGTTGCCCACACATTTCTGTTGCTCTTAGGGTGGAATAAACCCTTTATAAGGTCTACGAGGCCCTGCATGATCTGGTCCTTGCCTATTTTCTAGTCTCATCTGGTCAGCTCTCCCTGTCCTCTGTTTATTTCTCAGTTCCTCAAATCTGCAGGCTTCTTATCTTTCTAAGACCTTAGAAAGATAAGACCTTCTTATCTTTCTAAGACCTTAGTACATGCTGTTTCTTCTGCCTGAGACAGTCCCTTATACCACTCTCCCCACTCCCTTAGTTTGCGTAATGCCTTTATGCCTCAAAATTTAGCTCACATTTTCCTCAGGAAATTTCCCATGACCCTGACATCAGGCCAGGTCCCCCGCTTATATTTTATCTGCACATGCATCACTTCTGTGGCACTTAACACCATGCTGATCAAATATTTAATGCACAACTAATCGTATAATGCTTCTCTCCCATCCATAGAATGAAAGCTCTGAGAGAAGAGAGACTACACCTTTTTTGTTCACTGCTGTATCCCTGGCACCTAGCACAGGACACTGTACACCCTAGGTGCTTAAAACATAGGTGTCCAAAGAATTCACAAAAGTTGAAGGTGGATTCCTCATTGGACTCTCAGATTAAGAGAAGAACCAGAGATCCACCCCTCTGTGAACCACCTTCTAGCCAGGAAAGCCAGGCTGATGAGAATTATATCATCCTGACCTGTATTTTGGAAATTGCACAGAAGACTTGGGCTTAAGTCTCAGTGGTGAACATTAAAGTTCTATCTCCACCCAATTTGCTCAATCATGGGGGATTGTTTTCAAAGACAGCTGAAGTAATCCATCTCGTGCTCCCTTGCAATGAGTCTTTGCTGCTCCTTCCAACAAGAGGGGCATCTACTTGTGCTCTCCTTAAACCTAGACTGGCCTTGTGACTTGCTCGGGCCAAAAGAATTCACTGGAAGTGATGCTATGCGAGTTCTAGCGAGAGGCCATGTATGGCGGGGGGGTGGGGGGGATCAGAGGATCAGAGTGACCCAGCCAACAGCCAGCGCCAACTTCTAGACATGGGGTCAGACACCCATTGGGCCTTCCTGCTCAGCCATCCCTCGGCTGAAACTAACCACACAAGAGAGCCCAGGAGAGACCAACAGAGGAACCCACAGATTTGGGAGAATAATAAATCTTTGCTGGGTGATTTGTTACCCAGAAAACGATGTTGGAACATCAGTCCTCTGGATTTCCACATGATAAATCCATTTCCCCTTCTTGAAATAGTCATGATTCCCTCACTGTTGCACTCATTGTGACTCATCAGAACCCTCCAAGTTGTTGCTGTTTCTAACTGTAGATCCAAAAGAGAACACAGACGAGGCAAATGATTCACAGCAGGTCTACAAGGGTGACTCTGACCCAGTCTGGATATAAGGGCATTGTCAGGGACCACATCCTTGTTGAAAGGTGGCCACACTGCTCACCTAAGACATGGGGCTCCCAAGGTGGGAGCTGGAGGCAGTCAAAGTGTATATATACCCCTGTGGCTGCAATTTCTAAAATTGAAAAGCAGCCTAGGACTTTTGTAATATGAAAAGTTTCTTCCTATGGCATAGGTATATATTCTAGAAACTGTTCCACATGTATACATGTTATCCTATCCAATTGCAGCACTGGGCATTGCAGAACTGTTTATATAAGAAAAGAAACTTACAAACGACCCTAATACCCAACTACAGGAGAATGGAGACGTGTTCACAAAATGGAATACTATACAGGCAAAATAAATGAACAAGAGCTACACATATTAATGTAGCTAAATCTCAATATACCAGATCATTGCGTGGAAACAGCAAGTTGCAGAAATTACATAAAGAATAACAATGCTCATGTTAAAGTTAAAAACATGCAAAACACTACCAGATATTCTTTAAGATACACTCTGTATACAGTAAGTATAAATACACGCACAGGGACGACATATTCAGGGAGGGGAAATAGGATTGGAGAAGAGTGCATGGGAGTTTCATATGTACCTAAATGATTTGAAATAAATATGAGAAATTCAAAGATTGGCAAAACTGGGTAGCAAAGATTATTCTCTATATTTTCCTTATGCTTGAATCATTATAGGATTAAAAATATAAAAGGTCCCCTTTGCCTCTTTTTACCAGCCAAGTATCTTTTCTACGGTCCACTCTCTTCAAAGCCAGGCACCGGGGTATGTGCCCAGAGTCCCAGCTACTTGAGAGGCCAAGGCAGGAGGATCACTTGAGTCTAGGAATTCAAGTTCAGCTTGGGCAACATAGTGAGACCTTGTCTCCAAAACAAAACAAAACAAAACAATGTCCTCAACATTGCTTTGTTGGATCCCTTCTGCCACTTGGGGTAAAGTAACACAAAGTAAGGAAGTCCGTGGTGAGCTCTGTTTTATTTAAAGACAATAGAGCTTTTAAGTTGGAGCTTTTCAGAGGTGAAGCAGAGAGAGTTGCCTCCAGGGAGGGCTGTTTTCCCAGCAAGGGCTCAATAAATGGTCCCCAAGGGAGTGGTTTGGGCAGGCTTCCTGCACCAAGGCACTCTAGGATGCTCAAGGGCTTCTCATCGCCACCCCCACTGCTGGCTTTAAGGTATAGGGTCAAACCTCAATGAGGGCCGGGTGTGGTGGCTCACGCCTGTAATCCTAGCTCGGGGTCAGGAGTTCGAAACCAGCCTGAGCAAGAGCCAGACCGGTCTCTACTATAAATAGAAAGAAATTAATTGGCCAACTAATATACATAGAAAAAATTAGAGTTTGAGGTTGCTGTGAGCGAGGCTGACGCCACGGCACTCACTCTAGCCTGGGCAACAAAGCGAGACTCTCAAAAAAAGAAAAAAACCCTTGATGAGGACTCCAGGAAGTACCCACTCATACGGACAGCGCTCATCCGAGCAGCCCCCCCACAGGCCTGTTTCAGGAGGGGAGTGGACGGTGGATTGAGGGACAGGAGGATGAGGGGCAGTTTGGGAAACATACTTTAAGGAAGGGAGGAAACAAGACGTATGCACAGCCTGAGAGCTGTGGCGTCACTTCTGTGTGTGATCTGGGCAGTTAGAGGACCTTCCACCTAGAGGCGTGCAAACAGCAATGCTAATGTTAACAGTAATAACAACACGGGTTTTAATTCCCCTATGAACCAAACACTTGGCACGTGGTCGCTGCCCACGAGGCACACTGCTCACGGGAAGTTGGTTTCAACACTTATCTGCTGTGAGATCCTGGGCAAGTTATTTAAACACTCTAAGCGCAGAGTCCTTATCGCTGAACTTGGGCGGGGTGGGGGCGATAATAGCATAATACAAATAAGGAGCGGCTGCCTCAGGTTCCAGCTCTGTTTTGTGTTGCATCCAGGAGACATATTATTCCAGCTCAAAAAAAAAAAAAAGGGCAGGGCGCGGTGGCTCACGCCTGTAATCCTAGCACTCTGGGAGGCTGAGGCGGGCAGATTGCTCGAGGCCAGGAGTTCGAAACCAGCCTGAGCAAGAGCAAGACCCCGTCTCTACTATAAATAGAAAGAAATTAACTGGCCAACTAATATATATAGAAAAAGTTAGCCGGGCATGGTGGCGCATGCCTGTAGTCCCAGCTACTCGGGAGGCTGAGGCGGAAGGATTGCTTGAGCCCAGGAGTTTGAGGTTGCTGTGAGCTAGGCTGACGCCACGGCACTCACTCTAGCCTGGTCAACAAAGCGAGACTCTGTCTCAAAAATATATATATATATATATATCTAGGAAACTTTCCCAAAGAGGTGGCAAAGTGGAACTGTATAGCAAAACACACGGTAAACATCCCCTAGACACCCTCTTCACCCAGCGGGTTCCTGGAGGCCAGGGGCAAGGCAGCCTCTCCCTCAAACCTCTCTTCTTTTTTTTTTTTTTTGACAGAGTCTCGCTTTGTTGCCCAGGCTAGAGTGAGTGCCGTGGCGTCAGCGTAGCTCACAGCAACCTCAAACTCCTGGGCTCAAGCAATCCTCCTGCCTCAGGCTCCTGAGTAGCTGGAACTACAGGCATGCGCCACCATGCCCGGCTAATTTTTCTATATATGTTAGTTGGCCAATTAATTTCTTTCTATTTTTTTAGTAGAGACAGGATCTCGCTCTTGCTCAGGCTGGTTTCGAACTCGTGACCTTGAGCAATCCGCCTGCCTCGGCCTCCCATAGTGCTGGGATTACAGGCGTGAGCCATAGCCTCTTCCCTCTTTTCCAAGCCTCCCCACTGGGAGGCTCTCCTCTCACGTTTGCTTCTCTCTTGGCTCCCTCTCTGGCCTCCTGGAACAGTTGCTTTCTTCTTCATCAGTTCAGCCTGAGGACCCCTTTCAAGTCTCCTCTCCACTAAGGCTCACAAAGGGCCTGGGGCCGCAGGTGCACCCAGATTCCACCTGGAAGAGGGACAAGGGGCAGTGGCTACTGGAGAAGGCACTTAGTACCGATGCATTGTGTTCCTGTCACAAGAGCACCTTGCTCAGGGCTGTGGCGAGGGTAGTTGAGATATTGCACGTCCAGAACCTAACAGCGGCTAACACAAAAGAAGTCCTCAAACTATTAGTGATTATTCCTGTTTTTAGAATCATCATTAGTATTGCTAGCAGTATTTTAGAGTTATTTATTAGTATTATTATTCCTCAGGATTTGATTTACTTTGGATTCTAGGAACATCAGCCAAATGTTGCACAGGAAGTTCTAAACCCAACTGTGGTCCAGAGGTTGTAGAGCATCGCCCATTTGGGGTGAGCCACCACCCGCCCTCTCCTACCTGTGGCCAGGATGTTGCTCTAGTTGGCTCATGGAGGTGTGAAGGGACTGTCGGGCCACCCTTTCATGAATCTGGGGAGCCCACAGGAGGGCCTTGCCTGTCCCCGCATGTGCCCTTGCATGCTGGCCAGGACACCAAGCTGTTCCACCTTCTCACTGCTCCACGTGGACCCTCCCAGGCAGCTCAGCATCCATTCCACCTGGTTACTCTGGTGGTAGCACCGTAGCAAAGAAGCCTTGTCCTTAGGCCCCTTAGACTGGCCTGTCCTACAAAGAAAGCCAGCAGGTCTGAAGGGGCAATGACAAGACCACCCTGGAGGACCGTTTCCTGACCTTGGTCATGTACCTTGAGAAAGGCATGGACAAACTGCTCTGTGCTCAGAGGATGGCTCCCAGGATAGCTGAGGGGCCAGCTGCCAGGGCTCGCAGGCATTGGTTCTGGGGACCAGAACTGATTAGCCTGGCTAAGAGAAGACTTGGAGAGGGAGCCATTTTCCCAGAAGGGAAAGGCTGTCCTGTGATAAGGGAGCCAACCTGTGTGGCTGCTCGGGAGGAGACGTGGAAGCTATGGGCGGAGCTGCAGAAGAGACACCTATCGGGACAGTGTGACAGGGGACACTATTCCTTTGCTCTGTGGGGCGAGCATGTGTGCACATGCTATGGGAGGGGCTGTGTAAGCAGGGCCCAAAGCTCCCCACTCAGGACCAATAGCCAACAATCACCCAGCACTCGCTATGGGGTAGGTGCTGTTCTAACACTTTACACGAAGTGACTCACCTAGTGCACAATAACCCACTGAGCGAGGCACTATTAATTCCTGCAATTTACTGATGTGAAGCCGAAGCCAGGGAAGCTGATGCCCAGACCGCACAGCTAGCCTCTGCAAGGGGCAGGTAGGGCTGCAGTCTGGCTTTGCAGAACCCAGCTCCATTTAACCAGCAGCAGAGCAGGACAAGCCGAGCGCGGAGCTTCCCACTTGCACGTTCAGGTGACTCACCTGGAGACCTTGTTAAAATCCAGATCCGGGGACGGGCACGGTGGCTCATGCCTGTAATCCTAGCACTCTGGGAGGCCGAGGCAGGTGGATCGTTTGAATTCAGGAGTTCAAGACCAGCCTGAGCAAGAGTGAGATCCTGTCTCTACTAATAATAGAAAGAAATTAATTGGCCAACTAAAAATATATAGAAAAAAATAGCCGGGCATGGTGGTGCATCCATGTAGTCCCAGCTACATGTAGTCCTACTGCCTCAGCTCGGGAGGCTGAGGCAGTAGGATGTCTTGAGCACAGGAGTTTGAGGTTGCTGTGAGCTAGGCTGACGCCACGGCACTCTAGCCCGGGCAAGAAAGTGAGACTTTGTCTCAAAAAAAAAAAAAAAAAAAAAGTCCAGATCTGGATTCTGAGGGGCCTGGGCTGAGCTGGCGCCTGAGCTTCTGCCTTTCTAATGAGCTTTCAAGAATGAGCACAAGAATGCTAATGTTGCTCGCCCACTGACTACACTTCCAGTATCAAAAGCCTGGGGCCCACTAAATCCTTCCAGCTACAAGGCTCTAGGGGTGCCCTTGAGTCGGAGGAGAGTGGAAGCTTTAAGTGGATGGTGGTGGGAGGGAAGAGGACAGGCAAGGGCGGGGGGGGGGGGCCTTCGGGTGAATCACTCACCTCCAAGATGGATTCAGATACAGAGACCCCCATGGCTCCTCTCTCACAGCCAGACAGGTGCCCTCCTCATCTCTCACCTGGTGACCCAGGGGGAGGGGCATGAAAAGGGAGATGGCCTCAACACACATACACACCCTGCTCTTGTTGGACCTGGCAGCACGATCTTTCCAGGGGCCAGGGACAGTGTACCCAGAACCTCAGCTGCTCCAGGCCTTTCTCTGAGGCTGCTACCCAGTAGTGTGAGAGGAGGCGACATCTTGGGAAGTGGGGACGTACCTACCATGGGTCCTGTTGTTTTCTCAAATCTGTCCCTTCCTCTTCACCCTTGCCTGCCTGATGACCAGAGAGGTCTCCCGGTCTGGAGCCTGCTTCTCTACTTCTCCCCTCTTTGAGCTATTCCCACGCTGCTGCCGCCGTGGCCTCATGGAACAAAGCATAACAAGCCACCGCCCCCTTAAAACCTTTCATAGAGGCCGGGCGTGGTGGCTCACGCCTGTAATCCTAGCACTCTGGGAGGCCGAGGCAGGCGCATCATTCGAGGTCAGAAGTTCGAAATCAGCCTGAGTGAGATTCTGTCTCTACTAAAAATAGAAAAAAATTAATTGACCAACTAAAAATATATATACAAAAACTTAGCCGGGCATGGTGGCGCATGCCTGTAGTCCCAGCTACTCAGGAGGCTGAGGAAGTAGGATCACTTGAGCCCAGGGGATTGAGGTTGCTGTCAGCTAGGCTGATGCCACGGCACTCACTCTAGCCTGGGCAACAAAGTAAGACTCTGTCTCAAAAACAAAACAAAAACAAAACAATAAAAAAAACCCTTTCAAGAATAACACATATACATTAAAAAAATTCATTGACTCTCCATTGCCTCGGTTTAAACTACTTGCCTTCTCTACAGAAAAGAGTTAACACAGCAGAAAAGTAGTTTTAACAAGTACTTAAAACTATTTGCCTTCTCTACAGAAAAGAGTTAACACAGAAAAGAGAAACACTCGCTGTTTCCAAGGCTGGCCCAGGCCTGGATTTGGGGATGATCCCCACCATTAAAGGATAAGCCTGGCTCGCTGTGCCCAGACCGTTTCTACAAACAACATGGTTTATGCTGAACACCTGCTTTCTTTCTGAAAGTCTGGAATTTGGGTACATGCCAGGCAGAGGCTCCCCTGAATTAGTCAGGGTTCTCCAGAAAACAGAACCAACTAAAAGGGAGAGAATGGATGGTGGGAACTAGCAAGTTCAAAATCTGCAGGGCAGACTGGCAGGCAGGACATCCATAGTTGATATTGCAGTCTTGAGTCCAAACTCTGTAGGGCTGCAGGCTGGAAATTCAGGCAGGTTTCTGTGCTGCAGTTTTGAGGAGAATCCCCTCTTCTTAGGGAAATCTCAGTCTTTACTTTAAAAACCTTTAATAGATTGGAGGAGCCCCACCCACAGTGTAGAGGGTGATCTAATCTGCTTTATTCAAAGTCTGTTAATTTAAATGTTAATCACATCTAAAAAATACTTTCACAGCAATATCTAGGCGGTGTTTGAAAGTTGACATATAAAATTACCGCCACAGTCCCCCATAAAAACCCTGGGCACCGAGTCTCTAACAAGCTTCCGTGGTTGGCGATGTTTTACACGTGCTGTCGCAACTCATTGCTGGGGGAATTGGCGTGTCCCGTGTGACGCCGCTGGGAGAGGACTCTAACTGAGGATACTCAAGAACAATTCCTCTCGTTCCTGGTTTCCCCAGACTTTGACCCAGGTGCCTTTTCCCTTTGCTGATTTTGCTTTGTGTCCTTTTGTTATAATGAATTATAGCTGTGAGTACAACTCTATCCTGAGTTCCAGGAGTCCTCCTAGTGAATCTTCAAGACTAGGGCTGATCTTGGGGACTGTCACTTGATTCACCTTCAGATGTTGGATCTGGGCCTGGCCAGCCTCCCCAGTTCCAGTAACTGCCACATTATACCCCACATTCCCACCATGCGGAGCTGCCCAGTACCTGAATGTGCTATGCCATCTCATGCCTCCGTGTCTAGAATGCTCTCTTCTCTTGGCTTGGCTAACGTTCACGCAACCATCAAGAACTCAGCTTGTTTGGGTTATCCATTGCTGTGGAACAAACCATCCCAAACCATAGTGGTGTAAGACAGTAACAATTTATTATTTCTCATGATTCTGTTGGTTGGTTTGGGCTACTTCCCATAGGGTTAGCTAGGGTTTTAGGGTGGAGAATTCAAAGGGCTCCATCCACAAAACTTGCAGCTGATGCTGGCCACCGGCTAATACCTCAGCCGAGGATATTGGCCAGGAGCCCAAATCTCCTCCATTATGGGTTTCTCCACGTGGCTAATTGAATTTCCTGAAAGCATGGCAGCTAGGTTCAAAGAAGAAGCGATTCTAAAGGGCAAGACCCAACATGCAGGTACTGATCGAGCTGCAGCTTGCATGAGTCATGCAATGAATGCTGATGTCCCCTTGGCCTAAGCTAGTTACACGGCCAAGTTCAGAATCATCACAAGAGGGGACTATGCAAGATGAATGCTGCTGGGGGGTGGGGTTCATTGGGGCCACCAGAGTGCAATATACCACATAGTTCAAGTCCTCTCTGACCTCCTCAGGCTCCATTACAGCACTAACCACACTAGATGGAGATAGTTTAATTGTTATAAGTATTGTGCTATATTGTCACTTCTCTTTATGGTCTGGAGCTCCTCCGAGGGCAGGGACTGTATCTAATTCTTCCTAGTTTCCCTCCCAATCCTGGCCCTGGCCCCCAAATTCTTCCTCAAGGAAAAATTTGCTTTTTCTAGTGTGGCAGTCAATGTGTTAAGCAACTAAAATAAAAGAAGGTCTTGAATAATAAAACTAAATAAAAGGGTTCTTTTTTACTTTATAAATGGGTTTTTTCCAACTTACAGAAAGTTGACAGAATGAGTGTTTGCAGAACGAGTGGTTGAATGAGAGCAGCAACTATCATCACTTTCTTCATATTTGTCAGCGTCAAGCCCTATCCCTGCCTCATCTAGACTTAGGAAGTTAATAGCTCTGAGATGCCAAGTATACAAAGTCCCTGAGTTCCTGAAAGCATGGCAGTTAGGTCCTATACCTATGTCCCTGGCATATAAGAAGCACCTGACAAACATTAGTGGAATGAATAAATGAAAGAATGAATGAGTCAACTTTCTAGCCATATCATTGAAATTTCCAAGCAATAAATTTGTTTCTTTCTTTCTTTCTTTTTTTTTTTTTTGAGACAGAGTCTCACTTTGTTGCCCAGGCTAGAGTGAATGCTGTGGTGTCAGCCTAGCTCACAGCAACCTCAAACTTCTGGGCTCAAGCAATCCTCCTGCCTCAGCCTCCCGAATAGCTGGGACTACAGGCACATGCCACCGTGCCCGGCTGATTTTTTCTATATATATTAGTTGGCCAATTAATTTATTTTTATTTATAGTAGACACAGGGTCTCAGTCTTGCTCAGGCTGGTTTCGAACTCCTGACCTTGAGTAATCCACCCGCCTCGGCATCCCAGAGTGCTAGGATTATAGGCGTGAGCCACCGCGCCCAGCCTAAACTTGTTTCTTAAACATACATTGTGATCAAGCTGAGCAGAAATCACATGACTCCACAGTCTGTAGTTGTATCAAACAGTTGTCAACAAGAGAGATTTTCAGTTCTATCCTTTTCAATTGAGGACCCTTAGGAAGACAGTTTTCCTTGCCAAGCCCTGTTCCACAGACCAGTGGGCTGCAGCAGAGCACAGGGTCCTCCCACAAATGTGTTCCTGGTTCTGAGCAGTGGCTCCTAATATAGGTTCCAGCTCATGCTATAAATAGCCACAGATGCATCTTCATTGGTAATACACTGGAGTGTGGAAATACATTGGGAATTAAACTCCTCCCTATTGCAAAATTCTGACATCATAAAAGAATACAAAAAGTGAATCATCTGTGTACAAATTATACTTTGATTAGATCATTTTCTTTTAAGACTGAAAAAAGGGAAGAGAAAAACTTGATGTTCCATTCCTTCTGGATGGGCCTTTTAGGCGGTAAGGGGTCCCACCCCTGTGTATGCTAATCTTCTCTCAGCTGTGAATAATTTATTTTTACTTAGGACCACCTTCCTCTAGGTACTGTTCTTTAGAATATTTCATCCTTTGGACCTCAGCTTAACACATTAACTGCCATGTGAGTTGTATTTAACTCATGCTAGTTTTGAGTTTGGGGCCTCATGTAGCAAAATCTGGGTAAAACCCTGCAGTTGGTTCTTGAAAATCTTACTTGTTGATGTTCTTATTGTTACAATTAATATTGACAAATTAATTCTAAATACATGGATTGAATAAAAAGAAGTCAATAAATTTAGTTTTTCACTAAATTTTTAAAATTAAATTAGAAAGGATTGTTTTGCTTTCAAAGTTTTTATTCTATTTTGGTAATAAAACACCATGGCCTCAAGGAAAAATTTGCTTTTTCTAGCGTGGCAGTCAATGTGTTAAGCAACTAAAATAAAAGAAGCTCTTAAATAATAAAACTAAATTAAAGAGTTCTTTTTTTACTTTATAAATAGTTTTTTCCAACTTACAGAAAGTTGACAGTATTATTTTCAGCAGACGAGCTCCCCCTTGATCCGTGCAAAATGGAATTCATCTAGTTCGGGGGCCACAGACTAGTTCTGCTGGCTAAATTTAGCCTGCTCTGCCTGTGTGTTTTTCGAACCTCATAATAGTTTATTTTTAAATCCTAAGCTTCTATAGCTGAGTTATGGGATATTCTAAAGTTTTCCACAATTACTACTGCTACTTAATGTCTTACATACAGTTATGTTGCCTGCCCGGACCCCTGTAGTTGTCTGAGTTGCCAACCTCTGAGTTCTACCTCTCATCTCACAAATGGGGAAACTGAGGCCTAGAAAGGATGATTTGTTCTAGGCTGTGGAACTAGGAAGTGTCAAGGCTAAAAGGCAGGTCTCCAGCTTTCTGGCACCAGCCTCCCTCCCTCCTGCTCACTGCATCTCCACACCACTTTCTTGTAGCTTTGGCTCAACTGATAAACACACCTGCAATTGCGGCGTCCACCACGGACTCAGAGCGTTTGCTGGCGTGTGTTTTGCAGGGACAGCACTTATGTAATGGCAAGTGGCAAGTTCTTTTTATTTATTTATTTATTTGAGACAGAGTCTCGCTTTGTTGCCCAGGCTAGAGTGAGTGCCGTGGTGTCAGCCTAGCTCACAGCAACCTCAAACTCCTGGGCTCATGCAATCCTCCTGCCTCAGCCTCCCGAGTAGCTGGGACTACAGGCATGTGCCACCGTGCCCGGCTAATTTTTTCTATATATATGTTAGTTGGCCAATTAATTTCTTTCTATTTATAGTAGAGACGGGGGTCTCGCTCTTGCTCAGGCTGATTTCGAACTCCTGACCTTGAGCAATCCGCCCACCTCGGCCTCCCAGAGAGCTAGCATTACAGGCGTGAGCCACCGCGCCCAGCCCTTTTTTTTTTTTTAATGTTAACTTGCCAGAGATAGCAGTGGAGAAGTGTAATGGCAAGTTCTTGTGACCTTCCTCTTTCCTTTCTGCCCCCCCATTTCTCAGAAGAGACAAACGTCACACTTGGCTGTCATCAGGCAAACCTGGTGCATAGAAGGAAGATCATTTTTCTTCTTCTGCCTATGGCTGCTTCTCCCCATCCCATGGCTCTGCTTGGCCTTTCTCCACATAAAATCAACCAGTAAATGTTTCAGGTGGTACAAATGGCTTCTGATTCTTCTGGGAGAATCCTACTTGATATTCAAGGCCGGTTCAAACGTTCTCTCCAGTGGGAAGCCATCTCCGCCCTCCATTTACATGTTTGTAATGTCAGATGCCACAGTGCCGGGTGTGTGCCTGTTTACGTGTTTGTCCTCACCATTCCTGCCTCCACCTCCCCTTCTTTTCTCTCTCCCCACAATCTATGTCTACTGAATTGAATGGAAAGGACTGAGGTTCATGGGAGACTTCCCGAAAATAATCAACACCCACCGCTTTCCTACCAAAATTGAACAAGGACTAGATTTTGATTCTCTTTTTAGGAAAGGAAAATAGGTTGCTATGCAAACAGGCCCAAACAGCCTCTCCTGTGCAAGAAAACGCTGCCCAGTGTTGGGCAAGAGTGCTGGAGAGCTTTGAGGAGGGGGCTGAAGTAGGGAAAGAGATTAAAGGGTCTGGGGGTGGCGGGTTTAGAAAGCAGTGAGTGAACACAGGAAGGGAGGCTCCAAATTCCCCAAACCTCAGTGTTCACCTGAGTGTCTGAGCCCCTCTGAAAGCCAGTGGTGAGTTCAGGACAAATGAAAGGAAATCCTACTGGCAGGAAGAGGAACAGAGTTTAGTGGTGACTCCCTCTGAGAGAATGGTGTCTGGAGGAGATGCCAGGGAGCCATCTGAACTTTTGAACATTTCAGAGCAGTGCTGTCCAATAGAAATATAATGTGAACCACATGTGTAATTTTAAACTTTCTAGTTGTCACATTAAAAAAACATAAAAAGAGTCCAGGTGCAGTGCCTCACACCAGTAATCCCAACACTTTGGGAGGCTGAGGTGGGAGGATGCTTGAGCCTGGGAGTTCAAGACCAGCCTGGAAAAAATTAAAATATAAAAAAATTATATTTTTTATAATAAAAA
Source organism: Microcebus murinus (assembly GCF_040939455.1). NCBI lineage: Eukaryota > Metazoa > Chordata > Mammalia > Primates > Cheirogaleidae > Microcebus > Microcebus murinus. The sequence continues at coordinate 15,991,372 of NC_134106.1, forward strand.
AGTTAAAACAATTTTATATAAAAAATTAAAAATTAGCCAGGCATGGTGGCATGTGCCTGTAGTCCTAACTACCTGGGTGGCTGAGGAAAGACAATTGCTTGATCCTAGGAGTTAGAGTTTCCAGTGAGCTATTGTCATGCCACTACACACCAGCCTGGGCCATAGAGCAAGATCCCATCTCTTAAAAAAAAAAAAAAGTACAAAGGTGAAATTAATTTGAATAATGTATATCTACTATATCAAAAGTATTACCATTTCAACATGTAATTTATATAAATATATAAAAATGAACTATTTTACTTGTTTTTCAATGTAAGTCTTCACATTCTAGTGTTTATTTTATAGTAACAGCACATCTCAATTTGGACACTAAATTTTCATCAAAAATAGTCTGTATTTAGATTTCATAAAATTTCCAGTTGAACAGGAACCAGGATTGCTTCAAAGAATAAAAAATTTAAAAAAAAGGCCAGGCGAGGTGGCTCACGCCTATAATCCTAGCACTATGGGAGGCCTAGGCGGGTGGATTGCTCAAGGTCAGGAGTTTGAAACCAGCCTGAGCAAGAGTGAGACCCCGTCTCTACTAAAAATAGAAAGAAATTAATTGGTCAACTACTATATATCGAAAAAATTAGCCGGGCATGGTGGCGAGTGCCTGTAGTCCCAGCTATTCGGGAGGCTGAGGCAGGAGGATTGCTTGAGCCCAGGAGTTTGAGGTTGCTGTGAGCTAGGCTGACGCCATGGCACTCACTCTAGCCTGGGCAACAAAGCGAGACTCTGTCTCAAAAAAAAAAAAAAAAATGCCAGTTGAAAAAGTAGATTCACATTCCTAAGTTGTTTCAAACATACCTAAAAGTTTCCCCCACAGTTAATCAAATATCAGTTTTTAAATATATTTAAAAATTAAATAATATTAAACCCAGTTCCTAAGTATTCCTAGTGACATTTCAAGTACCTAATAGCCACGTGTGGTTACTGGCTACTGCGGTCACAGTGCAGTTCTAGAGAGATCAAAAGTGGCTCATTGCCCACTTCCTGTTCCCCTTGGCCTGGCCCTGGGCTGGATAGATGGGGCGTCTGATCAGAGTTCAACCCTCACGTTCTTAAGTGTAACAGTCTAGCGGTGGTGGTTCTCCTATGAACCCAGCCTTTTTGTTCCTACCCGTGGTCACACAGGGTCACAATCTCAGAGCAGGAGAAGGATATTTCACCTGCTGTTGGAGCAGCCTGTGGGCTCCTCAGCTATGTAACTCACGGTGCACTGGCACCACATTGGCCTGATGGGACTGTCTCAGCTCTTCCTTGTGCAACAGTATGGCTCGTTTCAGAACCTTTCCATTTTTAAAGCTCATTGCATAGAGATGGAAGATTGGCAATTTTCCTAGAGACTTTAAGCTACTCCTTAAATTAGAAAAAATTTAAAAATCAAATGGCTGTCAGGAATGTCTATTGCATTGCTTGTTCTCAGTAAATGCTTACTGGCAAAAGGAATTATTTATTATTGCTTCTAACTATACCAGAGTATCCAACAATGGCTTTCTTAACTGGGGGAAAATGGAATGATTTTGTGGTTACAGTTGTTTTACATTTCTGTATATTATAATTAGGGAAAAATAAAGTCTATTGGTTTGTAAGTTAGCGAGGTTCCATAGACTATCTTTTTCTTCTACTCTCTTTTAGAAATTACTATTTAACTAGGAAGGAATTTATCTTTTAAAGTGTATGTGAAAGTTAAACAAGTGTATAAATGTATACGTAAAGAATTTCTAAACAATCTACTTGTAGGCCAGGAGTGACAGCTCACATCTGTAATCCTAGTACTCTGGAAGGCTGAGGCAGGAGGATAGGTTTTTTTGTTTGTTTTTTTGTCTTTTTTTGAGACAGAGTATCGCTTTGTTCCCTAGGCTAGAGTGAGTGCCGTGGCATCAGCCTAGCTCACAGCAACAGGAGGATAGTTTGAGCTCAGGAGTTCTGAGATCAACCTGAGCAAGAGTGAGACCCCTGTCTCTACTAAAAAATAGAAAGAAATGAGCTGGACAACTAAAAATATATAGAAAAAATTAGATGGGCATGGTGGCACATGGCTGTAGTCTCAGCTACTCGGGAGGCTGAGGCAGAAGGATTGCTTGAGCCCAGGAGCTTGAAGTTGCTGACGCCACGGCTGACGCCACGGCACTCTAACCCAGGCAACAGAGCAAGACTCTGTCTCAAAAAAAAATAATAATAATAATCTACTTGTAAAACATTCTTTAGCGTTTTTACATCCTGTGAAAAATTTTAAAATAAAAATATTCATAAAATGCCTTTTGACTAAAGTTTTTTAAAAAATAATTTCCACAAGGTGGCACTAAAGCCTAAAGAAAATTCCAATCTTTGGCCTGGTCTTTCAGGAGTGGGGTGTGATTTACAGAAGATACGGGGAAAATAAACTAAATAAATTAGGTTGAAGATTGGAGATAGATTAGTAGCCTCCTTTTGTTTGAAAGATAACTTTCCTCTCTCACTGTTGTGAGTATATTATGTCAAACAATGAATCTACATGTTAATAAAATTAATTATTAAAATAATTTGTTCTTCTAGAAGAATTGTATTTTATTTTTGCCTTTCAGTGAAAGTACATTATGAAGGGTGAGGAAGAGGGGAAAGAAATCTATGGCATATCACCTAGTTTGGAAAAGTTTATCCTGTGAATGAGGAAGTCTTGGAAGCAGCCAGAGTCTGCAAACTTGTTCAAGCATCCTGGGGGGAAAAAATGAATACCATGAAAAGAAGTTGCTTCAGAACACAGATTTTTCTATTTGTTTACTTTGGCATATTTACCAACTGCATATTTTTAGAAATTATTACAATATTGAGATATGAGCTTAGAACACCTCATACAATATGTCTGGAAATCAGGAAATGAGTGAATTTAATCCTTTTTCCTGATTCTTTGTATTGAAGTTTTTAAAAAAACACATGGTATAAAGCTTTGTTTTATATTTTCTTAATATTTGAAGTTTAAGGACATAGCCAAGATTCCCAAGCTATATTAAGACCAAGGAAAGCAGTGTTAACAATACAGCTATAAAAGGTTTTGACTAAAAGAAGAAAAATTGGTGTAGATAAGATTTTTCAGAATAGGTTAACAACAACAACAAAAAAAAAACCAAAAAAAAAACTAAAAAAAATGTCCAGATTGGAGCCCTAAACCAATGACCAAAAAAACTTTACTTCCTCACAGATCAGTTCCTTAGATCTGAAAAACAAAAACAAACCAACAAAAAGCTGGCATTTAGTGGACCTAATTCAGAGTGAGGGAAGCACGGTGCTTCTGGTCATTTGAATGGGATGTTCCCTGTAGGATGAGGGTGAGCAGCACTCCTGTCTTATTTGACCTAATTGCATCCTTGGAGTCATATGGGGCCCTAGATCTTAACACATGAATTGTATGTGAAAACACCAGGGCTCCGCCACAGCTGGCTGCATGGGTTTGGTTGGATGCCTGTTAAAGCAGAGGTTGGAGTTGAGGTGAGCAACCCTCAGAACGTTCAAACTGAGTTCCTGAGCATTTGGGTTCATTCTCTGCAGTCCTCCAGTGACTCCTGCAAAGGGCCAGGCATTGTGCTGGGTCTTTAAGATGCTGAGATAAGACAAAAATCCTGGCCGCCAGCAACTTATAGTCCAGAGATCCAGACAGATATGAGGCAATAACCTCAATGTGGTGTGGTGTCTCCTCCTTTGCTGAAAAACCAATATGCATCCCATTCCCACTAGGATGGATGGATGGATGTATGTAGCCAAACCTATTCAGGTGGTCCTTAGCCCCAGTCCGAGTTTCAACTCCAAGTACAGCACTCTACGTTATTCCTTATTCCCAGAGTTTGCCCTAGTCTTTCCCTGCTCTCTGCCTGTGTTCAAGCTGTTCCTCCTTCCTGGGAGGCCCTTTCTGACCCTCCCCTTCCCCCATCTTCTGTCTACCGATATCATAGACATAGATACTTCTAGATCAGAGGTAGTGTCACCTCCTGCAGGATCCACGGGATAGGTGAATTAAGTGAGGAGACTAGGGGTCTACCCTACCAGGCACTAACTTGCTGTGTCCCCACCCCCAAGCCCCACTCTCCCGTTTCTGGGGGTGATTGGATTCCACTGTACTATTATATTATCTTAGACAGTTCTCTGGTTTAATGACCAGGATCAGAGTTAATCATGCAAAGCAGGACCAAGGCTGCCTTTCCCTCCTGGTAACTTCTTTCAAGTGGGCTAGGCTCGATCTTCCCTTTTCATTGTCCTAAAGCTCAGCCACTTAGCGCTCCTTCCCTTAATCTTCACCTAGAGACCCAGACCCGCTCTAAGAAAGGTGGGGGGCAGCGGCCTGGAGAGCCTGGAGGCTCGGCCAGGTCCTCTCAGTGGCCAGCCTGTCGCCTCCTGGGTTCACACCTACGGCTGACATAGGGCGAGTACCAGGGTGGGGGACTTAGACCACAGGAGGAACAGCCTCCAAAAGAAAGGAAAAAACCTTCCTGCTTGGAAACAAAAGTGTGTGTGTCTCTGTGTGTGTGTCTCTGTGTGTGTGTGTGTGTGTGTCTGTGTGTGTGTCTGTGGCTATTTATTTAAAAACAAAACCACCTTAAAGGAGCCGCCCCTCCCCCACAGGCCCGACCACCCGCCGGGAGTTCGCGGGGAAGAGCTGCAAGTCTGAACCGAGGGAGTGGCCAACGCCCCACAGAGTGCCGCCGGTCTCGGAGCCGCTCACCCACACCCTGCGGGCTCCAGACAGCCAACTCCCCGGCGCAGCGCGCAGAAGCTGCGGCGGAGGCGGGGACCCTGGTGCCGCCAAAGCCCCGCAGCGCCAGCCGCGGCGCAGACTCCCCTGCCGCCGCCTATCCCAGCCCCGCGGCCTGGGCCGTCAATCAAGCTGGCCCGGCCCCGCCTTCGGGCTGCGGCGGGCGGCCAATCAGGCCCGAGCTCCGCAGCGATGAGCTCAGCCGGCTCGCTTCCCATTGGGCGGCTATATTAAGAAAGTGGCCGGACTCTTTAAATAGCGGGCGCTAGGGCCGCAGCCCTCATCTGCCACCGCAGTCAGGCTGTCGTCGCTTCCTCTTCTCTTGTGTGCTTGGTGAGGCCTAGGGAGCCGGCAGGGAGCTAGGCCGAGTCCGCAGCCCGCGCCACCGTTACGCACAAAGCCACCCACCCCCGGCTCGGGGCGAGCAGAGCGGCCACCGCCCGGGAGCAGCGCGGCAGACGCACGGTGCGCCCTATGCCCCCGCGCCCCCACCGCCCCCGCCGCGGCAGCAGGAGCGCACCGAGAGAACGCGCCACCGCGGGGCCCGGGTGCAGCTAGCGACCCTCCCCCAGCGCGCAGCCCGAGGTGAGCAGTGAGCGGCGAGCGGGACGGCAGCGAGGCGTTCGCGGGCCCCCTCCTGCTGCCCGGGCCCGGCTCGCTCATGGCGGCCATCCGCAAGAAGCTGGTGGTGGTGGGCGACGGCGCGTGTGGCAAGACGTGCCTGCTGATCGTGTTCAGTAAGGATGAGTTCCCCGAGGTGTACGTGCCCACCGTCTTCGAGAACTATGTGGCTGACATCGAGGTGGACGGCAAGCAGGTGGAGCTGGCGCTGTGGGATACGGCGGGCCAGGAGGACTACGACCGCCTGCGGCCGCTCTCCTACCCAGACACCGACGTCATCCTCATGTGCTTCTCGGTGGACAGCCCGGACTCGCTGGAGAACATCCCCGAGAAGTGGGTACCCGAGGTGAAGCACTTCTGCCCCAACGTGCCCATCATCCTGGTGGCCAACAAGAAAGACCTGCGCAGCGACGAGCACGTCCGCACAGAGCTGGCCCGCATGAAGCAGGAACCCGTGCGCACGGATGACGGCCGCGCCATGGCCGTGCGCATCCAAGCCTACGACTACCTCGAGTGCTCAGCCAAGACCAAGGAGGGCGTGCGCGAGGTCTTCGAGACGGCCACGCGCGCCGCGCTGCAGAAGCGCTACGGCTCCCAGAACGGCTGCATCAACTGCTGCAAGGTGCTATGAGGGCAGCGCCCGCCCCGCCTGCCCCTGCCGGCGCGGCTCCCCTCCCGGGCCCGTCCCCCACGATCCCGGAGAAGGGGAGACCCGCGCCCGCCTAGGACCCTGCCGGACTGCCTGGCATCTGCTGGCGGCTCTGGCTCGCTCCGAGAATCGGCGTGAGCACCGGGCGCCCCTTCCCAGTGTCTGTGTGCGTCCAGCTGTGTTGCACAGGCCCGGGCGCCCCGCTGAGTGCCAAGGGTCCCCCGAGCATGCTTTTCTGAAGAGTCAGGCCTCAGAGTGTGTGGCTGTATGTCTGTTCGACTCCCTTCGCCCCATTTTCACCCCACCCCCACCTCTGGTCCCCGGGGGCGAGATTGGCGCCCGAGTGTGGCCGCGCCCCATCAGATGTTCGCCCTTAACCAGCCAGCGCCTGCGACCCCTTGTCTGTAACATAGACCCCGGGAACTGCGGGAGGGGAGGGCAGGGAGGATGGGGGGATGTTATATAAATATAGATATAATTTTATTTTCGGAGGTAAGATGATATTTAATGGTGGTGGTGGGTGGAGTGACCAGGGCGCTAAAACAGCTCCGGCCCTGGCTGGGTCAGGCGCCCATCCAAGAAGGAACAGGACTTGGTCATCTTTCCAACTCCTGGGGAAGACATTTGCAACTGACTTGGGGCTGAGAGGACACAGCCTCCGGACACAGCGTCTCCTGCGGGCCAGCCCCGGGCGAAGCCCTCACCAGCCACCGGCGGGAGCAGAGAGGGTGCACTGCGGGCTTGTTTTTGCCATAAGCGAACTTTGTGCCTGTCCTACAAGTGAAAATTGTTTAGTCCAAGAAACTGATGTTATTTGATTTATTTAAAAGCTAAAACTTGGTTTTTCTTTGGGAAGAAATTCTTTGCACAATTGTTTCATTGTTTGACACTTAATGCACTTGTCATTTGCATAAGACAGTAGCATTCTGACCACACTTGTACGCTGTAACCTCATCCACTTGTGATGTTTTTAAAAAAAATGTTGATGACTTTTAAAAAACAAGGAGAGGGATAAAAACCCCCACTAATTTTTGCTTTGTTTTCTTGAAAAAGGCAGCAACACTGTTTTGCGATTTTATTTGTGCAGGTTATGCACACTATTTTGATAAAGGGCAGTAACAAGTATTGGGGCCTATTTAAAACTTATTTTTTTTTCACAAGGCAGTCTCTAAAGCTATGTGAAGTTTTCTCTGCATCTCTGTAGAGAGAATAAACCTGTCCCTATTTTCTTCCCCTCCCCTCCCTCCCAGTGGTACTTCTACTAAATTGTTGTCTTGTTTTTTATTTTTTAAATAAACTGACAAATGACAAAGTGGTGAGCTTATGATGTTTACATAAAAGTTCTATAAGCTGTGTATACAGTTTTTTATGTAAAATATTAAAAGACTATGATGATGACATTTATAAAATGGCTCTTGTGGTTTAATAGTGTGTAAAGGTATCCTTGTGAGTTTGGGACAAAGGAAAAATTCTTAGTGGGGTCTTTGCCACCAGCTCCATTTACTTTGTGAGGATGAGGTCCTTTGGGGGTGTGTGTGGGTATTGGGGGAGGGGTTGGGTGACTGAGGGGAGAGCAGGTTGTTCCTGTCACCGTCCTAGAGGAAAATGATTGGGTTACCTAGACACCAGGGCAAAAACCTTTGACTTAATATGTACTCGGTCCTATTAGGTGGGGCTAATTTTATTTTCTCTATATGTGTTAAAAACACTTGTGTGTCTAAGTCTATCGCTTGGCTTTGCTTATTCTTTGAAACTTGAAAAGTTGTCATTTGTGCATTTTAAGTCTAGATAATGTTTTTTTGCTAATCACTGGCGTGGGGCCAGGCTCTGCCTCTGGAAGGCTGGTTACTGAGTTTCCTGTGGAGCATCAGGGGTTACGCAGCACCCCAGGAGACTGTAGGTGGTCATCTTTGGGACTGGAACTCCTGAGTGGGAGTGGAGGGGAAGTTCAGATATGGAGCTGAGTTTTCTTATACTATCTAATTTTCATCTGCCAAGGAAACGTAAAATGCTTTATTCTAAGTATGGAGAAGGGCCGTATTATGGACAGAACACTGGATGTTTGGGGTGGTTGTTTAAAGATGGAGCAGCCACATTTGAGGGTTCAAGCATGATGAGCTCTAATGGTAGACACTGCCTTGCTACAGTGGTTCTTAGAACTAGACAGGCTGATTTATACTTGGAGACCACAGTCAAATCCTGCTGCAGGTGTGACGGCTGAAACCTGCCAGGGCTCAGCAGCTTCCAGGGAAGGTATCTGACAGTGCCAACCTCTCCAACTAGACCTAAGAAAGTGGTTTTTGTTTTTGAATCAGCACTTTCTGGGTTTCTAGCACTTATTGCCACCTTCTCCTCCCCCTTCCCTCCCACACCCAGGGCACCGGCTGAGAAGATCTCTTTTGAAGTTGTTTTGCTTCAAAGCCTGAGGCTTTGGGTTCCCAGTCTTCCCCCAGACTCCTAAGGGCTTTTGTTGAGTGGAGAAAACCTGGTCGGTGGTGACCTTTCACCCACTGAAACCCGGGCAATAACTGGGCCTCCTGCTGGGCTGGGCAGGCATTGGTCAACAGGGGGGATTGTTTGGGCTCCTTCCTCCAGGAGCAGAACAAGACAGGGTGGCTTCTTTGAGCAACTGCCTCACTCCCTCCTGGGCCCCTAGGCCACTCACAGCCTACTTTTTCTTTTTCATTTTAAAGACAAAACTTCCCATTGAAAACCAGAATGTTTATTTGCAGGTTTTACAGCTAGCAAATCCTTTGGTACCAGGGAGTGCAGGATCTGTGGGGGAAGAGCTGGGGCTTGGGCTGAATGCCCAGGACTCAGCTTTGCAACCAGCCAAGAGCCTGGAGACCCAACCCCCTGAAAGGGCCTTTTCAAGGTTTCCTGCCTGTTCAAATCTGCCTGGTACCTAGAGCTGTCTGTTTCTTATATTTTGGGGAGACAAACACTCAGATGACACATGGCGGCCTGAGTTATGCTTGTTTTAAAATGCATGGCATTTAATAATCCTGCTGGAACACACTCTTCTTGCTGCATTAGGATCCAACTGGAAAATATAAAGACGAATTGCTGTAGGCTGGAAAATCAATTAGGAAAAAGAGGTAAAACATCTGGTGTTACTTGTAGAATATGAAAATTCATTTTGCACATTTAAAGTAAATGTGCTGAGTTGATTTAATTGCCTGTTGAACTGTTCTGTGGAAAATAGTGGGGCGTTTCATTGATCCTGGGCATTTTATAGCAAAGGGCATTGTCTTGGGTTCTCCTTTAATCTTAATCTTAAATCAATCTGAATTGTATTTCTAAGGTTTTTTTCACATGTATTTCAGTAGACCTTGAACTGTGAACTGTGGTTTTCCTTCTTTATTTTTTTTTCTTCTTTTTTTTTTGTCACATAAGCACAGGATTTACTTCTTTATTTTTTATTTCAGAATATTACAAGGGTACAAATATTTTGGTTACATGAATTGCTTTTGTACTGCTTGAATCAAAGTTATAAAATGTGTCTATCACCCAGATAGCATACATTGCACCTATTAGGTATGATTTCACCTACTCCTTAAACTGTGGTTTTGAAACTCAAGTGTGCATTAGAATCACATGGAGGGTGGGTTGTAACACAGACTGTTGGGCCTAACCCCAGAGTTTCTGTTCTAGTAGGTCTGGGGTGGGGTTCAAGAATTTGAATTTCTAACAAGGTCCTAAATGACATTGATGCTGCTGGTTTGGGGACCACACTTTGAGAACGACTGGCTTGGAATGAGGCAGAGGCCTTGTCAATGTGCAGAGGGAGGTTGGTTTCCTATGAAAATAGATCAAATTCCGCAGACTTACAGGGTTGGCCCTGTAGTCTTGACTTCCATACCCCAGGGAGTACAGAGCTCCCAGAGAGCTTTCCTTTTAGGATGAACCACACATAATCCCTATCTTCTTTTCCTCACATTCTTATACCAAAAGAGGTTTAATGACCTTCTAGTGATTTAGTTCTGCCATTCCTGCATCCATTACTGCATTCAGAATGCAACAGCATGCATTGGCACCTACTCTATGAGCTCAATGAGATGGGAATACAAAAGGAATACGACTCAGTCCTTGCCCCCCAGGAGCTCACTCATAACCGGGCAGGGCAGGCAGTTGCAGGAATGTGTCCACCAAGTCCTGAAATATGGCATTCTCTGATGGATGTTAGCCAAGGGCACAACAGGACCCCAGGATGGAAGTGCCTAGGTTTGCCTGGAACATTGGCGAAGGTGTCACAGAGGAGACATTTGAGCTGAGTCTTTTTTTTTTTTTTTTTGAGACAGAGTTTCACTCTTTTGCCTGGGGTAGAGTGCCGTGGCGTCAGCCTAGCTCACAGCAAACTCAAACTCCTGGGATCAAGCAATCCTTCTGCCTCAGCCTCCCGAGTAGCTGGGACTACAGGCACGTGCCACCATGCCCGGCTCATTTTTTTCTATATATTTTTAGTTGGTTGATTAATTTATTTCTATTTTTAGTAGAGACGGGGTCTCACTCTTGCTCAGGCTGGTTTCAAACTCCTGACCTTGAGCGATCCACCCTCCTCAACCTCCCAGAGTGCTAGGATTACAGGCGTGATCCACCACGCCATTGTACACCAGTGATATGTACAGCTTCATTTTGTCACTGTTTCCCCAGGGGCCTGACCTCTGGGGAATAAAGCTCTCTTGGGTGAGAACTACTTTCTGCTTTTAGTCCCTCTAGCATGTATTTCTTCAGTCAAGAAAAATGATATTACCCAGCCAAGTCAAACACAGCCTCTCCAGTCCCTCCCTGTCCACAACACAGGGACCTACCTGGCAGGCCAGGAGAGAAGGCTGGTGATGAAGGTTTCATTGTTTCCTCTGTGCCTTCCAGGGATGTGGCACAAAGGTTTGCTTTGTGATCACCTACACCCTGGGAAACACACGCCCTGGCCTCCAGGAGACTGTGGGGCCACAAAGGGGCCTTGTGCCCCAGCTCCTCCGCTCCTCACCACTTTATCTGGTCCATCTTCTGGCTGGGGGGAGAACCTGGGCTCTCAGACTGCCCCCAACTCTCAGAAGCCCCTATTTGGGCATGGGAGATAAGAGCCTAGAGGATCTCAGTTCATTCCTTCCTGTTCATTCTTTTATTTATTTATTTTTAATACCTTTACTGAATCCTGGTGCATGTTCATTCTTTTAGTCAACAAATATTTATTGTTGACTAAAAGACTCTGGGTCTCACTCTATGCTAGGAGCCTGGGATACAGTATGCAAAGAAACAGGCATCATCCCTCCCCTGGTAGAGTTTTCAGCCTAAGCAAGTGATGATGATGATGGTAACAGCTTATATTTATTGACTATGCACCAGGCACTGTTCTAAGCCCTTTATCTGTATTATTTTATTAAATCCTTATATTATTAATAGTAATCTATTGCTGTATAACAAATTATTCTAAAACTCAGTGGCTTAGAACAAAATGTATTACCTTACAGTTTCTGTGAGTCAGGCGTTGAGGCACAGTTTAGCTGGGTCCTCTGGCTGAGGGTGTCTCAGGAAGCTCTACGCAAGGTGTTGGCTGGGGCTGCATTTATCTTGAGGCTTACCTGGCGAAGAATCTGCTCCCGAGCTCACTCATGTGGCTGCTGGCAGGATTCAGTTTCTCCCTGGCTGAGGCTGCCCTCCGTTCCCTGCCGTGTGGGCCTATCCACAGGGCGGGTCTCACCAGGGTGGCTCGTTTCCTCAGAGTAAGCAAGAGAGAGCGTGAGCGAGGTAGAAGTCAGTCTTTTATAACCCAGTCTCAGAAGTGCCATCCCATCAATTCACTTCACTGTATTCTATTTATTAGAAATAAGTAACTGGGTCCGGTCCACACTCAATGGGAGGGGATTGTACAAGGACATGAATACCAGAAGAGGGGATCTTTGGGAGCTATTTTATTTTATAAAAAAATAAGAGACAAGGTCTTGCTCTGTTGCCCAGGCTGGAGTGCAATGTCCTGATCATAGCTCACTGCAACTTTGAACTCCTGGGCTCAAGAGATCCTCCTGCCTCAGCCTCCTAAGTATCTGGGACTACAGGCATATGCCACCATGCCTGCCTAATTTTTTTTATTTTTTGTAGAAATGGGGTCTTGCTATGCTGCCCAGGTTGGTCTTGAATGCTTGGCCTTCAGTGAGCCTCCTACCGCAGCCTCCCAAAGTGCTAGGATTAGAGGTGTGTGAGCCACTGCCCTCAGCTGGGGGCAATTTTGGAAGCAGCTGACCACAATCTCTGCAACAACTCTGAGACAAGTGCCAGAGGAAACTGAGCCATGGAGAGGTTAAGCAACTTGCTCTTGGTCACAAAACTTGTACAGATTTGATGCAGGTAGTCTGGCCCCAGGACAACAATATCATACATATGGTGAGATTCTGATTTGAGAAAGGTCACACTGACTGCAGTGTGGGGGTGGATTGGAGGAGGGAAGACCAGAGGCAGGAAGACTAATGAAGAAGACTCTTCCCTGGCCCCGGTGGAGATGAGAGGGCCCGAGATGCACAGTGTGGACGTGGCGAGGAGGTGGCAGAGTGGAAGGACATTTAGGAGGTAGATCTGAGTGGGAGGCACCACGACGACCCCCAGGGCTCTGGCCTGGGTGACTTAGAGGTAATATAAGGTAAGATAAGAACAGTCTGTAAGGTAAGAATAAGCAGAAGATGAGCAGATGTTGGGGAGGGCACTAGAAGGATGTGTTGAGTTTGGGTTTGATATTGAGTGCAAGGTATCTTTACAAATGACCACGGTCCTCTGAACCTCCCTCATCCCTCCCACACCATAATCTGAGTACCATCTGTATGGATTTAGACTACTGTGTCCTGTTCAGGTCATGCAGAAAGGCCACAGTCCCTATGAATGAAGAAAGTCTCCCTGATGGGAGGGGACTTCATCAGACCAGCCTTCCTAGGAAGAAGCACATCCTGGGATAGGAACGGTGGCTTTAGAAAGTGGACCTCAGAAAGCAAGGAAAGGAGCTCAGCCCCTCTCCGAGAGCACAATCTAGATGTGGCCAGGTGTCACTGGGCGCTGAAGGGACGGGGAGGGCAGGAGACTTCTGCCCCATGTGGGTGGCAAGGGTAGGCAGAGAGACCCAGCGAGGGCCGTCCAGGCTAGTGGACTCTAGGAGAAACCGTATCAAATAGCTAATTATAAGGTACGCCTGTCGGACAGTTAATTCTCTTCGATTCTCTTGGAACCTTCAATGAAGTTTTGCCAAATATTCTAGCCTGACTTTAGCACTGCTGTGGAGATTGGAGGGAAGAATGTTATCCATGCCAGGCTGGGGGGAAGGGGAAGCACAGTTCCTGAGGGTTCCCACCACGGCGGTTCCAGCTGGGAGCAGAGTGAGCATGCCCAGGATGAAGGAGCTCTGGGATAAGAGTCTTGGTTGTGCTGTTCAACCATTTATTCACAAGGAGGTTGTTTTCCTCATTGCGAACCACAGTCAGGATGCCCGTGTGACGGACGCTGTCTGGCCAGGTTGGAGGGATCTCTGGGTCAGCTGAGGAGGGAGGGAGCCACCAGGGGACAGGTGGTAACCAAAGCCCTGGAGAAAGGAGGAGATGACCCAGGAAGAGTACTCGGAATGACAATGGACTTTAAGCTAGACCAGAAGTGCCATGACAAGAGTGAGGCTGGAATCCCACGAGTCAGGAATTCTGCTCGTTCCCTGCTGTGTCTCTACTGCCCGGGACAGTGCTTGACATATCCTAGGACCTCAATTAGTAGTTGAGCGAAGGAGTTAATTAAAGAAAGGACAGAAATTTAAGGAGCAGCAACTTCTAAGAGACCTGAGGAAGTGATGAAGGTTTGGAACAGCTGCTGTGGGCAATGAGAGGAAGAAGAGGGAGACAATGGCTGGGCTCCTTGGGATCCCTGAGTCCCAGGAAGTTAAGAAAGTTCTCCTTTAAGGTCAGGCTTTGAGCACTGGCACCAACGGAGAAAAGGCTTTCTCTATACCCCACCCCTAGCAAAAATGCACAACTGCTCAACCCAACAAGGTCCCTGGGGGAATACTCCTGGGGACCCTGCGGGGAGGGGGAGCGGAGCGTGCAGCAGGACTGCATTTCCAGGGCTGCAGGCCACACCTGCCTCCCCGCAGGACCACCTGGGTGGCAGGATGTGCTCAGCTGCTGTCGCTGTGGGCTGAGCTGTCAGAGTCAGAAGAGCTGGGCAGATTTGGATTCCAGGTTAGAAGCTTAGCATGACTGCTCCACGTTCTTCATTCCAGAAATTGTCATTGAAAGTACAATCCCAAGGCCTAAAGGAAGCAGGCCATGGGCTTTTATGACTGTGTGTGATCTCTACCCTTTGGCTGTCATTCGGAGTTATTTTTCTTCTCCCTTCAATCCTGAAAAGGGAAGAAACAAATGTTACGGGAAGCGAGTTTCTCGTCGCTTTGTTAATGATTGATTCCATTTAATTCCAGAGCTTGTTTGACCTTTGGATAAACAATCGAAACCTTCTGGAGGCACCTAAAAGGAATGCAAAAGTGCATTTGCCATTTAATGGTAGAAAAGTTTTAAACACAACTCTGACAGCATAAAAAATAGTATTTATATGAGGGCTAAAAAAATTGCTTGTAAAATATATACTCCAGTAATGGCCAAATATGGGAAACTCCGATACTGGTCGCATAACCAGGCCAAGTCTGTAAATGGGCAGATCCACCCATCCTCCTTCATTTAGGTTGAGCATTCTGTGGCTACAAATTCCCTCCAAGGATGTCTAGAATTGTAGGCCAAACGGAGACCCAGACTAAATGCATACAATAACACCAACGTGAGTTAGCCAGCTTGGGTTCTCTGAGGTGGGTTTAGCTGTGCCAACAGAGAATTGTTCAAAGTTTTAACTTTATGGGTAATGGTAGAAGTGACAGAGTGTATAGTTGGTTACCTGCCAAATCTGAAAGAACAAATAAAGATGAAATGCAATGAACGTTTAAACAATTCAATGGAAAAAAGTGCTAACCAGGCTTAGGAGGCCAAGAGTTTTCTAGCAGGCTGATGTGATCTGATCCGTTTCTATAACATGGTGACCCACTGGCGGGCAGTCTCACCAGTAAACCAAGGGGATTCAGAACGCCTGGCACCACCACGAGCAGGTGCAGAGGAGGCCTGGAAGCAGCTGGAGCTGGGGCCACAGATCCACCCCGGGCGTGTGCAACCCTCTCATCCCCAGCGGGGTGACTGAAGAGAACACAGTTCATGGAATTTTCTGGGGACTTCAAGAACAAGTGCTAGCAGTGGAGCGGGAGGGGGTGTCCCCCGCCTTAACAACACCTATCCCATCGTCTTGTTTCACCCCTTCTGCTGTAGGACCGGTAGTGCAGTTTAGCGGGAAAATTGCAGCTCACAGGCAGCAGCCCGGCTCTGTCTGTTACTGTCTGTGCATTCTTGGGCCAATTACTTTTACCTTCAACTGCCTCAGGTTCTTTATTTGTAAAATAATTTTGAAGATTAAACAAGATCAAACCAAGTACTTGGCACAGTGCCCAGCTCATTCTAAGTCCTCAATAAATCTTGATTACCTTCTCTCAAGTGGATTCCTCTTAGTACCTTAAGCACAAAGTAGAAGTGGAATAAATTTTGTTGAATACGTGAGTAGATGATAACAACAACTCTCTTGTTTATCAAGGACTTTTTCAACTGTAGGCTCCTCAGGGGACCACATCATACTCATTTTTGCGACCTCAGCATCTTGCTCAGGAGCTGGCACTTGGAAAGTGCTTGGCAACTACTAAGTTATGAATAATAGCTTGAGCTCAGAGGGCTCTTGATAAACTGGAGATTCTGAGGATTGCATAGGATGAATTTGGCAGGGAGTTCACCCAGGGAAGAAGTGTCCACCATTCAGGCCCCAGGAAAATGCTGGCAGAAACTGAGGCTCCTGGGGTCTGGGGCCCAGCAGGCTTTCTTTCTAGGAGCAGGGTGCCCACGAGTCCTCAGCAGAGGCTGGCACTATACTAGTCCATGGTCCCGATGACTTATAATGAGGAGCAGGCTGGCCCGTGCACAAAGTCACAGAGAGCCTGCCCACCCTCGCCTTGTGGACATAGCCACAGATGGAAGGACTTGGTAACTTGTCCAGGCAAAGCAAATGCCAGGAAAAATGCTGTACACCCCTAAGTGATGAAGAAATGTGTGCTAAAAAGATCCAGCCATTGTCCCGTGTGTGCAAAGCCCACGTTTATCAGGCCCAGGACGCAGCTGCTGCATTTGTAACCTGAGAAAGCGAGTCCCTGCTTCTTATGCAGCTCAGCAAAACTGTCAGACTCCACCATGGAACAGAAAACAAAGAAGTTAGGAGACATGATCATCTGACCGCAGTACCTTGGAGAGTAAGAGCCCAGAGCTCCATTTCTGCAGGAGTTTTCCGAACCCACCGCAAGTGAACTGGTAATCACTTTAAGTCTGGACAAACTGGTTCTCCTGGCACAGAGGTAGAAGCCAAGCTTAATTAGACTGCAGGATTAGACTGGGGGAGAGGCCTTTGTTCAGGGTTGGCTGCAATGTTGTTTTTTTTTACTTTCTTGTTAAAAAAGAACAGAAAACCATATCTTCAGGGGCAGAAGGACAGGGCAGTGGTTGCAGTGTGGAAATTCTCATTCAAGGTAAATCCCTCTGTGTTTACCCTCTCACATTTTTCAGAAAGCTGACCTTGAACTTGAGTTCCTGGTAATGCTTGACCTCGGCAGCATCTGGGCAGTATTTTGGGGAGGGCCGACTGCTGAATGGAGATTTGGCTGTTCCCGTCTCAGTTTGGTAGGTTTTTTCCCCAGGTGACTTAGAAATAGATGCCCGAATTGACTCAACTATGCCAAATGCCAAGTTCTGAGGAGTCTGGGCCAAAAGCCGGGGTCTGTAGCCGGTGATTTCCAGGCCTGGGGAGGTTGCGCTCTGGCAGCCAGCAGTGGAAGGTGAGGTCAGTCGGTCACTTGGCTCACCTTGTTTGGAAGCAGCAAGTCTGATTTCAGAGCTTGGGCTGGAAACAGGCGTCTGGAATGGATCCCCGAGCCAGGGTCTGACTCATCCCCTCAGAACCGTAGTAAGTCTGTCAGGCTGCTCCTTTGTCACTAGGTCCAGAGTTAAAAGGCCATTTGAGTTCAAGGAGGAGGGCCGGAGCTGGATCTGGACCTGGTTCCTGGAGGGCACTGACCAGGCCTAGATCCTGGTTAGTCCTAGGAGTAGGGAGAGCTTGGGGCCACCAGGAAGAGGTTCAGGCCGGGATGAAGTGACTTTCTTTAGTCCCCTCTCAAGGGCAGACGGGCTCCAGATCTATACATAGGATTTGATCTCGCTCCCATCTGGACCCCTGGGCCCTGGTAGTTAGGCTGGTTCCACTACCTGTCATTAGCCCTGTGACCCGCCTGGATGTGTGTCGCTGGTGCAGGGTGCAGGGCTTACCGTGCACTGCGAGTACGCGGCTTTGCAGTGGGAGCAGCAGGATGGGCTCAGAGCTCAGGGCCAAGGGCACCTGAGAGCTCTTCCCCAAGCTGGGGCCGGGGCTTGCTCTTAGGGAGACCTCCTGCCTTTTCTTAAACACGGTCTTTGTAACTTTAAGAGATAAAGCCCGTCTTGGTCTAGCTTATCCTGCTGGGCCTGTGCTGCTCTGGTCCCGGAGCTGGTGGGAAGAAGAAGGTATGAAGGTGTACCCTCTCTCACTTGATTCCTAAAATGAAGGTCTTATGGTCACCCCATCTCTCCCTGTGTCCCTCCCCTTCTCTGGCTTCACCAGCGCTTTGTCGAAAGCTGGCTGGGCAGCCCGCGTGGAAAATCACCCAAGGCTGCCTGGTCAATCCCATGCATGGGGGTGGTACGCCTATGTGTGAAAAGGTGCCGGGGGACAGCTGAGCCCCCAGCTAAACTCCCCATCCCTGCGAGCTCCCTGTGGCAATGACCCCTGCAACGTCTGGGGGTGTCAGTAAACAGAACAGGGGCCAGGGCTGTTATAATCGGAAGCCTGGAGCTAGCTAGTGGGTGCTCCTTGGAGAGGCCCCCCAGGAAGGGACAGGCCTGTGCTTTGCCCCCACCAAGAGTTCAAAGCAGAGCTCAAATGTCATCTGCCTTTCCTGACCTCCTCTATCTCCCTCTCCTGCTCAAAACACAACCTTCTTTCCTTTATTACCGTTCTCAGCCTTCCTTAGAGTAGCCAGTGATTATACGTCTCCCATGGAAGGTGTGGCCTCCGAGCGTACGGGGACTGGGTCTTGCAATTATCTGTAGTCCCAGCATCCAGACCCGGGCCTGGCACAAGCACTCAGTAAACATTTGTTGAATGATGGACAGACTGAGGACCTTTCCTGTAAGACAAAGAGCTCAGGGCCCTGCCGTGAAGGCAAAGATAACATATGTGGAAAAAATTCAAAGAACAATTTAGTGTTAAACTGTACCACGCTCTGGGTGGTACAGGTTGATGCATGAAGATGCTAACGCAGAGGCTGCTGGCCTGCAAGTCCTTTTGGGAGGAACTGAAGCAAGATGCTTCTTGCCCTGCTAGAAGTTAAGCACCACGTGACACAGTCTTTGTTCGCTGCTGTATCCCCAGTGGCTTGAATAGTGCCTGGCATGAGGTAGGTACTCCATACACATTTGTGGAATGGACGTTCTTGAGTTGTTGTAGTTTTTTTTTTTAAAGCAGATTGGAAATGTTTACGATTAACTTGTCCTTAAGCCATTAAGGTGAACTACAAAGGAAAGGGCTTATGTAGACCCAGGTTACCCACACAGACCCCGCCAACTTCATAGACATGAGCTCAGAAGGGCCCTGAACTTGGTTTAACCAAATTCTTGAAATTCTTAATAATTTTTGAACAAGGGGCACTGCATTTTCACTTTGTACTGGGTCAGCGAGGTATGTGGCTGGTTCTGCCCACAGAAGTGGACACTGTCGGTCCACAGCGCAGGCCAGCAGAGGTAAGGAAGGTGCTTGGCTCTGGATGCCCCCTGGCAAAGTGACTTCCGTGCAGGGCTGTGGGCGGCTCACAGAAGACAGGGAGGCCGCGAGGGATCTGAGGTGCTGCTCCCTTTTCTGCCTGGCCCCAACCTCCAGTTGCTTCTGTTGCTTGGCGCCGCCTGGCCCGAAGTGACCTCAGGGAGTGGCGAGTGGCCATTGCCAGTGACCTCACATCTCTTGTCTCTGCTGTGCTCCTGTCCCTGGCAAGGAGCAGGCTCTCTCCCTACCATGGGACACGTTTACGGAACACTTTGTAAACAGTGGCCTCATGAGCATGGTTCTCACAGGAACCCTCCTCCTTGCCCTTTCAAGGAACTTGGGGCATTTCCCTGTCTGGGTTGGAGGACATTAAGTGTCCCCCCCCACCCAGGTACCCTTAGATGATGCCAGTCACTTTCTAGCTTTTTCGCACTAAACCTGAGGATTCTTTTGCCTCAAGAAGAAGTTTACTGACAATAGAGCATCTCTTATGGTGGGGTGATTTTTCTTTCTCTCTGGTTCAAGAACCTTGATCTCGGTAGGCTGGGGCCCTCCGGCAGTGCCCGGAGCCCTATTCGTTTCTCTTAGGGACATCACTGGGTTTTCATACCTGTGGGGTCCCCAGCCTCATGGTGGGGTGGGGGTCTCTGCATCCCAGGGATCTGTACCTGCTGTATGTCTGGCAGAATGGGCTGGCCATTGGCAGAGTCTCACTCAATCCTGAGTATGGCCACCTTCCTCTGCCTCTGGAACCCAGCAGAGCATGGCTGGGCTTGGGAAGGGGACCCAGGGAGTCGCTGTTTATTGCTGCTTTGGAATGGAGCCCAGAGTGGAGCCAGTGGGGTTCACAGTGTCTTTGAAAGGCTGCTTCTCTGTGTTTCCAGATGTAATTCAGGGTGTCTGATAAGGATTCATGCTGATATGCCCCTATGTTTCTCTTCCCTGAGCCCTTCTGGCCAAGGCCAGGTCTCACCTACAGGATAAGTATCAGATTTGAAAAGGGGCGCAGGGTAGTTCTTAACCTTTGCTACTGCATCTTGGAAAACTAAAAGTGGATATTGCAAGTTAATGAGCAAAGGATTGGGAAGGTAGATCTTTACAATGTCAAAGTCACTGCCATTATAAGAATTGGTTTTTAATAATAAGATATTATTGATTTTAATATTCATACACTGCCAGAAATGAGAAGGACATCCAAGGTCATTAGGTCCCACCTCCTTATTTTAAATATGGAAAACTGGCGCCCACTGAGGCTTGGTGGCTGCCCCAGGTCACATAGTCATCCAGAACAGAATTAAGTCCAAGTTGTGTTTTAAAGCTAAAAAAACCCAAGTCACAGGAGTCCCAGCTACTTGGAGGCTATAGGAGGATCACTTGAGCCCAGAAATTTGAGACCCGCCTCAGCGACATAGTAAGACCCTGTCTCTAAATAAGTAAATTAAAAAACAAAAACAAACAAAAAAAACCCAGAGCACCTTCCTCCCAGGCTCCTGTTCTCTCTCCAACATAAAGTTCTTAAGATATTTTAGGTATTAAGTAAACATTCACTCAGATTAAACATCTGACGAATAACTGCATGGGACATGGCATATTTTCAGGACATTCACAAATAACCTCAGTAGGTTTTATGAGTTTTTGTTCTTTCATTTTATTGTTCATTTGTCACCGCCTCTGTATTGAACAACCTGCCTTATGCCAGGCCCTGTGCTCATAACTAGGAATTCCAAGTGGAATCAGAGATGGTCTGTGTCCTCAAAGGCAACTCGTGCTAGGAGAGTGTGTGTGTGTGTGTGTGTATCTCAAACAACAAACCCCCTCTGTAGTGTCCTTTACAACAGATTGCTTAGTCTTAGCTTCGACACCTCCAGTGAGAACCCTTGCTTTGAGAACTCTGGTCCAACTTTTATTTTATTATTATTATTATTTTTTTTTATTTTAGCATATTATGAGGGTACAAGTGTTAAGGTTACATATATTGCCCGTGCCCCCCATTCTGGTCCAACTTTTAAAGTCCACAGGAGTGGGTGGTCCCAGGGCCCCATCAGGCAGGGGTATCTTTTTCTGTTTTATTTCAAGCCCGAGCTAGTGTCTGATGCCCTGGAACTGAACACACTGTCTTACTGGCCGATGGAGGCATCTAAACAAAGGCTCAGATACTAACATATGAAAATTGCATGAACGCGCGCGCACACACACACGCAGAGCCAGTCTTAGGAGCACGGAATGTCAGTTCTGGGTTATAAGATCCTTATTCATTAGATGAGAAAATAGAGACCCAGAGCAGTTCAGCCACTTGTTTAACTAGCTAATCCAGAGGACTAGTGGATTTTTTAAACCATTTAAACTTTTATTTCATTCTGGAACTGAAGGATGGGAAGGAGTTTCCATTAGAAATGACTTCATCTGAAGTGCCACTGCCCGGAGTAAGACCTCCTGGAAAGGCACCGAGGTGGTGAGGTCTCTCTTCATTCTTTTGTGGAACCCCACAGCTACTATAGAGGGTTCCAGGTGACTGGGAGTCAACTCCGACTGTCCTGAATGCCAGTTGCTCCCTCTGACAGCAGACTGTGACAGCCCGCTGGGGCTGAGCGGGTGTTAAGCAGGGCTCTGCTGCCCCATGCCCAGCCCAGGGAGCCCCGGGAGCCTGTAGGGAGGTGGGAAGGAGGAAGGGTGCCTTCAAAGAGGCCACCACAAGATGTTTTGGTTTAAGCATGGGACATTGTTCTCCCTTCAAAGCCCAAGATAAAAGGATAAAAGCTGCTCAGGAATGCCCTGCAGGGGCATAGGCTTTGATGCTGTTGGGAAGGCCGGGACCCTTTTCTCCCTCTGTAAGTAACTCAGCCCATCCACAGCCTCAAGACCGCGGCCTTCTTGAGGGGGAGAGCCGGCAAGGTCAACCGAGCACAGCTTCCCACGGACGGGTGCTTCCCAGAGTGCTTCTGCAGAGAGGCCGCCCAACCCTGCTCCCACCCTTCCAGGGGCAGGACCTGTGCTCCCTTATGAGGGCACCAGCGTTGGATAGGGCCGCTTTCTTGTAGGGAAGGTCGCTCTCTGTGCCATCTATCTGTGGGGCCCAGCTCTGAGTCTGGGCCTCCACCTGCTGCTCTCTGTCCACGGCTGCCCTGTGGAAGTTTGAGTCTACTGTCTGCTGCGCTCCAGCCAGCCCTGCCCGGGTTAGTCTTGGCCATCCCTGCCAGATGTGGCTGTGAAGGCCTCACCCTCCTCTGCCCGGGGTGTTCCTGAAAGAGAAAGCTCCAGAACTGGAAAATCCAAACCCCAAAACACCAGTTGCAGACTGACCAAAGCAGAGCCACATGGGCTGCTGTCTCCCTGGCCGAACAGACTTCTCAACAACCTGAACCATGGAAGCTGTGACCTGTTTGGGATTTGGGATTTCCTACCTACTGCTTTGGACAGGCCATATGCATATCTCCTCGCCCCGGGGCTTGGTGAGCCGCTGCAGGGCTGGGCTCTGCTCTCTTCCTCTTTTTTTTTTTTTTTTTTTGAGTCAGAGTCTCACTTTGTTGCCCAGGCTAGAGTGAGTGCCATGGAATCAGCCTAGCTCACAGCAACCTCAAATTCCTGGGGTCAAGCAATCCTCCTGCCTCAGCCTCCCGAGTAGCTAGGACTACAGGCATGCGCCACCATGCCCGGCTAATTTTACATATATATATATATATATATATATATATATATATATATATATTTTATATATATTAGTTGGCAAAATAATTTCTGTCTATTTATAGTAGAGACAGGGTCTCCTTCTTGCTCAGGCTTGGTTTCGAACTCCTGACCTTGAGCAATCCGCCCCCCCTCGGCCTCCCAGAGTGCTGGGATTACAGGCGTGAGCCACCAGGCCCAGCCTGCTCTCTTCCTGTTTGAGTCCTTTTGCCTTGATATGAATTCCAGCTGGGGGCAAGAATTCTTTAGGTGTTTTTTAGAAACAACCACAAAGTACAAACCACAAGCATGCCTGCTGCCCTCCATTTATGGGGTTCCAGCATGGGGATTCAGGGTCTCCAACCCACTTAGTGCTGAGTTCTGGGCACACACCCTCAGGGGGCCACTGGCCTCAGAGGCCCGTGGTTGGGTGAGCACTCACAGGAGGCCGCCATGTGTGGGCCAGGGCAGGAATCCCAGCTCCAGTGTCAAGACAGGCTCGACCACGAACCAGCGGTCATTAGGCTTTTGTCAGGGGAAGAGGCTGAGGCAGGGCAGGGCTGGTCACATCGCAGCAGGGGGAGCTTTCGGGGCAGAGTGTGACCCTGAAGCCCCAGAGCTGACTTGGGAGGATGGGGCAGTGTTTGCCTGGACTGTTCCTTAATGAGCTCATCCAGCCACGTGGTCCTTCCCTTCCACCCACTCAGCAACATTTACATCCAGCAGAGTGATCCTGGCGAAAGCGATTCTTTCATTGCCTGCCTAACTGGACGAACAAAGCCCCCAGGGGTTATTTGGACAAGAGTATAAAAGATCCCAAGAATGTGACCTGACCCCAAAAGTACAGGGGGAATAATGGAAGCTTCTGCCAAGTCTTTGGGGATTAAGTGGTGGGCATTAGGGTGGGGGGATGACGCTGTTATGTCCTATTTCTTATGCACCAATAAAGGCACAGCCTTAACACAAGAGGAACAAAGGGGAGTCACCCTGCTCTGCGGCAGGCGGGGCAGCTGCGTGCGCTTGGGAAACGTGTCTGCTCTTCCCTGCAGCACGGTCAGGACTCTGGAAACTGCACTTGAGGGATGCGTACGTGTTTGTGTGTGTGCGTGTGTGTGTGTGTGTGTGTGTGTGTGTTACAGCAAGTGTCGCTGTGGGTGGTCCCCAGGACAAACCAAGCAGCACATGGAGAGTTGGAGAATCAGAGTTTATTTTGCCAGCGGGCTCAGAGGGGCCTCGCCACCAAATTCTGAGCACCGTCTACCCGATGTTTTTGCCACTTTTATTAAATTGGAGTAGTCCAAGGGGTGGGGTATCAGGTGTAGGTTAGTTGATGCAATAGGTTAATATTATGTTGATGCGCCAGGCAGTAGATTTAGTGTTATGCTGATGCCAGGCAATAGGCTAGTTGATGGGCCAGGTAACAGGTTAGTATTATGCTGATGTAGGTCTTCTTCTTCTTCTTTTTTTTTTTTTTGAGTCGCTTTGTTGCCCAGGCTAGAGTGAGGGCAGTGGCATCAGCCTAGCTCACAGCAACTTCAAACTCCTGGGCACAAGCAATCCTACTGCCTCAGCCTCCCGAATAGCTGGGACTATAGGCATGTGCCACCATGCCCGGCTAAGTTTTTCTATATATATTAGTTGGCCAATTAAGTTCTTTCTATTTATAGTAGAGACGGGGTTCTCGCTCTTGCTCAGGCAGGTTTTGAACTCCTGACCTTGAGCAATCCGCCCGCCTTGGCCTCCCAGAGTGCTAGGATTACAGGCCTGATGTGGGTCTTCCGAGAGTGTGGTGCGGGGAAAGGGTCTCTGGTGCTGGGAGCACCAAGTAGCAGATGGGGGTTTCCCTTATCATTTGGGCTGTTCATAATCCATCTGATGTCATGAAGGAATAAGGAGGCTGTTTGCCCTGTTTCCTAGGTAAGAGACCTAGGAAAAGACCAAAGTTAGTATCCCAGAGCCCAAGCCCAACTTGAATGATCCTGCTCCTCACCTGCCTCCTGCCCAAGGCCACACATGGCACTGGACTAGAGCTACACAGGATGACCCCGACTTCGGGAAATAGACGGCCAAGGATGATTGTTCAGCTGGGGGACAGAGTGGAAGAAGGAGGAGCAGCCAGGGTCAGACCACTTGAGCCTGCTCAAGGGGACGGCTTGGGGTTCCCCTAGTTGGGAAGGAGCTTCACACAGAAGAGGTGGCGGGAGAGGGTTGCTGGAAGAGAAAGTCGTGCATTTGAGGATGCGCTGGCTCCAGCCGTGGGGTCTGTGTGAAGAGGAAAAGCTGACCAGAACTCAGCCTGTTCCTCACACAGGGCGAGGACCCCACCCCAGTCTGGGGACCCTCTTAGTGGCAACTGTCATGTCTTGTTCTCAGCCACGTTCAGCTGGAGACTGTGGTCCAGGCTGTGATCTTCGCAGCTGCTTCATAAGGACAGGAGCAGAGACGTTTCTACCGTGTGGATGAAGCTCTTTGGGCTCTGCTGGAGATCGCGAGATTTCTGCTGGCCTCAGATGGGCCACTGAGGGCCAAGGCCAGAGGCGAAGCAATTTCAGTCACTCGGCAGCCTGGACACTCGGTTTCCAGGCCTTTGTGATGGATTTATTTCCCAGCTTTTATCTTAACCTCCTAGAACAGGCTGGCACAGAGTATATACACCATAAATCTCTGTTGAATGGATCGATCAAATAATGCATAATGTGTCAACTTCTCTGCTTTAGTAAGCAGAGCCCAGGCACCCCAGACTTCTTTTGGTGACATCAAAAACTGCAGGGTCCTGGAATTAACCACCATTAGTGAACATTATGGAACAGCATTAGTTATATTTCCATAGAAGACATTAGTTATAATGTGTATAATGCGTGACCTTTTCGTTTTGCATCAAATCTATTTGCTGGTAAACAAAAATCATTATATAGGTAACATTTTTATATTATTTCATAATTCTGTTAGAGGCGTTTGCATGTGAATACGGTATCTCATTTTTGCAACAGTCTTTGAAGGTATGAAGGATAACGCAGTTTTCGTTATTCCCATTTTATAGCTGAGCATGTTGAGGCTGAGCGTATTCCCAAATCCACATAGCTGGGAAGGAACCAACATGGGAGTCTGTGACTGGTGCCTTTCTACTGCCCCATGCAGGGGAAGCTGAGCCATCAAAGTATGTAATTTTCCTTTTGTTCCACCAAATGAGGGTGGCATTCAATCTGGTCTTTATGGAAATGCTGTTATAAGCCAGATGTAGGCCCCGGACAACTCTGCAATTACCAGGGAGAGGTATAATTTGGGGAACTCCGCCTGCCTGGGTGGGCTTTATTCTGGAAATCTCACTTGTGATGAAGTCTACTATTATCAGACAGGATTATGTGTGGGAACCGGAAGAAATCGGTCCTGGTCCCGGCTCTGTCCCTGACGCGGGCTGCACTCTGCGTTCCCGAGGTGCTCCCTGGACGCCGCGTCTAAGCCATCTCTCCGTGAGCTCAGGGTGAAAGCTGCCAAAGGAAACACAGGGGTCCTGGTCCTGGTGACCGCTCCCCACCCCCAGGTCTGGGTGGTGGCCCCACCTCCCACCCAGGTCCTGGGCAGCGCTCCAGCCCCCCTGGGATGCCAGGGCTGAACCCGTCACCCTGCCTCGATTGTCAGCAGTTATTTGCTTCTGGGGTTCACGTGGGAAACTCAGCTGCAGCCTTGGGTGGACGGCTGTGTCACCTCTGATTTTTTTTTTTTTTTTCGTCAGGAAGAAATGCTTATTTCTTTCTTTCTTTAGTTTTTTTTTTTTTTTTTTTTATTCCTTTATTTATTTATTTATTTTTTTCCATTTTCAGTTGGCCAATTAACGTTTTTTTTTTTTTTTTTTTATTTTTAGTAGAGACGGGGTCTCGGCTCTTGCTCAGGCTGGTCTTGAACTTCTGAGCTCCAACGATCCACCCGCCTCGGCCTCCCAAAGAGCTAGGATTACAGGCGTGAGCCACAGCGCCCGGCCTAGTTTTTTTTTTTTTTTTTTTTTTTTTTAATGCAATCATAGGTTTAATGTAGTTTGAAACTACAAAACTTTTATTTATTTATTTTTTATTTTAGCGTATTATGGGGGTACAAGTGTTAAGTTCACCTCTGTTTTTTATCAGAATGTCCTGGCTGTTTCTGTCCACGTTCCTCACCTATAACGTGGGTGTTTGAGCAGCTGCCCGGTGAGGCTCTCGTGGGGTACAGCTCCTGCTCTGTGTCCCCCATTATCCTATGTGTTCTTCAAAGCCACCCCCGCTGAGAGGTCGCTACTCTCACCTTCGTTTTGCTGGTAAAGAAATTTATACACAGAGAGACTTAGCAAGCTATGAGAAAGGGAAGAACAGCCTGCCATTTGGAAGCCGGCCTTCCGTTCACAGCCAGCCCGTGCTCCCCTCCAGGATGCGCACGCCTCAGTCTACTCTGAGACCATGATAAGACAAGACAAAGCAGGGGCACTTGGCAATTTTTTCTAAGCACAGACAAAAATGAGGTCACTGTGCCACCCATGAAACACCAAATACCCCTTCTCGGCCAAAATGATGACTGCTACCTCTTTACCTACGACAGCTTTAACCTTGTTATCTTCCTTCCTTACAGGTAGGATTTACTAGAACTGCCCCTGCTTTTCTAACAGTCTCCAGCTGAAAGCAAACTCCTGCCTCCTTACCCCCCACCCACCCATCACCCAGCCAAACCTGTCACAGATTCCTTCTGACACCCTCTGACTGAGACACCCTGGTGTGTGTTCTCGCTCGCTGCAGTGATTAAGAAACTCAACTTTACTCAGCTACAGGTGTGTTCTTGGTGGTCTCTGCTGAACAACGCTGACCCTGGTTCAGGGTCCCACAGTCAATGAAGGATGAAGACCGGATTCAAACTCAGGAAGCGGGCTTTTCTGGTTCTTGTATGCTACCACCCCGGACTTCCTGTCTAGGAGAGCTGCAAGAACGAATCCTCTCAGCACTGTAAAATGCCCCAGCCCCCAGGAAGTGCTCATCCAGAGCTCTGCCTCCACTCACAGTGGCCTTGAATGTGCTATTACACTCCGGACTTCCACGTGCTCAGAAATCATCCCAGCTAGGTGGCTGTCTACTTGCTGACTGAAAGAGGAGACGGTGAAATTTAACACCCGTCATCTGTCATGTGGTCACACCCCTTGGCCAAGCCAGCAGTGTGGCCCACGGCCTGCACAGAGACTGCCCCACCCACAGCCCTGCCCTCTCGGTGCCTGGCACATCGAGGCTGCCATGTGTTCTGTTAGCAAGGACAGCTGAGCCCCTTTCCCAGCATTGTCCTTTGTTCCTGATGGTTTCTCTACAGCAGTGTCCTTGATCCCAGCAGGACACTGGCCTGAGATTTAAGACTCTCTCAGACTCCATGGAGCCCAGCAGTCCACATACCTGATGGCTTTTGACCTAGACTTTGGCATTGCTCCCACCTGACAGCATCTGGCACCAACACCAGGGGATCATCTTGCCTCTGCAGCTGCTAAGATAGCAACAATTACTGCGGCCACCCGTGACCGGCACCATTTACAAAAGATTGTTCTGTACATTTTTTATCCCTCTTTGATCCTGGTAAGAAACCCTGTAAGATGGATATTAGTATTGCCATTTTACAAATGAAGAAGCTGAGACTCGGAAAGTCTGATTAATCTAAGCTGACATAGCATGAAAGTGGCAGAGCTGAGGTTTGGATGCAAATCTGTCCCCTACTAGTTAGTCACTCTCCTTAGTCCCTCTCTCCAGACTCTGAGCACCTGGGTGTCCTGCACGAACCCAGGTACCAGCACAGATCATCCAACGTTGCGGTGGACGTTCCGCTGTGCCAAGGACTCCAGGAGGGAAGGACAGATTCTCCAGTTGCTGGGACTGTGCTACTGACAGCCTCTCTGAGGACAGCCCCCTTGCCCAAGGCTGTGCCCCTTCTTGGGGACAATCTACATCCAATGACTGGTCAGTGGGAAGGTAGAAAGTTCTGGCCCTTGCCCCACCTGAGGGCAACTGTGAATGGCTATCCCAGCTTCAGAGTTCCCTGGGGGCTCAGCGAGGACCTGTTGTGACTGCATTGTTACCAGCCCCTCCCTCTGCCCAATCCGCTTCCGTTCTCCTACGGGCGCCCATCCTCACTCGCTACTTAGGAACCTTCCAGCACACTGTTCTCACAGACGCTGCTTTCTGGAGAACTGCACCTGCAACAGGGCTGGTTTGCAAGGCCAGCTGGGGGTTTGCAGATTCACCCGCTGGCTTCCATGAGCAGTTGCAATCCCTGAGGAAGGATGGGCATCCTTGGCTTCAGTTAGCCTGGGCTGGAGGCAGGGGAGCTGTTCAACGGGCTCTAGCTCCTTACCTGTTTAAAAGAAGAACTCTGCCGCAAACGTAAAGCAGAATATTTTTCTTTTAGCCCAGAACTAACCCATTCTTTAAAACAAATGTTCTAGATTAGACAGTCTGAGTTTGTTTTTAAGGTAAATAAAGAATATAACCGGGCATGGTGGCTCACGCCTGTAATCCTAGCTCTCTGGGAGGCTGAAGCGGGTGGATTGCTCAAGGTCAGGAGTTCAAAACCAGCCTGAACAAGAGCGAGACCCCGTCTCTACTATAAATAGAAAGAAATTAATTGGCCAACTAATATATATAGAAAAAATTAGCCAGGCATGGTGGCGCATGCCTGTAGTCCCAACTACTCGGGAGGCTGAGGCAGCAGGATTGCTTGAGCCCAGGAGTTTGAGGTTGCTGGAGCTAGGCTGACACCACGGCACTCACTCTAGGCTGGGCAACAAAGCAAGACTCTGTCTCAAAAAAAAAAAAAAGAATATCAGTTTTCATAGATTAACCTCTACAGCACAATAAATCATTGACAATACCTTGACAAGAGCAAACAGTGTGGTAATGAAGATATTACTTCCCGGTTTTACAAACGCATCATGTATTGACTTCTACTATCTGCCAGTCTCTGTGCTAGGAATTAGCGAGACAGAGAAGAGCGGCATCATTTCTGCATGTTGAAGAGCTCACCATTTAGTAGGGGAGGTTGACATAAATGAGTCATAATAAAAACCATAAGGATGATGGTTTCCAGGGTCCAGACTTTGGCTGAAAATGTTAAATGAAAAAAAATGGTGAACATTATATTCCATACTTAATTCAATGAAAACTGTGACTAGGCAAATAAGAAATGTGGTCATCCAAAGCTATTACAACGAGGAGCATGATTTCAGAGTTTGCTAATCTTTCTCACCAGGGCCGGGCGGCCTCCAGCTCAGGGTGACCTCAGGGTGTTGAGGCTACCCAGAAGGTTGAAAGAAAGCTTCTTGAGCGTGATTTGTGTGTGAAAGTGGTTGAAGGGTTTGTCCCCTTCAAGTCACCCTGTTAACTTCTTAAGAGTTATTGTTCTTAAAATATTAGTTGACTATAGCTCTTTCCTACTCAAAAATCTGTACTGCCTCCCCTCCCACCGCACTGCCTTCTGGATAAAGTTTGACCTATCTTCTTCCATTGTTCCCCAGAAAGCTCTCCTTTGTGGCCCAATTCGTCCACTCCCTGGACCCTGACCCAGGAGAACTTTCAAGTAAGTTCTAGCCTCGTTGCCTTTGCCTGTGCTGGCTCCTTCCCCAGAACGGCTCTCCCGCTTCTCTTTACTGGTCTAAATAGGCACAACTTCCAGGTCTGCTAATGTTCTATCTCCTCTTCAAACTCTTCCCTGAACACTTCAACTTGAAGTGGCTTGTCCCCTCTGAGCAGTCTTGCATTCTTTTCCCTTTGAGGGACAATGAATCCCATGGTCCTGCTTGCCCTTCATTCTGACCTTGACCGTCCAGTTCTGTCACTCAGTCTTCCAGGTGTCTTTGTGTCTCCCTAGCAAGACCTTGAATGAACCTGGAAGGGTCAGGCTCGGTGTCCCCTGGGGTGTCCTGGAGAAGCCTTTGGAGAGCGGCATTGCTTGTCCTCGGTGGGTGGTGTGATTAATAGGGTCACGTCTAGAAGCAAGAAACTGCACCCTTCATCTCTTTATCAAGATTTGGTAAATTTACCTCCTTCAGATTTTGAACAAAATCAATTCCACTACTTTGGAGGAAAAGAGAGAGCATTTTTCAATGTTGAGAATAAATTAATCAAACTTCCTTTTCTTTTTAAGGGAAGCAATAAATCAAAAGGGGGGAAAAAAAGCCTCTATGTAACCCTGTCTTGGTTCTCTGAGAACAGTGTAACCTGGCCTCAATCCCAAAAAGGAGAAGGAAAATATTTTTCAAAATGTTAATGGCCCTAAAAATTTAAATTCAGTTCAGTTTTTTTCAAAAAATGAGCTGTGATTCACGTGTATGTTTGTATGTTTTTGTGTGTGCATGTGTCATGTGTGTGTGTGTAAGGGTGTCCACATGTGCATGGTTACGTGTCTTGATGTATGTGTATGTGTGTGTCCAAATATATGATTATGTGCTCTTACAATTTTAACAAGTCTAAAACAGACCTGGAATGGCACAACTAGAATTCTGAGGGAATAGCCTGGCCAGTCCTTCACTGTGTGGGGGAGGGACAGGGGGTCAGCCGCACCCCAACTCATTATTTTCAAAAGACAGATACAGCAGCCCACAGGAGTACATCCTGTTCTCCCCGGCTCCCGAACTGCCGAGGGTGTGCCCTGGCAAAGAGAGCTTCCTCAGCGCTCTTAGCCAGGCTCAGCCACAGGGAAGGCTCTGAACTAAATTGCTCCTTGGCCTTTGCAGAATTAGCAAAAGCAGAAACCACAATACTCCCCCACCCAGCAAGGCCCAGAGACCTGGCTCCTTCTGGAAAGCTGCTTCTGGAAAGGGCTCCTTCCTGCCTGCCTGTCTGGGTACCCAGCCCAGACCCTGAATGAGGCTCATTCTTTCCTGGGGCTGCTGTCTTCTCCCCTGCTAGTCTCTCGCCTTCCCAAGACAGCTGACAGGAAACCGGAGTTCCCATAACTGCACAGAGCGTCTCTTGGCATTTTCTCCTGAGAGCACCCACCAACCTCGGGGTGAGAGGGCTTTGAATCAGTATGTTACTCACGGGGAGTTAGAGGCTCAGAGAAGGAAAGGGACTTGCCCGAGCCTTGCTGTCGCCGGCACCCCAAGCACTGGCTGATTGTGGAAATGTGGACTTTACACAGGAGAGAGACTTGACAGGGGCCCTGAGGGCTTGGCTCAGGCTGAGGATCCCACCATTTCTGCCTCTGCCTGTTTCAGGGCCTGGGAAGACGGTCCATGTAAGGGGAGTCCATCAGAGAAGAGGTGCACGGTATTCTGGGCTTTTCCCAGAATAAAAGGGGCAAGGGGCCAGGCCTTGCACACACTTTCTTACTAGACTGCCATGGTGGCCAAGCCAGGCACAGGGCGGGCAATCCCTTTTGTAGCAGCGGGAGCCAGGCTCCGGGAGATAAATGCCTCAGGAAGGCCAGGGACATTCCTGCTCTCTTGTGACCATGTCCGAGTGGCATTTATGAGGACCATGCTACATCCTGGTTTGCATCCTGGCAACAAAACAGAAGTTGTGGGTGTAGCATACAATGACAGGCTGTTAGGACCTGGTTGGAGTTGGGACTGGTGGGAAGTGAACCAGGTAAGACCCGTGACAGAATTATCAGTGTGGCAAGGGGCAGGAGAGGTGTGGCCAGGGTCTGGCGATGGCCCTGTATCTGGGCTCGCTCCGTCCTTGCCCCATCTAAGTCCCTGCATCCAGCAGGTAGAATAAGCAGAGGGCCTGGCACTCAGGAGCGGCGTCCCAGATAGAAACGTGTGCTTTTGGGAAGAGAGAGCTGCAAGCTGACCTGGCCTATTATAGACCGAATGCTGTGTCTCCCCAAAATTAATGTGTTGAAACTCTAATCCTCAATGTGATAGTTTTTGAAGGTGAGTTCTTTGGGAGGTGATTCAGTTTAGATGAAGTCATGAGGGTGGGGACCCCACGATGCGATTAGTGTCCGTGTAAGAAGAGGAAGAGACCAGAGTGCACTTTCTCACCCTGGGAGGACACAGGGAGAAGGTGGCATCCACGAGCCAGGAAGGGATCCCTCACAGAATCGCCTGCACTGATGCTCCAACCTCGGACTTCTGACCTCCAGAATGGTGAGAAATAAATTCTGTCGCTGAGCCCCCCAGTCTATGGCGTTTTGCTACAGCAGCCCCAGCTGACCAAGGCAGTTCCTATAATCCGAGTTTGGGGATCGGGAACTGAGAGGGGGGTGGGGGCACGAGTGCCCAGCAGCGGGGACATGGGGGCGGGAGCACACAAGGCTGGCGATGGAGTCGGAGCGCGCCCAGACCCGTACCTGACTGTGCCAACCTGCCAGCTCCTTCCACCTGGGCTGGGCGAGACAGGCAACTTCCTCAGACAACCCGCTGTGGAGGGAGCAGTGATTTCTGGGCCAGACGTGCAGTTTAGCGCCCCAGCATGTAATTAAAGTGCGCTAGGCAGTGGCAGCTGGGCCGGGGTGGGGCTGGCTCTTGGCTCTGTCTGTGGTAATGGCTAGCCTGTGTCCGGCCAGGCAGCGGCTCAGGTGACCTCAGGGGTCCTGGGGAAGCTGAGCTGCGTGGGAGACGTGGCAGTCTCCTGCGTGCCTGGCGGGGTGAGACCGTCCCCCAGCGGAACAGCCCGGCTCTCTGCTTTCCCAATCAGCTGAGTTTCTGGCTGTATGTCCTTGTAGCTGACGGTGGCCCATGTGACACTGGGGTACTGAACTGGCCTCCAGTGCAGGGCCTCCTGCCGGCGCCGTTCAGTGAGCAGCCTGGGGTTGGGGGTGTCGTGCGGCCTAGTGGGGAGGTCGCCGTGGCATTTCTGACCACAGTGAAGACAGGTTCCTTCCAGATGGAAAGCTTTGCATCCTGTGATCTTCCTCTTTTAAGAGACTCGGCAGAACCGATTTCCAACTTTTCTCCCCTGTGCAGCCCGAGGGTGCTTTCTGTGGCCTCTAGAAGGCTGAGCAGCCTGTTAAAGCTGACTTTGAACAGCTGCATGGGGTGGGGAGAAGGGCTGAGAAGAGGGAGGGAAAAGGAGGGAAGAGGAGAGGGGGCTTATAAGGAGCTAGGGTGGTGACATTTGGGAAGACTCTGACCCAGACTTAGGGCTATGGACACCCGGGCAGCCCCAGTTCTGTGTTTTCAAGATGGCAGTTTAGATGTCCCATTTTCTTATACCTTTTAGGAAATGAAAGTCACTTAGGAATTCAGGCATTTGGGCATGGGCTGTGGTCCCTGAAGGCAGCCTCTCTCTTGTCCCTCTGCTTGGCCCTGCAGTGACCCAGCCTCCCCCAGAGAACCCCACTTCCTCCCCTGCTCGGCCCCCTGGGTGAGCTGGTGCGCAGGCGGAGGGCTGTCTCCTGCTCGGCAGGAGCGTGTCCACGTGTGAGAGGACGAGCTTCGTCAGATCGGAGGGCCTGCTCCTCAAGCTGCACTTAAGTGTTGGCAGATTTGGCAGCATTTTAAAGTGCTTGGTGCAGCTTCTTATTAGGTAGTTAAGGGTGTCCCAGTAGGGCTATCCAGATGATGCCCTATTAGTGTTTTGTATAGACAGGGAAACTGAGGCCTGGACCGGTGAAGGCTTCTGCCCCATGCTGCATAGCAGTGTGGGAACCCCCCTGGTCCTGAGATTCCTGGACAGGATGCAGGCTTGAAGCCATAGGCCAGAATGTTCTATGATGCTGGACCCCCCCACCATGCCCACAGGCCACCTCTTGGGTGTCTGGCCAGTCCAGCTCTCTGGTGTGTGGACAGAGTGTGGAGGGCTCCAGGCCCAGTATTCACAGCAGCATCTCAAAGCCAGACTGTTTGCTCAAGGCCCCAGCCTGCGGTCTGGGCTCAGGCAGGAAGGCGGCATGGACTCCAAGGACCCATCCATCTGCTCCTGAGTGTGGGTTGTGGCTTCCCCATCACCTGAGGCTCAGGCAGGCTGCAAAATACTGTTACTGAAGTGCAAGAGAGGTAGCATAGTTGGGGGATGGAGCCCTGGGCAGTGTAGAAAAATGGGCTCATCTCTGGTTCTGCCAGGGTCTTGTAGCCTGTGGTGCACCCTCTTAGCCCACTGTGCCTCGAGGTTTCCACATGCTTGGAGAAGTCAGATGGAGCCTGAAGGTCTAACACTGGGCTGCAGGGCTGCTCCCCTCCCCCATCACTGTGGGACCCCCAGGCAACACTTTGAGCAAACCCAGTGGGTTTAGGTCTTTCTACTACTTTCTCTGAGAACAGAACTTGCAGGCTAAGGGGAAACCCAATTACTGTACCCTTTTGTCTTGTTTGAATTACTCCCTAATCTTTCCATTAAAAAAACAACCTCAAGCGGGATCCTAAATAAATGGGCTTTAATCAAGAGAATTATCGATGTGATTCATTCTCCCTGAGGGCAGATATGCAATTTATCTTTCAGCAAAGGACACAGGGACTTAACACACCCAGCCTAAGAACAATGGCCATTAGTCCCATCTGTCCCCTGAGACATTCAGCATTCGGTGTTGGTGCCCTGGGCTCTGACCCCATTAGGGACTTCTCTGCTGGAGCTCCCATAATGGTGACATCTTAACTAAAATAGAGAAGGGAAGGGAGGCACCCAGCATGGCCAGGGCTGAGCAGAGCTGGGCCAGGTGGTGACCCCTCCTCTTCATAGAGACAGCAGGGCTGCCAGCCTCAGGAGCCTTGAAGGTTCGTTCAGCCTCTTCCTTCGTTCCTCGCTCCCCCGAATCCCATTCTGGATTGCTGCAAGGAGGAGGATGCCCCCAACCACGCCGTTAGCTTGCTGTGCCCAGGTATAGTTGTGGGGTTGCTCAGAGCGTGGGGGATGGGCAATGTTGCTGGGCTCTGTCAGGCTGGGGCCTGTACACCTGGCCCACGGCAGCTGCTGCCCCAACTCCACGACTGAATTATGGGCAGGAACAGGGCCAGGAATACGGAACCTAATCCATTTTTCTTTTTTCTTTCCAGAGGGAGTGGCTGTAATTGCTTTTCCTCGGCCCAGCTTGGGAGAAGGCCGGCTCCTTCCTTGGACTTGCCTGAATGCCTGAATTGTCACAGCCCCTGCCCCTCACTGGGCCATGCCTAGAGCTCGGACTTCCCCTCCTTCCCCACACAGCACCCTGCTCTGCCCTGGCCCTGTTGCCGCAGGCCCAGAGTGCAGGGATGTGTGGGCCCGTGGCGGCGGGATCGTGAGCTGGATTGTGAGCAAACCTTCCCAGATCCTTAGAGCCCCTTAGAACGTGAGAGCCACTGGGCAACTGAAAGCATTCCCAGAACCAGAGAATCACAGAAAAATAGACTCTCAAGTTTGGAAAAGCTCTTTAAAGTCATCCACCTCTTTCCAGCACTGTGGCCTCGCCTTCCTCGCTGCTTTTCAGCCGCTGTGTCCTTGAGAGGGAGATATTCCCGGGGCTTCTTTCCATCCTGGGTCTCTGGGAGACCACACTTTTCAGCCCTTTTTGCAGTTAGGAGGGGCGATCATAGGCATTGAAATATGGCCTATGAAATATG